>NC_071670.1:31570000-36370000 GCF_028554725.1 Zeugodacus cucurbitae
CAGATCTGTAGTCGACTTCTTACGAATTCTGGAACTTTAACTGCACCGAAGTATCATCCAACCGAAAGTTAAGTCATTTTGACTCTCGCAACATATTGCACAGAATATTGTAGTTCTTTATGGTTTAAATTAGTTAAGTTCGCCTTTTTATTTTGTAGTTATTACAATAATAATTACTTAGATCGATAGTTAACAGTTAACATTTCTCAAAAAGTCTAGCCAACACTTAATCTTATAAACAAACGTTATTTTGTTCTTCTGCTAAATAATTTCAAACTTTTAGTTGTTGTTTTCAATAACACTTATACAAACATATCGAAACGAATCGCTTTTGTTTACCACTCAACCTATCGACAAGAAAAAGTGTGCCGAAATAGATAAATAAAAACACAAACAATCTCTTGGTTTCTGGTACATTCATACAGCAAAAAAGCTTTCAAAACCTCGTAAGTGTATTCGTACGCTTGCACTCATCGACCGCATTGGAAATACTGCAGCATCCATTTGTTGCGCTTTTTACTGCACTCTCGCACTCGCTGGTTTGTAGCCCGCATTTCTACCACTTCGGCTGCCATTGTTGTATGCTCTTTTAGAGCTGACTAGGCTGTGAAACAAATCTGCCCGCACATTTGTTTGAGGTCATTCAAAGTACTTTGGCATTTTTTTAAGCATAAATAGTCAGTTGATTTGTGTTGTGCAGTCTTTCCGATTCTTTGCTCATATGTTTCAACTATTGTTGTGGTTTTGTATATCCCATAAGACAGTAGAGGTATGGTTGAGTGGGTAAGTGCTATCAAGAAGCTTTAGTTTACATATCCACAGCTATATGTATGAAGAGAAAATTCCTTTCCATTTTCATTATCTAGATGTTAGATGAAGTTATGCAACGATGGAAATAATAATACGTTATCTTATCTTAAGAAATATTTGCAAGAATTAAATGCGTATGAAACAATTATTTAAAAAAATAAATAATAATAATGGAAAGAAATGCCCATCAATTAATCCTTTTTAAGATCAAAGTAGCTTAAGGGGGTTTTTCGCACATATTATGGTAACTTTCAATGATGCATCCATATCCGAAGAAATTATTTTTCAATTTCACTCTTGCTATAAAAAAGCGGTCATCATAATTAAATCTTTAGTTTCTTTTGGGCGAGTGGTAAGATTTAAACTTTGAGTAAATACATGTAATTGTGGTCATTGTTTCTTCCATTTTAATTAATGGAACGCATGCTGTGCTCTTTTAGTAGCACAATTAGCGCCATGTCAGCATAAATTTATGAAAATATGTGATGAATGCTCTCACATTGCACACCGTATTCAACAAAAAATGGAAGTGAACGAGTGCTGCAACATGAGAGATAAGGCTTCAGCCTAATAATAATAATAATAATTTCACAAACATTCCTTGCAGCTATGCGAATTCCAAAAATTTTTTTCATATTCACTCAAAATATTTCTAAGCATAGGTGCACATGGAGACTAGTTACCACAAAAATACCTTGTTGCGCTAATATCCACTAAAGCCGTGAACAAAGTAGCGCATACTCATTTGCCTATAATGTTCATTCCCCATTTTTGGAATAAACAAATATTTTAAGAATTGTCTTTTATGTATTTTTGTAATTTATTCTTTGGTGTATTCACTGATTTAATTAATGTGGGAAAATATCATAAATTTGAGAATTTAGATTAGGCTAGCTATTTATGTGCCTCAATTTATTTCTGAGAGGCTGCAGTTATTTTGAAACAGCATAGCAGCTTCATATATAATATTTTGGAACGAAAAACTTCTATATGAATGACTATTTGCAAACTCGTCTAGTAATATTTAAATATTTTATACTGTATTTCTAAACATTTTTCAATGCTTATTCTAGATGGAATTTTGTTCTCTGAGTTTCTTTTTCCATGGCATAAATTGACTCATGGTTTCCCGTAGTGGTTATTTGATCTTAAAAAACAATATAAGTGATTGTAAATCCAAACTGGTGACTGAGAGATCGACTGGTGGAAGACCTCTACTTCGGGGATCGATTAGATCCCTAAAACAGAAACGTTCTTTTACATGGATCGCTTGGAGACAATAATTAGATAGATAACCATGTACCCAAATATGTCGTTAATACTTTAACCAATCAGTTTGATCGAGAAAATTATTTAATTAGTTGATTTCAGCGTTAATGTTTATTATGATTATTATTAAAAATTCAAATTACCCAACTCCTGTCCTAAATTTAGGTGAATCATCATAACAGAAAAGTTTTAAGAAATTACCAATAATTATTTGCATAAGTCACGGCGAAAGCAAATTTCACAAAATATGAGCAATCGTAGATAATCACATCGCTACGCATCAACTTCACTTGGACTGAAGAGAAAAGTGTATGCACGAGTATCATCACTAACTAGTTTGCAAACCGATGCGATGCTTAAATACATAAACCGTTAAAATGACGCAACACAATCGACAGTGACATCGCATACCGTTGGAATGCATAAAATAATATAAAATTATATCAACAGCAGGCAAAGAGACCAAAACGAAATGGTTTAACGAACAACTAACTCACAAAAGCCAGTAAGCTGAACAATATTGTCAAAAAGGCGTGCACAATGTTGGGCAGTTCAAAGCCACATTCTAAAGGCAACCACTGTGACCACGGCTACAGTTCAGGCGACAGCTATGGGCCGGAGGTAAAAGTAATGTGGAATTGTGTGTAGTAATCTTTGGGTTAATGCTGCTAATTTCTCAACTCGCAACAACTACTCAAACAATAGAACATTTATAATCAACGAATTATATATTCACACAAACGCAAGAATAATTTATTTCTGCAAAATAATGCATATATGAATGCAAGTGGACATTAAGTCATATTTTTAACAGCTCGAATTGCATTTTTTGAACTCTCATTTGAACTAAGGAGTCTTTAATAAAAAAGTCTATCTTCCAGTTGATGTAAACAGTCGTTAATATTGTATATTCTACCACACCCTTTATACCATAGAGATACATAGATACTAAGTTAATGCTAATTGCTGACTTTTTCTTCACTGTCTTCATTTTGCTGCATCTCTTCTTGTCTCCAAGTTTTTCGAGCGACAAATTAGTTGACGCAGCTGCTGCAGACACTTCATTGCCCTCATCAATTGATCCCAACAATTATTTCTTTCATTCAGTCAAGAGCTAAATTATGATGTGTGAGGCTAAGCGGTCTTTTTTGGAGCATGGAGTTCTGGGCAATTAGATGGGGCTTTGCATGCTGCAGTATAACAGAATAAAATTGCAACAGTTGTCTATGTATGATTGTGGCATTATTTATAAAGATTGAGCGAATTTACTTGCCAGTCGTTGAGCTTCTAGAGTTGCATATTTTATTTTGTACCACTTTAACTTGCCGTCACTGTACATTAATTGATGTATTTAAGAATAAAATTTCAAAATGGACGTTGGAAAATAAACATTTCTTATGATTTACAAATATATGAATACATACCACCTCCTTCATTGTTATTCAACTCGCTTTCAAAGTTTCTAAGGTTTCAATAAAAATCATAAGGCAATAAATGCGTGGGAAAGAAACTGAATGGCGACGGTATAAATTAAGTTTTAATGAGTACAATTAAAACTTTCTCATAGCAACCCTTTTTTCCTCACCAAGACTTAGGGTGTGGCGAAAAGAACAATGAAATAGCCAGGAAGGAGCTATCTAGATGTTCTCTCTAAACAATAGATTGTATTGAATTACAGAATATATTGTTTTTTATACCCAATATCGTTATAGTAACAAATTAGTAATAAATAGAGGAGTAATATTTGGAAGTTCTAACAAATACTCGTATTCTAAAAACAAGTAGTGAAATACATTTGATTATCGCGGGTGGGGAAAAGTTCACTTAAAATAAATCATTTTGAGAAAAAAAATTAAGCTCAGCCACACTTTAAACAAACTAACCAAACAGAAAGTGTGAATGAACTAAGGAGCAGTTTCAAGTAAACAACCAAATATTTTTATACTCTCGCAACAAATGTTGCTTAAGAGAGTATTATAGTTTTGTTCACATAACGGTTGTTTGTAACACCCAAAACTAAACGAGTTAGATATAGGGTTATATATACCAAAGTGATCAGGGTGAAGAGTGGAGTTCAAATCCGAATGTCTGTCTGTCCGTCCGTCCGTCTGTGCAAGCTGTAATTTGAGTAAAAATTAAGATATCTTAATGAAACGTGGAACACTTATTTCTTGGCACCATAGGAAGGTTGCTTTCGAAAATGAGCAAAATCGAACCACTGCCACGCCCACAAAATGGCGAAAACCGAAAACACATAAAGTGCCATAACTGAGCCATAAATAAAGCTATGGAAATAAAATTTGGTATGAAGGATCATACTATGAAGGGGCATATTTGGATGTAATTTTTTTGGGGAAGTGGGCGTGGCCCCGCCCCGTACTAAGATTTTTGTACATATCTCGCAAACCAATAGAGCTATATAAACCAAACTTTCTGCAGTCGTTTTTTTAGCCACTTCCTAATACAGTCCAAAAATGAAAGAAATCGGATCATAACCACGCCCACCTCCCATACAAAAGTTAGGTTGAAAACTACTAAAAGTGGATTAACTCACTAACGAAAAACGTCAGAAACACTAAATTTCACATAAGAAATGGCAGATGGAAGCTGCACTCAGATTTTTTTACAAAATGGAAAATGGGCGTGGCGTCGCCCACTTATGGGTCAAAAACCATATCTCAGGAACTACTCGACCGATTTCAATGAAACTTGGCTTGTAATAGTTTCCTTACCTCCCAATAATATGTTGTGAAAATTGGCCAAATCGCTTCACAACCACGCCTACTTCCTATATACCAGAACTTTGAAGACGATCTGAATCGTTTACATTACAATATATAAAGTAAGCACTAGATATCGGTGCAGAACTTTGCACAAATACTATGTTAATAGTGTGGCAGCCCCATTCTAAAAATCGCCGAAATCGGACCATAGGTTTTTAAGGCCCCATATATCGAACACGAGGACCTCGGTGCTTCTAACCTAATATTATGGTTTCCAACTTTCAATGGATTTTATACAATATATATGACGAATATGTGGGTCAAATTGTGTATTATATAATACAAAGAAAGTTAAATAAATAAATTGCGAGAGTATAAAATGTTCGGTTACACCCAAACTTAGCCCTTCCTTACTTGTTCATTTTCATTTTTTCTATTCTTCTGAGTTCTTTCTGTTTTATTTATGTTCATGGCTACGACAATAACTTTGTAAAGACGCGTTGAAAAGTGCAAAATGTCTGCCACATTTTTTTTTTTTGTGTTTTAAACGGTTCGCATCCAGAGGAGATCGGAGTAAGTTTGTACTAGATGTATGTTGTCAGGTGCGGATATTTCGATATGTGTGCGTCGGAAAATGTAAACAAACAAGTTTTCTTGTAGATTTCTATTTTTCTCTTTTTAATTTCACAGAATCAGTGCAAAAGATATATGTTGCAAGTACATACATATGTAGGTTTATTTGTTTTCAAAAGTATTTTGGTGAGTTCATATTTCTTTGTAACTTTTTTCGATAGAGTAACCACAAGGAATAGTAAAATGTTGATTTTATAGTTGTATGTCTCTATAACTAGCAGTTATTTAAATATTCTTTTGTAAATTATTTTATTTATACAATATGAAAAGGCGTTATAGCTAAAAATTAGTTATTAATGCAAATAGGAGTTGGAAATAAAAGAATAAAAATCATGAACTATCTACCAGTATAATTTTTATTCAAGAACTTTGGTATGTTTTCCGAAAAAAAGAATAAAAACGTTGTTACAAAAAGTAGCACGAATTTTAGACAATATTATAACATTTAATTTTTAAAACTATAGACACTTACACTTTGTCAATGCTCTTTATTCGTGAATAAATTTCATGAATGATTAAATTATTTTTAGTATTTGGTTAGCCCAGCTGTAACTTGCAGGTTTCTATGTAATTTAATGCTATTAATGACTCCAACGTTGAACAGTCCACCGTGTTATTTCCCTATGTTTATATGCACTACATTTAATATAAATTAAGAAATGTATTTCTACTTCAGTCACTGCGCTCAAGAGATTACTTAATCTCTCCATATCATCGAAAAATAATTTCTATATTTTTACTAAAACATGTTCAGACTTCCACGAGGCAATACGGAAATAAAAAAGAGGTTTAAATTCCTTTACATTCATGCGTGGTTCTGTTTGGAATTGAAATATCCATTAGCCTTAGGCATTTTCCGGTTTAGTTTTAAGATCTTTAAAAAGCTTCCATGTGATGAAATAAATATTTTAAAAATTCTCAAGCAGCAAATTTTATGACATAAGATCAGTAATTAAGTTATTCCTTAAAATGTAAATCAATGTGGCTGTTTTGAAAGTTAACGTTAAACATATTTAATATCAAATATACCAAAAGCTAGTACTTAATGTGATCTAAGTGAAATTCCATGCTACTAGAGTTAGCTATTGTAGTGTACATTGAAATAGTATATATATTTCATACATGTTTTGTAGTATTAATCAAGATTGTTGTGAGATGTTAATACATTATAGGCATATAGATAGATTTTCGGATATTTTTTATACTATAAATATACATACATGATATTGAATTAGTTCAAATAAATTTTTTGGACAAATAAATCTTAACAGTTGGCTTATGTCAGCCTCTTGATTCATCGACTGTGAAAATAGGAAATCATTTATTATATTTCTAATACACACGTAACACATGTTTCCAACTTAAAGACAATGAATGCACGCGTGCCTACTCATAAGTTCGGTTTAGTGGAACGCAAACTAATAAAGTATAACAAATATATGAATGTATGTGTGTGTAAAATACCCGTTCATCGAAATCGGAAAAGAATTATTTCGGAGGAACATAATCTTTCAGGTAAAATTAAACGATTCATTTTCTTTCATGAGTGTTAAAAAAAAATATTCGAAATTTAGCATTCTGACAAATTAATGATGTAAATTATAAGCTAAATCTAGCTTTTCCCCTTTAAATTTATACATATATCTCAGAATAGTGATGCATAGTATTACTTCTGTATTGAAGTTAAAGCACTGCATCAAAAATATGTTACAAAATGCGCTGTGGTTGCACATAAAAAATCAAAGCCTTTATAAATGTAAACTACCGCAGTAAAGAACTAAAAGCGTGAAAGAGCAATAAACAAAAGAGCACGCAACATAAACCACATATGGAAATATACTATTACTACTCACCCTGCAGGAAAAAGAAATGGCCCGAACCTATTTTGTTCTAGTATAATACATCGAATATCAATACTAGTTCCCGTTCATGATCTCTTTTAAATGAGTTTGTTGGACTTTCTCTAATGTGTAACTTGACACTTTCGGCATTCCTTACTTATAGTTATTAATAATCACAAAGAAAAGTACCTAAAAATTAACAAGTAGAGTAGATTTATTAGGTTCGCAACATTTTTATCCGAAAATTTTTGGACAAGCACGAATCGTAATATTTGGTTTTGTTCCCCAATTTCTGATGTATAGACAAACCAATCTTCTTTTCCTACAAGTACATATTTATCTAACCCTTGTCTACATGACTTTGCTGCTACAGCAGCCTTCGAATAACTGAGTTTAAAACACAGCAATTTATTTATATACTCTTCTTTAAAGACACTAACATCTGGAACTAGTGACCACTAGAATCTAGCGGAGGGAAGACAATTTTTTTTACTGCAAGGCAGCTCAACAAACGAAAAAATACAACAAATGCAGATGTGCGTACAAGAACATAATTACGAGTAAATGGCGCAAACGAAAATAAACAACAACCAAATGTAGACACCACACCAACACGGGGAAGACAAAAATATTATTTATAGTCCAACATAACTGGAACCGCTGTTTGAGTGAATCGCGGCGTCTGCTTTGAAAGGCGACAGAAAGTGAAACATGTGAGCCAGAATCACAGAAGACAGAGGCCCTTACAAGTGGATGTTTTTGGGTGTTAGGGCCGTAGCTCATCAACATCCACAGCGGGTGTTGTTTCCGCCAACTGCTGCTGTTATTCAGCTTCCGCATTTCGTAGCTAATGCATTATACCACATTTCTTTTAGATTTTATTCACCATCTGTTTGTTTATCATATTTTTATGGTTAATGAATTTTTGAAATCAAACGTATACTGTCAGTGGAGTTGCTGAGATTTACATACCGAAATCTTTTGGTTCCGTACCATTAAAAAGTGTGTAAAATATTTTTGAAGAAGTTCGTAAACACGGTTGTCATTTTATAAATTCCTATAAGACAGCTGGAACATTAATTGTATGTAGTTATATACATATGTATATTAATGTATTTATATCTTTCATATTGCTTTGATATATGTATATATATAAATATATGGCGTTCAGTACGAATGTATGTGCACTTATCAGAATTTATGAAAGTTTACCATACACATATACATATACATATACATCATATACATGTTTCGAATTGATAATTACGATTTTTAAAAAATAAAACCGTTAAATTTTGAAATTAGCATCGCCAACCAAATTCGTAAACCTACAATTTTTTAATGTAGTTAATTACTATTAGAAGCGCATCACTATTTTGAAGTTGTCTACACAGTATACAAATATGAATATATATTTGTGTCTGTGAAGTAATCGGATTTACCGGAAGTATTCAATTACTAATT
Organism: Zeugodacus cucurbitae; assembly: GCF_028554725.1. NCBI lineage: Eukaryota > Metazoa > Arthropoda > Insecta > Diptera > Tephritidae > Zeugodacus > Zeugodacus cucurbitae. The sequence goes on from NC_071670.1 coordinate 31,578,741, forward strand.
CCTTTAGCAGTTTATAAATATGCAGATGCATATGCATACAAATATACTTCTTATGTATGTGCCATATCTACCAAGAAATTGAATATTCATATCAACTTGCAATATTGGCTATCGAACACTTAATAATTATTTTGTAGGAAGGCATTTTGAAAGACATGAGTAAGCAAACCGGTTGCATTTGTCTTACCTACACATTACAAATACATGCATAACTGCATATACAAATAAGTTGGTGTATTGCGTGGCGCCATCTACTTATGGATCAAAAACCATACCTCAGGTACTACTCGACCAATTCCAATGAAATTTAGTTCATAACATTCCTTTAGCATCATAATTCTATAGTTTGAAATGGTTTCACAACCACGCCAACTTTCCATAAACCACAATTTTGAAGTTCATCAGAATCGCTTATTTTACAAACTATAAATTAAGCACGAATGAAGATATCGAACAGAACTTTGCACATATACTGCATTTATAGTGTGGGATAGCCACTCGCCGAAAATCGGACTATAAGTATTCAAGGCCTCATATACCAAAAATGAGGACATTAGTGCTTGTTTTTTTATCGTAAATATCGTAAATCTCGCAGATATTTTAAATAAATCTTGAATATGATATAGCTTGGTGGTGAAAATGAGTGAAAACGGTCTAGGAATAACCCCAGCCGCATATACCATACATATATAGTGATTTGCTCTTCTGCTGGAATTTATGCCGGCTACTGACGCTACAGTACATATAAATACGCTAAATACATATAAAGTTAGCGAAGCCAATTAAAATAAATAGTAGCTAAAGAAACAGGAAGACATATCGAAGTATAAGAAATTTATTTATTTATTCAATGCCTCACCATAAATTGAATTCCACACGAATTATAATTCTTGGCACGAATATAAGACCATAGAGTCATGGAGGAGCATACAAAGTGTCCATCACAAACAATGAAGGGCATGGGTGCATCGCAGACTGTCTGCAGTTTGCAGAAGACAACGAACGCAAAGGTCGTGTAGTATTATTGATTTTTAAAGTCTACCTATGGCTGTGCATAGCCCATGTACATATATCTGGAATATTTCCATGAAAAGTTAATTTCCAGCAATTATACATGTGTACATATATATGAGTTACGTTGTATATGACACATATAATACAATTTTTAATCAGTTACGTCCTCTTTAATAACTGCTAAATTGCATTTAAATGCTTTAAACACTTGTTTATTATATTCTCATACTACTTATTTCCCACGAAAGCCGCAAGTAACTACAGGCCACATTTGCGTTTAGTTTGGTTGTATGCTGCATTATGTTTGTAACAGAGAGCAGCTTCGGGTATGTTCGAGTGTGTTCAATCACACTAGCTTAAATTCGGTACGAGTGTGTCGAAACACTCTTCAAACACGTGTTCGATCGAGTTTGGAACCCGAAGCGAAAATAACGCAAACGAACAATCACGACGGTCCTATTTTCGAGTGCAAGCAGCAAACTCGGATTTTATGTATATTATATTTTCGGGTGTGTCGTGCACGTGTTGATTGTGATCGAAACACTCGAGTGGCACTCGAAGACCAAAAAATAATAGATAAACATACGTACACACATATGTATGTATGTTTGTTGGCGTCGGGATGTCGCGTTCTGTCTTAGCTTTTCTGGTTGAATAATTTGAATATTAGACGTACATAGTACATATTATAAAATAATAATTCAATTTAAGAATAGAATTCACTCAAAACTTATTTTATTTATTAATTCATAAATCATAAATAAAAAACATTTCATTGCACTTAAATATTTTAATTTTTTTTAAATCACAAATTTCAGGTGTAGACCAGATAAGGTGTTTGTGCCATTGGAAATGTTCTCACAACCCGAATTTTCTATCGTTGTCATTATGAATTATAAAAAGTAAACAAAACAAACAAAACCAATAATCGTTGACAATCACTACGCAATAATAGCATGACTGCCAATTACATACATACATATTCTGAAATTTTGTGCACACTCGTGTGTGACTCGATCACATTCAATACGATCGGGTTAGAGTGCCAGCTCGTTCACAAACGAGTGTCAACTCGGCACTCTGTTAAAACAAGCATATATGCTTGTGTTTCGAGTGTCGCGAAAGGCTCGTTCGTTTTGAACATGTCTCCAAACGATCAATACGTGTATTCATACCGAAAACTTTGATCAAACAAAATCAGAGTGGACATTCGAGTGTGCACGAAAATGATATACCCGTTGCAGCTCTCTGGTTTGTAACGTTTAAGGAGAAGTGTAGTGTGAAGGCTTTTCATGAATCAAGGATTTCACTGCGACTATTTAAAAGTACATCATTATCGAATGCTGAAAGCTCTATTTATCAAACATAAAAAAAGTGTGTGTTTAGATAGTGCAAACTTTCAAAAGAGCTTGTATACTGTGAATTGTGAAAAACATGTACAAATCAAGGGCACGTTTTTAATGATGCAGGCAACAAAATTATACACAGCTTTTAGCTTTATCTAGATGGAATAATCAAACGTATTTCAATATTTATCATATTTAAAGCATAAAATACGTAGATATACCATATAACTTCTGATGGTTTTATAAAATTTTTATAGAGTGTCTGTATTTTTTAACAGCCAAATATTTTACATTGAGGTTCTCAATTAATTACTCAAATATTCAAAAACTTTGCTGTAACTCTAAATATAATTTTTCCAATATTACTATTATTACTAAATTAAAGAACTATTTATTTTATAAATGTATGTTAACACTAAGTTTGAATAAATAATACGCACAATTTATAGATTTCCATCCAAGTCGTCAAGAAAGACAAATTAGAATTGCAATTACTAACATGTTCATGATGGTGTAATCATATGGGTTCGGGTTTACATTAAAAACGTCAAAGTCATAAGTGCTTGGCCAATATAGGGTTGAAGAACCGCAATCTAAACATAGCAAGTACATAAATTACATATGATATGCTGACATGGGCAGTCACCAACCCCGAAACAACTAGAAAACAAGATGGGGTGTTTCGATTGCAATTATTTTCTATGATCTTTTGATTGTTTCCACAATTTAACAATTTGATATTTGGGTTATTGTATCCCTGCTAACGGGTATATTCGTATAAAACTGGATGACAATCAATAGACATATTGGCGCGCATTGTGTTCTTTCTCGTGCTAAGTAGACCTTAGTGTTTTGTAGAAGTAGACTTATAAGTAAACTATTTTTTATGTTAATGAGTAGAAAATAGATAATTCCCTACGAAATATATTGCGAAACTAATGGGTATGTCAAAAACACAAAATAATGTTAAACGCTTCAGCGAAGCGAAAGCGTGAGTGCTCTAAGTGGAATTATGTGGTTTTCAATTGTGACACGATTGTGGGGTAGCTCGTCGAACAGGGTGTGACTATAATCCTCTTAAGTAGGTATTTCATGCTTACACATTCCCGTCCTTAACAAAATTCCCCCAAATTTATTTTTTCAATTCAGAAAAATATGTCGCCTGCTGCAATAATGATAAGGCGTGCTCCGATGACATTTAATGCCTAATGCCACACTGCATATGCACTTTACTTTCACACCTGAAGTATATTAACTCAAATAACCCTGTAGGAAAAAGTACTATTTGTTATTTTTTCCTCATTCAATGATATGCCTTATGTATTATTCAATTTAATTTAAAATCTATAATTATCAGATATTTCCGCAACCGGTGCTTTTATAATCAATATCTATTATTAATATATCTATTAATTCCACATTGAAGTACCTAATTTATACTAGCTTAGTATCCATATTAAAATCACATATTTCTAATTTATTATTAGTTTTTCCTAATCTTGTAAATAATTTCGATTAATAAATACTGGGAAATATAGAATTATAAGATATATCTGTTTCCTACAGAGATACCGTGTGTGCCAAGTGCTTGAATTTATAGCTAAATAATTTCACTTGTCAAATCTCGAATTTAAATTGCATTTAATGATGTAGTTGCTGTGAACATATTTTATTCAAATCCCTTGAAATGTGACGTACGCACGCTTCGTACGCTTATTCGCATAATTTTATCCGATTATGGACCACGAAATGCAACAGTACTATGAAAGCTACACTAAATTGGATGCGATCTTTTAACTGTGGCAAACAGCCGAGTTGTGCAGATTTATGAATTTGAATTTTTTAATTCAAATCTCATCAACAATTACTGATTAACGTCTAAAATTCTTCCAACAACAATCGTCTCTTTGGATGAAATTTATCAGAAATTTATCAGAAATTTATCAGCTTGAAGATCCGAAAACTTCTATTTGAAAAGTACTAATTATATTATTCCAAATATGGTACATTTGTTGTTTAACAATAATAATATCACTTCTATGAATAATAAAACACTTTAAAAATAAACATCTTAAAAGTTTACTTATCTTATCTGTGCCACTTTCATTGCGATAAAATGCTTACAATGTAAACGATTTGCGTGTTATGGGAATCAAAAGGAGATTTTACCCACGAAGTAAAGTGAAGTAAAGATATTGAAATAAATGGAGCTGCATCAGCCCCTTTCTACATACATCTTGTAAGCATTACGTATATATGTTCATTCTTAATTCTCATCTAATGTGTACTCTTATAATGTAAGATAATGCAAGCGTTAAATTGGAAGCGTGTGCAGCTGATGCATTTTCCTTAAGAACATTTTAAGTTGCTGGAGCTGTGATACTCCCGTGTGTTCTGCTATAATGGTGTCAATGTGCATGGCCCTTTACAGTTGATTGCACGTTGTTTACTTCGGCTGCATTACTTAAAACTATACACCCAAGTCGTTTTATATTATGAATAAATACAGGGGTTTCCAATTGGGATTTAGCGGTGTTCATAGTATTTAGAGTATGGTATTAGTTCTTGTTTGACTGCGTTTGGTCTACTACATCTCATTCATACCAATACTACTTATCGGAATACTCTTTAGATATACATATATATGTATATTATCTCAGGTAGCTTGTTCAGCGTTTAAGCGTTACCAGCCTTTTTCTTTGCGGTTAGGTAACATAAAACAACTTTTTGTAACGTGCGATGGTACGCATGCGTCACTTTCAACGTTCGTCGTCTGCCTTGCAGTTTTGTATTAAGTTTCTTTCGATTGTGTTATCTTCTCCTTTTTATTTACATTTTTTTATTAGCTTACTTATTTTATTCGTTCTTGTGACACAGATTTCATACGAAACTTTCGTGGAATTATTTTATTTCATATTTTTTGATATTTCTGATAATTTTGTATGATAATGTTTCCTGAAGGTATTTAAGAAAGGTTACTCAAAATAACATGCCCTACGAAGCATAATATTTAGTTGTCTACAAAACCATATTTCAGTGTTTGGGTCCTTTTTAAGTCGGCCTATATTCAGTCATCAGTACAAATATAACTCTCCAATATATCCAATATAAAGTTTCGTAATCCGCAGTAGAACACTGTGGCTCAACATTTTTGCTTTCGCCACCAATAAATCAATTTTGGTATTATAAATATTTTTTATAATATTTATAACCCCAAATCAAAAAGTAGTTTCTTCATGTGCCACGTGTTTACAAATAAATATTATTAAATAAAATATTTTAAACACGATTTAATTAGCTAATAATCTCTTTCATTTCTCATAAACGATAAAATGTGACAGTTATTCCGGTCTACTCTTCTTCTTTAAAAATTGCTAATAGCCGTTTAAGTCTCCAAGGAATTTCGAATAAATACATTTTTAATTAATTTTTATTTCTATTTTATGTTTACAGATGGCCCACAGCTGCAGCCGTCACATTTTACCACACAACCTTCGTCAACAGGTTCGATAGTGAGTGAAGGTCGCACGAAATTTCTACAGTGTCATGCCTTAGGTAAGTACAACACATTTTATACAATACGTCAATATTTGACGAAACTGGCATAAATATGTAATACAAACAAAAAGGGTTATTGCTAACACCTTTTAAAGCCTTTGGAAATGCTTCTCAAATATTATTTTGTTCAATGTTCTTCCCTTTACACAAAGCCATCAGCAAAACTTTGTTCGTGTTTTGAAAGCTTTTCCGTGTGATTGCTTGTTGCTAAAGGTAACGAATTTAATGGCTGTATAAAGTGACCAAAATTCAGTTGACCGAACCAACGGTCGTTTATTGGAAACTCCGCACCGAAATGATCCGTTAAAACAGCTACCGAATCGATAGTCATTGTAGCTTATTCATCTTACTACTTCACAGTTTCATTGTCCCTAAGTGCATAAGGATAAGCCACTCAACCATATTCGGCAGGCTGCATTGTACCTTTCTTCGGAAAGTGAAATGAGGACAAAAAACAAACAATAACTTTTTGTATTCCTTTGACTGTACATCTGAGCTTTTACTTTTCTTTCGTTGTTGCCTCTCATTGTTTCTCAGAATACTGAGTCAGTTGGCCACCAACATTTCATTGTGAATGTTTCTTAGTTATTTGCCGTTTTATTCTTTGTGGTTGTATTTTGCGCCCTTTTGACATTCGATATCAATTTTTGATTACTTTCGTTGTTTATTATCTGATAAACAGTGGAACGTTTTGCAATATGTAGTCTTCAGTGAAGGAAAAAACAAGGTTTTTACTTATATTCACATGCATATTTGTGTATTAAATTATTATATTTAATGTGTTTTTATTTATGAATTATGTATTTCATACATATCATTTTTATACTCTCGCAACAAATGTTGCTAAAGAGAGTATTATAGTTTTGTTTACATAACGGTTGTTTGTAACACCCAAAACTAAACGAGTTAGATATAGGGTTATATATACCAAAGTGATCAGGGTGAAGAGTGGAGTTCAAATCCGAATGTCTATCTGTCCGTCCGTCCGTCCGTCCTTTTTATTAGAGTAAAAATTAAGATATCTTGATGAAACTTGGCACACTTATTTTTTAGCACCATAGGAAGCTTGCTTTCGAAAATGAGCAAAATCGGACCACTGCCACGCCCACAAAATGGCAAAAACCGAAAACACATAAAATGCCATAACTAAGCCATAAATAAAGCTATGGAAATAAAATTTGGTATGAAGGATCGTACTATTAAGGGGCATATTTGGATGTAATTTTTTTGGGGAAGTGGGCTTGGCCCCGCCCCCTACTAAGTTTTTTGTACATATCTCGCAAACCAATAGAGCTATATAAACCAAACTTTCTGCAGTCGTTTTTTTTAACCACTTCCTAATTTAGTCCAAAAATGAAAGAAATCGGATCATAACCACGCCCACCTCCCATACAAAAGTTAGGTTGAAAATTACTAAAAGTGGGTTAACTCACTAACGAAAAACGTTAGAAACACTAAATTTCACATAAGAAATGGCAGATGGAAGCTGCACTCAGATTTTTTTACAAAATGGAAAATAGGCGTGGCGTCGCCCACTTATGGGTCGAAAACCATATCTCAGGAACTACTCGACCGATTTCAATGAAACTTGGTTTGTAATAGTTTCCTTACCTCCCAATAATATGTTGTGAAAATTGGCCAAATCGCTTCACAACCACGCCTACTTCCTATATACCAGAACTTTGAAGACGATCTGAATCGTTAACTTTACAATATATAAAGTTAGCACTAGTGAAGATATCGGTGCAGAACTTTGTACAAATACTACGTTTATAGTGTGGCAGCCCCATTCTAAAAATCGCCAAAATCGGACCATACGTTTTCAAGGCCCCATATATCGAACATGAGGACCTCGGTGCTTCTAACCTAATATTAACCAATGGACTTTACGTAATATATATGACGAATATGTGGGTCAAATTGTGTATTATATAATATTAATTAAGTTAAATAAATAAATTGCGAGAGTATAAAATGTTCGGTTACACTCGAAATTACCCCTTCCTTACTTGTTATTTTATACTCTCGCAACAAAAGTTGCTAAGGGAGTATTATAGTTTTGTCCACATAAGTCCTAAAACTAAACGAGTTAGATATAAGGTTATGTATACCAAAGTGATCAGGGTGACGAGTAAAGTTCAAATCCGGATGTCCGTCTGTAACTTGAGTAAAAATTGAGATATATTAGGCTTAGTTCGAAATGGGCGGAATCGGACCACTGCCACGCCCACAAAATGGCGATAACCGAAAACACATAAAGAGTCATAACTGAGCCATAAATTGTTTGGTACAAAAGATTGTTCTAGGAAGGGGCATATTTAGATGTAATTTTTTTGGGAAAGTGAGCGTGGCCCCGCCCACTGCTATGTTTTTTTATATATCTCGTAAACTACTAAAGCTGTATCAACGAAACTCGTAGGAGTCGTTTTTTTCAGGCATTTCCTGATATAGTCCAAAAATGGAAGGAAATCGGATTATAACCACGTCCACCTCCCCTACAAAGGTTATGTTGAAAACTACTAAAAATGCTTTAATTCAGTAAGGAATACCACCAGAAACCCTAAATTTCATTATAAAGATGGTACAGAAGAGCTGCACTCAAAATGGTATACAAAATTTAAAATGGGCGTGGTTCCACCCACTTATGGGTCAACAACCATACCTTCGAAACTACTCGACCACTTTCAATGACATTCGGTTTGTAATATTTTCCCTGCAGCCCAATGATATGTTGTTAAAATAGGGCAAATCGTTTCCCAACCACGCCTACTTCCTTTATACCAGAACTTTGAAGTCGATCTGAATCGGTTATTTTTTAATATATAAAGTAAGCACTAGTGAAGATATCGGAACATAACTTTGCAAAAATACTACATTTATAGTAGGCCCCATATATCGAATATAAGACCTCAGTGCTTCTAATTTTTTTACCGAAAATATAGATAAGATATTTTGAAGAAATTCGGAGGGAATATCTTTCTTTTAATAATAAGTCTCCGTGCCAAAAATAGGTGAAATCGGGGCATTGTTTCACCTAACTCCCATATACTTAATATTAGGGTTTTCAAACTTTCAATGGACTTTATACCAAATATATGTGGGTCAAATTTTGTGTTATATTAATGAAATTAAATAAATAAATTGCGAGAGTATAAAATGTTCGGTTACACCCGAACTTAGCCCTTCCTTACTTGTTATCCTCTCCAAATCACATCAAAACACAGTTAAATATTTACACCACTCTCCAACGTACTTGGCTCAAAGCAGTCGGCACTCACCACAACCCAAGAGTCAAAGGTTTTGATAATGTGTTGACATTAGAAACAAAAGAGCACCATGTATATAACTAAAGAAGTATGTAAATGATAATATGCATGTAGATAACTACAGTGCTGATACAACCGGTTACACTGGCACTTATAAGCAACGGGCCCTCCAAAGATGCTATTAGAAAAGTGCAATTAAATTGAAGAAACTTTATAGACTTGAACTATATATATACATTTGCAACACGTAAATGAATTTATTGTAATTGCTTTCTTATTTTGAATACGGATCTCTCTTTGAATAATTAACATATAAGAACAGAAAGAGATCACTGAGAGATACCGTAAATGCGAAAGCTATTCGAACCATAAGCAATTGCCTTTCATTGATTTAACTCTTAAATGCATGGCGTACCATTTATCGTACATGTGGTTTAAAGTAATTAAGGCTTCATAATTCGATCAAAAAAATCTGTATCGCAGTTTTGTTTACTCAAAGTAGGTGTCATAAATGCTATGTATGTATGTGATTGGCGTTGCAACCGTTTAGCCGGTTATAGCCGAATCGACGATAGTGCGCCACCTGTCTCTCTCCTTCGCAGTTCGGCGCCAGTTGGAGATCCCAAGTGTAACCAGGTCGCTCTCCACCTGGTCCCTCCAACGGAGTGGAGGCCTTCCCCTTCCTCGGCTTCCTCCGGCGGGTACTGCATCGAACACTTTCAGGGCTGGAGTGTTTTCGTCCATTCGGACAACATGACCTAGCCAGCGTAGCCGCTGTCTTTTTATTCGCTGAACTATGTCAATGTCGTCGTATAACTCGTACAGCTCATCGTTCCATCGTCTGCGGTATTCGCCGTTGCCAATGTTCTGAGGACCATAAATCTTGCGCAAAATTTTCCTCTCGAAAACTCCTAGTGTCGTCTCATCTGATGTTGACATCGTCCAAGCTTCTGCACCGTAAAGCAGGACGGGAATGATAAGCGACTTGTAGAGCTTGATTTTGGTTCGTCGAGAGAGGACTTTACTGTTCCATTGCCTACTCAGTCCAAAGTAGCACCTGTTGGCAAGAGTTATTCTGCGCTGGATTTCGAGGCTGACATTGTTCGTGTTGTTGATGCTGGTTCCCAGGTATACGAAATTATCTACGACCTCGAAGTTATGACTGTCAACAGTGACGTGGGAGCCAAGACGCGAATGCGCCGACTGTTTGTTTGATGACAGGAGATATTTCGTCTTGTCCTCATTCACCTCCAGACCCATTCGCTTCGCCTCCTTATCCATGCGGGAAAAAGCAGAACAAACGGCGCGGTTGTTGCTTCCGATGATATCAATATCATCGGCGTACGCCAGGAGCTGTACACTCTTGTAGAAGATTGTACCTTCTCGGTTTAGCTCTGCAGCTCTTATAATTTTTTCCAGCATCAGGTTAAAGAAGTCGCACGATAGTGAGTCACCTTGTCTGAAACCTCGTTTGGTATCGAACGGCTCGGAGAGGTCCTTCCCAATCATGACGGAGCTTTTGGTGTTGCTCAACGTCAATTTACACAGCCGTATTAGTTTTGCGGGGATACCAAATTCAGACATCGCGGCGTAAAGGCAACTCCTTTTCGTGCTGTCGAAAGCAGCTTTAAAATCGACAAAAAGGTGGTGTGTGTTGATCCTCTTTTCTCGGGTCTTTTCCAAGATTTGGCGCATGGTGAATATCTGGTCAGTTGTCGATTTTCCAGGTCTAAAGCCACACTGATAAGGTCCAATCAGTTTGTTGACGGTGGGCTTTAGTCTTTCACACAATACGCTCGATAGAAAATTACCGCAGCTTTCAAAAGTTTATACCCGGTTGACAGTGACCTATCAAAGTGGTCGGAAGTATTCAAATTGTAGCTGAGCTCAGTCGTTTAAGGGTTAGGACGGTGCACAAAGGTCTCAATCGTATACATATTCGGATACTTCCCAATTAAAATATTTATTACAGCCAGTTTATCACATTTGCCAGCAGTCTGTGCTGGACGTGCAGTCTGCATTCCACACACGAATTTTGGCACTTACTCATGCAACAGCATGCTAACAAGTATCATTCACTTAGCTACACAAAGAAAAAGTTATGCTCCTGCGTATTATTTTATGGTAAACAGAGTCTGGTGTTGCAAGTATCATTTAAATTATTTGTCAGCAACTAAATGAAAACTACCGCAGTCGCAATGTTTCGCAATAGTGATGACATAAAGTTGAAAAGGCATGGCGTTTAGCAACAGGTGTTTCCTTGCGCATAACACAAGATACATAGGAAGGTAACAGCAGCGTCAGTCATTTACCTGCAAGTGCCTTATCCTTAATCGCAACTGCAACAGGATTGCATTGAGGTGGAATTAAGGCGAAGTGCAAACTTTTTCGGGATTAAAGCGGTCTTAGAGGGAAGCAGGAAGAATGCGACGGAAACTTATGCAGCAGCTGAGCGCCTAATGCATTGACTTTTAAGAAACCCATTGAAAATTGTATTCGCCTCCAATGAAAAAAATATTGAAAATACTTGGAAAGAAGGAATGAGAAATATAAAGTTATGCACAAAAGCTAAACGAACGCTTAAGCTACAAAATTGTGAAAATCATCATGATGATAGCACACATAAAAGCAGTCAAGTCTTGAACAGTAACAGGAGCAATGCAGCATCAGTGGATAACTGTGGATAGTAGCTTATATTTTATTCATGTCTTCATTAGGCAACCAAGTGAAGTTTAAGTCATTCCCACCTGGTATTATATCTACACATATTCAGGTGATACATGGTAGCAGATAGCCGTGTCTTTTGTAAAAAAGTGGAAGGTATATTACAAACGATGTAGTAATTTTGTTTAATCTGAATGCAAAGAATATAAGTAGAATGGACCATTTAATTTAAAAATAAACTGTTTTATTTTTTTTTTGCTTTAACATATTGGCATTCATTACAACCTTTTGTCTATCATATTTTGAATGTTCATGTACTACTTTACACTTTCTTTATTGATATTTTATTTATTTTTGTCTTTCTTATTTACAGGATACCTACAAACCAAGTCTCGTTGATTGAAGGATGGCAAACAATTGACCAATTTCTCTTCCAGTATTATCGTTTTGCAGAAAAATCGTCTTGGTGATGTTTCCAGCATAGCGAAAAAAATGCCGGCTCGATATTTAGTGAAAAATCAACTAATCAACTAAATTCTTCCATAACCTGTACGTTGTCGATAAAAAGGTTTTAGGTATGTGTCTCCTTACAAATTACCTGAATTAATCAAATGATTTTCAAAATAATTTAATATTAAATCCCAGTTTGTCTCTTATTTGAAATTGATATGTGAAATGATTGCAAGAACTCCTTGATCTAGTCGACATTGCAGGAAATTATATTATATTCTATTTAACTAATTCTTCTTTGACAAATTATCTTGAATTATACTTAATTTTTTATTTTTATAGAATTGAAGTTGTAAAAAATATAATCATTGTCACAGATTATCACAGTTTTTCTCTACTCTATGTTAAAAGCAATGGAAATTTCGGTTCGTTAAGGTCTTTTGAATTTTATTTTATAGAGTAAAAAAAATGTAGAAGCCAACAATCAAAAAGATTCACGGAAAATAGGCATGCGTAATCGGAGGGATTTCAAATCAGAATTCCAGGAAAATTCGACAATTTTAATACCCTACTTAACTAACACCTTCCAAATTACACGAATATACTAAATTTTTCGATTATCGTTATGAAACTGGTAGTGTAATAAAGGGATAATAGTTTTTAAAACTTAAAAAAATCTTCAAAGGAATAGGTCAAAATTGCAATAGAATGTTAATTATGGACTTTTTAATTTTTGCCGTAGAAATTACTATACTATAGACTTAAAATAAATCTTATTTTTAATGAATACTTTAAAAAATATACAATTTTATAAATGGAATTTAATAAAATTTTGTAATTTTATAAATCAGAATTTTTATTTTTAGAAATCAAAATTCACTGCATGTCTGAGTTTCTCGATATTTATAATTTATCTAATTAAATCACATCATTAAATGTCTAAATATTTATGTCTTTTTCTATGCGTTTAGTGGACAACAGTGCAACGAAATGCAAAGGCTGATCGGAAACTGCACAACATGGTAAATGTGGCTGCAACATTTTGGTGCATGGAGTGAAAGGGAGAACCTTTTTCAACCAAGGATTATATAACGTATAGAACTTCGAGTTTTCTGATAAAGATACGAATACAGCAATGCAGCTACGTGGCTTATGAAACTAAAATTATGGAAAGTAGTAAATTTTTTGAAAGAGAAAATTATATTAAGAATGCATAAAATTAAAAACAATCAATAAAGAACTAAATGCAGAAGTAACACTTACGACTTTAATATATATTATTTCTATCAAAGTGAGTCAAGGTAAGTACATCCAGATATTTATTATCGTAGAATTTGTTTTTGTCATTCCGATACGAAACGAATTTGTTTATTGTCATGCACATGTGTTTGTAGTATGCAAGTTTGCCTTCTTTTAGTTAAGGAAAACTCTAACTTGTTTTTATCAATGTCTCAGTTTATAATAAGATATGTCCAGAAGCCTGTCCAAAACTACACATATCTTATAACAATATGAATAAATTAGGGAAATTAATACATTTTATAAACAAAGGAAAAGAATTCACGCAAAACAATATACAAATATGATTTTTTTATTCTCCTAGTAGAAGTAGTCTCCAGAATGGCAAATGATGTGCCTTTTTCAGGAAAAATTCTTTTCACAAAAAATTTGATATTATTTTCTGTTTACACCGCTGATGGTTTGATTGCATATAATCTGCATTGCATCTGCTTTTATTCCACTTGTACTTACTCCTAGTAATTAGTCAATACAAATGACTTCTTAAGCACACTTTTTTCCCAAAAGTACGATATATCACCAAGAAAGCTAAATAAATACCAAATGTGAAAATGGAAAGGGAAAAAATTACTGAATGAAACTGATTGCTCTAACGTCCTTGCTCTAATAATACTGTGGAAGTTTATACCAATTTGGTTACCAGACAGGGCAGTCATACAGCTAAAAGGTGACATGAGTATATAACGTCAGCTTATTTTACTACAGAGACTGATGGTTGATTCTGATTTTGTTGAATCTGTCATTTGCTAAATAATACTAATATGAACATACCATCAATACCAGAAAAAGGTACTGTAGTTTACATAACACTTTAATGAGCACATAAATACTTGTTACACACATTCCTTGGCACTTTGTGAAGGTTGGTATTGTAGATAGGGGAAATCGGAATATAGCCACGCCCACAAAATCCCATTTAGTGTAAAACTATAAAGTGTTATAACTAAGCGATAATTTAAGTGCATGAAAAAGCGAAACTACCTATTTTTATGTTGTATTAACTTGCCTATTCTTTAGTTTGCTTCCCTTTGACAAAAATATAATATTCAAATATTCAATTCCCTTTTAAAACTGGAGTAAGAAAATATTTTATTTATTTTCTCATCAAATATTATTAATTTTCCTTACTCAATATTTTCATTTGGTAGAAGCAAATCTTTTTTTTTTATTATTAACACGAGAAATATGAAAGTTGTAAATGCTTCTGATAGATAAAAAAATGAGGGATTGTAATTGCCACAATTATTTTTAACGCTTATAATTTAATAAATTTCAATAGCACTTTGTGGTTTGTGAGAATATCGCATTAATCGAAATTGCTTTGTACTTTGTATAAAAAGTTCAATAGAGCAACATAAATAAGCGTTCACCATAAAATCTGTGGATTAATTGATTTGTCGGCTTATAAAATATTTATTATTTTAATTTGTGCATTGTGCGAAAATAGAATATTGCTCTCACAACTGTTAAATTTATATTTCACATATTTGTTTTTACGAACTACTGCCGTTTTTCCTTAGCGATTTAAAATACTTTTAGTAATTTCCAACATAACTTTTAAGTAAGGGTAGGCGTGGTTGTAATACGAGTTCACCCATTTTCAATTTCATACTGGGGGAGTGTTTTGGAAAAGGTGTATGATTGATATGGGATTTTGTTGGCGTGGAAATGGTCCGATTTCGCCTATCTGCAATACCAGCGCTTTAGTGGTGCCAGGGAACACGTCTACGTCTACGCACAATCATTAAGATATTTACAGTTTTACTCAAGTTTAGCTTGCAAGGAAAGAGGCACGGAGACCTTTATTACTTCTTGGAGACATATGATCCTATATGTGGTGAAATACATAATAAAAAAATTTTTCGCCATTGAAAGAAGAAAATCATTACACTTACATCTGAAACTTGTGTGGGGCCTTTTTAATCGTTTACAGCTAAACAAACAAAAATATGTTTTGCCTTCAGTTTCATCTAGTGTTACTGACTATTGTTAATCTCCATCATTTACTTATTAGAAAATTTGTGATGCTATATACCGTTATCCCATACAGTGGTATAATTTTAGCTTTCGAGATGTACTTATCACTCAGTGCAAGAACAAATTCAAAAGAAATCTTTAGGAAAAAAATATCGCATAACTGGAAATCTACATGAGCACATCGAAAACTGTAGGACATCAGGAATAAAGTCAGCTCGTACACCATCATATTATGTGATTCAGATATATAGATGTACGTGCATAGGTACTTTAAAGGCAATTAGGCAATGATGGTAAAAATGGAAACTCGACTTTTTAATGCTCACCATTATGCATTTCATGCGATTCATTCCATTAGGATGAGCAGCTGCAGAAGTGAATGTGCAAAACAAATATCTAAAGTGTGAGCATACCTTTGAATGCGGTTACTCAAAATCAAGAGATACCACAATTTTCATTGCTATATGCATTACGAGCAATTCAGTTTTACATATATAAGATTTGTACCCAAATTTGTTTGAGATGTGTATAAGGAAGTACATATTTGTTACGAAGATTTCAATTTCTCTTTTAGTTTTGCAGCTGCAATGGAAAGACATCGTTATTTCAATTTGCTTCATAAATGTTTTTTGTATTTATTTGCAGACTTCATATGGTAGAAGAGCAAAACATATTATCCTATTGGATATCAATCTGCTTCACGTAATGGTTGGTTGTGGCAACGCTTTAGGCTTTAAAGAAATACTGAATTGGATTCTGGAAAAGTTTTTTACTTTGACAAACACAGATATGTAGATTTAAAGAGTACTAAAGAATATTACTAGAGAAAGTTGCCTTAAACATTTTAATCGAGTTTAATGGTTTTCATGAGTAAATGTCTAACAACACACATATGAATATAATATATAATATACCTAATATTAGGGTTTCCAACTTCCAATGGGCTTTATACCATATACATATATGACGAATATGTAGGTCAAATTGCGTGTTTTATTAATAAGAATTAATAGCGAGAGTATTAAATGTTCGGTTATATACTTGTTTCCTTGTTCCATACATATATATATATATATATATATATTTGGCGTAGAAACCGCTTTAAGCGATTATAGCCGAATCCACCAGAGCGCGCCACTCGTTCCTCCTTTTTGCTTTTTGGCGCCAACTGGAAACACCAAGTAAAGCCAGGTCACTTTACACTTGACCTTTCCACCTTCCGTTGGGGCGTGGGCGCAAATCAGTGAAATGTTGAAGAACCTCTCTTTGATGCGATTTGTGGCAGACGTTCATCCACCGGGGTCGATGCCAGGACTCGGCGACGTAGTCTCCTTCACCTTCTTCCGTCCTTGTCCCGTCCATCGCACTTCTTGGATGGCGGTGATGTCAGCTTTTAGTTGTATGAGAACCTCAACCAGCAGGGCAGAGGCACCTTCCCAATTAAGGGTCCGGACACTCCAGGTGCATGCCCTCAAATCGTGATCCTTAAAACATTTGCAGGGGTCGTCATCAAAAGTTGGGCTTTTCATCATATTCGCTCTTTCATTGGAGAGGTTTTTTTTTAAATAGTGGGTCCCAAACCATAAGCACAACCGCAGAAGCTTCGCCTTCAAATGGATGTATGTTGGCTACTCAGAGGATACTTGGTCTAAAACCGGAAGTCGTGAGCTGCTGGAGTCATATGCAAAAGAATCGTTCCTGGCCACTCCCAAGTGAATGGCAATCGGAAACTTTCCTCACATACTTGAACTTCTACATATGACCCCATTCCCCAAGTGTAGTAAATATGTTTCGAAATAATTGAAAGGAAATATATGATTTTCCATTAGCACCTAAGATGAATGTGGCGACAGCGTATATATTAGCTTCTACAATATGATATAAATAGAATTGAAGCTATCAAGTTTAGAGTAGGAAGTTACTACATCCGTAACCAATATTCATATCAGGAATACATATCGTTTTCTAACGGTTTGCTAACAATATTTGTGAAATAGACCGATTAATGTCAATCAAATCGTGCAAGATACCAAATATAAATTTAAATTGATTCATTGATGTGGAACCACATAGTTCATTTTCCGTTATAAATTATTATTTTATATATTTATATGTAAATATATAATATTTATTAAAGCTAATAAAACTGTAAATTCAACTCGTACT
This sequence comes from Zeugodacus cucurbitae, assembly GCF_028554725.1. Taxonomy (NCBI): domain Eukaryota; kingdom Metazoa; phylum Arthropoda; class Insecta; order Diptera; family Tephritidae; genus Zeugodacus; species Zeugodacus cucurbitae. The sequence continues at coordinate 31,596,481 of NC_071670.1, forward strand.
CAATTTGCTAGTGCCGCTAATGTTAAAACTACCCTGCTTAAGGGCATGCATTCAGTAGAAATACCAGAGTGGGGCTAGTGTTCAACGTCGTACGAGCATGTTAGGATATTCACAAGGTGTCATAGTGTGTCATATCGTCATATTGTCATATTTTTTTATGACAGTCATTGGTATGTGTGTATGGTGTTGGTACACTGTTGTTGTTTCACATGCAAAATTAAAATATGACTGATACAACACTGCGTAGTATGTTTCTTGAGTTCGCTATTCTATACCCCTACAAACTCGTTGCCGAATTTTTTCGGTTTTTTGCGGCATATGCCTAGTACTGCAGTAACCGGTTTTTTTTTTTACACACTCGTGGCAGTGTGGGCGGTCGGTGGGTGGGGCTTTGGGGCGTTTTGGGGCAAAACATCAACGAGTGGGTCGGTGGTCGGTTTTTTTGGGTCGGTCAGAGGTCGGTTTTGCTCGTGCCCTTCTGCCCAAACACTTCTCAGCCGATTTATACCGCACATTGTATATATCTGGAAAATACGGACATATATCTGGTTTTGACCTCAGCAAAAATCGCTATGTTTTTTTTTTTTTGCTAAGGCCAAAATCGGATGATCACATATATATATTAATGATTTTTTATCGCGGATCGCGGATATATAGCATTTCTGTCTTCTTAATTTTTCACTATCAGCTGATTAAGTGTAGAAATATGACAATATATGACATACAACAGTTAAGGGTCTCACAAGTGTCGCATTTTTTAAGAATATTAAAATATGATATAAGACATACAACAAAGCTTGTGAATTGCCTAAGTATTTATGTGGAACTCAAGACCACTAAAAGTTTCATTTCAAAAGCAAAATAAATATTCTCATTCGCATTCTTACATTTTTGATTGATTTGCTTTCAACTAATCAACGTCCGTTGATCTTTCTCCGCAAAAGTTCACTGAGGTAATGACTTTATGGAAAAGCGCAAACCAAATTTAATAAGCAAATGCAAACAAATAAAAATATTTCCTATATTTATTATTGTTAGAATTCATAAGCTAGCTTTTAATTGAAATAAGGTACGAAGTTAGGCAGAAGTTTTTGGCTAAATTTTATCTATTTGATTGGTTATCAAAAAAGAAAGAGGAATATACATATATAGTATATAAATACTTTTTTATACTCTCGCAACCTGTTGCACAGAGTATTATAGTTTTTTATTTATATAATAGATTTATTTACGTGAAATTTATGTAAACCTTTTAATACAATTCAACGGAGTAAATATTATTTTCATGGGACATTAACCAACTAAGTTGTTTTGGGCAAGAATGCCTCCTGGTTAGAATCATAGATTTACTAAAAATATATAAAAATTAGCCTTACAAGATCAGATATTTGAACGAAGGAGGCATTTTGGGACTAATTACGCACTAATTAATCAATATTTTTATGCTGCTATATTTGTTTATATTGTTTACTTTCTTTCTCTACTTTATACGCCAGAACTGGTGTTCAACCTTGCGTACTATAATTCTCACATATACTCGTATACTAATTATTTTCATATTTTTGCCTTTTCAGACTAATGAATAATATCCATACAATAATCTAAACGGAAAATAAGCAGTAACTATATGGGTTTCAGTAAGTTGATCATGCGCACTGGTGAACGTTATCTTTAAATTTCTTACAAGTATTAAAATGTTAACACTTTTATGTTGTACGAAACTGTCTACATATAACATAAACCTTTTTTCTGAAATCCAAATTTCCAAATATTTTTTAACTTATTAATTTTATGTGAATGGGCTTTTAACATTCCTTCCAAGTAATCTCAGAGAGAGCATTATTTAAAATAAATTTCTTCATTTACATTTTTTTTATGAACAAATTCAGTTGAAAAATATATTCTTGTCTTGTGTTTGCTTCATGGTACTCCAAGCCCTGCTCGTTGAGGTATGAAAACAAATAATATCTACGAGTATAAACTGTGTGTAAATACTTTCAGCAACCAGGTCAAGTTTAATTAGATTACATTTATTGCTACAGAATAAAAATATCTGAGTATTAAACGTTTGTATATACAGTTAATGGTACAGCTCACAAAATATGTCCATGCTTATTAAAATTATTTAATTTACACCTGAAATGAATTACGAACCAACACCGTTGGCGTTAATTAATGCATTAATGCGTTGCTGCTTCTCTGGTTGATGACTTTTATACTTCGTTGGTAAATAACTGCAGGGTATTTCATGCAAATATTGAATTTGTTTTTGTTTTCACGAAAAATATTTAAGTTAACTTTTATATAAATTTCATTGTAAATTTTATACAGTAGTGGGTGAGTAAAGGTTTAACCATTCTGTATACTTCGTGTAATTACCAATATGTTCAGGATAGATATTTACATATACGAGTATCGTATTTTGCTTTGAACCATATTTTCGAACCAGAGTGAAATGTAAGCTAGCAATGAGAGAGCTTTCATGTACGAATACATGCAAGTAAGTATGTGTTTGAAATTTTAGACACTTTTATTTAAGCATTAGTAATTGTTATGCATATTTTCACAGGTGCTCTGTTATTACTTGAATATTTATTTGTAAATTTTCCTCATCCTTGCCACGATTTGTAAATTATTCATTACAAAATTTGGTAAACTGCAATAATTTGCATGCACACATAAATGCCTCTATGTACATGAATATTCGCATTTTAAATTCATGTCAAATAAATACACACAAATATATATTAATTTTAGTTACACTGAAAATAAGGGTTGCGGTATACTAAATACTAAATGTCAAGCACATAGATATACAATGACAACTGCTGTGGATGAGAATATATAACTTAATATGTATACTAAACCAAAATTCAGAGGATTTCAACATTTTCATCGAATGCAAATTAATGTAGAAGCTTCTGCGTGCGTAATTACCTTTAAAGAATATATCGGACTATAACTAAATCTGTTATCTGATGAGATCCATTCGTGCATATTTTTTTATAATTGTTGAAATATAATTAGGGAAGTATGAGTTTGCATTATATTAAGGGGTTAGGTGGGTTTCAGAGGCTCAAAATAAGGTTTTTTTTTTAATTTTTTTTGTATTTGTATAAATCTTTATATTATTTTTATTAACTTGGCAACATCATGTAATACCCCTGACAGACGGCGGCGTTAATTCGGATTAACTGCTTTAATCGGAGTTAATTCGAGAGTTTTCTCGGTTAACTCCGTTTGCTAACTCCTAGTTAATCCTAAATATTTGAAAAGTTAGTGCGAGTCAGTGACATTTTCGTTAGCAACATTGTTAAACATGGCCGCTTTTAACCTATTGTGAGTGAAAATATGCAAAACTGACAGCTGTTTTTCAATTAAATGTATACAAAAACATAGGCATGCAATGAAATAGCTAAATTTTTCTAAAATGGAAGTTCTAATAATAACGTATTTATGTATATTTTTTTAGTAATTAGTGATTTTGTACTAATTGTGCAGCTAAGAACCGCAATATTTGCTTCCTACCCATTTTTTTATAACTCGCTTTGCTGCCGTCTGTCACCTACACATTTGGAACTGATTAAAAGCGCAGTTAATCGGGGTTAACTCTGTCATCTATCTAGGCTATAAGTCAGCAAACCATGCACACTTCCAGAAATGCTGACACGAATATTACTTAAAAGGGAACAAGCAATAAGTAAGCAACAGTTAGTATGCAAGTTGGTATAAAACTTAGTGCTTAAGCCTAATTATGTCTCTTTTAATCTAGCACACAGTCTATGTGCTCATCGGCGCTAAAAATATATTATTATATTATATTAATTCTAATCAATGCGTTTTATTTTGAGGACCACAATAACCACCACATTTTTTTTTAAATATATACAATCACATATTTCATTTAACCAATTCAGCGTAGCGACATGTTTGAACAGTATTGTGTGAAATTTATATTAAACAAGTAAGGAAGGGCAAAGTTCGGATGGAACCGAACATTTCATGTTTTATTTAATTTCATAAATCTAACACACAATTTGACCTACATATTCACCATATATGTATGTAGTATAAAGTACATCGAAAGTTGGAAACCCTAATATTAGGTATATGGGAGCTGGGTGAAGTTATGACGTGATTTCACCCATCTTTGGCACGGAGACAAATTATTAGAAGAAAAATAGTCCCTCTGAATTTCTTCAAAATATCTGAGATCCTATAATTTTCGATAAAAAAGGATTAGAAGCACTGAGTACTTCATGTTCGATATATTGGGCCTTGAAAACGGCTGTTTTTTATAAGGGCAATGCCACACTATAAATGCTGTATTTTACTTATGCAAAATTCTGTTCCGATATCTGCGCTAATGCTTGCTTTATAAATCGTTAAGTAAACGATTCAGATTGACTTCAAAGTTCTGGTATATAGGCAGTAGGCGCGGTTGTAAACCGATTCGTCCTATTTTCACAACGTATCATTGGAATGCGAGGAAAAAATTACAAACCGAATTTCATTGAAATTAGTCGAGCAGTTATGGATATAAGGTTTTTGACCCCTAAGTGGGCGGAGCCACAGCTATTTAAAATTTTGTATACCCATTTGAGGTTTATTTAAGTGAAATTTAAGGTTTCTAGTGTTTTTCCTTATTGAATTAAACATTTTTAGTAGTTTTCAACATAACCTTTGTATGGGTGGGGGCATGGTTATAATCCGATTCCTTTTGGACTGTATAAGGTAGTACCTAAAAGAAACGAAACGACCTCTTTCGTTGCTATAGCTTTAGTAGATTACGAGATATGTACAAAAAACTTAGTAGGGGGCAGGGCTTGTTTTGAACTTAATGGCTAGTTTATGATGCACCATTACAAAATTAACCATTAAAAATTTCAATAAAATTACACTAATATTTATAGCCACAACAATTGGCAAACAACTGTGAAACAATGTTGAAAACGGGGAAGTGTGAAAATTATTCAAAAGGATTTGTGTTGCGATCACTTATTGCAAAGGAATCCTTATATAAAAGGAGCCCGGTTTATGCGTGTGCCAGAGTTTATGCACAGTTAAAATGTTATGTTGACATGTTGAATGCAGGTAGTAGTTTGCACTGAAGAATCACTCACTGTTTAATTCCAGCATCTCTTTAACTGACAGTCTCTAGAAATTTTAGTCTTTCAGACTTTTTTAACTCAGAAATGCACTATGACTGAAGAATCATTGTTTGAGTCCAGTCTCTTTTTAGCGGACTGTCCCTAAAACGTTCTGTCTTCCAGACAGAATTATTATCGGGTCTTTTCCAGGATTTCGCGGATTTGGTACTACAACCAACCATGGGATATAAGTCTCTTTTTAACCTAATGAGATGAGATGTCACAGGTTGCCTTCTTCGAGCAACCAGCATAGATGGCAGTGCTTATGTTTAACGAGAGCTTCCGACAGTTTTTAAATGGGGGGTATTTACCAGAACCCAAATTTAATGTTCGGTGATTGGACAGCGCTTAACACTTGATCAGCTCTCTACCAGACAAATTTCGGAATAACGAAATCATGCTGGTGCTTACCATGCTTGGAACGCAACTGGAAAATATTATTTTGGGATAATTGGTTTTGTGAAATATTCACAACTTCACAACCTGTCGTCTAAATAATATTTGATACAAATTATATATGTATGGTTATACTATTTAGCATATAAGAATAAACAGATTTATACTTTATATTCAAAGATTCATATGTGGTCATGCATTTAGGACAAAGTTTAACAATAATTATCAAATTGTTTGTAAGCAATTTCTGTAACCTAAATGTCCTTTTAAAGATTTTTGGTGAAGCTTAACATTTAATTTAAGTAATAACTTGTGCAACTAGCAACGAACCAATGGCAAGAATACAATCGCAATATATGGACGATATTATAAGTGAATTGCTAAATCTAAGAAAAAGATAAATTGCAGTGAGTGCCTTGCAGTTAGACACCTATGTAGTACTTTGTAATTTCAATTTTCGTTTGAAGTAACAATTGGAGTGGCAAGCTGTTGACAAAGAACTTGAGAGAGATGAATAGTGGAAACAAAAAAACTTTGTAACTGCGCATTTGACGTCACAAAAAGCCTTCCTAGGTAAAATTAGGGTTTAGACCGGCAGTAAATACGTTTGTACGGGTGCAAAACAATGTTAAATTAGCAAAAATTAATTGAAGCCGGAGATAAATAATAAGAAAAATTTTGAGAGATTTTAGTATTGAAATCAATTTTTTTAAATCTAAAACGTCTTTAATATTAATAACAAGTAAGGAAGGGCTAAGTTCGGGTGTAACCGAACATTTTATACTCTCGCAATTTATTTATTTAACTTTATTTATATTATATAATACACAATTTGACCCACATATTCGTCATATATATTGTATAAAGTCCATTGATAGTTGGAAACCATAATATTAGGTTAGAAGCACCGAGGTCCTCGTGTTAGATATATGGGGCCTTAAAAACCTATGGTCCGATTTCGGCGATTTTTAGAATGGGGCTGCCACACTATTAACATCGTATTTGTGCAAAGTTCTGCACCGATATCTTCACTAGTACTTACTTTATCTATTGTAAAGTAAACGATTCAGATCGTCTTGTTCTGGTATATAGGAAGTAGGCGCGGTTGTGAAACGATTTGGCCTATTTTCACAACATATAATTGGGATGTAAGGAAACTATTACAAACCAAGTTTCATTGAAATCGGTCGAGTAGTTCCTGAGATATGGTTTTTGACCCATAAGTGGGCGACGCCACGCCCATTTTACATTTTGTAATAAAATCTGAGTGCAGCTTCCATCTGCTATTTCTTATGTGGAATTAAGTGTTTCTGACGTTTTTCGTTAGTGAGTTAACCCACTTTTGGTAGTTTTCAACCTAACCTTTGTATGGGAGGTGGGCGTGGTTATTATCCGATTTCTTTCATTTTTTTAACCGTATTAGGAAGTGGCTAAAAAAACGACTACAGAAAGTTTGGTTTATATAGCTCTATTGGTTTCCGAGATATGTACAAAAAACCTATTTGGGGGCGGGGCCACGCCCACTTCCTCAAAAAAATGACATCCACATATGCCCCTTCATAGTGCGATCCTTCATACCAAATTTTATTTCCATAGCTCTATTTATGGCTTAGTTATGGCACAGAGAAAACACTCCAGCTCTGAAAGTATTCGATGCAGTACCCGCTGGAGGAAGCCGCGGAAGAGGACGACCTCCACTCCGGTGGAAAGACCAAGTGCAAAGTGACCTGGCTTCATTTGGTGTTTCCAGTTGGCGCCAAAAAGCAAAAAGGAGGAATGAGTGGCGCGCTCTGGTGGATTCGGCCATAATCGCTTAAAGCGGTTCCTACGCCAAATATATATATATATATATATATGGCACTTTATGTGTTTTCGGTTTTCGCCATTTCGTGGGCGTGGCAGTGGTCCGATTTTGCTCAGCCAGAAAGCAGCCTTCCTATGGTGCCAAGAAAAAAGTGTGACAAGTTTCATCAAGATATCTTAATTTTTACTCAACTTACAGCTTGCACAGACGGACGGACGGACGGACAGACAGATATTCGGATTTGAACTCCACTCTTCACCCTGATCACTTTGGTATATATAACCCTATATCTAACTCGTTTAGTTTTGGGTGTTACAAACAACGGTTTTGTGAACAAAACTATAATACTATCTTTAGCAACATTTGTTGCGAGAGTATAAAAATACAAAGAAATGATACAGAACTTGTAGTGTTCCTACATGCATACAATTTTCTTCAATTTAGCTGCACTTGTACAGGAAGTGCCGATTTCACAGGTATTGCTCTTTGTTGTTGTTGGCCAATTGGCAAAAAAGATATATTTAATTATCAATTCTCTTCTGAAACGGAGGAGTGCCAATAGCACCTGTTGTAATACAGTTATTATTTTGGTTAAAAATGTGGTTCAATATTTGATTCCTTTAATATATTTGTAAACACTTACATGCGCATATAATAATCTAATAAAGTTGTTGCACTCACAGACTAATAATAAAACTTATACTTATTTTTGTAAGTTATTCACGATATTATTTGGTTGTTGGTTGAAAAATATGTGAAATTAGTGAATAATAATAACAATGTTCACTTCAATTAAACGCAACGAATATTTAATTACACCGTTAGTTAAAGAAAACTTCAGAAATAGTGACCGCACTGGATTTCAATAAAGCTATACTTATACATACATACAAATGACTAAGAGTAGCAAACGTATGTATTGTTTTAAACAAATACAAGTAAAAAAGTCATCGAAAATCATTAAACCTTAAATATTAGGCGGTTTACTCTATTTTAAGTACCAACTCACATTATGCTACCTGAGCATTTAGCGGCGAGCAACAGCTAGCTTTTTCAATCGTAAAATTTAAGTATAATTTACTAATTACCTCAAAACGCCAAAATGAAATCGTTGAATTGCCTCCGCTTGCCTCGATTTTAACACTTATTACACATTTTTATTTAATTAGTTGAGTAAATGCTGTTCAAGTGGGCATCAAAGTGAACTTTACAATTTAAGTGAGTATCAAGCGAAGTAACATTAAGTTGTAAATTAAACAAGTAAGGAAGGGCTAAGTTCGGGTTTCACCGTCTCTCTCTCTCGCAATTTATAGATGAAATTTTATTAAGATAACACATTTTGATCCACATATTCGTCGTATATATGGTATTAAGTTCTTTGAAAGTTTGAAAACCCTAATATTAAGTATTAATTGTATGTATGTGATTGGCGTTGCAACCGTTTAGCCGGTTATAGCCGAATCGACGATAGTGCGCCACCTCTCTCTCTCCTTCGCAGTTCGGCGCCAGTTGGAGATCCCAAGTTTAACCAGGTCGCTCTCCACCTGGTCCCTCCAACGGAGTGGAGGCCTTCCCCTTTCTCGGCTTCCTCCGGCGGGTACTGCATCGAACACTTTCAGTGCTGGAGTGTTTTCGTCCATTCGGACAACATGACCTAGCCAGCGTAGCCGCTGTCTTTTTATTCGCTGAACTATGTCAATGTCGTCGTATAACTCGTACAGCTCATCGTTCCATCGTCTGCGGTATTCGCCGTTGCCAATGTTCTGAGGGCCATAAATCTTGCGCAAAATTTTCCTCTCGAAAACTCCTAGTGTCGTCTCATCTGATGTTGACATCGTCCAAGCTTCTGCACCGTAGAGCAGGACGGGAATGATAAGCGACTTGTAGAGCTTGATTTTGGTTCGTCGAGAGAGGACTTTACTGTTCAATTGCCTACTCAGTCCAAAGTAGCACCTGTTGGCAAGAGTTATTCTGCGCTGGATTTCGAGGCTGACATTGTTCGTGTTGTTGATGCTGGTTCCCAGGTATACGAAATTATCTACGACCTCGAAGTTATGACTGTCAACAGTGACGTGGGAGCCAAGACGCGAATGCGCCGACTGTTTGTTTGATGACAGGAGATATTTCGTCTTGTCCTCATTCACCTCCAGACCCATTCGCTTCGCCTCCTTATCCATGCGGGAAAAAGCAGAACAAACGGCGCGGTTGTTGCTTCCGATGATATCAATATCATCGGCGTACGCCAGGAGCTGTACACTCTTGTAGAAGATTGTACCTTCTCGGTTTTGCTCTGCAGCTCTTATAATTTTTTCCAGCCCACCGTCAACAAACTGATTGGACCTTATCAGTGTGGCTTTAGACCTGGAAAATCGACAACTGACCAGATATTCACCATGCGCCAAATTTTGGAGAAGACCCGTGAAAAGAGGATCGACACACACCACCTTTTTGTCGATTTTAAAGCTGCTTTCGACAGCACGAAAAGGAGCTGCCTTTACGCCGCGATGTCTGAATTTGGTATCCCCGCTAAACTAATACGGCTGTGTAAATTGACGCCGAGCAACACCAAAAGCTCCGTCATGATTGGGAAGGACCTCTCCGAGCCGTTCGATACCAAACGAGGTTTCAGACAAGGTGACTCACTATCGTGCGACTTCTTTAACCTGATGCACAGTACGCTATGCACAGTACGCTCGATAGAACCTTGTATGCGATATTTAGGAGGCTGATCCCACGGTAATTTGCGCAGATTGTGGGATCTCCCTTTTTATGGATTGGGCAGAGCACACTGAGATTCCAATCGTCAGGCATGCTTTCTTCCGACCATATTCTGCAAAGAAGCTGATGCATGCACCTTATCAGTTCTTCGCCGCCGTATTTGAATAGTTCTGCCGGTAATCTATCGGCCCCGCTGCTTTGTTGTTCTTCAAGCGGGTAATTGCTATTCGAATTTCTTCATGGCCGGGTAATGGAACATCTGTTCCATCGTCATCGATTGGAAGATCGGGTTCGCCATCTCCTGGTGGTGTACTCTCACTGCCATTCAGCAGGTCGGAGAAGTGTTCCCTCCATAATCCCAGTATGCCCTGGACATCGGTTACCAGATTACGACCTTGGTCTCTACATGAGGATGCTCCGGTCTTGAAACCTTCGTTAAGTCGCTTCATTTTTTCATAAAATTTTCGAGCATTACCTCTGTCTGCCAGCTTCTCAAGCTCTTCGTACTCACGCATTTCGGCCTCTTTCTTTTTTTGTCTGCAGATGCGTCTCGCTTCCCTCTTCAGCCCTCGGTATCTATCCCATCCCGCACGTGTTGTGGTCGTTTGCAACGTTGCGAGGTAGGCAGTCTGTTTTCTCTCCGCTGCGAGACGGCACTCCTCATCGTACCAGCTTGTTTTTTGTCGTTGCCGAAAACCAATTGTTTCGGCTGCAGCGGTACGCAGTGAGTTTGAGATGCCGTTCCACAGTTCCCTTATACCGAGATGCTGATGAGTGCTCTCAGAGAGCAGGAGTGCAAGTCGAGTAGAGTATTTCGTGGCTGTCTGTTGCGATTGCAGCTTTTCGACGTCGAACCTTCCTTGTGTTTGTTGACGGGCGTTCTTTGCTGCACAGAGGCGGGTGCGTATCTTCGCTGCGACCAGATAGTAGTCCGAGTATATATATGAGTATTAATTAAGCTAGGGAAAGTTATACTCGAAAATGAGTGCAATTTTTGGCACGGAGACATATTATTAGAAGAAACATATTCCCTCTGAATTTCTTCAAAATATCTGAGAGACTTACCTATATTTTCGGTAAATAAATTTTCAGCACTGAGGTCCTCATGTTCAATATATGGGGCCTTGAAAACTTTTGGTCCGATTTCGACGGTTTTTAGAATAGCGGTGCCACACTATAAATGCAGTATTTATGCAAAGTTCTGTTCCGATATCTTCACTAGCGCTTAACTTATATATCGTAAACGATTCACATTGACTTCACAGTTCTGGTATATAGGAAGCAAATTGTGTAATTTTATTGAAATTGGTCGAGTAGTTACGGAGATATGGTTTTTGACCCACAAGGAGGTGGAGCCACGAAAATTTCAACTTTCAACAGGCCTCGGATGAGAAACCCCCCTTTTGATGACGACCACGGCAAACGTATAAAGGACTATGATTTAAGGGCATGCACCTGGAATGTCCGGACCCTTAATTGGGAAGGTGCCTCTGCCCAGCTGGTTGATGTCCTCGTAAGAGTAAAGGCTGACATCACCGCAATCCAAGAAATGCGATGGACGGGACAAGGACGGAAGAAGGTGGGTCCTTGTGACATCTACTACAGCGGCCATATAAAGGAGCGCAAATTCGGTGTGGGATTCGTGGTGGGAGAGAGACTCCGTCGTCGAGTCCTGGCATTCACTCCGGTGGATGAACGTCTAGCCACAATCCGCATCAAAGCGAGGTTCTTCAACATATCGCTGATTTGCGCCCACGCCCCGACGGAAGAGAAGGACGATGTGACCAAAGATACCTTCTATGAGCGCCTAGAACGTACCTATGAGCGCTGCCCCCGCCACGATGTCAAAATCGTGCTTGGCGATTTCAACGCTAGGGTGGGTAAAGAAGGTGTCTTTGGCACAACAGTCGGAAAATTCAGCCTCCATGACGAAACATCACCAAACGGTCTGAGGCTGATCGACTTCGCCGGGGCCCGAAATATGGTCATCTGTAGCACTAGATTCCAGCATAAGAAAATCCATCAAGCTACTTGGCTGTCCCCGGATCGAATCACTCGCAACCAGATCGATCATGTTGTGATAGATGGACGACATGTCTCCAGTGTTTTTGATGTGCGTACGCTTCGTGGTCCCAACATCGACTCGGACCACTATCTTGTAGCAGCTAAGATACGCACCCGCCTCTGTATAGAAAAGCGCACACGTCAACAAACACAAGGAAGGTTCGACATCGAGAAGCTGCAATCACAACCGACAGCCGAACGATTTTCTACTCGACTTGCACTCCTGCTCTCTGAGAGCACTCATCAGCATCTCGGTATAGGGGAGCTGTGGGACGGCATATCAAACTCCTTACGTACAGCTGCAACCGAAACCATTGGCTTTCGGAAAAGCCAAAAAAACAGCTGGTATGATGAGGATTGTCGTCTCGCAGTGGAGAGAAAACAGACTGCCTACCTCGCAATGTTGCGATCGACCGCAACACGAGCGGGATGGGAAAGATACCGAGAGCTGAAGAGGGAAGCGAGACGCATTTGCAGAAAAAGAAAGAAAGAGGCAGAAATGCGTGAGTATGACGAGCTTGACAAGCTGGCCGACAGGGGTAATGCTCGAAAATTTTACGAAAAGATCCGGCGACTAACTGAAGGTTTCAAGACCGGAGCACACTCCTGTAGGACCCCCAGCGGTGATCTAGTGGTTGATGACCAGAGTATACTGTGTTTGTGGAGGGAACACTTCTCCAGCCTGCTGAATGGCAGTGAAAGTACAACACCAGGAGATGGCGAACCCGATTCCCCAATCGACGACGATGGAACAGATGTTCCATTGCCCGACCGTGAAGAAATTAGAATAGCAATTACCCGCTTGAAGAACAACAAGGCGGCGGGGGCCGATGGATTGCCGGCCGAGCTATTCAAATACGGCGGCGAAGAGCTGATAAGGTGCATGCATCAGCTTCTTTGCGAAATATGGTCGGAAGAAAGCATGCCCGACGATTGGAATCTCAGTGTACTCTGCCCAATCCACAAAAAGGGAGACCCCACAATCTGCGCCAACTATCGTGGGATAAGCCTCCTTAACATCGCTTATAAGGTTCTATCGAGCGTACTGTGTGAAAGACTAAAGCCCACCGTCAACAAACTGATTGGACCTTATCAGTGTGGCTTTAGACCTGGAAAATCAACAACTGACCAGATATTCACCATGCGCCAAATCTTGGAGAAGACCCGTGAAAAAAGGATCGACACACACCATCTATTTGTCGACTTTAAAGCTGCTTTCGACAGCACGAAAAGGAGCTGCCTTTATGCCGCGATGTCTGAATTTGGTATCCCCGCAAAACTAATACGGCTGTGTAAGTTGACGTTGAGCAACACCAAAAGCTCCGTCAGGATCGGGAAGGACCTCTCCGAGCCGTTCGATACCAAACGAGGTTTCAGACAAGGTGACTCGCTATCGTGCGACTTCTTTAACTTGATGCTGGAGAAAATTATAAGAGCTGCAGAGCTAAATAGAGAAGGTACAATCTTCTACAAGAGTGTACAGCTCCTGGCGTACGCCGATGATATTGATATCAGGACAAGACGAAATATCTCCTGTCATCAAACAAACAGTCAGCGCATTCGCGTCTTGGCTCCCACGTCACTGTTGACAGTCATAACTTTGAAGTTGTAGATAATTTCGTATACCTAGGAACCAACATTAACACCGATAATAATGTCAGCCTTGAAATCCAACGCAGAATCACTCTTGCCAACAGGTGCTACTATGGACTGAGTAGGCAATTGAAAAGTAAAGTCCTCTCTCGACGAACAAAAACTAAACTCTACAAGTCCCTCATCATTCCCGTCCTACTTTATGGTGCAGAAGCGTGGACGGTGTCAACATCCGATGAGACGGCACTAGGAGTTTTCGAGAGAAAGGTTTTGCGGAAGATTTACGGTCCCTTAAACATTGGCAACGGCGAATACCGCAGAAGATGGAATGATGAGCTGTATGTGTTGTTCGACGACATAGACATAGTCCAGCGAATAAAAAGACAGCGGCTACGCTGGCTGGGTCATGTTGTTCGAATGGATGAAAGTGCCCCAGCTCTGAAAGTTTTCGATGCAGTACCCGCTGGTGGAAGCCGAGGAAGAGGGAGACCTCCACTCCGGTGGAAGGACCAGGTGGAGAAGGACCTGTCTTCACTTGGTATTACCAATTGGCGCCAAACCGCCAAAAGGAGAGATGCGTGGCGCACTGTTGTGGACTCGGCTATAACCGCGTAAGCGGTTTCTACGCCAGTTAAGAAGAAGAAGTGTACCAATTTGAGTGCAGCCCTTCTGTAACATCTTTGTAATTAAATTTAAGGGTTCTGGTGCTTTTCCTTAATGAATTAAAGCGTGTTTAGGAGTTTTAAACATAACCTTTATATGAGAGGTGGGTGTAGTTATAATCCGATTTCCTCCATTTCCTCCATGTATAAGGAAGAGCTTAAAAGAAACGACTCTAGAAACCAATATAACCAAAAAAAAAACTGCATCCACATATGCCCCTTGCTAGACAAATTTTGTACCAAATTTTACTTTTATAACTTTATTTATGGCTTAGTTATGACACTTTATGTCTTTTCGGTTTTCGCCATTTTGTGGACGTGGCAGTGGTCCTATTACGCCCATCTTCGAACTTAACCTTCTTATGGTGCCAAGAAATACGTCTTCCAAGTTTCATAAGATATCTTAATTTTTACTCTAGTTACAGCTTGCGCGGACGGACGGACTTACTTGTCACCCTGATCATTTTGATATATATAACCCTATATATAACTCGTAAAGTTTTAGGACTTAGAACCAACCGTTTTGTGAACAAAACTATAATGCTCTCTTAGCAACTTTTGCTGCGGGAGTAAAAAAATATATCTTTAAACCAGTAAATATCTACAAATATTTCCCCGTATTTTGTTCCTACACATAGTTATATAAGGGTACTAAAATAAAATTCATTTCCCATTTATTACTATTTTTGCGATAAAAAAATTTTCTTCCGTTGTAGAGAGCTGCCTTAAAAATTGAATATTCCCGAAAACAAAATTATTTAGACCAAATCTCTCGAACATGGTTTGTAAATGTTTTTAATTCAATAAATCTAACAAAAAATCCTCAATAAATTTAAAAATACATAATTAAATGAAATACATATATTTGAACATAAAACCACAAAGCTTTTGTGAGCTCATTAAATATTTGTACAAATGCTATTATTTATTTTACTTTTATTAAATTTAAAATATTGTATTTATGTGAAATATTTACTTGATATAGTTGATAAAAATAATTCCAACTTTTGTGAGTCATTAAACGCCACGTTCCGTTATTAATTCTACAATTTCCTCAAGAAATTTTTCCGGTTTCTAATTAACTGATTATTTATACTTCTGATGAATATTTTTACAATTTGATCACATAGCGGAAAATAATCCTTAATTACGCTTTACACAAACTTTTGTTTTAAATTAACTCATATACAGGTTACGGAAAGTCTTTACGTATCTCGGCAAAGTTTTTATTTAATTAAATTATTGTTCTAAAGCAACATATATAATGTTAATTAAATGGAATGAGACGACTAGTTTACATCATTCAAACCCGACCATTACTTTTCTGGATTTCATTCAAAGTGGAACTTGTATGATTATTAAATTAACGCACTTTATGTAACTTAATTGTTGACCAAAAGTTTTTATATGTTCGTTGCATATTATAAGGCTATAAAGCTCCTATAAATCTGTGCCATTATATTTGCTAATTTCCTTACGCTCCCATTCTAATAAGTTATTTGTTATTCCCTTCGTTTTCCTTTATTTGAGTTGACTGCGATAGTAATAAAATTAATGTAGAAGGCAAAGTTGATGATAAAGGCAAGGGTTAGTGAACGCATAAATAACACGAATATATTGATTTCCAGCTGCTTATAATTAACCATTCTGTTCTCCCTATTAAAGAGTGCTAATAATAATAATATTGCCTAAAAGTTTCATTAATTTCCATCAAAACGAGTATGTTGTTTGTGAAATCTTTATGTCTGCACTAAATATTGTTATTTAAAATTTAGCCTATTACCTTTCAAACATATAGAGAGCAACATCATAGCTTTGGACTAAAGTTATATTATATTTGGTTGAATTAAACGTTAAGATTAAACTCATACCTCTATTGAGGGAACTACAGAATATCGAATATAATTATTAATTCTAATACAACATCAATGTTAGAATATTCATATTTTAAATTTGTCGTTTTGCTTCTGTTTTTATCAATATTTACCATTAAGCATTGATATAAAACCTTTGGCTAATGGCTAAGACTCACATGGCCATAAATATGGGCACGATGACAGCAGGAAATCAAGGAATTGGCAACACATTTCACATTTCGATATCAAACAGATTTTTTGCTTACACAATGATTGCCGGTTCGTGACAAAATGTAGGAAACTTTTAAACTTTGTAAGTAAAAATCGTGATACATCTTCGTGATCATGATGCATGTTTTGTGTTATTGCACGTAATTTCTCAGTTAATAAATTATTATTAATAGTTTGTTTCATGTGTGATGTTACATGTTTTTTACCTCAAAAGAAAAATAACTTAATTTGAGTAAGCCAGTATTTCATATGGTAACCGTAAGTAATCTAAACTATTTATAGAAGTATCTATATAATAATTTGGGAAGACCAAATTAGTTAAGGGAAAGAGTTACAGTATGCAACTGCAAATTTTAGTTCAACTCGCATCCATTTTCGCCCAAGAGGTGTCAATTATCCATTAATTCTGTGCTGTGGCCAATTGGCAACAGTCAAGTTTGTGTTTCATTAATTATTCTCTTTTTAAGCGCGCTTAACCACTGCAACGCCATTGTGCTTTATGTTATGCATTTAGTCTTTTGCCGTTAATTATTCAAAGGCTTATCAAGATGTTGCTATTTTAAGTGTTATTTTTAATGTTTTCAATAATTAATGGAGACAGTCTAATTGACCCTTTAGCATGACACATATAAAACCCAAAAATCGAAATTATTGTCAATTAAACATGGAACAACTTCTTCTTTCTAGCTATAAGCTGGAGCTTATTGAGCGAGTGTACTTATGTACTTTAGTAATTGGTGTACATGGCGTATGAGTATCTTTATTTTTGAACGTGGGATAGGACCTGGGATTTCATATTCGATAGCAGGGATTCTGAAAAGTTATTGTCTTATTGTCCGATTTTGACTTTTGTAAAACAAATAGCACTAATACTGCATTGGAGGTGTGACACTGCTCATCTAAAAATCGTTGTTGTGAACCGATCTCGTCCATTTTCATTTTCACTCATGCAAGCAACTTACTTTTGTGCTCCAACTGACAAATCGTAATATAATATGGTTCAAGATATACATGAAATGTTTACTATTTTATTGTCAACTTACGCTTGTAAGTCAAATTCTTAGTTCACTTTCTTGAATACAATTATATATTAGCACACATAAATATACAAGCAATATATGAATTACACACATACATATTTCATTTTTTTTATTTAAATTGAAATTTCATTTCTATCACATATATGTTAACAGACACGTCACCTTCACGTAAAATAAATGCATACAATGTACCTATCTTTACTCCTTTGTTAAGCTTTGAGAAAAAACATTCGAGAAAAAATCCAACACATTTTTGCCAGTAGTTCATAAATATAATTTTTTATAATCATTTGCGTGTGCATCTGATTTGCTTCACCACAAAGTAATAATAAATATGACCACGTTATACTATACCGTAAGCTGCAGTAAATTGTTAAGAAGGAGTGGAAACTTTCAAGAGCAAACACCTGAGTACGCATAATAATACTTGAGTACCGGAACGTGACTGAGCGGAGAGTTAAGCATTTGGACTACAACATTAACGTGAATGAAGTCACATTTATTAAACAGTGGAAGTGAAAAAAGTGCAGGATATGGAAACGACTTGCATTTCTTCGTTGGGGATGTGGTAAATGAAAAATGTTTCTCGCTTTGCGCTGTACTTGACGGACATATTTCACCAATTGGTAGACAAGATATGCTTGCATTGCTACAAAAACTTAAATTATTATTAGCTTAAATATTTTACTTTGATATAAACGAAAGAATACGAGCGATTTACAATGCAAAAAATTGTTAAACTGCACCTGGTACACGGAAACTATCGTAAATTATAAAATTTGTATATATATATATGTAAACCATTTCTTTATCAAAGTGAAATTTGAAGTAATGAGGGATATTTTGTTTATTTCCATAATTTAGTACTTCCATAATGTCAATGGCCAGCCAACTTTAAAACTTGCTTGTTTCAAAGGAAACCTGTCGCATTACCTTTTCCTACTTTGCTTTCGCATCTGGTCAACCGAAAAGAATTAAATTGCATTCAATGCGTAAGCATGAACAATAGTGTTGAGCGCGCCTCAACACCAACAGTACTAAGTAGCACAAAGGCTAGTTATATTCCAACGCATCCAAACGCATATCCAAAATCAGCTTGGCGCTAATTAGTGAGATTTTAGCTAGGAGGTATCAAATCTGAACATTAGAATTACGGTGCTCTGAGTTCATGGAATTATCATATATTTTGCAATAATATGACATAAGCTAAACCAATATACTCGTAAATTGATCATACACTTAAGTTGGGAAGTTCACTTAGGTACTCGTCTCTGAAATTTGATTCTGTGTACTATCAGAATTATCAGTGGGAATTAGAATAAAATGATTTGATTGGTAAACCAGTAATGTATAATCTGTATATTGTTTTATCCTATTTGCACATTGTATTACATAATTCCCAGTAACAAGATTAGAGGCAGGGAAATCCATGAAACAAGTTGACTTCTTTGTTATGATGAACTAATTGAATTCTTGTTACTTTTAAGTACAGCTTTAACTTATTTGTTACATAAATGTTCAAAATCAAACCATATACATGTATAACTCAATTATATTAAAATTTGTTTTTGTTTTGAATATAAATACATAAAATGTTTACGGAAACAGGATTCAGAAAAATATTTATTATGAATGCATTGCTATCTCCATATGATTTCTGCAAAATATTTGATTTCAATGGAAATTTCACTTTTATTTTCATTGTCACTTGTAATGGCATTCGTAGTTTACATGCGTATGAATTCCATCCCTTTCAGTATGATTTCGTTGTCATGCATTTTAAGCTCAGCAGTGTTCATTGTCGAAGAATGAAAAGCTTTTTATGGACACTTTTATTAATTTCTAAACGTACATGTTCAACCAAGGAAAATTGAATAGAACAGAACGAATCAATAGAATTAAAGTATAATTGAGTAAAAAATAAATGTATTTCAATTGAAAACAAAAGGCAGTAAAAGCATACTGTCAATATTAACACCAACTATAGTTTTATTCATTTAATACTTCTGACTTTGGTATAAAGAATTTCAATTTTATTATATGAGAAGTATAGTAGCCTTAAGGTCCAGACCCAATGCTGGCTGGCTTTACTTGCTTTCATTGACTTTGCGTACTTTGAATGCTTGTATGACCAAATGAGCGCTTTGAACGCTTTCAAAATAATGTCACAATCACTGTTACCACACACTTAAACTTGCTAATATTTTCATGTTAAATGTTATATTATTCTAAACTCATTGTAAATTTCTACATACATATATCAAATATTTTAAATATTCTACATTTTAACTATTTATATTTATCACATATGCGTTTGCCAATGTAGCATCAAAAAAATTACTGAAATTGGTACATTTCACCCAAACTGGTAACCCTAGTTGCAATATCAAATGTCAAAAGCGCCAGAATCGCTGGCAAATAGAGCATAGATCTATTCGTAACTTCAAGCGCTTGAAGCAAAGCTCCATTTGGTCTCTTTGCATATGCTCTAGTATAGTTCTATTCAGTTTTGACAGTTCTCACAGCAAAGCAAGTAAAGCCAGCCAGCATTGGGTCTGGACCTTTATGGTATTACTCCTGAAACTAACATATTATCTAGCTGGTACCTAAAAATTGCATATGAATGCACTACAGTATGTGCAATTTGCAGACATAGATACAACCATGTAATGGTGTGTACTCAATTAAGACGTTATAAAGAGCTCAGTGTCAAAAAATCTTACTTATGCTCACATGTATCTTCTTTCGATCTACTAGTTGCCGCTTTAATTATTTATGAAACTAGTCAAGCAAAGCGTTGAGGAGACTTTGATTCCCTAATCACTACATCAGCATTATTGATATTTGTCATGTTATAGCTTTTAAAGGCAACTAACTTATTCCCAGAGAAATCATATTTGTAAACACATATGTTGGCGACTTCACCCCTCAAGGTGGAAGTGTTTCACGGGTGTTAGAGTAAGCCGGCAAATGTTTTAGTATTTTTTTCTACATATAAAATTTAATATACATTTCCTCCTCAGATTTACTAATAATTATTAATTATAATTTTTGATACAAAATAAAAATTAAGAGGCGGCTTAAAACTTGTTTTATATCTAAAAGAAAATAACAAATGCCTAACTGAGGTTTTGCCTCTACTAAGCACTCCTCCGAGTAAGTAAGTAATTAACTTTTTGATAATCCTAATGCTTACAGAAATAATAAATACTAATATAATTTCTAATTTTCACTAAATAAATGTTTGGCAATCCAACGAAAGACAGCTTAGTTCCATTCAAGTTACATACATACATACTTAAATAGACGAAAGATATCTTTATAGAGGTTCTTAGCCTAGATTCGGCGATTAAGAGTTCAAATCCAATATTGTAATTTCCAATATGGCACAGTTGCACAGGTCAACATAAAACAACAATGTCGTACAGTACCTACCTACTTCTGTTAAATGTGCAGAGCTAGCTAACTAGCCAGCGGCAATGAGATTCGAACTATCGACATGAGAATTGCTTCAAGGTTCATGGTTTTATTTCCATTTTCATGACCAAATGTTTGTCAAACTTTTGGCGTCATATGGGAGTAATTGAAAGCGCCACAAATCTCATATTAATGATTCGTTCAGCTGCACTTATACGTAAACTTTACCCTTTATATTACCTATATTTTAATTAGGGGAATCGCACAAAAATATCAAACAACTTAATTGCAAGAAATTGAACGGAAATATTTAATTACAAGAGGTATTGCTTTTCTTAGTCAATAACTGAGTTAATTTGTCGCATTATAAGTCAATCATTAATATGGCGCATTTGAGTCTGAGGTTAAGTTTAGAATTACGACATAAAAAGTCAGTAAGGCAGTATATTTTTTGAAATTTAATAAACCGGCAAGTAGAATTAATTCGAGTCGAATTAATTAATTGAAAAGATTACAAAATGTATATAAGAGGTATTCAATTTAATACTCACAAACAATGAATTATGGATTGCAGCCTTTGTAAGTAAATTGTACTTCCTTTCCACTAAATTTTTAATATTTTTATAATAATTTAAAAATACTGCATTCTTCGCTGCTGTTTAAAATTTTATCCCGTTTGTACAAATAGGACATTTTGAATTAAGTATTTTTAAATATGAGCGATCAAACCATTGACAGGGTAATACTAAGGACATATATTTTAGATTTGTTTCATTGTCTAACTCACAAGCAAGCAGCAAATTACATAAGTACCACTTCAACATCAAAAAAGCTATTCAATTTATAACAATGTTGGCACAAATTTGCTGTTCTTGTATTCCTCAGTGGGGTCTAATTAGCAATTAAATCAATCTTGTTGTTGAGTATAAACACATTGGAGCATATGACATCAACATAATTACAATGTTTAATTACCATTTTGGGTAGAAAACAGAATCGGTATGGTGCAGTGTTACAAGTACTCATAGCTGCAAGTGGAATGTGTTTGTACTTTAGGCATTTTGTAAATTCAATTTGCCGAAATTTTACAAGAATGTTTACAAAGAATGTTAACACAGTTTGTTAAATAAAAAAATTACTGTTTTTGAGCGGCGATTCTTTAATAAAGAAATCAACAACAACAAAAATACTAATTGCTTGCGGGTCATACTTGTCATTTAGTACTTAATTAACTTTATAACTTCGTGATATATAACTCGCCAAATTCATACACAAAATCCATATAAACTCGTATCAACAAAAAGCCCAAAGAATTAAGCTACGCCTTGTAGTCAATCTAAAACTTTGCGTTACTACAAATATTACTAATTTCTCAGTCTTTACAAATAGGACAGTATCAATACAATTATAACCAATAACTAAAATATAATAGGACTCTTACTTTTTTTTAATTCTCTACTTATGACACCTAAAGATATATTGTAAACTGAATATAGCTATCGATAGCCTTGTAATGTACTATTTAAGAGTGCTATAATTTCCTTAATATTACGGCTTATTTATTTATACCAAATTTATATTTCAAGATTGCCTTGCCAATTATAAAATGTTCAAAGGTGATATTAATTGATATATAAAAAGAAATAAATAAATGTTTATCAACTCTTGAATTCCGTCTAGTGCATTAAATTAAATTATCAACATAATATTATGCGTTTGATGATTTCAACGAAGTTACAAATAAGCTTAATGTACATAAATTCCAAAAATTGGGGAATGAATCATTTTATATATATACAGGTAAAGTATGTATATATGGTTACAAAGACTAACAATACGACAGACATTTCATACAAGAAATGAGTCAGTGGCTCTTTAAGTGCGAAATTATGAAATAAATTATTTTTATAAAGAAGAATTTTCTCATATTTTGCAAATGTCTTCTGCCATCACAATTCGTTTTGTGACACTCTTCTTTATATGCCTTGGCTATGTTAATTGCCACTGGCTATATTTGATTAATAATGTGATAGATGCATTTATTTTGCTTAATTGAATTGGAAGAAATAGATAACAAATAATTTCTCAATTAGTTGTGGAAGGTAAATTGACAGTTGTAAAAGGCAGTTGGGAAATAAAATGAAAGATTAAATTATAAGCGTCAAACTAATTGAATTGAAATGCGTTTAAAGCGTTTATGTGATAACAAATGTTATAAGAAGTGCAAAAGAATTAACAAAGAGAAGAAAATATGAAGATTTCATGATGAGTAAGATTTCTTGAGTGCTACGAGTATTGATCTTGAGCTTTACTTATATTAGACAAACAAATGTGTCAGACTTTATTAGAAAAGGTAAATAGAAATATCACACTTGGTGCATTCATTAAATTAAGTTTTATATTTCAATTCTGACCACGTCTTCTTTCTTGTATTGACGGAGATACAGACAAATTTTTGGACGTGACGTCATCCTAATCATTTTGATGTACATAACCTTATATCTAACTTGTTTAATTTTAGTTTTTTATTAAACTCTTTATACAACATGTTTATTGCTTGAAAAAAGGGCAAAGAACTAATTCCGAAAATTGTTTT
This sequence comes from Zeugodacus cucurbitae, assembly GCF_028554725.1. NCBI lineage: Eukaryota > Metazoa > Arthropoda > Insecta > Diptera > Tephritidae > Zeugodacus > Zeugodacus cucurbitae. Next base: position 31,620,008 of record NC_071670.1, read on the forward strand.
TTATCGCTATTCTTTACATGTAAATTAGTGAATTATTACTAAAACACCAACTAAAAACTAATCTCAATACTATTTCTTGTAAAATGGAAAATAAAGTTGCAATTTAAATAACATAAACAGCGAAGTTTAAATATTTTATTTCTGCTAAAATCAACGAATGTATAAGGGTACTGAATTGCTTCCACTTACTTTAACACTGCAACTTACGTCAAAGTGCAGTACTACTCCAATTAGTGGTATACTACGGTAATTAATTGAATGCATTTCAAGTGAGCATAAAAAATACGAATAGCTCAAATTATGTTAATATTTAAAATCTTGGTATTCAGTTGAATTTTATTTTTGTAAATATTAATTATTTTGTTATTTACCTAGTTAAATATTTTTAAAAGATACTTTATACATTGTTATAAATTTATTGAATAATTGGAAGAGATATATTTTGCTACCACATATAAGGAAGTTGCAATAATAATATTCAAGTACATATTATTATTACATTACCACCTCTATGTACTATAACATTCACCCACATTAAAGTTTTTTCCTCTTCATTAACTGGGTAGTACCCAAAAAGAATCATTATCCTAACAACAAAATCATTCAAAACCCTCAGAGCAAGCGTCCATACTGGTCCTTCGCTTTAGTAAAATGAACAAATAGACTGGCAAAACTAGCAGAGCTAGAAAAACTTACCAATACATATGTAAATATATAAGTATTGAGGACACTAAATTCTATCCTCTTCTATGCTATTATCTGATACAGATAATGACCCTAACGTAATACGTTAAATTATTATTTTTTGGGCATAATTGAAGGCTTACATATTTTATAAAATTGATTCGGAAATTAATCTTATCTGTGTTCTTCAGCATTCAATTATAGTAAATATTACACTGATAATTAACAATTACCGAGAGTTGAAGAAGGATGGGCTTAATGTCAGCTACCGAAAAGGAATTTAGGAATTGAAGTTTTATTATTCGTAAAATATTACTAGATTTATTTCAGAAACATCGAATGTTTTTTCCTTTGTATACATATTGTAGTTATTTAATTCAAATATTACCGACTATATATACAATAGTACCTGTTGTTCATTCTTTATTTCTAGTCCGTACCAGGTAAGATACATATTTCATATGAAAATTGATTAAATTTTTGATGTAGTAGGTTATAAAATAAAATGCGGCCAGACGGAACCAAATTATTTTCAAAAAATTTTAAATTTAAATTTTATGACGATTGATTAAAGTGAATTCGTATTTATCCTCACAGAATTGGAATTTTCACAATTTCTCAAATAAATTTTGTACACAACAAAAGTATCGTTTGATTTATATATTGTCAAGTGAACTTAACAGACGGAATCCAAAATTGTATTATATGGGAAGTAGGCATGGTTTTGAACCAATTTCGCCCATTTTCCAAGAGTAGCGCATGGATGTCAATATTATACGATATTTTTTACACCAACCTGAGTGTAGAAATTCTATACCATCTTCTCCATTAAATTTAGTGTTCCCGACGTTTTTTGGTACTCAAATAATAATAATCCTCTTCTATAATTCTTCCATACATAATAATAACATGATTTCTAACATGATTTGTTCATACAGATAACAGTATAGAAGATTCGGTTACTTATTGTGTATGGGAGCAGAACATATTTTATTTTGCAGCCACTTCCAGTGCGCTAAACTGACACCTTCCGCCTCAACTAAACCATATCATGCATTCACGTCGTTGGCGACAAGTTCTTTGAATCTTTGCTATGAATGGGACGTCTTACATAGTACTTTTATTTAGTTATTCGGCGAGAGGCTTAAATAGGATATGTTTTGTATTCTCCAGCGGTTGTAGTTACGTAATCGAAATATGAATAAAATACAAGTCCTTTTTACACACGACTTTTGCATATTTTTACGCCACTACAGTTATCATCCTACTTGTCACGAATCACGTGCTGTAATATTGCAGATGACTTCCACGTACTTTAGGGTTTTCTATTCAAACAATATAACACTCGTTCTACATTTTCTATAGCGAAGGAAATTGCAAACTGCAAAATTGAATCTTCCTTTTAAAGCCGATCAAAGGACATAGTCAGGGTTATCATTTTGCACAAGCATGGAATAAATAACACATATGAAAGCACACGTAAATTTCTCCGCATAATTGTATCCGGTTAATTTATTTTCCCGGTTAGTTGGTTCAAAATATATGCCATCAAAAATAAATTTCCTTTTATTTTCCCCGGTTAATTCCACCAAATAATATTCTTGAAAAAGCTAATATTCATTTCTTTTTGCAACACTATATAATTTTTTAAAAGAAATTTGAAAAACAAACATATTTTTAATATGTAAGTACATATCAAATATTTCTGTTATTGCATTTTTCCTTTTAAGTGTAAAAAAATATTCAAATATTTGAATAACGTTAAATGCACATATGCATTTCCTTTAAGAGGTTTGATGGGTTTCAGATGTTGAAAACATAAGTATTTAAAGTTTTGTTTAATAATACAATCATATATTTCATTTAAACCATTCAGCATATCAGAGATACATATTTAAACAGTATTTTGTGAAATTTTTACTTACAAATTCCGAAAGCATAGATGTTGGTACCTCATCTCCCATGGCATGTCCAAAAAAAGGTTCTTGCCGTGGATAGCATTACTCATTATTGGTTCATCCAAATCAACAAATCAAAAATAGTTCGATAGTGCATGGATAACTCTTGTTAATGAACGAAGGAAAAATTAAAATATTAAAATATGAATTTTTGACAGGTTTTGAACAAAAAAATTAAATTGTTTGGTTCAGTTTTTGCCATATACCGATTCGAAAAAATAGTTGAAAATTTGAACAGAATTTCTTTATAACTTTTCGACAAATCGTGTCCATTCACTTCAAAATTTTAGTTTTGAGATAAATCCTTTTAAAGATTTCCATTCAAACTCACATGGCTTGATGGGCAGATCTTCCAAAATGTCTATCTCTTGAAATTTTACTGAGATCGATTTGATAATTTTGGATTATATATTAATATTGCCAAAAAAACCAGTTGGTACGATGAGAATTGTCGTTCCGCAGTGGAGAGAAAACAGACTGCCTACCTCTCAACGTTGCGATCGACCACAACACGTTCGGGGTGGGATAGATATCGAGAACTGAAGAGGGAAGCGAGACGCATTTGCAGACGTAAAAAGAAAGAGGCCGAAATGCGTGAGTATGAAAAGCTTGAAAAGCTGGCCGACATGGGTAATGCTCAAAAATTTTATGAAAAGATGAGGCGATTTACAGAAGGTTTCAAGACCGGAGCATTATCATGTAGGGACCGAGGAGGTAATCTGGTAACGAATGTCCAGAGCATACTGGGATTATGGAGGGAACACTTCTCCGACCTGCTCAATGGCAGTGAAAGTACAACACCAGGAGATGGCGAACCCGATTCCCCAATCGATGACGATGGAATAGATGTTCCATTACCCGACCATGAAGAAATTCGAATAGCAATTACCCGCTTGAAGAACAACAAAGCGGCGGGGGCCGATGGATTACCGGCCGCGCTATTCAAATACGGCGGCGAAGAACTGATAAGGTGCATGCATCAGCTTCTTTGTAGAATATGGTCGGAAGAAAGCATGCCTGACGATTGGAATCTTAGTGTGCTCTGCCCAATCCATAAGAAGGGAGACCCCACAATCTGCGCCAACTACCGTGGTATAAGTCTCCTCAATATCGCATATAAGGTTTTGTCGAGCGTATTGTGTGAAAGACTAAAGCCCACCGTCAACGAACTGATTGGACCTTATCAGTGTGGCTTTAGACCTGGAAAATCTGCAATGCACCAGATATTCACCATGCGCCAAATCTTGGAAAAGACCCGAGAGAGAAGAATCGATACTCACCATCTTTTTATCGATTTTAAAGCTGCCTTCGATAGCACGAAAAGGAGCTGCCTTTACGCCGCGATGTCTGAATTTGGTATCCCTGCAAAACTAATACGGCTATGTAAGCTGACGTTGAGCAACACCAAAAGCTCTGTCAGGATCGGGAAGGATCTCTCCGAGCCGTTCGATACCAAACGAGGCTTCAGACAGGGTGACTCACTATCGTGCGACTTCTTCAATCTATTGCTGGAAAAAATAATACGAGCTGCAGAACTAAATAGAGAGGGTACAATCTTCTACAAGAGTGTACAGCTCCTGGCGTATGGCGATGATATTGATATCATCGGAAGCAACAACCGCGCCGTTTGTTCTGCGTTTTCCAGACTAGATAAAGAAGCGAAGCGTATGGGTCTGGTGGTGAATGAGGACAAGACGAAATATCTCCTGTCATCAAACAAACAGTCAGCGCACTCGCGTCTTGGCTCCCACGTAACTGTTGACAGTCATAACTTTGAAGTTGTAGATAATTTCGTTTATCTGGGAACCAGCATTAACAACACCAACAATGTCAGCCTTGAAATCCAACGCAGAATCACTCTTGCCAACAGGTGCTACTTTGGACTGAGTAGGCAATTGAAAAGTAAAGTCCTCTCTCGACGAACCAAAATCAAACTCTATAAGTCGCTCATTATTCCCGTCCTGCTTTATGGTGCAGAAGCTTGGACGATGTCAACATCAGATGAGACGACACTAGGAGTTTTCGAGAGAAAGGTTTTGCGGAACGATAGAATGATGAGCTGTATGTGTTATTCGACGGCATAGACATAGTTCAGCGAATATAAAGACAGCGGCTACGCTGGCTAGGTCATGTTGTTCGAATGGACGAAAGTGCTCCAGCCCTGAAAGTGTTCGATGCAGTAGTACCCGCTGGTGGAAGCCGAGGAAAAGGGTGACCTCCACTCCGATGGAAGGACCAGTTGGAGAAGGTCCTGGTTTCAATTGGTATTACCAATTTGCGCCAAACTGCAAAAAGGAGAGATGCGTGACGCGTTGTTGTGAATTCGACTATAACCCTTAAGAGGTGCCTACGCCAGTCAAGAGGAAGGACTGGCACCGCTTCAATTAGTAGTTCAAAGAGTAAATTTAAACTTTTTGGTAAACCATTAATTAAGTCATTAATGAGTTGATCTGCATAAGTATTGTCACGGAGAGGCGGTCTAACGTTCATGCGAACTTTGAACTTCATGAGTCGCGACAAACTTATAGGGCTAATTGTGCGGCATGTTTAAAATGTATGTGTATTCATTTACCAATTAAAGAAAGTCTGTATGATATTTAAAAATTAGTTCACTAATTAGTTTAATTATGTTTAACGAGCTTTATTTTCAATGGGTCTTTTAATTCATTTATGAGTAAGATGATTGGTTGAAGAACGGGAGCTTTATTGTAAAAGTGGACAATTTCCAACGAATTTTCATCATATTTGTACGCAACGAGTGTGGTATCTCAGAGCACTAAAGGACTTACTGGTTAAAGCGAAGTAACTTATAGCTTATGTTAAACACATAATTTCGTGACTAAAAAGTTTATTCTGGTTCTCATAGAAGTTTTCGTGCCCGCTTCATGCCTTTTCCACTGGTATATTCTTCGTTTACACTCTGTGTCTCCTCTTTGATCGTAATTTATCGATAATTTATACATATATATATAAGACTATACATTTGTATAATATACTTCACACCATGCTGCTAAGAGTTATATTATCAATGCGGAGGCAACTATCCCAAAATTACGTCATAATAGAAGAGGCATTAATATTTTTCTTAATTATAAAATAAATCAGCAATTTCTCATTAAATGCGTATCTTTGAGACAGTAAAAATTTTAATGGTTTGATTTCTTATTTTAGAAATAAAACTTTTGCTTTCGCAACACGAATATTTATTTATTCTTTCTCAAATGGAAAGATTTTATAAAAGTTATATAAACAACAATTTCTAGGATAGTATCTAATGTATATTAAGATTTGTAAGTATTCGTATTTTGCAGTCAGAAACAGAAACTTGCAGGTAGCGCTAGTTGAGGGGTAAGCGCGATAATTCACATGTCATGTTATTCAAGTGTCAATCATTCAATTAGTTTCTACCACTAAATCACATTATTGGAAAATGTATTTTGGAAACACTCACTGCCAAAAATGGATCAATCTGCGGTTTGATTGGCCCAATAAAATCAATCAAAATATACTGCTGTACATGTATATACATAAGAGCAGACGTGAATACGTATCGATTTCTAACTGTGCAAATTCTATTAAACTTTTGTAGCTTCGAATTTATTTCTCGTACATGACTTGTTAGCGGATGTGACACCGAAAACATCAGAGTTAATGAAATGGTTCGTAACTCAATATCGCAACTGTTCTTCTTTGTATTTTCCAAACAAAAATATTGAGTTGGATATATGTATAGAGCTGCATATAATTTATAGAAAATTCGGCTTCTTTGATTTTTTTTCGTTTGTAAATTATTTTATTTTCATATTGAATGCATCATATATTGTTGCAAAGAGGTATTGAATATACTTTAAGACCTCAGTGAACGTCATTCCTCCCTATCACACAGGTACAGAAGACAAAAAAGCGGTCAATGTGGGCCAAAACACTAAAAAATAATAGGGAACTCTCTATTAACACTAGATTTACGAACATTGGTTGTATACCTTTTTTAACTATAACCCGTCATTTTGACGGGTATGTTCAAATGCGGTTTTTTAGTAAATTATTTATAAAATTTACCATTCAAAGTAATTCCCAAACAAAGTAAGGTTGAATCGACAGAATAGTGGACATTGTGTATAAGAAAATTAAGGGTTAGAGGTAACTCTCCTATGAGGTACCTAATTACAAAATCCAAAATCTAATACCATTCAAAGTAATTCCCAAACAAAGTAAGGTTGAATCGACAGAATAGGGGACATTGTGTATAAGAAAATTAAGGGTTAGAGGTAACTCTCCTATGAGGTACCTAATTACAAAATCCAAAATGTAATACGAAATATCACGCTAATAAGATGCAATAAAATAGGACATTTCGTTAAGTCCAGTAGTACTAACTTTTACCTCCCTGGGGATCACAATATGTCTATTGATGGCTACAGAACTGAAGAATAGCGAGTACGGATTTCCCCATTTTATAAAAGATACACAACTTTTAAAAGACAAATGTACAATAAATTATAAATGCTAAACTCATTAAATGCCCGCATATCCGAAAATCATGCATTCGGACGTTTACTGTTTCAGCGCCTATATGTATACCTCAGTGATTCAGATAATTTCTCACTCCTCTATTATTGTTGACAGACAGTGTATGCTTCTCCAAACCACGAAGAAAGGTTAATCAAATAATCTATTTCATATTATATATAATTAGAGCTAACAAAAAAGAAAAATAAACTTTGTTTTTATTGAATATATACACATAACACGTTGAACGATTCCACTCATAGTTTATGCAACTTACTCCACCATTAAAAACAAATAACTCAAATAAATTTATCTGCACTGAACTTTGAGTGGCAACCATTCTCTTTCCCCTAAACATTGTTTTTCACTCAATACACTGTGGTGAGTTTGCCCGATGAATTGGTGAGCATTGAATGTAGCGCTGGCTGGAGTTCTTGTCTTCTTCATTGCGCCGGTGGTGAATAGAATTCGTTGTGCTGTGCTGTGCGAAACACATATGCTGTCGGAAGTCACGCTCGTCGACGGTTTAATTGTGGACTTTTTTCAATTTTTCGTTCGGTGTGTTGTGGAAATAGAAAAAGTCAAGAGTGCACAAATGGAAATATAATTATGGAATAAGTGAGGGGTGATTTAACTCGAATAGTTTCAAAAAAATTTATACATTTCACCATTTGATATCTATTAAAAGTGTTTTGATGCGATCGCACAAAGCGACAGCAGTTAAATTGAAATCGAAATGTGTGGCAAAGTGTGTGTGACTACTTAGAAGAATTCGATGGTTTTTATAACAAATGTGAAATGAAAATAAAATATTAAGTTTTCATGTATTTGCTTATATGTTTGCTTATACACACATAAATCAAGTTCTGGTGCATGCATTCCATAATTAAAGGCCATAAATGAATAAAGGCAGGCAAAGGGCCTGAGAATTCCAAATTAAATAAAAAGTACACAACTGGCCATTCAAGTGTTGGTTTGCGCTCGTATCTATGTGAATTCGGTGCAGTTGTGTTAATAATCCAGTGTTTAGTGTTGTTGCCGTTCTTGTGAATTTGGTGAGTCGCTCGCGCACACACATAGCCAACACAAAGACGACGCGTCGCATTTATGCGCTGTTTGCTTACCTGAGCGCTGTCGCTGCCAAGTGTGTGTGTGCCTGTGAGTAATAGTCATTAAAGAGCGGGGAAATGCCGTTCCAGCGCAAACAGGCAGGTGTGCCAGACGCGATGTTGTTGTTGTGAGTATCAACGGAAACCGGTTGTTAGTTGCACCGTCGGCAACTCTCAACTTTTCGGCGTGTGTGTTGGTGCAACGAGTTTTCGATCAACGATCTCTAAAAATTGCGAAAACGATCACTCGCGCTCTCAAAACGACAAACAGCGTTGCCAGCTTAAATAATAATTAAAGCAGTCAAAAAGAGTATGTGAAAAAAATACAAAAAATTAAGTAAACAAGTATTGAGTGCCGTTAAAGAATTAGATGTGCAACCACTGAATTATTTCTTCACCATGTGTTTGGTGGTGTGCATTCAAAATGTAAGAGAATACAAATAAACACTTCTCAAAGTTCACTACACCTTCACCTCTGCCATACTGCTAAGTGCAGCAGCAACAACAACAATAATAATAATAATAGTAAACGACATTTGCAGATCGATTAATTCACAATAACCCACTTATAAGAAATAAACAGCCATGGAGGAATGCGAGCGACGTTTAGAAAAATCCAAATTTGTGCTTTGCCACAACAACAAAAACTGCACGGCATATAGCCGCTGTAAAGTGCCATTAAAATTGAATTTATGGATTATAAGCGGCGGTGTCTGGCTGTTGCTCAGCCTCTTTGGCAGCTGCTATTGTTCAGGTATGTGTGTTTGAGTGTTTGTTAGATATACATATATGTATTTGTCAGATGACGATTCAATAAAGCACAATATGTGATTTTAGTTACAATGGTGGCATTACCTTAATGACAAGCAATTTATATGCCATTCACTGACCTATGACAAAACTATTTTTGTTTAGGGGAGAAGCGCGTTTATAAAATAAAAGAAATCGTGCTACACAAGTGAAGATGAGGAACTGTTCTGGGTTTACCAAAAACTTAAGATCAATTACTGGGAAAAAATCATGTTTCACCTACAATTAAAGTGCCTATATTTAGTTAGGAGTGCGTGCCTAAAAGCAAGTTTCAAAATATTGAGTAATTGATTTGTGTATACATGTAAATGCCTACAAAAATAATCTATGTACATATATCTGTCATATATTGTGTTCAAAACACCCCATTTAATCCCCTTCGTCCAATGATATTACGCTGAAACTCTTCTATTTTTTATGATCGTTTTGATATCAGAACAGAAATTAAAAGAATAAACTGTTCAAGTTCGCTAACTCGATTTTAAATTTTCTTCGATTTATGCAAGGAAATTCGTGTTATAGAAGTTCGAATCATCGAAATTCAACGGTATTTATACTAAAGCACCATTATATATGCTTAATACCCATATATTAACTACAAACATCGAAAGAAATTTCTTTCCCACCTCGCTATTAAAAACCAGTTAATCGATATTTATTTGTGTGTTATATTCCAACATAAATGAGAAACACATTGAAAACAATAGACAAGTATCAAAGAGCAAAGGTACTTTAATTGATAAGTATCACAACCACCACAATAACGGCGAGAGCTCAATTAGTAATGGCAGCAAAATGTTATGGGTAGATAGTTAGTTGATGATAATTGTAATGAATTAGAGCTTTTGAAGTATCCTAATAACCTCTATGGAGTAACCACTCCCGTTAATGGTTTTATAAAATTCGTAAAAAATTCAGTTCATCGTAATCCACAGCATTAAATGGATAGTAAAATTACATGCCATACATTTTCAAATTACACACATTACGTTTTTCCCCAACTTTTGAGTAGTCGAAAAATATATTTTATAGAACTCCTATTTTCTAAAGGTAATTTAGAATTTTACAACACATAAATTATATTTTTGAATTTCATTGAAACAGCTCTAGTGTTTAAAGCGCTTACTAGACAAAATAATGCTGCGTATTATTAAATATGAAAAATTCCATTGTAGCATTATTAAAAGTGAAGAATGAATATGCTATTCATATTTGCACAGCGCAAAAATTGTGCTAGTTTTGTTATTTACTAATTTCACAACCAATATCAAATTATTATTTTTTTTTGTGAATTACTCATTGGTCAAATAGTAGGCATATGAGTATGTATGTTTGTACGTATGTGAAACATTATTCATAAATATTGTATTGCAAGTTATTGTTTTGGTCAGTGTTAAAATATTTGCCTAATGATCTTATAGTGGTTAGATGAGTATAATTAATTAATTCACTTTCAACAAAAATTCAAAAGGTGAAAAGAAATTGTAACACGTAAAAACTAATATTTGCTTTAACTACAGAGTGATACATAGGTACCTTGCCAATAGCAGTGAAAAGTCTTTTAATAGTCATACATGACTTTAACCATTTCTCGATTACAATTAAGCTAACACAAAATTTTTAAATTCAATAGTAAGAATATATTTGAAAATATGAACCTTCTAATATCTTTCTCTAAAAAAATCACGAAACAATGACTTGGAATTCTTACTTCATTTAAGAACGTGAATAACATTTTCTTTTGTTACTGCACGTAGCACTGCGATAATAATTGATTTTTGAATAATTCATTACCACAATTCAATTCTTAAAAATAATTTATAAAAGCTAAGATTCTTACGGAAAAATAAATTTATTGTTTTCTTCACATTTGAAAATTGTATATTTCCGTTTGGAATTGATCATACTGCCAAATTTACTTGTACTTATATCTACAAGTAAATATGCACTTATGTGTGCTGACAAATTCGCAATTCAGTTTGAGAAATATTCATCTACCACGTATGCACGTCCTTTCCCTTCCTTCATGAAGAAAGCGTCTTAACTTTTGCGCAAGAGAAACAAATGAACAATTTTCGCGCATACCTGCCTCACAATATCTCACTCTTCTACAAATTATGTGAAAAAACTAACTATTTAACTGACAACAGTTGCGCGCCACTTCAAATGGTATTTTTGAATGATGGCTGTGGTTGTTCTTTACTTAGTTGCAATGTTACGTCACAGTAATGTAAATTGACACGTTTCAGATGTTTTGTTATCTAAGTAAGCATACATGTCTTTTTTGAAACTTTTCAATAAACTGCTTAATAAGTAAGTAACACATTCTCTAATACGAGTATATATATTTCCATTTCATCACCGACTTGGGGCCTAACCTCATGCGTATGAACGTAGAAACATTGGAGGCATAACTCCAATTGCTGACTGCGCAGTAGTAACAACTGCTGACAACCGGCACCCATTTGCATATGCGCCCTTCATGCGGTCAGCAACCATTTCGCACAGCCACGCATCATGGCCAGGTGTACAATAAGCAAGAAGTGCATCTGTTTCTTACTACAAATATGCGCTTGAACCTAGAGTAAATATTGTCGTATGACTCACAAACATGAGTTGTGAATGACATATGTATGTATGGATATGTGTATACACACAAAAAATTAGGAATGGAAGAATTAAAGAAGGACAGTGTAAGAATTTGCGTCCTAAGGCATTTCCGGTAATTCATTGTCTGGTGAATAAATTAAGGATAGCAGTTACTTACATGAAATATAGGACCCTTCATTGGGTTTTTCTTCTCATTATGAACACTATAAATACAGAATTGGGTATGATCTTAAGGCATGTTCTACGCTTCGATCATATTACCAAATTCAGTAAGTTCAAGCAATATTCATAAAAAATTTGATAAGAATTTCGATTTAGACGTATGGTGTCGATTCCTTAAAACAGTATATTTTAGTACTAAGAAACATTTTATGAGATATTATTGTAAATTGTCTTCTATACTCTGCCTTCTGACTTATTTCACTCTACCTGACAATGCACACATCTCAACAAAAACGCGCACTTTACCTTTATGTTTCATCACATTCGACATTTGCAACGACTGATGTACCAGGGGGCATATTCGCAGTGTTATGGCAATAAGGTGCTCGAGTGCAATAAGAGTTTCAGCAACAACACTCTTACACGCAGGCTTCATAAAGAGGAGCTGACTTTTGTGGCCTAACAAAGTGCCGCTACTACACTTCGTTGGCAAGTTTGGAGGACACGTAACGGCCAATGTGAATAACCAACCTCGGCAACATTAACAAAGAAGATTGTCGTAACGCGTTTTTTACTTTACATAGCATTCCTGTAAACAGGTTGAATGTCTCCACTCCGAGCACTTGCCTATCCATGACATGCTTAGTTAACGCAGTGTTTGCATTTAATTTTTTGTTCAACTCAACATATTTCTGTGTTTATCCCTAGCCTGCACTTTGAAATTGCTAACTGTTTGGATAATTCCTTTCCGGAATGACTTTTTGCTGCTGCCTTTGGCCTTAAATACAATTAAGCATTCATTAATGCTAAATGCCGTGACATCTGAAATATTACCTTGTACGTTATCTTCGACACTTTCCGTTTACTCTACTCTTCGACATTTTATATTGATTTAATTTATAATTTCATATTTAAGAAAATATGTTATAGATTAGAATTTCTTTGCTTATAATGTTACATGTTCTGTTATCGGATATGAAAATGTATGAGTCTTAAACCAAATTTTTTCACAATTAAATTCAAATAAAAATTCAATAATATATTACTCAACTTTGTTTTAATCTGACTTTTTCCGAAAATTTAAACAGTATGAGATGTAGTATATTCTAAAAATTTACGATTCGCCATATATGTATTTATTGACCTAATTACACAGCAGCACCTTTCTATCCCGCCTGTTTCATGAACATAGCTACTTTACTTCCACCTCGTAAATAAATACTGTCTGCTCAATTCTCAGGCACAAATAAATGCATAGTTACGTGTAAATAATAGATAACAATTCAATTCGTTTCTAATCGTGATTATATATATTGTCTTATAAAGGTAAACATTATATATGTACATATGCATATGGTAAATAAGCTGCACAATTTACAGTCTATTAGACACTCTATTTTATCAGAAACATAGAAATCTACTTTAGCTCATTTATGGGGTAACCGTTATCAATAGAAATTGAGCAAGAGACAAAACATACTTTTATGTTTACACACTTCCAGTATTAAAAGTATATGAGTTTGTATATTCATATTTATTACTACATAAATATTATCGTACGATTACGTCAGCGAAACACAAGTAAATCAATTTATAAATTGATGTTGCAAGCAAAATATTCGCCAGCATAGTCACATTTTATGCAATATTTTCAATTCATATTCAATTGGTAACCATTATATATTTTATGTATCAAATATCATATAATAGGAAACAATTTTTGTTTTACTTCTTAATTTTTTTTATTCACCAAAAAATTATTAAAATGCAATCAACCTACGTTGAACGCGTCGTAAACCCAACTTTCAACACTTAGTTCAAAGTTCTTTGTAGCAGAATATATCTTCTTTGGTAAATCTCAACCAGGTTTGTTTGAATTATTTGGGACTGTGTCGACCTTGTAATTAGAATTGATTTCAAACCTCTCCATCTCGACCCTTTTCCGCTTAATAGTTAATCATACAATGTTATCAAAAAACATTAATGGAGAAATACCTACAGCACTGTGGACATTGAACTTGTTAAGCTTCCCATTTGTCTAAAACTTCAAATGAGGTTGGCGCTTTGTCGCATATTACACATTTTCTTTCACTTAACAGTTATTACAACTGTTCAATCAAATATTTACATTAATAATTCAATTCCAAAAATGCAAATGCGATGTTTTTTTTTAAATATTATACTCAAATATATATTTTTGTTCATATTCCCGCATATTTAATAATATATTCTTTGTATTTTGACTACTATTTATTGCAAAGCGATTCAATATTTTGTAGTTTTTATTGTTTGCTCATATCGTGTGTTATTTCGCTAATGAATTAATTAGTTCGCAAGCATTTTTAGACAATTTATGTTCTGTGGCACTAATGGTTTTCATTCCCATGAGTGCTAATTCATCAACCACTAGGAATGACAGCTTAATTTCACTAATTAGTAGATTTTTTGAAACATGAGTTCAATTTTGTATATAAGTAACTTTAAACTCCCAATGTTATGATTCAATAATAAGATAATTAAATCAATTGCTGAATCCAGTTATTATTTATTTGAAGAGAAAAGCTTTAATTGAAACTCCACTATATGCAAAAGTTAATTTTTGTTTCGCTTATGCCTACTATTAATTTTGCTTTTTAATTTTTACAAATTTTACCCTTTATTACAATTCTTACGAACAGTTATGAGAAGTAGACAATTTGCATTATTTCAATTGAATGGTATCTCCAGTTGTTGTAAAGCTCATTATATAATATAATTTTCTTGTTGCTATGTTTTTGTTCACATAATTCAATTGTATTGCCTAATCGCCTTACTTTCTCCCTATTATGACCTCATTATAGAAGTTAAAATTTCATCACTTCCATTACAATCAAGACCGTTGACGAGAAATGGGAAAATGTCCAAAAATTAAAGCTAATGGGAGTTGCTGAGAAAATAGCTCTATTAATCGATCAATGATCCTCAAAAAATATTCCAGATTCTTTGGGTAATATGAAATACTTGGTGATTATTACTTGATATCAAATTGTAAAGAGATCTGGTATAAGTAAAAACCAATTAAATATTAAAATTAAATTAAATTTTAACACTTATTTACATATCCAGCAGATGCCTTGATTTAGAAATATTGAAACCTTCAACAGTAACTCCTTGAAACAGAAGCAATACATGCAATGAGGATTGCATTCCTTTTTATATATCGTTGTCAAAGTAGTTTTCCATTCGAACAATATTTTCAGTTGAGATATCCATTTTAATGCCGATAATGCACTATATGTAATATCTTCATATCTTCATAAAAAATTAAAATAATGCAAAACTTTATTTTCATGTGAAATCAGTCAGATGGAACTATATGTATAATTATAAATATATTTACTGTGGAAGATCGGTGGAGTACTTACGTACTTACATGCATAAATGTTCATTGAAAAATTTAGAAAGCGAAGGCTGCACAACGACTAAAGTAATTTACTTGCACAACAAAATATGGCATCAAACAGCAATGTATTTACTAATAACAAAAAATAATCATCAGGCAGTACGCTAACTATTGTTACACAATAGATCAGATATAAAATAACTTACGTACAACATTAAATACTTTTAATATCGTTTTTGAAAGCGCGTGTTATCTAAACCTAAATATAAATAAATAAATAAGTAATATTAAAAAACATATCAATTGAGGAGAATTAATTTGGCTCTATCGTTTATTATATGAACGAAATGAATAAACTTACTCATCGTGCATACGACAGCATATTCTGAATAAATCAGTCCACCGCGATTTCTCCTTCATCTTTTTCCTGATTGATCGAATTATTGCACATACCCTCAAACGCCGTTGAATTGAAGCATTTTTGTTGTTGGATAATGAATTAAAATTAAGCTTTATAAAATAAATATTACAACAGTTGTTTCCTTTCCAATTGATATCAACAATGAACAACGTTTGCTATTTGTTGATGATGGTGTGATTTTACTTGTATTTGTAAGTGCTCTAGAAATATCATTATATACCTCTGACGACACATTTTATTATATGAGATGTTGTTTAACTGTACTGTCTCTAAACATTAGCATTTATCTGTAGTTTTATTAAAATAACACACAATTTGACCCATAAATTCGGCATAAAGAAATTAATAGAATAACGAAAATCGTCATATATAGTATATGAGGGCTGAAGTAATCCCTGAACCGATTCCACTCATTTTCACCACCAAGGTACACTACATATATAAAAGACTATACGCTCTCTTAATTTTGCTAAGATATATCACATATTAACCGATATTAACGGAATAAAGCCCACTGTCTTTTCGAAAAATATTTGGCATATGGGAGTTAGGGGAAGATATGACCCGATTTTAATTATTTTGGGTACAGAGACACTCTATTAGAAGAAAAAGATTCCCTCTGAATTAAATAAAAATATCTGAGAGATTTACCGATATTTTCAGTTCTTCATGTTCGCTATCAGGGAGTTATAGTCCGTTAACGCACTTTTAGAACTTTTCAACGTAACCTTTGTAAGAGAGAGGGCGTGGTAATTAACCGATTTCACCTACACGACTGCAGAAAGTTTGGTTTATATAACTTTATTGGTTTGCGAGATATATACGAAAAAAACTACTTGGGGAACGCCTACTTTCCAAAAAAAATTACATCCAAATATGCCGCTTCCTAGTGCGATCCTCAATACCATGTTTAATTTTCATAACTTTATTTATGGCTTCGTTATGACACTTTATATGTTTGCGGTTTTCACCATTTGGTGGGCGTGACAGTGGTCCGATATTTCCCATTTTCGAAAGCAACCCTCTCATGGCGCCAAGGAATATGTGTACCAAGTTTCACTCAAGGTATCGCTTGCACAGATGAGCGGACGGACAGACATCCAGATTTCAAATATACTCATCACTCTGATCATTTTAGTATATATTATACTATATTTAACTCGATTAGTTTTAGGCGTTACAAACAACCATTATGTGAACAAAACTATTATACTCTCTTAGCAACTTTGTTGCGAGTGTATACAAACTATAATATCTATGAATAATGTTATTTTCCTGTAACTCAATATTGCTTCTCACCGTTTTCCTATATGATAGCAATGGTTTCGTCACACATGCTAAGGTAATGTTCAGCTAAAAGAAAAACAAATCGTTGCAGTAAGCACTTCTTTGCAGCTATATAACGTCACTAACTATTAGGTAACCTGTACTTGTCCATCATCAGAATGACAACATGGCCAATAAACTAGTTTGAACCATACACATGGCAAGGCAAGAGAAGAATCAAGAAGTTGTTGAAAAAGTGCGTGCATGTGTTTGTAAATATGTGCGTAAGATCACAATGACGCGTTGTTTATGCGACTTTAACAAATCACAGACAGAAGAAAAAAAGAGGAAAAACCTTTGAAAATGAAGAATCTGAAAATCAAAAAAAAGCTGGAAAACAAATATACAGTGGACTGTAGGGAAATTGCTTGAACATTTGTATAAGTATGAAAAGTTTTAGGATAAGTATTATTATTTAATTTGTTATATATTTAATTATTTTAAGTCTTTAAGATATTTAAAATTATCATAAAACTATTCATAGAAAAATAATTTCAATATTGGTACATGACTGGTCTCCTTCATACTAGTTTACTTTCAGACCGAAACAACAGTAAACTGATATTTTTTCGACCATTTTGATTTGTTTTTGTAGAGTAAAAGCCGTCGTAATGTTCAGCATTGTCGCGTCTTGTAATTATAAATATTTTTTTGTTTTATTTGCTTGTCTCTTTCCTACATTCTTTCCGTATTTAGTATTATTTGTGTGCTTTGTTTCACATTCGTTATTGTTTGTCTTTTAAAACGCCACTCTTTGGTTGAATTCAACCAGCAAGCTACTCGTTTTTCTGTTTTCCATTTAAATTGTCTTCACATGTTTCTGCTTCCTCCTAGTGCATTGTGATAATGGTTGTTGTTAAATTGTTTTTCCCTAAAGACACCGCGTTGTCGTCGTTGACTACGAGATTCCCACAATTGCGAAAAAGTGGTGCTTATTTAGGGCGCATTATAGCCCTGATGTTTGTGCTGTACTCAAGATAAGAAAAGTTGTTGTTGTATATATTTATAGTGTATATTCATCTGTGTATAGTATCTTATGAGTCGGCTTTGGGAACTTTTAAACCAAGCTTAATTTTCCACATTTTTGTTGTGATCTTTTCTAGTTTACACTTTGTTTCTGTTTATTCGTTTAAAGTTCTCGGGAACAATTCATTTACGCATAATAAAAATTTTATTGCCGATTTTAACCGCAAATTAAACGAAAATGTTAAATAAGCATAAGTAAACAATATACTGTATTTTCCCGAAATAACGAATATTCGTTTTAACGAAAACCGCATATAACGAACTAGCAAATTTTTTACATTGAGTACCTTAAACAGCGAATATTGGGGTTTAACGAACATCATAAAGAAGATGTATGTAGAAAGAGTTAAATGTCAAATGTTAAAATAGTGATAACTGTATTAAAAAGGAATAACGTGAGAAGATTAAAAAAAGGTGCAAATTGAAAAAATGAGTGCATAAAATATATTGAATTGGATAGAAAACCTTGAACGCCAAATAGAAGGATGTCTGAATTGTGTAAAAAAATAATTTAAAAGTGTCCACCGTTTCTAGTATACTAAATAATAACGTAAACATTTCGTAGTGGAGAATTTACTGAATTGGTCCATTTTGGAAGAATTTAGCCGATAATATATATGAACACTCTGCAGAGCACCAGGAAGAAAATTGAAAACAAAAAAGTATTCAAAAGAAGAGAACGACGATTGATCAAGTTTTTAAATAGTTATCAAAATTTACGAGTATTATTAATTAAAAAATATCCATCTCGTATAATGCGATTTTGAACAATTAAACAATTTACTAAACTGCAATTTAGTGATATTTAACTAATTTTTATTAAAAAACATACATCTAAGTGAGTACTTAAATTAACGATTTAATCATTTAATTTCCACAATATCGGTCAGATTGCACTTCAGTGAGCGATAAATAACGGGTGAGCGATAAGTGTCTAACGAATAATATCTGAAATAATAAATTTAACTACGAGTATAAGTTGACAAAGCGGACTTACAAATAGTTAAGTGAAATAGTTTATAATTGGAATGTGATTTCCTCTTGGAATTATTATTATTATTAATTATTCGCAATGAATCGAGAAATGTCTTAACCTATTTTCAATGATGAATAAAATAATGAAAATTTAAAAATCGACTCATTCGTGTCACACTCACATAGAGAATACTTTTTGTCATTTTAATTTTAAGTTATATGCAGAATACCTTAATAACGTAATAGGTATAAATCACATGTCTTTAATTTAAACAATTTATTTATATTACAGAATTAATTTTTAGGGTGCGCTTGCCCATTCTTTGTTTCTGAATGCAAATACATATGTATGTAATTAAAGAAATGTGCGAGTCTTTTCGGTCAGTTTAAATTATCTCTATGCCTATTCATATCAGTCCGTATCAGGTTACTCTTTCAAGTGGATTATGCAAACATCAACAAAAATGCCATATACTTAAGAGCGCATATGGTTCGCCAAACATTTTTTTAAACGAATTTGATATTTCATTATGAAAAAAATCGTATGAACATGTGAATATCCCAACAACTTGAAATGGATAATCAAAGAAATGCTGAGCCATTACAAGTGTCTTGTGTATTTGCTTAAATCAAAATAAGTCAAAATACATATTTATATTTAGAAAACTTCACATGAGAAAATATTAAAATACAAGTTGACTTATTGTCTTGTCGGTTAGAATTTCAGTGTACTCAGAGTCACCATAACATTCGTGGAAAATCGTTTACATTAGAAACTAATATGTGTTATAATGGGTAAAGGAATTACTACAACTTCAACTCTAGCACACTAAAACTCAAACAAATTTAACATGAGTTGGCTAAATAAAAAATGTATCATTTCATATAGATCTCTGGTAAATCAAAAATTATGTTTATTCTACTGTTACATATACATAGGTTAATCATTTTAATTTTACTTTCTATTTTTTGGACTTTGTTTGATTTTGGTTCCATAATTAAGTGAATTAAATCAAAGTGAAAAGTTTGACTGTCAATATGATAGCTATACTTTAAAGGTTATCCTTAAAAATAATTTTATTGTTAAAAAATTACAATTACAATTGACTAAATAATTTTTTCATTTTTCTTTTCAGGTTTGTTTGTCTATATATACTCACTAAAGATATCTACTCACATGTGGGAATTAAGCGCAATTGTTCCATCCACTTGATGGTATTCCGTGAAGACTTCCAAGCTCTTAATTTCACATTCATAAACAAAAGAGCAGACTCTGCAACAGTAAACATGCACGAATATGCAAGGAAGTGGAGACGTATATTTAAAGAAAGTAAACTCTTCAAGAGTTTGTGGGAAATTTTACTTGTATAGTAGGGATGCTCATTGCTGACAGGTGAACTGTATTAGCATTGAGCCATTTATTCTTTGTAATTAGTGCATTCCATTTAACGCAAGCTATGATCTGCTATCTGGTAAGTAAGATTAAATAGAAAAGGAGAAAAAGACAGGTTTGGCGAAGTTGTGCCGAGATTTTTCAGCACATGCCAAAATGTATGTGAGAATGGAGTTCGCAGTAATATGCGCTGCGAGCGGCGAGAAGTAAAGAAAAATATTTGTAAATGCGACATAAAAAATGAGAAAGGCGAATGCAGTTGGTGTAAATATGTCTTTTATAGCAGACATAGTGGAAGCGTGGAATAAAAGCGGGCAAGTCATTGCCATTGCCATTGTCGATGGCGAAGCTGTCCAGTAGGAGTTATTGTAGACAGTTAATTACATATATGCTACAAGAAATTACCACAATTTTGTTGGATGCTTTAAAATGCTATGTTTATACCACATTTGAATTACGATACTGACGCATTGTAAATATCTTCCTACCTATGAAAATAGTTTGAGGAATTTTATTTTCTACTACCATACTGGACTTTATAAGGTCTGACAACGACTACACCATTCATAATCTAAAAAAGTCACCAAATGATTTATTTTACCGAAAAAACTTGTTTACTTTCTTACTTATTAACATGACTATGAAAGGAACTTCCTTCTAGAATAATCTCTCTAAATCATACCATGCGTTGTTAGTAAAAGAGCGTTTTGCAAAAGAATTATCCGCTTTTATAAAGTTATATTCATATAAAACGAAAAGAAATTATTTACGTATTATCTATGAATATTTTTTTCACTTATAAGAAGTCAGCACTTTTCCAATAAACTTGGTTTCTTCCTTATCTTTACGTGTTTTCTCTGGCATTCATGCGAACTGTATCATCAATGTCGCTGTCATTTCCATCGTCATGCTTAATTAAGTTCCCAAACGACGACGACTCCAAATGAGACGATCCAATTACTTTTCTCTCATTGTCTTTTATGAGTGCATTCTGTTGAATGTTTTTGTATGCAATGCAGGAACAACAATTTGTACTGGTTAGTATTTATCAGTATTGCGAGACAGCTGAAATGTACTCCTATCTGACAGACAGACTTACTGCTAAAGTCAAAATTAACTTTCGCGGATGAATATAACTACCTCTGTGATCATTACTTTATGTAATATATGTCCGCTCAATTCACTCAATGTGTCCTAGTGGCAACAAACGATGTTGACTAATTGTGAAATTGTCAAAAGTCAAGACAGTTTTGTTCTTGCGAAAGAGTTAAGGGAAACTCTAAATCGCAAGATTAATAAGAGTTAACCTCTCTAAATATCAGAAATTTTATATTCTGGAGTGCATTGTAAGAAAAACACATCAGTTCGTAACGTCATAAACGATAGGAACAAATTTATTCACTATAACTATGAAAGTTTAATCGTTCGAATCATTTACATATTAATTTTGTCTTACACTCTAAAAATTTTAGAAAATCATTCGACGGTTTGGGCAAAATCTTGTTTTGCATTATTTTACCAACTTGTCCACCGAATCACTAGTGACAATAATATGCTGTTGATTTGTTGGCTTAAATGCTTAAAAACTCATAAACAAAAGAATGCGGAAATATTCGATGCGTCTGCAACAAATGGTGTTGCATCGCCCAAGCGACGCACCAGCTCTATGAAAAACTGCTGCCGCAGTCAACAAAATAAAATAATTGAAAGAACGGCTAAATGCATAGACGCATAGCTACAAAAGCAAACGAATAAATGCAACAAGCAGCAATCGGTCATTTAATTTCTGGCCGCCAGCACAATTACAATAGCTGCACCCGGAAAGCGTAGAATTTCATTAAAACACCACACTTTTCCTTCATTCTATCATTTTCCATTCTCTTTTGTGCTGTACATCGTGTAGACTAGCTAGACAAGTTTCTGCTTATTTCCAGATCTAAGAGTCAGCGGTTTCAATATATTCGTTGGCAATTTATGTGCCTCAACACACACGTTTTCTGTTGCGTCTGCTATTTCTTCAATTCTCCGATTCTTCAGTTTTGCTTCTTATCTAATTTTCTTATTCTTTTCTTTTTGGACGGATTCGAATTCTTACCGCATATCATATAAATTGCCATTGTGCAGTGTGTTAGGGCGTGACTGCCATTAGGTAGTTCGTGAGTTCATGTTAGCATTATAGTCCATTCGCCCGTGTTCTTCAAAATGTTCCTCTTCTACTGCATTTTCACCATATTTTCTATTTATTATTCTTTGAAATATATATAGTAACTAACAATATAAACGGACTAATAGTCATTATGAATGTCCTCCGCATAAATATAATTATTGCACAATAATTTCATCACCAATTCTTCGGGGACAAGTCCATGGATTAATTGTGGTGTTCACAAAGTAATAACGTATTGCAATCGTGGCTGTTGCATGTTGCAAGGCCATCATTTATTTTCTTTAACAAATATAAAAATTTTAATGAATCCACTAAAACAAGCAAATAAATGAGTTGCAATATTGCATTCTTGGGGAATTCGGGTAGGGCGTCTCTTAACCACCGCACACAGAAGCGATTGTCTAAGAAACCTCTGGGACGCGGTGATTGTTAGGAGATCACAACAGCTTCTGCAGAAACAAACGAAGCAAGTTTGTAATTAAAAACATCGAAATGCAGTAAATGCGTAGAGATTGTGAAGGCACGCGATATAATCACCGTTGGACATCTGATGTGACCTCAGTGCTTGGTGCTCAACAATGGCCGAACAAGTTGCATGCAGTGTGCAGCTACGGTCATAAGAAAACTAACATAACAACATTTCAGTGAATGGAAGTCTTTTTTATAGAAAAACCAGCTTTTTACTCGGCATATGTATACTCAGCTAAAAGGGCTGACCGTCACTGAATACAGCAATTGGTCAACGTGTTAAACCTGTTCTTAGCGGTTTATTGGGAATGTGCTGCTGCACTTACTAATTTCTTTTTATTTTTCAATTCGCATTTTCTTTGCCCCATACGTTTTCCCCAATTTCATTTTTCATTAATTCTGCTAAGTCTGACCATACTGTTAAATTCCTTAGCTTATTAACGATTCGTGGGGCTTTGTTTCGGTGTCTCTCAGAACTATTGATTAATTTTGTGTTGACTTGCCTTTAGCAGTATTTTTTGTTCGCCTTGATTTCAACATAGACAGGCAACCTTAAACCGATAATTTTGATTAATAATATTGGTTGCTTTCAGCATTATTCATTTAGTTTGCCTATGTGATGATATTCCTTTTCCGGCGATTTCTGTAAAAAAAAATATAGAAATTGTTCGTTACATTGCATTTAGCAAACATCTTTTGGCATAACCTACCAAAGAGTTTAGTTTTCCTGATCTGAACTGAACTTCTACCAACTTTTATACGAGAGCGTCTTTTTATACTCATATTTAATAGCCCTTTCGCACAGGAGTTAATTGTTCAATTAACCGGTCTTTACTCGATTAAAGCCCTAATTTAGATTGATTTAGGTACCACAAAAAATAAAAATCTCATTTTTTACATTAATGTTTAATCGAATATAAATCGAGTTGTAAATGGAATGCAACTCGCGGGTTGTTGATTGACCACGCTGTAGGCTTGGTTGTGGTTATTGATAATTAGCAATCAGCTGATGAAACTTACCAGCTCCGTATGAACAGCAAAACCAAAAATATTTAAAACTGATCGTTAATCGAGTAGCCGGATGTGCGAAAGGCAAAAACTAGTATCTCAATTATTATTTTAATGTACTAAATTTATTTGGTTGTGCGAAAAAAATATAACTCTCTCCCTTTCAATCAGTCTTCAGAAAACGGTTATTTCCTATAATAATCTTAAAATACATTATTTTGTTTTTCTGCTCAAAAACATGTAAATTTTTAGTTGTTGTTTCCAGCAACACTTACACAAACAAATCGACAGAAATCGCTTTTGTTTACCGACCAACCTATCGACAAGAAAAAGTGTGCCAAAAACGACAAAAAATCTCTCGGTTTCTGGCACATACAGCAAAAAAGCTTTTAAAACTTCGTAAGTGTATTCGTATGTTAGCACTCATCGGCCAGGCGTCGCTGCAATGGAAACACTGCAGCATCCATTTGTTGCGCTTTTTACTGCACTCTTGCACTCGCTGCTTTGTAGCCCGCATTTCTACCACTTCGATGGCCATTGTTGTATACTCTTTTAGAGCTGACTAGGCTGTGAAACAAATTTGCCCGCACATTTGTTTGAGGTCATTCAAAGCGCTTTGGCATCTTTTAAGCATAAAAAGTCAGTTGATTTGTGTTGTGCAGTCTTTCCGATTCTTTACTCATATGTTTCAACTATTGTTGTGGTTTTGTATATACCGTATGGTTTAGTTTCGTAAAAAGTGGGTGAGTGCTCTCAAGATTCTTTATTTTACATTTAGCAACAAACATTTGCACAAATCGAAAATTACTTTCCATATTTATTATCTGGAAGTTATGCATCGATTATAAGATTAATATTTCATATTTATAAATAAAGGTTTGCCAGAATGAAATTTAAATTAATACAGTTAAGATTATACATATCTATTTGATATGTTGAGACTAGGCTATTTCATAACGCATTTATGTTAAGTGACTACTAGTGATCTCAGCCATATAATACATAAGTATATGCGGACCTGAGACGATTTCAAATTTCATCACCGACAGCCGAACGATTTTCTACTCGACTTGCACTCCTGCTCTCTGAGAGCACTCATCAGCATCTCGGTATAAGGGAGCTGTGGGACGGCATATCAAACTCCTTACGTACAGCTGCAACCGAAACCATTGGCTTTCGGAAAAGTCAAAAAAACAGCTGGTATGATGAGGATTGTCGTCTCGCAGTGGAGAGAAAACAGACTTCCTACCTCGCAATGTTGCGATCGACCGCAACACGAGCGGGATGGGAAAGATACCGAGAGCTGAAGAGGGAAGCGAGACGCATTTGCAGACAAAACAAGAAATAGCCCGAAATGCGTGAGTATAAAGAGCTTGATAAGCTGGCCGACAGGGGTAACGCTCGAAAATTTTAACGCCGGAGCACACTCCTGTAAGACCCCCAGAGGTGATCTAGTTATTGATGACCAGAGTATACTGAGTTTGTGGAGGGCTGAGTCAGTGTGGCTTTAGACCTGGAAATTCACCATGCGCCAAATTTTGGAGAAGACCCATGAAAATAGGATCGACACACACCATCTCTTTGTCGTCTCTTTAAAGCTACTTTCTGGCGTACGCCGATGATATCGATATCATTGGAAACAACACCCGCGCCGTTAGTTGTGCTTTTTCCAGACTGGATAAGGAAGCGAAACGTATGGGTCTGGTGGTGAACGAGGACAAGACGAAATATCTCCTGTCGTCAAACAAACAGTCAGCGCATTCGCGTCTTGGCTCCCACGTCACTGTTGGCAGTCATAACTTTGAAGTTGTAGATAATTTCGTCTACCTGGGAATCAGCATTAACAGCAATAACAATGCCAGCCTGGAAATCCAACGCAGAATCACTCTTGCCAACAGGTGTTACTATGGACTAAGTAGGCAATTGAAAAGTAAAGTCCTCTCTCGACGAACAAAAACCAAACTCTACAAGTCGCTTATCATTCCCGTCCTACTTTACGGTGCAGAAGCGTGGACGATGTCAACATCCGATGAGACGGCACTAGGAGTTTTCGAGTGAAAGGTTTTGCGGAAAATTTATGGTTCCTTAAGAATTGTCAACGGCGAATACCGCAGACGATGGAACGATGAGTTGTATGTGTTATTCGACGACATAGACATAGTCCAGCGAATAAAAAGACAGCGGCTACGCTGGCTAGGTCATGTTGTTCGAATGGATGAAAGTGCTCCAGCTCTGAATGTATTCGATGCAGTACCCGCTGGTGGAAGCCGAGGAAGAGGGAGACCTCCACTTCGATGGAAGGACTAGGTGGAGAGGGACTTGGCTTCGCTTGGTATAACCAATTGGCGCCAAACTGCAACAAGGAGGGAGACGTGGCGCGCTGTTTTGGAGTCGGCTATAACCGTCTACACCAGTCAAGAAGAAGAAGAAGTGAGGAGAAAGTAAAGACCACCTTTTAGCATCACACTGAATGACACATATTATTAATATATGAACATAACTGCATTCTAAAAAATTATTCTACATATCCATTATTGTTATCAAAAAGCAGTCATCTTAATTAATCTATAGTTTCTATTAGGCGAGTGAAAAATTTTATATTCTGAATATATACATGTACGTACATATATGCAAGAAGACAAATCTTCGTATAGTTTTAGTAATTGTTTCTTCCATTTTAATTAATGGAACGCATGTTGCGCTCGTTTAGCAGCACAATTACCGCGATGTCTGCCTTAATCTATGAAACTATGTGACGAATGCGCTCACATTACATTCCGTATTCAACAAAAAACAGCAGTATAGGAGTGCTGCAGCCTGGGAGATAAGACTTCATCTTGATACAAATATTTTCACATACATTTTACAATATTTACATATCCAGTTTTTCTTAAACCTGTCTTAATTAGCAATCTAGAAGGTATTTAGTTCTTTTAGTATATTTTTCCGTATTAGGGCGGGGCTACGCCCACTTTCCCAAAAAAATTACATTCAAATATGCCCCTTCCTAGAGCGATACTTTATACCAAATTTTAGTTTTATAACTGTATTTATTGACTTGGTTTTCGCCATTTTGTGGGCGTGGTAATGGTCCGATTTCGCCCATTTGCTTTGTGGTAAAAGTATAAAAATTCATATTACTATTGATCATGTGTAGAAGTTCACGCAAGTGAGGAAAGTTTTTGATTGTCACTCACTTGGGAGTGGCCAGAAACGCTTCTTCTCCACATGGTTCAAGCAGCTCACGACTCCCGGTTTTAGACCAAGTATCCTCTGGGTAGCCAACAGACATCCGTTTGAAGGCGAGCTAAAGTGAGAAGGCGAAGCCCGCTTATGCGGTTGTGCGTAGGGTTTGGGACCCACCACATAAAAACACCCCCCAATGAAAAATCTACGAAAGCCTCGGATGAGACACCCCCCTTTTGATGACGACCCCTGCAAACGTTTTAAGGATAATGATATAAGGGCATGCACCTGGAATGTCCGGACCCTTAATTGGGAAGGTGCCTCTGCCCAGCTGGTTGATGTCCTCATACGACTTAAGGCTGACATCACCGCCATCCAAGAAGTGCGATGGACGGGACAAGGACGGAAGAAGGTGGGTCCTTGTGACATCTACTACAGTGGCCATATAAAGGAGCGCAAATTTGGTGTTGGATTTGTGGTGGGAGAGAGACTCCGTCGCAGAGTCCTGGCATTCACCCCGGTGGATGAACGTCTAGCCACAATCCGCATCAAATCGAGGTTCTTCAACATATCGCTGATTTGCGCCCACGCCCCAACGGAAGAGAAGGACGATGTGACCAAAGATGCTTTCTATGAGCGCCTAGAACGCACCTATGAGCGCTGCCCCCGACACGATGTAAAAGTCGTGCTTGGTGATTTTAACGCCAGGGTGGGTAAGGAAGGTGTCTTTGGCACAACAGTCGGAAAATTCAGCCTCCATGACGAAACATCGCCAAACGGCCTGAGGCTGATCGACTTCGCTGGGGCCCGAAATATGGTCGTCTGTAGTACCAGATTCCAGCATAAGAAAATACATCAAGCTACTTGGCTGTCTCCTGATCGAAACACGCGGAACCAAATCGATCACGTTGTGATAGACGGAAGACATGTCTCCTGTGTTTTAGACGTGCGTACGCTCCGAGGACCAAATATAGACTCGGACCATTATCTGGTCGCAGCGAAGATACGCACCCGCCTCTGTGCAGCAAAGAATGCCCGTCAACAAACACAAGGAAGGTTCGACGTCGAAAAGCTGCAATCGCAACAGACAGCCACGAAATACTCTACTCGACTTGCACTCCTGCTCTCTGAGAGCACTCATCAGCATCTCGGTATAAGGGAACTGTGGAACGGCATCTCAAACTCACTGCGTACCGCTGCAGCCGAAACAATTGGTTTTCGGCAACGACAAAAAACAAGCTGGTACGATGAGGAGTGCCGTCTCGCAGCGGAGAGAAAACAGACTGCCTACCTCGCAACATTGCAAACGACCACAACACGTGCGGGATGGGATAGATACCGAGAGCTGAAGAGGGAAGCGAGACGCATTTGCAGACAAAAAAAGAAAGAGGCCGAAATGCGTGAGTACGAAGAGCTTGAGAAGCTGGCAGACAGAGGGAATGCTCGAAAATTTTATGAAAAAATGAAGCGACTTAACGAAGGTTTCAAGACCGGAGCATCCTCATGTAGAGACCAAGGTGGTAATCTGGTAACCGATGTCCAGGGCATACTGGGATTATGGAGGGAACACTTCTCCGACCTGCTGAATGGCAGTGAGAGTACAACACCAGGAGATGGCGAACCCGATCCCCCAATCGATGACGATGGAACAGATGTTCCATTACCCGACCATGAAGAAATTCGAATAGCAATTACCCGCTTGAAGAACAACAAAGCAGCGGGGGCCGATAGATTACCGGCAGAACTATTCAAATACAGCGGCGAAGAACTGATAAGGTGCATGCATCAGCTTCTTTGCAGAATATGGTCGGAAGAAAGCATGCCTGACGATTGGAATCTCAGTGTGCTCTGCCCAATCCATAAAAAGGGAGATCCCACAATCTGCGCCAATTACCGTGGGATCAGCCTCCTAAATATCGCATACAAGGTTCTATCGAGCGTATTGTGTGAAAGACTAAAGCCCACCGTCAACAAACTGATTGGACCTTATCAGTGTGGCTTTAGACCTGGAAAATCGACAACTGACCAGATATTCACCATGCGCCAAATCTTGGAGAAGACCCGTGAAAAGAGGATCGACACACACCACCTTTTTGTCGATTTTAAAGCTGCTTTCGACAGCACGAAAAGGAGCTGCCTTTATGCCGCGATGTCTGAATTTGGTATCCCCGCAAAGCTAATACGGCTGTGTAAGTTGACGTTGAGCAACACCAAAAGCTCCGTCATGATTGGGAAGGACCTCTCCGAGCCGTTCGATACCAAACGAGGTTTCAGACAAGGTGACTCACTATCGTGCGACTTCTTTAACCTGATGCTGGAGAAAATTATAAGAGCTGCAGAACTAAACCGAGAAGGTACAATCTTCTACAAGAGTGTACAGCTCCTGGCGTACGCCGATGATATTGATATCATCGGAAGCAACAACCGCGCCGTTTGTTCTGCTTTTTCCCGCATGGATAAGGAGGCGAAGCGAATGGGTCTGGAGGTGAATGAGGACAAGACGAAATATCTCCTGTCATCAAACAAACAGTCGGCGCATTCGCGTCTTGGCTCCCACGTCACTGTTGACAGTCATAACTTCGAGGTCGTAGATAATTTCGTATACCTGGGAACCAGCATCAACAACACGAACAATGTCAGCCTCGAAATCCAGCGCAGAATAACTCTTGCCAACAGGTGCTACTTTGGACTGAGTAGGCAATTGAACAGTAAAGTCCTCTCTCGACGAACCAAAATCAAGCTCTACAAGTCGCTTATCATTCCCGTCCTGCTTTACGGTGCAGAAGCTTGGACGATGTCAACATCAGATGAGACGACACTAGGAGTTTTCGAGAGGAAAATTTTGCGCAAGATTTATGGTCCTCAGAACATTGGCAACGGCGAATACCGCAGACGATGGAACGATGAGCTGTACGAGTTATACGACGACATTGACATAGTTCAGCGAATAAAAAGACAGCGGCTACGCTGGCTAGGTCATGTTGTCCGAATGGACGAAAACACTCCAGCCCTGAAAGTGTTCGATGCAGTACCCGCCGGAGGAAGCCGAGGAAGGGGAAGGCCTCCACTCCGTTGGAGGGACCAGGTGGAGAGCGACCTGGTTAAGCTTGGGATCTCCAACTGGCGCCGAACTGCGAAGGAGAGAGAGAGGTGGCGCACTATCGTCGATTCGGCTATAACCGGCTAAACGGTTGCAACGCCAATCACATACATACATACCCAACTCCAGTCATAAATTCAGGTGAATCATCAAACAGAAAAGCTTTAAGAAATTACCAATAATTATTTGCATAAGTCACGGCGAAAGCAAATTTCACAAAATGTGAGTAATCACACATAAGCACATCACTACGCATCAACTTTGCTTGGACCGAAGACAAAAGTGTATGCATGAGTATCATCTCAAACTAGTTTGCCATCCGATACCATACTTAAATACATAAACCGTTAAAATGACGTCACACAAGCGACAGTGACAGCGCATACCGTTGGAATGTATAAAATAATATAAAATTATATCACCAGCAGACAAAGAGACCAAAACGAAATGGATTAACGAACAACTAACTCACAAAAGCCAGTAAGCTGAACATTATTGTCAAAAAGGCGTGCACAATGTTGGGCAGTTCAAAGCCACATTCTAAAGGCAACCACTGTGACCACGGCTACAGTTCAAGCTGACTCGACAGCTATGGGCCGGAGGTAAAAGTAATGCGGAATTGTGTGTGGTAATCTTTGGGTTAATGCTGCTAATTTCTCAACTCGCAACAACTACTAAAACAATAGAACATTTATAATCAACGAAAGAATAATTTATTTCTGCAAAATAATGCATATATGAATGCAAGTGGACATGAAGTCATATTTTTTAACTGCTCGAATTGCATTTCTTGAACTCTCATTTGAACTAAGGAGTCTTTAATAAAAAAGTCTATCTTCCAGTTGATGTACACAGTCGTTAATATTGTATATTCTACCACACCCTTTATACTATAGAGATACATAGAACTAAGTTGTTGCTAATTGCTGAATTTTTCTTCACTGTCTTTATTTTGCTGCATCTCTTGTGTCCAGGTTTTTATAGCGACAAATTAGTTGACGCAGCTGCTGCAGACACATCATTGCCCTCATCAATTGATCCCAACAATTATTTCTTTCATTCAGTCAAGAGCTAAATTATGATGTGTGAGGCTAAGCTGTCTTTTTTGGAGCATGGAGTTCTGGGCAATTAGTAATTGCAACAGTTGTCTATGTATGATTGAGGCATTATTTATAAAGATTGAGCGTATTTACTTGCCAGTCGTTGAGCTTCTAGAGTTGCATATTTTATTTTGTACCACTTTAACTTGCCTTCACTGTACATTAATTGATGTATTTAAGAATAAAATTTCAAAATGAACGTTGGAAAATAAACATTTCTTATGATTTACATATATATACCACCTCCTTCATTGTTGTTCAACCCGCTTTCAAATTTTTTAAGGTTTTAATAAAAATCATAAGGCAATAAATGCGTGGGACGAAATGCGTGATGTCGACGGTATAAATTAATTTTTAATGAGTACAATTAAAACTTTCTCATAGCAACCCTTGTTTCCTCACCAAAACTTATGGTGTGGCGAAAAGAACAATGAAATAGCCAGGAAGGAGCTATCTAGATGTTCTCTCTAAACACTAGATTGTATTGAATTACAGAATAAATTATTTTTTATACCCAAGTACTAGATTGTATTGAATTACAGAATAAATTGTTTTTTATACCCAATATTATTATAGTAACAAATTAGTAATAAATAGAGGAGTAATATTTGGAAGTTCTAACAAATACTCGTATTCTAAAAACAAGCATAGATTTCAGTAAAAATTCTAATGTATGGTGTACTGAAATAGTACAAAAAAAAGTTTACTTAAAATAAATCATTTTGAGAAAAAATTAAGCTCAGCCACACTTTAAACAAACTAACCAAACAGAAAGTGTGAATGAACTAAGGAGCAGTTTCAAGTAAACAACCAAATATTTTTCATTTTCATTTTTTCTATTCTTCTTAGTTCTTTCTATTTTATTTATGTTCATGTCTACGGCCATAACTTTTTAAAGACGCGCTGAAAAGTCCAAAATGTCTGCCACATTTTTTTTTTGTATTTTAAACAGTTCGCATCCAGAGGAGATCGGAGTAAGTTTGCACTAGATGTATGTATGTTGTCAGGTGCAGATATTTCGATATGTGTGCGTCGGAAAATGTAAACAAACAAGTTTTCTTGTTGATTTCTATTTTTCTCTTTTTAATTTCACAGAATCAGTGCAAAAAATATATGTTGCAAGTACATATGTACATATGTAGGTTTATTTGCTTTCAAAAGTATTTTTGTAAGTTCATATTTCTTTGTAACTTTTTTCGATAGAATAACCGCAAAGAATGGTAAAATGTTGATTTTATTGTTGTAAGTCCCTATATCTAGCAGTTATTTAAATATTCTTTAGGAAATTACTTTATTTCTAGAATATTAAAATTTAGTTTTGAATGTAAATAATAGTGTTATGGAACAGATTAGAAATTTTTAAATCACTACCAGTATCATATTTTATTCACAATTTTACAATATTTTCTGAAAAAAAAGGATACAATTTTAATGTAACGTTGTTACAAATTGTAGAAGCTTTTACTACTTCCATTAATTTACTTGAACGAATTTTACATAATATTATAACATTTAATTTTAAAAACTATAGACACCTTACGTTTGTAATGGCTGTTCATTCGCGAATAAATTTCATGAAAAATTAAATTACTTTTGGTAGTTGGTTAGGCCAGCTGTAACTTGCAAGTTTCTAATTGAGTGCATTAAGCCCAAAAGATTATTTAATCTCTCCATAGCATAGTAAAATATCCTAATTCCAACATAATTTCCCGGAAAGCAGGAGAAAAATCAATTATGTGTAGCTGACTTCATTATTATAAAATTAAATTGTGTATGTTCCATCGTTGGCTCTGAAACCAATTTAATTCAAAATACAAATTTTATTTTTTCACTTTTTGCAGAGTTGTGAAACATTTCAAGAAAAAATTTTATATTTTAAAAAGACGTTTAAATTGATAAACCGTCAAGGAACTGGAATTGAAATGCACTTTAAATACCTTTCCACCTTAATTTAAAGCCTTTTTTTTGAAAATCCTCAAGCAGTTATACTGAGTTATATGAAAATTACTAACATTAAGACCATAATTATTCCTTTGACGAGGTAAATATATATATATGAATAATTGAAACGAATTATTTCACGAATATTTTATAGTTTTTCAATGCTTTAAAGAGAATAGTGCCTGATGTCAGTCAAAAAAGCAACTCTACATCAACAACTACTTGTTGACAGCAGCCAATTAGAGTCATCTATGACAGCAGTAAGCGCTGAAGTTAGCTTTGTAAATTTTATGACATAAAATCAGTAATTAGGTTCGTCATTAAAATGTAAATCGATATGGCAGCTTTGAAAGTTTTCGATAATTATT
Source organism: Zeugodacus cucurbitae (assembly GCF_028554725.1). NCBI lineage: Eukaryota > Metazoa > Arthropoda > Insecta > Diptera > Tephritidae > Zeugodacus > Zeugodacus cucurbitae. The sequence goes on from NC_071670.1 coordinate 31,653,711, forward strand.
TTTTAGTACCTGGGATAGTCAAAAGCTATGTCCAATGTTTTCTAAATGAAATTTCGAACTACTAGAGTTAGCTGTTGTTGTATAAATTCAATTAGGAGGTATATTTCGACATTTTTAAGTGTATTTAACCAAATTATTGTGTAATAGTGAAATTCGGTATATACATATAGATTTTTTATTTTAATACTAAATAAATTTTTTAGATTATTTTAGATTATTACAAAATCTTTACAGATGGCTTCTATCAGTTTCTTGATTCATCGACTGTGAAAATAGAAAATCAATTATTCCGCTTCTAAATGTTGAAATCCACATTTACTTACATATGCCACATACTGTTTGGATACAAATATACTCAGTTATATACATTGCACGCGTGTTTGCTAATAAGTTTAGTGTAGTGGGAAGCCAAAAAACTATTAAAGCATTACAAATGTGCTATATGTATATATGCATGCGTGTCGGTAATATAAATGCAACACTTGAACATTGTTCTTCGTTTTCTCGGCATAAAATATTCCACCAATTTATTGGATTTATATTCCATCAATTTATCGAAATCGGAAGAGAATTATTTCGAAAGAATTCTCTCAGGTAAAATTTAAGCCATTCTACAGTTGTTTCTCTTCAGTTATTCATCGTTAAACATTATAAAATTTAAGGATGGAAATTTTATTTTATTTTATTTTTTAATTTTAGATTTTCCCCTTTAATCTTATACATCGCGGGATTTGTTATTATTTCTGTGTTGAAGTCAAAGCACTGCATCAAAAATATGTTACAAAATGTGCTGTGGTTGCACATAAAAAATCAAAGCCTTTATTAATGTAAACTACCGCAGTAAAGAACTAAAAGCGTGAAAGAACAACAAAACAAAAGAGCACGCAACATAAACCACATATGTAAATATGCCATGGCTTGCCCTGTAGGAAATGGTATGATCTGTTTTAACTGAGTTTGTTGGACCTTAACCAATGTGTATTTGTGTTATTAATAATCACAAAGACAAGTGCTTAAAAATTTGCTTGTGGAGTAGACTTATTAGGTTCACAATATTTGCATTCGAAAACTTTAATGTATGTAGTGGTTTTCCCCAGTTCCTGATGTATAGATTGCCCCACCAAATTTGTTTCCATACAGGTACGTATTTATCTAAACCTTGCATCTATGACTTTCCTGCTACACCAGCCTTCGAATACCTGAGTTTAAAACACAGCAATTTATTTATACACTATTTTTGAAAGACACTAACATCTGGCATTAGTGACCACTACATTTTAACAGAGGGAAGAAACATTTTTACAAGACAAGTAAACAAACGAAAAAACACAACAAATGCAGATGTGAGTACAAGAACATAATTACGAGTAAATGGCGCAAACGAAAATAAACGACAACCATATGTAGACAACACACGATACACGAGGAAGACAAAAATATTATTTATAGTCCAACATAACTGGAACCGCTGTTTGAGTGAATCGCGGCGTCTGCTTTGAAAGGCGACAGAAAGTGAAACATGTGAGACAGAATCACAGAAGACAGAGGCTCTCACAAGTGGATGTTTTCGAGTAGTAGGGCGGTAGCTCATCAACATCCCCAGCGGGTGTTGTTTCCGCCAACTGCTGCTGTTATCCAGCTATCACCTTCCGTAGCTAATGCATCATGCCACATTTCTTTTAGATTTCATTCACCAGCTGTATGTTTATCATATTTTTTATGGTTAATGAATTTCTGAAATCTAACGTATACTGTCAGTGGAGTTACTGAGATTTACATACCGAAATGTTCTGGTGCCGTACCATTAAAAAGTGTGTAAAATATTTCTGAAGAAGTTCGTAAATGACGGTTGTCATTTTATAAATTCCTATAAGTCAGCTGGAATATTAAATTGTATGTATGTAAATATTAAATTGTAAATAAGTATGAAGAAATTAATGTATTTATAACTTTCATATTACCATGGTATATGTATGTACATATATACACATATGGCGATAAGTTTGAATATATGTGAACTTAGATCTCATATCAGAATTTATAAAATTGTTATGTGCACCCACGTATCATCATGATTCATGTATACATATATGGTATGTACAGAATTGGTAATTAGAATTCTTAAAAAAATAAAACCGTTAAATTTTAAAATTACCATTGCCAAGCAAATTATTAAACCGGCGACTTTTAACTTCAGTTCATTACTATTAGCAGCTCACCACAATTTTGAAGTATATGAATAAGTATATATTACTTTGTGCCTGAAAAGTAATGGGATTTACCGGAAGTAATCAATTACTAATTCCTTTAGCTGTTGATAAATATGCAGTTGGACTCATACAAATATACTGCTTATGTATGTACCATGTCTACGAAGAATTAGTATTAATATTTACTTGCAATATTGGTTATCGGACACTTAATAATTATTTTATGGGAAGGCATTTTGAAAAATAATTGTATGGGCATGAGACATGAATAAGCAAACAGGTTGCATTTGTCTCGTCTACATATTACAAATACTAGCATAAGTACATATATATATATATATATATTGTTGTATGTATTGAACATATTTCACTACTTAAAATTCCAGCGGAATGCAAACCACTAAAGAATGTTTGCATATCACGGCGCGAAAATAATAAAGAAAAGTTATAAAATGTATTTCCATATTATAATGCTGCCTATATGTAATTAATGCAAAATTCCATGTGATCGCACCAAAGAAGCTTATAAGTTGTGAAGATTACAGTAAGCCAATTAAAAAAAAAAGTTCCGACGTTAAGTGATCACCATTTTATTCCTCAATACTTCTTTTTGTGAGGCTATTTGTTAAGCGAAGAATACGCCAGCAATTATTGCACCATTGCCTAGTTTAGTTCAACTACTCATGGCAAAATCATTGGTTGAAAAAGATTTTCTTTCGATTCGTTTTTCAGCCAAAAGATTCCAAAGCGTCAACACATTTATTCGTGGTGCGTGTGGGATTCTTTCTCTCCCATTTGAAATCAGTTTCGAGAAAGATTTAAAAGAAGGATTAATTCAAACACATGTAACAATGCAAATCGAACGAACGATTCAGCTACTGGCGCTACACTACATAGTTCTATGTTACAGCAGTGACTGCTCTTTTAACTACATACAAAGTTAGCGAAGCAAATTTAAATAAAAAGTAGTTAACAAAACAGAGGGAAGCAGGTATACGTAGCCAATACTACTACTATCAAAAACTTGATCGTTTTTTCGATGCCTCAGAACAAACTGAATTTCACACGACTTTAAATTCTTGGCACGAATATAAGAAATATACACAATTGCAAATGCGGCCATAGAATCATGGAGGAGCATACAAAGTGTCTATCACAAACAATGAAGGGTATGGGTGCATCGCAGACTGTCTGCAGACTGCAGAAGACGACGAATGCAAAGTTCGTGAAGTATTATTGATTTATAAAGTCTACCTCTGGCTGTGTGTATGTCCATATATGACTTGATTATTGCCATGAAAAGTTAATTCCCAGCAATTATACATATATATTTTTGAGTTACGTGCTTATATGAATGACACATACAATTTTTAATCGGCGTTATCCTCTTCTTCCTCTAAATTACATTTTACCACCTATTATATTATATACACTACTTTTTTCCCCAGAATGGCCTTACGTAACTACCGGCCACATTTAGATTTTTAGATTTACGATGGTTTAGCTTTGAATTGTGAATGCGAAGGTGTATATTTAAAAGTTATCATTATCGAATGCAAAAAATCCTATTTACCAAACATATAACATTTTGTTAGTTTGTATGGAAAGTATTTCTTTGAAATTAGTGGAAATTTATAAAACAATTTTTATACTGTGAATTGTGAAGAACATACAAAATCAAGGGCACATTTTTAATGATGTTACCTGCAAAATTAATCACAGCTTTTAGTGCTATAAATTATAGCTGAAAATAATTAAATTAATAATTATCATATTTAAACTTTAATATTACTTCTAGTAGTTTTGTGTTATTTTGATAAAGTGGCCGTATTAATTTAATATCCAAGTATTTTAACATTGCGGTTCTCACACGTTTAAAGTGTCAAATATTCAAAAACTCACTGTAAATTTGTCCAATGTAACTGTAAATATTATATTTTCCAATATCACATCAGTTCTTGAATTTCTTTTATAAATGTATATTAATGCACAATTTATAGGTTTCAAACAAATTCGTCAAGGAAGACTACAATTGTGGTTAGGTTAGTGTCCGATATAGGCTGGAAAACCACAAGCTAACCATAGCAAGTACATAAATTACTTAGGATACATTGACATAGACCATCACCAACCCCGAAACAAACAGAAACCAGCAAACCAGATGGGATGTTCCAATTGCAATTATTTTTTTATGACCGCTTAATTGTTTCCGCAATTTAACAATTTGTTATTTGGGTTATTGTTTTCCAATATATATGACCGTTACATTCGTATAAAATTGTTCGCCTACCTATTTGCTAAATCCTTTTACGAATGGGCGTTGGTAATATATTTAGATTATTGGATTTCTACAAGTGAATCTCGAAGTTCTTCAATTTAATTACAGTGAAAATAATCTCACGTAAATTACGTTTATCTCAGGTTCTTAAGACTTATAACTTTCTAATATGTAAATATTAGCTAAACGGAACATTTATGTATTCCATTCATTCTGATGCAATACAATTTAATAATAGGTTTTTTTTATAAATTAATATATTTAAATATATAATAAAACCAAAAAATAGGACCGGAAAAAAATTCAAGTTACTCAACGTGGTCTATATCTTGTGCATACCACACAAACTAAGTATACTTTGGAGTTTTTTAGATTTGAACTTTGAAGTAAACTATTTTTATGTTAATGAATACGGAGTACCACGACATGAATGGGTATGTCGAAACCACAAAATGATGTTAAGAGCTTCAGAGTAAGCGAAAGCGTGAGTGCTCTAAGTAGAATTATTTGGTTTTCAATTGTTACACGATTTGGGGTAGCTCGTCGAGCAGGGTGTGACTATAATCCTCTTAAGTAGGTATTTCATGCTTACACCATCCTCAATGAAAATTTCCCCAAATTTATATTTTTCATTTCAAGAAAATATGTCGCCTGCTGCAATGATGATAAGGCGTGTTCTCACGAAATTTTAGGCATTAAACCTCGCTGCATATATATGTACTTTACTGGCACACCTGAAGTAAATTTATTCAAATATCCTGTAGGAAAAAAGTATTATTTGTTTTTTTTTTCTTCATTCAGTGATATGCCTTATGTATTAATCAATCACAAATTGTACTGTAAAGTCTCTAATAGTCTATAAATATTAGAATCTTCAATTTCCATTATTAATATATAGTATTTATTCATTCCACATTGAAGAACATGCTTTATACAAGCTTATTATCAATATTAAATATGTGATCCAGCTATAATTCATTACCAATTTTAGCTAATCTTCTTCATATCTTCAATGAATAACGACAGAAAAATATGGAATTATACTTTATGTTTCCTACAGGGATACCGTTTGTTCCACGTGCTTAAATTTATAGCTAAATAAAATCACTTGACAAATCTTGAATTTAAATTGCAGTTAATAATGTGGTTGCTGTTCGCCATCCCATAAGTATCACTGAACATATTTTATACAAATCCCTTGAAATGTGACATGGGCACGCTTTGTACGCGTACTCGTATCACCTTATCCGATAATGAAACAAGAAATACAACAATACTATGGAAACTGCACATTGCAACTGTGGCAAACATCCGAACAATTCTTCACAACACAAATAGGAATTCATTTTTTCTCTTGCAGACTCATTGATTTGAGTTTTTTTTTCAATTAAAATATCGACAATAATAACTGATTAACGTCTAAAATTACGGAAAAATTACTTATAATAACCATCATCTCTTTAGATGATATTTCTCAGAAAATGCATATTCAAAGACGTTGAATTATTTCTTATATATGTACATATGTATTTGTTGTTTAGCAAATACTTCATCTTTTGTATGAACAATAAACTCTATAAAAATAAATATCTTATCTGTGCCACTTTCATTGCGATAAAATGCTTACAATGTAAACGATTTGCGTGTTATGGGAATCACAAGGAGATTTTACCCACGAAGTAAAGTGAAGTAAAGATATTGAAATAAATGGAGCAGCATCAGCCCCGTTCTACATATGTACATCTTGTAAGCATTATGTATGTATGTACATTCTTAATTCTCATCTAATGTGTACTCTTATAATGTAAGATAATACAAGCGTTAAATTGGAAGCGCGTGCAGCTGACGCATTTTCTTTAAGAACATATTTAGTTGATGCAGCAGAGATACTCACGAGTGTTCTGCAACAATGGTGCCACTGTGCATGTCCCTTTACAGTTGATTGCACGTTGTTTACTTCAGCTGCTTTACTTAAAACTATACACAGTGCTTAGGTGCTTTTATTTTATGAATAAAGTACAAGGGTTTCCAATTGGTTTTTTGGCGATGTTGATAGTCTTTGCCGCGTTCTTATTTGAAAACGTTTACAGCGTCTTGTCTAGTACATCTCATGCCTAAGATATTGCTATTATAACCACTTATCGAAACACCCTTTATATATACGTATATATGTATGTTTTCTCTGGTAGCTTGTTCAGCGTTTGAACGCTGCAAGCCTTTTGCACTGCGGTTAGGTAACGTAAGACAACTTTTTGTAACGTGCGACGGCACGCATGCGTCAATTTCAACATTCGTCGCCTGGTTGCTAAAACTAACAGCCCTTGCAGTTTTGGATTAAGTTTCATTCGATGATATCGTAATGTTATTATGCATGCATTTAATTATATATACATAAATGGTTTCCTTATGCCTCCTTTCATTTACATTTCTTATTATTAGGTTATTTATTTTTCATTGCTTGTGACACAAATTTCATACGAAACCGTCGTGGAATAATTTAATGTATTACAATTAATTTTTATGTACCAATTTTGACTTTTTGATATTTCTCAGAATTTTAAATGATAAAATTAAAGTTTCTTCGTATGCCCTACGAAGCGTGATATTTAATTGTATAAAAACCCATATTTCAATATAATGATATAATAATATCAATTCCAATATAACACTCCAATACCTCCAATTTGAAGTCTTACTGTAGCTCAAAATATTTGTTTTCACCAGCAATAAAATTTACAACCCCAAATCAAAAAAAAATTAGTTTCTTCACGTGTTTACACATAAATTTTTGTAAATAAAATATTTTAAACACGAAAGTATTTTCGTTCTACTCTTATTGTTAAAAAAATTCTTATACCCTTTTCAGTACCAAAGAAATTACGAATAAATAAATTTTTAATTAATTTTTATTTATTTTTTATGTTTTAGATGGCCCACAACTGCAAGCGCCACGCTTTACCACACAACCTTCGTCATCAGGTTCGATAGTGAGTGAAGGTCGCACGAAAATTCTACAGTGTCATGCCTTAGGTAAGTACAGCCCATTTTTTATACACAATACATCAATATTTTACGAAACTGACATAAATATGTAATACCAACAAAAAGGCTTAAACGGCAAACTTCTTTTAAAGCCTATGGAAATGCTTCATAAATATTATTTGGTTCAATATTCCCTTCCTTTCTTTCGTTTACGCTACGCCATCAGCAAAACCTTGTTCCCGTTTTGAAAGAATTCCCTTGTGATTGGTCGTAGCTAAAGGTAACCTGCGCTCCGGCATTAACAACTGGCTTCAGCCATTAAAGTGACCAAAATTCAGTTGACCGAACCGACGGTCGTTTATTGGAAATTCGGCAACGAAGTGATCCGTTAAAAGCGCTACCAGCTATCAGCCTACTTATAGTCTTGCATTGCGAATCGATAGTCATTGTAGCTTATTCATCTTACTACTTTACCGTTTCATTGTCGCTAAGTGCTTAAGGATAAGCCACTCAACCATATTCGACAAGCAACATTGTTCTTCGGATAGTGAAATGAACAGAAAAACAATAACTTTTTATGTGGCTTCCTGTAACTGTTCGATACATGCTGTCTCTTAATTTTCGTTCTTCGTTCTTTCTTCTTTCTCACTGTTTCTCAGAATATGAGTTTCAAGTGGCCACCCACATTTCATTGCGAAAGCTTCTTAGTCATTTACCGTCTTATTCTTTGTGGTTGTACTTTGCGCCCTTTCGACATTCGATATCCATTTTTGATTACTTTCGTTATCTACATGACTGTATATACTTAGTAAAACATAGAGGTACACAGTAGAGCGTTTTGTAAAATGTAGATTCAATTCAGTGATTGTAGTGATTTGTAGCTGATTATAAATGTTTAATATAATATATTCTAAAACAAAAAATTTAAACTAAGACAGGAAAAATTATTTAATATAGATTCTGTAAAAGCGAATTTGGTGGCATTTTTTTAAATATTTTTTTTTAGAATTTTCATATTTTTACCACAATTGGCTTTACCACCACCACTTATATACCGTTAGCAAATCCTTTAATACCATGCTATTTCTTGAATATCAGTTTAAAGGAAACATATGTCACATGTTAGCATCTTAGTGTTTTAACCTTTTCTCCTCTAGACATGTTTTAATAGGATTATGAAATTGCTACTTAACTAATACCTTTGCAATATTTATACTAAAATTACGCACAAATACATACATATGTATATACTCATATGGTAGTTTATAGTTGAAATAATCATACCAATATTTTTAAAATTTTGGAGGCTAACTTCGCAGCGAGGAGAATAATTTCACTCTCCCGGAAAAAATAGTTTGGTCCAATACCCAACATGAGGGAGCTGCAGAAATTCCTAAACGGAGTTTTTCCTTTTTCATCAAGAAACTACTTTATATACAAGATTATTCACTCACTCCATTTTGCTAAGATATCTCACACATTAACTATGATATCAGAGAGATTCACCGATATTTTCATTAAAATGACCACAGATCCTATTTTTGGGTATGAGAATCCTTACGCAGTTATGGTACCATTATACCGGGATGCAAAACAGCAAAAGTTATGTGCAAGGCGGTAGATAAGAAGTACTCGAAATTTCTATTGGCGCTCGATAGAAGCAAATGTAGGAATATGATCGGCATACTCACTGGTCACTGTCTTGTGGCGGCGCACGCCTACAAGATGGGGCTGATAGATCGTGAAGACTGCAGGAAATGTCAAGAGCAAGGCACCAGAGAAACAATGGAGCACCTTTTCTGTGAATGTTCTGCATTATCAAGACAATGGCTTCAGCATTTGGGAGCTGCACACTACGTTAATCTGGAAGAGATTTCGTTGGTAAAGCCACAAAGCCTTTTGAAATTCGCAACAAGCGCTGGCATCCTAAAGGATGACTACTCCTCATTAACCAAGTGACGGCACTCCATCTGGTTTCACAAAGGACCAAAACTGGTCTATGTGTGGCGTTATAGCCTGCCAGAGTAACCTAACCTAACCTATGGTACCATTTCGAATATTCTTTAATAAGTGGCATCACACCCTTACAGTATTAGTAAGAAGTCCTATTCCAATGTATATATTCACTAGAGCTTGATTTATAGTACAAAAAAAGCCGTTAAATGAACAACAACAATTATATTCTGTGCAACAGGAGAGTAGAAAAAATGTGAATTGTATTACCAACTAAAAACTAATTTTAGCCGAGTTTTTTTTAGTTGTTTTGGTTTTGTTTGTATCCTTTTCACTCACTCACTCAAGATTTAATTACCGACCTTTGCTCGATTAAAGCGCTGATTTAGATCGCTTTACCATAAAAAATCTTATTTTACAACATTAATTTTTAATAGCATACAAAGCAAGTTTTTAAACTAAAAATATATATTGGTCTACAACTTTGCTTCCGCCGTTTAATTTTTAATTTAAGTTTTTTTTTGTATAAAATCGGTTACAAATGTCGATGAGCCTCAGCCGCACTTTTCTTGGAACTAAAGAATAAAAGCAAAATTTCCCGCAATTGTCGAGAATTCGGCTCAAAAAGTGACATTTTCAGTTGAGAATAAGTCTGGGATGCAAACAGATCTCTACAAATATTTTGTTAGGTTAATGTTGACACAAATGTAAAAAATCGATATAAAAAGAAAATCGATTTAATCGACCAGTGCTGGACCCTAGAGACATCTATTGGAAAACGGCGGAAGCAAAGTTGTAGACCTAATAACAGCTTATGATTGATCGAGTAGCCGGCTGTGCGAAAGGCAAAACCTGGTTTCTCAATTATAATTTTAATGTATTAAATTAATTTGGTTTTGTAAAATGCTATGAAACCACCTAAGAGAGTGCGATTTGTTTTAAAAAATTAATTTGGTTCATGAAAAAGTGTCCCCTCAAGGGAGGTGTCCGTTAGGAGAGGTTTTTCTGTACATAGAAAAGTATACTATATTATTAAAATCAATTCGCTGAAATATGTAAAGAACACATCCCTATAAATCGTATGTATGGTGAGCTTATATACTTCATTATCACTTTATCGTTCACAAGGCGAGTTAATTATTAGACAATAATGATATCGAGCAAAGATATGCATACTTATAAGTTAAGTGTTAATGACAAATTAAGAACTAACTGAATAACATTTCTGAACTAAAACTGTATCAGCTTGGATTGTTATTGCTAAGTGGACGTCTGTCTTTTCTTTGTATATATAAATATTATGAACTGATTAGTCATTGATTGGATAATACGTGGAAAAAACAGTTGAAATATTTCACTCATTAAAGTATCGAAATATAATATCAATTTCCTCATCATTTGATAAACTACTAAAGTGTAATGCAAATTTATATTTTTTTATTTATCTCCTGAATAAAGTTTCTCCGAAATTAGGTTTAATCTGTCGTTCAACTTATGAAGTAGTAAATTAAGTATTTGAAACTTCTCACGCACATATTTATATAATACAATAACCCAACACACTAAATTTTTACTGCGCAGTTCATTAGCATGTCTTCTGCCCGTTCTACTTTATTTTTATTCACAGTTTAAATACAAATTACTGCATCTTTCTGCGATGCATATACTTTCCGGCTTTTTTACACAAAAGACTCTACTACGAGCACTATTCACTACCATAGATTGCGATGTAGAGCTGGCGGCGGCCAGTTGCAACTATGTATCACCGGAATAGCCGTGTATATATGTATGTAGGTAAGTAAGATCAGGTGGGAATGGCACAGGTATTTGCCGCGTAGACGTTTTACTATACGTTTAAACTCAACTTGGTCGCACATTGTAGTTGCCTAATGAAGACATGAATAAAATATAAGCTACTGTATGCAGTTATCCACTGCTTCTGCTGTTGCCGCATCGTTCCTGTTGCTGCTCAATACTTGACTGCTTTTATGTGTGCCATCATCCTGGTGATTTTCACAACTTTTTAGCTTAAGCGTTCGTTTAGCTTTTGTGCATAACTTTATATTTCTCATTTCTTTTTTTGAAAGTATTTTCCATTTCTTTTCATTGGAGGCGAATACAATTTTCAATGGGTTTCTTAAAAGTCAGTGCATTAGGCGCTCAGCTGCTGCACAAGTTTCCGTCGTATTCTTCCTGCTTCCCTCTATGACCGCTTTAATCCCGAAAAAGTTTGCACTTCGCCTTAATTTCACCTCAATGCACTTCTGTTGCCGTTGCGATTAAGGATAAGGCACTTGCAGGTAAATGACTGCCGCTGCTGTTATCTTGCAATTCTCATGTTATGCGTATAACAAGGAAGCATCTGCTGCTAAATGTCACGCCTATTCAACTTTATGCCATCACTATTGCGAATATAGTTAACATCACTGCGACTGCGGTAGTTTTCATTTAGTTTCTGACAAATGCTTTAAATGATACTCGATACGTGCAACATGCAACACCAGACTCTGTTTGCCATAAAAGAATACGTTCGCGTTGAGTTCACTCTTTACCTACCTAACACACAGGCAAGAGCATAACATTTTCTTTGTATAGTTAGGTGAAGAATACTTGGAAGCGTGATGTTGCATGAGTAAGTGACCACATTCGTTTGTGGAATGCAGTCTGTATGTTCACCACAGACTGCTGAGCAAATGTGATAAAGTGAGTGTAATAAATATCTTATTAAGAAACTGGTTTTTGTTACTTTTGCTTGGTTTTTGTAATTGTTTTTGTCAATTGTTTGGCATGTGCTGGATAAATTTGTAAGACAGAGCTACAATTGTTCAAAGCAATTGGTTATAGAAGATAGTGTTGTTTCATCAAACATTGTCGGGCCACAAAACCATAGTTTTCGCATCCATGGTATTCTCAAGTTCTCAAGCAAATGTTCAACTTGAAAGAAATTTAGTGACATTATGTTGTCAAAAAGCTAGGAGATAAGCATAAGGTCAGCCCCAATATAGAGAATTCCAACCACTTCGTTAGCATCTATGACTCCTCCTATAAGTACACCAAACTGCGATACAGATTAATTTGACCGAATTACGAATTGCCTTAAATCGCATGTACCTTATATAGTACACCATGCATTTAAGGTATAATCAGTTTATAGTCTTTGATGTCAGATATATATATATATATATATATATATATTTGGCGTAGGAACCGCATTAAGCGATTATAGCCGAATCCACCAGAGCGCGCCACTCATTCCTCCTTTTTGCTTTTTGGCGCCAACTGGAAACACCAAGTGAAGCCAGGTCACTTTGCACTTGGTCTTTCCAGTGGAGGTCGTCCTCTTCCGCGGCTTCCTCCAGCGGGTACTGCATCGAATACTTTCAGAGCTGGAGTGTTTTCTTCCATCCGTACAACATGACCTAGCCAGCGTAGCCGCTGTCTTTTTATTCGCTGAACTATGTCAATGTCGTCGTATAAATCGTACAGCTCATCGTTCCATCGTCTGCGGTATTCGCCGTTGCCAATGTTTAGAGGACCATAAATCTTGCACAAAACCTTTCTCTCGAAAACCCCAAGAGTCGTCTCATCGGATGTTGTCATCGTCCACGCTTCAGCGCCATACATCAGGACGGGAATAATGAGCGACTTATAGAGTTTGATTTTGGTTCGTCGAGAGAGGACTTTACTTTTCAATTGCCTACTCAGTCCAAAGTAGCACCTGTTGGCAAGAGTGATTCTGCGTTGGATTTCAAGGCTGACATTGTTGGTGTTGTTAATGCTGGTTCCCAGATAAACGAAATTATCTACAACTTCAAAGTTATGACTGTCAACAGTTACGTGGGAGCCAAGACGCGAGTGCGCTGACTGTTTGTTTGATGACAGGAGATATTTCGTCTTGTCCTCATTCACCACCAGACCCATACGCTTCGCTTCTTTATCTAGTCTGGAAAACGCAGAACAAACGGCGCGGTTGTTGCTTCCGATGATATCAATATCATCGGCATACGCCAGGAGCTGTACACTCTTGTAGAAGATTGTACCCTCTCTATTTAGTTCTGCAGCTCGTATTATTTTTTCCAGCAATAGATTGAAGAAGTCGCACGATAGTGAGTCACCCTGTCTGAAGCCTCGTTTGGTATCGAACGGCTCGGAGAGGTCCTTCCCGATCCTGACGGAGCTTTTGGTGTTGCTCAACGTCAGCTTACATAGCCGTATTAGTTTTGCAGGGATACCAATTTCAGACATCGCGGCATAAAGGCAGCTCCTTTTCGTGCTATCGAAGGCAGCTTTAAAATCGATAAAATATGGTGAGTATCGATTCTTCTCTCTCGGGTCTTTTCCAAGATTTGGCGCATGGTGAATATCTGGTCCATTGTGGATTTTCCAGGTCTAAAGCCACACTGATAAGGTCCAATCAGTTCGTTGACGGTGGGCTTTAGTCTTTCACACAATACGCTCGACAAAACCTTATATGCGATATTGAGGAGACTTATACCACGGTAGTTGGCGCAGATTGTGGAGTCTCCCTTCTTATGGATTGGGCAGAGCACACTAAGATTCCAATCGTCAGGCATGCTTTCTTCCGACCATATTCTACAAAGAAGCTGATGCATGCACCTTATCAGTTCTTCGCCGCCGTATTTGAATAGCTCGGCCGGTAATTCATCGGCCCCCGCCGCTTTGTTGTTCTTCAAGCGGGTACTTTCACTGCCATTGAGCAGGTCGGAGAAGTGTTCCCTCCATAATCCCAGAGCACACTGGGACATCCGTTACCAGATTACCTTCTCGGTCCCTACATGATAATGCTCCGGTCTTGAAACCTTCTGTTAATCGCCATATCTTTTCATAAAATTTTCGAGCATTACCCATGTCGGCCAGCTTTTCAAGCTTTTCATACTCACGCATTTCGGCCTCTTTCTTTTTACGTCTGCAAATGCGTCTCGCTTCCCTCTTCAGTTCTCGATATCTATCCCACCCCGAACGTGTTGTTGTCGATCGCAACGTTGCGAGGTAGGCAGTCTGTTTTCTCTCCACTGCGGAACGACAATTCTCATCGTACCAACTGGTTTTTTGGCGTTGCCGGAGACCAATTGTTTCGGCTGCAGCGGTATGCAATGAGTTTGAGATGCCGTTCCACAGCTCCCTTATATCGAGATGCTGATGAGTGCTCTCAGAGAGCAGGAGTGCAAGTCGAGTAGAAAATCGTTCGGCTGTCGGTTGTGATTGCAGCTTTTCGACGTCGAACCTTCCTTGTGTTTGTTGACGGGCGTTCTTTGCTGCACAGAGGCGAGTGCGTATCTTTGCTGCTACTAGATAATGGTCCGAGTCAATGTTTGGTCCTCGGAGCGTACGCACGTCTAAAACACTGGAGACATGTCTTCCGTCTATCACAACGTGATCGATTTGATTGCGCGTGTTTCGATCAGGGGACAGCCACGTTGCTTGATGAATTTTTTTATGCTGGAATCTGGTACTACAGACAACCATATTTCGGGCCCCAGCGAAGTCGATCAGCCTCAGGCCGTTTGGCGATGTTTCGTCATGGAGGCTGAATTTTCCGACTGTTGTGCCAAAGACACCTTCTTTACCCACCCTGGCGTTAAAATCGCCAAGCACGATTTTGACATCGTGGCGGGGGCAGCGCTCATAGGTGCGTTCTAGGCGCTCATAGAAAGCATCTTTGGTCACATCGTCCTTCTCTTCCGTTGGGGCGTGGGTGCAAATCAGCGATATGTTGAAGAACCTCGCTTTGATGCGGATTGTGGCAAGACGTTCATCCATCGGGGTGAATGCCAGGACTCGGCGACGTAGTCTCTCTCCCACCACAAATCCAACACCGAATTTGCGCTCCTTTATATGGCCGCTGTAGTAGATGTCACAAGGACCCACCTTCTTCCGTCCTTGTCCCGTCCATCGCACTTCTTGAGCGGCGGTGATGTCAGCCTTTAGTTGTATGAGGACATCAACCAGCTGGGCAGAGACACCTTCCCAATTAAGAGTCCGGACATTCCAGGTGCATGCCCTCAAATCATGATCCTTAGTACGTTTGCAGGGGTCGTCATCAAAAGGGGGGTTTCTCATCCGAGGCTCGGTGTTTGTTTTCATTGGGGAGATTTTTTTTGTGTGGTGGGTCCCAAGCCCTACGCACAACCGCACAAGCGGGCTTCGCCTTCTCACTTTAGCTCGCCTCCAAACGGATGTCTGTTAGCTACCCAGGGGATACTTGGTCTAAAACCGGAAGTCGTGAGCTGCTTGAGTCATATGCAAAAGAATCGTTCCTGGCCACTCCCAAGTGAATGGCCATCAGAAACTTTCTTCACTTGCGTGAACTTCTACATATGACCCCATCCCCCCAGTTATAGTAAATCATAAAATCGTATTTCGTTAAAAATACATATTTTTGTTAAAATTGATACGAAGGTTTTAACCTGTCTGTAAATTCATTGACATAATACATACTTGTTTATAAGTAGACGTTATGAAAGCATATACATATGTAGTTCGAGTCTAAACTGTTCCATTATTTCGACGTTCTTGCTCTCTTTTATAGATTCTATAAATGATGTCTATAACCGATTCAATTTGTACTTTGTGTCAGAACTAAAGGCTGATCCGTTTCGAGGTTCCCTACTTTTATTAAAGAAAAAACCAAGAAAATTCATATTTAATGGGGAATTTTTATTATCATTCGAAAGAACAATTTATTTTTTTTTAATATTATCTCTTTCAAATATTGGCCGCGGCTACGTCTCAAATGGTACATCCGTTGAGTTCAATTTTCGATAACTAATTCGAGCGTTTCGACTGCTAACTGGCGAATGACACGCATGATGTTTTGCTCCAAGGCCTGCATATCCTCACCGTCTCGTTCAAACCAACTGTTGCTGAGATCATGAGCTTCAATTTCAAGCAACAAATGTCGGTTACGTTCTCACAGGCATGAGAACGAAATGGTTGAAATGGTCGGATGAAATGGTTGCCCTTCGTTCCAAATGCGCCTATTTTAATAATAAAGTTGAACAATTTGTAAACGTTGTTCAAGCGTAAGTCTTTCCATGATGAAATTCAAAACAATACTGAACAAAAATAACATGACAGCTTGACACGCGTGATGTGTTGAACACATAGAAGACGACAAGCGACGAGCGACATCTGTCAAATATTAAAATACACGCGTTCTTAAGGGCACAGATTTTTTGACAACAGCACGACTACGCGACAACAGGCTTGTAGTTGTCGTTGTCGCCAAATTAGAAATGTTTCTAATTTTGCCAACGACAATGGCCGCTGTAGAGCTGCCACTAACATGTGAAATGTAAAATTATTCAAAGTTCTCACAAGTATGACGTTATTTTGCCAGCAGAAACGTAAAATAGCTTTGATATATAATTTATAATAGCAATCGATTATTTAAAACAAATAAATTTTTTTTTTACATTTTTTGCACAAATAATTTCACTTTAAACTAAATATGTAAATTTTATTGAAGTGAAAGGTTTCAGTACGGCAACAATGAAATTGCTATTTGATATGTCGCTGCCGTCTTCAAAATGTTCAAGACGCTGGCTTCAAAGCGACATTTGTGATTAGCCGTCGCTACGTCGTGTCGTGTCGTCGTCTTTGTGTTCAGCTCTTGATCTGTCAAAAATTGGATATTGAAAAAACACTACTATTTAGATCACCCGTATATACTAAGTACTAAGAATGTAGACTACACACAATATATACACATTGTGAATAGTTATGTACAGACACTCTTTTTGTACCAAATGTCAACATATGATGAAAGCACTTGACTCTGTTGGGATGTGGTAACTGCCGGTAAAAGCGTCTACTTTGTGCCAAGTGCGTTCGAGAGTAGTGCAAATATTTAACTGTGCTTTGATGTGACGCGGTAAGGACAAAAATAAAAAAAATATCTAAGAAATATATGTGGATATAAGTAACAACTTTGCTTTTCCCTCCACTACTCCTTCTATTCGAACCACAATACAGGGGTACACTTTGATTCGTATTTATTGAAAATTTTACAATAATTTAATTTTACCTAAAATAAAAAAAGTCTACCACGTTTTCTGTCCACCTTATCTGACCAAGTGCCAAACAAGCAGAACGCTTTGAAAATGTGGAAAGACAAACTTGGAATATTTCCAACTACACGCATTAGACATTATCTATAAAATTTGCATAATCAATGATTTACATTGTTTTCAGTTCTGGCAATTCAGTGAGTTTTTCAACTTCAATTATAGTTGGTATAAAGTCTGAAACTTTCTTAAACAAACTGAGGGGCGAATTTAAATATTACGCCGTTTATTTTCACATTGTTTATCTTGAATGAATCAAAATTAATTTCGTAAATTTGAATCAAAAATATGGATTTAAGTTACCATTTCCATTTTTTCAATGACGTATAACAATGGTCGATCAACTTATACATATGTCCGCTTCTGGTATCATAGTTAAATTAAAAAAACTTTTATATTTCTAAAAATAATCGATCAAATGTATGAATGTGGATAAGCGACCTTTTTCCTTGTGTGTTTTTATACAATTTCTGGAGAAAAAGCTAAAATGATAAAATTACTATTTTTGAATGAGAAGAAATGTGAAAGAAATTGAATACCAAATTATTTTTTTTTTTTGGAATCTAATTTGTTGAATTTTTTCAAATTTTGACCCCAGTTTTCGTAATTTCAATACTTTAATTAAAATGGCTTTCCACTTAGCTATATTTCGAAATTCGACAGCAAATATTTGGATTTGGAAACTAACTTCGAAACACAGGCAAGACTATTTTTTACTTATGAATCAATTCCGTGGAAAAAAATACCCAGATAGAAACCGATTTTTCCATTTTGTTGACAAAATCTCGTGCAAACAGGTTCTTGAGTATAGACTTATATACGCAACATAAGGATGAAGATCTTGATTAACGCTTTATATCCATTCAAATATGCAGTTGAACTACCCTAACTCGAATCACCATAGGCTTTTGAGTTACGGAAGGTAATTTGTATCAAATTTGACTTCTATTGTCAATTCAAGAGTTCGAGTTATGGAAGTTCAACTGTAGTTGAACTCATTCAATAAATCAAATTCTTCGTTTACAAATACATACATATGATTCTTTAGTGATTTCATATTTCTGATAGTACTTAATATCAGATCATGCTAGATTCGTTCCATTTAAATGCTGACTAGAACTCATTGACAACCTATAATCCACTGGAAATCTTTATGAATTCTTTAATAATTTCGAATGAAATGCGATGAATGTAACTAAACGGTAAACTAAGGAGCACAAGGAAGTCCTCAAAGCATTTTACTAACTAACGAAATGCTTCGTGTTTCCCTTTTTCGACATTTCGCCATTAATTGCAAAATTTGCTCTATTTTATTTCGACTTCTCATTCACTAATTTATATTTAATTCTTGCTTATTTTATTTGCAGGATACCCACAACCCACGTATCGTTGGCTGAAGGATGGCATACCAATCACCGATTACTCTTCCAGTCAGTATTATCGTTTGCAGAAAACGCGACGCGAGGATGCCGGCAGCTATCAGTGCATAGCGAAAAACGATGCCGGCTCGATATTTAGTGAGAAAATCGACATCGAAGTGGCATGTAAGTGTTTCTAAACTATTAAGTATCACAGTATTTTCTTAATTTGGAAAATGTTAGTTTCCGGCATAACATGTACTGCGTCTTCTACATTCATTTTTTCCATTGCTCTTTCAGATATGGGCATTTTCGAGAACACCACACTGGGACATCTCACAGTGACGTCAGGGCATCCAGCCATTTTCGATTTGCCACCTATCGAGTCACAACCACCACCGCTGGTAATGTGGCAAACAGTTGACGGCCCATTGAACTATGACATCAAATATGCCGAAACCAAATCCAATCAATTAATTATACTCAGCGCCGATGAGAATGATCGCAAAGCGTATCGTGCGCGTGCAATAAACACACAGTTGGACAAGGAGGAGAACAGCGCATTCATACAACTGAATGTAAGTGGAGATCCCTACGTCGAAGTAGCGCCTGAAATCGTTGTACACCCGCAAGATATGAAAGTGAAACGCGGCGAACAAGTGGCTGTCTTGGAATGCATCGCGAATGCGCGTCCATTACACGAACTCGAGACACTGTGGCTGAAGGATGGCATACCTATCGAGAATGCGGGAGTACCGCATACTTTGAATGATCCCTGGAATCGTTCGCTGTCACTGCTTTCAGCCAATTTAACACATTCCGGCGAGTACACTTGTCAGGTGCGATTACGTAGCGGTGGCTATGATACCGTCACTGTCAGCGCCAAAGTGGAGGTGTTGGAGCCGCCTACGTTCTTCACACAAATGCGCACTGAGACGTTTGGTGAATTCGGTGCTTTGGTTACGCTGCCCTGTGACGTCGTTGGCGATCCGATGCCTGTGGTGAAATGGTATAAAAATGCCGAATCTGTCGACACGAATGATGGAAAGTAAGTATGAGAAAATGGAGACAAAGTTATGTGGTACGAGTAGAGTATGCTCCTATAGCTCCTATAGCTACAGTTAATGAAATTCGATTTTAAATAAGCTGAGCAATTTATATACGTTTGATTGATTTTACAGATACTCACTTCAGGAGGATAATTCCTTGAGCATCAAGAAACTTACGCTGCAGGATTCGGCTATGTTTCAATGTCTCGCCAGCAACGAGGCGGGCGAGAAAAGCGCCTACACTTGGCTGCGTGTTAAATGTGAGTATACTCATCCTAAAGTTTTACTTATATAAACTAATGTTATGGCACTGAAGTAAGCAATGTGTATTATATCTCTGTACATGTTTTCACAGCTGGATTAACATATTAACATATTTTATACACAAGCTATATACATACATATACATATGTACAGTCCTAAATCGAATGCTTTCAATGCTTATTCATCCATATTTCGAATTTCTTTCTTATACTCTCTTTTCTCTCTCATTAACATCATGCAACTGTGAAAACACACAAAATATATTATAAATACGCTTGCTTAATACTAAATGCTCGACTAAAACAAAAACATGAATGGAATGGTAAAATGTTAGCTTCAATGCAAAATCTTGTTGAAGGATTGTCTGCCAAAGCCGACATAACTACAACCACTTTCACTACTAATCTGTCGCATAATGCATTGCGTTTGTCTGCAGCTAACAATAGTCGCCTGAATGCAATCCCATTGCATTTTGTTGAAAAGTGCAAATCGTCATCGTCGTCACGTGGCTACGTGGATAGTCTGCTGCAGCGCTTCAAGCGTTTGGCACAACCTCGTATCCTACGTATAAGAGCATCATCAGCGCACTCTGGCATGGGTACTGGCTATCGGCGCAAGGATCTACGCTTTGGTATGGGCACGCTAAGTGCTGTTATTTATTCCTACTCGTGCACACACATAAATTTATTACCTTCATTCATTCGCACGCACTGTTATATGTAGTAGTCTCGTTTAATATTGCAATTTTGCTGGTACTTTTTTATGTTTTCAAGTATCAAGTATTTTATACACGCTTTTATTGTATTTGTAGTAGTATCGCATATTAATTGCCACGTTGCATGCACAATAAAGAATACCACCGCAAATACACGAGCATTGTTGCACAATTACCGCACATTTATTTGAAGTATTTAAAACCTTAACACAGTTTCACAATTTTTATTGCTTTTTTATGCGAATGGGTTTATGAGAAATCAATATTGGCAGACACACAAGTATATAAATTAAAAACTAATTTTTATAATATGTATATGGTATATGGGGGCTGGGTTAATTCCTAGACCGATTTCACCCATTTTCGCCACCAAGCTATATTATATCCAAGATTATGTATTTAAATTCCCTCTAAATTTCTGTAGAATATTTGCCATATTTACCCATATTTTCTGAGAAATGGTCGTGAGCATTGAGGTCCTTATAACTTTATTTGTGGATCAGTTTTAACATTTCGGTTAAAGCCACTTTGTGGGAGTGGTAATGATCTGATTTCCTTCATCTGTAATAACAACCTCTCCATAGTGCCAAGAAATATGTTCACCAAGTTCCATCAAAATATCTCAATTGGTACTCAAATTATCATATGCGACAGACATCCAGATTTCAACCGGTTTTATCATCCTGAACAGTTTGATATACATATGTAACTCTATATCTACTCGTCTAGTTTTATATGACACAAACAAGCCTTATGTGAATAAAACTATTATACCCTATGTAACCAGTTGCGAGAGTATACAAATTAGCGAATTGTTTCTAAAGAAGGGTGATCCATTTCGACGTTTTTAAAGAAAAAAACACAGAAAATTCGAATATAATGGGGAATATTTATTATCGAAATATCATATATATTTTTATATTCGAAAGAACAATATTTGACATTTATTTTTTAAAGATTACCTCTTCCAAATGTTTACCGCGGTTACATCTCAGATGCTCCATCCATTGAGTCCAATTTTCGTTGACTCGTTCCAGCATTTCGACTGGTAACGTGATGTTTTGCTCCAAGGCCTGAATTGAATTGAAATTGTCCGCATAGACTTTAGACTTTACATATCCCCACCGAAGTGTTCTCTCAATAAATTAATTGATTGATGCGATGTATGGGAAGTGGCGCCGTCTTGTTGAAACCAAATGTCGCCGACATCACGAGCTTCAATTTCAGTCGAATATTATCCAATAATGAATGCTGGGTCTCAAGATGGATGATGGTGTTGCGAATAGTACGCGCAGTAGGCCGATTATATTGACAATAAATAGAGCGAATTTTCGTAATAAAATTAAACAATTCGAAAACGTTTTCCATGATAAAATGCCATACATGTAAAATGCATGTAAAAGGAAAGTAAAACTGATGCTGACATGGAAGGTCGCAATGACCCCGTGTTATGAAGAACTTTTACTTGTAATGCAAAGTTTAAAATGTTATTCTCTATATTTGCCAAATATCTTGCATCTGAAAAGATTTATGTATATAGCTAAGTTGTTTTAAACTACACATACATTAATATATTTTTCCACTTTCTCCCATTCACGAATTCCTAAGTGACACTCGTATAATTACCAAAGTTTTCCACAAATGGCTTCTTGTCTTACAAATTAATATGTCATGTGCCAACATTAAACACACACACTCATACACATTTTAATATTTAATGGGCTAATCAGTTATTAAAACGCCTCGCACGATTCACATGAGTACACGTGCCCAGGAATATACCTTACAAACAATGTGGCACAGCTATTTTATTTGCTAACTGTCACTTAAGACATATACGCTTCGTCACAATATGAGCAATGCTGTTTTACTACCTACGCTGTTGGTAGTTGGTGTGCCATGGCGTATACGTATCGAACGAAAAGCACTCACATGCCGGTATAAACATGTGTACTAAACGCAAGATTTTTATTATAATTATTAAGGGAATATAAAATTAAAAAATAAATATAATATAAAAAAGTCAAATTTTTCCTTAATGCAATTTTTGTTGTCATAATTATTAATTTAATTTTCTTTATCATTTAAAAAAAAATAAAACTGTAATTTTTAAGATTAATTTTTCTTATATTCCGTTAAATTTTAGAATATACCTGCTCATTTGTAATAATTATTCTTATGCATATACATATATAAAATTCAGCTGAGGCTTCTTTCAGACTTTTTCATTGACTTCCTTCCTTTTCAAAATATATTGATGCACACTTAAAGCCTCACAACAAAATTATATTGCATAAAACATTCCGAAAGTTCATAAGCTCTTTTTAGCACTTTGTGCTGTTTCAAAGTTTGACGCACTCATTAAATATTTATTTTCAATTCGCATCGAAAATTATTATATATTTGCCACTTTTATTGTTGGAAAGCATACCTAAAAACGCAATATTTACACGGAATAACACTACTTACTTAGATTAAAAAAAAATTAAAAAATATTAACTGTGATTTTATACGTTTATCAGCAACATAATTTTTGTGAGAGCATTTCCTAAGCCACAAGCAAACAACTAGATTTTGTGTATTTTTAGGAAATAGTAAACCAATTTATAAAGAATTTCAATACCATAGATTTAAATGTCAAACTTAAAAACTTTGATTCTTTGGTGCGTATATACGCACTTGTGTAGATTAGGCAAATGCGACAGTTTTACTTTTCCCATGAATATTTCTTCGTTTTATTCATATTTAAAACAAAATTTAAAATTATGAGCACTGAAAATAAATCTGGATTTACGAATATATTAATGTTTGCACTACGTGGCGTATAAGTAACATAATATACTTATAATAAATATTAAAAAAACTATTTCCTAGAACTTGCAAGTTATTGAAAATCTAAATATATTTGTTAGCTTTCACATTTTATAAAATTTCAAAATATTTGGAAAACTCTAGACAAACAAATGAGGCATCCAATTATTTGAGCTTAGTTCTATGTGAAAATAAAATCGTGCAATTACTCAACCAGCCAGCACTAAAGATGGCTTACAAACGATAATAGTTTCTTCCGTTTTCACCTCAAAGTCTAATAGAATATGAGTTTCGCAGTTTAGAAGTTGAGCACTTCATGCCCCGTGATTTCAATTGCACTGCTTGAAGAATCTTGAACAAAGCAAAACAGCAGAAGAGGCTAACAGTTAACAAGTGGAATAAGGCAAGAAGTTTTTTGTACAGTGGAGATGTACATGGCAGGTGGAAAATCATGCAGAATAATTGCGCATTTTTCGTCAAGGAAACTTTTACAGTAACTAGTTGGTGATACAAGAACACATATATAACGAGGTTACTAAAGTTACGGGAATAATAGATAAACAAGAGACAAGTTTAGATCGAAAAATTTAACTTACCGCACACTACACGAGAGTATATAAAATATGTGACGCTTAGAATCTGGGATTGATCTTCCTTAGAATTAAAATTCAATTAACACAAGTCGAAAGGGTCACTTGTGCATAACCATAAATTCTCATGATAAATAAATATAAGAGCATTACATTCACTTGAACTCTACATGTAGTCTACAGTTCAAAATATATTTTGAAATCTTAAAAATAATTGTGTAAATTTACCACGTAAAATGATTTTAATCGTACTTCGTAAAGCAACTTGCCACTTCACTCTTTACCGTTACTAACCACTATCTGTTCATTCGCTTTGCAACCGCTGAAGCGTGGAGTATTTCCCAACCAGCTGTTAGTGCGCGTCTGAAGCAATTATTTACATAAGCACGTCTACACTTTTGCTCACGATTCAATTCAATTTCATTTGCCCAGGCGTTGGTGGCGAAATTAAATTAGACGAGCGAGTGAGCACTTGCAAAATGCAAGCAAGCATCGACGCATTTGCTTAACTGCACTTGAGCTATTGAATTCGAAACACTTAGAAGGCTGAAGTTTCATTTCAAGTGCTAATTAAATATGCGCCAAGTTTTCTGCCATTATTTGCCGTAATGTCTGTTTGTTCCTTTATTTGCTTGAAATGCTCTTTGGCAGTTGTATTGTTGTTCGTTGTTGATTTGGGGAAGTCGAAATTCATTGCTCTACTAATTTAGCGAAAGCACGCAGACTAATGATGGTGCAAATACAAACAAGGAAGGCGTTCATTAAATAAGCGAGTTTCCTCAACCTCAAGCAAATGATTTAGTTGAAAGTCAAACAATATATTACTATTTAAGTATGTACTATATGGCACTAATTGACTTTGATTGAGTTGTATGGAAGATATGATTTACGAAAAATGTTTCATTGACCTTTACTTTAAAGATATTACTCGTTAAAAATAAAGTCAACCTGAAGTAAAGTGTGTATATATGACTTTACTTTAAAGATATTACTTTAAAATTTGTCATATTAAGATATGACTTTACTTTCAAGATATTACTCGTTAATAATAAAGCCAACCTGAAGTAAAGTGTGTATACATGACTAGGCAAATATTACCCTCTCATTTCAATAAGAACTCTGATATTTCTATTTGGTATCTGGGGGCTTTGAAAATGTATCTTCCAAATAATTATGCTTAATTTGATGCTGATCTGGGGAAATGTTCGGTAAAGTTAGTATTCAAACTTTGGGACATGAGCGCAAAACTGTTTGTATCACGTCGTCACCATTAAATTTTTTTCAATGAAATTAGAATTCTAATATATAACAGCCTACGATATACGTAAATAGTATAAACTGAAGAAATATCAAACTTCTTCTTTAGACCTCGCACTTGAAGTACATATTTAAATGTTATAGTGGTTTAATATCCCATCCAACCGCAAGCAGATGTCTTTGTCATTAAAATGGCCATTGTGTCGTGGTCAACTGACCAGCTAGGACACTGACCGCAAAGTGTGAAATTCTCTGAATGGCTACATGACAAAGTTGAATAAACTACATATTTAATAAAAACAAAAGCGCGAGTATAGTGTAAAATACCACGTAAGTGTCAGTTCAAACGTAAACATTTAATGAGTCCTTTGCGAGTAAACATGTTTGCACACAATAAATAAAGTTAATACCAACCATAAACGGAATATGTGGTGATAAATTCAAATTGCTTGATACAGTGGTAAACGGTGATATAAAAGCACAATTTGTATGCAGGTTTTTGAGGTTAAGTTTTATTTAAAAAATTATAAAATTTCTTAGAAATAAAATTGAATTCGAAAAATATAATTAAATAATCTCAACCAAGCTACTGGTTACAATTATTATACTAAGAAAGACAAAAAATCGACTTTGTTCTTTACCACTGTAAATGAGTGCTGCGAACTCGCCGGCGCTTCTGCAACCTTATCGCAAGCTTCAATTGCCGCAATACACCGGTGAAGCATAAAATTCTAGTCAATTTGTTGTTCTACACTATGTGTGCTTTTGTATTACCATAGCGGTATGCATACGCTATTTATTCGCTGCGGTGCCACCATGCCAACGTGTATTCCATGATTAATGCGAACGGCCACATACTATCCTTGAGGAAATTAAATGCAAACCACCGGTGACCTGCATTTCATGGGTGTAGTTTTACCGGGAATATATATGTATACTTAAGGCGGGCAAGCGTTTAAAAGCCAATGTCCCTTTGATGTGTATTACGGAGAACGCACAACGGGCTTTAACTACAAATACTCTGCCAATATCCACCTCCAACCACTAATAACAAAAATGCAACCGTTTTACATAGAGCCGCCAAACGACATTACAAAAGCCATTCATCTACCAACGACACGTTTGCCAACCTGAAAAATAACTCTCACAGCGAGATTAATTTGCATCGAGCACGGCTCGCAATCAGGCAAAGGACTAAAAATTAAAAGCATGCAATTTTGCTTTGCGCGAGCATGTCCACGCTTTGCCGCTAAGGTCCATTGGGCAGAAGGCGCTCTACGCCAACTTTGCGCCAATACAGTATAAAGCCATTGTTATAGCTCTTGTCCAGTTGATCGGCGACTCTGTTGACTGCCTGACTGCTCGTGTACGTAGATGGACGCAATAATTTAGGTCATTCGATTGGCGTGGTCCACTGGTGTTCACTTTAGAGCAATAATTAAATTGCAACGGGCCATGGGCAATGATAAAAAATTGTCGGGCAATAATAGCTGTGACAACAACATTTCAATAAACTAACTGCCACGACACAATTAACTTAGTAAATTGCCACATCAACTAACTAAGTATGACTTTATGATGCAATAAACATTTATTCAGGGCAAGTGAATTTAATGATCGTGTATATTAACTTCCAGGTTTTACCTACGCCATTTACATGGTTCTATACCATAATAAACAATTAGACATTTTAATAATCATAATCCCAAATCACCCATCAATAAATCATAATCATATTTTATTTTATTAATAGACATCTATCTTTGACACTACGGGCGGTTGAACGATTATTTTTGGCGTTAAAAATCACAATTTGTGCGCTATGGTTTAAAATTAAGACCTTGAGAATATACCCTTATCATTATTTGTTTAACTAAAGGGATCTCAGCATAATAGAATAATAAATAGAGAATGATCCATATGGAGTTCTACTGTATCATCCCTACCACTAAAATTAACATTGCTTCTTACATTCTTTGGAAAGAGAGTATTTATACCGTTCAAAGATTTCAAATTAACTTAGATGTAGGCGAGGTTAATATCTGATTTCGATATTTTTCTCACTATAGCAATATGTTGCAAAGTTCTCATCTCACCGCATGTGTGCCTATTGTACAGGGACCAGTAAGCACACTAATGTTTGCTGCGAAATGAGTCTCCCTAAGCGACAACAGCTGGAAGGACCGTTTTCGGTCCACCGCGGGCCAGCAAGAACTCGCAACTGCACAGGTTATGGTTGTTGTCCATAGTTTGGTGAACTCACTCGCAGACAGTGAATACAGCGCTCTAGTGCAAGTGGACCACGGAGTACCCACCCGCTTCCACACCGACTTCAATGTTTTAGGGTACCTTCTCTTGTAAACTGGTCCTGGTACCCACACAAGTCGAATTCCGAAGTAGTTGGAAGCTACTCCCTAACCAGCTTAGGGAGTTCGTACCGCCATCGAATCCAAATCCAGTATTGTCGCTCTACTGGCGGAGTGAATATACACCTCTCTAAAGGAGGTCGCACTTCGAAGCAATTTGTCTACTGCTACCTTAATGTCAGTCACCTCTGTCTGAAAGAGTTAATTGTCCACGCATTGCAGACTGTAGACTTCGATTTGTTCGGCTATACTGGATGTATAAAATAGTTTGTATACCTAATGATACCTATCAAAACTCACAATAAGAATCAAACGAGACATCAGAGGTTATATCATACGTGTTCTTTATTTTCATTTTCAAATGTCTTCTCCCCAAATTGCTGCTTCGAATGTAGCAGTAAACAATACTTGTACATAAATCGTTTGTTATAGAAAACAAATTGCTGATTTTTTTGCGTAAAGGGTGATTAAGCACGAACAGAAAAGTATTGATCTCCTCATAATTGAAAGTAAGTGGAGAGTCATTTGTACGTTTAAGGAAGTGTAGAGTGCCCATTTTATTACTTCGCGAGCCATTTTATTGCTGATGTTCGATAAGTAGCAACCCGGCAGCCGCTTACTCCGCGCAAACTCTGAATGCACTGCGAGTGATCAAAAGCCACTTTTCGCTTAACAAGTTTATTAATGTCACATTCTTTTTATTCGTAACCATAATGAACTGAACATAACTGCTTCGTTGTTATTGTTGATTTCATTGTAGCCACAATATGAATTTATTTATGTTGCCTTTTGCTTATAAAATGCATACAACGAAAGGGCAAACTTTTCTGTATTGTTTTCATGCGAAATTTTCATTTGTTATTGTCGCTCTGCTTACAATCGTTATGGCTGCCGGCACTGCATTGTAATTGTACACAGTTATTGACGCGGAAACAAACGAGAAGGAAAAGCGAAATGCAATATATTCAGGTGCTAATTAAGGACATGTAAAGCAGTTAATGTGTGCACACATGCAGGCATTTCCTCTCCTTTTTGTCACTCCACATATTGTATACATTTGTATGTTTGTACTCTTATCAGTGCAATTGTGTGATCGTTCGTCGACCTTCCGTGACCTGTCCGCGTATTGCTGGCAATTCTGAATAACTGAAATGCGTAAATTTTTTACGCAGCCCTTACCTATGTATGTAAATATAAGTATATGTATGCCATTGTAAAATTGCGTTAAGCAGCTCGTTAAGTCAGCTGCCCTAGTTTCGTATTCGTAGTTTTCCTTATCCTTTATTGTTTCGACTCTGCCATTTATTTGTCGTGCAGTTTGACTATAATTTCTTCTTGCTGAATTGCTACTATGTACTCTTTTAAATTAATTTCATTTGGACACCCTTAAGGAAAGGTGAATAATTTGTATGCAGTACTCCATCAGCTTTGCCAACTGAAGTGTAAGCTGGTTATTATTTAAATTAAAGGCGACATTTTCGCCGCTTTGCATTTAATTTTCTTTTGTTAGAAGTATACTATGTAATTTTGCATTTTTTACTTAATTTGAATGTATTTTATTCATTTGGTTTCTTTGAAACTGTTAACGGTGTTCATCATTAAGTAATTGTGTGCGTAAAACCGCGTGCAACAAAAGGGGAGACTTTAATGGGTGTGTCGTATACGTTGTATTCAGTACGCAAAAGGTTAAATGTTAAGAATAGCTGGCGGAAATTTGTTTACAAATTAATAGTATGTTTTTCAAAGGTTATACGATATATAAGAACATATTAATTAATTATATGTTCATTAATTATTTGATTCCACCTTCCAGGCTTTTTAAAAAGTTTTATTTTGATACCTATGTATATTTATAATTTTATTAATCTTACGAAAGTTATTGCATGGAAATTTAGAAACAGATGACAGCACCGCTCCAAAAATGTTTTCCACTTTTCACCCATTAGTACATATCTTTCAATATGACTTGGTCTACAATTTCTTTGACTTAACGTTTACAATTAGGTAACTATTTTTAAAAATTTATCGGACTAAAATCTTTTCAAAAATATTTATTGAAAAAAATTTAATTCTCTAAAAAATATAACACACAGACTTTGTTCGGAAACCTGTTGGTTTGGTATACAGATTGTACTGCGTTTTATCTCAAATTGTTTGATTCTATATATTCTTTGATATACATTACATGTTGAATTTGTTTTTAAATAGGTGGCAGCAGCAATAATTTTCATTATGAGGATTTTTCACCAAATCATCAGAAAATAACAAAGAGAATTCAAAACTGACTCTTCACATCCTGTATATAATAATAATAAATATTAAATAATATTTTTATTATACAAATACATTTTATTTTAACTCTGTGAGTTATAGGGATATACGATTTCTAAATTTTAACCCAATCTTTCACAGTAAAACGCCAAACAAAAGTCCTTGACAGCTGCTGCCAAAACTTTATTACAGTACTATTTTTTTGTATGCATTAAGTGGCAGTAAGTGTGCCTAGGGGCACGCAAAAATCGCAAAATTCTCATTGCCCACAATTAAGCAATATAAGTGTGTATTTGTGCATGCGTGTTTGATATGCAAATGCTGCTATCGGCACCAACAGTCAGCCTCAGCGGCTTTACTCAAATATTTCAAAATTTGTTTTATGCGTGTTAAAGTAAATATGTACATACACAGGTAGACACGGCAACGCCAGCCCAGTCTTAATTATATGTGCATATATATATTTATATTATACAAATAAACGTAATATTTCCGCAGTCACGCCAAAATTTTAATACCTCAACGCCATTTGGTCTGCACTCAAAAACATGCCATGCAAATATATGCATGTATATGAATATTTTATTTCAAATATAAAATAGTGCCGTCCTATGTGTGTATAGCAAGTAAGGAAGTGTTATACGCGGGCGCAACTGAACATAAAATCTCACATAATTTTGTGCAGAAAAAAGGGGGTCTTGATAAACTTATGGACGGATATTAATTTTCAAGAACAAAGAATAAAATAATATTATGTATGAAATTTTATGGGAATCGGATAAATTGTATATTGAATAAGAAATGTCGTCTAAAAGTAGGCGATGTCAAACTCGCTCGATCTCATCATTTTTATATGTATCACGAACAATAAATCCATCTCAGTTATTTTAAAGAGTTCACTCAAGTGTAAGTTGTACAAAAGTATTATGCTCTATGCAACATGTTGCGAGAGACATAGAAACCTGCAAAGCATAAATATAATATATACATATTCCATATAATAAATGCACGTACCATATGCTCACACTTTAAGTCATATTTGCCTACCACATTTACGTTATCCCTTTGACTATTTACACTAACATATAACAGAGTTCACACGTAGATATGTTTAAGTTGAAGTAAACCCTACAACGTGGCATATAGGCATAACACAAGCACTCTGAACCATTTTATTTGCACTTACACCTTTTTAGCTCGCCTAGCTGGTCAAAGTTCGTAAATGAATAATTGGCCAGGCGCTGACCCTTTGTTAGCCCGTCTAGTTAGCCGGTTGGCAGCGACATAAGCCACTTGATGGTACACTCCTTACATACACCCACCGATTTTTAGCGTACATAAGTGCACAGTTAAGATTTTTTGTACGTTCCAGCCTGGAACTCCACTTAAACACTATTTACTCATATTTTTCGCTAAAAACTATTTTTTTTGCCCTTTTTATACTCTCGTGTTACTTTGTGTCGTTCTCAACTTGATTTTTATTTTTGCTTTTTACTTTTTTATATATATATTTTTTTACTTTTATTGGCTCGACTTTTGACTTTATTTTCATGCATTTTTTTCTCTTTACTTAGCCTCGGCGCCGGTGATGGAGAAGGCACCGCAAAATGTAACCGCATTGGATGGCAAGGACGCAACTATTTGGTGTCGAGCAGTTGGTGCACCAAATCCCAACATCACATGGATTTACAACGGTAAGTCTATGGTGGCTGAGAATGCGATTACACAATTACACGCAGCCATAAGCCGTTATGTATGGTTATTTGTAGTGAATGTGTTTATATGTATGTTTGTATGAAAGAGCACCGAATATAACACTGCGGCAACACGCAACCACACGCGCATAAAAAAATCTTAGCACTTAGGTTAATAACTCGGAAGAAGGCATGTACACGATATTTTTTGGATACTCATGTAGATGGATAGGTATTTGTGCCCAGTAGGAAATTTAGATCCAATCCAAAATATATGTTTTGTATAGG
This sequence comes from Zeugodacus cucurbitae, assembly GCF_028554725.1. Classification (NCBI taxonomy): domain Eukaryota; kingdom Metazoa; phylum Arthropoda; class Insecta; order Diptera; family Tephritidae; genus Zeugodacus; species Zeugodacus cucurbitae. The sequence goes on from NC_071670.1 coordinate 31,685,884, forward strand.
AAGCGCTTTATTTTCATTTTATTGTGCTACTTTTCATATAAGCAAAAACTGTCTTCTGTAGGCCAAACGTTGAGAAGTAGTCAATCGAACATATTATACCTGTTGTTTAACTGTAACTTTTAGTAACGTTGAGGCATACTGGTTCCTAAAATATTTATAATTTGATTTAGGTTAAAATCCATAAGAAAATATTTGTATTTTTATTTTTGACATTCATTTGTCATTTGAGTCATTCACAATGGCAAAACTGGTCTAAAATGTATAAAACAAAAGTTGGTACAATTGAAGATAACGAGTATACCACTTTAATGCGCATACTCTCTTGTATAAAATTCAACCCGATAACTTTGTTATTGATTTCCAATACAATTTTGGTGACAAGAGCAGCTCGAAGACAACTAATATACATCGCAAACTTAATTTTGGATAAAATCAGCAATGAAAAATTAAATAAATTACTGTCGATAGTCAACTAATGAAAATATACTCCAAACTCAGAGCTAAAATAGGTGATATAGAAGTTCTTACTTATAATGACATAAACATAAGTCCTATTCTATTTCCGATATAGCGCAGAACTACATACATACATATATATTTTGTGAAGTGTTTAATTTCCAATTGGGTCTATTTAATATACAGATCTATGTACATAAGTTTCGTTGAAAGTTATATGTTATTTCATCCATTGAAGTGAAGTGTCGAAAGTTTTTAGAACTTTTGCCGGTAGTATTAGAAGTGCAACACTCAGACGCTCATTAGACGAAATGCCTATCTTTACATGAATAAACAAAGTTTGGTGGTGTTTCATGTCACACGCCTACATATATACGTATGGACATGTTGCCATGGTTCTACTAAAAGCTTTATATTTTTGTTCAAAGGCAGGCCGGGACTAACTTTTTCATTAGATGTAATTGAAAATATAAAAAGTTAGTATCATTGAAAACAACATATGTGAGTTTTCATAATTAACTGTGCCTTGGAGAATAAATAGTGCTTTTGTTCTCCTCATCGGTCAAGAATATTTCTAGAAAATAATACAACATAATATATAATAATTAATATTTTATATATGAAAAATGCACTAATGTATGTATATAAAAGAAAAACTTTTTTTTTAATTGCGATTAATTTCTTGACATAGTGCTCTCTTTATTTGTTATTCTTGACTACGTACAATTTTGTTAAATAAAAGAATACTGACTTTTTTGAAGAATTTTTTTTTATCAAAAATTTAGTTTTATAAAGGTTTATCCATTTCTACTACTTTTTTTAAGAAAGCAAAACACAGAAAATTTACATTTAATTGGGAATATTTATTATCATGTCCATCCGTTTAGTCCAATTTCCGATGTTTCGTTCGAGCATTTCGACTGTTTGCGTTGTTAAAACAAAATGTCGCCGAGATCATGAGCTTCAATTTCAAAAAGTCGGTTATCATGGCGCGCTTACGGTCGCCATTGACGGTTATGTTCTCACCGGCGTTATTTTTTAGAATTATAAAACGATGATTGCACCGACCTACAAACCACACCAAACAATTGTTTTTTCTAGATGAAATGCCAGCTCTTGAATCTCTTCTTCCCATATGTGGCAATTTTGTTTGTTTACATACCCTTTGAGCCAGATATTGGCCTCATCGCTGAACTCGAAAACGTCGGATCTTATTAGAACTTTTCAAGTGCCTATTAGGCGAAGCGATGTCGCTTGGGACGGTCAGTTCTTGCATAAGCTGTATTTTATACCCTTTCAATTTGAGATATCGACGGGAAATGCGCCCAGTCGTTCCATACATCAGTCCGAGATGCTGCGCCGAATCGACTCTCCACGTTCTTCGTGTAAACTCTCAGCTACGACCGCTATATTTTCTTCACATCGTGTTGGACATGGTATATTCGGTCGAATATTATCCAATAATGAATGCTAAATCTCAAGATGGGTGATTGTATTGGGAATAGTACGCTCAGTACCGCGATTATGTTGACCATGAGCGAGCGCGCAAAACACATTTTTTACAGAACGTGAATTTTCGTAATAAAGTTGAACAATTTGTAGACATCGTTCAGTCGTATGTCCTTCCATGATGAAATGCCAAACAATACTGAACAAAAATACTAAACAAAAACAACAAAAAAGACTATTGAAAAAATTCCCTCCACTTGGATTACCCATTATAAAAGAAATGAAAAATACAATTTATTTCTCAACATAGTGTGTTTTTAATTTGTTATAATAATTCAGAAAAAAACAGAGTGACTTTTTTGAATATTAAAAAAATAATTGATTTGAATAAGATATTTATATTTTATGCTTTTTTTTAAATATTAACCATTAACAAGAAATCTAATTTCGTTAATTTTCATAAACTTAGAATTTTGCTTTTATTCATCATATTTTCCCTAGAATAAATATTTGAAATACTATTTATTAGATTACATTCTTTTTGATATCAGTGTCTGTGTTTTTAGCATAAGCAATTACCAAATAAACAATTACGAGTAAAAGAGTTGAATGAACGCGTGAATAATTAAATTGTTATATCCCTTTCAACGCCTTTAACATTTAATTTAATTACCCAACATGTATATCTACTAATTGCGTGCCAAGTCATAAATTTGTGCACGTGGCAATTCGCGCGCATCCTGCGAATTACGCTGATATTACAAATGTCCACAGATAAAATAATTATACATATTAATAATTATACAAATTATTTAATAACGCAAGCTTGAATTTTAATATCTACTAATGCTAATGAAATGTTTGTTTTTGTTTTCCTTTTCTAATTTTGTGTGCCCATGCGACTAACTACAACCAACCAACAAACCAAACTGACCATTTAAAATGCTAAAACACCGTTATGGCCGCTAACAACCAACTACGCTCACAATCAAAATGTGGCACTGTGTACTTTAAAATGCTAAAATGTGTTGCTAAAATCCTTTTTACCGCAAAACCAACGCATTAATTTCGCCTACACAAACGTTAAAATACCGCCGAAAACCACAATAACACCAACAATTGGCTGCACATCCAAACTAAAATTGCCATTCACCATACCTGCTGTATCCATGTCGCCTCGATGTCTGACAAAATGCACGACCGCCCTGCTAACAATTTCGGCTGTCGGTTTTTGGCAAAATGATAACCACCGCAAAAATAACGGTTATAATGACACAATTCCACGCGCGCCATACTGCCACACCCGTCCCGTCATACCGTCCACCGGTATCATTCGCACTTTGAATTTAAATTCGCTCGTGAAATCGTGATTATGATCATCATGGTTTTCCGCACATCTGCCCACCCGGCGAGTACTCTTTAATTGGGTATTTGATATGTAAACGTATGCATTGGCTGCTGGTTGTGTTCATGTTCATGATGTTTTGGCAACAACAATAACAAATACTGGATAATATTTTCAACGAAACGGAAATGCGCCATTTGTGTTGTTTGCACTTCATCCGTCGCCTGCAATGAACGTTCATCATGCACATCATATTATTTACCGCAACGCTGTTTTATACGACATTCCATCTGTGGTGGACGAAAATAACCAAACATAACAAAAATTTGAATGATAACAACAGAAACACAACTTGTTGAGATATCCAGTCGCATACAAATTCTCGAATCAGGTGATTTATTAATGTCAAATGTGCGCGAAACGGACGCTGGCCTCTACACGTGTGTGCGCTCGAATGAGGCGGGCACCGTCAACGGCGAGGCCTATCTCAGTGTTTTAGGTAAGTCTCGTATGTGTATGTATATTTGCTTGTAGTGGATATTGCTTTTATAATTGCCTCTCTATGGTGCGCTGTCAGCCTGCACGAAAATTGCAAATTATTTGGACATCAGTTGCAAGTACTCTCGTTTTTGTACTTGTGCGCTAAAAGTGGCTATAAGCTATTAAGCTAATCCTCTAGCCATAACATGCATTCAGCTTAAATTATTTTATGACAGAAAAATAAGTTTTGAGTCGTTATTCGATTAGAATTAGATTGAATATTAACTTTAAATAATTTTTATAAACTCATTCGAACTCATTCGAATAAAATCTACTTAGATATGTTGCTATTAGTTAGAACCAACAAAAAACTATTAAAGAAAACGGAGGATTAAGAACTGATTAATTTTATAGTTATTAGCATTATTATTAATATTAGTCAGTAATGGTAGCCAAAGAACTCAGATATCAATTCTTAAAATAATCATCGATACGGGTTGAAAAGTACTTTTAATAAACACTAACAAGTATTAAAATGAACTACTTAGTACTCTAAAGTACTCGACAGATCGATAGTTAAAATATGAGGTATGCACTACAACTTTTGATCTAATGTTCCCTAAACTCCTCATATCACGGCATCGAATTCAAGCGCATTAAGTTAACATAAAAACGCACATTATGATATCCAGTAACTAACCTTCTTCATTTTGCCACGTGGTCGTATAATCCACAGCACATCATTCAGTGAACGAAATCCTTGTAACCAGGGACCGTAAACATTATAATATTTATTTTAGTAATCCTGTAATAAAGATGTAAATAATATGTACCAAAAACCTTCATGAAACATCATTATCGATGAAGAAAATCATAAAAATCCCTAATTTAAAAACTTAGACTTAGTAGACTTTTATACTAGATCGCATGACGATTCTAAGTGATTGATGTTTACATTGAACAATCGGAACAATAATCATTATTTGAGGTCCCTGCTTGTAACACCCCAATATGCAGGATGATTATCGGTCTGAACCTTTTCAGCTTCTCTTAGCGAAGTCCAGGCATTTGCATACAGTAAATATCCATTCTCCATCATTGTTTTTCTTTCCGGAATTCTTCTTTTATGATGTGTGGACCCACTGCGAACCCCGGTCCAGCTTGACTGTAGACTTTTACTTGAATAAAAAGTCATTTAAATCAATATTCAGCTATTTGTTTACCAAATATTTTCTGAATATGGATCAACGTGAACTTCAAATAAAGCTTTTAAAAATAAAAGTATAACTGTCACACATATACATTTGTTGATACTGCACTTGTTCCTCTGATTTTCAAAATATATACGAAACTAGCTACCTAAACCACTAACGTAATTCCTGGCTGCTGTCAACTTCTCCGAACATCTATTGGCATACTGAAGACGGAGTACATGCCAGACAGGCGGCAAATCAAATTTGCACAAACTCTATTAAAATTTCATAACATCAAGCCATTGGCAGAATGCCGCTGCATGCTACAAATTCGAAAAACGAAAATACTCGTAGAAACTGAAATACCTCAACTCATCACCTGGGCAATATGTTCCGTAAGAGCCTGCAGAGTTACGCGTACAAACTCTACGCCTTCAGCGATACAACTACACTGGCCGCATATAGAACTCGCTATGCCTACAACGATAGTTGTAGTTGTAGATAGCATAGCAAAGAAACATATATATATATACATATATAAAATATATACGAGCATATATATGTGTTTCACTTTATCCGCAGTTTACTAACTCGCGGCATTCAACGTCCAAAGACAATCAAATAACCTAAACTCCGTTTTTATGAAAAAATGGCGCAAAGCGGATAACTTTGGCCGTTACTGGAATGTGTTTTGAAGGCACAGCAAACAGGAAAATGCCATGAGTTGCAATTCAATTTCCTCCCAACACCAGCCGTTTTTGCATTTAGATGTTTACGCGGGGAAAAAAACATACAAAACTTTTCTAATACTTACCATTCAACTTTTCTTTATTTTTCCATTTCTCTTTTTTATGTTTATTGGACATCCACCGTACAGTTCGTACGCAAATCATTCAGCCTCCGGTTGACACTACCGTCCTGCTGGGCCTCAATGCGACACTGCAATGCAAAGTCTCTAGTGATCCAACAGTGCCGTATAATGTCGACTGGTATCGTGAAGGTCATCCAACTGCCATTAGTAACTCACAACGTATCGGCGTCCAATCGGACGGCACACTCGAGATACAAGCGGTGCGAGCCTCCGATGTGGGCACATACCAATGTGTGGTGACCTCGCCAGGCGGCAATGAGACGCGTTCGGCGCGTTTAAGTGTCATCGAATTACCGTTCCCACCGAGCAATGTGAAAGTGGCGCGTCTCGATGCGCCCAACCAACGGTCTATCAACGTTTCATGGACGCCGGGCTTTGATGGTAATAGTCCGATACTGAAGTTCATCGTGCAACGGCGCGAAGTCTCCGAACTAGGTAAGTGTGTGAACTCATTATTTTTAAAAAGCTAAAATATTTTAATAGGCATATGTACATATGTAAATGGTATTGAGTATTATGGTTTTATGCAGGGTGTTGGATTCATTCAAGCAAAAGTACTCATATGTAGTACGTGCATATGTATGTGTTTTTGCCGATTTCATATTTATGAAATCAGTAAATAATTATTTTTCTGCTTACAAACTTGTCAAATATTTATAATATAGATAAATATCGATGGATAATTTTTCAAGAGAATTCGTACGGGATATTTTTCTAGCATGTAAAGCAAAAGGAAAACATAATAATATTCTCTTTGACTACTCTTTGTTTGAATCCATTTTGATGTTGTTATAGAGAAACACACTATACCGACGACGTCACCTTAGAGAAAGACTGTCAATATTAAAATGCGGAGAATTCAAACAAATATTAAGCGATAGTTCAACAACAGTATTTAGACATTATTCGGTTTAAAGCTCAGGCAGAATTTTCTGAACTTTCAGTAGAACATTCCTTTAATTTTGAGCTTTAATTCAAACGAGTCCAGTATTTTTCCGATATATAATTTTTTTTGAAGATCAAACATTGACCCTTCATAGCATCCATAATGTAAGATTCACACAAAAATTTTATACACCATTGAATTAAGAGGGGAATGTAGATTATATCCATATGGATCTTTTGGTGACTATTTATATTCGATACTTAATAATAATTTTTTTAAAAAGTCCTTTTTTCGAACTGAATATTTCGTTTTTGGAAGCTAACATCGAAAATCTGAGTATACTCCTATTCCTCGAAAATTTTAGTTTGTTCTAGTATCAGGAAGTAAAAATAGATTTTGCCTAAAATTGTAATTGATGATGTTTGAATAGAGATAGTCGACAGTTTGACCAAAAGTTAGCTTTAAAGTAGTTCACATCGCTTTGATTTATCTGTAGGGAAAATGTAAGGTCACATACATTCATACATACATATGTACATAAGAGCACTTCACAACATATTGCATCAGATCACCATCTATACGTTTTAAATTTAAATCACAATTGAAGTCTAAAGCTTAAAGAGAAACAAAAGTATTATTTTCATCACTTTGGTTAATATTGATTTATTATAGATATATAAGTGTGAAACATAAGTTTGATAATTGAGGTGTGGGCTTTCTTATATTGATGAGCGATATTTCACTACTGGTGATTTTTTCACTGTGATGAAAATCGTATATAGCAACTGCGATATTTTTTTGTAAACAGCAGCGAATTACAATCACAATGGCATTTCTATGTTTCAAGTTCGATCACAACAGTTCAGTGATTCTGATTCGATCACAGTACCTATAGCCGTTTATTGGTTTTAGTTAGATCACAGTAACAATAACAGTTAATTGAGTTGTGATTGCTGTATTTAAAATATATCTAAGTTCGCTTGCAGCAGAAGAATATTTTTAATAAAAGTAGAACATTTTCGTATTAAACAATGCATTTACTTCTACTGTACTTTAGTTAGAAAATTAAATTAAGCATTTTCCAAAAACTAAATTCATGATACCTTTGTAAAAAATAAAACTGAATTGTATTCTACTTTCAGAAGTTGTAGCTAAAGAATTACAAATTAATTGTAAAGAGCCTAGCAAGAAGCACACACGATCACCTTCTACGTAGGCATATAACGCACACAAATTTCGGCCAAAATATGATGAAATTACTTTTATGTATATGCTCAAAATGTTCTCTCTTTGTTTCGAGTCTGAAAATGGAAAATTAAATGGAATTCAATTAAATTCTAATTTCACGCAATGCTACATACCACAACAGTCAGGCAATAAAAATTCAAATAGAGTAGTAAACAAGCATTTCACAAAGATTGCACTGAAGAAAAGATTTTCTGTTGCCACAATTGGTTTGATTTTGTGCTTGATTTTCATTAGAATTTTTCGAAAATACTCGTACATATTTAAGTATGTGTTGTGACAACAAGCAACAAAGTGCAATATGCATTTCAACTTGCATAGTGCACCAAAACAAGAATATATCAAATTTTCACAAATCAAAACTACGTTTTTTCTTTCTTCTCTTTCTTTTTGCACAAAAATATATAATATATTTTTACACTGAATACACACACGCATACTCTGGCACGTCTACACACGCCAATGTACACGTACTCACACTCTAAAATCAACAACAAACTCAACTCTGGGTGCTCACTAAACTGTCGACTACGCGCGCCTATCTTACATGACCTTGGATAAACATGACTTTCCCACATAAATATGCCTTCTATATACCATATTTAAAAATATCTTTACATTATCCCATTCCTTGAATAATATCAATTTCTTGGTTTTAATTTACAACTCGAATATAAATTTTTGTAATCGTCTTCCAACCGTTCTAATTTTTTTTATTAAATATCTTAATTGATTTATAATATACTTAATTATATAATTTTATTTTGGTGACTGGTTAACTGATTTTTATTGAAAATTTTGCACTAATACTTTTCGTTTTCCACACCGCTATCGTTTTAACCTTATTACTTCTCTTATATGCTATCCTTTATCCTCCTACACTATTTAACTATTTTCTTCTCTCCCAAACCCCACATTTTATCTCTCACTCTATCTCGTCTTCGAATCATTAACAATCACAGAAAAATTCGTAGGTCCAGTTCCAGAACCATTACTCAATTGGGTGACGGAACTGAGCAATGTTTCGGCAGTTCAACGTTGGACTCTATTGAAGAACCTAAAAGCGGCCACTGTGTATCAGTTTCGTGTGAGTGCTGTGAATCGTGTAGGCGAGGGCTCCCCATCGGAGCCGAGTAATATTGTGGAATTGCCGCAGGAAGGTAAGTAATTTATAAAAAAATATATGATATCGAATTTTAAAAGGAAAATTATTTAGTTGAAAAAGCTTTGTTTAGTAAATTGTGTTTAAAATTTGGTTTTCCTTCCGATTTTGCTATAATTGTTTTAATATTTTACAATTTTAATTAAACTAGCTTCAACCATGATCTAATTTTTTTGTGTTTTTTAAATGTTGCACATAAGCTGAGCTTTTCCATACTAAATTGTTTAACTTATGGTAAAACCAAGAGAAAGTGTATAGTTTCATTTATATTACGAGATTTATAAAAATTTTAGAATATCACAGGCGAACAATTTATAAATAATTATAAAGGGTGATCCATTTCGAGGTTCATTACATTTTTAAAGAAAAAACACAGAAAACTCAAAATTCATTGACAAGACAATTCTTTGGCATTTATTTCTTTAAAAAAAGATTATCTCTTTCAAATGTTGACCACCACTACGTCTCAGATGGTCCATCCGTTCAATCCAATTATCGATGACTCGTTCAAGCATTTCGACTGACTTAAGACTTTACATGTCCCGACAGGAAAAAGTCTAACGGTGTGATATCACAATCGACCGGACCAAAATATGAAATTATCTGCCACCGAAGTGTTCTCTCAATAAATCCATTGATTGATGTGAAGTGGTGCCGTCTTGTTGAAACCAAATATGGTGGGAATCACGAGCTTAAATTTCAGACATGAAATAGTCGGTTATAATGCCACGATAACGTTCGCCATTGACGGTTATGTTCTCATCGGTATTATTTTTGAAGAATTATAAACCGATGATTGCACCGGCCCACAAACCACACTAAATCGTTGATTTTTCTCGATGGCATAACAGCTCTTGAATCTCTTCAGGTTGCCCTTCGTTCCAAATGCGGGAATTTTGCTTATTTACATACCAATTGAGCCAGAAATGGGCCTCAACGCTGACCAGACTTTGACTAGAAAACGTCGGATCTTCTTGGAACTTTTCAAGAGTCCATAGAGAGAAGCGATGTCGCTTGCGATAGTCGAGCGGCTTCAGTTCTTGCACAATCTGTACTTTAACGCTTACAATTTAAGATATCGATGTAGAATGCGTCAAATGATTGCATTAGGAATAGTATGCTCAGTAGCGGGATTATGTACAGTACAGAACAAAAATAACATGACAGCTTGACACGACTCACGCGTGATCTGTCAAAAAAAAAACTATTGAAAAAAGTACCTCCACTTGGATCAGCCGTTAGTTATCATAAATAAAGATGATATAAGAATAGGTACACAGTTTTTACGTCTATATCATCTTTAAATTGTTCACAATTAACGGCATTATTATAACAGCATTTTTACACTTCATTTTTTGGATGGTCAACATGGTAACCGAAATTAAAAAGTACTTAATTAAATGCCTTTTCGTTATGAAAATAGGCCAACGGAAAAGTTGTTGGTGATTTTATTTCTTATTAATTTAATTATGATAAAAGTATGACAACATCGATTACAACAGACCGAAGGCATCAATAAATACGTCCATTTTAAAAATAGTAAAAACGCTACAGTGAAATCAAAGAGGTCCACCGGAAGTTTGATTAGAAACCGTTTATGCCTGATGTGAGAAAATTCCCTTGATAAGGCTTCCAGCTATAATAATCATAGCCGGACTATTTAATTTGGTATTAGTGTATATATATAACAAAATAGAAGAATTGTGTTGGCAATCTACTTGGGCACTTTCTAATAATAAACAGTAAATACGTAATAAGGAGTTATAGACGAATATTATTTTTCAAAACGATATGCTTTAGATTCGGTTACTCGTATTATTGATATCGAAATTAGAAAAACACAGAGACACCACACCGTAGACCTCGGCGCACTAAAGCTTTTAAAGTAATATTAACTTAAAATGTATTAAAAAAAATTTTTAACTTCCTGTATTTATGTTGTTGCTTATTACTATCTCATAATTATTATTCGATTTTTTTTGTGGATATTATTATTGAAATTTAATTTGAGTTAAATTTAAAAATGTTGAAATTTATGAATAATTAACGCTAACACAAGTGTATTAACGCTATTGTATTCCTCTTTGTCGTTATGCGCCTAAAAAATACCGGCTGTGTAAAATAATTTGTAGAATTACCGCTTCACCGAGGTACATTTACATAAATCTTACATCAAATTGCATTCCTAAATTACTGGCTACAGTTAGCTAATCTTGAACTTTTTTACCACTACCCCCTCAGCACCTTCTGGCCCGCCTGTCGGCTTTGTCGGTTCGGCACGTTCGATGTCAGAAATAATTACCCAATGGCAGCCACCACTGGAGGAGCACCGCAATGGACAGATACTTGGTTATATCTTACGTTATCGACTCTACGGCTACAACAATGTACCTTGGACATATCAGAATATAACCAATGAAGCACAACGCACCTTCCTAATACAAGAACTTATCACTTGGAAGGATTACATCGTACAAATTGCCGCTTACAATAATATGGGTGTTGGTGCCTATACAGAAGGTTCCAAGATCAAGACGAAGGAAGGTGTACCGGAAGCACCGCCTACATTTGTCAAAGTCAGTGCCATTAATTCGACTTCAATACGAGTTAGCTGGACACCACCGAATCCACAGCAAATTAATGGCATTAATCAAGGCTACAAATTACAAGCCTGGCGCGCGGAAATTATCGACGGCGAACCACGCGATATCGAGGAACGCATGATAACGGTGCCACCAAGTTTACTCGATCCATTAGCGGAACAGACTGCAATAATGACGGGTTTGGATAAGTTCACCGAATACAATATCACCGTGCTGTGTTTTACAGATCCCGGTGATGGTGTAAGCAGTTACAAAATACCCGTGAAGACAATGGAAGATGTGCCAGATGAGATAATGGCATTGCACTTTGACGATGTATCGGATCGTTCAGTGAAGGTACTCTGGTCACCACCAAGAAACACAAACGGCATTCTTACTGGCTACAGTGTGCGTTATCAAGTGAAGGATCGCCCAGATACGCTCAAAGCTGTCAATCTGACAGCCGAAGATACCGAACTTACAGTCACACAATTGCAAGCCACAACACATTATTGGTTTGAAATACGTGCATGGACAAAGGTTGGTGCTGGACCAGCCAAAACTGCCACTATACAATCGGGTGTGGAGCCGGTGTTGCCACATCCACCAACTAATTTAGCTCTTTCGAATATTGAAGCGTTCTCAGTTGTACTACAATTTACACCCGGCTTCGATGGCAACTCATCAATCACCAAATGGAAAGTGGAGGCACAAACTGCACGCAATGTCACTTGGTTTACAGTTTGTGAAATATCTGATCCTGATGCGGAAACTCTCACTGTTACAGGGCTCATGCCTTTTACGCAGTACCGTCTAAGGCTGAGTGCTACAAATGTGGTCGGCACTTCGCAACCATCGGAATCTACCAAGGACTTCCAAACAATACAAGCACGTCCGATGCATCCACCTTTCAATGTAACAGTGCGTGCCATGAGTGCCACACAATTACGCGTGCGTTGGATTCCTTTGCAACAAACCGAATGGTTCGGAAATCCACGCGGCTATAATATCACTTATAGGCAGCTGGAAAGCGATACGCGAGTGCAAGCAAAAAGCGTAATGATCGAGGATCACACTGCCAATTCACATGTGTTGGAAGGATTGGAAGAGTGGACGGTTTACGATGTTGTAATGAGCGCTTGTAACGACGTCGGATGTTCAAAGTAAGTTATATTTATTACGAATCTATGGGTACCTACTTCCATTAGCCCAAAACACAGAGTTGTTTATTAATTACAATTCAATACTTATATCATTAATCTTAATTATAATTAAATGAAAACTATTTTGGTTTCAGGCACAGTACTGTAGCTACTGAGCGCACACGCGAGGCTGTGCCGTCTTATGGACCACTTGATGTACAGGCTAACGCCACTTCTTCCACGACTATTGTCGTACGATGGGGCGAAGTGCCGAAACAACATCGCAATGGACAAATTGATGGTTTCAAAGTATTCTATGCCGCCACCAATCGCGGCGGTCAGGTGTTACATAAAACAATATCCAACAATGCCTCCTTCACCACTACGCTTACGGAACTGAAAAAATTTGTGGTCTATCATATACAAGTGCTCGCTTTTACGCGCCTCGGAGATGGTGCATTGAGTACGCCACCGGTACGTGTGCAAACGTTTGAAGACACTCCCGGAGCACCGTCAAACGTTAGTTTTCCTGACGTGTCCTTTTCAACGGCCCGGATTATATGGGATGTGCCTGACGATCCAAACGGAGAGATTCTTGCGTATCAAGTTACCTATTCTCTTAATGGCAGCGCAAATTTAAATTACAGCCGCGAGTTTCCACCTTCGGATCGTACATATCGAGCAACACAACTGCTCGCTGAACGTTATTACATATTTAGCGTGACAGCACAAACTCGACTTGGTTGGGGCAAAACCGCTTCGGCATTGGTTTACACAACGAATAATCGTGAACGTCCCCAACCACCTTCGATGCCACAGATTTCACGCAGTCAAGTGCAGGCTCACCAGATAACTTTCAGTTGGACCCCTGGACGTGATGGCTTCGCGCCGCTTCGTTACTATACTGTACAGATGCGTGAAAATGATGGTCCTTGGTCGCTGCTGCCAGAGCGCGTCGATCCCGCACTCACCTCTTACACAGCTACAAACTTTAAACCATATACTACATACCAATTCCGCATACAAGCCACCAATGATTTGGGACCGTCCGCTTTCAGTCGGGAAAGCATTGTAGTGCGCACATTGCCAGCTGCACCATCCTCAGGCGTAGGCGGTCTGAAAGTAGTACCAATCACAACCACTTCAGTGCGTGTACAATGGAATGCTTTGGAGACTGCAATGTGGAATGGCGATGCGGCCACCGGTGGTTATCGCATTTTGTATCAACAATTGGCCGATTTTCCAACTGCGCTACAGGCTACACCTAAAACGGATGTGATGGGCATTAATGTGAATAATGTGGTACTCTCAGATTTGCAACAAGATCGTAATTACGAAATCGTTGTTCTGCCGTTCAACTCACAAGGTCCCGGACCGGCATCACCACCAGTAGCTGTATACGTTGGTGAAGCTGTGCCGACCGGTGAACCGCGCGCAGTCGATGCCGCACCGATATCCAGCACCGAAGTGCGTTTACGCTGGAAACCGCCAAAGCAAAGCATGCAAAATGGTGATCTATTAGGCTACAAAATATTCTACTTGGTTATCGACTCTCCACAAAAACTAGAAGAGGGACGCAAATGGGAAGAAGAGATTGAAGTAGTTTCAGCAACTGCCACTTCGCATAGTTTAGTGTTTTTAGATAAATTCACTGAATATCGCATTCAATTACTGGCCTTCAATCCCGCTGGCGACGGCCCACGGTCGGCACCAATTACTGTGAAAACCTTACAAGGACTACCAAGTGCACCACTCAACTTACGTTTTGAAGAGATCACAATGCAAAGTTTAAAGGTGTCTTGGGATCCACCGCGATTTCCTAATGGCGAAATATTAGGCTATCTGGTTACCTATGAGACCACTGAGGAGAACGAAAGTAAGGTTTTATGAAAACAAATAAAGATATCCTTAATAATAATAACATTTACAGAATTCAGCAAACAAGTCAAACAAAAAGTTTCCGGCACAACATTAAAGGTACAAAATCTCGAAGAGGAGGTCACCTATACATTTACAGTACGTGCGCAGACAATCGAATATGGTCCGGCTGTTAGCGAAAATGTCACCACTGGCCCACAGGAGGGTTCACCGGTGGCGCCGCGTGATTTGATACTTACGAAGACATTGAGTAGCGTGGAAATGCATTGGATTAATGGGCCATCTGGGCGTGGTCCAATTTTAGGTTATTACATAGAAGCGAAAAAAAGAGGTAAGTGGAGAGCATTCATCCAGTATCAGAATATTTGTCGTACCACGTAATGATTTCAATATGAATATATATATACAAAACAAGTAAGGAAGGGCTAAGTTCGGGTGTAACCGAACATTTTATACTCTCGCAATTTTTTATTTAACTTTATTAATATTATATAATACACAATTTGACCCACATATTCGTCATATATATTGTATAAAGTCCATTGAAAGTTGGAAACCCTAATATTAGGTTAGAAGCACCGAGGTCCTCATGTTCGATATATAGGGCCTTGACAACCTATGGTCCGATTTCGGCAATTTTTAGAATGGGGCTGCCACACTATAAACGTAGTATTTATGCAAAGTTCAGCATCGATATCTTCACTAGTGCTTACTTTATATATTGTAAAGTTAACGATTCAGATCGTCTTCAAAGTTCTGGTATATAGAAGTTGGCGTGGTTGTGAAGCGATTTGGCCTATTTTCACAACATATCATTGGGATGTAAGAAAACTATTACAAACCAAGTTTCATTGAAATCGGTCGAGTAGTTCCTAAGATATGGTTTTCGACCCATAAGTGGGCGATGCCACGTCCATTTTCCATTTTGTAAAAAAAATCTGAGTGCAGCTTCTATCTGCCATTCCTTATGTGAAATTTAGTGTTTCTGGCGTTTTTCTTTACTGAGTTAACTCACTTTTAGTAATTTTCAACCTAACCTTTGTATGGGAGGTGGGCGTGGTTATTATCCGATTTCAAATATTTTCATTGTGTGGTGGGGTATGTAAGAGAACTGACTGCAGAAAGTTTGGTTTATATAGCTTTATTGGTTTGCGAGTTATAACAAATAACCGGTTTGAAGGCGGGGCCACGCCCACTTTCCCAAAAAAAAATACATCCAAATATGCCCCTTCCTAGTGCGATCCTCTATTCCAAATTTTACTTTTATAACTTTATTTATGGCTTAGTTATGACACTTTATGTGTTTTCGGTTTTCGCCATTTTGTGGGCGTGGCAGTGGTCCGATTTTGCCCATTTTCGAAAGCAACCCTCTCACGGTCCCAAGGAACGTGTGTTCCAAGTTCCATCAAGATATCTCAATTTTTACTCAAGTTATCCGTTGCACGGACGGACGGACGGATATATATAACCCTATATCTAACTCGTTTAGTTTTATGACTTACAAACAACCGTTATGTGAACAAAACTATAATACTTTCTTAGCAACTTTTGTTGCGAGAGTATTAAAATAATATTCGGTGACGCACCGTCCAATAAATTATTTTTCATATACATATACGAGCAACCAAATATTTGAGTTGTTAAAAGAAGGTACATATACCGTAGATTTATGATTGGAACTAGTGTCGGACCGATTCCTAATTTTTGGCCGATTCTGAGGCTAATATCAATTATGCGATCGAACACTAGATATAACATGTTATCTTACACATCTTATTTGTTTAGCTCTCTCAATAATGGTATTCTATTATAATATATAATTAATATTAAAAAATAATAAACGTAAGGTGTTAAAAGGATGTCTACGGAGAAAATATTTTTATGATGGGATTTATGTCTTCAAAATGCAATCAAGAAAAACAACTAGATTTGGGAAATAAATATATATGAGTATGATATAAACCTAAATTTGGATAAAATTTTGAAATATTTAAGACTATAAATACTAACATTATTCTATTTTATATTTTATATAATACATTATATTTATCCATTGTTATATGGTTATATAAACTCATATATTTTGGTGAATTGGTTTTAATTTTATAATAATCTTTACTCTCTCTCTCTCTCTTTATTCCTCCAATTCTTTAAATCTAACTACAAAATCTGTACAAAATGCTTAAGTAGAAAGAGGAGAACCATCTTTTATTTGTAAGTACTTGCTGGAATATGTGTCCTAAAATGTGTATCTTAATTATGCTTAAAAATAACAAATCGTTATTATAAATATTGATGTACAGTTAAATAAATATTGATATCACTTGTGATGTTTTCAAAATTAAGGTATACTCCGAACTAAACACAATATTCCTTTGAAGAAGCTATTCCGTAATCAATAATTTTAAACTATTTTGCTAACGTTCTCAATTAAAAAGCTTGACCGGGCATTAAAAATAAGTTTACACAAATTTTTTGGAAGAAACTGTGAACTTCACTCGTTATTATATTTAGATTTATTATTTTATAAATTATATTATTAACTAAAAAAAAATTGTTTTATTATTGGGTAAATATATGTATATCCAAAAGCAATTCCTTTAACATAAAAATAATAATACAATTTATAATTGTAAACACTGTATCACAAAGTTATACCATTAAAATAAAAATAATAATATTTTTTTTCCACAGACGACTCCCGTTGGGAGACCATCGAACAGACAAATAGCGGCACCATACAGGATTTCACAGTCAGCTATCAGATTTTATTACCATCCACTGCGTACACATTTCGCGTGATTGCTTACAATCGGTATGGCATTTCGTTCCCCGCCTATTCTAAGGATTCGATTTTGACGCCATCGAAGTTGCATTTGGAATATGGTTATTTGCAGCACAAACCATTTTACCGCCAAACTTGGTTTATGGTTTCATTAGCAGCCACTTCCATTGTCATCATTATTATGGTCATTGCTGTGCTGTGCGTGAAAAGCAAAAGTTACAAATATAAACGTGAGTTTGTCCATTATTTTTAACAGTCACCATATAGACTATTAACCTTTTCTCATTACAGAAGAAGCACAGAAAACACTTGAGGAGTCCATGGCAATGTCTATTGATGAACGACAGGAATTGGCGCTTGAATTGTATCGCTCACGGCATGGTGTCGGCACTGGTACCCTTAATAGTGTCGGTACCTTGAATCGCGGTGCATTAGGCACTCTGGGCAAGAAATCATCTAATCGACCGCCGACAAGTTTGCAATTAGGTAAAAGTCCGCCACGCCCATCTCCAGCGTCTGTGGCATACCATAGCGATGAAGAGAGTTTAAAGTGTTACGATGAGAACCCGGATGATAGCAGTGTTACAGAGAAGCCGTCAGAGGTCAGTTCCTCTGAAGCATCACAGGTAAGAATTACAAAATATGTTATAATTAGAAATAGTTTAGTTTATAAGTAGTTAGTTAAATGAATAAATTTTTTTAACAATAAATTAGAGGGAAAAGATCATTTTTGCTATTGAACTATTTAAAAGCATAAAGAGCCATACATAAATGAATAAATTTTTTTAACAATAAATTAGAGGGAAAAGATCATTTTTGCTATTGAACTATTTAAAAGCATAAAGAGCCATACATAAATGCAAAGAGTGTGAAAGTCTCACTCATTTGCCTCTGTTATTTTTATCCATCAATTTTATTGGAAATGTTATATGGAACAAAACTAAAAAATTATCAATCAGATTTGAATATTTCTTTCCGTTTACACATTTTTTTTCGTCACACAGTTCTGCTTAAACGTCATACACATTGAGCGCACTAAATATTGAGTTCAATATATAATTCAAAATGTGCAAGAAAAAACAATTTGTCATTTCAAACATAAAAAAATCACTAAAAAGCTTAAAATGTTCCGTTAGCTTTCAGTTGCCCAAAATAGTGCACTTGAAATATGCATTCAACTAAACTTTCTTCATATTTATTTATTTTTCAAGCTGAGATTGATAAATCCTCTGGAAGTCAGATAAGTATGTATATACGCGGCTCGGTTTATAAAAGCTGTGACACAGCTAAATGCCTTATAAATATCCACATATATTACGGTTGAATGCGAATATTATCTAATTATTAGTTAAAAATTGTCTTCTGAAAAAAAAATTAGACAGCTTTAACTTAACGCAAGAATAACATAATCTTACATATATCATTATCGAATATGCAAATTACATATTTATATATTTTTTAGCGCTTTTCAACTTCATATATCATAAAGACGCTTTTCTTTAATTTTCAATGTGGTGTACATACTTTTGCACCTAACTATATTGTATATTATTGCAGCATTCCGAGAGCGAGAACGAGAGCGTGCGTTCCGATCCGCACTCGTTCGTCAATCACTATGCCAACGTGAATGATTCGCTACGACAGTCGTGGAAGAAACAGAAACCAGTGCGCAACTACTCCAGCTACACCGACTCAGAACCGGAGGGCAGTGCCGTTATGAGTCTGAATGGCGGTCAAATTATTGTGAATAATATGGCCAGATCGCGGGCGCCACTACCCGGGTTCTCCTCCTTTGTCTGACAATCAACGGAGTTTTAACTTAAGCATTAAATATTTAGTAATAAAGTGAAAACTAGAAGAAGTAACTGACAACTAAAACATTTACCAATTCACAAATAGAAACGAAATGTATGCGCTATTGAACTGACTAGTATGTTAAAATTTAAAAGTGTTTTGAATTTACATGCATAACTGTATTTTTTTAACTTCATAATGTTTAATTAACTAATTTTTAATTATTATTTTTTTATTGTGTGTATGTGTTAAGCTAATTTATTTATAATTATATTAAATTAGCTTCTGAAATCGTTGTGCTTGTGCGTACAAATATATAATTAGAACTATAAATACGTTAGTTCCGCCGATATAAATAATAGAAAGCATACTTTATTCGCTTACAAAAAATACCGTTAATCTTAAGCATAGTATTGTGACACCTTAAATTTGCTGAACTATGTATTTGAACGGGGTGTAGGTGCGTGCAAATCCATAAATTTAACTATCTATAGTTTAGGAAAATATCAACGGTAAATTGTGATAACGGGTAATTTTGCATTTTAAACTAATAATAATGTTAAAACATAAATAAATAATGTGAAGGTTAAACAAGGTTTCTTATGCTATTTTAAAATCAAAATAAAAGATTCGGTAATTGAGTGGCACGAATATTTTGCAGTTGTAGTTAATACAAACTATATTTTGTGAATTTAATATGAGCACGTAAAATCAAATAATGCGTCAATTGCAAATCCCTAATACAATTAATTCATAATTAATGATTAAAAAATATTATTAATATTATTACTATAATAAACATTTCATAGGAATATCAATGCGAAAATGTAAACAAACGACAAAAAATTTTCCAAAAATTTAAAACACTCATTTTTAGTTAATTTTGTTGTTATTTTTTTATAAAACAATTAAACATGTATATACCTATACGCACACTGTAAATATTCACGCCACTCAATTCCAGCGTTCAAAGTATTTTTTAGACTTAATTATAAATTCATTTATTTTCAGCTCTTTTATATTTTTTTACATTTCATATATTTGTTTATTATATTATAAGCAGTATGCTACTTAGTTAAATTATTTATTAGCGCTTAACATAATTTTAGCGGACTGTAATCTCATTAGTTATACAACTAATTGAAACTAAGAACTGTAAATATTTTCGAAACTATAGGTATTTTAGGAGCATTTTTTATTTAATTTAGCTAGGTATTACAATTTCACATGAAACACGTATCGCTTTCATATGTTTACCGCGTGTTTATTCGCTTCAAGTGCTTTGATGTCATTATTACGGTTTAAGTTTTAAAATATTTAATGCTTAATTTTGTAAAATTTTAATGCAATCAATATTGGTACGTATTTACATAAAGCGTTATTATATAGAAATTCATAATTAATATTACGGAATTCATTCACATTCATATCTTGTAAACATCTAATGGCACAAACACATTTCCAATTCTAGCACGACTTGTGTGTAACAAAAGTATAATAATTTTGAAATAGTTAATTAATGATAATAATAGTTATTAAATGGGTACTACTGCATTGCATAGAAATAAACAAACAAACAAATAAAATTAATAATCTTAAATAGGCGTGCATGCCGCACTTTTATCATGGTTTAATTTAGTAATTATGCATACGCTTACATACCTAGGTATTCAAATAATTAAACACACTTGCACCACAGTGCACTCAATAACACACAATAATATTAAATTTTTTCTAAACATTTGGAAAATGTACTCGTACAAAATTACACAAAAATTATATGGTTTGTCTTTAAAACTGTAATTAGAAATAAACTTGAAGTCAATTTCAATACAATTATAAAAAAAAATTAAGAGCAATATCTAAGTATTCGCATGGGTCACATACGTATATCCTAAGATTACAATGAATGTCACATTTCAATCGACTGACTAATATTATTACACACTAATTTTGTAAAGTACATATAAAAGTTGTGAATTTTTAAATTAATTTCGCTCAATCTATTTTTGTATAATAAAATGATTTTCCACAAACATACTTTTTATACACTGCCCCTTTTGATATGCAAACGAGATTAAGCATAAATATAAACAAGCAAATGCAAAGAAAATATATTCGAGTTAAATAACTTGCATTTCATATAATTACATATAAGCACTATTTATTTATTTCTAACTCTCAGTAAAAAAGAAATGCGCTGAACTTAAATATGTATTAGGATAGGTAGATTAGGTCAAATTCAATAGTCAATTAAGTTCGTTAAGTGAGATTGAAAAATTAAAAGAAAAACAAAATAAATATATGAAATTAAAGCAACAATCATTCAATATTAATAAAAGTATTTTTAAATAAAAAACGCACGAAATTGCACTGATTTATCGACTCCAATATGGTATGCATATATGATCCTTATAAAATAAGTTAACAGTAAATGATCTATAATTTAAGTGCCGCGAAAATGCGATAAAGTATTAAATTGTACTTGAAATAAAAAATCACAATAAATTCGAAAAATACATAATTTGTTTTATTTATTTTTACGAACACCTATATTTAACACAATTTATTTGTCAATTTGAATTTCAAGAGCTGTTTGTTTTGCAGGAAGGTGTGGGGTAGATATAAAAATGAAAAAGCATAATTGGTTTTAAAGTACAAAGACAGCACTAAATTAAACCCATAACAGCTACAAATTGTGAGTACAATGCAATCTAATGAAACCGAAAGAATCGAATATTAAAAACACTCGTGTTGGCTTTGGAATTTATAGATATTTTCACTTTTTATCTCATGCAAAAGTCTGAAACAAATACTTTGAGTTAAGGGGTTATATACAGTTAGACGGCCGAAAAAAAGTGAATTTTCCAGAATTTTTTCAGAGAAAACTTTAATTTATTGATCCAAAAATTTATACACATATTATGGTATCTTTTAACTGTATTTTAAGACTTAGTACTAGTAAAAATATTTATTTGAAAAAGAGCTACAGCTGATCTCCAGGAGCTCCTTTCAAAAAAGACGTTTTGCGGTGACCACTATATCTCGGAACTGGATCATCCGAAATTAAAAAACTAAACAGATTTCGTTAAAATAATGTTAAATCTAGTAATTAATCGAAGGAATAAGCAAAATAAAATTTTTTGACAAAATGGCGGTTTCTCAAAAAAAAATCGATTTTTCACCGCAATTTCGGCCTTAAATTGTTTATAAAAAAAATGTTTATCGGAGAGAAAAAATCTTCGATTAATTACTAAAAAATATTTTTTAAGAAGGTCGTGGTGAAATTTAAGACTAATCGGTCTAGCCGTTTTCGAGTAATGTTGGTCACCGACTTTGAAAACACCATTTTGAGAAAAACGCGTTTAAAGTTTGGACCTTGTACTTCCAAGCACTCTGAAACGCCTTTTCAAATTTTTCATTTGCTTGTAACTTTGAAAATATTGACCGGAACGATATGAAATTTTCTGTGTGTATTCTTAAATATATGTACATTAAGAAAATGAAATAAAAAAAATCGATTTTTTGAAAATTCTAACTGTATATAATGATAAGGAAAGAGATATGCACCATGTTTCTCCGCTGGGGCCACACTCTTTGCTTTTCATTTTGAAATTCTTGAAATGCTTTCAGTTGCGATAAATTTTCAAACTTATTTAAAAATATATTTTAGTGTTTAGCATATGTAAATGAAACATACGAGAATTTTAGAAAAAAAACATATATGTATTGTAAGAAAAAATTGGTAGAAAATTAGTCGGCTTGAGTTGCCCGTGTGTACGGTATAGACAACACCAAAAGAGAAGTTGCTGAGTATGAGAACCAAAAATTGTTTCATCTG
Organism: Zeugodacus cucurbitae; assembly: GCF_028554725.1. NCBI lineage: Eukaryota > Metazoa > Arthropoda > Insecta > Diptera > Tephritidae > Zeugodacus > Zeugodacus cucurbitae. The sequence goes on from NC_071670.1 coordinate 31,708,993, forward strand.
AACCCATATGTATGTAGCATGCTTCTTCTTACAAAAACAAAAGTTATGCTTTCCTAACAAATTTATTATTATATTATAATTTTTTTTACTGTTTTATAACTTTCGGTCCTTTAATCTGATAATATTGAATTATCTATTATGTTATGCTCACGAAACCCTTCAAGTGTTGAATCGGTGAGTTACTAGAAAGTGCTACAACAATTTTCCGTGAAAGTTTCTGTGAGTTTCTTAAGGGCGAATTGACTCATATCACCGAAATTCTTGTGAAAGTGTTATCATCTACCTTTTTTACTGAAAGCCTTCAGTATTCGGTAATAATTTTATATGCATATGCGCTATTAATATATTGCTCATAGAGAAATTACCAATACCAATACTGTGAATCAAAAACACAATGAGTTCAAATTAATAAATTTAAAATAGTGAAATATATAAAATAAACAAAGTTTTGTTTAAGTGGAAATAATAATTTTCTGCTTTTTAGATAAGGTTTTTTGCAAGTAAGCTGCATAGCTCACTGTGTTTATGAAAATAATTAGTTTTAGATAATTATCATTTGTTATTTAATAAATATTCGATGTCTCAAAAATGCACCCCTGTGCGAAATGTCTTCAAAGATAATCTGGACCAATTGCAATAGATAAATGTCAGACTTATTGGAATTGTTATTTTTTGTTGTAGAATCGTTCACAGTTTATAAAAACTTTCTTATAATATTAAAATTAAAAATTATTATATAGAAAGAAGAGTATTTATTAGGACATAATGCATTTTCAAGGCCACACAAATCAAGTATACCAAAACATGGAAGAGAATGATGACTCTCGTTCAAATCACTATGACCAAAATGCATATGATAGTGAAGAGGGTAATAAAATAAATTTATTTATATTTATTTAGATTAATATAAATAATATTTTAAAATAAGTAAACATATTACATTTTAATAGATACTGACGATGCGAGTGAAACGGAATTTCGAAACAACAGTCGTAGCAGTAACGCTACAAACACAACAAACGGTGGCAGCAATCACGAATTGAAAGAACAGTATGTCAAAATATTAGTGTACATTTTTTATATCTCTACTAAATTTGTAGCATTAACTTTGCAGAGTATATCAACACAAATTAGCCATATTGAATAAACAGCTGGAAGAACTAAAACATCTCGCACATCCCGACTATGTAAAGCGGGTAAAAAAGCTTGAATATCAGTACAAAGAACGCTTAAGACTGAATGAAATCCATAAAGAATATCTCAAAGAGTGCGTTGAAAAAGACTATCAAGCAGAACGTCGAGCAGCGCAAAAGGAGTATGAAGAGAAAAAGGTAAGTAATGTTAATTGTTTAAATGTTGTATTCTGGACGGAATTTCCGATGGGTTTTATTTGGGCAATTTTTGCATGTTTTCATTGTTCTTTTTTTTTCTGAAGCAAGATTAAAATCATATTTTTATAATTAGGCTACTATTAGCTATACATGAATAATGATTATGATTAAATTTGTTGTACCTGCAGATTGATTTGAAGGAAAACATATTAGCAGATTTGGAAGAGCGGAAGAAACTCATAGAGAATGAGCGATATAATTTGGAGCTAACGAATGACTCAACGGAAGTTAAACCGACCGTAACACGCAAATTGCGCAGACGTCCAAATGAACCAGTACCGGTGGTTGAAAAACGTCGAAAGCCTACGACGGGTCAATTACTTGTATACTTGTTGGACGATAAAGAAATTGATAGTGATATGAAAACGATACAGAGAGGTAAGACGCATTAACAACTGGTGTGTCTACAAAAATAGGCGATAATGTATTTCATATAACTGTTTCCATTGTAGCAACACAGCAAAATGGTGTCGGAAACGTACCCTTCAGTAATTTGCAGCAAGGAGGTTTACTCTCCGAAACTACAAATGCAAATGCCGGCACCAATATTGAGACTCGTATTGAAGATGGCAAACTGCTTTATCAAAGAAGATGGTTCCATAGAGGTCAACAAGTATATGTGGAGGGGAAGGATTTGGCGAAATTTGCAGCAACAATAACCGCCATAGGAAATGAAGTGGTAAGTACATATTAAAAATATACATATTATACTGTTGAAAAAAATCTTAATTTATATATTAATGCAGGTGTGGGTCAAAAAGACTAACGACAGTAAAGTCAAAATAAATATGTCTCATCTGGCTAAAGGCAAAGTTACAATTAAGCGACGCGCCAACTGATCCAACGCCAAAAGTGGCGCTTTCAGCTGCAGTCCTAACAAACACAACACTCCATTTATGGTAATAACAACAGCAAATAATTGATAAACTGTTTACAAATTTAATAAATATGTAATTTTACAAACGTGTAATTATAGATTTAGATTTCATGTTTATATTATAATGTATGTCTCGCAATAACTTATTTATTGTTCCAACAAGAAAAGTCGTCTATTTAATTAATAGTTAATATAATTAGTCTTAAACATGTAAATGATCATCCAACAATTAAAACTAAATTATTATATTCATAACAAAGGAGTATTTTTACACACATATGAATAATTTGATTGGAATGCACTGAGGTATGATTGGACATATACATATGTACAACGTATGTTAAAGGTTGTGAAATTGGATTAAGCAAAAAAATATGAATCAATGATTAAGATGTGCTTATTAAAGATTTTTAATAAGGAACGTTAAAAGAAGCCGATAATTCGAATAGTTCTAAATGGAAACTTTTTCATTTCCTTATTATTACACAATGTACATGTCCTTCTTACCAACAAAATACAAGATATAACAATTTGTTTACTTTTTTGCTAAGCTCATAAATTCAGAGCAAATTTTTTCATTTATCTCTTCCACCCCTGGAATATCTGGCATAATCCACGTTTCATCTGTGCTCTCAAGAGCCTCACTGCATATAGGACACGTTTTATTATTGACATTCCTATGAAGACAATTAATTTGTAATCAAGACATTTATAATGTATATTATATATTTTACAAACCATTGTTCAATACACGGTGTGCAAAAACTATGCGTACAAGGCAGTATTACTTCCGTTAATCGGTCTAAACAAATGGAGCACTCATCAACATGTTCCGAATGTGAACATGATGAAGGGCTGTTTAGACCACTCGATGTTTCGCTGCTTGAATTGCGACCAATATTTACAAGCGAGTTTACTCGTTCCATTATCATCGATGCTGTTATGCGATTATTTTCAGCGGATGCTGCGCCTGTCATTTCATCATCTATTGGAGTTTGGGATAGTGAACTTCGACGTGAACACTGTTGGATACGTAAAATTATAAAATTAAACCAATATTATTCTGTATCTGTTATATTTACCAGTTGATTTTCGCTTGACATTAAACTTTCTAAATGAGACTGGAAAGTCCTAAAAACGCACAGGAATTGCTTTAGATTAAGAAATTTATAGCTTTCAATTTTCCTCGTAGTAGGATCTACTTTTATGCAAGCAATTTTGACCATTGCTTTCCACAACAAAGATGTGTCTGTACCGCGTTTGATAAGGAATACCAGCTGCTTACCATTTGGATCAATACATTTTCGGGATCTGAAATTGTGTTCATTAATTGAAATTAAAGTAATAAACTACCTAGAAGGCCGGGTAGACATGCTTCATTGAAAGTATGTTTGTAGCGCAGTTCTGTACATCTTATTATAAATAAAAAACAACACTTCTTACAGCTCGTTTAAGCTATCCAGGCATGCTTTAAAATCTTCATAACTTAGAGAGTTTATTTCCGAGAGTACTTTGGCATGGCGAATAACTTGCATATGAACGGCGTCTACTGTGTCTGGAATGGTGCTGTCGCTAATTGATTGAACTTGTCCCATTGCACTTAATATTGTATTCTTTCCAAAATTAGGTATATGTAGTTATTTCTTGGCAAATTTATTTATTTAAGATATATTAGAAAATTTAGCACATATTTGTACGCTCCATTACTTTATCTCAAAACGTTGCTTGATTTATTACTAAATAATTCGCTTTGCTTTATAGAATTCACAGAAATTGCAAACCAAAATGATAAAATTGACATTTCTGCTTTGTCGGAGACTGTGTATGTTTGTGTGTGTGTAACAACAACTGAAACGAATTACACTGATAAAGAAACATACAAACGAATGCAGCTAGGTCGACTTACAATGAACCCTACAAGCTGTGAATTTATATTATTACTTCGCCTACACATTTTTAAATTATTTGTAAAATTTATACAATTAGTAAACTGAAAACATGCATTGATATATAAAAAATACCCTCTTCCAATATTGCATCCGCTTTATGTCAAAATATTTTCTTTACTAGCAATTTTCTAACTCGCACCCGGCGTATTGCCCTTGAAAACAATTACAGCTTAATTTGTTAATGATTTTAATATTATGATTATATTTATATGTAGTTAAAAAATTTGTAATATTCCAATTGTTGTTCGTCTCGACTTCGATACCCAATAACACTTTCTCTCCAAACATTTGTTTTAACCTTCCACAACTTTTCTTGGCAACAATAGTGGCCATTTGCAAAAATTATATATTTAAGTTGTTGGGTGATAAATACGCACATCTTCAACACATCCAAATACACAAAACCAGTACATTCTTGAATCAGAAGTGACCTTTTTAATTTAAAGACCACAAATTGAAAAACTCTGCCATAATATAATCAACCACATATATAAATCACTATTTCACTATTTTAAAACACCGTAATTCAAGATTGTTTCATTTTTTTATTTACTTTAAAATAAAAAATCCCGTCTGGAACATCATTTTATAACTAAATAAGTGGTTACGATATTTTCATATCCACTTTTTATTGTGGGCGTGCACCACGTCCGAATCCACCACGGAAATCAACATCAGCAGCACCAGGACCAGCATCTCCCTTCTTGTCGGGTCCACCGGGCGCACGTCTGTAAGCAGTACGATCCTCACCGGTCTTGGTAGAGTCACCAGTACGAGCAGATGCCGCTGGGCGGGGACGCATTGTCTCAGAACGAGCTGGGCGTTTCAATGTGGCTGGCACAATTTCAGGAGGCAAATGCAAGTAACTGCGGAGGTACTCAATACCTTCGTTGGTCAAATACCAGTAGTAATGTCTCCATGCGAATTGTTCCTTAACCAGGCCACGCGAATGAAGCGACTGCAATGTTTTGATAACATGCAAGTTGGGAATAGTTTCCAGCTCAGGGTGCTTGGGAGCGTGGAAATCCTTTTTGGCGACAATAACACCCTCTTTGAAGAGGTACTCGTAGATAGCTACGCGATGAGCCTTTGGCATAAACATCCTGAAATATAGAAACAAACAAATCAATAAAGAAGGTTCACTCAATTATATCGAGGAATATATGTATATTAATGTGATATCAATGACCGCTATTAATCGGTTTACGTATTAGAATACCAAACATAATTATTTAGAATTCATTTGTCTTGAACATACATCAATTTAGTTATATATGATACAAATATGTTTCACAACCATTATTTGATTCTGTACACATATCATTTTAGTGATTACACAGATTTTCAACGATAAATTTTAATAATTTTTACATACTTTAGCGTCTTTTGTGGAGCAGTCACCGGAAAGAAAGGAAAGGTTAGATGACAGCTGTCATTTTGGGCTTTGACATTCAGCACTTCAGCGGTTTTGTCATGTCGCCGTCATTCAGCGCGTTGCCAACAATAAACAATTACCAATTGTGAATTGTGATAAATAAATACATACAAATAATTTTCTTGATTGCTTTAGAAATGCTTTTTAAGCAAAGCAATATAATTTAATGAGAGCGAAAGCTTCAGAAAGATCTATATAAAATAAAATAACCAAAAATATAATACAACAAAACCTATCTTTTACATTTATCTATTTTGATGCACTTGTTTTGTATCAATACTACTATGAATGGAAGCTAAAAAATATTATATAAATAAATCTATTAATTACACAATTATTATACAAAATCTTTCATTAATCTGATTATATTCATATGCTATATATAAATATCGCTCTGTTCTCTGTTAATTTTTTAATCAAAGTGATCCTTATTTGTATTACATTATTTTTATTGATATATGTATGTATATCCATTATAATCCAACGCTTCGAGAATATATATTTCGAGAATATATTTCTCCAATGATACCAGGTTTTACTTTTTAGAATTTACTATTGTGAATGGGTTCTATTAAAAATTATTGTTTAGTATGAGTCAAAGGGCAAGTAGGAAAATTAGCAAAATTTACTACGTGAGATAAATATAATATAGAAGACAGAGAAACAAATATAAGACAAGATTACGACATAGTGGCGCAACAGGACCCTTGAATGGGAATAGGCAACATGAAGAATTGTCAAATGAAAACGGATATGCTATGAACAGTGAAACAAATTGAACATGAAATAGATTACTTTAGTTAACCGTATTTAAATAAATCATATTTGTTAACTAAAGTGATATTTACGTGACCCTAAAACAGAAATCTCTTAAGAACACATTTGTATCATATTTAAATAAATATTTTTTTAATTTCGTCAACCTAGAAATTAAAAAAAAAAATTGAGCGAATGATTAAAAAAATGTGTGTTTGTGATGTTTTCAGCAAAAGTTTCTTTTATTGTGAAAATGATTATTGCTTTTTTATTTTGTAAAAGTATAGGCGTCTTCAAAGATTTTCCCTTTCTCGAATAGTGTTAAAGACAGCAAACAATTGTGCATTTTAAAATATTGATTATACAAATAACCATAAAAATATGCAAATGAATTTCTCTGAAGGAAATCGTTTTCAATTATATCAATTTACATATAATGTCTAATAGATAGCTTACTATCTATGGACGACATTGCCAAAGTTTGCCAAGAACTATCTTGAACCAGACATAAGTACATACTCTCTCAAGGTTATTTAGTGAAAAATTGTTTCATATTAATATTAAATCTTTTAAAATTTTAAAGCGCCAAATGCAGTGTCACCAACCCAGGGATGTATTTATTTTAATAATGTATTTAAAAGTTAGTTGAATCGCGTTATACACTTGTACATAACATATAACTAACTTATCAATACATAACATTTAATACCACGATAAAATGTAATAAATATGCGAAATAATTTAAAATAATTCCAAAATTAATGAAAATAATTATTTAATTTTATTATTATTTAAGTACTGTCCATCGGACTTTAAATTTTTTGTGAAGATTAAATGCTAGCACAACACCCCAATTACCACAATTGTAGCAAAAAAGCGTAGCACACAACCCAAGTACGCCTCGGTGGTGTGTTAAAAGATGAAAATTTATGTAAACAAACCAAAGATTTTCCGCTGTACATATATACTGAGATAAATACTATTCATTTGTACATACAGCCAACGCACACCAAATGCGACAAACTCGTTTCAAATCGGCTTGTTTGTCGAACAATACGAGTACATGCCACAGCGCAACCTACGCCGAATGAAACAAAACAAAACAAGTCAAGACAGAAATACACGTTTCGATGCTTATTGCTCCATCATCTGTTTCGTCTGTTTTCATAGATTTTCATTGCGTATACGAGTTGAGTTAGAATGAATATTGACGCGGAAAAATTATTGTATTTAATCGAATCAAGAAGCCCCATATATAATAATAAAAATAAAGAGCAATCAAATAAATTAATAACGGCAAAATTATGGGACGAAATAGCTACCGAAATGAATTGTGATGGTAAGTTTCATTATAACTATTTGTATGGCACAGCGAGAAAGATACGAAAGCAACTTACATATTATGTACATGTATATGTATGTATATATATGTTTCTCCAGTCGTTAAATGCCTAAAGTTATATTTTAATTAAACATACCAAATTTTATATCTTGCAGTAGCAGCATGCAAAAATAAATGGATAAATTTACGAAACTCATATTCGCGGTATCTGAGGGAAGAAAAAGACAAACCATCTGGATTGAGTGGTAAGCAAAGGCGGAAGTGGTACTTGGCAGATGCTATGTCTTTTTTAAAAAAATCTGTGCATCAGCATCATGGTTTGAACAGTAATTCAGATAGCTCTTATATCAAAGAACAAACAGTCGACATGTCGCAGAACGAGTTTAAGGATGTTTTAGATGAAGAAACTGTAAATAGTGGTAGAAGCAGTCCAATACCTACGAAGAATAATAGAACATCACTAACTGAGATGGTAGCAGAACAAATTAGTGAGTATCTTCACGCCAAAACGAAGAAGAAACTAAACGAAAATGGGAATGCATTATTTTTTAAAAGCTTGCTCTCTGATTATGAAAAACTATCCAGCAGAAGGCAGAGAGTATTCCGAATGCATATGGTAAATAAAATGAATGAACTTCAAGAAGAAGAAGAAAATGATTATTTAAGTGCCTCAACGCCATACGTAGTTAATGAATGCAAATAAATATTTGTGTAATTAATTATTTATTTTTTCATATTGATCATTGTAATAATAAAGTATTTTGAATTAAAAATATGTACATATATGAATTTAAGGTTTAAACAGATTCTAAATTTCGTTTTCTTTCATTGAAAATGAACATTCGGACGGTGCCCGGAAGGTTTCCTGGCAGGCTAGCCTTGAGTCAGCCGAAACTTATTAACTTGTATTTTTTTCTATTATACATACATATGTGCAGTGACACACGAAATTATCATGGAATCTATAGGTGCCCTATCGATGATAAAAAGCCAAACAATTTTTTATGTTTTTTTCATTTTTTGTTATAAAGGTATAATAATGAAAAAAAATAAGTACAAGTAATATTTCATCAAACAACAATAAAAGCAATAACGAAACTAAATGTAAAATTAGTCAGTGTGTTCAATTTTGTGATTAATATAAACAGGGTTAAAAATTAATATTAGTACTAAGTATAACCACCTTTAGAGAATATAACGGCTTTGATTCTTCTTGTCATACTACTACACAAATTTGCGTTTCTGATGAAAAATAGGTACGGAGATTGTTTAGGCCAATCTAGCCTACTAACGCGGACGTTACACGTTCAAGAAATTTCTTTCAAGTTTCCACACACGCACTTTCTGAACTTGAAAGCCATCTTGCTTTGACCCCTTTCACACAGGCAATTCCTGTTGCGGCAATTCTTAGTTTTATAGGAGAAGGGGCGACGAGAAGAGGAGAATCGCGCCGAGTCTGCTGTGTTCGAGCAACACGTTTTGTGTTCTTATTCGTAACAGTTCGCTGCTACGTAACAGTGTTGCATTTGCGCACATTTTAAAATTAATGTTTACAATATATTTGAACATTTGAATTTAATCATTTAATTTTGTATGTTTTTTTTCATATATTTCTTTATTTATTGAATCTGCTCTTTGGAGCCTAACAATAAGTTATAAAATCTTAATTCTAATTAAAACTAGACAAGCTCAACCAATTTATTGAGTTGTTTTGGTGAAACGTTGCTCCTCAGGGTGCTGGCATATCTCTTCTTTTTAGACGTGATTGATTGCAAGAATGTAATAAAGCATTAGCCAATGGGTTTGGGTGATCGCGGAGTTTGGATAAATATTTATTTCTGCTGTTGTCTACTTCTTTCTTTACCACGAGAATACCAAGATCTTTATGGATATTTTCATTACGCATATACCATGGTGAGCACGTGATTGTTCTAAGCATTTTAGATTGGAATCTCTGAATTATATCGATATTGGTTGCACAGGTCTAGGCTAAGTTTTGAATTTTTATTTAACAGCCAATTTAAATTTGCAGCTCTTATCTTCATGCAGGTTATTTTGCTCGATATGTGTTTTCTCCACGTGAGCCTTCTATCCAAGTGAATACCAAGATATGTTACTTCAGTCGCTTGGGGTACTAAAATATTGTTCATTTTAACTGCCGGACACGTTTTTGGTCTTAGAGAAAATGTAACATGCTTGCACTTCTGTTCGTTTACATTTATACGCCAGTTTGCTAGCCATTCTTCGACAAAAGTTAAGTGCTCCTCTAATACTCTTGATGCTCTGATAGGGCATTTGTTTCGGCTCACTAAAGCTGTGTCATCCGCAAAAGTTGATGTCAAAATATTACTAGCTGCTGGAAGGTCTGCTGTATATATTATGTATAGAGTTGGCCCTAAAACACTGCCCTGAGGTACACCAGGTCTTATTGGTCGTTCTTCAGATATGAAGTCTCCTACTTTGACAGTAAACTTTCTATTTTTTAAATAAGATTCCAAGGTTTTATGCATTTCGAGAGGTAAGCTTTTTTTAATCTTATATAAAAGCCCGTCATGCCACACTTTATCGAACGCCTGAGCCACATCTAGAAATATAGCAGAACAGTACTCTCTATACTCGAACGCCCTTCTGATTTCGTTAGTAATTCTATTTACTTGTTCTACAGTGCCATGTTTTGCACGAAAACCGAATTGGTGCGTTGGTATTACATTATTTTCATGGAGGAAAGGAGACACCTTTGATAGTAACACTTTTTCAAATATTTTAGAAAGACAGGGTAGAAGACTGATTGGTCTGTATGAAGACGGCTGTGTCAAGTCTTTACCTGGTTTCTCTATCATGATGATCTGCGACTTTTTCCATGAACTTGGATAGTACCCGAAATTGAGAATAGCGTTAAAGAGCAAGGAGAGTACTGTTAAAGCAATATTTGGTAACTCAATTAGCATTTTTGGAGTAATTTTATCGTGTCCTGCCGACTTTTTAGGATTCAGCTCTTTTATGATTTTAATAATTTCAGAAGATGACGTTTGAATAGACCCAAGCGACTCGTTAGCGCTATTGGAGATGATTGGCAGCTTAAAGCTGTTCTTTGGGCAATTTAGGTTGAAATACCTTTTCTAGGTGATTTGCGAAACAATTTGCCTTATCCTCGTCACTTCGTGCCCAGTTTCCACCCAAGCCTCTTATAGGCAAGTTGGAGTCGACTGGAGGCTTCATTGACTTTTGGGCTTTCCAAAGAGAATTTCCTTTGTTTGAATTTGGACACAGTTTCTTTACATAATTGTGAGTGTGGTATTCTTCCTCACGTTTAAGCGCTGTTTTTAGTTTTCGTACAGCATATTTTAGTTGCAGCTGAGTAGAAGGGGAGCGATTTAACTGTCATTCACGTCTAGCTCGCCTTTTTTCATTTACAAGCTTTTCTATTTCATTATTAGTGATTTTTCTGCGGATAATCGGTTTATTGCTTATGTTTGGTGTTGCTATGACAGCTGCATTTGATATTACATCATTAAATTCTCTTATACCTTCATCAATATCTCTTTCTGTATCTATTTTTACATCAATATTAATGTGGCTACTCACATATTTTTTGTATTTTAACCAGAGATATTATATCAAGGTTATTGTGGTTCATAATGGTTTGGTACAACTGGCGTCCTTTCGGATTATTAAGACGTGACCCCCAGTACATGTGTTTTGCATTATAATCTCCACCTGCTAGAAATCTATGACCTAGCGTTCCAAAAAAGTCTTTAAATTCGCTATCTGTAAGTTTAAAACGAGGTGGGCAGTATATAGCCGATAGATTTAAATCACAACCCCGATTTTTTAACGATATTGTTGTAGCTTGTAACTGTGCTGTAGCATGATAACCCAGAGTAAAGTGGTTTAACCGGTTTCTACCCAATACTGCCGTTCCGCCATGTGCTTTACCATCCGGGTGATTTGTAACATACAGTCTAAATCCCGGTATTTTAAAATTGTTTTTGTTTGTCAGATGAGTCTCTGATATTAACATTACATCTATATTTTTTTCAGACAGAAATCTAATAATCTCTAGTTTATGTTGGTTAACACCGTTAGCGTTCCATATACTAATGTTTAGTATGCTCATTTTTTACTTAATAAAGTTTGCAGCATTTGGTTTTGTGATTTTATTAAATCTTGGATCATGTTTTGCATTGTAGACATAAATTGTGTCATACATTGCGTAAGATTTATAATCATAGTTTCAATACCACTATTTGGAGGATTTTGCGATGGTTGCATTTGTACATTGTTGCCTTTTACAACATTGGCATAGCTCCCTTGTACAGTATTATTTTTAATATTACTAGATTTCGGAATATGGTCTGTGATATCTATAATGTCAGTGCGGGGAATATGTAACATTTGGTTACGTCGTGCTTGAATTCCCTGCGACAACTTCGATTACAAATCTTTATAAACAGGACAACCCCTGTAGTTGGCAGTGTGACTTCCTCCACAGTTGCTGCATTTTTTGTTTAAATCCTCTTTCTTGAGGATACATTTTGAAGTGGGATGTAAATCTCCACATACCACACAAACACTGCGTATTTGGTATGCCCATACTCTTGGCAGTTGGTGCATTGTACCGGACCGTTTCTTTTGTGTGGTTCTTCTACGGTTACTCTACGGTGCAGCAAATATTTTAAATTATATATTGGATGCACTTCGTTCGTTTTAAGCTGGTTAGAATTCGGCATCAATTCAATTCTAAACATTGGTTGTGGTACTTTGTTTCTGTTAAAGATGTTTACAACAGTTTTAACTTCAAAGCCACATTCTTCAAGAGCTTCTTTGATTTCACTAGAGTCTACAGATGAGGCACTATATGAAAGTTTTTTGTACTGTATTTTGTATGTAATTTGCAAATACATATAGAAATATGCATAATATAATTAAAATGTGTTAGAAAATTGAGAATAACGATATAAATTAGTTAATGAAATATATTTTTTTGCTTGGAAACGATGCGTACAAGAAGTTGAGAAAATTATATGAAAGAGAATGAGAGAAAGACACGAACAGAGTTGTCGAACAATAATTGTTCGTGTGAACGCAATGGGCGATAGCAAAAGAGAATCGCCCGAGAATTAGCAACAGGAGTTGACTATGTGAAAGTGGACTTTAAATTTTTGCGAGAAAGAAAAAATAAAGACTTATGAATCTATTTTGGCGATAAATGGAAGCAGTTTTCTTGACGACGGCATCTCTGTAGCAATAATTGAATATCAAATTGCTTGCAGCCTACGTCTTGGTTTTCAATTGATGTCATTTTTGACAATTAATTCGTGTGATCAAATTGAAAGCAAATTCCTTCCCGTGTAACAGCAGCGTAACGTTATAGTCCTGGAGCAGTGATCGGCAGCCCATTGCCCGCGGAGCGCTCTCTGAGCGCACACTGAGTGTACGTGTGAAACACACGTACTTGCAATCATTTTTACACCATAGACGCGATGTCAGGTCAGTTGCTTGCTGACTTCACAGCGAGCAGGACGTATTGTGGATTGTACGCACGAATGTATGAACACAAAAGACAATGCTTTTATATATATTATAATATTTCTATTTAGATTATTAATTTTTTATTATTTTTGCAAGTTAGTCCATAAAAACAAAGCGATTAATTTTCCAACTTCATTCGCCATTTAAAATGTTTGTAATATAATTAATAATTGTGTGTTTAATTCGAAGTAGTACTATCGATTTTTGTTTTGCAAAAAATGTAATTTACATAAAGTTTACTGGTTTATAATGTTTTCATACACATTTCTACGCAGTAAAAGCAATTGATTGTATGTGTTCACTATAAAAATTATTTTTAGGAAACCAGTATTGGTCCTAATTTCACCAGTTCTAAAAAAGTACGGGACCAGTAGAACAGAACTCTTGGTCAGTTGAGTAGCTTTCAACACGCATACACTCTCACAAAATAAATTGTTTGATTGTATAAGTTTGCCGACCACTGTCCTGCAGCATTTACGAGAATCATTGTCCTGTTGGAAGACAATATCTGACCCATTTTCAGCTAAGTCACCTGCAGTACCGAGCAAATGACTGCGCAAAATCTCAATTCAAACTTTAGCATGGGCTTATGCGCGTTGTGCCTCTGGTTTCGCACTCTTGCATCTCCACATCCATTATCGCCCATCCAATCTCAAACGATTCAACGGAATTGTGATTAATTTCATGAGTCACTGTATATTCTAATTCTTAAGGCTAACTACAAAGGTAGTTAGATGTAGAGGACAGAAGAAAGAAATGTATATCAAAACTCTATGGTCATCCAAAACAATTGGTCAATGCCATGAAACATTCCTATGATCAAACTCGCTTGAAAAGAAGCTATCAGACTGGCTGATAAAGAGTAGCGTAATATCAAAACAGATCAATCACTTCTTTGAACAAGCCCGTTTTTAATTAGATTCAAGATTTTATAACTTTTTGTTGGTCTCCAAAAATGCAGATCCATTAAATAAAGTATATTGAAAAAAAACACATTTTATATATAGATTTTAATAAACTATATTGTATAAGGTACTTTTGTTTCACCCTGTAATATCGTCTACCCGCACGAGTTAACACTGATTATTTATTTGCCGGTTATTCCATGGACTTTGATAACAAACTCTTATAGCTGATTATCGTATAAGACTCACCTGCTTACCTCATTGAATGATGATCGCTCTTCTAATAAAAATTCCTCAAAAATTGATTTAATTTAATTGCACTTCATACATAAATACATAATTTTTTTTACAAATTTATTCATAATACTATTTAGTACTATTAAACATACTTATAATTATACTCTCGCAACAAATGTTGCTAAAGAGAGTGTTATAGTTTTGTTCACATAACGGTTGTTTGTAACACCCAAAACTAAACGAGTTAGATATAGGGTTATATATACCAAAGTGATCAGGGTGAAGAGTGGAGTTCAAATCCGAATGTCTGTCTGTCCGTCCGTCCCTCCGTCCGTCTGTGCAAGCTGTAATTTGAGTAAAAATTAAGATATCTTGATGAAACTTGGCACACTTATTTCTTGGCACCATAGGAAGGTTGCTTTCGAAAATGAGCAAAATCGGACCACTGCCACGCCCACAAAATGGCGAAAACCGAAAACACGTAAAGTGCCATAACTAAGCCATAAATAAAGCTATGGAAATAAAAATTGGTATGACGGATCGCACAATAAAGGGGCATATTTGGATGTAATTTTTTTGGGGAAGTGGGCGTAGCCCCGCCCCCTACTAAGTTTTTTGTACATATCCCGCAAACCAATAGAGCTATATAAACCAAACTTTCTGCAGTCGTTTTTTTTAGCCACTTCCTAATACAGTCCAAAAATGAAAGAAATCGGATCAAAACCACGCCCCCCTCCCATACAAAAGTTAGGTTGAAAATTACTAAAAGTGGGTTAACTCACTAACAAAAAACGTCGGAAACACTAAATTTCACATACGAAATGGCAGATGAAAGCTGCACTCAGATTTTTTTACTAAATGGAAAATGGGCGTGGCGTCGCCCACTTATGGGTCAAAAACCATATCTCAGGAACTACTCGACCGATTTCAATGAAACTTGGTTTGTAATAGTTTCCTTACATCCACATTCCACATTCCTTACATTCACAACCACGCCTCATCAAAAGGGGAGTGTCTCATCTGAGGCTTTCTTCCAAAACCCTACGCACAACCGCAGAAGCGGGTTCGCCTTCTCACTTTAGCTCGCCTCCAAACGGCTGTTTGAGAGGAAAATTTTGCGCAAGATTTATCGACCTGGTTACACTTGGAATCTCCAACTGGCGCTGAACTGCGAAGGAAAGAGACGAGTGGCGCGCCCTCATCGATTCGGCTATAACCGGCTAAACGGTTCAACGCCAATCACATACATACATACATGTTACTCGGGGCGAATGTAGCTTTCAAATGGTGAAAGAATTTTTGATATCGGCACAGTCGTTTTTGAGTTTATTCATTACAAACATACATACAAACCTTTCCTCTTTATAATAGTAGTATAGATAATATTGCTAAACATTGTTTAAGCTCATGAATACATTTTGAACTGTACAAGGAAGGGTACAAATCAGTATAGCAAGTGTAAACTACTTTATAACCGGTATGATCAGCTAACTAAATTAGACATTAGGGTACGTTTTCCGCTTTGATAATTTCTTGAAAATATAGTTGTAATTCTTTTAGCATTATTATTATTTTAATTATTGCAAAATTTAATTTTGCAGCTTAAATACGTAATAAAATACCAACTGATTAAATTATCTATAATTGGTATAAACCTGTTGTTTTTTCTGACTTGTTCAATTTCATTCAGAAAATTCCACATTTAAACTAGTTTACGTGTATATTCTTCGAACCTATCTTTCAACTAATAATACACTTCAATATTTATAGTTGCTCTTAATGTATGGGGCAAAGTGCAGCGTCCTGATTTTCATATACACTGTCCACCTGTATGGTACATTGATCGGGTATTTTCACACATGAAATTATATGACCAATTCACGTGAAGTCATATACTTTCATGATGACTTGCAAATACGTTTTTCTTGCTATTTTCTCATACATACATGTGTATATGAAAACAATGACGACAAGATTCGCAAAATAATTGTAAAACCTTGATAAACGTACACTTCAATATGTGAATATTAGGTGAAGCTAGTAAGGCAGGACTTTACAATTGATCGTTGCTCAACAAATGTCTTTGAACCATTTATATTTACGTCTCATCTATTAGATACATATGTACATATATGTATGAAATAAGTACTTCATATAAGCGCACAGATTAATCGAGTTTAACGAACAAACGTAAAACTATTTATATACACAACTGGCCATAAAACTTAGAATTTGATATGACTGCAAATTTATGACTCCACCTGTATGTGAGTAGATTTATATAGACTGATTCCTTGCTGCCGTTAGATTAGCCAAGCGTTTGACTCTGAGATTACGGGCAATATTGTATAATTGATTTTTATTTGGCATTGGTATAATTGAAGTGAAGACATTATCAGCATTAACCCTACCCTGCGCTTTCGCCCCAATACGTAGTAAGATGTAAGTATTACCGCACGAGCCAAGAAGTATGTATTCATGTACATACTAGTATGTGCGAAATAAAAGTGTATAAGTATGGAGATTATAAAATTTCTACCGTTTCATATTGAAGTAGCGGACTCTTCATGACAGCGTTGGCTATAAAAGTTACCGACAAACATGTACCAACTGCAGTTCATACCCAATACGCGTGCGAAAGGTAGGGATTACGGACTGATCCTAGTGTTCGGGTACACAATCAAGTTTAAAATTTACAAACGAAATGGCAGCGCGGCATTACTTTGCAGCGTTTGCGCTGCTTTTAGCTGTATTTGCGCATAATTGCTATGCTGAAGAGTCGACAGCTTTGGCCGCCGTTTCAGGATCACCGTTCAAGAATGATCTCGCTTATACGTTTTATAAAGAAGGCGCAAAAATTGGTGCTGAAGCATTTAATTCGTCATACAGAGCGTACGATAATTCACAGTGCCTGAAGGATATTGATCGCATATCACAAGCTCTTGATGAGTACTACGAATGGGCTATTGAGTGTAAGTAACTTTGCTACATAAATTTGAATACGAGTAAGAACTTAAAGTCGTGTGCGTGTGTATAATTATTAAATTGCGGGATTAATTATTTTTTCCGGCTTATACGCAAACGTGCTATACAAATTTTTGCAACAGGTTGTTAGTTATATTGCTAAATGATGCACAGAAACATTTGAAATGTTCTAATGATTGCTGTTCAGAACTAATACAATTGCTTCGAGTTCACAGAAACATCGTTTTTCAAACTTGATTGTCGATAATAAGATATTTACGATTAAAAAATCTAAAAAAAGCAAAAACAACGAAAGAAGAATAATGATAAAATATAAATATAAAGAGAAAAAAAATATATAAATTAAAATTTAAAAAATAAAAAAAAATATTTATAAATTTAAATATATGTTTTTTAACTATAACAGTTTTATTTTGTTTAAACATAAAAAATATAGCTTCATTGATCTATTCCATTCTATTTTTATTCCACTTCATTTGTTCCCATTTATTTATTTAATTTGTGTATTTTTTATTTAAAATAAATAATGTTCACTTATAACTTGAAGTACCATGATATCAACTGCCTTAATTCAATCCACATAATATTCGTCACGTTCACTTTTACAGTTATTGTTTTAAGTATTATCGATGATATAATTTGTGTTTCGATCGTACATTTACGAATCACCGCCATTCGACATTGCGAAAGATATTAGCAAAAACTTTAGTCTTAATCGGCAAATTGCACATAGCGTTTCATAAATCTCTACTTTTTAAGATTTATTATCCAAGTCAGTGATAAACTTTAAGTAGCATTCTGCATACGTTTTGTTTTTGGGAATACCGGCCATAAATCACAATGCAATCATAAAACATCATAAATAGTTGCGATAGTAGCAGTGTTATGGTCTAATCAAAAGTATATATAAATGCATATCTTGAAACACACATATGTACATGAACAGCTGCCGAAAGATTTTAATTCATTAACGGAAACAATTGCTCCACACATTCATACATACACAAGTACAAATGTATGTGAGTTAGTGCCAAATGCAAAGTTCAATTGCAGATTATCGATAGATAAGCGATTGTTCTTTATTACTCAATATAAGGTGAACTCGAAAAAATATAAAGACATTAATAAAAGAATATGATATTTTTGCAACGTTGGTTGCACATGTGCTCTATAAATATTTTCGTATTGTAGAATAGTAGATATGTACAATACAAATCGGTTTGCTTGATCCATTTTTGATTTTTTTTCCTTTTACATCGATTCATTCTTAATTATCAAGTTTTAGCTAATACTTAACACTATATCATACATTTTACAAATAAGTCTATTTGACTTCCTGGATTTAAACATAGCTTTCTTTTTTAATACAATTTGGACAACACATATACTAGCTAACCTAAAGGGTACTATAGGTAGATTAGCCGCTTTGGAAGCAATATTTCTGCTCTCATTTATACTTATACATTGTGATGTGGTCGAAGGTTTCACTTTTCGGTCAAGGTCAAGGCACTTTTGTTTATAGTGGGAAACTGAATTCGATACTCTGCTCTAGTCGTATTGTTAATAAAGTAGCATAAGTAGCAAAATCAAAATATCCTTAAAATATATTATGTTTTAATAAACCTAATTTTGTTCATTACAGTTCCCGACACATGGGGTCGACTGCCTGTTGGCTTGATGTGGGGCCATGCACTGAGCTTTGGCGCCTATGAAGAATGTATTGCCGCTTCTTGGGAATTCGGTAGAGACGATGTATTGCGTGGTCAATACTGTCTCGCACGTGTACCAATTAAAAAATATATGGACGAGATTAAGCCACGTGAATCGACTTTGCAAGCAAGGATCAGTTACAAATATAAGAGGCCCGAAGTATTCGAACTGGGTATTTGTATACCAAGTTCATGCTCCGCCGAATTGGGTAACAAAATATTGACAGAAGTAATGAATAGACACTACGATGCTGGTATCTCTTCAACTATGGTCCATGAGAAATACTGTAAATATGAGCAGCCCGTCAAACTACGTGGTATCGACATTTTTGCAATGTAAGCGAATTGATATACATAACTACTCCGAAGTGGTCTATGGCAACTTATTTTTGAATATTTTACAGTGTTTTCTTCAGCTTCATTGTTTTCTGCATGTTTGCCAGCAGTGTTTATGATTACATTAAAACGAAAAATAATCGTGAGTTGCAATCAAGACTCCATTTAAGTATACGTACATAGTTAATCCGTTTCAAATTTCAGAACCAAAGAAGCCACTATTCGTTGCATTCTCTGTACTCACTAATGCTCCAAAGATTTTCACTGTGAAAAAAAGCAACAATCCTAATGTCATCCAATGCCTCAACGGCTTGCGTTGTTTCTCAATGATGTGGGTGGTATTTGGTCACGGTTATATGACTTTCTACGAGTTGCCTCATATTAACAGAGATAAATTCTATACCGTAAGTCTTTGAAGATTTTTAGGGATTTTACTTATAAATTTTTATTAAATATTGCCACATTTCCACTTCTTTTATAGTGGGTCGAAACTCCCTATTCCATGTTGGTGCAAAACGCTACTCTCTGTGTGGATACATTCTTCTTCATGTCTGGTCTATTGATGTTATGGGGTGCTTTCCGCGAAATGGAACGCACGTAAGTTTTTATAGTTGCTTGTTAGAAAGATTCAGTTAAACAAACAAATATTTCTTTCTCTACCTTAGTAAAGGAAAACTGAATCTGGGCTTGATGTATTTCCATCGGTACATTCGTTTGACTCCAGTGGTAGCTGTTGTTATTCTCTATATCATGTCACTTTACAAATATTCGGGTCATGGTCCTATGTGGATGAAGATCGGTACTCAAGATGATCGTTGTTCGGACACATGGTGGGCAACTCTGTTGTATGTGCAGAATTATGTTTTTCCTAAGAAGATTGTGAGTATAAATAATCCATTAATGTATATTTATGAGATGATTGTAAAATTTCCTCTTTTTCAGTGCATCAGTCAGTCTTGGTACTTGGCTGTAGATACACAGCTCTACGTTATTTCACCACTCATCCTTATTCCACTGTGGAAATGGGGCAAGAAGGCGCTCGCTCCAATTATTCTCTTTGGTGTCCTTTGCATGGGCTGCACTTTCGCTACTTTCATGACATGGAAATTCACTCTCTTCCGTGTGGACGATGATCATGTTGATGATCGCCAACGTTTGACCTACTATCCCACGCACACCCGTGTGCCCACTTGGTTGATTGGTGTTATCTTCGGCTACTTCTTGTATAAGTATAACCGCGGTAGACAGATTGCATTGGCCAAGAAATGGGTCATTACCGGTTGGGTGTTGGCATTTGGTGTTATGTTGACCGATATGTGGGGTCCCTATTGGCGTATTCTACCTGAGAATCCAAGTGCACCCATTATTGAAGGTGCATTTTACGAACCATTAAGTCGTGCTTCTTGGGCCGTCGCTATTGGTTGGATTGTGTGGGCCTGCTACAACGGTCATGGCGGTATAATCAACGATTTCCTCTCTTGGGGTTTCTTCACAGGCTTCAGCCGTCTCACATACTGCATGTATGTAATCCACAGAATTGTTCAACTCGTGAATGGTGGTCGTATTCAAACCGATACACACTTTGGCGATTACGAAATGGTATGTATTATATTGATGGTTTAAGCAAAAGTTAATTAAACTAAATGTTTTCAATTGTTAATATATAGGTCCTTCGCTGGTGGCATGATTTCGGCGTCGCCCTAACACTTTCCGTATTCGCCACATTGGCTTTCGAGGCACCCATTTTGGGCATTGAGAAGGCAATATTTGGACGTGGTGACAGTAAACCAGCACCTAAAAAAATAGAACCAACGTCTGCTCCTACACCCACCGTGCCTGAAGTGACTGTTGATGTCGACAAAACTGCAATTCCTGAAGTGACCAAAGCTTAAGAACGACCAACCATATTATGGTCTCTACTCGAGTATTCTGATAAATTCAGATAGATATTAGTCAAAGAAACATTAAAATGTAATTCAAATGTTATAACGAAAACGACAAATCGTATTATATACGTTTTCTAATGTTAAACAACTTAATAAATTGTATTTAGTTCAATTAAATCAACATTATGGAATCAAGTAGATTGCTTTATTATTATTTTATTTTAGCAGAATTCTGCACGAAGGTAAAAGCTAAACTGATTTCAATATTTTTTTGGTTCTTCGGTCTTGTTTAACCCAATATATGTATACATCATTCATTATTTTACCAAACTCTAAAGTGTAATAGAGACGAAATGCAAAGATAAACAATAGAATCAAGAGCACAACAAACAAAATCATCGCGCAAAAATAAAAACAAACAAATGAGAGAAGAAGGCAATACCCAGTTACAACAAATATAAACAAGTAAGGAAAGGCTAAGTTCGGGTGCAACCGAACATTTAATACTCTCGCAATTTATTGCTATATTTTTATTAAGATGACACACAATTTGACCCACATATTCGGCAAAAAGTCCAATAGAAAAACGAAAATGATCATATATAGTATATAGGGTAAGGTAATTCATCACCAACATACATTATATCTAAGATTATATGCTCACTTAATTTGGCTAAGATATTTCACATATTAATCGATTTATTTGGGCTATTAAGCCCAACGTATTTTTCAAAATCCTATAATTAGGTATATGAGAGCTAGAGGAAGTTATGATCCTATTTTAACCATTTCTGGTACAGAGACACACTATTAGAATAAAAAGATTTCCTCTGAATTAAAGATATCTGAGAGATTTACCGATTTACCATAAGGCACGGAGTTCTTCATATTCGATATCCGGGGTATTGAAATTTCGACAATTTTTTACAAATGATGCCACAGCTCTAAAACAGTATTTGTGTAAAGTTTTATTTCGCTATCTTCATTGGTTCCTTATCTATATATATAACAATTTCATGTCATGTTGTTTGTCCGGGATTGGCGCCTAAATTACTAAACCGATTTTAATGAAATTTTGCACATGTCTGCAGTTTGAAACACAAATATTATTATTGGGAGCGGTGGAATAGAACTGCAAACAAATACAAAATGTATTAATCTGACAAACAATTTATGACTTATCGTTCATGACAAAAATTAATTAATTGAGATGCAAGTACAAAATAATTACTTGGATCATAACTGATTTAGTAATCCCGATACTTTGGCAGCATTAAATTCAAGACACAGCAATTGCTATTACATTTTTGTATATACTCGTACTAAGTTACTCCATAAATAGTTTCATTTTATCAAATAGTTAACCAGAATAGAATTTAACATACATATACATACCTTATTCACAGCACAGCTTCTTTCTGCGATTTCTTCTGTAATATTTACTGTTTCTGACGTTGTTCGTTAGTGAGTTAACGTACTTTTAGTAATTTTCAACCTAACCTTTGTATGGGAGGTGGACGTGGTTATTACCCGATTTCAACTATTTTCATGGTGTATGGTAGGGTACGTAAGGGAACTGACTGCAGAAAGGATGGTTGATATAGCTTTATTGGTTTGCGAGATATATACAAAAAACCGGTTTGGGGGCGGGGCCACGCCCACTTCCCCAAAAATTTAACATTCAATTTTCTTTTATAACTTTATTTATGGCTTAGTTATGTCACTTTATAGGTTTTCGGTTTTCGCCATTTTGTGGTCCGATTTTTCCATTTTCGAAAGCAACCAAGTCAAGATATCTCAATTTTTACTCAAGTTATGTAACTAAGTAAGTAACTAAACACATTTAAAATCCAAAATCAAAGATATGTGCAAGTACAACTCGTAATGTATTATCTATATTACTATCTATTTGCTATAATATCGTTTACTATTTACTAATAGCGGAAATGTTACAAAACAAATGTTGACACTGTCTTTTAAGTGTACTTAATTCAAATCACTTAATTTGACACTATTGCCTTTGACAAATTTAGCTTTGTACTCCATTATAAGCCTATACTCATAAGAAGACGAACTGGGCACTTCTATTGTTAAACAAATGATATTTACAAAGTATTTGTTGTTATCAAATATCTATACTAAAGAAAGTGCTCAGTAGGAAATATCGAAATATAACGATCTAAAGTAACAATTTCGATACACAAATTTTCTGTGCATACACTGAAAGAAATGCTTAACATTTTTTTTTTACTTCCAACTTTCCGTGGTGCGATTGGTCTATTGCTTTAAAATAGACCTCATTATCAGCGATATTTATCAATTTTGATGTCTCGCTTACTCTCAATTTCCCAGAAAACAGCTTTTTATGGATATTAAAAAACTGAAGTTGTCACGATTTAATTTGCAACTACCTCAATAAAATTGATATTTGTGCATTGTTAATTTACTCAATTTTTATTCAACCTTTGCATATTTTATTCATGTTTGATTTTTTTTTGTTAGATGTTAGTAAGTAGTATTTAAAGAAACAAAAACATAAGTATGTATACCATGCTAAAAGAAAACGTAATCAAATTAATAAAACTTCATTTTATACCATAGAAAAATGCTATTTGTGCAAAATTAAAATTTTTAGTTAAGTATTAACTTTTAAATAGGTAAACAGTTTGAATGAAATGTTTTCGATTTATTTATCTGAAACTGGGCCCCCGTTCTTTTTTTTCAAAGTTTTAGCCAATTTCTCATAAAATTGGCCAACTTTTACGGTACTGAAACGTTTATCTTCGCCCATTACTCCTCAATGTCATACTGCTTTGTTCAGCTAAAAAATGTTACGGAAAGTATTTCCCATAAATCCTCTATTGAATTCAGATATAGACTTAATGACGGACACCGAAGTTAGAGAATATTACGCGACTCAAAAAAGACTTCTCTTTGGCGCATCATTAGAGATCCACCGCCATGTTTGCGCTTATAGTAAGTATGGCGAGGGTTCCGTAGATCCCTCCAATAATTGTGATCCATCTAAAATTAATGTTTCCTCATCGCTAAATATCAAATTTTGAAACTCTACTTCTAAGAATTTGTATTTTCCGAAAATGGATGCATGGGTTTTTGTGGAGATTATAAACGCGGATTTAGGCACTTTGCATTTATATTTAAGATTTAAGTCTTCTTTCAAAATTTGTTGTAGACGTTCCGCTTTAATTTGGAGCAACTCATCATGTCCTGAGTTGCCAACTTGCGAATATGTCATTTGGTAGGTTCATTTATCGAAGATTTTGGTCCCGTACGCTTATGTTTTTTGTATTCCTCGTGTATTTACATACTTTTTTAAATCATCTTTGTTCATAATCTCAGTCTTGTTCTGTTCCTCAGACGAAACTCGGTTCCAAGTCACATTTTGGTGAGTTGTTGTTTTTATATACATGGAATTATACAGAGAGTATTATAATGTTGTTCACATAACGGTTGTTTGTGTCACCAAGAAATAAAAGAGTTAGATATGGGGTTATATATATATATAAATGATCAGGATGACGAGTGGCGTTGAAATCCGGCTGTCTGTCCGTCCGTCTGTCCGTGCAACCGATAACTTGAGTAAAAATTGAGATATCTTAATGAAACTTCGAACACATATTCCTTGGCACCTTGAGGAGGTTGCTTTCGGGCCGTAATCGGACCACTGCCACACCCACAAAATGGCGATTTCAATGAAATTCGGTATATAACACTTTCTTGACACCCTGATGACATGGGTGGAATATGGGCGAAATCGGTTCATAACCACGCCTACAAAAAATGTATCATACATAAAGAGGTATAACGTTTAACGTTGGCGGTATTGTAAAAATATTTTTTAAACCTTGAGTTAAGTTATGGCATTCTATTAAATTGGAAAAGCTTCTACCTTATTATATGGCTAAGTTCGATTTTATTTTTTTACCATTCCCAGAATAGTTGTTGTTTGTTCCTTCTAACAGTAATATGTAAATATACATACATATAATACCAGAAAAGTCTACAACAACAACAACAGTGTAAATTCTAACTGTACGAATACGTTTTCTATTTTTTGCACAATTTTTTCATAAATTGGTCCTTAGAATTTTATATAAACATTTGATTTTTTTTTGCACGTTTTTTTTTTTGCACGTTTTTTTTTGCACGAGTAATTCACTGTCCCAGTTAACCGTGCAAAAAGGAGATCAACTGTAATCATTACAAATACTTTTATTTGTGTTACAGGTTGCAAAATATTTTACATTGCCATAATAATAACTTTGCTAGGGTGAAGATTTCAGTACCAGTTTTTGCTCGTCAATGGGCTTTATACCATACAAATCGGTTAATATGTGAAATATCTTAGTGAGCGTATAGTCTTGGATATAGTGTACCTTGCCGAATGTTAGGTTACAACCGAACTGTAGTCGGCGGTATGTACTTTGAGTTAAATGAAGTTAATGAAATAATGAATAATCGGTTAGTAAATCTCAAAGTTACTAAAAACACTAAAATCGCAATATTTTTCAGCTTGGTCGATTATATTTTAGCCATCTAAATATTGAGTAAGTTCTTTTAATAATTGATAAATTAAAGGATTACATGTATTAGCTAACATTTGGTCAGATCTATAGAAATCAAGATAATATGGTATTTGATCCATATTTTAATCATAAACACTAAGAAATATAATTTTTTGGAAAGACAGAGCTCAAATTTAATAAAGAATATAATGATTGATAGCGAAGATGACTATTGTTAAATTAACAGTACTAATATTATCGGTAATATATATGCATAACTAATATTTTAATTGCTTGTTTTATCCCTGAATTCTCATTGAAATGTCTCTCGAGTAAACTATACTACGTCTTCCTTAATTAACATTGTAATACACATTAGCATTGCAAGTTATTAATCATTTTTAATATGCTTTCATTAGCTTCAGTTGTATGTAAGTATGTTCGGAATTGAAGTGTACATTACTAGGCTTGTATCTTCATTTTTATAATTCTTTCATCAAAGGTAGCCTTTTGATCGTTTCTGGTATAAAGTATCACTGAAAACTCTTTTCTCAATGCACATCAAAAGTAAGGCATGAGTTAGGACAAATATTATATACATTTGTTTCCAGCGGCACCTAGCGTTACATTATCTGATATCTTGAAAGTTTCTTATTCAATGTTTGACACCATTACATGCAACAAAAGCTATTATTTAAAATAGAAAAAATATTATTATTTGAAAAATTTATATTTACACATACAATTGTTAATATACAAGTAATTACATATTGTAGATTATAATTTTAAATTAATATTTATTAATAATTATGGACATAAACTAGTCTCATTTACGTTTACAGTGTACAAATTTGTATACGAAGATCCCAAAGATCCAAAACATTTCCTGTGCTTTTTAAAGTAACCTACTAACCTGAGAGTATATAACATCAGTTGGCAATATATACATATATACATGGATTAAAAATAGTTATATTATATTACAAATTTGGAAATATATCTCCTATAATCCTACTCGCATAAATTCTGTTGAGATATTGTGGTTGTAACGGGCAATGTGGATCGTTTAGCAGTCTTTGGCTTGTTCCGTGGTAGCAGGTAACTTTCTATATCGGCCACCGGAGCCTCGACAGCCAAATGAAGGCAAACAGATACGAGTAGTGTTACACCAAAATTACTCCAGAAGCTTAAAGTCTGAAATCATATAGACAAAAGTTAACATTTAATGTTCTTATATCTAGATTGGACACTATCAACTCCTGACATACCACATCATAATCAGAAAAATATGTATTAGTTTTGATACGCGACGCATTTATAGTGATCACAATCAAATGCCAAATGTACATAATGTACGAAAGCTTCGAAATGGGTTGCCAAAAGGTCCATGAAAGAAAACTGTTTATCGGACCACCATAACCATTTATACAGGCGAAGACTATCCAGCATAATGCCAAAGGCCACGCTACGCGTCCCCCAGCAAAATAAAAAGCACTCTCGAGTACGGTGGGATCGCTTGTGGTGGGCAGTGTTTTCGGATACCAAGCAAATACCAATGTGAAGAGCATGCCGAGCGATACAACCCAACCAAATGCGACTAACCACTAAAAAATGTGTACTAAAGTTATTTATGCAATTGTTGTATTGCAAAATTTGCATTGGGTTGAAATGTATTTACATTTGATATTTTAGCGATGCGTCCATTGTTGTAGTGCAAGTAGCAGCCAAAAAGCAGACCGATCAACCAGGCTGAGCATCTGGTGTGTGTGGAGTAGTAAATTTTCGGCATTGCCTCACTTGCCGTGCCATAGTTTCTGCAATTGCATATTAATAAATAAAATGCTTAAATCATTATATAATATAAAGTGTACCGTGCAATGTCGTAAATTGTGTATTTATTTATCACAATAACGGTAAATAAACAAGCAACCAGCAATAAACCAAAAATTATTGTTGCCGCTGTACCCAATTTCCGCCACTTCCAGATCATAATTAAAAATATAGGCGATAAAAAGAACAGCTGAGTATCCACTGCCAAATACCAGGTATGACCAAGACACTGAAAGGCGAATTAATAAGTGTAACAACGTTTGGTCTCAGTTATTCTGAAATTTTTGTCAAAGACATTGGGGGCGTATGAGTGGCTTTTGGATGCTTAGAGCAATGATATTGGTTTTGTGTGTGTGTTTAGGTATTATCAGACTAAGTTTTCTTTACATTAGCTCAACAAAATAAACGACTCACCAGTTTACCAGGTGCTGCATAGTTTTGTACATACAATAGTGTGGCCCACCAAGTATTGTCACATATCTTATTTGCAACAGTAAGGTTCTTCCAAATTGGTCCATTGCCCATGTAATTAAATAACGACATGTAAAATAAAACAGCTACAGCAAGAATTGGCGTAAGGCGTAAATAACGGTGAATGTACATCAGTGGTATGTTGAGTTTTCCATCATTTCTGTAACATAAAGATTAGTTAAATTTTGCAATAAAAAAATTTATCTTGCCACGTACTTTTGCATTTCTCTGAAGGACACCATGATTAGCAATAGACCACTAAGAAAGAAAAATGAGTCCACCGCAATTGAGCCGCTCTGTTCGATCATCGAAAATGGCGTTTGTTCCCACTACATAAAAATACAAACATATATGAATGCCATCTATCTATGGCATTGGTTACATAGAAAATAAACTTTTGACTGACTTACACTTTTTATATCGACCGCATTTATATTTGGAGACAGTATACGATACAGGTAGCAATGTAAAAATATTATCCAAAACAGTGAAAGACAACGTATGCCATGGAGACAGGGTATGTGCCCATGCTGAATTTTTAATAATTGCTGCAGATTTTTAGGTATGGAAAAAGAAACCAACAGCTTGTTGGGTTGCTCTGTAATCATATACAAATATACATGATTGTATATGTGTATAAATATGTTCACAGAAATGATTAAATTTTGCGAAAGACTTACTTCTTTTGTAACTATAAAGACAGTCAAAGATAGTGCTCAGCGCCATTAGAAGTGCCAAAGTAATGAAAAGCCCACTAAAGGAAATAAAACAGGAGAGGTCATCGTTACATTTGAACTTGAGATTTAACACAATATTTATAAATATAATTAAATTAATCTTAATGTATGGAATGAGGTAGTAGTGAAGTAAAATCAGTAACTTATCATTAAATTAGTCGTTTACTGATATTTACTTTAGTACAGAAATTAAGTTAGATAATTACTGAACTTTATGTAGTTTAATATACCATTAGTTAGAGGTGTATTGCGTATTAACCCTACTGAAAGAACTTAAAAAATGTATGGCCCAATTAACATACATATATTTACCCAAATTGTGGGCCTAACCTTAATTCTTTCCAACGCATGAGCACTTTCAAATTTGTGAGTTTTTCAACAAATTCAATAATACTAATAATGACATTAGCTGTCATAGAATGGCTAAGCGTTATAGAGTAGCCAATAGAACACACTATCCTATAACTCAAACGAACAGGCTGCACTTAGGTACTACCCTGCGCTAAAATGTCGCGTTAAATATGAGCAATAGTGTTGAACTATTTTCTTTGATGGAGAAATACAGTTGAACTTCCCTAACTCGAATCCCCATAATCCACAAAAAAAAACTTCGAGTTAGAGAGACTACCGAGTTACGGAAGGTAATTTTTTTGAAATCTGACTTCTATTGCCAATTCCAGATTTCGAGTTATGAACAACTTCGAGTTATTAAAGTTCAACTCTAATTAATTGGCGAACTAATTTTTTTATCCTTAGTTTTGAGTTGTCCATGCCACGTTTTCTGTTCGAGAGATGATATTTAGGAGCAAAAAACCGCATGATCCAAACATGGTGAATACAATGGATAGAATAGCAGTTTAAAGCTTAATTCAACCATTTAAATAGGCTATTTTTTCCTGCTACGTTATTCGGGACATGCAGTCAATATTGGTTCTACTTATTGAACAGTCTTCGCCTTTTTTGGAGCAAGTTCGCGAGTTGAACTCTATTTAGACTGCTGCTTGGAAGGAATGAAATCACTCAGAACCTCCTTCGGATTGAGCTTACTCAACGCCAACGCCATACCGACATCTTTCTCACGCTCGATATTTCATACAAGATATGACCCAACCGTTTGATATACCGCGTACACAGCATTCAAAATTACGAGTTTTATGCTAATTTTTGCCAATAGCCTTCGTCGTCTACGAAAATGTATTCAACGATAGTAAATTTCTAGGCTAAGTACTTATCGAATTATTCTCATACATATATTGGGAGCACAAACATTTTTTTCAATAATGGGCCTAATCCAAGAATGATAGAAGACAAGATTACGACATAGTGACGCGTTCACGACCCACGAATGGAGTAGGCAACAGAAGAATTGTCAAATGGAAAACGGAAATGTGAAACATAGTGAACCAAATTGAATAATGTGCAGATAAAATATCACAATGAACGTAATTCTTAAAATCATCATATATAAAATGAATTATATGCTTTGTTACAAAAAGTTCGCCATTTTGCCAACTTTTTTGTTGGTTGGAAAAGTGAAAAAAATTCTTTATAGACGACTTTTTTGTACTATTGTTGTTTAATTCAGTCATTGCGGACTTCTTTTTCAAGTTAATACATTTTCACTTAGAATTTTAAATAATAATTAAGCACTAGCCTTGACTTCAGCTCTTTGTTTTGCTTTTATTGTTTTGTACCACCGTGCAATTTGTAAATTTATCTTTTGTTTTTATACTCTCGCAACCTGTTGCACAGAGTATTATAGTTTTGTTCACATAACGGTTGTTTGTGTCACCAAGAAATAAAAGAGTTAGATATGGGGTTATATATATATAAATGATCAGTATGACGAGTGGAGCTGAAATTCGGATGTCTGTCCGTCTGTCCGTGCAAGCGATAACTTGAGTAAAAATGAAGATATCTTAATGAAACTTGGAACACACATTCCTTAGCACCCTGAAGAGGCGAAAACCGAAAACTATACAGTGTCATAACTAAGCCATATATAAAGTTAAAAAGTAAAATTTGGAACGTAGGATCGCATTAGGAAGGGGCACATTTGGATGTAATTTTTTTTAAGTGGGCGTGACCCCGCCCCCAAATAGTTTTTTGTATATATCTCGCTAACCAATAGAGCTATATAAACCAAACTTTCTGCAGTCGTTTGTTTTAGCCATTTCCTTATACAGTACAAAAATGGCAGAAATCGGATAATAATCACGCCCCCCTCCCATACAAAGGTTTGGTTGAAAATTACTTAAAGTGGGTTAACTCACTAACGAAGAACGTCAGAAACACTAAATATCACATAAGAAATGGCAGATAAAAGCTGCACACAGATTTTTTTACAAAATGGGCGTGGTGTCGCCCACTTATGGGTCAAAAACCATATCTCAGGAACTACTCGACCGATTTCAATGAACCTTGGTTTGTAATAGTTTCCTTACCTCCCAATAATATGTTGTTAAAATATGCCAAATCGCTTCACACCCACGCCTACTTCCTATATATCAGAACTTTGAAGACAATACATTACAATATATAAAGTAAGCACTGGTGAAGATATCGGTGCAGAACTTTGCACAAATACTATGTTTATAGTGTGGCAGCTCCATTCTAAAAATCGCCGAAATCGGACCATAGGTTTTTAAAGCTCAATATATCGAACACGAGGACCTCGGTGCTTCTAACCTAATATTATGGTTTCCAACTTTCAATGGACTTTATACAATATATATGACGAATATGTGGGTCAAATTGTGTATTATATAATATTAATTAAGTTAAATAAATGAATTGCGAGAGTATAAATGTTCGGTTACACCCGAACTTAGCCCTTCCTTACTTGTTTGTTTGCTCGGGTGTTCGGGGTCGTGAAAGTTGTCACTTAACAGGAACTCAAAACCCAAAAAAGCTAACTGTACACGACTGTCGTAATCTTGTCTTCAATCATTCTTGGCCTCATCATTGAATCCGCAGCGAATTCGATTTGGATACGATAAAGATTTTCGAACGAAAATGTTCATGCAATCATTGATTCCGTCAATAAACTGCTTTACCACAAAGCATGAACGTAAAACTGTTTAATCGACCTTTATCGACAAATGCGACAAATTTGATAAAGTGTCTGTGCTTAAAATTAACCTTTAACTGTTGTGAAATTTTTTCTTCGAGGGGCCAACATTATATCGCTTTTAAACATTTTTAATTTATTTTTGTTAGTCCGTTTTTGTCTCTCGTCTCTAAAATACCTCTAAAATACCCATTTAAAACATGATTTAGTCCGTAATCAGTAATTGTTTACATAAAAACTTCCAAAAGGTTTATTTCTTTTACATTTCCGCAACTCATGCACCAACGGATAAATTTCTAGCAAAATTTTCGATTTTACGGATTCAATGATTTCGTAATTAGCGACATCTATTAGCAACGGAATGTATTTTTTCGAGTAGGTAAGTGAGTTCAATGTGATCGTAAATTTTATTTTCGATACGGTTTCCTTCATAAAATGTTTCCATCGAAACGGATTCAATGCTTAGACCGAATGCATTACATTATTAACCCTCTGTGACTGATGTGGTAGTCTAGCAGACTCCAACAGACACAAAAGAGTATTTTGTACCGTTATTTTCCATACATCTACTCTCTCGTTCTCTGTACCTTCTTATTGTGTACTTATGCCTATGTTAGTTTGTTCAGATCAATTGATGCACGCACACGTGTCATTTTAGGCGAAAAAGTGTCTGCGAGTCAACCACATCAATATTAAGGTAGGTGTCTGTGAGACAATAACATCAGTATTTTTGTTATATTTTCATAGTGTCTCCTAAACAACACGTCAGTTAATGCCTTTGTCTTATATCAAATGTGTACTGACAGTGATCTAAAAATGAGAAGAATAACATTTATGCTCAATCTGGCAAGAGAATTGGTGCTAGACCATATGAAATTCCGGGTGTACCATGAAAGGTTACCACGAGAACTAAGAATAATGCTCACCAAGGTACTTGACCAAGATCTACCCCCTCCTCCACCAATTATTCAATCTAATCCACCAAGTGGTAAAAAATTGTGTTCAATTTGTCCCAAAAAAATAAAAAGGGTAACAAGGTACTGCTGTTGTGATTGCTTAAAGTTAATTTGCCTCCAGTGCTCCAAGCCTCTTTGTGAAACCTCCCAGGAAAAGTTGTAGTTTTTATACATTTATAGATACATATGATCTCAAGTCTTAAGACTGTTTAAATAAATGCAAATTAAGCAAAATTTAACATTTTTGCTACATAAATTATAACATTAAATATTTTTTGTTTGTTAAGTTAGAAGCTTTAATGTACCATTTAACATGTTTGTTAATTTTTTTTTACCACTGGATTTATAACTTTTTGTTATCAACTGTTAAATTGAAGTCTAAATAATAAAAAATTAAAAACATTTGTTCAAAAAAATTTATTTTTGAGTTGTTTTTTGATGATCTAATACATGTCTATATTTTTTGCAGAAAAATCATGCCATACCGATAAATAACACATATTTTCGCTTTGAATTAGAAAAATACCTTTATAAATAATAGCTTAAACTTATAAACAATAAATAAAAATGGTTTTATTAGTTTTACAAAACGGAACTTGGAAAA
Source organism: Zeugodacus cucurbitae (assembly GCF_028554725.1). Taxonomy (NCBI): domain Eukaryota; kingdom Metazoa; phylum Arthropoda; class Insecta; order Diptera; family Tephritidae; genus Zeugodacus; species Zeugodacus cucurbitae. The sequence continues at coordinate 31,742,527 of NC_071670.1, forward strand.
TATAAGACATAGAAATGGTGTCTGGTAGTCTACCACTTAGAATTAGAATTGTTAGAACTATATCACGTCAGTCACAGAGGGTTAAATAACATTTTTACATCAGCACATATTCAAAATGACACACCGTACCAAAGAAGTATGTCTAAAAGCTCTTCGTCATCGTATGATATCGGTGAAAAGAATCACTATAGATTTTCAATTTCTTTTCTTTTAATAAAAGTGGTCGGAAATACCATACTTCGGTGTGTATGCGCAAGTATTTAAATAATACTAGCAAATCGAAAATTTTGGAAAATTCTTCAAGAATAGTGTGGGAATGAAAATATTCTATTATATATGCAGCAACGTTCTAGAATCATTCTAAGCATAATGGACGCGCTTTTGAATTCAAGCGTTTTATTTGTTTTCAAACGTCGCAACACTTGAAACAATTGAAAAATAAAACCTAATAACACGAGCTCGTATATATTGTGTCTATATATGTATATGAAGTAATATTAATCAATATCAACACGTACTTACATTGCAACCCAATCGAGAGGCTCAAGTTCGACAAGTTCGCGAGTTGAACAGGTGGATGCGATCAGCAATTTGGTTGTCACATTGAAATTTAATTTATATGAATCTGATAAAAAGTATTTTAGAAGCTTATCAAAGTCCTCCGTACTACATTTATTTGGAAAGCATATGCCTAGCTGTATTTCAGCATTCAAACCAAATGCAGTCGTTTCTACGGGAATAGACGCCTGACAGTATTTACCCAACAATGGTGAATTTATGTCGAGGCATTCATCGAAATTTCCCATCTCCATGCGATGACCGTATAGTATACCAGAGGGGAATTTACCCCAAGCATCAAGCACTAAAAAATATTATTGTATTAAAAAATAATTAAAATAAATATAAGATGTACACACTTTTTAGCGCCCAATCCGCATTGTCTTTCAACGCTTCCGCCACAATTTTTAAATCCGTTAAACACGCTAAACTCACTTCATCAAAGTTTGTAAATTGTTCGAAAAAATTAATACCGAGCGCATAATTTACATCATGAATATTTTCACTTCCGCTCACAGACCCTTGCATGGTAGTAATAATACCAATTACGAAGTACGTTAACTTTATACACCTCCAAGACGCCGTTGACATTTTCGCTTTGTTTTATTAATTATGTAACACAATGCCTCTCGGAATTTAGAATTTACACGTTGATGACCAGGCTAACGAAGCGACGAAGTGATGTGGTTGGCGGTTGTTTTGAAACTCGTCTACGATGAGCATTATTATTTATAAGCAGCTATCTACGCAATACCTGTCGAATTGAGTTATAAGTAAGTAAGTTAAACTTGCACTTCAATCTGTTGAGTGCTCATATGTAGATAAGTTATAAAATTTAGTATGAGCTAATTAACGGCATACAGTGTATTGTAAATGAACAACAATTCATAATAAAGAAAAATTAGGTGAAAGGTGACCTGGATTGGTTGATTTAAGCTGAGTGGGAAAAGGGATTCGCCTTTTAGTGAGGTCCATGTTACCTTGGAACACTCTTAGACTTGTCATGTGAATAGTTCCAATGTCACGTTCCAAAATCACGTTATGGCTTTAGAAAAGGGAGAATGAAAAGATACAACTAACAAAATTTTCAAATTTTCTGTAAACTAAAACGGTCATACTATTTTAAACTCTTGACATAAAAAAATAAAAAAAAAACAGTTCGAAAAATAAAAAAAAACTGTCGTTAAGCTTATGTGACAGATGTTATAAGGGGTCGAGTAATTTTCGATATATATTTTTTTTTATTTTTCGAGAATCGGAGAATACCAATCAAATATTTCGATTCTGGAGGCTATTTTCGAAAATCGCAGAATTCAATTTTTTTACTTATTACTCAATCTCCTGGAAAAAGCTAGTTTAGTCGAGTATTGTAGAGTGTTACAGAACAACTCTGCTTTAAGGCACTAATGCAAGATTTGCTTTGGGATCGATTATTCATGACTATATTGGAATCATACTCACACAACATAAATAATCTGTGATTCTTAGTTTATTAAAATATTTATGTTTCTCAATATTTTTTTAATTAAATGAAACACTGTATTAATAGCGTTCCTATACAAAGAAAATCAGGTGTTTGTTTAAAATTGAGTGATGCGCCATTCACTGTACTCAATGGCCAATATTTGAGAACTCCCGCATCGACATACAGACACATATGTGCAAACGTATACAAAGCAAATATCAAAATATAAAGAAAATATTATTTTTCATGATATTGATTAGATTTTGTAAAGTGCAGATACTAAATGTTTAGTGGCATACATACATATGTATATATATATATATATATATATAATTTAGTTTGCAGGCGTGAAAGTTTACGTCAACGCAATTAATTCCACTTGATAGTGTATTGACCTATATAAAACGTTAAATATAATATACCGTTTTATCATTCAATGCTCATAATATTCCCAACTGGAAAGATTTTACAAAATTATTTACAAAAATAATCAGATTTTGTACTAGAGAAATTTCAGCCGGACACAATTACTCAACACAAAAGTATATAATATTAATGTCAATCAAGAAATTTATTTTTATATAATAAAATCTGAACTTCATACATTTCGGGGTTTATAGTAAGAAAATATAATTAAGGTCCAATCAACTTACCACTACTGTTGTGGTCATATTCAACGTTTCAAATTAAGATGGTTTATAATTTGTATTTAAGCCAACTCAATTGATTTGTTTTATCTTTCCGGTTTTTGCAAGTGTTTGGAAATAGATCGTTTCTCTTCTTTTTGGGAGTGAAATATCCCTTAAGCTCTTGATTTAGATTTTCGACAGTTTACGGATAATATTCGAAAAGAGCTTTATATATGTATATACATATATCTAAACAGAAATAATTTAACCTTGAAGGGTCTATGAGAAACTCAATGTCATTTCCATAACGTAAGAGAATTGTACTTTTTGTAAAATTTTTTTAAATACCAATGCAGTGCATATTGTTGTGGTATTTAAAATTGTCGTTACATATTTGAAATTAATTGAGTGATAAAAATGCATTCATTTCAACCAGGCGTTCTTCCCGGAGAACTCAAATAATTTGTTTAGGAAATAAAACAAAATAAATAACCATTTCACTTTGAGGTTCCGCAGTCCAATATTACACAACTCGTTTTTATAATATTTTGTTAAAGATATAGTCTTTGTGCAGTTCATAATTTTCACACTTTGCTCCTAGCGAGTTTTATATTGTACTATAAGTAGATATATATATCTCATTTTTTCCAAATCTTAATACTTTTTTCAGCCATATAAATTTTAAATTATATCGATCAGCTGATTTCTGATTACCAAATTGTTCCCATTAATAATGCATTCAGTAATAAATCACAACTTCTCCTTAAACTAAATTGTAAACAGAGAGAGATTTTCGCACATACATAGGTAAAATAAGATTATGTAGGTGAGATAAAATGGATAAAGATTGGAAAATAAGGAGTTTGTAAATGGATTGATTACCCAGTACAAAGTGGATGTTTATAGTAACAGAACAATTTGAACTTAGTTACTTTTAAAGTCAGTAGTAGAAAGGACGACCAATTAATATTGTTGTGTGATATTTTTTATCAAATAAGGAAGCATGTAATAACTTTAATATATCTGAGATATTTGAATAAAGTATTGGTGTAGTTCTGTGAGTTGGTAAACAAATCGGACAGGGTACAATGGACATGCCTACTTTAAGGTGACACCTGATCTTTCAGCAACTGCACAACCTATTTGAATTAAATATAGAATTGACATCATTTGGCATATGCTTAAATCCTCGCCGCAAGTAAAAAGCCTTAAAATTAGATATAACGCCTTGAAATCGTCAATATGATATGATGTTTTGTGGTATTATGGGGTTAGGTGGGTTTCAGTAGTTGAAAGCAAAGGTATTTTACCTTTTTTTTTAAGTACATATATTTGTATAATCATTTAATTCATATTCACAATTCAGCATATCAAAGAATATTTTATGACATTTTTATTTAATAACTAGCTGACCCAGAGGAGAAGTTTCTTCCGCCTTAGGGGCAATAAATGAGCATATTTTTGATATTATCGAGTCAATTTATTTATTAGAATAACATAAAAACTAAAGTATTTAAATTATTCTTTATTAGCTATGTATTTTGGAGCATGAATTTTTTTTTCAATTTAATCAACTTTCAAGGATTAGCCTTCTCATATGTTAAAATTTATAGCGGATCGGAAATTGAAGTCGTTTGAACTCAATCATCACATTGGTATGTATCATCGATATCCTCGAAATGAGAACATCTTCTTTTTTACCATCAAAGGCATTTCGTTGCACAGTCTTAGTTGGTTTAAGTTTCGAACCTTGATTACTACGAAGCCAATCTTTAGTCGTAAATTCTATTGTTGTACAGGCACATCCAAGAGTTTTAAAGTTCAATTGAATAGTTAATGGCTTCATCTTCATTTATTACACAGTCAGTAGATTTGAATGAATGAAGTGTACCAATGATCTAATTCTGAATTATCTACATTTTTATTCCTAACCGGCAAAATTGCTAGCGCATTCAACCAGTCATTATTTTTGTGATTTATACCTTGTTGATGAGTTCATTTTTCGATAAGACAAAGTTACAGAAATTCGAAATCCTTTCGATTTGTCGAAAGGTACTCGACCATTACCATTTGTCAGCAATTTCTCAGAGGTATCTTCAACAGATGTATCATTCAGGAACACAACTATTATGTTTGTTGTTGGCTGAAGTTCCTTCACATAACGCCATTTGGTGATTTGAGGCAATCGTTTATTTCGTCGGTAACAGTTAATCTTTTAGTTTTTGGGGGAAATCGCCAAACAGTAAAATCATTGCGACTTTAAAACATCTCAAGTCAATGTTTAGATCTTTTAGTTTACGATTAAGTGCTTCCATGGCACGTTTATCTGTCATTGTAAATTCGTCCCTTCTGATTTTCGATGCTGATAAAACTTGTGCCATCGCAAAGTGTTTTGCAATATTACATGTTGATTCTTCAACAGTTTGAAGAGTAAACTGTAATTTTAGTCTTGAATGAACCTTACGTAATACTTCTTACAATGTGGCTGCTATTCGAGAAGAATCAGCTGAAACCACATTGTTGGATCTAGCGCGAACAGCGGCTTCAACTAATGGCATGAGGAATGTCTTTTCAGTTCTGTTTCAGTCTTGAATGAACCTTACGTAATACTTCTTACAATGTGGCTGCTATTCGAGAAGAATCAGCTGAAACCACATTGTTGGATCTAGCGCGAACAGCGGCTTCAACTAATGGCATGAGGAATGTCTTTTCAGTTCTATTCAGTTCTACCAGGGACTTCCAGGAAATATAAACCACCATTTCCTTCAACAATTAGTGTATCATAAACGTATTTTTGTTGTGTATTCAACAGATGTACATTCTTTTGAACTACTAAATTTAATTTCTGGTGATCACATTAACGTTCTCGTTTATACTATAGCCCTTGTCATATATAAATAAACAGTATTCCTTTAAATTCTATAAATTTTGTACTAACTCCGAAGCCGAAACACCAGCCTTAAACTTAGTAACAGTCTCTGATCTAGTTATAATCCATAATATCTTTGGTTTCGGCTTTTTATTTACCAAGTTTTATATTTTAAGGCTTTGTTAATTAGTTATGAATGCAATAGAAGCCAATCACTACTTTTGCTTAAACCAAATCCACGGATAGAGGCTAAATCGCGGTGTGTAAATACTTTTGACGCAAAAAAATACTTTTGACTACTACGAGTCTGTAGTTCGTTTGCTTATATCTCCGCCATATTAGCTAGCTAGCTATTCTAGCCAAACTGACTTCATTCGCTCAGGAATAGATCAAGATTTACAACAACATAGCATTTTGTTACCATGCGACAACAACAACAACAAGCGAAAGCTTTTTGTGTGAAACATGTAAAAAAACGTCCGATCTGTAAATAATTTTGACTACCTCTGTATATAAATCTTACATTGCCCGAAGTGTGAAAAAAAACTTAGTAAAAAGACACTAAACAGATTTAATTAGTGCTTTTAATATCCTCTTTCAATAAGTAAATTTTACCACTTCTTACCATTGGCGGATTTTAGTATTTTGCCGCCCTAGGCCCTGTCTGATTAGCCGCCCTTTTTAAAGGATGAAATTTTATTTCTTTGACTCCGTCTTGAACTAGTTGGGCTTCAATTGACAGTAGTGCTAAAGCATTGAGTCTCTCTTGACCCATACTTGCGCGTAAATACATTTTGACTCTTTTCAAGGTGGAAAAAGATCTTTCTCCTGAACAGTTCGTAGAGCAAAAAAACGTAGAGCAATGTCTACATTTGGATAAACATCGTGAAGATTTTGAGAATGCAAAAAATTTTATATTCCTTGCGCGGAACGAATATCTTTTGTGATCATTAGAGAATCTTTGAGTTGACAGTGCAAATAAATACATTCATTCGCGAAAGTATCTTCCAAATCATCAGAATACTTTGTAACTAATTCATCTGCGCGAATTTTTAATTCATTGGTAACTATTTCATATAAATTGTCAAAAAAAAAAAAAATTCGTAAAGATTATGATAAGTACTTTTACGTCCTGTCAATTGTACACTTACAGTATCTTTGGTTTAGTAAACTTTGGTTCGAAAATTTTCTTCTCCAGATAAAGCTGTTCTTTCATTTTCCCGTAACTCGTCAGCCTGAAGTTTTCGGGTTTTTTTACGACGGGTGTCATAGTGGTAATAATTTTGAACTCCAGATAGTGCTTTGGCTTTTTTTTCATAATCAGAAAATTGTTTATCTCTCATATCTTGGAGAAATAATGTCAAAGAACTATATATTCTTATCACAGATAATAAATCAGCTTGAGAATCCTGAAGCTTTTTACTCGCAGCATTAATGCGATCCAAAATTGCATTCCAAACAATGACTAGAATTGCTATTTCTAGATGTTGTAATTTTTGCTGCAGTCCCTTAGCTTCAGCTCGCGTAGTAGGTTTTTCATCTTTGTTTTCTCCAATAAAGTTGAGTGCAATAATCGTCGTCAATTCGTCAATATAATTTACAATATTGCGAAAGTGAAACATCAATATTATTAAATTTTTATTTTCGTCAAATTGTTTCTATTTTTCAAAAAATTTGCTATAAAATGAGTATATTCATTTATTTGATTCTATAGAAATCATTTTTAAGAATAAAAAGATGAATTTTAAATGAATACTTATATCAATTCATATATGAAACACTGGAATCATTGAAAATAAAATAAGAAAACATTGTGCAATTTTAGAAGCGACTCACTTGTAAGATTAACTTTACTAAAGATACAACAAGTCAACAGAGCTTTGAAAATTCGTCAGAAAAAGCTTATCAATATTCAATTATTTCTGTTATAAAACGTTTTTTATCAGTATTGCACTCACGAATAAAAAAGTTAATCAGAAAATGAATTACACTCTATTTCATAGAAATTTATTTGTAAATTTATATAAAAAAAAATCAGAATAAATCCTTAAAATGTATTGTCGTTACATTATATCAGATTTAAAATTTTGACATTCTGAAAAATTTGCCTCCCCCCAAATTGTGCCGCTCTAGGCCCGGGCCTCGCGGGCTTTCTTTTATATACATAGATACCCAAAACTCAGCGGTTGGTTCCTCATTTCCCTTGACGTCTAAAAAACCTCTTGCCGTGGCCAGCATAACTCGTTATTGGTTCATCTAAAATTAATATACCAAAAATATCTCTATAGTTCATGGATAAATTTCGTTTATGAACGAAAGAAAAATATATTATTTTGTTATTTATGTAGAGACTAATAGCTGTAATAAAAATTAAAAAAACTCTTCGTTCATTATCTAGACAATGTTGTTTCACAGAATTTTGCGAAATCGCTCCATAACTGTTTGAGAAATCGTGTTTTGATATAAACCCGTTTAGTTTTAGTTTTAAATTGAAACTGGGCGGAACTTCCAAAGGATTTATATCTTAAAATTTTACTGAGAACAATTTTGAAAATTTTGGAGAATATTTTAAACATATTATACTATTTAATAAGAAATAAAAAATTGTATATTTTGAAACCAACCTAACCCCTTAAGTAATCAGTTTTCTTAAGCATTATGTTTTTTTTTTCTCTAAAAATTTATGTACATTTTTCTTTCGGAAATACGCTCCCTCAACTCTATATAACCATTCTAGTGACGGCCGTCTGAATGATTAACGAAGTTGAATAGGGAACAGGTTTTAATAAACGTAAAAAATACAATTAACATAAGAATATAAAATTTCCCCATTTAAAACAATAATCCTATAATTATAGAAAAATTTTATATGTGCGATGAAATAAACAAATATTTGTATTTTGTCATTTCAATATTTTTTATTTCAATTTCTTTTTATGTATGTATATATACGCATTTTAAATTTTGTATATAATTTTTATAATTATTTATTGTATGTATGTATATAATTATAATTATATAAACCGTTATCATTAATTTTTGTTACTATACAAATAATGCTGTTTTCCTTATACACGCGTGTGCCCATTTTTTACTTTCATCCACAGTTATGTGTAATATGTATATTTTTTATATTTATATTTATATCCAGTTTAGCTTTAGCTTTTTGTCAATTTAATGCTTATGATACTTTTCTGTTTATTGTAATACATTTATGCTAGGACTTAGCGATTAGACCTATGTATATTTTAAGTTCTCTACATCGATTGACAAATAAATCTTAGAAAATTGTCAAATCAAATGCAAATTTAGTTAATTTATACTTATGCTAGATTAGATGTTTTGGGTTTTTTGGAGCTCATACAAATTATAAAATTTGTATATTTTATTTCAATGAGTACTATCTTACTTACATACAAATAAACACAAATGATTTCGCAGTAAATGAAGTGCTTAAAACAGATTTAGTTGTTAATATATACTTCTTTTCCTTTTTTTTGCTATTTTATAGATTTTACTTAGTTGCTGCGCTGTCGCATAACCGCACACAATTTCACATGCAATCACATGCAAATGACCTATAAAAACAAGCTATGCGTGGCATATATGTTCAGCAACAATTTATGCATTTTTTAACTGATTGCGGATTGATCAATTTCTACAACTATGTTAATTTTTATTTTGTTAATCAAAATTTTATTTTTATTACGCTTTTTTATTTAGTAACTATTTTTTATTTACTATCAGACCGCGTACAACTTAAGCTTCTGGCATTTACATTTTTTTTGTATGTTATGTCAATTAAATCGTTTGCAATGTATGTATGTATGTTGTGATGTGCTTGGCAGGCACATTTCTCATTTAAATTGTTTAATTTCATATTTTCAGGCTAGTAATAAACGCTTACTTATACATATATACATACAATATTAAACCACCAAAATATACTTAATTTGCTCTATAGTTAGACACATGTTATTTAACGGTATTTCACAGTATTTCACAGACGGCGCATTACGTTTTACGCGTTAATCATTACTAGTAATTAGTAATTGTCGTATTCTTGATTCCAGCTTGTTGGCAGATTCCTTTTCAGCAATCGGTGCATAGCATATATGTATGATTTTTCCTTACTAAAAAGTGTATCATTTTTATAACATAATATTATGTTGTTTATATTTAAATTTAAAATAGACTAATACTTTACATGTAGTGATTATCAACCTTTAAAAACTTTTAATTTTTATTTTTTCACAAATTAACATATATCAAACATTATGCATAAAAAGTGGAGTTGAAGAGATCGTCACAAATTTAATGTATTATTTTAATAATTTTAATAAGACCACACTTGACTTTCAAAACTACGAACTTGTAAGAAAATAATATTTGTATATATAGTGTAAATATAGCGTTTTAGGTATATTAGATTACCTAACATTTTCTACAATTCTCACTTTACTTGCTATCCACAAACACATTGAAACACGAATACCTACACATGTATGTACATCGGTATGCAAATCACAAATATTTTGGAACCAATACTTAAACAATTTTAATTTTTTGTTTTAATAAATTTCCGTGCTTTTATTATCTTTCAATATACGCTTATTAACTAGCTTATATAATGATCCTTAGCAGCTAGGTAATTATGTATATATGTACATTTAAAAATATTGTATTACAAGTATAAGTAATAACATACAAATTACACATACTATTTTATATTATGACATACCTTTAATAAGTAACTTATATAATATTTATGCTGTTTTGTTCTACGCTATAAGCTAACTATTTATGTATATACAATGCATACTTTCTTTTTAACTTATTTTGTATTTTCAAATATTTCTTGTTTATAATTTATTACGCGAGCTGCGCAATTTTCGCCAGCAATAGTGCGTTTGCTGTTGGTTGGCGGGCGCGCAGATCTATCGGGCGCGAACAACAACAAACACATATTCACGCGAAAATTGTGCAAGTCTAAACATAAAACAGACTGCAGTTACAACTTAGGCTAACTATTTTCTATTGCGTAATTGTAATAAAAAAAATATGCAGTTTTATAAACATTTTATTTTAATTTCAAAATTTCAAAATCTTGTAGTTTTTTATGCGTATATAAAGCAATTGAAGCACTGGTGAGCGGCTCTTTAAGCACACATACGCGTGAAGTAATAAATATTTATTAAGGATATTGTACATATTTTTTATGTTCAATTTTCTCAAATATAAAAAGGCTTGAAAAGAAATTGCTTACCACCGTGTTTGTACTTGGAAAAATTGGCGGATTTCAAGTCAACGGGTGGTAAATAATTTCTTTGCGTACCAAATAATTGCAGAGTATAATCTAAACACACCAATGCACTTTTCATAGCCAAAGAATTAATACAAAGTACACGGGCATTCGAAATTATATGTATGTAAGTATGTATTATGTTAAATTATAATATTAAAAATGCTAACATTTTTCGGCGCATGATTTATCACACCACCAATCAGAAAAAAAAGCAATTCAACTAAAATTAAATATTATCATATAAAAAAGCTATCACAAAATATAACTAATCATGCGTACAGTACCACTAATTATACTACTATGTATGTATGAAATTTGAAATGTTCACATTTAAGAAAATAAAGTAAGAGTTACTTAAGTTTTAAATTATTATTAACGAGTAATAAAGTGAATTAAACAAGTAATATTTGCTGCAAGTATAATATTTGCGACGGCTTTGAATGAGTGTAATTTAGCTTATGTACATTGTTTTCTTTCATTAGACATAGCATAGAAATATTTATGAGATGTGCCGTAGTGCCGTTACCAAGAACTCCGTTAAAGTGTAGAAATGTGCACAGCTACACAGTTGCAATTGTAATTATTTTGAAGTTATACTGTGTTGTTGTGATTAATTGGCCTTCTTCTCAATTCAATATTGCTTTAAATATAGTTCTACAAAGTAAAGAATACTTAATATACTCTTAGATAAGGATTATTTGTTAGATTTAACATTTTGAATCTCTGCAAACACAATTCACTGGTAAAGCAAACTATAAAGCGCGACTCATACATACGTACATGTTGTTGCATTCATTATCAACTAGAGTTGCCTCTAATGATGAAATAATATGAATTCGAATGAAAAGTCAGCATTCAAGTGGCCAACATAGTGCAATAAGATTACAATTAAAGTACAAATACTGAAAAGGCACATTTAATATTGTTACTGGATGTCATAGAATAATAGTACATCAAAACGCTTTACACATGTATTTAGCGTAAAAACAATGTAGGTGAGAAATGTTGACAGCGACGCTACAGTGTGAAGACTACAGTTGCCTTTTTAGGAATCACCAATGCAGCAAAAGATTGGTGTGAGACATTTATGGAAATCATTTCAACGAAAATAATGGAACTTTTTCAAGTATAATGTTAATTACAGTGTAATGTTGAAAAATAACGGAACATTATCTCACAATCTAAAAATTGTGAAACGTGAAGAGTTTTGCACATATATAAACTATTGCTTGTTCATTTGTAATTACCTTACTAATTGGAGCTTGATTGATTGGTCTTCTTTTTATTTGTTATTGTTAAATATTGGTTTCTTTTGTTTAAATGTTACTAAAACCTATTTAAATTGTATATATAAGTTACTTAAAAAATACATATTTACAATGTGTGCATGTGCTTTTTAGTATTTGCATATTTGACTTGTTTTTTACTATAATTCTTTCCGTTTATACAAAATTATTTTATATTTTGATTTTATCTTTTTTATTCTTTTACAGTCCTCAAAGTGATAAAAATAAACTTTTGCGTCTTATATTACATTTACATACATCTACATATGATTTATGGTATATTATTAATCATTTAAATTGCATTAGGTCTATATATATATAGATAGATTTATCAGTGTATGTGCATGTGGTTGTGTATACGTTCAACAGCATTTTAAGAACGAGTAGAAATCAATTTAACTCAAATTTAAACAAAAACGTAATTTAAGCTATTTCTAAATGTGCACAAAGGGCCGAACACAATGGAGTTTCCTACGCAATAATATATGTATAAGAAAGGAGAAGAAGAATGCGCAACCAATATTTTAAAAATGAAATCTTAAAGTGATATATGCTTTTTCTTGTAAACGACTTTAATTTCATGTTATATGAATGTAAAACTGACTTTTCGAATGTTTAGTGAAAAAAATTAATTACAATGTAATTAGCATGTATGCATGGTTTTGTAGGGAACAGGACTTTAGTAACGGCCAACCTTTAATTTGGTATCTGCACCATACTGTATCTTTGATCGATCTTGTCTATTTGGAGTACTTCTTCTTATATGATTATATGCATCTAATGCATCTTTCGGCAAACCAAATGATTACTCTTTAAATGCTTATGACAATTAGGTGTAACTTGTTGCGATGGAACGTTTGATCATAACTTCAATGAGTTCTAAACACTATTCTTAACTATGGATATAATTCAAAGCAAAAAATGAATTATAAACCTAATTTTTAGAGATAAGAAAATTGAAATGAATAACTTCAATGGTGATGCCACAAAAAAAATATAAACATAAATAGTATAAAAAAAATCAATCAAAGATCTGCAAAAAGTATTATGATTGATTAACCTGTATAGACGCACAATTGCGGTTTATCTCAGTAATAACGCGGGTACATCTTGTTGGTGCTGTTGTTGTGGTTGTTGTTGTTGCTGAACGTGGTAGTAGGTGTCTGCAACTGTTAATTGCTGCACTAGAGTTGTTCCACAAATTTGGTCAATTGATCGGATGCATCGGCGACAGCTTGGCCCGGGCCACCACCACCGACAACTCCGCCGCCAACGCCAACATCCTGAGACACACCACCTGGCAGTGGTGATTGATGTGGCGCATGCATACCGCCCACGTGATTATGTAGACCGCTATCATGCGGTGGACCAGGCGCTGGCGAATGACTCATCACATGATGTGGCGATGGTTGCGGGCGTGGTGAGGCCGATGGCCCACCAGCGCGTGGCGATGGTGCCGAACGTGGTGACGGTGTAGGTTGCGGTGATCGTATGGGCGGCGAGGAGCGCGCTGCCGATTGCATTAGTTGCTGTTGCAGTGTGTGAGGCGTAGGCGGTCCCATTACATTGGGACCACCCACCATTCCTACACCGGGTCCTCCCACCACGCCACCTGCTTGCATCATTTGCTGCTGTTGTTGTTGCTGCTGTGCGACAGCACCTGGCATACCACCCATTTGTTGTTGTGGTGTAGGTGGTTTTAGGCCTTGTTGCATAGCCGCAGCGGCCACTGCATACTGATCTCCAGGCCCACCAGGACCACCAAAGTTACCGCCGGCAAACTGTTGTCCACCACCACCGCCCATTTGTGGGGGTGCGCGTTGACGTTGGGGATAAGGAGGCGGGTAATTAGGCATCGACATTTGACGTGCTTTAAACCATTGCATGTTAGGCATCTGTATTCAAGTTAAACCAATAATTGTTTTTATTGAAATTTACTATTTTTTAGTTAGTACTACGAAAAATCTATTTACCGGTCCTTGTGGCTGCATATTGCTAGGCACTTGCTGCTGTTGTTGCATCATCATGGGGTTTTGCATGCCTGGCATACGCTGATGTTGTGGCCCCCCTTGCTGTTGAGGCTGCATCAACACTTGTTGTTGATTCGCTTGAGACATTTGCTGCTGCTGCTGCTGGCTCATCATGTGTTGTAACTGTTGGTTTTGTTGCATCACTTGCTGTTGTTGTTGTTGTTGCTGCTGCTGTTGCTGTTGCTGTTGTCCATTCCCCGCTGGACCACCGCCACCACTTCCACTGGCATTCGGTTGGCTCTGTTGCCGTTGCTTAATGATGGCAGCCATTATTCGCGGATTACGTTTCAGGACTTGCAGTATTTGTTGGTTGTCATGTGATGGATTGTTTTTAATCTTCTGCATGATGAGCGCAAGTTGTGCTTCATTCAGCGTCTGACCACTATCAACAGTTGCATTATGCTGGCCACCTTGCGGCCGAATGCCACTACCGGGCCCACCAACCTGGCCGCCAGCGACCATGCCTCCCATGCCACCGCCAGGGCTGTTCATTCCACCAACACCAGCGCCACCAGCATTGCCACCCATATTGCCAACCGGACCGCCAAGCATTTGATTCGAACCGCCGGCCCCAACCATGCCCATCATATTCTAAAATGTCAAAAAACAAAGTGATCGTGAATGTCAATTTCAAGTGATTAAATGTAAATAAGATGCCTTTACTTACCGGCTGCATTGTATTCTGCTGCATTTGTACCTGGGTTTGATTTGGTTGCCGCATTCCTGGATTGACATTTGTCTGAAACCGATTACCGCCACCCCACTGATCCATCGGCATATTATTGCCCATAACAGCATTAACACCACCTTGACCCATTTGCCCAACACCCACACCGCCAACCCCGACGCCAACATTGCCCACATTGCTTCCTATCATACCACCACCACCAGGATTGCCTTGATTAGGCATTCCTCCTATGTGACGTTGAATAACCGGAGGCGGCATGGGACCACCTTGTTGTCGAGCGGCTTCTTCTTGGACCTGTCATAGGAGAAAAATTTAGTTAATTAAACATTCCATGGATAGAAATAGAAATAACTGTTTGTCAATCAACTAAAATGGAGTTTATGTTATTTCTTGCTCACCTGTTTAACTACTTGCAAAACAGTGGGTGAAGGTGAATGACCACCGGCAGGCTTCATTCCAATACCAGGTTGATGTGGATGCGGTGATGTCATACCTCCGCTCATCTGTGCCGATACCGGCGAGGGTACAGCCACTGTAGATGGACTCATGCCACCAGCAGTATTCGCCGCCATTAGAGCTGGTTGCCCAGGCATACTTGACTGACCAACATTTACGCCGGGTACACCCACACCCACACCCACACCCACACCAACACCAACGCCAACCCCACCAGGTCCAACAACACCACTAGGCACTACAACTGGGCCCGCTCCAACAACTGGACCACCAGCTAAAGCAGCTGGTGTAGTAACGGTGCGAGTCATAAGAGCCATACGACGCCGTAATAGCTGTTGCTGTTGTAATCTATAATTAAATAAAATTATAAAAATAATGATTATAACACATCTGTGATAACTATATAAGTCAATATAGGAAATCCATACTTTTGTTGCAATTGTTGTTGTTTGAGCTTGTGTTTAATATTTGGACAGAACGGTACTGGGCATTTCTGCTCCTGGCAGTGCTTGGCATGGTAACAGCAAAGCGCTATTAGTTGTTTGCAAATTGGACAGCCTCCATTGGTCTTGCGTTTGCAGTTCTTGGTATGCTGAACCACACGTTTCATCTTCTGGCACGAAGGCAGGCGACAATTAGCGTCACGACACTGGCATGCGTGCACCAATGACTGAATGCACCGTTGTATGGATTGTTTGCGCGCCTCTTGAGGGTTAGCCTGTTTGAGATCAGCCGGTGATGAGCCATCATCAATGTCCAAGCCAAGTTTCTCCATTTTATGTGGATGTCCAACTTTCTCCTTGCACACCGAACAGAGATCAAAGTCCTAAATTCAAATAAGTAAAACCAAATAGTAATCGAGTTATGCAAAACAAAAACAAAATATACACTCACATCACAAACGGTGCAGTGGTATCGGGTTTCCACCGCAGTTTTGCAATTGTTGCATGTGTAGACGAACTTGTCTTGTCCTTGGTTGTGCAGTTCGTACAGCATGCATAGCGTAGAAAACTGTGCACGACGAAGTGATGAAAATTCGAAGTGCTTGTCTCTTGCGAGTGTTAGGAACGCATCTCGGCCATCCATCAGATCGCATGCTAATAATGGATCTGGATCTTGTATAGGCTGTTAAAGCAAAGAAAACAATGATTTAAAGCTAAAGTTCGAGACTATACTGATAAGACAATCTGAGCAATTGCAATCGATGTAATGCAA
Organism: Zeugodacus cucurbitae; assembly: GCF_028554725.1. Taxonomy (NCBI): domain Eukaryota; kingdom Metazoa; phylum Arthropoda; class Insecta; order Diptera; family Tephritidae; genus Zeugodacus; species Zeugodacus cucurbitae. The sequence continues at coordinate 31,759,028 of NC_071670.1, forward strand.
ACAACATACTTTTGGTGCAAGTATGAATAGAAAAAAAAACAAATGCATATTGAAAACACCTACCGCTAAACTCGCAGCTGATTGTGCCGAATGCAGGCGAATCACAAAGAACACCTCCTTGTGTTTCTCCATTGTGGCATAGATCTTGGCAGAGAGGTCATTGCCTGTCTGTTGTTCATTGGTTTTCTTGTTGTTTTTACGCTGTGCAGCTTTGGATTTATTGGATTTCTTCGCTTTCTTCTGGCCTTTTTTCTTGCCATCACCACTAACTTCATTATCTTCAATTGAAAATATCTGTGAAATAAATGCGAAACAAATATATGTAGTACAATTCATTTGTAACAGGAAATAAATCTTACATTGGCTGCCGCAGCAGCTTCTGCTGCTTCGGCTTGTTTGCGTTTCTCCTCTTCCTCTTGGTCTAACTCTTTGATACTTTCTTCCAGTACATTAGGCCAGAAATCGCCTTCAAAATAGGGCAACTCTGCCGCTGATGTCAATTTGTCTTCCATTGCTTGCTTCAATATATCTTTGTAATCCTGTATGGTGCGCTCAATCATACCTTTGTCCAGCATTTTTTTATACCATTCCTGCAATCGTTTCGGTTTAGGTATTTTCTGATCCGTCGGATGACAATGGAATATATAGTCGTCACCCTCGGAAGGTGGACAAGCCCAAATATGTGCCATTGTGTAACCCAGCTGTTTCACATAGTCCATATAACCCAGCAGTATCTCATGATATACGGCGGTTCGATACTGACGAGGTTTAAAGAAATGTACCGAATCTAAATAGGCGATATACACACGTCGCGTGTTTGGTTGTGGACATTCCGAACCATATTCTTGTACATGCATGCCAAAGAAGCAAACGTCAACACCGTCAACCTCTTCAAAGGCGAATAAGGCTTTCGCACGATATGGAAACTCTGAACACATTTCCCCATTATCGACAAATCGTCGTCGCATGCCTGGCTTTACCTCTACACATTTATCAGAGGAGGATACAACCCGTATGTGTACCTCACCAGCACCGGCTTCTTTCTTTTTCAAAAAGTTATTCACACGAGTCTCAATATAAATACCAAGTTTTGTGGTGGGCAGTCGTTTCGCATTGAACTTGTTCTCCTTTCTTTTGGAATTCTTCTTCTTCAAGCAATTGTCACAGACAAAACCACCTGGCCAAATAGTGTCTAGCCAGAGTACACAAATCTGATGTTGCTTGCGACCACATTCCTGGCAATCTACAAACGGCTCAAGCTCTAAATGATCATTTTTCATCTCTCTGAATTGATCTTTACGAATTTGTCTGATGTAGATAGCGAATAAATTTGTAACATAAATAAATTAGTTAATATAAAAACGTTTCGGTAGAGCTTTTAATTATTTATTCATCTAAGTGTATACTTACGTTTGGGATTGCTGGGGATCGTCGCCGAGAGTTACAGTGTCTCCTTGTATGTCGTTGAAACATTTTTGGCAGAAGGTGTATCTGTTTGAGGCAACACCATAATCCTTTAGACTTTAGTATTTACAAAAACCAATACGAATTTCAACAAATTGGTTAATATATTTTGTTTATTTATTATGATTTGTGAATGATTTGGTCGGATCGCGTCCAAGCAGTGAAGCACACGCAGAAATAAGATTTAAATGTCATAAAATTTACGAAAAAAGCAATGACATTTGATTTGTCACAAGGTACGTTGTTACATGTGTTCGTTTTTATGTTTTATTCGTGATAATGTGATTTAATGTGTGTGGGAGGGGTTTAGTAATATGTGTATATATGAACATTTAGTACACATCACACATCAGCAATGAGAGTGCGTACAGAGGAACCAATGCCACATCAGGTTTCAAAACATTGTTGTAAGTAGCAAACGATCAGCATTTAAGGGCGGCAACAGCGGTAAAAATATTGATTATTTTGTAGTTACACCATAAGCAAATGTGTGTGATCAGGTTGATTTTATTTTGTCGATGGTTGTTGATGAATAGATGTATTAGGACGTTACAGACGCACACAAAAAACCATTACCACATATTTTTTATGGATTTTGCAAAGGAATAGAAGAAAATAAAAATAACAAGGTTCACATTAGAATTGTTTGGTTACAAACTATAAATAAAGGCAATGCCACTAAACTACATATAAAATTAAAATAAATAAGGATTGTTAATTGTTTTCAATTTAAACAATGGCGAATTAATGATTTTCTTGTTTATACTACAATTTATGTAATTGATAATATTTAAGAGCATGCATGCAGCAAGTATTATTATATTTAAGAAATGTTTTTAAAATAGATTTTTTGTAACCAATGCCTGCTTTTAGACTGCAGTAACAACGTAACGCTGTACTGCAAGCAATATGGTTGCGATGATTAAATTATTTTAATTGTTTGAATATAGAGCAAATTAATTGGAAAACATTTAGCGTAGTAATTGTATGGAAAATTTTTTTAGATCTAATTCGAAGTGTTTTCGAACAACTCCTTTTGTACGGAGCAACCGTTTTGTGTAAAGCTTTACCAAAACATATATTTTAAAGTGTATATAGTTTTAAAATCTTTTCATTTTGATTGAAAATTTTGCGATATGATAGATCCACGGATTACAAAATTATTGAGTTCTCAATGACAAAAAATTAGTCTATTAATAGCAGTATGAGAAAGCTCCTATATTTAAAATAGCACTATAAACAATACTCACGCAATGCAATTTCTAATGTTTTATTTATTCCACACATATTTTATGTACACCTTAAGTACTAGTAAATTTACCAAACAATACTGAAAGTGGGGTTATTTAAGCGTATAATGAATAAATTTGTGCGACTATATTCATTTATAAATGTAAGCATAGAAGTCAACATTAGTTGCAATAGTCAAAAACTGCATTTTAGTCAATAAGATATGGAATACGGAGCAAATGTATACATGGAAAACAAAGACTTTAATAATGCTGGTATTGTCACTGACGAAGCAAATGCATTTGGCGAATCGAATGTTTTGGCGAAAATTCAATTTCATATTGTGACTGGCGAATGACGACATTATGTCCACTTTTTAGTTGACATATCAAAATAATTGAATAATGTCACAATGTCACAATAATTGAATAATGTCACACAAAATAATTGAAAATGTCATCCAAAATTTAAATTTTTGACGGCTTTAAGCTGAATATTGTTATTGGTTGTTTTGTCTATTTACGGCGAATGTGCAATGCGCTCGCTACTCCCAATTCGAAATTCGCCTGAAATTTCATTTGTTTCGCCAGTGAGAATACCAGCCTAATTTTAATTCAACGAAATGCATTGCAACTTAATTTGCTTTTGCCACTGTAATTGCTAATAAAACAAATTACTATAGAGACAAGTTCTGATAGCCTACAACAAGATATGGATCTAATATTTCAGATAAAACTTGTATTTTAATTTTAAAACATATTTCATAGGCACATCAGTCTTAATTGCAAATGCGTTTTTGTTTTTCTGAGTTCACTCTTAGAACAGTATAACACACACCAAGAAAAAAAGAAAATAAAAGCTTAAAACTTAACTTTGGGTTAATGAAAGCAAAATTTCTACTTGAATACGAAATATATAATACTTTTATTGTTATTACAAAATTTATTATTGTAAACAAAAAATGGTTTCGTTTGGTGTTGTGTTTTGAAATGCATTACAAATTATTTTAATAATCAAAAACGTTTACCGTGAGTAAAATAATTAACTATTACAATATAGATAACATATTAACATATTATCTATATTTCACTTTAATTTCTGTTAAAATTTTTACGTTACAAGCCAAATAATTGTATACCCACTTAAACCCAACAAATAATATTATAATAATTATAATAAAAAATAGTAAAAAAAATTACATACCTATTTTGATAACTGTAATACTTGGCGTCCCTAGGTATGGTACATAATTGCTTTCCAAAGCAACATAGCACTTGTGGATTGAATGTGTACTTTCGACCACAGCAGTAGCCCAGTGCTTGCATTACAGGATCGATTTCTTGCTCAAATACTTCAGATAACTACAAGTTAAAGAAAATATATGTAAACACCGTTATATTAAAATGCACGTAGATTTTTTTAAATTTAGAGTAGCACTCATTTGAAAATCACCTTTGTGCAGTATCGGTAAACACGAGAAGTTTTACGATTATATAGCCAAGCATTGTCAAACATTAGCCATACATCATCGACATACTCCCATGGATCATTATATTTGCCATTCATCAAATTGTTACGTATTGTTCCCAAATCCATGGGTTTCTTCACAATATCAAAGTAGTCTGGTATACCAAGTATTTGCGGATCCACGGGATATCGAAAAGGTGCCGATTCTGGTTCATGACGCATCAACTTATCAAGTGTTGGTAGTAGTGCCTGTTTTAACTCCTCTGGGTTAAATACTGAAAAAAAACAAAATCATATATATTTTCCATCGAATGCATTTTTTTTAAACTTACCGCATTTCTTTTTCTTATCACCAGCATTTGGCATCAGTGGTTCTGGCACTACAGGTTTTGTTTCGGATTTGACTTTAGTATCACCATCAGCTGATGCCTTACCTTCGTTTTTACAATCTCCTGCATTCCCAATTCCGCCAACACCATTTGTGGCATTATTGTCGTCCGTGTCCATTGGTTCACTTTTAATAATGCTGTCTCCGTCTTCAGTCTTGATTTCAACTTTCATGTTGGTGCCATCATTATTAACATTTTTACCAACACCGGCCGAAGATTGTGTGTCCATCTGAGAATTGTCTCCACCACCGCTACCATCTTCCATGTACTCTTTCTTAATTTCATCTTCTTGCTTAATGGAATCCAACTTGCCTTTGGAAGCGTTGCCACTTTCACCGCCAGAATCAGCACTTGGCGAGGGAGGAGTTTCATCGTTATCACGCGCAGCTGCTTCAAGCGCTGCCATTTGCGATGAAAGATTACTACTTGATGTAGGACGCGAACTCATCACAGTCGATGTTGTTGTAGTTGTGGCTGCTGCACTGACACTATTACAGCTATTGCTGTTACCGCCTTTACCCATCGATAATTGCTGGTGTTGCTGCTGCTGCTGCTGCTGTGTCATAGACGGACCATTACTACTTGTGTTAATGGCATTAGGTTTCACCGACAACTGAGTGTTGGAAGATGACGCAGTTGTCGTCATTGTAGTACCACCACTGCTCAATGGCACACCCACATTGCTGGACGCTGTACTAGCATTCACAGACAGTGTAGTTGCAGATGCTGCCGATGCCGGGGACGGTGCCATAATGGGTGGAGTACTGCTTGCTCGTTCACTAAGTGGCTGCATAAGCGATGTTACTGATGGAGGATTGTTGGAAGGTGTTCCTATTGGACCATTCGAGGTGAAATTTGGTGAGGGACTGGGCGCGGCTACCATAACACCTGTTGAGGGGCCACCAGTTGTGGTATTCGCACCTACCGAATTTCCACCGACTAATGACTCAAGACTAGTAGGTGTCGGAGGCATATTTCCCACCGAAGCGATATTTTGTTTCTGTTGTTGTGACATTGGTGAAGGAAAGGGGTTTTGTGGCTGTTGTTGCTGCTGCGCTTGCTGTTGTTGCTGCTGCGCTTGCTGTTGTTGTTGCATATGAGAAGCAGGATTGTTAAATGGTGATTGTGGCAATAACATATTGTTCTGATGCTGTTGTTGTTGTTGTTGTTGTTGCTGTTGTTGTGCTTGCAAAAGCCTTTGCTTCATTATTTCAGAAATTTGCTGCGCTGATTGTGAATTATTCCCACCATTGGCCGTGATAAATTGTTGTTGTTGACCGGGAACAGGACTTGTCAACACTCCACCGGCACTTACTTGACTAGCTGGAATTACTTGAACACCGTAAGGAGATAAAACAGGGCTTGGTACGACAATATTTTGTGGTGTAGATGTTGGCATAACCCCCATGCCACTATTTGGACTAGGCCCCGGAGGACCAACCAATAAATTGCCTTGTTGTTGTGGAAACTGCATTCTCTGTTGTGGATGCATAGATAGCAAGTTACCACCAGGAGATTGACCACGTATTCCTACCATATTTTGGCTTGCTTGTCCAGGCATCATTCCCACATTACCGGGAGCTTGTCCTCGCATTTGTGTTTGCATCATTCCAGCAGCACCTAACGGCATACCTTGGCCTCCACTGCCACCCATAGGACTGATCAAAGGTCGAATCTGAGTTTGCTGAGCTTGGGGATGTCCAATGGGAAGTTGTTGACCAACTGGCACCGCATTACTTGGACCTGGTCCTTGTCCGGGGCCGGACCCCGCCCCTCCACCACTTCCTTGTTGCTGTTGCTGCATTATTAACATTTGCTGTTCCTTTCGTTTGATGCGCTTCTCTTCTAACTCCTTTTGTATCTTGTAGATCTTTTCGGCCAGTAGATGGTAATATTCTGACCGTGACTTAGCTGCCTCATACATATCTTTCTCAACTTTTTCAGCGTAAGAAACCAAATTGGCCATACGTTTATCAGCCATGGTTGTCGGATCAGATGTTGGGAATATTGCTTGTACAAGCTTATGAACAAGGTGTTTTCGAAGATCAGCAGTCACCGATTCACGCCAGTCTCTTTCTTCAGTACCAGCATTATTACTTGCGCTGCTGTTACCGCCCTGTGAAGTGGTTGCACCACCACTGGATGAGTTATTACTTTGAGCTCCTACCATGCCACCTGAATTTACATTGGCTCCGCCAGGTACGCCAGAAGCACCTGAATTGTTGTTACCGCCGACGACTCCACCAGGTGCGCCAGCTGGGCCACTCACTGTCGTCGAATTAGCCATAATGACATTGTACGACTGCATTTTCATCTTGGCCAACTCTTGCGGTCCCACCAGCTGCTTGTTAGGTGGTGGTCCGTTTCCGCCCGTTGCTCCCATGTCTGCTGAGTTACCGGCATTATTAGCTCCTAACTGTGCATTATTAAAAGCGGAATTGTTATTAATATTATGAACATTAACTGATAGAGGAATGTTTGATTGCTGTGATTGTTGTCCAGCATTTTGTTGATTTGGACCAGTATTGTTGGTGTTAGGGCCTCCGATTAAACCAGCTAGTTGTGGATTGTTATGACCGCCGCCACCGCCGCCCTGTAAAAGTTGTTGAACATTTTGGTTTTGTTGTTGCATGCTGTTATCCTGCCCTCCAGCTCCTCCAATCATCATATTACTTCCCATGATTGTATTTGAATTCGGTCCTCCACCCCCTATAACACCTCCGGGTCCACCAACTTGAGCTGACATAACTCGCACCGCCGGTCCGCCTCCCGGCATACGAATACCTTGTAATTGTTGTTGTGGATTCACTGCATTATTTTGCAGCATATTAGCTCCTGGTCCGGAGTTAGAAACAGCCCCTTGCATTCCCAAACTATCAAACCGTCGAATCTCTTGATTTTGATTCTGTGAGTTCTGTTGTTGCATTTGTTGAGACATGTCTACATTAGACTTCATACCTAATTGTTGATTTGGACCTCCGGTCATGCCAACTTGACCACCGGTTCCAGTAATAATATTTGTGCCACCAGTATTCTGTTGTGGTATACCAGAATTTTGCGGACCACCACCTCCTACGGTATTTCCATCTGGCTGCTGTTGCTGTTGTTGTTTTACAATACCTTGTAATGGTTGGTTAGTATTTGCATTCGCATTAGCGCCACTTGCGTTGTTGTGGAAACTCTGTTGCTGACGGAACGGAAAACATATAATACAATCCGAACGTGTGCAAGTTTTATAATGCAGCAATATTTGACGAGACGAAGTACAATGCTGAACGCTGCATTCTTTACTCTGTTTACAGTTCGCCATATGCGCCAGCACATCTTGCATAGATTTACAATAGGGAACTATGCATTTTTCACGGTTAGGGTTCAGAGATTCGCGACGGTTGCACTTATGCGCATGTAAGAGGAGCACCAGTTGTTGCTGTATGTGCTTTTTTCGCTCTTCAGAGAGATGTTGGCCTCCACCACTAGATCCACTGCCTGTGTTTCCACCACCACTTCCACCAGCAGTACCACCACCAGATTGTTGGGATGTACCCGGTTGTTGTTGCTGCTGATGAAGGATTTGATTTTGTTGAGGGCCACCTCCAGGTTGCGGAGGTCGTGGTCCTCCCATGACACCACCTTGCGCATTTTGTTGGGGATTTGGACCCATTTGTGATTGTTGTTGTTGTTGTGGACCACCCACTAGACCTCCAAGTGATCCGTCATTACCAACTCCAGCCATTCCAATGGGTACACCAGGTCGGTTACCCTGTTGCATAGGATGAACACCACCACGTTGTGCCATTTGCTGTGCCAAAAGTTGCTGCTGTGGATTATTGGGATTTACATTAATGCCACCCTGGGCATTAATAGGACCACCATAATTTCCAACACCTCCCACGGCATTTCCGTAAGGTCCATTCGGTCCGCCTGCTACATTACCGCCAACCATATTAGCCATTTGACCTGGACCACCGTATGTAAGATTACCGTTTAACACATCTGCTCGTTGAGCTACACAGTGATTTGATCCCATACAAACGAGGGACAAAATAAATATTTTTAAGGAATTCGATACTGGACAATTTTAAACATATGCATGTATAGTTATGTAATTTCATGAATGATGTTAATTTTGGGGTGTTTAAAAGCTGCAAAAGGCTATGACATATATTTTACTATGGAAAGATATGAGCACAAATTTACATATAAAATTGCAAACTAAAGTTAAGTGCCCTATAACACCTTCACTGATCTTCATTTCTAAACACACAATATATATATCTAAAAGAAGGAATTCGAAATAACCCTTCATGTTGATGTTTAATTTTTGTAAACCAATAATATCACAAAATATTTAATTAAATAATTTATCTTAGAAGTTATAATGCAAATAATAAATATATAACATGTTCTTCACAAAAAAATTTTAGAACAATTACAATATAAATAATTTTGTAAAATAAAAGAATAAATCTATATCTGCAGCTTTTAAAAACGCGGGTCGAATCACTGTGCGCTGTATGATTTTTGTCATTGTGAATTATAATGAAAAGTAAGCAAATAAAATACATACCCATTTGCATATTTGGATTTTGCATTCGCGGACCACCCCCTGGTCCAACACCAGGCCCATTGCCAGCCATTAAGTGTGGACTGGGCCCACGTAGAAGATGTTGTCCAACCATTCTACCCATCATCGGTCCATTTTGTAAACTTTGCGGATGACCAGGTCCGCCACCTAAATGCATGCCTTGATTTGCTCCACCAACGGGACCCATATTTCCAACTGGTCCCACGCCACCAGGTCCAGCATTCATCATTCCACCGGCACCTGCACCAATTTGTTGTTTTAATGTATTCACCATTCCAGCACCGCCACCCAAACCTCCTAAATTGCTATTGGTAATCACCATACCACCTAAATTCCCCTGAGCAATCGTGTTCATGCCTGTGTAGAAAATTTTAACAAAATTTAAATATTACTTCATTTGATTCAATACATATTATCCATAAACAATTAAACAATATTTATAAATCTATTGTGTTATGCAAGAAGTTATGCTTCGCAACATTTTATGAATAAAATCGATATACTACACATTTTCTCAAAAAAATTAGAAGTTTATAAAATTAATTTCACTGTTATGTTGAATATAAGACTTACTACATTTAGAAATGGTATACATACACACACATATAATATGGCATTACTTACCAGGCATTGTATTCATTCCGGGAGTACCATTGTTGGCTATAGACATTGACATTGAGTTAACCATACCCATTTGACCACCAACTACTTGCATGCCTGCTGCGTTTGGTGATTGCAAGTTAGGCGATTTACTTCCTAACTGATTCATTCCAGCTGCACCCATTGGATTGCCGATCATTCCTGTATTCTTATTACCCTAAAAAGATAAAATATATATTAAATAGAATAACGGTACTCATTTCAGAGGTCTCGGTACAAGTTATGTTTCAATTTTATATTTTTTGCTTTTCTTTTGTGTTTCTAAAAGTTCTTAAAAACGTATATTTTTACACTGAGAAAAGCTTACGAAACAAGCAATTACTTGTGAACTTACTTGTTGTTGCAATAATTGTTGCAGATGTTGATGATGTTGCATTTGACGTAGTGGATTGCCACCACCACCTTGGTTTCCTCCTGTGTTATCGTCGCTTGCGCCATTCATTTGTGGTCCACCTGGTCCAGGACCTTGAGCAGGGGGTTTGTTGGGTCCACCTACTACATTGACACCAAGACCTGCGCCTGATCCTCCTGGTCCACCGCCACCGCCAAGAGGGTCCGGCCAATTACTGTTACCAGTAACTAATTCATCCGGTAAATCATCTTCTAAAACGGAAACGTAATCCGCTAAAAAAGATTTCAAATTAAACAAATGTTCATATTTATATGTTGCAAACGAAAACATTATTTTACTCACTTGGATCCATTTTAGTCCGCTTCTGCGGTGGTTCATCCATATGATCTGCCATCATTGAGACGTCTTTATTATAATGTTTATTTTGGTATTAAATATGCGTAACTTCGTACAATTTACGCCGCTTTCACTTGATTATTTATGATTTTCCTTATTTGTTGTTTTAAATTCAAAATTTTCAAGCGCAATCTCAAAGCTTATTTTGAATATCTTAATAACGATGAAATTATAGAAAAATTAAAAAGTTGTGTATGTTCATTTGGTGGAAGGAAAAAAATGATTTCCGGAAATGTTTTATTAAATTTCAAAATACGATCACTCGACACTGATGCCTTTATTTGAGCTGCAGCGGCTGTGTTGACATTAGCAGAAAGAGTCAAAACTTCCCAAGTTTGAATTTGGTTTATATGTGGTTGCACTCTATGAAATCGCTTTCGCACAATTACAAAATGTTTCAACTGAGTTAAAGCGGTTTTGCCGACAGCGATTGAGTGCATTTTGTGTCAGAAATTATAAACATCGACCGAAAAGTTTCGGCTATTTATTCCGTTTTGTTTTGTTTATTTCTTACAATTCTTCAGTGTAAGAGGTTTATTTTAAAGAGTCTTTAAAGCAAATTCTAAGTGTAAGTGAATAAAAGTTAAGTTCATTTTAGATTTTCAATCATTTATTGGCACTCGAAACATTGCTGATTTTCCACGGTTTGTTGAATCAACATTTTTAAACGCCGACGTTTATCACCAGCAACATCTATTGAATCAAACATTGCTTTGTAAGGTTTTTGCGCCTTTTTTCCAATGTAATATAAAACTCCAACAATATAGCGATATTTAATTGCACATCAACTGTAAAAGGATTAGAAAAAAATTATAAATTTATTTTCATTTGGGAATCTTATTGATTTTGTTTCGGTTATATCCTTAATGTCACTATTATTAAAAAGAAATATTATTATCCTATTTGTTTGTGTACCAAGTGGAAAAAATTAACGACACTTGAGATATTGTTACATCTTCTTAACCACACATCAAATATGTTATTATTGATTTTCAAATTATTTAAATATTTAAACAAAATTCAGAAGTAAATATATGGCAGTGGTGTTGCTTGACAAAATTCCTTTGAATTTGCCAAGCCACAATCATCACAGGCAAATGGCAATTGCATTAATTTTCTCTTCGACTCGTTCTTATTTTATATCAACCGACCGCCCGTTAATACATTCGTGTCATTCTTTCGTATATGCGACCACTAATTTTTAAACAGTAGGACCATATTGCATATATATTTTGTTTCACTCGTTTGTTCAGATAGCCCAAGTTGTTGCCATTTTAGTGAGCGACAAGAACAAACGTATTTTAGGATAAAAAAAAAATACTCGTTGATTTTGTCAATGCAACTCGTCCGATTCTTTCTTCAATACTCGTTATATTCTACTGACGGACTTTTGCTCTATAAGACTGTGCTTGCTCGTTAGAGCCCCGCTACCACAAGTCGAACGAATCGCTCCCATCGCGCTATATGAAACGCGAACTTTCAGTGTGTTGCTTGCACTACCACACTAGCATGACGACCACCTCTAGCAACGAGTGTGAGCAGTATTGGAAAAAGAAAGAAAAACAGACAAGCAATGACTGAAATTTTTTGTCGCTAGTTTTCACGTCGTATCGAAAATTTCTATTTGCAGATTTTTTGTTTTATTTATTTTTAATTTAAGGAAATATTAAAAAAAAAAATCACAAAATTGCGAAATTACAGAAAAATCTTAGTTTTATTTCAAAAAAATTTAACATAATTTTCTCACTTCAGATATTTATTAAAAACAATGTTTTTCTCCGCGCAATTTATTTTCAATTAAAATTCACAATTTTTAAATATTTTGAATTTTACTCATTTACTTTTTGTATTTATTTCGAATTTTTGACAATTTTTTTAAGTCTTTTCGCAACAATATAACAAAAATTCAGTCCGTTTGCTCCGCACCAGCAAAAACTCAACTGATTTCGCGAACGAGTAACGACAGAACTAGGAAGAAAGACTGAAATTACAAGAGTCGAGTGCGATTTGCGAGAGTCGGCGAACAGCGCGAGTTAAGTGATGCGTACACAAATCAATTGGTCCCAACTAAAGTTATAGAGGGATTTTTTATAAACAGTTTACTAAATATAAACAAAATATATAAACGCTACTTTTACACTAATTGCATAAATTATTCGCTTTTTGACTACAATTTATTTTAAGTTAAAACGTTGGAAAACGAAAACACATTATTACATTTATTTAACACACGTTCATAACTTGTCACGGTAAGAATTCCCCGTCGCACAGAAAGTATTGGCATCACTTCTTACCGAAAAGCAAGTGTAGGAAACTGATACAAACTTCGTCTCTACTCGGTTGAAGAACAATGTAGCCCGATGGCTAAAAGAGACAGTATATGAGTAATAAGTAACGTTTATGCCATGCAACACATTCGCACACAAACAATCACTATAGTGACACTCTTCTAACACATTGTAATAGTACATTGACACATTCCGTTTCACTATCTACCTTTTTCGATTTTGACATAAATAAGTGAACAGCGAGTTCAATCATAAAGCGAATTTCTATGCACATTATACTCGTTGAACATACACAGTTACACCGCTGCCGAATCGTATGAGGATAAATCAGCGAGTTGCAGCGAATATTTAATTGCGATTAATACAAATAATTATCCCATATTTAGGCAGTTTACACACTTTAAAGAGTACATAACTATCGGACAAATGTTTTAAATGATTAAAAAATGCATCGTCTTGTATAAACTTTTACAAACAATTTAACATAAAAAACTTCAACATTGTACATTGTAACGAACTGCGAAAAATCACGACGAATTAGAAATGCACTCACGCATACGAACTCACCCGAGAGAAAATCGAACCGAAATATTAACAGAGCGAGACAAAAGCTTACAATATTCTTTAAAATTTCATAATATTGTAATATTTATATTTATATTTTAGTAATATGATTGAAAACACTATTGCTCAATCATAATAAAATAATTTAACATGTATTTGACATTATTTATCTGACCACTATCGCAACTATCACTACAATGCCACGACCATGTTCGCGCACACACTAACAAAATGGCGGATCTACTCAGTAGCCGTACTAGCCGCAAGTAAAACAGAGATGTCCATATGAGAGGCATTGCAAGTGCTGCCATCATTAATTTATAAAATCGGGGTCGAAATATGTTTACAAATAAACTGCTATGTATTTTAAAATCATAATTTGTGAGATTTACAGTTTAAAAACTTGTTATTATTAGAAAAATGTCCTAAATCTGACGGCAATTGCAACAAAATGAGATGTCTATTATTGTTTGGTAATTTTCAATTACTAATTCACATACTATACATGAGCACATTTATAACATGTACAAAATGTAAATGAAAAGATTGGGTTTATATTAATTCTCATTCTTATTAAAGGATTGGGTATAATAAACGTGTAAAAATTATTTATTATTTTTCTAATAATTGCTTATTTATTAATAGTTCTAAAATACATATTGTTTGCTAATATTTCTTTAATCCTCGTTGGTAATAAAGGTTATATAATAAGTGTGATCCAAGGTGTCTAATTATACTTCGCAAAAACGTTGCGGCTGACGAAAGTGTGGCAACTTACATTCATGTGCTCAAATTGTGCATTAATAAAATATTATTTCTATCTTCTGAACAAATTATTTACAATATGTAGTTGTGGTTGAATTGAAAACAACTATATGTATATTCAAAAACGTGATGCTGAACTAGCTAAGTGCAAGGATTAAGTTTTTAATTTGTATGCAGAAAATATCGTTCAACCAATTTGTAACATTTCTTTTAACAATTTTTATATATTTATTTTATAATTTCATATGTATATAATAATTGCATGAATGTCCTAAGTAGTATTGTTTATATGATGTCAATTTCGCGCTAATTACTCATTATACTTTTTTATTAGAATGGTAAACGTTAAATAATTTAAATTTTTTATTTAAGCCAAACGACTAAGAAAGCAAAACCCGTTATTGTCACACTTGCTTCTTGAAAAATATCTGTGGTTGACAATTTACGCAAATACATTATAATTATAATTTAGTATTCTAGTGCTAGTATTCTAACTAGCTACAGTGACAAAAGTTGGCTTGTTAGATATTGTATTAAATATAATGTATTTGTACTATTTGGTTATCTGTGACCTGATACTACTTGATGTACAAGTAATACAAAATCATTGTGAAAGTTTTTGCTTAATTTGTTTATTCTTAAAAACTGATTTTTTAATTTAAATAAGTAAACATTACTTTATAATATTAGTATGAGTAAAAAGAATATTATTGGAACCACAAAATAGATTATTTGTTGGCATATATGCTACATATGTGTATATATGTTTCACAAATTTTGTTTTTGTATTTAATATTTTTTCTTTTAGTTATTTTTCAATTTTTTATTTAAGTTTTTAATATAAAAATAAATTATGAAACAAGGAGTATGGATCTTCTGCGCTACTGGAATTCAGTACCATCTATTGACATAAGTATTAAATATCGTTGTAGACAAAATTATTATAAATGTGATAAAAAGCCAAGTATCCTACCGCAACTTGTACAATTAGAATTTCGTTATGGCGACATCTCGTTTTCATGTATTGAATATAATTTAATGGTCGCTATCTCTATAGGGAACTAAATAGTATTGAATGGATACGGAAGCCTATGGAAGTAATATTGTTTAGCATTAAATACAGTTTATCTCCATATATTTTTTGGTATATGTTATCTATACGCCTTCGATACACTGATGTCTACTCAACAGCGCCATCTAGCTTTGAATACTTACCCCATTATATTTCATATTGAAACGAAAATGAATACCAGAAGAAACTAGAATCAACAATCGAAATCGATAAACAACATATTTTGGAAATCCGTTACAATAGAAGATGATCTGTGTTTTCATATGAAATATGACCAAAGTGAACATCGTACCAAATAATACGAAATGCAATGAGTGGAGACACTGCTCCTTCACATAATTTTTATGTGCGGATATGCCAGCATCCTTCTGTCTATTTAACTTTACTTTAAAATTAGCATTGCCAAAATTTGTAATTATCATAATCCAAAGTACTGAAGGTATATCAACTAGATTCTGTGGACTTAATTTTTCTCTCGAATTTCAAAACGCAGTATATTAATCACATCCATCAATCTCCTATAGGGAAATGAAAATTAAGAACCTCTCCAAACTGAGTCTGATTTTGTTTGTAATACAGTAATCCCCGCTTAGGTGGCACTGCTTAAAATGTAACACTTTTGGGGTACTATAGCGGGAAGGCACTTAAATGCATCCCGCTTAGGTGCATCGAGGTACTTACCAAAATTTGAAAAATATCATTTATTTAATACTAAAGTGGATGTTTTTCCTGTCTACACAAAAAAGAACTTGGTATACAATATACAAAATGTTTCTACTTACACATATGTATGTATGAACGCTAAATTGCTTTGCAGAATTAGGTCAAATTTATTTATTACATTAATAGTACACTTTATTCATTAAACGATTAATTATTTATGAGGAAGTTGATGACCAAATGACAAAGCATTACTTGGACCCCGCCCCTCCACCACTTCCTTGTTGCTGTTGCTGCATTATTAACATTTGCTGTTCCTTTCGTTTGATGCGCTTCTCTTCTAACTCCTTTTGTATCTTGTAGATCTTTTCGGCCAGTAGATGGTAATATTCTGACCGTGACTTAGCTGTCTCATACATATCTTTCTCAACTTTTTCAGCGTAAGAAACCAAATTGGATATACGTTTATCAGCCATGGTTGTCGGATCAGATATTGCTTGAAAAAGCTTATGAACAAGGTGTTTTCGTAGATCAGCAGTCACCGATTCACGCCAGTCTCTTTCTTCAGTACCAGCATTATTACTTGCACTGTCATTACTTCCCTGTGAAGTCTGTTGCTGACGGAACGGAAAACATATAATACAATCCGAATGTGTGCAAGTTTTATAGTGCAACAATATTTGACGAGACGAAGTGCAATGCTGAAAGCTGCATTCTCTACCCTGTTTACAGTTTACCATATGCGCCAGCACATTTTTCATAGATTTACAATAGGGAACTGTGCATTTTTCACGGTTAGGGTTCAGAGATTCGCGACGGTTGCACTTATGCGCATGTAAGAGGAGCACCAGTTGTTGCTGTATGTGCTTTTTTCGCTCTTCAGAGAGATGTTGGCCTCCACCACTAGATCCACTGCCTGTGTTTCCACCACCACTTCCACCAGCAGTACCACCACCAGATTGTTGGGAGGTACACGGTTGTTGTTGCTGCTGATGAAGGATTTGATTTTGAGTAAGATTACCGTTTAACACATCTGCTCGTTGCATTACACAGTGATTTGATGCCATACAAACGAGGGATAAAATAAATATTGTTAAGGAATTCGGTACTGGACAATTTTAAACATATGAGTGTATAGTTATGTAATTTCATGAATGATTTTAAGTTTGGGGCGTTTAAAAGCTGCAATAGGCTATGAAGTTGATATCAATTATTTTTATTATAGTATTATAGTTTTGTTCACATAACGGTTGTTTGTGTCACACAAAAATAGAAGAGTTAGATATGGGGTTATATATACAATTGAACTTTCCTAACTCGAATCACCATAATCCACAAAAAACTTCGAGTTAGAGAGATTTCCGAAAATGAAATTTCACTTTTATTGCCAATTACGCGTTATCAAGAACTTCGAAATATGAAAGTTCAACTGTATATATTTGATAATGATGACGAGTGGAGTTGAAATCCGGGTGTCTGTCCGTCCGTCTGTCTGTGCAAGCGATAACTTGAGTCAAAATTGAGATATATTAATGAAACTTGGTACACATATCCCTTGGTACCATAAGAAGGTTGCTTTCGAAGATGGGCGAAATCGGACCTCTGTCATGCTAACAAAATTGTGAGAACCGAAAACATACAAAGTGCCATAACTAAGTCATAAATAAAGTTATACAAATAAAATTTGGTACAAAGGATAGCACAAGAGGCATATTTGGTTTTATTTAAAGTGGAAGTCCCCGCCGCCAAATATATTTTATGTATACATCTCGCAAATCACTTAAGGTATATACTTATGTATATGTACCCCAGTATACATTATGAAAATAGGTGAAATCGGATAATAACCACGCCCAACTCCTATACAAAGCTTATGTTGAAAATTACTAAAAGTGCGTTAACTTCCTAACGGAAAACATCAGAAACTCAAAATTTTACAAGAGAAGTGGCAGAAGAAAGCTGTACTCAGATATTTTTAGAAAATGAAAAATGGGCGTGGCGTCGCCCACTCATAGGTAAAAAACCAACTACTAAATTAAATGGCATGAACACGTAACACACTAAATATCTATACGGATGGCTCGAAAATGGAGGACGGAGTAGGCGCGTGGATATATTTTTCGGAGTTAGGAGTAAAACAGCCTTTCTAATTACCGAATTACAAGTGGCTACACTTCTACTGGGTGCCAGCCCACAAAGGCATTGAGTGCAACAGGATTCTAGACGCAGTTGCTAAAAGTGGTGTATAACTTTCAGACGGAAACATCCAAACCAACTTTGGCAAGCCCATGCATTGTATATACGATGATCTGGGTCAGAGCATGGCAAGGAAGATCATAACGAGCTGGAAAAGTATACCTGGGCACAAAACAGTTAAAGTCATGTGGAAATCGGTAGACCAGAAATACACAAAAATCTAACAGTTCCTCGATAGAAGCAACTGTAGGAGCATGGTTGGAATCTCACCGGTCACTCTCTAGTGGCGGCACACGCCTGTAAGATGGGGCTGACGAGATGACTGCAGGAAATGTCAAGAGCAAGGTATAAGAGAAACAATGGATAATCTTGTGCTCTTGTCCTGCATTCTTAAGGCAACGGCTCCAGCACTTTGGGGCACCACAGTACGAGAATCTGGAAGAGGTATCGTTAGTAAAACTTCAGAACCTACTAAAATTCGCGACAAGCGCAGGCATCCTAAAGGATGACTACTCCTCATTCATTAAGTGACGGTATTCCATCTGGTATCACAATGGACCAAAACTGGTGCATGTGTGGATTTCGCCAACCAGACTAACCTAACCTTACCTAATGCCCTATAACACTCTCATTGATCTTTATTTATAAAAACACAATTAGGGTACTCACAAGTTGCCATAAAGTGTCGTAAAATCGTAAAGACTTAAACTTTTATAAGATAAACTGTCGTTCTTAATATAAGCTAAAAGCCTAGACAGACGGCAGAGTTAACCCCGATTAACTGCGCTTTTAATCAGTTTCAAATTTGTAGGTGGCAGACGGCAGCAAAGCGAGTTATAAACTTCCATAAACAGCTGATTGGCAATAATATTTCCATTTTGATGAAATCAAATTGAATAGATAGCAAATATTGCGCTTGTCAGCCGTACAATTAATACAAAATTACTAATTAATAAAAAAATATACATAAATACGTCATTAATAGAACTTCCATTAAAAAATTAGCTATTTCATTGCATGCGTATGTTTTTGTTTACATTTAATTGAAGAACAGCTGTTAGTATTGCATATTTTCATTTACTATAGGTTAAAAGTGGTCATGTTTAACAATGTTGCCAACAAAAATGCCACGAACTCCCACTAACTCTCTAAAATTTTGAGGATTAAATGGGAGTTAGCTCGAATAACCCCAATCGTACATTGTTTTAAGGAAGTGTATAAAATTAATTTCCCTGTTATGTTGAATATCAGACTTACTATATTTAGAAATGATATACACATATATCATATGGCATTACTTACCAGGCATTGTATCCATTTCGAGAGTCCCATTGTTGTCAAATGACAACATTGACATTGTAATTAATAAATCCGGTAAATCATCTTCTAAAACGGAAACGTAATCCGCTAAGAAAGATTACAAATAAAATAAATGTTCAAATGTATATGTTGCAAACGTAAACATTATTTTACTCACTTGGATCCATTTTAAATTCAAAAATTTTGAGTTCTTTGAATATCTTAAGACAACGAACTCCAGAGAACTTACAACATAGAGAAGGAGCATTTTGATTTTTGTATGATGCTCGATACGGTCATTTACAGAGCTTATAATTGGCTAGTAGGGAATTCACCATTCGCTCGTTACTCGTTATTATTTAACAGAATTGACTGCCGGGGAATGAACATTTGTGATGATTGGCATTTTGATGTGATATGCCCATGCTTTGATATGATAAACTATTTTGACTTTTTATAAATTTTAACTGATTAATAGGATTTTTTCTGCTCATAAATAATATTTAAAATAATTTGTAGAAAAATAAATAAAAATTTATGTCAATATTTCGGTTTCATTTATAAATGAAATGTGAAAAATATTTAATAGAATTTGTAGGAAATTAAAAAAATATTTTTCAATATTTCGGTTTTATAAATTAAATGTGTTAAAATTTAAAAAATTGCTACATTTTAAAAAAAATTATAGGTATAAATGAGCATTTGTATGTATAGATATGCATATACACATGAATATATTATCTGTCATATGCGCGATCACATAAAAAACATACCACGTACACGATATTTCGACATATGTATGTATCTACTATATTCATTCATAAATATATTTTTATGTAAGCGTAAAAAGGGAATTCCTTCATATGAGCAATCACCAACGCACAAATATTCGCGAATGACCTACAAACTTACAAGTGTACGTACATATGTATGTATGTAGAATATTACGAATTGGCAATCGTCATACGAACAACAACACCATTCCTTCATATGCGCAACAACAAACGCACCTATTAGAATATGTGAATGTGAATGACCGTCAAAAACCAAACCAACGCATATACAAACTTACATACATGAGTAACTCACTACAAAAAACTATGAACATCAAGAAGCAGAAACAACAATATGTCAACTCTTTTCCCCGCTGCACCCGTCGGTGTAGACAAACTGCTTCCTCGCGACGAAGACAAAAGCTAAAATCATATTTCGATGTTGATGCTGAAGTCAAAGCGAAAAGTGGCAACAGTTCAAGCAGCTTGACAAAAATCACAAAAGAATCAATTTTCATATTTGCCATCAATTGTGGCAGAAATATAAAATATGCGGAAAAATAAGACTTCGGCCAGGATTTGAACCCGTGCACTGTCTAAATAGCGGATGCGCGCGTACCACTCGCACCATGAAAGCTGTTGAAAATCAACCAGCTTAATTGATATTTCATAATCCATAGGACAAGATGCTCGTTCTAATAGAAATATGAAAATGATTCTCGGCCACTGCCAGTTTTCTCTTCTGAAGGAAATATCAGAAATTATTTGAATTTGTGATTTTTAGCATCCCAGACAATGCCGCTTTTGGGCAAGGCATGCGCGGAGATGTGCGCGACGCTTGCGCTTATGAATGAAGTTCACATGCTTTGTTGTTGATACGCATGCGTTTCAACATGGAAATGTGTTGTAATTTTTTGTTGTAGGCGAGTTGCTTTTTCCGAAGATGTGTCGAAGTGACAAATCTGCGGAATGTAGATTTGTATATTCACATTTATATGTACATATGTATGTACATATAAATTTTTGCACGCGTATGGTAGTAAAAATATTTGAACATACACATTGTTATGAAATTTGCCGACGGCAAATCAATGATTGTTCGAGTCCAGAATGATATTATAGATTTGTTATATAGTTTATTTAAATAATTAAAGAATAAAATGGACTTTTTAATCAGATTTGAATAAAAAATATCTAATAAAAATTAAATGAAATAAAAATATTTATGAATAATATATAAATTTAATAAAACACGACTTTCAGGATTGACTACCATCAATTGGCGAATTTTCTCACAATCAGTGAATTATCATTCATATGTACATACATATGTATATTCACACATATTTTCTTATTTTGCCTATCCAAGGAATTCCCTAGTTGAGAAAGGGCAACAGGTTCGACGCTCATCATAAACATAATTTTTCATTTATTTTATTAATAATTGGGTAAAAATATGATTTTAATTATTAATTATTTCAATTTATAAATTAGTTTAAAATAACTTGAAATAAAAAAAAAAAATACAAAATTTAAATGAATTTGAAAAACATCAAATGATTATTTCATGTGCCAGCGATTTCTCGTTTTACAGAATTCCCTATGCTAAAACTGAAATCGCTGTTAACTTTTCATGAGGTGAGTTCCCCAGCAGCGTGGTAAATTCCCTAGTACACTTCTTTCAGATTTCAATTTCAGTCGCTGTCGAACCTGCACCTTCTCTATGTTGTAAGTTCTCTGGAACTCAGGGCGTGAGAGTGTGAGAGCCACTGAAAAGAGGCATTTTTATAACAATTTGAATTGATGTCAGATCAGACCAAATATTATGTTTTGACGTTTAAATTAAAAAACCAAACATTTATTAAAAATTATTCTATACTGGTTGTTTAATATAAAAAGTAACTATTTAAATTAATAAATAAATAAATAAAGTGAATTAATACTAGTCCACTGACAATTGATAAGTATTTTTGTAATTTTCTATGGAAAATTAGTTTCTAGATGTTGCAAATCACAAACTACTCAACTACTTTTAAATATCACGTTTTCATTTATTTTTATTGTTTTAAATTTGTATTTGTGATCTTTCACGGCGGTCATCAATGTGCCACAATTCTGAATTACCAATTGCGAAACGTCACAACCGCCTTACTCCAGCCAGAGAACTTACAACATAGAGAAGGTGCATTTTGATTTTTGTATGATGCTCGATACGGTCATTTACAGAGCTTATAATTGGCTAGTAGGGAATTCACCATTCGCTCGTTACTCGTTATTATTTAACAGAATTGACTGCTGGGGAATGAACATTTGTGATGATTGGCATTTTGATGTGATATGCCCATGCTTTGATATGATAAACTATTTTGACTTTTTATAAATTTTAACTGATCAATAGAATTTTTTCAGCTCATAAATAATATTTAAAATAATTTGTAGAAAAATAAATAAAAATTTATGTCAATATTTCGGTTTCATTTATAAATGAAATGTGAAAAATATTGAATAGAATTTGTAGGAAATTAAAAAAATATTTTTCAATATTTCGGTTTTATAAATTAAATGTGTTAAAATTTAAAAAATTGCTACATTTTAAAAAATATTATAGGTATAAATGAGCATTTGTATGTATAGATATGCATATACACATGTATATATTATCTGTCATATGCGCGATCACATAAAAAACCTACCACGTACACGATATTTCTACATATGTATGTATCTACTATATTCATTCATAAATATATTTTTATGTAAGCGTAAAAAGGGAATTCCTTCATATGAGCAATCACCAACGCACAAATATTCGCGAATGACCTACAAACTTACAAGTGTACGTACATATGTATGTATGTAGAATATTACGAATTGGCAATCGTCATACGAACAACAACACCATTCCTTCATATGCGCAACAACAAACGCACCAATTAGAATATGTGAATGTGAATGACCGTCAAAAACCAAACCAACGCATATACAAACTTACATACATGAGTAACTCACTACAAAAAACTATGAACATCAAGAAGCAGAAACAATATGTCAACTCTTTTCCCCGCTGCACCCGTCGGTGTAGACAAACTGCTTCCTCGCGACGAAGACAAAAGCTAAAATCATATTTCGATGTTGATGCTGAAGTCAAAGCGAAAAGTGGCAACAGTTCAAGCAGCTTGACAAAAATCACAAAAGAATCAATTTTCATATTTGCCATCAATTGTGGCAGAAATATAAAATATGCGGAAAAATAAGACTTCGGCCGGGATTTGAACCCGAGCACTGTCTAAATAGCGGATGCGCGCGTACCACACGCACCACGAAAGCTGCTGAAAGTCGATCAGCTTAATTGATATTTTATAACCCATAGCACAAGATGCTAGCTCTAATAGAAATATGAATATGATTCTCGGCCACTGCCAGTTTTCTCTTCTGAAGGAAATATCAGAAATTATTTGAATTTGTGATTTTTAGCATCCCAGACAATGCCGCCTTTGGGCAAGGCATGCGCGGAGATGTGCGCGACGCTTGCGCTTATGAATGAAGTTCACATGCTTTGTTGTTGATACGCATGCGTTCCAACATGGAAATGTGTTGTAATTTTTTGTTGTAGGCGAGTTGCTTTTTCCGAAGATGTGTCGAAGTGACAAATCTGCGGAATGTAGATTTGTATATTCACATTTATATGTACATATGTATGTATGTACATATAAATTTTTGCACGCGTATGGTAGTAAAAATATTTGAACATACACATTGTTATGAAATTTGCCGACGGCAAATCAATGATTGTTCGAGTCCAGAATGATATTATAGATTTGTTATATAGTTTATTTAAATAATTAAAGAATATAATGGACTTTTTAATCAGATTTGAATAAAAAATATCTAATAAAAATATTTATGAATAATATATAAATTTAATAAAACACGACTTTCAGGATTGACTACCATCAATTGGCGAATTTTCGCACAATCAGTGAATTATTATTCATATGTACATACATATGTATATTCACACATATTTTCTTATTTTGCCTATCCAAGGAATTCCCTAGTTGAGAAAGGGCAACAGGTTCGACGCTCATCATAAACATAATTTTTCATTCATTTTATTAATAATTGGGTAAAAATATGATTTTAATTATTAATTATTTCAATTTATAAATTAGTTTAAAATAACTTGAAATAAAAAAAAAAATACAAAATTTAAATGAATTTGAAAAACATCAAATGATTATTTCATGTGCCAGCGATTTCTCGTTTTACAGAATTCCCTATGCTAAAACTGAAATCGCTGTTAACTTTTCATGAGGTGAGTTCCCCAGCAGCGTGGTAAATTCCCTAGTACACTTCTTTCAGACTTGAATTTCAGTCGCTGTCGAACCTGCACCTTCTCCAGAGAACTTACAACATAGAGAAGGAGCATTTTGATTTTTGTATGATGCTCGATACGGTCATTTACAGAGCTTATAATTGGCTAGTAGGGAATTCACCATTCGCTCGTTACTCGTTATTATTTAACAGAATTGACTGCTGGGGAATGAACATTTGTGATGATTGGCATTTTGATGTGATATGCCCATGCTTTGATATGATAAACTATTTTTACTTTTTATAAATTTTAACTGATCAATAGAATTTTTTCAGCTCATAAATAATATTTAAAATAATTTGTAGAAAAATAAATAAAAATTTATGTCAATATTTCGGTTTCATTTATAAATGAAATGTGAAAAATATTGAATAGAATTTGTAGGAAATTAAAAAAATATTTTTCAATATTTCGGTTTTATAAATTAAATGTGTTAAAATTTAAAAAATTGCTACATTTTAAAAAAATTATAGGTATAAATGAGCATTTGTATGTAAATGAGCACATGTATATATTATCTGTCATATGCGCGATCACATAAAAAACCTACCACGTACACGATATTTCTACATATGTATGTATCTACTATATTCATTCATAAATATATTTTTATGTAAGCGTAAAAAGGGAATTCCTTCATATGAGCAATCACCAACGCACAAATATTCGCGAATGACCTACAAACTTACAAGTGTACGTACATATGTATGTATGTAGAATATTACGAATTGACAATCGTCATACGAACAACAACACCATTCCTTCATATGCGCAACAACAAACGCACCAATTAGAATATGTGAATGTGAATGACCGTCAAAAACCAAACCAACGCATATACAAACTTACATACATGAGTAACTCACTACAAAAAACTATGAACATCAAGAAGAAGAAACAACAATATGTCAACTCTTTTCCCCGCTGCACCCGTCGGTGTAGACAAACTGCTTCCTCGCGACGAAGACAAAAGCTAAAATCATATTTCGATGTTGATGCTGAAGTCAAAGCGAAAAGTGGCAACAGTTCAAGCAGCTTGACAAAAATCACAAAAGAATCAATTTTCATATTTGCCATCAATTGTGGCAAAAATATAAAATATGCAGAAAAATAAGACTTCGGCCAGGATTTGAACCCGAGCACTGTCTAAATATCGGATGCGCGCGTACCACTCGCACCATGAAAGCTGTTGAAAATCAACCAGCTTAATTGATATTTCATAATCCATAGGACAAGATGCTCGTTCTAATAGAAATATGAAAATGATTCTCGGCCACTGCCAGTTTTCTCTTTTGAAGGAAATATCAGAAATTATTTGAATTTGTGATTTTTAGCATCCCAGACAATGCCGCTTTTGGGCAAGGTATGCGCGGAGATGTGCGCGACGCTTGCGCTTATGAATGAAGTTCACATGCTTTGTTGTTGATACGCATGCGTTTCAACATGGAAATGTGTTGTAATTTTTTGTTGTAGGCGAGTTGCTTTTTCCGAAGATGTGTCGAAGTGACAAATCTGCGGAATGTAGATTTGTATATTCACATTTATATGTACATATGTATGTACATATAAATTTTTGCACGCGTATGGTAGTAAAAATATTTGAACATACACATTGTTATGAAATTTGCCGACGGCAAATCAATGATTGTTCGAGTCCAGAATGATATTATAGATTTGTTATATAGTTTATTTAAATAATTAAAGAATAAAATGGACTTTTTAATCAGATTTGAATAAAAAATATCTAATAAAAATTAAATGAAATAAAAATATTTATGAATAATATATAAATTTAATAAAACACGACTTTCAGGATTGACTACCATCAATTGGCGAATTTTCGCACAATCAGTGAATTATCATTCATATGTACATACATATGTATATTCACACATATTTTCTTATTTTGCCTATCCAAGGAATTCCCTAGTTGAGAAAGGGCAACAGGTTCGACGCTTATCATAAACATAATTTTTCATTCATTTTATTAATAATTGGGTAAAAATATGATTTTAATTATTAATTATTTCAATTTATAAATTAGTTTAAAATAACTTGAAATAAAAAAAAAATACAAAATTTAAATGAATTTGAAAAACATCAAATGATTATTTCATTTGCCAGCGATTTCTCGTTTTACAGAATTCCCTATGCTAAAACTGAAAACGCTGTTAACTTTTCATGAGGTGAGTTCCCCAGCAGCGTGGTAAATTCCCTAGTACACTTCTTTCAGATTTGAATTTCAGTCGCTGTCGAACCTGCACCTTCTCTATGTTGTAAGTTCTCTGCTTCTCTATGTTGTAAGTTCTCTGCTTATACAGTCTAAAAATGGAAGAAATCGGATCGTAACCACGCCCACCTCCCATACAAAGGTTATGTTAAAAACTACTAAAACTGCTATAATTTAGTAAGGAAAACCACCAGAAACGTTAAATTTTATGGTAAAGATAGTACAGAAGAGCTACATTCAAATTGGTATACCAAATTTTAGATGGGTGTGGCTCACCCACTTATGGGTCAAAAACAATAACTCCGAAACTACTCGACCAATTTCAATGAAATTCGGTTCATATCAAATATCTACCTTACGCCTTTTTGTCTTTTTAATTTCGCGGCTATGTATAAAGCGCTATAGAGCTAGTATTTGGCAAAACTATACATCTTTGGCAATACTTTACATCTACAAAACGACGCTATGCTTGATTAGTTTGGATATTACGTTCAACATTTATAGACGTGTAAACATGGAGTTCACTAACGCTGAAATTCACGCTATTTTAAAGTTTTCCTTCGTTAAAGGCAAATCTGCTAGAGAAACGTTCCGTGAGACTAATGGTGTTTTGGAGGATGGTACTCTATCACGAATATCAAAGATAACATGATACGAAACTCTTTCATTCGTGAGAGAGCTGTCGAAGTCCGCATTTTTTATAACATTTGGCAGTGGTGCCACTGCGGGAAAATATAAGATAAGAGATTTTTATTCGATTTCTTGGGTATTTATTGGTTTGCAGTTTACGCTTAATAGAGACTTCTTAACCAATATTACACCAACACATACACTTATAAATATATATTTTAAGATAAACAATAGACATCTACACATAAAAATAATAAAATATTATAATAATTAAAAATCGTACATATTATAAGTCAACAAAAACAAAAATTGAGCTTAGTTTAATTTAGTAACAAATATTTATTTATATTTTATAAACAAATAAACACCTTAATATATTCTCTAAAAGTTTAAGAGAAAATTTGTACCCAGATATGTATTTACGTAAATGTCATTTAACACTGTTAAAGAACGTACATATATTACTTTCGTACAAATAGCCACCGTTTCTTAAATAATGTACACATATTAACTCCATTTAAATAAAAGTTAATAGTAATTCAAAAATCACAAAAAACTTATCGTACAAAAACGAACCATTTAATCATTTATTTCTGCGGGATTCTTAGTGGTAGCTCGTCATTTTGACTGTCAGCTGTTCAGTAGCCCATGATCTGGCTTTGTTGCCAACATCAAAAATGAGTTCATGGGCTCTCTCAACAAGCAAAAGAGAAGAGTTTCGTATCATATTATCCATGACGAATATATATCGAACTGCGGAGGAATGGTTTCGACGATTCAGATCGGGTGAAAACGACATCATGGAAAAGCCACCGGCGGAAGACTTGTGACGACGAATACCGATCAAATCATGGAAAACATCGAGTTAGACCGGCATGTGGCATCTCGTGACATCGCCCAGGAGATCGGAGTGAGTCACCAAACCATTTCAAACCATCTGCAGAAGCTTGAAGCAGGCGATCGACCAGAAGGGTCCGGAATTGTTCCACAGGAAGGGTGTAGTGTTTCATCAGAGTTCCTGAGCATGGCGAACCCCCTTAGTGGTGTAAAGTTGAACTCAAAAGAGGTTTGTGAAAAGTGTCTGTCCGAGTTTTTCGTAAATAAGGAGGGGGCTTCACCGAAGGTGTATTATGAAGTTGCCGTCTAGATGGAAACAGATTATTGAACGAAACGGCGTATATTTGATTTAGTTCAAATCTGATCACTGTAACACTTTTTATAAACCATTGAATAAAGAGCAAAAAAGTGGAAGGGAGATATTTGGCAACCTAATATATTGCTGGCTTCCCAACGATATTATATGAAAATAGTACAAATTAGTTTCGAACCACGCCTATATTATTCTGATAAAGTTCCAGTTCCACACCTTTCCCTCATATGTGTCAACCTAATCTGTTTGCATTGTGCAGTAATTTCACAACTATTTCCAAGAAAGAAGAACCTGCTCTAATCTAA
Organism: Zeugodacus cucurbitae; assembly: GCF_028554725.1. Lineage (NCBI taxonomy): Eukaryota > Metazoa > Arthropoda > Insecta > Diptera > Tephritidae > Zeugodacus > Zeugodacus cucurbitae. The sequence continues at coordinate 31,787,878 of NC_071670.1, forward strand.
ATTCGAGTTTTGCGACTTAATAAATTACTGAATTACACAAATTCTCTTGTTGACTCATGAGCTTAAAAAATACCAATTATATAGTATACTTACATTTATATCCGTAAGTGTTGGTAGCTTATTTCAATTTCCAAATTTCAGTTCTAAATAACACTTCACTTATTTTTATATCGATTTACTTCTCAATGATCTGAAGAATTAACTGCTCCAATTGAACGCTTAAAACAAACTGGGACGATTGCACGAGCGCACCACAATTTTTACCATTGTGAAACATACAAGTAAGAAGTCTAAAATACATTAAAAGATATTGATGGAAAACGATAATGAAGGAAAACGCTAGGCATTTGGCGTGGGTTTCGTGCAGATTTTGGTACTAAAAAGCCAAATGTCTCAAGGCATTGGGCACTTCACGCGAGTTGCATCGTACTAAAAAATCTAGAATAACGAGTTGCCGTGTTATGCTACTCAATTTATTACTTTAAGTAAACTTTTGGTACTTTTTTAATTATTTTTCTTTTTTTTTTTTTAATTATAAAGAATAATTTGTATGGTAAATATCAGGTTTAGAACCAGGTTATCCACCACTATTCATTAGATAGGGGTTTTAGAATATATTGTATATTTTATTCTCGCATAGTAGGTTAACTATTAATTTTTCATTAATATATTCTATCAAATACTTATCCGCAAAAATATTTCCATTTTACAGTGCGTTTATTTAAAACTCTGTGTCGAAACAAGTAGTAAATCGATCAGGTTATCTCAGATGTCAAAAAAATTAACCAGCTGATTCTTTTCATACTTGTATGTATACATATATAATAATTTATACCTTTTGTGCAGCCGTTGGAAACTAAAACTAACTTAACTCATACACCACTACACCTACAAAGTTTTTCAGCTTTTATCAACACATACGAACAACTAACTTTTACCTCGATAGTTGGAGTAGTAACATTCATTCATCGTACTTTTTAAATGGGTAAGAGAGAGATGCGAATTGTGGTATGTGTGGCTCTCTAGATAAGGATTATACGTACATACATAAATACTGTGACTCAGACTTATAGTTTAGAAAATATTTAATTTTTTCATATGTATGTTTAACACAATTTTCTCACATTTTTCACTTCACACATTGAAAATTACACTGTCAGCATTGAACTAAATTTAAATTTTATATTTATTTAAGGTTTTTTAAGTAAAAATTATTGAAGATCCAGTCCTAATGATGGCTGGCTTTACTTGCTTTCGTTGACTATTCGTACTTGAAACGCTTGTATGACCAGATAAGCGCTTTGAACGCTTTCAAAACAATGTATCAATCACGGTTGCCACACGCTTAATAATTTGTGCACAAAAAACTCCAAAAAGCATTAATAATACTTTAATAACACTTTTATGTTAAATGTTATGTTATTTTTATACCTGAGACAGACATGTAGTATACATTGTAGTATGCTTCAGAAACCATATGTGTATCAGCGGTTTTCCGAATTTTGTTTGAAAGCAAATGGTGTTCCGTACTACAATAGAGTTCTAGAAACCATTGAAATTTTGTGGTGTTGTGAAATGTACTACAATGGATTGCATTGAACACAGTGTGTTCAACACACCGAAAGCTTTAAGCTCTTCTGCCACAATCATATGTTTTCTGACATTTTGACATACAGAACATAAATTAAATTCAAAATTAATTGAAATCAAAAAACAAAATTTTAAAAAAATTATGTGAAAAATATGTAATATGTATGTAATATGTAATAATTATATTGGACAATAATATTTTAAGATTGCTTGAAGTTATAACTAAGTCAGTAATAATTTTCCTGCCTGTTATTCATAATTACATTTTGCTTGAATTTATTTGTATCAGCTGATGAATGTAAACATAGTACAATGTACTACATGTATGTCACTATGCTGGTATATGGTTTCTTGAGCTTTTATTGTAGTATACATCTTAGTATAGAAACCATATGCCTGCCTTAGGCATTAACAATATGTTGATTTTCTGCGTATGCATATGTATGTGAATATCATTTTATTTATTTATTTAAATGAAGTACAATTATAAATTATTATACTACCTATAAGACTAGACTACTATTATTATACTACTAGCTACAGGGCCTTCGGCTGTTTAGTATAAAGTGTTATTAAACTTTCGGTATACGGGTTTATAAATATAAAGGTATTTTGTTTGGAGATTGTAATAATATGCTGTAGTGAATAATTAATTCGTTTTAGATTAGATGTTTTAATTGGGTTTTGGAGATGAAATTGTGTATTGTTTTTATGTCGGTAGTTGACGGTTCTTTAAGAAGATTGTAACGGGTGATTTTTTTGAGGTTAGGATTTTCATGCATTAGTATTTGACAGATCACGTGGGATTTCAGACATGGTGTCAAAGAGAAAGATGCTCAGTATGCTTTGACATTTCATCATGAATAGACTTACTAACGAGCAACGCTTGCAAATCATTGAATTTTATTACCAAAATCAGTGTTCGGTTCGACAAATCGAAAAATCGACAAATCGACAAATTTTGTTCAGCGATGAGGCTCATTTCTGGTTGAATGGCTACGTAAATAAGCAAAATTGCCGCATTTGGGGTGAAGAGCAACCAGAAGCCGTTCAAGAACTGCCCATGCATCCCGAAAAATGCACTGTTTGGTGTGGTTTGTACGCTGGTGGAATCATTGGACCGTATTTTTTCAAAGATGCTGTTGGACGCAACGTTACGGTGAATGGCGATCGCTATCGTTCGATGCTAACAAACTTTTTGTTGCCAAAAATGGAAGAACTGAACTTGGTTGACATGTGGTTTCAACAAGATGGCGCTACATGCCACACAGCTCGCGATTCTATGGCCATTTTGAGGGAAAACTTCGGAGAACAATTCATCTCAAGAAATGGACCCGTAAGTTGGCCACCAAGATCATGCGATTTAACGCCTTTAGACTATTTTTTGTGGGGCTACGTCAAGTCTAAAGTCTACAGAAATAAGCCAGCAACTATTCCAGCTTTGGAAGACAACATTTCCGAAGAAATTCGGGCTATTCCGGCCGAAATGCTCGAAAAAGTTGCCCAAAATTGGACTTTCCGAATGGACCACCTAAGACGCAGCCGCGGTCAACATTTAAATGAAATTATCTTCAAAAAGTAAATGTCATGAACCAATCTAACGTTTCAAATAAAGAACCGATGAGATTTTGCAAATTTTATGCGTTTTTTTTTTTTAAAAAGTTATCAAGCTCTTAAAAAATCACCCTTTATATTGGGTAAGAGAATTCCTGTAAAATATTGCATAGAGCAGGGCAGTGATTTAATAAGTGTTCTACAGAATTCGTAGAACTATTACAAAGTCGACATGTTGCATTGTGTTCCAGAATATGCTGGTGTGTAAAAATGTCCTAAACGGAGCCGAGTGAAAATTTTAATTTCCGGTATGCTGCAGGAAGAAGTGTGCTCAGGATTTGTGAGTCGATAGTGGTTGTTATACGTAGGCCGAGCAACGCTTATTTGAAGATTCGCATAGTTTTTAATAAACTTTGAAATATCGTTGTTTTCATAAGCTTTAACATAAATACACGGGCCACGTATGGTGTTTTTTGCTTCTTTGTCGGCGAATTCGTTGCCCTATATGTCACAGTGGTACTGGTACCCACTTTTGTTTTATCTTTCTTTTTCCAACAATCAAGTTCTCCCGAATATTAATACTCTCACAACATGTTGCACAGAGTATTTTAGTTTTGTTTACATCACCCAGAAATAAAAGAGTTAGATATGGGGTTATACATATATACATATATATATATATATAAATGATCAGAAAGACGAGAGGATTCCAAATCCGGAAGTCTGTCTGTACGTTTGTCTGTGCAAGCGATAACTTGAGTAATAATTGAGATATCTATGAGGAGGTTGGTATTGAAAATGAGCTAAATCTTTCTTTTAGCCATTTCCTTATACAGTCCAAAAATGAAAGAAATCGGATAATAACCACACCCACCTCCCATACGAAAGTTAGGTTGAAAATTACTAAAAGTGGGTTAACTCACTAACGAAAAACGTCAGATACAATAAATTTTACAGAAGAAATATCAGAAGGAAGCTTCACTCAATTTTTTTTACAAAATGAAAAAAAGGCGAGGCATCGCCCACTTATGGGTCAAAAACCATATCTCAGGAACTACTCGACCGATTTCAATGAAACATGGTTTGTAATAGTTTCCTTACCTCCCAATAATATATTGTGAAAATTGGCCAATATACTAATATACTGACAGTGAATCTGTGCGTTTTTCATGCATAAATTTTTTACAAATCGATGCTTTGGATCGGTGTAGTAGGGGCTTCTACGACCCAATTTGAATATTTTTTGGTGTTCAAAGGAAGATAAAATGCAAATACTCCAATGCTATATTGGCATGAAAGAAACTTCGAAAAAACACTTATTTTTTAAATATTTGACTTACACCTATATTATATTGGCCAAGCACATTTAATGAAACAATGGTTATCATGTGCCCAAAATGTAAGATCTACAAATAAATTATGCAAGTTGTTGTTAATCCTACGCTACTATTTCGCCTTCATCATAATCAAACAACGCCAAAATCATCAAAACAAAATACTAATATTTACAACACGATTTGGAAAAAACAGTATCAGCTAAACTATAAACACGCTATTATTTTGTTCATAAGTGTACATATATAATTTTGCCACGATTGAGAATTCTTTGGCGGTCACAGTTTGACAACGGATTGTGGTATGTGTGGCTCTCTAGATAAGGATTATATGTACATACATAAATACTGTGACTCAGGCTTATAGTTTTGAAAATATTTAAATTTTCTATATGTTTAACACAATTTTCTCACATTTTTCACTTCACACATTGAAAATTACACTGTCAGCATTGAAATAATTTAAATTTTATATTTATTTAAGGTTTTTTAAGTAAAAATTATTGAATATCCAGGCTTAATGATGGCTGGCTTTACTTGCTTTCGTGGACTATTCGTACTTGAAACGATTGTATGACCAGATAAGCGCTTTGAACGCTTTTAAAACAATGAATCAATCACGGTTGCCACACGCTTAATAATTTGTGCACAAAAATTTCAAACAAAGCATTAGTAATACTTTAATACATATATAATATATATAATAATAGATGTAAACACATATGTATGCATATCAAATATATTTTAACTATTTGTAGCAACAACAAAATTACACAAATTGGTATATTTCGGCCAAACTGGCCACCGTAGCTAAAATATCAAATGTCAAAAGCACTGGCAATAGAACATACATAAATTTATTCGAAACTTCAACCCAGAGATAAAGAGACGTACAACTCTCATTTCATTGAAAGTCAGTTAATTACACATTTTTTTATTTAATCGCAAACGACCATTTGATGTTACAAGCAAAAGACGTTATTGCGTCACTTGCTATTTGGAAAATGTCTGCGGTTGACAATTTACGAAAATAGTGCATTATGATTTAACTTCTTAAAGCAACTATTCAATATATTCAATTATTAATTAAAACTCGTAAAAACTACAATATGAAGGATACCATAATATAGTAGAAATGAACTACAGTCAGCATTATAGTGCTATCCTCTTGCGAGAAACTAGTCTGTGCGTCCGTGCAAGCTGTAACTTTACTAACTAACTGTTTAGATATATAGATATACCATAAGAAAGTTGCTTTCGTAAATGGGCGAAATCGAACTATTGCCACGCCCACAAAATGTCGAATACCGAAAATTAAATGAAGTTATAAAAGTAAAATTTGGCAAAGGTTCGTACTAGGAAGCAGCAACTTTGGATTTAATTTTTTTGGGAAAATGGTCTTTTCGCCGCCCTCAAATAGGTCTTTTGTATATACCTCGCAAACCAATAAAGCTATATAAACCAAACTATCTGCAGTCACTTCCCTTACACACCTCATTACACACTATAACATGTAAGGAAGGACCGAACATTTTATACTCTCGCAATTTATTTATTTAATTTTATTAATATTTATAACGTAATTTTTAGAATTATTAGAAGAAAAATCCCTATTTCTAAAATATTTTTATGTTTTTAAATATTTTCGATTTTCGCTATTTTGTGAGCGTGGCAGTGGTCCGAGTTCGTCTGTCTTCAAAAGCAACCTTCCTATGGTACCACAAATGTGAGGAATGTAGATTTGTATGTTCACATTTATATGTATATATGTATATATATATTTCTGCACGCGTATGCAGAGAACGTATAACATTCACATTATTATGAAATTTGCCGACGGCAAATCAATGATTGTTCGAGTTCATAATGATATTATAGATTATTATATATTTTATTTAAATAATTAAGAATAAGACAAACTTTTTAATCAGATATAAATAAAAATTAACTTAAAATAAATAAAAAATATCTAATAAAAATTAAATGAAAAAAATATAGAAAATTAAATGAAATAAAAATATTATTGAATAATATATAAATTTAATAAAACATGACTTTCAGAATTGTTTACCATCAATTGATAAATTCTCGCATATTTTATTCACACATATTTTCCTATTTTGCCTAGCCATCGAATTCCCTAGTTGAGAAAGGGCATCAGGTTCGACGCCCATCATAAACATTATTTTTATTAATTTTATTAATAATTTGGTAAAAATATGATTTTAATTAGTAATTATATCAATTTATAAATTAGTTTAAAATAACATAAAATAAAAAATAATAAAAAATTTAAATGGATTTGAAAAATATCACATGATTATTTCATGTGCCAGCAATTTCTCGTTTTACAGATTCCCTGCTGCTAAAACTGAAATTGCTGTTAACTTTTCAGAAGGTGAATTCCCCGCTAGTGTGGTAAATTCCCCCGTTGAAAGTTTTCAGACTTGAATTTATTTCGCTGTCGAACCTGCACCTTCTCTATGTTGTAAGTTCTCTGCCCGAAGCTGCTCTCTGATACATACATATATATTTTTGACAAGATTGTGATTATTTTGGCGGTCCCGGTTTAACAACGAATTGTGGTATGTGTGGCTCTCTAGATAAGGATTATGTATGCATAAATACTGTGACTCAGACTTACAGTTTTGAAAATATTTAAATTTTCAATATATTTAACACAATTTTCTCACATTTTTCACTCCGCATACATATTACGCTGCCAAGAATGAATTAAACTTAAATTTTATATTTATTTAATGTTTTTTAAGTAAAAACTAAGATCCAGGCCTAGTGAAGGCCTGCTTTACTTGCTTCCGTTGACTATTCCTACTTGAAATGCTTGTGTGACAAGATAAGCGCTTTGAACGCTTTCAAAACAATGTATCAATCACGATTGCCACACGCTTAATAATTTGTACAAAAAAAACTCAAACTAAACATTAGTAATACTATAATAACACGTTAATGTTAAATGTTATGTTATTATTAACAATATGTAGATTTTCTGCATATAAATATATATACATATATCAAATATCGAAAATATTGTACATTTTACCTATTTGTAGAAACAAAAAAAATTATACAAACATTTCGGTACATTTCGGCAACCCTAATGCACTAATTGGGGCAGCAGTCAATTTAGCGCCATCTGTTGGCGTAATTAGAAAACATCAGTGCAGATAAAATGTCTACAAATGTGACCGGAATATATGCAATGCAACATATTGTTATAGCGACATCTCGTTTTATTTAGTTAATATGTAGAGATATAAATTCAACGGCCGCGACCTCTATAGGGAACTAAACTAAATTGAAGGATACGGAAATTTATTGTAAGTATTGTTAAATTTATTGAAAGTTTTCGATGCAGTATCCGCTGTAGGAGAAAGAGCTCCACTCCGTTGGAGAAACCAGGTGAAAAGTGACCAGGCTTCACTTGGTGTTTCCAGTTGGCGCCAGAAAGCATATATTGGTAATAGCATCTTCCAATCGACACTTAATTGCGAGATTTTGGCTGTTGAGTAGATTATATCACTAATCAACTGGATTTAGTAAGATTTCCACCTACAGAAATTACACTTGCTGATCTCGTCACCGAAGTGATTTGAAGCTAATCTACTCGAAATTTACCTACGCGACTCTGATTTAGCGCCCTTTGTTGCCGTATTTTGTTTCATCACAGCTGATTTTCACTATAAACTGGCAAAAAAAAATAAAAAACAAAAAAAAAACGAACAAAGCGTGCAGAAACTATCAAATAAGCAACTGAGTGCTGATTTAGACAATTTCGTCGTACTATATATTAAAAACAAATCAGTATAATAGCTACACATATGGGCATTTCCGCCAGAAGCTACATCACAGACAAAATATTAAACATTATTAGATTTACAAAGTTTTTGCATATTTTCATAGGAAAATATTTAAATTTATTTATATTAAATTAATTTTAAATTAATTCATAACCAATTACAAGATATACCGAAGTCAAGTAGAATAGGAGCTACTTTTCTCATTTCGATTTTTCTTCTGCATTTGTTTTTTCGTCAAAATTGTTAAAGAAACATATCATGTATTAATTTTTGCTTTGTGTACAAAGAGGAAAATAAAATGCATAAGAAATAATGCGATTGCAAATAACTGTAAGTAATAATAAGTATAAATAATAAGTAAGTAAGCGACATCAAAAAACAACACTTGTTCCCACTGCACCGGAAATATAAGCAGAAAACATGCAAATTTTTGAGTATAAACAGCAAATTTTTATACAATTAAAATAAAAGAAACCTTGTTCAATAATCAGAAGATTTGCGGTTTTGGTAACTACTTAAAATTGGTCACGTGCGACATCATAGGTGTGGAATTTAAAAATTTAAAATTATTTTTTGTCTTATAAAATTGACTTAAATATGTAAATATACACATTTACATTAATTATTTACATATGATCAAAAATGGCACTTTAAATTCCACTGAAATAGCTATTAAAAAACATTTTGGCGAAAATTATAGGCTTACAAATCAAAATAAGAGTGCACATTTTAACAAGGTTGTCGGAGAAAATCGTTTGCTTTTATAAGTCCTTTAGTTGCTTTTCTAAAATATTTTTTTTTTTAAGGTAACTGCTCTCAGTTTAAAATCAAATTTATATTATCAAGCCTGGTTGATTTTATAAAATAATTAAAATACTCTTCAGGGAGTGGGAGCAGTTATCAAAAGGAAAGTATAGCAGATAAGGAAATCCAAAAAATTGTATACTCGAGGACAGCATTTTCTGAAAAAACTGTATTTCACATTCATAATACTATTTTCATTTTATAGTATAGAATTTTTGTTGTGTTTCTCGTTGGATGTTAGTTAAAATAAATAAATAAATACATTTACTATTATTTCAGTCCATTTTATTGGACTTGTTGTTAAATAATTCCGTATTATAACAACAAAATCAACATCCATATTAATATGGAAAAAAATATCCTGTGCGAATGTGATTAATATTTAATTAAAAAAACTAATCATTATTTTTGTGTGAAATTCATATCAATTTTATAGGCATCCATTCACAACGCTCTACAATCAAAAACATCTGAATATTGCCTCACAATTCGCTGAAATCGCCGTTGTCCCCAAAAACGACTTCCATTTTTTGTCCCGTGCGAATGCCTTGGTTTTTTGCAATTATCTTGAAAATGAAAACCGTTCCAAAATCAACCTTAACACTAAATGTAGAACTAATGAAGGGCTATTAAAAAATCCTACTGTCGATATTAAAAAAACATTTTAGTTCATATTTTTTTAGTTTAAAAGTGTACGATTGTCACGTTCGCTATGGCGGAAATGCCCATATATATTTTAACATCAACTAAATGTATGGCAATAAATGTTTAATTAATTTTTATAATAAAATAAATTAAATAATTAACACAGTTCAGTTCCCATAAATCGAAGATCTCCATAACTTGAACTCTTGTATTGGCACTAGAAGTCAAATTTCATAGAATTTTCCTTCCAAGCCATAATACAAAATTTAAAATTTTACTATCGAGGCAGAATTTCCAAAGGAGGCGAAAAATATGATATAACACTTATGGATTGCACAAATCATGCAACAAAGGCGTGGGTTACAGACGTCAAGACGTTAAACAATAGCCTCTTTTATTTCTAACCAACAAAATTACAGAGCATAAGTATTAAAGTAAATAAATAACACTGTGTATAAATCTGTAATTTATATATTTTTGAAAAAGTCCATGTTTTAATGAAAACTTCTATTTCTCGAAGTCTTTCAAATTCGAAGATTTTTTGTGGATTATGGTGATTCGAGTTAGGGAAGCTATCACTACCGCCTTGTATCTTTTTCATCTAATACATTTTCAGTATATGAATACTCTGAATATATGTACTTTAAATATTTTTCACCATGTTTCCATCTAGACGGCAACTTCATAATACTCCCCTCGTAGAAGCCCCCTCCTTATTTGCGCCTCTTTTGAGTTCAACTTTACACCAGCAATGTTCGCTAAGGACAGGAACAGGTGGTAATCACTTGGTGCTATATTCGGGCTATATGGTGGATGCGATAAAACCTCCCATCCGAGCTCCCGTAGCTTCTGACTAGTCATCAACGAAGTGTGTGGTCTGGCGTTGTCCTGGTGGTACACTACATCCTTCCAGTTGGCCAATTCTGGACGCTTCTGGTCGATCGCCTTCTTCCAGCGGTCCAGTCGTTCGCAGTAGATAGTAGAATTAAGCGTCTGGCCTTATGGGAGCAGCTCATAGTGGATGATTCCCTTCCAATCTCACCAAATGCACCGCAAAACCTTCATGGCCGTCAATCCCGGCTGGACACTGTTTGGGACTATTCACAGGCCTTCGACCACGACCGCTGTCGCTTGATATTGTCGTATGTGCTCCATTTATGTCGCCAGACACCATCCGCTTCAAAAATGGGTCGAGTTCGATCCGTTTCAGCAGCATATCACAGGCGTCGATTCGTTTAGCGTTTCGCTAGTACCTAGAGATATTACTCGTACTTAGCCAGTTCCTACTAGATAGTTTTTAGATTTCTTACATATTTAATTTACCCACATAATATTGAATTTTCACACGCTTTCTAGACTTTATCCCTCTATTGAATACCTCCGTTTAATCTTTTGTTCTTAGCGATTTGCTCAATACAAAAGCAATAAAACCAAAACCAAACAGAAGTCAGAAAAATTTCGATTCCTGTTTACTGCTGTGCAAAAGTAAAAATCTAAAGACATTTTCAACATATGTACCAAAGTTGTATCGAAATACAAATCTTTAATTTGGCACCTGCATTGTATGTACACTTTGCAGTAGCTAGCGGCATAATCTAACGCTTCACTTTACACAGCAGGCGCTCAGCTGGACATCATCGTTGCTCTCTGTGGGTATCCAAATGAGCAATCATGGTTTCGACACCCCATCCTTTATTGCTACTGTAATGAAACACTACAATAAGAACAATATCTGCGACCGAACCTCGAAAATATTCGAAGTTTACATTTAAGTTCTATACTTCAATATAAAGCATATATGTTTATATAATATTCTGAATGTCTTCTAATATAAGCTCAGCGAAACATTAGTACTTTATAAGTACGATTAAAATTGTTAAATAGTTCATAGGACGTTGTCAAATTTGTAATATATACAATCGCTAACTTATGACTGTATATATGAATATGGTAACTGACTGACGGTAGTTTGCAGGCTGGGTTTAACCAAAAAGTTGGTCAGTTTTCTAATATATACACAGCTCAAAGGAGATAAGGTGATAAGGAGATTCGTTTTGTAAGTATCGTAAAGACTATATGTATATACATATAAAGGGAGAAAAAAGAAAACAAATAATTCAAATTTAATGGGAAATACTTATTATCATCCGAAAGAACATTCTTTGGCATTTAAGATTATTCTAAGATTATTTCTTTCAAACAGGAAAAAGTCTTACGGTGTGATATCAGACGATCTTGGTGGCCAATCGATGCGATGTGTGGGGAGTGGCGCCGCCTTGTGGAAACCAAATGTCGCAGAGATCACGAGTTACGTTCTCATATGCATAATTTTTTGAACAAATATGGACCGATGACTCCACCGACAACCACACCACAAACAACACCAAGCAGTTGTTTTTTTTGTATGATATGATAGCTCTAGAATCTCTTCATGTATTGAGCCAGAAATGGCCCTCAGCGCTGAACAGAATTTGGCTCGAAAACATCGGATCTTCTTGGAACTTTTCAAGCGTCCATAGAGCGAAGCTATGTCGCTTGGGAAAGTCGTGCGGCTTCAGTTCTAGCACAAACTGTAGTTTTACGCTTTCTATTTAATCTTTTAAAATAGGTCAGGTCGTTCCACACGTCATTTGAGTTGTTGCGAACGGCACTGAATCGACTCTCTACGGTCTAGGTGTATACTTTCAGCTACGGTTGCTTTATTTTCTTCACCGCACGCTGGACATAGTCTATTCGGTCGAATATTATCCAATAATGATTGCTGGGTCCTACAAGATTTATGTGGTCAATGAATACCTGTTGCGTTTTTTGTGGAGTCTGTTTAAAGCACTCTCGAGAATTTGACAAATCTAATATACCCTGTGCTACAGGTTTGCAAGTTCGGGTCCTGCAAGATACTTGACTTTAACCGATGTGACTTTAACCGATTCCAGATTATACATATAGGCATCAACTGCATACAAAAATGGCTTACGCCTTCTGCTGTGGTGTTACTAATTTCTGTGAGAAAATATTTGGTGAACAAGTTCTTTTTAGCGCCACCCGGTCTACGTAATAAAAATGTCAAATGTTGCATATTTTCCTAACTGTTCGAATACGAGTACATTGAAAAACGGTCAGTGCAACGAATGCATTTTTCGCACAGTTAAATTCACCTCAAAACAATGTAGCTTCTTGGACAATAGACAGCTTGGAAACAATCAACTCACTGCGTTTACGTTTGTGTCCTTTTTAGAACACGCCGCCTACACGGGCAACCATACACATGACTATTGCCACGGGCAAGTAGGGGTGCGGCACAATCAAAGGCGTGTTGCAGGCACAGACAATACAGCGGCAGCAAATAAAAATTATGTCATTCCCAATCTGATGGCGAAGAGTAGCAAGAAAAAATGCATAGTTGCACATGCATACATACATATGTACATGCATGTATGTATATAAATGTGGGCATTGTTGCATTGTTGCACTTGTTGTTCAAACGTTCCAAATGAGCATGTAATGCAGACACAAGTGCGTCAGTGGTGTCTTATTGCGCACTTGTGCATGCATTTTGTTGTTGCCGTTACATAGGTCAGCTATTTAGTATTGAATTCTAACAATTCTGCGTAAATTGTGATTTCTTTATGGCATACGATTTTTACTATGCGCAACGGCATAACAACAAAGGCAACAATAAGGCCACTTTGACACTTGTGACTTTAACGACAAATCGACGCACAAATTAGACATATTTTCTGCTTCTTCTTTTTCTACCAAATACTAAGTACGCAGGTATATACATATGTACATACATACAAACACATAAATTTGCACAAACACACGGCGTTTATATAACCAAAATTATTGTGAATTTCTATATACTATGCACACACACACACGCACACATATTTTGGTGTGGTTTTTGGTTAGGTTTTGCAGCAATGAGCGTTTCATGTTGGCGGGCAATAAATTAAAATTTTTGGAGCGGTCTCTGGCCAATAGACAAAGTAATGTGTATTATTGAAATTTATTGTACGCCTTTTCGATTGTTCTCGACCCAATTTGAGAGAAGTGTGTGTGGCTGCCCACAAACGCACTTGCATACAAACATACATATACTTGCTCGAATGCAAGCGAAATATTAATAAAAAAAGGAAAAAAATGTTATACACTATTGCTTACTGCATATTTGCTGTTGTCATTTGACGTTACGGTGTCATTTCGTACGCTCGTACATTTTTTCTTGATAGTTCGTTTGGGTTTTATTTATACACTTGTTTGGTAATTCCTTTTGAATTCGGAGTTTGATTTTTGCATCAAAGCAGTTAGATTAGAGAATTCTTAGGAAATCGTATTGCTGGCATGGCGAGTGTAGTTGGGGGTGTGCCAGAAGTTACAGAAATTCCACCATAATTCTCTCAATTGGAACATGTGTGTCTGAGGAGCCTTCCTTAGCAAAAGAGTAAAAGCAACAACTGAAATCGAAGTAACAGGTGATGTCATAAATTAGATTTTGACGCGCTCGCTCAAACCATATGTTAGCTTTGGAGTTTGAGATTTCATTCCACGGCTTATAATATACATATGTATGTATTATATGAATACGTATATAGAAAATAGTAAAATATTAAGTTAACAAAATGATGAAAATTATATTTAGATAGGTATGCATGTATGTATGTATGTGAAGGGAATAACATTGTGTGCGTTTGAACCAAATATTGAAGTCATATTAATTATAAAATAAGTAGGTATATTTTATTGCCAAACAGGTTACAGATAAATAATATCATAAATAATACAAGAGACACTCAAAAACAAGTAAGGAACGATTAAGTTCGGGTGTAACCGACCATCTTCTATTCTCGCGTGTATTTGTTTAATTTTAATAAGATAACATATAAATTGAACCATACATTCGACATAAATTCCACTAGAATAACGAAAACATTATATATTGTATATGAGGGCTGAGGTAATTCCTTAACTAATTTCACCACCAAGCTACATTATATCCAAGACTATACGCTCACTTTGGCTAAGATATTTCACATATTAACTGATTTATAAGGTACTAGCAGACCGCTCTGGCTTCGCACGGGTTTAAACGCAACTCTCAAACGCGTACTTGGGAGGTTTTTAAATTTTGTTCAGCAAGCAGCTGCGAGTGCACGTTACTTGAATCTTTGCCACGCGATTGCGATGCGAAGAGAATGACTTGAATAAGACGATTTTCAGTTTCAGATTAATATTCTCCATCACGGAGTTTTTGTGATACCCTCATGTAGGAACTATTTCCAGAAAGTTGAGATTGTAGTAAAAAATATAGCCTTTGTTACTCGGGGTGAATATAGCTTTCCAATGGTGAAAGAATTTTTGAAATCGGTTTTGAGTTTATTCATTACAAATATACATACAAACCTTTCCTTTTTAGAATAGTAGTATAGATGAAGTCCTACGTAATTCTGAAAATCCTATAATTAGGTATATGGGAGCTAGGGGAAGTTATGACCAGATTTTAACCATTTTTGGTACAAAGACACAGAAGAGAACTCCCGCTGAATAACTTAAAATATCTGGGAGGATTACTGATATATTCGGTAAAAATTTACCCTTAGGCACTGAGTTCCTCATCTTCGATATCCGGGATCTTGAAAAGTTATAGTTCAGTAAATAGTATGTACCGAATTTCTTTGAAATCAGTGGAGTAGTTCCTGAGGTATGGTTTTTGGAGATGTGACATCTTAAATATTTAATACAAATTTGAGTGTCGTTTTTTCTGTTATTACTACTGGTGCAGAAGCGTGGACGATGTAAACATACGATGAGACGACACTATGATTTTTCGAGAAAAAAGTTTGGCGCAAGATTTATGGTCCTCTGAACATTGGCAGAACGCAGACGATGGAACGATGAGCTGTACGAGTTATACGACTGCAATGACATACTCCAGCGGATAAAAAGACAGCAGCTTGCGGACTAAGTTATGTTGCCGACGTCATGATGGGCACAAACTATCAAGCTTTGGAAGTGTTCGATGCAATACTCGCCAGTGGAAGCCGCGGACGAGAAAGGCCTCCCCTCCGTTGGAAAGATCTAAAGAGAGCGATCCGGTTTCACTTGGGATTTCCAACTGATCCCATAATCCCGGTTACATAATTTAGTGTTTTTGACGGTTTTTATGGGGTGAGCGTGGTTATTATCCGTTTTCACCTGTGCATTTTCATGGCGTATGATGGGGTACTAAAGAGAAAAGTTTGGTTTATATAGCCTAAGTGGTTTTGGAGATATATACAAAAATCGTATTTGAGTGCAGGGCCATGCTTACTTTTCGAAAAAAATTACATTCAAATATTTAATATTTTATATGTATTCTGTGCAACATGTTGCGAGACTATAAATATGAATAACTTGGAAATTTTAATTCAACAGTACCAATATACAGTTATTTATTAGTTTAAGTGTTTCATGTGAATTCCATAATCTTTACTAGAAGCAGTATTTAATCGGTTACAACTATATTCGGGATAATATAAACTCATACTATTGGGCCAATGACTCACTTACTGCCTTTAGTGCATGTTTATGTATATATGTGTACCCCAGTCAAATAATTATATGTGCATTTTTGCTTTTGTTTATATTTCTTATTCACTGTTATTTTTTTGGATTTCGGTAAATGTGGAATAAAAGGTTGATATGTTACCGTTACTATGCAACGAAAATTGTTTCATACTTTTCTCGTTCGTTGTACAGTTACATTAAGAATGTTCTTGTGAATTGGGTATTGCATATTAAATATTTATATGTGCAAAATCAGTTTAGCGGATCTTTCTTACTGATAGTGCCGCAGCAAAAACTTTTTTTGATAAAATTTGTTTTCAAAATTATTGTAGATGCATTAACTTAATCAATTATTAAAAATTTGATAACATTTATTTAAATTTATTTAACCAATTCTGTGCCGATGAGTGATAGAATACAGTCTTTAGTGACGAAAAAAAATTAAATTTGGTCGGCCCAGGTCATTGCAAGAAATATTGGAGAGATTCGCACCACGAACGACGGTCCTACTACAAGCGATGTTTTGGAAGCGGTACCTGGATTTCATGGGCTGTATTTTACTGTTGTGGAAAGCTATCTACATGTTTTATATTCACTCAAATGAATGCAAATATCAATGTAGATCTTTTGGACAGCGAGTTAACACAATTTGCTGGCAATATTTATGGCTTATAACTGGTCATATCAAAAGGACAACGCTTCAATCCACACGAAGAACATCATCAACGACCGAAAAATTCCGGTATTACAATGTGCAACATTGAGTTCGAACCTAAATCCTATTGAGGATCTCTGGGAGAACCTCTCTGCTCCTGTTTTCCAAAATGGAAAGCAGTTTGAGACAGTACGTTACGTTAAATTAGCCATAAAGCAAGAATTTGAAAATATTTACATAACTATTCAACAGTCAGTATTTAATTCTCTGATTAAGCGGCTTAATTTAGTTTTAAAATATAAGGACAATTCTACTGACTAGATAAATAAACATTTCTTTCAGTTAAATTCAAATGTATAGGCTTTACTGGTAAAAATAGTAAAATTCACATATGTATATGTAAATATTACTTCAATTCTGTTTTATAGTTTTAAAAATTTTTTGAAATTTATTATTTTTTTGTTTTTTATGTCGTATACATTAATAATAACAAACTTGCATATTCAGAAATATTTTGCAATTTTGTAATCTTTAATTTTTTTGCAAAAAGATCACGCATATATAATTATTTGACTGAGGTATATAACAAAAATCACTCTATTCATCATATTAGTGATGTGACATAATAATGTATTCGTAGTTAATATTATTGAGATATCTGCGCTGATAAACTTAACCAAAGGATGCCACTTTAATATTTTGGATAACAAGTCAACCTTGGTAATCATTATATTAGGGGTATGGGGCTAATCATTAAATTTTAATAGTAATAAAATATACCAAACAGATTTAGACTGAGACCAAGGTTGATTTTGAAAGTCAACCGTTTTGAAAATTAATATATGTATTGGCTAGGGATGGTTTATTCATACCAAACACCAGACCACATTATTCAGATATTTTCCGGATCAGGAAATTCTCAGTTTTATGGTCTCATTTCGAGCATTTAAGATTTGAATATGGATTTCGATATGTATATATATATTCAGTTCTATTTTGTATTATTTATTTAGGTTCAATTTATCTATTGTGAGATTAAACAAAGTATTTTGACCCAAGCCTCAGTCTCATTGCACTTGTTTATGTTACGCGCTAATATTTTACAAATTTTCTATTTGAGCTGGTATTATTTGCACTATTTGTTGTTGTTTTTTTCAATTTGTAATAAAACACTTAATTTCAGCTAAGTTGACTGGCAATGATTAAGTACGGATGTTTAAAAATTTTTGTATTTTTTTATATTCATCTGACCTGCTAGACGATTATAATATGCATATTAAATAAAAAACTCGACTTTGGCAACGATGATTTTATATTTGATAGATTTCAAAACTTAATTATAATTTTAATGATATTTAGAGCGCAATTTTATATGTTTTCTCAATTAAAATATAAAAAACAAGTAAGGAAGGGCTAAGTTCGGGTGTAACCGAACATTTTATACTCTCGCAATTTATTTATTTAACTTTATTTTTATTATATAATACACAATTTGACCCACATATTCGTCATATATATTGTATAAAGTCCATTGAAAGTTGGAAACCATAATAAGGGTTAGAAGCACCGAGGTCCTCGTGTTCGATATATGGGGCCTTAAAAACCTATGGTCCGATTTCGGCGATTTTTAGAATGGGGCTGCCACACTATTAACATAGTATTTGTGCAAAGTTCTGCACCGATATCTTCACTAGTGCTTACTTTATATATTGTAAAGTAAACGATTCAGATTGTTTTCAAAGTTCTGGTATATAGGAAGTAGGCGTGGTTGTGAAGCGATTCTCCAATTTTGCACAACATATCATTGGGATGTAAGGAAACTATTACAAACCAAGTTTCATTGAAATCGGTCGAGTAGTTCCTGAGATATGGTTTTTGACCCATAAGTGGGCGACGCCACGCCCATTTTCCATTTTGTAAAAAAATCTGAGTGCAGCTTTCATCTGCCATTTTTTATGTGAAATTTAGTGTTACTGATATTTTTCGCTAGTGAGTTAACCCACTTTTAGTAATTTTCAACCTAACTTTTGTATGGGAGGTGGGCGTGGTTATGATCCGATTTCTTTCATTTTTGGACTGTATTAGGAAGTGGCTAAAAAAAACGACTGCAGGAAGTTCGGTTTATATAGCTCTATTGGTTTGCGAGATATGTACAAAAAACTTAGTAGGGGGCGGGGCCACGCCCACTTCCCCAAAAAAATTACATCCAAATATGCCCCTTCATAGTGCGATCCTTCATACCAAATTTTATTTCCATAGCTTTATTTATGGCTTAGTTATGGCACTTTATGTGTTTTCGGTTTTCGCCATTTTGTGGGCGTGGCAGTGGTCCGATTTTGCTCATTTTCGAAAGCAACCTTCCTATGGTGCCAAGAAAGAAATAAGTGTGTCAAGTTTCATCAAGATATCTTAATTTTTACTCAAGTTACAGCTTGCACAGACGGACGGACAGACAGACATTCGGATTTGAACTCCACTCTTCACCCTGATCACTTTGATATATAAAACCCTATATCTAACTTGTTTAGTTTTGGGTGTTACAAACAACCGTTATGTGAACAAAACTATAATACTCTCTTTAGCAACATTTGTTGCGAGAGTATAAAAGTATCGAAAGAACTGAAGTGTTTCATAAACAAATAACAACTTTATCGTATATTTATAATGACAATATTTCTTTGTTATTACCATTTCTCCGCTTCTGTTTGAGCTTAAAGGGTTAATCCTAAACAAACCATCATTTTGGAGATAAATTCTACGAAAGTCACCTACTCAGCTATAGAAAGGCCAAATCAATTGCATATGGCTTTGGAAGTCAATGATCAAAAAACCCTGGATTATACCGAGATTTTTCTAAATAAATAATCCTTTCGTGGCCCCTTTCGTTGAGCTGCAAAATGGCAAAATATTTGCTGCCAGAATATGGATTACACGCGAAAATCGCATAAATCCAATTAACAACTTATCTGCATAACGAACCGAGAAACCTTTTATGGATGCAGGACATTGTGCCGAAGAGCTCGTTGGTGTTGCTGTTCAGCCTACGCTTACTTAGTTCGGACCATGGGTGGTGCAGTGTGAAAATTTGGCTTACCAAACACAAGGAAAGGATTAAGCTACAGGCAAAACAACAACAAATGTGAACAACATTGTACAGCCAATTTAATGAATCGACTTTTTGCAATGTCATTATGTTGCAGACTTCTGAATAGCGACGAACAGTAGACTGAACAAAACAAATTTAAATACCAGAAAATATTTTTCTTTTATATAGGCATTCACTGTGAGTGCCTTTGTATAATATGTACCGTGTCCAAGGATGTTAGCGTTTGCGGCTAGCTAGAGTAACGGAAGCGCTGAATTGTCTGCGTGAAATGATCAGAGAGCAGTACACATTTTTGACTTTTCCAGTCAATAGTTAGTAGAAATGTATATTTGTATGGGTGAACGCAATTGTTTGTTAGCATGTTGGCAGCCTACATTTTCTATGTCTAAGTTAGTAGTAAAACGCTTTTATGAACTGCGGTTTGAGTTCTCTACAACAACAAGACTCCGCTAGTTGGTTAAAAGATTATTGTTTTTCGCTCAGCTGAAAGGACATACTGCCTTGGGTCAAATATAGGTAGGCACACGAACAGCTATATACATATACCTTCACACATACATATACATATGTACATACTATTAACAGTTAACACAAAGGCGCATATAAACTCCCAAACAAAGGTGATTTTGTTTGGTATTTTCTCGCGGAGTTGGTAAATATTTTATAAAACAAAAGATGACTTGACCGGATTAACTCTGGGAAAACTTCGAGTGCATGGCGGCATTTATAGCGCTTGTGTGTATGTGTGTACATGTTAACTTTTCTGCCTGCTGCCCATCATACAAAGGAAATGTATTGTTTGTGGGTGCGAGAATATTAATGAAGGCTAAAGTCATTTGTACCGGGAACTTTTCCATATCCCAAATAATATGTTGACTTTTTTTCAAGGAATGACCGATTTTTCCTTTTCTTTTAACTACCTTTGCTGAACCTTAACCGATTTTCTTGAATTCTGTGCGTAAACCAAGTTAAATATAACGATTTTAATTTAGTTTGCTAACGTTAAGCCCATGCTGCACTACTTTAGCATATGCATGTATTATAGGTAGGCGTTAAATTTGCAGTTGTTTGTTGTAGACTTAAACAGTAGTGTCGCCCCAAAGTCAAAACGATAGAGTTAAGAGTTAATTACACACAGTACCTACATTCATTATTTGTGTTGAAAAATATTTTTATTTTACTTTACATTTAAATAATTTTAATATATACAGTTACCGTTTCGTGAACCTCAATGACGATTTTTAACTCTATAACGATTTTAAATCCATACTCACACACATATTTAAATCGAGTTTAAATCTAAACTGCGAATTTTCAATCCTACTTCTGAAACGAAATTTTGAAATTTTAAAGAACTTAGTACCTAACTATAAAAAATATCCCGTATAACAATTTTGATAACACTGGTCGACAAAAAGTAACTTTTTCTCTGCATCAAAGATCAGACAATGATATTCTTATGGGATTTTCATCGCTGAACACGAATATGACCTCCAAAAGTGCCCATCACGTCGAGGTTTTGAGCAAAATGGACTCAAAGTCTCAAAAAACCCTGTTTTTGGCCTTTTTTGATCACGTGTAGAGAATTATGCTGACGTGCTAGAAGTCTGTAATTAGGCTTAAATTGAAGCTTAAACTGTCAACTATAGGAATCAAATCGAAAAAGTTCTGAATCAGTCATAAATTGTCATATAGCACAACTTTTCATTAATATGTAAGAGTGCCCTAGTGTACCGCTCTATGAGTGCAAGTACATGAAAAAGTTGTGCTATATGACCATTTTTGACTGATTCAGAACTTTTTCGATTAGATTCTTATAGTTGACAGTTTAAGCTTCAATTTAAGCCTAATTAGAGACTTCTAGCACGTCAGCATAATTCTCTAGACGTGATCTAAAAAGGCCAAAAACAGGGTTTTTTGAGACTTTGAGTCCATTTTGCTCAAAATCTCGACGTGATAGGCACTTTTGGAGGACATATTCGTGTTCAGCGATGAAAATCCTATAAGAATATCATTGTCTGATCTTTGATGCATTTTTTGTGTCGACCAGTGTAATTTATTGAATTATTAAAAATATTTGATACATATATGTAAGTAATTATATACTATGAAATATATCCACCGAAAATAATATCGAGCTCAAATTCCAGATCATAATCAAACTAACAATTTTGCGCATATTCGGGTAACGAGCTTAGAATTTACTTTTAATTGCCACTTTTTAAAACTAGCTTGAACGCGACTTCAAAAACAAAGTCGTTTTAGAAGATGTGTGTTTCATCACCAGAAATAAAAAATCATAACAGTCATAACAACAACACTTGGCGCTTTCGTGACATGAAGGAGAGTTATTGACTTTAATGCACAAGTCAATCGAACACGGAGTCATTTCAAATTTTGGCAAGATATTTTTAATATGTTTTACTAACAATTTGAAATAAAAAAAATGAAATGAAATTAATGATTTTGCGCCATAGTAGTGTATACAGCAGAATCGAAATAAAAATAAATTCTGAAATTTTGTTTTAATTTTTTTTTTATTAAGTTTTCGAATATATTTTAGGGGGCATCCACAAAATTGAATCATTAAATTATGGTTAAATAATGTATGAATATAAAAAAATTTAACAATTGCAGGTGTAAATTTAACTATTGTGTAGTAATCCTAAATTAAAAAATAAAATGTATATGAAATTAAGAGCTTACAAGGCATTGTACATTATAATTACAAATAATAAGTACAAATAATTTTTTCCATAATCAACTTCTACATGTGACCTAGTAAAAAGCCTGGCACATAAACATATGGCTCCTTAAGTCATATGTAATACCTTTTATTACCTTATTATATATAAACATACATATATTTGTACGCGCTCGAGTGTTTTATCATTAATTTATAATCTTAAGCACGCGTAACATCCACAACAAGAGTACAATCTCCCCAACCACTGTCCTAGATTTAACGCAACATATTTCCCATAGATCACTGCCTGCCCACTTCCAAGCGCCGCACTATACGTACATATACGTACTTTAACAAATAGCTACAACAATAATTGATTACTATCCATCATAGCGCATACATAGATTCACCACAGCCGATATCTATGCACAGCCACATAAGTGGATAGGCTCCTTGTGAAAGTGAGCTGAATAGTATTTCATCTTGCTACCAAATCAGAAGCAGACTCAGGCATTCAAACATTCAACAGCACTCATTTGGCCAGTCTGTAGACATTCAATCAGCTTAGTCGTCATAAATCTTGTTAACAACAATAACAACAACATTAAGATGAACGCTGTTATTTTTTTATCAATTCTATTTTGGTTACTGTTTGTTTCGCTCTTGTTAGATCATTGTACAACGAGCTTATTGTGTGTTACTCACTGCCCATCATATGGGTGCGAAAGGCATTCCATTAACTGCGATAAGTGCAAGCAGTTTCAGTATAATTGTATCTTCCGTTTCATTATATGTTACGCACACGCCATTAGCTCCGCAATTACAAGCAGGGCTCGTAACCGAATATCAGGTCTTACATTCGAAGGTACTTAAGTATGGGAATGGGGCAAGCATTGGCTGCTTCATACTAGTACTATGGAGCAGTGTATAATTTTGGTGGGCACAAACGCTTGAAGTTACAGGTTGGTTTAGCCAATTCTTTGAATAATTCTGAGGAGGGAGATTGTTGCTTGTGGAGAGTGAAGGGCTACGAGAAGAACATCTGAGCTAACCAGACAATTACAGACAAGCCATTTTTAACAATTGTTTGCCCATAATGGCTCATGGCTTCAAGTATGGAATGACTTGAGCCACTTTAATAGTGTTACCACAATATTTACATACATATATAGTATTAAGAAATTGTTTATAATAAAATTATTTTAATTGATTACAAAGAGCTGTTTCTCTAATTTTTTAAACTTTTCTATATTTATCAAAGATGTGAAAAATTCTGTGTTTATTTATATCTTTATAACATTTTCATGCCTCATTCTTTCATCGTATAAAAATACTATTTTTTTATTTTTAAAATTATGTACATATGTACATACATATATATGGAAATAAAAAATTATATGAAACTGAGAGTTCGTTAAGCAAAAACTAAGCCAAGTAAAAGGATAAAATGGTGCTATGCGGCACGTGGAATGATACTTCATTTAAATGTGGGTGGAAATAAGGGATGTGTGGAGGAGGTCGAATAAAATAGAGTGGTGTAACAACAATATAAATGCTGTGGCATCGTCTCTCCGCCAAGTGTTATGCTCATTTTCTCACTGTGCCTCGCGCTCTCTCTCTCACTCACATATACAAATGCGCTTATAGGCATGCAGCTGTGATTATTAGTCGGTGCCAGCAGCTGTTGTGCGACTGTCTGGCAATGCTTGCTGTTGTTGCTACTACATCGGTGTTTGGTAACGCCCCTTTAAATACAGTTATTTCATTGGGCCGCAACCACAAAATTTATTTCAATTCCAATTTGTGTGCTTTATTTCCCATTTTTTCATTACTTTCTGCGTTGACGTCGTTACTTCTTAAGTATTGGTGTCATTCGTTTTGTTATTTTTTTTAATTTTTCAGAAATTCTATAAATGCTGTCATTTATTTGTATGTATGTACATATGTACTTCTCGTGTTACATTTGTTGCATATTGAGAGTTATGATTTGGGAGTGTGACTATTCAGAGACATAATTTGAAGAGAGTCACGAGTGGAGCATTGTTTAGGAACTGTTGTGTTAAAATTTTGAAAAAGGGTTTTGAAACTCAACTTTTAGTAAAACTTAACGATGCGTTCTAGAAATGTCTTTGGTTTAAAAAATATATGCTATGAAAGGTCTATGAATATGTAAAATTGCTTGCAAACCAAACATTGAGACAAACATTTGTATATACTTTTAAGTATGAAAATGGATTATAACTAGAAGATATATTGAAGAATCTGTATTAATTGGATCTGGTTGTTTAATTATTAAAACTTTAAAATTATTAAAGTATTACAATTTTAAAACTAAACTAAATAATAATAAAAATAATAACTCAAGGAGTATTTATATATACCGAAGATACGATTTTCGAAAAGTTCTAAAAATTAGTATTATATTTATAATTATAAATATTCATTTGGTTAAATGTGCCCTATAGAAGCAACTTAAGTCGCTTAAGGCGTATGTGTAAATTGAAGTTCTAGAAAACTTATAAAGATCAAAAGTTAAGATTACACTAGATTTAGCACGTATGCAATTGTTAGTGCATAACATTTTTTGAATCATATTCCAATCTACCCTACTTTCCATGTAAAATATGAAGTAAATGACGACTGTTTAAAAATTGACATTCCTAAACACCTTCGCCTTCATTGACCTAGAATTGAAGGTCAACATACATTGACTTAATGTGCATGTTCTTAAAAACTATTCATGCACCTTGGTATGCAGTAGTATTTTGCCTTTTTTGACGTAGTGCCATTAACTCGTTTACCGGCTTTGTTGACAAAAGCTAAGCATTTCATTATTTACGTCATAAAGGGAAGCGCTAAAAAAGCAAAAGTAAAACCGAAATTAAAAAGTAGAATTGTATGTATGTTTAAACAACAAAAATATAAGCGATTAGTTTTGTTTGGTGTAATTTTTTGTTAAATTACATGGAATTATTTTGACATAACGCTTATTTTAATTGTACAACAATAATAACAACAACTCGCACAGGTAACAGGACGTTTGTCTGTTAGTTAGTCAGACAAAGATTAGCGGCGCATTATGCCTTGGAGGTAAGAAAGAGACATTTTGAAACGGCAAAACGTCTGCAGCCAGCAATAAATTTATACTTTCCGAATTTTGGTATATGGTACTAGCTGCTATGCTACCTAATGCCTGCAAACGTACACGCGTGCAGCAGTAATCCTGCCATTATGCTGCCGTGTCTATTGCTATCTCACTCGCACCGCACCTCGCTGTATTCAGACATTAATAAAATACGCGCAACGCATTTAAACTTGCAACACTCTCTACCGCACCGTCTAACACGACACAACGCATCCATACATACCGCATAGCCGCACCACACCTTGAACTATTGACTCGACGACACTGAGTTCGTTCGTTGAGCAGAGTTACTCATAAGTACATACAAACAAACAAACACACATATATATTTCTAGTGCAAGAAACAACCACCAAAAAAACACTAAATCTACAAACATACATAAATAGCCTATGAACCACCACCAATCCGCAACAACAGTGATACACGCACGTTCACACTCACTCATTTGTATAAGCGATTTCCCCTGCATGCACACACCGCTCGTATTTGTTGGGTCTGTTTTTGTGCTGCTGCCTTGACTCGTCTTTGGATTTTCGTGCCGCGTTCGTTCGGTCGTTTGGCACTGTTTGGACTCTCTCGCTGCGTTTTGGAATTCAGTCGGCAACGATAATTAGTGTTGGTAGTACGTTGGTATCACAGTATCGTTGTATCGTGCTATCTCCATGCACAGCCGTGTTCAGCTTCTGCGACAAACAGCCACAGCCACACTCCGAGCCAACACTACTAGCCCAGTAATTATTTCAGTAAACGCGTTTGCGGCGCAATTTACGGAACGTCGTCATTGTGATCGTCATCATTATTTTGTAAGCGCGTCCGTGGAGGCCCAATTTCGAGTAGCCCACAACCAGCCATCGTCATCATCCAGCACCGAGTTGTGAGTTTTGTGCGAATTGAATTAAGTAAATTACAGCAGCAGCAACAACAGTCACAGTTAATAAAATAAGAAGTTGTGAACAAACAACTGGAGCATACGCTTTTGGCTGACCAATTTTATAACTAGCGGCTACGCAACAATTTCGGTCAAAGCTTGTAATTATTGAGAATATTGATTAGTGCATTTGTGCTTTTGAAACTCCGTTTTGATGTGCGAACAATTTAATTTGAAATAGCAGAAAATGTGTAGAATGAATTGTGTGCTTCAGAATAAAAGTACGCAAAACTAAGAAAAGCAAGTGAAAGAAAATTGACTCAAAACAGAAGGCAAAATAAAGGAGTCCGTAATAATAACGCCCACTACGACGGCGTACGGGGAGCTATAATCATAGTGCGAAGTTAACAAGTGTAAAGTGTGCCATAATGAAGAAGAGCGAATAAGTGTAAAACTTAATAAATAATAGACGAAAGCAAAGTAAAATAAAGACACGTGAGAGCAATGACATTTATAATAAAAAAGATAAAAATCAAACGTTTACAGTTTAAAATAAGACAAGACAAATACTAAGTGTATACACTAAACACTTAAGAGAAGAGTGAGACCCCATATTAGGCAACTAATATAATTTGTATAAAATATATAAAAATGATTGACGCTGCGTGCAATTATTTGAATCCCTACACAACCGCCTCGCTCGCTGCTGCCGCCGCCACAATGCCGTCCATCGGCAGCAATCATCATCACCTCCAACAGCAACAGCAACAGCCCGGTGCTACATCGTTGTCGGCAGCCGCTGCAGCAGCAGCCACAATTACACAAACTGCGACACATTTTTCAACATTGGCAGGCCAAGTTAGTCACAGCAGCAGCAACAGCAACACACATCTCGGCGGGTTCGCAACAAGCGCCAGCAATTTCACTTCAC
The DNA here is from genome assembly GCF_028554725.1 of Zeugodacus cucurbitae. Classification (NCBI taxonomy): domain Eukaryota; kingdom Metazoa; phylum Arthropoda; class Insecta; order Diptera; family Tephritidae; genus Zeugodacus; species Zeugodacus cucurbitae. Next base: position 31,815,561 of record NC_071670.1, read on the forward strand.
TTTATGGACAGAAATCAGCAACAGCCGCATCATCAACAGACGCTTGTACGGCACTTGCCATGAAAATGGAAATGCAATATCCGCCACAATCATCCTCTACCGGCACGGCTTCGCCCATATCGAGTCAACATTCGGGACCTTCATCGGCGTCTGTTTCGCCAACCAGCATATTTCCATCGCCCGCCCAGTCATTTGCATCGATTTCCTCGAGTCCGCCTGCATCGGCAACCTCATCGTCGGTGTCGCCACTTTCCGGCTCACCGACCACCGCCCAAGCGGTGGCTGCACATGCTAGCGCCGCTGCGGCAGCCGTAGCCGCTGCATCAAATACGGATTTAGGTGCAGCTGCGGCTGCGAGTGCAGCCTATTCGTGGAACACCTATTCGGCGGCAGCCGCGTTGCCTGCACGGTAAGTTGCATTAGCAAAATTCATTATTTTAATATGAAATATGTTGCACAGTTTAGTACCGTTGAGTTTTCATTTTTGCATTTCCGTCACTTCCGTATAATAATTTTTCAATTTTTCCTTTTTCCTTTCTCCTCTGCAGCACACAATTTCCGTACGCCCAATACGCCTCGGATTACTACGGCAACGTAGGCATGAGTGCTTCGGCCGCAGCCGCCGGCGCCTGGTTCACGCACCAGGATCGTCTTTATCAGCCCTGGTCGAGTCAGGCGTATCCCAGCTTCAACTTTGACGACATCGCCTTCCAGACACAACTGCAGCGTCGCTCAGTGCGTTGCACATGTCCCAATTGTGCTAACGAAATGTCCGGTTTGCCACCAATTGTGGGTCCTGATGAGCGTGGACGCAAACAACATATTTGTCATATACCCGGCTGTGAGCGTCTCTACGGCAAAGCCTCACATTTGAAGACACATTTGCGTTGGCATACCGGTGAGCGGCCATTCTTGTGTCTGACCTGCGGCAAGCGCTTTTCGCGGTCAGATGAGTTACAACGTCATGGACGTACGCATACCAATTATCGTCCTTATGCATGTCCGATCTGCTCGAAGAAATTCTCGCGCAGCGATCACTTGAGCAAGCACAAAAAGACACACTTTAAAGACAAGAAGAGCAAGAAAGCGCTTGCAGCAGAAGCTAAACAGCAATCAGCCGCAGCAAAGCCAGAGAAAGTCCAGGATAATCAACAGGAAAAGACAACGGCGCATAGCAGCAGTCTAAATAATTCCAAATCTTCGGTTGCAAGTCAGTCTAGTGTTTCGTCCGCCACAAATATAATCACCAACAATAACAACAATAATAGCACGACGAAACCGCTTGCCGCTTCAGTCACAGCCGCGTCCAGACTCGCTGCTCCCACAGCGACGCCAACACAACTGCAAATGAAGACCGAACAACCAGACGCAATGAGCGGCTATAACGCTTATTCGAATTTGTACCACCAAAGCACATCGCTCTTCCATCATACGCATTCGCTTTCTAGCGCTGGCCTCTATAGCGGCGGTTTGCAACAACATACCGGCTCACAACAACAGCAACAGTCCGTAACTTCCAATTCCTCCGTGTCCTTATCCTCACCCTTGTCGAGCAGCACTTCGTTCGACTTGTGGAACAGCCATACAAGCAATCAGCAGCAGCAGCAACAGCATCAACAACAACAAATTAGTCGCAGTGCCATATTACAGCAACAGTCAATGCAGGGCAGTCCTGCCAGCAACAACAACAACACAAATACTGAAACTACCTCAACAGCTGCAACGCCTAACCTCCAGCAACAACAACAACAACAGCCACAACACATGCAGTCGAGTTTATCGACCACAGGAACGAGTAGCCAACATTATGCCGCGCTTGCAATGCAAAGTGAGTCCCAATTGGCCGCCGAGTACGGGCTCACGATGAGTTCGCCCGGTGACTCTAACGGTTCTAGTTCGCCTGTGAATCACCACCTACAACACACCACCACATCACACACATATCCTGGTCTGCTGCACATGAAATCCGAGTACACCACCTATCCGGATTTCAGCGCGAGTGCGGGCTACGCCAGCGCCGGCGCTTTCCACCACCACGCGCACAATCCTTGGGCGACAGCAGCCGCATATCAGCATTCACATGCCACCGCCTAAGCACTGATGTTGACAAATCAATCCATAGAATCTGAAACGGTTCCAGATTGCTGCTTATTATATTTAAGTACATCGATTGTTTTGTTTTTTATTTGTTCAATATAGTTGAGATTATATGTATACAAAATATCTGCGTTACAAAGTGGCTTTTCGTTGTTGTTGTCTAAGTTTAACTAACATTATTAAGGTTTTATTATTGTATAATTATTTGTTTTTTAATAGTTCATTCAATTTTCGAAATGTTTAAACATATTTATATTGAATGGTATTAGTATTAAATTAAAAATATTAATTGTAAATATGAAAAGTTAGTATTAATTATGTATCTCGAATGTATATATGTATGTATGTAATAATGTATTAGAAAAATAATAACCCCAATCTTGTTATGTTCTTTCAACATGTTTTCTAGGTGATAAATAAAAGTCCATATATAATAATATGTAATAAAATTAAAAGTTTACTTGCATTCAAAATTACTTGACTTTCATTTTTGTTAAATCCCCGTGCTTGTGGATTGCATCATCCGACTGTAATTTGTTATGAGCTGAAAGAGCTCCAGAACTTCCACGCCGCTGTCAATGTACAAGGTACCATAAATCTTCCGCAAAACATTTCTCTCGAAAACGTCTACTTCTGCACCATAGAGCAGGACGGACATGATAAGGGCTGGCTTGTAGAGTTTAGTTTTTCTTCGTCGATAGATAGGTGTTAATACTGGTTTCAAGATAGACGAAATTATCTACCACTTTAAAGTTATGACGGTCAAAAGTGGCGTCGGAACTAAAACGCGATTGACTGTTTGTCTGATGGCAGGAGATATTTTGTCTTGTACTCAATCACCACCAGACCATATGCTTCACTTCCTTATCGAGTCTGAAAAAAACAGAACTAACGGCGCGGTTGTTGCTTTCAATGATATCAATATCATCGGCGTACGTCAGCAGCTCTTATAGAAGATTGTACCTTCTCTGTTTAGCTCTGCGGCAAGTATTATTTTCTCCAGCTTGAAGTTAAAGAAGTCACTTGATAGTGAGTCACCTTGTCTGAAACTTCGTTTGGTATCGAACGGCTTGGCTCCTTTCAGATCCTGACGGAGCTTTTGGTATTGCTTTGGTACCATATTCAGATATAGCGGCATAGAGGCAGCTGCTTTTCGTGCTGTCAAAAGCAGCTTTAAAATTGACAAAAATGTGGTGTGTGTCTTCTTTTCCAAGAATTGGGCCATGGTGAATAACTGGTCAGTTGTAGATTTTGCAGATTTAAAGCCACACTGATAAGGTCCAATCAGTTTGTTGACGGTGGGCTTTAGTCTTTCACACAGTACGCTCAATAGAACCTTATACGATATTTAAGGCTTATCCCACGGTAATTGGCACAGATTTTCTGGGGTCTCCCTTTTTGTGGATTGGGCAGAGTACACTTAGATTGCATTCGTTGATCATGCTTTCGTCCGGCCATATTCTGCAAAGAAGCTGATGTATGCACCTTATCAGTTCTTTGCCGTATTTGAATAGCTCGGGCGTCATCAATCCACTACCCCCCCGCTTTGTTGTTCTTCAAGCGGATAATTGCTATTCGAAATTTTTCATGGTCGGCCAATGGAACTTACGGTCCATCGTCGTCGATTGGGGAATCGGTTTCGACATCTTCTGGCGTTGTACTTTCACTGCCATTCTGCAGGTGGGAGAAGTGTTCCCTCCACAAATTTTGTGTACTCTGGGAACCAATCCCTACATCACCTCTAGGGGTCCTAAATCTTTTCGTAGAATTTTCCAGCATTATCCATATCGGTCAGCTTTTTAAGCTTTCATACTCAAGCATTTCGTCTCATGCGTTTTAGTCTGCAAATGCTTCCCGCTTCCTTCTTCAACTTTCGGTGTGTCGGATATGTTGGCACACATTTTGCGATAATGTACTCTTCTGTTCTCCACAATTTCAAACAATATTCACATTTGGTGTGTCTCGAAAAGTTCTACAAATTAGTCCATACTAGAAGGTTAATTTTGGCCTTTAGAAGAAGAAGGAGAAGAATTTTTATAATGGTAGTAAAAATAATTTAATCTTGTATATCCTTCGTACAGTTATTTACCTAGAACACCTGTCTAAAATTTCAACAATATCGATTGAGAAGTTTCCGTGAAATCTTGATAACCGAGAGAGAGAGAGTTCTCTTAGATTTTTATTATATTTTCACGGATTTATGGAATTTTTAATTTTTATTTTTCTTATAATTAAAACCGTTATTCAAGGCATTGATTAGCTCACTCAAGCAAGTTTAATTAATGTGTTAACGAAAATCAAAATATTTAAAGCCAAAACGCAAATATGTCTTCCTAAATGAAATATGTGTATTATTAAAAGAGGCCTATAAGTCATAAGACAAATTGCTAAGAGGTACAAAATTAAAATGCGAAGGCGCCACACCTGTCAATTTCAGATACGAGTGCTTAATATATACATTCGATACGCTACGATGAGCGCCGTAAACGCCATTGGCTATGGGACAAAATTAAACTTAAAAACAACAACAACAAACCATGTACAATTCATTAAGTTTATATCAAAGAAAAGAAATTTTAATTAAATTTAAAATTTGTATGGAAGCAAGCGGCTGTCAAGTACACAGATTATAGATATTTTGATTGCATACTCATGAGCCTCATGGCTACACCTAAATCTGCAGTGCACAAGTGTATGTAGGTATGTTTACAGATATATACTTGTACATATACATATGTGTAGGCATATCTATCTGTCTATTCAGCCAAGCACAACGATATTGATTTATGTGCCGGGCGGCCATAATAAACTGCATCAATCAATTTTCGAGTTGAATGAGCGATGCAATCGATCTCGCACCTCTTACACTCAAACACACACACACATACACTGAAACACGCCAACGCCAGCTTTAACAAATCAAACGCGGCCACAGTAACACAGACGCGCGCTCCAAATCACGCCAATCCCGAGCTGAGTGGAGCTAAGTTGGTGCTAGCTGCAGAGTTTTCAGCTTATAGCCACAAAGTATTTTATTACGCTTTTAAGACAGCTAAGGCGTACTCCGCCGCACTAAGCCTGCAATTAAATGTTAAGGTAAAAGCGTTGAGCCTAGCTTGTGGCTAAAATGTTATTGTTGTGCCTTATGTTTTCTGTTGGTCGCTAGTTTTCTCTAAAACAAATTCTATTAAGGTCTACACATACATACACAAATATGCGCGACAAAGTAGACACACTGTCAGTCACGCACTCATTTCCATGCGTCCCGGCCGTCGCATGCTGCGTGGCATTTGATGTGTGGTGTTGACAGTTGGCTGGTCGGCGGCCCATTTGCACCCGGTGCGATCGCGGCGTGGTGGCATCGAAGAGTAAAACATCATTTTTTAAATTTATATGATGGCATAATGGAGGGGTAAGCAGGCCCTTTTGCAAGCCTCTTCCCATATCTCTGCTTTAATACAAAAAGAAAAGTTATAATAAACAATATCTTGAGTGCCTTGAATTTCTTTTCGTCTATTGGCTGGCGCATATTTTCGGTTTTTACTTGTAAATAATCTTCAAGCGGTTCAGTTTTGGTACCAATTGAAGCCCGTGGCTACACATATAACGAAGCATTTGATTGATTTATAACCGAAGCGTGTTGGTTGGTTCGCTGGCTGGGATTTTGGCTTTTACTTAGCTGCAATTATTTATGTTATTTACAATAAATTTCTAATATACATACAAAGCAATATTTAGGAACGCGTTCACACCATTTTCAGCCATTGGCGTTGTTGCTGTTGTGTGTGTGTGCTTTAGAAACAATTAATAACATATATGAACATATGTACACATGATAATCCACAAGTTTCGTTAGTCTCATGCGTGTGGCGCGCTTGGCTTTAATGTTGCGACACATACTTGTACAAACATACTTAAAATGTGTAGCCATGTACACAGGTACCTGTAATGCACTGCCTACTGGCATGCAGAACATTTGTTGGCTATATTTAATGATGATAAATTATGATATTATGATTTGTTAATTTTTCTTATGTTTCATAGTATATGTATGCAGTACAATATGCTGTTGTGTTTGATATTTTATATTATTGGGTTATACAACAAACACTATACGCATATTCAAGCATCAGTTGGTATGTTTTGTTTATGTGCTAACATACTCGTACAATAACATTATGTATATGTTCAAAAGTTTGTTCGTCTTCAATATTGAAAGTTTAAAATTTAATGCCCTGAAACCATTCATCGAGGTATGTGAATTCAGAGCCAACATAATGTAATGATTAGGCTGCGGTTTGATCCATGAAGCTAAAAGTAAACAAATACTTGTTCTTGAAAAAGTTTATGTATGTAGCCATAAATATAATAAAACAGATAAATAAAAAAACCTTTCAAAATGTATATCTTGTTAGAAGTTACACATCAATCTTGGATCGTGAGAACACAACTTAACGCAATTATTTATCTTGAATATTAAAATAGTGAGTACAGTATACTCTCGAAAAGTAAATTCTCAGAAAGTAAATAATCCCGGAAAAGTTAATCACCTTTAAGATTACACATGCACCTCGAAAAAGTAAATTGTTTAATTTACTTTTCAGAGGGTATGATAAAAAATTCGAAACGAACCAAGCAGCGTTTTTTACGATGTTGCAAAAATACTTACTCTCTTGTTTATCGATCCACTGGTTTAAATGAAAATGAAAACGATGCAAATCAGGTGTCAGACCTTTTGAATTGTCGTACAAAAATGGTCAGAAAATATATTGCAAAAGAAATAAAGCAAAAGAATATTCAAGATTTTTTCTCTTCATAGTAAATACATATGTTTTATTGAAGCAAATAAATGAATGATTTTTTTAAGTTTAAAAATTCATTTAATATTATAAAAACAGATAATTTATGTATATATTTGGAAAAGTAAATTATTCGAAAAAGTAAATTACCCAAAATACCAATCGATTTACTTTTCGAGAGTATACTGTATTAGATAAATTAATTGCATGGCATAGTGAAGAATTTAAAAATAATTATGCAATTATTTTAGTCCTTAGTAAATGTAAAAAAAGATTAGATTTTAATTATACATTTTTATCATTTTCCATTTTCAGCTTTTAGTGCTAAGCTCGGACTGATTCACGACATTTAGGAGAGCCAGCAGTATATTTGTATTCCAGAAAAGACAACCAAGAAATCAAGAGTACTAGACTAGAGATTATCCAAAACATACATTCTACTTAGCTTTCAGGAGGCAATACCAAATTATAAGTATACCTCCACTTGGACGTTTCCTAAAATCTTTCGAAGAAATCTAGGATCTTACACATGTTCTGTGGGAGCCATCTTCTAATATAATAGGCGTGTTTTATTTGACCGGCTATTAGCTTATTTTTTTCATTCACAATAATTTGATTTTTTCCAAAAAAAAAAAGTAGTTGGCAATAGCGAGAAATCCCATTTAGACTGATAAAAATGTAAGCAAATCAATATTTTAATTTCTATCGATGTGCAAAATGGCAAATAAAAACTTTATCCATATATATTTTGACCATCCTGGATCTAATAATGATTGTAGATTCCTTAAAAGATCAAAATTTTACAGAAAAGCGATGTTTTAACAGGTTTACGGTAATTAATGGACTGAAATCACATTTCATTTCACTTCACATTTTTGGTATATTCAGAAAATAGAATATAAAGTCAACCGAAAGTTCAAATTTCATTATATCAATAATATAAAAATGAATCGCAAAATGTGTTGCTAAGCGCATAACTCGAGAACCGCTGAACCGATTTCGCATCATCTGGCTAATTTTAGTTTTAAAATATTTATGGAGGGCCAGGGAAGGATTAGAAAGTAAGTATATATCGAAAAATTGTGAAAAAAAAACAAAAAATAATAATATTTTGAAAGTTGTCATTGTTGCTTTGTTAAAATATTTTTATCATTGTTCAATTGTATAAGGCTGTGTCGATAGCCCAAAACAATTTGTAACAAGTAGGGAAAAGCAACCGAACATTTTATACTCTCGCAATTTATTGATGTAATTTTATTACACACAATTTGAAATAAAGTCAAATAGAATAACGAAAATCAGCATATATAGTACATGAGGGTTGAGGTAATTCCTGAACCGATTTCACTCATCTTCAACGCAAAGTTATAAGGGGAATAGGGGCAACTTGGCACCTGTTAGTAGGCAGACAAACGGCAATTCGGCCTTGAAATTACCCCTAAATTGCAAATCAACGAAACACCAGTCTGCAAAAGAGCTATAAAGAAGATTTTCCAGATATTTAAGTCGCTGGAGGTACTGCAGAGGACTTTAAAAGATTTACGCGACAACGAAAATATTTTTGTTGGCAGGTGATTTTCACCAGACTATTCCTGGATCAACTGTTGCTGACGTACTAATCACATTCCTAAAATCATCTAATTTGTGGCGACACATAAAGAATCACCAATTAACAAATAGTATACGAGTGTTTTTCCAACAATATCATACTGCGATTGTAGAAATAGTTGAAAATGGTAGTGACACAGTTGACACCTCGATGGATTAATAACATTTTTAACGGGTTTCTGTCACTTCATGGCCTCGAAAGAGGAGCTTATTCATCGTGTTTTTCCTGACATGAAACCGTAATATAATAAACATAAATGACTGATTTAATGACCTATATTGGTGGTAAAAAAACAAGGATCTCTTTGATCTTAATGCGACAATTTAGAATTTCGTTAAAGGAGAGTTGACTCAACTACAAACCAGGATGACGTATTCAATTATCCCACATACTATTTTAAATTGCTGGACTATCCCCACTCACTTGCAATTAAAAGTAATGTGAGTTGTCATCATGCTGCGTAACATAAATCAACATCAAACTTTGCAAAAGAACAAGACTGGCTGTGAAGAAGGTAATCAATATTGTCACCAAAGCCAAGATAAAGCCAACTATGAAATTTGGTCATTTGTTACTTTCTTGACTATATTGTAACTTGAGACTATTAAAGTAAAGATTTAATTCTGAAGACTTCATTAACACTTGTTTTATATTTAGAAGGGGGACTACCGCACTTTTAAAATTTCCCCTCCCCACTGTGATCTACTATAACAAATTTGTGTTTATACCTTAACCTAGTTACATTACCATTTTTGATTAACTCTTGTTAGTGGCTCGAAAAATATTCAACAAAAAGTCAAGTGCTCATTGAGAAAAGTAGAGCAATAACTTCTAATGCCAAAAAGCCGATTTTTCTCGATGTAGTCTATTCATTGAAACATATTCATATATACATATGTATGTATCATTCATATGTACATATTTCTTTCAAATTGACATAGCATGAAGAAAGTTCTTTCAATCTTCTCAGAAAATTAGTGATTTGACACTTTTAACAATATAACAAGCGATACAATTGTGGATTACACACTATATCTTTGTTTCTTGCGTAACTACTATATTACACACGAGCCACTTAGCCGAACATGTAAATTCAGATTTATGGCCGCAAAACGAGTGTCAAAACGCCACATACTTATAGAAAAAGTACTTAGCTGTTTCATAATGCAGCACATGCTGGCTGCATCACTTGCAGCACTCGCTACTTGCAGTTAAACTGTAAATAATAAAGATGTTGCACAATAGGTTGCCATCACTTGAAAAAGTCCGTGCGCCCAATCACTAAGGGGTATAAAACAAAACTAAATATCACCAAAAGAAGCCGCAATGCACCGAAATGACAAAGAAGTAGCGCATTTAATGAGCGTGTATCGAATGTGAGAGGACAAAGTGACGAAGGGTCTAGTGGCAGTTGTGTTGTAGTTGTCGTACATGGCGCTTTGTGTTTCGTTTTACGGACCGAAGTTTTTCTGCAGAAATTCGTCTTTTTGTCGGTATGAAATTCGGTTGTTTTTCACGCTTATTGACAAGCGGCCAACTCGAGATCTAAGGGTGATCGTGGCAAGCAGCAATGCAGCATTAACCGACTCACAGGACATGCGAGAGATTATCACTATGGTCAGCAGTGCATACATACATGTATGTATGTTTATATATCATATGTGTGTGTGTCTGCGCATGTGCAGCAGCTAGTTATGTGACCATATGACTTAACTAGAAAATATTGAGAAGCCTGTTATGTCCATTTGGATTTAGGCAGGATCGTCTTGCATATATGTTTGTATGTATGCAATTTTTGTTGAAAAGGACGACAAAGTTTGTTGGCGTACTGTGCAGCACAGCGGTGCGGTATTTTTCTGCGGTAAAGTGGGCGTTAACTACAAGACCAACGATGATTATAGATTTATGTATTTCTCATGTAAGCATTTACTTGTTAGCGTTTTGTTTTTTGTTTTTTCAAAATTTTCTATTGGACAAAAGGTTATTAGAAAATATTGCAACATATGGTCCACATTTGTTGTTGTTTTGTGCATTTAAAATAAATGTTGACTTTAATTGTCCAGTCAGACCTTCTGTCTTTGTGTTTTTTAGGGAGCAGTTGCGCCAGTTTATTATTACGGATTTCTATTTAATTAATCCTGACAGGGGCGAACGCAGGGGGGGGGGGGTTTGGGATGTTAAAACCCCCCCCCCCAAAAAAAATTGAATTTTTAAATAATAGAATTTAATTCTACATAGTCATTTGAAAAATTGTAATTTGTTGTTTTCAAAGCAATCTTTCTGCCGACGATGTATGAATATGTAAAATAAATGAATACATTAGTCACTAACAGCGTTGCCGTTTTTATACATTTGCATCTTTTTTGATACTTTTTTTCTAAATTTTGAGATTTGATACTTTTTTGTTCACAAACGGATACTTTTGATACTTTTCTGCTGATAGAATTTAATTTTTTGAAACTATGAAAATGTTAAACTAAAAACAAACCTATTGTATCTGGATAGTATTAAAAAGTTGTGGGAATGTAGGCCAATTAAAAAACACAGACAAATATAAACTAGACAGAGACATTTTTTTAATTTGCTTCAAAGTAATGAGTTTGCCTTATAACTCTGTGGCTGCTGAACTGGATTTTTTTAGATTTAAGGAGAATTGTGGGTCCGAGATGGACTTCTTTTGAAAATTAGTTCTGAACTGAAAAGTCACCAATAAGGTTTCTATTATTTTTTTAGAGTTTATTGTTAATCATAACACAGGAAAACTAAAAACTCATTTATTATGACTTTCTGTTTTTGTTCCATGACCAAACTGTTGTGAAATAAATTTAAATTAAAAAAAAATATGCTATTTGCAAAAAAATACTTGAGTGCCTTAACTAAAATGTCTATATTTTTAAGAAAAACAACCAGAAAAAACTGGTCTGAATTAGATACACAACTTTACTTATTATTTGTTTTTCAAATGAAAATTTTCAAAACAGTGCATCGTTTTTTAAAGATTGGAGCAACAATCCCTATATCTGTCGCTTCAAGTGAACGCTCGTTTTCCTCACTTCGCAGGCTTAAAACATATTTAAGAAATAAAACTGGAGAAATACGCCTGAACGGAATGGCTCTCTTGAATATCCATAGAGATATAGACGTGACGGAGGAAGAGATTTAAAATGTTATGGCCCAAAATAAAAGAAGATTAGACTTCAATTTGTAAATAAAATAATGAAACATTGTCTTTTTACCTAAAACCCCCCCCCCCAATTTTTTTCCTGCGTTCGCCACTGAATCCTGATAAATTTAACAAGAAATTCGGTTTACTCCAGAACTCAGAGAAACGAAAAGAAATTCATATTGTATAGCAATTGGGTGATTAAAATGTAATAATATTTTTAGCTAGAATCGAGTTTAGCTAATTCGTTATGGGATTTTAATTTGTAAGAAATTTGTGTGCCTCCCCGAATCTGTTGAGACAGGTTGTTATTCAGTCATTAATATCGATTTTGATGCAATTGTGATTTTGCTTATTCTTAGGAGATCATAATCAAAGTGATACTAATATACCGCATACAAATAATTATATATATAAGAACTTTTTGCAAAAAAAATAAAAGATTACAAAATTGCAAAGTATTTCTGGGTATGGAATCAACTCATTGTCCAAAAGATCTACATACATACTAACTTTAATACTATGTGTGGATATAAACTATGTAGATATCTTTTCAATGTAGCAGAATACTACCCATTTCATCAAAGTACCGCCTTCAAAGCATAGCTTTCGGCGGGATCGTCGTTCCTGATGCGAATCCCTCCAATATTTCTAGCAATAATCTGGGCACACCAAATTTAATTACATATCGTCATTAAATACTAAATTTTGACACTTATCTGACTTTTATTTGCAAACGTCAAATGTGCTTTCATGTGCCATTCTTTAGCGATTAGCTGATTTGTATGTATTTTTTGAACAATTATATCTCTTGTTATTTACAGTCATGGTCCGTATTTAACCGCTCCTTATCGAATCCACCACTGATAACCGCAAAGTCATGTTACCGATCAATACCGATCCGTTCGCTGCGTAGCACTGTATCAGTGGGGTTTTAAGAATTTTTGATATATGGTTTTGATGTCGCTTTGGCCTAGATGCAATATCGCACATTGTGGAACCGCTTTCATGCATTCCTATGATTACTCCTTGTTCCTGACAAACTAGTACCAAGAGGCATTTTTGGCTTAAAGTTAAATAAATGTAACCAAATTCAAGAATTTAAAGACCAGTTAAAGATCTTATGTGGAAATTAATGTCAAGAGAGTTAAAATATACTACATATTTTGAAAAATATTGTTCAGGAAGTTCCTGACGAAATTTCATATTGGTGAGAACTCAGAAATAATTGATCGGATTTAAAACTATTTATTTGATTATCAAGCAAGAATATCTTTTACAATAAAGAAATTATTCTCCAAAAATGTTGAATAACCATTTTAAATTTGACATTAGTTTTTTAGCGTTTTTTTAACTAAATAATGGTTGCTCTTCGGATTTAAAAAACTAAAATATATGTAACGGTTTCAGTTCAACCATGATTATTTAGATTAAAAAGTATAAATGTGAAGTTTTTTTAGCTATTCATCAGTAGGCCTGCAATTAGCTCACGTGACAGCAATTATTCAAAATGTTCTTACTTCTACGTGATTTAAAGTCTCTCTCCAATATGGGTTAAGTACAAGTGATGAAAAACTAAGTAAACAATATGACTTAAAAGAAAACATAAAATAAACATCTGTTAAAAATATGCATTTAAAAAAATTTCTTAGTCATGCTTATCTGCAACATATTTACAACTGCATTAAAAATTTTCCAAATGAAAACATCACATCCCGCCGTGACATTTTCAACGATAAGCTTATCACTTTACAACGCCCAAAGGATATACAAACGTTCGAAAGATTCTAATTTCCGATTTTCCTCAAATAACTCACTCAAAATAAGCCTTAATAAAGAAAAACAAACAACCAATGTATTTAAAGCATAAAGAATAAGGCGATAATGGGGGCTGTGTCCTGGTGCTTGTGGTGCCATGATGCCAAGCAAGGACCACGACATATGTAAGGCTTGAAATTTTCATTTTCACAGCACCGCATGTTGTGCATTGTCGCTAATGCCATTATAATACATACATACATATTTATATTAATAGTAGTAATAGAATTCCACTCATGTGTGGAAGCGAAAAATCGTAGCAACTGCGAGACGCGTGCTCTGTCTGGTGCCACAACTAATGGCCCCACAATGACTGTGTATTTTTTTTGTATTATTCCTTCACCTTCATTTTTACTTTCATTATTTATTGTCGACACTTTCCGATGTTGTTGCTGTTGGTCGCGGTGTGGACACATACATATTTTATTATTCATTCGTACTTCAATCGGCTTTTTATGTGAGCACAATGAATATATGGTACTTATAAGGATATATATGCTCATAGTCAAAGTAGACGATTGACGATTTTCTACATTTGTTTATCGTAGGACTTACGTGTACACATGATTTATATACGGTTAGTTTGCGGACCGCTATAAGTGTGTCCACCCCCGCAGTGCATGCACCTACGTATAGTCCACCTATCTATATACATATAGTCATTCACTGATATCCCACTTTCTACGAGTCATCATCACTTAAGGATACGTTCCCTTATTCATCGCCTGTGTTTCGAAAATTAAAATGTATTTAAATGCTTATGCACATACAATGCAGTGTTTTGGAAGAAAAATACAAACAGTTTGACCACAAAAAGCGGAACAAATTGATTATGATTTTTGTTTCGAAATCGATTTGCTATGGACGATTATGTGAAAGAAAGAGCAATGAGTAAATAGTAAAGAAGCGACTGTGCAATGGGGGTGGATGAGTTGTGAAATCGGGGCTTTATGCATGATCTTGCGCATAATCGCATTCGTATAGATTATTTTTGGTTTAATCACTGCATGCTAGTTTTGACCGGTCAGTGGCGCCACAGATATTTTTAACGCAAATTAATTCTTAATACGATTATGTTATGGTGCTGTTGTTAGAAGAAGAAGCGTAAGAATTTATTTTAATAAGATAGTTTTTTAACTCACCGCCGTTATAAATTTAATGATATGCCATAGGTGCACAGCACAGGTGATTTTCATTATACCATAATTTGCATATATAATTTTGAACTCAGCGTTGTTGATCTAACTTAATAGCCGTTATCTATCTCTCTCTCAACTTAATAACGTTAATATGAAATTAAAATAACACTTTTCAAATTAAATTTAATGGGGAATGCTTATTATCATTCGAAAGAATGTTATTTGGCATATACATATGTATATATAGTCGGTGCCAAATCGACTCTCCACGGTTTTCATGAACACTCTAAAATTTGGCTGCTGAAAGCTGGGTCTCAAGATTTATCAATCTACTGGATCAGGTAATCAAAAGCTTAGAAATGGGCGCAACTTAAGTATATTTGAAGAGTAAAAATGACATATTTGAAATATTGTTCAGTCTGGCAATGTTTTTAATATCTAATTTAAGCAAGAGTCAAGAAATAGTGAAAAAAGAACAAAAAGTGGAATGGTAAATTCAGTAAGGGCAATATAAAAACAATGATATATGAAGTAGAATCGAGGCAAGAAGGAATTTAAACCGAAACTGAAATGAAATGTGATTTTAAGATTGCACACTATAATTATCGAGTGAAGTGAAAAATTCACCGCCGTAAGGGCTGTAGTGAACTGATTTATCATGCGGCTGTAAATACATACGGCTTTTTGCCACATACATGTAGGTATGTGTGAAGAATTCTCCCTTTTTGAAATATTTAGATAAGTATGTAAGAATTTGATATTAAATTAGTAAAATCGTTTATTCGTATAGTATGACAGGTTTCAGATTCCTTTAGCCTAAAATAAGTCTTTAAAATTGATAAATTCCACTGCTTTGGAGTTTTAAAATTTGTATACTAATTAAATTTTAGAATAAATAATTTAAACTATAGTTCAAATAATTGAAATTAAAGTAACGATACCATATCAATTGAGGCATTTATATATTGAATTTGAAAGTTTCTTTCTTTCTTTCTAGGATGTTCTCATTATCCCTTTTCTGGTGTCATCATTGGTCCCATATCGCATTCTTAGTTAATGTCGATTTGCTGATAGATTCCTTTTAACATATCCTGACCCAAGTTGTCGCAAATATCACATTATAATTAACTGCAAGCCCGCCGAAAGTCATATGTTTCTGCTCAAAGTTGCTTACTTGTTCCAAAATATATTTTATTTCGCAACAAACTTTTTGCTTTTAGCTTAAGCGTCTGCCTACATGCAATAAATAACAGCCAACAATAACAACTCACATAGTATTAAGACTAACTAACTACATTGCAAGATAACTCGGTCACGGCACATAGTGAGACTTTAACAACTTTTTCTCTCAGAGGAGCCCTTAAATGACGGCATGTTGTTTCACTCCTTCTTTTTTAACTTTGACCTTTGCGTATATAGCACAATGATATATAGGCTTTGGCCGCTCAATGTCTGACGGTTGGAAATCGCTTATGATTTATGTGCACCTCTTACATGTTGCATAGCTGCACATAAATATACAGACAGACATACGAGTGATGTTTCTACATTCGCAGTCATATGTATGTATATGTGGCACAGGCTAACGATTCGAGTTTATTACTATACACATAGCACCTTACAAATCGGCCTCCAAGTCATTAGCTTGCGGTGTTAAATGTTTTTGAGTGAAAATATTTACTTTACGGTAATATTTACTTACCATACTTTGTGGTATTTTTGGTTTATTTCTTGTTTGTAGTTTGTGCTATTTTAGATAAATAAGAAAAGAAGCGGCGAATATGTGTTTCGAACAACGACATTACTCTTTTTAACGAGTAAAAATATATAGGATAAAGGAAGAATTTTAAAATAAAATAATATTTTGAGTGTTCATTTAGTTACAGAATTCAGAGCGGTTGTTGAAACTCACAAATTAAAAATTTATAAAATTATTATAGATTATACAGTTTTTATAACGAATATCAAATCTTTCGAATGTGTTTTTCAAACAAATAATTATATGAAATACAATTTATAAATCCGCAGAGGATTTAAAGTTCAATATTGTGACTGGCTTCAAAAAAAAGCGTTCAAAATTATTTCAAATTCTTTAATAAAATAGTTGAGAGATACTTATGAACTACATCAGAAACTCTCAAATTTTATCTCAATTTTTTTTTATTGATAATAGAACGTTCAATGCGGTTACATGTGCTGCGAGCATCCAACAAATTTGAAGTCAGCCGAGTCATTTCTGAGATACGATGGAGGTAAGTATGAAAAACAAAGTTTTGAGAAAAATGCATTCAAAGTTTCCAACTGCCAACTCAGTGCTTCGAACAGCTCCGTCTTCTAACTGCTGCATCTTGAACTTTTCTACCGTATTCTAGACTTTGAATAATTTGTTCCTAAGAAGTGTCAACCGTTTCCAAAAATATTTTCAATTATCACATTTCTTAAATATTTTTTCTTCAATACCTATAATATAAGCTAGTAGGTAGCAACACTCCTCAAATATTTATTAATATTTTATATTCTCGGAATTTGTTAGACCAAGATCCCGGGCATTTAAAAGTTTTTATAACATATTATGTATGGGAGCTAAGGGGCCATCCATAAATTACGTCACACCTTGAAGGGGGGGGGGGGGCTTTATCATTCAGAAGGGGCAGGGGGTCAAAAGCTTTGTGACATCACATTTCAAAATTTAGGGCAATATCGTTTCCCACTCTGCTGCGCTCCTGGGTGCTAGACGACTGGCTGCTCTGTACCACGCCGATCACGCAGCAGCATAATTGAGTATCTATTATTTCTTGACTAGTCATTCGTTGTCTCTGTACTTTAATATTTAACTAAATGTTGATTTTATTAAAGATTATTATTATTTTTTTTTTATGATAAATCCATAAAATTGGAAAATGGGTGACGTCACGTCAGGGGGGGGGGGGTCAGTGAGTTCAAAATGTGACAATTTTTGACAAGGAGGGGGGAGGGGTTAAAAAGTCCTTAAATTCGTGTGACGTAATTTATGGATGGCCCATAAGGAAAGTATTGACTCGGTTTCCAAATTTGAAACTGGGATTATCAGGAAAAGACGTCATTTGAATTTGCCGATGTTTACTGTAAAAAATCAGCAATAACCACTGAGTTCCTGGTATTCGGTATCTGGGCGCTAGACACGTCATGCTTTGAGGCATCATTTATGTAAATTTGTTTCATTTACGACTTTGCCCATTTTCAAACTCTAACACAAAGATATAACATAATATTATGTATGGGATTTTATTTAATGCACCGTCAGACGATCTACACTCTGTGCAACATATTGATAGATTCAGACTGTTTTAGTGTTAAGTATAATGGCTTCCACTCATATTTCGGTATTTTAAACACCACCTATTCTTTTGGTTTTGTGTTGAAAACCATAAACTATACAACTAAACTATACAATAAGTGATTTTTATTCTCTCGTAACTTGTTGCACCTAAAACTAATCGATTTAGATATAAGGTTATATATACCAAAGTTATTATATACATACTCCAATATCATGTTGACGAGAAAATTTTAAATCCGGATAACTGTCCGTCTGTGCAAGCGATAACTTGAGTAAAAATGAAGATATCATATTGAAACTTGGTACACGTATTCTTTGGCATTGCAGATGATCGGAAACATATAAAATGCCATTACTCAGACATAAATAAAGTTATAAAAGTAAAATTTGGTACAAAGCATCGCACTAGGCATATTTGGATGTAATTTTTTTGGGAAAGTAGGCTTGGCGCCGCCCCTACCAACTTTTTTGTACATATATCGTATACAGCTATTTCAACCAAACTGTCTAGAGTCGTTTCCTTTAGGCGCTTCTTTGTACAGTCGTAAAACGAAGTCAATCGTATAAATGCTTTAATTCAGTAAGGAAAAACACCAGAAACTTTACTTTTCATGTTAAAGATGGTACAGAAGTGCTGCTCTGAAATTTCTATACAAAATTGTAAATGGGCGTGGCTCCGCCCACTTATGGGTCAAAAACTGCTCGACCAATTTGAACAAAATTCGGTTCGTAACATTTCCTTGGTGTTTGTGACCTATTACCGAAAATTTCCTTAAATCTCTCAAATATTCTATAGAAATTCAAAGGACATCTGTTTTTTCTACTAGTGTGCCTCTGTGTAAAAATTTGGCAAAATCGGGTCAATACTTTCTGCAGCCTCAAATAGACCTAATACACGGATTTTCAAACTTACAGTGGACTTTATAACGCAGATATCGGTTAATATGTGAGATATATTATATTATGTGAACATATAATATTGTATATGTTGTAGGTGAGTGGTGAAAATGAGAAAAACCGTCTAGGAATTATCCCAGCCCCCATATACTGTATATAGTGATTCTTGTTATTCTAGCCAAATTATGCCAAATATTTTCCTCTAATTGTGAGCTATTTTAATAATATTTGCGATAAATGTTCGGTTATACCCGAACTTAGCTCTTCCTTACTTGTTTTAATATAATATTAAATTTTATTTAATTTTATTTATTTACATAAAGAACCTATTCTCACCAAATTCTTGTTTCATTCAATATATTTATGTAGATTGTAACACTTTCAAAGTAAGTTACAACGTACTTCACACAGAAAAAAATTAAACGAAAATGTGACAATTGGATGCACATGGAAATCTCCATAATGTCCAAAATATGTCCAATGTCGAGTGAATCTCACACCAACGTCGGAAGCGGAAGTGCTTCACTTAAGTATCTGATCGCCATTCAAATGCACATAAATCAATGATAAATGGCTCACAAACAAAAAAACAACAACCAAATATGTCAACTGTATAAAAAGTGCTTTCAACACGGCATTTAAAAAGCTCTTGAATTTTTATGAACTTGCCAAAAAGCGACTAGCAACGACAAAATGCATATGAAATATTATTGATAAACAACAAAAAAAACATTTGCAAATGTGTGAGGGCAGCATGGCAACGCGCCGACCGCTAGTAACGAAGGATGAGTGCTGTATGGGCAGTGACAACATTTTTGCTGCAGTAAATTGAATAAACCGGCTAGAATGTGCGGAAAAAGTAGGAAAAAAGCAGAGAACAGGATGAATCTTTGTCCAGTGGCGTGTTTTTTATTTTGTTGCACATTGTCACTGTAGTCGAAATGCAAACAAATGCACGTGTCAGCGTTAAGGGGAGCTGCGGAATAGGCAAACGATTCGCTAGCACTCAAAGGCACTCGCACAAGGACATGTTGACATACGAATACATACAAATGAACACAAACACATCAATACGGTTTGACAAAATTTACTACATCAACACATCCGCTGCCGGCAAGTAAATTGTACTCAACGGAAAAACTGTGCGAGTTCGGATAAAAAAGAAATTATATTTGTAGGGGGCTCGAGCAGTTGTTGTAGTGTGCTCATGTGACAAGTTTAATGTATGTATATGCTTTCAGTGTATAATAAATAAATTTGTAATATATTTCCATACATATTCCAATTTTCTCCACTTACGTTTGCATTATCCTTCAATAATTTCGTACAAATTTTTATGCATTGCTACTGTAAAGGATATCCTTGACACATCCTGACAAGTCTCTTCTTAAGTTGCAAGCATTGTTCGAGCGTCTGCTTGCTTGAGTGCCGGAATCTACGCATTGAATATTGAGAAGATTTTATCGCAGCAGGTTGCTATTTGAAATCTACGAAATTAGCCCTGTCTTTATGGTGAGCACACAAGTCCTTTATATGCGCAGAAATCACACGCATCTGCAGAGTGCAACAAATGTGTTATAATTTGATACCATTTTCAAGTCTACTTATTTGATTTCCTCTACCTTGCAGCTCAGGTTTTTCGCGTTTTTCATAGAAATATGTTCTTCTAATGATTTGGCGTCACATTTCTTCTGGGAGTAACTCTCAGCATAACATACATATGTGTGTAGTATACTATTTGTTAGTATATGGTGAACGATTTCATAAGGAAAACTAGAAGCTGTAGGTGTTGACAACCATATAAGAAAGGCAGTAAAGGACATTTAGGAATATGATTCTTCAACAACTTTAGAATATAAGCTGACAACATCTGACGGAAGTTTTTTGTTGAATTACAATGAATACAGAAAAGTAAATCTTTGAAACGAATTTTGATTACTCTACAATTATTTGCGCTTCGTACCTACTGTGATCATTTCAAGAGAAGTTCAAGAAACTTTTCTAAGATTTGCTTTTATAGCACATCGAACGATTCGAAAACCCTATTCTAGCATATGGTTCTCTTCGAACTAAATTTAAGAGTAACTCATATATCGCTTGAGCATATGGAGTCGAGAATTCAATTCATTCTCTAATTCAAATAACATCTGAACTCCGCACTATCTAGGTCAAATATTATAAAAAAAATAATATATTGATTTAATTCTGCATATCGGATTACTGTAGTAATCCTGTAGTCTTGCTACTTTTCCAAGCCTCAGATACCGTATATAAAGACCTCCGAGTCTATGGGTGAGTTTATATCGAATATATCGTTGAATTTAGAAGAATTATTACAAATATAAGTAAACGTAATGTAATCTGTTACCAACAGTGTAAAATTATCTCAGTGCACTTCAGTGCTTATATATATAGTAAAAGTATTTTGGTTATTTTGGCTAACATAGGTATGCAGAGACCGACTGATTAATCGGCCTTGGTATCGGCATCGGCCAGTATCGGCTACAAAATTCAGAATCGGCATCGGTATCGGCATCAGCCATATTAGACCGATCCTTAGCCGATTCTTTCTACTTCTTTCGGATAACACTAAAATAGAATTCTTATACTCTCGCAACATGTTGCACAGAGAATAATAGTTTTGTTCACATAACGGTTGTTTGTGTCACCAAAAAATAAAAGAGGGGTTATAAATATTGGGTTATATATATCAAAATGATCAGGATGACGATTTGAAATCCGGATGTCTGTCCGTCCGTCTGTCCGTGCAAGGCAAGCGCTAACTTGAGTAAAAATTAAGATATCTTAATGAAACTTGGAACACATATTCTTTGGCACCCTGAGGAGGTTGTTTTCGAAAATCGGCAAAATTGGTCCACTGCCACGCCCACAAACTGAAAACCTATACAGTGTCATAACTAAGCCATAAATAGAGTTTTGAAAATAAAATTTTGAACATAGGATCCCATTTGGATTTAATTTTTTTGGGTAGGTGAGCGTGGTCCCGCCCTCAAATTGGTTTTTTGTACATATCTCGGAAACCAATAGAGCTATATAAACCAAACTTGTCTGCAGTCGTTTTGTTTAGTCACTTCTTAGTACAGTCCAAAAATGAAAGAAATCGGATAATAACCACGCCCACCTCCCATACAAAGGTTAGTTTGAAAATTAATAAAAGTGGGTTAACTCACTAACGAAAAACGGCAGAAACACTAAATTTCACATAAGAAATGGCAGATGGAAGCTGCACTGAGATTTTTTTACAAAATGGAAAATGGGAGTGGCGTCGCCCACTTATGGGTCAAAAACCATATCTCAGGAACTACTCGACCGATTTCAATGAAACTTGGTTTGTAATAGTTTCCTTACATCTCAATGATATGTTGTGAAAATAGGCCAAATCGATTCACAACCACGCCTACTTCCTATATACCAGAACTTTGAAGTGGATCTGAATCGTTTACATTACAATATATAAAGTGAAGATATCAGTGCAGAACTTTGCACAAATACTACGTTTATAGTGTGGCAGCCCTATTCTAAAAATCGCCGAAATCGGACCATAGGGTTTTAAGGCCCCATATATCGAACACGAGGACCTCGGTGCTTCTAGTCTAATATTATGGTTTCCAACTTTCAATGGACTTTATACAATATATATGACGAATATGTGGGTCAAATTATGTATTACATAATATAAATAAAGTCAAATAAATAAATTGCGAGAGTATAAAATGTTCGGTTACACCCGAACTTAGCCCTTCCTTACTTGTTCTTTCTATAACATATATCTTATAATAATAATTTATTTAATTTTGAATATAAATTAAATGAATAACAACTTCATATTTACATATGAACTGAGTTGATTACTTATTTTGTGATGTTATTTGTATTTGTTTTTCTTTTGTTACATATATAGTGGTTGCATAAGAACCTCCCAACCAAGCACCCGGAGCTTCCGGATAATAAGTGTCAATGAGTATGTCGTTCTGATAGAAAACAATTCCATTTTTATTGGCCAAATTGCTATTATTACATTATCTACGAAACCATAATTGCGCGTGATTGGGTCTTTCAATAACAGTACATAACAACAGCCAATTAGCTTACGTTATCGCCTTATTGAAAAAAAAAACTATTAGATATGAGATATTTTCTCTTTACTGGTGTCCATCTTTGAAGTGTATTCAAACAATACTGAATCAAGCAATCACAAAACGGTCCGAAAGGTTTTTGGTACAAAATTGTATGTTTCTAATGCCTTATAGCGTAACTTTTACAATCTAAGGTATACATAGATAACTAAAACCATATATTGAAAATATTGTCTTTCTGATTACTAGACCTAATAGAACGTGAATAGAAGAAGAATAATGGTCTCTTATCATATATTATACAAAACTATGGACTTAAGTTTTAATTGTAATAGTTACTTAGTAATCATTTTTTTTTGTTTTTTTGGGAAAGCTATTATATTATTTCAAGGCTGCTGAAAGCGGTTGTCCGAATGACACATTTTGCCCTTTAAAATATAGCATTCTGAAAAATCTATCGTAAATATAGCATATACCAATTTTTTGAATAATAATAAATTACCGTCAGCGAATTTCCTTTTTCTCTAATCAACATCACTAACTTCAAATACCGTTATTGGCAATTTTCAAATTATTTCCAGCAAAAGTTGTTCAAACAAATTCATGTAAATTGGTTTGTATTAGTGTACATACATATATATTGATGTATATATAAATATATAGTAGTGAAGCAGAAAGTATTCCTAACGCGTATTCAAATAATCTAAAACGCGTGTATTTAAATTAACTCAACTAATGGCAACGACAGAAATGGCAGGCAATAATAGCAAGAAAATGACATCTAAACCAACAACCCGAATACCAACATACAACAATTACTATGCGGTTGCAACATCGTGGCAATAATATCGCGAGTCAGCAACAATAAGGCCAATAAGTGATTTACTTCAATTGTCAGCAATTGAATAAATTTTCCGATTCTCTGCCTTTCGACACATTAGCATTAGCATTAGCATTCAATTTCGAATTCAAAAGCCAACTTGCACACTCACACGCACACGTACGCCCCTTCGCATCTTCAAAGTCGAATTCCCATTGACATTTTGAATTAACATTGTTATAAACATACATACTCGTATACTATCTGCCTGTATGCGTGCGCAACCCACACATCCTTTTGGATGTTGGAGTTGGTGTCTGTGGCCTTGTGTGCCAGTATTCAAGAGCGCTGAAGCATACGAGAACATGCGTCACTCTGTCAACAGTCAAATGCCGACGCCGTTGACAGAACCCTTTTGCTCATAATCCTTGCGCTTTTTTGTTTGCTTGTTTCCTTTGGCGATTGTTAAGTTTGGTGGTAGGAGGTTTTGAAATTTTCTTTGTACCGCTTTGATGTTGGACGCTCCAATTGAACCTTTGCACAGTCTCAATGGTAGACAAAGTGGTTGCGCGCCTTCATGGGTTAACACCCATCCATTTGGTGTTTTCTTTGATCGACATACAATTACTTTTGCTCATTCTTATACAGCGAAGTGTTTGCTTAAGCACCATATAACCCTTTTTTTGCTGTTAAAAAATGTAATAAATAAATATATCTGTGGAAAAGTACTTAATATGAGCATCCTGTGGTACTATTGGTATTTATATTGCTCGATTAATATATGCATGTGACAAAGGTGATTTATTTTTTGATAATGTTTGACTTATCTCAATTTATATTCTGCTTCAGTTACTATTTTTATAATTACATAACTATGTAATGTAGATAAATATTACGCGAGATGTGGAGAATGTGGGAGAAGTTCGTGTTCTTTCTACGTAAGATGCCACTAAAGTTAAATCCTTGTACGAGGGGGTTCAAGGAACACTTTTGTTCTATTATATATCATGTTAAGTGTTTTCGCGTTAACGTTCGTAAGATTTATTATTGTTGGTCGCTGCTGGTCCATCCTCAAAAAGTGCACCGATGAGTTGTACCAGGCGAATAAACGATTCGTAAGAGGTTTGCTAAATAAATTTCATACTTTCAATGGAATGAACGAAGTATTTTTTGATGCGCTTGAAATTATAAAGAGGTTTTGGAGGATCTGAAGTAGAAATTGTGAGAAACAGTCCCATTTCGCAGTTCGGCGCCAGTTGGAGATCCCAAGTGTAACCAGGTCGCTCTCCACCTGGTCCCTCCAACGGAGTGGAGGCCTTCCCCTTCCTCGGCTTCCTCCGGCGGGTACTGCATCGAACACTTTCAGGGCTGGAGTGTTTTCGTCCATTCGGACAACATGACCTAGCCAGCGTAGCCGCTGTCTTTTTATTCGCTGAACTATGTCAATGTCGTCGTATAACTCGTACAGCTCATCGTTCCATCGTCTGCGGTATTCGCCGTTGCCAATGTTCTGAGGACCATAAATCTTGCGCAAAATTTTCCTCTCGAAAACTCCTAGTGTCGTCTCATCTGATGTTGACATCGTCCAAGCTTCTGCACCGTAAAGCAGGACGGGAATGATAAGCGACTTGTAGAGCTTGATTTTGGTTCGTCGAGAGAGGACTTTACTTTTCAATTGCCTACTCAGTCCAAAGTAGCACCTGTTGGCAAGACTTATTCTGCGCTGGATTTCGAGGCTGACATTGTTCGTGTTGTTGATGCTGGTTCCCAGGTATACGAAATTATCTACGACCTCGAAGTTATGACTGTCACAGTGACGTGGGAGCCAAGACGCGAATGCGCCGACTGTTTGTTTGATGACAGGAGATATTTCGTCTTGTCCTCATTCACCTCCAGACTCATTCGCTTCGCCTCCTTATCCATGCGGGAAAAAGCAGAACAAACGGCGCGGTTGTTGCTTCCGCTGATATCAATATCATCGGCGTACGCCAGGAGCTGTACACTCTTGTAGAAGATTGTACCTTCTCGGTTTAGCTCTGCAGCTCTTATAATTTTTTCCAGCATCAGGTTAAAGAAGTCGCACGATAGTGAGTCACCTCGTCTGAAACCTCGTTTGGTATCGAACGGCTCGGAGAGGTCCTTCCCAATCATGATGGAGCTTTTGGTGTTGCTCAACGTCAATTTACACAGCCGTATTAGTTTTGCGGGGATACCAAATTCAGACATCGCGGCGTAAAGGCAACTCCTTTTCGTGCTGTCGAAAGCAGCTTTAAAATCGACAAAAAGGTGGTGTGTGTCGATCCTTTTTTCACGGGTCTTCTCCAAAATTTGGCGCATGGTGAATATCTGGTCAGTTGTCGATTTTCCAGGTCTAAAGCCACACTGATAAGGTCCAATCAGTTTGTTGACGGTGGGCTTTAGTCTTTCACACAGTACGCTCGATAGAACTTTGTATGCGATATTTAGGAGGCTGATCCCACGGTAATTGGCGCAGATTGTGGGATCTCCCTTTTTATGGATTGGGCAGAGCACACTGAGATTCCAATCGTCAGGCATGCTTTCTTCCGACCATATTCTGCAAAGAAGCTGATGCATGCACCTTATCAGTTCTTCGCCGCCGTATTTGAATAGTTCTGCCGGTAATCTATCGGCCCCCGCTGCTTTGTTGTTCTTCAAGCGGGTAATTGCTATTCGAATTTCTTCATGGTCGGGTAATGGAACATCTGTTCCATCGTCATCGATTGGGGGATCGGGTTCGCCATCTCCTGGTGTTGTACTCTCACTGCCATTCAGCAGGTCGGAGAAGTGTTCCCTCCATAATCCCAGTATGCCCTGGACATCAGTTACCAGATTACCACTTTGGTCTCTACATGAGGATGCTCCGGTCTTGAAACCTTCGTTAAGTCGCTTCATTTTTTCATAAAATTTTCGAGCATTCCCTCTGTCTGCCAGCTTCTCAAGCTCTTCGTACTCACGCATTTCGGCCTCTTTCTTTTTTTGTCTGCAAATGCGTCTCGCTTCCCTCTTCAGCTCTCGGTATCTATCCCATCCCGCACGTGTTGTGGTCGTTTGCAATGTTGCGAGGTAGGCAGTCTGTTTTCTCTCCGCTGCGAGACGGCACTCCTCATCGTACCAGCTTGTTTTTTGTCGTTGCCGAAAACCAATTGTTTCGGCTGCAGCGGTACGCAGTGAGTTTGAGATGCCGTTCCACAGTTCCCTTATACCGAGATGCTGATGAGTGCTCTCAGAGAGCAGGAGTGCAAGTCGAGTAGAGTATTTCGTGGCTGTCTGTTGCGATTGCAGCTTTTCGACGTCGAACCTTCCTTGTGTTTGTTGACGGGCATTCTTTGCTGCACAGAGGCGGGTGCGTATCTTCGCTGCGACCAGATAATGGTCCGAGTCTATATTTGGTCCTCGGAGCGTACGCACGTCTAAAACACAGGAGACATGTCTTCCGTCTATCACAACGTGATCGATTTGGTTCCGCGTGTTTCGGTCAGGAGACAGCCAAGTAGCTTGATGTATTTTCTTATGCTGGAATCTGGTACTACAGACGACCATATTTCGGGCCCCAGCGAAGTCGATCAGCCTCAGGCCGTTTGGCGATGTTTCGTCATGGAGGCTGAATTTTCCGACTGTTGTGCCAAAAACACCTTCTTTACCCATCGTGGCGGGGACAGCGCTCATAGGTGCGTTCTAGGCGCTCATAGAAAGCATCTTTGGTCACATCGTCCTTCTCTTCCGTTGGGGCGTGGGCGCAAATCAGCGAAATGTTGAAGAACCTCGCTTTGATGCGGATTGTGGCAAGACGTTCATCCACCGGGGTGAATGCCAGGACTCTGCGACGGAGTCTCTCTCCCACCACAAATCCAACACCAAATTTGCGCTCCTTTATATGGCCGATGTAGTAGATGTCACAACCTTCTTCCGTCCTTGTCCCGTCCATCGCACTTCTTGGATGGCGGTGATGTCAGCCTTGAGTCGTATGAGGACATCAACTAGCTGGGCAGAGGCACCTTCCCAATTAAGGGTCCGGACATTCCAGGTGCATGCCCTTATATCATTATCCTTAAAACGTTTGCAGGGGTCGTCATCAAAAGGGGGGTGTCTCATCCGAGGCTTTCGTAGATATTTCATTGGTACTTCGTTTTTATGTGGTGGGTCCCAAGCCCTACGCATAACCGCATAAGCGGGCTTCGCCTTCTCACTTTAGCTCGCTTTCAAACGGATGTCTGTTGGGTACCCAGAGGATACTTGGTCTAAAACCGGAAGTCGTGAGCTGCTTGAACCATGTGGAGAAGAATCGTTTCTGGCCACTCCCAAGTGAATGACAATCAAAAACTTTCCTCACTTGCGTGAACTTCTACACATGATCCCATCCTCCATCAAAAACTTTCCTCACTTGCGTGAACTTCTACACATGATCCCATCCTCCACGCTTTAACTTAACTTAGATAACTTAATTTTAGCTTACAATTTACATTTGTGTTGTGGAAATATATGTTAATAAATGATAATAAACTTAAAGGTCTATCTATTTACTCGTAGAAAGAGAATTCTAAAAAATCAAGCCGTCACATGGGAAAATGAATCCGAGTAAAATTCTAAGAGATATACCCTTGGAAGTTCCGCCTATCAGGCCACGTCCGGTTAAATTTAAAACTTCAAACACGTTTATCTCAAAATTAAATTTAATTTTAGTTTTGTTAACGATATCTCGAAAATAAAAAACTGTAAAAAATGTAAATTTTAATATTTTCTTTTTGGCTTCGTTCATTAACGAGAAATAGTTTTACTTTATTGATTTTAGATGAACCAACAATGAGTTATGCTGTCCATGACAAGAATATTTTATTTTGTTTTTGAGACGTCAAGGGAGTTGTACCAACGAATGAGTTTTTGGTATCTTAAAACAAAAATTTCACAAAACATTTATTTGATGTGCTGAATTGTTTAAATGAAATAACGGGTGATTTTTTTGAGGTTAGGATTTTCATGCATTAGTATTTGACAGATCACGTGGGATTTCAGACATGGTGTCAAAGAGAAAGATGCTCAGTATGCTTTGACATTTCATCATGAATAGACTTACTAACGAGCAACGCTTGCAAATCATTGAATTTTATTACCAAAATCAGTGTTCGGTTCGACAAATCGAAAAATCGACAAATCGACAAATTTTGTTCAGCGATGAGGCTCATTTCTGGTTGAATGGCTACGTAAATAAGCAAAATTGCCGCATTTGGGGTGAAGAGCAACCAGAAGCCGTTCAAGAACTGCCCATGCATCCCGAAAAATGCACTGTTTGGTGTGGTTTGTACGCTGGTGGAATCATTGGACCGTATTTTTTCAAAGATGCTGTTGGACGCAACGTTACGGTGAATGGCGATCGCTATCGTTCGATGCTAACAAACTTTTTGTTGCCAAAAATGGAAGAACTGAACTTGGTTGACATGTGGTTTCAACAAGATGGCGCTACATGCCACACAGCTCGCGATTCTATGGCCATTTTGAGGGAAAACTTCGGAGAACAATTCATCTCAAGAAATGGACCCGTAAGTTGGCCACCAAGATCATGCGATTTAACGCCTTTAGACTATTTTTTGTGGGGCTACGTCAAGTCTAAAGTCTACAGAAATAAGCCAGCAACTATTCCAGCTTTGGAAGACAACATTTCCGAAGAAATTCGGGCTATTCCGGCCGAAATGCTCGAAAAAGTTGCCCAAAATTGGACTTTCCGAATGGACCACCTAAGACGCAGCCGCGGTCAACATTTAAATGAAATTATCTTCAAAAAGTAAATGTCATGAACCAATCTAACGTTTCAAATAAAGAACCGATGAGATTTTGCAAATTTTATGCGTTTTTTTTTTTTAAAAAGTTATCAAGCTCTTAAAAAATCACCCTTTATATGATTGTATCAAAAAAATACGCTATTTTACAGAAATCCACTTAAGCCCTTAAAGCGCTTATATAAGAGTTTTTTATTCTGTCATAGAGTATAATAGATAGGAGATTAGATTCGTAACTGTATATATTCTTGTGAAACTTCGTTTTTCAATTCAATATAATAGATTATGCCAATACTTAGCCAAGGGCATCAGTATCACTCTCTGTTACAATTGATTTATTTCATTTTTCGATTCGTCACTCTGTAAGGTCTAAGACAATGGCTTCTATTTGAGTATATTAGTGTTCGATTTGACACTCACTCAAATGTAAGCATTGCTTTTAAAAAGCAAATATTACTCCAGAATTAATTTTCTAACTTGTTTGTTTAGGAATGAAAGGAAATTCACAGATTTCATGCGATTCAGTGATTTGTGCAGAGCAATTGCAAATGAATAAACTTTAAATAAAACCACTACGAAAGCAGAGTTCTCCACAAAAAAGGGTTATTTGTGTGACGTTGCTCCTCCCTTCTTGAATAAATAATCGCCGAATCGAACAATGAAGTCGCTTGAGGTAGGTAATATGTAAAAATGTGGGCATTCAGTCATTTTTTCATTTAAAAGGTAATTTCTGTGCAAAAAATTTAATAACATACAGCATCACTCAAAATGCTTTTACGCGTGTCTCAAATATATGCGATTTTCATACAATAAAAGTGCGGCAAATGTCGATGAGCGGCACATCAATCGAACGCGTGCACAACATGACTTGACAGCAAACAACAAGTGGCAATGCCGCCAAGTGGCAAAGTGGCGTTGCGGCTGAGCGGTAGCCGCACACAATTCGCTTGCGATGACCAACACTTTTCAGCTGCTGGAAAAACAAAAGCCGAAGTGTTGCCATGCACCGCTAAATGCCTACCAACCACCCGCCCTCGTGGATATGCCGCATTGAATACGCAAATCAAGTGAGCGTCTAATGGGACGCATGTGAACACAGGTGTCCAACTGACAAGTCGCCCCACCGGGGAGAAAAGGTTAGGCTCCCACATGCGTGGCACAGCGCTATATATCGTGCTATTATTATTGAACGCGCGCAACTAATATTGGAAAGTCGGTTACAAAAGCATATGAAAAGAGTATTTATGCTGCAGCGAAAATGTTTGGTGTTGTTTTTTTCTCCCTCCACTAGAAGTTTTAAGCTTTATGACCACTTCATTTTGATAGGTTAATTGAATGGCGCAGCAGCATCAAGAGTTAATCGACGCTTTCAACAACTGACTGCCCCTCCACTTGACGCGCAACTTACATTCGTTCGAACACACACACATACATATGTGTATATCGTACAGATATGTATGTACGCAAATATAAAATCCCAATAAAGGAAGCAGGCCGCCTGGGACAGCAGCTGCAACTACTGTGCGGGCAGCAAGTGCTTACTCGGTTTTGTTGCTTCGTTGATCTTTTCAGCGACGTTCATATCCACTATACACAAGAACAACAACTTAATTATTATCATCATCACCAGCATCATCATGATGATTTACCATCAAATTTGTTCGCACGAAGAGCAGCATCCGCGGCTGGGCAACGTGTGGCTCGGCTTCCCCTATTGACGTTTGAATGATGGGTGTCAGTCAATTGTCAGTTGGATGAGTTTATTATGCCGATTGCGGACTCTTTGGCAAAATTCAATTTTCTGATCAATAAATAAGGTAAAAATCATCGTATGCAAAATATACGAATGCAAAGGTGTTTTATTATGGACTTCAGTTTTGACTTTTTTTTATACGCTCGCAAAAAAGTTGCTAGAGAGTATTATAGTTTTGTTCACATAACGTTTGTTTGTAACACCCAAAACTAAACAAGTTAGATATAGGATTATATATACCAAAGAGATAAGGGTGAAGAGTGGAGTTCAAATCCGGATGTCTGTCTGTCTGTCCGTCCGTCTGTCTGTGCAAGCTGTAACTTGAGTAAAAATTAAGATATCTTGATAAAACTTGGCACACTTATTTCTTGGCACCATAGGAAGGTTGCTTTCGAAGATGGGCAAAATCGGACCACTGCCACGCCCACAAAATGGCGAAAACCGAAAACACATAAAGTGCCATAACTAAGCTATAAACAAAGCTATGGAAATTAAATTTGGTACAAAGGATCGCACTATGAAGGGGCATATTTGGATGTAATTTTTTTGGAGAAGTGAGCGTTGCTCCGCCCTCAAATAGACCAAACTTTCTGCAGTCGTTTCTTTTAGCCACTTCTTGATACAGTCCAAAAATGAAAGAAATCGGATAATAACCACACCCACCTCCCATACAAAGGTTTCGTTGAATATTACTAAAAGTGGGTTAACTCACAAACGAAAAACGTCAATTAAACATTAAATTTCACATAAGAAATGACAGATGGAAGCTGCACTCAGATTTTTTTACAAAATGGAAAATAGGCGTGGCGTCGGCCACTTATGGGTCAAAAACCATATCTCAGGAACTACTCGACCGATTTCAATGAAACTTGGTTTGTAATAGTTTCCTTACATCCCAATGATATGTTGTAAAAATAGGCCAAATCGCTTCACAACCATGACTACTTCCTATATACCAGAACTTTGAAGACGATCTGAATCATTTACTTTAAAATATATAAAGTGAAGATATCGGTGCAGAACTTTGCACAAATACTACGTTTAGAGTGTGGCAGCCCCATTTTAAAAATCGCCGAAATCGGACCATAGGTTTTCAAGGCCCCATATATCGAACATGAGGACCTCGGTGCTTCTAACATAATATTATGGTTTCCTACTTTCAATGGACTTTATACAATATATATGCCGAATATGTGGGTAAAATTGTGTATTATATAATATTATATTAATAAAGTTAAATAAATAAATTGCGTATAAAATGTTCGTTTACACCCTTCCTTACTTGTTTCATAATACAATGTTTGAAGTGATCTGATGGTTATTTAGTGTTATTGTTTTATTGGAAAATTTCCATGTGATTAATTTAGAATAATAACTATATCTTAACACCAGGTCAACCGAATTTGGGACAAAGCTTTAACGGTATAAATATGTGGTAATAAAAGGGCTAATGAACCAGCCCACAATACGGCGACATCCAAGTTGCTGGCCTCAAAACGCTTCTTTGCGTGATTCTGAAAAGAGGAAAGAGACATGCGCTTCTACTGGAGGTTACGAGTATTTTAAAAAATGTGTGTACCTCCTTAGGACTAAAATATGGGTACACGTGTCTGTAGAGTCCAGACATACAGATAATATATATATATCTTGATAAGACTGCCGCCGCTGCGACATGGAACTTCTTAGCATCCTCTTCTGAAATGCGCTCCACAAGCAGAAGCCTGGAATTTACATATCCAAATAGGTAGCATATTGACACCCTGATCCGAAGTACCATCCTTGAATGCATAACCGAGATGGTTCCGGAACTATTCGACCGATTTCAAAGAAATTTGATATAGATTTTTTTCTTGACCCCGTTACCACAACCACGCCTACTTCCCATATAACACAATGCTCAAGGCCATATGATTCGTTCACTTTACAATATACCTCAAGATATAATACACCTCAAGAACCATTGAAAAAAAAAACGGAAGAAAACTTTACACAACCACAGTATTTAAGGACCATAACTTTTCAAAGTCCCATATATCGAAGAAGTAGAACTTAATGCCTAAGGGTGATTTTTTAATGAAAATATAGCTAAATCTCTCGGCTAATTTAATGTAATTCAGAATATTTTTTTCTGATAATGTGTTTCTGTACCAAAAATTGGTGAAATCGGTTCATAATTTCTCCTAGCATGGGAGTTAACCTAATATTATGGTTTGCAAACATCCGGTGGGCCTTATACAGTGTATATCGGTTAATATGTGAGATATTTTAAAATTAAGCGAACGTATTGTCATGAAGTTTGATGGTGAAAATGGGATCCAGGAATCACCTCAGGTCCCGTATACTAAATATATTGATTTTCGTATCTTAATAACATTAAACAAATAAATTGAGAGAATATAAAATATAGGTTACACCCGACTTAACCCTTTCGTTTAAAAATTTCTTCCGATCGGAACAGCGTAAGTTTTAACCTATTTCCGTTTTGTTCCAGTTTTGGTGGTTAACACAAATTTTTTATGTGAGTTATTCAGAAGTTGAACAATAAGTTATTTCTATGGTTTCTGGTTTTCTTTTTTGTAAACTTGACAACGCTGAGTTCTTAACAAATTAGAAAATAAACTCCAATTACTATATAATATCCCTTCTCATATCCCCATATCGAGCTATACTACAAATCAACCACTCTTGAATGGTGATTGTAAAATCCGAAAGATAAATATGAGAATACCCGCAAATGAAAGCCACGTGACCTTTGACACATTAGTGTCAGTTGTTGTACGTACAATGAGATGAGATGAGATGAAACAAAAGTGGTGGGGCCAAAGCGTAACGGGGTTGTGCCTTACATTCGCAATAACCGTGGCCAACATTGACATTTCTGTGGCACCACAATGACTGCGCAATTTACTCAATTGTCGTAAAATTAAAGTGCATCCGCTTGGTTGGACACTTTAAATTTGAAAAATTTGCCGAGAATCTTGCACGCATTTCAAAAACACTAACCAAGCGCACTCATCCCCCACCACGCACACCATCCAAATCAACAAGGACTAGAGCTCAACAACATGAGCGGGTGGAGGGGGAGAGTATAATGACTGGTTGTGTGTGCGTGTGTTTGTAGGTGTGGTTGCTAGTGCGTGAGCTCGAAGATGTGTTGGCTAAAGCGTTGATGATGATTATGATGAGGCTGAGATACAGCAACGGATGGTGGGTGGTAATTGCACACACGCACACACATACAAACACGCATACGTGCGAGTATCAATTTTATTCGAATATGTTTCATGGGGCGTTCTTTGTTGACTGTAATAAATTATAAAATGAAACTAATGACAACAGCTTTTCTGTTGATTACGAGCGAGACAATTGAAAATGCGCAGAGAGCATTTGCACTGATTTAAAATTTCACTTTACACACACAAACAATACGGGCGCATGTGTGTGCTTGAGTGTGGCATCCAAGGCAGACTGGAGCATTTGTAATGAGCTAGGACACACGCTGCGTTGAAAACAACGTTAGCAATATCTAATCTGTGTGCGGTAGCTGGCATGCCCGAACGGAAGGATGTAATTTGGTCTCAGCGATGAGGATAAGGTGTGCGGGTGTGTTGTTGTATATATGCAGAAGTAAGGATGAGGTAAGTCGACAAATTGCGCATATAATTTGTAGCGTGCATTGCAATGCAGACATTGAGTTATAGTTTATGTGGAAAGGCATTACACAGATCGCGGAAATGTGTTTATGGAGTCAAGCGAGGTAGTGATTAGTATGGTTTTGCGCGTGCCACGTGGTTACAGATGATTATTGCTTTTATTACTTGAACGTTTCGTCTAATTACACTGCAAGTAGTACTATAAGAGATAATAATAGAGAATAAGTAAATAAAAAATTTAGATTTTAAGTGTATCTAATGATACAGGAGCCTTTGACTAGAATATAAAAAATATGACATGTCAAGATATTTAAAATATTATTTACATATGTACATATATACGTATTAAATTGACAAAATTAAAAAAATAAATAAATCTTTATATTTTGTACGTATGAACCGATTTGAATGAAATTTTTTTGTCTTCAGCTTCAGCTGGATTCGTGTATTGTTTGTAGTCACCATGCGGTCCAATTTAAATAGTTCATTTCATTAATTTTAAATTTATAAATTTGTTCGATGTTTTATATGTGCTAAAAGATGATGGCATCATTGTTACGTTATAGAAACCACCTAATGGTATATAAAATTGTTTTTGATTGGGAAATGTTTTATAAATAGATGTCGCTACTGTCTTTGACCCAATCTTCAATCCAATTATATATTAATTCCAATCATTTTATTATATGCAATTCATACTTTATTTAAAATCCCAATAGCTTGAAATATGATGTAGGTACGTCTGACTGGTCCGCAAGCACTTTATATTTCAGTAAGAATGAGTATGAAAACTTTCAAATTGTAGGCACAAATCAATCATTATAGTAATCTAAAAATCGCAGAAGATCTAATGAACTTTTCGCAGCAAACTTCACTTTTCCCTAGTTGTAGGTGTTCTAACTGATCACTATTCCATCAGGGTTCCTGCGGTAAGATCAAAAATTGTATGGACGTCAACTGCAGAAGTTGTTTGAAAGAATACGAGTTAAAATCATGAAAACACTTTCTTCTGGAATGCTGCCATTGTGAAATCAAGTCTAAAACTTTTTGGATCTCTATCATTAGATGAACTACGATGACGGAAATATAATTACAACTACAAGCAGATTTGTGATAGGTTTCGTGCGATTTATTGTGCCTTGTTGTTGTTCAGGTTTTGC
Source organism: Zeugodacus cucurbitae (assembly GCF_028554725.1). NCBI lineage: Eukaryota > Metazoa > Arthropoda > Insecta > Diptera > Tephritidae > Zeugodacus > Zeugodacus cucurbitae. Next base: position 31,851,677 of record NC_071670.1, read on the forward strand.
ATTATCCAAGTGGGAATCAACCATAGAACCTAACCCAGATATAAAAATGTTTGCAAATTTTACTTATAATGTTATTACCAAGATAAAATAACCTTTAATATCTAAGAAATAATGGCATTTACATTAACTATGCTTCCAATATAATATACAAGTATGTACTCGTACACTGGCAGTCGCCTGTGTATACTGCCGCACCAACAAGCCAATAGGGAGTCGGTGCAAGAGTCCAAAACACGTTATACTAATATTTTTTCTTCACATGAAATCTTTCGCACTGCAAGTTAATTAAAAATTCCTTATAGACGTGAAATTAATTTTCGCAATGCACATCTGCGATCGAATGTGCAAGCGCATGACCAAAGTGTTTTCTGTGTACTTGAAAAAAAAAAAAACACGCACACAAAAATAATAAAATTCATAAAACATAAAAGTGAAAAAAACTGAAAGCTCTTATGCCTACGCTTATCGTGCTGGGCATCACAACTTTGTAACACACATATCTGTAACATATTCAGAACCCAGCACACAAACATCCTTACGAACGGCTAATGTATCGCGAAATGTGCAAGAAAAGTTTTTTTATAAGTAAAAAATGTAATCGTTATTTCGCCATTCTCATCGTTCGATCAGCGCGCATGCGTTGCGCATTATTAGATTTTTATCTCAACATCATAAAGTGACGCCACAGTATTGCATTTCTTACACACTCGCTGCGTCAAGTCAATACAAGTGGATATCCATATACAAAGAAATCCATATAAGCTTGAATTTACAGATACTTTAACCTGGTATGGGCATGTATTCGTGGATAAGATTTTTAACTTACACTTCAGATCTCTTTTTAGCTTTTTAACGGGACAAAAATATAGTGCGAAAATATTGCTTTACTATAGTTTATGAGTTAGAATTTTAGACGAAAATTTGAACTTAGCCATGACTCCGCCCCTAATAGGTTGAATGTGTTTTCCCTATAAGATTTCGACATATAGTGTGAAGATGGATCAGTTAATCACCACACCCATACCTCACAAAATGTTAATGTGTGAAAATTACTTGACTCGTTAAAGAAAAACTTCAAATTTTTTTACATTTATGGTATGAGATGATATGAAAGAGACGCATGCGACTATACTTCCCATATAACAAAATGGCGATAACAGAAAACCTATAAACAGATGGAACTAAGCCATAAATAAAGTTACAAAAGTAATACTTTGTAGAAAGAATGGTATTGGAGATGGGTATATTTCATTATGCAGTATGAAAATGGATGAAATCAGATTATAACCACACCTACCTCCCATACAAAGGTTATGTTGAAATCTACTAAAAATGCTTTAATTTAGTAAGGAAAAATACCAGACACCTTTAATTTTATGGTAAAGATGGTACAGGAGAGATTCGCTCATATCGGTAAACAAAATTTTATGTGGATGTAGCGCCGCTTACTAATTGGTGAAAAATTATTAAAATTATTTCAACGAAATACGCTGCATGACATGTTCTTGGCTTGCCAATAGTATTAATAGAAAATGGACGAAATAGATGAACAACTACGCCCACTTTCTTTAAAACCACAATTATGAAGTCCATCTGATACTTTTACTTTACAGTATATAAATTAAGCATCAGTGAATATATCGACACAAATCTTTGCACACATACCGCATTTCCAATGTTACATCGCTCGTATAAAAATCGTCGACATTGAACTGTAACTTTTCGAAGGCCCATATATCGATCATGAGGACTTCGGTGCATGTGGCTAAATATCGATAATTCTATCGTATTCTAAATAAATTCAAAGGAGATATATTACTTATAACAGTGTGCCTCTGTGCCGAAAAATGGCAAAATCAGGCTCATATTTCCTCTTGTTTCCATATACCTCATATACGCTATTCAAACTTCCGGTGCACTTTATACCGTATATATCGGTTAGTATGTGAGATATCTTATATCATGTGAACGTAAAATATTGGATATAATGTAGCTTGGTGGCAAATATAGTTGAAATCGGTCCAGAAATTATTTCAGCTACCATATAGTAGTTATATACAATGATTTTCGTTATTCTAATGGACTTTATGCCGAATATAAGGGTCGAATTGTGTGTTCTCATAGTAAAACTACGTAAATAGATTGTGAGAGTATAAAATGTTCGGTTATATCCGAACTTAGCCCTTCCTTACTTGTTGTTGATAGTTTGTAAGATAAGGTTTGTCAAGCGAAGAATCTTCAGATATTCTTTAAGTAATTTTGTAAATGTTTTGATTTAGTACATCCATCATCAAACCATTAGATGGAATATCTTTAAATATTTTCTGAGAGGTATTTTTTGTTAGCTCTAAATACTTCCATAAAACTCTTTTTTTTACGTTATCAGGGAAGACTCCATTAACGTTCTCTTTCAAAATATTTTACTTTTTTTTATCCAGATACAATGTATTTGTAGCTGACATCTCAAATCGTTCCGTCTGCTAGACAATAGCATGAACTGATCACTCCTATCTCCTGACCTAATCTGCTGAACGTGTGTTAATATAAAGTTCGTTAAGGCTCAGCCGACCTTACTTGTTATAATTAAAATGTTTTTATTTTGTCTTTGACACCTTATTTTTCGTTTAACGTTTGGCATTATCAATATCAGTTTCCGAATCAACTGTTACCCTGATGAATATCTACGTAGTGGCACTTAATTATAATACAATCATTTAATAATTTAGTACCATTATTTGTGCATAGTTAGTGACACTTTTTATCACCGTGTATTTTCCTTTCACTTAACGACATCGCTCCATTACCCATTACCCCGCTAGTATTCAAATAAATACAGACATACATTATAAATTAGTACGAAAGCAGAGTTGAAAGGGAATGGACTGTCTTATTTTGGTATGTTGGCAGAGCGCAGACTTGGCAACTATTGTAAAGGTAATTTTCCATCCACACCTTGTTAATACGAAATTAATGACTGCATTAGATAAATTACAATATTCGTATAGACGCAAGGTCGGGAAAGTGGTTGACCACATGAGTTGGTTGTTGGCTTTATGTGGTATGTACGATTGTGTATATTTGTCGTGTCCCCAGCTGTGGACGATGCCGGTGAAATTCAGCACAGTAGCCACATTGTTATTAAGTGACAAGCCCAGTGATATGTAAAACGATAACTATTAACTGTGTGTCTCCTTTGAGTTCAAATAAATGTAGTGAAAACTTCGTTTGTTGACTTTACGAGGAAAGAGAAAAGACACATATTTGCGCTGTGTGCTAGTACTTCCTGCCATGAGTTAGAATCAAATTATTAATGACGGTGATTTTGTTCTAAGAAGGTTGAAAATGACAGCAAGGCTTACAATAAAACGCTGATAGTTAACACCTAGAATATATTCCCAGAAATATCTGTATTTTTCGCTAGAGTGTTAGAAAATGTTATTAAAGTGCATTGCATACGTTATAATTGTAGTTGATTACATTTCTCGCAGCGTAATATCATGTAACAATAAACCGAAATGACTAATATTTCGAGAATTATCGTAATTTGAAAAAATTATCAAAAACTTTAAATTATTACAGGGAATTAGGTCAGAATATATACCAACACCATGTTCGAGTACCAATACAATGTTTGATTGCATGGACGCACAACAAGAGTTATAGTGTAAAGTCGACGAAAGAGACTGAAATAATTTAATATTTTGGAAAATGGGAGTTCAAGAAACAATAAATGAACATTTCCGGAAAACTCAACGTAGTTTCGTGCGAGGCGATGCTCAAACTGCACCCTGAACCCATGAAAATCGGATGGTTTTCAGGAATTGTTTTGACAAAACTATTTGACGTATGTTGGCCTTCTTTACATTTATAGCTAATTTAATACATATCTTATGTATGTATGTTATTGGCATTCAACCGTTTAGCCGGTTATAGCCGAATCGATGAGAGCGCGACACTCTTCTCTTTCCTTCGCAGTTCGGCGCCAGTTGGAGATTCCAAGTGTAACCAGGTCGCTCTCCACCTGGTCCCTCCAACGGAGTGGAGGCCTTCCCCTTCCTTGGCTTCCTCCGGCGGGTACTGCATCGAACACTTTCAGGGCTGGAGTGTTTTCGTCCATTCGGACAACATGATCTAGCCAGCGTAGCCGCTGTCTTTTTATTCGCTGAACTATGTCAATATCGTCGTATAACTCGTACAGCTCATCGTTCCATCGTCTGCGGTATTCGCCGTTGCCAATGTTCTGAGGACCATAAATCTTGCGCAAAATTTTCCTCTCGAAAACTCCTAGTGTCGTCTCATCTGATGCTGACATCGTCCAAGCTTCTGCACCGTAAAGCAGGACGGGAATGATAAGCGACTTGTAGAGTTTGGTTTTGGTTCGTCGAGAGAGGACTTTACTGTTAAATTGCCTACTCAGTCTAAAGTAGCACCTGTTGGCAAGAGTAGATGTATATGGAAAGTGGTCGAATGAATCGACAGACGTCATGTAATCGTCATTTCGATATCTTTCGTACCATATTTCGAATATATAATAATATAGAAAGAAGCCTATGTTGAAAGTATTTCAGTTTTAATTAATTTTGTGCCGTATCCGCATGAATGATTTGGGCCATTTCTATTGATTTTGACCAGAAATACAATTTTAATCATTTTTTTTAGTAATACATAAATGTATATCCATATATAGAAATATGCATATTTTATATTACCTTGTATATTTCAGTTTTGACCAGATGTTATTCATTGGAAAATTGAAATATATATGTGTATATACATACATACATATATATGTATATTCACGAGTAAAGTGGTCTAGTTAGTAAGGTTGGAGTTGCTAATCTACAGTTTACGTGTTACTACCGTTCGGTGTGTGCTTTCGCTTGTGCCTGACCATTCAACCACAAATTGTATTTTTGGAAAAAGCGAAACAAAGGATACATGCGTGTCCTTAAAACACGCTTACAAACAAACTGGGGTGTGTGTAACTTTTGGTTTGGCTGATTTTTTGGTAAACTCGTACTCGTTCACGCACAAAATGTAATCATAATTAACTGATTTTATTTTAGCCGTAATGGCGCCCTAACCACTTTTTGTAGTTACTATCCCTGTTAAGTGAATTGTATTTGTTGTTAGACACGCGCTTAAGTTTTCTCTTTTATTAACTGACAAACACTTTAATCAAGTAGTGCAGATGTAAATGTTTGATATTTTACTTGGCACATGACGTTTGTATGTATGTGTGTACATCCATTTTTTATATCCTTCATTTCTTTTCTTCTGCTCCTTCTAATTTTTCGGTTACTTTCCATTCAATCTCACCTGTCGACCGCTATACTTAATTTTATTAAAATGAGCTCAGCTACTCGTTCCACTACTGCACACGAGGTAATCACCTCGGTGACATCGACAAGTCTTTTTCTCTTTCTTCTACAACAACAAGCAAACAGTAGCAAATAAACAGTCTGAAAGCGGACAAAGAACATATTTTGTTAAAAGGTGACAATCAATTTGTCAATGATTGAATGGAATTGTTATTGTCGTGAGACCTGCGTATGTTCTCTATATGTAGGTGGCAATCGCGGCAGCCTTTGTTTGACTGATCATTATCAGCTGATAATATGTAAATATGTAGATATGTATAGATATTGACATAATAGTTGAACCCTGTAAGACAACATCAGCTAGTTCTAGTTTGAAGAGCGGTATCAACAACGGCTAAATTTACCACAATGTATTAAATTATTATCCAATATTCTGAAGGGAACTCAATATTCCGCCATTTATTGGCAATTTCTTGCTGAGATCTAAAAATATTTACATTTCGCTTATTTTAGGGAGCACTTCCAGTGATTATGTCTATAATATATGTAACATTACGGTAAGGATGTAACATTATCTTATTTACAAATACAAATATTTTGTAAATAAATTCATACAAAATGTATTATTTCTATTTCGATAGAAATTCAAGTTTTAATATTTCCAGGAAAAAGAAAATATTAATATAATCCTTATAATACATTTGAAATTTTGAAAACCGCATTGTTGACTTTCCAATATGCTAAAAATAAGCACTAATTGTGGAAAAGGTGTAACTTCATTTCTTGTTCACTTTGTTTGCTTAGAAATTAACAAATACCACTTAGAAGAATCTCCGTCTTTGATTTGTTTAAGCTACTAGCATTTATTTATAAATTATGTGTTAAAAAGAGAATTATAATTTATTGTATTATAATGTGAATTTATCATTAATCAGTTCACACTTTCTATATCACTAAGGTTTTTTTTTTAATTTAGCTGATTCATATTGAAGTTAATTTGACTCTACCTGCGTTTAATACCTGAGTCATATCAAAGTTGTCTATCTTACACTCCTTGTTTACGATAACTGATCGATTGTTTTTAGCACTACTAACTACTTCTTCGATTTTCTGCTCCTATTTTCACACCACACTCGGCGGGCGTCGGAGATGTAGCAGTCGCCATAACCGTGTAGCAAATGACATTTAAAAAGTGAATTTCCTTAGCATATCGAAAATCAAATTTTGTTCAAGATGGCTGAAATTTGTGAAAGATAGACGAAGTGTTTTCTTATTACTCAAACTTTACATTTAAATACTATTTAATCCTGACCATTTAAACTATAGTTCTGAAATTACATTAAGTCACAGTGTAAACACATTCAGGGCTGGTTCTGGACTGCATTGAAAAACTTAACAGGGTTTGCAACAGCAATAGTATAACATTGATCTAGGACACAAAGATATACAAATCAACGAACTTGCGGACCAACTGGCCAAAAAGGGCACGACTGCCCGGCATGTAGTCTCGGAGCCCTTCTTTGCAGTTGATCGTCGTCTACAAGAAGTAGGAACCGTTGCTGGCTGTATCTACAGGGACTTCGCCACTGTTTCTCGGGGAATATAACCAGAAAGGATTTAAACAACTAATAGTGCAACCAAGAAACAAACTGACTCAACTAGTGACACTTTACACCGACCACTGCAGACTAAAGTGCCATCTGTACAACCCAGGAATCTGCTGGGTGGATCAGTGCGACTCTGTGATCTAGCAGCGGATACACCTGAGCATCGATTACTTGATTGTCCATAAGCCCTGGAACACTAGTAAGTTTTCTTAAAGCGATGGGGTTGGATGGTACATTGTGATAACAGGAGAGACCACAATAGATCTTAGTTCGTAGTGCGCTCCTCAATTCTTAATCTAATCGAATGTAGCAAATTATGAAAATGTAATGAGTACGCTTTCTTAGATTCCTTTTAATTGTATGGGGTACCTTGTAATTAAATGAACAACTTTGCTGCTGACCTTGTGTTCCAAGACCATACAACTAGAAATTTTATTGTATAATTTTGCAGGAAATAAACCAAATTAATGGAAACCTCTTAAAACCAATCTTAGCAATGAAGTCTGTTGTTGTGAGTAGTGAACAACTGCATAATGTTTCAATGCACTGAACCACATTTTCTAAATTATTTATAACTATTACAAAAATTATAAATTTCAACTTTTTTAATTAATATTACAATATATACAATTACAAAATTTGTATAGAAGACATGCTTTTTTCCATTTTATTGCTGAAGTTAAATAAGACAGCATGCATTTGGGGCATGTACTTGTTCATGCAACTGTCTAAAAAATGGCGATAGAAATCGTGATACAATCACGTCTAGACTTTGGCGGGTTGCACCCACCAAAAACGGCGGAGTAACCGAAGAACAAGAAACAACATGGCGTGCTTAGCAACTACATGCATGGCATTTAAAACAAAAGCAATGCTGAAACGAAAGATGCATGAAATGTACCCCTCGTATGTATGTAAAGAATAAAATATTTGCCAAAGCCTTTGATACTGGCTAGCGGCCAATGGCCGCATAAGCATCTTACCGCAACATTCGGAGGCAGTGAGTGTGAAGCGAAGCTGCACAGGATCAGCCGTGCGCAAAGAAAAGATCATTGAATGGCCAGCTATGCAGAAAAAATAAACGTCAAACTGCAACTAGGTTAAGCACCTTCAAACTACAATAACAACAATAATGGCAATAGCTATGGCAAAAGCTAAACGCTTTTAAAGCTCTTTGTGAAGGCAACTAATTACAGGTTGCCACAACGGCGAAATGTTTTTAAAAAGTTTCTACAGAAAAATGCTTCATTAAGCAATAAAAAGGAAATCGGTGGTAAAAGAAGGCAAAAATACAAGAAAAAAATTTTTTGAAAGAGTGCGCTGCTGAGAAAATATGCTGCATGCTTATGATGCTAACAGCGCTAGATGAGAAGATGTGAGGGGCGCACTGTCTACATGGAGCGCTGCATTGAAGTGTAACCTGTTAGGTGTGTAACTAATTTTTGTTTAAGAGAAATTAATTTTACTTTAAACTATTGTATGTCATAGAAAAATAATTGATTTTTAGGTCAATAAAATTACCCAAACGAAATCGATTAAAAATTAGTGAACAGAACAAAAAAGTCTAGCGCAGTGGCGCCACTCACCGATTTCGCATAATTAACCGAGGTGCGGAGAAAATAAAAGCCAAGCCTCGCGACGCCTTTAGACTGCAACCAACGCCAAACTAAAAACGTTGATGTTGTAGCAGCAGCAGAAAGGGAGAAATGTAGCAACAACAACAATACGATTTCAAATCAAAAATGCGGCAAAGAACAAAGCGCAAAGCGGACAACCGTGGCGACCAAGCCAACAAACACAACGGACGCCACTGGGCAGCCAGCCAGCAGAGTAGAGCACAATTCCGATTTGTATACTTGTAGAGAAACTGTAACGAAAGCGAAGCGTCGGGCATCATAACACCGGTTCCACCTACATACGCGTATGGAAATACTTGTGTATTGTTCTAGCTGAACCGGGATGTAGGCATTGAAGGTTGCTTATTTTTTGCTGATATTATTATGTTTGCTATTGGCTAACAAATTGTTGTTGTTGCTCAAATATGAAGGTGATGCCTGTTGGTTGATGGTTGCTAGTTGTTGGTTGATGATGGAAGATGCAGACATTAAAAAGCAAATTTTAGTCTTCGCAATCAAAACACACATATTTTGTTGTTATTGTGTTGTACAAAAAAATACACATCGTTAAGGATGATTAAAAAGAGGAACGAAAGGATAAAGTGTTGCATCACAACATAAGTACATGTACGCGTATATGTGCGGCTGTGTTGAAATCCTCGCAATAAGGGCCAACATGATTTCGTGAATTAATTTCTATTTTGAGGGTTTCTTTTTAATTGTTGCCGTTAATGCTGCAAGTTGGCTGCCTATTTTTTTGTTTTGGTTGATTTCGAAAAAAGAAAAATGATTTTTGTCTTGAATATACTGTGGGAATCGTTATATTTTTCTAAAGTTGGATTTAAGTTAAAACGATTTCTCAGAAGTGGGTGTGATACGTAAGAATATGCGCACAACATTTTGAGTAATGTTCTTTAAGCGATTTGTATATGCATGTTATGAGAAATAATTTCTAATTTAAACATTTACGCATTTTAGGAAAGGAGCTGAACACTTGAAATATTGTCGATAAAAAAGTAGAAGTAGTTATCGATTGAAACGGTTTTAAATATAAATTATGGATGATATAAAAGTTGCAGAGGTTATATTTTGCAAAAATGTTAATAAGCCTGGGTAATATTAATCGCCCGTCTGAAAAGTACATTTTCTGGCGTTTTCCGTGTTGGCGTTCATATTACCATTCCACCCAAATTTCTGGCCAGCGAATGATTTGAAAACGGTAGATAACACCTTTTCGGTCAATAGGACAACTTTCGCTTTCTTTGGCAGATATTTTCCGTGTGAAGTCCACTGTTTTACCTCTGCCTTAGTCTGTCGTGTGTGCCAGTGGATTCATGTTTCTAAGACGCCTATTAAACCACGAAGAAACTCCTTCGAATTGCGACTGAACCTGGTTTGGGACAGTAGGGTCTCAGCTAATTTGGCAGCTTCAATCGGCAGACTGTAAATACGAGATTGTGGACTTTTGGCACGTTATTTTCCAAAGGAAACCCTTTTCGTGGCACCTTGACGTGGTTCTTTAAAAACGTTTTAAAGTCGACTTCCATTCCCAACAATCATACATATAAGATATATATACATACATAAAAGTGTATACATTAATCGGTAATCGTCGGCCGTTCAGTCTCATTTCAATACTTGTAGTTTTTAATGTATGACACATTCCACAAATTGGAGCAGAAGTTTGGCCAAACATCTGCCGAAGTGTAAGCGGCATGTTGTAACTCTTGCTAGAAACATATACAGATTCTTACAAGGAATGTTTCCACCAATGCCTTTCGTAAAAAAAAAACAACATTTTTTGAATAATTTAATATTCTTTCTAAGTTTAAACTTACAGATATTTAATTACAGGTTTGCGATGTAAAACAAAAATGAAAGGCAAGAAATGTTCAAACTATAATAAATTGTGCTGAATATCAGGTAAAGTAGAGCAGAGCAAAGAAACGCCGGCAACTACTAATGAATCGAAAAAAGGTGAAGCCAACTTTTCTTTAGCTACTTTGTGTTTCTAGCCATTCGTTGTATATCGAATGATGAATGACGCCTACTACAGCCATATACATTGTAGACTTGGGGCGGACGTAAGGATGTAGACGATTATAACAAACAGGTGTCAAAAAAGGCAGCGTTTATGTGTATCTTTGACTAGATTCTGCCTGAAGCATGCACTGAATAAGCACGCAATGGATGCATACTAAACAGCCAATATTTCTGTGATAATACTATGAAAATGTGGATACTAAGCGCGTCTTTAGATAAGTTATCTCCTTGCAGTAAATTTAGCTAGTTCAAAAATAGTGCAAATCGAACCAAACGAAGCATATGCGGTTGTGAAATATTCAGAGTGAAATTTAGGCGCTTCTTTGATCACACAGTAGTCATTCATTAGCTTCTCAAATTTTAGCTGTGAGATCAGTTTTCTACTCACTATTAGTTTTAACAACACTAACAATTTAACTGAGTAAAGGCGAATAACGCAGACGATGGAACGTCGAGCTGTACGAGTTATACGACGACATTGACATAGTTCAACGAAGAATAATATAGCATATCAGCCTATGTTAGGTCATGTTGTTCGAATGGACGAAAACACTCCAGCTTAGAAAGGAAGCCGCGGAAGAGGAAGACCTCCACTCCGTTGGAAGGAGCACGTAATAAATATATGATGCCTTCGGTAAGTCAAGAATACATGTTTCTTGTTTTCGTTTTATCGATATGTAAGTCTGCTTGGTTTATTGCGAAGAGAATACTCTTAGACTCCCAAGTGTTTATACTAATGTATTGAACGAAAGGAAAGAAATTAACTACACGTGTAGCAAACTAGAACAACGAAGTCGGGCAGAACATAGAAATCCAAACGCATATAATATGACAATGTCGATCGATTTGAATTTCCAAATTAGAGACGCCCTTTGCTTGCTGCGTCAATTAATTTCATTAGAAAAGGAAACAAGAATCGTCTGGTCCCTCAGTTAGTCGGACGATCGGCGGGTAGGCTGAAATTGGCTACTTTTTGTTAGGACTAATTGTGAATTCTAGCAGTGCAAAATAGTGGCGCACACCAGTTGCAGCAGGCAAATTACTGTCGAACAAAATGTACAATTTGTCAAATTGTACACATTCAAGTGCACATGCAAACGCATAAGTGCAAAAAAGAGTGCAATTTCCGAAAGATGCACAAAACTCACGACGAAAGTGATAAATGAATACGCAAAGGTTCCGCCGACAAGTGCATGCGGAGTGAGGCGTTACAAAGGCTGCTGTTGCACCTAACTGCAATAATGAGTAAACATGGTGTGTAATTGATGAAATTCGACATCGCATCTAAGAAACAAAGCAAGAATCTATTTTTTTAGAAAGATAAATATAGATTTGGAACATTTCAAAACGGAGCAAGAACACTTTAATGACATTTGTAGATCAGCTTCTGGTTGTAGTAACACTTAATGATGATCCTTTATGCACACTGAATAAAGCAAGTGCTGTCTCCTGATGAGCCTTTATGTACCCAGAATGTTGGCTTTCATCAATTAGCTGTTTGTTTTACTAGAACGATAAATGAAACCGATATGTACAGATATATTCGTGTGTGTGGAGCTGGTATTTAAATATAAATATTCCGATTTTCCTCAAGGGGTTAGGTGGGTTTCAAAATTTCAAAATGTAAAAAAAAAATGTTTGTCTTATTAAATAGTACAATATGTTTACTTCTTTAATTTAAATTAAATTTAATGTAAACTTTAAACGCGTTTATCTTTATCTTGGCTGGTGGATACAATTTCTCGAAAAGTTGTGAAATTTTTTTTTCAAATTTTGCTCACATCTTTGGAATAATATTATCTAGTTAATGAATGAATGGCGAAAATTTTCCAAAAAAAGTGAGTTTTTTGGTTAAAATTTTGTCAAAATGCAAATTTAAAATTTCATGTTTTCGGTTGAGTTTTCTGTGAAAAAACAATTGTTGTTATTAATTTGATATAATTTAGTTTTGAACCGAAATTAGCAGTATGAAATAATTATTTAAAACAAATCCAAGCCGAAGACTACATTAAACTTATAAGAGGTCTACGTGATCTCTGACCATTGTTGTTGTTTTTTTATTTAGAAGGAGAAGCTATATTCCATTCATGCAATTCGCGAATATTTAGGGTTAAGAAATATTGATTATCTTCAATATTCGTAGCTTAATGAAAATACAGTGGAACTTCCATAACTCGAACTTCTATAAGTCAAAGATCTCGATAACTCGAACTTTTGAATTGGCAATAGAAGTAAAATTTCATACAAACTTTCTTCGATAAATCGAACTTATCGACCAGGGTATAATACAAAATATAAAATTTTACTATCGAGGCAGGATTTTAAAAGAGTCCCTATATTCGAATGGAGGCGAACAAAAAATATGATATTACACTTAGGGTTGCATAAATCATGTAACACAGATATGGGATACAGACGTCAAGAACCAAACAACAGCATATTGCAACAAACAACAACAAATTACAGAATATATGTTTTAACGTATTTACATACAACTTTATGCGAAGTAAATAAATTATACTGTGTATAAATCTACATTTTACAGCTTTTTGGGAAATTTTATGTTTTAATGAAGAATTCTTTAATTTGAAGTCTCTCTAACTCGAAGTTTTTTGTGGATAATGGTAATTCGAGTTAGAGAAGTTCCACTGTATTAATGAATTACAGTCGCATTTGGTAACTTTATCAACTTATACCATTGGCCATAGTTTCATTACTATGTTTTGTTTAATGTTATCGATATTTACATGAAAATCGATATAACCAAAACCACTATATATAAGTAATACCATACATTTTCCTTCCTAATGATATATTGCATATTCGAATTTAATATATAGAGTATTTGAAGTATCAACCAGAAGGGGTCCTAATAAATATTAGGGGTATGGTGGTTAATATGGGAAAGGCGAAGTTCTGAGCTTATTATTTAACCTTAAGTTCAAGTATGTTTCTTTGCATTTTTCTTAAGACAATTCACAATTTCCCCGGTATATTAGGCAAGAAGTCCACTAATTTATGGTATACTACCAGTAGTCCACCGGATGGTAAAAATCTTCTTATTAGGTACACATATGGGGGCTGTATTAAGTACTAAATCGATTGTATTCAATCTTAGCAACAAGACACATTGTTAATTTTGGTTGGGTTAGTATGATTCTTAATTGTATTGAAATACCTTACATATTGATCGATATATTCGGTTTTAAAATTAACTTTAGAAACTGATCTCCTCATATTTTATATTTGGGATCTTGAAAGTTATCAAAACTTAGTTCGATTTAGATAATTTTGAGGTAACAAACCTTGAGGCACTAGGAGTTCTCGAGAGAAAGGTTTTGCGGAAGATTTATGGTCCCTTAAACATTGGCAACGGCGAATACCGCAGACAATGGAACGATGAGCTGTATTTTTTATTCAACGACATAGACATAGTCCAGCGAATAAAAAGACAGCGGCTACGCTGGCTAGGTCATGAATGAAGGAAAGTGCTCCAGCTCTGAAAGTGTTCGATGTAGTACCCTTGGTATTACCAATTGGCGCCAAACTGGCAAAAGGAGAGAGGCGTGGCGCGCTGTAGTGGCCTCGGCTATAACCGCGTAAGCGGTGTCTACGGCTGTCAAGAAGAGAAGAAGAAATATTGAGCGTAAAGTTTCGTTCTGAGATCAGTCGTGTATATATCATTGAAGAATCTTATGAAATTTAAAATTGTTTACCTAAATTTTGGTAGTACCACGCCCATTGTCAAAATAGTGGTACAAATATAAACCTGCTGTACGATATTCTTGAAGTTATCACGTTTTTACTAATTTTGAATATAAGCTTTTAGGGGGTGGGCGTACCAAAGTTCCATACACATATGGCGATTTGTCAAAATATATTGAATATAAATGCCAGCAATATCTCTTAAAATATTTCTTAATGATTGTATCTTAGCGACATCATATGCCACTTCCTAGTCAAGTTAAACACGAACTCGTTTTAAACCATACTATTTATGGTAAGTTTGGCAATAAAAAATTTGCCTAATTCAATTAGTAACCCGCAATTAATATTGTCAATCTTTCAACACGTCAGGAGGCGTTGATTTAAATCATAGCCATGCGGCATGGCGTGGTGGTATGTCCAGCTGTGAAGTCATTTTTCAAATATGCACTCTCTTAGCATATTTAAATTCTCACACAATGTTGCCAGAGACGTTTTGAACTTTTTGTTACGTGAAGTGTTATTAGCGAACCATCAAATTGACAGTCGTAATGAATTTGACAAGGGGCTGAATGATAGAGCTGTATATGTGTATACATATGTATGTATATATGTTCATTTGTATGTATCATAAGTAGGTGTTTTTCCAAGCTGACGTTGGGCGGTTACATATGCAGTTTAAAATAAACAATAATAGCTTATGTGCTAATTTGACATACATATATACCATATACAACTTAATACGTACATTTATCTTACTTAATAAAGTGTACACATTTGATTACACAGGTTATGCAATATTATTATTAAACCATTTGACATTTTTATGTTCGACAAACCACTCAGACAGTCTGCGACCTACATATACTTCCGCATACTCTTAATAAATTTCATTTTTCATTTCATAAGCTGAAACCTGATTACGATCTCTAGTCTTCGGTGTTCGTTGGCTTTCTCTCTGTTTATGATGGCGTTGTGAACGCTCAGAATTCGACACCCTAGTGCGAGCTTGCATATTTCTAATATTTTGATCTTCATGCAGCTGCACACGCTCCGTACTCGACTCTCTTCTGGAACTATTTCCAGAAAATTGAGATTCTAGCAATAAGGTGTTTTGTCCGGAAAAAACGGAAATTACGTATAATTACAATAACGTTTTTTTAATATAAAAATTGAAATATTTAGTTCAAAAGATACATATTATTCATATTCATAAAGATACATATTTAATGAAGGATTACAGAAATTGTTTGAAAAATATATTAAAATTTGTACCATTGTGGCATCATTTTCGGCGAGCCTTTTTGGAGAAAGGTGCATCCGTGTTAACAGCTTAACTTCTAGCAGGATAACATTTTTGTAACATTTTTTGTAACATTTTTGAATAACATTTTTGTAACCGTTTTATACAAAAAAAATTTAAATTTACAAAAAAAAAACGGCGGAAGCAAAGTTGTAGACCAATATAAAATAGGTGTTTAGTTAAGACATCTGGATTGTTTGAAGAGGTTTTAAAGAACAATTTTGGTTAAAATTTTGTGAATTTTTTGGTTTTAAATAGCTGTATGAAAAAGTAATTCCTCCTTCAATCCCTTGTAAATTGTATTTCCAAGAACTGTCTAAAATTTCATCAAGATCGTTAGATAGTTATCGAGGGACGATTTAATTTAAAGTTTTGAGCGATAATAGCAGGTAGTCTGGAGCGTACAATTTCTTCAGATTGTAGATCCAAAACAATTACTCGATTGGACCAGATGTTAAACCTTAGAAAGTTTCAACTAAAGAACTTGATATTGACCTTTTACGGTTGGTCAGTATGATAGATTTCTAAGTAAAAATTGTCATTTTGTATAAGAAATATTTGAAATCGGTTATTACCTCCTCCAGCACTTCAATTATTCTTCTTCTTTATTAAAGTAAACACCGCTTATGCGGTTCGAGTACTGCATCGAACACTTTCAAAGATGGAGCACTTTCGTCCAACCGCTGTATTTTTATTTACTGAACTATGTCAATGTCGTCGTATAGTTCATACAGCTCACCGCTCCATCGTCTGCAGAATTCGCAGAACAGTGACTTGGGAGCCAAGACGCAAATGCGCTGACAGTTTGTTTGATGACAACAGATATGTATTTCTCTTTGCTCTCATTCACTACCAGACCCATTAGTTTTCTTATCTAGTCTGGAGAAAGCAAAACTAACGTTCGCTGCTTCCAATGATATCAATATGATCGGCATACGCACCTGAATACCCATTATAGTATTTTAGTATTTCCCGATATTTCAGTTAACTTTAGTCGATATTTGAGTATGTAAAATAAAAAATTATTTAGGAATATTTCATTAATATATCTTGGCTTGTTTATCTGTCTAACAGCACTTTATATTAGCATTTTCTAACTTGTCTTACTTTGTGTCCGCGAACACCACCCGGCATATAATTATATCTACCATCTGCCCGAGAGGTTTTATACGTACATATTTGAGACAAATTTGGATATGAGCCCACTACATCTTAATGTTCTAAACAATATAGAAAATTCCAATGCCACACATTATATCCAAGGCATAAATGCATTCCGCTTTATTTGTGAAGTGATTTTTTTCACAAATTGTTAAAAAGGAAAATAAATTCTGGTGACATTTTTATTACGTCTGTAAATTAGCATATCAAATGTGCATTCCAGTGACTATCCTTTCTTCAGTTCGGTGTAAAAAATGGATAAGCGCTGTGCTTTTTATGATGCTTACTACCCCTCTGTGTATACCCTCTCTTATGTATATGTGTAGTGTGTACGAGTACGCAGACGTTAAAGTGATGTTGTTGCGTCGCTTAGCTGACAGCGCAATAAAACTTGACAGCAGTACAACAATCAAAACAAGAGAAACCAAAACAACAACTGGCAATAATCACCTCAACGGCAAGTACCTCATAGTACAAGTGGTAGTGAAAATTCGCCGACAACAAAAGCAAACACGGCCAACGTCAAACATGAGGCATATGGTTGATTGCTTCATGGTGGCATGGGTTACGCACAATTCACTGCTTGAAGTTGTAGGACTTTCTTGTTGTTACCCCAACGCTTTTACACAGCCGATGCCACCTTCAGCCCACCGCAACTTCACATACAATACATAGCTGCGATACAACGGTTTGGGTGACAGCACCCACATATTGCCGTCGCTGCGTAAGTGGTTACTTGTATCGCTGCGCCAGCAATACAAATGTCATCATAGTTTCGTCGACTTCGACTTCGTCGTCGTCACCGTTGTCGTTTGTTGTCGCCATGTGCCACGCCTTTTTTGCGTTAATGCCGTGA
The DNA here is from genome assembly GCF_028554725.1 of Zeugodacus cucurbitae. Classification (NCBI taxonomy): domain Eukaryota; kingdom Metazoa; phylum Arthropoda; class Insecta; order Diptera; family Tephritidae; genus Zeugodacus; species Zeugodacus cucurbitae. The sequence continues at coordinate 31,869,289 of NC_071670.1, forward strand.
TGAAATCGCTGAGCCATTTTGTTGATGCTACGCGGCCCGTCAACAATACACACTGCCTTTGACCATTTGTTTGGATTGGCTGGTGGAATTTTGTTCATTTTATTGGAGTTTTTAATGATCATTGTGTGTTTGGCTTTCGGATGGGTGGTAAATCAACGTGTGGTAATATTGTAAATATTTGCTGGCGAATAAAATACACATTTTATATCAATCAGTTAAACTTTTTTGTATGTAAGGTGGTGAAAATGGTGTATCATAAAATATGTTATATTTGTGTAATGGGGAAAAATACTTCCTCATAGATTTCATCAGCTGTAATGAAAATAATCATATCTCATTTTATTGGGAGAACTTCATATGTATTTCATGTATGAAATATTGCATAAGGGAATTGGAATGGAGACCGGTTAGTAAAGTAAGTAAATCCCGCTTTAAATCAAAAATTAAAAAAAAATTATAATAAGAGTCTTATTATAGATAGTTCCTTCTAGATAAACTATTTAAATGATAGATTTAGATAGAGCTATTATACATGTATGTATATACATATTTGCCTCAGTATAAAAAGTCAAAAGAGCACACAAGTAACTTTTTAAAGTATAATTTTTATTAGACCCAAACCGCCAATCGCACTCCGAAAATAATAATTAATATCACATTAATAAAAATAAGTATCAGTTTGCACTTAAATTTACTAATTGAAGTCATTCATAACTTTTAAAGTGCTTACAGAAAGTTAATTAGAGTTTATTTCTATGCAATGCATTTACAAATCATTTCCATCAGAAGTGCCATGTCAGTACATATCTATGTAGTATATACAAATTTATACGTATTAGGACCTGCATATAGTAGCCAATGTAATCCTTTCTCACCAAACCAACTGTGTGTAACTAAAAAAGTGCATGACATGAGCGTAATTTACTGCTGACTAATCCAACCTTATCAGTGACTCATAGCAGTCAGCGACTAAGCGGTGGCGAGGCATATTAAAACCCTATAACTTAATCTTCCACCTTCAGGATGGCAGACATTAATCGCTGTTGTAGACAGCATAGAACAACAACAACAACAACAATTGCAGCAACAATATTAAGCATTTGAAATATACGATCCTATACACATAGCGCGCCCGTTCTTCAATGCAGACAGTGTTGCCATTTATTATGAAAATGAGTGCAATCCATTCGTGATTGATAGGAAATCATCTTATTTTTTTTTGTTTAATGACTCATATTCAAATATAAAAATTCTTAGTACCAAATAACCATATCTACAGCTAACATCTAGTACCAAATGGAGCTAATTATTCATTACTACAAAAATACTTGCCATAATCATCTTCCAATTTAAAAAGTCATATATAACGCCCTTCAACTAATGGTATATTTTTTTAAATCCTATAGTCTTATGAAGCAGGAATATATTTAAAATTTTTATCCATAGAAAAATGACTTCAATTTAAAATTTTTTCGTAAGAAAAGAAATCTTATATATTTAGAGGACTTTATTATATATATTGTATATATATATACAACTACAAAAGTGGGCTTCGACTTCTTACTTTAGCTTTTTTCCAAACGGAAGGCTTTTTAAGACTTTTCTCTCATCATAAGTAATTCTATATCTGATTTTCATAATCTTTATACTTTGAACGAAGTAAATGACTTTTTGAAAATTAAAGGAAACGATTTTTGGTTTAGCTGTATCATTATAAAAGTTGTGGCAACTCTGATTATGGCACCCATGTTGCCAAACGTGCCACTGTGGAGTGCGCTAGTGCCATTACTAGTAGTATTTCCTGCAGCAAACGGGTAAATAACTCACAAATAAATAATAATAATAATAATACCAGCGAGATGTTATCGTGAAAAGTTGCAAAGCTGCAAAAAATTTATGCGAAATTGTTGTGCTGCGTCTATACATGCACACATATAAGCGCATATCACTTGCAATATAAAAAATTTCTTCTCAAGGTTTCGTTACTTCAGCAATGTGTCTGGGTATAGATTTGTATAAACTTATATATTTAAAGCTATACGTAAGAAGGAGCAGCACAAGCAAGCGACCCAACTGAAAAGAAAAGAAGCATGACAAGTGAAAAGATAGCAACGTGCACAACCACGTAAGATACATTTGTATAATGTGTGTATACATGTATGTATATATCTGAAGAAATTTTGTTGCAACAGTGGCAATGCAATATATTGTATAAGAAATTTATTAATTCGTAATAATAAATTTTATGTCTTTCGATTTGGCATCGAAGGATAATTACGGGGTTTGCGCACGAATACTCGCCACTCAGACGTTTCTCGTACATACATATATACACCATATTTGGTTCAATTATTCTACATTCAGCAGCAGTGTCATTAATTGTGGCTGGCGTTAGTCGCTTTGTTTTCGACCAATCGATTCGTCTAATTCGGCTCAGCTCATGTATCGGGGTATCTGCTTGCAGTAGTGAGAAAATGCGATGAATTAAATAAATTATGGCAAGCTGGAAACTTCGTAAATCGTATTAAAAAAAAAAACAAATAAAATAAAAAAATTAAGTTGCATTCCTTTTAAATTGGTGCTAATATCATTTTTACCTGTTCTTATGTAGGCATTTAGATACTATATATAGCTACTAATACTTAACTTATATCCTGCCTTCGAATATTATTCGGTGCCTTTCAATCCAATAACAATTGAAATTCAATGTTATCAGTTACAAATTTGTTATATATGTTGTATGGTTAATCATACAAATGTATTTTAATTCATACTCATTTTCAATGAAAAAATTCACTGGTTTGTATTTTTCACAAGTGTCACTTATTTTTCTGCATTATGAAACCATAAAATTTGTTCACAAAATCGTTAGCGGGGAACAAGTATCAATAAAAAAGTATTTATATTTATAAAAAATTTAATTAATTTCAATATTTTTTTAATATTAACGAATTTCTATATAGTAGTTGTTTAAGTCTACGTGTGATAGAGAAGGTGATATAGGATGAAAAATCGTTTAAAGAGTTGTTGGTACGCTTCGGACCACACTGATCTTGGCACCTTATTTCTGACTGCATATAGTACTCGACGACGTAGACCCGTAGTCGGAAGATGTATGGAAGCGAAAGTTGCTATCACGCTCAAGCTGGGCTGTTCTTTTGTGGTTTAACACTGAACGATTGATTGCGATATCGAAACAAATTCCACGGATCTCATTTTTTCTAACATCCTCGCGAATTAGCGTACTCGGAGGTATAAAACCTATGCATATTTATAGTAGGTTCACGGCGCTTATTCGAGCATTAATATCTAATTAAGGTTTTTTTCTTAGTCCTTAGACCCTGATATAGTTTAACTAACTACCAATCCTGCAAAGCTGTCTTTGACTCTGATAACCTCGTTGGCCAAGGAATTTTAAAGTAGCAGCAAGTTTTATAGCTGGACTTACTGTCGCGGATCTTATAGGCAGTCCCTATTAAAAATAATATTGCATTTAAACTTCTTATCTGTGGTATAATATGTAATAAAACTCATTAAAATACTTAAATTTTTCAAAACATTTTCTTTCTACAACTCATATTGAAAAAGCGATAATCGAAATGACATTTATTTTTTTATCAGTCGGTGAAACGACAAGGTAGCATAGGATTCGGCACATTTCGAGAGTTGGTAAGTTATACTATAAATTACTTCCTCCAGCACTGTCCAGATTGAATCATCTCGCTAGTCACAATTCCAATGAACCAGTCGAAATTTTCCGACTCAATAAATTTGTATTTGTATTTGTATATTGACTTCGTCGATATAAAGGGTTTGTATGATCCATAATTGGTCTTTCATTGGGGAGGTTTTTTTTAAGTGGTAGATCCCAAACCCTACACACAACCGCAAAAGCGGGCTTCCCCTTCTCACTTTAGCTCGCCTTCAAACGGATGACTGTTGGCTACATAGATAGATAGATAGACAGAGAATATTTGATCTATGACCGGAAGTCGTGAGCTGCTTGAGCCACATACAAAAGAATGAATGAATCATATGCAAAGGAATTGTTCCTGGCCACTCCCAAGTGAATGGCAATTAGAAACTTTCCTCACTTGCGTGAACTTCTACATATGACCCCATCCCCCTGTACTCTTATATATGACTTGGTGTTTCCAGTTGGCGCCAAAAAGCAGAAAGGAGAAACGAGTGGCGCCCTCAGGTACATTCGGCTATAATCGTTTAAAGCGGTTCATACGCCAAATATATATATGAGACATAATTGTCACCGAGGACCGGTGGTTTTACTTACCAAAGTGAGTTTCTAAGTGAGCCTTGACTAGAGGGTCAGCCTCTATCCTAACCATGTACAAATGCAATGCACGTTACTTTACTCAAGGAAGTCGTATTATAAAATGGATTGGGTATAAAAAAATGTAATGAAACAAACACCGTTATTCTTCTACATACACGTGATCAATGTTATTTTTTTTACCATCCATTGTACCAAATTTTCTAATATATCCAAAATATTTCGATGCAACTCACTACACATACGTATAGGGTACTAATGTATGGGTGTAGTTCTCATTTAGTGAGAGCCAAAAAGTCAACATAGCATTTAAACCAATCAGTTAATGTAACGCTGCAATGCGTGCGCTCGATAATTATTCGCAATTAGAAGTAATTACTTAATTACCGTGGCGCTTTGTGCAGGCATGTGTGGCGCGTGCAAGCTGCTAATGTTTTGCTTACATATCGTTTATATTTTAAAAGTATCTGGCTTTATTTGCATGAAGTTGTCCAACAAATTATAAAAAATAACAATAAATTAATTAGAGCGAATGGATTGAGCTACAGTGGAGCAGTGCCGCTCGGGGATTACACACTAAGGCTGAGTAAGAGAGCAGTGCCACGTTTGATCCAGTAGTCCGCTTTTTCATTACCGGATTTTAAGTCCACAGCAATAACGAAGGAACCCGCGCGCTGTGGATAATAGTAAGCAGGGCACTGGTAAACGCCACGAGTTTTCTTTTTAAGATTCTCCACTGGCTTGAAGTGTATCACGGGCATTGGCGATATCAGCTCCATTGGTTGTGGATCCTGCAGACACTGCAACTTGCGTAACCAACCGGCACCTTCCAAAAAGAGATTGCGCACATAGACACCACCACCTTCGCGTACTATACGTGCCGCTTGAGCATCATCCTCGATGAATACAAAGAAGTCCCATGACAGCTCGTCGATAGGCGTGCGGGTGGCGCGTGCTGACGTCTGCAGCACTGCTGTAAGGAAACCAGTAGGAAAGGTGTATGCTGCCAGCCAGAAGAGCATTGGTTGTTTCAGCGTTTTAGCCCACTGTGAGAAGTGTTCGATGCGTAGTATGAGATCGCGTGACCACGCAGCCAGCGGTTTTAAGGACGGGTAAGCTGGAAAGGTTGGAGCATCATTAGCTGAAGTATTTCAGACAAGTTGACCAGCATATATACATACATTTCAGCCACACTGCTGGTACACGACCTTCATAGACTGATTGATAAATATCTTCTAGTTCGGTGCTCATCACGACAAGTCCTTTTATGCCACGCTGCAAATCTCGCATATGCACTTTCATTCTGCTCAGCAGAAAGTTGTAACGCTCTATCTCCTGCAGCAGCACCACTTCGAGTGGCGAACGATTAATGCCGATTAACTTGGCGGTCTGTTCGTAATTTATTTCGTCTGGAGTGCTCGCAAATATGTCTTTGGCTAAACGCAGAACCTTCGTTTCCATACCCTCGCCTACCGAAGTGGTGGTCTGCACTTGCATCGACATTAGCGTCTCAAAAAGCAGACGCGTCTCACCAATCAATGAAGCGATATCCGCATTGGGATGCTGACCGAACGCTTCCGGTTTGTCAAAGTTCGGAAATTGGTGTATCTGATCAATATACGATTGCAGGTCTCCATCGCCGGGTATGAAATAATTTATGAGTGAAGATAGGCTGCAAATATGTATGATCATCTTCAGCTAAAGGTAACTGAATTTTATATTTTTCTTACCGAAATTTGTTTGTAGTTAAAGCGGCGTCACAGTAGAATTGGTTTATATATGTAGTGAGCAAGCGCCGATCCCAATCGTCGGTCACGTGCCCGCCATAATTGATGCCAGCAATGAGATATTTCAATGCACCCCAAGGAGTTTCTTCATACTCATTTAAATACAAAGCCAACAGTACATCGGATACTTCAAAATCAGAATCGTTAAAGCTGTATATAACATTCCAACCAAGTTGCAAGAACTTCTTTCGCTCCAGCAAAACCGTATGGAAAAAGCACAAAGCGAATAAGAGCTTTTTGTACTTGCCCGTTTCATCAACCGACTCAAAGTTCTGTTCGTTTATATTATTATATAGACGACGCATGTTCGCCTTTATGCCACGTGGTGGTTCTGTAGTCATTTTTATACTGGATTGTAGTATAGAGATAGGAAACTCGGGATGTGGACTTGAGCTCAACCACAAACGGAAACGTTTATGAAGTTTCATTGTTTGCATAGTGGCAATAATTTTGTCCAATGTGGGCATCCAACTTAAGGAAAGATGGCAATTGGCCAAAAATACCCAGTTGCCATCACGTACACCATCCATGATCATTTTCGTAGCAACCGGTGCTTGACCTTGCCCCAAACTGAGTGAGAACATGCGTTGAGACATTCTACATTGATCGGCTAGTGTGATGAGTGATTGTGTGGGATCTACACCAGGCGAAAGCACGAAAATAAGTGGTGTTTGTGAGATGGATTCGTCAAAGGCAGCTTTTAAATCCAAAACGGGCGGTTCCACAAAGCGTGGACCAAGTGTATTGATGATGAATTGAGTGAGGCAGAAAGAGATACGATCGGGTCGTAAACAACGAACGACACAGATCTTCTCAAAATCAGTTAATTTGTCGTTCCACTCACCGACGAGGTCCTCGCTCTCGGGCGTTGTGGTGGCGTACCACACTGTTTGAAGGTTTTTAGATAAAATGTTTAATGTAGAAGAACTTTCGATTTGGATACTTACTCTGCCATAATTTCGGATTTTGTTCAAACGAATCTATTATGCCGTGAAAGCCTGCGACTTTGTCTAGTTCCGTTATATTATCCCAAGCCTGTTCACTTATCCAGTCTGTAAGAAACATTAAATTTATATCATAGGAATGCTGTTCTAACGGAGTTTTGGAAATTGTTACTCACTTGGACTTGGATTAGGTGCTTGATTTTGTTTGTCAAGTACGATACCACCTTTGAGTATAAAATCGTATTCCGCTTCGACTAGTTTGCCGGCACATTCCAAGATCTTGGCCGTCATATGTATGGAAAAGAGAAGTTTATGCATTTCGAACAGGCCACGACAAGTATTTTTATAAACGGAATAGGTATGATAATCGTTTATATTCTGTATACGTTCGAAAACGATCTGATGTTTCGGACTCCGCTCAATAGACTGTATGAATAGTAAAATGTAAGCGGCCAGTGAGAATTCATACATCGGATCGATTTTGGACATATCCATGAGTACGAAGAAGAGTATAGCTGCGCGTTCGGCTGCCGGTTGGTATTCTTGACGCGCGGAATCGATTTCGATCTCGGTTACTTCAGCGGTAGCCAGGGATTCCTTTACAAGCACAGATGTTTGGCGCGATTTTTGCAGTGTAGCGAAAAGCTCATCATCCTCGAGCAGTGAACCACGACTTTCATTCAAAAGACGCAGGATCTCATTGTCCAAATCAATAAGTGTGCGCTTGTTGCGTGCGATCGTCAATACCAATTCATCCTTTTGCTCCTCTAGCGCTGGCTTCTCTTTACGCACGATGATGCCCAATAGTTGTGCCTGTAAGCCATCTTGCTTCACAGCAAAGTTAACAATAGTCGTTTTCGAGGAAATTTCCGGTGGATAATGTGGATTTGTGATTTTGGTGGTTATGTACAATTTGAAGTTATCATTGTAGGTTATATATTTATCATTGAACTTGATCAGTTTCTGTCCACTCTGCATGGTAAAGCTTTTGCGTAAAATCGGATTTATTGCTTGATCCAAAGCTTCGCCAACATTTTGCAACAATACCGGGTTACCAGCTGACATCGCACGCTCCAAAGACTTTAGATAGTCAGTTTGCGAAAAATCAATAACTTTTAAATCGTTATTAGCCTCATAGTTTTTGATCCAAGTATTCGCTTGCGATTGAGGATCTATAATGAGCGGCCAACGTTGTCCTCCCATAACAATGACACCATTCTCTGTGCTGAAGTCATCGGCCGGCAAACCTTGTATATTCCACTCGCGTATGGTCACGGCATCGCTGAGGAAGAGCGTTATTTTCATTTCATCGGTACAGGGAATCTGATTTGAGACAATCAAGCCGATCCACTTCTCAACGAGAATATCACGATATTTGGTATCGAATGGCCCGAGGTATGATGTGAATGCTGTTGATAGTAGGCAATCGCCAGGCAGTTTTTCGAATGATATATCCAGTAAGGCAACAGTCTCAATCCAACGTTCACGTTCGCCTGACAGAGATTCCACCAAAATGATGGCGCGTTCAAGTTGTTTTCTAATAAAAAAATAAAATTGCGATCATTATATTCTAAGATTATTGATTTATAATATAAGTTATATTACCTCAACTTTTCCTCTTTTATTCGCAGTTCATTAAGTAGCTCTGTCTTCTCATTTAATTGACGATATAGTTCAGCTATGGCGGCATTAAGTTCTTCTAGTTTCTTCATAGCAGCTGCCAACATTGCCTGTTTTTCAGCCAGCGAACGCATTGCATTGTCCAACTTCTCCTGCTTTGGCGCCACGATGCGATATACTTTAGCGTAATTCTCGATGGCCATAATCCACTGCATAAGTGATTTGCAGGCCACAGATACTATAGCTACTTTATCGGGTTCCAGCTCTGGATTTTTGGTGTATAATCCAATTCTTTTGAGGGTCTTATCGGTGACATGATCACGATCGAAATTTTTCAAGTCATTCAAGAAGTTTACATCGCCGAGCACTTTCTTGGCGTTCTCCCAGGTAGGTTCTTTTCCCAGCAGTATCAATACGGCTTCCATGACTTTCTCGATTTTCATTGGCGGACGTCCGTAAGACTTCACTTCGGCTACATCCTTCTTACTTAGCGCATCTAAGGCCTTAATTGCAGCATCAATCATCGGCATAACGACGTCCAAATCAGCCTGCGCTGTTGCCGCTAACTCTAAACAAACAACTTCTTCTTGTCTTATTATTATAGCCTCTGCATCGACTTTTTCCTTTTGTTCTGTAGCCTCGGCTTTTTGTATTTCAATAATTGCAATAAATTCTTCACATTCTTTAGCTAAGACTTTCACTTGTTCCGAGCTGATTTTCAATTCCTCGGACATTACTGATACTTTCTCTTGAGTTTCTTGAATTTTCGAGAGTCCATTTCGTAGTTTGTTTGCGCTCGACGAAACTTCGTAGCGTTTACTTTCTAGTAGCGCCTTAAAACCACTTACCAGTTCCAGATAGTTGGGTGATGTGACATAATTGTGCCGTTTTACTTCCGCTAGCATTTGCACCGACATTTGTGCCACACTAGAATGAATCACAGAGAACACGTAAGCAACAGCTTTCTGCAGCCTGTCTTCAGTGGTAACAATCAAACTGTCTCTGTGTTTCTCATCTTCTTTGCCGGGTACTGCAACATTTATTTGGAAGCCCATTAAAAACTTCTGTGCCACCTCCAATAGCGCCTCTTGCGGCCAAAGCCGGAACCAGTTCGGTGAGGTATTATTAATTAGAGCTGGGTACTGGCGTATATAACTGCGAAAGTCCTCACCAATGGGACTCATAGCTAGTGACACGTGCATATTTTCGCGTACATTTTGCATGAAAAAGTTGTAGAGCGATTCGGTTGTGAACTGTATGCCCGCCTTTTTAGCTGGTCGCTCCAATTCCGTTTTTAACTCTTCGAATTCATCGGATTTGAAGAGATTTGCTTCTCCAGTGCTCAACATATTATTAAGTATTTCTAGGAATGCGCTTTCCGCCACTTGTTCATTACTGAAAAGGAATACGGTACCACGTTGTTTGATGCCCGTCACTTTGTACAAATTTTTCAAATCCTCTTTGAATTCGACGGTTTTGTACTTCTTTGTGACTTCAATTGTAAAAGTACCGAATTCACAAATAAAAGCAGCCAAGCGTACAAGTGCCTGCCGGCCCGAACCGCCAATGCCGATGTTCAGCACGTGACCACGCGGCTGTGAGATGACGCGTACAGCGCGCGTCACATGCTCTATAGCTTCCTTGAAGAATACCAAATTCATGCGCGCCATACCGGGGAAGTTGTTGTATTCCTCCATTTGACGGTTGATATATTTGCGAAGATCTTCAAAACCCAAATCCTCGTAGTAACCTTGATTGCTCATGAAGTCACCAAATATGGGTACAATTTTGTTCGGGCACAAACTGTGAAAGGTGATTTCCATATACTTGCCGAGTATGTTATTCACCTCGTTTATGAACCAGCCCTGATCCAAATCGTCGATTAGACGGTCGCTAAACACACGAAAAGCTTCGTGTACCCACAATCGTAGAAAGCTTGCGCGTTTCGTCTGTGCCTCGTGATGACCGCGCAGTAGACCCTGAAATATTTTCGATATGTCGCGCAAATTGAATAAGTAGTGAGACTTCGCTGGTGTCGGTAGCATGCGTGTAACTACAGAATTGTATAGGTCTATGGTGCTGGAGGTGATTTTCAAAGCAACCTCACGTATATCATTGGCGAATGGTATTAGTTTTTGCTGCAGCATAGTGCCAAAGATGCGCATGATGGTTGCTTCCGTAGGGAAGGTCATATTGATTACCACGAAACGACTTTGCGTACGTGGCGATATCACTTGTCGTCCACCACCGGGTGGACCCATAGCTGCCATTAACAACGTATTCTGCACATAGATCTTTTGTTGATTGCGTCTGTTGAACCAATATTTATAATCTATCCACTGACGGATGAGCTCCAGCGGCGGCTGTGAGCCGTAAGTGTCCTTTGCGGGCATATTAAAGTCGTCCATGAAGCAAATCATGCGTTTGCCCCCGATTGGCACAAAGAAGGTCTTTGTACGTTTCTCGGTACGATTTTCAATCGATTCCTGCAATCCAGCGGCTGTTGTCTACGAAACGAAATTGTAAGTGAAAATTTTCCATCTCTAGTTATTTAAAGTATGGTTTCCATTTACCTGTGCAGATATGTTTATAGAAAGCACAGTATATTTGGTCTTATCACAAGAATCCATAACGCTGACCGCCGTAGAGGTTTTACCAGTACCCACATTCCCAACCAACATAACCGGGTGTTCTTCTTGTAGTAGTTTGGAAACGAGATATTCATAGCGTACAGTATCAACAGTGGGTACAATGATTTTATAAAATGGAAGACTGAAATAGGAAATAAGGAATAACAAAAACATTAAAATAACAATTAAAAAGAAGTAGTCCTTCCCACTTACTTTTCATCATACTTCCACGAGTCGGATAGCATGCTCTCCCAAGGCATAAGTGTGCCATGCGCCGGATCGACATAATAGTCATAAACCGTGTCTTTGATTGGAAATGAGCTATCAATTTCTCTTATGAAAGAATCCACACGATTGCGGCTATCTTCATCAACAGTTGCACAGACAGACCAAATGAGTGAGAACAGAAACCAGAGCTTGCTCATTGTTTCCAGCACATCCATATTACCGGGCACAATACCATTCTGCTTTGTGGCGAAAGCCTCGAGTAGTTTGCACATCGACATGACTACATTCAATTGGTTTGTTTTGACAATTTCCTTACAACGTAGCCGCTTGAAATCTAATACTTTATCCAAATATTGGTCGAAATATTCCCGCACCAATTTCACATATTCTGGCAGTTTTTGACGCGCCAACCACGAGTTAACAAACGGACGCCAACCCCAGTCGTTGTAATCATTGTAGACCATTCCACAGCGTGAAACGGTAGCTGGTGAGGCCACAGCTAAATCGGCTACTTCGAATAGGAGCGAAACCTGTGCCGGCATTGTGATCCGTTCGCTATTTACTAAAGTTAAAATTTTGTTATCATCCATAACCGAATTCATATTCTCAATCCACACGGCATCGACGGGCCCGTCAAATAACAACCATTTTTGTGTGAGATCTTCATCGGCGCATATGACACGCATAATCGAGCTCAGCACACCGTCCAACCACTCGCCGGTCGCCAAATTATACTCGCCATACAATTCAGCTAAATTGAGCGCCTTCGGATTAACTGGATGTACTATGACCGCCTCCCAACCGGGATGCTTATTGGTGTTCATACGTCCAAAAGCACCTTGCAAGCATTTCCAGGTGACCGATTTCGCGGTGCCTGCATTGCCGATAATCATGGAGGAGTGTCTCGAATTTTTTGTTTCATACAATTCTATAATCTTTTTGATGGCAATAGGTATAAGCTGTAAACCGTTGCTTTTCAATTCATCTTCAATTGCGATCTTGAAGTCACTATAATCAATAACGGGTAAAGTAACACCAGGAAAGATATCAGACATAATGCCATTGAAAAGTGGCAAATCGTTGGCCGTTAAACGCGCTACATTCATATCGCGCATAGCCAGATAAACGATTTCCTCCTCATTGGTGTTCGGCAGTTGACGACGCTTTCGTCCGGCGTAACGCAAAAGCGCCACCATTGAACGCAGACCGAAATCGTAGTGATACTGTTTCGACAGTTGCTGTTTGGCCAACTCGTAGAGTGTGAAAACTTTGCGCGCCAAACTGCGTGTGTTTGAAAAACCATCGGAGAAGAGCAAATTTTCAGCTATTATAGCATTATCAGGCACCATCATAGCTATCGGGCGGAACATTGATTTTAGATTATCTGGTAGCTCGGTACGGCCAGCATAACCGGGATTCATGGTAATGAAGAGTCCTACCGTATGTCTTAGCTTGATTACGATACCCTCAAAGTTGAACTCGGTGAGTTTGGCGGAGAGGGCAGACATGATTGATAAAATCTGTTGTGCTACTACAGACAATACTTCGATGTTGATGCGATTGAACTCATCAAAACATCCCCAAGCGCCAGTTTGTGCCAACCCAGAGAAGTTCTTTCCAATGCTCTTGTAATCCAAACCCTCGGAACAGTTCGTGACAATCACCCACATACCCAAGGCTTTACCCAAATCTTTAACAGTCTCCGTTTTACCAGTACCAGCTGGGCCTTTAGGACTGCCACCGCGATGTAAATGCAGTGCCGTCGTCAGTGTTATGTAGCAACGATCAGTGAGTGGTGTTATCACCAGACGTCCTGAATTGCCGGTATACTCGTAAGCATACCAATGCTCTGTATTTGTTTGTCTAATAACGCAGAGTTCAGATTCACGATGCCAATAGAAACGCAGTTGTGAGAACCACTCGAAGTGGCCGACGTCTTTGCAGTTCACCTTGTACATGCGATCGATCACATCTCGTCCATGAATTTCAATTGTGATCAGCGTGTTGACCTTAAGGCGCATAATTTTTGTGAGCTCCTTACGACTTAATTCCGATAGCTTCAACAAAACTTTATTCTGTTTGCGTTTCAGTTTGCGCAGCGGTTTTTTCTGATCGACCATCTTGCAATGGATTAGACTGCGTGTGCATTCGGTGGTCCATTGTATCTGACATGTTGTGAGCAGCATTTGGCCTGGCCATAGTGATAACCACTGCTCTCGATTACTAATAAGCTTCTTCAGTGAGGCTCGTGTTTGCTTGAGCCGCTCTTTCATAACGGATAACATGAAATCTTCAACTACATTTAACCATTTCTCGGAGGGACCTTCTATGTACAACACATTGAGGAATTCCACATATTCACCATCGTCCGCATACATGCCCAATCCCTGAAACCGACTCATAGTTTTGCCAACACGTTTCAACTCGAGCTTGTACAGATTATCAAAGAGTTTCTTCAAATGCGGCTGCACCAAGTCTGGTCGCTTAGCATTGCCTAAAATCTCCAACAAATCATCATTGGAAATGAAATAGAAACGTGGAAACAACTGACGCTTCGACTCCAAATATATTTCTAGAGCACGTTGTATAAGCTCCAAACGTTCGTCCATTTTGTTGAAACGATCGAGCAAAAATGGCGGTTTACGAAGATGTGTGGCCCGTACCGCTGACTTGGCATTGAACATTTTCGAAGTAATCATACGAAATTCATCTGTTAGGCCGACAAAACGTTTCGCCTCGTTCGGCAATTGCTTACGTATATCCTCGCCAGCAAATATATTCTCTAAGTACAACCATTGTCGCTGTACATTTAATGCCATTTCGATTGTTTCTGCTATATATGAGAGGGTCTTCTCCCAATAATCGACAACTTCCATGAACGGTTCCACAAAACGGGTGGATTTCATAGCGGATATTTGTACCATGTGATCCTCAAGTAGCTGCATACAATCGTCTACATTCTTTATACGATATATACCATCTCTGTAGAAGGCCATTTCGAAAGATTGCTTGCGCCAAACGCTTGCAATATTTTTTATACCATTTTCAATTTGCAGTTCCATTGTAGCGGCATTTGAGATATCCTGAATCTCTTCAGAATAGGCTTGAAAATCCAGATTAATGATAAGTTCTAGTGTGAATTTTTTCGAGTTTTCATCGAAGTACCTAAATTGGAAACCAAAATCTATAAATGGCAGTTCTTTCATAGAAAGAAAGCACAATCTTATTGAAAGGATTGCAGTGAACTAAATCTCAGCTAAGATGATGTAGCAAAAGTTAAGGGGAAATGGCTGATGTTTAGAGCGTCATGAAATAAAAATGAACTTAGTGATATAATAGGTCCAAAGGAACGAACGAAACTATCTTGAAACGTTGGAAGTAAAGGAGACCTTGCAAGAACCTTTTATAATTGAATCATGAGAGAAAGCTGTTTTTTTTTTTAAATAAAACATTTCTTTTTAAAAGCTCTAGATTCTATGAGATGAGATTTGGCTCACTTAATTTTGCTTCCTTTCAATAGGATTGCACTTTCATAAGCATATATTTATTTACACTCCAACGGTCTCTCGCACATTATCCCAGTGCCGCTTTCGCATGCAAGGATTCTTGAGCGCCGTTATTAAGGGTAGTGTACGTCGGAAACTGTCCACATTTTTAGTTGTTACTTGCAACATCTCCCAATCCCGATCAATATACCGTTTATTTAAGGTATTGAACTCTTTGTACAAATTAATGGCCATATCTTCCATTTCATCAATATTGATTTGCCAGAAATTGGATCTGCGCCACTCATCCCAGGCTGTTTGCCATTCAAGTATGAGCTCCCATATCCCTTTAACAACTTGTAATTCATTCTCTAATTTCTTCAAATCCATATTATCCGGTTGATTAATATGGAATGTGCTTAAATCGGTAGTTAAACTCTTTTCGAAATTGAAACAATCTCTAACTTTATTTTCGATAATTCTTAAGTATTTGAGTGCGATTTTCGGTTTGCTATGGGAGAAAAGGATAAGTGGTATAAGGGGATGTGAAAGGAAATAGGGTTATGTTAAAGATATGTATATAAAAGAAATCAGCAGTATTTTTTACGTTTGTGCGGAGGTTGGTAATTTCAGCAAGAAATCTGCCAAAAACTCTTTCATAACTGTCTTAAATTTCTCTGCTTGTCTCAGCAACGTCTTTTTGAATTCCTCACGTGTCATTTCCAGCATATCACTAGAATGTAATAAGATTTTCAAATACGCATCCCATTGAGTCTCCAGATTATTGACAAGTTTCCGCGTGCCTTCGGGTATTTCAACCAGATAGTAATCGAGCAGCTTAAATAGACTCAGCATTGCAGGAAATTCCGCTTGTTTACGTGGCGCATCGCTGAATAGAAATTCGTATAGTTCAGTTGCTTCACGAGCTTCTTTGAGGTTACGTGGTATAATCTGTATGCGATCACCATTCTTACGCATATAACG
The DNA here is from genome assembly GCF_028554725.1 of Zeugodacus cucurbitae. NCBI lineage: Eukaryota > Metazoa > Arthropoda > Insecta > Diptera > Tephritidae > Zeugodacus > Zeugodacus cucurbitae. Next base: position 31,885,258 of record NC_071670.1, read on the forward strand.
GTAAACACCTGAAATGAGAGCAATTTTATTATATAACAGCCCCATCTTTCGGTTGTAGCAAAATTAACATATCTGAGCCTATATTTAAAACAAACTCTACATTTTATACCCACCATTAATTTTAGTTGTGGCACGTCGCAGCAGTAGTTTTATGTTCAACATCTGCCATTTCTCGATATAATCCATTAGCGTGTTCTTGAGGAAGTTCTGATTAACCAATATAAAGTATACATTCACTATGGAATCTTTCATGCCGATCTCATCAGCCAAACTGCTGTAGTACTCAATGCTTTGCTCGAAAATATACGATTTCTGATCGGTGGATAGTATGTGTTTAGTGAATTCCAATTCTGTTTTTTCCCAAATATCACGATAATAACGCCAACCCATCAAGAATGTTTCGATCTCTTCCTCATTATATTTTACTTCATATTCAAGTGATGACTGAATTTCTTTTGCCTCTAGATCATTAGCAAAAGTCGTAGAAAAAGACGGTTGTTGATAGTCCTTTGGCAATTTCAGTTTTGCGGTGAGTCTGGGGAAGATCGCCAGACTTGTGCTAACACGCTCGAATATACCCGAGAAAAGCTGCATGATGTCCTTCATATTGGGGGTAAGTTGTATCTAATGCAGGATGGCGGTTTAATCAGAAGTGAAGTAAAATAAAAATATAAATACATATATATACTCAATATTAAATAGATGCGTTGCATTTTGTTCTTACCTTGCCATTGACAATATCAGCTTCCAGTATAAGTATGGGAGATGGTAGTATGTCACCTTCAGAACGCACTAGATTGTACACATTTAGCAAAGAGTTGCGGGCACAGGTCATGAGCGCAGCATTCAGCATAGTATCAAACTGTATGATATACTCATACCACTCGCTCTCCATCTGCAAAAATTCAAAATTAGTTATATACATACGATATAGATATATTTGATATTTCAGAATAAGTCTATATATTCCGATAAAAATACTAGATCGGATATCTCAAACATACTCCCATGATACAAAGTGTCAGGAAAAGTACAATTTTTATTGAGCATTGAACCCAACCAATTTTTATTTTTTGGATTTATTAATTGCTATAGTCTGTAATTAATTATAATTTTTTTAAAAAGTCCTTATTTTCGAACTTCGAATCCAAATATTTCTATTTTAGATGCTAACTTCGAATACAGTTATTTACTTATGACTTAATCTCCTAGAAAAAATTATTTTAGTTCAATGCCCAGAAAAAGAGTCGATTTTGTCGTATAGTGTAATAGATGCTATACGAGCTCAAAGTCAGACCTTCGAAAAAAAATTCTAATTCGAATTTTCTTTGAAGGGTCAAAGGATGAAATATCAGTTATCTGCCGAAAATTTAAAAAAGTCATGAAACCTGAAGCTCTCACCTCAGTCAGAACAGGTTGAAACTCCGTGAATACCGCAAATAGTAAGTCCACAATTGTTTCGTAGTGTCCTATAATAATGTTGGTTGCTTTACGTGTGGAGGCTGCCAAAGACAACTCAAACACTGGTAATTCCACAGCACCACTTAGCGCTATCTTTATTAGGGCTGTATCGCAGATTTTCTCGCATGTCTTCGCGATCTGGCGGTTGGCGCGTTTATAAATATCCAATGAGTCCTGAAGTTTTTTGGTGTGCTTGGCGCAGTCGGCGATATAAGCATCACTTAATTCGCCACTCCAGGTAAGCTTAAATAGACCAGGTGCAATTTTGCGATCGCATGCGTGAATTAGCGCACGAAAGAGACCACGCTCTTGCTCGGAGAGTGCGGCTAGTATGCGATTGTAGTCCAAACATACGGTCAAGACACTGTTATAGACAAACTGTAGTGTGCTATAGCGATCGTATACCTTTCGTATGGTTGGTGGTATTTGAAAGCCAAGATTGTCAAAGTGTCGTGCTTGCTCGCATATGCTCAATATCGAGCGATCCATATTACATTCCATCAGGCCGCGTTTGACCTTACTGCGTATGAGCAAAGTACGCTCCAAACGACTCTCTAGCGTGGGGCTACTGCAATTATTTACCCAATCATCGAATGCCTTTTTGATCTCTTTCAGATAATCTTTTTTAAGATTTTCAAATTTATCAAGCACTATTTTCGCTTCAGATACCACCGGCATCCATTCGGAGGTATTGAGACGATCGCGTAGCCACTGCAAGCGTTCGAGATTAATGCGATAGCCGATGGCGCGCGAAACATAATATGGCAGCCAAGATTCATGTAACTTCACACGTTCCATTAGCATTTTCGTCGTATCAGACATTTCTTTGTCGAACATTATCCAGACGTCGCTGACTTGACGCAGATAAGTTTTGCGTATGCTAGCGCGATAGGAGTAGAATAGTGTTACATTGAGTACCTCCAGACCCTCCTCGATGTTGCAGATGCGTTGGAAAACATTAGACATCAGTCGTTGAATGGTCTCTTCAAAGCTCTGCACTGTGCGCCGATATTTTAGAACCTCTTCGTACCTGCAATCGAGCATGATTTGTAACGTATATTTACTATTAAATTTTTGTATTAAAAATGGAAATTTTGTATTAAAATGGAAAATATATTTGCTGTTAGCTTATTTTGATGTGTTTATCAGACTTCTATATGATACACTATGTATGTATGTACATCATACAGTCACATAGGAGATCTCTAAAACTGATGTTTTATATTCTATAGCTAGCTCTGAGATCTAACCTCTTCAAATCTTATCATTTTGGGGGTTTAATAAAAAGTTGTTTTGTAGAAACACTATAGAGGTTTTTATGTGTAGGATTTTGGAATGAAATTAATTTAATATTACTTTTTTTAGCAAATTAAGTTTTTAAGAGAAATCAACTAAGGATAAGTAAATATGTTCGGAAATAGAAGTCTTACACTTCTCCCAACGGTTTAAAGAGATAGTAAAGACAGAGTTGATTAATTAATTTTATTAAGATATCACACAATTGGACCCACATAACCGGAATGAAGTCCACTAGAAGCTAGATTATATCCGGGATTTTACGGTTACTTAATTTTGCTAAGATATCTCACATTTTACCCGATATATACAGTATACAGTTACTGGATGTTTGAAAATCCGTATAAGAAATATCGCTACAGGAAGATTTGACCCGATTTAGCCCAATTTATAGATAAAATATTTCCTTTGAATTTAATTTCGAGATGTACCGATATTTTCAATAAAAAATTAGCCGCAAATTTCGAGATCCGTATGTTCGATATCTGGGGCCTTGAAAAGGGCATGTCACCCTAGTAATACAGTATTTGTGCAACGTTTTGTTCCGATATACTCACTGGTGCTTAACTTTTTCATTGTAAAGTGGACATAGGAAGTAGGAGTTGAGATGCCAAGTGAAATGTTGGAAACAAATTTTGTTGAAATTGTTCGAGTAGTTTCTGAGAAGCTTTTTGACCTATAAGTAGTCAGCCATACCCATTTAAAATTTTCTTTTTCTTTTCTTTTTCTTTATTAGTGTACTAGATATGTACAAAAGGGGCCACGCCCACTATCCAACAAAAAAAGTACATCAAAATATATCCGTACCTGTTGTGATCCTTTGTACCAAATTTTATTTTTAAACTCTATTTATTGACTAGTTTTAGCTCTTAATACGTTTTTGGTTATCGCCATTTTTTAGCGTGGCAGTGGTTTCTCAAGTTTCAGCAAGATATCTCAATATTTACTCTAGTTACAGCTTGCAGACAGACAGACATCCAACTCTACTCGCCATTCTGATCATTTTGAACCCTATATCTAACTCGCTAAGTTTTAGGACTTACAACCAACCGTTAGGTAAACAAAACTATAATTCTCTCTTAGCAACTTTGTTGAGAGAGTATAAAAATAAGTTAATTAGTGATAAATCTTCAAGAAGTAAATATAGGTATATTTTCCGTTTAATGGCCTCTGGTGTTGAATATATTAGTTTAGGTTAAGTGTATGTCTGTCGATGCACCTGTTAGGAATAGATAAAATTGTGATATTTTTTTCGGTAACACCCAAACATAACCCTGCCATACTTTCTTTTTAACGATATAATGCTTTATAATTATCTTACCTCCGATGTCAATATAAAATTTTCACAAAGTTTCATCAGTCAAGGTATTTATATGCCTCTTCTATAGAAACACGTCTTGTAAGATTTCTAAAATCGATCGGGATCGAAGTTGCCGTTTTGAAGAATTCTCTAAAAACTGAGTATTTCCCCAGCAAAATAGATAAGAAAAAAAATTATGTGCAGCGCATGACTTTGCTATTTGAATAGGATCGCACCGTGTCTGGTGCAAGAGAATTCTCAATACAATTAAATCTAGACACATGAAAGGTAACCAACCCTTTATGACGATATTTTAGGATTTAAAATACGTAGCGCTTGTGTGGCATTTCTATCAGTTACTGTGGCTGAAATTTGCTATTATGTTCGCAAGAAACGAAACGTGGTGTGGCATGAAGTTGAGGCTCAGCACATTATTTCGAATACGGAATAGTGGACCGCTATATGATATGTGTTCTAAGCAATTAGCTTCATATCTCGGCTTTTTTTGCGCTACATCTCGTACGCGTGGCATTCCCGAGAGGTCTTTAGCTGTATAGTTGTACATATCTGCAAGCTTTTGTATATATGTCGTCTAACTCACCACTCATTTTTGTTCACATTCAATATAAGTTCCTTAGAGTCGTGTTCCAAAGCATCCAGCAACACCATAAATTGTTTCTCAACTCCTTCTGCAGTGCGTTCGAACTCCTCTCCGTTAGTGCCGCCAAAAGTTGGCTTTGGTATTGCCTCGGTTTCATCCAATCGACCGAATACAATCATCGATTCACAGATATCAATCAAATCATTAAGACGTTCAATGAAAGCATCCACATGATTAAAGATCATAGCATTTTCCAAATCCCAACCAATTTCAGGTTTACGATTAGCATGTTCCTTCGACATTAAATCATAGATGGCTCGGTACGAGAGACAGCAATCGATTGCCATATTTGCCATACGTATGCCGAAACGCGAGTTTCCCTGTAAGACTTTATCGACATTTACCTGATCCAGACAGAACTTGATAATTTGATTGCTGAGATTGCGAAATAGACCTGTGATTAGATCTCGCCGCTGATAGAACTCGGAATTCAACCAAATGTAGCGAATGATGTTTAAAATCCGTGGTATGAGGGCGGGCACTGCAGCTGGTGATTCGGCCTGGTCGATGTGTGAGCAAGGCTCGTTGAGCAAAAAGAGATATTTTATATTAGATTTGGCCTCTTCCATTTCATTGTGACATTCTTCGATGAGTTCATCCACTTGCTTTATATAAACCGAATGTGAATTGCGTAAAACGTGTATAATCTGTTGTACGTCCTCGTGTTGCAATTGTGTGTCTAATCCTTGTAATACTTCAACTGGAATAAATAAGGGAATCTGGAGATGTTGTGATATTTAGTACCATAAATGTTAGCTGCTTACATCGATAGAGCCAGAACTCGTACTCTTCGGTTGGCACCACGAAATCATGTTGTGCAACGAGTGTCTTGTCATTTATGAGTGTACGAATCTGGGTCGTCCAATAGACCACAATCGCTTCGAGATTTTTAACGAACTCACGATCGTGCTGAACGTCTGGTCGTGAGATCTGTTTTACCACATAAGGCACATATAATACTGTAAGACCGGACATTTTGTAATGCAAACTCGTCAGATAACATAGAAATTTATCCATTGCTCTACAGAAGCGACTCTTAATATTGTCATTCCAATCCTTGTAGTTACGGAATATTGGCTGATATACATATTGCATAATTTTGAGTAAACAACCGTCAACATCCTCTTGTATGGTACCGAAATATATCTCATCATGAAAGCCATCGACGGTGAAAATTTGGTTTGGCTTGCGGACATAATAGCAAATGTCAGCCACAGGAGCCAACGGGAACCCCAAACATGCGCTGAGTATATTGCGATCATAAAAAATAGTCATAAGAGGATAATTAACTTCCATAAACCAACGCCTAATCGTATTAAGCGTCTCCTCGCACCAGTCACGATGGTCCAACGCAAATAGCATTGTCATGCGCTGAACATACATGATAAGCTTATTCAAATCTTCCTCGGTATAGTCCGGTATGGGTATAACTGGTGTAGTGGGTAGTAGATCCTTTTTCTTTTTGTCGGCAGCCTCTGTATGGAAGTATATCATATGATATAACCGAATTGCGAATTGCGTGTGTATATTTCTCAAAAATATGTGAATTACCTTGGCCATCTGTGGAGGATCCGCTGGACATGCTAAGCGTGTCGCCTGCTGCTCCTTTGTCTATAGGTTTACCGGGTCCTTTTCCTATATGCGCCATATTTATGGCTCGTTAAACACGTCTGTTCACTCAAGTAAATTGCTTTTGAATGAGAAATTATTCAATTATTTTTACTGAAATTATTTTTTCAGATTTACAAACGTTTCCATGCACCTATGAGCAACTTTTTCATGCAAAGTGGATTGCAAGTGTTTATGTTGCTTAGAAGCGATTCATAAACAAAGTGTATAAATAAAAGTTGCTAGATCGGTTACCTAGAGCAACACAAACAGCTGTTTGCCTATTGATTATTTTGATTGCTTGTTGCGAAATGAATTGTTTGAATGCTTGTTCTTACAGTAACTCAATGGATTATGTGGTTACGATACCATATTTAATCCTTACGACTCTTCCGACTTACTCGTGAAGTTGTGCAACCTTGGAAGACTGAAGTGAACATATTAAGGGTCGTCTAAAGTCTGGAAAAGGGAATGCTTGTCATCGGTCATCCAGAAGGAGTACAACAGATCTGGGAAGGTATAAAGAACGTTAGCGGGCGGGTATAGGGGGTTGAGTTTGCAGTATGTAAGGCGTTTAAGATTATATTTTAGTCTACTTTGGTCCGGTACATTTGCCGGATAATTTACTATTTCTGAGGAAATTTCTGACAATGGATCATGGTATGTCAAAGCACCAGGTTTTAGTTTTAGAAAACACAATAATGCGAATGTCATGACAGAGGCTATATAATTTTACGTTCAAGAAAAGCAAGGAAGTAACATTTAAAATCTTTTGCAATTGGAGTGCGTTAAGGTTTTTCTATCCTATATGAGAATAGTTTAAAAAGTAACTGCCTTCCCTAAATAAAAGCGTCAGCGGCAAATGTCTGTCAAAAAATTCGTATGCCCATACAATTTGTATGGCGCATACCGAATTAACGCGACGGCGACGCTGAGCGGTTGAAATTTTCTATTTTGACAGAGCGTTCTGAAGTAAAGTTGGCCGCGAAAAACGAAGTTTCTCTGTACAATAAAATTTCACAACAACAATTCAAGTAAATATTTTGATATTTGACGTAAAGTTGCCGCTTTTATTTAGGGATGGCGCATCGACGTTAACGCTGAGCGTTAAAAACGTTCCGCCAACGCTTTTATTTAGGAAAGGCAGTAAGGCGAGAACTTACTTGGAAACGTAGTCACGAACATATGTATGTACAGCTGCGGGCATTGTAATAGTACTGGGTACTTATATCTTCAAAATTTTAAAATAACGTTTGTTAACACCTTTAATTAAGACGTTAAATCATATGTAAATTATGTTGTTAATAAATACCTAAATGAAGGGTGTTTCGAATTATGTTCGTCACCTTCCAACGATATTTATCAAATCATGTCATAATGTAAACAAACATAAAGCGTAATCAATGACGTGTCATCATCAATGAATAAAATATCACACTCCCGCACTACTTCGTCTAGTCAAGCCCACAGTTTGTTTACTTATGGCACATGGAGCATCTTGGCGGCATGTGCAGCATTGCAGTGGCAACATGCCAACAAGTTAATTACAATAATTTTATACTTTTCGCCTGCAGTAGCAATCGATCAATGGCAAATCCCTCAATTGTGCTTTCTTAATTTGCGGAAATTTTCGACATTTCATCACCAGACATCCAGCCAGTCAGTACTGACAGTCAGCCAGCCGAACGACAGTGTGCAGCGTGCTGCGCTCCATACTCAATGTGGAGGGCGCTTGCAAAAGGAATTACATTAAATAATAAATTACAATAATTAAGCGCAATACACCGGTGCAAAAGGGTGTAATTCACACACGGCTCATTCGAGTGTTGGCACCCTCTTAAATTTAAACATAGGTTTGCAGCAGCGCGCCAGCATTTCATCTTCGGAGAGTAAGTAACAGAGAGAGAACGTTTGACGAGTGGAAGTGGAATGAAAACAGCAACAATGGCTTTAACTCTTCGGCTTTAATTTTTTTGCAATTGTTGCACCAGTTGATATGCCTTCTTCTTTTTGCGTTCTTTTCCTTCTTACTGTTGTCTGTCACACCCTCGATTGCTGTCTGCAAGGAGTCTGCAGCTGAAGAAACCGCCAGCGTTTGACATCGACCACCATAGAATTGGCGACTGGTAATGATGAGATAGAGAGGCCCTGAAAGCTTTGCAGGCGAGATACGAACACATGTAGATAGCGCAGGTAGACAGGTAGACAAGTGGTTGTGAATTTACGCGAAATACATATGCGAATGTACGAGTGGTTGTGATCCAAAAGAAAATAAAATAATCTTTAATGGATATAGTGTTTTGGGCATATATTCGTGATGGTCAACATTATTCTTGTTCCTTGGCAATTGAATAAGGTGGTTCAACAGTGAGCTAGTAATAAGCAGCTCAAATTCCGAAGCCTTGAAGAGGTCAAGTTTAATCAGAGGTTCAATTTGAGGGTTATTATATTATTTGCAGCATTAATAAAATAAATTGACGTTTATTTAAAATAAGTTCTATAATATTTGATAAACATGGTTGAAACTGTTAAGCGTTTGCTTATAATTACTCAGGACAAGGACTTATAGTTTGTTTACATATGAAAATAATCTCGTTCTAAGCTGGTTCAATAATCTAACCGTTTACATATAGCCAAATGAGATTATCAATTGTCAAATGTGTTGTATTTGTTGTTGTGTTACACATCTTTCTCTCGCTGTCGGCCATTTTTGTTTACATTTTCATTTGACATTTCTCCTCTTATTCGCAAAATTATCGATAAAACTAGGAATAACACCGAAAATCTAGTTGTATAAAACGAGATAATTTTATAATCTCGGATTATCAAGAGAGGCATTTTGTATGAGAAATCTCGTTTCTTAATTACATATTATCGAGTTAAGCTCGTAAATTGAGATAATCTCGTTATATGTAAACATAGTATTTGACTACAAAAGAAAAAAGTTGATTGTGCAAAAATAGTAATGTGTTTCTGAACATAGTTTTTTCGCTTCTCGATACATTTGACCCGGATTCTCATACTTGTGTAGCCCATCCGAAAACTTCGTGTTCTGTAGGTCACCAAAGTAGGACTCCGTGGCAGCGATAACCTGTATTCTCGATAGTAGAGCCCTGTAACTTTTTTGTAGATCACATTCTGTGTTCAATGCGAGATCGAGGACTTTGGACTTTTCTTCGTGGTTGCCGTTTTCGGGTCATGTGGCATGAAGCTTGTTTACTTTCTGACGATAGAAGAAGAATACTCACCGATTCTCTAAATTAACGATTTGTGAATTACTCATCCCTAGATACGTCTTTCATTTCTACTAGTTTCTCACCTTTATATCGTAATTTTTGGTGTGTGCCTTAATGTTAATGACCAATGGGGGCATGAGATCAAATGTAATGTATCGATGACCATTAAATATGCAATATGGGATAGGGATGCGGGATAGTGGTTAGAAAAAAGAAAAAAGAAAATACTAATTTACTACATTTTACTACCAATCTTTCACTCTTCCCTTCTACTCACGGGGATCCTATCTAAATCTGATATTTTTTCGAGAACGTTTAGAACGAAGATTTTAGAAAACAAACTAACTTGGTGTTCTAAGAGCTAACTGCGTCATGATAAGAGTCTCATTCGAGGTGGGCATTGGCCCTTCCATGAACATTAAAGGGTCAAAGTTTAATCCTGAACTTAGATTATATCTATATTTTGGATTTTTAGTAGTTATATTCTGTAATCAACAATATATTATATATATTTTTTTAATGCCTTTTTTTCGAATTTCGAATTTCGAATCCAAAAAGCATAACTTCGAAAATCGAAGAATACATATTTATACTCTCGCAACAAAAGTTGCTAAGAGAGTATTATAGTTTTGTTCACATAACGGTTGTTTGTAAGTCATAAAACTAAACGAGTTAGATATAGGGTTATATATATCAAAATGATCAGGGTGACGAGACGAGTCAAAATCCGAATGTTTGTCTGTCCGTCTGTCCGTCCGTCCGTGCAACGGATAACTTGAGTAAAAATTGAGATATCTTAATGAAACTTGGAATACACGTTCCTTGGGACCGTGAGAGGGTTGCTTTCGAAAATGGGCAAAATCGGACCACTGCCATGCCCACAAAATGGCGAAAACCGAAAACATAAAAAGTGTCATAACTAAGCCATAAATAAAGTTATAAAAGTAAAATTTGGAACAAAGAATCGCACTAGGAAGGGGCATATTTGGATGTAATATTTTTGGGAAAGTGGGCGTGGCCCCGCCCCCAAACCGGTTATTTGTATATATCTCGAAAACCAATAAAGCTATATAAACCAAACTTTTTGCAGTCAGTTCACTTATATACCCCACCACACACCATGAAATTAGTTGAAATCGGATAATAACCACGCGCACCTCCCATACAAAGGTTAGGTTGAAAATTACTAAAAGTGAGTTAACTCAGTAAAGAAAAACGCCAGAAACACTAAATTTCACATAAGAAATGGCAGATGAAAGCTACACTCAGATTTTTTTACAAAATGGAAAATGGGCGTGGCGTCGCCCACTTATGGGTCAAAAACCATATCTCAGGAACTACTCGACCGATTTCAATGAAACTTGGTTTGTAATAGTTTCCTTACATCCCAATGATATGTTGTGAAAATAGATCAAATCGCTTCACAACCACGCCCACTTCCTATATACCAGAACTTTGAAGACGATCTGAATCGTTTACTTTACAATATATAAAGTAAGCACTAGTGAAGATATCGGTGCAGAACTTTGCACAAATACTATGTTTATAGTGTTTCAGCCCCATTCTAAAAATCGCCGAAATCGGACCATAGGTTTTTAAGGCCCCATATATCGAACACGAGGACCTCGGTGCTTCTTACCTAATATTATGGTTTCCAACTTTCAATGGACTTTATACGATATATATGACGAATTTGTGGGTCAAATTGTATATTATATAATATAAATAAATTGCGAGAGTATAAAATGTTCGGTCACACCCGAACTTAGCCCTTCCTTACTTGTTTTTGTTCATGACTCAATCTCACGAAAAAAACCTAAAAGGCCACCGCCACATTTTGGTTTACTTCCTTAAATATTTTCTAGGCGAAGTATGTGATCAACTTAAAGTGCTGTTTCATTATCGATTTATTTAATTTAAAGGCTTCTTGCCTCATTTATATTCTCTATTAATAGGTACATATACGAATGTGTATGTATGTCTTTCTTTATAAAAGCGATATGCAGTTACACATTATGTACTTATATTCACTTGTAAATGAAACGGTGTTGTCTTGTTATTTAACATTTTCTCTAACATTTCTGGAAATACAGATATTGTCGTTGCCTAAATAGCGGTTTTGGTTGTTCTTATTGCTGCTATTGTTATTGTGCTTGTTGGCCGCCTGGCTGCGACCCACTTCAATTTGATTTACGATTTGGCGACACGCCTATAACTAACAACTGCGTTCGCCCCCCAACAAAGGCACAACAGCATACTCCAACTCCGCACACTGCCCACTGTTGTATACAAATATGTTTAAGTATGTATGTATAAGTGAAATCTAACATTAAACTACTTATGTACATGTTCAGCTATCTATATGAATATATAAGACAATGTTATTTTTGTAAACGTCATAAATATTTGCACGTATGTACATATATATCTATATATATGTTTTTAAGTATGTATGTATGTATGTACGATGTTTGAAAAGTTACAACTTCAAGTTATACTTAACCGCAAACAATAACAACAATATACACAAAAGTTAAACTTCAGCTTGACTTTACTGTCTGCAATATCTCGCAGTTACATATACTTTCATTTCTACTCTTTACCCTGCCAAACATATACTTGTACATATGTACATATGTATGTCCGTCCATAGTTCCAAACAAGTGTAAATATTATTCACAATGTGCTATGCGATTTGGAATTCATGGAGTGTTCGAGGGTGCGTTGCTGCTCTTACTGATAGCAAATTTGTTGTTGTTCTGTTCGCATCCTGGTAGTTGTAATATCTCGACGACTAGACCATACTGGCGTATGCACTCAATGTGTTTGCTGGCTATTTGGTTTGGTTGGTGCTTAATGCCTTGTGTTTCATTGTATTTTGATATCCGTAAAATAGCCTTAAGTATTTCAGTAGTCTTTGTGGTTTTTATTGTTTAGTTGTGGTGGTCTTGCCTTGTCCACAGGGGGCACTTTCGCACACCCCCCTATACTCTGGGCTACTAATGCTTGTAAGTGTATATGTGTGTCACATTCATTCTGCTCTCCAGCAACTATCGATATATACATATTATACTCGTATATAAATATATCTATATATATTACTATTACATTCACTGAATTTACTGCATACAGCATAAAGCTGATAAGTAAGCAAGATATCTGACGACCAGTTTGTCTGACTATGTTTTTCAATTTATTTATACATACATACAATGTATATGTCTATATGAAGTGTTTGCTATTTTTGTTGTACACTTTCATTTTTATTTGGTAGCACTTAATTGCACAAAATCTACTCAAATCACACTGCAATTCGAGTATCTACCATTAGGTATTAGGTCGCTCTGTGACCACTTGACCGGTTGTCAGTTACTGCGTTTGTTTGGAATGGGGTAAGTTTTTAGATGTAGATGTTATGTGTGTCTGCGTAAGGACTTTGCAGACGTTGATGGTATCATTTATGTGACTAGTCTTTATTAAGAAACGCTATTAAAGAGTTTGGCGTAGAGGGTGACATTGAGATTAAATATTTAAGGATTCCAAATAACTATCGCTTTATTAACATATGCTAAGTTAACTTGTTTGTGACTGTAAATTTCGTAAACATTCTTTCGTAAACATTCTTCATATGAGACCTTCTTAATTAAGAAGGATGATTGTCATTAGGCCGGAAACAAGAAGACCGTTGACTACTAAATTTATAATAATTAATAATGACCATTTAATCATAAAGTTTTACGGTTTAAAAAATTAGTTTTGTTTTATTGTCGTATTAAATTCAATAACATCTGTATAACAATTTTCAAAAGCTCGATCCAAGTAATAGTGTTGGAGATAAAGTCTGAGGGAGTTGCGAATTTAGTAGCTTTCTTTTTATATTTTCGGTAAAAAAAAGATTAGAAGCACTGAGGTCCTCATGTTCGATATATGGGGCCTTGAAAACTTATGGTCCGATTTTTAGAAAGGGGGTGCCACACTATAAATTCAGTATTTATACAAAGTTCTGTTTATATATTGTAAAGTAAACGACTCAGATCGACTTCAAAGTTCTGGTATATAGAAAGTAGGGGTGGTTGTGAACCGATTTGACCTATTTTCACAAAATATCATTGGGATGTAAGGAAAATATTGCAAACCGAATTTCACTGAAATTGGTCGAGTAGTTTCGGAGGTATGGTTTTTGAGCCATAAGTGGGCGGAGCCACGCCCATTTACAATTTTGTATACCAATTTAAATGCAGCCCTTCTGTACCTTCTTTATGATGAAATTTTTTCTGTTTTTTTTCCTTGCTGAATTAAAGCATTTTTTAGTGGTTTTCAACATAACTTTTGTATGGGAGGTGGGCGTCCGATTACCTCCATTTTTGAACTGTATAAGGTAGTACCTAAAATAAAGGGCTTTAGAGAATTTGGTTAATATATAATAGCTTTAATAGTTTACAAGATATGTAGAAAAAACCTATTTTGGGATGGGGCCACGCCCACTTCCCCAAAAAAATTAAATCCGGATATGCCCCTTCCTAGTGTAATCCTTTGTACAAAGTTTGACTTTTATAACTTTATTTATGACTTAGTTATAGCACTTTATAAATTTTCGGGTTTCGCCGGGTCTATGTAACTCGATGGGAGGTGCATTTTTGATCGCCCAGGGACTGTCAACTCGGCAGACGTCCTCAAAATATTTTCTCCTCAACAAGAAGAAAACTTTCGTTTGATGATACGATCTTAATTTTCTCAACTTAAGTTAATAAAAAATATATGATACTGTAAAATTTTATGATACAACGTTTTTGAACTATTTGAAATATAAATTTTTGTATCAAACATCTGATGTTTACAGTGAACATTACAAAAATGCTTCCTTCTGTAAACAAATAGCACGCAAATTATCTATTTATTCTGTTTGTTTAAAAAAATGAACTCAGGAAAAATATTTTAATAAAATTTAAATAATTTGTTCAGTATAATCCATTTAATTTTCCAAAATCTGAACAACTATCCGAAATAAATGATACGGATTTTTTACCAGTACCAGTGAGTCCACAAATTCTTTTTAGATATTGATATAGTTTTATACAAAATGTACAAAAAATATACGTAGTATTTAAACGACTTCAGTAATCTATTTATGTACATACTATTAATTCTCATAAAGCGTTAAACACTTGAAAACTTTAACCAAAGTGATGTGCATGAAATTAATAATAATGATTTTATTTGCAGAAGAGGCTGATTGCCACGAAACACCTTTCAATTAGTCGCATTTATGAAGTCATTAAGCGGCGAATTCGCAGTCCATTTGAATGACAACGCAGCCATAATGAAGCCATTTCGAAACTTCGTCACGCCTACCACCATTACCACCAGCCACCTTGTTACCAGCACTCATCAGTCGCACAAGTGCCATGGCGGTATTTACCGGTTGTCGCGTTTTTCTCAACAAAACTTTGAACGATTTAATTAAAAAGCGCAATAAAATAAATTCAATTAAACATTTACTTAATTAAGCATTTCAATTGTCTGCACGTTCTGCTGCTGATGATGATTTAAACAGTGAGACAACAATGGCCGTTGCGAACATTCTCGACTCATGATTATGATCATTAAAAATTTGCGTTGATGCGATGTTGAAGGTGGCAATGAAAAAAGTGTTGGTCGAAATGCACAGAATGTGCGTGCTGTATTCCTACTGACAAAAGACAGTTCGCCAAATTATGCTTGTGCATGTAATTAAAGCAATCAAAGTGGCTGGCAATAAAAGCGGCTTTGCGCGCCAATTGGGTTTTAAGCAGACTGCATAATTAACATTTAGCGCCCTAGATAAGCATGTGGTGTGAATTGCGAAACGACTAAAGTGGGTGAGTGCGTTTAGTTGTAGTTAATTTAGATACCTAGGAAATAAAAAAAATGTATCTACTCATTGAAGAAAAAAGGAACAAGATTGTATTGAAATACAGTATTAGCATTAAGAAAATAAATAATGGAAAGCAAGACAAAATAAATTGATTTGTGGATATTAAGTTAAATAATTAAATATTATGAGTTGAAATTTCTTTTGATTTCGTTATGGTTAAATATGATAAATATTGTAAGTGAACTACTGAGTAATCTTCAGCATTGTTTAGATAATATTTCATGTCGACAGAATTGGTATATTGCAGATTTATCAAAAAAATTAATAAATCAGTTCGAAAAAATAACTCTGAAGAAAATTTCATGCTTTTATAAGTCATGTTTGAATATATATATGCACTCAAACAAATGTTCATATGTTTGCACAGTGGCTACACTGATGTTTATTTAATAATTATGTAAACGATTTGACATAACATGCCAGGCAGGTCTCGCTTTCGACCATAAATCACACATTTTTTCATTAGTCCCAGCAAACTCTCTTTTCAGAACATCAAAGGTGTTGCTAAGGATTAAGACCAGGAGAAGCACCTATTTAGCAGTAGCCTTACGGACGTTGCCTTGTTGTCATACAGTATTCAATATTTTGTAATCAGAAGTTATTGGGACTTAGCGACGCGTGGTTTGTTCTCATAATATCAATATAATATTTTGAATTCTTTGTTTCAACGATTCTAGCTCATCTCTTTGGTTCATCATGCCCCAACATTATTAATTCAACACAAACTTAAGAAATGGTATAATAGGGTGAGAATGAATTCTGGATTCAGATTATTTCCATATCTAAAAATATAGTCAATAGCTTCATATGTATATAAGTTTATGCAAGGCAAAGTTTGGGTGTCACCGAACATTTTATACTCTCGCAATTTATTTATTTAATTTTATTATTAACAAATAATTTGACTCACATATTCGTCATATACATATATGGTATAAAGTCCATCGAAAGTTGGAAACCCTAATATTAGTTATATGGGATATAGGGAAGTTATGTCCCGATTTCACTCAATTTTGGCACGGTGACATATTATTCAAGGAATATATTCCCTCTGAATTTCTTCAAAATATCTGAGAGACTTACCTATATTTTCGGTAAAAAATTTCTTAGAAGCACTGAGATCCTCATATTAGATATATAGGGTCTTGAAAATTTATGGACCGATTTCGACGATTTTTAGAAGAGCGATGCCACTCTTTAAATGCAGTATTTTTGCAAAGTTCACTTCACTTACTTTATATATTGAAAAGTAAACGATTCAGATCGACTTCAAAGTTCTGGTATATGGGAAGTAGGCGTGGTTGTGGCTATTTTCACAACATATCATTGTGAAGATAGGAAGATATTATGAACCAAATTTCATAGAAATTGGTCGAGTTGTTTCGGAGATATGGAGTTTTTGACCCATAAGTGGGCGGAACCACGCCCATTTATAATTTTGCATACCATTATGAGTGCAACTCTTCTGTACCATCTTTATAATGAAATTTAAGGTTTCTGGTGGTTTTCCTTATTGAATTAAAGCAGTTTTAGTAGTTTTCAACATAACCTTTGTAACGGAGGTGGGCGTGGTTATAATCCGATTTTCACCATTTTTGGATTGTATAAAAACTTAGTAAGGGGTTGGGCCACGCCCACATCCCCAAAAAAAATAACACCCACATATACCCCCCCAGAGTGCCATCCTTCATACCAAATTTTACTTCAATAGCTTAATTTATGGCTGAGTTATAGCTCTTTATATGGTTTCGGTTATTGCCTTTTCGTGGGCGTGGCAATGATCCGATTACGCCCATCTTCGAATTTAACCATGGTGCCAAGAAATACGTCGTTATTGAATAGTGAAAAACTTCCCTTCTCGTGTATTTTGTTTTAGTAAAATTAACAAAGTATCGTTCTACCAATTTGAAAAGCTTGATAATTTTTTTGTTACATGGTAACATTAAATTTTCTATTTGTTTTGCGGCGTAGCCTAAAAAATGCATTTAATTTTTATTTCAAATTTTAAAATTTTATTTACTATCGAGATAGAGCAAAAAGTATGTTCACAGCTAAGTGCTTTAATGAAGTATTAACTAACGAAGTACCAAATTGACAGGTTCGGTCTGAATACCCTATTAATTTATATTAACTTATTAAAGAGCTTACACTCTCATTAAATAGTTACCAAATATTATAAATATTAGAAGTTACACCGCCAAAGGCCGTGTATAGCAAAGCATATATCGAGCAACTTATCCTTCCCTGTTTAATATTTAATTTTATGTATTGCAACGCCAAAGAAAAGTGCAATCACTTTTATGGGCGTGTAGCTTTTGGTAAGCAAAATGCCACTGCGAATTACAATGACCCAGCCAATAATTTCTTTGACTGTTAGCTAAACATTGACAAATCGAAGAAAATACAACTGGAGTTAAGAAAAAGAATGATTCGCTAATATAATGGATTCAAAAGAGCAGAGCGGTAGTATTGAAATGAAATCGTTTCAATTGTTTCGGGTTAATACACTTCTGCACATGCGGTATAACGCTACCACAATGCTATGGCACACCCATTGGCAACACCCAATTTGCGAACTAATCGAATGAATGGGTTGAATTGTTTGGCACCCACTGGAGTGGACAAATACGTGGACTATTCTTAACGCTTAAGAACCCAATATGCATATAAAGATTTGTACGTAAGCGAGAACTGCTGAAGCAATGAATGTTGGAGAACTCCTGGAAAAGTGCGTGCTTGGAATAAATAAAATATTGAAGTGTATGAATGAATTGGAAAAATTAAAACACACTTCTATACGTACGCACTCCGTTTGTGGTAAATTGGTTGCGTGAAAAGGGGTCGGTATGTCGCCCATTGCGCGTTGCTCAATGTCTTCAGTTACTGCGTTGGTTGCGCACTTAAGGGCTTTAACATATAGCAACGCAAATGCAATAATCAATTGTTCACTCCCAATTTGAAATATTTTTAATAACAATGGTTGAAGGAAACCCCTTATAGTCTTAACTTACATATGTACATTAGGGCGTTCCTTGTGTAGTTTTTCGAAAATTTCGAACCATAGAAACAAAAATATGGTTCAAATGCGACATAAAATATCTGTAAAGTGAAAACTATTATGGCCCTTTTGAAGCTTGCTGGATGAATAACGTGTAAATTTTGGTTAAGAAGTTCTGGCAAACATCGTATAGTAATAATTATTCATTTAAGCGATTGAGTGATCTTTCAGAGTCAGTATTAACCTAAAAAGATTATTTGTCTTTTTTTAGGGCTTAAATTTATTGAATATGCTATATATAATATTATAGAAATGGATTTCCAATTATAAGATATTATAATATAATTACTAGACTTTATAAATATTTAATATTATTTTATTCAATACAAATTTGTTGTACATACATTTATTTATTAATAAAAATGGGAGAAAAAAAATTAGTATCCTGATATACTATACACCCTAATATGCATGCTTATGTGTCTCCACAGAAATATATGCGTACATATATAATTATGTACTTATTGGTATATCATTACATGCTTGTGGTTTCATATACTTATATGTATTCATATAAGAACACCATATACATACATATGTATATTATATCGCTTGAATTCGCAGTTTCATATTTTACAACAATATTTTGACGCATGTCAAGCGAGCAGCAGCAACTCGACGGGCGATGCAGCAGTCACAAATTCCACCACACACAACTAAAAGCACGCCTGCTGCTTATGCGTTTAGGTAATAGAAAATCAACGGTGTTTTCGGTACTTTTTCTATGGCATCAACCGACAGCATCGTTCCAAAAGTTTCGGTATTTCATTCCTTTTCCAGCTGTATTTTTTCACCCGTGGCATGCCACATACCATAATAGCGTGTGCACTACAGCAGATTAGCTACAACAGCATTCAACAGCGAGTACGAGAACAAATCAGCATAGGCATAGCAAAACATAGCATATACATACATATGTATGTATATAACAGTCACTGCGGGGAATTCTAGCGGACACGCAAACTACGCCCACTCGGCCAACCTCGCAACCTGTAGGTTCTGTGGGAGCGAACGCGCACACGCGCTTCAAAGCACATACTATAGTGTATACGATTATATGTAAGTACGTAAATAAATATATATGTAGAAAAATGTGGCATTTCGCTCTGGGGGCGGCTGTGGCCTTGCCACGCATTTTCATCCCAGCTCAGCGGCCAATTCAATTCGTCTGAGTTGAGCAGTCAGGCGTTGGTAGCCGCGTTGGAGATGGTGTAGACGATGGCAGCGACCGCGACCATGGTGATGATGATGACGGCAATTTTGCTGGAGGTGGAGGCAAAGGAGTGCCATTTGGGCGTAGTTGTGTTGGTTTGAGGGTTCTGTGCTGGCGCTACACTTCTAACCTGACGTGCCCGAGCATTTTATTCGTTTATTCCCCCGCCATTGCTGTCGCGCATTCTGAGTGAGTGGGGAGTAAATGAGTTACTCAACTGACAATTGCCTCGCTTTCGATTGTGTGGTTGCGGGGAGTTGAATTGAATGAGGTGCTGCTTAATGCCGTTCACACTGGTTCACGGGATTGATTGGCGTGATTTGCCCTGAAAACACTTTTCTTTTACTATTTTGCGTTATATATATATTACAGGTTTTTTTATTATCAACACAGCGATCAAATATTTTTTGTCAATTTATGGCGTTTATTTTTATAATTTTTTAGTGCGTAGAATTTTTATGAAAATAAAATATGAATAATAAGAAAGAACAGTTAACCGCGCTTCATAAGTTGTATGTGCTAACTTTTAATATATATATATAATAAATATATATTTTGCAGCTAAAATTCCTCTGAAATAAATGCTAATGTGTTGAAGAAAGAAAATATAAAGAACTTAATTTTCTACTTAAACTTGAAAATTTTCTTTAAACATTTTTTTAAAGTTCCATAAAGTAAAATAACAAAAATGCAGAAATCAGAAAGTTATGGATTCAAATAATTATTTCGAATTAAATTGGCAATATTCATATTTTAAAATAATATAAGCACTCTCCGATAGAAAAATTAAGTTGATTTATTGTGGTAGTAAAATACCTACATATCTGTTGTATAAAAATGATCTTGGAGAATAAAATCTTCATATAAATATAAATATATTTCACACCAATGTATTGATTCCTTTACTCAACACCGGAAGTGTTCTCATAAATATTTTATTACTCCGACCAGAACGTTTTTATGTAAACAAATTTTGGAATTTACAGGATACTACAGTGTGTAGTAAGTTTTTTAATAAACGCAGCTAATACGAAGAAAATAATTTATTTTTGAATTAAAAAAAATGTGCTAGTGCACACGAAACTTTGTTGCTGCTGCTTTATTTTCTCCCTCAAATGCGTTGAAGTGAAATATCGCATTAGGTTACGACATTTGCTTTCTCTTTCACGCAGCGGCCATCGCACTAATTATAGGTTATCGCTTGGTTTGGAATAAAACAAGCAGCCAATTGGCGGATGCTTGGCACAATGGGACGTTGCAGCATGTAAATATGTTGAAGTGAGAAGGCAAGCAGTTAAGCAGGCGACAAGTTTCAAACTCAGCCGAGAGCGTAGAGCGAGCAAGTGAGATAGCTTGATGCGCCTGAAAACTGCTACTAATTAATTGACGTAGCCTGTTTTCGCACCACTACAACGACAATTTGCGGCACCAACACGCTTGCACTCAAAAGAGTGTATTTTGGAGGGGAAATGAACGAAGTGAGCTACTCAATTTTATGAATGAATGGTTGCTTGCGCAATTTCTCTGAGTATTGTTGTGGAAAATCTATAGTTAGCATGAAGGATGTCGTTTGAAAAACTGGTTGAGAGAGTTTGAGCGGCAAATGTTGATTTATATTTGCAAGAATTAAAAGTTTACCAAATTGAAAAATGTATGTTTGTAGGTTTTTATCTAAATTTTTTAGCTGAAATGTATGTACATATAAATATGTAAACAATTTTTTTTTTGCAAATGATAAATAATTTAAAATTATGGTTGTCTCCTTAAATCATGCAATATAAATATCAGTAATTCCGTAATATAAATTTTATATAACATATGTATATATTTTTTTCTAATATAAATATAAAAAATTTACATAAATATTTTTCTAAAATATCTTGCAGATGTACTTTCAAGTATAGATACGTTGTAAATTTTTTAGAAATATATTTTACTATTTGGTATGCAACGGCAACAAAACACAATTCTTTGTTTTGAATTTTTTAGATGAAACATTAAAAAAATTAGACGCATTTACTTAATTTCAAATTTGAGATAAAAATTAAAAAACAAAAAAAAACGATTTTAAAGAACAGTTTTAAAAATATCAGTCAGTTACTTTTGCAATCACTCCGCGAGTGCGCTCTCTCAAACACTACATCAGCAGAGGCGCTACTGCGGTATAACTACTCAAGCACGTGTGTATACATACTTATATCAAGCGAAAAATACAACACACATTCATTTGATTTAACTGCATATACACATATGCAAGTATTTGCCTTTGTGTGCTGATGAATGGATAGACGCGTCCCAACCACGTTTGCCAACCAGCCAGCCGCCTGCTGCCATGCTTCATCGAACGCCACCACCACCACCAGCTATCTCCTGCACGACCCCTCTTGTGTTTGCGTGTGTGAGCCTTGCTTGACTGGTCGCCGTGTATGTTGCGCTCGGCAGTAGCGAGCACCGGTTTCTTGGCACTGCAACGCCGTATTCAAATCCGATACGCGCCGACACAATACATTGTAGAGCGCCGGAGCGCAGCATAGCGAGTGAACGACAAGCGTAACCATCAACAATGACTGTTTGTTGTGCGCTTAAGCTGTAGATACAACGAACAGCAGCAACAGCAATAAAAAATAACAACAAATATACATATAATACTACGCCTATGTATCTGCTGTTTGTGTAGTTTTGTTTTCCTCCCTGTTGCTTAGCCGTTCGGTTGGTTGGCTCATTGGTGTGTTGGCTGTGTGGCATTTGCTGTTTCATTTGCGCAACATTCATTCGTTGGGGTGCTGGCTGGCGTCAACCACGTTATTGCTACAAAGTGTACGCGTGTGCGCTTGTGTGTGTTTATTTATGTGCATTACATTGTTAGTTTATGTGTTGCCTTTGTGTTTGTGACTGTGGAGAGCTTTTTTCGCTTGTGTCGCAGCGGGCAGAACAGTCACCAGCATTTGTACGTACAGCAACGACGCCCGTCTATATTTGCGCGGATTCTTTTTGCGAATTAACAACGCGCAAGTGTATTTCCAACAACTGACAGCTCAGCCAAAGGCGTAAACAAAAACAACAACAGTTAAAAGTAAAAGAGAAATAGTAAAAAATAGCATAATTAAAAAAAACAAGCAAGCGCCCTACGTTCACAGTGGGCCGGCCGGTGTAGCTAGTTGGTATACGCGTTCGAATGGCAGCCGCAGCAGTGCTAGTGACAGTTGTTGGGACGGCTTGAGCACACCAAGCAAATAGCGAGCTGCGTATGAATTTTGCGAAAAACTAGTGATCGCTAACTAACGCGTCTAAGGAACTAAAATTTTAACAAAAATTAAAAACGTAGTGAATGCGGGATTTTTTTTCGAAAAATTGCAAAAATTTAAATTTTATCAACAATTCATACTATGTGTATGTATGCCTCATCTGATTGCGCGTGGCTATTGGAAGTCGTCAACAAATCGCCTGTAAAGATCCTGCGTCGATAAGCCAAGACAATCGGTATTCACACGCATCAAGCCGTTTCGCTTTTGAGCAGAAGGCGCCACGCTGCGCACCACAATTCAACTACCTGTCAACGGTTTGGCACTTTTTGTCGGATTAGCAGACGGACAAGGGGCACAACAGCGGCACTAAAAGGCAATAAGCGAGGTTCCACCAACACAATAAGGATTTTTAAAGTAGGAAAACGTATTATTAGAAGAATATAATTGAAAAAAGTGCCCAGTTCACTGGCAAAAACACAAAAATTAAAAAATTACGAAAAGGACAATAAAAATTACAATTCAAAATCGGATGCGTTTCTTGTTTGGCATTGTTAAAAGTTGTATTTGAAAAGAAATTCTATTTGTACTGTTTGTGCGCCGGTGTTGCAAGTAGTGAAAGGACGCAGAACCAAAATTTGACGGATAGTTGTGTAAAAGAAATGGTATGTATAATAAAACTGTGCGATAAGTAAAAAAAAACAACAAAACAAAACAAAAGAAACATATAACTTAGTGCAGAAAGAAATCTCAAACAATCATATAACAAAGTAAAAAGTGCAACAACAAATACTGCATATTCAAATCAGCACAAATCGTAATAAACAAAATTTCACCTAACTCGTGAACAACCGATAAAGTAAAGTGATAATGTGAGAAATTTGGCAATTACTAAAAGAAAAGAAAAACAAAAGCGCGTATTCCCTTGTTAGTGCAGAATTGTGATTGATGATTGATCACTCATGACATGTGACAACTTCCTCAAGTTCTCGATAAATAAAAAGAAAAAATAACAAACACGTCAAGGCATACGCATAATCCTCCGCAACTGTAGTGCAACTCAAACAAATTTGTCATAATTAATTCGGCATTTAAGTGTATATTTCAAAGCGGATGTTTTAAATAACAGCTAGTAAATAATCAAACAAAATCAATTGTTGTCAGTTATCGCTGCACTCAGCAGAACGCTACGCAAAAATGTTAACGGACATGACACCGACGGCCGGACAGTTGTACGGCTCACAAATACCCGCCATGGGTATGAACATCGGCAATATCGCAACGCATCTGCAAAAACCGCAAGTTAATCCGGTAAGTCATTTAAGTTGTTTAGATAAGATTTTTTGAGGTTTATACCTCTGTTATAGAGATGTGTGAAATTGAGACCTAGTTAAATAGGGAGAAGTGGTAGATTTGGTACTTGCTGTTGTTTTTCGAAAGACTATTAAATATCTACAAATAATTCTGAAAACAAAAAGTTTCTTAAGTCCACTTTCACACAGGCAACTTCTGTTGCTAATTCTCGGGCGATTCTCTTTTGCTGTCGCCCCTTGCGTTCACACGAGCAATTCTTGTTCGACAACTCTGTTCGTGTATTTCTCTCATTCTCTTTCATATAATATTCTCAACTTCTTGTACGCATCGTTTCCAAGCAAAAAATATATATTTCATTAACTAATTTGTATCGTTATTCTCAATTTTCTAGCACATTTTAGTTATATTATGCATATTTCTATATGTATTTGCAAATTACATACAAAATTAAATGATTAAATTCAAATTTTCAAATATATTGTAAACATTAATTTTAAAATGTGTGCAAATGCAACACTGTTACGTAGCAGCGAACTGTTACGAATAAGAACACAAAGCGTGTTGCCTGAACACAGCAGACTCGGCACGATTCTCCTCTCCTCGTCGCCCCCTCTCCTATAAAACTAAGAATTGCCGCGACAAAAATTGCCCGTGTGAAAGGGGTCTAAGAAAATCCATGAATCAAGAAGAGAACCACTAATTTGTTGGGAAATAATTTTTATAACTCTAAATCATTCTCATTTAATGTATCATATTATTGATTTAAACATATATTGCGTATTTCTGTAATATTATCAGCCTTATGAATTAAAACAAAGGGCCTCCTTGAGACCAACTGTACAATTCACCTTTAGGTTTGGTTAGTTCACTAAGTCACGCATAGACCAGTTTTGGTCCTTACCGATAGCAGATGGAGTTCCGACACATGGTCTATGAGTAGTAATCATCCTTTAGAATGCTAGTGCTTAACTCGAATTTTAGATAACTTGGCTTCACTACCGATACCTCTTTCTCTCATACTTTGAGGTCCCAATTGCTTGCAGCGTCGTGCCTTGATTTTGACATCTCATGCAATTAATTAATTAATTTCTATATAAATATATGAAAAATGCTTTTGCTCCGACTTAGAAATTGTTCAATTGTTTTGATGAGATCGCGATCAGACTTCAGAACATGTTCAAAGAGATCACTGTAATGTTATGTGCCTAAATAGTAAAGTCATGTAATTTTTCGATTAGGTAAAATACAAAATGAAAATAAGGTACTCGTATTATGAAGTAGTTCATAACAGACCTTATTTATGTTCATATTTGTATTTTACAAAAAAGAATAATACCTAAAAAAAGTTAAAGTTATGTTCTTTTGCAATGGTTCTTAAAAGGTTTGGAAATTTAACTTTGTCTTTGCATATTGGCTCAATTTTAAGCACTTTTCTTAGCAATTTGGTGATATGATATAATATCAATATAGAATTTTCTTCCGCCATATTCCATATTTTTTAAGGATAATACTGATAGTGAAGAATTAAGTCAACCATTTTTTTTCTAATCACAGAATGACTGGGGGTAAATGTTGTTCCCTTTTGAACCATTAAATTGTTGCTTTGAGAACGGAACTAACAACAAGCTTTTCATGTTTCCGCTAAAGATTTCGAAATCATACCTTTGTAAAGAAGTCATTAAATTTTGGTATAGCTCGAAGCATTTCACTGAAATGTAGACCACTTCGCTAATGCTAGGTTTCGAAGCGGTATGCTCTGATTTTCAGTAAAATTCATCACTCATAGTGTTGTAAGGTTTTTTGTAACTATTTTAATTACATAATGAAAGTATGCGTGCTGAAATAACGAAAAATATTTTTTACTATAAATATAGATCCCACACTTGCCGAACGCGCTAATTAATGTGTTGAGCATGTATTTAAAAAAATCGTTTAGCAAATTGCAGTTTATGAGAGTTTTCGGAAAATATTAATAAGAAGGTAGTGTGAAAATATATGTATATATGGAGGTATGTAAATTCGGCAAGCGTTTATTATAGGCTGTAAGCCGCCAACTGGCTAACATAATGTAAAGTATAGGAAACAGAAACAGAAACACTGAAATAATTTATCTTAGTGCTACGGAGGTTATGTGGGGAATGAAAATAACTAATCGGAGAAACTATAACACCAATAAGTCATGATTAGCTTTGAAGTCGTAACATATAGGCTAGCTTAGACGCAACCACAGCGGCTAAAAGTAATATTAATAGCATTTATGACAACGGACTAATTAAATTTTAAATATAACTTGAATGCAAAGAAGGTTAATAATTTAAGAAATAGAGCTAAGTAACAATATTGAGTTCGAAAATGCCACAACAGTGAAAAAAGTAACATTAACATATGTATGTGTATATGTACATACAGCGGTATAGCCGCCAGATGCTCTAACGCTAACACGCAGGTATCGGGTATGCAAATTAGTAGTAAGCAGCCAGTTGCCACTTCAGGGAATCAGTAGTGAATAGAACATACCAGTATCTGTTACCATGTACTTACATACACATGTATGCACAGAATCGTTTGTAAACGGCCCGCTGGCGCTTTACACGCTACTAAAAGACTTGTAAGCTTCCAGCCAAATTGTGGCGAAAATACATTTAACAAGAAATATTTCACAAAATCTGGCCTATAAGCTTACACACATGTACAAACCAATACCTTAGATTAACATACTAGTAAAGCGTTACAACAGGCATGCCGGCGCTGTGGCATACATACCATATATTAAAATTAATACCACATCAATCATTTAGCAATCGAGGCGGTCAAGTTCAAAGCAACGCAAGCTTTGACTAGGATCAAGCCACCTATAACAGAGACAACAACGCATATTAGCACTGGGAAAAAATATGAAAATGTGAAAACGTGCACATACATACATACATACTCGTACATACAAATGGATTTTAGCTCGCAGGCACAAAAATTAAACGTAGCTTATAACGAGTGAAGTTACACATGCGCATTGGTTTTAATTAAAGCGTTTAACCGCGCCAACAAAACAAAGCGGCTCAGGCTCAGCCAGTAAGTAGATACACTTAAAACAACAACAGAAAGCATATGTGTGTGTTTATATGTGGTATGGGTCAATTCGAATTCGAAGTTAAAGATTTAGTAATTTTTTGGTGGCGTGTTTTGATGATTTAATTTTTTCTCATCATTTATCTTGCGTGTGTGCTTATGTTTAAAGCCTTTTAAGCAGTTAGTTGGCGGTGCGAGCATGAACGCAGCCGCACCGAAATGATAAATTACCAAGACAAACTGAAATTAACATTTTAGCTTTACACTCTACGGACTTTATTAAGCGCTTTATATATAAGCGCTTTTCTTGCAATTTCTTATAAAGACAGTGGTGTTTAAGATTACATGAGGTGCAAATCTGAATATTTTATTGGTGTATAGCGTTTAGTGACTTTTCCTTATGCCTTAATATTGTAAATCTTTCTAAAGAGTGCTTTCTCCATTGACGCAATTGTAACGCAATTCAAGGAATTTGAACTGATCTTGGAAAAGTTTTCGTTGTTCTCATTGTAAATCTAGCTTCTTAAGCTATTTTCTGTATATACTACCAACTTTCTAAGTGTGAATCGGTTTCCTTTCTTTTACAGTTATCTCCAAAATTCAAAAAAAAATTTATCAAAAATCTCAAAAAAACAAAAAAATTAACGAAAGTCGAACTATGAAAACTTCTATTGTGAGACAAGGATTTTCCAATTACATATTTGTTGTTGTTTTAAAGAAAACACAATTTTTCAAACCGAGTAGTAAATTTTATATATTTTAGACAAATATTATGAATACATTTAGAATTATTTTCACTGATAATCTTAATGCGACGTTAATATATGTATAAATACTCAAGAGAAGTCGAACCTCTATTTGAGGATAAAATATTATTTTTATTGAGGATAAAATTATTTATAATGTGTGAGAGAATGTAATTTCCAAAAAAAATGTTGTCTAACTTTATCTCCCTTTTTTGAACAAATCATTAAAAAGCCTTTGGGAGGTATATATCTATATCTATATAATTAATCATTCGTTAGATTTCATGTACTCTTTATATTTAAAATATTTTTTTAAGAAACGCCGTTTAGTTTGTTATGAGGTATAATGCAAAATATGATAATGGCGCCACAATATTATGAGATGCGCTGAATTATTTTCACAAGAGCTGGATAACAAAAAAAAAAATGAAAATTGAAAAAGAACAAATCGAAATTAACAATTACCTAACGGCTCGTTTGTATTTCCCATCGAAGCGGCATATAGAGTTTAACAAAAGAAATTAAGAAATAATATTTACATACGAGTACCTTACCATACCTTATACTATATGTAAATATATGTGCGAGCAGCGAGCACAAAATGCGGAAAGCATTTTATGAGGCGCATTCATTGATCGCGCCACAAACGCCAACTAAGCGATCGGTGTGTATTTACCGCTGTGCGGCTTTATAACAAAGGCAAAACCGCCGTGTCATTTATTAATTTTGTAATTAATCGTATTAAAAAGTCGAAGATTATTAAAGTAAATATGAAAATGAAAATCATGTAAATTATCGAAAAAGAGGACGAGTTGAGAATTGTGCTTGTGCACTAAATTGGGAGCCACCGGTGCGCCCACTACAACAGCACAACAACAAAAAATCTAAGCGCGGTGGTCAGGTGTGCGCTGCTGGAGATAGTGTAAGCGCCGGCAAGCGCTAAATATTTCCTTCAAACGCCGGACTGATTTTGAAGTCGCGCTCTCGCGCATTCACAACCGCGCGCAGACGCGTTAACCGCAGGTGGTGGCCCGGTGCTGCGCGATGCCACAGTGGCGACTCGTTGTCAGCGGTGTCTTTGTTATCAAACTATTATTTAATAACTTTTAATGAGTTTTCTATCCATTTAATGTAGCCGAAAATATGAATAAACTGCCGTGCGCGGCATAAGGCAGGGTTAAGCGGCAGCAGCCATTTGCAGCGGCGCGTTCAATGATTTTTTTCTTTTCACTTAAGTGTATAGCGCCACATAGCGTTGTATACGCCATTAACAAATGAAATTAGTCGCCATGACTTTGCTAAAAAGCGGGCA
This sequence comes from Zeugodacus cucurbitae, assembly GCF_028554725.1. Lineage (NCBI taxonomy): Eukaryota > Metazoa > Arthropoda > Insecta > Diptera > Tephritidae > Zeugodacus > Zeugodacus cucurbitae. The sequence continues at coordinate 31,914,685 of NC_071670.1, forward strand.
ATTGTCGAGCTTAATTGAAAAGAGATGCAGCGCGACTCACTGAACATAACAAAAGTCAAATGCGCTATACGCATTGGTCTCGACATTAACATGGTTTCCTATGTTTTTATTACATTTTGTTTTTTTTTTTCGCTTATCTTGTCTGCTAAAAGTCAGCAGTCAGACAGCCAGTCAGCCAGTCATTCAGTTAGTTTTTCGTACGCATTCAACCACCAACGACTACAGCAATATATATATGTGTGTGTGTAGCTAAAAAATTGTATTAACTATAAGCGCTCGCAAGTAGATGATCGGCGCATCGGTCTGCTTGGTGCGCATGCACATCACTTCGACGCGTTCGAAATACGCCGCTGACTTGCAAGTTCCTTTGAGTTGCGTGGCAGCAGCGCAGCACATTGGTTATTGCGCGGGAAATTGTGGCACCAGAAAAGTCATAAATAGACCTATAAGGGAAGAAATGCGTTGGAAATTGCTTAATGCCGCTTGTGACTTTAGCGAGCGTTGATACTCTCTGATTTTTACATATCCACAAATGTCATGTAGAAAAAGTTGTTTTGCATGTTTTTGTATTGCTTGTATTATGGGCATCATTATGAATGGTTATTACGATATATTAAGGTGTTTTTATTATGAGTTTTACAGTCTGTTTTTTTCATGACTTTTTTCTTGTTGTTGTATGTTTTCTTGCTGCAACGCTAAATTTTATGACTGGTCATTGTTTAATTACTGCAATCGTGCTACTGATTGTCGTGATTATTGTTTTATTTTACTTACTTTAACACTTTTTACAATGCTCAAGTGGGCATGGAAAATCAAATAACTATAATTTTAATCTTGAGTGAGAACTTAGATAATCTAACTGATAACAGTAAATAATTTAATAAAGATAATTTGTTTGTTTTTTCTGTTATCACTGTGTTCTGATATCACAATAGATTACATATTAGCAATAAAAAAATAGGTTCCCTTCTTAATGATTTTTTTATAATATTGATTTTTTTTTTGTAATTTTGGTTTTTCGAAAGGCCTGTGTAAACTGTGAAATGTCATTAAATTTTTCGACTCTCAAATATGCTATATATCCCTCATATAAGAAAGAAGTTCCTGTCATATAATGGTCTCTATATAGGCATGAGCTAAAAAATTTGAGTATATTAAAGAAATTTGTGTACAGATTCCGCATTTTAGAATAGTAAAATACAAAAAAAAATAGTACATCAAACGCTAACCGTTAGAAATTAAATATTGTTTTTCATATTTCGTTGCGCATATTAACTCATACTTCAATAAATACAGCTTATATAAATTCTCAAACACTTCTAAATCTATAAAATATATATATACATGTATATCTACATCTATACAATATATATATAAATATATACAAAATTGAATCGTGAATTCCACACTTCTCAACGTTGAATATAAAATAAATTAAAAACATAAAATCATTTTAAATCGCAATATGCGGATTTGGCCAGAGACTCACAGAACAAGCTTTCAAAGCGCACACAGAAATATCGATTGCAATTTCAGAAATTAAATTTCTTTGCACGTTGCGCGATCTTTTGGTATGATTATCACAATTATCTGCAATTCAGACGATAAATCATTTTACTCTTTGTTGTTGTACTTGTTGCAGTTGTTATTTTTATTGTTGTTGTCGGCTTTGAGTGTGCGTGCGTTCGTTTTAAGTGCAATTTTTCTGTTATTTTTATTATTATATCATTTTTTATTTGTATATGTTACTTATGCTTGGATATACGGACGCTTATGGTATAGTAGTTGTTAAACAGAAAGCAAGAAATCAAAAGTGCTTTGGCATGTAGACAGCTGTATAGTTGTAGGAGGATGCCTTAGAATACATATAATATGCCTTTAATAAAATCAATTCAAGCTAACTGTAGAATTCTGTGATCTTATTCCTAAAATAGTTTCGAATCTAAAATTGTTGGATTCAGAATAAGTGCTTTCGTTTATTCGTTGTAGATTTGAAAAATATCGGATTTCCAATTTTGTAATAAATTTAGAGAGCTCGAGTTCCGCTAACAATTCAGACCGTCTTCAATATTTAATATTGATAACCACCTTAACTTGGAATAGGAGAAACAATAGAAGATTTAGAAGGACGGGTAGCCTGGGAACCAAGCGGTTTACTTATATTAGAATTTACTTTTTTCAATAATTCCATAATATTTATATATATAATCTTAAACGGTTACTTAATTTATGTATTTAATTATAAAGCAACTCAATTCATATGTTACAAGTTTAAAAATTTAATGTATTTTGACGTTTTGTCTTCGAAAAATCGCAGGAATTCTCTCTAGATGTCGAATAAAGAATTCGAAAAGACAAACTATTTCTAATTAATTTTAAAGAATGCTGTCGGGTTTCAAAGCCTTGGCGGTTACGCAGATCTGAAAGTCTTGGCATTTTTCGAAGGGAATAAACTTTAGATCTCCAGCATTTGTATAGTAAATGTGAGTTGAAGCAACTTCGAAAATATGTGTTTTCGTTTACGATATACGCCAATAAACGACCTACTTTTAAATAGTATCCTGGCTATTGAGTAGAGACATCTATCGGTCAAGCTATATTAGTCAAAATGTCTGCCGAACCAGCAACTATTTCGGAAAAGATTTATAGACAAAGATAAATACCAGTCAGTGGAATAAGAAGAGGTCTATGATAATCTTCTGCTTAAAATATTCTACGTAGAAATATTAACTACGAAAAGGAAAATGAGAGTAGAAATATAATTCATTAGATTTGGATCGAAAGTGCAACCATAGAACTCTAACTGTATGTATGTCTGTGCTTATAATTACTGAGCAATTTAAGTATTATTTTTCTTTATGACTTTTTCAAAACAAATACACGTTTCTATAATTTGTCCACTTAGTTCGCATTTGTTTTTGTTGTAAACAATGCTGCACTTTGCATTGCGCGCAATTTACCACTTTTAAAGAAAATTATTTATGAGCAGTGCTTACTCTTAATTACAATACTCAATGCGAAATAATAGCTATAATAATATTGACTACCTTTCAACACTCGGGCATGATTTTTTAGTTATGCAACAGCTATAAATAATTTTAATCAAGTCGTTTAATTAAAATACTCGTAATACTCGCATGCGTATATTCTCATGCTATGCCAGGCAGTTAAAGTGTCATGTTTATCTTTTACAACTGTGTAGCATACATAAGTCGTCAATTGCCTGTAGTAGAAATAATGTTCAATGGTGTCGCTTAATTTTCTTTACTCACATTATGTCTGTTTGTGTATAATTCTGATTCTCTTAAATTCTTTTTTGTCCTTAGGAAGTGTATTGTTTATTCTGCTTACTGTTGTTAGCATATCGACTTTTAACACATCGCTTTGCCAACCAATCCAAACCAATTTGTCGTTAGCAGTTACTCGTTCCTTCACTCGGCATCGTCAGTTTACACACTTTGTCCCAGTTTGTGTATTGAATTTCACTCGGCTGCCGCCACACAATTCTCCTTTTGGGTCGCTAATGAGCGTAATTACACTCTGAAATTAGGTTTTTTCAGCTCTTCTCGTTTAGCTGATTTTCACTGCCATTCCATAGCATGCTTCTACTACATACTGCAGACCCTTGCTGTCGAACTTTGGCAAATTATGCCTCATGAGCTCATACTCGGAGTTCATACAAAGGTTACTATGGTTGTACGAGTATGTGTGCTCTGGTAGTTAGGCTCATTGCTGTGTCAATCCTCATTTGAGCAGCTCTTCATTAGTGGACACATGTACATCAACGCTCGGAATGTCGAAGCACATATACGTATGTATGTAATGCTCCCAAATTAGCTGAAAATTCGTATACATTCACATGCATACAGGTCTATGTGCCCACATATGGTTTTCATAATTTTCATTTGCTTGCTCATATGTACAATGTTAAACTAATTTGACGTGTTTGTATTAACCTTGGCTAGCAATAACAAAAACAATAAATAAAATATTAACAAGGTGACAAGCGCTGACGTACGCCAATCGGGTGTGGCGATTAGTTAATGCGAGCAACTACTTGTCTACTTATATACATATGTACATACATATGTATATATAAGGGTATATCAGCAGTGAAGCGGTTTATGGGTTTGTGGTTTATGGGCTTATATTAGATCACGTAAATGGGAATTGCTGCCATTGAAGTAATAAATATATAATAAAGCACTGAGTGACTTTATTTACATATTTTCTATACGTAAATGTATATATGTATGTATATATATATGGAATATGTGATAGAATTAATAATTCTATTAATGATTTCAAAATAATTTTATTTTCTAAGATTATGAACCAAATAGGTTTTTGAAACGAACCTCCTATTATTAAGGAGTTCTAACTGAACCAAACATACCGTTTTTATTTAAAAGGTTATATTGTTAAACGCGGCTGGAGTTCAACCTTGTCTATGTATGGCTGATAACCAGCCCACAAAGAGATGTAGCGCAAAGAGATGATTTTCTAAAATATCCTTCGAAACAGTAATTTTTAAATATATTTAGGAACAAATATAAATAAATTATTGATAACTTTTGTTCTTTAAAAAATGTTTAATAAAACAATTTAATCTGTAAAAGATCTTCAAGATTTACCGATAATGTTTCTTGTACATATTTTCTAATACTAATAATTTTATATCAACAGCATCTAAAATTTCTATATAATTTTGAAAAAGTTGATTAGGTGAGGAATGACCATTTTGCTTGTTGTAGATCTAAAGTGTTTTTCAATAGGAATGCTACAAAAGTAGACCGATGGAACCAGCAAACGTCGCCTTATTTTTTCCCGCTTTTTTGACATTTATAATCAGTAAGGTTTGGCATTTTAGCATGAAAGGATATACGATCCAACAACGAGTCAACATTATTAAAATTTACTTCCGAAATTGAGCGTCCTGTCTTGTAAGATCAACAATTGAGCGTCTAGTGAATCCACAGGCACAGTACAAAATGTTCCCCTGCCAGTGAGACAAAGAAGTGACCGTATTGTGGAGAATATTACTGACGAATATCGAACGTGAAATTGCAGCAGTATCGGCCGACTTTTGTCTTATTGAAAAACGTTTTATTAATTTTCACTATCTTGTTGGTGTCACCACTACCCTCTTCGGTGACAGGGAACATAGATATTCTAAGACGCTCTTTAAAATAAAAATTTTGTATAATTTTAAGATATCAAATCAATTACATAAATGAAATCCAATAAGAAAGTAAAAAAAACTGAAGATAAAATATTTAAAAATTGTGATTCGAATATGTACATATGTCTATGTGCAATCTTTGACAACTTGATAAAAGAACTGTATGGTATGCATTTGCCAATTTAGCATGGCATAACGCATCCTTTTGCCATTTCTCCAACGACACAGATAAAAAGCCAGAAGCCGCTCGAAGACCACATTATGCTAAATAAGTGCTGCTGTGGCAACTAGCTGTTGGTAAATAATGCATAAATGTGTTTGTGTGCATTTGCGATTAACGAGCGCATCATTAAACACACTTGCAACGACTTCATTTATTGCTTTAACAGCTTATGCGCCACATAGAGCTGATTATGGGGCAATAAAAGTGGTTGGAGGGCAATAAAAAAATGTTGAAACTGAAAAGCAAATAAATTCAAAAATGAAGCGCGCACTTACATATGTGCATGTATGTATGTATATATTCATGATGCGTTGACAGCTACAAGTGTTGCACAAGTGTACATATGTTTGCCGAAAACCAAATGCAGCACTGCCTCTGTGGTACGCATATTGTATATTGGGGCAGCAATCAGGCAAGCATAACGCTCTTCGGTATCAAAGTAAAAATAAATCACTGCCTAAAGGGCGTAAATGAGCAGACGTAAATCATTTCACAGTCCGTGGATATTTATGAAACAGCGTTTCCCAAATTGTCAACGCATTTGGATTCAAAGGCTGGGGAGTTGGAAAAATAGCTGTGTCGTAAAAGTGTGTACTTGTTGCAGCTTTGTTGACAGTTTTAGTTCCTTTAATTTTTTTGCTTTTAATATATGCTTTGATTACGAGCTTGCGAAGTTTGTTTTATTTTTGAATTTTATGCCCCCAAATATTGACAGACACTCATCACCTACGGGTTTTTAAATTTTTTATTAGTTTATTTTTAATGCTGTGTTGAATGCGGGTGGCAACTTGTGAAAATAAACAGACGGTGTAAGTATTTAACAACCTGTAAACCAAGCTGTTTAAAAGATTTTTTTACAACCCGTTACAAATATTTCCGTTTCCTTTGACGACTCACTACCTTTATATTATTTTACAGTAGTGATGGTAGTGGACAGACCAAAAGACTTATACTTTGAGTAAAGAAGAAGTATAGTAGTATTACTGGTAGGGAGAGCTCTTAGCCCAGAGGAGAATCCTTTAGAATGACCAGAATGTAGAGCTTACGCCGAGGATAACACTAAGGCTGGGGTTACAAAAATTCCAATTTAAAAGAAATTGGTGGTCTAGGCTGGTGAAAACTCAGAAGTTCTAACTCATCGAGTGAGTTGCCTAGGATCATAAAGAGCCCTTTGAAGGCTTTTATGTGCAGCAGCTTGAGACGCTCTAAATCCCATCAAATTGTCGAAATATACAAAATCATAATCGCAATAAAATTTTTAATTACAACAACATAGCGTAATATTTATTGCCACATAAAGATGCATTTAAAAGATATACCGTTAAGCAAATGAACCTAGCTACTTAACGGTAACGTGGGTTTACTCTCAACCACGCGAGTATAGTCCCTCACACTCACATACATACATATTTATATCTCTGGATACTTTTGAACGCATTCGCTACGGTACTAGAAATTTTAACCCCTCACACATCATGGTCCTAAGTAGCCGTAACGAAAACAAATCCACTGACATGTCAGTTCAGGACCGTTGCACGTTTGTCTTTTGATATTTCATATATTTAAGTATATAAGTGTGTAAGTGAGCGGCGCATATGGCAGACCAGCGTGTATTAACTTCTAAATGATAACAACAACAACACCAGAAACAAATACATTTTGTGGCCGCCTGTAGCGTGCAACACAAAAGACTAGCGCTATGTCCTTTGCTGCCGCTTCAGCATCATCCATCCTTCGTGTGTGTAAAATGTCCTTTGCATGCACGCGCTGTACCACTTTTCTGCGCTCTGCTCTGCTATACCTTCATCACACGCTATTGTGGTTGCCTTTTGTTGCAAAGCTACTGTGCCGTTGTGCCTTTATGCTGCATTGCCTCAGCATTTGCCTCAGTCTCAGTCACACAGCAGCGTTCAACTCATCGCTGACCTTCTGTGCTCTTTTGCTTCTCTGCCATTCTGTGCAATTGTGATTTAGTGCTACACTTCGGTTTGTATGTATGTACATTGCAGCCCAGCTGACTAGCTGTCCTGATGGCATGAAGTAATTTCGAAAATAGCAACGTTTCGCAGACAATAGCTCAAGTACTTGAGATTATTGTTTATGTTGTGTCCTTTGACGCTTGTTGTGTGTGTTTTTTTCACATTCACTCTTCTTTGCTCTGTTTACTTTGCTTTTGTTCAGCTAGCTTAATTTGTTCAACAAAATTGTTTTAAGTTCGAGTTAACAATGTGCGAAATCCGCTTATCCGCTTTGTTCGAGTTTTGCTGTGTTTTGCTTTTGTCGGAAAAATGGCTTCCACCCGAAATTATTTGCTAATGCTTTGATTTTTTTTTGTAAATTATGGAAATCAAAACAAAAATTTATACTTTTTTATTCACGCTGTGACAAAAGCGGATTTACAAGCATTAAAGGTATAGGTATTATCTAGGTATCTTACCTTACAGGTTTATCAGTTTGTAAAAAAATGTGTACGACTCCATAATTATTGTGGAGATTAGTTGATATTTTGGCTAGATGATATCTTGAGCCTATGTTTCTATCTCTTGACCACCCTTGAAAACGATGGTTAATTCGCTTTGATGAATCACTATGTTGGCGATTTACACTTTACACTTAGAAATTTCCATAAATAGTAGGAGAAATGTTAAGAAGATGTTCACCAATTTAATATTAGCTGGTGATTCAAGGACCTTTATTTATTTTATGTGTATTTATGGATTTATGGCAAGACATGGATCGGAGACCGTTACTTATCGTCGAAACGTTTGAGCCTATCACAGCGATGTGTCAATCTCAGTCTTGCGAACGTTGAATATTGGCAAAAAAAAAACTTAATATTTCCACCTCCCATTCCTTCAGGATTCCTAAGTTCAATGCATGTAGCCTTTCACAGTCTTTAGAGAGTACTCCCTCTTTTGTGTTAAGTTGAGCTTTGTTAAAAGAAAGTACTTCAGTCGACTCCTTGCTTTCCGCTCAGAACCAAAAAGATTTCGTCCGAGCCAATCGAGCTGGTTCTGCTTGTTAACTAATGTTTCTCGAGAGATCGAGCGCTTAAACGCAATAAGACCGAAATAGCTTGTTGGCGGAAGGTCTCAATAACGGATTTTAAGACTTCAGCTTAAATCTGCAGGGCTGGCGAAGTAGGTTCTAAGGTCAAAGTATTAATGGTTGGTATCTGGTAAATCTTGTATCTAACGCAAGTCGTGTAGAGTTGTAGAACAACATTATATTACTAATTCACTTCAATTCTTTTTCTTCTGTAAAAGTTTATCATTTTTAACCATCTGTTGCAAGCATGATTTTACATCGATTTCTGAACGCATATTCCTAGCTTTCTTTTCTCTCTTTAATATTATTTTTAATAAATATCAAATAAATGCAAAATAACGCTGCATAATTCGTTGTCGCTGTGTAAGAGCAAAGAGCTCACAGGCGACGCAGGACTCGCGAAACAACCAATGTTGTTGCTGCTTCTTTAACATGAATAAATTTCGCTCCGAGCGCCGCAGTGTTTGTCTATGAATATAAAATATACAAAAGATAAATGCGCTGAAAACAGGTACAACAATTCAAAAATTTTGAGAAAAAATATGCAAAAGTAAAAATGGCTAAATAAAATAAAAGACTTGTTTGAATATGAAAAATAAAGTGGCAAGTGAATGCCTTTGCATTGGCGCACAATGCCACGTAATGTTTATGAAATTGTGTTGCAACGGTGTGCACGGCCATTGGTGGCTGTGGAACGTCAAAATTGCCTGGAAGGCGCCCAAAATGCAAAACGTACGCTCACACAGATTAGCGATTTCGCCGCGCTTCATCCCAACTCGTCGCAACCGCTATGTGGCTATGTTTGTACGCTGGTAATGGTGGTGTGCTTAAGCATTTTGCATGGTTGGTCGTTCCACCGGTCGTTTGCTGGTGGCATGATCATGTTGCGCAGACGCAGTGAGTTTTTGGTCGTTTTTTTGTACGCTTAGTGCCTTACTGTTCATACTGTGATCTTGTCAGTCGTCGACTCATGGACTTATGTATGCATGTGGCTGGCGCTTCGCGGACGTGTTGTCTTTTTCGAAATTGCCCGATTGACATTCTAATGCGATTCGTTTGGGATTTATTTACATGCAATATGCAACATTAAGAAATTCTTATGGCATTCGCCGGAGAAAAGCATCTGGCATGCTTGGCGTTAGTGTTGCACGCTGTGTTTATCTTCCTTTTTTATGTTTTTTTTTTTTACTGTATTTTGGGTTCATGTTTTCAACTTCCACAACTTGGTTCAAAAGCTTAAAAAATTTTAAACTTTCTGTCAAATTTCGAGTAGTTTTGTGTGTGTGTTGCGTTTCACTGCTGGCAGTTAGTTGTGTGCATATTACTTGCTATCATCGGCTGATCAGCATCGGTTTAGCTTTCAACAATCTTTTGTTGACGTTACCTTGTCTTACTTGCCATTATTACCGCTGTTGCCGTGCGTTAATGTTGATTATCCTGCAGCTCTGGCGCAGCAAAATGATTGATTTTCCATGGTCTCATGTTTTCACTGCAAGATTTTTGCAGGCGATTCAAAGTGATTCAACGCTTTAACAAATATAGCCAGCAGTATGAGAGCCACCACAAATTTCAAAAAATTGATTTTTTTTTATTTCATTTTCTTAATGTACGTATATTTAAGAATACACACAGAAAATTTCATAACGTTCCGGTGAATATTTTCAAAGTTACAAGCAAATCAAAAATTTGAAAAGGCGTTTCAGAGTGCTTGGAAGTAAGGTCCAAACTTTAAACGCGTTTTTCTCAAAATGGTGTTTTCAAAGCCGGTGACCAACATTACTCAAAAACGGCTAGACCGATTAGTCTCAAATTTTAACACGACCTTCTTAAATATATTTTTTAGTAATTAATCGAAGATTTTTTCTCTCCGATAAATATTTCTTTTTATAAACAATTTAAGGCCGAAATTTCGGTGAAGAATCGATTTTTTTTTTGAGAAATCGCCATTTTGTCAAAAAATTTTATTTTGCTTATTCCTTCGATTAATTATTAGATTTAACATTATTTTAACGAAATCCGTTTGGTTTTTTAATTTCGGATGATCCAGTTCCGAGATATAGTGGTCACCGCAAAACGTCTTTTTTGAGAGGAGCTCCTGGAGATCAGCTGTAGTTCTTTTTCAAATAAATATTTTTACTAGTACTAAGTCTTAAAATACAGTTAAAAGATACCATAATATGTGTATAAATTTTTGGATCAATAAATTAACGTCTAACTGTATATAACCCCTTAAACGATAGTCTAAAGAATATAGAGATCATTATATTTTTTGTTTAAATAAATCTATCTATTAACTCTAGTCACAGAGAAGTTACAGACATAAAATTAGTAAACCATTAGAATGCATCAGTTTTGAGTTCATTTCTTTTATATGAGATCTCTGAAATTAAATTAAACTCGTTCATCTAGTCAGTTTAGATCTTTAGTTGTATCGTCCAGAACAAATATTGAGTTAAAGAATAGAAAAGCATTCTTCGGTGTTGCTGTTCAAACGTAATTAAAAATTGTAAAGGCAAAGAACTAAAAAAGGAGAATTAAGAGTGTAAGGTGTTCGAAATATACCGAAATATTATTTGTTTGTGTCGATTATTATTATATTATGTTTTTGTGGTTGTAGCACAATAAATATTATTCTTTTTAACTGACGTAGACAGCGCTTTCGCGGTTATATCCGATTTACAACAGCGGGCCATTCGTTCTTGCTTCTCGCTGTTTGCCGGCGATTGGTAATACAAGACGGGAATAATGTAAAGTTTGTTTTTGATACTCAGTCCAAAGTAGCACCTGTTTGCAAGAGTGATTCTGCGATGGATTTTAAGGTTGACATTATTATTGGTGTTAATGCCGGTTCTAAGATAGACAAAATTATCTATAAGTTCAAAGTTATGACTACCAACTGCGATATGCGAGCCAAGTCCCGAATGCACTGACTGTTTGTTTGATACCAGGATATATTTCGTATTGTCTTCATTCTACACCAGACCCATTCACTTCGCTTCCTTATCTAGTCTGGTAATAACAGAACAGCGTGCTTATCTAGGCATATTTAAAGTTCTATATCTTTTTTCTGGAACTTAATCAAAGTGATATTTGTGTGTCAAAAATCATATTATTATGCTAAACCTCAAGTTCCGAAAATAATTGGAATACAGTTCTTGAAGATATTTCACAATTATGGTTTAAAATTAATTTGCGTTATATTAACCGGCTTATTTCAAAATTTTCTTTCGATAAATTCTTACAAGCTGTGAATAATATCATTGCAAAAGTTGGTTTCATTTGTTATGAATGAGAGTTCTACAAAAAATATATGTATGTATATGAAAGTCGTCGAACCATACTACCACCAAGACGCACAAACCATACATATGTACATCGCAAAAGAAAATAAACCGTACAGTACTCGTGTAACACACCCAATTCTTCCAAATGTAGCGATTGCACTCGCCAGCACAAATATGCAGATGCATATCGGAAGGGGGAAATACGTACGAATGGGCGTTGACGAAAAAATATTTTATTGCCTGCGAAAGCAAAAAATAGAGAAATTGAAATGGTGAATAGTTTATTTTCTGTTTTTTTTTGTTTTTTAATTTCTAAGTGAATGAAAGATGTTGTGTTTGTGTGAGTATGGCGGTTGTGGCATGGAAATTTTATTGACGTCGAGTCACTGTGAATCTATGTATGTATGCACATATATACTATATAATCCGACTACACATTTTACTTTTTCATATTTTAACATTTCCACTCTTTGAATATAAAGAAAAACGAAAAAAAAATGATTATTTAATTTTCCAAAATTTCCCGCATTACATAGGTACAGACTGCTACAGCTTGACACACTCCATTCATATTTTATATAGTACAAGAGTGTCTAAAGGAGATATTAATAAAAAATGTAGAGATGGCGCATAGCGGAAAATTTACATACACAATTTTCATTTGAGTTTTTTGTCTAAATTTCTTTTCAACAAACATTTTGCTAGCTGTTCGGCACGAGTGCTTGATTTTCCCTAACTTGCATGCCAGTTACACTGGCGGTGAGACAGTGGTTGTAGAGGGAAATTCAAAATTCAGCGTTAAAAGTTGCAAAGAAATTTTCGCTGCAATTGAAACGTAACGAAATGTGTGTGTAGAACACGCCCACTTTGCAACGCTATGTGACGTACGAAAGAATGCCACGCACGACGAAGTTTGGACGAAATGCGGCGACAAAGCGACGGCAAAGAAAAATGTTGTGTGAATCCAATTGATGTGCAGTGACTTCTTCTGATATATTTAAAATGTGTTCAACAATAAAATTGGCAAATTGGTCGTATTGCAAAGTTGCTTCGTGCAACAGTACTACTATGTGGCATGCATATACAGAGTTGCTTCCAGTTTCGTTGGAATTCCATTTACGTTTTATTTCAGCACCCATTCAAACGTTGAATTAACGCTTTAATGCATCACTAGTGTGTTGAAATTTCATTCAGTAATTTGTGTTGTGAGATTGCAACACAACTTTGTGGCGCATTGCGTTCTATGAACTCTTGAACTCCGCGCTGTTTGTCAACTGTCACGAGAAAGGAATGACAAATTTGACAATGGATTCTTTAGAAACGTTCATTTAGAGATGCACACATGAATGAATTGATGTAGTACTTTGCGATAGTGGCAAAGACCTAAGAGACAATGTAAACATGTAGAATTTTCGATATTTAAATTTTACATACATATATTCACATGATTTAGATTCTGGCATAGAATAATAAATTGAAATTGATTTTACTTTAAATTTTACCACTTTATTTACTTTGTTTTTGTTGAAGCTCTATCAACAGATTATCTCAAAAAGTAGGAACTCCATCTCTTATAGCATAGTAGGTAATTGGTTATTTCCAGAAATCTTTTTCAGTCACATTTTCCATTCAAGAATTGCACATTTTCGTTATGCAAATATGTATGTATACATAATTAACTGTCAATGTTGCACGCAACATTCGTTAATACTCATAACACAAACTGAAAACATCATGCTGACCTTTTTGAGTAAAGTAAAAACAAATAAAGCAAAATCTGCTAACCATAAACTTATTAAATTTACAAGCTGGCGCTTGCCAATGCCAAAAAATAAAAATGTCAATACAAAGTTGCACACACAATAGTGAATTGCAACACTGTTTGCGCCACAAACGGTCTACTTTTTAACGCCTTCACTCAGCGGCAAATACACAATGCATCCTCATTCACAAATATAAAAACCCATCCACTTCCATACATCAACGTCGTGTTATAAAAACGTCCAAATATATCAGCGCATTTTACGACACCGACAACTACAACTACGCCACCAACGCATGCACCCAGCCCGTCGAGTCTTTAGGCATATGGTCGCAATGTCCGAAATATGCTCGGTAGACTTGTCCTTCATTCGCAAGCGTTACCAATTTTCAAGACCTTTTTTATAGCCACGCGAAGTTCTTAAAAGTTCTGCTTCATTTCTTTCTTTTAAATCCCGCTCACCACTTATTTTTTGTGCTTTTTGCTTGCACAATATTTCGCCGTTCCTTTGCGATGAAAAATTTTGCAGAATTGAGTTTTTTTCTCATACCATATTCCCCTGTTGCTTGATGAGTTTTAAATGAGTTGGCATGCATTTTGGCGCCTGCCGCTTGATTTTATATTCCTTCGAGAAATTATCATCATTAACTCATATATTTACTACATTGAGGTGGTGGTATAATTATCGTTCTGCAGCGCGTAATCATTCAATGTCAGCGCAGGCTTTAGCGTAGTTTTCATAATTTTAGCGCTCAATATTTGCATGGTAGACCTAAAAGTTACAGTCACAAAAAGAGCTGAAACATCTTCGGAGTGGACTCTGATTATTAACGTAGTTTAGTGTCAACATATCGATATTGAGCGGAGCACTTAGCTTCCAAAAGAAATATTTTGGAAAATATAGATTTATTACCATAATCATTTTTTCTCTAAGAACGGCTTTAACCTGTCAGAAAAATTCTTTTTCTGAAAGTTTGTGCAGTGTAGATCTCCGTCATGTTTTGAAACAAAACCGGGTCAAAATTTAGATGGGTCAACAGTTCTCAGCCTAATTTGATTTAGTCACGTTAACATCGGATGTGTGAAATAGAACTTTAATTTCCTTGTTAAACTGTTTTCTGCAATTCGGCGCCAAGAGGCCCAATAGTAGAGTTCCTCTTTTCAATGAAGTATATATAAAACGCCAAAATTGACGAATCTCCTCTCCGGCCGATGGAGCAGAAAGTTGAAAGTAGTAACTGTATCGACTCTTGGTATTAGGAGTGTTCTAACGCATCCATATTTCGTCGCCGGTTTTGAAATAATGCAAAATTTCCTTCGGATTGTGATTAAAGAATGTGAAACACATGTGTGGGATGTGTCCCGGAATTTCATATAGAATATCATCCACGAGGTTTTTTGAGATGGGTCTATCGAGTGCTGATTTTGAAGTCTTGCGGTCCAACCACCCTCATAGTATATTGAGATACTTCGCAGATTTGTGGTTTTTTCATGTATTTATAATTGTATAATTTATCCAGACTTTCCACAACTCAACGTGACTCGGGTTACTTAAACTCTAAACGTGCTCAATGCACTTCTCAATAAGTAGTTCAAATTACCTGAGTTGTGGAAAACCAATAAATAACACAAAATGAAAACAACAATAAAGCTTTCAGAAAACCCGTGATTATTAAATAAATTGCCGTTAATATTCTTTAATGTCATAATTTAATTTTCAGCTAAATATTTCCTTCATATGAACTATTAAACACTATAATAACAACAATATTTCCTGCAATAAAAAGTAATTATAAGAAAATACATAAAAGTTGATGGCGAGCAAAGCGATTAGCAACGAGAAAAAGTAACCACATGAGTTAATTATGAACATTATATTTAAACTGTCACTTGATTTTTCACCATTTTCAACACAAAGCAATGGAAAAAAATGCATTTGCTGCTTAAAAATATTATTAAAATATATTGAACAATTAAATGCTCACGCTACAAAAGGATGCTGATAAAAACGAGGAAAATAAAAGTAACGCACAGTTAGTTAATAAATTAGCCAAAGTCGTATGGGCATGAAAACTGCAAGCTAAACTATTGGCAATCGCCTGTAGCGTAGCGAGGCGCGGTGAACCGCAAGTCAAAGTGTTCGCCAGCCCACAATAAGTGGTCGCCAATTTGAATGACGGCGTTTGCGCGCCGTCTCTGCACGGCAAATGCAGTACGTGTGTGTGTGCTATGTACAAATGTGTTACAAGATTAAATGAATCGACTTTTGAATTCGTGCAAATTATACCGAATCGCAAATGGCAAGGCTGTTCGACCAGCTGACTGCCATGCTTACAACTAATACGCACAGTGCTTACAAATTCATAGAAATACGTGTAAAAAATGCTCAGCAAAGACTGTCCCTTGTGACATCCAAATACTCCTAACGGTTCTTCATGATTAGACATTGCATGAGGAAGTGCTTGGATGATTCATCTTCGACTTCCTCTAAGCAACTTTGACAACTAGCGTCTGGCTTGATTCCTAATCTCACCGCATGTGTGCCTATTGGACAGTGAGCACTACAATGATTGCGGCGAGATGAGCCTTCATAGATGAGATGAGCCTTCATTTGGTGAGCTCATTCGAAGTCAGTGTGTCCAGCGCTTTAGCGCAAGTTGACCCTCCCTTGCAAGCTGGTCCGCTTTGCAGTTTTCAGCGACTCCACGGTGACCGGGTACCTAAAAAAGTCGGATTGTAAAGTAGTTCCTAATTTCTGATAAGGATATTAGACTCTCTAACCAGCTCAGAGCGTACTATCATCGAATTCAATGCCAGTATTGCCGCTCTGCTAACTTTATCTCCAAAATTATTGCTCGGATCGACTTGAAATTTTAAGATAACATCTAGATATCTAGAGAAATAATAATTTTTCAAGTTGTTTTGTTAGGATTTTCCTGTAGCGATTAGTTTAAGCCTGTTACTAGAAAATATATTATGTACATAATGTCATGAACGTTGACTACAAGTAGATACGAGATATGATCTGTTTTGTTGGGGTTGGGCACAGAGAAAGAGATGAACCACTGTAAGCGAACTTTATTATATTATCAAGAATGATCCGGATTTCATACGGTTCTGACCTCATGCGATGTAACAGTTTAAATCGCTGAACACAATTATATTCCTTGTGCCAGCTTTTTAGTTATTCGGCTTTTCAAGACACTTTTTTCAAGAACACTTTCATCAATTTGATAAGATTGTTTCACAGTGCAGAGAATTAAAAGACTGCAGTAACAAACACTACTCGCGCTACGTACTCCACTCACTCTACGTATGCGCTTATAATTGGTTATGCAAATCAATTTGCGCAATGACGCGTCGACGGCGTCGACCTGAGACGCAGATGAATTGCGGTGCAACGAGTACGTCGGACGAGTGGGGCCGTTACCAAAGTGATTGCGGCGTACGATGATAAATTGTGAGCGTTGCCCACAAACGTAAAGGGAGGTGCAAAACTTTGTTCTTTTGTTGTTGTAGCCAATGCACATATGCACATGCGCGCATTCAGTATCACAATCGTTTGCGGGTTCACACATTTTATCTTGAACATTTGCGCATATCGACTTTAACGGCGCAGTACCCGCGACTAGTAGCGCAGGAAACGGTGGCAACTGCAATCAGTGTTGCTCATTTAAATTAGTGATATTCGATTTGTATTTGCCATTCAGACGCATGCGCCACACTTGCCCGCAAATACACACACACACTATGCATTAATACAGACATACACATATGTATATATACATATGTGAATCCATGCTTTAGCTGTCCGATTGCTTGGCAGCCTGCCTGACTGGTCAGCAGCCAGATCAGGCGTCCAAGCAAATCTCCTGCTGTGTGCGCTGTTGCCGCGTTTGCGCCCCTTTGAAAGCGTCAACTACAGACGTGTATATCGCTACCTCATAAGTTGCTACTGCTTATCGTTGTTCCTGTTATTGTGTGCAGTTATTTTGCATATGTGTTTATTAGAGTTTTGGCGTTTCGGACTCTTAACTCCTTATTTCGCAGCCAGACAGGCTGTCCGCTGGCCGGCAGCATATGTAGCTTATGACTTTGGGTGTCAGTTTTGACTTTTTTTCTGACGCACACTTATGCATTTCAGTTTGATTCGTATATACATACGAGTGCGCATAGCAGCATTATTGTCAGCAACGCTTGAAATACCGGTAGTCAATTGCTTGGCAGTTAAGGCTGTACCAATTCATATAATAATAATAAATAATGCTAGTCTCTCTCAAAACTCGTACACAATTGTTGGTAGTATTTGTTAACTATCAAGCGTGTTGCGCTTATTTAAGCATTGCCAATTTGTTGGCGAATCGCTTCCAGCTTTTTTACGACCATATGCGAGGTGTTTACGTCTACTCCTCTGACAATTTTTTCATGTTGCCGGGCACTGTGTCATATAAGTATACGCATATATGGTGTGCATGTAGTTTGACATATGGATTTCTTTATTGTGGGCGTCGCCAACAAATTGGCTAAGCCTGTCGTTGGATATAAACAGTAGCCGAAGCCGTCAATTGAGTTTTCTTTACAATCAATATTAGCTAGAAATTTTCATTAACTTATTACTAATATTTATTTTACCCTTTCTATTTGCAGGTAAGTTTTTGATCCTTCCATTATACACCGTACGTTGGTAAGCGATTTTTTTAAATAATCTAGATTTTATTGACTTAAAAAAATTCAAAATTTATTGACTTAGACAGATTTGATATATTATTGTTTAGTGGACCTAGCCCGTATATTATTATTGGATTAATGGATTTACGAGTTTTCTTCTCTCTTTGAAGAGGTACTATTAAAGGAATTTGCATTTATGGTATCTCTACATTACAAAGGAAATTGATAAATATCAATTCATTTAATTTAATTTATATATATTTAGGGAACTCAGGATCAGGTTATATTTTCAACGCCCTTGAAATCGAAAAAAAATTGCGTATATTTATAGTTCAAACACTGTCTAATATGAAAGTGTCATAGTTATACATAATTCTAGAGGAGAGATTTGCTACTTATTGATACAAACGGGTTATATCACAGGAATTCTGACGCAACTAGTTTTAGAAAAGCATTAAACGATATTCACAGCATTAGTCTGACCAACTCCCTCTCAGAAAATTGCGTGAATGGAGTTAAACCACCACAAATAATAAAACAAAAGCTCGAGTTGTCTCGCGAACCAAAGCGATCTTCGAGCTACTTCGTTTTTGATACTGTAGTAAACATAATAAACTTATGTCTTGCCTACGATCTCAGTGAAATCCATATATCTAACACCCTTCTTTCTCTGATGAAACCCATTCGAAACACCTATTAAATGTTCCTCCCATTAGATGACTCCTCTTTCCATCCAAGCAGGGTATAGATAGCTGCTACCAATAGAAAACCAATTGGCTCGACTAAATGTTAAGAGTCTATTTCATCCTGCATTGTTCTTCTATTATCTCAATACTTTTAAAGAACTAACTAATAAATTGTAATATAGATGTAAAAATTATTAAAGGAAAATTTCTTCCAAGACCCGATAAGGAAGGTTTATTTGAAGAAGTCAAGTCAAACATTTTGAAATTTATATGTGGTTATAGTAACACATTCGAGTCCTTGGTTATTTTTAAAATATTTAATTGAAAAAATAATCAAACACATTTTTATAAATTGTGTATATTTTTTATAGAATTAACGATTCCTAATTATAGTTGTATCTATTAACTATTACCAACTTTTTTTTGAGACATTATTTGACTGCTCATATAACTCTAATTAGCATAGCAATTAATCAAACAGGAATAAAGAATTTCAATTATTTACAATATTGGTATGCATATTCTTCATACAAGACGAATTAAAAACCTTTAACCACTATACAATGATTATCAGTTGAAATCAGCAGCTAAAGAGCCATCGATCTGCTTAAACACCTTATGCAAATGTAAGAAGTTTCAATTTGAGCGAGCGCCTTAAAGC
Source organism: Zeugodacus cucurbitae (assembly GCF_028554725.1). NCBI lineage: Eukaryota > Metazoa > Arthropoda > Insecta > Diptera > Tephritidae > Zeugodacus > Zeugodacus cucurbitae. Next base: position 31,934,199 of record NC_071670.1, read on the forward strand.
TTACGAGCTTGATTAATGTTTTCTTTGACACAACAAAATCAACAAATCATTTGTAAGCATAGCTTCTGAATACCAAAGCCGGATCTCGGTCTAAGTTAAGTTGTCAATAATGCAAAATTCAAATATTTTTCCTAGAGGCGATGGTGTATCAGAGAATATGTAAGCAGCTGACAACCTGCCGCCAGCAGCAAGTGTGATCTAATCAGTGATTTATTCAAAATAATGTGTGTGTCTTGATATGCTGGTGGTTTTGCTGTTTAAACTATTGATTAGCTTATATAACTAAAAATGGTTGAAATTTGATAATGAAAAAGGGGGGATGCTCATTACTTTCATATAATATGTTAATTGCTGAGGATTATATTATTCAATTATTACAAGGAGTTCATGAAACATCCGAAATTAAAGAAGTCGAATATGAGCACAATGAATTAGTATATTTAATAAGGCTTGCGAATAACTAAGTCAACTTGTTGAAAGAAAAATAGGAGTAATCTGGTTAAAATATTCCAAATGATTTGGTAGGAAAATAGCATAGATTTTTGGAAGACAGAATTCGTTGGGAGCTTTTTCAGGTATGATCCACATATTGATTATCTTGCGAATACTTCCATCGGACCGACATATATCTGATCCCCTCGCATTATTATTTGTTGAGTAAGATTTCCAATCGGTTAGTATCTAGCAAATATGGCGGAAGCAAGATGTTTTCACCCAGCTCCAACGAAGCGGAATGGCTATTTTCTCATTAAAATTGCTTAAGAAACCTCCTACTAAATCTAACATTAAATGATGTAAACATCTTTAAATTAAAATATGTTTCATTAAACCACACGTGTACAGCTACAAAACAAGTGTGAGTGAGTGATTATTGATTGCTAGAGCTAAGTACGATCTAATGATGCACTGATCTATTGGCTGGTAATGTGCGATCGACGTTCGATCAGGCGGCACTTAATGGATGCTGTGGTAAACGTAGAAACAATATTGAAAATCACATTAGGCGAAAAGGGGAAAATTATTATTTATGTAAGATAGAGAAGTTTTCGTATTACCAACTTTTATAAATGCCGGTTACGTGTGTGTGTATATTTAGCTTGTTTGAGTTGAGGAAGCGCTGTACTTGTCTAGACGTGAATGACTAAAGTGAATCAAGCAGATAAGCTTAACCAAGCTACTAAAAAGCAACGACAATGAAATTATTGACAGCTCATGACTTGCGCTAGCCTCTACCTAAAAAAACCGAAAAAACAGTTTTTGCTCGTTGAAAATCGTCAAATCGATTTGCACGTTTTTCCTTGTCGGAACTATTTTTTCATATTTCAATTGAATACCCATTATATAGCCTGCGGTCACTTACCGCCGCACATGCGGCCACCGCTGCCAGATCTATCGTCAACAACTTTTCATAAGCGCTCATCGTCAGTATGAACGTGTTGTGTTCTATTCGCCGCACTATTGCTTTTTTAGGTGACTGCAGTCACAAGCGGGCGAGTTAAAGAGAGTTTCGTGACGAATGTGGGAACACACGTTCATGGTAAATGAGTGACGCGTCGCTTCGGAAAAGTGGGTAACAACTTGAATTTATTGGTTAGACGCCTGTGGCACGTTCAAAGCGGTTAAGCTGGCCAATAGCAAGGCGGTACAACTAAACGCTGCCGTAGTGAGATAATCCGTATTTGGCGCTGAGGCAATGAAAATGCTACGAAAACTGAAAATGATCGCATGATCATTACACGTTCAACGCTGCGCTTTGGTTATTTGTAAAAACAAAAAGTGGAAAAGAAGATGATCTGCAGCAGCAAAGCAGGGATTGCTGGCTGGCTTTTGGTGCGAGTTAGTGGCTGAAAAGAGTTAGAAAATGATCGAATGTATTTAACCGCACACAAATCAGTGGTTGTGTGGCGTCTCACCTGTTTTTCGAATTGATTGAAGTAGGCGATCGCGAACATGACTGGCGTGCTGACGGACGGAAAAAACGGATGATGAGTCAAACGCTTTCAATGACTAGCTGATTGACTGGCTGGGGTAATGTTAAAAATGCAGCTCTAATACAACTGCATGTCCGTCTGATTGACTGATTTGTGGTTACGTCGTTTGTTGTGGGTTTCTGTTGTGGGTTGTGTTACTTATGATATGAAATACCAGAAACTGATTAATGAGTCCAAAATTGTTTGACGTGTGGTTTTAATAGTTAATCGCTGATTGTTTGTTGGTGGTTTGTTTCTTATTATTTTCGATATAAATATTGCCGTTCTTAATTGAATAGTTAATTAAATGGAAAATAAATTTAAAAAATTTATTTTTTATACCTATTATGTCATTTAGTCCACTTATGACAGTTCCTTGTTCCATTGGCTACTTCTTTGTTATTAGGATCATAGCTAAACAGTATAATTAAATACTATGTAGTGTGTTGATAAGTCATTAAATTGGTGTGATCGCTTTCAATTCTAAATCTTTTTGATTATGCCAGTCTAATAAAATATTTCATTTATGAGAGTTACTTGTTCGATTCGATTCTAGGATTAAAACAATAAAAACAGTATTTAAAAATTGTTTACTTAAGTAATTTTGTAGCTGAAACTTTAATTTTCCGATAGTCAAATTTTTTCCTTGTCGGTTTGAATTATTTTGTTAATTTTGTAGTTTAAAGCGGTAGTTTCCAAATAAATAGAATAAATTTAAAATGTTTAAGTTTAAATTTATATAAATTAAGTTTTTATTCTTTATCCTGGCATATTGCAATCTTACTCTAAATGTTCATTAATTTCCAGCTTAAATTTGGATACAAATAAACCCGTATATACGAACGCATCATAAAAAGTTCTTTCTTCCAAATCTATCATTTACACCATAATTAAAATAACTATCGCAGTTTTACAATGCCAAGAGAAAAACGAGAACTGAGAACTGAGAAACGCCTAATTTAACACAAAAGAAATTACTATAATAAAAACGAAACATAACACAAAAAGTATTTAAAAAACTACAAAGGTAATTTGTTAAAATGACCATTTCATATATCATTTCAAAGCGATTGGAATTCCTTTGGGGGACACACGACACTAGATTTGTGGAATTGAATGCTAAATACTTTATTTTCGACAAGCAACCAAATGTCTTTACATATCTACATACATACCTATGGCACATAATAGTATGTTGTGGTTTAAATAGTTGCCTGTGCCGATATTTTCAGTACCGCTTTTACTATAATAATAAAAAGTGTTTTATTGTTGTAGTTTCATTAATAAATAAAAATAACAAATACTCGGCAATTATTGACACGCAAGCGGCTAGCTGATGTAGACGTGCCGACTGACAGAGTTAGTGATGATGTTGATCATGATGATTATTTATGTATGTATGTATATATTTATATATGTCCATATATTTTGTAGATGATCATAGAATATCTGGCATTGCGTTAATCATTGTCTTTGCTGATGATCATTTAGCGAGCGTTGTTTTCTTTTTATTTACTTAATTTATGGATATTATCACTATTGCGATTACTAAGTTAATCATTGCGGTTCCTTTTGTGAATTCCGAATTTGCTTAACTATTTTGTCGGTTAAATGCAAAAGGCAACTTTATATTTTTAAACAAAAAATGAATATGTCAAAAGTCACGCAATCATTCTGCTACCGTAATAACAATAAAAGCTAAAAAGAATGTTTGTGGAAAAGCACCGTTGCTTTCGTCTGCGTAATTCCGCACAGTAAGAGGAATTTAGGTTTGCAAAAAAAAATAATAATTATTATACAAAATCAAATATATATATGAAAGCGATAATTTAGCCCTACTTGAATGGAATTTTATGTCAGAAAAATATAAAATTTATAAAAATTTGAATTAGCAAGCCAATTGTGTAAGACTACTGAGATATACTTGCCAGTTTATTTGCCTTGGCGACTATTACAAAACCTAAACTCTACAAGTCCCTCATCATTCCCGTCCTACTTTATGGTGCAGAAGCGTGGACGGTGTCAACATCCGATGAGACGGCACTAGGAGTTTTCGAGAGAAAGGTTTTGCGAAAGATTTATGGTCCCTTAAACATTGGTAACGGCGAATACCGCAGAAGATGGAATGATGAGCAGTATGTGTTGTTCGACGACATAGACATAGTCCAGTGAATAAAAAGACAGCGGCTACGCTGGCTGGGTCATGTTGTTCGAATGGACGAAAGTGCCCAGCTCTGAAAGTTTTCGATGCAGTACCCGCTGGTGGAAACCGAGGAAGAGGGAGACCTCCACTCCGATGGAAGGAACGGGTGGAGAAGGACCTGTCTTCGCTTGGTATTACGCCAGTCAAGAAGAAGAAGATTCTTACTAAATTTTGTATTGCGAATGGTTACTGCTGTCAGTATACTTAACAACCCTGAGGTTGCATTTTTGAAAAAAGTAGAAAACCATAGTAGATTTTGTGTATATAAATTCGTCGTTATATTACCAGATTCTTATTGATAAAAAGTACAATTTAAGTTGATTAATTTTGCCAAATTTAAAAGAGTCTGGGAACTATTTACTATTAAGGTTAAGGATTACTTTTATATAATTATTGATATTAAAAAGAAAAAAAAAGTATTCAAGGAATAACGATTTTTTGGAGATACATTTTATTTATAATTTATTTTCAGTAATACCTCCAAAGGTCCCATAATACTGCTTAAGACCAGTTAACTAATATTTACACATCTCTATACTATAATAATGGATAAGATAGTAATAGATAAACACTGAAAACTGGCGAGTGACTACTCAATTGGCTGTGAGTGGTTTTTGATAACCATGCATAATGTATATTTTGGTATACGGTTGTCTTGTGTTTTACACTATTGGGTTGTAAGTTCAGTTGGCTCTTAGTCGTACTCAAAACATTTATATTAAAATCAAATTCAGCACGTGAATAAAAAATAGCTAAAATGGTGCGCATAGAACTTCAGCACACACTATTTTTAGTTTTATAATAAAAATGCCAATTGCGGTAAATAAATAAAAGCGCAACGGTAATGTTTGCAAAAAAGGACTTACCGCTCGCTCGTCCTTCCCGCAGCGTTAATTTGCCTCATTTAGTAGCAAAGAAATGTTAATGGACTACGGAAGTGCGCCACAGTCGCTGCAGCGATGTCATTAGTGCGCTCAGCGCATTTATTTTGTTACAAATTTCTTTTTCGTTTGTTGCAAACGCATTGTTGCCTTTTAATGGCACAGTGGGGGAGGGGTAAATAGGGTCAAAGTGGGTCAGTGCGTGTGAATGAAACCGAGAGCGGTAATGTCGATCAAAGCAGCAGTGGCAAAGGAGCATTCCACGGCTACTGCTCATTTACCGCCTGCCAGGTCGGCAAATATATTGTTAATCGCTTTTAATGTACTCGTATTTGTTATTGTAATGAATAATTTGTTATTGTTTGCTGACGCTGTTGTAATTATATCTGGGGTAAATGAATAATGACGCACACATATACATTTTGGTAGTCGACGAAACCCGCTTTGCTTAGCACCGCTACCATTACCGCTCTACTTGTTGGCAATGACAGCGGCAGCAGTTCATGGCGCGCTTAGGTGTCTTTTCGCTGGCGCTGTGATCCTTGCGGCATGCAACATTTAAACAAATTAACGCAAATCAAGCGCAGATTTGCGCGCGGCACGAAGGGGTCCAGAAACGAGTGTGAGTGCAGCATGAAGCCAAAAACACATCAAATGTGTTGTGTGTGATGGTACCGCTGCGCCAATTATCACCGTAGGACGCTGTCTCGCATTAAAAGTGCTTGCTTGTGGCACAGCATCCACTGAGAGCGTATCAGTGGATTTTTAAGTGCTGAGCAATGCTTGTGTTTATCCGCTTTGTAGTGTGCTAATCCGCTTTTAGCTGATTTGGTTTTTGGCATATTCACAATGATGATTTTGGCAAAATTCTGTATGTCATGCTGCCACATAGCACAATCAGTTATTCATATATGTATCTTCTATATCTTTGTTTACATATACATATGTGTGTGTACAATTATGCAGAAATTCGCACTCACATGCTTTATATACCTTTTATTTTATATACACTACTTCCAATAACAAAAATAAAAACACAAGCAGCATAATTTCTTATTGTGTGCATTGTACTTCCAATTTAGCTGTGGCTTTTCTACGTTCGAGTGTTTGTTGTAGCCATAATCGTGACAACAATACAAAGTAAATACAAAAGACGCTCTTGAGGATCTGGTTCAAGCACTCATGTTAGGTCTTTCATGTGCCATTGTAGTGTTGCAAATCCTTCTTCCAACAGTTGTACAGTTATTTTCGTACAGGTTTTCAAAGTTCGCTGTTTTGTTTCAATATTTTTTCCAACTCACTTGTCTTCTGAATACTTTTGGTCATTATTGCTATGAAATTCCTCTTCAACAAATCGCCTTTTCAATGTGTTCTCAAGTACTTCTTTTCGGTTCTTGTTGTTTCAAGATAGCTTAGGCTCTGTGTACTTGCACTAGTTTCTTACAGTAGTTTCTTCTGTTTAGTGCTCCTCGTTAATGCTTTGTGTATTTTGGTAGCAAGAACTTAGCGCTTCTAATACTTAGTATAAACAAGCCAAAACATGTTTTGTCTTCATTTAGTCTTTTTTCGAATTGTTTCTCTATTTCCTATTGTCACTTGTTTGTTTCGAAAGATGGGTACTTGATTTTTGCTCTGTTCTGTACTAATCTGCATACAGAGAATCATAGTGTTGTCTTTCACTAGACTATTCAATGGAACTACTTGAAGTGTTCTAGTATAGTTTTTAGGTATCTTTAAATACAGCTGACAGCCTTAATATGGTATTTATAAACTGCCACAAAGCTGTCAGTAAATATTTGAGTAATGGACCCTTTAGTATATTTCTTATATTAAAATTAACAGATGATGTTGGATAGTTCGTAGTTGAAATGGTGGCTGTCTTCGATATGTCATTTCTCTGCTCTGCATATTTGAGCTCTCACTTTTATCAACAAATCTCGATATAAAAGTAACAAAAAAGTTGGTGTGTTTAATTCGATACAAGAGAATATATGGATTCTCTATTAAGTTTGTGTAAAGGTTGTAACTCTTATGTCGATCTTTTAGATGTACAAAGGTTGCTTATGGATCAACGCTTACCGACTACACGAGAGGTTCATTGATCCAGCGCTAGAACCCAATAATACATTTGATCACAGAAGAAAGAGAGCCAAAAGGTGACCTTTTTTGTGACCTCATCATCTCTGTATTTCCGCTATAATAATATATATAAAAAAGCAAATATTATAAATACTAGCATAAATAACTAAATCATTATATTGGTAAAGTTGGGAAAAATAGTGTTTTTTGATAACTCGATTTGCATTTTCAAAAAGTAGTAGTTTTGAACAACTGTAAAGAGACTTTGCGAAAACTATTGGTAGTTACAAAATTACTCCCTAGGTGAGTGACTCCAACAAAATTCTGATCACGGACGTATATTTTAGGTAAATATTAAACTTCTCAAGAAAATTATAAAGCAGCGTAACTTTTGAGTGCTAAGAACAAAAACAACAATTGAATGAATAGGAAAATGGTGATGACATGGAAAGCTCTCCCACTTGTGCTGATTGTGTAGTTATTTACTTTTACGTAGTTCTGCCTTTGAGTACATACTGCAGTACAATTTCGTACGCTGAAATGCAAAGTGTGTAATTGCAAAACTTTTGAAGTGTTTTATCTGCTATCGAACTTTTGTTGGCAAACACCATTACAACTACTACAACTATTTCAACTAAAACTTCAACAAATTCGAATTTCCATCGAAAGTGTGGATAATTAAACTAAATGCCGCAGAGTTGGTTCGAATGTGCTCCAAAGTGGCGCTGCACACACCTCGGTGTCGGCTATAGTTTAACGGTGTCGGAGTATAATTGGCTCCTACCAGCAAAACACTTGGCTCGTGATGGCTAGATAGCTGGCGTATATCAAGAGAAATGTGTATAGAAGAAATTAAAAAGGACAAGTAAAAGTCATGCGAACACAAAGCTATTTAATGTGTTTTAAGCGTCTACTCACTTACATATAATATTCGAAATGCTTGCATTACATACTTCGACTGTGGGTTCGTCTGTACATATGTATTGTATATACCTACATATGTATGTATGAATGTAAATGTTTCATGAGCATTTAATGGTGTTATCAAAATGCGGTTGGCGCTTAATTAAAACTGACGAGTGTCTAATAACCGGGAAGTGCAGCAGTATGCATACAACTAAACACTCACCTGGGAGTACACAACACTAAAATGTTTTGCTAATTGCAGCAGTATTTTCTGCACGTAGGAGAGCTGCAACGCCTCACTGCTCCTTTGGTATACATATGTATGTATATCTAAGAGATAAAGTTATACACTCGCAAACATACATACACTTACATATGTGTATCTCACCCATAAACGCACGGTGTTATAAACATATGCATTTACCGTTGCGGTTGTTGGTGTTGAACTGTGGCAGCTATTAAATGTTGGCTGTCTGCGCTATTTGACTTTAAATATGCTTTGATGAAATGTTTTTTCGATCACAGAAACATTTATAATTGCCACACGCTTACGCGTACTCATGCACCTATATTTCGTTCATACACTCATATGTATACGCATTCAAGATTATCTTAAAGCGTGTTAAAATATGCATATTCAGTTCATTCAATTACAAATCATACTGTTGTACAAAAGCAATTATTTTAATGGTTATTGGTTGTGAAGAAACACTTAGTGTATTGAAATAAAATAATGCAAATTGTGGTACTGTGGGCTTAAGTTGAACACATATTCACTATTCATTAACCATATTTTATAACGGTGTTGCCACTAATCGAAAAATAATATTACAACATGAAAAATATTTAATTATATATATTTAATTATATATATTAAATTTTTTTCGCTTAATAATTTTCCCATTTGTATTTTTTATTGCCAATGGAAAGAATTAATCATTAATAGCAATTGTGTGATTCTGTGCCGAATCTGACAGTGGGTAATAATATGTGGAAATATACTCATTTTGAATAAAATATTTTTTGTATGCTACGTTATGCTATATTATGCTATTCTGACAGGTGAATTTACATAGACAAAATTTACATGTTAACCGACTATTTGATGCCTGAAATTAAACCTCGTGAAAGGCATTTGATTTCAACAAAACGGTGCAATTTCATACACCCAAAATTTTATGTTTTGGGCCGGTCGTAGGGATGTGTAAAGTCTAAAATCTATGCGGACAATCCCTCTTCGATGCAGGCTTTGAAGCAAAACATCACGTGTATCATTCGCCAGTTACCAACCGAAATGCTCGAACTAGTCATCGAAAATTGGGTTCAACGGAAGGACCATCTTAGAAGTAACCGAGGCCAACATTTGCAATAGGTAATCTTTAAAAAATAAAAACCAAAAAATGTTCTTTCAATGATAATAAACATTCCCCATTTTTATGTGTTTTTTCTTTTAAAAATTAGGGAACCTCGAAATGGATGGCTCTGTAAATGTGGTATATATATTTTTGGTACCCTTTAATAATGCTTCAAAGCTCTAAAAATTTTTATCTAAATATAATTGTAATAATTAGATGTCAGTAGGATTGTATAGTATGGTGACTTCATCTGTGGTCTTTTTCTACAAACTAGTCATACAAACTCACGAATATCTCATATCAGAAAGTCATGCTTTAGGAACAGGGCACTTCATATAGAATCTTTGATTATCTCCCTAGTGATCCCATCTTTAATGGAAAAAACCAAAAAAGAGATGTGAAAATACTTAAACTATTCATAAATAAATAAAAATCGCAGTTGCATTACTTCCAAATAATAATAATAATTTTAAATACATTGCAGTATTGTTTTTATAGTAAACAACTTTGTTGAAAACATCATAAGACGCCTTTATCAACAACTGTACTAAAAGCTGTAATTATATGCAGGCGAATATATAATACTAGTAGACTATATATAATCATGTTGACATGCATTTTGCTAAACACATTTATATGTTTATGGGCATTCAATTACCGACAACTATTATTAGGCTTGACTTGATGGCCACATTTATGGCAAAAGATATTTAGTTATGCAACCATGAAACGGAAACATTATAACAGAAATGCACAGACATGTGTCTGTATGTAAATGCAATATTTTCATTACTTAACACAATTGCTGATATTATTTTTAATGATTTTTTTCTATTACCGTTAGACAGTTGTATGTAACTAAACTAGTTATTGCCAAGACTTGAATGATTATTATTTTTACTTCTATATTTTCTATTCTCTTTTAATCTGTTTACACATTTGCCATTTCATTTTTGCATACTCATTATGAGTGCTTAGAAATTTCACATTTCATTTTTATGACATGCTACTTACTATTGTTTTTTTTGCAATAAATGCTTGTGGGCGTGACAGCTACTTACTTCTACTTTTATATGTCTGCTTTCTCTTTTTGGCCTGTCTAACAGCGCAGCATGTTGAATGTGTAACTAAATGTGGTATATAAGTATATGTATATATATATATATGTGTATATGCTTATTACATATGTGGTAGTTGTGCGGGTTATAAAATAGAGTACGCTCATATGCCGAATGCAAATATTGCATTTGACTAATGTGCCAACAGGATTTTTACGACTTAATGACTTGCAGTAAAGGTTTTGTGTACGATTATTTTACGGCTGGCAGTTAATAAATACAATTTTCAGTTAGCGCATTTTATGAACTTCTGCAGAAATGCCTTTGAGGTCATTACAGTTAGCAAAGGGTAATTGGCAGCGATTTCGTCGTGTGCGGCGTGAGTTTATATGTGCTATACATCATTAAATTTGCTGTTATGTTGACTCGTTTTACTTGGTGTATTTGAAAATGCAACTAGAGGAAATTTTCAAGCATTCGCGTTTATTTTCGTATTTATGAATGTTCTTTGATAAAATGGTAAATTTAAGAAATTAACTACTTCCTGAAGAAAGAAGCTATTCAAGTAAACACGTGCTTATCCAAACTATTCAATGTGTATTCGATTTTATTGTTCCAAATAGCTATTGGTTTTTGGTATGATTACTAATAAAGGGTTTCAGACACTCACTCTCGTGTGATTTCTTTAACCTGATGCTGGAGAAAATAATACGAGCTGCAGAGCTAAACAGAGAAGGTACAATCTTCTATAAGAGTGTACAGCTACTGGCGTACGCCGATGATATCGATATCATTGGAAACAACACCCGCGCCGTTAGTTCTGCTTTCTCCAGACTTGATAAGGAAGCGAAGCGTACGGGTCTGGTGGGGAACGAGGACAAGACGAAATATCTCCTGTCATCAAACAAACAGTCAGCGCATTCGCGTCTTGGCTCCCACGTCACTGTTGACAGTCATAACTTTGAAGTTGTAGATAATTTCGTCTACCTGGGAACCAGCATTAACAGCAATAACAATGTCAGCCTGGAAAGTAAAGTCCTCTCTCGACGAACAAAAACCAAACTCTACAAGTCCCTCATCATTCCCGTCCTACTTTACGGTGCAGAAGCGTGGACGATGTCAACATCCGATGAGACGGCACTAGGAGTTTTCGAGAGAAAGGTTTTGCGGAAGATTTATGGTCCCTTAAGAATTGGCAACGGCGAATACCGCAGACGATGGAACGATGAGCTGTATGTGTTATTCGACGACATAGACATAGTCCAGCGAATAAAAAAACAGCGGCTACGCTGGCTAGGACATGTTGTTCGAATGGATGAAAGTGCTCCAGCTCTGAAAGTATTCGATGCAGTACCCGCTGGTGGAAGTAGAGGAAGAGGGAGACCTCCACTCCGATGGAAGGACCAGGTGGAGAGGGACCTGGCTTCGCTTGGAATAACCAATTGGCGCCAAACTGCCAGAAGGAGGGATACGTGGCGCACTGTTTTAGACTCGGCTATAACCGCGTAAGCGGTGTCTACGCCAGTCAAGAAGAAGAAGACTAATAAAGGGTGATCCATTTCGAGGTTTCCTACCTTTTTAAAGAAAAACACGAACAAATGTTGGCCGCAGCTACGTCTCAGATGGTCCTACGATCTTGTAAAAATTAGCCCAACACGTGAAATTACATATGTGCTTACCGAAATGTTCGATGTGATGGAAGTGGCGCCCTCTTGTTGAAACCAAACTGTTGCTTTTCTGGATGGAATGCGAGCTCAGCTCTTGAATCTCTTCGGGTTGCTCTTCATCTCAAATGCGGCAATTTTGATTGTTTTGCCAGAAATGGGTCTGAATAGAATTATTATTATCGAAAATGTCCGATCTTCTTGGAGCTTTTCAAGAGCACATAGAGCTAATTGATTCGGTTCTTGCGCAAGCTGTATATGTACGCTTTCAAGTTAAGAACTCGATACGTTCCATACGTTAGTACGAGTTGCTGCTTACGGCGCCGAATCGACTCTCCACGGTCTTCGTTCACACTCTCAGCTACGACTGCTATATTTTCTTCACTATGTGCTGGACTTGGTCTATTCGGTCGAATAGTATCCAATAATGAATGCTGGATATTAAGATGGGTTATGGCGTTGTGAATAGTACACTCAGTAGGCCGATTATGTTGATCATAAATTGAGCGAAGCGGCGAAACACATTCTTTACAGAACGTGAATTTTCGTAAAAAATTCTCACAATTTGTAAACGTAATAGGACTACGAGTGTTTTGTCAAAAAAAGGCTATTAAAAGAGTACCACTACTTGGATCACCCTTCAAATAAAAGTTTTTTTGTGCTAGAAATATTATTGACTTCATTGATCACAGCAGCCTAAATGTTTTGGTACCGAACAAAACCTCTTCTTTCTTCCTCTAGATATAGCTTTTCCTCTCTCCTCTTTTTGATTTAAGACGTTTGATCGTACTTCAAGCCACTAGGAAAATAATGAAATCTTATTTCAAAAGCTTTAGTAAACCAGTAATTATATTATGAGTTTCGAAGCATGGATACCATCCGAAATCAAAAATTGTAAATTGGACCTCATAAGAATAATCAAAATGATTTTTTTTAAATTAATCTTAATCACAATTAATTACCTCAATTCCTAATTGCATTATATTGCATTATCCATAGTAAATCATAGTTTTCATAAAAATATGACTATCGAGAATGTAGTATACTATGATCTAAGTCTATCCTTCTTATTAAAGTATATAGCGATAGAAAGAGCAACTACTTTTAATGTTTTCCCAAATGAAATCGTTTACAAATTTGCTTTCCCTTTCGCTGTGCAAATAATCGTTAAGAAATTAATATTTCGAAACGGCTTCTTGTTCATTCATGGCGCCAAATAACAAATAAACTTTAAGCACAAACAGTCGAATAAGAAATTAGGTAAATAAATTGCAGACAGTCTGACAAGCCCTTAACTGCTTGAATTCTGTATATACGAGTACATATGTTTTCGCAAGGCCGCATTCGTCGGAGGGCGAGCATTAGGCGGTTGGTTGGCTAACTGCCTGTCCATCCGCTAAGCAATTTCATTGGCAATTAAAAAGTTCATTGGCTATTGTGTTCATTTAATATGCCAGCCAAGCCCACAAGCGCAACCGCAAAGTGCTCCTGCCGCTGTCGCTACTGTTGAAAGCTCATGCACATTGGAGTCACGCCGGTGGTGCCGGTGGAATACTGCCCGCAGGAGTTGAGTGGAGTAGCTGCTAACCTTTCATTTGATGATTGTGCGCTCTGCCTTCTGCGCGTCGACTGCGACCCTTACTTGTAAGCCAATCGAGTGGTGTGTTGTTGAATTTGTTGTTGTTTCTGCTTTGTGGTCGCTTTGATATTAGCATACGAAGTGTTAACTAATGGGTGCAAACTGCAAAATTCCAAGTGCTTCCACGTCGGCAAGCAATAAATACAACAATAACAAAATTGTAGACAACACAGCATTTCGGGCGCTACAAACTAAGCGTGGGAATAATTATTGCCACTTATTGATGTGGTAGCGGTTATGGCCACACTCTAGCGTTTTGTTCGATTTCAATAAGTGCTATTGTTGCTTTTTGTTCCCCCCTCAACTGACAGCGCTGATGACTAAACAAACTTAATTTACGGCAAGCAAAAATTCATTTACTCGCTCACAAGACGTCGCGCAACCGCGGCCGAGTGCCGCATTGAGCTTGAAAGTTGATTAAAAATATATAAAATTGGCGTATGAACAGGCCAACAAAAAGTAGCAACAACCACAGCAACAGTAATAACGTAATCTTGCAAATCATGCTTGAAATATAAAGAGAAAATTAAATAATAAAAAATAAAATAACGTGGTTGTGTGGGAAAAGGGTTCACTATCGTCCTTACAGCTGTGCGGTGCTTTGAAATTTTTAATTTTCAACATTTCAACGCATGCGCGTTGCCCCATAGTTGTTGTGTTTGGGGGCTTCCTTGGAAAAACGCATTTAAGTTAAATGATTGTGAGCGTTGAAAGTGTGCATATGTGTGGCAGTTAACTGCTGGGTCAATGCATATCCAAACACACCAGACATATAGTGAGCTGCGGAGAGCGCTTCAGTTGGTCCGAAGAAGGCGCATTGTAGCGCGGTCTGCACTGCTCCAAAAACTCATTAAGCTTCGAGTTGCGCGTGGTACGAATGAAATTCGCTAAATAGCAACAACAACAATAAACCTAATAAAAACACAAAATACTATACAGCTGGAGCGACGTAGCAGTAGCTGGCATCAGTCATTTAACAACTTTGACCATAAAACTATATACATATGTTTGTACGAGATCCTAAATGTACATACATAAAAAAAGTGAAACTCAGTTGCCTCAACTCTTGAGAAGATTGAGTAGACAACGGAGATAAATGAAGTTGAAGGCAGCGAAATTTTTGGGTTCTTTGCAGAGTGCAAAGTTTAGGCTTCAATTGCCACTAGCTTGCAAAACCACAGTTACTTTGGTTGTTTGTGCGTTAATTCGTTACGCGTCGGGACAGCATTCATTTTTTGTTTACCCTCTTTCGCGTTTATCGGGCCCAAGCGTCTGATATTATAAAGATATATTTGTGTTTGTAAGCATACTTAATGGTAGAAAAATCTTCCCTTGAAGAAAAAATGTATATTTTATCCGCAAATGCTGAGTAGTATATATTGACATAATAAAGCGAGGAGGGAATTATAGCATTAAATTTAAATTGAATAATTATTAATTTCTTCGTTATCTAACCAAAATTCTTTTAACAAATATTTCACTAAGATTTGTTAAACATGTTCTTATTGTTATTATTGAAATCACCGAATATCGTTACAAACCACATCAACTACATATTTCCTGCAGGGCTATAAAAATGCAGCAGCAACAAAATTCACGAATTTGATCTTCGCCAAAGTTAACAGTTAATTACGCATCGTTTTTCAGTTCATGACTTTACTCGATGCAGCCTCTTTTAAGTGTCTTTTATGTGCCACGTTAATGCATTTAATTTGGGAAATTACAAAATATATTGTATAAATAAATTATGCTTGCACATACTTGTACATGGTGCATGTTGTTGTATTTAAATATACTTACTCGTATGTGACTACATGCATATCTTTATGCACGTGGAGTTTGAAATTTGAGTAATTACATTAAAATTATCGACATCACATTTGCAATTAGTCGAAACATTATCACGTGCTTGTTATTGTGCAGAATTTACTTGGCTAATGAAGTTTTGGGTACATTAAAATAGTTAAAATGAATGAAAATAGTTACAGTGAATGCGCCAAAATGCATATAAAACTAGAAACTAATATCCTCGTTTCAATTAAGTGACTTATGTTTATACTCTAGCAACATATTTGATAAAGAGAGTATTATAGTTTTGTTCACATAACGGTTGTTCGTAAGTCATAAAACTATATAGGGTTATATATATACATATATCAAAATGACGAGTTAAAATCCGGATGTCTGTCTGTCCTTCCGTCCGTCCGTATAAAATTATGAAATTAAGATATCTTGACGAAACTTGGTACACATGTTCCTTGGGACCGTGAGAGGGTTGCTTTCGAAAATGGGCAAAATCGGTCCACTGCCACGCACACAAAATGGTAAAAACCGAAAACAGATAAAGTGTCATAACTAAGCCATAAATAAAGTTATAAAACCCACCCTCCAAATAGGTTTTTTGTATATATCTCGCAAACCAATAAAGCTATATAAACCAAACTTTCTGGAGTCGTTTCTCTCACGTACCCCATCACAAACCATATCTCAGGAACTACTCGACCGATTTCAATGACATTCTGTATATAATATTTTCTTGACACCCTGATAACACAGGTAAAAAATGGGCGAAATCAGTTTACAATAGTGATGAGCGATATTTCACTTTGTAAATAGCAGTGATTTAAAATCGCAATGAAAGTTCACTAATTTGAGTTCGATCACTGTAGCTATAGAGAAGTTCAGTGCTTTTGTTCGATCACAGTACATATAGGCATTCAGTAATTCTAATTCGCTCTCTGTAGCAATAGCAGTTCAAAAAGTAGCACTCACTGTTCAGTAGCAATAGCAGTTCAGGATCACAGTAACAGTTTCAGTTGCGATTTCTATAATTTTTGTGCGGTGATTACAAAAACATAGTACTATTATAAAGAGGAAAGATTTGTATGTATGTTTGTAATGTTTGTAAACTACTGTGCCGATTTCAAAAATTATTCTACCATTGCAAAGCTACATTCACCCCGAGTAACATAGGCTATATTTATTGCTAGAATCTCAACTTTCGGAAAATAGTTCCCAGGTGAAGGTATCAAAACAACTCCTTGATGGAGAATCTTAATCTGAAACTGAAAATCGTCTTGCAAGTCATTCTCTTCGCATCGCAATCTCGTGCCAGAGAGTGGAGTAACAAGCGCTCGCAGCTGCTTGCTGAACAAAATTTCAAAATTTCCAAAGTACGCGCTTGAGGGCCGAGTGTAGAGCGTGTGCAGCGGCTAGCAATCACTGAAATCACAGTGATTTAAAAATAGCTACATCGCTCATCACTATACGCAACAATCATGTGGAATTCAACTTCGAACATCGTCCTTTGAATTTTTATGATCCTTTTTCTTCATATCAAAATCACCGGCATTTGTGGTTTTACATATACTTTTATAGTATTTTATTATAAGTGGTTATTAAGGAGTTATTTTTTTTCATATTTTTAACAAAATTTTCAATACTATTATATAAGATTGAGGGGGCTATCTCCAAAGTTTCGTTCTTAATTAATTTTTCGTATTTATTTCAACATTAAATAGGAAAATCGCATAAATAATATATGTGAAATGAGTTTATTAATAATATTTCAAAAGATGGGCGGATTAAGCTACTAGGGGTGGTACTATAATTGATACCATTCAATATTAGAATTACTGTTTCAATCATTCTTACTGTTTCAATATTCATGGAATTTAATGAAAAAGCAAATATAAAACATCAAACAAGTTTATAAATTTAAAAGTAATTAAATGCACTATTTAAATAGGACCAAAGGGTGTCAGATACCATTATCGAACCCAGCTGAAAATAAAACAAATTTCATTTAAATCGATCAAGCCGTTCAGAAGGAGTTCGGTGACATACACACGTATCGAAGAATTTTTAGAAAAAAATGAGCTTTAAATATGTATTTTTAATCTGCTTACGAAAACAAATGTTCAAATCCTTATAAATCCTGTATATGTACCTCTCAAGTACATACACAGTTATGTCTGCATATATTTGTTTCTAACACTGTTTGAGTGCTTTGTTCTTATAGCAACACAATAGTGTTCGAAACACAACAAGTGACAATGCAAATGAAAGATATTAGTAAACACAATAAGCTAATCAGCTACATGCATAATATATATATTTAAAAACGCTTATACTGGTATAGGCACACATATATGTAAATAAGTGTTATACAATCACATCGATGTAGCGCTGCATGATTGCCACCTTTTCGAGATAGCGGCAACAAGTTGCACATCAATAGGCGGTGTCATAATTTTCACAGCAGGTGCCACAACTAATGATTTACTGCGCAGCAGCAGCCCAAATAACAACAAATACAATGGCAATGAACAAAGAACCAACGATAAACGCACAATCAGTGTAGTAACAAATGTCAAAGTGACAGCCATGAGAGCCGAAACGAAAGATACCTGTTTACTCACAATATATGGTATATTGTACTCACCAACTAGGTAGGACATACGACCTGCTGTTGTTGTTGTTGTTGCAGATGGGCATTTTAATGAGCAATAAAAAGTGAAAAATCTAAATTCAATGTGGCACTTAAGCGCGCCACACAATCAGATTCTCGTTGATTGCCAGATAAGTTAGCGTGCTTGTTGTTATCGATCGCATACACACACACATACAAACACGTGCACCCTAGTATATGTAGTTGTGGTTACCGCTGGAGTGGGCGAACCTTTGATCTGATCCGCTTTGATTTGGGTGTGATGATGTGTGCTGTGGTGCGGACGATTTCAAACGGTTTGCATGCCGCTGCAGCCAGAACGCACAGTGAGTGGGCAATGTATTCGAGTTGGGCACAGTAGTGCCTTCCTCGCAGTTGTATGATTTGTTAGCCTCACCTTGTTTTCAAGCATAATTTGCCGTTGCTTCCATTACCAGTTTTTTTTACCGAAGTCATTTTTGTAGGCAGCAAAACCGTGGCAAATTGCTAGACAATAGGCTCGTTGTTATTAAATGAAAAGAAATTAGTGCGCAGACAGTTTAGCGACGTCCGAGTGGCGCCACAGTCATCAGAGGGTATGGAAGAAACGCCAAAATGCATAAAGAATAAGGTTAAATACGAATCAAGCGCCACTTTCTCTCTCCCTTACTTTCGTCCAATTTCCACATTCACTGCACTCTTTCAGACAAAACCGATTTGGATTTGCTGTTGACGGCTACCCGGTGAGTTGATGATGGTAAAGACTTTGATATCAAGCCGTTTGTGGCGGTTCAGGGAAGGGATTAGCGCAGTGCTGCAATAAGCAACACACATACAACCTGATTTTTGACCCGTTATGCATGTTTGTTTGTATAGACATTTGTAGTTCGAACTCGCTTTGCAATAAATCGCAAGTCCATTAATCGATTAATCAAATTAAATCGCAGACAATTGAAGTAAAGCGCATTTTTTTTGCAATGAGTGCCATGCTGTTTTGTTCGTGTTGTAAGGTTATACTGGGGTATGAACATACGAACTGCTATGTCCATACAGATTTTAGTGTTTTATTTGCAATATTACAGCTGCACCATAATTGCCTCAATTAAGCTTAAACCTGCACAGTTTCTTGTTTTCAACCATTTCAACCATACGGTGCCTTGGCATGCCCAGCAGCGAAATCTTTGCGTGTTTGGCTACGAAGCACCTGCCGAATTGAGTTTCAATAATAATTCTGATTTAATATTGCAGCTTATGTAAATGCAGTGTTAATCCATTATTAAGGTGCCAAAAATGGCAATATGTTCATTGGCATTATGACTACCGTTAGAAATCTAGAATCTCTATAGTTGTAGAATTTGCCAAGAAAATATTAATATCAGTAAAAAGTTTTCTTGGTTGACTTGTTGCACATTTAATATATCATAGAAAACCTCATCACTATTGGCAAAAACTGGTACTGGCGATTTTCACATACTTCTCTTCAGGCTAATTTTTCATATACAAATTCATTCGCGAAAATAATTTGTAGTAATCACTTCATGCCATGTCTTGATTATAAGGTGTATGCATAAGAATCTTCAAAACACGCTTCCGCAGCTTCTGGGGAATCTTTAACGATATGTGTGGCCTCGCATTTCCCGATCGAACATAATTCCATTTCTTTTATACAAAGCTGGTCGATTCTGAACGATTCAAAAGATTCAAAATAAAAAAAATGTGTCCGTCAACCCTGCTTGGCCAACGTTTGAATCGGCTCCAACTGATGCGCCGCCCACCTTTTTCGTTTGACGTTGTCGTAAGCCAGATAATTTTTCTAGATCGATTTTTTTGGATTTGAGTAACGATTCTATTCATATTCTTAAGTCAGCTATTGAACAAAAATAATCGATTTCTTTTTACTAGATCTATTATTTCAAATTTGGTTAGAGTTGTCGTTTCAGTCGTACATTAATATGGACTCCAAATAACTTTGTTTTGCAATAAGACTAAGTGAATCATGAAGACATTGCAATTTGGAGATATTATTTAACCTGCATTGAAGAATACAATGATAATTTTCCAGCAGGGTTCGCTTATATAAAACCTAAAGAGTTGAGCATGTAGAGAGACAAGCGAAGAGAGACGCAACAAGTTTATATTATTCTTACTTTGTTTATTTGTAGTTGTACTATGTTACTATAAACGCAATTAATAGCTGTCTTCAAATCCTTACTAATGTCGAGAACCACAAATATAATATATTTTTAATTTTTCTCTATTTGAATTATGCTAGTTGTTTGTTCGATATTTTGGAGTTAGTTAGTTAGTTAGAGTTTCATAGGGTTTTGTAGTTTCACAGTTATTACATCTACTTCTCGACTATCCGGCAATTGCGATGAAAAGGAGTCAGGTAATGGGGACTCTGTATCCCCAAAGAGAAAGGATCGCGTCCATGTTAGGGTTGAACGGTTATTTGTGATAACTGTAGAGGGGCACAATAGACATCAGGTCGCAATGCGTTCCCTAACTCTTAACCTACATACATATTTCTTAACAATTACGTAATATATTTCTTTTGAAAAATCGTCGATTGAAATTCGAGAATTCAAAATAAAGTATAATTCTCAATATCATTTTACTTATATTTTCCAATTAAACATTGCAAAACTTATGATTTATTATATCCTTGCCTGCTTTCTTGCCTTTTGTGATCCTTTTTCCATAGAAGCACCAAATTTATGACCCACTTTCGCTACGAGTATGAGTATATAGAATGATTTAAGCACGGGCGGTGATCACTGATCTCCTTTTCCACTTTTCTTACAGTGTAACAGCTTGTTTCATTAAATTCATAGTCATTATGCTGGGAGAATAGTGGGTTAACGATACAAGTCAAGCCTCTCTGGTTCACCTTGATGCCAGCTATACGAGATTTACCAGTAAGTGGTTTGTTAAGTTGGTGGGTTGATAAATACACACTCAGATACACGACTGCAATCGTGTAGAAGTAGTTACATTGAATAAGAGTACGTAATCGGCATTAGGCGCACGTGAGCGAGCGCCCACAGCATGCTCCATTGAGAATGGTGCGCAACTATGTATGCCAAACAAGTTGAATTACCTTGAAAATTGTGCGTCTAAACGTGGGCAATTTCTTTTAATTTAACTGAGTTCTTTTGCTCATTTTTATCCAGTCCAGTGTAAGGGAAAGGCTATAATAGGAACCCATAAGGTAACACTGAGACTACAGAGTGAACAGGAGAGAAGGCATGAATATTGAGGGAAAAGCGAAATTCTCTAACTACGTTCGCGTTAAGATCTCTGCTGTACGTACTTTGTTGCAACTCGACGCAGTGTGGGCTGACGCTCAGACGTAACACGCAATTATCTGCAAAATAGTAGCTTCCGCTAAAATTTTACTATTCCATTGGCGTAGTTTGGCGAATTTATCTTCTTTTTGCGAGTAAATTATTATCGAGCAATTGGTTGCCAATCTACGTAGTCCGACTGTGCGCTGCATTTTGCAGCACTTGCTAAGCTGCAGCAAGCCAGAGCGAACGTGTAAGGTGCGATGGAAGCGGATGCAGAAGAGAAGATGTTAATTTCGAGGCATTTCAGTGCTATTAATCTGCCGTTGTCTTTTTTTTGGCGCAATGCAGTAGCTGAAATTTGTGGCTGCCTTCCAAATATCTTTACGGTTTTCTTGTTTGTCTGCGGCAGGTAGTAAGCTGGGTAGACGGATTGCCAATTGGCAATGTCGACTTTGGGCCAATGAAAAACGCGCGACTACCGTGCGGCAGATCTTCGCTTGTTCGTCGTTATTGTTGTTGTTGCGGTAGTAATCGCAATTAATGCAATTACCCAATAATCAAATGCTCAACCGGCAGCAGAAGACTCGTCAAGCAGGCAGGCAGGCAGGCAGTCAGTAGTTAGCAATTTTCCCGTTAAAGTGAACTTGAACCGTTGTTGCCGAATTAAAATAAATGCAATTGCAATCGCAATTTCGCGCCTGCCACCGTTGACCGTTAGCGCATGTTGCAAACGTCTAAATGATGTTGCCTCGTTGCATGCGATGCAGTGGATTTCGCGTTGAATTGTAATTTAGCGATTGGCATTGCGGTTATTCGTAATTCATACGAATACCATGGAGGAGGAGGATGAGGAGCAAATACATATGTATAAATGTGGCATTTAATGAATGTGCGCCTGTGCAAACGTTTCAACAATTTTGATTTATTTAGACAATTTTGTCATTTATATATCGTTTTAATTGTAGGTTAACAGTCGGACAAGTAAAATGGCGGAATTTACTGCTTGACACATTATTAATTAATAATTCATTATATATGTTTGAAAATTTTCTTGTTTAATGCAAGTGAATTTCTTGCTGCGTGGCTATCGACTTGTTGTGGTTTGCATAATTTGCTGCAAGACAACTTTCAATTATTTTAATGCTCGAATGCTTTTATTGGAAAATGCAAATCACTTTACTTGAGGTAATGAAATTATTGAACTAATTTTATGTATATATAAGTAAGAGTAGAGGTTATATAAATATAAGAGATATTATATCTATGTATTGGATTAAATTGAGTTTTACTTATTTTAGGGAAAAAATTAAAATTTTTTAAAAAACATAATAAGTTATTTAAATATGAATTATAAAACTATGTATTGGATTGAATTGTGTTTTACTTATTTTAGGGAAAAAATTAAATTAAAAAAAAAAACCTAAGTTATTTAAATATGAATTATAAAACTAGGCAGTAATATCAGTTTTTATATTGTAGTTAATGAGATCACTAAGCTTTAGTCATTCAACCGAAATATTTACTTTAACGTCAACATAACTAACAGAATTCACTCATATTCATGTTATTAATTTTGGGAACAAGTTTTCTCGCATATTTTATTGATCTCTTTCTCATAAACCGACCCGTATGATATGTACGGAAAGATAAATAATTATAAAGAATATAATAGATTCTATATTAATATCACCCATTTTTTATCAAATATGAGGTGATAATATAACTGGAATTTTCGTTTTTTGATAAAAATATGTATATATAATATGTATGTACATTAGGGTGGCCCTTAGTTGTATGGAGGATAAAAAAAGTTTCTGGATTCTCGATCGCACCCCCTAGAAATATGCGAATAGTCCAAAAACTAGTATATACAAAGTTTTGGGTCAATCAAAAAAGGTTTAGAGGTTGCGCAAGGAGCTTGAAATCCTGAAAAAATAAGAATTTTTGCCATTTTTATATCTCAGACTTCCATATTTCAAAGTCACACTATCCCTTACTAGTTTTCCATACCGTAATAAGATAATAAGAATAACATTCGATCCGTTATAACGGTATATCACGAGCATGCGACGCTTGAGAATGCACCACATTAAATTTACTTTCGTATTTGTATTTCTGTAACTCTATCATCAATCGACCGATTTTTAAGATTGTGGTAATTTTGGAAAGGTAATAAAATGTAGATCTTATTACGGTATGGAAATCAGATAGTGTGGCTTTGAAATATGGAGACATAAAAATGGCAAAAATTCTTAATTTTTCAGGATTTCAAGCTCCTTGCTCAAACTCTAAACCTTTTTTGATTGACCCAAAACTTTGTATATACTAGTTTTTGGGCTATTCGCATATTTCTAGGGGGTGCGATCGAGAATCGGAATGCTTTGAAAAATAAGGGCCACCCTTATGTACATATGTATCATTCGCTTTCAGGATAGTCCCCATTCGATGTTATGCACTTATGCAAGTATCCAATTGTCGAAACACTTCTTAAACTTAATTTTTGGGATGGTCTTTGGCACTTTCACCTATGTTTGTAAAATGAAGACGGATATTCTCATATTTGATAGAAAAATGTATATACAATTTCGTCTATTTAAGAATCTGGAAAGTCACATATTGATTGATAACAGAAGTTAAATGTCTAGTATTAAAATTTATAAACATAAATGTGTGGTAAATATAGCCGACTAAATAATTAATTATATAAATACCTAATATTTAATATATATAATTAAATATTACATAATCTCAATAGCCTTTCAGAACATTCTCACACTCTAATTGGTATACTTGTATGTACGAACTGTAGGTAATTAAAAACCATGGTGAGAAAGCAATTACTTCGAAAACCATTCATCAAACACATTCTGGTACCTTTGACGCCTGACTTTCAGATTAAATGAAGCAAGGCAACCAAATTCGGCGCCAATCAAATAGAAGTACATTTTTACCAAGAATCTCAAACAAGTGTCAGGATTTACGATCTTTCGTTTCGCTTTCGCAAGTGCTGCTCGGCAATGAAGTCGAAAATCTATATCCTCTACTTCATGTATCTTCCTTTTGGTTTTTGAATCCGGCGCTATTTGGGATCTTAATGACTTCCTCTTCTTGACTCTTCGAAGACTCCTTTTGGGCACTGTTTGGAGAGTTGTTAGTGTGCGGCGGCGATTTGAAATAGAATGAATCAAAAAGTCGGTGTAGAAGTATGAATGGATAATTGGTGGGGCAGATGCATGATGAGGATTTGCTACTACTACGTTGGTTAGATTTGTTTGTTGTATGCAGTAGTTATTTGTTTGTGAGAGGAAATTGAGTTGGCGTAGCATTCAAAATTAGATTTTGTGAGCAAATCAGAATTTTTTTATTTTAACGTATAGTGCTTGGCGAACACCGTGTGTGACCAAGTTCTTTCGGTGTATTTTGTTGTATTTCTTCTTATTGAACATAACCAATTTGTATTCAGATCAGTTTGAAATTGGGTTGCCCTTCGTGGAATATTCTCACGCTTCTACATCAATTTGTTTAACTATCTTTTGATTGAGCTTACCGCAAAAGGTTGCTTTCAACTGTGAACCACTTGCCGTTAGTATTAATCTATCTTATGCATATGCTTTTTAATTAAATTTACATAGATTTCTAAGTTATATAAGTTCTACAAGCAATTTTTAATTTTCTGTCTTACTTTCATTATAGGATCATCCTAGTCTGCGTGGCACACCGCTGGCAATGTTGGCTGCTCAATGCAATAAATTGTCTAGTAAATCTCCACCGCCGCTTGCCGATGCTGCTGTGGGAAAAGGTTTCCATCCCTGGAAGAAGAGCCCCACTTCACCGTCGAGTAGTGCAGCTGGAGGTCAGCACTCACCATGCACCATCTCTTCCGCTTCTTCGTCATCGGGTTCTGGTTCGTCCAGCAGCAATTTGGGTTTGAGCGGGGTCTCATCGGCTGCCTCTTCACGCAGTCTGCCGTCATCCGGCATCAATACAATGGTGAACATCACAGCTAGGTAAGCACTTAATGCTATGTAACTTAAACCTTTACACCTTCCTTTTGTTATCCACAATCCCACCAAACCACCAATTGAGCAACGATACTTATAACTGATAATAATTTCAGCATTTATCCTTACAGTCGCCCGATATCTTCATCCTGTGCTGCTGTCAGCAATCCCTCAGCTTATGGTAGCGATCTGTACTTTCCGAATACGAGCAGTCCAAGCGGTGGCATGGTCTCCGACAATCACCACATGCATCAGGGTTTATTGGGCAAAGTGGAGGGCGCTACTTTCGGTTCGGTCTACTCACGTCATCCATATGATTGGCCCTTCAATGCGGTCACTGCATCAGCACATAAAGCGGCTGAGGCAGCAAGCGTTAATTCCGGCTGGTGGGATATGCACAGCGCTGCTGGTAGCTGGCTAGATATGGGGGGCGCTGGTATGCACTCAACCATGGCCAACTATGCAACAGCCGCCGGCTCGGACTACTCATCTGCGCTGTCGCATTCGCTCTCCAATACGGCACATCTGTTGGGCTCTGGCCAACATTTGCTGCAAGATACATACAAGAGCATGTTGCCCGGTCAAGGTGTGGGTGGGTTCTCGCTACCACACAGTTCTCCGTCGGCTGCCGCCACTGCGGCCTCACCGCAAGCATCAACGCCGTCGACACCATCGCCGCGTTCACAAAGACGTTACGCCGGTCGCGCCACATGCGATTGTCCGAATTGCCAGGAAGCTGAGCGGTTGGGACCAGCTGGTGTGCACTTGCGCAAGAAGAATATACACTCGTGCCACATACCGGGGTGTGGCAAAGTGTACGGCAAGACTTCGCATTTGAAAGCGCATTTGCGTTGGCATACCGGCGAGCGACCATTCGTTTGCAATTGGCTTTTCTGTGGCAAACGTTTTACACGCTCCGACGAGCTACAACGTCATCTGCGTACGCATACGGGCGAGAAGCGCTTTGCTTGTCCCATCTGCAACAAACGCTTTATGCGCAGCGATCACCTAGCTAAGCATGTGAAGACACACAACGCTACTGGGCAAGGTGGCAGCATGAAGAAGGGCTCATCGGAGTCATGCAGCGATTCGGAGGAGCCTGGCAACCAATCGGGCGAATCAAATGGTCTGAACGGTAGCAACGGACAGCAAACTGGTAACGGCAGTCATCCCAGCACGCCCAACTCTCATCAGTCCGGCGGCGGTGGCAATACAACACCAACTGGTGGACTGTTGGCCAGCGGCTTGCATCTGTCATCACCACACAATATGTCTGGCGGTTCCCCAGTCATGCTGCACGCTCAGCAACAACATCATCAACAGCAGCAACAACAGGCACAAGCCCAGGCGCAAGCACAGGCGCAGGCACAAGCGCAGGCGCAGTTGCAGCATCATCAGCAACAGCAACATGCGCATGCGCATTTGCATCATCACCATCATCATCATTTGGTTGGCAACTCGGCGCCCAGCCCGGGGCTAGATCATCACAGCACTTTGGTGGATATTAAGCCACCAATGGTTTGAGGGTCATTGGGACCCTTTCTCTTCACCAATTGAGGTGGCTATCGGAATGGGTCCAACGGTCTATTAATTCGACAACTAATGCGTGGCGTGAGGATTACATAAATATGGAAAGAAGGTCAAATTTGCAAAGCAGCAGCTTAAGCATGGGTTAAGTTGAAACATGTTGACATACAAACTCTATTGTAAATAATGCTTGTAACGATGTGTTGTTAAAAATATAAAACAATCAAAAATGCTAAACTCTATGTACAACTACCAAACTCTAAATAATATAAATTGAAATGCTCTTCGTTTCAAGTAAGCGGTAGGTCAAAATTTTGTAAATAGCTGCGAAATACATATATTGAAAGACCAGTGTTGTAAACATTAAGAATGTAAATTGTTCAAAATTGTTATGGAAAAGCGACACCACAAATATTCAAAAGCATAGTAAATAACAAAATGAAGAACCAAACAAGAAAGCAAACTTTCAGCAAAAATTAATTATACTTATTCATTTCGAAGTAAAATATCACTTGTAGTAACGGGTAATGAATAGAAAAAGATTTCTAGTCCAATTGATAGAAAATAAACAATTAAGTGTTGCATTAACTCAGCTAGAATCTGCTTATCGAAATGCTAAGCCGATAAATTTTAATCATTTGAGTCACCCTGTATTTGGCATGTGCTACTTCTACTTTTGATAATACATATGTACGAATATTATGGAATTCTTAAATATAATGCAATAACGGTTAAATGGAAATTTATAATTTAGCGTTGGGCTTTACTTGCTAAACTAAAATAAATAAAATCTTGCTGTACTCTATTTATAAAAAAAAAATAAATGAAATAATATAGCAAAAATACACTGCACATAAACACAAATGAAAATATTATATACTTAGTGCAAAGCTAGTTTTTGAATAAATCTAAAACTAAAGAATCTTAAACGTATAAATTTAATAAATATTGTTGATTTTTAGCTAAAAACTTAAATATTTAAATAAAGTAAAATTTATTGTAATAAACAAGTGCGACTGCAACTAAACCAATATTGCATATATTTAACATATACATTTAAAGATACTAGCTTGCTTAGTTTAAAAACCAAAATACTACTTTTTAATTTTATGGCATTCGAAATTAAAACAAAAGCGTTAATTTTATGATGATGTAATGTGGTGTGTAAGCAGTCAAAATGTGCATCTTCGTAAAATTGAAAGCATTCGTCGCTTTTGGCGCTAGATTTTGAAGTGAAAGATTCATCGTTTATTGTGCCTAACTCTGCAACAGCGTTGCTTTCAATGTTCCAAAGATGCACGATATGTTTGTAAAATACTTTTAAATATTGCAAAAAAATATTAATATTATTACGATTATTAAAAATAAATGTGCGCATCGGCATTTTAAGTAATTTCAATGTTGTTTTATTAATTATGGTGGTGTTTATGATTTACTTGGGTTTAAAGATCGGAAAGGATTAAGTACGTCACGTAAGCTATTCTGCAAATATAATGGTTACACAGTATTTACATAGAATTAAAGTTTATTTCACTACCTAAAATTGAAAATTTACAAGTTTAATTTAGTACATATAAACGTTATTAGAAAATAAAACTGTCGCATAGTTAAAAAACATCGATCTTCTTTGATTTAAAGTAACCTTTTAGATCATCAAAATTAATAATACTAGTAGAGACGACAGATGTTGTCCTACAAGACATTTCAAGCTATTAAAATATTAAACACTGTTTTTTTTGTTGGGACAAATTGGAATTTATATATAATTGTATTGAAAAGTTGGTACACCGACAGGAGCCACATCCATTTATAAAACATTTCCCAATCAAAATCAATTTTATATACCTTTAGACGGTTTCTATAATGTAACAATTGCGCCATCTTCTTTTAGCAAATATAAAACATCAAACAATTTTATAAATTTAATTTTAATTAAATTAACTATTTAAATTGGATCGAATGGTGACAACAAACCATTCTCGAATTCACCTGAAGACACATAACAAATTTCATTCAAATCGGTCGGTTTAGGGGGAGTTCAATGACATACACAAATACAGAAGAATTTATATATAAAGATTGATAAAATAGTGAAAAAGAAATTTTCTCCCTGTCAAATCCTCCAATGTATCGAAGAGTTCGGGTCAATCGATTCCAGCTTGTAAAACCTTCAACTTATGCATTTTTAAATTGAACTTTTTTTCTTCGGAGGCTATTATCGCATGTGTTTACACCATCTTGAAAAGTTCTACTTTGTGTATTATAAACAATTTGCTGCTACCTAACCCTTTATTTAACAGTTTGATTTCACTCCTTTTTGACACCTAACTACAGCATACTCGATCTAATAAACTCACTTAATTTCGTTGAATGCTCTCACAAAAAGATTAATATTGTCTATATATTGAATCTTCTTTGAATTTTACTTAAAAAAAAAAAACAACAATATTAATTAAAGTTTTAAGAAAATGAGCTAAACACAAATAACGCCACATTCGGTTCGGTCGTATAATTAGAAACTATAGTAAGAACTTAAGGATATCTATAAAAATTTTAACGAATTGGATTTAATTTTTTATATTTTGTAGGATAACATTTATTTTTAACAACATTGTCCAGTTTTTGTGGTAAATATTGGATTAAATGTTGGCATATTTGCATTGATTGCTGTTCCAGCTTTGTCGAATCGTTTGAAAGAAATCGTCATTATTTTGAGTTTTTTAGTTGTTAAGACTTCGTTTAACAGTTGCTGATAAGTTTTTAATTGTGTTGAGGTTAGGAATTTGTGAAGACCAGGCCAAAACATCAATATTTTGATCCGAAAACAAGCTCTCCACTAACCTTAAAGTATGTTTTGGGCCATTGTAGTGTTGGAAAATGTAATGGACTGGCATATTCTCAAGGAAATATGGTTCCATTACATTCTCCAGAATGTTTTATATTGATATTGGTCCATTATCCGTTTAACACCAACAATTGGGCCCATACCACGACTTCGAGGCCTAGGCTTTCCAGTAGGGGTTTCAAACTTTATTGTTTTATTTTTAATCAATTAATAACTCCAAATACCTTTATTTAGCAAGCAAACCTGTCTGCTACAGTCAACATTGACAATTTATCCTTTTGATAGGGCCTCTCTAATTTTTGGAGTTCATTACTTTTTTTGCCCATTCTAAAAACTAAAGCGTATTTAATTGTTGCTGGATCACTCACTAACTCACTTTATTGCGCCAGGTTCAAGAAAATCTGAGAATATAAAGAAAAAAGTCCGCGTTTCTAATTGTGTGATCAGCTAAAAAACACAGATCGGGAAAGAATTTTAATTTTTATTTTAATAACAAGTCAGCAAATAGTCACGTGTTTATTTAGCAAATACGTTCAATACCTACACTATTAATAACAGTGCTCATAATTTACACTTCGCGTCTTGCAAAAACTTTACAGTGATTTAATTTTTTCAAAAAGGTCGTTTCTAATTATAAGGCCACTACTGTATATCGATAGTGACCTTTAGTTCCTAGTAAATATGTTTTGTGCTAAATAAATCTTTCGAGTTCCGTTCCTGTATTTGTCTAAACTTTTATTTTACTATATTTCCATCAAAATGAAAGTCTTTGTTAATTAGTTCCTACAGTCAATGTTTAAATATAATTTTGTTTGACAATATTTAAAGATGTAGATGGGTATGTATTATACGTATATAATGTTAACAACAATTATAATAACCGTTAAATGTGTTATATAAACTAATTTTAGCTAAAATATATGCAAACGTTAAATTTTTCAATTTCAAGTAAAGATAAAAACGTAATTAACAGTTAAAATGACTTTCGATAGTTTTCTTTTCATTCCACTATTATTTCACAAGAACATCGTTTAGCCACTCAAAAAACTATTTGATATTTAATTGAAATGAGAGTCAAATCCTCTAAAATGGCCATTTAAATTGTTAAACTTTTCTATAAAAGCAATTATTTCTAATTGATTCGAACTCATTAGACCGCTGAATATGAGAATAATTTCCAATTAATTTCAATAACTGCTCAATGATCCTTTGCACTTCTCGTAGCCAGCCCTCCACAAAAGCAATAAATGCCGCTTAAATGTTGGTCCTGCCCAAAAAGGCAGTTTTGCCCGCCATTAACGACATTTAAATGTGCAGACAGTTGAGTGGAAATGTGGAGACAAGGGAGAGCTAGAGCTAGAAAAAATCCCAACCTGCGAATCATAATATCACCACCCATTTGCCACCCACTATTACTCAATAAAAATACCGAAATAAATAAATTCGTTATTCCCCTTGCGTCACATTGACGGCCGCACCGCAAAAACAGTGAGGGGCTGCGAAATCACGTCTAAATATTTGGCAATGTGGGTGGTAAATGAAATGAAATTCGTTTACAACAAGAATAAAGTGGAACAGTCGGTAACAAGGAAAACAGCAATGAAAACAGTTATGGCTAGACAACAACAAGTTAAACAGGATAACGGCGAAATTGCACTTGAAAATGCCAAGCCTAAATCACACATCCGCACAAAAGTAACATTCGAGCGGTATGGATGGGGTCATATCCATAAAATATGTTTTGGTTCAAGTCGCATTAAACAATCTCTAATAGCTTTGAAAAAACTTCCACTCCCCAGCTTACAACAGATGCTTTTATATCTCGGTGTGGCAGCAAGGAGGATGTGTTGTAGTCATGCAGGATATGTTAGCCTTTGAGGGTGCATTGGAAATGAGTCGAAATATTAACGTGCTTTACATTACTTGCGGGGGAGCATTGTTGATGGTGATGCTGGCAGTTTATTTAATGTTTTTAAGCTCTATTGAGACACCAGAGGTTTAACAGTTATAAAGTGAATGAGTGGATGAGGATTTGAGGGTATGATGGTGCTTTTACATAATGCAAGTTAAACACATTTGTTGTTGTTGTTTGATGTTTGTGAACTGAAGTGATTTAAATTTTATTAACGCGGATTCGTTGTGCATTTATCGGAGATTTGTTTTTGAAATGAGAAACAGATTGCAAATTGAATGTATTTGAATGAATTTGATGGTATACAATTTGCACAGATTAATCCGAGTGTGTAAAGAAATAATTATTTGGTGGTTGAAAAGTTTAGTTTTTAAGTAAAAAATATAAATTTCTATTGCTTTGGGGTTTAATATCCAAGAAAATCACAGAGCATTATATGCCATGATTTTGAGATTTGATAGAATGGATTTATATATCCTTCCATTATTTTTATGCTGAATTTACCGATTGAGTCAAAAATATATTGATCAAAATATTATACTATAGACGGTAGTTTATACGGTCTAAAAATAAGAAAAATCCATATACAGAGAATCCCGATTATCCGAACATCGATTATCCGAAAGGACCAAATCGGTTGACAACCACGCCTACTTTCGATATACCAGAACTTTGAAGACAATCTGAATCGCTTACTTTAAAATATATATAGTGTACTAGTGGAGATATCGGAACAAAACTTTGCAAAAATACTGCGTTCATAGTGTGAAATCGTACATCTAAAAATCGTCGTAATCGGACCATAAGTTTTCAGTGCACAGTGGTTCCACCATAAGCCAAAAATCAAAAAATCCATCTCACGTTTTTTTGTCAAAATATATACCAATGTCCAAACTTCTTATTTGCAAACCAGGTTTTCCCACAAATCTAACGGTACTTTCTTTTTTCCTTTAAAGACAAATATGAGCATTAAGGCCAATATTCGAAAATAGTAGGTCTAGTAAAAAGAATCTGTTATTTTCAAAGATATGACTTTTGTCATTTATATCTCGCATTATGAAAGGCGTCACATAGGAATATTGACTCGATAGAAACTTCGGAAGCTTGTTTGGAAGGTCCTTTTGCATGCACCTTATAGTCCAGGCCAACACCAAGTTATTATTACGTGATCCTGTCTATGGCGAACTTTTAAAAATATACTCTCCTAGTTACGAATGCTTCTGAAATAGTGGCTTTATGACATTATCTTCAAAATCTCAATAAGTTGTTAAACAAAACTGAATCGAATCGAATCTTTCTAACAGTGCTAAATAAAACCTTCAATTTAATGCAAATTTATTGAATAATATCTCCTGTCATCAAACAAACAATCAGGGCATTCATGTCTTGGCTCCCACGTCACTGTTGACACTTAACTTTGAAGGTGTAGATAATTACGTATGCCTAGGCAACAGCATCAACACCGATAACAATGGCAGCCTTGAAATCCAACGCAGAATCACTCTTGTAAACAGGTGCTACTATGGACTGAGTAGGCAATTGAAAAGTAAGTCCTCTCGCGACGAACAAAAACTAAACTCTACAAGTCCCTCATCATTACCGTCCAACTTTATGGTGCAGAAGCGTGGACGATGTCAACATCCGATGGGACAGCACTAGAAGTTTTCGAGAGAAAGGTTTTGCGGAAGATTTATGGTCCCTTAAACATTGGCAACGGTGAATACCGCAGAAGATGACGACGCAGACATAGTCCAAAATGGACGAAAGTGCTCCACCTCAGAAAGTGTTCGATGCAGTATTCGCTCCGATGGAAGGACCAGGTGCAAAGTGACCTGGCTTCACTTGGCGCCAAAAAGCAAAAAGGAGGAATGATTGGCGCGCTCTGGTGGATTCGGCTATAATCGCTTAAAGCGGTGTCTACGTCAGTCAAGAAGATGAAGACTTAAATTATCTTCGTGATGAATTATTAGTTTAGTCAAATGTGAATCACGGTGTTTTATATGGTAAACAAAAGAATTCAAATATTATACTTTAAAGAAATCAAAAAGGTAAAAAAAATGTTTTTTAGTGTGATCCGAAAGAAGTAGAAAGAATCCGATGCTGAATTTTGTGGCCGATGCCGATACCAAGGCCGATTAATCGGTCGGTCTCTAATACTAATGCCCTATGAATTCACTATTTTTACGTTCAAACGGCTAAGAAAGCTTGGAAAGAAGGATATGTTAACGTTATTTCAATCTATGTACTGCTTACTAGAGGAGACATTACAAGTTTTTGTTCTAATTATAAAGGCTGTTGAATGGCTGTGAAAAAATTAACTGTATTAAATTGGTTGATACTTTGCTTTTTTCCTAGATGATTTAAAATATTTTTCTAGTATTTTGGTGAAAATTTCATAGCGATATCTCAGCGGGAAGTACTTATGGCCGGCTTCATACAAGCGGAACACTGTGTACTGCTTCAGTAGAAAATTGCGGTGAATTTCTATTCTCCTACAGAAATAAAGATTTCAAATCAAACTTGCAACCATCAAACGTCCTTTGAAAGTTCTCCAATATATCATCAAGAAAATTGTTATAGATGTCTATCCAAATGTTTGGGGGCTCTCAGAATTTTATTGACTTTGACAGTGACTGTCACCAGTGAAGTTTTTCAACCTACTTTTTTTTAGATTTACTTTCAAGAAAGGTGAAACTCTTTGGCTCTTTAGCTAGAAAATATACATAGAACAAATTGTAGAGAATGTGACGTAATTTCTATATTGGTTGGAAACATGAACGTCACATGTACATGAAAATATTATAACAAATCACAACAGTTAGTAATACGAATTCTGAAAAAATCAAATATTTTCAAGACATGCAAATAAAACACAAGACAATTAGTTGAAAAAGTGACTGATACCAAAAATGTAAGGAATCTATAATTATACTCTCGCAACAAAAGTTGCTAAGAGAGTATTATAGTTTTGTCCACATAACGGTTGTTTGTAAGTCCTAAAACTAAACGAGTTAGATATAGGGTTATATATACCAAAGTGATCAGGGTGACGGGTAAAGTTCAAATCCGGATGTCTGTCTGTCCGTCCGTCCGTGCAAGCTGTAACTTGAGTAAAAATTGAGATACCTTAATGAAATGGAATGATATGGAATATGGGCGAAATCGGTCCACAACTACGCCTACTTTCCATACGTTTCAATTTTGAATCCTTCTGATTCGTTCACTTTCTAATGTATACATAAGGAACCGATAAAGATAGCGAAATAAAACTTTACACAAATACTGTATTTGAGCTATGACATCACTTTTGGAAAATTTGTCAAAATCGAACAATCATGATATCAAACAACCGAAAATATAGGTAAATCTCTAAATAAATTGCGAGAGTATAAAATGTTCGGTTGCACCCGAACTTAGCCTTTCCTTACTTGTTTTGTAATACTTTCAAATGATGGAGATATTTGTGGAATTACACACATAACATTGAAATGATTATGATTATAAATATATTTCATTAGGTCTTTCAGTAAAAAAACTAAATTAATTAATTAATGTGTTTTTTTAATAAACGACTTGATAAGCGATATCCTTGGTACCCAATAGTGACTGACCGGCAAATGATCCGAACAGTGCAATTGCCAGACCCAGACAGAGAATATTGTTATTCAAAATTCACATAACACCTTGACACAGCTTTTAGGCGGAGAAAGGGGCTCACAACCTCTACACTGGCTACTACCATATACACATACATATTTTTATACGTATGTATGTATGTATATCATTAAGTATTCGAATCAAATTTGGTGAGCACCAATACTTTTATTCTACACTGTAAATATTTGTTTAAGTTCGATAAAAGCGATAAAAAAAATGCTATATATATAAATATATATTATTGATACCGGAAGTTGGCTTTAAAATTGTAATCACAGAGTTTGTTTCCCTTAGTTTAAGGTTAAGCTTTCACAAAAATTGGTTTGCAACTACAGTTGATATTGAATATCGATTCCAAAAGCATTCCAACATTTGTTATTTTAAAATCTTGAAAAATCTGCATCTCGAAATATTTCACATTCCTTACATTTTGCCGATCTCCGAGATATTTCAATATCGGTTCCTTCAAACTTAGTTATTTTATTTTTTATTTTTCTGCTTTTCTGGGAATTTTGAGATTCTGTCGCATCTGCGGCAATTAATTATTACGCCTGCTACATAGACATCTTTCCAAAATATATATACATATATGTATGCATAAATCACAACCATAAATTAGTTGTTTTTAATTACGATTATTATGACGATAATGGTGCATTTAACGCGTGATAAACATAAATAATCACGTCACACAAACGCCAAAAAAACACAGCAAATACAAGGCCAAGTGATAAATAAAATCAGAAGCAACTACAAAGCGACACATATGAGTACTACAACGCCAAATCACAGCCAAAGTGGCGCACAAATGTGTATGCAAACACACACACATATCTACACATGTGTATATGAAATTTTACACATTTCCTTAATGAAAGCAATGTGTGAACATGAAAATACCAGTAAAGCCCATTAAAAAATTCCACAAAAGTGTTGAAGTGCGGCCAGTCGAAGCGCCGCATTGCGGAGCAGTCAAATGCCGAGATTGCGACAACCACAATATGTACGAGTACATATAGATTTATGTTTTGAATGAAATGTCTTGCGCCCGCGCATATTTAACCACTTAGCGATGCTTAGGTTATTCACAGCTCCCAAGTGCTTAATCATTCTCAGGACATCCTTCTGTTCAGCCAAACACTGCTGTTGACATTTTTGTCGCTGCGCCGCCACCACATGCGCCATCAGCCTCAATCCACTACATATGTATGTATGCATACATCCTCTATTGTCAGCGCCCTCTTCTCCCAGCGATAGCTTCATTAGTTGGCTTGTCGCGGCGGTTTGTTAATTATTTAATTTGTGGCGCCACCGTTCACGCTCAACTACCGACTGTCGTCGACTGGTAATTGAAGTTTGATGCACAATTTTTCGGGTATAAAAAACAGGCAGTATTTAAAAAAATGAAAATGGATAGTCGAAATATGTAAATAATTTTCATGTAAAAAATACGAAAATTAATTGAAGACACATTCATTAATCATAAGCATGTCCTTGCCATATCCTGCTGACACTCGTAGCTAGTGTTCATATAGGAAATATGCTTGCGCGCTATTCAATTCGTTGTTCTTATGTGATTGGAATATTCAATAAACATATATGAAACTGTATACACATACATACATATGAATAAGTTATAAAAAATGCATTGCACTCGTTAATGCCATAAAATAAAAGATGCTCTGCTACTGCGACGGATTTGACACTTTCTATAGCTATTATTTTAATTTACAACTTGTTTTGCTGTCATTTCGGTTGCGTTTCTTATTGCTTTCGTAGACCCACTGCTCCTTTGAAATCTGAATACATACGTATCATACTACATTATTTGGATAAACGAGCATTCTCCCCCTTAGCGATTCAGCAACGCACCGAACAGCAGGAGTCTGTTACTCATATAAATACACGCGGCATCCTTTTGTAGAGACACAATTGTGAATACACACACGCGCACTTTAATAAATTGTTTATACGAGTGTATATATTACAATACAAGTGCTCGTATTCATGTTTTTTGTCCTTTGGTCTACTCCACGGGTGTCGCGAAAGCATTTGACACTTTGCCTTGGTCAACGGTTTAGTTCTTCAGTCACGCGGTTAGATTGTGAATATCGTCGTTTCGAATTTCGATTTAATTAAACGCGGTATGTATTATTAGTAGTTGAAGTTATCATACACTTCTTAAATTATAAAATTAAAACTCTCATCAAAATAACAAATCATAAAACTCATACATACATAAATCATTTTAAAATTTCGGCTAATTTCTAAGTTTTAGAGGTTTTTTACAAATCAAATTTACTTTTCGTGCTTTTCGACTCCAAGACAATACTTCGACTTGATCAGCTTTCTTATTTACGATATGAACTAGTTCACCATCTTCGCTAAATTTGGTCGCCGTGATATTTTTCTTTTCCTCATTTTCAGGCATTGACAATTTTATTTTTACTCAAATTAAACGTCATGGCATAAACAAACTCTTTTTTTGAAGGCCCCAAAGTATCACGCTATCGAACCGGTATACTATAATTCTGAATGGTCGTTACAAAGCATGCTGGATGGAAATTATCTCAAGAATTAAGCCATATTCGATTTCTGAGAGAAGTTCGTTCATAGTTTGGCCAAATACTTTTCTGACCTTCTGTAAACCAGTACTATTTTCCGTTTGTAAAACTGAAAAAAAACTAATGGAAACTGATTTGGAATTATGGATGAAGAATAAGTAATACAAATATCCCTTCAAATGTTACTATTACAAATTATATTGAGGTGGACAATGAGTTCTGATCAGCCGGATTTATTTATAACAGATGATGATATTGTAGAGCCGAATATTTCAGACCCAACGAATATGACTTCTAACGTCATGGAAAACTATAAGGATTCTGAAGATGAAATTATTCTACCGCCATCTAAAAATTATGTAACGCGTTCCTTTGAACCGACTACATAGCACTAAACAACTTAGAATCTATTTTCACTGAAACAAACAAGCAAAAAAATATACAGTAAACCAAAAAAGAGCTTATACACGAAAATGTTTTGACTTTGAATTTACTTATCTCTTAAACTAATTAAGATTTTGACTTGCATCCAAAAGTGAGTGCGTTTTTATTAGTTATTTGAAAGCACTTAAAACTTATTTTCAAAAATTAAGTTTACTTCCAAAAAATCAAAATAACTTCGATTACAGAAGCAAAAAGAAAAAAAAGTTTTGTCAAAAATTATAGAATACATGTTTTAACTTATGTCCCAAACCAAAAATCTTTATGAGAAGTAAATAAATAAAACTGCGTAATAAAAATTTTTTGTTGTAATGAAAACTGCTATAACTCGGAGTCTCTCTAACTCGAAGTTTTTTGTGGATTATGGTGATTCGAGTTAAGGAACTTCAACCTTAAATTTTTTACCTTTACTTTTTTTTATTTAAGTAAATAAGCAAAAATATGGTATTTCCTACATTTATGTCAAATTTCATGTCAAAATATTCATTAGAGTTTGAGATACGTGTCGTTTTGTGAGCTGCTAAAAGTGAGTTTTTCGTTTTTTGCGATGTCGAAATTTGTTGAGCAAAGAATTTGCATTAATTTTGTTTACGGAATCAATTTTCTGCTGCGGATACGTTGAGGATGGTGCAGAAAGCCTTTGGTGATGAGGCAATGCCTAAAAAAATGTTTACAAGTGGTATAGTGAGTTCAAAGCCGGCCGTGAACGTGTCGAAGACGAAGAGCGTCCAGGGCGACCATCCACCTCAACAGACGAAGCTCACGTTCAACAAATCAAAGATTTGGTGTTGAAAAACCGTCGATTAACTAACACTCTTAAATGAAATTGGCATATCGAAAGGCTCAGCCAATACCATATTGAAGGATGTTTTGGGCTTCAAGCGCGTCAAATCTCGACTGGTACCGAAAACATTGAATTTTTTGCAAAAAATTTCGCCAAAAACTCAGCCCATATCGTTCCGCAACCACCGTATTCACCTGATCTGGCGCCGTGCGACTTCTGGCTGTTCACCAAGCTCAAAAGACCGCTCCGGGTACACCGTTTTTATACGATAGAGGAGATTCAAGCCGCATCGGGAGGGCATTACTTTGAAGGGGATTAAATTGATTTGGAAGAATAAATAAAGAATTTTCAAAATAAATACAATGTCACCTTATTTTTTGAATTAGTATTAGTATTAATATTATTTTTATTTTTCTTTCTGCGACGAATTAGGTTATTATCTTGGCTTAAAAAAAAACTAAAGGAAATTAGTTCTCGCTTTGAATATTTTACAAAAAAAGTATATCAGAATACAATATTAGAAAATAATTAATACTATCATTAAAATTACTTTAACAAATACAAGGGTGTTTGTGGATACGTCCAAAATTTACCTTAATTCATATAATAACTTCATTTTGTTAAATATGTTCAATTTTACATTTATGGAAATACAAATTCGACATTTTGTATTCCACGCATCTCTTTAATGAGGTCGTTTACAACTGCGACATATTATTTTCATGCTAATATTGTAACTTATAATTTCATTACAATGAAACCCAATACACATACGCACATTCGTATGCGAGTTTTTAACAAAAGTGAATAAAAGGGTTAGATATAATTGCATTGTTGAAGCATTTGAAAATGTGGTTTTTCATTGCATTGCATTCAAAATAGTCGCGGTTGGTTAAATACAAATTATAAGACTAATATATTTGTTTATATGTATGTATATATGTATAAGCCGTATTAAATGAAATGAATTGTATATAATGGGAATTTAATTTAAAGCCGTACACAGTTGTCCGTTTCAATAGTGGTAAATGCACGTACAGTTATTCACCCACTTATATACTTATATATTAACGTATGTGTATATATAGGCATAGTTTCATGCACTTATAAAAACAAATGTAAATTAATAACTACTTATATTTTGATATGCAAAGCAACGGCACGCAACAAATTTACTTGAATAGACTTAGAATTTACAAATGGCCATTATTACAGTGAATGTAAATATTTTTTATACGTATATATATTACAAATGAAAAATAGATGAAACTCTATTACATCAAACTATCCAATTACACTATACGATAAAATCGAATCGTGAAGTTTAAGTGAGTATTTTTTTTAAAATGTCGCGTAAAATTAAACAGTCTACTTTGGTTGAGCGCAATTTAGTCATACATCACCATTTACAAGGAAAAACGGAGCGTGAAATAGCAAATTTTGTGAAGAAAAGCAAATCCACAGTCCACGATATTATTACTAGATATAATCGAAATGGATCGGTTTCAAATAAGCAGCGAGAGTCCAAACCTAAGAAATTATCAACCAGAGATGAGAACTTTATTTTAAGAGATATAAAACAAAGGCCTTTTACTTCTGCACCCAAACTAGCTGCAATGGTCGAGGAATCTTCTGGTACTAAGGTTAACCCAGAAACTATAAGAAGAGTATTACGAAAAAATGAGTTCCATGGTCGAGTAGCAAGAAAAAAGCCCCTAATTAGCAAAAAAATCAACATGATCGACTTGAATTCGCTCGAAAATTTATGGATAAAGATTTCACATATTGGATAACGGTAAATATTGACAATAAGAACGTTTCTATAATTCTAAGGTCGATTTTTTAGGTATTATTTACAGACGAGAGTAAGTTTAATTTATTCGGATGTGATGGAAGAGGTAAAGTGTGGCGTAAAGTAAATCAAGAACTTGATGCCAAAAATTTAAGGAAAACAGTGAAGCACGGTGGTGGCTCAGTAATGGTCTGGGGGTGTATGGCAGCTGCAGGAGTTGGAAATTTGCATTTTATAGATGGCATAATGAACAAATATGTATATTTGGCGATTTTGAAGAAAAAATCTGGTTGAATCAATGCCGAGAAGACTACAAGCAGTAGAAAATCGAAAGGGTGGAGCCACAAAATACTAAAAATTATTTTTTGTGAGTAAACTTTTAGATACTTATGTCTTTTACGTCTTGCCCGACTTTCAATGTGAGGCGAAAAAGTGGCCTTAGCACAGTTTTTGTTACATGCGTTAAGTTTTATGTTTCTTTGAATATATAATTTTGTTGTTTTTTAACAGTAAGACTTTTTTTTAATAAAATAAAAAAAGATCGAGTTGAATATCTTTTTTCATTACAATTTTATTATAAGTTGAAATTTTGTTTTGCGCTTGCCCGACTTTCAATGTGAGTGACTGTATATATTTTTTAAATTTCAAAACCTGTGGCACTGAAAATTATCTATTTCGTGAATTTATTAATTTTACATCTGTTTGTGAAGCCTTTGTCTTACTAATTCAGTTCTAATGGCGACCTACACACTCACTTCACGGAATATGACACGGAGTTAAGCTAACACTTAATAATATCACATATTTTAATTTTTATAACTATTATCAAATTTTATAGAAATTTGAATTTGAATAAAAGGTTCACGGGAAGAAAAATTATATCGAGTAAAATAACCGGATTGAAGATAAGAGCAGCAAATTTAATTGGCTTTTAAACAAAAATTCTAAACTTAGCCTTGACAACAAAGTTTTGATATATAAGCCGGTCATAAAACCGATTCGCATGTTGGTATTTAACTGTGGGATACGAACCGTGCAAGTAATATTGATATAATGCAGATGTTCCATTTGTTAAGAGCAATCACGTGTTCACCATGGTAAAGGGTGATTTTTTAAGAGCTTGATAACTTTTTTAAAAAAAAAAACGCATAAAATTCTCATCGGTTCTTTATTTGAAACGTTAGATTGGTTCATGACATTTACTTTTTGAAGATAATTTCATTTAAATGTTGACCGCGGCTGCGTCTTAGGTGGTCCATTCGGAAAGTCCAATTTTGGGCAACTTTTTCGAGCATTTCGGCCGGAATAGCCCGAATTTCTTCGGAAATGTTGTCTTCCAAAGCTGGAATAGTTGCTGGCTTATTTCTGTAGACTTTAGACTTGACGTAGCCCCACAAAAAATAGTCTAAAGGCGTTAAATCGCATGATCTTGGTGGCCAACTTACGGGTCCATTTCTTGAGATGAATTGTTCTCCGAAGTTTTCCCTCAAAATGGCCATAGAATCGCGAGCTGTGTGGCATGTAGCGCCATCTTGTTGAAACCACATGTCAACCAAGTTCAGTTCTTCCATTTTTGGCAACAAAAAGTTTGTTAGCATCGAACGATAGCGATCGCCATTCACCGTAACGTTGCGTCCAACAGCATCTTTGAAAAAATACGGTCCAATGATTCCACCAGCGTACAAACCACACCAAACAGTGCATTTTTCGGGATGCATGGGCAGTTCTTGAACGGCTTCTGGTTGCTCTTCACCCCAAATGCGGCAATTTTGCTTATTTACGTAGCCATTCAACCAGAAATGAGCCTCATCGCTGAACAAAATTTGTCGATAAAAAAGCGGATTTTCTGCCAACTGATTTTGGTAATAAAATTCAATGATTTGCAAGCGTTGCTCGTTAGTAAGTCTATTCATGATGAAATGTCAAAGCATACTGAGCATCTTTCTCTTTGACACCATGTCTGAAATCCCACGTGATCTGTCAAATACTAATGCATGAAAATCCTAACCTCAAAAAAATCACCCGTTACATCCGTAATGAACATATTCATAAAGATCTTGGTATCCCGAAAATAAATATATGTATAAACTTCTTGATCCTGTAAACCGATTGTCCACTGCCTTGGTATTTCCCTGCTATTAAATACGCTTAAAAAAAGTGATCTGCCAGTCTACCAAAGAGTAACATACCACCGAAATAGCTCAATAACTTTCTTAGGCTTGTGTAGTTCGAAATAGATTTAAGATTTTATTACGTATTGCTAGGCTTTAAACTGGCAGATTAAATAAATATTAAAATCAATCTCCCCAAAATTCAAATACGAGCTTTCATTAGTTTCTCAAAATTTCTAACATTTCCAGAGAACGCAAATTACTCATAACGCGTGATGTTTGATTTTGTGAAATTAAGGGCACACCTAGTGTAATGATAAAAAAAAGGTGATTTTTGGGAATATTTATTAAAAAAAATATACTTTATCAATTATTTCAAAATTTTAAGAATATATTTATACATGTTTCAAGAATATACAGTGGAATTTTTGAAGAAAAAAATTAAATATTTTTTAAGTTATAGGCGATCTCCAACGGCGCGAAAAAAAAGGTCCTTCACTGCTGCAGTGATTCCGGCCTTCTCCGTGGATGAAATCTAAAAAAATAAAATTCTCCTTAAACTAGATAATATTGTCTGTACAATGACCTACGATAAAAACAAATTAAAAATTGACAATATGGCGGCGTTTAAAAAAAAAGTCGAATTTTATCCAAAATTTTGGTTGTTTTTGGCCTGTCAAAATTCGATTTTTTGATCAGAGAACTATATATAGAACATCTGATCGGATTATTTGTTTTTGAGTAATCACTGCAGCAAATTCGGAAAATGCTGTTTCGAGAAAAACGCGTTTAAAGATAAAATCATCGTTTTCGCTGTTACCGAGCGGCTGCTCTTTAAATTGCTATAACTCAAAAACTATTTGAGATATTGATTTGAAATTTTAATATGTTATTTTTAATGGTGTAATCTACCGAAATATGAAACAAAAAAATTTGATTATTTTTGAAATTTCACATTAAGGGGCAGAGTTCATCGGATATTTTGTTATTGGATTTCTATATGTTTAATGACATGATTTCTTTGTAGACTTCAACCTTATGCAAATATATTAAGTAATTTCACTCTTCATCTACCGAAATTTAATGTCAGAACGTTGAAATATCTGAGAATGTGAGTATAATTTTGATTGAGGCACCTAATAATACTTAACCTAATACCTAATATATTCTCGATTTAGAAGAGATTTAAAAATTATTTGTACATATACATACATCTGCTATACAACCTGTCACTTGTTTGCAGTAAATGCTTTATTGCATCTGCAATTCACTCCTTGCAATTTCATCCTTGTAATCCTTCCTGCAGTACATTTCCTGCATCTGGCGAAGCGTCAGCTGAAGTACAACAACTACAAGTGTTTATGTAACACGCAAGTATAGCGCAACCACAACAACAATTTACTTATTAAGAGCATAACAAGTGGAAGAGTTAAGCACTTGCATATGAATGAAAAG
Source organism: Zeugodacus cucurbitae (assembly GCF_028554725.1). Lineage (NCBI taxonomy): Eukaryota > Metazoa > Arthropoda > Insecta > Diptera > Tephritidae > Zeugodacus > Zeugodacus cucurbitae. The sequence continues at coordinate 31,978,762 of NC_071670.1, forward strand.
ATGAGGAACAAACAGCTGAAAAGGACCAACAACAGCGGCGGCCAAATATGAAAAAGAAACCACTGAGGTATGAAAATCGCAGGTTCCTTAACCTCAAGTGCCAGAGAGTGTATAAAATAACAAATACACACGCGCGCACACACACAAATGCTTATGCAGACAACATACTGCTTGGCATTGCTTCTCATAGTAAAAGGACACTCGATGTCAGCGTCAAGTAGACAATTACCTCATCTTACTTTTCGTGTGTCTTCTACATTGAGCATTTAATATCGGATTCTTTTTTGTAAGTTTTGATGTTCACTGGTGCTCTGTTCTGCTGCGAGGACATTGGAACTTTTCGATTCAAGATGCCTATCTGCTGTTGGTGCCATAGACATTCTGTTGCTGGCTTATTATTGTTGCCACATTGATGAGGTGCTGCTGCTGCTGGTGTACGAGTTAAATTTGATACCGTCTATTAGCCTCGTTATTATCCCCTTTTTTGCTTGCGTGGCCGTATCGAATGACTCAAAGTGCTGCGTCTGCACTTGTTTGTGTCAAGCACCCAAAAAATCCAATTGCGTATCCTGTATCCCTACGTGCGCATTGTGCGATTGTACCTTGTGTGCCTGTTTAGTCGCCCAGTGCGCTCATTGTTTGTGGCGATTCTCCCACGTTTTCGTGCGCGAAAAAATAGTTTCAGCCAATAGAACAAAAAGTAGTCATTTTGCAATTCTTTTTTTCGCTCCATTCATTGAAGAAATGTGAGTCCTTGCCTTTATTGTCGACTGCGACAGGAAGTGTGAGAATTTGTATTGCATTTGCCGACAACAAAAATGTATTTGAGTTGTTAGGCAGTTTGTGTGTTATCAGCAATAATCGAAATGTTGAATGTTTTAAAATTTCCCTTGCATGAAGGCTAATAAAAGTTTTTAGTTTCATTTTTGTACATATGATCAAATGCACGTATGTATATCAAATGCAATTTTGGTATCCATGCTGGAATCTTATTATTTTTCTAATTCACATATGGATTGCATTCAAAAAGAGTATATTCTTTATATTTTATATTAGTTGCACCTGTGCCCTCATGGGTCATTGTCCTTGCGAACTTTTAGAATGTTTGGCTCTAAATGCAACATAAAAGATTGCCAGGATGTCCTGTAGTTAAGATTACTTGGATTAGAAATTCATTATCTGATAATGCAAAATGGTTGTCGTTCGTATGAGCATTCAAAAGGTTACCATCAAATAAACGTGTAATATTGCTGTCTGTTTAGTTGATATCCAGTACTTCTATATAGTACATTTATATGTATGTAAAGCATTTTTTAATTCTCTTATTCCATAAAGTGCCGAGCAACAAGGATATCAAGCTATATCACAATATCTCAATTTAAAATCAAGTTATCGCGTGAAGGTGCGGACAGACAGATATAAATTCGTCTGGTCATCATTATATAGGTCGCATAAAAAATTTCTTAGTTTACAAAAAAAATTAAAATTTTAGAAAAATGACAATTTATTTCTCAACACAGCTTTCTTTGAGCTCGAAACTCTTGATACAGAAATGTTCCTTTTTCTCTTTCATATTCCAACCGGCGTCCTTTCACCAGCGTCAACCCTGCCTGTGAATTGACCTCACGGTTACACGTGGAGGGAGCAACAGCTGCATCCTTCGCGCTGACAGTTTTCTTATGCCCAATGTGCCCTAGGTAATCTCCGGGATACAATTATCGTATTCATCTTCAATATCAGATCTGGTAAAACGACATCATGAACTTCTGTCGTCGAGCCAACCGTAGTAGTTATATATGTACATATATCAAAATGAATCGGATGACGAGACGAGTTGAAATTCGGAGGTCTGTCTATCTGACCTTGTAAGCGATATCTTCCGAAAAAATTGAGATATAATAATAAAATTTTAAAATTGCTGAAATCGCATGTTAACCCCGCCCACACCCATACACAGGTTATTTTGAAAACTATAACAATATTAGAAGTGCGTTAACTCGCTAACCGAAGTCGTTGGGAGTACTTAATTTTACAGCAAAGGTGGTAGAGAAGATCAGTACACATATTGGCCAATGGGCTATTTATTGGCAATGGGCAGTTTGAACGAAATCGATTCAGTCAAGCACCAATACAGATATGGAAATTTTTACGAATACTGCTCTCGATCGGACGACATACGGGCTTCAATGATTTTAATCGAAAATATCGGTAAAACTCTGGATATGCTAATGAAGTTCAGATGATAAATTGTACTTACAGTAATATTACTCGGAGCCCCAAATGAGTAAAATCGGGTTATTACTCACTCCACCAATTATTTCTCCAATATACGGTTGACTCGGTTGACTTTATAGCGACTTTATAGTATACTTCGTGTAATCTTGGATTTTCTTTAGTCTGGTCCGGTCCACATATTATAATGATTTTCGATATTCTAGTGGATTTTATATCGAATATATCAGTGAAATTGCGAAGCCTTAATTAAGTTTCGTTTAAGCACTTCCTCGTCAGATTGATGCTTGTGAATATTCGGTTTTGACGAATTAAAGATATTCCCAAGTGTTAAACGGTAAACCGGAAGCATTTGTATTTGAAGCTAGTATATCTTTTATATAGCGTATATACTAGTAATTTTCTAGTAAAATATATCAATATAGCTAGACCGACCCTAAAAAAACTAATTAGCCAAAGAATGTACAATCTTCTCGAACTCCAAATTAGCGCTGTTTGTGTTGTTGAGTCGAACATTTGTGCATCAAAATTTACAATTATGTGTGCATGTGTCAAAATTATTCCGATTGAATGCACTTTTACAAATTTCTTTCAGCACCTCAACTGCATTGTTGTGTAAAATGCTGAAGCTTCTATAAGCCTGAGACATTTTTATTGTTGGGAAAAACGACAGCAATAGCTCATATATCAGTTGACTCACATAATTGACAAGGCAGGCTGATTAGACCCACAGTACATTTGTGTGCGTACATGTGTGTGTGTGAGTACGAACAATCTGAAGTGAGTACATACTCCGATAAGGTTCTAAGCAAATGCGTCGAATACTACCAATGTTCGGCGTTGTTATGGACTTTCGCCTGCTAAGATCAACCAGTTAACCATTGGGTGGGTAAGCATACGTCCACATACACATATACATTTGTGTAAACTTGGTGAGAATTTTGATTTATACACCAACTCATGTACGCACTCACACACACACACATCGACAATGCCCAGTGACAAGCTTAGAATTTCCTGCCAAATTGTGGGCGTTTATTTTGATTTTAAATTTTCTACGTTGAGGGTGACTGCCAGCAAATTTTTGGGTACTTGCTTGTTGGTGCTTTTTGGTGTTGTTGACGTTCTCTGTCATTCCGGCATATTGGCAGGGAAGTTCTAATATGGCACAAGCGTATTAAGTAGTCGAAGTTATAATAATGACAGCCGGGCACAACAACTGAATTTCTGACACTATATGTGCGAAAAGCAACAACAACAGCAGCTTGAGAAATAATAACGGCAGTGCGTTGCTGTTGTGTTGAAGCGTGTGCAAATTTCGCACCCATAAATTAGTGCAGCCGGAGGGTGTAATTTATTAGAAGTAGCAGCATGTGAACAGATTACCAGGGTTACGAGACTCGGCAATGGAAATCGCACAATCACATGTATTTGGAAACACACATATGCCTAAATATGTATGCATGAATCTGCATATTCCCAACAGTCAACTCAAGTAGCTTTAAACCACTTTATTAACTATTGTTGTATGGAATAGAAACCCAATAGTCAGCTGAAATACATTTTCCATACAACAACTGGAATTTTCACCTCTTCATGTTATATTTGTTGTCAATTGGCAGATTTCGGTCAGAAATATATCAATCTCACATTAAAAAAAACTATCATTTAACTACACATTTTCTTTTGAAAACTAGTATGTATGTGATTGGCGTTGCAACCGTTTAGCCGGTTATAGCCGAATTTGAAAACTAGTAGTTTAAGGAATAAAATCATTTAATATGAATAATTTTCAAATATTGGTCTTATAATTGAAGAAATATGCATAAATAAAAGTACATGGAGATAATGCATATGTCTTATGATTTGTGCAAGTCAGATGTTCCTAACTGGCGATCCAAGTAGAGAGGTTCTTTTTCCAAATATCCTTTTTTTTGACAGTTCACGCGTGAGTCGTGTCAAGCTGTCATGTTATTTTTGTTCAGTATTGTTTGGCATTTCATCATGGAACTTTATTACTCAAAATTCACTTTCTGTAAAGAATAGTCAACTTATGGTCAACATAATCAGCGTCATGAGCGTACTATTCGCAACACCATTACCCATCTTGAGACCCAGAATTCATTATTGGATAGTATTCGAATAGACCACGTCCAGCACGCAGTTAAGAAAATATAGCAGACGTACACGAAGACCGTGGAAAGTCGATTCGACGCCATTCGCAGCAATTCGGGCTGATGTATAGAACAACTGGGCGCATTTTACGCCGAGATCTTCAATTGAAGAATGAAGCCGCTCGACCTTTCGAAGCGACATCGCTTTGCTCTATGGACTCTTGAAAAGAGCCAAGAAGATCCGACGTTTTCCAGTCGAATTCTGTTAAGTGATGAGTCCCATTTCTGACTCAATAGGTATGTAAACAAGCAAAATTGCCGCATTTAGGACGAGGAACCTGCAGAGATTCAAGAGCTGTAATTTCATCCAGCAAAAAAAAGGGTTTGGCATGGTTTGTGGGCCGGAGGAATCTTCTGTCCATATGTCTGAAGGTAACCGTTAATGGGGACCGTTCAGTAATATCACAGTCTCGCCACATAATAATGTCAGTGTAACCTTTGGCATCTAAGTTGAATGAGGGTACTTTAAACGTTCGAATATTTCGAGTATTCTCTGATCTTGCTTTTACTGTCGTCATCAAGCATGGCAATGAGAAATTTTCTATGCGATCAAAATATCCATTCCGTAGGAATACTTTGTCAACGATTGCTTTCATATCGGAATTCAAAACGACTTAGGTTAATGGTTTAACTCCGTTAATGCACGAGGTAACACTTTATTGTAAACCACATTGTTCCATAAACTTTCATAACGTACGTACTAATACTAGCTCTTCTTCTGGGTTAGTTTAAGTGGCATACAATCTTAGAATTCGATTAGCTATTGTTAGCCATCTAGAATATTAGCTAAATCAGAAGAAAATATACGTCGTATAAATAATTTTGGTCGGTACTAAGCTCTTCCCTAGTTATTTCAGGTAATATTGTAGGTATAACGGTAAATTTGACAATCGGCATTGTTTGACAAATAATAATTGAGATCCGATGTCGCCCGAAAAGCATTAAGCCTGTGGTTTTCCGTCTAAATGTAATAAAAGATGACGTAGTGGTAACTCATTTGAATGCAATTGACAGATAAAGCATTGTGATGTCTTATTGAATTCCTCCTCCATCAGCCGAATAACACCACCTTTGAAACCTGTTCCATCGCACCCAACACAACAGCTAATTCACTCAGCTTAACCGAGTTAGATTTCAAATGTAATAATATAGTGTTTTTAATATTTTTAGGTGTCTCCGACTCACTAGTTGTTTCTTTGATCCGATAAAATCACATAATGATCTATCTGTAGTTTTCTGTAAAATTCCCATTGTTCATCAATACGAACAAAATTATTATCCTTCCTTCCATCAAAATACAAACATGAAGTATTTTATTGCAGTCCGCTTCTTGTAAAGTTGATCTGACCTCAGTTTTTTCACGGCGCATATTTGAACGATCAATGACTCAACTTTGATCGTTCGATGAAATAATACCAACGTCTTTTAAGACTGAAGTAGCTCAAGGGCTAATGACGGTAAATTTAATCTCTTTTTTTTGCAGAGAGAGTGATAATTTTCCCTTAACCTGTTCTGGGTCGTTTTGGTTAGGACTAAATGGTATGGGAAAACTCAAGGAGTTCAAATCCGAATGTCTGTCTGTCCGTCCGTCCGTCCGTCTGTGCAAGCTGTAACTTGAGTAAAAATTAAGATATCTTGATGAAACTTGGCACACTTATTTCTTGGCACCATAGGAAAGTCGAAAATGAGCAAAATCGGACGACTGCCACGCCCACAAAATGGCGAAAACCGAAAACACATAAAGTGCCATAACTAAGCCATAAATAAAACTATGGAAATAAAATTTGGTATGATTTGCTATCGCACTATGAAGGGGCATATTTGGATGTAATTTTTATTGGGGAGGTGGGCGTGGCCCCGCCCCCAAATCGGTTATTTGTACATATCTCGCAAATGTTGAAAACTACCAAAAGTGGGTTACTCACTAAAGAAAAACGTCAGAAACACTAAATTTCACATAAGAAATGGCAGATGGAAGCTGCACTCAGATTTTTTTACAAAATGGAAAATGGGCGTGGCGTCGCCCACTTATATGTCAAAAACCATAACTCAGGAACTACTCGACCGATTTCAATAAAACTTGGTTTGTAATAGTTTCCTTACATCCCAATGATATGTTGTGAAAATAGACCAAATCGCTTCACAACCACGCCTACTTCCTATATACCAGAACTTTGAAGACAATCCGAATCGTTTACTTTACAATATATCAAGTAAATACTAGTGAAGGTATCGATGAAGATATCACTTTACACAAATACTATGTTAATAGTGTGGCAGCCCCATTCTAAAAATCGCCGAAATCGGACCATAAGTTTTTAAGGCCCCATATATCGAACACGAGGATCTCGGTGCTTTTAACCTAATATTATGGTTTCCTACTTTCAATGGACTTTATACAATATATATGACGAATATGTGGGTCAAATTGTGTATTATATAATATAAATAAAGTTAAATAAATAAATTGCGAGAGTATAAAATGTTCGGTTACAACCGAACTTAGCCCTTCCTTACTTGTTCTGGTTGAGCTTTGGTAAGAAACATACTTCCTCGCTTGGGAATACTCTATTCTTTTAAACAGCTACAATTACTAATCTTTCAAATATTTCAAGAACTGTCGGCTCGTTTGTTGTTTTATGGGGTTTTAATTCATGTTTTATGAACAGATACAATTTCATATAGGTATTTGAGAAACATGTAACTTCTCCGGCAAACCAAAGATAGGACAGCTTGTCGTTTGTCGTGTTTGATATTTCTACTACTAAGACAAATAATAAGTACTAATTACAGATCATATTTTTCTGACTAGCGTTTATCAAATGTTTGCGAATATATAGTATGAGTATTTGAAATAACAGCAACTTTCTACAGGTATGCCGAAGCAAAAATCAAAAAAAGTCAAATCGATCCACCCTAATACATATGTATGTATATACACTAAGCACTTTGAAATCTCTGCGTTATACACCTATGAATACCTTTATTGTTTGAACCATTGACAGCAAGAAATCAGTAACTTTGTTAGTCAAGTGTGAAAAAATTCTAAACTTTCATAGTTATGCAACACGCAATGTGATTTATTTAGTTTTTTGTGCAGCAACATTGTGAATAATGCAGTAACTTTTCAGATTATATATCGGCATGTATCTATAAGTGGCCTAACGAGCCATATGTCGACCACAAGCCATATTCTCAGCTGGTTCAACCACAAATCGGCACATTGAGTTCCCACTGACAGCCGTCGTCAATAAGTTAGATTCTACATATAAAAAATAAAACATTGAATAATAAAAAAAGCATAACTTCTGCAACAATAAAGTGGACGTATTAAATATTCTTTCTTCCTTTTTTTAGTTTTTTTCCCACTTGCAGCCTTGTGGGTACGGTAGTGGTAGTTATGCACTTTGCCAGTTGCAGCATTGAATAATTGATGTCCTTTGCATGTCATTGTTTTAACTAGCTCCGTGAAAGGTGCCAGGAAACTTTTTTTTTATTTTTTTCCATAAACCGCAAGCCAGTTTTCAACGCTTGTTTTCATGAATGTATAGTATGTATTTAAATGCCTTTCGTTTCAAAAATATCAATTATTATTAAGTAGCGGAGGAAATTTTTTCCATCGCCTAGTTTCTGCAGGTTTTCGAAAAAAAATCATTAATTTTTAAAATAGCGCTCCGCTATTCTTTCTTCGTTTCCTACAATTACGATAAATAATAAGTTAGGCATCGTTTTAATTAATTTAATTGTCTTAATTACTTTAACTTGGGGAAATATTTAATGAAGAAAAATGCAGCTGTTGGAAGTACCATATTTGAACAAAAAAGTCAAGTGAAATTGCAATGGAAACTCCAAGGACTTTATAGTCACCACTTCCAACTATCTAATAAAATATTGATTTCCACCGAAGCGAAAAAAAATATATATACAGTATGGGTTTGAAATAGTTGTTAGTCACTTTTTAATATGCTTATATGTATATCTATCGAGTATGGAGCTACAAATACAGCAAAATTCATATAAATTTCCAGTTAAGAAAATAGCACTTGAGATATACTTTACTGATGAAAAACATTCAGCGTCCTCAAGGCTCTTTCCTCTTTTCGATTTCTTGCTTTTAAATGCCCTATTATAAAACCTTTTTTCTAATAATTATTAAAAATATTATAGAATTACGAGATTTCCAAACTATTAGAAGGAAAAGATTCGCTCTTAATTACATTAAAATATCTGAGATATTTGCCGATATTTTATGTTCGATACAGTATTTGGTTCAGGTTTTATTCCGATATAATCATTAGTTCCAAATGTATATATTGTAAAGTGAAGGACTCAAATTTGAGTTATATGTGTAGTAGGCGTGCTTGTTAACCGATTTCGTAAGCGAGTTAAGTAAATATTAGATACCGAATGTCATTAAAATCGGTTGAGTAATTTATAATTTTTTAATCTGAGTGCAGGTTCGTTGATGTTTTCCTTTAGTAAAATAACGCACTTTAGTAATTCTGAACATAATCGTTGTATGGGAGGAGGGTGGGGTTATCATCCGATTTTACCTATTTTCATGGTGTATGATCGACTACGTAAGTGAAGTGACTGCAGAAAGTTTGGTTTAAATAGCTTTATTGGTATCCGAGATATATACAAAAAATATTTTTGGGGGCGGAGTCACTCCCACTTAAAAATAAATGCATCAGAATTTGCCCCTCTTCAGAGAATCACTCTGTACGAAATTCCAATTTCATAACTTTATTATGACACCTTATAGGTTTCCGGTTTTCGCCATTTTGTGGGCGTGGCAATAATCCGATTTCGCCCATTTTCAATAGCAACCCTCCCACAGTCCAAAGGAATATGTATACCAGTTTCGTCAAGATATCTTAATTTTTACTCAAGTTATCGGTTTCGCAGACGGACGGACAAGCTGACATACGAATTTCAACTCATCATTCAACCAAACTTTTAGCAACTTTCTTGCGAGAGTATAAAAATAAATAGTTGCGTATCGTTGGAATGATCCAATTTATATGCATCGCCTATTGACAAAAACTGGGACTGTGCCTTAAAGGTAAATTTTTCACCAGCGAAATCATTCGCATATACCGGAACAAGTAGTAAATACCCTGATCGAACTATTGGTGAAAGTGGTATTTTATTCAATGTTAGTATGTAATGTATTACATATTATCGATAAGGCTCCATTTTAATTTGGTTCAATGCTTGAAGAGATACCAACTCGATACAACTAAGCTTACTTTAATTCAGACGATTGAATTCTAAATTAAATGAAGTTTATGGTCGCAAAGAGAATTTGGGAAACTATAATTCAACATTAGCTTTCCATACATTCAGAAATCTCACGGTTTTTGTATTATTTTATCATATTTGTACAACTATGACATACGATTTCATTCGACTGACAACTTAAATTTGCATATTCGTACCATATACCCAATCGTATTTTTACATATCGCTCATTTACATGAATAGTGTCATAACTGAAAATACACGATTTTTTTAGTTCAATATGCAGAAATTTGCGCAATGTTATCGTCCATATTGTGTAAAAATTCTTTTCTGATATGTAGTAAAATAAACTGTGAAATAAGAATGTGAAGTTATTCAACTTATTTCGTTGCATTATTTCTTAACCACAATAACGACACTTCTCAGTCGTGCCAGAATTTGTTATATTTTTTTACGAAATGACAACATATTTTGTGTTGTGTAACAATGATATTTGTGAAAAGATAATTACATTTTTATACTCTCGCAACAAAATTGCTACGATAGTATTATAGTTTTATCCACATAACGGTTCATTGTAAGTCCTAAAACTAAACGAGTTAGATATAGGGTTATATATATGAAAATGATCATGGTGACGAGAAAAGTTCAAATCCGGATGTCTGTCTGTCCGTCCGTCTGTCCGTCCGTCTGTGCAAGCTGTAACTTGAGTAAAAATTGAGATATCTTAATGAAACTTGGAAGACGTATTTCTTGGCACAATAAGAAGGTTAAGTTCGAAAATGGGCGTAATCGGACCACTACCACGCCCACAAAATGGCGAAAACCGAAAACACATAAAGTGTCATAACTAAGCCATAAATAAAGCTATGGAAATAAAATTTGGTATGAAGGATCACACTATGAAGGGGCATATTTGGATGTAATTTTTTTGGGGAAGTGGGCGTGGTCCCGCCCCCAAATCGGTTATTTGTATATATCTCGCAAACCAATTAAGCTATATAAACCAAACTCTCTGAAGTCGGTTCTCTTACGTACCCCATCATACACCATGAAAATAGTTGAAATCGGATAACAACCACGCCCACCTCCCATACAAAGGTTAGGTTAAAAATTACTAAAAGTGTGTTATCTCACTAATGAAAAACTTCCGAAACACTAAATTTCACATAAGAAATGACAGATGGAAGCTGCACTCAGATTTTTTTACAAAATGGAAAATGGGCGTGGCGTCACCCACTTATAAACTTTAACTTTAACTTTAAAGACGATCTGAATCGTTTACTTTACAATATATAAAGTAAGCACTAGTGAAGATATCGGAACAGAACTTTGCGTAAATACTGCATTTATATACATCCCATGTTGTGAAAATAGGCCAAATCGCTTCACAACCACGCCTACTTCCTATATCGGAACAGAACTTTGCGTAAATACTGCATTTATAGTGTGGCAGCCCCATTCTAAAAATCGCCGAAATCGGACCATCGGTGCTTCTAACCTAATATTATGGTTTCCAACTTTCAATGGATTTTATACAATATATATGACGAATATGTGGGTTAAATTGTGTGTTATATTAATAAAATTAAATAAATAAATTGCGATAGTATAAAATGTTCGGTTACACCCGAACTTAGCCCTTCCTTACTTGTTCATGTTGCTTTTTTTCTAGGAATAACATTTACATATTTATTTATTTATGCCAAAGAAAAGCTTTAGTAACTCTATTAGGTCCACTTATGCTCATCATTTTATTTAATATATTTATTCAATAAATTATGGCGTTTTTCTATATTCGCTAAATAATAGACAATTGAAATCTTTAAACCGCTCTCCTGTAAAAATCGACTTGTTTGAGTTGTGACACTATTCATGTATGTAAATGAGCGATATGTACATATAGTATACTCATGTATGGAATTTATTTGAGCCTTTTTTCTACACACACTTCAGATGATTTGTCACAGCAACAATGGATTCATACAAATTGGCAGCATGACATTTACGCAATTTGACATAATCCATTTAGCATTAATCATTTTCAAAACAAAAACTTTCCAAACTGACATACCCATGGCGAAATGATAGTTTTGGGTAACGCAAGGCACAAGGTACAAGGCGGTAAATAACAGTTCGGGGAGGTAAATTGGTAGGCAACGTGGAAGGTAAGTCGATTGCAAAGGAAAAATACGAATTGGCGGTATGCGCAGAGAGGTATGTCCGATAGGTAGGTAAGAAGGAAGGTAAGCAAACAAACAAATCGTTGCTGTAGTAATGTTCCATTGACAAAGAAATAAGAAAAGTGCCAACTAAAAAATCTTTCCTATTCATTTGCGACGGCAATTGTCACCTTTCAAGCTGAATGGTTGTTTCGTGGAGAGTTAAGCAAATAGGCAATTTTATGATAACTAAAATGTTTGCTGATCAAAATCTGAAATCAATATATGTATCAAGAGTATAGTTGATCATACAAGGCTTAGTAAAATGGACGCTAGTAAACATGACTTCGTTCCAAATTTTGAAAAGGATTTTTGTATTTGAAAATATCTAAAATTTGTAAGTGCCAGAGGCTTATATATGGAGGGAAATGTATTTTGTAATTTTTAACACCAATGGATGACCAGCTATCGTTCATTGTTCTCATAAAGAATATTTTTCAATCAAAACACATTATAATAATATTAAAAACTCAGTCTGTTGGTTCTCTTTTACACTACTCGTAACTCCGCATAATATATTTTAAAATGGAAAATTTAAATATTCCTTAGGATCAATTGATTATAATCAAAAAACTTTCGTGTTCAATTGTACATATTTATTATGTCTTTGCCAGACAAAAAAATACGATTTTGCTGCAACACAAATTAAGAATTTAAATAGTAGTGTAAACTCTACAATATGCAATGTAAATGGGTGATGATTGAAATATTTAATTGATATACGTACATATGTATGCAAATAGTCAGTCTATTGGTTACCGAAATGTTTTATTTATTAAATACTCTTGTGTTAGTCGGCAAGTGTTGAAAGCGCCATAGGGGCTGCTTAAAGCTCAATTGCGTAATGAACGGTTATTTGTTGAAATTCTACATGCTCTTGTATAAATGGTCTATACATACATATATACAAGTAGCATTATAACGTCACTCCCACTCCTTAATTTTGGTGGGAATTATGACATACAATGAGAGACATTAGCACATACAATCGCTCTGACTTTGAATATCAATGCTTTCTGTAGACACTTATGTATTGTATACTGTGTGTACCTTTACTTAAATCACCACCCATTTAAGAAATAAATGGATTTAATGATTTAATTAGAAAATTACATTTAATTGTATCTGAATGTAATCAGGTTGTTTTATTAAGAATCACATTAAGTGTATTCAACACTGAAAGCTTAAATTCAATAACTCAATATTATTGAAATTAAATATCGAGAGATATATTAATATTTTGCTGTAATTAGTAGGATTAGTTTTAATGATATTTTGTTTTTTATTTTCCTTTTCTAAAGCAAACGATTCCATAGGATGAAAAGAGAAAATCCATTCGTTGCTGTGAAATTTTTTAAATTAGACTGCTGAGTTAATATATTTATAGCTAGCTAGAAGTGAAAATCATTAATATCTTGTGTCTACTTATATGTATGAAACCCAAATAGAAGGACATCGTTGCCATTCGAAAGCAAAAATTACAATTAGTTGAATTATTCTCTATACTTAGGCGCTTTTGATGCATCTTAATAATTTAATACAGTACACTCGTTTTACGACTCTTCTCTTCTTTTTCATTAATTTTATTTAACACAAAAGAGTTTTTCATTGTGAATGGGAATTTTATTATTCGAAGTTATTCGGCGTTATCAGTATAAATCATTTACATTTTTCTTAAAAAGAATTTGAAATACATAGTAGCTGCACAACAGGAAAAAACTAATTTACTATTTAAAATAGAAAAATTTAGTTTTAGGCGTCACATAACGGTTTTTGAATTCGGGTATACCCTTTTTACGAGCATGATTCATGTAGATCAACCGCATTGAGTTTGTTCATAAGTATATCATTAAATTATTCTATAATATGGGCTAAAGGTGTATTATTACTGTTAAAGAGGTTAGGTTAGGTTTTACGAATATGTACAGACTATTAATTTGTAATCGGGACAGTTCAACTGGTTCTCCGAAGTCCTGCCAAGATGATTCAGCAGCAGTCTAGTGGAAGCTTGAGAATGTAGGAGAAAGTGTCTCGGTGTCTCAATCTCCCCTTCTTCCATGTAACTTGCATCTGTTATTATATTTAGCATCAGTGCATATATCCCCATTGGGCAGTGTCCAGTAAGGACTCCTATCATTACGGCGAGCTGAATCTTACTAAAAGCGAATAGCTCAGTGGATCTCCTGCGATCCACCTTTGGCCAGAATGATCTCGCAGTGGCACAGGTACTGGTCGTTGTGCAACGCTTACCGTGCTCATTCGGTGACCACTGATCCAACGCATAGAGGCAGGAGTATTGTGGGTCACCAGCTTGTTCTCAACCTGATGGGATTGCAGTTTGGGTGCCCTTACGCGCAAACTCATCGGCTTTACAGTTCCTAGCGATACCTCTATGACCTTGGATCCAAATGAGTTATATGTTAAAGTAGCTAGAAGCTACTGATTTTCGAAATAAGGGCTAAAAAAAAGTATGTGGAAGACATGGATATTCGGCATAAAACCTACGTCAATAAATATTAGCTGAATAATTTGTTTTATTTAAGAAAACGATTGCAATTTTTTTTTTATTTTTAGTAGTTCTCGCTATGTTTAGTTATTTTATGAAAGCACAAATAATCAAAATTTTTAGCATTTTACTATTTTGGTCCCAAAACTTTGGACGCTAATAATATATGAGAAAAATATAAACTAAATGACTTCAATAAATTAATACTATACAAAATATATTATTGTAATTATTATTCTTCCAACAAAATAAATAACTGATTTAAAATTACATAAAATTATGCACGCTCTTTTCAAACAGAATCCTCGGTACTTTTTTAGCGATTTATTTTACTTTGAATGAGCCGAAATATTATAGAGAAATAGTATTTTATGAAAAAATTGGAAACAATTTCGCTTGCACAGAAGCGCTCAAAATGAGGAAGCTGAAGTCGTTAAATTAGCGTCATTGTCCGTATACGAGTATATGTTATATACTGTTGTGCTCTTTTTTTGCGATTTTTCAAAGAACATACATACACAAATAGGTAACACGAAAATGTACGTTAGGGTAAATTTATTGTTTGCCAAGCAATTGATACCAACCAAAGTGACAATCGAAAAATAACAATAGCTATGCGGCAATGCGGTAATACTATGTGTGAATGCCATTCAATATTCTTTTTTATGTAACATTTTTGACTTTTGTCAATGGTCAATTTCCTCTGCGAAGGTTTAATATGCAGTGTGCTTACAATCTATGACACAATAGGATTTTTTCATGGTGTCATTTAGTATGTGGGCATCAATATCATTGCTTGCTGAAAGTACTTTGTGTCAATGACACAGCAGGCTATCGGTGAAATTTGTCAGTTGTGTTTATTACTCAAAAGTGACATTCGGAAATGTGAGTATGGTTACCTATGTTGTTTTGAGAGTAATCGGGTTTTTTGAAAATTTATTTTATACAACTATAAGTTGAGCAAATTTTTATTTGGAACCTGCAGGAAGAAATAGCTCAGTAGACACCGCACATATGACAGACACTTTCCCAAAATATAGTCTATGAAAAAACTCGGAAAATTGACAAAATGTGTATTATTATTATCATATACATATGTATACAATTTCTTAGCAAAATAGATTATATTTTGGGTACCTTCTTATCTTAGTCTAATTGTAATCACTCCATATGAACTATAAGGAGACAATTTTTAATAATTATCCTAGATTGCTTCCATTGAATATAAAATTGTTGGTGGAAGCATGAAGCTATGCGACTTAAAGTAACCGGTTCTGCTCTCACCTTTCTAACACCACTATGATTTCAACACAATCACAGCATTCTCAGTATCCCATCACACTGCTTGTCGATGCATTTATGGCAATTGACAAATTGACTTTGCAAATGTTTACGCATATACTTCTGTGTGTTAGTGTGAGCAAATGTTTGCCTGTATCACTCTTTTTTCTTTGTTCTAGTGGGGTGACAATTGAGCGGCACAAATGTGGCACGAACATAAATATCAATTTGGTAATAGACAATATTGCACAGTACACACACATACTCATACTTGCGTACATACCAACGACAATTTTGAGAATTATTTCGAATAATGATGCTGTGTTTTCTTGTGTGTGTGTGTCATATACTCGCATTTGCTGGGAAAATTCAAAAGGATCGAGCGAAGCTGTGGCTGTACCTTGACGTTGTAATGCTTAATAGCGCGCAAAATTTTCTTATTATATTAATTTATATTGCAGTCACAAACAATTAAAAGTGAACATTATAAGAGTACAAATGAAAGGCGAATGCGGGCAGGATGCGACGGCCAGGACATGTGGTGGATAAATGACAAGGCAGCGCAGGCAACACAAAAGTGTATAGCGCATGGACTGTTGAAGAGCTCCCTGCTCCTTGCGGCGTTATTTTGTGGTTTGTTGTCAACAGTAGTTGTATGCCTCAACTATTGTTGTAGTTGTTATTGCCGTTGGTTGGTGTTTGACTGCGCTGAATGAAGCCGCAGTTTGTAGCAGACAATAACGCTGCATGTGGCATGTGGCACACGTGGTTACCAAAGCCAAAGTTTGTCGTTTATATTTTTTCAAAAAATCACTTGCTTAATTATTGTTGTTGTTTCCATTCCAGCAGCTTGCTTGCTAAAGTTTTCCTCGACCTCTGCGCTATGTGTTTATTGGGAATTGTAAAAATTTATTCATCATGTACTCTCTATTCATGCTTTATTTTGAATGTTTTTGTTTTTTTAATTTAATTACTGGCGACTGGCTCCTGTTGCCACGGTCTCTTTTGTTGACCAACAAAAGTTGTTTTGCTAACACTTTATCAATGGGTTGAAATTAGTATGCTTGAATGCCTTTGAATACTGACGATAAATTCATTAGTGACACCTGAGTGGTTAATAAAAATGCTGTTGATTTAGTTTATGCTAAATACAATATTTATTTTCGAACTAATGAGTGTTGAATTAAAAATTTTAATGTTGAAAATACAAGTAATGTTAGGTTCTGGGAAACGCAATTGGCAGAGCTTTGAGGGCAATTCTGTAATATTTTTTCTTATTTAATTACATTTCTTTATTCTAGAGAAATGTGGAAGAGTACATCTTATACATATATGTGTCTAAAACCAAAAATGTAATCGAAATATGGACAAGTGAATTAATCACTATGTTTTATCAGCCCACACCCAGTATTCTGAGTTCGTTGCTTCCAGTTAATTTTACTGTGAGTATTAGAGACATCGAGTGC
This sequence comes from Zeugodacus cucurbitae, assembly GCF_028554725.1. NCBI lineage: Eukaryota > Metazoa > Arthropoda > Insecta > Diptera > Tephritidae > Zeugodacus > Zeugodacus cucurbitae. Next base: position 31,995,887 of record NC_071670.1, read on the forward strand.
GATATCCTAAAAAATATTTTCTTACTATAAATATCATTTGAAACTATTATCATGAACTTCTTATAGTATACTTTTTATATCGCTATTATATGTCGCTATTTTTGAGAAAGTTTCCTTAGTATGTATAACAGATATCGCTACCAAAAATTTGTTCAATTTAATAGTGTTTAACACTTATAATGTCATCCAACAAATTTTACGGGAAACTATTTATAATCTGACTATTAGAGCAAGCTGTTCTATAGTAAGCATCTCTCTTCGCTCTATACGTAGTTATTATTCGCAAGCTACATCACGGTCTTCTTTCAAGTTCGGAAAACCTGCGGCTTTCACTTACTACAAATATCAAGAATCTGGTTACGAAATTTCCAAAAAGGAAGGTGTATGTCCTTCATCTTTAAATAACGGTATTTTTTTCATATTTTTCATAAATCTAGGATCATATATAGATTTATAACCGAAAATGAAAAAAAAGTGAACAAAATAAAGCACATCACTCATTAAAAACCCAATGGAAGCAGTTGAATACAAAATTTTCATATTTTTTCCCTTCCACCATTGTTGATTATTATTATACACGCCCACTGTTGACTGAATGAGTCAAATAACAGGTTTTGCAAAATGTCAAACAAAACGCTCAACAAGGAGGCGTTGATTTACAAAAATATATGTTTGCTTTACACTACACTTTGATAAATTTTCATTAAAATTGTTGCACTCAAATTACATAACTGTATTATATATGACAATATAGTTTATATTAAAAGTTGAACTTAAAAAACACAACAATAATAAAGTAATACGGAAAGTTTACAAGTGGAGTTAAATATGCAATATACCTATAATTTCGTGCGTATATACTTGTTATTCAGTTATGTTTTATTACAGTCCACTTCCCCCGTTGTACTAATCTTTAATTTTTTGTTATCATATTAACCACTTATCTTAAAATTGTTTTCAAGTTGATAACAAAGTTCAACTATGTTAATAATCACTTCATTTTTAAAACCGAACCTTTAACTTTATAACACAAAACGCTTTATAAAATTGAGTAGCTATTAGGATCAGATGATAAAAATCATTGATAATTTCACATTGAGAATTTCTGCATAATTTTACATTGACTTATCCATACATATGAAGCCTTATTAGACTGATGGAACGATAACCACACTACCATTTCATTTATTTAAATTTCGGAAAAAATGAGCTTTTTTGACTTACCAAAGGATAACTCTGGAGCTATAAAACGATTAATTAAATTTTAATTCTCTTTCATTTCAATTATTTCCTTTTAATAAATTTATATATGCACTTTTTGTAAAGTCATTTGTAGCTATATCCTTTCACCAATCGTTATATTATATATGGTATAAAGCTGCATAAAGCAGAACGGTATGAAAGAAAGCGCACACACTTCATTTTATAATACTAAAAGTATAACTGTATAAAGGCATTATTTGAAGTACATATATTTCTGAAATTAAAATCAAGAAGAATATCAAGAAAATATTCTTAATCAGTTTCATGAACATTCAGAGGTAGTCAAAAGTATTTACACAACGGGATTTAGCCTCTATCCTTTGATTCGGTGTGAGTAAGAGTAGGGGTTGGATTATATTGCATTAATAACAATCTTAATCTGCCTTAAAACATAAGAATTAATACATAAAATGCCGGAAACAAAGATATTATCGATTATAACTAAATTGGAGACCGTTACTAACTTTAAAACTGGTGTTTCGACATCGGCGTTAGTTAAAATTTATAGAATTTCAAGGAATACTGTTTATAATGTTATTAGAAAGAAGGAGACGAACAATTGCAAGGGCCATTTAAAGATACCGGTGATAACCCAAAGAGAATGTAGAAGATTAATAAGAACTGTCATACAAACTCCCACAAAAAGTCATATAATATTGTCTCGTCATTATAGTGGTTAGTCGGCCTCTTCCCATTATTGATCTCGTTTTACAGCAGGCCAATGCTCCATATCATGAAGGATTGTTACCTACAAAGCTTTTAAATGAAGCAAATTAAGTAGGCCTGCGCAGAGCACCAACCTAAACTTCCATGAAAATGAAGTATATTTCTGAAATTAATATCAAGAAGAATATCAAAGATATATTCTCAATCAGTTCCATGAAAATATACCTCATAATGACAGATATATGTGATAATAAAAAGTAAACTGGATCAACGATAATTGTTTATGAAGAAGTCATATTGAGAACAGTAAAACATATTTACTCATTTAACTTCGGTAAGATATCTGACTTATTAACTGATAAATTTGTTAAAAAGCGGCAGCAAAGACATATATTTTAATTTTCGTAGTTAGAGGTATTTACGGATCATAGAGGCCGCTAATTCCTGTTTTGATGACTTTATTAAAGTTTGACTTAAGTCTACCATTTGTTTTACAATGGTGATCTTTAGGAAATTGGAATTCTTGAAATTTGTAATGATCGAAATGTGTCAGCATCGTCTTTCAATGGATTATTCCCTTATTATTGCATTCAAATAACTTAGAATATTTCCAGAAACCGACAGTTATATTTTGTGGTTATTTCTCCACTGTATTATTGATAAATTCAACACATATGTGTGAGGATAAGCACTGCCATACCCGCAACATTTGTACAAGTTAATGACTTTTTTGCTTTTATTAATATTCTATATTTCGAATTTTTTAGCATGCATATTTCAAATTAAATTTGTTGCGTCAGTTGTTGTGACGTTCGTTTTTTTATACGGCAATTTTTGTCACGGTCTGTTATTGCGTTTGTTGTCGGTTTGTCGCATTCAATGAATTGCACGCATCTCAGCAATTATAGCGCTGGAAAAGGGCATGCGTGTATCTCATAGATGACCGTTTTTTAATAAACTGGAAAATGCGTGCAGTTTGTGGGTTGCACTTGAGGGACTTGCTAACCTGGTATTTACATGACAATTGAATGGCACTGCGGTGTTAATAACAATATTTTAAAACTCTTTTTTTAATACGTTATTTTCATACTCTCACGTCACCGATTGTGGCTTTTGTATGTCAATGCAATTGACAATTGACATTGGAATATAGGAGATCCTGTTTTCATTTGAAAAGTATTGTGGATAGAAAAAGGGGAAAAATATAAATGTGCATATGTCTTCTTCTATTACTTCTGTTACAGCGTTCTAAAATGAGTTTTACCATACCTAGTTTTTACTACTTTTCATACAACAGCATTAAATTCCTACAATAAGCGAAAAAATGTTTGTTGTAAAAAGTTAGAAATAATCCAGATATTGAAATTTGATTTCTAAACGCTATTACCATTCCACTGTATATGTGTTAAATAGTAAAAAAAAAATTAAAATAAATAAAGAAGGGACACTGAATATTTTTAACTATCGCAATGTATATGTTTAATTTTATTAAGATGCCGCTAACATCTGATAGCAGCTATCAATACCAGTTTAGCAGTAACAAATCGTATTGAAATTGGTCCAGTGATTCCTGGTCCGTGGTGTCACGTCTACAATTTTTGTACAAATTTAGTGCGGCTTTAATGTGCTCTTTTTACATTAAAAAATGGTTCTACTCGTATTTGTAGTTAGTGATTTAAATCAGGGCATGGTTATTATCCGATTTCAACAAGATTCATATACAACGAAGTATATATTTACTAAGTTTGGTTGATATAGCTTTAGAAGCATCACGACCACTTTCCTAAACAAATTTCATTAAATATCAGTTAATAGCTTTAGATAGTGGCAAATTATCAAATTATCATAATCTATATATCTTAATCTTTCTTCAAGTTATTGCTTGTACGGAAGGACATCCGAAGTGTAATTATCGCACATCTCAGAGAGAATTTGTATCATATTTCTGAAATCTCTTCATACATAATATATTTCATATATAAGATTACATTTTTTTCATTTTAGTTATGATTTTCTTATATGACTTACATTTGTTAATTAAATGCAGTACCGAAAATTAAAACCCGAGTATTCGAAATCACTGACTAATATTTTAAGATGATTTTGAAACAAAAACTTTAATAATATCATTTGGATAAAGTTTGCAGAAGTGTGATCAATACTTCAAATAAGAATACTTCAAATCTTTAATTGATTTCTCAGTTCTTGATGATGTTGACAAAGATATTACCTTAGGGTTGTAAGACTATAACAATACAACTAAAAATGTTTGACTGGTTTAGTTGTAATCGAAATTGTAAAATTTCAACCAAAGTCAGGCCTTTTGCTGTTAATTAATTTTTCAATATATTTGATGGACTTGTCAACACTTAAAACTGATTTTCTCTGGATCTTAGATATTTAAACGGACTGAAAAGGTAACGGCTTGCCATTTCCCCAGTAACTACTATACTATAATAATATATTTATATTATAAATAATGTAAATAATAATATTACAAATAATGAATTACAAATTGTTTAATTCGTTAAAGCAATGAAACTTCTTTCCATTTAAGTGATTATTTTTCTCAAAAGTACATTAAAACATACAAAGCAGATTAAATTTCCGCACAGATGTTGGGCACTTGAGCAGGAAATGCATAAAATTAACAACTCCTTCAGGCAACTGCACCCATGCAGCAATTCAATGCAACTAATCAGCTTCAAATAATGCAAACATGTAATGCATCAGCAGCACGTTCCATAACGCCAAGCCTAGTCTACCGAGTATAAACAATTACGCATAAATAGCGAAAAGAACGGTTGAATTTGAAATGAAAAAAAATCGCCAACACCAAATACGGCAGTTGTGCGCATGCCTACCATCGCCCTATAGCGAAAATTATTTGTAGGCTGGCCGATAGGCGGGTAATAGAGGCAGAACGGTAGGCCGGCTGGTTGGTAGGTCGGATGACTGACTGCCGTATAAACTGACTGGGCGAGTAGTGTACGCACGCGCGTATGTATAATTCTATATATTCATTCATATACTCGTATATTTCAGTATGCATGTGTGAAGCTGCTCACCGTATCCGCCCAGTAGCGCTTGGACGACTGCTTACTTACCTACTTACTTGCGTTGCATTGCAAAGAGTGCATGCTGCCTGCTGCTGACGCACATGCCAACCAACACACATGCGCACAACGCACAGGACATTATGTGCAAAATACAACAATTCGATTAATAACGTACATAAAGTGAGTACAGAATTAGTGGCACAAAATTGGAATGTACTGTATATGTGTGTCGGAGAGTAGAATTGTCATAAAACAGGATTATTATTAAAGGAACTCGCACCTCAGAGTTCGTCGTGATTTCAGTTTTAAGTGGGCGTAGCTCGTGTAACGCCCACTGTACCCCCTGTACGTTCATATATAAAGAACGATGGTAGCGTTAGGAGAAGTACAAAAACATTTGGAAAATGTCCTTTATTCGCTTGCATTCTTTTTTGTTGGCTTGAGGGCATGCATTTTTGTCACATGTCAAACCGGAAACGTTGCCATTGTCCAAATGCATTTGTGTGTGGGTTACGCTAATAAAAAAATCAAAAGCAAATTAAGTAAGTAGGAGGGAGGTAAGTACTGAGGCTGAGCTGCATGGTTGTTTGTAAATTCTATGGTGATTCGGTACAATTTTTACATGACCTCTTTAGTTGAATTTACTGAGATTTACCGTAAATGGATTTACAACTGTAATGACATTTGTATTAAGTGGTTTGTTAAGTAGAAATTTGTATTTAAGAAAATCCAATATTTCAAATAATTTTTGAGAGAAGCTATGGTTTTGTATGCGATACATGCATAACTCTTTAGGAAAGTTCTCTTGCTATTTTGAATATAATGCAAACTCCATTTTAATGACATTTTCGAGGTAAGAGTAAATAAGCTTATAGCGTACAAACTTCCAAGTAATTTATTCTTAAATTACAGTTTATTCATTGAAAGCGGACTTTAATATAATTATAGACATTGCCAACGAGCGGAAGTCCTTTCATATTTCGTATATATGTATATTTATATATATTTATGAATCTGTATATGTACGCACTTGGCACCCATTTTATTTTGTTTATTTACTCATTGTGCCACTCGCACATTCCCCTTTTTTATTACAACAAATCAGTGCGCAGCACCCAGGGTGCATAACGTATCCTTTGAGCAATTCGTGTTTATTTAATAAGAAAATATTTAAAAAATGGAAAACTGGAAATCATTCGTACTGGTATTTGTCAACTCGTTTTCTGTCATTGCCACAAGGGGTACGTACAAAAACAACAATGTATTAAGCTACACCCAGCATTTAGCAATCTCGATCTTTTGTCGTTAAGCGGAAGTGCCACTGATGGATGCGTTTCTGATTACGCTGCGAATCCATTTTGAGTTTTGAGCGGTGAATTATGTGTAGTTGCTTAACAATCACTACAATTCATCATTTCGCATTGCGCAATTGAATTTATTCATAACTACACATAGTAATGATTTTAGTTTTTTTCTCTTATTCGCAAACTATATAATTATAGCATGGGTGCCGTAGTGGACTTCCCTCCAGGGCGCATGTTGCGTAGTATCAATTTTCATGCAGCTCACATCCTGTGTGCGTTTGACAGATGTTTCCTATTTTGGCTCGCGTCGTGTCTGATTCTTATTTACTAGCACTTATGTTTATGGATAAATATGAAGTGTTTAATTAAACTATACCAACAGCCGGTTTCACGAAAAAAATTTAAGTGAAAAATAATTAATTTCAGTTTCACCATTTGACTTAAATTTTATTTAAATTATCTCGCTTTGCCATTTAAATATTATTTAAATACGTAACCATGGTTACGCTTTTCTATCAGCTGAATTCCCATTTGTTTATCATTTTGACAAAGAAATCTAATTTATTTTTTTACTCAAATCAGCTGTTATTCTTACTAACATCCCTACCTTTTAATTCTTTTGATGCCAAATGTCAATAATGGTGAAACGCAGGAAACTTAAGTGCAAAGTTAAATAAAAGTTAAAATAAAAAATTTCGTGAAACCGGTTGTAAATATCATAGAAGAAGAAGTTTGCTGCTTCAGTCTTAAGTAAGATAACTGAAAGTGTGTCAACATAAAATTTGAATTCCTTGAGTGAATATTCTTTTACGATCTGTTATTAACAAAAATTTTAAGAATTCAAATAAAAATCCAAGTAGCTGCCTTAGAATACTAGATCTAACACTCTTTTTATACAATATAGTAATGGTTCCTTTGTTTTGGTGTTTGTAGCACATACATGTATCAAGTAGATCAGGATGAAGATACGAGTGGAATTTGGGATGTCCATATAGCACTTGGGTGAATAGTACTAGACGATAAATTGAGATATCCTTATGAAATACTTGTTTTTTTGGTGTTCTGAAAAGGTTCGTATTGCAGATGCAACGCCCACTAAATGTGGTTAAGCGAAATGCTATAAAGAGCTATTAATAAAGCAGAGATGTAGCTACAAAAAAACTTGTTTAAAAGTACCCGTGATCTACCAAACCGATATCTACCAAACTCCTGCTAATACAGTATGAAACTTGGAATATCGAATAGTAACCGAGCTTGGTTTAAACATCTCGAATAGGAAGCAAAGAAGAATAATAGTAAAATTAAGTGAGTCTAAGTAAGGAGGATGGAGTCATATGTAGAAGTTCATGTAAGTGAGGAAAGTTTCTGACTGTCATTCACTTGGGAGTGGCCAGGAACGATTCTTTTACATGTGGCTCAAGCAGCTCACGACTTCCGGTCTTAGACCAAGTATCCTCTGGGTAGCCAACAGACATCCGTTTAGAAGCGAGCTAAAGTGAGAAGGCGAAACCCGCCTATGCGGTTGTGCGTAGGGTTTGGGACCCACCACATAAAAATACTCCCCAATGAAAAAGAAAAAACAGCCTCGGATGAGAGACCCCAATTTTGATGACGACCACTGCAAACGTTTAAAGGACTACGAAATAAGGGCATACACCTGGAATGTCCGGACCCTTAATTGGGAAGGTGCCTCTGCCCAGCTGATTGATGTCCTCATACAACTAAAGGCTGACATCACCGCCGTCCACGAAGTGCGATGGACGGAACAAGGACGGAAGAAGGTGGGTCCTTGTGACGTCTACTACAGCAGCCATATAAAGTAGCGCAAATTCGGTGTGGGATTCGTGGTGGGAGAGAGACTCCTTCGTCGAGTCCTGGCATTCACTCCGGTGGATGAACGTCTAGCCACAATCCGCATCAAAGCGAGGTTCTTCAACATATCGCTGATTTGCGCCCACGCCCCGACGGAGGAGAAGGACAAAGTGATCAAAGATACCTTCTATGAGCGCCTAGAACGTACCTATGAGCGCTGCCCCCGCCACGATGTCAAAAAGGGTGAGTAAAGAAGGTGTCTTTTGCACAACAGTCGGAAAATTCAGCCTCCATGACGAAACATCACCAAACGGTCTGAGGCTGATCGACTTCGCCGGGGCCCGAAATATGGTCGTCTGTAGTACTAGATTCCAGCATAAGAAAATCCATCAAGCTACTTGGCTGTCCCCGGATCGAATCACTCGGAACCAGATCGATCATGTTGTGATAGATGGACGACATGTATCCAGTGTTTTTGATGTGCGTACGCTTCGTGGTCCCAACATCGACTCGGACCACTATGTTGTAGCAGCTAAGATACGCACCCGCCTCTGTGTAGAAAATCGCACACGTCAACAAACACAAGGAAGGTTCAACATCGAGAAGCTGCAATCACAACCGACAGCCGAACGATTTTCTACTCGACTTGCACTCCTGCTCTCTGAGAGCACTCATCAGCATCTCGGTATAAGGGAGCTGTGGGACGGCATATCAAACTCCTTACGTACAGCTGCAACCGAAACCATTGGTTTTTGGAAAAGTCAAAAAAACAGCTCCTCATCATAGGATTGTCGTCTCGCAGTGGAGAGAAAACAGACTGCTTACCTCGCAATGTTGCGATCGACCGCAACACGAGCGGGATGGGAAAGATACCGAGAGCTAAAGAGGGAAGCGAGACGCATTTGCAGACAAAAAAAGAAAGAGGCCGAAATGCGTGAGTATGAAGAGCTTGACAAGCTGGCCGACAGGGGTAATGCTCGAAAATTTTACGAAAAGATCCGGCGACTAACTGAAGGTTTCAAGACCGGAACACACTCCTGTAGGACCCCCAGAGGTGATCTAGTTATTGATGACCAGAGTATACTGAGTTTGTGGAGGGAACACTTCTCCAGCCTGCTGAATGGCAGTGAAAGTACAACACCAGGAGATGGCGAACCCGATTCCCCAATCGACGACGATGGAGCAGATGTTCCATTGCCCGACCTTGAAGAAATTCGAATAGCAATTACCCGCTTGAAGAACAATAAGGCGGCGGGTGCCGATGGATTACCGGCCGAGCTATTCAAATACGGCGGCGAAGAGCTGATAAGGTGCTTGCATCAGCTTCTTTGCAGAATATGGTCGGAAGAAAGCATGCCTGACGATTGGAATCTCAGTGTACTCTGCCCAATACACAAAAAGGGAGACCCCACAATTTGCGCCAATTACCGTGGGATAAGCCTCCTCAACATCGCGTATAAGGTTCTGTCGAGCGTATTGTGTGAAAGACTAAAGCCCACCGTCAACAAACTGATTGGACCTTATCAGTGTGGCTTTAGACCTGGAAAATCAACAACGGACCAGATATTCACCATGCGCCAAATTTTGGAGAAGACCCGTGAAAATAGGATCGACACACACCATCTCTTTGTCGACTTTAAAGCTGCTTTCGACAGCACGAAAAGGAGCTGCCTTTATGCCGCGATGTCTGAATTTGGTATCCCCGCAAAACTAATACGGCTGTGTACGTTGAGCAACACCAAAAGCTCCGTCAGGATCGGGAAGGACCTCTCCGAGCCGTTCGATACCAGACGAGGTTTCAGACAAGGTGACTCACTCTCGTGTGATTTCTTTAACCTGATGCTGGAAAAAATAATACGAGCTGCAGAGCTAAACATAGAAGGCACAATCTTCTATAAGAGTGTACAGCTACTGGCGTACGCCAATGATATCGATATCATTGGAAACAACACCCGCGTCGTTAGTTCTGCTTTCTCCAGACTGGATAAGGAAGCGAAGCGTATGGGTCTGGTGGTGAACGAGGACAAGACGAAATATCTCCTGTCGTCAAACAAACAGTCAGCGCATTCGCGTCTTGGCTCCCACGTCACTGTTGACAGTCATAACTTTGAAGTTGTAGATAATTTCGTCTACCTGGGAAACAGCATTAACAGCAATAACAATGTCAGTCTGGAAATCCAACGCAGAATCACTCTTGCCAACAGGTGCTACTATGGACTAAGTAGGCAATTGAAAAGTAAAGTCCTCTCTCGACGAACAAAAACCAAACTCTACAAGTCGCTCATCATTCCCGTCCTACTTTACGGTGCAGAAGCGTGGACGATGTCAACATCCGATGAGACGGCACTAGGAGTTTTCGAGAGAAAGGTTTTGCGGAAGATTTATGGTCCCTTAAGAATTAGCAACGGCGAATACCGCAGACGATGGAACGATGAGCTGTATGTGTTATTCGACGACATAGACATAGTCCAGCGAATAAAAAAACAGCGGCTACGCTGGCTAGGACATGTTGTTCGAATGGATGAAAGTGCTCCAGCTCTGAAAGTATTCGATGCAGTACCCGCTGGTGGAAGCAGAGGAAGAGGGAGACCTCCACTCCGATGGAAGGACCAGGTGGAGAGGGACCTGGCTTCGCTTGGAATAACCAATTGGCGCCAAACTGCCAGGAGGAGGGATACGTGGCGCGCTGTTTTGGACTCGGAAGAAGAAGTAAGTAAGTCCCATGCGTACACCCCATAAGCTGCCATAGACCAAAATGATCCAAGTTTTGGAACAACGGCAACATGGGACGGATGAGAATAAAGCTTTGGGGCAGTGCTGACAGTATACAAACAAAAAACTTCTACCTCCAAGGAAGAGAGAATTAAGCAGGGTCGTTAGGGTAATTAAGAGGCATTTACCTCTCATACCCCAAGTTCAAAAACTAGAATCGGCAAAATTTAGGGCATTCGCGGAAGATGATGAGACTACAGAACATTACCTCACTCTGAAACTATGAAATGATTGGTTATACCAAAACTTTGCGCACACTTAGCTTAGGTTAGGTTGTATGGCTATTCCCCAGAAGGGAAACACACGTAAACTATTAAAGACAGTCCTTTGTGAAGCTGGTATACCTCCCTTGATTACGTATTAGGATTCGACAAAGCGCCCTGAACTTACCACAAATCTGCAAAGCTTTTTGTCTTCTATATCCGCTTTGTGCGCGATTGTTCGAAAAAGTGAGATCCGAGAAATCTTTTTCTTGATCTCGTAAAGGCGGAACACTCTCGAAGAAAGTGATGCGATGATTTCCCCTCGTTCTCCTCCAGGCAGCTTTTGCAGCTAGTATCCGGTAAAAGTTTAACTTTACAGCGTGAGTCCCGATGTGACAGCGGTCCTCTTTGACCTTTACTAAGATCGGAATGTAATTTGGAATGTTATCTATATTAAAGTATATATTTGGCAATTATCGGTTAAACATTTCATCTGAACTATATATCGCCACTTCAACCGGAAGCCCACAACTGATACCGTTATTTAGAAAAAGGTTCAATTATTGTAATTAATAATAATGCGTCAATGAATAGAATACAGTAGCAAGATTCTGTGGAAAATTAACTGTGCCAAGAGTAATCTATAATTTTCGCATGGCTACTTAATGGTTGCATGCAATTTATTGTCCGTCGCTACGTGGAAACCAGCAGCGTAAAATGGCGCAACTAACGAATTGCTGACTACATAAAATCCGTACACTTACATACAAACTATCTAATGCATTGCAATTACCTGATTTGACGCTAGTCGAAATGGGGCATAGTAAATACTGAGCATGCAACGAACACAGCTGGTCGTACTACAAATACTTGTGCTTCCTGCTGCAAATGGCAAACGGAAAGCTTAACTGCAAGCCAAGCAAGCTCAGCGTCGTAGTCCACGGCGACGGTCAGCTCATTACAACTGGTAGCAGCAGAGACAATTATCAACCAAAAGAAACTGCAATTTTATCGAAACCTCACAGCAGCGATTATTTTGCGTTTCTGTTGCAGTATCTTATGCCCAGTTGTTGTTGGTGCTTAAGGAGTAACAACAGAAGTCATTCGTGTGGCATCAACCTTGCAACGTTGGTTGCATAGCATTTACAATGGCACATCGGTTTGTAATGCGAATGGTTGCCACTTGTGCGCCATGCACCAAGTGATACCCCGTGCAACCAGTTTTCGTTCTTTACAAGTCGTATTTGCACAGTCTAACACATTGTGTGTGTGTGGGAATGTGGTTTTAGTGTGCCATTAGCGGCCAATGATCGAGTATCAAGTAGAGTTGCCTACGGGACTGCACTGACACCGATGGCACTGGTGGCAACGAAGACGTTGCGCCAAAGCATGTACCGGCGAACATTTCATTACAGCAGGGAGCGCTATCAACTACCAAGAAATGCGAACATTAAAATTAATTTACTTGGACAACAGCAAAAAATGGCAAACTTCAGAAATAAAACACGAAGGAATTATGCAGAAAAATGTTACTTCGAAAGGTGGATGGAGTGGCAGAGAATCGCATGCCTGCAGTAAATAACAACACGCACATTAGAGCGCTTCAACAAAAGCAAAAAAACACAAAAAACTACGAAAGCGCTATGTCTTCGTCGTAACCAAAGTCACCGCCACCACCACAACCATCAACCAACCGCCATTCTTAAGCATTGCTCTTGCTTATATTGCAGCGTCAGCCATTGAAGTCCAAAAAAAGCGCTTAAAAAACTGCCCGTCAGGCCGCTTTACTCACCAACTTTGTAGCAACCGAACCAGCCAAACAGCAATGGCGCTGCCTGTTGTCGGTTGCCGCTCGCTGAGTGTTTACATTTGCGTTTGCGTTTGCGTTGGCGATGGCGTGCCAGCAGGCAATCAACCAGCAATGTATGTAAACGCTGCCTGCCTGTCAGCTAGCAACGTCCACCATTCACCACTAGCAACAATTTAACTTTAGTCTGCGCTTCTCCAATCCCGTTTGTTTGCCGTTGTTAAAATACTTTTGCTTTTGTTTTTACAAATTTCGCATTTTTTTCGCTCGCCTTTTTGGAATATTTCTTTTGCGTCTGCGTACTGCGCCTGTATTTATGAATGCAATTCACTTTTTTTCGTTTTTGCTGCTTTTTAGTTGTGCTACGGGTAGGCCGCGTCGATTGTTGCCATTTTGTGCCACCAATGCAACAACAAGAAAGCATAATTAGTGTTGCGTTGCTGTTGGTTTTTAATGGTTTCTTTATTTTATGCAATTGCTGGCGTTTTTGTATTTGCATAAATTATGGTGAATTAATTTATTAGTAGCGTATATCTTAGTAAATTTATTCGGAGATTATGTATGTATATAAAATCATACTTCGAAGTGTATTCAAACTTTATTATGATAAGGAAAATACTTGAGAATATATTTTTCGAAAAGCGCTTTTGTAGAAACAAATAAATTTGGTGTTGAGTAGTATGCTTTTAGTAACAGCATACCAACTATCCGGGAGATATATGTAAATAGAAAAGCCTTAGTACAATATTCTTATATTTGTTCATTATAATTATTAAGATATGTTGAAGTTTAGAATTTAATTTAAATATGTGAACTTACATAAAGACTGAACACTTCTCCTCCAAATATGTATATATGTATGTGATTGGCGTTCAACCGTTTAGCCGGTTATAGCCGAATCGATGAGAGCGCGCCACTCCTCTCTTTCCTTCGCTGTTCGGCGCCAGTTGGAGATTCCAAGTGTAACCAGGTCGCTCTCCTCCTGGTCCCTCCAACGGAGTGGAGGCCTTCCCCTTCCTCGGCTTCATCCGGCGGGTACTGCATCGAACACTTTCAGAGCTGGAGTGTTTTCGTCCATTCGGACAACATGACCTAGCCAGATGTCACTTTTTCGAACAATCGCGCACAAAGCGGATATAGAAGACAAAAAGCTTTGCAGATTTGTGGTAAGTTCAGGGCGCTTTGTCGAATCCTAATACGTAATCAAGGGAGGTATACCAGCTTCACAAAGGACTGTCTTTAATAGTTTACGTGTGTTTCCCTTCTGGGGAATAGCCATACAACCTAACCTAAGCTAAGTGTGCGCAAAGTTTTGGTATAACCAATCATTTCATAGTTTCAGAGTGAGGTAATGTTCTGTAGTCTCATCATCTTCCGCGAATGCCCTAAATTTTGCCGATTCTAGTTTTTGAACTTGGGGTATGAGAGGTAAATGCCTCTTAATTACCCTAACGACCCTGCTTAATTCTCTCTTCCTTGGAGGTAGAAGTTTTTTGTTTGTATACTGTCAGCACTGCCACAAAGCTTTATTCTCATCCGTCCCATGTTTCCGTTGTTCCAAAACTTGGATCATTTTGGTCTATGGCAGCTTATGGGGTGTACGCATGGGACTTACTTACTTCTTCTTCTTCTTGACTGACGTAGACACCGCTTACGCGGTTATAGCCGAGTCCAAAACAGCGCGCCACGTATCCCTCCTCCTGGCAGTTTGGCGCCAATTGGTTATTCCAAGCGAAGCCAGGTCCCTCTCCACCTGGTCCTTCCATCGGAGTGGAGGTCTCCCTCTTCCTCTGCTTCCACCAGCGGGTACTGCATCGAATACTTTCAGAGCTGGAGCACTTTCATCCATTCGAACAACATGTCCTAGCCAGCGTAGCCGCTGTCTTTTTATTCGCTGAACTATGTCAATGTCGTCGTATAACTCGTACAGCTCATCGTTCCATCGTCTGCGGTATTCGCCATTGCCAATGCTCTGAGGTCCGTAGATCTTGCGCAAAATTTTGCTCTCGAAAACTCCTAATGTCGTCTCATCTGATGTTGACATCGGCCAAGCTTCTGCACCATAAAGCAGGACGGGAATGATAAGCGTCCTAAATATATATTTACAAATTATCAAACAGTTACGCAGATAATAAGGTTTCTCAATATTATAAAACTTCTAAGATATTGTATGAAGGTCTTTCATTTACTATTATATATTCACATAGTGAGAAGCAATCAGCTTGTAACTCTACATCCACAAATTGTCTCTCTTTTCATAACTACAGATCATAATAATGCAACCATTGTGGTGGCTCTTCGCACTTATTTAGTCGTTTTGCCTTCACGAGCAAACCCACCAAGTGAACAGAAATAACGGTTGTTTTTTAGACATTTAGTCCGATACCCTTTTTGGTATGTCGATTTTACCGTATAGTGTTATGAACAGATTTACTCCGGAACGTCGTTTGTTCCTGACATACGCCTGAATTGCTGCAAAAAGTGGTCGTAAATTGGGCTTCTTGACTGAAGGTTATTTATTTTATTAGGAGTCAGCAAAGTGCCAATAAATCTGCAGAGATTTTTCATTTATATATCCGCCATTTCCCGAGGTTGTTTGAAAAATTGAGATCCGAGATCTTATTATCGCAAAGGCGGGACATTGCAGAAGAAAGTGATGAGATGATTCCACCTCGTCCTCTTCCAGGCAGCTTCTACATCTAGCATCCGGTTAATTTCTTAACCGTACAGGGACTAAGTAAAGGTAAACTTTACCGACGACAAAGAGCTCGGTAGATCTCCTGCGATTCAACTTAGTCCAAAAGGAACTGGCAACTGCCCAATCCCGCGATTCCGCTGCGGCCAGGAACCCAGACGAATGTAATCGTAAAGTATAACGATGCCACTAAAGTTATGCATTCCTTAACCAACCTTGAGCACATAGACAACGAACTCAAGGCTAGTATCACCGCTCTGCTATCGGAGTTGATCGTCACCTCACTAAAGGTAATATATCCGTCGCTGCCTTAATAGCAGCCACTTGAAAAACGCTGCAATAGTCGGGAAGCCAGAAACTAAGGTTGATGCGGAGTTCCCGACAGTAAACTCCGCCACCCACCTTTCCCGCCAACTTCGACCCATCCGTGAAAAAGCTCATGCGTCTCAACGACTCCTTACCACCCAAAAATTGTTGCATTTATTTTGCCCTGTACTCGGGTTTTCAAAATGTGAGTGGGAGCTGAAGCGTAATAGGGTGAAATTTTTTGTACTTTAATCATGTAAAAAATTGGAACACACTTAAAGAGCATTTGTATAATGTTGAAATATAAAGAGACAGCATTTTCATCGATAAAAGAAAACGCTATTACTTATTTTAAACGATGGCATATTAGAATTATCTAAATCATAATAGATAGATACCGAGAGCTGAAGAGAGAAGCGAGAAGCATCTGCAGACCAAAAAAGAAAGAGGCCGAAATGCGTGAGTACGAAGAGCTTGAGAAGCTGGCAGACAGAGGGAATGCTCGAAAATTTTATGAAAAAATGAAGCGACTTAACGAAGGTTTCAAGACCGGAGCATCCTCATGTAGAGACCAAGGTGGTAATCTGGTAACCGATGTCCAGGGCATACTGGGATTATGGAGGGAACACTTCTCCGACCTGCTGAATGGCAGTGAGAACCGAACCCGATCCCCCAATCGATGACGATGGAACAGATGTTCCATTACCCGACCATGAAGAAATTCGAATAGCAATTACCCGCTTGAAGAACAACAAAGCAGCGGGGGCCGATAGATTACCGGCAGAACTATTCAAATACGGCGGCGAAGAACTGATAAGGTGCATGCATCAGCTTCTTTGCAGAATATGGTCGGAAGAAAGCATACCTGACGATTGGAATCTCAGTGTGCTCTGCCCAATCCATAAAAAGGGAGATCCCACAATCTGCGCCAATTATCGTGGGATCAGCCTATTAAATATCGCATACAAGGTTCTATCGAGCGTACTGTGTGAAAGACTAAAGCCCACCGTCAACAAACTGATTGGACCTTATCAGTGTGGCTTTAGACCTGGAAAATCAACAACTGACCAGATATTCACCATGCGCCAAATTTTGGAGAAGACCCGTGAAAAGAGGATCGACACACACCACCTTTTTGTCGATTTTAAAGCTGCTTTCGACAGCACGAAAAGGAGCTGCCTTTACGCTGCGACGTCTGAATTTGGTATCCCCGCAAAACTAATACGGCTGTATAAATTGACGTTGAGCAACACCAAAAGCTCCGTCATGATTGGGAAGGACCTCTCCGAGCCGTTCGATACCAAACGAGGTTTCAGACAAGGTCACTCACTATCGTGCGACTTCTTTAACCTGATGCTGGAAAAAATTGTAAGAGCTGCAGAGCTAAACCGAGAAGGTACAATCATCTACAAGAGTGTACAGCTCCTGGCGTACGCCGATGATATTGATATCATCGGAAGCAACAACCGCGCCGTTTGTTCTGCTTTTTCCCGCATGGATAAGGAGGCGAAGCGAATGGGTCTGGAGGTGAATGAGGACAAGACGAAATATCTCCTGTCATCAAGCAAACAGTCAGAGCATTCGCGTCTTGGCTCCCACGTCACTGTTGACAGTCATAACTTCGAGGTCGTAGATAATTTCGTATACCTGGGAACCAGCATCAACAACACGAACAATGTCAGCCTCGAAATCCAGCGCAGAATAACTCTTGCCAACAGGTGCTACTTTGGACTGAGTAGGCAATTGAACAGTAAAGTCCTCTCTCGACGAACCAAAATCAAGCTCTACAAGTCGCTTATCATTCCCGTCCTGCTTTACGGTGCAGAAGCTTGGACGATGTCAACATCAGATGAGACGACACTAGGAGTTTTCGAGAGGAAAATTTTGCGCAAGATTTATGGTCCTCAGAACATTGGCAACGGCGAATACCGCAGACGATGGAACGATGAGCTGTACGAGTTATACGACGACATTGACATAGTTCAGCGAATAAAAAGACAGCGGCTACGCTGGCTAGGTCATGTTGTCCGAATGGACGAAAACACTCCAGCCCTGAAAGTGTTCGATGCAGTACCCGCCGGAGGATGCCGAGGAAGGGGAAGGCCTCCACTCCGTTGGAGGCCAGGTGGAGAGCGACCTGGTTACACTTGGGATCTCCAACTGGCGCCGAACTGCGAAGGAGAGAGAGAGGTGGCGCACTATCGTCGATTCGGCTATAACCGGCTAAACGGTTGCAACGCCAATCACATACAAATCATAATAACACTATACATATAGCATTATTCTTTTATAAGAAAAAATAAGTAATAATATTAACATAAAGAAGCTATGTCGAGTTATTTTCTCTACTCTCTAGGAACTAATTTTATTACTTTGCACCGTTATTATCAAGCAAATCATTTCTTGATTATTATAATACTTTTCCACCTATTCTACGGCGTTAACACAAATAAACGCACTCAAATGGTCAATTGAACATTTCTTCAATAACATTTCGCATGCGAACACAAATTATTTGACTCATGCAAACAAAATGGCCGCTCTAAGAGGTGGAATAAAAATAAATAAAAAATACTTCTGCAATGCGATTTCTAAGAAGCTAATTGCCACTGCGCAAAGTGTGGCCAAAACAGAGAAAAACACTGGCCGATATTAAATGCTACAAAAACAACAACAAAATTCATTCACTTTGTACTTGTATGAACAGTAAGTTTTAAGTTTTTACTGCCGCTGCTAGCTACCGGTTTTGCGCCACAATCCGCCATTGAATTTTAACGTCTTTTTAGCAGTTTTTCTTTTGTTGTTCTCCTTCGTGGTTTTTTCGCACTGTTTTAATGCAAATTACTGGTCAGTTTAATGGCGGATACTTGGCATCCGTTGCAGGCACCGCCAAATCGCTGCTATCCCCTAACAACGGCGCCGACCGACAGTACGAGCCCGGTGAGCCGCTGCAATGGTGGCTATCAGAGATGTGGCGGGCTTTTTGTGGGGTGTTGCAAACAGTAGTCAGTTCATCAAACGTTGAACCCGACTATTAGGAGCGTTGTGGCATTGCTGCCATTCGAATTTGCAACTACTTTACTCCTCATTGCCGCTGTCTCCCTCCCAACCAGCAATTACGGTTGTTTTGCGCGTAATAATTTCACTTCTGCATTAAATGGATTTAATGAATGCGGTCCTATTAATTTTTTCCTTCACTAAATTTTCCACCGCCAAATGGCGCGCCGCGTTCAACATTGTTGTTGATGGCATTGTTTTATAGTTGTAGTTGTTATTGTTCCTATGTTTTTGTTATAACTTTTGCATTTTATTTGTGTCATTATTGACTGTAATTGGTTGCAGCGTTCAATTTGTGTGCTGATTTTATTTTGCCATTGCAACAATCATTTCTTTGTAAAGCAAGACTATCTTGCACGCATTGATTGCATATTCTTGTCCGATTTTGTATACATTTGGAAAATGTTGCACAGAGTGTTATAGTTTTCTTTTCTTCAGATATAGATTTATATATTTTTAAATGATCGAGCTTTTAACTGACTGATTTCTGCTTGGGTTCCTTGATGTTGGATTTTCTTCGATAATGGGATTAATGTCTCGACTCAGTTTTTAACTGAGTAACAACAAGGTAATTGACTCTCAATTACAGTCAATGCATACAAAAGTATAGTAACTTTTTAATATATGATATAGGGTCTATCTTTTTAAAGCTAAAAATATCGTAGCTTCGGAAAACTTCTATATGTTATCAAATGAGGAAATGAGGGAACATTATGTTTGATATAATATCATGTATTTCAAAAATAGGAAGAAATCAATCCTTATACTAACAATTTTTAATTTGAATCATATCGGCTAATTTTATATATCGGCTAACTTCATAAGTTTAGGAATAATGTGAAATATCGGGTATTTGTAATTTATGCCAAAAATGTTTCGCTAGTTTCCACAAACTGAATTCGTATTGCGTTGTGTGGCATCTGTTCAGTTTACATGAAAGTAGATATCTTGGACAGTAAACTGGTACCAAAAACCAAGTACCGGTTAGCTTTATTGTCACCCAAAACTTTAAATATCTTTTTTCTTAAAGCTGAGTTTTCAAAGCCGGTTGGCAATATATCTCAGGAACTACTCAACCTTCTAAAACTAGTCAAGGCCTTCGAGATACAATTTGTGTTTGGACAAAAGAAACTCATGCAAGCCCTTAAAATACATTGTGGTCTCTCCAGATCTTAGGCATACAATTCCCACAACAACCGATTCAACGTCAACTGAATTAACCCGGATTCTATCCGGCCAAATGGTATTATTTCGACGATCTAACCCTGAATTCATCCTTTAAATATTTTAAAACCCGAATTACATTCAGAACATTGAAATCGACTGGCTATGGTCATAGTTATTAGAAGAAGTATTTTTATGAATAAATCATATTTTAATAAGGCCGGTATGTATTCGACTTGCATAAATGTTAGTTATACATTCAAGGCACTCAGCACTTTTATTTATTAAAATATAAATTATTTAAATGCTTTATGCACACACGTTGAATACGAGATCAAGTTTTTTAATACTATTAATCCTCTTACATTAATATTTACGTACATACTTATCACAGTTCGCCGATATTTCCCTCTTGTTGCAATATTTCCCTAATTTTAATGTGACTATTGGTTTTCATATGTCAGAAACCCATCATTGTTAGCTGTGCCACTAATAAGGTCGCGGTATTATATTTTCTCTTTATCCAGCGCACGAGCTACAAATTAAGTGATTATCACCATGGGATAGCGACAATGACGATGTTTACAAGTACATGCCAGCATTTAGGTACATACCCACTTATTGACATGGCAGGCGACACTGCTGGGAGATGAATGCCAAGCCACATCACCACACGGGGAGCGCTTAAAATTACAAATAATAAAGAATTTAATATATAAAATTATATACTAGCAGGCCTGTGGCTGGCATGCTTTTCGAAAAGTGGCAGGGGCAACCAACCGGCCAACCAATGTACATGGTGATCGCGGCATGGATAATAATCATTTGGCGCGTTTGGATTATATCAAAGAGGACAATTACCTATACACATACATATAGTATATAATATGTATATGGATTATAGGGAATATTGCATTTAGAATTTTAGTTAAAATTATTTCCACCATTGTCTTTAGCTTTACTACATGCGGAAGTAGTAAGTCGCAATTCAAATCCAAATATTCTTCAAGCTAAAGTTAAATGTATGGTATATCTATTAAATACAATATGTAGTGTATAGTATCACCCATTGCGTTAAGCTCTTTTCTTTTGAGGAGTGTGCACCAAATGCAGAGTCCTAGCTTTCTAACTTTATAGCCATATATTTAATGGAAATATTTTTTTTTTTAATTAAAATAGGCCTTAGTCACCATCTATTCCACATTGCGGCTATTTCTGGATTTCTTTCCAGTGAGAATTTTTTAAGTTACGAACTTCAAAAGTTGTAATAGCGTGATATGGGAGTCACTGTTAATGTGTTTTCTTATTTAAAAATAGTCAATGAGAATTATTAAGGGCACATCCCGAAATATAGACTCCATTATTTTATTGAATGTCTGGTGCGTCTTTTCATACATTGAATTAGATTCATGGCGTGCAGTCTTCTTAATTGTACTGAAGAGAGGAATGATGGTTCCATGTTTATTGTCACATATTGATGCTAAAATCGAGTTCAGTACGCGTGCTATCACACATTCATGAGATCACAGTCATGTAAGCCAACGCGACATTTCACGTTTTTATATTTTTATGTTTATCCCCAATAAATAATGTTTCACTAATACAAGAAATTTGCTTATAAAATTTTTGCAATCTTGTAAAACTTGAGTAAGCCGAATTGTAGTATAACTCTCAAACCAATTGATTTTGAGTGTAATTACAAAAAACAAAGATTCTATTCCAGTGATACCGTCCAATAAAAATAATACTAACTTTTAGTTAACCTGGTACTTATAAACTATTTGAGCTTTATCAAGTAAGATGGATAGAAAAATCGCAAATAAATGTTTTCCAACACTTTACAAATTCAACTTTGTTTTCAAAACAAATAATTTCACGCAGTGCAACGACTGCGGAGTCAGCTAGTCTATACTAATATATAAATCTGAAGAGTTTGTTTGTTTGTTTGAACGCAGCTTAATAAACAAAATTTTTTGTTTTCTGTTCCGGTGCGTAAATGTACAGAGAAGATGATTTTTTCAACTCGTGAATGAAATTTATGCCACACACCTCCGTCTTAGAGACCTGTTGATTGTCATCCCAAATGCAAGTCTCATTGAAAACTGAATACGTTTGAACTGAAATGGCAAATCGTTGGAACTCAAAGAAATTCGTGGAATCAAGCATTCTGCCCACTTGTAAGTAAACAATTCTTGCAACTATTGCATTAGTCGATAGCTGCTTGAAGATTGCAAAGCATAGTAAATGACAAAGCATTATAATGACAAAGAATTTAGAAATTTCACTGGATAATTCACAGCTTCGTCTTCATTTTTAATATGATCGATCGATGTGTATGAACACAAATCTCCAGGAAGTTGACTTTAAGTCGTATAGATTAAGTGATCATACTTGTGGCGGCAAGTTGTTCGTTGAAATTAAGTGTCGTCAAAGACAATTTTATTCAGAATTAAATACTCTTAACCAACAACACTTTTATTTGGATAAAGATTAATATTAGTTGTACTCATTTAACGTTGCAATGATATAAATATAGTAAATTTGCAATATGGCAACAAATGTTGCGCTCTTTGGCAATATTGTGGTAATATCAGCTTATTGTGAATTAATTGTAAGCATGCCATGAATGCCACTGAAAAAGGTCTCGCATATTAGCAAGATTGTCGTAAAATGAAATGCATGTAAAAATTAACAGCTGTTTTACGATATTGTAATTTTGCGATGTTGCCATACGTTTACGACGTTAAATGAGTACCACTATTATTATTTTAATACAACTCTAACAAATAATTTCGACCAAATTAGTTATCACAAAAACGGTACTCACGGACTTTTTTTTAGATCATTAAAAGAGAAATAATTCTTTCATACATAACTTTGTGTATCTTGAACCGCTTTCGCAACGCAGGGAACGGAAGCCCTCAAAGATAAATAATTTCCCCCGTTTTTTACACATTGACCACTGTTTCTTCGCTCTATCGTTATTGGTCGCAGCGTGATAGCCGATATAGCCTATAGCCTTCCTCGATAAATGGACTATCCAACACAAAAAGAATTATTCAATTCGAACCAGTAGTTTCGGAGATTAAATCAAATAAATCAGTGAAATTTAACAATATGCTGAATAACTAAAAACGGAGTTACCTATCAAGAATTCAATTTTCTAAATTTTTGATACGAAATTTCGAACACTTACTGAGACATCTTTATGATTATAAGAACAATTCTGAATGTAATATAAATAGGTTGAACAAAAACTAAGACAACTAAAGTTTATTTTCTTGTCTTGTTCTCAAGGAAATTTGGTAATTCAAACATAGTGCAATCCATAAAAATTCATGTGTGCATATAAATAATTGGTCTCTTTTTCTCACGATTTGGTACCAATTGCATATACCAAACGAAATCTTTTCGCTCTCCACCTGATCTTTCGAAAGGAAAGGAGGTTTTCCTCTGCTTCCACCAGCGGATACTGCATCAAACACTTTTAAATCTGGAGTACTTTCATTCATTCGAAAAACATCACTTAGCCAGCGCATCCGCTTTGTTTTTATTTGGTTTTGTTGATGATGGTTCTATGATAGAAGAAATTATCTACCTTTTCAAAGTTATGATTATCAACGGTAACGTGAGAGCCACGACGCGAATGCGTTTGTTTGATGACAGGAGAAATTTCGTCTTGTCCTAATTCACCACTAGACCAATTCGTTTCACTTCTTTGTCAAGCCTAGAGAAACAGAACTAATGGCAGAACTTTTATAAACAACTGTACACTGTCTACTTAGCTCTGCGGCTTTTATAGGTTTCTCTAGCATCAGTTTAAATCAAAAGATAAATAGTCACCTTGTCTCAAACCTCGTTTGGTACCGATCAGAGGTATTTCCCAACGCAAACTGTGCCTCTAGTATTGCCCGCGTGAGTTTACATAGCAGTATAAGCTTCGCAGGAATACCAAATTCAGACATAGAGGCAGCTCCTTTTCGTGATATCGAAGTCAGCTTTAAAATCGATGAAAAGTTGATGGTTATCTATTTAACCAGGCACCCATATAAGCCTCAATACAATCGAGAGTGAGTAATTCGTAACTAGTGCGAGCGCACTGAACAGCGTGCCTCAACGAGTTCCGTTTCAGTATCCTCTTCCTATCTGAAATAAGTTACTGAATCTAAGTTAACTATTTTGATATCTATCTCACACAAAAAAGACGAAAAAATATACCAGAAGACATGTCGAATCCCTCACACATTCTCCATATTAATTGTGTTCCGATAATTTCCTATATTTTTTAGACTCCCCTTTTCTTTGATCCCATCAATCTGCTGTTGGTTGCATACACGCTATGTAAATGCGGCATAAAAATGTGTGTTATAATTGTATTTAACGGTTTAACACTTCCTTCAAGCGATTATCCAATTTTTGTCTTTTCTGGTGGTGCACATCGAAAGAGCCACGAATACATGTATTTGTATTGTAAATTTTGAGCACCTTTGCTCTTTATTATTAAAATTATGTACAACATTCACCAATAATAATGATAATAATAAATGTATATACGAATTAAATGTTACATGGCTGCTTTAACAAGGGTAGTTCCTGCTTGCAGGCTCTTCCTCGCACAGCCTCAGTCATATTCACATTCGGCTTGTAGCCTAAATATATTCACATTGTTTGCATGAAAAATTATACGCCATTGCACCCTCTGGAATGTAAAATAAAACCAGGAAAGGAACGCGTAGCGCGACGGAAATATAAAATAAAAAAATAAATAATAACGCAAGCAGAAAAAACTCTGTCTGGCAATACGACAAGAAAATACATAAAGGTGAAATAATGAGCTGCAGGATGTGAATGTTAGCCAGTTAAATAGGAGGCGGTGAACGCCTACTTTAGGGATACGCTTTTATATGCATACAAATACGATTTAAGAGAATAAATGTATTTCGATATGATATGAAAGAGATGCACTCATATTTCATTTGGCAAAATTAGTGCTACCTATTCTATAAAAACAATATTTAAATAAAAAAAAAATTATATAAGACTATTTTGAAAAATTTAGTTGATGTTAGAGTTATCTAATATATGATTAGAGGTAAACTTTGCAAGCCGTTTTTTTTATTTTATCAAACTTCTTAGGTATTAATTCTTAAATATTATTAATTTGTTCAAAACGCTCATATTAGAGCTCTTGGTAATCGATTAATCGACTAACCGATTTAACCGCATAGGACATTAATCGAATTATCGCTCGATTATCGCTCATTTCTACCTATCCGGTTAACCGTTCGTTGTCGACTATTCGAATAGTGCAAGTTTATTAAATTTAAATTTTTATTGAAAAAAGTGAAACTCACGAAAAATACGCTCAATTGACATTTTTAGAAAGAAAAACAAACAAAAATCAAAGGCTGCTGGATTTCAAACAAGTTTCATATATACAAATACTCGCAGCAGATCAACTATTCGAATAGCCGCAGCAGAACAACAAATGTTGCTGACGTAAGTTATCGCCATATTTCATTTATACATATTTATTCGGCGAAGTTATAGATATAAGAACTATCGAAAACAAGTACGTCCACATATTTTTAATAAATATAACCCATCATTAACGAATATATAAGTATATGATCGGCCAGATGGACGGAGACCTTTATATTCAATATTTAGGTGCTATGAATCGTACTCTTTCAATATAAAAGGTACAATTTGTGCTTTGTTTTAATTTTATTAATTTTTTTTATTCTAAAGTGACGAAGTTCAAAATGGTAAAATCCTATAGAAAGTTAATTTGGTTTTTAGCACGATTTCTCTCCGATATAATTATTACCCTATTTACGCATAATACTCAAGCTTACGAGTACAAAGTGAATTAAATATATCAATACTTTCTAAAGCCCATATCTCATTATAATGACTCATGTATTTATAGACATATATAATATAACTTCCAGGGTAATTGGATGTATAGTATAAATGGTACAAAGAGCCAGGTAAAAGGGATTTTAGATTAAATTTTTTAGTTAACTTGATTTTTTTATCCGTTTTAAAATCTATACTAATATTATAAAGAGGAAAAATTTGATTATTTTATCTGTTTGTTGGCATTACCAAAAGACTTTCTTACATCGCGTGCGCTGCGAAAACTGTTGATTATAGAGCAGAATAATGTACTGTGAATTTGGAGAATATTGAATATTGAAACATATAAGTCTAACTATATAGTTATGTCACAATAAATGTTTCTTTTTTTAAATATATAAATGTCATCGCTATAAAAGATTTGTTATTTATACTTAGGAATTGAAAATCCAAAATTATCAAAATAAATGACTTTATATTTAAATCTGCTTCAATATCCTTATATAACCTTCACAAGTTTAAAAATTGAAGTTATTTGAAAAATGTCGCATGGTCGCCGCTTACACCACTCGGTTAGACGGCACCATAACTGGGCAACTTCCCTCCCATTTAAACGGCTTCAATTTGCTGCCACAAAATAAATTAACATCAAATATCGTTTACAGGAAAGCTCTGACTCAACAAATTGATTTTCAGGAGCTTAGAAAGTAATGTATGTACATATATAGTACAGGCCTTTTTCAAACATTAAAAAAATCGTAGTGAAAACAGAATTATAAATATAACATTAAAAAATTCAAAAGAAATGTACAAATTGAAAACACTTAGTACAATAAAAATATTGAATTTGATCCTATCTGCAAGCTTAAAATTATTGATCAGCACCAAATTGAAGTTTAAGTGGCAGAATTGTGTAAAAACAAGTAAGGAAGGGCTAAGTTCGATGACGATGGAATAGATGTTCCATTACCCGACCATGAAGAAATTCGAATAGCAATTACCCGCTTGAAGAACAACAAAGCGGCGGGGGCCGATGGATTACCGGCCGAGCTATTCAAATACGGCGGCGAAGAACTGATAAGGTGCATGCATCAGCTTCTTTGTAGAATATGGTCGGAAGAAAGCATGCCTGACGATTGGAATCTTAGTGTGCTCTGCCCAATCCATAAGAAGGGAGACCCCACAATCTGCGCCAACTACCGTAGTATAAGTCTCCTAAATATCGCATATAAGGTTTTGTCGAGCGTATTGTGTGAAAGACTAAAGCCCACCGTCAACGAACTGATTGGACCTTATCAGTGTGGCTTTAGACCTGGAAAATCTACAATGGACCAGATATTCACCATGCGCCAAATCTTGGAAAAGACCCGTAAGAGAAAAGAATCGATACTCACCATCTTTTTATCGATTTTAAAGCTGCCTTCGATAGCACGAAAAGGAGCTGCCTTTATGCCGCGATGTCTGAATTTGGTATCCCTGCAAAACTAATACGGCTATGTAAGCTGACGTTGAGCAGCACCAAAAGCTCCGTCAGGATCGGGAAGGACCTCTCCGAGCCGTTCGATACCAAACGAGGCTTCAGACAGGGTGACTCACTATCGTGCGACTTCTTCAATCTATTGCTGGAAAAAATAATACGAGCTGCAGAACTAAATAGAGAGGGTACAATCTTCTACAAGAGTGTACAGCTCCTGGCGTATGCCGATGATATTGATATCATCGGAAGCAACAGCCGCGCCGTTTGTTCTGCGTTTTCCAGACTAGATAAAGAAGCGAAGCGTATGGGTCTGGTGGTGAATGAGGACAAGACGAAATATCTCCTGTCATCAAACAAACAGTCAGCGCACTCGCGTCTTGGCTCCCACGTCACTGTTGACAGTCATAACTTTGAAGTTGTAGATAATTTCGTTTATCTGGGAACCAGCATTAACAACACCAACAATGTCAGCCTTGAAATCCAACGCAGAATCACTCTTGCCAACAGGTGCTACGTTAGACTGAGTAGGCAATTGAAAAGTAAAGTCCTCTCTCGACGAACCAAAATCAAACTCTATAAGTCGCTCATTATTCCCGTCCTGATGTATGGCGCTGAAGCGTGGACGATGACAACATCCGATGAGACGACTCTTGGGGTTTTCGAGAGAAAGGTTTTGCGTAAGATTTATGGTCCTCTAAACATTGGCAACGGCGAATACCGCAGAAGATGGAATGATGAGCTGTATGTGTTGTTCGACGACATTGACATAGTTCAGCGAATAAAAAGACAGCGGCTACGCTGGGTAGGTCATGTTGTACGGATGGAAGAAAACACTCCAGCTCTGAAAGTATTCGATGCAGTACCCGCTGGAGGAAGCCGCGGAAGAGGACGACCTCCACTCCGGTGGAAGACCTGGCTTCACTTGGTGTTTCCAGTTGGCGCCAAAAAGCAAAAAGGAGGAATGAGTGGCGCGCTCTGGTGGATTCGGCTATAATCGCTTAAAGCGGTTCCTACGCCAAATATATATATATATAAGAGCTAAGTTCGGGTGTCACCGAACATTTTATACTCTCGCAATTTATTTGTTTAACTTAATTAATATTATATAACAAACGATTTGACCCACATATTCGGCTTATACATGGTATAAAGTCCATTGAAAGTTTGAAAACCCTAAGATTAAGTATGTGGGAGCCATGGGAAGTTATGACCCGATCTCACACATTTTAGGCACGGAGACATATTATTAGAAGAAACATATTCCCTCTGAATTTCTTCAAAATATCTGAGAGACTTACCTATATTTTCGGTAAAAAAATTTGTTAGAAGCACTGAGGACCTCATATTCGATATATAGGGTCTTGAAAACTTATGGACCGATTTCGACGATTTTTAGAAGGACGATGTTACTCTTTAAATGCAGTCTTTTTGCAAAGTTCTATTCCGATATCTTCACTAGTGCTTATTTTATATATTGTAAAGTAAACGATTCAGATCGTCTTCAAAGTTCTGGGATATGGGAAGTATGCGTGGTTGTGAACCGATTTGGAGTATTTTCACAACATATCATTAGGAAGCTAGAAAGATATTATGAGCCGAATTTCATTGAAATTGGTCAAGTTGTTTTGTAAAATTGTGTATACCATTTTGAGTGCAGCTCTTCTGTACCATCTCTATAATGAAATTTAAGGTTTCTGGTGGTTTTCCGTACTGAATTAAAGCATTTTTAGTAATTTTCAACAAAACGTTTGTATGGGAGGTAGGCGTGGTTATAATCCGATTTCCTCCATTTTTGGACTGTATAAGGAAGTACCTAAAAGAAGCCACTCCAGAAAGTTTCCTTGATATAGTAGGGGGCGGGGCCACGCCGACTTCCCCAAAAAAATTACATCCACATATGCCCCTTCATAGTGCGCTCCTTCATACCAAATTTTAATAGCTTAATTTATGGCATATTTATAGCTCTTTATATGTTTTCGGTCACATCTTCGAACTTAATCTTCTTATGGTGTCAAGAAATACGTCTTTCAAGTTTCATCAAGATATCTAAATTTTACTCCGCTTGCACGGGCGGACGGACGGACGGACAGACAGACATCCGGATTTGAACTTTACTCGTCACACTGATCATTTTGATATACATATATAACCATATAACTAACTCGTTTAGTTTTATGACTTACAACCAACCGTTACTTGAAAAAAACTATAATACTCTCTTAGAAACTTTCATTGCAAGAGTATAAAAATAATTTAAAAGTGATCACCGTTTTGATTATATTAAAAAATAAGTTAAACCTTTCGAAAAATATGCGCCGCTGCTACAAAAAGGAAACATTTCATAGTGATGAATTTTCTGAATTGGTCCATTTTGGATGAATTTAACTCATTTACCTCATAAACTCCTGACACGGCAGTGGGAGAAAAATTTCCAAGGAAGGAGTGGCTCTCCTCTTATACAAGGTATAAACGGTATTTTTAAATATTTTATGATTACATATATTTTACATAAGATTTTCCTAATCCAATTTCCAACAGATCCGAAATAAAATGTATTAACTTTATGTAATGGCCGTAACAATTTTCCTTTAATTTTAACCGCGGAAACATAAAGACAAATAATATATTTTGAATTGCATTTTTGTAGAATTAACCATATAATTTAATAATGTTACTTAATTATGGGTTATTAAAATGGTGAAAACATAAAATATAAACCCACCACGAATTAGTACCCGCACAACGCATAAAAATCAAAAAATTTGCATAGACCATCCTCCAAATGGCGGTAAATAGCGCAGAGCAGCCGAATTTAATGAGCCAGCATTATAATTAGCAGCAATAAATATTTTGTGTAGCGCAAAGAAATATGCATTTCAAATATTCACTTAATTCATTTCATATTTTCCGTAATTGGATGAAAAGTAAAAAAAAGTTGTTTAATTCGGAAATACAACTAGAATTCAACGAAGTCCACCTGCTTAGCGGGCAGGCCACACCCAAAATTGCACTCGGTAAACACAATTGGACTTGGCGCTATTACATATTTCCCCAACCGCAGCCAATTTGTTTCGCTAGTAGAACGCAAGCGCGGATCGCTGTTCTCAGCATTGTTGATTTTCGTTGCTGACGGCAGCAAGTCGTGAGATTAGCAGCTGCTGGCATTAGTACAAAAAATTAATTTATTCATCCTCAACTAACTATGGAATTCAAAGGAAGTAATTTAATTTCCAACTGTATACATACATTTGTATGCATGTATGTATGTGAAGCAGCGTACTTTTAATTATTGGTTGAATAAATGTTAAAGCTAAGCTTTTCAAGTATAGAATACGAGCAAGTTTACAGAGTCAAATGGAAATGCCAAAGCCAATAGGAGGATAGCGGTTATATGTATGTATGTATGTGCGTGAGTATTAAGCGTGCACAAATGTTGTTAATACGAGTACGAATATTAAATGTTGCAAGTGGTATGATTGAGTTGCATGTGAAATGTGAATAAAATGGTGCGTCGAGTATGCCAATTGACGGCAGAATTAATTTGTAAATTAGAGCAATAAAATGCCACAGTGGCATAATTAGTGTAATTAGCCGCACACAGAGTATTAATTAAAGTGTGTTGAAGTAATTCACATTTTGTTTGTAGCTTTCTTTCTGCTTCTTTTCCTCCTGTACCCTTTGTCTGGGCTGTGGCTGCAACATTTAAATATAATATAATTGTAAAATATCGTACTCTTTACTCTGAGTATTTTAAGCTAATTTCGTATTATTTTTTGTACTTTAAGCTTATTATATTTTAATAAAAATATTTTTAAATTTAATTTCTTTATTTGCTAACCCTATTTCCATGGCTATATAAAATTTAAGTTAATTAATTAATTTTTAATTTTGTGTTCAAAAGCTTTAGGTGCATAATTCAACCAAAACATTTTAAATGCAACTGCACACTCGATGCGTCAGCTTCGCCTCGAATATGTATTGGTAAAGTTTACCATTTAGATTAATTATAAGCAGTTTTAATACTTTTATTTCTTTATTCTGTTTGAAAAAAAATTTGATGAAATTTGATAAAAAAGACTGCTATTACTAAGCTAAAAATCAAGAATTATGTAAAAAAATATCAAATTTTACAAAAAAAAAGTCACAGTAGGAGGTACATGTGTGTACTTAAAGTTTTTGATAAGTGGACATGATCTCTAACTGATAAACCCATCTCCTAGCGATTCTGAATTGTATTAAGACACTGGATCACAAATTTGAATTTGTTTATTTGATCATGTATAACTTTCCTATTTATCCATGGATTTTGTTCGTTGGTAGCTTTTGTTTTCTAAAGAAACAGGATTTCATATAAAATAAAAAAAAATTAAAAAATATCTTTTGTTTTAAAATTTTTTTCTTGCCAAAGTTTATTTTTTTTAAATTTTTTCATAAAAAATTTAAAAACTCGAAGTTATTAATCAATTTCTCAGAAATTATAAGGCCTATGGAAAAATGGAGTAGGCAATATTTTCAGGAAATTTCATTCACTTTTATTTTCTATAATTTGCAGTAAGATTGCTCAACTGGTCAGTGAGATATACATGATTAAGTGAAGACACCTTTTTTTTTTTGGTCGAATAACGGTAAATTGCAAATATCTCAAAAACGTATCCATAGAAAAAAAAATCGATTTTCGAAATCAGCGAGCGATTCCACATACAAATAGGATAGTGGCGTTCATGGAACATTTTTGCTGTAAACCAGTGAGATCAGAGGAATGTTGCGGATAGTCCATGGTATTAAAAATGTTTTCGAAGAACTGCTTTTTTTCCTATTTTCAATGCAATAGTTCATGGCAGTCCGTTATAGGGGTTTTTGAATGTTGCACCACCATTAAAGTAATTTTTACGAAACATTATCCGGATCGTCACATTAATTTTCATTGTAGTTTTCAAATCTTGATTCTCCTGCTCACCATTGTCGTCTATAACCATTTCAACCATAACCATTTCCAGGACACATACTTTTTGATAATTTTATTTAAATTTTCTTTCTTCGCGCTTTATTTTTTTTCTCTTTTTCGTCGATGTTTTGGGTTAGATTTGTGAAATTAAATATAAAGGTTTTTTATAATTTTCCGATGAGGATCCCTAAGTCGTTTGGTTTATATAGTTTCTTCAAAATAATTTTACCGGATGCTGGGATATTGGGTATATCCATGAGAAGATCCGAAACCAGGGGATAATTACGAATTATTAACAACTAATTAGACTTTTATACTCTCGCAACCTGTTGCACAGAGTATAATAGTTTTGTTCACATAACGGTTGTTTGTGTCACTAAGAAATATAAGAGTTAGATATGGGGTTATATATACATAAAAGATCAGGATGACGAGTGGATTTGAAATCCGGATGTCTGTCCATCCGTCTGTCCGTCTGTCCGTGCAAGCGATAACTTGAGTAAAAATTAAGATATCTTAATGAAACTTGGAACACATGTTCCTTGGCTCCCTGAGGAGGTTGCTTTCGAAAATCGGTCCACTGCCACGCCCACAAAATGACGGAAACCGAAAACCTATACAGTGTCATAACTAAGCCATAAATAAAGTTATGAAAATGAAATTTAGAACATAGGATTCCATTAGGGAGGGCACATTTGGATGTAATTTTTTTGGAAAAGTGGGCGTGACCACACCCCTAAATAGGTTTTTTGTATATAACTCGCAAACCAATAAAGCTATATAAACCAAACTTTCTGCAGTCGTTTATTTTAGCCATTTCCTTATACAGT
Organism: Zeugodacus cucurbitae; assembly: GCF_028554725.1. Lineage (NCBI taxonomy): Eukaryota > Metazoa > Arthropoda > Insecta > Diptera > Tephritidae > Zeugodacus > Zeugodacus cucurbitae. Next base: position 32,029,109 of record NC_071670.1, read on the forward strand.
CCAAAAATGAAAGAAATCGGATAATAACCACGCCTACCTCCCATACAAAGGTTAGGTTGAAAATTACTAAAAGTGCGTTAACTCACTAACGAAAAACGTCAGAAACACCAAATTTTACATAAGAAATGGCAGAAGGAAGCTGCACTGAGATTTGTTTACAAAATGGAAAATGGGCGTGGCGTCGCCCACTTATGGGTCAAAAACTATATCTCAAGAACTATTCGACCGATGTCAATGAAATTCGGTATATAACACTTTCTTGACACCCTGAGGACACGAGTGAAATCGGTTCACAACTACGTCTACTTTCCATATAACTCAATTTTGAATTCTTTTGATTCGTTCACTTTATAATACTTATATACATTAGGAACAAATGAAGATAGCGGAATAAAACATTACACAAATACTGTATTTGAGCTGTGACATCACTTGTGGAAAAATTGTCAAAATCGAACCATGACTTTTCAAGGCCCCTGATATCGAACATGAAGAACTCAGTGCCTAAAGGTAATTTTTCACCGAAAATATAGGTAAATCCCTCAGATATTTTTATGCAATTCATTCCCACTGAATTTTTTTCTTATAACAGTTTCTCTCTGTACCTGAAATGGTAAAAATCGGGTCATAACTTCCCCCAGATCCCATATACCTAATTATAAGTAATATTAAAGTAAGTGAGCGTATAGTCTTCGATACATTGTATCTTGGTGGTGAAAACGAGTGAAATCGGTTTAGGGATTACCTCAGTCCCCATATACTATTTATGATGATTTTCGTTATTCTATTGAACTTTATACCGAATATATGGGTCAGATTGTGTTATCTTTATAAAATTACAACAATAAATTGCGAGAGTATAAAATGTTCGGTTACACCCGAACTTAGCCCTTCCTTACTTGTTTATATACAACTCTTGAGTTACCAAATACAACACTTAAATTTTAATTAGGGAAGATTAAGGGAGGGGTCTGGGTTTTCACTTTTCAATAATACATTTCAATAATATGTCCTCAAAATTATAATCCGATCTAAGCAATACTCATGAAGTTATTGTTTAATTATTCTCGGGGGCCTTTAACGCTCTAACTCTAACAGCTACGGCTTTAAACGCGTTTTTCTCAAAACTACTTTTTTGAAGTCCGTGTTCACTGCCATTTGAAAACTACTCGACCGATTTATTTCAAACTCCCCCCTATGCTTAGTAAATTTTTTTTTAACATTAAGGGTGTTTCCCACCCTGAAAATGGCGCAAATTTTAGTCGAAAATAACGGTTCAAACTTTAGATGGCCGCCAAAAATTTTTAAATAAAAAAAATAATAATAAGAGAACGTTGGAGGGAAGATTTGTTTAAAATTTAACGAAATTTTTATGGTTTTTTATTTTCGGATAATTTCCGGCCGAGTTACTGTGAACACCGCAAATTGTTTTTTTTTTTTTTTCAAGACGTCCTAAGGGAAGCTCTGTCACGAGCTAATGGTTTAATATCAATAATGTATAGAAGGTTTGAATAAAATTGCTTAATCGATATTTGAGATAAAAATTCACAAAAAAAGTGTTTTTTTTGCGCTGAAACCCAGACCCCTCCCTTAACTAGTTAATAGCAAAAAAATTCAGAAACGAAACGTGAAATATCGTATACGTCAACTAATTGATCTAGTGTTTATTTTGTAAAAAAACTCGCCTGTCATCAGAATACCGAATCTTGTTGACATAATTGTTACGATCCACTAAGTATTTATTGTTGCATATTGTTGGTGTAAGTGCAAATAGAAAGGAAACTCTTATCTGAAATTTTTGGCATATAAATCAACTAATAATAATATAAAGTCTAGTGAAAATAAATCCATTACTTTTGCATTAATTAAATATTAAATGCTTCGCTTTATAAGATCTTCATACACTAAAGCATCATATAGATCAGCACCAGTATATTCTATACCGATAGATGTAATAATTCCATATTCCGACGACGATATGCCTGTTACTTGGCAGTTTTAGCAAGATAACGACGCCAAACACACATCGCAGTCAACTAAACGATGGATGGGCGATTTTGGCGAATTTGATTTCTTTATTTGGCTGGCCTTCGTGCACTCCAGACCTGAACCCTATTGAGAATATTTGGCGGCAATTGAAAACGAAGGTTAGACAGAAATTTGGAAATTTCACCGAACAATTCGGAAAGGTAAAGATGGAATAAAAAGCAAAATTGTTTTTTTTTTTAATCAAATCACTAGCGTGTTTAATTATGTGACCGAGATGTTTTGGTAGATCCTTTATCAAATATAGAAAAATGTAATGCAGAATAAAATTAAATTAAAAAACTACATTTTAGTTTATTAAAATAAAACGTGAGAAGTCGGTTAATTAAACTCCAAAAGTTTAAATGATTCTAGTCAACTTTTCGACTTATGAATGGTACTATGATTCAAACAGCAGCGTTGCCGTAGCCTTATATGTATATGTAAGTGTATGAATAAGTGGTAATACTCTTGAATACTTACTTATTTTGTGATGTTATGTCTTTGTTTTCCAACATTCCAGTTCATTTCCAACTGGCCAATTAATTGGCATTGGTCAAAAATTGGAAATCGATCGGACACTAGAGCTAAAGGATATACCGAAAATCAAGCTTGAAAAATATTTCATAAACGCGTAATATCGAATGGGGACTATTTTAAAAGCGCCAATATTAATGTAGACTAATGAATAAATACTTAAGAAAACCGAAAATTCCGGTAATATACAGTGGAACTTTTCTAACTCGAATTACCATATTCCACAAAAAAACTTCGAGTTAGAGAGACTTCGAGTTATAGAATTTTCATTAAAACATATACATTTTCAAAAAGCTGTAAAATATAGATTTATACACAGTTTTATTTATTTACTTGGCTTGGCTTCTAAACTATATTGCCAATTACAGTGTTCGAGTTATGGAGAATTTCGAGTTAGAGAAGTTATCTTAAATATATTAAATCTAATTTGATTCACATCAGTGAATTGTAATTTAACTATGTAACTCAGGCATTAACAATTTGATATTGTCCCGATCTTATTCTGCTCCTTAGTACCATAAGAAGCATATGTGTGCTCTGTAAAACAGGTGTTACATAGTCTCACATAGTTGGACTACTTTCATATTTTTACGCTTTAAAATAGTTTTTCATGTATGTATTAACAACAATGACTAGTATTTACCACATAACTGACCTTTCTCAATTGCAACGTCTCTATTGTCAGGTGAAACCGAACAAACAAAAGACTGAAGCTCCGAACCCGATGACCGCAACCTACAAACGTATACGCATTCAAGCGTCTCAACTTAATTAAATATAAACTACTGTTATTGTTACTTTTTAATATAACACAACAACAACAATGGCGTATAGACTACGGTAAAGCATTGAGTGCCACCGTTTAGGGTTGTAAATTGCGATTGACCGCAAAATTGCTTCTTGGCCATTATCCATTGTAAAGACGACAAGTGCTGCTTGCTTGACTGGCGGTCAAAATACTTACTTTGAGACAGTACGGTAGTCACGTGACACATGTGTAATATGTCCTTGAAAGTAGTAGTTTCATGTGGTTAAGGCAGTTTGTAGTGCATTCGAAGCAAGAATTGATAAAAGCACCGAAACCTTTGTTCAATATCTGTTGGTGAAGCCACATTGCGGCTTTGGGTTCTCCTGCAGACGATGTTGTTAAAATGCTATTAAAAACGCATCTTGATAGAAACCGCAATTTCATTGAATATAATGTTTAAGGGAATTTTATATGCTTTTGTTCCGTTAAGTGTCTAATAACATCCAAGTAAAACAACAAAGTTGCAACAAACACACACACACATGCGTTTATGGAATTATGTGCACATTCCTGTTAACTAATTCGCATACAACTATTCGAAAGTAATTAGTATGCGAAATTTCGCAGAAGCCATAATGCAGAAAAGATTGCTGCTACGTGATGCACCTTTCTTTTCCACATTACCTCCGCGGCACAGCAAGTTAAAGCAAACTACTGCGACAGCTCCCACATAACATTCTCAACTATTTTGAACTCTTTTTCGTAAATGGTGCACCTAATTAAGTTCGCATTTTGTAGAATAATCATAATAAAGTCATCTACGTGCCTCGCGCATTTTATCTAAAGCACATATGAAGCATCAACGGAATCACAACATATCGCCGCCAATGGCAGACACATAAAGCGAACAAACTTAGAAATGTATGTGTAATTTCGCATGGTAAATCACTTGCACCAATAATGATCAATCAATAACGGTTTAAGTGATTTGACCTTAACATTCTTTAGAAATAAGATCCAATTCAGATCAGTGGGATTAAACTGGTCTTCGAACAAGACTATAATCTAAATTGGTTGCAATTATCCATATGTATTTACGTATAATATACAGTATTGAATATCTCTGTATACACTTGTTTACGTTATGTGATTCAGCGCATTTAACGGTAGAACAAGGTATTAGTTAAGAGCTTGGTCATATACACGAATTTTCATTGATGTGATCATTTGTAAATTTCGATATACATTCTTTAAGAGTGATTATTTTAAGTTGGGTAGGATAACAGTTCGCTGTCTGTTTCCACCAATTTGCCAGTGGTGGCGGAGAAAGAGTAACCCGATCTGCACGTGATTATTCCTTGGTCCCTGGTGTGTACCATTGGATCCGTATGTTGCAGAAACTCTTTCGGGTAGTACTTAAACAGCGGTAAACAGTACTGAGGATTGGTCTCATGTTGTTGTTGTTTTAACAATTATCCAGCCTTGCTGGAACGGAAAGAATAAGTTAAGTTGTCGTCGAGGTCATCTAACGACAGGTCCAGGAAACGTGCTGTTTCGACAGGGTCGGACCATTGGGGAGAGGTGTTTGTAGAGTCGGGTTCGTTAGGCATATGAAGAGGTGACTAGCAGTCTTGCGTTATGTCGTCGACGTATTATAGCAGCGACCTCTTGGTACAACTGGAAGGCGGTTCTACTCCTTCCTCCAATTGGTAATTGGTAAGAGGGTCGCCATGGAGAAGAAGTGAGAAAGTTCAAGGAGGTAGTCGTTCACTCTTTCACATTCACAAATTGATCATATTGTTGCGTTCGTTGGGGAACCCATCACGCCGAAAACTTTGCCTAATATTTCATGCGGGGTTTCGAAAATGTAGTATTCCGACTTTGTAAATTAGGAACTTTTAATAGAATAATTCCGAAGTCATAGTATTTTCATCATTAGACAGGGGATATTTTCCAACATTTTATATATATTTTTAATAAGAAGAATAATACTGTGTGAATAATAATCCATAAGTAAATTTCATAAATAATTATATCACTGTGTAATTATTTTTGTTTTTAATATTGGCTATTGTGAATGTCTCACTTTGTATTCACAATACACATCCGTCAGAACTCCAGGCTTGACTTGACAGCTGACGTCTCTTTACGTGCATGTGTGCGACCGTATTGATCCCTTGCCGGCTGGATCGTAAAATAATATTAATTTTTAATTGAATTATATTAAAATAATAAGTTATTTGTGATAACAATACAAAATTAACTTTAAATTTGCACCACCGAGATCCCGTGAACGCAAAGAAGTAAGTTTTATTAGCCACATTGAGGTTATGTGCCTGAATGAAACAACTACACGCAGTCGCTACCACTCTAATATGTTGCTGCCAACGAGACTAATATTTACCATAAATAGACAAAATGATAGATAAACATAACAATACTATTATCTACTAATTAATTGTATATTAATTTGCAGATAAATAAAACAATACAATGCCACCTAAAAAGGAAGCTGAGCACGAACGTAAACCACTTATTGGTCGTATTGGCACCAACTTACGCATCGGTATTGTAGGTGTGCCCAATGTTGGCAAGTCGACTTTCTTCAACGTACTGACGAAGAGTGCTGCACCAGCGGAGAACTTCCCTTTCTGCACCATCGATCCAAATGAGAATAAGTATCCCAATTAACATTTATTTTTACATTGCATGTTATTTTAAATATTGCCTTACCATATATGTATGTATATGGAAATCTCCGAGAGTTGATATCAGACGCCTTAGGAAACTATCATGGAATACATTTTTTTGTTTTCATATGTAATTCTGATAATTGAGATTTTAATAGCCTTAGTTACTATCCTGTGTGCTGCTGGGATAGCAGCACATGACTGTATTGTACAGATCAATGTAGTCTACTAAAAGGTCAAATGAAGGTGCGTCCAACTCTACTTTTCCTCAGCTATACCTACAAGCTTTATATATATGTATTTTTGCTATTTTCTCCAGATAACCAATTTGACTATCGGAAAACAGTATGAAATTATAGTAATTTAGTGAACAAAATTGTTTCACATAGAGCCTGCGAAAACACGTTTCTACGACTAGTTGCGCTGCCGTTGGCCACTGTGCAGAGAGATATCAACCAATCCTTCAAACGCGTATAACTTTGTTGTTTAGTATAAATGAAACAAGTAAAATAAGCAATAATGGGCGTTGGTAATTTCATATGCAAATTGCTTCTCGGTTGTGCAAAAATTTAAAGATTTCGCTAAAATGTCTGCCAATGGACATACTAGCCATGATGTAAAAAGAGAGCAAACTATATAGTTGATTTGGGTATGGTAAATTATAATCGTCTTCGAAATGGCCATTATTGCCCGTGGACATTTTAAAATTGCAGGAAATTATAGAAAATTGCAATGATTGGCCACATTCAAGAGCATTACCACCAGCGATAGTCCATTGCAGATTAGTAGTATAATAAAAACCAGTTTTAAATGAATACGCGAAGATGCAACAAGTCTCGTTTAAGATTTTTCAATTATGATTGCAAAAGTAGTATTTAAGAATACAGCGACTGTAAACATTTTATAACGCCACTTGCTTAAATTCGCGTTAATAGTGATTTTCTTATTTCAGCACGTAGGGTACCAGTGCCTGATGATCGTTTCGATTTTCTATGTGATTATCATAAGCCAGCCTCGTAAGTATAATTTTAAACTTTTCACAAATTTGTTTGGTTCATATTTTCATATTGTCTTTTTTTAGGAAAGTGCCTGCCTACCTCAATGTTGTAGATATTGCCGGTTTGGTAAAGGGTGCATCTGAAGGTCAAGGTCTTGGAAATGCCTTCTTGTCACATATTAGCGCATGTGATGCTATTTTCCACTTGTGTCGTGCTTTCGAAGACCCTGATGTTACACACGTTGAAGGAGAAGTAGACCCAGTGCGTGATTTAGACATTATTTCAGAAGAGCTACGACTTAAGGACGAAGAGAAGCTTTTGCAGAATTTAGATAAATTAGAAAAAGTCGTTGCGAGGGGTGGTGATAAAAAACTCAAACCCGAATACGATTCAATGGTAAAAATAAAAGGTGTTTTAGTGGATGAGAAAAAACAGCTACGGTTTGCTGACTGGAATGCACATGATGTAAGCTTTGTGATATTTTTATACTAACTTATTTAATATCAACTATTTTTTTTACTAGATTGAAACCCTAAATAAGTATCTGTTCCTTACAACTAAGCCAGTGATTTATCTGGTAAATTTGTCTGAAAAGGACTTTATACGCAAGAAGAACAAGTGGTTGCCCAAAATTAAAGAGTGGGTGGATAAACATGATCCAGGCGCTATTATCATTCCCTTCTCTGGAGCTTTTGAACACACCTTAGCTGAGAAGGATGACCTGGAGCGCAAGGAGTACGAAGAAGAAGTTAAATGCAAAAGTCAGTTAGATAAAATTATCGTGACTGGCTACAAAGCTTTACAGCTCGAGTATTTTTTCACTGCCGGTGCCGACGAAGTCAAAGCATGGACAATTCAGGTAACATGTTTTTATATTGTTTGTTGAGTGCGGAAATTGCAATGTACATTTTCGATTATTTTCCTTTTTAGAAAGGTACCAAGGCCCCACAAGCCGCTGGTCGTATTCATACAGATTTCGAGAAAGGTTTCATCATGGCTGAAGTAATGCACTTCCACGACTTTAAGGAAGAGGGTTCAGAAGCAGCTGCCAAGTCCGCTGGTAAATATCGTCAACAAGGACGTAATTATGGTGTCGAAGATGGTGACATTATATTCTTCAAATTTAATGCTGGTGCTGGTTTAAAGGACGCTAAGAAGAAATGATCCTGTGTGTTTATGATACTCTTCGCAATATTTTATATGAATTTGATTTTTTACTCACAAAGTTTCTTGTTTGCCTAAAATTTTACTTTTTTGTGCTAATTATATTTGGAAATATATGGTATGCTGCCAACACATGCTGGGCATTTGAAAAATTAGTACTTTGTTATCATTGTTTTGTTGTACAATATGACAAGTATGTAGAAATGCGATAACAAACTTGAATTGATTGTTTGATACGATTGAATTAGTAAAACAAATCGAATTTATTTGCATTTAACAAATTTTCATCTTAATGTATATTTATTGTGATCTATAAATTATATACTTTCTATTCACAATAATTGAAGGCACATCAATATGGCTTTACTAACAGCCGCTAGATGCCGCTAAATTTGATGTAAATGAAAGATAGAGTTGAGTAAAGATGTCGCATTATACAGTAGACTTATTTTTATAAAGTAACTTCCCGCCGCTGAGTACTAAGAATACTGGTAATTTAACCGTATGGACTTCATAGTTCCTGGAGAATGTTAATTATTATTTGGACCAAGAAAGAGGGATGTTCCATCTAACCTTTTAGCACGTCCAAATTAATTTACGCACCTCCGACTCCTCGATAAACGGTTATCTTTTAACATTTTTGTTTCTGCTGTTCATAAGAAGTTGGTCAGTTCATCAGCTGACTGTCATTAATATACAGCAAAATTTTCAGCGTGGAAATGTGTAATGTGTAAAAATGATAATCTTTTTTTGTATGGCATCTAAATCAGCGCTTTAATCGATCAAAAGCCGTTTAATATTGTCGAAGTTAGATTACTAGATATGTATTTTCAAAGCTCAGCTACCAAACCTGAGGATCTCAGCTTATAGCGAAAATAGCAGTAAGGTTTTAAAAAGACAATTGGGTATGTTTTCCTGATTTTTTGACAAATAGATTATAGATTTGGGGTGAAGCTGCTGTAACTGCGGCATATCTACTGAATCGAGCACAATGCGGGGATAACAATCGGAGTTTATTGTAAAGCAATGGTTCACGTAGCCAAAAAAAGCGCACTAAGTTAAAATCTAAATCTCGTAGGCTACAGCCCTGAATCAATGGCATACCGATTGTATAACAGATTTGAACCATGAAGGAGTCCGTCGCTTCGAGCGATTGGGGAATATGTTGCGACCAAATTATAATCTTTGCATAACTGAATATGAATATGATCCAAACACTGTTGAAGAAGCGATGGCAAATTATGAACATAATCTTTGACAATCTGTAATGTATGAAGAAAGAAAACTGCACATGGGTTTTTAAGAGAAAGGTAAATGCTGACGGAGATCTTGTGCGTTATAAAGCCAATCTTGTGGTAAAGGATTCAACCAGAAGCAGCACATCGATTATGACGAGACATTCAATTACTCTCTTGTTGCTGACAAAAGAATACTGTTCGTCGCTGTTGATATGGATGATGCTATCCTCTTTGCCAATGATACAAAGCTATTGGACAAACTGAAAAATAAGCTCTCTGAAAATTGCATCGATTTTGGGTATGCGTATAGCTCAAAATCTCAAGCAAAGAACTCTGAGGATCGACAAATCTTGCTATGTTGCCGATGTAATAATCTGTAATCACAATCTGTAATCACACCCCTCGACGTGAACCAAAACTGTCCGCGGAGATGTGCCCAAATAATAATGATGACAATAGGGAAATGGCTATTGAATGCCTGCTGTTTTACGCTCAGGTCACGCGACCTGATATCTGTTTTGCTGTCAACCCGCTAAGCCGATACAGCCCGAACCCTGGGAAGGCTCATTGGACTGCAGTAAAGCTCATGCGCTATCTCAAGGGAACTATTGGCTTAGGCTATTGGAGAAGGTCTGATGACATCGTTGGTTTTTGCAACGCTGGCTGGGCAAATTATGTAAGTAATCGCCGCTTAACAATTGGGTATGTTTTTTCTTTTCAGAATTCTGCCAATTCTTGGGCTACCAAAAGGCAACGTACGATAGCGTTATCATCCACTGAGGCCGAATTAATATAATTTGCCATTGTATAACGAATTATTGTTTCTAAAATTAATTTTGTAATGAACTTAAATATTATATATACATATATATACAATTTAAGGAAGATGTTGAGAAGAAATTTGTATATTTAAATCTTGCGAAACGCCCTGTGTTTTTCTATTACTTAATACTGACAGATGTTTTTAATTAATAGAAGTTAAGTTCATATTTAATAAACTTCCTTCCTTCTTTTTGTTCCTTTAAGATCTTCGCCGCTTTTTTCCATGAACTTATTGAGAATATCGGTTGTTGTATAAACAATAATCAAAATCGAGTTTGTGAAGTATTTCGACGATTGGAAGAAGTGCTGGCACAAGTGCATAATATCGAATGGGGACTATTTTAATAGCTACAACATAAATGTAGCCAAATGAATAAGTATTTTTTAGAAACTCATATATGATTCTAAGTGAATATGTTATTTTAAACATAATTTAGTTTGATATATCCTTATATCCAATATAGTAAATTCCGTTCCGTTCGGTTGACTGGTAATAACGAATGTTGAATTATAAAGCTTTATTAAAACCTGGAAATATAATTAAGTTGATTACTTCAGTGCGGATAATACTTTGTTTATAACATAAGTTTTGTAAGTTCTAGTTGTATTCCAGAGAGTGCAAGCAAAGGTACAAACACACCTTCCATTTATAAATACAATTTTTTTATTGTATAAATTTAACAAAAAGGGAGAAAGAAAGAAAGAAATTTGTTGACAAACTCAAATGCTAAGCCTAAAATGAGTATTTAATTTGTGTTACCTGCACACCTATTCAACAACCTCGCTAGAAATTGTGGTAGCAAAGTAAAATAGCGATAATAAAGTGCAATTGCACTTCACACACATGCACGTCAAACCATATCACACAAGTTTACCGCTCAACAATTTGGTGAAAAGTTCTGTCTCAACATTATAATTTGCTCTAAGCAAACTACGAACTACCTGGTTCAGAGCTATTACATATGAATGCAGATTAATATATAAATTAACATAAAGTTTTGCAAGTATTTTGATTTACTTTGCGTCTGCTACTTTTGCAAACTAACTTGGGTTGCTTGATGCAAGCCAGTTGCAAATTAAATTCTTCAAGATTTCTCGTATTTACCTTTTGTACACCAGGGCGTATAAGTAATACTAATCTACATTCCATCAGCCATTTCCTCAGGTCGCGCATAATGTGATCAAATCTAGAATTAAACTTACAGATTAACTGAAAGCAGCTTTAGTGACTCATATTGTCATTAATTTCATCGGCGAGGCTAATTTTCTGGTAGACTTCTAAAAGGAATCCACAAGCACTACAATATTTGAGCGCAATGGACCAATTTTAATATTTATAAATTCTATAATTTTATGCTATTTATGCTCACATTAATCTCACTTTTTAAGTTGTTTAATTCAAAAGAATTTGATTCTGCATAGAATTTAAAAAAAAATTTTTTTTAACAACGTTTTTTTTTTTAAATTTATTTTTTACATACAGTTGAACTTCTCTGACTCTAATCACCATAATCCACAAAAAACTTTGAGTTAGAGAGACTTCTGATTTACGGAAAGTAATTTGTATGAAATTTGACTTCCATTGTCAATTCAAGAGTTCGAGTTATGGGAGTTCAACTGTAATTGTTTCTCCTTCAATTCCACAGTGCATCCTACATCTAGTATTAGAAGCCTCTTAAAAGCGATGCCATTGTGGTGCATTTATAAACAACAGTAATTCCGCATCTTGCTCTGTGTAAGCGTAAGCGACTACCGTCGGTTGCATGTTTGCCTAACGGTATCTTTTATCAACTAGTGTTTACCCCGGTCTTTATTAGAACTGTAGTTGTTGGGCAGGCTGACGTCATAGCACTCCTCATTAATAAGTATACGCTAAATATGCTGCCAACTAGTTCGCTTAAATCTACCAACAACAACAATGACATTATCGTTTTACACTTTATCAAATGACTTTTTCATTGCGTACATTTCGTTTGGTTTTTTATTGCAATTGAAATGCGGAATTCGTGTGCCGCTTGTAATGCCTCCAGTTACGAGATTTTGCAGTTCCGCCTGTCGCTCATTAAATGCTTAAACGAGGTGAAAATACAATTGTGTTAATGGCGGTACAATGCATTCCACAGCTGCTGAAAGCGTTTGTTTATTTTTTCTTTTCCATTTCTTTGTGCCCTGTTGTGTTGTTTGTGTTGATTGTTGTTGCGCTTTTAACAGGTGCCCTTTCGATATGCCTACACCATTAACGTTGCTGTTGGCGTAAGCAAGTTGTTTGTTGACTTTTTAATTTCTAGCTGTTGTTATTTTGCCCATCCTGTGGCTGATACCTCAACACCGTCGTTGAGAGATAGCGTATTGCCAAAATATTCAGTTCGTTTTTTAATTTCAGTCACGTGTTAGCGTATATTTTACAGATTGATAAACTTTACTATCGCTATTCATCCTTTCAGTAAATTTGTTGTAGCTCCGGCTGGAAAAACAAAAAGTTACAAAAGAAAAAGGTATAAACATAACCCACGGCGGCCAGTCCAGCGTTTAAAGTTTAAATAAATTGTGAGCGGGAAGCATTTTTAAAGTGATTTTGGAAACCTGAAATAGGAATGTGGAATAAAGTTAGACAGTTCTATTAAAATGGATATCGAAATGATTGTTTAATAACACTATACAGCGAAATCGATTTTTTTTTAATTATTGGCCCAAACTATGTTTTTTTTGCTTTTTGAGTCATAAGTAAAAATGGTATATTCTCCGATTTTCGAAGTTATCGTCCAAAATCGAGATATTTGGAGAATACGCCTCCTGGACCCGTTTGGTCCAATACACAGAAAACAGTCCATTTTGTCGTATAGTGTAATAATTTCTCAATGCTTTGATATATTTAAAATTTATATAACTTCTAAATTTCTTTAACCCTAGACAGCTAACCTTCGTCGATTCGACGAGTACGAGAAAGAATATTCGTTGCCTCTCTTGCCCGCGAGGTTTGATCATCCCAACGTTGCTTGTCAACTCAGTGTTCGTTGAGCTTTTCTGAGAGGCACAGGTGTTTGGTGGGTAAGTACGATATTTTTCTAGATATTACGATAATGCTCATCGTTTCGACGAATGGTTAGGGATTTAATGTAATATATGTTTTTTTACTTTTTACAGTTTTAATCATGTCTTCAAGGCGATTGACCGATGTATCTAGACATCGATATTCGTAGTTGCCAGAATGTTCGAGTGACGATAACTTGCTAGCAATTGACTATATAAGGGCTGCCGGACTGGCAGCAAGACACAGTTCTGATAAGAGAGTTGTCGAGTGAGGACAATACTAAGGAGAGAGTTGTCGAGCAAAGTGTAAACAAGTTATAAGTTAGAGTTGTTAAGTAGAGTTTTAAGTAATAAAGTGGTAAGTCATAAGCAATTAGAAATAAAGATTAGAGTATAGCTATTAAAGTGTGACTTTTATTTGACAATCCGGTGATCGAACTCAGGGTAGAGTTTCAGCGTAAACGGCAGATTTTGGAAATCCGTTACAAAGTTATAGTTCAATTAGAATTTTTTTTAGATAAACAATACCTGATCTCCAATGCAATTATTAGTTCATATTTTATTCCAATATCTTCGTTGGTGCTTTATATAAGTATTAGAACATCGGGATTATGTAGCTTGAGATTGGTGGAGTGGTTCTCATATATCAAGATGCTTTTGATCCAAAGATATGATTTTCATATAAGCCCTTCCAAATTGTTAAACGCCCAGTCATATGTATATACAAGCTATAGAACTATTTAAAAGAAAGACATTAAATTAGTTAATTAGCATCAAGAAGAATGATTAGATCTTCAACTAAACTTGCAGTAAAAAAAATTAAAAAAAAAACATTATTCCATCCGTGACAATGCTAATTTCTTAGCATTGCCGTGACCAGGATTCGAACCTGGGTTACTACGGCCACAACGTAGGGTCCTAACCACTAGACGATCACGGCTATTGGAATCTTATTATCAACCAGAGTTATTTTTTAATATAATCAAGCTAAAACTAGATTTGTGGCATACATTTAGATATGAGTATGCTTGCATGCAGGCAATCAACCAGTAATTAGAGCAGCGCACAAAAATAAATTAAATAACAGCAGGCGATCGAAGAAAGAAGTAAGTGAAGTAAAATTGGTTAGATTTGAAAAAAATGTTATTAAAGCTTAGTTGGTTAAGTGTTTGTAGTTTATATGCTATATTTAATAAATAAAACACTTACTATGTCTACTTTCAGTTTTTGGGGTCGCACTACTCCTGTGCTGGTTGTGGTATAACTAAATGTCAAAGAGACGTGTGGCATGTGGCAAGTTGCTGTGTTTATGTGTTTCGCATGCATTTGTGGTCATAAGTAAATGTGCATGTATGTGTGCGTATAAACCGTCAGCTTAACATTATTCGCCTCCAAATGTAACACGTTATTGTTTAATCCTTCTGACAATCCCAGAGAATCACCACAAACACATCAACAGAGAGGCCACTGTGTAGCCTGGCAAAATACCAGCTTCGTCCAGCGCTAACTATATGAATTACTTACTGACTAAATGACTGACAGATTGACTGACTGACCTTCGACTGATACTGATACCGGGCGCTTGTGGCGCTACATAAATATTAGTGCAGTTGACAGTTGCCATTTGTTGCCGCAAACGCTTGACATTGTTGTTGCCCTTTATCATAGTTGCCTCTCTTGTTATTGTGCTCACTGCTTAACACGCCACTGTTTGTTGCTCTATTGTCCGAAGTTTCCACAATTGCTGGCGGCATTTCAAAGTGTTTGTCGTAACTGTACACGCTGCGTTGTTCACAACTTTGCCATTCAGGTGGAAGGTTAGTATGCGTGTACGAAGGTTTGTGCGCGCCGGCGACAAATGTCAATTTGGTGATTTATATGATCGTCACGTTTCCGTAGCCAACGTGGCAGTGTGTTAATCGAGCCGTATACGCAACAGCTAATAGCCAACGGCAATGACTACTAAACAACAACAACAAGACATACTGAAATTGACTGCAGCGTTCGTTCTAAGCCATAGAGGAATGTCGACGATAGTAGTAGTTACCGTATGAAACGCTAGAAGTCATTGCTGGGCTGACATTTTCAGAACATTCGATTCCAGCTGAAAATGGCACTTTTTAAATTCAGGTTAACTCCTATGAAAATAATTAGTTGCGCTTCTACCATTATCAACTGAATTTCTGCGAAATTCTTGTGAAGCGAATATATAATTAGATAAATTAACACACGTTGTAAGAATTGCTGATTTTAAGGCTGAACACTGAGGAGGAAAAAATGTTCTGACTTTTCGTTCAAGTGTTCCAACAAGAGCTAGATGCCGGGCTATAAGAACTACAATAAGAACTACATTTTCTTGATATACTGGATATAGAAACAGGACTCCAGTTGTAGTAGTGATTACATGACGGAATACCATAACATTTTCAATGCTCCATGTACAGAAACTGAGGACCTCAAGCCTATGGGTGAAAATACATTAATACACTTCAGAGGACTAATTTTTCTGATAATAAGGTGGCTTGGAGCCAAATCGGGCCAATATTTCTTTTAGTCCCCATATACTTAATATAGTTCCACATTATTTTTCCAATTGATGACTTTAGTATTATCTCGCGTTGTAAATATAAGGGTATCATACTCCTCATGAACCGAATATCCATATGCGAAAAGCGGATCATCGATAATGACTCTCCAGAAATTCCGGTAGCTTGTTTGACCATTAATTCTCGAACACAAATATTACGAACTATACGAGAAAAAGTGTGCGCATTCATAAGACAAACAAGTAAGGGAAGGCTAAGTTCGGGTGTAACCGAACATTTTATACTCTCGCAATTTATTGATGTAATTTTATAAAGATAACACAATTCGACCCATATATTCGGTATAAAGTTCAATAGAATAACAAAAATCATCATAAATAGTATATGGGGACTGACCACCAAGATACAATGTATCGAAGACTAAACGCTCCCTTAATTTAATATTACTTATAATTAGGTATATGGGATCTGGGGGAAGTTATGACCCGATTTTTACCATTTCAGGTACAGAGATAAACTGTTATAAGAAAAAAATTCAGAGGGAATGAATTACATAAAAATATCTGAGGGGTTTACCTATATTTTCGGTGAAAAATTACCCTTAGGCACTGAGTTCTTCACGTTCGATATCATGGGCCTTGAAAAGTCATGGTTCGATTTTGACAATTTTTCCACAAGTGATGTCACAGCTCAAATACAGTATTTGTGTAATGTTTTATTCCGCTATCTTCATTTGTTCCTAATGTATATATGTATTATAAAGTGAACGAATCAAAAGAATTCAAAATTGAGTTATGTGGGAAGTAGACGTAGTTGTGAACCGATATTCCACCCGTGCCATCAGGGTGTCAAGAAAGTGTTATATACCGAATTTCATTGAAATCTGTTGAGTAGTTCTTGAGATATGGTTTTTGACCCATAAGTGGGCGACGCCACGCCCATTTTCCATGTTGTAAAAAATTTCAGTGCCTTTTCTTATGTAAATTCGGTGTTTCTGAAGTTTTTCGTTAGTGAGTTAACGCACTTTTAGTAATTTTCAACCTAACATTTTTGGACTGTATAAGGAAATGGCTAAAATAAACGACTGCAGAAAGTTTGGTTTATATAGCTTTATTGGTTTGCAAGATATATACAAAAAACCTATTTGGGGGCGGGGTCACACCCACTTTTCCAAAAAAATTACATTCAAATGTGCCCCTCCCTAATGGGATCCTATGTTCTAAATTTCATTTTCATATCTTTATTTATGGCTTAGTTATGACACTGTATAGGTTTTCGGTTTCCGCCATTTTGTGGGCGTGGCAGATTTTGCCCATTTTAGAAAGCAACCTCCTCAGAGTGCCAAGGAAATGTGTTCCAAGTTTCATTAAGATATCTTAATTTTTACTCAAGTTATCGCTTGCACGGACAGACGAACGGACAGACATCCGGATTTCAAATCCACTCGCCATCCTGATCATTTATGTATGTATATATAACCCCATATTTATTATCTTATATTTCTTGGTGAAACAAACAACCTTTATGTGAACAAAACTATTATACTCTGTGCAACAGGTTGCGAGAAACCTCTGAGAATATTACTTAAAATACTTCAAAATCGCACATATTGAGGACGATGATGCGAAATGAAATAGAAAATTGGAAGTGAGTATATTGAAAACGCCGATTTGCCGATATTAAATTTAATTCAACTTCTAAACGGGCTGACTAGCACACAAAAAAGGAGGAGTTGACTATCTGCAGTGTTAAAGATATGATTTACGTGGCGCAACGGAAACGATTGAAAGAGCGACGCACTCGAAACGCACATCGTATTCGTGTGAACATACATACAAATTTACAGAGAGCAACGTTGCACTTGCTGCAAATAGCAACGCGTTATGGAGCGATTGATGTCCTGTGACAGCAAAACAATTTGAATTGTGAGTGCGTTGAGTGGCGGTGCATAGAGGAGTAGGCGGCGAACGAAATGACTTCAGTCGCTGCGGCGGCATCTGTAAATGAGTAATGATGCAATTCTGAAATTTCAATTCAATTTTTACTCGCCTTCATTTGTGTCTGTCACTTGTGATGTGCTCTTATTGTTTGTTTGCTTGTTTGTTAGTTAGTTTGCAACTGAATAAGTACGCGACTGAACGCATTTGTGTGTGGGTATGTGTGTGTTGATGAGCAGTTTATTTGTTTGATTGCTTGCGAACTTTCTCATTAATTTATGACAGCCATTTTTAACGCTTTGCTGTTCATGCAACTTCACACACACATATACATATATATATATGTATATATATGTATATATCTCAAAATATACACATACCTAAATTTATATTTCTTTCAATGTCACTTGCAGTCATGTCAGCAAAAAGTGTTGTTGTAATTTTATTGTTGTTATTGCAGCGCGTCAATTTTGAGTTTCTATTTCTCAATTGATAATTTGATTTATGGAGACCTCTTGCACGCCCGGTAGACACATTTGTGCATACATATGAATATATGTATATCGATGGCTTTTTTGAGTTAACGAAATTCTGGGCTGAATGGTGCAAGACGAGTAGTAGGGAAGTTTGACCAGGAAACAAATAGTGAAAAGAACTGAGTATTAGATATTCTCGGTAATAATAATATAGACGGATTATGAACGCAGATGGTAATATTCGTATTTGTCTCCACAATAATTTGCATAATTTGCGATTTTCTCGAATATCTCAATAAATAATCCTTTTCACCTTGGGACGAATGTTGTTTTTGTAGGGGAAGAAAATATTTCGATTTTTTATTTGTCTTTCAAATACACCAATCTTTATACTCTCGCAATATGTTGCTAAGATAGTATAATAATTTTGTTTTATCTAACGGTTGTTTCTGTCACCTAAAACTAAAAGAGTTAGATATAGATAGATAGTTGTATATACACAGTGATCAGGGTGACGAGTAGAGTTGACATCCGGATGTTTGTCGTTCCGTCTGTCTGAAAAAAAGAAATAAAGCTTTACAATAAATATATGGCAACGAGGAACACTTTAGGAAGTGACATATTTGAATGTAATTTTTTTTAAGTGCGTGTGATCCCGCCCCCAAATAGGTTGTTTACTCGCAAACAACTTAAGCTACATACATATATATAAATCACACTTACAAGTCATATTTCATTTTACTACACCAATACACACCATGAAAATGGTTTAAATCGGGTAATAACTACTACTAGGAGGATGGAGTCATATGTAGAAGTACACGTAAGTGTGAAATGTTTCTGATTGTCTTTCACTTGGGAGTTGGCCAGGAAGGACGACCACTGCAAATGTATTAAGAACCACGATTTAAGGGCATGCATCTGGAATGTCCGGACCCTTAATTGGGAAGGGCCCGATCGAGAAGAAATTAGAATAGCAATTACCCGCTTGAAGTACAACAACAAAGCGGCGAGGGCCGATGGATTGCCGGCCGAGCTATTCAAATACGACGGCACCAGCTTCTTTGGGGAATATGGTCGGAAGAAAGCATGCCCGTCGATTGGAATCTCACTGTACTCTGCCCAATCCACTAAAAGGGAGATCCCACAAACTGCGCCAATTACCGTGGGATAAGCCTCCTCAACATCGCTTATAATTTTCTATCGAGCGTACTGTGTGAAAGACTAAAGCCCACCGCCAACAAACTGATTGGACCTTATCAGTGTGGCTTTAGACCTGGAAAATCTACATCTGACCAGATCTTCACCATGCGCTAAATCTTGGAAAGGGCCAGTGAAAAGCGTCAAATAGCGTGTCTCTTTACCAAAAGTAGTTAAAAAGTTTCAAAAACACCCATATATCGGATAATATGTGAGATATTTAGCAAAATTATGTGAGGGATATAGTGTACCTTGGTGGTGAAAAAAAGTGAAATCTGTTCATCAATTACCCCAGCTCTCATATATATATCTCAGTATATATCATGACTTTCGATATTCTAGTGGACTTTATGCCGAATATATGAGTCAAATTGTGTTATCTCAATAAAATTGGATCAATAAATAGCGAGGGTATAAAATGTTCGGTCACACCCGAACTTAACCCTTCCTTGCTTGTTAAGCTGTGCTTTAATGAGCAACGCAGGTAAAGTGTCTACCATGTTTAGGGAAGTTTGGGTCAGTGGTTTTTGAGATTATTATTGATCATTGTAAATATACAGAAGTTCACTTTTGAAATGTAAACATTTCTCCTATACAGACATGTACTTACACCGAATTTAATCTTTTACGTAATGGGTATTTACGGCATACGTAAGAACATGGCTATGCATTTGAGAGTGTGGCACTTTACGATCAGAGGTGTGTCCCAAGCGGTACTTCATCCGCTTAGGCGAGTGTGGTGCTAAGTATTCGCATACATGTAAAAGTAAACGAATTATGGACAGTAAAAGCGAAACGAAAACAAACCAAACTACCTGCATTCCTGCTTATATTTACACATACAAACACATATCCACATACATGATTTTCCAGGATTACAGGTGGGAGAGTTTGCAAGTATGTGAGTTCGCTGAATGCCTTCATTTAATTTTGAAAATGTTGCCCATGACGATTTATGGCGATTAAAAATGAAAAGAAAATGCTGAAAAATGCTGTAAGCTAGCCGAGGAATGAATTACTGTAAAAGGAGTGCAGCAAAAAATGAGCTGTGGCATATTTACAAAGAAAAATGATGCTGTGAATTGCAAAGAATGGAAAAATTCCTAGCATGTGGAGAAAGAGTGCGGCGGCAGTAATTGCTTCAATACAGAAGCGTTGCGCTGCAGTCACAGTTGCTTTTCTGCCGTTGCATTGAAAATGATGGAGATGATGACGACAGTTTTGTAGTACTTATGTACGTTTTTATCATAGCTGAAAGCATCTCACAGTGCACATACATACATATGTTTGCATTGTTTAGTCATATACATACATATGTACAGATCATAGTATATCCAATTGTATGTGGGCTGGTGTAATCTTATACACAAATCTCTGTGAACAAAAATTACGAACCTATATATAGGGGCATAATAAAAGTTCGCTTAGCTTTAATGTAATTGAATAGAATTTTGTTAATTTTTTCCCCTAATGTTACATACTAAAACAATTATATTATTGTATATTCTATAATGGGTCTAACCACACCCTACCATTTTCAGACATTATAACAGTCATATTGGGTAGGTAAGATGGTATTAAGGCGGTAATTTAACAACATCACGCAATTAATTTTTCCTTTTGGCTGTTTGGCGCCATTGGTGATACCAAGTGTAGCCAGGTCCAAGCTTTCGTTAATTACGTAGCGCGACCCAAATTTTTACATTGTTGATTTTGGTGACAGAAGGCGTGCAAGATTATTCGAAACTTGGACGATGAATTTTTAATTCCCAGAACATGAAATGTAACGAAATTTTAGCTAATTTTTGTATTTAATTATATTTTCTTTGACCAAATTATAATTGATTGTCTTAACTAAACATGTATTATTTATTTTCATTGAGTAATTTTTCCCCGGACGAAACCCCTTAAGGGGCTATACCAGTGTGTCGTTTTCAAAAAATCGTTTTTTTTTTATTTTTTTGCTTATTCGATAGTTTACATTTTCAAAAATATCCTGTGAAAGCGGTAAGATCGTATCTTGAATAGTTTTTGAATGTTAGCGTTCTAAAGAGCGACCGCTCGCAGGTATAAGCTGCTATAGTCGAAACTTTAAACGCGTTTTTCTCGAAACGACATTTCTCAAAATTGCTGACATGATGACTCAACGATACATTGACCGATCAAATTTAAACTGAGTATTCTTGAATATATTTACTATAAATGATCAATTTGGCGTTTAAAAAAATAAATTTTTTTTACCCAAAAAACGAAATTTTTTCAGAACTACGCCATTTTTTAAGTTTTTGATATTTTTCAAAAATCGTAGGTCACTGTATAGGAAATATACAATGAAATGCCGAAATCATGTCAGCAGTTAAAGAACTTTTTTATTGACATCTCCATCTCTATTGACAGATAGCATATAACTCTGTTATTATACTCTCGCAACAAATGTTGCTAAAGAGAGTATTAGGAATGTTGCTTTCGAAAATGAGCAAAATCGGACCACTGCCACGCCCACAAAATGGCGAAAACCGAAAACACATAAAGTGCCATAACTAAGCCATAAATAAAGCTATGGAAATAAAATTTGGTATGAAGGATCGCACTATGAAGGGGCATATTTGGATGTAATTTTTTTGGGGAAGTGGGCGTGGCCCCGCCCCCAAATCGGTTTTTTGTACATATCTCGCAAACCAATAGAGCTATATAAACCATACTTCCAGCAGTCGTTTTTTTAGCCACTTCCTAATACAGTCCAAAAATGAAAGAAATCGGATTATAACCACGCCCACCTCCCATACAAAAGTTAGGTTGAAAATTACTAAAAGTGGGTTAACTCACTAACGAAAAACGTCAGAAACACTAAATTTCACATAAGAAATGGCAGATGGAAGCTGCACTCAGATTTTTTTACAAAATGGAAAATGGGCGTGGCGTCGCCCACTTATGGGTAAAAAACCATATCTCAGGAACTACTCGACCGATTTCAATGAAACTTGGTTTGTAATAGTTTCCTTACATCCCAAGATATGTTGTGAAAATAGGCCAAATCGCTTCACAACCACGCCTACTTCCTATATACCAGAACTTTGAAGACAATCGCCGAAATCGAACCATAGGTTTTCAAGGCCCCATATATCGAACACGAGGACCTCGGTGCTTCTAACCTAATATTATGGTTTCCTACTTTCAATGGACTTTATACAATATATATGACGAATATGTGGGTCAAATTGTGTATTATATAATATAAATAAAGTTAAATAAAGAAATTGCGAGAGTATAAAATGTTCGGTTACACCCGAACTTAGCCCTTCCTTACTTGTTTTTCAATATTTTTGTAAAAAAATTGAAATGTAGCTGAAAATATATCTTATTATGTGCAAAAAACTTCGAAACAATCGAAAGAGTAAAAACGAAATCACGAAAATCGCCTAATTTTTCATAGGTTATCCCCTTAATGAACTTCGATCTAAGTGTGTTCGAAAGAGTATGAAAAGTCAATAAGGAATTGAAAGTTTAATGATGGTTTTAACTTTTCGTCATGCCACTAAATAATACAGCGAACTTTTGTTAGTCCCCTCGAATATATGTATGTATGTACCTACAAGTATATTTGCTATGTTTTCATATGAATGTATGGCTCATAGGTATGATTTTAGCACTCCCGAGCAACTGAAAGACATCTGCGGTGCACCAAACTTAATTACATTTTAAATTAAAATGCATTTAATCGTCGTTTCAATCCAGGCTGGTAGAAGTGCAAATACATAAACACATATGTACATTTGCATACAAGCATACGAGTACATGGTAAGTATGAAGCAAAAAAATAGTCCAATGTGTATGGTGTGTCTGTCTGTTTGCTTGAATGCTTAAGTGAAATAATGAATTTCTCACATGTTGCTCACATCGACGGATGAGTGTGATTCTTTGCGTTGAATGCATGCAATTATATTGTGAAGATTATTAAGTGCGTCGGTAGCGTGAATACTCACAAGCCCTTAACAAGCGTAAACGCTTGATAAACTGTTGCAAGAATGTGATTATAGTCGGGCGGAGTGTATGCAAGGCATAATCTGATGTGGTAATAGTAATATATATATATAACAGCATATATATGTTCAAATTTGCATGTATGTATTTGCAATTTTAATAAAAATTGGTAGATACTCTTATTAACATAATTATATTTGATAAGTAGCTTTTTACTGCATTTCGTTTTCTTTCTGATTAGTTTAGCACTTGAAGTGATGTCAAAATTTATGATTTTTTAGTTTATATTGGCGCTGTGCATATTTCTGAAAATTCTCCAGGCTTTAATGTCTGTAGTAATTCTTTTTTCTACACTTTATACTCTTGATCTCGCAGAAGACATGAGCTTTGAGTACCACAAACCTTAGATTATGGAACAGGGGCGAACGCAGGGGGGGGGGCTTTGGGGTGTTAAAACCCCCCCAAAGTAATTGAATTTTTAAATAATAGAATTTAATTCTACATAGTCATTTGAAAAATTGTAATTTGTTGTTTTCAAAGCAATCTTTCTGCCGACGATGTATGAATATGTAAAATAAATGAATACATTAGTCACTAACAGTGTTGCCGTTTTGATACAATTGTATCTTTTTTGATACTTTTTTTCTAAATTTTGTGATTTGATACTTTTCTGCTGATAGAATTTAATTTTTTGAAACTATGAAAATGTTAAACTAAAAACAAACCTATTGTATCTGAATAGTATTAAAAAGTTGTGAGAATGTAGGCCAATTAAAAAACCTATAAAAATATAAACTGGACAGAGACATTTTTTTAATTTGCTTCAAAGTAATGAGTTTGCCTTATAACTCTGTGGCTGCTGAACTAGATTTTTTTAGATTTAAGAGGAATTGTGAGTCGAAAATGGACTTCTTTTGAAAATTAGTTCTGAACTGAAAAGTCACCAATAAGGTTTCTATTATTTTTTTTTAGAGTTTATTGTTAATCATAATACAGGAAAAATAAAAACTCATTTATTATGACTTTCAGTTTTCGTTCCATGAGCAAACTGTTGTGAAATAAATTTAAATTAAAAAAAATTATGCTAATTGCAAAAAAATACTTGAGTGCCTTAACTAAAATGTCTACATTTTTAATAAAAACAACCAGAAAAAACTGGTCTGAAATAGATACACAACTTTACTTATTATTTGTTTTTCAAATGAAAATTTTTAAAACAACGGTTGTGCTTTTGATACTTTTTTTGCTTGGCAACATATACTTAATTTTTTTAGCTCGCGGCAACACTTGTCACTAATTATTAGAGCGTGAATGAGAATAGAACAAATGAATTATGTACGTACGTGTGTTTTGTTCTTGTGCCTTTTTGCATTTTCCTTATATTTTTGCATTCGAAGGCGAACCGGAAGAATATTACCGCAGATCAATTTATATACCGTTTTTAGATCCAAAAAATACCAAATCAATGAACGATTTTTAAAACATCGGGAGCTGCTTTCCAAAATTGAAAACATTTTGCCAAATAAATGAATAAATCTTGACGTTATTGAGATGCAGGAGACTGTTCGTATTTTAGAAAAGCAGTGGTCCGCTGATGTAGAAGATCCCGATGATTTCGTTGCTGAATTTAGAATGTGGAAAATGTTAAAAATCTTTTCTTCAGATTATATTTTCTAACTAAAATTTTGAATATATTTTCAGGAACTGGTTAAATCAAACAAAGAGATCCAAAACTTTTTTAGACGCGTTGAATTGTTGCGATCCAAAAATTTCAAAACAGTGCATCGTTTTTTAAAGATTGGAGCAACAATCCCTATATCTGTCGCTTCAAGTGAACGCTCGTTTTCCTCACTTCGCAGGCTTAAAACATATTTAAGAAATAAAACTGCAGATGGCTCTCTTGAATATCCATAGAGATATAGACGTGACGGAGGAAGAGATTTTAAATGTTATGGCCCAAAATAAAAGAAGATTAGACTTCAATTTCTGAATAAAATAATGAAACATTGTCTTTTTACCTAAAACCCCCCCAAATTTTTTTCCTGCGTTCGCCACTGTTATGGAACACACGTATGTATATTACACTGTCCTTATTCATCATCTCGTATGATATCTTTTCGATTATTGCCATGTTTTTCTTTAACGAATTAAAATGTGTTCATTTATGGATTTTCTAAAGAAGCAAATATCATGTTTGAAGTAAAATATATTCTGGAGGTTAGGTCATAGTAGACGACCTCCCTCACTGCCTGCATGTTATTATTATATTACCTAATTCATAAATTGCGGTATTTAACTAAGAACCGAAATAACCTCATGGTGGGTGATATTGTTTTCTATAGCAATTTTTGAATTCTTTTCAAAACCTTGGCTTGTCGTAAACGTTGGATAAATAAAAAAACACTTCAGGAGCATACTTAAGTGTTTATGTCATTAATCCTCTTAAGTATTCCGCTTTCTTTCAATTGCGTGCAATTACGGGTTGGTCATAGCGTAGGACGCGTATGTCGTTAAGTGTTTATAACTTGGACAAATGCCCACAGAGGTGTTAATGAGATTACGCTGCTCAGCGACAAATGCACACATACGCATTTTAAATAGTAGTTGTAAGAATAATAAATCCCTATGCTGTACTTTGGCAAAGGCTTTCAAATTTCTTAACGATTTTTTGTAAAACAGTTGTACTTACAAAAAGTAAGTATGCCATTTTTCGAGCTAAACCCAATCACAAATATACATATATAAAGAAATTAATGATAATTAAAGTTTTGAAATTCATATAGTTTTTATTGAACTAATGTAAAATTACTATGCATACAAAGGCGATGCGTTAAATACTTAGCCTTCTAACAAAATTGAGTAATATGTCAAAAAATCTACTTTACGAATTACGTTTTCTGAGGGATTGTAAAATAGGCCTCCACAGGACTCAAGTATTTGTCTATGATGACGGCAGAAGTGTGTGCCGGTGTGACACGATGTTTCTTCGGTCCCTGTTCTGTCGGCGGTCTTGAAATGTTACAGAAACTATTCTGATTATGGGTTATGACCCACGCTGCTTTTTAGTCGGTAGTCTGTCTATATGAGATCCTGGCGAGGTGCATCAAAAACCGATAGTGAATCTCGGCATCGAAAGAGAGGTTACATCTTATACAACATCTAAGGAACCTAGCTAAAAAAGAAATGTAATGCGTACTGTAAGAGAAATGAATAGATCATTAAAAAAAATTCAGATGCAAACAAAAATAATATTAATTGATAATATAGGTTTACCATCTTGATAAATTTTATACAGACTTTTTAACAAGTAGAAACAATAAGCATTTTCATTAATGAATTTTCAATCAATACGATTTTCCGAACTGGTATTGAAGGTCTATAGAAAAATGAACTCAAGTTCATTCAGCAGATCTTTTCAGGTTCTCATTTTGAGCTACTGATATTTATGTTTATTTATACGTAAATAAATCTCTATTTCATATTGGAATTGGGAAACTAATGGCTACTAACTAACTATCATATATCTAATCGATCAAATTTCTACAAATTTCGAAAAGTGGTGGTTTCAATATAAAAAAAATCCAATTTCATCTACTCGCTTGACGAGTGCAATAGAACTAGCTCAGGCCAAATTTTATCGAATATTTTATATTAATGATTAGATAGACATATGTATTCAGTGGTAGTTAGAATAGAAAAATGTTACAACACTAAAAAAACCATATACTCTGCTATATATTTATTTCAATTGTATAACTTTGTTGCTTTCAAATGTGAATTTGTTGATAAGGGAACAAAGTTGAAAAAAGATTCTGCAGAAAAGTTGCAAATTAAATCGTTTATAATAACCTTGTGCAATGTTGCTACTGGTTAAAAAATTGATAACTCTCATTTTATTAAAAATGGCGGAATAAAATGTCAGAGGCCTGTGTGCAACCCACATGCAGAAGTATACATACATTTCACTAATAAGACCAGCAAACAAACAAAACAAAAACAAAGCAAGTAAAACCACAGCCATATAAGCAACCGTTGCACACAACTACATGGCATGGTTATTAAGAAAATATCGCTGTGAGCTCATGGGGTGGATAATAATTGCAGATACCGCATGTGGTATGAGTGACATTCCCCGGAAGGCGAGTATGTGCACAGTCTGTAGGGTAAAAGAAAGCACATTGCTGCTTCTACAAATGCAACTTGCATGAAAGTGCAAAAATTGTGCCGTGAAATAACGAGCAGTGGTCAGTAAAGTGCTAGCAGAATTTTATATGCACTTGTATATAAAAATAAGAAAAACACACATTTTTATTTGTTAAACAAAGCAAAGCATACATACATATTATGAGCACTTATGGGACACAACCGCAGCATCGTCCTAAAAATTAAAGAAAATAAAAGCCTCGGAAAGGTAATGGAGAAAAGCTTTTTCGCAAATTAAAATAAAATTAAAAATAAGTTAAAATGACATTACATTCAGTCTGTAAAGTGTATAAAGTAATTGTGGCGATAACAAAATTATTTATTTTGCAATTATATATGTGCATTTTCTTTCATGTATATTTTCAACTCTCGTCATTATCCTATTATATATTTTAAATGTTTAGTCTCCCGATGGTAAACTAAGTTATAGTATATACTTATATATATATATTATTCTTGATAAAATTAAAAACAATAGAAAATCGAAATTGTAATGAACGATTAAGTGAGGTAGAGTGGCAAT
Source organism: Zeugodacus cucurbitae (assembly GCF_028554725.1). Taxonomy (NCBI): domain Eukaryota; kingdom Metazoa; phylum Arthropoda; class Insecta; order Diptera; family Tephritidae; genus Zeugodacus; species Zeugodacus cucurbitae. The sequence goes on from NC_071670.1 coordinate 32,057,227, forward strand.
GAATCAAGTGTCAAGTTAAAGCTTTAAAAATTTAACTGGCGTAAATTTCTGAAGAAAATGGGGGGAATTGCGACTGTGTATGTGAGCACGAAAGAAAAGATACCCAGTGAGAACTCTGGGACCTTACATTTTGAGAATGTTTGCCATTTGCCATAAAACATGCATTTGTGTGGTCATTGCTTCATATTAGTTATATTATTATGAGATCGTAAAAGCCTTTTTTTGTTTTTAAACAGCTTAAAACCTTAACTTATGCAAAGTGCTACAGCCATGCCCGATGTTCATTCGTTGCTGGTTCGACAACGACTGAATGATAGAGCGGAGCGTACGTGTGAAATGGAGTCGGCACAATTGTGCCAAGCAGAACCGACCACTGATGTAGAGAGTAAAGGGAGATATAGAGTTTCGAGGTTCCCTACTTTTTTAAAGAAAAATCAAGGAAAATTCAAATTTAATGGAGAATGTTTATTATCAATTGAAAGAAGATTCTTTGGCATTTATTTCTTAAAGATTATCGCTTTCAAATGTTTGCCGCGGCTATGTCTCAGATGATCTATCCGTTGAGTCCAATTTTCATCTTCAATTTCAGACATTAAATAGTCGTTTAATATGACGCGATAACCGTCGCCATTGATGGTTACGTGCTCACCATCAATTTGAAGAAATATGGACTGATGATTTACCGGCCCACAAACCACTACAAGCCGTCTTTTTTCCTAGGTGAAATGGCTGCTCTTGAATCTGTTTAGGTTGCTTTTCGTACCAAATGCGACAATTTTGATTGTTTACATACCCATGGAGACAGAAATGGGCCTCCTTGCTGAACAGAACTTGGCTCGAAAACGTTGGATTCTTCTTTTCAAGAGCTCATAGAGCAAAGCTATGCCGTTGGGAAGGTTGAGCGATTTCAGTTCTTACACAAACTGTATTTTGTACGCTTTCAATTTAAGATATCGACGTAAAATGCGCTAAGACGTTTCGTACGTCAGTACGAGTTGCTGCGAACGGCGCCGAATCGACACTCCACGGTTGTCGTATACACTCTCAGCTCATAAAAGTGAAATTTGGTACAAAAGATCACACAAGGAGTGGGTATATTTGGACGTAATTTTTTTGGAAAAGTGATCCCCGTCCGTATTCAGTTTTTTGTACTATCCTCGTAAACTACTAAAGTTATATCAACCAAACTCTCTGGAATCATTTCCTTGCACTTCCTTATCCAGTCTAAAAATCGTGTTATAACCAATCTATACGAAATTTGAAATGGACGTGGGTCCCCCAAAATCTTATCTCAGAAACCACTCGAGCAATTTCAACGTAATTTGGTTCATAAGATTTCCTTGACATCTTTTTAGCGTAGAAAATGGGAGAAATTGGTTCACAACCATGTTTACTTTCCGTATACCACAAATTTGAAGTCCTGATTCGTTCACTTAAAAATCTGTAAATTAAGCTCCCTGAAAATATCCAGGGAACCAAGCTTCTTTCAAATCTAGTGTAACTAGTCTATTTTTACAGAAAATATATTTAAATATCTCAGATATTCTAAAGTAATTCAAAGGAGATCTATTTTTTCTACTATGCTGTTTATAGTTTCAAATCGAAGGAAGGTATTCATCTTAGCATTTCACGATTTAGTTGTATTGAAGTTTTCTTAACTCCCCACTCATTAGAAGCTTGATTATTGTTTAAAAGTGAGTGAGTGATTGGTTGTTTTTATCACATAGGGGAGCTTGTTTGGTGTTTGGATTGCATCTGTAGTGTGTATGAATTAATTAGAGCTTAAGTGCTTTTACCTGATTCCTGAATAAGGATAATATCGTACCAACACGTATAGCTTTGTTAAGTTTAATTTATGGTTGGCTGCATCATGTTAAAATATATTTCTTTAATCAGATATACTACTATGTATATCCATAAAACAATCATGTCATAACGGGAAAACTCATTTCAAATAGATGTTTTAACTTCGAATATGAATTTGTGTATTTAATAAACTCCCTGCGGCAACAACAATATATGAAGTACTTCCAAATTTGGCAATTAAATATTCAGAGAATAAAAACACAATGACATAAATTATTAATAGCAAACAATATAAAAAATAAAATTAAATATTAAAAAATCTTTGTTATGTTTTCATTCCGAATTCATTTCGATCATTTGCACTCGTTTAAATAATTTAATTTTTTTAGTTAATAACTGCAATGAATGCCAAGCAGAAGTGAGCTAAAGCACCGTTAAATGCGGAAAGAAATAAAAAACATATAAACATATGCGAGTACGAGTTGATTTAAAAAGCATTTACGTGTGTAATTTTTTATCTACATTTATGTAGTTCAAATGCACACATTCCAACATTTCATTCATCGGTTTTTGTGCCACATTCATTCATTGTACTTATGTTTTTTGTTTTAATACATTGTTTGTGCTACATTTTCACTTGTTTGTTTCTTTTTTTGCTCATCATTGTTGATTTTCATTTATTTCCTTTGCCGTGCAAAGGTCCCATGTGATGAACGTAAGCACGACGTTGTTCTCCGCATAGTGCATAGCTGTTGTTGTTGTAGTTCGCAGCGTCCTCTGCATCGCCATCATCATTGTTCATAGTGGGAAGCCGGAAAATGTGTTCATTTCCGGTGTCAGTGTCATCGCGCCTTGAACAATGGGGACAGGAGGGCAACAGCCAAGCGTCGACTAAAAAAAAAATAAACAAAAGGATTGCTTAGCTGTAGCTCAAATGTCGATCAAAGTTCGTAATGTCGCACGCTTGCACACTTTAAACAACCGGCTTGAAGCTTTTGTGTAAGTATCTACATTTGTAGATTTGTAGACTTTTAAAAAAATTTTCCAGAACCAAATGAATGAATGAAAAATATAAATAATGTGTGCAAATGACACAAGAATGCATGTGAACTGCTGGCATGACGTGAACTTTGCAACATGTCAACATCCCTATGAGTGGCACGATTTGGTTCGAGTGCGCTGGCCTGCATTGGTGAAACGCAAGTATGTCACCTTCGCTGTGCTTTAGCTGCCTTTTGACAGTATGGTTGCTTGGGTGTATTTTAGTTCATTAAATTTTCAGTTTAAATAGCCATAAATATATGCCATTCAATTTCCTGATATATATGATAAATTGAATACATTTTGGCATAATGTTTTTGATACTGGCATTGCATTCTGAAAATTAAGCCTAATTTGACATTTGTATTACAAAGGATACACTTATATTTGGAAAAAATAGCTCATATATACTTCCTCCTTCAATGTCAGATCAAAGTTAAAACACCTCGGTAGGCACACCTTTCGCACACACCCAGCGAAGTGATTGGAAACTTTAACCGACTTATGAACTTTGTAATAGAGATCATTTTAGATGGACTTCACTATTGTGGTATAAGGAAAGTGCGCGGCGTTGCAAATCGATTTCGCATTTTCCATTTTCAAACTATACCATTGGGATGCCAAAGTCATATTATTAACTGAATTTCATTGAAATGGATCAAGTAGTTCCTGAGATATGAGTTTTGGCCCATAAGTGGGCGGTGCCTCCACCATTGTTCATTTTTTATACCAATCTTAATGCAGTTTGTCTGTACCATCTTTACCATAAAATGTATTTCAATGAAAGAGGCCAACATTATCCGCTTGGCCTTACAAATGGATTGAATGGAATGGATGGACATTAATAATTGAGCTTTCTGATAATTTTAATCTTTAATGAATTTTGTTCTCTCCAAATGCTAGTATTTAACCAACATATAATTCGGACTTTTGCAAAACAAATTTTACACAAATCCGTGCTATGTTTTTATGTAACATTGGGTTTTCATTTTAGAGCAACGCGTTAAACATTTTTTGAATTAATTGGAATTTTTAAGTTCCAACCTGACGTAAACAAACATGATCCATGCTAACCATAAATGCAATCACAATTTGTTATTCTAATATCCTTCCTCAATTTTATAATACCTTAACTAAAAGTACACCTTTATTTAAACTACCTTGTGAAGGCACAGTGGCACAGTGCAATCGCTTTACTACACTCTCTCAACGCCAACATATCAGTGAGTAGTGTCGCGGGTCAAATGCATTTTAATATTGAAAACATGTTGTCACCGACACAAATCCCTCCACCACCAACCGACCCCCCGCACATTACCAAAGCCGACTGCCAGTGGCTGCACTTTTTCATAGACGCTTCACTAACATGCCGGACACATGAAATTCGTTGCAAGTAACAACAACAAAAAATGCAGGCAGAAATAAAATTACGGCGAAATTTTTCAATAACAGCAATAAATCAAGTGTATGAACGCTGAGGGACCAGCTATAAATTACCGACATTCAGTTCAAACTGTGAATGACGGTGTTGTTTGCTGCTGGAATGCCTCCCTTAGTCGTAAGGTCAATGGTTGCTGTTTTTATTTTTGTAATTTGTGATGTTTTTGTGACTCTCACGAATGCTTTAAAGCTCATACTTCCTGTTACTTCACTCGTCTATTTGCCAAGTATATTTGTGTTTAGGGAGTCGACTTAAGTGAACAAAGGAAAACGAACTCTTCATATATGTATGTACTATTTATATTGCTGTTAGATATAGGTGCACGTGTGAACATTCTTCCTATACATAGATTAGGTATTCACTTATGGATTTACGCAGATTGGTGGAAAATTGGCGAAAATAGCTTAATTGCCTAATATCCCAATGGATAGAAATATCCATACGGACTCTTTCTTTAAATATTTAGTGGGTAATCTCTTGAAAATCGAATAAGACATAAAAATATACCGGACACATATTTCGTACCATGGTGGGTAATTTAGAATATTTGATCTATAGTATACCTACCAAACTTAAAACCATTTTGATAAAGTACCAACGGTGAGATTTATTCGTTCACTTTTACGGAATATATTGTATGAGTATGTAAATAATGTATCGTACACATTGTGTAAACACTTTGTGAGATTACCCATTTTGTAGAAATTTGAGGCGGTCTTCAAACTTTCCAATAGTTTCGGTCTACAGCTCGAATAATAAAAATCAGAAACTTCTTCAACCATCCACAACATTCCGTAGATCGTGGTGCACCGGATCATATAGTAGTTGTATAAGGAACTGGACATTGTCGGTACTTACTTAAGAATCGTAGTCCTTGTAAAACATACTGTTAAAGATCTTATTGGAGATACTGCGGTAATTTTTTCGGTGCTGCCATGTCCGGTTCTAAGATCACTAGTGCTTTAACTTTAAACATATTTGTATAAGGAATCCTAAATTCAAGATCCAAAGTGTTAATGAACTTAAAATGTCACTAAATGTTAAATCCAAAACATGAAAGGGTTTCACTAAAGCTCAATATTTTTCACTCCTAACCAAACATTTCCTAGAACTTGGTTATCGCAGAGTCAGAGCTGAATCAAGTGAGAGTCAAGTGTGGCTTTATAAAAGTAAACAACTAAACTAAATTCGAAAATTCAGTTTTAGGAAGTACATATATAAATTCACATTTAAAATTACGCGAGCGTGAACGCTAACAGATGGCAACTGACGCCTGAATATCCGCGTCATACATATGTACCATATAAGCGCAGGCAGGTGTTTCGCTATATATTACACAACAGATTATTAGTACGTCCATATTAAACTCATGTAAGTGTTTTAATATAATTCTTTATACATTTACTGCCTTTGCACATATGTAGATACATACAGTCGCTTTAAAGGCGTTGGTGTTATGAGCATGTTGAACCATCAGATGGCAGAAAGAGTGCTCTTAGCACAGATTGAAGATTTCATTTTGACGAACATACGAAGCGCAACATGAAGCGATAACAACAAGTTTAAGTGATATTAAACCATAAGTCTGCCTGTGAAACGAAGTTCCAATTTGAGGAACGATGAGTGGAGTGAATTGTAAAAATGCAGACATCAAGGAAAGTTACAATACGTTCTGAACATTTTTTAATACATACGAGTTAAATTTGAACAGGTGTTTGTTATATTGGGTTTGAATATAAGCATATTAATATATGTACTATGTTAACTGTATCGCTACTAAAGTAATAGTCGGAAGTGAAGAGTTGATGCGAAAATTACTGGAAACGTCTTTGAAATTTATTTATTAGAACTTGATTAACCCATATGCTTTGTATTCCGAATGTAAAATATATGTGTATACATATATAAGAGATATAGTATTTGAATTAAAAATTTTAACTTGAAGTTGAAGTTGAGTCTTTTTAAAAATATTGAAATGAAGTACTGAAAGAAACACAGCATTAACAAGTGAGGAAAGGCTAAGTTCGGGTGCAACCGAACATTTTATACTCTCGCAATTTAATGAAGAAATTTTATTAAGATAACACACAAATTTACCTATAAATTCGGCATACAGTTTAATAGAATAACGAAAATCGTCCTATATAGTGTATGAGGGCTGAGGTAATTCCTGAACCGATTCATTTTCACCAGTAAGGTACACTATAACCTAGACTATACACTCTCTTAATTTCGCTAAGATATCTCACATATTAACCAATATATATACGCAGATTAAAGCCCACCGTATTTTTGAAAAACCTATAATTAGGTATATGGGAGCTAGGAGATGTTATTTTATTTTATTATTATTTTAACTTTTGGAACAGACACTATTAGAAGAAAATAATTTCCTCTGAATTACATTAAATTATCAGAGAGATTTATCCATATTTTCGGTTAAAATTTACCCTTAGGCGCGAAGTTCAACATGTTCGAGAACAGGGGCCTTGAAAAGTTATAGTCCGTTTTCGACAATTTTTTCTAAAGTGAAGCCAGAGATGATATGCACTATTTGTGTAAAGTTTTATTCCGCTATCTTCATTGGTTCCTTATTTATACATTGTAAAGTGAAGGAATCAGATGGAATTCACAATTGAGTTATATGGGAAGTTGTCGTGGTTATGAACCGATTTCATTCATTTTTCACACGTGTCATCAGGGTGTCAAGCCGAATTTCATTGAAATCTGTCGAGTAGTTCCTGAGATATGGTTTTTGACCCATAAGTGGGCGATGCCACACCCATTTTCCATTTTGTAAAAAAATCTGAGTGCAGCTTCCTTCTGCTATTTCTTCTGTCAAATTTAGTGTTTCGGACGTTTCTCGTTAGTGAGTTAACCAACTTTTAGTAATTGTCAACCTAACCTTTGTATGGGAGGTGGGCGTAGTTATTAATCGATTTCTTTCATTTTTGGACTGTACAAGGAAACGGCTAAAAGAAACGACTGCAGAAAGTTTGGTTTATATAGCTCTATTGTTTTGTTTTCCAAAAAATTACATCCAAATGTGCCCCTCCCTAATACGATCCTATGTTCCAAATTTTATTTTCATAACTTTATTTATCCGACATCCGGATTTCAACTCGTCTCTTCACCCTGATCATTTTGATATATATAACCCTATATCGTTTAATTTTATGACGTACAAACAATCGTTATGTGAACAAAACTATAATACTCTCTTAGCAACTTTTGTTGCGAGAGTATAACAAAACAATTAAAAACAAGTAAGGAAGGGCTAAGTTCGGATGTAACCGAAGATTTTATACTCTCGCAATTTATTTATTTAATTTTATTAATATAGAAAACAATTTGACTCACATATTCGGCATATATATGGTATACAGTCCATTAAAAGTTTGTAAACCTTAATATTAGGTATGTGGGAGCTAGGGAAAGTTATGACCCGATTTCTCTAAATAATTTGTTAGAAGATAGATAGACTAACATCTGGATTTGAACTTTACTCGTCACCCTGATCATTTAGATATATGTAACCCTATATCTAACTCGTTTAGTTTTATGACTTACAAACAACCGTTATGTGAACAAAACTATAATACTCTCTTACCAACATTTGTTGCGAGAGTATAAAAATGTATTGATTGGGCTTTGACAGTTGTCTCAGATTTGGTCACCAGAGATTCTTTTCTCTTATTAGAATTCACGACAGTCTCAGAAACAAAATCAATAAAATCAAGATCGATTTTGAAACAAAACAGATTCTACTCCTTTTTTAACTTTCTTAAACCCAATATACCATTTCTGAGAACCTCCTCGCTTATATCAGCCCTTATACCGAGAATATCATAAATTTGTGTGACATCTTAATCAAATTTAGCGAGCAAATTTTTCTATTAATAACATGTTCAACTGAAATAAAATAATAATAAATGGTACGTATTAGTTGCTCTCTCGATTCGCGGCGACTTAATCTCAAGTATCTATTTATTGAGATCAGTTGGAATCGTGCATTCGTTGTGTTCAAAAGCTGCTGGTTGCTGCTCACATTAAAATAAAATAATTGCTACATAAATAAATATGGAGCCTATTGCTATCGATACACTCTTGACGGTGTTTAATATTATGGTAGCCAGCCCAGGAAGTAATATACAGTTGAATTCGCAAGATATTGACGTCTCGTCATTAATGCGTTTTGGTGGAGATGACGTGCGTATATATTTTTCTTTGATAGAAGTATTTTGTACATTACTTCTACTTGAATAGCAAAACTGAAAAGGTTTTTAATATTTTCTTCTTGGTACTAGAATTTGCAGCAAACATGCGAAATTCAAGAGATAAGGAACCTGAGTGGGTACGTATTGAACAAAGTCATCATTAATATATACATATATGTATGTATGTTAAAAATTAATAATTTGTTTGTCAAATTCTTTGTATATAGCATTAATGATGTGGTGGAATTCCAAACAAAGGCAAACAAACAACTTGAAGACATTATTAGCGATATAAAAGCCATCAATACTCACATAAGGTATTAAAATTATATGTATAACAATAATAAGTTGGAATATCTACTTAAATGTGCCTCTTTTATGCCAATTTAGCACCACCAACTCGAATCTTTGTTCTCAACGAAAAGTCGGAGAATTAGCTGTAAAGTTGCCACAATTGCCGAGGCCTTTTTCTGTTCGATGTGATAATAATCAATATGGTGGCGATTGGTTATTGATCGCCCATCGATATGTCAGTACCGTTCTTTTTCGTAGTGACTTAGGAGGTGTTTCAGAAAATAATGGTATTGGCGAATTTCACGGCGAATATTTCATTGGCTTTGATAAATTGCGTGCCATTACTGATAGTCAAATGTGTGAATTGCTTATAGTGGAGAACGATGAAAGGCAGAAACAATGGTATGATCATTATCAAACTGTGGCATTTGGGGCCAATAACAAAGTGAAACTGTTGGGCAAGCATAGTACCAATCGCGGAGATAATTCTGTTGGTTTGTTAGTCCATGCAGAAGCGATCAATAAAAAATTAAAATTGTACTTGTATCCAAATACTGAAATTAAGATCTATTTACGAAAAACTTCATTGAATGAACCTCCAATTTTTAAAGCAGCATAATACTTTTGAATGTACACTGTCGTGTTAATAGAAATGTTTAATGGTTTTCAAAAATAAGACTTTTCTTTATGTTCCTCGGATGATTTGGTAATTCGGTGGTTTGTGTGATAATTGTATTATTTTTGTCCAACAAATTTCTGATAATGCTGGGTTTGTGTACTGAAGAACAAAATTCGAATATTGTGAGTATGGAAAATATTCTTCTGTCACAATGACTAATGAGAGTATCTGAAAAAATGCGAAAATACGCATGCCAAATCTTATGTAAAACTCAGTAAGGAAGGGTTAAGTTCTGGTGTAACCGACAATATATATTCGGTATAAAGTCCACCAGAATAGCGGAAATCATTATTTATAGTATATGAATACTGGTGTAATTCCTAGACCATTTTCACTAATTTTCATCACGACCAGATTTTGTCCATCTTCGGCACAGAGATACACTATTATAAGCAACAGATCCTCTGTGAAATTCTTTAGAATATCTGACAGATTTACCTACAAATGACGTACTTGTACAAAGTTCTGTTCAGATACCTGGTGCTTAATTTATAGATTGTACAACATATACTTTGCATGCGAGGTAGGCATGATTATAATCCGATTTCCTCCATTTTTAGACTGCATAAGGAAATGTCCAAAGGAAGGACACTATAGAGTTTGATTGATATGTATAGCTCTAGTAGCTTACGATATGTGTACAAAAAACTTAGTAGGGGGCGAGGCCATGCCCATTTCTCCAAAAATCAAAACATGCCCCTTAATAGTGCGACCAATTGTACAATATTTTACTTTTATTACTATAATATTAATTATGGCTTAGTTATGACAATTTATGTGTTTCCGGTTTTCGCAATTTTGTGGGCGTGACAGTGGTCCGATTTCGCCCACCGAAAGCAACATGGTGCCTATGGTGCCAAGAACTAGCAACTTGGTTCCGAGAGTATAAATATTCGAAATCGGGTCATAACACTTCAAGTATGAGATCATGTATACCTATAGTTGACTTTGACTGCTGCCAAAAATTGATAAAAAAACTCTTCAATATTTCCCTAACCCTTATATACCTAATAATGGGATTTTCAAGCTACCGTTTGGTATTATACCGCATAAATCGGAAAATATATGAGATATATTTGTCATATTTCCTGAATGGATAGTCTTGTGTATACTAGTATTATGGTTTGGTGAGGAAAATAGGTGAAGTCGGTCTGAATAACAAAATTACCTGAAAACACGTTTCCGAATATATACTCTTTCCTAGTGTGGTTCCTGTCCCATTTTATTAATTTTGGTTAATGGCATTATATGAGAGTGGAAATGGTTCAGACCCAGTCACCCATCTACAATACCAACCTCCTCAGGGTGCCAAGGAACAAGTGCACCAATTTTCCTCAAGATATCGCAATTTTTAATCAAATTATCGCTTGCGTAAACGGCGGACAGACAGACTTACGGAATTCAATTCGTTTCGTGACGTGATACATAATACATATAAGTCGAACAGAGGAATCAGCAAACTGTTGATTATTGAATATGTATTATGAATTAATATACATATGTACAGCTCAATATGAGATAGTATAGTACCTATAGAGTCCAGTTGAATTAAAAAGTAGAAGCGCTCAGTACAGTTTGAGTTGTCATTTAAGTACAAGCAAAATAATTCATTAAAATGGCCCAAATCAATTCTTTGGAGCGCGCATTTACGGTGTTGACATATCTACTTGCACCACAGCAATTCAATTATACTGGTAATCAAAAGGTATAGTACTTGGATATACTATTGATTTTTTCGTTAAACTAATATAATATTATTTTTTCATTTTTAATAAGCCAACTTGTGATCATTTTGAAGGCGATTTAAATAAGTAAGTAGACTCTCACACATACATAAATATCCATTAATACATAAATTTTTATACAGGGTAGAAAACGCGATCGTATCTATGACAGATTTTGTGGATTCACTACAATCGATTTCTAATACTCTTGTGGATATCCAAATTGACCTGCAAAAGTACTCGATCAATTATTTTCAAAAATCCTGTAACATTATATGAATTGATTTATTTTTGTTTGCAGCGAACCGGAACCCACGGTAACAAAGCCTTATAAATGTGTGGATAAAAGTCTTAGAAACCTTTTTTGTGAGGACAATAGATACTCGAAGAATTTAGTGTTAATAGGACGTGTTCATTCGCCTATGTCACATGATCTATACCAAAAACTCTTGAACGGAATTCCATGCGATGAAAAATGCATCGACAGCGATACTGACTACTTTATTGGCATAAATAATTTTATGCAGCTCATACACAATCAATCGCTTGAGCTGCTCTTTATTTACACTGATACTGATGACATGGAACATTTTCATTATATTCCGGCATATCAATTTGATGGTATAAAGTTAAATATAGAAAGGGTTCGAAGTAGTATGTCAGATGTTTCTTTGAAAGAACTAAAAAATATAGAAAACCTGAAATTCAAGAATTTTAAAATATTCTTGCTAAAAAAGTTGCGAAATATTTAATACAAAGCTATAAGTATAGCTTATAGAAAAAACTGTTGGAATATTCAAATGCGAAATGATGGGAAAATGTCAAAATAAAAACAATACAATACAGTACAATTTTGCTTTTGTGCCTTTTTTTAAACAATACAGAATATTAGTATATAGATCAATAAATTTTCTTAGGAGTCATTCCCTTTATCTCATGTATTTTCAAGTAATGTATATAATTGATTGCAAACAATTATTAACAAGTAAGGAAAGGCTAAGTTCGGGTGCAACCGAACATTTTATACTCTCGCAATTTATTGAAGAAATTTTATTAAGATAACATACAAATTAACCCATAAATTCGGCATACAGTTTAATAGAATAACGAAAATCGTCCTATATAGTGTATGAGGGCTGAGGTAATTCCTGAACCGATTTCATTCATTTTCATCAGCAAGGTACACTATATCCAAGACTATACACTCTTTTAATTTAGCTAAGATAGCTCACATATTAACCAATACATATATGCGGAATGAAGCTCACCGTATATTTGCAAAACCTATAATTAGGTATATGGGAGCTAGGAGAAGATACTTTTGAAACCCTACAATGAGGTATATGGAGATGTTATGACCCGATTTTAATAATTTTTGGAACAGAGACACACTATTAGAAGAAAACATTTTCCTCTGAATTACATTAAATTATCCCAAATTTTCGGTTAAATTTACCCAAATTTTCGGTTAAAATTTACCCTTAGGCGCTGAGTTCAACATGTTCGATTTCTGGGGCCTTGAAAAGTTATGGTCCGTTTTCGACAATTTTTTCACAAGTTGTGTAAAGTTTTATTCCGATATCTTCATTGGTTCCTTATGTTTACATTATAAAGTGAAGGACTCAGATGGAATTCACAATTGAGTTATATGGGAAGTTGTCGTGGTTGTGAACCGATTTCGCCCATTTTTTGTCCTTGTTATCAGGGTGTCAAGAAAATATTATATACCGAATTTAATTCGAATCGATCGAGTAGTTTTTGAGATATGGTTTTTGACCCATAAGTGGGCGATGCCACGCCCCTTTTCCAATTTGAAAAATCTGAGTACAGCTCCCTTCTGCTATTTCTTCTGCAAAATTTAGTGTTTCTGACGTTTTTCGTTAGTTAGTTAACCCACTTTTAGTAATTTTCAACTTAATCTTTGTATGGGAGGTGGGCGTTGTTATTATCCGATTTCATCTATTTTCATGGTGTGTGGTTGGTTTTCGCCATTTTGTGGGCGTGGCAATGGTCCGATTCCGCCCATTTTCGAACTTAACCTTCTTATGGTGCCAAGGAATATTTGTGCCAAGTGTCGTCAAGATATCTTAATTTTTACTCAAGTTACAGCTTGCACAGACGGACAAATGGACAGACGGACGGACGGACAGACATCCGGATTTCAAATCTACTCGTCACCCTGATCACTTTGGAACAAAACTATGATACTCTGTGCAACATGTTGCGAGAGTATAATAATAAGAATAAGATAGATGGGAATCCTATTAAGCGTGAAAACATACTTATGTTCATAGATGTATATATGAATGTGTGTTTTAAATTCTTTGAAATTCAAATATACACACAAAACGTGGTGAAAAGGTTATCTGCAATTTACGAATTACTAAATACTTAATTATTTATTTACTTATTTATTTTCTGAATTTAGAATTTTTTTTTAGAGCTCTACTGCACCAAATTCGCAATGGTTTGCAGGAGAACTTCCTATACACATACATATGTGGTTATGCATTATCAGTAAGGCAACTGAGAGTGACAAGAGTATATAATGCAAAGTTATATACTACATTAGGACAGTTCTTAATTGTGAAAGATATGTATACTTATATATAATATATTTTTAAGATTCGAATTCAAAGACGAAAACTACAACATTATGTATTCATTAAAATGCCCGATTTTATTTTTCCATCCATCAACAATTGTTTCCCAGTGAAAATGAGCAACATGAATAATAATAAGAAATCGAAACTGAGACGACATAAGATAAGGACCACCTTAATATATTATATTGCGAGCTTTGGCAAATGAATGATGAATCGTAAGAATAATTTAGTTTTGTAGCGTTGTTTCAAGAGTGAGGACCGGCGTAAGATTTTACAGACAATGTCATTGGAAAATGTATTTACAGCAATGCTTTGTTTTATGTCGACGTGCGATAATAATTTGGGTAATATACAGATTAATTCAGTGACCCCAGAACCTCTGAAGTTCTGGGACTACAAATGTAAAAATGAAACGCTGAATTTCAATAAAAAAGTGTACGTATAGCAGACATAAAAAGTAGTATTGTATATGAATATTATAAATTTTGCAGTTCTGAATTGAACGATTTGTTAGCTGAAGGTAATGATTTGTTAGAAAGGATAAAAACTGACCTCACGAATTTAAAAGAAGCTGCTGGTAAGAAAGAAATGCCAAAAAATCGCAGGAGACGTGAGACTGTTGGCACTTCAGACATATTAACACACCCGCAATTTGAGTGCAGTAGCTCGGTTAATAGTATGAAAATTAGCAACGCTGAGCTGCTGCCAATTGGAATTCAATGTGAGAGTAAACAATATGGAGATGGTTGGATACTCCTTGCCACTTTAGATGTAGATCATCGAAAAATTTTAAACGAGAAGAGTACAGACGAATTTGTTAATGGTTTTGGTCGTTTCTTATATGGTGAGAAAATGAATGAGTACTTCATCGGTTTACGACGTTTGCACGAAATAACGGCAGAGAGTGGAGCGCACGAACTGTTGATTTTGACACATGACGTCGATAACTGGGGGGAAACTCACACAGAATCTGTGCTTTACAAAAATTTCCGTGTGGCTGGTGCAAATAACGACTACAGATTGCAAACACTTGATGGATACGACGGCAGCCTTATTGACCCACTTCAAACAATGTTAGGAGAGCGCTTCTCAATGTGAGTAATAATTTAAAATATTAACTATAGCTGAATGTCCCTTTCACTATATTGTACCATTTTTAGCACAATGTTTTGCATGGAACAGACGGGCGCTATAAACATGTTTGTGAGAAATGCAGGCGCACAATGGATTTAATTGTATGGCAGAGTGTATCATTGATATTTTGTGAGTGGCGGTTTACGAGGAACGCAATAAGTACATAAAATACTTATTTCGAAATCTAAATTTTAAAAGCTAGCCAAAGTATAGAAATAAATTGTTTCCTTTTACTATTTTAGGTCACAAAAACTTAAATATATTTTGGAATTAAATAACAATTAAAGTTTTTTTGTCTTAATTTTCAGTGTCCCATTGCCTTCATTTATAAGGTTGGTAAATATTTCGAAATTGTGTGAATGTGTAGTGGGAAGATGATGTAGTCGTGATGGATCAATTGTAAAGTAAGACTTTTTCACCATAAATATATAAAACTAATAAAATTTTTAACCAATTTTACATGTGCTAAAGTACGCAAGAATGGCTAACTGCTGGGCAAAGCCAATACCGATTAGTCTGAAATCATCTTTGAGAGCTGCTCTCTTTTGTCTAATATTTTACGTATGGAAGTAAAAACAAAACAAGTAAGGAAAGGCAAAGTTCGGATGTAACCTAACATATTATGCTCTCGAAATTTATTTATTTAATTTTATTAATATAGCACACAATTTGACATAATGGTATTCGGAATTATGATATAAAGTATATTAGAAGTTTGAAAACCCTAATATTAGGTATACGGAGACATGTTATTAAAAGAAAAATATTCCCTCTGAATTTTTTAACATATCTGAGAGACTTACCGATATTTTCGGTAAAAAATTTATTTGAAGATCTGAGGTCCTCATGTTCGATATATGGGTCCGAATTCGACGATTTTTAGAAGGGAGATGTGGCATCGCATCTCATTCTATAAATGCAGTATTTGTGAAAAGTTCTGTTCGCATATCTTCACTAGTGCTTACTTTATATATTGTAAAGTAAACGATTCAGATCGTCTTCAAAGTTCTACGATATGAGAAGTAGGCGAGGTTGTGAATCTATTTAGACTATTTTCGTAACATATAATTGGAATGCCAGGAATATATTATGAACCAAATTTCATTGAAATTGGTCGAGTAGTTTGGGAGATATGGTTATTGACTCATAAGTGGGCGGAGCGCCACTCATTTAAAATTTTGGATATCACCACGAAATTTAAGGTTTATGTTGTTTTTCCTTACTAAAGCATTTTTAATAGTTTTCAACAGTATAAGGAAATGGCTAAAATAAATGATTCGAACGTTTGGTTGATATAGCTACTTTAGTTTACGAGATATGTACAAAAAACTTAGTAGGGGCGGAGTCGTACCTACTTTCCCAAAAATATTACATCCAAATATGCCTCTTCCTAGTACGTTCCTTTCTACCAAATTTTACTTTCATAGCTTAGTTATAGCTCGTTATAGATTTTAGGTAATCGCCATTTTGTGGCCGTGGCAGTGATCCATCTTCGAACTTAACCTTCTTATGATGCCAAGAAATTCTTGTACCAATAGAAATCTACTCGTCACCCTGATTACTTTGGTATATACAGTTGATTTCCTTTTTACACGGTTTTTTTTTGCACGGTTTTTTTTACACGGTGTTTTTGAACACTTCCCAGTTACCATTTGTACACGGTTTTACTTTTTTTACACGAATTTTTTATTTTAATTGTATACTTTTTTGCAATAAAATCAAAATTCCATACGTCAATACGTCACAAATCCAATTCTGTTAATAGAATTTAATAAATTTTAAATTAGATTTAAACTAAAAAATACAAATCTTAGATTCGAAAGCCATTGAAAAGGTTGCAACAATTTCAATACGTAAACAAATAAATGAAGCTATATGAAGAAGGAAGAAAAAAGAAGACACAGCGATTATTGACGAAACTTTGAAATGTATTATTTTTTTACCATTCCCAGAATAGTTGTTGTTTGTTCCTTCTAACAGTAATATGTACATACATATAATACCAGAAAAGTCTATAACAACAACAACAACATTGTAAATTCTCTGTACGAATAGATAGATTTTCATGTAAAATAAGATATTTTTTACACGTTTTCTATTTTTTGCACGATTTTTTTCTTAAATTGGTCCCAATAGCGAGTTTTATATAAAAATTTAATTTTTTTTGCACGGTTTTTTTACACGAGTAATTTACTGTCCCAGTTAACCGTGCAAAAAGGAGATCAACTGTATAACCCTATATCTGACTCCTTTAGTTTTAGGACTTGCAAACTACCGTTATGTGAACAAAACTATCATTATCTTTTAGCAATTTTGTTGCGAGAGTATAATTAGTGAGTGATTTCGATTACAACATTTCATTGTCTAAATGAAATGCATACAACATTTTATATTCTAGTGGCAGGTACATGAACGTTCGGAGCAAAATAATTTTGTTGGGTTTAAACTAATGAAGCAGATTGTGCGTTAAAAAATTTCTTCTGATATTGTTTTGCATCTTGACCATTGTACAATTAGGAATGGGACTATGTATTATCTTTCAAAAAAATGTGTATGTTGTTTTTAGAACATTTAAATTTTGTGATATCTATGATTTAAATGCTGGCTATTATCAATCATATCTCCACATATCGTACGGATGAATTGTTTATTCAGTCTAAGACGAAAATCATTTCGTTTTATATATTTTCAAAATGATATCTTTATTCTTCGAACAATAGTATTTGATGACCAAATGAAAAATGTTCCCATTGCCCAAAGTAGCTTTTTATATTTTCTCAGACCTAATTGACTCAGTCGTGACGGCACTCCATCTGGTATCGCTAAGGACCATGACTAGTCTATGCGTGGCCTGCAGGTCTACCAGATCAACGCAACCTAAACGAATTGACTCAGTGTCCTTATAAATATTGTAAAACAAATGCTTTAATTCAATGAAACATGTACATATATATTTAACATGCTTGTAAGTATTTATGCCTGATTTTTGACTCTCCATTCCTCGGCGTTAACCAGCAAACAGAACGGGCCACATGACATGTGGACAGCACTGACAGAGTGACAGTTCTTGCATCAGCAACAATGATTGTGGCAGCAACATTGGGAGTGATAGTGACAGTGCCAACGAGAGAAATGTAAAAACAACAACAATAACATCAAGTTCATGAAATAATAGTGGTACTCATTTAACGTCGCAATTATATAAAAATGACAAATTGACAAAATAAGTTAAATGAGCACTCTGTGGCAATATCAGCTGATTGTGAATTGCGTAAACTTGCCATGAATGCCACTGAAAATGGTCTCGCATATTCGCAAGATTGACGTAAAATAAAATGCATGTACAATATTTTATTTTGAAAAAAAAAAATGTGTTATATGAAGTTTGTTTGTAATATCATAGCATCTTAAACTTGCACGAACTGTTTACAAAAGACTAAAAATATTGAGAAGATAACATCTTGAAAATGGAATATTTACTTTATTTCATTCGTACTAACACGAAAATATTCGAGCATTATGTACTTAGTTTTTGGTGAAGAAAAGATGAGAAGGGATTAGTCGTTTGGAGCAAGTTTTTTACGATCCCAACAACCTAATACTAAATACTCAAATACTGAAAGGATTTAAAAAAATGAACACTCTCCGTTTTGAGCAAAAAGGTGTTTATTATTGTAATAATTATACGTCGGATTTTTTATTTGAAATCGAATGCTTGATTTCAGCTGCATGTAGTCGTTCCTTACTTCTTGTTTGTGCATTTTTGATATGGAAATATATGTTATACTAGTTTTGTTTTTGCTATCATTTTAGCACAGACGCTTTTCACAGACCATTTGATATACTTGATACGACATTATGTGCATACATATATACATATATTACACATCCTATGCGAAGAGAGGATGACCTTCGTTGTTCAAGTGACTTGGAATTGCAATTTATTGTTTCATGTGTCCACCATTTGGCAAGTGTTGTCAGACGACTGCTATTACGGTGTGCAAAATAAAATCATATGAAATTAAGGTATGTGTGAAATATTTCATGCAATAAAAATATTCGCATGTGAATAGTTACACTTACATACACTTGTATGTTTACATATGAATTTGTGTAATGGACTTTATTGCGACACGAGATGTCACATTCATCTTAATAATAACAAATATGTCTTTTATTGTGCTTGATATTTATGATATCGATGGTAAACACGCTGAGTTGTTTTCGACGTTGTGCTTCGCGTGGTGTTGCTGTGAAATATACTATAAAAATGTACAATCAACTACTATTGTTAGGAAACATTTTAAATTTTATGTTACACTGTCAGTTCGGAGTAGTTAAATTTAAAGGAGTGAGAGCTCTGTAGCAATAAACCATATTAGTTTGTAATTTAGCAGAAAACAAATAAGGAAGGGACAAGTTCGGGTGCAAGACACACTCGCATATCATTTATTTCATTTTTTTTTCGCCCCATATATTCGGCATAAAGTCCACTATAAGCTGAGGTAATTCCTGGATCGTTTTCTCCTACCAAGCTACATTATATCCACGATTTTACGTTCACTTAAGTTTACTATGATATCCCAATTATTAACCCATACGGTTTAAATTCAGTGGAAGTTTGAAAAGCCGTATATCAGGTATAAGAGGGCTAGAGGAAGTATTGTCCATTTTCGGCACAGAGACACTGTTATAAGGAACACATGTCCTCTGAATTTATTTAGAATATCTGAGCGATTTACATATACAGTGGAACTTCTCTAACTCGAATCTCTATAATCCACAAAAAAACTTCGAGTTAGAGCGACTTCGAGTTATAGAATTTTCATTAAAGAATATACATTTTTAAAAAGCTGTAAAATATAGATTTATACACTGTTTTATTTATTTACTTCGCAAAATTTTGTATGGACATATGTACGTTAAAAGATGTTTTTTGTAATTCTGTTTGTTGCATTTTGCTAATATTTGGCTCTTGACGTCTGTATCCCATGGCTTTGTTAGATGATTTAAGTAATCTATAAGTGTAATATCATATTTTTTGTACGACTCCGTACGATATAGAGGGACTCTTTTAAAATTCTGCCTCTATAGTAAAATTTCAAATTTTGTATTATGGCCTGACCAACAAGTTCGGTTTATGGTAGGAAATTTCTATGAAATTTGATTTCTATTGGCAATTCAAGAGTTCGAGTTATAGAAGTTCGAGTTATGGAAGTTCCACTGTATTTTCGATTAATAATTGGTCACAAGCACTGGGGTCTTCAAGTTCGATATCTAGTGTCCAATTTAGACAGGCGGTACCACACATAAATAAAGTATTTGTGCAAAGTTTTGTTCCGATATCTTCACTAGTTACTAATTTGTAGATTGTAAAATATACGATTAAGGAGAATTTCAATATTGTTGTATATGGGAAGTAGGCGTGATTGTGAACCGATTTTGCGCATTCAAACTGTATCATTGTGATGCTAAATAAATGTTATGTACCGAATTTCGTAAAAAAAGGGAAGTAGTTACTGAGATATTGTGTTGGATCCATAAGTGGGCGGAGTCATGCCACGGAGCCATGCCTATGTTTCATTTCGCAAATTCATGCACAATTTTGAGTAATGCTAACATATAGCAAAAAAACGTTAACTTCGTCTGTACCGAAGCTAATATACCCTTCACATGTGCATTTCTTTTAGTAACTATGTGTTTAAGCAAATCTAAAGACGTAAGACGTAAAAAGTAAGTTAAAAAAAAATAAAAAATTTTACTAATTCTTTTTAGCCGGGTTGTTTGCTAGAAACATTAAGGTTATATAGTTAACCGATCTGAACAATTTCTTCGGAGATTATATTATTACCTTAAGCAGTAATCCATGTCAAATTTCGTGAAGATACCACGTCAAATGCGAAAATTTTCCATACAAGCCATTGATTCCGATCGTTCGGTTTGTATGGCAGCTATATGCTATAGTGAACCGTTCTGAACAATTTTTTCGGAGCTTAAATTATTTCTACAAACAATAACTCGCACCAAATTTCGTGAAGATATGTAGTAAAATGCGGGGGTTTTCCATACAAGCCCTTGATTCCGATCGTTCAGTTTGTATGGCAGCTATATGATATAGTGGTTCCGACAAATGAGCAGCTACTTGAAGAGAAAATAACACCTGCAAAATTTCAAAACGATATCTTAAAAACTGAAGGACTAGTTCGTATATATACAGACAGACGGACGGACAGACAGACAGACATGGCTAAATCGACTCTGTTCAACATACTGATTTATATATATACTTTATAGGACCTTCCTTCTGGGTGTTACAAACTTCGTGACAAACTTAATATACCCTGTTCAGGGTATAATTATACATGACTTCTAAAATGTAAGCTCAGGGTTGTTTTCTGGGTTTACAAGTATACTAACATCAGTAACAATTCGCAATGTAAAATACTGTAATAGTCCCCAGGACATGTAGGCCAAGAACTATATTCCAATATTCTTGTACAATTGGTGTGGAAATATCATATTATACACCAAGCGAAATATTTATAAATCCATCCTCTATTTTCATGATTTTGTTGGAAAAATTTGTGTAAGCGTCCACAAATACTGTATTTTAAATGACAAACAAACACAAATTAGCTAGGCTTCGATTCGCCGAAAAATATCGTTTTTGGGGTGACGAATGGAAAACCGTTGTTTTTACTGACGAAAAAATTTAGATGGCCCAGATGGTCTCCAAAAATATTGGAGGCCCAAAGCGTCACCAAAGCAGAAATGTAAGCGACGAAATTTTGGTGGAGGATCATTCCTGGTTTGGGCTGGGATAGCTTACAGAGGGAGGACTCCAATTTGCTTTGTAACAACAAAAATGGACTCGGAATACTACATTAAGCTTATTGATGAAGTGCTAATTGATTTCGGAGAGGAATTTATTGGACAGAATTTCGTTTTTCAGCTAGATAATGCTGCAATCCATCGTTCAAAGAAAACAATATGAAGAATAACCAAAGTGGCTTTATACTTATTTCGCTCTGTTAATTTAAATTTTGTTCAGAAAACTTATATAATTTAATTTATTTTCCAAAAACTTTCTATAACATTCATTGTATAAAAAAAGCTATTTATTATAGACACTTATTTACGCAGAAGTTTCTGCCATTTAAATGGCATTAGATACAATGCTTCGAGGTGCATAATGTTTCAGAGAATTGAGCAACAGCTAGTAGAGCGTCAAAATTCAATTTGTTGTTCAAGACTAGTTAAGGTTCATTTAGTTAAGTCTTCCAATTGCATGAAGCTACCCCGTGATAAAACTTGTAGAGATCCTTCACGCTTAAAGTTGTCCTCGCCATGATTTATTTCGCTGAAGTTGTATGGTGTTATCTGGATACTATTGAATGAACATGACTGTTGCCAATTCTCAAAGGTGTCTAGAGGAAGGTGCAATGGAAATTTTTCCATATTTTATTATCAACTGTTCAATTTATAAAAACAACTTATGGTCGAAAAGTCGATTTATGGAAGGAAATTTGTATGAAATTTGACTTCTATTGCCAAGTTAAGAGTTCGAGTTATGGAGAACTTCGAGTTAAGAAAGTTTGAGTTATGGAAATAAATTTGTATGGAATTTAATTTCTAAAGGCTATTGTCAATTCAAAAGTTCGAGTTATGGAGATCTTCGACTTATAGAATTTCGAGTTATGGAAGTTCCACTGTAGTTCAAGGGTTAATTTTACAATACTTGGACTTACCTCACTCTCTGTTTGTCCAGCTTGTTAAAGTAGTTTAAGTAGACATAAACTAAATTTTGAATTCTAGTACAAATTATAGTAAATTCAGTAATCCTAAATGTCGTCTCGAATAAGTTGGCTGACTTAAATTGCGAGTGTTATGTATCTATTGATAATCATCTTACAACGGTTTATCCTAAAGAACCAAGTGGTTTTGAAAACAACATAATTTAAGTGGAACAACAAATAACCACATTGTAACTGTGCTATTAAATTGAACTTGTTAAAACAAGCAATTGTCACAGATTGACTCTCCCATACGCATTTCCATTTCTCTCCTTTATCTACCAATTCAAAGCGTTACGAGTATTTCGACTCCCCTTTTGTTACAGCCACAATGGCATTACTGTTGTTTGGAAACACCCGCAGTGTGACCACAAAACAAGCACTTTTGAATTTATTTGCTCTCCTATGGTTGATTATACCACCAGGAGCAGCTGTCAATTTCCAGTTCCTTAGCTTATTTACGGGCATTTTTCAACAACTGACACCGAGCCATTATATTTTATGCGGTTTTGTAAATGTGTTTATTTGTCAAACCAATTGAAAAGTTTATATCGCAATACCGGCCGGACGGCGTTAGGGAAAAAATTGCTGTGCTTGTTGACTTAACCGAAACCAGATGCGGAGCGAGAACAGGCTGCTTTGTGAAACGATGCTCATTGTAGTTGTAATCGAGTGTTTATAGTATTTGTTGGTTTATTTAGAAAATTTTCTTGCGCTGCGGTGGATAAAATAACTGCTGCCACTTACAATATATTTGTTGTTTGCATTTGTTATTGTTGTGGTATTGTCATAATAATGCACAAATGCCGACTTATCATCTTTACTTAAAATAAGTTTACTTTTATCACTATTTACTCTTGTTGTGCTTGCTGTTGTTCTTTTCGTTGTTGTAGTTATTTCAGGCCTGCCACAATGACAGTGACCAAAACAGTTTCCACTTTATACACTTTATTCGAACCGAAACTTTGGAGAGTGCTGCATGAAAAATCGCCGCTGTATCTATGGCTTACGGATATTGTCATGCATACCGAAGTAGGTCGCAACTATAGTGGGAGGCTAATGTGGTGCAAAGTATTTGCAATTTTGTAAGTTTGAATAAACGAAACGTCCAAAACTTTTATAAACTTTATATTTATATACATACGTAAATGTATATAAGTGAGTAGACTGACCGAATTCTCCGCATGACAATAATATAAATAAGTATGCAGATATGTATAAATAAAGGCAACATTCTGAAGTTGGGATAAACTTGCCGCCTGCTGTTGCCTCCACATTTGCAAGGGTCAAAGTGACCACAATGATTTACTTGTGAAATTGAGATGTGCAAATTATTTATGAGACAAATACGTAGCTCTAAGGACAAGCGCAGGCTCATCAATTGCCCATGTATATTTAGTTGTTGAACTCATTGTTATAGTGCTCAGGCATTATATAGGCTTATGCGTTGTTTGCTTATTTAATTTATTGGCTGAAAATGAGCGATTGACAAGTTAATTAAGCTATGACTTTAATTTAGCTTCCATTCGTGTATTGTGCTTTTGTGTATTTCTGGGAAATAATTTTTAGAAAATATTAATTCTCTTCAATATAAAAATAAATAAGTTCCGATCTATTGAGCGGTGAACGTTTCAAAACTTACATACATACATATATGTATGTTGCTACAGAGATACACCCTTAAGTAACTCTTAACTACGAATTCGAAACGAAGGTATTATTGGTCTTTACCTTTTTAACCTTTTTTACGTTTCAACACCTCTTATATTTACTCAAAATAAACTCAAAGCAAATATAGCACATATATTTATTTGTATGCATCTTTATATATTTACAAAAGTATTCGCCCTAAAATTGACCAAAAGTTTAACAAACCATACAAAATGAAATGAAGCGATGTATCAACAGGATGTTGACAACATATTTTCTATTGGTAGTTGTTGTTGCATACACGAGTATGCTTGATTTGGATTTTTCTTAAAATTATATATGTATTTATGTGTATTTATGAACAGTAGCGCAAGAAAGTTCGTTTCTTTTAAAGAGGGTCGTCAGGAAAAAGGGGATGGAATGCTGACTTAGGTAACTGCGAGGGTTTCATTATGATCTTACAAGAGGCGTCTTAAAACGTATGGAACTACTAATTAATCGGACAAAAGCCACGAGTAGAGGGCGTAGCTTTGCTAGGACCGCTTTTTTCGTTGTTTGCTTACGGTACTATATTTTCTTTATACCAATTAGGTGTTTGACACGCTACTCTTTAAGGCAAATTTAAGACTCTACTTAACCGCTCTTGTGCTATTAATTTACATTTATTTATACACACCAGAGAGCAGCTTCGGGTATGTTCGAGTGTGTTCAATCACACTAGCTTAAATTCGGTACGAGTGTGTCGTAACACTCTTCAAACACGTGTTCGATCGAGTTTAGAACCCGAAGCGAAAATAACGCAAACGAACAATCAAGACGGTCCTATCTTCGAGTGCAAGCAGCAAACTCGGATTTTAATTTTTTTTAAATCACAAATTTCAGGTGTAGACCAGATAAGGTGTTTGTGCCATTGGAAATGTTCTCATAACCCGAATTTTCTATCGTTGTCATTATGAATTGTAAAAAGTAAACAAAATAAACAAAACCAATAATCGTTGACAATCACTACGCAATAATAGCATGACTGCCAATTACATACATACATATTCTGAAACACACTCGTGTGTGACTCGATCACATTCAATACGATCGGGTTAGAGTGCCAGCTCGTTCACAAACGAGTGTCAACTCGGCACTCTGTTAAAACAAGCATATATGCTTGTGTTTCGAGTGTCGCGAAAGGCTCGTTCGTTTTGAACATGTCTCCAAGCGATCAATACGTGTATTCATACCGAAAAGTTTGATCAAACAAAATCAGAGTGGACATTCGAGTGTGCACGAAAATGATATATCCGTTGCAGCTCTCTGATACACACGAGGAAGAAGAGACTGACTGAATGATTGAGACGATTAGCTTTTAATGAACATGTAAACATGTCCGCACTATTTCTCCTACTTTGTCTGAGAATCCTATATACATATCATATAGCAGTTTGCTGGCTATCAATGAAGGACATCTTTGAGACTCGTATAATAAACATTTGTAACAAGTGATTTTTTGTGACCACTAACTCATGACTTCCTTTCGGGTTGTGTAAGCGCCTCATCTTCTCATTCTTTACGACACATCTTGATTTCTTCCAGTTGAAGGTGGCCGCAGGTCATTCATAGTTTACACGCAGTCATCAATTGTGCGAGTATTTAACAGCTCGAAATGTCTGCTGTAAAAATTAAAGCTTGAGGGAAATAAAAACAAAAGCAAAGCTCTCTTCTTGTGTGGAGAAGTAGGGTGGTGAACAAACAGAAAGTGTTATTATATGAACGCTAGTGCAGTTAGTAAGATTGTTATGCTACCACTCAGTTGTGGCTAACGAGACTATAAAAGGAGATATTAGTGTCATTGAAAAATGTTAACGAATTGCAACCCTCTTCTCTTTGGAGAGCCACACATATGCAAGGACATTCTTCATTCTTGCTCTTGAAATAGTTACCGATTTGGAGAGCTAATCAAACAAGTTTTGTGAGCAAGTGACTAGAACTCCATTTAGATACAATTTTCGAAAGACGTTTAAAAAATCGTATGACCACTCAACTCAAACGTATAAAAGCGCTTTAAAAAAATTGTTAATTAATTGAATATCTTCAAAGGAGTTGTTTTGGTTTCACAAAAAACTGTTTTAACTGTTTAGTCCAAGTGCTATCCCCCTTGTACCTTACATAGCCTATTAAATAATTTGGGTGCTCTATTTATTTTGCTCTATATCGGTTTCAGTATAAATTGTGATTGTTGTTGTTTGTGGTTCATCGGGAGAATTTTCCAAAAGCTGTTTCATAATAGACCACAGAGTTTGTATCATAAAGTTGTGATAGTGCTAAATGGTTGAGGAGTTAAGGGTTCCTCTTCTTATTCTTCTAAATTACCGAATATAACATTATCAGATACCAGAAGAGTTTGCCTATTAAACATATTAAACATATTATACATATCTAATACATATTTATTGCTTTATTGTGTTATGTTTTAATCTAGTCTACTACATAAGTCCCTCGACTGTTTACCCAAATATTAATATTTTTATTCGCTCCATTCCAACAGCGAAGTAATGCTGTTAAAGGTTAGAAAAATGTCAGACTAGAGTATCAAACGCTTTCGCAAATTGGACACAAATAGAACTGCTATTGACACACTTTGTCAAAATGTTGATTGAGTTGATAACTCAGCTCGCACTTACCTTGTTGTGTCGTACAACAAAAGTCACCTACAAACTTGCACATACACACATTCTTCAGCAAGGCCTATTTACTTTTCATCCGTTTTATTTATTATTTCTCCTTCTGGCAGATTTGCTCTTGTGACTGCTATGCCGTTCAAGAAATGGCCTGCGGCACTTATGGGATTTACGAAAAAATAAAATCCATACAAAATCCACTAGTAGCCAGATTGATAAAAGTACAAAAGGGAAACGCTGCGTACCGAGTAATACGCAAGGGATGGAGACAACCAAAGCAGATTGAGCAATAAAAACAATAACAAAGCTGGTTTGTCTTATTGACAATGATGAAGTGTTGACAAATGTGTTAGGGGATTTGCGGTTGACTGGTTGCTGGGCTGACTCTTGCTGGTTGTTATAAGCGAATGGGCAAATGTAGCATTCAACTTACTTGGCTGATTGAAGGGTTTTAGGCAGCTCTAAATAACAAAAAGCTGCTGCGGCTTACAATTGTTGAATTATTCGGGTTAATTCGGGTTATTTCAAAAACATAATAGATTCATTCAACCGACTTATATAGTATATACGTAAGGGTAAGAAATTAATTATCTTAATTTTATGTAATTAAGTTTTGAAATATACTCGTAGATCTAGAGGCGTATATAGGTTATATATATGATTCGTTTGTACGATCAAAACGTCTCATGAAATAACTGTTATTTGTTGTTCGGAAAAATGTTTCAGTTTTTAGCGCTAGCTAGACCCTTTGAGGTACCACTTCCGATCGAAGGAAACTATTTCTCAGAGGGAAAACTGGTAACCACCTAAGATAAATTATGTGTAATGAAATTGAAAAATGTACTTTCTACAGCGACCAGTTTAAGACATATCTCCACAAATTGAAAAATAATGGAAGAATCAAAACCGTTAAATATGTTATTTACACTTCTTCGTTGACAAGCCGCACCCTGAATATTGTACTACAGTAGTAAATGCTTCTATGATATGCTATTAATGTTTTAAATTAAATTCCACTAAAATGTTTATGCTTAAAACACTCAAACCGTTTTACAGCCATATTTATTGGCGCCCTCTTAAAACACTCCCTTTCACAACCCCTTCTTCTTATAGTCGCTTATCACAAACACTTCAAGCAATGACTTCAAAGGTCGCCACAGTGGTTATTGAATTTGCGGCACTTGCGGTAAAATTCATAACGGCCAGCCAGGCAAGCAATTGAAAGTTTCATTTGATGCGCACTCATTGCAAATATGCATAAAATTCGGGCGCAACTAAAAGTTTGTTTGCATAACATTGAAATTAATAAAATGCCACAAAATTCATTTGGACTAATAAAACAATGCGAAAATCATTCATTTGCAAAAGTTAAAATTACAAAGATATTCCATTTCCCTGGGAGTTTACGAAAGAAGAAGATGCATGCTGAAAATGTGCGCCTATAATAAATGTGCGGCAATGTCAAAGGTGTGTTGGAACCGAGTAATTTAACAAAAATGCTCAGGCACTGCTATTTTTGTGGGAAGAGAAGTAAAATACATTTTTTTTAAGACAACACAACTTTCATTTCATCTCCGTTGCGCACGTGGATACACCTTTCTGCCTCTTGGATAGTTACTCGCTCTGTACCTAAGCAAACACAATCGAAAATCAGGTATCTTCAACATTCCAAGAAGCTTGGAAATATTTCAATTAATTTTCAACTCTTTTGGCAAAAGAAAATAAAAATACTCATCTAATTTTAAGCACTCTTTAGCGGTATGTTGAAGGTAATGTGCAACAAAAATGCCATGCAAATTAAAATAAGCCTCAATGAATTTCAGCCTTTAACTTTTTCAGCGAACCGTTCGTCTACCGCTGATTGTAATGCCACCTCCACCCCTTCTATCACTGCTTACAACTATGGCGGCTGCTTAAGTTTCAACGGCGCAAACAGCCGCATCCGCAATGACCGCAATCACTGAAACTAATAACTTTTTGGGGCATTTTGTTTATTCATGAGCCCAGCGCCTGATTCATTTCGGATTGTTGCATCTCACCGCCTTGTCTTGCCTTGCCTTTTCTTGTCTGCCGTCCAACCTCTCGCTATTTGCATCCACTTGCCTTGTTTGCTTCTTACAATTTCAAGCTTTCCACGGTTTCACATACAAAACATATATACATATACATACATAAATATGAGCGTTTGTATATCCTTACAGCCTCCTTTGCAGTTTGTTTGCATTTGCATCGATTTGTACATATGTATTTTGTTGGCGTTTTCCTTGCTTTTATTTGCTGTTGTTGGGTCTAGGTGGGTAAGCTCTTTGTGCAGATGACACGCCTTCATTCTCATCCTTTGTCCCACAATCTCCCAGCGATTGTGGTTGTCATCGTCACTTTGTTGTTGGCATCGTTTTCGCTGTCGCTGCTGTGGACCTTAGTGTGGTTGTTGTCGGCATTGTGAATCCGCAAAGCGAGACCACAAAACAATTGAATCCAATGAAATGTTCAAAGCGAGTTGGTTTGCATGTCGATTGAGTTTCGTGTGTGGTTTCTTGAAAGCGTGTAATCGAATGTTGCGGCTATAGTTTATGTGTCCGTTTTGCCATTTTTTCTTTTATTACAAGAACCATGTTAACCATAAAATTCTATTAATTATTTTATCATATGATTATTATATAGAATTTTGAATGACGCATGAAATAATATCATGATAAATGTTCTAAGAAAAATGTTACTCAAATCATATTAAACCCTACTTTATTCATAGTACGAGATATAATATAATAGTATGATGTATGCTCAAAAATGAATGTCCTAACAATTTATTATCCTAACCTCAACGCCCGAACGACCCAAATTTATTATTTGCGACAATTATTTATTATGCGATTAAAGTAGTTATAGATCAGAGTAACAAAGCCACAGTTATATGCTACCTTAGCTGATTGATTGCCAGTGTTCTAAGTTTTCGAAATAGTGCCGAACTTTTAATAAATTAATATTACTCATGGAAAATATTTTTATACTCTCGCAACAAAGTTGCTACGAGAGTATTATAGTTTTGTTCACATAACGGTTGTTTGTAACACCCAAAACTAAACGAGTTAGATATAGGGTTATATATATCAAAATGATCAGGGTGACGAGAAAAGTTCAAATCCGGATGTCTGTCTGTCCGTCCGTCCGTGCAACCTGTAACTTGAGTAAAAATTGAGATATCTTAATGAAACTTGGAACACGTGTCCGTTGGCACCATAAGAAGGTTAAGTTCGAAAATCAGCAAAATCGGACACAAAATGGCGAAAACCGAAAACACATAAAGTGCCATAACTAAGCCATACATAAAGCTATGGAAATACAATTGGTATGAAGGATCGCACTATGAAGAGGCATATTTGGATGTAATTTTTTTGGGGAAGTGGGCATGGCCCCACCCCCAAATCGGTTTTTTGTATATATCTCGCAAACCAATAGAGCTATATAAACCAAACTCCAGTCGTTTTTTTAGCCATTTCCTTATATAGTACAAAAATGACAGAAATCGGATCATAACCACGCCCACCTCCCATACAAAAGTTAGGTTGAAAATTACTAAAAGTGGGTTAACTTACTAACCAAAAACGTCAGAAACACTAAATTTCACATAAGAAATGGCAGATAGAAGCTACACTCAGATTTTTTTCAAAATGGAAAATGGGCGTGGCGTCGCCCACTTCTGGGTCAAAAACCATTTCTCAGGAACTACTCGACCGATTTCAAAGAAACTTGGTTTGTAATAGTTTCCTTACATCCCAATGATATGTTATGAAAATAGGCCAAATTCACAACCACGCCTACTTCCTATATACCAGAACTTTGAAGACGATCTGAATCGTTAACTTTACAATATATAAAGTAAGCACTAGTGAAGATATCGATGCAGAACTTTGCACAAATACTACGTTTATAGTGTGGCAGCCCCATTCTAAAAATCACCGAAATCGGAAAATAGGTTGCCAAGGTCCCATTAATCGAACATGAGGACCTCGGTGCTTCTAACCTAATATTAGGGTTTCCAACTTTCAATGGACTTTATACAATATATATGACGAATATGTGGGTCAAATTGTGTATTATATAATATTAATAAAGTTAAATAAATAAATTGCGAGAGTATAAAATGTTCGGTTAAACCCGAACTTAGCCCTTCCTTACTTGTTCTTATTATTTTCTTGTGTTTTAAGTCTATCTCAAAGCTTATAATCAATATTTCTTTTTAATTGGAAATATTTGCTCGTAGTGTTGGAAAGACTCTCATTTACGCTACATTTTTCTGAATTATATTCTTATCAAAATATTCAGTTCCCTAGAAAAGAGATAAGCTATTTCTCATCAACAACATGATTTTTTTTTTATTTTCTTGCGCTTATAATCTCAGTTCCAGATTAATAAATGAGTGAGTCATGAACAAAATAAATTAAAAAATCTTTTTTTATTAACGTTATGCGACATATTTTCGAAGTACAACTTTTTATATTGCATAGATTTTAGTAATTATGCTGATTATGTTTTGCTTTCGTATATGTACATTAGGGTGGCCCTTAGTTGTATGGAGGATAAAAAAAGTTTCTGGATTCTCGATCGCACCCCCTAGAAATATGCGAATAACCCAAAAACTAGTATATACAAAGTTTTGGGTCAATCAAAAAAGGTTTAGAGGTTGCGCAAGGAGCTTGAAATCCTGAAAAAATAAGAATTTTTGCCATTTTTATGTCTCAGACTTCCATATTTCAAAGTCACACTATCCCTTACTGGTTTTCCATACCATTGCAAGAAATATTGGAGAGAATCGCACCAGTAACGACGGTCCTACTACAAGCCATGTTTTAGAAGCGGTACCTTGATTTCATGGGCTGCATTTTGCTGCTGTGGAAAGCTATCTACATGTTTTATATTCACTCAAATGAATGCTAATATCAATGTAGATCTTTTAGATAGCGAGCGAAGATCATCTTTAACGACCGGAAAATTCCGGTATTACAATGTGCAGCATTGAGTTCGAAACCTAAATCCTATTGAGGATCTCTGGGGGAACCTCTCTGCTCCTGTTTTCCAAAACGGAAAGCAGTTTGGGACAGTACGTCACTTTAAATTAGCCATAAAGCAAGAATTTGCCAATATTTACATAACTATTCTACAGTCAGTAGTTAATTCTCTGATTAAGCGGCTTAATTTATTTTTAAAATATAAGACAATTAAACTCAAATATACTGGTAAGAATAGTAAAATGCACATATGTATAAATATTATACTATTAGCCTAAACTTCAATTCTGTTTTATAGTTTAAAAAATATTTTGAAATTTGTTAATTTTTTGTTTTTTTTTATATCGTATACATTAATAATAACAAACCTGCATACTCAGAAATATTTTGCAATTTTGTAATCTTTATTTTTTTTTGCAAAAAGTTCATGCACATATAATTATTTGACTGAAGTACTAGCCTTGAGCGCATAGTCAGCGAGGAATGTCAGATCCTTCTGGCCGCAGGAAGTCACCAATCTCTTCGGCCTTAGTAAAATTTACTCCTTCTTACTGGCCATTGTTCCATCGGGATCCACGCGTAAGGTTAAAAATCTTATCGGATGTTAGCTGTAGAAGCTGCATGGAGAAGGATGAGGTGGAATCATCTCATCTCTTTCTTCTAGAATGTTCCTCCTTTACGAGATCAATAAAAACATTTCTCGGAACACACTTTTTTGAACAAGCTCGCGAAACAGCGAAGATAGAAGTGAAAAAGCGCTGCAGATTTGTAATAGGTTCAGGACGCTTTATCGACCGCTAATAGCTAACCTAGTGGGAGTCCCTAGTATCTTTGCTGAAATGGTGATAATGGAAGTTATGCATCGATATATAATATGAAAGTTTTATACTTCTTCTTTGAGTGCCAAGGAACAGAGCCGTTTCTTTATCGAGACATTTCAATTTTTATTCAAGTTATCGCGGATAGGCTAATTTCGATTTCGACAGCAGTTATAAAGATTTAGGTGAACAAAACCTCTAAACTTAGTGTAAGAGCTTAAATAAGCTGCGAGAGCTTAAATAATTATTTCAAAATGTTGATTGAGTTGAAACGATTTATCATAGTTTAGTATTAAATCTTGATATTTCCACTGAACTCTGTGGTTTTCGAGGAAAGAGTTATTCGCGAACCACTATTATTGGCGAACCACTATAAAAGCCAAAGTTAAAACATTTGTTTACCAGTATCGCATTTGATATCAATCCGTGCAATTACATTCTTCTCTTAAGGAAAACAAAAACGTTTATTAATCAACATGAAAATGTTAGTCATTGTTTTGGTTTTCACTATTATTGCTTCAATAGTAGATAGCCGTGAATTATACGGAGTAAATCTGAGAAAGGGTAATGGCCTTGGTAAACTGAATCCAGATATACCACATTATGAAGACAGTGAGGACTACTATGCAGATGTTACAGAACCTAAGCCGCAAGAAGAGGGACAGAACGAGAATGTTTTAACCAGCAAAGAAAGCGACTCCTTTGCCGAAGTTACGGGAAAGCCAGACATTGATGATCATACTCGTTCTCTGTTTTCAGATATTGATTATCATACTATGTTCTCGGACTACATCGAATATATGAAAAGCATGGAGTAATTGCAATTCTTACTTTTTCGAAGTAGTAATAATTGTAATAGTAAATATAATTTTCTACGAACATACTTATTTTACTAATTATATAGAAAAAAAGTGCATGTACCACTTTCAATAATAAAGACATTTAAAAACAAATTTTGCGGCACACGTATCATATTTATTCATTTTATCTAGTCG
Organism: Zeugodacus cucurbitae; assembly: GCF_028554725.1. Taxonomy (NCBI): domain Eukaryota; kingdom Metazoa; phylum Arthropoda; class Insecta; order Diptera; family Tephritidae; genus Zeugodacus; species Zeugodacus cucurbitae. Next base: position 32,091,103 of record NC_071670.1, read on the forward strand.
TAATCTAAATTACAAAAACCCTAGCCTTGTTATATATTCTCTCTTACTATAACCTTTAAATTACATATATTAACTATCATTATTATTATATCAACTATTAGCTACCGAAATTCACTATTTGGTTTCGAATTGCCATAGGTTCCCTGTTATAAGTCAAGATAGCTTTCACTAATTTTTCAAGATATTAAGACAACTAGTGGCACTTTACACGACGACGGGGTTAGATGGTATTTTGTGATAACAAAATATTGTAATATTGTTAAAGTATTTTATACTATCGCAACAAATTTGCAAAGAGTAATAGTTGTGTTCACATAACGGTTGTTTGTAAGTCCTAAAACTAAACGAGTTACACGTGTTCCTTGGCACCATAAGAAGGTTACTTTTGTATATCGGGGAATCGGTCCACTGCCACGCCTTTAAAATGGCGCTTCCTTATATATTCTAAAAATGGAGAAAATCGGATAATAACCATGCCAACCTCCCATACCAAGGTTAAGTGAAAATTTCTAAAAATGCTTTAATTCAGTAAGGAAAAACACCAGAAACCTTAAATTTCATTGTAAAGATGGTACAGAAGGGCTGCACTCAAATTGGTATACACAAATGGGTGTGGCTCTGCCCATTTATGGGTCAAAAACCACATCTCCGAAATTATAATATATTTCTGGATTCCCAATATGGTTTGAAAATGGTGCAAATCGGTTCACAACTACGCTTACTTCCCATAGACCAGAACTTTGAAGTCGATCTGAACCGTTTACTTTACAATATATATAGTATAGTAAGCACTAGTGAAGATATATAAGCATATATCGAACATGAGGACCTCAGAGCTATACATTTTTTACCGAAAGTATAGATAAGTCTCTCAGATATTTTGACAAAATTCAGAGCGAATATTTTTCTGCTAAGAATATCGAGCCTTTAACGCCATTTTAGCGTAAGCGACAAAAACCAAACTTTACAGGAGAAGGTTTTTTTAAATACTTTTAACCATTAATGTGGTAGTAATTTAAATTTTTTTTTCAATTATATATGTAAATGTCTGAAAAGCATTAATGTATGAGATATTTTAAATTACTACCACATTAATGGTTAAAAGTATTTAAAAAAAAACCTTCTCCTGTAAAGTTTGGTTTTTGTCGCTTACGCTAAAATGGTGGTAAAGGCTCGATATGTCTCCGTGCCAAAAATGAGTGAAATCGGGTCATAACTTACTCAAGCTCCCATTTACCTAATAATATGGTTTTCAAAATTTCAATGGGCTTTATGCCATATATGTATGCATATGCAGAATATTTATCATATTATATACATTTGCTAAACTTATTAGAGGTTAGTTGGCTAGCAGTGTTTTTTGGTTGTATATCTCCATAAGTAAGGGGTAAGAAAATCAGGATATTTTAAGCTTAATTTGGACAGTAGAGAACAGTGGGAGTAGTGAAAATGGAGGACAATTTAAACTCAAATATTTAATTTTAAACAACGGCATCACACAAAAAAGTTTTTTAGTGTCAGACCTACATATAGTCAATATATACTGTACCCACAAAAAATATTCCGCACGCGTTAACACATCCAATGCAAAAAGCCAATGTGTTTCTTTAAAATAAATATGTATTTATGTAAAAAAAAGTGTGTTGTATTGTGAACTTATCGTTACTTTGTGCGTGTGACGTGTAACCGCATTTGCATAATAAAGAAATCCGCTTAACTTGGACAACCACTGTCGAAATCTTTACAGTCAACCGATGGGGAGGGCATTTGTGACTATGCAAATAAGCGGTTGCCAATAAATTTCAACCAGAATACATAGGAACATACATATCTAGATATAGCACAATATGGCACATTGTGAAATGTTAGCATTGAGAAAAGCGAATAAATGTGTCAGCGAAAGCTTTCGAGTAGCTTCGAGTGACTATTTTAGATTTATACCAAACAGTCCTGTAAAATTTGGATCGCCAATCGTTGACGATGACTTTGCCTCGTCTCATGTAAATGTTGTTAGTTCATTCTGAGATGTGCTGCATTTACATACATGTATGTACCTCTGTGCACCGAATAGCACTGAATTGTTTAAACAAAGTTATTGGGTATGTTTATATATATGTACATATGTATGTACAGTTGCACAAAAAACAACAGCAGTAGACGTCGTTCCATAAGTTTTAAACATTTTATATTTAACGTAAGTCGTATGGTGAACAATCATTATTAATTTTAAATACGATGGCGATCCAATAGGTATTGAGCCTCACCCTAGATTCTCTAGGAGGATCCCCTTAAGACGGTCCTTTCTGGAAGGAAAATATCGTGGCCAATTTTGGTTTTTGGTGAATCACGTCCAGTTGTCTCGAAAATGGCTACCCTATACGTCGATTAAAAGTGAGTATTCGATATCTCATGACATGAGGTTTTATATTATATGAGAAACCTGTCGACATTGTATATGCAATGTTTGTCGATACAATAGGTTCAACTTTTGTTTACTTCAGTCAACAAGGGCAACTGTGAGACAATTTCACAGCAGTTTTTGTCTCTATTTCAGTACAGTAAGTACAGTCGAAATAGTCAACTTCAGTCAATGAACTTATTCTCAATAAGTCACTATCTGGAGAACGGGAAAACAGTAGCAGAGCTCACCTATTTCGATTTAAAGACCCGATATAATGCCGAATTGCCGAATAAACGTCTCCATTAGGGAAGAAACACCCGTCGAATGAGGTCACGAGCTGTTTTGAATTCGAGCAGATTAGTCTTCATGCGGTGTTTTTATGTACAAAATTTTAAAGGTCACTCACCGACCAAAAAATTTGAGAGGGATAAATGGATTTTTGAGAGCCTTTACCTTCGTTCTCCAGAAAAGGTATTTTACAGAAGGGTTTATGAGATTGGAGTCTCCTTGGATCAAGCGCATTGAGCTAAAATGAGACTTTCTTTTGTAACAAACCGAAATTTATTCATAGTTTCTGTCTTTCTTTTGTAGACTAAGTAGACAAAGACAAACCACCACGTAAATACAATTTTTGTCAAAACTCTCACTTTCGTTAGAACATTCACTAATTTGTAGACTCACGTATTTTGATAATTAGAAAATCAGTGAAAATATGCCTAGTTTCTCTTTACACATACTACAATTATTTTGAGAGCAACTGTACCGAAATATGCATATTTTGGTTTCTGGCAATAGTTGGAGTTACTTGTCGAAGTGACATTATCAGATTACCGATAATGGGTTTATCGTTGCGCAACAAATGGATAAACGATTTAATATATATATATATGTATGTATGTGTGTGGATCTGTTTGTTTATGTACATACTAATAGGAGTTTCAAAATACATACAAACATATGTTCAACAATAGCGAAGAAGACCTGCCGTAAGCTTATTTGTGAATAAATGTATGCAGATTTGTTTTGTTAAACTGTTATGCATACAAATGGGTGTAAGCATAAATTAGGATTGAAGAAGAAGTCAGGTATAGTTAAATACCGAATTTGTGTAGCTGAAGCCCTAAAATACCTTTGCTCGCACAGGCTTATAAGCCCATCAGCACTAAAATGTTAATATAAAGGTTAACAGTGAATAATCAGCGAACTCTATGTATGTCTATAAATTTACCTTGAAATGTTGACATACTCACAAACCTCCTTTTTAATATACAATTTAGCAAGGGGTAATTTTGGGGGCAGCTAGCATTCACCACTTTATTTTAAAGGGCTGTAAATTATCTACAAAGGGTAAATGTACTAACTCACACATTGAGCGATAGAGAAATTATCCGAACGGATGTCAATTGTTTTTGCCAATCTGCAGCACCAAACCACAGAGTGTCAAGGTATCTCGATTACACGTATTAAAACTGAGGCATTCCCGATTCATCTGAGAACAATAAAAAACTGAACAACACACTCTTAAGGCTTATAAACTATTTATTTCTGCGTGACGGGAGATATGATCATTAAAACTGATTTTCAGCTGAGTATTTAAGCTGGTTCACCACAAGGAATTAATTCGCTCAGTTTTTCATAAGCGAATTTTGGAGCTGACTTTTCCCTTTGGATGACTTGCTGAGCTCATCGTTTCGTTCTGTGTAGCCGTCAGCTGACTGACCAACATTAAATTATCAGCGCCATATCCATCAGATGCCATCACTGAAACATTATTAACTGCAAAGCCACAAATGGTTTTAATCGATTTTACATGTGGTGGTGCTGGTTAAAGCGAAAATGGATGCAGCATTAATATCGAAAACTGTATATGGACGCAAAAGTGTATGTACTGATGACCTGTTGCCAAAGATGAATTAAATTCTGCGGACACCTTTCTTTAAATGTACATATTTTAGTGTAAAAACATTTATAAAATTATATAGAAATGCAACGTAAATATGTAGGTAGGTGCTAATTTGGTTGCGTTTATCAAGAGTTTCAGGATCGTAACACTTAAATGTAGTGGTTTTATTTTTATATGTGGCCACTTGCCACCTTTACACCTTTTTTCCCAATAACAATATTGGTTTCGTACGGAATTTACTGCGGTAAGCTTCTTGAAATAAATTCAAAACTGAATCTATACTATTAATCTCAGTAAACGAAATATTTTCCAGTTGATAGAAGGGTACTCGCTTTCTTCAAAAAAGATGTAGTACTCTGTACCTTGGTCTCTAGAGTGCCGCGGCTATTCCATATTTCGTCTACGATCATTACACGACATAAAAACTGCTTCGGACTGAGCTGAGGATGCTTACTTTTTCAGTTACGTTGTGTAGCTTAAGCCAATACGAGATAGATAGATTTTTGTCACGAATTACCGACTAATGGTGTTCCCTTTTCATTTGTCTAAAATTTACCGTTACTCCCGTCCGATTTAGCTGCATCTCTAACTACCTCTGGTAATAGTACTAAACTATGATAACTATATCACCTTCATTTGCTTGTACCGTTTCCGCTGGCATTTGCAAAATAAAACTTTTTTTTTATGAAAAGTGAACATAACTCCATATAACTGTGAGAAATATACAATATGTCACTTGGCTCTTCAAATAAAAGGAGTTTTTATTGCTGCTCTTCTCACGAACGCCTTTAAAGCTATCCTCCATGTCCTGTTGTGGACACAGTCGAATACCATATATGTGAACAATAAGACGACAAACAACGAGAGGGAAGCTGGTAATATTAAAAAACAAACATATATGTATGTATAATGCGAAATATACTACCACAGTTCTTGTGTACAATGCAGAATTTAAACACATATATAGCGACAAATATGGGAACACTACGCCAAAGCTTTCAACGGTAACTAGTTAGTTATTGTGCATGATAAGTTTTAAGGTTAACTGCGTTCCAGGCATCGAAGCAACTGGAACTTACATGCCATTTAACCAAAATCTCACTTAAGATTTATTTAATATGCTTTACTTATAAGTACAGCTTCATATTATAAAGTGCCCGTGCATTTGTGCTTGGCTGTATTCAAAGTCCTGCTTTCGCATACATTTTACAACTGTACAAACTCCTATACGTACATATACATATATGAGTGTGTGTGTATGTGTGCTTAGATTTAAATCTCTCGCATATTTCAACGTCCGCGTAAGTAGCTGCGAATATGTAAATTCATGCTGACTACGCACTTCCTTGTGACTGCCCGCTAGTCCTTCGGCAGCGTGTTGATATAATAATTTGCTTTGTTAATGTGTTTGTTGTAGAATAGGTGTTGATACACTAATGCGTATTGTGTTGCCTGTTGCTTGCATGGTTGTGGGTTTGTTGATGTGGGATGTGGCAAATTGTTTGCATTTTATCTTGCCACAGATAGTGTGAGTTTATGCCACAAGGCAATTTGTGTGCCCACTTGACACTCGGGAATTCATATGTATGTAGAGTGGTGGCTTATTCCTCGGAGTAAATCTCTCTTAGCTTGAGTCAAAATTTATTAAATTTCATTAAGAGACGGTAAATTATTTTTAAGCGAAATACAAAAACTTGATTGTTTTTTCATCTTTAGTTTCTCGAATTCTCTTCAATTTGGCTTTGTTGTTGTTGTACTGGTAGAAGTACCTAAAAATGTTGATTATTAATCGAATTGACAGACATAGACCTGGTATAAATCCGGATCCCTTCTGCTTCATCATTAGTTACTTGAAGGGATTCAATTTTTCATGACCATTAACTTATGCATACCACATTCCCCTATGATACCTTCCAATGATATACCTTCCGTAATTAAGTTTTCAGAAATTTTATTATATGCGGATAATGTAAATCAATAAATACTTCTTATAACGAAAGGACTGAGTTACAATCGTTATTTAGTTACTTGGTTTCACAAAAATGATATGCCACTGAATATTAAAAAATGTAAAACGATGTGCTTTTCTCGTAGATCTGTTGACCCCTCTGCCTATGTAATACAAAATTTCAGTTTAGAGCAAGTTTTTAGCTTTGTTGATTTAGGAGTTACTATGGACCCAAAGCTAAATTTTAAGACTTAAATAAATTCAATAGTTTTAAAAGCTAAATGTGCTCTTAGGTTTGTTAAACGTTGGTCTAAAGAATTTAGTGATCCGTATACTATTAACATTCTTTTTACAGAATTGAAGTATGGCTCTGTTGTTAGGTATCTTAGTTATCATATACATTCTGATAAGCTAGACTCTGTTCAAAAACAATTTTTATACTCTCGCAACATGTTGCACAAGAGTATTATAGTTTTGTTCACATAACGGTCGTTTGTACCGCCCAGAAATAAAAGCGTTATATATGGGGTTATATATATATATATAAATGATCAGGATGACGAGTGAAGTTGAAATCCGGATGTCTGTCCGTCCGTCTGCCTGTCCGTCTGTCCGTCTGTTCGTGCAAGCGATAACTTGAGTTTGCTTTCGAAGATGGGCAAAATCGGTCCACTGCCACGCCCACAAAATGGCGAAAACCGAAAACACATAAAGTGTCATAACTAAGCCACAAATAAAGTTATGAAAGTAAAATTTGGAATAAAGGATTGCATTAGGGAGGGGCACATTTGGATGAAATTTTTTTTAGTGGGCGTGGCCCGCCTGTGGCTTCACTTATGGAAAAATTTTCGAAATCGGACTATAACTTTTCAAGGCCCCGGATGTCTATATGAATAACTCAGTGCCTAAGAGTAATTTTTCACCGAAAATATCGGCATATCGGGAATCAAAATTCAGAGGTGTTATCTTAATAAAATTAAATTAATAAATTGCGAGAGTATAAAATCTTCGGTCACACCCGAACTTAGCGTTTCCTTACTTGTTTATTTTCGCATTGGGTCAAGATTGAATCTTCCTCCGTAGTCGTAGAGAAATGCTAGGCATAATATTCCTAGTAAAACTTCTGAACTTTTGTAGTTCATTCCTTTTGCCTGATATTAAGTTTAATGTCCCAGTTTAGACCATTACTTCTAAAATCTTCTAGAACAAATTTTGAGTTAAACGAACCATTCCGCCGAATATGTCATGATTTTAATTCTCATTCCAGCACATTTGATCTATCTGACTCAATCGTTAGCATAAAAAAACTATTTTTTATTTTTAGTAAATAATTCGTAATTTTTATACTCTCGCAACAAATGTTGCTAAAGAGAGTATTATAGTTTTGTTCACATAACGGTTGTTTGTAACACCCAAAACTAAACGAGATAGTTATAGGGTTATATATACCAAAGTGATCAGGGTGAAGAGTGGAGTTCAAATCCGAATGTCTGTCTGTCCGTCCGTCCGTCCGTCTGTGCAAGCTGTAACTTGAGTAAAAATTAAGATATCTTGCTGAAACTTGGCACACTTATTTCTTGGCAACATAGGAAGGTTGCTTTCGAAAATGAGCAAAATCGGACCACTGCCACGCCCACAAAATGGCGAAAACCGAAAACACATAAAGTGCCATAACTAAGCCATAAATAAAGCTAGGGAAACAAAATTTGGTATGAAGGATCGCACTATAAAGGGTCATATTCAAATGTAATATTTTTGGGGAAGTGGGCGTGGCCCCGCCCCCTACTAAGTTTTTTGTACATATATCGCAAACCAATAGAGCTATATAAACCAAACTTTCTGCAGTCGTTTTTTTAGCCACTTCCTAATACAGTCCAAAAATGAAAGAAATCGGATTATAACCACGCCCACCTCCCATACAAAGGTTAGGTTGAAAATTACTAAAAGTGGGTTAACTCACTAACGAAAAACGTCAGAAGCACTAAATTTCACATAAGAAATGGCAGATGGAAGCTGCACTCAGATTTTTTTACAAAATGGAAAATGGGCGTGGCGTCGCCCACTTATGGGTCAAAAACCATATCTCAGGAACTACTCGACCGATTTCAATGAAACTTGGTTTGTAATAGTTTCCTTACAACCCAATGATATCTTGTGAAAATAGGCCAAATCGCTTCACAACCACGCCTACTTCCTATATACAAGAACTTTGAAGACGATCTGAATCGTTTACTTTACAATATATAAAGTAAGCACTAGTGAAGATATCGGTGCAGAACTTTGCACAAATACTATGTTTATAGTGTGGCAGCCCCATTCTAAAAATCGCCGAAATCGGACCATAGGTTTTTAAGGCCCCATATATCGAACACGAGGACCTCAGTGCTTCCAACCTAATATTATGGTTTCCAACTTTCAATGGATTTTATATAATATATATGACGAATATGTGGGTCAAATTGTGTATTATATAATATAAATAAAGTTAAATAAATAAATTGCGACAGTATTAAATGTTCGGTTACACCCGAACTTAGCCCTTCCTTACTTGTTTTTTATAATTTTAAATCTCAGCTGTAGCTGAGCAGTTTGAGAACTCGACGCTTAAAAATCTTTTGCCTTTCTAGACTCGGCAAATTCCGTCGTTTGCGGATTGCGCCCCACGCGTCGGTTGGGATTATATTCAACTATGAATATCTACAGATTTTTATTTATGAACGGAACATTTATGTAAAAACTATTTAGATGCAACAAGAAATCTTCTAAATTAATATATTTTGAAAACACTTGTCTTATTTGTTGCTCTTGTATATATTATTACTTTTTTTTCTATATACTGCATTAGGAGCGACCACAAATGTGTCTGGGTATTAGTTTAATACCTCTTCCCATTAATCCAATTGCGAAAGCCTCGCTCGTATCTTTCACCACAATATAATCGCACCACAATATAGTGCAGACATCGTTTGGCAAAAACAAAGAAATTAGAGTGGAAACTGTGAATGGGCGTCAGCACGACGGAATGGTACGGAATTCCCACACAAATTACAGCAGCGCTAACATTATATTCACATCATTTAATTTAATGAGGGTGTATTTTCGCAGAGCTTACATTCCAACAAATACACACATGTATGTATGTAGGTTGGTGCGAACAAATGTGTATAAATCCTTGCATACAAATTAAAGCAGAAAACATTTTGTTAACAGCTAATAAATGACGTCAGTGTGCTTGTGTGTCGCTGACGTTGTCCTTTGTATAATGAAAGTGAGAGAAGGGAGGTGGCGGTGAGGCAACCTAAGAGTGATGATAATTGAGAATGAAGGGAATCTCACTCATGCACAGGGGAGAACGCCCTATAACCTCCACTCCCCTTCGTACCTACACAAATGCAGCAAAATTAACTGTTGAAGACGTAAATTTGTGCGCGCTGCTGTTAAGGTGTTTGCCTTATTCTCAGTTTGGAAACATGACGGCTTGTAGGCTTCGTTGTCGGTTGAACACAATACGCTATTGACCCTCGCGGGCCGTTCACCAAGCCAGCAAGTTTGGAAACTGTAATTATTTTAAAGATTCTTTATGCTAAATACCGTTACACACAAAGCAAATGCAATGAACTTGATTTATGTAGAGCGATTAGGTCGGTTAAGGTAGGCCGAATGCCGCGGAGATAGCATCTGCGTATACATACATATACAAGTAGACACACGCGACGGCAGGCGCAGGTTGGTTTACTTTAGTGGTATTTAGGTGGGGAAATGGCAGCGGTGAAATTATATTTTATGCTTGTGAGTCGCTGCGGCATTTGCGGGTGGATTATTTCTAACGTCGGATGAATTATTGCTTTTAAATAGACAGCTACATTTTGAGATTTTAATAAACAATAAGCCGCAAGCAATTGTTTTATGAGCTCTATAAAATAATTAACTACATTGAAAATACGTAAATAAATCTTCAAAGCTTAAGCTATTAACCGGCTGTAACTGTTAATTGTGGATATTCTTTATTTCACACTGCATGTGTAAAATGAGTTGTGGAAGGTATTCCTTCTCAATTGGCTGTAGCCTGCACATTTACGGATGCAGTTCTCTAACATAATCTAGAGCGTATGCCGTATATTCCACTGATTGCACTCTATCTGGTCTTAAGATGTTTGAAGAGTAGTCGTGGTCTCGTCCTCAAAAATGGTGAAAACATTTCAGCTTCAATATATTTTGTATAAATTGCATCCAATTTTGAAAAATTTAGCCGACTTCGAAAGGAGGCCATTGTGGAACATATATTTTGAAAATATGCATGAAAGCGTTGATCAATTAATTTGGTCTTGATATGAGGGAACAATAGAAATTGATACGGTATCGCATCAGCAATATATTGTGGAGGGCGATCACTACCAATAATATGTTCATTTTTCATCCAAATCTACTTTTTGTGTTCAAAATTGGTTTGAAAATGTCTATTTTCGTTCACAATTAGGGTGTGCGAATACGGATTTTGCATATTTGTTGATATTTTCTTATACTAATCGACATACACCTTAAACGAGAGGTGTTCGTAAATTATGAGATTTAAACATTTTCAAGTCTTCAACTGGATACAAATAGTTTTTTAGCTTAAATAACTCAATAAAATAGTTAAATATTTCCCGTTAATCCCCTGTTAAAGTATATACAAAAGTTAGCTTTTCAATATACTGTGTTTGGCTCGAGTCTAAGTTAGTCCTTATTAATATGATTTATTTTCGTTTTTGTTACACAATTGCTTTAGTATGTTGATTGGGAATTGATTAAATCCGTACTTAAGCCACAAAGTTGCAACATGTAAGTTATCATTAATCTTTCTAAGTTGGGTTAAGTAAAATGAAATAGAAGAATACATATAGAAAGCTAAGCATCTTTATTCCACATAAAATTTGTAGAAACTGAAACGAAAAGTTACTTATGACTTACACATCCTCCATATATGTTGTGTCGGACAAAAGTCGAAATGGTCAGATGCCCGCATGTCTTTCGCTCGTAAAGGTTACAAAGCAACAAAGAAAAGCAATACCACGGGATGAAAGGTCATACAAGTGTCTGATTGTTTGAGGGTAAAATATACCCATATATGAAAATATCAACACCGACATGTAGGGAGTAGTCCTTGCTGTAGTGGTGTGTAATAAAGTTAGTTGTTTTTTGACATGTATTTAGATGTTACCTATAAACAAAGGCAAAATATAGGTAAATTTTAATAGAATTCTGCTTTTCACAAAATTGATACCGCCCACGCTCATGGCTGGCATCTATCACTTTAAGTGCTAATCTGGTTCCGTCGACAAATTTCACTATATGGCAAAATAAATATAAAATTTCACGGGTTTTGAGAGTTTAATTGTCAATCTTATTTTTATTATGTTGATATACATGCTCCTGAAGTACATTGCAATTTTTAGCGGTGTTCATTGCTTACTCTGTTCTGCTACAGACAGCTTTTTGTTTTGTAAAAAGCTCAAACTTCGTTGCTTGTTCGTGAATTATTGACCAAAACTAATACTGTAACGATGTCTCAGCCTCCTTATTCGCCATATATAGACCCCATGTGAGTTTTTCCTATTTCGAAAAATAAAGACAATTTATAGGGCCGTCGTTTTACAAGAAATTGCAGAAAGAGACAAAGATTATCCCAAAAATCGATTTTGAGAAGTGTTTCGACGATTGGAAGAAGAAGTAGGATAAATGCATGATATCGAATAGGGTCTATTTTAAAAGTGACATCATTAAAGTACACAAATGTATACATATTTTTTTCAAAGAAATTTAAATTCCTGTTATTTTTTCTCCACACCTCGTGTAGATTCACAAATCTATCGATATTCTTATAAACTTTTCTAAATAACAGGTAGGTAAATATATCACGCAAGTTATTCAATAAGTTTTTAAGTGGATATATATTTATCTCGTAATGCACATTCTTACGAAAACGCAAACAACCAAAAAGTTTTATTTTTGTGGCTCCCAAAATAAACAAAACAAAAAGTTTTTATTGCTTTATATGAGTTGCTGAACAATGGTAAGACGGAGCTTACGTTTTATATGCTTTCACTATTTTTTTTGTCGGATGCCCACATTAATTACTTATAGTTGAACGAAGCATTTAGCTTTTGTAGTTTTTTATGGTTGCGTATGGTTTCAAACTGGATTATTATGTGCTATATTAAATAGGCGAATAGGTCTGGAGGTGAATGAGGACAAGACGAAATATCTCCTGTCATCAAACAAACAGTCGGCGCACTGGCGTCTTGGTTCCCACGTCACTGTTGACAGTCATAACTTCGAAGTCGTAGATAATTTCGTATACCTGGGAACCAGTATCAACAACACCAACAATGTCAGCCTCGAAATCCAGCGCAGAATCACTCTTGCCAACAGGTGCTTCTTTGGACTGAGTAGGAAATTGAACAGTAAAGTCCTCTCTCGACGAACCAAAATCAAACTCTACAAGTCGCTTATCATTCCCGTCCTGCTTTATGGTGCAGAAGCTGGGACGATGTCAAATCAGATGAGACGACACTAGGAGTTTTCGAGAGGAAAATTTTGCGCAAGATTTATGGTCCTCAGAACATTGGCAACGGCGAATACCGCAGACGATGGAACGATGAGCTGTACGAGTTATACGACGACATTGACATAGTTTTGACATAGTTCAGCGAATAAAAAGACAGCGGCTACGCTGGCTAGGTCATATTGTCCGAATGGACGAAAACACTCCAGCCCTGAAAGTGTTCGATGCAGTACCCGCCGGAGGAAGCCGAGGAAGGGGAAGGCCTCCACTCCGTTGGAGGGACCAGGTGGAGAGCGACCTGGTTAGACTTGGAATCTCCAACTGGCGCCGAACTGCGAAAGAAAGAGAAGAGTCGCGCTCTCATCGATTCGGCTATAACCGGCTAAACGGTTGAACGCCAATAACAGACGTACATACATATTAAATAGGTAATTAGAGTTTTATATTTAATTCATTTCTAATATATGGCTATAGTTCATCTACGTACTTTTTAAAGTTATTAAAATTTTATGGTCATTGGAGCCACCCGCTTCCTTAAGTGTAACAAAGTTAACTAAATTCGGAATTTTAGTCCGTATTTAAATGATCGACATCGGCAATCGCGGAATGTCCTGGAACCGAGCTGTGTTGACAAAGTTGTACCATAGACAGAAGGGTGTTAGATGTGTATGTTAGACAGGATATCCAAAGAGGTGGTTCGGGGACTCTCTGCAATTAGGAATATAGTTCACTATGTCGGAGTCTATACTTAATACGTACGAGTTTAGTCTACTGCGGTAACCATAACGAAGTTACGCGAGGGTCACTCAGCTCTAGCGATCAATCGACATTCACCAGGAAAGAGTATAAATTTTGTCGACATATGACAGGATTGGACTATTGATGTTTCCAAGAAGTGGTTCTCATTTAAGCAGGTGACTACAAGAATAATTTCAGTTAAAGCAAAGGGAACGTTTTTTGTCATTTTAAATAGACTACGAAAATGCAAAAATTCATTAAAAAAATGTTTTGATCTACATTGACTGACAAATCATTTACATAGTGCAACAAAAGTGCACAGTATGAAAAGTCATCTTACTTTTTGTACAATCTCACATATGGGAATAGTATATGTATATGAAATCCTGAGTTCACATTATATATGTAATATGGTGAAGTTAAAGAAGCAAAATTTCAAATGTTACCGCAAACTTCAGACCAAGTACGAAAACTGCCAATGTATATTAAGAAATCAAGAACAGAGTAAAGTTTTACTATGTGTATGCATCAATGCCTCAGAGGCTATTTAAAAGGGTGCTAGTGTTGTCTTACACAATTGTCTCAGAGAGGAATTTTAAAATGGTAAATCTTAAATACATAGTTGTCATCATAGAATAATTAGTTGGAATGGTAAAAGTAGCATGTAAAATCCAACCTTGCCAACTGTCTGTTAGTTAGATTTGTATTATAAAATTATAATTTAGAAACAAAAGTGTATTAACCAAAATATGAAACTAGTAATTTTAACTAAATAAATCTATAAAGTAACTGAAGAAGATAAAGAGGAAATGTTACAAACTTTAATGCATTATTTTGTAAAATTGGCAACACTGTCAACCACCATGACAGCGCCCGCGTGAGATAAGCGCAAAGTTGTTATTACAATCTTCATATGGTCTGACTTTGCGGTTAGGTTAAGTGAAATTGAACGAAAACGAAAACGCACAAAACTGTGACAAATTGGTAGATAACGCACAAGTGAAGGAAGAAATCAAACGTCAGTTGCAGTTGCACAGTTTGCCACTTGCATATTGGACACAGGGAAGCTGTCAACACACACAGCATTTGCGGTGACGAATACTGGTTGCATATGTTAGTGTTCCAATAACTTTACCCAAATGTCAGCTGTGTGACTTTAATGTTCGGTAATAACGTTTACGTATATACGCAATATTATGTGAAGATATATGTATGTATTCTACCTAAGATAGGAAATAGATGTATGAATTTATGAATAATAAAAACAAGTGTTTTATAGAATATTTATTATAAATTCTAAAAATGGCTAAAATCGGGACATTACTTTTCCTAGCACCCATATACCTAAAATTATGTTCTCCCACATACGATGGGTTTTATATCGTATATATCAGTTAATATTTGAGATATGTTGATAAAATTAAATGGTGATAAAAGTTATTGAAATCGATTCAAGAATTACCCCAACCCTCATATATATTTGGGGTACTCACAAGTATTCAAGAATTCAAGAATTACCCCAACCCTCATATATTTTTGGGGTACTCACAAGTTGTCGTGAAGTGTCAAAAGTCATAAGTTTTGAAACTTTTACATAATTAAAAAAAAATGTTGCTGGATTGGTTACAAACAAATTTACACGTTTATGATTCAGTGCGCTATGTGTTCTTTTCGTTGTGTTTTTCAGTGAATCAGATTTTTTTAATTTGTCACAAGAAAATTATAAGGGGTGTTAGCTCAGGTGGTGGAGTACGGTGTGCTTCGTTTCGTATTTGTGGTTGGCCGTGGGGAAATAGAGGGCGCAATTGATTCCACACAAAGTAATCCAAAAAAAGAAGATCAAATATTCTTATAATAATTATAATTTTATTAAATTAATTGGAATTACACTTACCACGTCTGGATCGGTTGAGATGTCGCAAAGGAAGCAGGAGTAAGAAGAAGCAAAGCAAGAGCGCAAATATGCGTTCGAATTAAAACTTCGAAAAAGCTTCGAAGTAGTGATATTTCTTCTAACACAGACGTGGCAGTGAAATTAGGCGGGGGCGGCGTCAACATTCCGCCCGCCTTGCAGTATTACTGCAAATGCAGTTTACAATTAATTAATTATTACTTAAAACTAACATGCGACTGGCTCCTTTACTTCCTCTGGCAAGCGATGCATTTCTTGCAGATGGGGTGGCCGACGAGACGAATCGAGCCTGGTTCGGTCCGGGAAATGCCGCTGAGACAAATGGAGTCTTAGACGATCATTGCCATGCCACCAAACTGCATAGAAATTACCACATTCCGAGGTCGGTGAGACGACTCGAGTCTAACTCGATCCTGGGTAAATGGTAAATGTCAGAGGCGTAGGTAGCCAGTGCATTTTATTGGGCCGATATTATACGACGCCGGATATTACATATCCCAGCGTCGTATTTTGGGCGACGAGTTGTCCCACTGTCGCTGGTTGTAACCCTGGCAGTATGAGCCGGGAGTAGATGTCCGCTCCTAAAATTACCTCGACTGGCGCTGACTTGTAGAAGTCGTTGTCTGCGAGTCTTAGGTTCTGGAAGTGTTGAAGTGTGTGGTCTTCCAGAGACCTTACTGGCGTCGGTGGTAGTTGATGACATTGTATTTGTGCAGTTACGGATATTTCTGACTGTCCACCATGGTTGTCTCGAAATATGAGATCGCACACTCGGCTGTCTCCACGGGCTGGTGTGCGGAGTCGCAGTCGTGAAATAGTGGAGGCGAGAATGACAGTGGATGGACTGACCGGGTTAATCATGGCTCGCACTGTGATAAACCTGGTTGCAGTGCGTATCTTGATTAAGGCGGTCGGTGAAAGCGCTATTTTTTGCTGCCAAGGTAGTGTTGCGTGCCTATCTTTGATGATACGGCGTGCGTCTGCTTGACGTCGAGCACCTCGTCCACACCTTCTCTTCGGACGGGGGTCCGTGTAATGTCGCTGAGACGAATCGAGTCTCAGTCGATCGTTACCATGCCGCCAATCCGAATAGAAGTTACCAGCACGCCGAAGTCGGCGAGACGAATCGAGTCTGGCTCGATCCTGGGCGTGTGGTATGCGGGAGAGGCATCGTTGGTCAGAGCTTTCCCTTGGTTGCATGACTGATGCCGTCGGTTGACATGGTTGAATAGGTATCGAATCCGTCGTAGCGATGGTTTCCTCTTCCATTTCCGCTGCCTCGACTTATTGTGCCCATGTTAACTCTACGACATCCTCGTCTAGTTCTTCGACATCTGAACTAATGCCATGGAGCATTGTATGGTGAGGGCTGCCGCAACGTTTACAGCGTATTACGCTGTCGCACTCATCCTTTGAGTGGTTCGAGGCAAGGCAGTTGCTGCAATAGCGGTGTATTAAGGTTGTCCTCAGCCTATTTTCTGGGGACATCTGGCGAAATTTTGGGCACCAGCGAAGAAGGTGATTGTCTACACATAACGGGCAATTGATGGTCGTCATTTTGATAATTTCTTGAATGAAAAGAAAATTATTAAGGTGTGAATGTATGGAATAAGTTAACATTGATTGGGTAAAATGACAATTTTTGTGATAGGCCTACAAATTAAGCCGCGTTGAGTTTTGATGTCCACAACTCGAACTCGTTGGTCCATTCCTGGATATATATTGGTGATCCTGACCAATCTCCATTCATTTGGAGGTAAATTTTTATCACGAACTACCACTAGGTCGTTTACTTGGACGTTCTGTTGGGGATGTTTCCATTTCTTTCGTTTCTGTTTCAGTGCAATATGACGAGATGCTCCAAAAGTAGTTTCTGCTGGAATAACTTTGAATGGGAGTGCAACAATGTAACGCGCTTCGCTGTTTCTAATGGTTGTTTTTGAAAATAACCTGTCACAATATTGTTCTTCTACAGTGAAAAATGGTTTTTTAGGTATTTCTTCTAGTTCCTGGAATTTGGAAAGCTGATTATCTAAAGATACCTCGTTGAAATATGAGACGTAAGTCGGTTTATTCTTTGTTTCTTCGGAGGGAACAGAACCTGTTAAAATCCAGCCGAACACTGTACGTTGGGCAATGAGGGAACCAAAGATCTTTGATTTTACCCCGTTTAATATGATTTTCGGGTAGATATCCCCTCCGATCAACAAGTCAACCTTTTGACTCGTATGGAAATTATTATCCGCTAAGGGGATATTGGGTAACCTTTTAACAATTGAAGGGTTGAGTGATCTGGAAGGAAGCAGTCCAGTCAGTTTTGGTAGTACCAACGCTTCCGCTTCTAATTTTAAACCTTTGTTACGGGGCGAGCCAATCGTGATTGGACATACTGTTTGAACTCGTCCCGACACGGTATTATTCAATCCTGAAACTCGTGCGTTGACTTTCCTGCTTGTCAGATTTAAGCGTTTTTGCAAACTGCTGGTAATGAAGGTTCCTTCAGATCCCGAATCGATCAGGGCTCTGACAGTGAAGGTGTTGTCGTTGTGACATATAGTCACCATAGCTGTACCTAAGAGCATGCTTTGACTGGTCGGCACATTTGATACATTGGCCTTAATGGAGGCCATATGAGATTTAGTGGAAATCTCAGTAGGGTCTGTGCTGGAGGGTGACTGAGCTATTTCTTCACTCTGATCCCGGTGAATCATAGTGTGATGTCTCTGTTTGCATTTAGCACAGTTGAACATGCTTTTACAATCTTTGACTTCATGTGTGTCCGATAAACAGTTTAAGCAGACGTGAAGTTTTCTGACCGCATTTAACCTTGCGTTAGACTGCATCTCTATAAATCTTTGACAAGTTTTTAAAATGTGCGATTGAGATGAGCAAAGTTTACATTTAAGACTGTTTGTCTTGACGCGATGGGAATTTATGGGTTTGGACCCTGTCCTTGATTGCAAGGTTGGTGTCCGACCTTCACCATCAGCCGACTTAACCTTGGGTTGAGTAATCGACTCGCCTTTGAGGTTTGATACCCTCTCTAGCGTTTTAACCCGTTTGGTTAGAAATTTGTCTAACTCAACCCATTTTGGAATCTCTGAATCCGAATCCAGAGATTGTTCCCAAAGCGACAGTGTATAGTCAGGCAGTCGGATAGAGCACAAATACGTAAATAAGGCATCCCAGCTATCTATATTGATGCCATGTATTTGTAAAGCTGAAATGCAGCTATTTATCTCCCGCTGTAAATTTCTGAGTTCGGCCTCAGATTCAGTTGAAATGTGCGGAAGCTTGAATAATAAATTTAATTGTGTATTGACAAGAACTCGCTTGTTTTCATATCTACACAACAAATTATTCCAAGCCAATGCGAATCCATCATTCGTCAGAGGCGCTTTCGAAACGATAGCTTTCGCCTCACCTCGGGTTTTTTGATTAAGGTGGAATAACTTTTCGACTGGGGATAACCTCGAGTTGTTCCCATAAATCGCGGCAAATAGATCCCTAAATGAGGGCCATTGCAACACATCGCCATGAAATATTTCTGTATCACATGGCGGTAAGTTGAGGGAATACCTCACGGGTTCTGCCGTTTGTTGCAACCGTTCAGGTTGAATTGCTGTTGAATTTGAACTAGGGCTTTGGTTGAACCCCGTGAGGTTGTGCATGTGTTCGCCCATCAAGGCCGCGCAACACACATATGCGTGGTAACTGTTTGTATATTTAAGTTTTATGTCCTCAATTGTTTTTGTATCGGAAGTATCCACCTTTGGCAAACACAACTTGTATTCCGACTTTACCTCTGCCCACAGAGATTTCAGTTCGGCTTGTTGTACTTCAAGAGAGTAGGCACTTTGGTTGTTTGCAGTTGGAGCAAAAGACTCCTCAAACTCCAGTATAGCGTCTGCAGCTATCATAAAGGCCTTGATGGATTCCATTGTATTTGACAATTTAACCGAAACTGCAAATATGTTGCGCAAAATCGTTTCTAAAACTTTAAAATTTGATTTAAATTTGAAAAAAATTGCAAATATGTTGCAATAAGTTTAAGAGTTACAGCACCAATCACGGAAAACTGCAAACTGAATTAACGCGTTGTTTAGTTGTGAAGCGTACAAATCTTTCGAAATAAAAAATTATAAATTTAATAAAAGTCAAGTTCAAGTTTCGTGAAAATTTATTTTTCAAAGTGCTTGCTGGGTAATCGTACCAATGCACTTGCACGTCTAGTCTTCGAATAGATACACGAACAAAAATTGATATGTGCTAAGTCGTTGATATCAATGAGTTGCGCTCAAATTTGTTTGGAAAGTGCTTGCTGGGTAATCGTCCCAATACACTTGCACGCCTAGTGTTCGTATAAATACACAAACAAAGATTGATGTGTGTTTAGTCACTCTTTATTTAAAGCAAATTACAAATAAAATTCACAAGTACTTATTTTAATTCTATCACTTGCACTTTGGCTTATGGGGTTATCTCCGCACTAATGCAATGTCCCTTTTGTTGCTGTCCTTTGGCTCTGCCTGCCTTTGCTGCTCTGCCTTTGCTGCCGGCCTTCTGTGATGGCTGCTGCGCTGCTTTGCCTTTGATTGCGTCGCTCACTTCAACGCTGTTTGGGCTATGTGCTTTTTGTTCTTTTTTTTTTTGTTTTACTTTTCACTTATCACTCGCGTAACTGCAGCTGCGGTATTGCTGCTTGCCTATATTGCTATTCGAACAATATGAAAAGGCAGATTTGAGCGACTAGACTCAAATTAACTACACAAAAGGACCGAGAGAGATTTGTAACGAGAGCGTTACTGCAGCTACTGTATTGCTGCTTGCCTTTATTGCTATTCGAGCAATATATGGAAAGGCAGAGTTGAGCGACTAGACTCAAATTAGCAAGACGAAAACCGAGAGAGATTTGTTGACGCTCCAGACGTTGTTTGTGCGTCCAAGAAAATTAAATTTCGAATAACAGATATTGTTAGAATATATAAAGTGATTTAAATGACGAGTGCAAGGCGAGGTGTATTTATTGTTGTACTTAAACGAAGTACAATACAACCTGCAGTGTGCGAGTTTTTGTTGGTAGAGCGCCAAAAATAAGTTTCGGTCTCTACTTCACACCGCACAATTAGTTTTGTACATACATAAATTATGTACAAATTTACTAATTTATTGCCTTATAGCTTGCAGAGCACAAGTCCAAAATATGTTTGGCTGTAACCTTGCGTGTTACTAATTCAGGCGCATCAATGCACTTTTCACTTTAAAAAATTCAACTTGTTACCTGTTATCCGGCTCGAAGGACCAATGTTAGCTCAGGTGGTGGAGTACGGTGTGCTTCGTTTCGTATTTGTGGTTGGCCGTGGGGAAATAGAGGGCGCAATTGATTCCACACAAAGTAATCCAAAAAAAGAAGATCAAATATTCTTATAATAATTATAATTTTATTAAATTAATTGGAATTACACTTACCACGTCTGGATCGGTTGAGATGTCGCAAAGGAAGCAGGAGTAAGAAGAAGCAAAGCAAGAGCGCAAATATGCGTTCGAATTAAAACTTCGAAAAAGCTTCGAAGTAGTGATATTTCTTCTAACACAGACGTGGCAGTGAAATTAGGCGGGGGCGGCGTCAACAAGGGGTACTCACAAAATGTGTACTTTTTTAAATTTTCAATTATGACTTATAACTTTATGAATGTGAGTACCCACAATATATAAAGATTTTCGTTATTTAGTCGAATATGTAGTTCAATGTAGTTCAATTTGGGTGTATGAATAAATTGAGAGAGTATAAAATCCAGACCCAGGTTGTAGTCGTAGTCCTAGTCGTGGTCGAGGTCGTTGGTCACAAGATAATAAAAAAAAATTATAATAATTTTTGCTCAGTAAATTCTTGAAGCGCACATAGTTTTGAAAATTGTCTGATATTAAATACTATTTACGTACACTGTATGCTCATTTCTATATGTGTGTATAGATTTGTTTTGTGTGGCATGCCATAATGTGGCCGCATAAACGTTTGCCCATTTTTCCACACTTTCAATAACAACGCCTTACTATACTTATTTGGTTTGGACTTTTTTATTTATTTAAGCGTTATTTCCTTCATATTCTGATTCTTATGACTGCTAGCAAAAACCTGGCAATTTTCCGCCACTAGCGCTACAATCGCTGCAAGTGGCACCTGCTTTCCGGTTGAGCGAACGAAATGAAACTGAGGCACAAACACGTGCACACAACTCCAGCCAAAGGAAAAGACTCTGGCTATGTGAATTGACACCCATAATTACACCTTTGCCGACAGCACGGCAAGCATTTATATATATCTAGTTACACCGTTTACCTTAGTTTTTCTTTAATATTCTTTTACTATTTTTTTGTCTTAATGTCCAGAATTTCGAAATTTGCTTTTCTCATTTTAAGCGAATTCCACCTTTGCTTTCCAGTGAAAGTTTAGTCTAGAGCTGTATGTTGGTTGGACAGTTTCTAGTGAAGGCTTTAGCATTAGCAAAGTGTTCATACTCCACTTAAAGCACTCGACTGTAACCGCCAGTTGCCGCCGTTGAAATTTATCTACCATTCATCTAAACGCCATTTATATGCCTCCACTTGACACCTATGTGCATACATACATACTTACATATACCCACTCGACGAAATTCGCCGACAATATTTTTCTTCACGCTGCATATCATTTATCAGTCTTGACGACAAATTTGTCATTCCGAAATCTGTCAATTCCTGCTTTATTAATATTACACCGCACACAGATTTCCAGCCGCTCGGCTATGTGTTGGTCTAGTCGAAATTCTTAGCCTCCATTCCTTACCTTTCCATGCACATAATACAAACATAGACACAAAACCGTATGCTTTGGTTCCACTTGAAGGTTCACTTGGTTGTGGCCGTTTTACTACAAACATTTATTCTGTGGTGGCTGATTTAACATTTTAAGAGTCAATTTATCGTTGGCCTGAGTAAATATTGCAAGTGTGTTCCTCACGTATCGGCGCACACTCAAGCGCTCGGTAATAAGTCGCGTCAATTTGATATTCGTTCGACTTCATGCTGACAATAGAGGTTAGTGAGGTCACTTAAGTGATTGAGGGCAAACGAGCTTTGGAAATGGACGCAATGGCACAGTGGGGTATTTTAGATGTTTCACTCTTAAATTTTATTCATGCCAAGACAACGTTTTAATTCCATCAGAATATTTTATACTATTTTATGGAATATGGTGAACAAAAGTTCGAACCATTGCAAAATTATTCACAATCTTCGATAATGTACAAGAGTCTTCGCGTACCTCGAAGCAGGGTGAAGTACTCTGTTCGACCTTTCTTTCTTAGTATAACAGGGAATCCAAGTAGCGTAAAATGAATTGTAGACCTTGTTGTTTGGAATGGTAAAACATGACACAAACCATGACCGACAGCTTTACTGCCCAATATTTCAGACATGATATTAATCATGTGATCTCTTGAGATGTGTTTTGTATCAATTATCTCGGCCAACTTCAATCAGTGATCTGCCAACACAAAGTCATACACTTCGGCACGCTATTCTACGTGGTAATCGCATTCGGAGCACATGGCAATGGTTCATCAAAAACCGATGAGTGGACATATTGAAAATGTTTAGCTCACCCTATGTCCAGCGTTATAGAAAGGATAGAGTGACCGATATAACTTTATCTCAATTTTTCTTCTCAATCGCATATTGACAGTGGTAGATTGAAAACTAGTGTGTGGGAAGTAAACTAAATTTGATTTTTTTTAATTTACTACTTAGTTATTATTCATTTGAGAATGACCATTGTTGAATTCCGGTTCAGGCCAGTTGCCAGTTGAAACAGGTAAAAAGGGATAAATTTGGGTGTAATCACACATTTTATACCCCAGCAATTTATTCATTTAATTTTATTAAGATAATGCATAATTTGTCCTTGTATTCGGTATGAAGTCCACAGTAATACATTAGATATATTATAAGAGGGATGGAGTAATACCTGGACCGTTTTAACTAATTTTCACTACTAAGCTATACTATATATTACTTAATTTGTTTGACGAAACCTAATATAATGTATGTATATGGCAGCTAGGATAAGTTTTGACCCGGTTTTAACCATTTTTGAAACAGCGGCGCAAGATTAAAAGATAAATATTATCTATTAGTTTCTTTAAAATAAAATACATATGTATGTATCTATATCTATAATATAAAAATGAATCGCAAAATGTGTTGCTAAGCGCATAACTCGAGAACCTATTTCGCAAATTCTTTGTTTAGAATGTTTTTAGAAGCACCGGGATGGTTCTTACAAAAATTGCCTGAAAAAGTCTTAAATCCACAATTTTCTAATTACCCATACAAACAATTTGTGTCGTTAGTCTCGAAAAAAGTCGAGAAGGGCCAAACCGAATCTGGCTAATTTTAGTTTTGAAATATTTATGGAAGGGTAGGGAAGGATTATAAAGTATGTAAATATCGAAAAATTGTGAGGAAGATAACAAGAAGATGATTTTATTTGAATTGACAACAAAATTAAAAAAAAAAATAATAATAATATTTTGAAAGTTGTCATTGTTGCTTTGTTAAAATATTTTTATCATTGTTCAATTGTATAAGGCTGTGTCGATAGCCCAAAACAATTTGTAACAAGTAGGGAAAGGCAACCGAATATTTTATACTCTCGCAATTTATTGATGTAATTTTATTACACACAATTTGAAATAAAGTCCAATAGAATAACGATAATCAGCATATATAGTACATGAGGGTTGAGTTAATTCCTGAACCGATTTCACTCATTTTCAACACCCAGTTATAAGGGGAATAGGGGCAACTTGGCACCTGTTAGTAGACAGACAAACGGCAATTCGGTCTAGAAATTACTCCTAAATTGCAAATCAACGAAACACCAGTCGGCAAAATCGCCAAAAAAAAGAGCTATAAAGAAGATTTTCAAGATATTCAAGTCGCTGGAGGTACTGCACAGGACTTTAAAAGATTTACGCGACAACGAAAATATTTTTGGTGAAGCCATGATTCTGTTGGCAGGTGATTTTCGCCAGACAATTCCTGGATCAACTGTTGCTGACGAACTAATCACATTCCTAAAATCATCTAATTTGTGGCGACACATGAAGAATCGCCAATTAACAAATAACATACGAGAGTTTTTCCAACAATATCATACTGCAATTGAAGAAATAGTTGAAAATGGTAGCGACGCAGTTGACATCTCGATGGATTAATAACATTTTTAACGGGTTTCTGTCACTTCATGGCCTCGAAAGAGGAGCTTATTCATCGTGTTTTTCCTGACATGAAACCATAATATAATAAACATAAATGACTGATGGAATTACCTATATTGGTGGAAAAAAAACAAGGATCATTTTGATCTTAATGCGACAATTTAGAATTTCGTTAAAGGAGAGTTGACACAGCTACAAACCAGGATGACGTATTCAATTATCCCACAGACTATTTTAAATTGCTGGACTATCCCCACTCACTTGCAATTAAAAGTAGTGTGAGTTGTCATCATGCTGCGTAACATAAATCAACATCAATTTTTGCAAAAGAAGAAGACCGGCTGTGAAGAAGGTAATCAAAATCGTCACCAAAGCCAAGATGAAGCCAACTATGAAATTTGGTCATTTGTTACTTTCTCCAATATACGATTAAAAAAATCAAAGTTTTACAAATTATGATGATTTACGCTTAATACAGATCTACAATAATGTCTGTCAATCATTTTAAAATTTATCGGCTATAACGTTTTCGTCTTTATGCGTAAGAATTTTTTCTCTGCATTGAAAGATTTACTAATTTAATGTATACCTTAGCCACAAAAACGTGTGGCCGGGGCTGCTAGTATACATATATATTAAATTGTATCGAAATTTATATTCATAGGCACTGAAGTGGTTTGTTTTATACATGGGGCCTTGAAAAGTTATAGTCCGATTACGACAATTTCGGATCAATCCGTAATCAGAGTGTCATGAAAAAAGATGTACCAAATTTGGTTGAAATTGATCTCGAAGCTCCTGTGACATGGATATTCTGCTCCAAAAGTAGCCGACGCCAAGCTCTTGTATCAATCTGTGTGTATCTTTTTTCTACCATTATATCTGCATAACTTAGTACCATCAGAAGTTGATCGATTCGTTAACTCAACTGTAGCTACTAACTGTATCTGATTTCACCCATTTTCATGGTTCGTGATGCGATACTGAAGGAAAATGCCTGTAAGTTTGGTTTATAAAGCTCTGATAATTCGGGAGACATGTCTTCGAGTTTTAATTATAATTGAGGAAGTAAATTCGTCTTGATTGTTGACTTGATTTCAAAGCAATATAACACTAAGTGTATCTCCTACAAATTGGCTCTTTAGAATTACTATATATTTATATAGCTCCGAGTTATGAAAGAAGCACACTGTACACTTCATATGAGCAATCCAATCAAGCGAATATCACCGACACGCAAAAAATGTGAAAGTGTCAACCAGATTGTAATCGCATTCGGTCTAACCCCACCGCTATAAAATCCCATTCCCACACATGCACTCACATAAACACACATCTTTAAAGGACAGTATTTCATTGCTGGCATACCTTCAAACATATAAATATTTTTATTGTTACGGTTTGAGGCAATTTTTGGTTGCCCTTTTAGTTATCCTTGATGATGCTTATGTTATTTTATAGATGACATAATTTTCCAAAAATACAGGTGACATAGTCCACACCTTGGTGCACGCACATATCGACACACATAAGTATGTAAGTAAGCAAGCAATGGTTTGGCATAAATGATGTGTGTACGTATGTGGTGCTAAGTTATCTCCAGACATATCTCTGCTGCACCTTGACACTTTTTTAAGGAGCACATTTTTATTGATGACATAAATAAGGAAAGGACAAACCAGCGCAAGCATATGCTTATAAAATGAGCACATATATATCAGTAAGAGGAGCACATCAGATTCACACACGCACGCACATAATCGCATATGCCATTACGCATAAAATGTTGTCAACGAAATGGCAGAACATGAAAGTGAAGTAAACGCATACGCTTTACGCATACGAAATACCAAGGACCAGCAGCTTACGGGCATGCCTAAGGCAAGCAGGTAAGGCGAGGCGGCGAGCGTAACGGTAACATTGCTTTTACGAGATTACTTATGTTGCACTAATGAAATGATGTCCTTTTCGTAGTGTTTCGCCACGCCGTGGCCTTCGCTTCGTCTTCGTCTCCGTCTTCGTCATTTTGACTTTTATGATACATCTACCATATTCCAAAAATTTATATTTATTTAGCGAGGGGAGGTGAGTGTGTGTACTCAGGCGCGTGATAAGTTTTTGTTTACCGAGTCAATGAAGCGAACGAATTGATTTTGGGACAAATGCTCGATAGCCAAAAGATAGTGTCGGTGTCGGTGTCAGAGATATGACTTTTGAGCGCACAACAAGACTGCTGGAGTGGAGACATGCCGTACACGGGACGAGGAAAAGTAATTTAATGATAAGCGTAATCATTCTCTGACTGGCTGGCATGGTGTTTATATAAGAGATACGTATCAGATGTCCTTCGTGTGAACGCGCTGCCACTTTGAACGAACACGCGGAAAATATTATTGGTAATAAAAAAATACTTAAACTGATGAACATTGCCGCGGTCGTCTTGAGCTATCAATAATCGAATTATGTTCATGCATAAACCTATCAAATGATAATTCTATGAATTTTTATTGGCAAATTATGTAAAAGTGATTTGAATGAGACGCTATTACGAGTCTAGGTGGCAGCAATGCACGTGAAAAAAGTACAATAACAGTTTTAGAAAGCAGCTGAAATGAACAAAAAATTGTAAAAAGACATTACATTAGCGTGTATGCCAGGCAAACGGGTGCGGATTTACGATTGTAGCTGCACTTGGGCCGAATATAGGAAGCACATAATTTTTACAACGGAAGTACACATTGAAAATAAGAAGCTAGTGATAATCAGAGTGACCCACTATATTTTTTAAGTTTTCTTGAAAGTGGATATAAAAATGGATAAACTTTATACATTCATGAATGTATCTAAAGAAACACATTTTCTTAAAAATTTAGAATTTTATAAAAAAGCTTAAAATTATTGGTCAGCACCAAATAGAAGTATAAGTGTCAGAATTGGTCCATTTTGGAAGAATTTATTGGATTTGAATTGTTTTGTTATGGTTTTTTAACAAATAATTAATAAACAATGTATTAAACTGCAATTTACGGATATCTAACTATTTTTATTGAAAAACATATAATACCTCTAAGTAAGTACTCGAATAAACGAAAAATTCGTTATTTCGGAAAACTACTGTATCTCGAAGACCTATCTAAAATTCCATCAAGATCGGTTCAGTAGTTCTCGAAAAATCTTGACAACCGACTGTTTTGAAGTCAAAGCTCACTAGAGCACGCAACTTATTCAGGCTGTATCTCCAAAACTATTACTCGACCGACTTGAATTTTAGGTCATTATTCTATTATTCTATTTTCTAAAATCAGGATGCAAAATAAAATTTTTCAAGCCGAGTAATTTTACTTAGTGACAATGATTTTGAGAGACGAGCAAGAAACATCATTTTTCAATAGACACTTATTACTTTGTTTCAGCCATAACAGGACCTAATTTACAGTTGTTATGCGAAAAATATGTGTTTTAAAACATTTTTTGAAGTTCTCAAGGATGTATTTATAGCAGTAGAGTTCTAATTGAGCAGTACCAACCGTTGATTAAATGGAAAAATTTTGCTACTCATTTAAAACATATTCAATTGAGGGCTTCGACTCCACTCCTGGTAACCACGCTCAAATACATGTGTACATACATATTTCTTACTAAGAATCTCTGGCAATCGCGACGGCAAGTAACACCTGCTGCCTTTAACTGAGGCATTTAGGCGCAGGATGAAATAAAATGACGATATTCAGTTGGCACACATAAATACTTAGTTTCAAATAAATATTAGCATTATATTGGGGTTTGGCTCAACATTCATACCAAGCGGACATGTTACACGAATGGGCATGAAGCTAAATGCATATTTATTTGTAGAAACGAAAAAGCCAAACAAACAAATAGACGAAACAAATTTTGAAGTGCAGTTGGTAAAAGATTTGCTTTAATGTACATACGTGCATTGCTAACGGATTATACAATTCCAGCTGAGTTTTAGGACTATAAAATGTTTTTTTGATTTTGCATATACTTTTTTCTGCAAAAGAATTGCAATATCTGTGGTATATAAATGTAAAATTGTTGCGTATGCACTCAGCTATCACTGTTGGCTGATTCAAAATGTATTCTGTGGTTACATCTTAATTACACTTTTGGCTTGCGCCCGTCGTTAGTTGCCAGTTGACCTGACCCACATATGTATGTTGCAGCAACCAAAACAATGCGTCCATACAGTAAAACGAAAAGAAAATGTAAAAAAGAGTTGTAACCGAAGTTCGTGGTATCTTTATGAGAAACAGTAAATTGCAAAAATTCGTATGTGTGTGCACATATCCAACATTCGATTGCGATGCTAGGAAAGGAAAAAAGAATATTCTAATCAAAAACATCAAATTGAGGCATTCACTCCACAGCACACTGCGTTTATAAAGTCGATCGGCAAAGGGTTTAATTAAAATTGTTTCATGACCTGGGCGCAATAAATACACCACAATAATAAATCTGTTCTTGCATAGCTTTTAGTTAAAAAATAAATAGTTAAACTTCTAAATATTAATGCAAAGAGTAAACTAAAGTAACTAGATTCACTACGTGTCACAAACTTTGCATGCAAAAAGGAGAGAGTATTACATAATTAAAGGGTTACATGGGTTAAACGTATTTAACGTTTTTATACTCTCGCAACAAACAAAGTTGCTAGCAACAAAGTTTGTAACACCCAAAACTAAACGAGTTAGATATAGGGTTATATATACCAAAGTGATCAGGGTGAAAAGTGGAGTTCAAATCCGAATGTCTGTCTGTCCGTCCGTCCGTCCGTCTGTGCAAGCTGTAACTTGAGTAAAAATTAAGATATGGCAGATGGAAGCTGCACTCAGATTTTTTTACAAAATGAAAAATGGGCGTGGCGTCGCCCACTTATGGGTCAAAAACCATATCTCAAGAACTACTCGACCGATTTCAATGAAACTTGGTTTGTAATAGTTTCCTTACATCCCAATAATATGTTGTGAAAATAGGCCAAATCGCTTCAAAACCACGCCTACTTCCTATATACCAGAACTTTGAAGACGATCTGAATCGTTAACTTTACAATATATAAAGTAAGCACTAGTGAAGATATCGATGCAGAACTTTGCACAAATACTACCTTTATAGTGTGGCAGCTCCATTCTAAAAATCACCGAAATCGTACCATAGGTTTTCAAGGCCCCATTAATCGAACATGAGGACCTCGGTGCTTCTAACCTAATATTATTGTTTCCAACTTTCAATGGACTTTATACAATATATATGACGAATATGTGGGTTAAATTGTATATTATATAATATAAATAAAGTTAAATAAATAAATTGCGAGAGTATAAAATGTTCGGTTACATCCAAACTTAGCCCTTCCTTACTTGTTTATTTCTTGAAATTCTAATAATAATGTCCTAAATTGTCAAATCCATCCGATTAGTAGTTTTAGACATACCATCTGAAGAAGTTTCAAAGTCGGTTCTCAAGATTTCTTGAGATTTCTTGAGAACTACTGAACCGATATTGATGGAATTTTAGTCAGGCGTTTGATCAAATTACGATGACTTGGACAAAAGATTATGTTTCCAATTTGTCTTTAAAACATATTGATATATATCTTTCTTCTTTTATAATATAATAGGTATGTATGTTTGAAACAACCAAGAGTACGATAACTGCCTAAAGCTTAACGCCAGATATACTAATTTCAAGATGATAATAATATAGTAGTACATCAGTCGAAAATTTAACAGCAGGCTTGATGCTCATGAATATAAATTACATAGCAGATGAACAACTTGATAAATTTGAACCGAATTTGGTCAGAATGATCTGTTATAATAGAACGAAATTTTACTTTCGGGGATATTTTCAATTTCCTTAGTTTGAGAATCTCAAACATTATCAGCTAATAGCTAGTGTATATACTCTCGCAACAAAATTGTTAAGAGAATATTAGAATTAATCTGTCCGTGCAACGGATAACTTGACTAAAAATTTAGATATCTTGACGAAACTTGGTACACATGTTTCCTGGGACTATGAGAGGGTTGCTATTAAAAATGGGCGAAATCGCACTTCGCCACGCCCACAAAACAACGAGAACCGAAAATCTATAAACTGTCAGAACTAAGTCATAAATAAAGTTAAGAAAGTAAAATTTGGTATGAAAGATCATACGAAGGAGGGGCATATTTGGATGTATTTTTTTAGTAGGCGTAGCCTCACCCCCAAATAGGATTTTTGTAAACATCTCGCAAGCCAATAAAGCTATATAAACCAAACTTTCTGCAGTCACTTCCCTTACGTGAAATCGGATAACTCACATACAAAGGTTGTGTTGAAAATTACTAAAGTATTTTATCTCACCAACGTAAAACGTCAGAAACACTAAATTTTACAGAAGGAATGACAGAAGAAAGCTGTATTTAATTTTTTTCTCCCATTGAAAATGGGCGTAGCGTCGCCCACTTATAGGTCAAAAACCATATCTTAGAAACTACTTAACCGATTTCAATGAAATTCGGTAAATAATACTTTTTTTAACACCCTGATGACACGGATGAAAAATGGGCGAAATCGGTTCACAAATTTTGAATTCCATCTGTTTCCTTCACTTTATAATATATACATTAGGAACCAATGAAGATAGCGGAATAAAACTTTACAAAAATACTATATTTGAGCGGAAACAAATACCACATGTGGAAAAATTGTCGAAATCGGACTATAACATTTCAATGCCTCAGTATAAAATTACATAAATAAATTGCGGGTATATAAAATGTTCGGTTATGTTCAGAATGATCTAATAGATCTGTGGGACGTACTTTTAGAATTTGGTAGTTGCAGTGAATGCCAGTATTCCTGTTTTATGACTTATTTTTGAAATAAATATGTCAAGAAGATCTCAAATAATTTTAACAACATGTATAGTCTGAAACCAATTAATTCTTTGGGGTCAACCACGAGATAAAAATAAAAGTGATTTTTATAGAGTCGAGCCCTTTGGAAGTGGTATCTCTTGAAGCATATAGAATTTGCTTAAAATACTTCTCAGCAATTTAAGTATATTACGGCGCACCCGATGGGCACAAGCCTCCTCATAAAAAAACTAAACGTACAAACAAACATGCAAATTGCGATTGCCAACTTTTATGAATGTCGGCACTTACGCGTGAAATTGTAATAAAGTTCCTCTTTTCGGCTCGCCTGCCAACCAGACAAGCGGCGACTACTGCAATTTGGAAAGTAATAATAAAGTGAAATTATTCATGTTGTAAATTTGTAATAAAGTGAAATATTGCAGTGCATTTACGCATATGAACGAACAAACATATGAAAATATTAATTTGGTAAACGCAAAGCCAGCGTGCGCCTTTTGCCCCTTGCATCTCTGAACTCAGACGAATGTGAAAAAATGCACTTCAATGGGCTTCATTAATGGCCCAGCGAAAGCACCGCGAACACACACACACCCTTACAACTTCATATGCATATCCACAACCCCGCTTCTATGGGTTCTTATTTGTTTATAACAAAAGCACAAATATTGGTGGCCGAGTGGGATCGAGCAAACATGTAAATAATGGGCAGCTACAATGACAGGCGCTGGCCATTTCTGTAGGTGTGATTGTGGGAAGGTGGCCGAAAAATATAGGCAACACAGTTTGCGTCGAAAATAAAGTATGTGAAAATATTCAGAAAAAACTATCAGAGTATGAAGATAACATTTATTACAAATATGTACATACACATTTGTATTTCGTTTATACCGAAAGAACATATGCGTTGGTTTCATAAAATTGTATACTCTCCGACTTAACGCAAGGGTACACCAAAGGCTTTAGATATGATTATGTTATTTTAGAGGTTGATACTATTGTAGTGGGCCAAAGGATGTTGTGATGCAATAAATATTTCGATATCTGCGGCATATCATTGGATTCGCTCAATCTTATAGTATATTATAGTTATAATTTTCTTTTCACTATGGACAGACAGTTCGACGCTCTTTAAATAAAATTGGTATGTTTCCTGTGGTTAGGCAAAATAATCAGAAAAAAAAGAAAGCTTTATCGGAACGAAATTTTAAAGCTAGGCTTAAGTTTAGCCGAGAACAGAAATATTGTGCAATTGAGGGCAAGAAAAGAGTCCAAAATTAACAGGTTCCAATCAGATGGTAAGGCATATTTCCGCAGTAAAAACTTCTGCGTGGACAGGTAAAGGAAACTATCAAATACGGCGGCGACGGTTTGATAATGTCTAAGGTCTAAGTGTATAAGTGCAAAACTGTCAAAATGACTTGTAATTGTATATCTTCGTTTAGGTATAGGATAAAGCTGTTCTGTTTTTAATAGATTAAAGTTGAATCTTGATTTTGGTGAATGAATGTTTCAGATAATGCAATTTATAGGGATTTTTATTCGCATTCTGTGAACATGTTCACGGTTTTGCTCCCCACTATTTACTTGAACGGACGGACGGACATCCATAAGGACATTTTGATATATATAAATTTCAATCCTACTCGTTAACATAGTATACAAATTGTGCAACGTCAATCATTTAAAATATCCGAAAGTTCTATTTCGTTCTGTGATATATGAATTAATTGTATTGCTTCCATTGAAATGCAATTTTTTCATAATTTTAACAAATCTGTCGAGAATATGCTACCTATGTGTATACAAATGTGCACTGCAGATTTTTCTCCTAATCCATGCAAATTCAGTACTATGTTCACTGAGCCGCTCTTTATGAATTCACACCACGCCTCTCTCACTGTCCCCCATCTTTGTAGAATTTCTGTTTGCCGCAGCAATGAACTTGAAAATGAATTATAAACTTCCTATTGAGATTCCATAAATCGAACTTTTTGCCGATTAAAGTGGTGTCTAAGGGCCCGAATGCAGCCAGGCAGGCAGGCTTGCTTTAAGGGATTAGGATGGATTTCAAATGCTACACACCAAACAACGCATAACTAAATAAATTGTGAAAGTTTCAACAAATATGGCTGCAAAGAGAAAATGCGATTATCAACGTAAAACTATGCTCAACTGCAAAGTTTAGAAAGCGAGCAGGCAACAGCAGCAGAACGGTTGTAATCTATTTCGGAACCTAACTGTGAACTTGTGTTTGTGCGAAAGTGCGGGAAGGGAATAATAACAAGACATCAAGTAGACAGATGGGAAATATATACTCAATTCAAATGCAATGCAGTTGATTGCGGCCAGAGATTAGAGTAGGCACAGCCACAGTGGTCAATCGTTGGACACGAAACCATATAGAAAGTATGTATGCCGAAGCTGACACTCTAGTTAAAGCAATATAAAGCAGAAATGCAGAAGTGGCAGTAGCCTATGCTCAATTGCATACGTACTACAAGTTTGATATGAATATCGGTGTGCTGGGAATGTCTATCTGTTTACAACTTACTTTGTGCATTTATCTCATTTAAGGTATCGAGAGATCGGTGTTTTGTTTTGGAGGCCGCACAAAGATTGCATTTCATATGCTTAGTACGCCAGGGATTTGTGACCGATTACTAGCAATGAATTGCACTTGTGAATGCAAATTTTGCTGTGTGCGCCACAAAAATCCAATCAAAATCGGGCTCATTGCGGGCAACAGAAACAACTTCAGTTACATCAAAAACTGTTGCATTGCAAACACGGTTATGCCATTGCTGTTCAACGCATTTCGAACTTATTCCTTGGACAACACAGCCTTTCTGGTGTTGTTGCATAAACACCAGCGTATTTATCTGTAATTTCTGAAGTTTTTGGTAGCCTCAGTAGAACGCCTCATTTGCATGCTTTTTATATTCTTTAGTGGAAAACTTAAATTGTTTGTGTTTTATTTGGTCTTATACTCGGTTCTAAGGTTCGAAAGCATTTCTATTTAAATTATGCCCCATAATCGACGAAAAGCAATTATGAAGTGATAAACGCTTTTATTCTTTTCCGAAATAATTTCAAGTTGTAGATATTCCGATTGTCGAGTATTGTGATATTATGCTCGGCATCATATTCGTTATCTAAAAGGTTCGGACCTGTACTATCTACAATTGAACCTTCTGGAGAAGCAATCGTTCTTCCTCATGACATATTGATACTGTTTACAAACAGTAAGAAATTGTTAAAACAATAACTACATTGTATAAATGCTCTGCGATGATAATATGATCCTGCATCAACTATCCTTAGACATCTATATTCATAAAATAGCAGCATGTTCTACAATAAGAATAAAGAAATTGGGTGGTTGGAATTAGAAGAACTTTGGACATAGTGTGACAGTGTAAACGTCAATAAATCAGAATACATTCTCACATAATTGAATTTCAATAGTTACTTCCAGGTGAGGATACCCTCTAGACGAGAATGGAGAAGGGGAATAATATGAGAAGAAGATAGCATACCAGTATATACTGACGGATCCAAAATGGACTGCTTTGTAGTCACAGGAGTATTTTCCGATAATCTGTACATTTCTCTCTCTATCCGTCTACCGAACTGGGCTAGCATCTTCCAAGTGGAAGGACTGGGCAAAGAGGAGACCCGCGGCGGCATCGCCCATTAATAATTCCAGCATAGTCCTTAACTACAAGAAGGCTTTGAGCTCTGGAGGCAAGCTCTCTCTAGACTTGATTTGGATTCACGGCCAAAAAACAGACGAGTTGACAAAGGCAGGAACTTTTCTAAATGAATCCGAGGCGGAGTTAATATCATGCCCGCTACGATCGATCAGGAGAGAACTCAATATACAATTTCAACAATTAGCCAATAAAAGATGAGAATATACAACAAAATGCAAAATAACTGAACAGATATGGCCAAAATATGGCTAGAAAAGAACTAGGGACTTATTAAATTGGTCCAACAAAAGTATCTTCAGACTCACTGCTACTATAATATTGCATTGGCCATTTTGAGAACATGCGATGAAAATGGGTGTGCTCTACGATAATATCTGCCGAGGCTGCGAACTAATAGGGAATAAGGAAACTATTTTCCACTTTCTCTGTGAATGCTCAACCCTATCGCAGATCCGACACAGAATACTTGGAATCCATCAGGCATCAAAACATGAATGTACATATGTCTACGGAAAGCATATCGGAAGCATAATACCTTCATCGAAAACACAAAATGGTTTGAACGAAAAGATTAAACGTGATAGCAGAAATAAAAAGATCTACGAATAGTGCATCAAAATGGCACAGCTAGTGCTAATTGACCCCAAAATAAAATAGGGCTGCACTCCTACGCACCTACGTACGATATATTTCTAGTATTCATGTCATTAATGATTTTCGCCTCCATACGTACTTAACCTTTTCATTTCATCAAATTTTATATTATCCTCCGTAATGTTATTCTCACAAAAAAGTTTTAGTTACATCCCATCGCTTATATTTTTGTAGATAATTATTTTTCTAAGAAGATTTATCAGAGAGTATTGTTGCTGTAAAGTAAATAGAAAATGTATGCATACTATGTACAAATATATGAAACAAAATTGTTGCGCTTTTGTGCATGCAAAATTAATTTCCAAAGTAATCGCAAAACTGCGGTTAGCCACGTACTCTATACTTCCGCTCTACCCTTAACACCTGCTCCGCTACGAACACCTGCTGCGCTAGCCATTGCCTATCAACTGTCGACCATCAGCATTTCATATTTGTGGTTTCTTACTTATTTTCTTATTTTCTTGCAAAATCCCTCTTATTATACCCTACTTATGTGAGTTGTCCTCTTTGTTATTGCTTTATTTATTTATGAAAATAAACAGTAAGACAACGTCGTGCATTCCACTTTCTTACTTCAGTTTTTACCTCTAGCAAAACGGAAGTTATTCTGCTTTTTGATTGCTTGGCCGTTTGCCAAGTT
Source organism: Zeugodacus cucurbitae (assembly GCF_028554725.1). NCBI lineage: Eukaryota > Metazoa > Arthropoda > Insecta > Diptera > Tephritidae > Zeugodacus > Zeugodacus cucurbitae. The sequence goes on from NC_071670.1 coordinate 32,127,703, forward strand.
TATGATAATTAATTAATGATGCAATTGTTGCAGCAAAATAAGCAGGATAATAGCACGGCCATAAGCAAAGCAAGCAATTGTATTAAAGTTTCCAGTTAAATATCTTCTGTCATTTGTGTAGCTTGAAAGCAAGTCATAGCGAGAGACTTAATATTTCAATTAGGGAATGTGCCTTGCTCGAAGTGTTAGTTTCAGTTTTAATTATATTTATAGCTCAAACTAAGTACTGCAAATAGGTCCGTCTTAAGTTGCAATATATTTTAGTTGAATTTAGAAATCGTTTACGTCATTAATAGAACAGTGCTATTTAGACTATTTTGGAAACTCTATGAGAATAAAAATATATAGTATCCAATCACTCAACCACATAAATGTTGTGTAACTTGTGAGACTGCTATTACGCCATTTGCCAAAGAATCATATATGTGAATGTTATTTTCTTTGACTCAAGAAAAACGCATTAGAACCATGTCCAAAACCACTAACCACTATCCAAATTTCACTTCGTCTTCAGCCAACAGACTCATACTATATAGTCACGAACTGCCTGTACCAAAGACTCCAAAACGATGAGAAAATGAGAGTTCCGAAATTAGCGAGACAAAATTTAAAGTAAGAAGAGTGCACAAATACGGCAACTGATAAAGGATGAGAGCTTTGAAGAAAAACTAAATGATCAGGAACGACTGGATACGTTTTGTGAACGTTTTCCAAAATAGGAAACCATAAAAATTACAAACACTTCATTAATGAACTTATCATGTCATATACAATTGAGATGTAATATATCCATAACAAGTAAGGAAGGGCTAAGTTCGGGTGTAACCGAACATTTTATACTCTCGCAATTTATTTATTTAACTTAATTAATATTATATAATAGACAATTTGACCTACATATTCGTCATATATATTGTATAAAGTCCATTGAAAGTTGGAAACCCTAATATTAGGTTAGAAGCACCAAGGTCCTCATGTTCGATATATGGGGCCTTGAAAACCTATGGTCCGATTTCGGCGATTTTTAGACATGGGCTGCCACACTATAAATACAGTATTTGTGCAAAGTTTTGCACCGATATCTTCACTAGTGCTTACTATATATATTGTAAAGTAAACGATTCAGATCATCTTCTAAGTTCTGGTATATAGGAAGTAGGCGTGGTTGTGAAGCGATTTGGCCAATTTTCACAACATATTATTGGGAGGTAAGGAAACTATTACAAACAAAGTTTCATTGAAATCGGTCGAGTAGTTCCTGAGATATGGTTTTTGACCCATAAGTGGGCGACGCCACGCACATTTTCCATTTTGTAAAAAACTCTGAGTGCAGCTTCCATCTGCCATTTCTTATGTGAAATTTAGTGTTTCTGACGTTTTTCGTTAGTGAGTTAACCCACTTTTAGTAATTTTCAACCTAACCTTTGTATGGGTGGTGGGCGTGGTTATTATCCGATTTCAACTATTTTCATGGTGTATGATGGGGTACGTAAGAGAACCGACTTCAGAGAGTTTGGTTTATATAGCTTAATTGGTTTGCGAGATATATATAAATGACCGATTTGGGGGCGGGACCACGCCCACTTCCCCAAAAAAATTGCATCCAAATATGCCCCTTCCTGGTGCGATCCTTTATTCCAAATTTTACTATTATAACTTTATTTATGGCTTAGATATGACACTTTATGTGTTTTTAGTTTTCGCCATTTTGTGGGCGTGGCAGTGGACCGATTTTGCCCATTTTCGAAAGCAACCCTCTCACGGTCCCAAGGAACGTGTGTTCCAAGTTTCATTAAGATATCTCAATTTTTACTCAAGTTACAGCTTGCACGGACGGACGGACGGGCAGACGGACGGGCAGACGGACGGACAGACATCCGGATTTCAACTCCACTCGTCATCCTGATTATTTATATATATATAACCCCATATCTAACTCTTTTATTTCTTGGTGACACAAACAACCGTTATGTGAACAAAACTATGATACTCTGTGCAACAGGTTGCGAGAGTATAAAAATACATTTATCTTATATGGATCTCTGTCTGGCGAATAGACAGGTTCCACCAAGGCATTTTCTTAATGGAGAAGCGCTGTCAAGAGAAATTATGCCTCGGAATGAGAGATCAGTTTATTGTTGAAGACTTAAAAAAGCCATTCCAACATCCAATAATTCATGAAAATCATAAGTATTTTTTTCAACATTAAGGGGTTATATACAGTTAGAATTTTCAAAAAATCGATTTTTTTTCATTTTTTTAATGTACATATATTTAAGAATACACACAGAAAATTTCATATCGTTCCGGTGAATATTTTCAAAGTTACAAGCAAATGTAAAATTTGAAAAGGCGTTTCAGAGTGCTTGGAAGTACAAGGTCCAAACTTTAAACGCGTTTTTCTCAAAATGGTGTTTTCAAAGTCGGTGACCAACATTACTCGAAAACGGCTGGACCGATTAGTCTCAAATTTTAACACGAAATTCTTAAATATATTTTTTAGTAATTAATCGAAGATTTTTTCTCTCCGATAAATATTTTTTTTTTATAAACAATTTAAGGCCGAAATTTCGGTGAAAAATCGATTTTTTTTTTGAGAAACCGCCATTTTGTCAAAAAAATTTATTTTGCTTATTCCTTCGATTAATTACTAGATTTAACATTATTTTAACGAAATCTGTTTGATTTTTTAATTTCGGATGATCCAGTCCCGAGATATAGTGGTTACCGCAAAACGTCTTTTTTGAGAGGAGCTCCTGGAGATCAGCTGTAGCTCTTTTTCAAATAAATATTTTTACTAGTACTAAGTCTTAAAATACAGTTAAATGATACCATAATATGTGTATAAATTTTTGGATCAATAAATTAAAAAGTTTTCTCAGAAAAAATTCTGGAAAATTCACTTTTTTTCGGCCGTCTAACTGTATATAACCCCTTAAGGTACCGATACCAAAATTTTGGCCGATGCCGATGCCGATTCTTTCATCAACCACTTTATTTAGTAAATTAGTATAGTAACAAAATAAAAACAAAGACAAATAACATCACAAAATAAGTGAACAACTCAGTTCATATGTAAATATGAAGTTGTTTATTTATTTAATTAATATTCAAAACAAAATTATTATTATTAGATATATGTTGATAGAACAAATAAGTTATTCGCGTTTTCTCAAAGCGAATCAGCAATATTGCTTTTTTCCTTTAAGAACAAATATGAGTATTAAGGCTATTATTCGAAAATAGTAGGTCTAGTAATCCGTTATTTCAAAGAGATGACTTTTGTCATTTATATCTCGCATTGTGAAAGTCGGCAAATAGTGATAATGACTTGATAGAAACTTCGGAAGCTTTTGCCTGTACCTTATAGTCCAGTCCAGCATCTGTCTGTGGCAAACTTTTAAAAATAAATAAACGTAGTTACGAATGCTTCTATAATAGTGGCTTTATGATATTATCTTCAAAATCTCAACAACTTTAAACAAAACTGTGCATATTTGACGTAAATCGAATGTTTCTAGCAGTACTAAATAAAACATTTCATTTAATGAAAAGTTATTGAATTTCTTTATACTAGACTTAAATTATGATGAATTGTTAGTTTAGTGTGTGATTCACTGTGTTTTATATGGTAAACAAAAGAATTCAAATTTTATGCTCTAAAGAAATCAAAAACGTAAAAAAAAGTATTTTAGTGTAATCCGAAAGAAGTAGAAAGAATCGGCTATGATGCCAATACCGATGCTTAATTTTGTGGCCGATGCCGATACCAAGGCCGATTAATCGGTCGGTCTCTACATTAAGGGGCTATACCAGCGTGAAATTTTCAAAAAATCGATTTTTTATTTTTGCTTATTCGATAGTTTATACTTTCAAAAATATCCTATGAAAGTGGTAAGATTGTATATTGAATAGTTTTTGAATGCAGCGTTCTAAAGATCGACCGCTCGCAGGTCATTGTATAGGAAATATATTTCCTTTAAAAGCCTTTTTGACTTTTTGTGTTTCAGCAACTCATTTGGCCGTTAGGAAACTTTTTTTTTGGCACCTCCGAAGACAGCATATAATTCCGTTAATTTTCAATATTTTTGTAAAAATTAAATTTTTGTGTGTGAAAAACTTCGAAACAATCGATCGAGTACTTTCTTTTAAAAAAATTCACGAAAACCGCCTAATTTTTCATGGGTAACACTGGTATAGCCCCTTAAGCAATATTTTCTTCAAATGAAATTTATGTTTGTACTTCATAGGAAAATGTATGTTTTGAAGTCACAAGAACAACCTACATGTCATGTTTGTTTTGTCTTCCACATACGTATTATTGTTTAGTGTCCCTAGTACATGGAAAATTTGTAAGAGTTTTCATGTGAAAAAAATCAAAATTTTGTTAACCAGTGTCATTTTTGTTAGCTACGAAATTCATATTTACTCTTAATGAAATGACGAAACAAATTTTAAAGGAAAGAAGAAATTTAAAAAAATACCATTTTCTAATGTATGAATATTTAGGGTATTCACAAGGTGTCATAGTGTGTCATATCGTCATATTGTCATATTTTTTTATGACTGTCATACCAACACTGTTGTTGTTTCACATGCAAAATTAAAATATGACTGATACAACACTGCGTGGTATGTTTCTTGAGTTCGCTATTCTATACCCCTACCCACTTGCTGCCGAATTTTTTCGGTTTTTTGCGGCATATGCCTAGTACTGCAGCAACCGGTTACTTTTTAGAGCTGGTTTTTTTGGGACACACTCGTGGCAGTCGGTGGGTGGGGCTTTGGTGCGTTTTGGGGGAAAACTTCGACGAGTGGGTAGTCGGTTTTCTGTGAAGAACCGGTTTTTTTGGGTCGGTCAGTGGTCGGTTTTGCTCGTGCCTTTCTGCCCGAACACTTCTCAACCGATTTATACCGCACATTGTATATATCTGGAAAATACGGACATATATCTGGTTTTGGGCTCAGCAAAAATCGCTATGTTTTTTTTTTACTAAGACCAAAATCGGATGATCGCATATATATATTGATGATTTTTTTATCGCGGATCGCGGATATATAGCATTTCTGTCTTCTTAATTTTTCACTATCAGTTGATTAAGTGTAGAAATATGACAAAATATGACATACAACAGTTAAGGGTGCTCACAAGAGTCGTATTTTTTAAGAATATTAAAATATGACATAACAACAAAGCTTGTGAATTGCCTAATTATGTTTAAATTAGAAATATTCGATGTTTGAAATCAATATAATTGCGTTTTCACTGAAAATTTTTTATGGGTATAGTATTTGAATCAAACTGGATCAGGTAACAATAAAACAAAACAGTTGCGAAAAATTGTAAATCTTCTTCATGAATATATTTGATACCCTCATTTTATTAAAGAGTAAGGAAATTATTGGAAGAAATCAATAATTTTTTGAAATTCTTATAAAGCTGAATGTCTGAATAGAGTACGTGAAACTTACCTGAATTTAATTATAAACAAGTAAGGAATGGAACCGAACATTTTATACTCTCGCAATTTATTTATTTAATTTTATTAATATAACACACTATTTGACCCACATATTCATCATATATATGGCATAAAGTCCATTGAAAGTTTGAAACCCTAGTATTAGGTATATGGGAGTTAGGTGAAGTTATGACCCGATTTCACGTATTTTAGGCATGGAGACATATTATTAAAAGAAAGATATTCCCTCTGAATTTCTCCAAAATATTTTACTTTGCAACTTTGTTGCGAGAGTATAAAAATTAAATGTTAATAATAACAATAATAATATTATATAAATGAGAGCTCATAATGAAAAAATATATGTAAACATTTCTAATACTCCTACTACGGGATGCATTTACCAAGGAATATTCCTGTCACAAATGCACAACCAATCCGTTCTTAAACACCAACAGCAAAAGTTACATGCAAAATGGCCGTTACAGCTGACACGTTAATGTTGTTTTTGTTGTGATTTTGATATATCAATAACGCTTTTGAGACTGCATGTAGGTGGAGGAAATGGGCATGAAAGGAGGATATATGGGCACCAGAATACGATGCATACGGTCACACAGTTTTGTCTAAGAGGAGGTGGGTACAAAACGAAGGCAGTGACAAACAACTGTACCCGTATGTACAAACGAACACTTGCATAATGCCGGAAGAAAGATGAATTGAATTGTGAACCGCAACACATAAAACAATCACTAACAGATCACAGACGTCTAGCAAGGAGCTGATGCAGTGTTGCCATTTGAGCCGAAATTTGTGGTACATATTAATATTACAAAATATATTTAATATTAAAAATTACTTAGTTACTTTAGTAAGTAATCCGCCCGAATACTCGAAGCGGTGCAGCGTATAATCAGTATTTTCGAGAACACTTCAAAAAGAGATTAGGGAAACTATAATTAAAGGATCTAAAATATAATCTTTATTTATCAGTGTTCGTCATCAAAAACTTTGGACTTATCTCAGGCATAATAGCCTTTTTCATCAAAATTTTGCCTAGTTATAATATGTCGACTTTAGTTCCAAGTCGGACGGTAATAATTTATAGCAGCGCCTCTATTAGAACCACGGTCGACTTCAGTGTACTCTCTTATTCTGTATCATGTGACTGTGTTTCTGATAAAAGAAATTTTGGTGATTGCAAAAAAATAAGCTGGATTTTTAGAATGAATTCGCCTCGGTAGTATTGTGTGAAGTGGCAACACTGGTAGGAAGGAAGTGGCAAAGACGAATGGGTGACAGTCATTCAAAGTATGCGGACACGGGCGAGCAAGTCCAGACCGCAAATGCAAATCCTCACATACATATACGCCGTCACATTGTGGAAACTATTTTTACTGTCGCCGTCGCAATTCTGCTTGGCCTTTGAATTTTCCCAATTGCAAGCTGCGATTCCTGGATGGAAATGAAAATAAAGTTGTCAATTGTGGCAGTCGTGCCGTAACGATTTATGTTCTTCCTTCGATGAAATTGATGTTGATGAATGCAAATGCATTTGGCGTAAATACGTATGCGAGTATGTGGATACTTGGTGTGTTGATGGATAAAGTCATACCATTATACATATGCAAGTGTTTGTGCTCTAGTATGTGGCTAAATGTACAAAGAGCACATTCGTCTCCTCTGTGGTCCATTCATTTCATGCTTTAGGCGTTGGTAAATCACTGTGTAATTTATGTATTGTTGCCTGAGACAAAACACATACCCTTTGATCTACTTATAAACACAATCGAAAGCCTTAGTTGCGACGATGAAATCGCTAGCTATTTATTCCTCTGCAACAGCCTCTTTTTTATATAGCAAAACGGTTTGGGTATGCGTCCAGACAAACTTCAAATATATATTTAATGGAGTCTTAATTATTAGTTAGCTAAGCATAGAAGGCTGAACCTTGCGCTTAAAGTTGCAAAGGATTTCATTTGGACAGCCGTGCTGGTCCTTATTGATGCCAAAAACTCTTCTAGACCTCTTAGATCAAAACCTCAAGGGTCAACAAAGCGCTTAGAGTTTTTCATAAATTTCTTAAAACGACTGAAATCAATTCCTTTCGAAGGTATACCTGCCAAGAGCCTTCAACCTTAATCTAAGGAATGTTAGATATAGGAGGAAAAAGTGCCGAGATGATTCTACCTCGCTTTCATCCATACTGCTAGGCAAGACTGTTGATCTATTGGACAGAGCCCAGTCAAAACTTCTATGATCGCAGCGAGATAAATCAGCCCACTAACGCAAATGAACCACGGACTACCGCCTAATCCGAAGACAATGTCCATTTTCCAGCCTTTCCGCTGTTATGAGGTACCCAAACTAGTCGAATAACAAAGTAGATCGAAGATATTGTTAAAGAGGGCTCTAACTTTGACTAACCTGAAACGTATCACGATTGCCTCTATGAAGGAGGTCGTAGTTCGCGGCAGTATATCTACTGCTACCTTGATTGCAGGCAACTGTAATTGAAAGGCTCATAGAGGTGATTAAGAGTGATTTTGCGTAGCGATATCTGCAAGGGTCCTTAGATTAAGAATACCCTTAGGACTTTGGGAATAGTAATTAATTAGTTCCTAATATCGAAACAGAATGCTACGCTGCTCTGTGTACTAAGGAACAACCGAACTAATATAATTCCAGCGAATACATCCTAAAGATATACATATATATAACTAAACATCCATAAAAAGACATATTAGATGGGTATATATGTTTTTGGTTGTGTATTTTGTGTTTTTCTTTTTGGTAAATGTGACAATATTACATGCTCCGAACAATGAGACTTAAATGAGCAAGAAACTTAAAATGCTTAAAGACGTTTAACAAATGTATAACTTTAACCACGTTGTTGAACATCCTAAGTTAAATTTACAACTTGAACTTAATAGCACGTAAGATTGGGTATTTATCACCAGTGCAAGCACCGCGGAAGTCATCGAAAGACAAGTCCACTAAAGCAATACCGCCCAAACCGCGAGCCTTTACAAAGGCTGCTTTATTTGCTGCGGTATCAGGATCATCATAGCCCACCCAGATGCCATTCTCACCGCTGTCATCAGCCGAACGATAAGCGTAGTTGCCGAAACGTTTGGTCGGATCGCCCACTTTACGAAGTGGACCATCGGCGCCCTTCAAATGTTGATTGGCTGGATTTGGCAATTTGCCGCACACCTCTGGCCAGCTGAGCAGACCCGGTTTCTGAGTTTGAGTGCCAGCTGGAGCAACACCATCGGTTTCAACAACTGGTGGCACACCAGTGAGACCAGAATCTTTAGTCATTTTCCAGGCGCGACCGTAGGCGGCAACAGCGACATTGATTTTAGTTGCTGGGCAGTGATTGTTTAACCAATACTGTGCTTGGAAATTAATATTCGCTTCAGGGTTACGTTCATTCAGTTCGTAGATGGGTGCTGGGAAGTCAGCCACTTCAGGGTTGCGTTCAGGTGTTTGGAAGTCATATGCATGCAAGTTGACGTAATCCAAATTGTTTACAATTGCGGGCACATCGTAAAATACTGTAAAAAATTCCAAATAATAACTTACTGATTCTAAATCTGATTAAAAAGTATTAAACCTACGTGAAGAGTTCACATTGGGCAAGACGGAAAGACCCAATAAGTAACCATCGGGACGGAAAGCATTCTTCAGTTCACGCACCAAAGCTGTGAATTCTTCCTTATGTTCCTCGGCCTTCTCATCCACAACAAAGTCGCCGGAGAAGATTTTCTTGAAACCCTTCCAGAATTTACCAATACTGCCATGCACCTTCTTGGCCTTATTCTTGGGGAATTGCCAAGCCAAATCGAGACCATCGAAACCATACGTCTTCACCAAAGAGTGTGCGCTGTTTATGAATGGTATGCGCGCATTAGTGCTCTCCAACAAAGTCAGATACTTGTTGTTATCTGGATCCATTTCATCTCTGTCGCCACCGACGCTCAACAGTACTTTCAAGTGTGGGTATTTCTTTTTATAACCGGTCACGGTGCGGTACAGTCCCGAACCGATGTCCAGATCGAGCTTATCATTGCTGCTGACAAGTTTGTTCGATGTCGGATTGATGCTGGCATAACCGTAGATGAGATGTGTGCAGAATTGTAAAGCCGGTTCTAAATCGTTTGTGTGCAGTTTGGAGAGACCTGTAAGCATGTGATAATGAAAGCGAAAGGGTCATTAAATGTGTGAGTAATCAGGAAACAGGTTTCTGTTTTTTAATTATTTATTGTAATTAGCGAAAGTGTTGCAACCTTTCGCTTAAATCGTAATTGAATACAGTTATTATTATTGATTATTGTAGATTTGAGGAACAAATCACCTGGTTTAATTTATAGGAATATATGCATATGTAACTACACAAGTATAGGAGTAATTCGCGATTATAAATATAAATTTGTGTTTAAATTATATTATTATGTACATGTATACGGTGGTGTATGGTAAGTGTTGGCGAAAATATGCGAAAGCAAATGCAAATAATTTGCTGTTGCGAATATGGTATAAACAGCAAACACTGAATTACTTATTGACAAACATACCTATCTGTGCTTGTTTTGCTTCATATTTTCAATTTTGTTTTTCATTGTATATTTCCGCTTTGTTACTTAAACAATTAGCATCATCTGAAATGCTCACTGAATATGAATTAGACGCACTTGAGCTCAGTGTCGCAAATGTCAGCCAATTTAAGCTGATGGAAGTGGATTAGGGGCTTTTAGCAGGGGATTTACATTTTTCTCAGAAACCATCAAGGCATTATGTATGAACGTACTATGTGGTTTTGTATAAATACATAAATATATGTATTGTGAGAAATTATAATAATCAGTCAGTCTGGGTAGACCTTTATTAGTAGCCACTGCATGTGTCTGTTCAATAAACTTTTGCCATAAATAATAAAATGGTTGGCTGGATTTCCAAGACATTTATTGTTTTCTTTGTGAGTATTCGAGTACAAATTGATATTTATACGTCATTGGCATACGGCAGATCACATTTTTTTATAATTAGCGATTACCTGCGCAACAATGCCCTTCGAACGATAGAAAAAAATCTTAAATTCATAATTGGCTTTCTACGTATTCAATAGACGGTACATATGTATATTTATTGTTGATTTTTTATTTTTATGTTCAATTTGTCCAAAGTCGCTATAAATCAATCACCAATCTGACTGGTTTAGACACAAGGCCTAGCCTCAACTGCTCGTTGATATCATTACTGTTTTTGTAGCTAAGTGTCAACAAAAAAATTGAATTGTTTACAGCCACCCACGTACAATGAAAAGAAAAAATAAAAAAAAAATATTTTTTTTTCTCGGAAACTTTTCAATTAAAGTAATTGATCTTATGACTGCCAACACTTATGGAATGAACTGGAATGAATATTAAATTAGGTTAGTTATGAACTTCCAATAAAAAATAGAAAAAATAGAAATTATTTAAAAATGCTCTACTTTTTTTGAAGACTTGTGTGTAAATTTTGCACATACTATTTTTATATGAACTATGCAGTACTTAGCATATGCGTGTGATAAATACGTATGTAGCTAAATTCGGACAACTTTGGGTTTCAGTAATAAAAAGAAATTTTATTTAATTTATTCTGAAATTCATAAATGGTAAACAATTATTTGTATATGGTCAATGTTTACATATATAAAGAAATAACAAGTCTGCACTTAAGTGAATCACTTTTTTGGATTGCACAGTACTTACAAATATATGTACATATTTATATGCATTAGATGTAGTATATTGTTATATACTTATTCATATATGTATGTAGCTATCTCTTGTAAACAACTTGTCACTCATAATTACTCTAGTTGTCTGTCCGTCATTACTTTAATAGACATAAGTGTGGAAAATTAAGCACACATATGTAAATAATTGCTGTTCTTAAAAATTTATAAAATATTCTATGTACAACAAATTGCTCACAGAGGTTATCATCACACTGTGCTTGTGGGGGATCTATAATACATATTTACAAAAACATAGAATAACATAAATATGTATATAAAAGCTCGGTCTGGCTTGAGATTCTTATAGACTTATGTGTAAATATGTGCTTGTCTATAATTGTTGCCCACTTCTTAATCAGTGTAGTCACGTACTATCTATGTCGATTTCATTAAATAAGTAATGTGAGTGTGAGTAATTAAATAAGTAATGTTAAATAAGTGTATGTGAGGTTTGTTGGCCTCCATAGAAATATATATATGTACATCTGTGTAATATGAGTTTTTTCTCATCATCAGTTTGAAAAATATGATTTTTAACATTAATCACTTATTTCAAATATGCTTCGTATTCACATACAAAATACAAGGGAGATAATTTGGCTATGGACTTGAAGTAACATAATAGCTATTTTATGCAAATAAAGAGACTATTACTTTAATTCAAAACTGTTTTTCTTTAATTCAAAGCCGGACGCAATCGCCGGCTTCTATTTATAATATTTTCTATTTTGCTTTGGAGCGACTTTTGATAACCTTTAGCTCGAGTATATATTTTTATACAAACACATACATATAAGTGTATGTAGCATATGTACACATCTGCTTGAGATAATTTCTAGAATATTTCGATTTAGTGAAATTCGAAGGCTGTGCACTTTCGGTTTCATTTATAATTATTTGAAGTATGCAAATTTCACTGACAGTTATTTATTTGAAAAATTACATTTTATTACTACCCCGCTTGAACCGATTTTTTCACATTTATTAATTATATGACAATAATCTTATGTATATGGTTATCACATAGGTACATACATATGTATGTATTTACAAATTCGCTTTGATTATTTATTGCCTTACCTTCGCGTACATAACTGCTGCCATCGTAGTAGCAAACAAGGTGTGAGTTGCTCGCATGCTGGGCGCTAGCCAACACTGCCAGCGATAGAGCTAGCAAAATGACAAATTTCATTTTGTCGAAAATTTACGAAATTCACACAAATTCAATTGATTAAGTTTCACACAGTTATTTTCGAATGCCTTTAAAACAACTCAAATTTATTATGAACTACTCGCCTCCAACATAAAACTTAAACTGCCAACTGATCCGAGAAGGTGGTTTAAGTTAAAACCGGTGCGCCGTCGCGAACTGCGCGTCGATTGCGGTTCGGTTGATTGGTTCACTGGCGAGCACTAGCCGAGCAAAAGTAAACGTCAAAAGCAATAACAAAATCGGACAACTACGCAAGTGATTGTATATAAATATACAGTATACATGTATATATATGTCTAAATGGGTAATGAGATAAGGTGTGACTTGAAGCATCAGTTGAATCCACTTGTGTTGAAAATGAAATCGGAAATCGACCACAAAACTATATTATTAATATTTATTTTGTGTGTATGAATATGCAAATAAATTTTCTTTGTAATCAGAACACATAATTACTTTAATTAATATATGAATCAGAAAAATATTTTACTTTTACATTACCGGCAAACCCATTTGTCTTTCTGTGTAAGAGATAGGTTAATATATTGGTCCCAACAGTTTTAGGTTAGATGTGGAATATAGTATTATATATAAACATATATTAGTAGAGTATACACATCTGATCAACAATATTAGAAGTGACAAATTTGCCGAAAGGAATGATGTATTAGTCAAACACGCAGATTATTTTAAAAAGGTATAAAATATTTAGGAGTTCACGCTCCTTCACGAAAAAAGCCTCCTCTCACAAGTCAATAGACCGATTTGAACAATTTGATATATGTATATATACATTAAATATACCAAGGTTCCATATGTGCGACAATATAACGGACAACAAAAACTTCTTATAAATAGTACCCATAAAGTGGGGTAACAATCTGAAAGAAATTGAATAAATTCGTCTGGTTGTGGTATACTGATCTGAGAGTTGAAGATATTAATACCCGTGATATAAGGTATATTAAAATATGTTGCCATTAAGAAAGGCTTCTTCATATTTTAAGTGGTGATTTCGTTTAAATCTTTGTTTCATTTATAATTACCTTGCGAGTATACTGTATTCAATTTAGATAATTATAAAATACTTAGCTTTGAAACCCACTTATTTGCTTCATTCCAAATTGTATCCCAAAGACTGTATAGTCATAAATAGTAAAGTCCTTATGGACTTTAAGAATATAAAAAAAGTTAAACCATCAATTTTGAAATATTGTAGATGAGATTTGCTCTAGAAGTCATATATTTTGATGTATTCTGATCAATAGATCCAATTGGAAAAAAGTTCAGAAGTCGAACTGAAGTCTAAATATGCCATTGCAATAACATGAAATGCATGTATGTATGTATGTACTTTTTTATTTAGTGCAGTATCTTCATTATTTTGTTTTAATTTGACGAAAACAAACTTACAAAGACCCCTCTGTATTACTTTATTTGCTGTTGATTAACTGCTGCTAATTATATGTCAGTGACTGTTAATGGAGTTGTTTCTCAGTCGTTGATGTCTCATTGTTGATGTCATCATTTCGCACACAGATTTTCAAGCACGTAAGTTATATTATTTTGTTTTTATTTATACCGATATTTTTCCGGTAACTGCTTGGGTTCATATGTAGGCATATTTAATATTATATACATAAATGTTTGCTAATGTAGTTTTATATATTTCATAATTAAGGTGTATAGCCATTACTTCTATAGAAAAGTATATTGTTTGTTACATAATCAAGGGCGATGTTATTGGAATAGTTACGGATTTCAAGGTAAATAATTTGAATTAAGGTTTTCTGAGAAAATTCTGCGTAGAAATTCCATAACCTTAATTGAGTCAAAATCCCTTTCTCCAGATGTAAATCGGAAGTTGTAAATCGCAAGAGATCTAGTGAACAAAGAGCCTTCAACAATGTCGGTCTTTCTCTTGTTATAGAAAACGTAACTGGAAGTGCCAGTTGTCGAACTTTTGGGGAAAAATGTGGGAAAACTATCTTAAAATTTTCTTCTCGGCTCTACCATCTTGCTAAGGTAATAGCTGAAACTACTTGGTTTGAAATCTGTGCTGTTTTCAATCAGTTATAATGGATAAAACACCAAATTCAAATCTTCAACTTACCAAGCGCATACGTGAAGGGTATAAGCATTGTATTTTAGTATTTTTTACATGCCTACCTTTTAGCGATCAGCTGACAATGAGCTGGCGCTCTCATAACATGCTTATATTACTTCACATCATAACGAGTGTGCATATTGTTTTTGTTTCCCTTTGTCCGTTTTAAAGTATATAATAATACATTTAGTCACATTTATGATATAAACAAGATCCCTAATTTACCCACATGATTTATCACTGATCAAAGCAAGCGGTTAGCAAATATTCGTTTAGTAATCCATTGACATTATCTTTTGCATGCAAACATATTTGCTGAAGTCTTGCTTTTAGGATTTTAGGCTCTTTTGTGTTTTTGGCTAAACATTAAGCAGTTTATGTGCGTGTGTAGTTGCTTTAATGAAGAAAACGTGCATTTTGATCACTACTGATTGGGTGTTGGCTCAAATGTATTTTTCCATTTGTTTCATTTATAATACATTTAGTCTGTTCTATATGGAGTACATGAATCATCAGTTATAAAAAGTCATTACATATACTGCATGTAATTGGCGAGGTTACCGCTCAGAATGTAAATATGTACATATGTGTGTATATCTGTTTAGATTCACTTTTACTTCCACATACGTTTAGTTCACCTTTAAATGGTGCATTTTTATTTAAAGCGCGAACAATGCACACAGCTATCAGCTTTATTTAACTTCCTAAATAGAGGTGCAAACGTATGTGGAATGAAAAGGCAGATCAATAATTTAAATTCGCATGTATTTATTTTCATTAGGGGATTTTTTTTTGTTAAACAATCGCAAATTCATAAACGTCATAGATTTCTTTATTAGTTGTACCTGTGTATATATACATTTTTATGTATGTACAATAGTAAATACTCTCAAATATATAGATTCGTATATTAGGGTGGTATAATTTTTTCGGTGGAGATTTACTTAAATCTGCACAAAAATATTTTTTTATCCCTTTTCTTTCGCGCTGCGTTTATGCCTTACGTTTTATTTAATCAATTAAAATATATTTCAAAGTAAAAACAACAAAAATATATATGAGTCGTTTTTACCATTGTGAAAAGTCTATATATGTAAAACAAAATTTGGTAGCACTCAGCAAGCGGCGAATTCAACTGGATAACTTTGTTGTTGCTTTCACAAGTAAAATTTTTGACGAGCGAGCAGAGAAGTGACCAATCGATTATAGCTATTATATCTATTAACTATAAATTTATGGATTTTGAAATAATTCGAAGACAGGTTTGTTTAGGGAAAAGTGAAAGGAATTATTCTCCGTATAAAATATTTACTCGGCCATTTTTATTGATAATATATATTAGCCCTTAAACGCCTGCCGGTTCCTCCAGGAACCAACCGCTATTTTTGTAAAATTTTCATGTATAAACATGCATTTTTAAATATTACATTACGTGACCTTTCGCTTTGATTTACCCGTTAACTTTTAGTGCAGTCGCCACTTTTGTGAGAGCTTTGTAGTCATTTACATTATGACTTGAGTAAGAGTGTATTAAAAAAATAATTTCAAGGACAATTTTGTACTTTCAAGTGACTAACAATAATGACGAATGAAGTGATTTTAGGAGATCGAGCAGGATGGCCACATATCAATAAAATGTGGATTTTTGTAAAAATATATATTTAAAATGTATTTCCCTAATGAGCACCTAGTGGTTCCTCAAAGGACCTCCCAATAAAATACCCTGTAAAATCTAAAATAATATTTTTTAAGGAAAGTCGTAGAACAAATGTTTGTAACCGACAATTATACTACATCTCAAAATTTTGAGTGAATCGGAGTTATCAGGCTTTTAAGGGTTAGATTTTCAAAAAAAATATATATTTCCATCGATTTTAGATATTTTTGATAAACTTTAATTGGGAAAATCAAGCGAAAATTTTATCATATATTTACTTCGACAGAATACGAATACGAATTCGAAAGAATACGAATTTGCTATACATATTTTATAAATATTTGATTCACCCTAATGTATATACTTAGTATAGAGCATAATTTAAACGTGATTGCCTAATTTATTACAATAAATCGATTGCTGTTGGCTTTACTGCACAAAGCGCATAAATCCAAACTATAACCTAAAACAATATAAAAGGTAAGCAAATACTTAGTTCGACAGCATTTCAGTATTATGTGGGCTTACAAAAGATTTAAAAGTGTAACATGTTTAAAGTAGATCTGTAATTTTGAGAGAAAAGATATTTACATGTCCCGTCGTGTCTGGATATGAGGACAAAAGTATTACAGTATACAGGATAAGAGTTTCCAAACGAATTTTTATGTAAACGAAATAGTCTTGTCAGGACAATAAGTTTGTATTAGTATGAAGGGCAAAAGGATTCCCCTATTTACATATATATCTTGTTTTGAGAAAAATGGATTTTATACCAAATAATAAACTAAGGGAATTCAACTGGAAAGATTTCGGTCTAAACATTAATGTATATCATATCGCATATTCATATGCTATACATAAACAGACCCTGTTTTAACCAGTCGTTAGTAATTAAACCCTGCGCTAATAACTGCGCTCAGGTATACAAAGCGGATATTTGTATATACTTAGTTATGCGCGTCTCCACGCTAATAGAAATATAGAAATAAAATTACTATAAATGGTTTATGGGATTAATTAAAACAACCACAAATTATGTATAAATTCTTGTATTGGCATTATTGGCTTTGCTTTTGGTATTAAATGCATTTTAATATAATTATGCCACACAAATGGCTTATGGTACTAAATGGAAAATCTGTTTCATATCATTAAAAATAATTAAATATAGAAAATTATTTAAATGAACTTGATTATGACAAATGTTTAAGCGCAGATTTAAAACTACGTTTCATGTGAAATTAAAAAATCGTATAAACTAGCGTTTTTTTTAATACAAAGAATTAAATTTGATTGTGGTGTGCAAAAATGGTAAGCGATTATTTTAGAAAGTTTTTTCTTTTAATAAATAGACATGTGTATATTGACAATATATCCGTCTTCTAAATTTGTTTACTGAAATAGAACGTCGAGATATTCACAAAATATATCAGTTCAATATAAAATTGTGGTTTGAAATCAAGCTGTAACTTGATTGGTTCAGGAGTTTTACTTTATAATTCAAATAAATATTGTTTTTGCTTTTCTTAATTTATTATATAGATTTCTGAACGATAGTTCCCCTGAATATTTGGCTTGTGGTACGCTATAATATCTTTCATTATTAATCGAATAACTTTTTATTAATAATCTGTCGAAGAAAACTGAAATTTAAGTTTTAGTTCTTAAATTTATCAAATTATTGCTTTTGCGATACACACAT
Source organism: Zeugodacus cucurbitae (assembly GCF_028554725.1). Classification (NCBI taxonomy): domain Eukaryota; kingdom Metazoa; phylum Arthropoda; class Insecta; order Diptera; family Tephritidae; genus Zeugodacus; species Zeugodacus cucurbitae. The sequence continues at coordinate 32,145,635 of NC_071670.1, forward strand.
ACATACGAATGTCTATATGCACATTTGTACGTAACTTCATCGATGCGCGATGCTTTGGGCCAAATAATCGATTATGTGTTTTGCATAATTTTAGGCTCATTATCAACGGAATATTGTCAAGCTGAACTTAATAGATTTAAATGAATTCTTACACCCGAGGTAAAATATTAGATAGAAAAGAAAATAGTGTTGTTTGTCTATATTCTATTTTTAGAATTCCAAAAAATTAACAAGGAATACACATGATGTCATCGACATAGGCACATAAAACGGTACCGTCAAATTGAACACATTAGGCTCCGAACTATTGGTTTGCTGGTTATTTTCCAGATTTGGATCGGTGCTAGTTGTTTTTCATTCCTAACATCCAGAAAACGTACTTTTCAGCTAAATAGTATTGTGTTGAGAAATTAAACGTAATTTATCTATACTACTATTATAAAGAGAAAAGATTTCTATGTATGTTTGCCGATTTCAAAAATTCTTTCACCATTGGAAAGCTACATTTATCCAGAGTAACATAGGCTATATTTATTGCTAGAATCTCAACTTCCTGGAAATAGTTCCTAGGTGAGGGTATCAAAAAGACTCCGTGATGGAGAATCTTAATCTGAAACAATCGCAATTGCGTGCCAGAGTGTCGAGTAACAAGCGTTCGCAGCTGCTTGCTGAACAAAATTTCAAAACCTCCCAAGTACGCGCTTGAGGGTTGAGTATGGAGCGTGTGCAGCGGCTTGAAAACAAAATATTAGAAATATACAAGCTGGCACTAGGGAGTCGAACTCTGAGCATTACCAACGCTTTCACAATCAGAGAGAAAGACAACGGACATCAAAGACTAGAGGTCGTAATACATTTTAACTTATTATAAATAAAATATAATTTCATGTTCGAATCATCCTCTTGTTTTTGGAGAGTGTGCATAAGTGTGTAAAAACTTATAACTTTTGAAATGTTTGTTTAAACCCGTGCGAAGCCGGAGCGGTCTGCTAGAAAATAATAAAATTTGATGAATAGGTTACATTTGTATATAATACTTTGTATCAAAAAGATGACAATATACAGACTAAATGGCTTTTATTTATAGAAACAGAGAATTAACCAACATCGTTGGGGACATCACATAGCTTTAAGAGCCCGCTTGCAAAAACTTTAGAAAATAGTAAAACATTACCTTGCGAATGCTCAGTCTTCAATCGGTTAAGAAGGAATACTTTCCAGGACTCCCAATACTAGAATTTAAAGGTTCCTATTTTCCAGGATGGGAAAAACGAACCGACCGTGTCGTTAGTGGGCGCTTAACTGGGCATCCTTGAGAAGCATAATGTGCCTATTGATAGTTTAAGTGCGGTAGCTTGCAGTCAGGCGCTCCTCAACCATCAGAAAGAATTGAATACACTTTTAGCGTTCGGCTTGAGTCCATACACCGAATATATCGCTTTTCGTTTATTTGTTCTATTTTATAATGCATATATCGGTTACTATGGAAAACATCTCAGTAAAATTGTTTTAAATATTTTCCATATAATAGTGCTTTTCGGTACAAAAAATTAGATAACTCAGTGCACACTTTTTCCGATTCAACAAAAAAGTTTAATAATTTTCGTCCTCATGTCTGATGTCTTCATATCGTATATCATACATATTGTATACCGATTGTTAATATGCATATGTGAAATAGTTTAAGACAGTGTGAAAATATTTAATATTATAACATATTACGGTTACGAGTGAATTCACTTCTATTTTATTAATATGCATGTTTACTTATATATACTCGCATACATAAATATTGTATTATTCTATATATAGACGTATTTATATATAATTAAACAGGCCACTACAACGATATAATGTTATCAGCTCTTTCTGCCGCTGCATTTGCGTCAGCTATGCCATAATAATTTCTCTACCCTGACCTCTATGCATGCAAGAGTCGCATATTTAATATATAAGAAACAATATGTTATAGCTAAAAGCTAACTCCTTGCATAATTTAATGCATTTTTCAAGCTCTCCATGCCCTTGAGTGCAAAAAAGCTTTGCATTACAGAAATAGTATTCGCAGTGAAGTATTTTCCAAGAATCATGGCCACTTTATGAACTAATAGCTAAGATAATGGGGTTTTGCCTTAGTAGTATAGTCGATTGTAATCAAATTTATATGTATGTGAACACGCATGCACACGTGTATTTGTAAAGGTAGCTATGCACTTCCTGGAATTTGCGCAAACCAAAAGCAGCAGCTGCACAGAAATAGTTTTGGTAGCAGCTTAAAGCTCGTAGAATGGCAAGTGAAAGGAGAATTCTTTATTATTTCAGTTTATACCGTTGCATTGCGCGATTCAACTATATATAACATTGCGTTTTATTAACTGAATGGCAAATTCCTTTTGGAAAAAATCTTTTTTTTTTGCGCTTCCATTTGCCACAGCGTAACCGAAACGCAGTGAAGCGTTAGCAAGGCGCATTCGATATTGCGTGCATCAGTGCAAATATGCGTGAATTTTATTTGCATGTGGCATGCCACACATGTAGCATGTGTGTCGGTGCATGTAGATAATACTATATTTGATTGTATTTATTCGCATTTGTGTGCGGTGCATTGATACCTGCCCATATCGAACATGCAATATGGCAGTCAATAAATGGCAAAACTGTGGGCGAATGGCGCTTGAATTGTATACAACACATGGATACTTTCTATAGTTTCCTTTCTGTGCACATTTTACAAACTCACACTGTGCTCTTTCGTGCAGGATTGTATATGTGAATGAGTTTTTAGTTACCTCAAATTACTGTGTAGAAAGCTGAATTGGCTGGTTAACGCGCCAAAGCCACACTGGATTTACAATTGGATTTCGTTAGTTGTGAACTTTTGCGTATTTCTGCAACATATGTATGTATAATAATTTTGCTGAAGTTCAGGGGTTTTGCAATAACAAAATAAACTCGGGATCCCGAAATCATTTATGTTCACTTCAATGTGCTATAGTACTTTAGTAGATCAATACTGGGTAAATAATTTTTTATGGCGATATTTATATATTAAATAATGACACGAGTATAATAATAATTAATATTAAATCATAAAAACTCTATAAATTAGGGGTATCGGGATTTGCATCCCTAGCAGTTATACCATGCTTTAAGTCTACATGTGTATGTATTCTGCTGAATATCCTTGAGCTCTGCTCTTCGCATATGTTTGTATGTAGCTCAGCGAATCGTTTGTGTTAATTGTGTGCACGCGGATAATTGCTTCAAATTATGTGCAAATAGTTTAATTTTACTTTATCAGACCATTCTGCAAGTGTAGTTTGCATGCCATTGTATGCGATAATTTGCATTTTAAAGCGGTTTTTTCAGCTTATGTAACGATTCCAAGTACATATGTACTAACATCAATACGCACACAAATTTATTTATGTTTTTTTTTCGCAGGCTGATTATTTGATTGGCTGTGTTTGCCACGATTGTTTACTTGTATATCCGCAATCAACCATTATTTACATTTGTCATCAGTGTGAAAACATTTGACAGCTGAAAGTTCAACAGCGTAATTACGTAATGGAAAAATCAGATTTGCTTTAAATTAAAAATTTGCTTAAAATTGAACTTTGAGCTTGAAGTTGACCAAATACTTGGTTAGATACTCATATGTATACATAGTTTTAATATTATCGCAAAGTGTTCGAAAGAATCTGCAGAACTATTCAGCATTTCGGATAAGATATACAGTAGCGGACAAAAAAAAAACAGAAAACTTACCTGCAGTGATTTTAAATCTATGTAGTATTAACAAATCAAACTCTCATATACAAGAAAGTATTTATTATACTAAGACCATTATTCCTATACAAGAAAACGCTTTTATTTATTTTCCTGAGTGTATATACACCTCATTGCAAGTGCAAAAATGCCAAAATTGAGTATACGCTAAATTTGTGAACAAATAAAGTTTAGTTAGGCTCGTCTTCAAAAATATCCAAAGACTGGGTCTATAAAACGCAAAGCTAGCGTGCTAGCTCCGGACGCCCGAAGAGGGAGAGAGTCAAGGATGACCACCATATTAAGCGGATTAGAATTCAGAACAAATTCAAAATCGTTGAAGACATTTGACCCGAAATCAGAACAGGGATTGTATTACGGAGCCTCCAAAAAGCCGGACTAACAGGCCGGGAAAAATGCGAAAAAAGACCTCCTCTAAATTGCACAAAATTTGGACCAAGGAATATTGGAGAAAAGTCATATTTTCAGACAAATCCAAAATTAACCACTTCGGTTCATTTGATATGTCGCACGTTTGCAGAAAAGTTGGTGAACGTTTCTATAACGCATGTGTCAGAAATACCGTTAGGCAGGGGGGACCTTAATGATCTGGGGGTGTTTTCCTTATCATGGTGCTGGAAATTTGCCCTTAATTGTTGGAAATAATAACTCAATTAAATACCAACAGCTCTTACTGGAGAACATTACTTCTCCAATTGAAGAGCACTTTTCCTATGTGGACAACGTAATTTTTCAGGATGATTCTGCACCAACCCATCGAGCCAAATCGAAATATTAAATGAAGACATTTTGGTATCTCTATCATTAACCCTTTCATGCCCAATGTTGCCTATAGGAAATTTTTATCACTTCATATTTGAGTTAAGACTAATATATATCTGTCCTAAAAAAAAGTTAGCTCCGCCCATTTTAATTCGGGCATGAGAGGGTTAATACTATTTAAAAAAAATCGTGTTTCTATTATATCGCGTTTAATTTTAAGAATATTTTTAATAAATACCATATTTGAAATTCAAATCGGAAATATTATATTTTGGCTTCTAATCGAAAATGAAAAGATTTATTTATTTTTATTTATGTTGGAAATACTTATATAAATGTAGTTGCATAACAAATTTTATCATATAACTCTTTGTTTTTAAAGAAAATCAAAAAGTCACACATTTCGAGTGTGTCCACTTTTTTTTTGTCCGCTACTGTACCGACATAAAAGCCACATACTCTCTTGCTCTCAATTAGTATCTTATCAATTTGTATGAGAATCTGCAAATTAATTTTCATAGAAAAATACAAATTTCAGCACATCATTCGAATTTATAGTCGAATTTTCAACTCAAACTCGTTATAAAGTAGTTAAAAACTTGTTCATTTCCCTGAAGAATGATGCAATCTTTAATAAATCTATAACTTTTCTTTGATTTACTCTACCGCTTGCTACCATACGTATGAGCTTTTTGGCGCCATAAAGTAATGCAGGTTAATGCGATTTAATGTAGTTGGTCGAATAGTTGGGGCAAGGTAAATTATATGATATTTCATGCTATTCAATTTCCACAGAATTTTTACTTGCAAGTTATTATCATGAGGATATGTATGAATGCAATCAAATTAATTTACGCTCAATTGTTTGCTCATTTCTCGCTTTATTCATATCCCACTTTACAATGAACAGTTAGTATGTAAGAATGTCCGTACCAATGTATGTATATGCACAATTATAAATAAATTATAAAACAATGTTGTTCATGTGAAAACATTGTTATTAAAAAAAATGTGCGCAGCAATAAATAAATTAATAAGAAATCAGAAATACATAATACATATACTGCGAAATGTTATGAAAGTGATTGTGTCATATAACTACTATCATTATGAAGATATTTATCGTGTTACTAATTATTATTGATTTCCCTCATTGCAAAGCATTTCATAAACTTCAACATAAAATTTAATACCAAAGGCTGACATAATACAAATGAATAAGAAAGAGCTCAGGACGGGTCTAAAAGAACATTTTAGACTCTCGCAACTTCTTTATTTAATTCCAATGGAGAAGCAATGACACGATTTTACACGGTTTTGACATAGATGATGTGCCATTATAAGAAAATTATTATCTCGATATCTAGGGTCTTGAAAAGTTATAGTTCGATTTCGATTATTTTTAGATAAGTCATGCCACACCTCTAATGAAGTATTTATATTTGCTTCGATATCTTCATTGATGTTTGGCTTATATATTGTCATAGAGGATGTAGGAATGGTCACGATGCGTTCTTCGTTATAGGCTAGACAGACGGCAGAGTTAACACCGATTAACTGCGCTTTAAATCAGTTCCAAATTTTTAAGTGACAGACGGCAGCAAAGCGAGTTATAAACTCCCATTAACAGCTGATTGGCAATAATATTTTCTTTTTGGTAAAATAAAATAGGATAGAAAGCAAATATTGCGGTTGTTATCCGTACAATTAGTACAAAATCACTAATTACTAAAAAAATAGAGATAAATACGTTATTATTAGAACTTCCATTGAAAAAAAATTAGCTAGTTCATTGCATGTATATGTTTTTGTTTACATTTCATTGAAAAACAGCTGTCAGTTTGCATATTTTCTTTCACAATAGGTTAAAAGCGGCCATGTTTAACAATGTTGCCAACGAAAATGCCGCGAACTCCCACTAACTCTCTAAAATTTTGAGGATTAAATGGGAGTTATCAAATGGAGTTAACTGAGATAACACTCGAATTAACCCCGATTAAAGCAGTTAAACCGAATTAACGCCGCCGTCTGTCAGGGGTATTAGTGTATTAGCGCAAAGTAGTTTTAAGTTTTCTACATAAACACTTTCATACTCTACAATCAAGTACCAATGAAATTTGTGTCCACCAAATTTGGTTTAGATAGCTTTAATAGTTTGCGAGATATGTAGAAAAAAAGCCTAATAAGAGACGAGTCCACGCCCACATTTCAGATTTCAACTCGTCTCGTCCTCCTGCTTGATTTTATATACATACATACCGTTATTTGAAAAAAAAACGAAAACTATTATACTCTGTGTAACATCTTGCAGGAGTAGAAAAATTGTGTTTGTGGCTTGGATTAAATTGCTTCATATTTCATAAATTTTCCCTAAGTTTCACTTAATAAGACAGATATTGCGTCTTATTATTTTATTTACCTATGTTATAAAAATGAAACTATAATACATTTTTTGATAATGTTAATTTTATTTAATAATAAATGAGCGATGTATGAAAATTTATTTAAAATTAAATTGTCACCTTTTGCTTTCACACAAGCCCTTAAACGACTTGTCCATTGATCAGTTGCAGCACGCGCAGTTTCTTTTGGAATTGATGATGCTGCACGAACAAAAATTTTTTGAGACTCTCAAAATTTGTATGCTGTATCAGACAGGCCATGTTCTTCAACTCTGATCACAAACTGTAGTCAAATGGATTCAAATCTGGACTTCTGGATGATCAATGCAGCTATTAATGCTGTACCACACCATATCCAGCTGGTACAAGTTTCCCCCAGTTTTAGCCCATCGGTTACAGTTAATTCTCAAAGCAGGTTTTATTTGGGAGTATCAAGTAGCAATTAAATAAAATAAGTGTTCAATATAATCTCAAGAATGGAACCAATATTCGATAAATGTCAATATGTATATGAAAATTATTGTGAAATGTTCGCATAATACAACAAATAACAGACACAAGTGTTAGTGCTAGTCAAAATATTTCTTCGCAAATTCAAGAAATATATTTTTATCAACAATTCTCTTAGCAAAATGCACATGTCAGAAGTTAGCAGAAATACAAGATAGCCGAGTAGAAAAGTTAAAAATAAGAATTAAATAAAAGTGATTAAAGTGGAACACTCAAAAAGTCATGTTAGCAATGCCATTAGATAAATGACTCCGGTGCGTAGATTCAGCAATTGCAAGTGTTCGGTCGTTGTTATTATTTCACCACAAGTGCCCAATGACGTAGCACTAACTACTAAACACTACACTAACAAGTGAACAAGTCTATACAACAAAGCGATACGAGAAAAGCCACATTTGCAGCAACGGCAATTACTTCGAGCAAATGGTAGTGAATAGTGCAAGCATGCGTTTACGCATCCACAACATGAGTTTGTGCGAATGTTTGTGTGAATGGTTGGCAAGCAGAAAGTCCCCAGTAACTCTTTCCGGTTGAGTACTCCCATAAGTGTCGTAAACATATCCTGCCAGCTTGCAAACGTGCTGCCACCTTTGTCTCTGACTATGGCGCTCGCAGGCAATAAACTGAAATAGTTCGTACTCGTCTTTTGCAATAGTTGTCGTACATGAGTCTCACTTTTCTAGCTGCACGCTCAGGTACTCATAGTTATTGAATTTCATTTGTACGACTACAAGTGGTGTTGGCTATAATAAATATGAAGTATGTGAGTATAAAAGATGAGTGTGCTAAAGCGTCAGAGCGTTTGCAAATAAAAGCAAAAAATAATCAGTTACTAACTGCTGCAACTATTAAAAATATATAGCAGAGTTATTGTACAAATATGGGTTTAAAACAAATCAGTTTAACATCTTACATCTACAACTTCCGGTGGAAATACATATGTCTTAACTAACACAATTCTTTATAGTGTTACTACATGTTGTGTTATGATATGTTTCACCTAAATCCAGATAAATATTGAGTGAAATACTCGAGAAATAAAGTGACTATCCCGACCTACCTAAAATATATCCTGCATACCAAGATCTTCTACTAAGCACCCTTTGCTTTTCTTCACATTTCCATTTCATCTAATACGTCTTTCGTTATGGTCTGTTTTCGTTGAAAATTCTCGTTTTTTTGTCTACCATTATAATAAGTCGATGAGTTTATATACAACCGTCCACCAAATAATCATTAGCTTAAATGACAAGTAAAATATTTTAATTAAGCTTGATATGAATGTTATCCTAATGGATTTTATGAAAGCATTTTATACCAGCAAAACACTCAGAACTTTGCCTTGCCTTGAGAACACTAATCTTCTAAATGATCCCATTCTTGGAATTAAACAAATAATTCTTCATCTCAGATAACATTTTAAGAAAATCTTGTGCTTATTTACGCTTATTTAATTCCCTTAAAAGCTTTAGTAATGTAATACAAAACTATCAGATTCCACTAATAGTTGACACGTATATGAAGCTATCAAAGCTTAAGAAATTAAAAGAAACACAAAATTGTGTTGAGTGTCAAAGGTCAAAATGAATATTAATGTATTATGTTAATTAAGAAATGAATTCCAGGCCATCTAACTTACAGCCTAAGTTGTGTAAATGGAATTGAACGAGAGATCTTATCAATTCATTCATCTACAAATGGACGGCTAAGAAGTCGAGTGCCATTCAAATGTTTGGCATGCTATAAAGCTAAAGCTGTGCTAAAGTGCGGCCGGATTTGTTTAGTGGACAACGTTGTTTACTTTTACACGCCCACGTTTTTATGGACGAGATAAGAATAGATGGCGGTGACATAGTTTGTGTTGGCAATAGACAAGGCGGTTTTGTGCGGAAATAAAATTGACAGAATGCGGAAGCCTTGTTCGTCGTTTTGTGTGCTATTAGCGGTGTTCTAAAGCATATGCCTGACACAATAATCGCAATATGCGGGAAAAAAGGGATGATATATCAAGATTGTTAATAATTATTTAGATATAATGAATTGTTTTGAGCTACTAATATAATTGAGGAATATTGCCCTTAATAAAATTAATTAATCAAAATTCTTTTATTTCTTGTGTTATAAATCCAATATGCAATTGATTTGACTTTCGTTTTCTAATCACTGAGCAAAATCCAACAATTATAAACCGTTTTATCACAAATTAAAGCCTTTGCAAAATGGGTAAAACAAAGTATTGTGACAAGTGATGAATTGTGGGCAGATACCAACAATGAAAAAAGCTAATACAAGATATACCGACCCGCTTGAATTCATATTCTAGAAAGATTTATGGAATTATGTACCTCCATTAATAATAGGGTTAATGCTATTGCAGAAGCTGAAGTGATGAACATGTACTCTTTCGATAGTTCTGATAAAGCTGAAAACTTTAGTATTTGGGCTGAGCATCATAAGTTTGTCCAAATAAATTGGATATGTTAGACGAGAATTTCCTAAATTATATAAAGTAGCTTTTAAATACTTAACAATTTTCGCTACATCAGTTCCAACCGAACGTTTATTTTTGAAATTTAGTTAAACAGTGAGCAATCAAAGGAATGGTATAAAACCTAAAAGGTTCAATAAAATTTTATTTTTCAAAGCCTAGGAAAAGAATATTGGGGTAAAAACTAACTATAATTTATATAGAATAAGATTGGTTTTACTTTGTATTCGATTATGTTTATAAACTTAAGCAGTTGAATAACATAATTTTTCAATTCTTTAATAAAAACTGTTATACTCGTATACTTATTTACCGAAGTTTTCTTTAATAGTATTATTTCAGAACTTATTTTCCAGTTTACTGCAGTAAAAGCGATTCGCAATAACTATCAGTACATTTTCGATGCATCGCACAACATTGATGTGAAGTTTCGATGCATCATATCGGATAATCAATGTATTTTTAATGCCATCCTTAGTAATCCCTCATAAAATGTGTAACTTTCAAACCATAACTATTGAACTAAATACTATTTAATTTTGAAAATAAATTGAATGTAGAAAATATGATTGAAAATATGCGGTTTTTTGCGGACCAAATCCATGTAACCCCTTAAGCCATGGCATTAACAAATATCTAGTAAAAGTTATAATACCAGTTTATGTGCTGAAGGGTATAAAAAAGATGAAAACAATGAAGCCACGAAAACGAATGTATATACATATGTACATAAATGAATACTCTGAAACATCGTAACTGTTGGCTGGCTTTATTTTATGGCTAAAAAGATTTGTATGTAGTATAGAATAGCAAAAAAAAAAGGAAACTACTGGACTGATATTTTGAGGAAAACGTTAGGAAATACAAATGTATGTTGTGGAAATACAAAAGTGGTTGTGGAAAGGTAGTTATAACAAAAGCGCTGGTTATTAATCTCCGAAAGCAAGCTACGCCTTACGCCCAAGCTGTTGTTTGGCATACGACCCTGCTAAGTGGCTAAGCCTCTGTGCTTATGGGCATCAACTGCAGCGCATTTCCTTAACTCACCCACACACACACACACTTCACTTCCGTGCCAAGATATTGACTTGACCACTTGCTTGTCTTCGTTTCTTCTTAAACATTGATTAACCGAACTGTTTGAGCGTGACCGACTCAACGTGGCAAATAAATCAAAATTATATGGGGTTGTGGGCGGCGAAAGCAGCCTCATCACAAGCAGCAGTGGAAGAAAAACAATAATAGTTACAGTAACTACACTTTCAATGCTGATGAAATATCGTTTTTATTTACTACCCTTGCCAGTTGGCAGCTTTACCATACTCATTCTTGTCTTGTCTCTGACGGGCGTATATTTAGTTTACTTCACTAAATATGTATACTTCAGCGTTCTTCCGCATTCATTCAATTGTTTTTGTATGGCATTATACTCGTACTGTCTTCCGCCTCTTCTATTGTTGTGAATCTAATTTCGCTTTAAGGACATGTTCAGTCAATGTTTATACAACACCTTGTAATATCCGTTGCGAGTTCAAGTGATGACTGTGACTACATCTGGTATTGTTTTGATTGCGTGAGAACAGTGCTGCCACTTAGCGGAATTATATATTATGTTGCGAGAGATTTTACGAGTTGATTTTACTAAAGAACTATACTCCAAATCAAGAGTACGAAGAGAAACCTCCGCTTTGTTTCGTGAATTCATGGATCCGCTCAATTTGTATAGACTCTCTCCGGACACTATTTTATGTGGATCATGCTGCCATTGAAGACTTATAAAGCGTTTTTACCTTCTCAGACTGCTAATTTCTATGAGTTATGCTAATAACGGAGATTTATGAAGTATGTATTATGCCTTTTCAGGCTCATTGTTAGTCTTTTGGAGAAACAAGGAAGGATTAGATGATACTTAGATGAAATGAATAATAAAATTTAGAAAATGCAGATATATTTTATCGTGACACAAATCATATTTGTTCTTCCTGGAATAAATCTGACTGAGGACTGAAAAAATAAACATATTTGCAACGACAAAACAACGGGAAATATGACTTAACAAAGAACGAGTAAATACAGGATTTGTTCGATAATGTAGCTTACGATCCTTGGGAGACAAAGCCATTTATTTAAATAAGTAGATAACAGCAAGAGTGTAAATTAGTAGTTTCTCCAATGAGATATACAAATTGATTAAAATATGCCGTTCCTTCAATAAATCAACCTGTGGCAACACTGTCACACTGATTTCTGTTTTTATATTTATTTTGATTGAACTACTCACAGCTTTTTTCTTTACTTTTGCTTTTGACTGGTTGTCTTAAGTGAGGAAACTACTGTTTTTTTCGCCTCTTTGGCCAGTGACTCTTGCAGCAGACAACTGAACATGACTTATGACCACTACGTGATGCAACATAAAAATGCCATTACGCACACACACACACACATGTACGCCAGCTAACGTATGCTTGTATGTTCGTATGCATTTGTTTGCACATCGAACGTGCATGAAATACTAGTTTTTTTCGCAGCTAAATATGAACATGTGGAAGTGTCCACAGCAGCAGCACATATGTGGACAGGCAAGACGTATGAGTAACGTACGTTGCTAATGCTTACGTAGTATCTATGAACGTATACAATACATTTAAGCAACTTTCTACTATTAAACTACCGAAAATTTAATAAATATCCGCTAGCTGTGAATTTAATAAATTTTCTTCGACATTAATGCATTTCAGCAGCAATTCAATTCAACTGTACCTAACTCTCTAAAGTGTATATATTTCTTCATTAGCCGACAAATAACTAAAAGCAAACTTTCTATTGTTTATTAGCGCCAAACGAAAGTGGCGGCAAAAAATTACTGGCGGTCTACCAGTGGGCAAAGTTTAAAGTTTGTGCACTTGTGTGACAATAGCCACCTCCCGCGTTTGACCCGCGCGCTCCGTATACTTCGCTGCCAAGAGGTGCAAATTGCTGTATGAAAGCGCTCATTGTTTCACTGTGCTATGCTTTTTGCAGTCCATTTGCTTAAGCAAAAGTTTTCGGTTCTTATTTTAGTAATCAACACATTTTGAGTTGTGTGCGTTTGACCAATTGTAGTTTGATTGGAGGCCGAAGTTTTTGATTGTCTGGTGTGGGTACTTCACTTGTTTGCTGGTTGGTAATTTGGCTTGAAAAGTATCGTTATTGTTTAATGAGTTGCATGGCATTGATGTGGCTTGTTTGTTTTGTTTTTTGTTTAGGCATGGGAGACAAGCTGCAGAGCTAGAGTACATTTTTACTACGTTTTAAGTAAAGCTTAATGAGAGTGACTTACTTTTATATTCACATAAAATATTGTTATTCTTGCCAAAAATACTTTAAATATTTATTTTTAAATTCTCACTACATATTGAACTATCTAATTATGTCTCACTACATATTGAACTATCTAATTATGCTTCTTTAGTTATTGTCAGAAGACTTTTTGTGTCATTCATAGTTGGGAATTGGCTCTGGCTCCTCCTCTCATTTGTGCCATTAGTCCAGCATTTTCGTGGCTTAGATGCTAAGAGATTTGCCATTGCCTGTCCAAAGCCAAATTAGTCACTTCTTTCAGATTTTTTATTTTTACGAGGCTAAGACGGAGAAGGATATCCAAAAATTAGAAAACCAACTGTTATGGAATAGTGCAAAATCTGGTTTCTCTGTCAAATCAGCTAAAATGTCGAAGATGAAACACCTAAAACTTTAAACGCACTTTTCTCGTGCAAATCAGACGATGATGGTACAACAAAACGATCGCACATATCCCATTAAAATTTGACTGTAAGTCTAGTAAACGATATGTAGCTTTTTCACCGATCACCGATCATGCTTTAGGAATAAGTTTAATATAAACCTTGCGTTTTTGTTTCAGTTAAAAAAATAGGATTTCATGAAATATCTGAAATAAGGTTTGTTATTAAATTAATTATATTTAGAAGGTTCTGAAAAGTTACTCAGTAGACGTCATTTTAAATCCAAATGTGAATATACAATCGATTAGCCAGCTATAGCCGAATCGATGATAGCGCGCCACTCGTCTCTTTCCCTCGCAGTTCGGCGCCAGTTGGAGAACCCAAGTGTAACCAGATCGCTCTCCACCTGGTCCCTGGAGGCCTTCCCCTTCTCCGGCTTCCTCCGGCGGGTACTGCATCGAACACTTTCAGGGCTGGAGCACTTTCGTCCATTCGAACAACATGACCTAGCCAGCATTGCCGTTGTCTTTTTATTCGCTGAACCATGTCAATGTCGTCGAATAACATCGTTCCATCGTCTGCGGTCTTCGCCGTTGCCAATGTTCTGAGGAGCATAAATCTTGCGCAAAAATGTTGACATCGTCCACGATTCTGCACCATAACTCAGGACGGGAATGATAAGCGACTTGTGGAGTTTGATTTTGGTTCGTCGAGAGAGGACTTTACTTTTCAATTGTCTACTCAGTCCAAAGTAGCACCTGTTGGCAAGAGTGATTCTGCGTTGGATTTCCAGGCTGTTAATGCTGATTCCCAGATAAACGAAATGATCTACAACTTCAAAGTTAACAGTGACGTGGGAGCCAAGACGCGATCCAATAGAACTTTATAGGCGATATTTAGGAGGCTTATCCCACGGAAATTGGCACAGATTGTGGGATCTCTCTTTTTATGGATTGGGCAGAGTACACTGATATTTCAATCGTCAAGAATGCTTTCTTCCGACCATATTCTGCAAAGAAGCTGATGCATGTACCTTATCAGTTCTTCGCCGCCGTATCTATTGGCCCCCGCCGCTTTGTTATACTTCAGACGGGTAATTGCTATCCTAATTTCCTCATGATCGCGTAATCGTCATCGATTGGGGAATGGCTTCGCCATCTTCTGGTGTTGTACTTTCCCTGCATTCAGCAGTTCGGAGAAGTGTTCCTTCCATAGAGGGAAGGTGCGTATCTTCGTTGCAATCAGATAATGGTTCGAGTGTATATTTGGTCCTTGGGGCGTACTCACGTCTAAAACACTGAAGATATTCCGTCTATCACAACATGATCAATTGGTTATGCGTATTTCGATCTGGAGACAGCCATATTGCTTGATGAATTTTCTTGTGCTGGAATCTGGTACTACAAACGACCATATTTGGGGCCCCAGCGAAGTCCATCAGCCTCAAGCCGTTTGGCGATGTTTCGTCATGGAGGCTGAATTTTCCGACTGCTGTGCCAAAGACACCTTCTTTACCCACCCTAGCGTTGAATTGGTCAAGTACGATTTTGACATTGTGGCGGGGGCAGCGCTCGTAGGTGCGTTCTAGGCGCTTTGGCTAGCACCTTTGGTTACATCGTCCTTCTCTTCCGTTGGGGCGTGGGCGCAAATCAGCGATATGTTGAAGAACCTCGCTTTGATGCGGATTGTGGCAAGACGTTCATCCACCGGGGTGAATGCCAGGATCGATCAATCGATGACGATGGAGCAGATGTTCCATTACCCGACCATGAAGAAATTCGAATTGCGATTACCCGCTTGAAGAACAATAAAGCAGCGGGGGCCGATAGATTACCGGCAGAACTATTCAAATACGGCGGCGAAGAACTGATAAGGTGCATGCATCAGCTTCTTTGCAGAATATGGTCGGAAGAAAGCATGGCTGACGATTGGAATCTCAATCCATAAAAAGGGAGATCCCACAATCTGCGCCAATTACCGTGGGATCAGCCTCCTAAATATCGCATACAAGGTTCTATCGAGCGCACTGTGTGAAAGAATAAAGCCCACCGTCAACAAACTGATTGGACCTTATCAGTGTGGCTTTAGACCTGGAAAATCGACAACTGACCAGATATTCACCATGCGCCAAATTTTGGAGAAGACCCGTGAAAAGAGGATCGACACACACCACCTTTTTGTCGATTTTAAAGCTGATTTCGACAGCACGAAAAGGAGCTGTCTTTACGCCGCGATGTCTGAATTTGGTATCCCCTCAAAACTAATACGGCTGTGTAAATTGACGTTGAGCAACACCAAAAGCTCCGTCATGATTGGGAAGGAGGAGAGGAAAATTTTGCGCAAGATTTATGGTCCTCAGAACATTGGCCACGGCGAAGACCGCAGACGATGGAACGATGAGCTGTACGAGTTATACGACGACATTGACATACTTCAGCGAATAAAAAGACAGCGGCTACGCTGTCTAGGTCATGTTGTCCGAATGGACGAAAACACTCCAGCCCTGAAAGTGTTCGATGCAGTACCCGCCGGAGGAAGCCGAGGAAGGGGAAGGCCTCCACTCCGTTGGAGGAACCAGGTGGAGAGTGACCTGGTTACACTTGGCATCTCCAACTGGCGCCGAACTGCGAAGGAGAGAGAGAGGTGGCGCACCATCGTCGATTTGGCTATAACCGGCTAAACAGTTGCAACGCCAATCACATACTCTAACCCCTGCGTAATGGCTACCTCTAAAATGAATGAAAATGAAAAATCGTTAAAATTTAATTTACAACTACAAAACAAAACTAACAATAAACAAAAAACTAATAAGCGACTAACCACAAGTCCTCAAAGTATGATATGATAGTTGTATTTCTCAGATGACTAAACGTTGTAGTATCTAAACAACCATCTCACGACATAAGCCCTTATTTGTAGAAAGTATTCAATTGGCAACAAACTTTGCAAATTCAATATAAATACGAATGCATATGTTTACCCAACCATATTTGGGTAATAATTTTTATGCTCTCTTCATATGCTTAGTTTCATAATTCTTTGTGATATTTAATAAAGTCATTTGTGCGTAATTGACATTATGTTTCAACTTAAATTGCTCATAATACACAAATGAAAATTCCACAAAAGCCAGTATAATGAAGTAATGAGTTTTGCACAGACTAATACCCACACAAATGATTCCATATTCATAAACATACATGTGTATATACAAAGGAGTTTATCACTATTATGCTGTTCATTAATTTTTGCCCACATTTATGACACTCATGATTGTGTTATTGTTGCTTGTCAAAGCGCACAAGTGCGAATAATGTAGAGCTTAACTCCCATTCATTCGTTTATTTTGCCTAATTTAAGTGCTGGCGCCAAACAAAAATTCCAGCCGCCGACAAAGCGGCATTAAAAACAAAACAAAGTTAATTAAATAAATTTGGTTTGATAAAGTTTTCGGTTTTTCATACACACACATGAGCTTTTAATGAAATTTATGAAATTATAATTGGGCGTTCATATGTGCCACAAGTTGTTGTCTAATCCAGCAATTCAATGTGAGGCCAGTCAAAGGCTTGCAGGAAAGAAATGTTATTAACAACTTTGTAATGCATATTAAGTGCCCCGACAAATGTTTACTTCTATTTGCTTTGCAGCGGTCATGTGAGAAATAATTTAATATAAATTTTAAAATGAACTAACGAGCATCTACTACAGAAAATATTGAAAATTGAGAGTATGAATAATTGATCAATACTTTGAGATATTTAAGATATGTAATTATATATATAAATATAATAAGACTTATCAAGTCAATAAAAATCCACAATAATGTCTCTTCTGATGTTCTTATAAGTAGTAGAATCTTGTAGATTGATATCGCTAGTCGAAGAACTACATTTTTTGAATGTGTTGAGTATTTCCCAACAGGGACTATGTGACAAATTTTTGAAAAAGGCGTAAGCGAAGTTTGACATTAAAAGCTTTATATAATGTAACTTAATATTTTAAGGTTTTGAGACACTTTCTTACCAAAAACCATTAAGGGGTTACGTCACCCTGAACGCATGAAAATCGGTGGTTTTTTTAGGAGTAAATATTTGGCGGTAATCAATTGTTTCGGAGCACACCTTGATGGTGTACACGATTGGCATTTCAATTTTTATCTGAAAAACAATATTTTTCTTAAAAAGTGATAAATTTTGAACAGAGTGACTTGGCCGGTTTTTAACAAATTTTTTCGCAACTGGGAGCACTTCACAAATATTTTTTATATTTTGGGCTGTAAATACCGTATAAAAATTTGGATCAAAAAGTTTCAAATTATTCAATAAAAAAACGTCACTCTGTGTAAAATCCATTTAGGAATAAGTATTTTAATTTTCAAGTCAATCGGTTGAATAGTTTTTGAGTTATCGTATACACCGTCTCGAAAAATGTGGTTTTGAGAAAAACCCAAAGGGGGAAAAAAAACTATAGGCGCGCTCCCACTGCGCTTACTTCTAATGATCATAACTTTCGTAATTATTGAGGCATTGTTTTCGGATCCCTTAAGCAGAGTGGGAATAAATATTTTACATAAAGCTATTTCGTATATAAGAAAATTATTTGACAAAACAAATTTCGGAAGAAAAAGGCTGTCAAAGGAACTGTCAATTTTGAGTTATACCTTTCTTTCAAGATTAGATACGCTAAGGATCGAGAACGGTTGGACCATTTTTGATAAATTGTTCAGAGGTTGTTCGTTGGGGATCTTGGAAGTTTTAGTCGGAAAATTGTAAAATTCCAAAAAGTGACTTTTTTCCATACATTTTTTTTCAATCTATCTATAAAAAAAACAATTCGGAAAAGTCGGAAATTGGCAAGTGGCAACAGAGAATTCAGAATTGCAAATGTACGGTGACATCTACAATGAAGCATTGAAATTCATATGCCATCACCAAATCGTCAAATTAGAGATGTACTGAATCGTGCATACGACAAAATAACTTTGGAACAACAAGTATAATTGATTTTGGCAACAATACAATCTCAAAATGGCATTACGTTGGCTGTCGCATCTACTGGAATTGCAGCAACGCTACTTGAAGTTCGACACTGTAGCTTCAGTTAAACATGCAAATCTATGAAACATCTATGAGATGAGTGCAATTTTCTAGAAGCACTTGACAGAACAATGAAAGATCTGTGGAATAATAATCGTCGCTTTGGTGGCGTAATGATACTGTTATTTACAAACACATTCTGTTATTTCGAAATCAACATCGGCGGAGGAATTGAACGCATGTCCCAAGTCATCGTGGCGACACGCGAAAACCATATGATTGACCATGAATATGAGTGTGTTCCTGCAACAGGAAAGCACCGCAGTAGATCTGCAAAGAACTGGGCAAATTCTGGTTAATACTTCTAATGGTTTGATTTCAATCTGAACATTAGCCAAATTTATCGTAACTACGATTGGTTGAGTGCACGCCGATGTCGATGATTTAATCTATACGACTTAAAGTCAACTTCCGAGAGATTTGTGTTCATACACATCGATCGATCATGTTGAAAATGAAGACGAAGCTGTGAATTATCCAGTGAAATTTCTAAATTCTTTGTCATTATAATGCTTTGCCATTTATTATGCTTCGCAATCTTCAAGCTATGTAATGTAATGTAATAGTTGCAAGAACTTTTTAAAGGGACTTTCAAGGGGGCAGAATGCTTGATTCCACGAATTTCTTTGAGTTCCAACGATTTGCCATTTCAGTTCAAACGTATTCAGTTTCCAATGAGACTTGCATTTGGGATGACAATCAACAGGTCTCAAAGACAGTCGCTGGAGGTGTGTGGCATAAATTTCATTCACGAGTTGAAAAATCATTTTCCTTGTATATTTACGCACTGGAACAGTTGTTTATTAAGCTGAGTTACATTGAAAAAAAATTTAGAAAAATCGCAAATAAATGTTTACCAACACTATACAAATTCAACTGTGTTTTCAAAACAAATAATTTCACGCAGTGCAACGACTGCGGAGTCAGCTAGTTAAATATATAATATTACTAATATACTTTTTAGTTACAAAAAATCTTATATTATGAGAGTTCACGAATTGTCAACATTAATAGGGTAAGGCTAGATTAAATTAACTTATAACCTAACTGATCGCCAAAAATTGGGATAACACTTGGACTGCCTGTTATAGGTAGGCAGAAGAACTCCAATTTGTTATGATTAAAGAGCTGAACCCATTTTAATTTGCCTCATGCTAGAAGAATACTGTTTCAAGCAAACCAGCGCTTGTCAAGGTCGTTTAATTAGATATAAGCTGTCATCGATTGGCTAAGTGTTATAGAGAAACCAAAAGAACGCACTATCCTGTAATTCAAACACACAGGCAGCACTTATGGTGCAAGCCTGCGCAAAAATGTTCTCTTAATCTTGCGCAATAGTTCTGAACCAAACAAAATTTGGTTCCGCATACTCTCCTGTACAAATTCAACTAGATAACTTTGTTGTTGCTTTCACATGTACATTTTTTGACAGACGAGCAGCGCCCAAAGATAGCGAGCAGAGAAGTGACCAATCGATGACAGCTATTATCCGCCTTAACAAACTTGTAACAGGCACAAAGCGCTGTGGTATCCATATTTAGGAATACGCGAAATCACACAGTACTGGCGATTTTAGTTATCTAGTGAGGTCCAATGGATTAGGTTTAGGTTTCTGGTTGAATGATAGATAGCTAGAAACATTGGTGTAGAGGTCTGTTTATACCGGTTTTTATTCGTTTATTCCGTTGACTACACCATAACAATCTACTATTGGACGATCAAATATCTCTTTGCGCTACCTGAAAATTCAGTGCCAGTTTTTTGGCGTTAGAAAACAGTACTTTACTATAAAAAATCGATATTTGTATACTCTCTCAACAAAGTTGCTAAGAGAGTATAATAGTTTTGTTCACATAACGGTTGTTTGAACGACATAAGGGGACATGCCCCGCCCCCTACTAAGTTTTTTGTACATATCTCGTAAACTAACAAAGCTATATCAAAACGATATCTCCGAAACTACTCAACCAATTTCAATGAAATTCGGTTTATAATATTTTGCTTGCATCCCAGTGACAACATTGTGTAAATATCGTACCAAATCGGTTCTACTTCTATATATACCAGAACTTTGAAGTCGTTCTGAATGGTTTACTTTACAATATAACAAGTAAGCACCAGTGCATTTATAGTGCGGCATCGCCCTTCTAAAATTGCGAAATCGAACCATAAGTTTTCAAAGCCCTATATATCAAACAAGAGGACCTCAGTGCTTCTAATATTTTTTTACTGAAAATATAGGTATGTCTTTCAGATATTTTAAAGACATTTATAGGGAATATCGGCTCATAACTTCACCTAGCTCCCATATTCCTAATATTAGGGTTTCTAACATTCAATTGACTTTATACCATATATATATGACAAATATGTGGGTCAAATTCTGTGTTATATTACCAACTTAGATAAAATGTTCGGTTACACCCGAATTTAGCCCTCCCTGACTTTAAATTGTATTAAGAGGAAAGTCTTAATATATGCATATATGTAAGTATATTGGTGAGCTTTGGCGTTTATAGCAAACGAACTACATGCTTTATTGAAGGTAGCGTGCAAGGTAGACAACCTTTGGTAAAAGTTTTTTTCTCGTGGTGTTTATTAAAGTTTGGTAAACATATTAACGCGATAGTGTGTGTAAGTATAAGTTCGTCGCTAACTAATTCGTAATTTTACAATCCCTGCTACGCTGGTAATCAGCACGTACACATCCCACATGTTTACCTCAAAAAGTTTACACATCCGCAAGCATGCATTTGTATATTCCCTGCAGTAAAAGTTTATAGCAGCACACAGCGGACTAGTTACCGATTTGGTAAGAAATGCTTAGGTTAGCTAAAAATTAAGCGGAATTTTCTCATATTCTACGTGTGCTGAGTTTCTGGATATGCTGCCATGGAGCTGGAGCTCCTGTCTTGAGATAGACAAAGTCATTACCAAAATACCGGTAAGTCAAGTGGGACAAACTACTTTCACATGCGGGGAAGTCTCACACATTTCTTCACCAAATACTCTACAAGTTTTACATTTTCTTTGTTTTTGTACGCGGCAGACTGGTTGACTTTGGTATGTTTTGTTCTTGCAAGTTTTTGTTTCGAACGCGTTTTTTCGCGAGTGTTTTCATACCAAATTGTGAACTTTTGGCGCCACACAACTCAGCATTCCACATAGCACACCAAGCTGTAAGTTTTGTTATTTAGTTCTCTTATTTATGTTATTGTTTTTGTGCGGTATTAGTTGGCGTGCATGACATATTTGGAGGTTTATTTGTGTATGTGGTTGCGTGTATGGCTGAAGTGCGTGATTGGATAAGTGTATCTGCAAATGCACGCAGATGTGAGTCATGTTTGTGTAATCCTTTACAAATATGTGCGTTGTGTAGTTTTTCACATTGTTTCCGCCTTTACTTACTTGTTTGTTGAGCTGCCATTAATCGCCTTGTTGTTGTGCGCAGATCTGTAACTTTATAAATATACTACATAAACCGCTGACTTTGCAGGTATTATTTTTGAATTTTCACAGTTTCTGCTTTTTAATTCCGCGTTAAATATTGACATGTTCATTAGAAATATTAAAAGTTCAGAAAATATTTGTATTTTGTAAATATGGTAAATACATACATACATATGTATGTACATATGTACTTATATACTTGTATATGGTAAAACAAACAAGTAAAGAGGGGCTATAATAGCATGCAGCTGAACGTTTTATTTTCTCTGTATTTGCGAAGGTCAAAGGAAATAGTTGAACTTCCCTAACACGAATCACTATAATTCACAAAATAACTTCGAGTTAGAGAGACATGGAGTTGTGGAACTTCAACTGTACTTGCGATTATTAGTAAAATTTTATATATGTATGTATGTCTGTAAAATAATGTGGTACACAGTTTGGCGCCAATTGGTAATACCAAGTAAAGACAGGTCCTTTTCCACCTGGGCCTTCCATCGGAGTGGAGGCCTCCCTCTTCCTCGACTTCCACCAGCGGGTACTGCATCGAATACTTTCAGAGCTGCGGTACTTTCGTCCATTCGAACAACATGACCTAGTCAGCATTGCCGTTGTCTTTTTATTCGCTGGACTATGTCTATGTCGTCGAATAACACATACTGCTCATCATTCCATCGTCTGCGGTTTTCGACGTGGGCAATGTTTAAGGGACCATAAATCTTCCGCAAAACCTTTCTCTTGAAAACTCCTAGTGCCGTCTCATCGGATGTTGACACCGTCCACGCTTCTGCACCATAAAGTAGGACGGGAATGATGAGGGACTTGTAGAGTTTAGTTTTTGTTCGTCGAGAGAGGACTTTTCAATTGACTACTCAGTCCATAGTAGCACCTGTTGGCAGGAGTGATTCTGCGTTGGATTACAAGGTTGACATTAGACGAAGACGAAATTAGACTAGATAGACGAAATTATCTACAACTTCAAAGTTATGACTGTCAACAGTAACGTGGGAGCCGAGACGACTGTTTGTTTGATTTTTTTCCTCGTTCACTGCCAGACCCATTCGCTTCGCTTCCTTATCCAAAAAAAAAGGTAAAAGCAGAACTAACGGCGCGGGTGTTGTTTCCAATGATATCGATATTATCGGCGTACGCCAGTAGCTGTACACTTTTATAAAAAATTGTACCTTCTCTGTTTAGCTCTGCGGCTCGATCTATTTTTTCCAGCATCAGGTTAAAGAAATCACACGATAGCGAGTCACCTTGTCTGAAACCTCGTTTGGTATCGAACGACTCGGAGAGGTTGTTCCCGATCCTGACGGAGCTTTTGGTGTTGCTCAACGTCAGCTTACACAGTCGTATTAGTTTCGCGGGGATACCAAATTCAGACATCGCATAAAGGCAGCTCCTTTTCGTTCTGTCGAAAGCAGCTTTAAAGTCGACAAATATATGGTCTGTGTCGATCCACTTTTCACGGGTCTTCTCCAAGTTTTGGCGCATGGTGAATATCTGGTCAGTTGTTGATTTGTTGATTTTCCAGGTCTAAAGCCACACTGATAAGGTCCAATCAGTTTGTTGACGGTGGGCTTTAGTTTTTCACACAGTACGCTCGATAGAACCTTATAAGCGATATTAAGGAGGCTTATCCCACGGTAGTTGGCGCAGATTGTGGGGTCTCCCTTTTTGTGGATTGGGCAGAGTACACTGAGATTCCAATCGTCGGGCATGCTTTCTTCCGACCATATTCCACAAAGAAGCTGATGCATGCACCTTATCAGATCTTCGCCGCCATATTTGAATAGCTCGGCCGGCAATCCATCGGCCCCCGCCGCTTTGTTGTTCTTCAAGCGGGTAATCGCAATTCTAATTTCTTCACGGTCGGGCAATGGAACATCTGTTCCATCGACCTCGATTGGGGAATCGGGTTCGCCATCTCCTCATCATTGTCAGATCAAAATTTTGTCGGTATTGGCCCTGAGTTCCATAGATTTGGTATCTATAGAATTTGACTTTGAACCATATAACCGGCAATTTTTATATGGAAGGTGCCACTTCGTGAATATTTATAGTTAAAACTCATTCTTCTGACGACACAATAATATAGCAATTGCACTTTGGGTCTCATACATACATACTAATGTATGAGTATTAGCCCTTTTAGAGGCGGGACATCTATTCGAGAGTAAAAAGAGAAGAAATGAGACTAACTTAAAGTACCTGTTCTTCATCAGATCATCATTAATTTTAACCTAGGGCGCCCTCTTGCTTTGCTGGAGAATGATTTCGTAACCATTACTTTACTTTAAACTCTACAATCTCGTATTCTCGAAACATCACTTAGCCGTCTTATGCATAAATCGCACCCCCTTCTCACCTTAAATTAGCTGGTCAAGTTTGATATTCTATCTTAACCTCCATTTATCAGGGCCGATTCAGACTGTGTCGAAATTTTTTTTCTTTTGAAAGTCAGCAATATAGTCTCTTTCGTCCCATGTCCAAGTTTTAGTTTCGTATCCCAATACTGGTCATACTACAGTCCTATACAATGCCAGTTTCCATGATATATTAAGTAGTTTAGTTTGATTTAATAATTTTCCTTTTTTTCTTTCCATCCCAATCGTTAGTTGTGTACTGTATTTTAGATCTTACAAAAGCTGCTGCTTTTAGCACTTGAGCTTTATTAAATTTAGTGCTAATTTATTCGGATAGATACTCAGCTATACTTATTGCCGTAATACAATTATTGAAATTATTTGTGAACATAAAAATTCAAAATTTCTCTAATTGATTATCTATTTATTACCTATTTAACATAATTGCCGTCAATTATGCATATTACATACACATATTCAGATACTTAATACACATGCAAGCTTTGCAAGCACATTTTCCTTCACTAACACACTGTTTGTGATGTGTGCAACAACAACAAGTAGTGAAATTTGTTAAATAAAATAAATAAATACTAAAAGAAATGACAAAAATAACTACAACAACAAGTAGTGCTCTCATGTCGATAGAAATCAAACATGAACAAGAAGAAGAAGAACAGAAAAGTGCTTTGAAAAAGAAACGAGTGCCATTGGAATAAGACTGTACGTCGTAGTCAGCTAGCGGCACTCATCATGCGCTGCAGTAATTCAGTAAATTGCCAGCAATCGATATAAATGTCAATGCGAATGCGGAATCGAACAGTGAATGTGAGTGAGTAAATGTGAAAAGTCGATTGGGCAGAGTGGACCGGGTGAGATTGTGACTGCCAACAAACAACTGAAAGCAATGACACACACCTCCCCAGTGCCATGTGGCGTCAGTCTATCAGTGTGCGTGTGTGTGTTTTTTAGTGGCATCAAATGTCACAACTGCCAACGCGCGCAATTCCTGCTGGCAAATGATACCAAGGATGATGCCACCACGCTGCCATTGACATTGCCACATTGCGTGGCAGAGTCGGTCACCTACGTTAAGTGGCCGTATTGCTGCTGCAATTGCTATACGTTTTATGGCTTTTTACTGCCAGTGCAGTACTGTATTCTCGTTGTTTTGCTGTTTCTTTATTTTATTGTTTATATGTACATATTTGTTATGCTTTTTTCTCCACTTTTGTTCTACGTCGTTTCACTTCACGCCGTGCACATTGCTGGTGTGCGTGCCATTGTTGCTGGGCACGGAGTTGACATTGATGATGATTATTGGGCGTAAATAGAATCGAAAATGCGAAAAAGTCAATGATGAGAGCCAAAGTCAATTGCCCGGAATAAGGCGGGGAAATAGAAGAAGCCGAGGGAAAGGGAAAATGTGGAAATGAGCATGCATTGACAAGTAGACAAGAGCACGCAATCCAGTGCTCCAAAAGTTTGTGAGGTTAACAATCACATAAATTGTTAAATACTGGCACATTACTATATGTACAACCATGCCCACCTATGTACATATATAAACACACCTCATGTCAATTCATTTCGGTAGTTTAAGCAGCATTACTGATGATCCTAAAATAAAGTAAAGACGAGTAAATAAATTGCAAAATCAATTGAGCGGTTAAATAGGTAAACACCACAAGAAGCCCAGACAATTTAGCTGACTATACACTACAAAGGAAGCGTATATCAGTAACCAAATAAACGGTATTCGATCACTTATGCTGGCCTGAAATATACCCTCAATGAAATGAAAAATATTTTTTTTTATGTATACTCGTATTCAACATTAGTATACATAGTATATATAGAACTTTATAAAGACTTAGTGATAATATATAATCGTGCAGTAATATATTACTACATTCTCTGATTTTCGAATTCGGGATGTTCTGCATTATTTCAGAAGAACCCTGGTTCTCTTTATATAAAAATATAAACTATTTATTTTCTAACCTTAATTAAAACTATCTATCTATCTTAACTATTTTCTGTTATAAGTATAAGGAGGGTATACATAAAAACTAAATATGAAATTGTATAGTTACCTCTAGAGTAAGACATTCGTGTGCAAAATAGAGTCATGAATGATATGTGCATAAATGCATAAAAGCCAATAAACAAATACAATTCTAGAAATGATGATTGAAATTGCAGAAAGTCGAGGATATACTTACCATATGAGTATATGAGAGAAAAGTTTAAATGAAGCTGAAGCAGATGGAGCTGAGGCAAGACAGACAAAGTAGAAGCAAGCAATACAAGTTAACAGATGGGGGATAATTTGAAGGAAACAGTTTGCAACTTACAGACTTTTACAAACATACTCGCATACTTACTTGCAGAAAACTTCGCTAGCTCAACAGCTGGTAAGGCATTAAATTGAAAACAAAGGCGGGAAATGTAACACCCGACAATGACATCAAATGTGCATACGTGGTACAAGGAGTGCAGTAAGGTGAATGGTAATGAAAAAGGCTGAAATTTGAAGGATAAAATAAAATTAAATCATTCAAAAACTTTATGAAACTACATACAATAGAAAACACAACAACATATGCCGAGCTTTGGGCAACTTGTAGGAGTCTGCAGAAATATTAAGCAACAATGCTTACGAAAATAAAGCAAATATATGCTAAAATGACGCTACATTGCTGCATAACAGCAACAAATAGGACCGTATATCTTCAAACAGCTACAGTCACCTATCGCCAAGAATAATCATCTAGGCTCATGACATACGCCGTATTTAAATGTAGACATTACCACAAGTTATGCTTTTGTAGACCAAAGACAACTACACAAACATAGGCATGTGCTCGTAAACATTTCTATAGCCACATGCTTTGGTAACATATTTGGTTGTATAAATGTTCTTATTATACAAAATACAACGTTAATGCAATACTAGTAAATTAAAAAAACAATAATGAGTTGTATATATACGAAACTGCTGACAAAATAAACTGTTTGTGCTTATTTAAAGCCGGTAAAGCTTGAAACTTTACTTTTTTAATTCTATAATGCGCAACCTAGGTACACAATAAACAGTTAGCTTATACACCTGTCAGCACCCCTATATTGCAAGATGTTGATTTTCGTGTAGCTATTAGACCTGTTACTCGTTGGAGCAAATTACTTAACTGTTCATTTACCTATATATTTACTTAATATTTAAGAAGTATGAATATGGTACAAATAATTCGTTCTTCTCTAATCAGACTTCGCTTGAAGTACAAATGGAACACATTCAAAGAGGTAATGCAACATATGTATAATGTTCAAATATAAAGAGGCAATCTTATATAAGAGTGTACAGTCGCTGGTAGAGACCGACCGATTAATCGGCCTTGGTATCGGCATCGGCCAGTATCGGCCACAAAATTAAGCATCGGCATCGGCCATATTTGGCCGATTCTTAGCCGATTCTTTCTACTTCTTTTTGATTATACTTAAATACATTTTTTTTACTTTTTTGATTTCTTTAGAGCATAAAATTTTAATTCTTCTGTTTACCATATAAAATACAGTGATTCACATTTGACTAAACTAACAATTCATCATGGTGATAATTTAAGTCTAGTATAAAGAAATTCAAAAATTTTGCATTAATGAAAGGTTTTATTTAGCACTGCTAGAAAGATTCGATTTATGTCAAATATTCACAGTTTTGTTTAACAAATTGTTGAGATTTTGAAGATAATGTCATAAAGGCACTATTATAGAAGCATTCGTAACTAGGTTAATCTATTTTTAAAAGTTTGCCATAGACAGGGTCACGTAATAATCACTTGGTACTGGCCTGGACTATAAGGTGCAGTGAAAAAACTTCCCAAACAAGCTTCCGAAGTTTCTATTGAGTCACTATCACTACCAGTGTAAACCATGAAAAATTAAGCGATTTTAGTGAATTTTCTTTTAAGAAAGTACTCGGTCGAATATTTTTGGACATAATAAGGTGTACTTTTAACTATATTTTAAGATTTTTATTTTACAAAAATTTTGAAAAATTAAGGAGTTATGGGTTGTCTTGGGAAGTGCCAAAAAAAAAGTTCCCTAACTGCTGACATGATTCCGGCCGAATGAGTAACTGAAACACAAAAATTTAAAAAGTTTATTAAAGTTGAATATATATATATGGCGTAGTTCAGAAAAAAAATTTCCATTTTTTAGGTAAAAAATGGTCTTTTTTTAATGTCAAATTGTCAATTTCCAACAAATCAAAAAGATCGTAGGTCATCGTAAATATATTTAGGAACTTTCAGTTTAAATTTCAAGTTGATCGGTCAATATCTCGTTGAGTTATGATGTCAGTAATTTTGTGAAAAGTCCTTTCGAGAAAAACGCGTTTAAAGTTTCGACTAAAGCGGCTAATATCTCTTTAGAACGCTGCAATTCAAACACTATTCAAGATACGACCTTACCGCTTTCACAGGATATTTTTGAAATTATAAACTATCGAATTACCAAAAAATAAAAAAATCGATTTTGTGTAAATGTTACACCGGTATACCCCCTTAAAGGAAAAAAGCTATATTGCTGATTGCTGATTCGATTTGAGGAAATGTGAATAACTTATTTGTTCTATCAACATATATCTTATAATAATAATTTATTCAGTTTTGAATATTAATTAAATCAATAAACAACTTCATATTTACATATGAATCGAGTTGTTTACTTATTTTGGATGTTATTTGTCTTTGTTTTTATTTTGTTACTATACTAATTTACTAAATAAAGTAGTTGATGAAAGAATCGGCATCGGCATCGGCATCGGCCAAAATTTTGGTATCGGTCGGACACTAGTCGCTGGCAACCGCCAGTCGCTCATTATTCCCGTCCTGATGTCTGGCGCAGAAGCGTGGACGATGACAACATCCGATGAGACGACTCTAGGAGTTTTCGAGGGAAAGGTTTTGCGAAAGATTTATGGTCCTAAGAACATTGGCAGCGGTGGATGGTGGTGAATTCGGCAATAATCGCTTAAGCTGTTCCTACGAAAGAGGCAGCATATTCATCGAGAAAAGTAAACGCTATAAGACCAATGGCGAATCAGCACATTCTACACCTTGTGATGTTATAAAATAAGTTCGTATATATAAACGTACGCCGTTGGCAACTATTACAAATCAAATAGTTAGCTTAGAGCTTGTCATAACACTTCATGTCTTGATTGAAAGACATTCTAAATATTCCAGCAACACTAAGACCTTTGATGAATCAAAATATTCAACACCTTGTAGTGGTCACACAACCTTTTTTGTTTATTTCGTGTATGAACAGTGGAGTAAAGAAGAATGTTATAAAAACGATTGTGGAAAGCTAACAATTTAAAATATGAATCGAATGGTAAACCAACAATAAGGCGTCAACTAGCATCTTTCGCTTCTAAGCATTGGATTAAACACGCTAATGAAATGCCTGGCGGGGCTATTGTCATGCTATGAACGACACTCTATTTAAATTTTTGACTATACATAAAATGAAGGTGAAGCAAATATTTTGGGATTCGCGTTCGAAAACTGAATCTTTATTATTGTTCTAACGCATGTATTATCGGATAAAATAAAATAAGTATTGTGCTATGAACCTGGTACCAAGTGATTACTACCTATTCCTATCTAAGGCAAATGATTTTGTTGGTTAAAAATTGGGCTCAAGAGAATTTTGTCAATATCGGCTGTATTATTTTTGGCAAACAGGGACGGGAGGGATTTTTGGCAAAACTATTATGCATTCTTCACACAGTAATTTCCATTATATTTCTAACAAGCATAATATAAAATGAGTTATTTTTTTTTTTTTTTTGCGTTCATGTTACAACATAAAATCTCTTAGCCAACAGTCACTGTTAGTGGAGATAATGCGTTGCGGTTTCCGCTCTAATGCAACACTTTCGCTTATAAGTTATTCGGTCGCTTACACCCGTATTATATGTAAGTATGTACATAAATACAAAGCAGACTACCAGAGGGCTAGACCAAAGTATGCTTTTATCAATGAGGTAAAAGCTGCACCAATATCTGTCTTCTATTCTCCTATGCTTTAAGTCAGCCGAGGCGAACTAGTCTCTTATACACATAATTTCTTGGACATATGCTCAAATATTGTTGTTTTATTACATATCTCTGTATAATTTAGCATCTTTTATCTACTAGCTTCTCTTCGAATCGCTGCGCCAACGGCTTAGACTTTGGAGCGGATCAGACGCGTTGAGTAGTAACGCGGTGACTACGGCTACGTACAGTCCAATCGAATGGCAGTCAACGTGATGAGCGGAAAACGCATGAAATTCGGCATTACAACTCATCAGTTCTATGCCAAAGGGCATCACAAACAGTGTGCCGATCGTGAAAGTGACGAGAGTTAGAGACACCGTAAAAGTTTCGTAACAAACACAAACAAAAAGTGTGCTAAGTGTGTTGCTTTTATTATATGTTGCTTAACTCAAGCAATTAAGAGTTCATTGATATTAATGCTTTTAAGTCATTACTGGCACTTTTTGCCAACTTGAAGACTCCGATCTAGCGATCCAAATGCAAACAACGCGTTATTTGGTGTTTCTATTCTGTGGAATCGTAATAATAACATTACCGGAATTCAATGGATCCACATTTATTTCGCATCATATTCATAAATGGAAGGCGGTGATGGCTTCAATGCGGTATATGCAGGAGAGAATGCTGCGTACTAGCTTAAATCGTGCAGCGCCAAACCACGGAATCGTTTTCGAATGTCGTACAACGTATGTGTGTCTATAATTTGTGTAACTATGTGCATACCTTAGTGTCATTAATTATAAATATCTGTATAAATGCGGATTAGCATTATGCAAAATCAATATAAATATGTGAAGTAAGCCTAGTGCAAAGTAACAAAAAAAAGAGTTCGTTCGAAAGTGAATATTAATAACTCTCGCAAATTATAAAAATTTTGGTGTATTAAATGTTGTGAAATGTGTTCAAACTTCTTGTAATTCGAAGACTATTTTATATTCCAGATTATCACGTGCCAATGCAATAATTTTAGTTTTATTTTCTATATTCTATATTTTGGCTTGTTATTACCCTCTGAAAAGAGTTGGCCGTTTTGAAACACTTTTCCAAACTTATCATGAATTTGAATTTTCTTAAGTTATTGGTAATAAAATTATGCAAACTAACTGCCGACTACTGTAATTTTTGAAAAAAAAAAAATGTTCATATAAAAAACTCTGCCATTGTGACTTAACTTACAACGAGGCTTCGAGAAAACGTTGCGTCCGCGTGGACTGCATAACTTTAAGCCGAATCATCTGATGATAAAACAAAAAAATACGTTTTTAATTAAGCCTTCAACTAGAACCTGGACGAAGGAAAAAATAGAGATTTGGATTTTTTACACAGTTTTTATAAAAAAATAAAAAATAAAAATAAAAATAAAAATAAAAAAAAATACGATAAAAAATCCTTCGTTCAAGTCCTTGTAAATTGAATTTAAAAGGCATGTCTAATTTCAACGAGATCAGTTGAGTAGTTCTCGAGAAATTTTGACAACCGAGTTTGAAAGCACAGTTTTGAGAACAAACGTGTTTAAAGTTTTGAGTGACAACAACGTCACCTGGAGTCCGCAATATCTTCAGTCTTTATTTATAACTAAATAATGATAATAAGATAAACAAGTAAGGAAGGGCTAAGTTCGGGTGTAACCGAACATTTTATACTCTCGCAATTTATTTATTTAACTTAATTAATATTATATAATACACAATTTGACCCACATATTCGTCATATATATTGTATAAAGTCCATTGGAAGTTGGAAACCATAATATTAGGTTAGAAGCACCGAGGTCCTCATGTGCGATATATGGGGCCTTGAAAACCTATGGTCCGATTTCGGCGATTTTTAGAAATGGGCTGCCACACTATAAATACAGTATTTGTGCAAAGTTTTGCACCGATATCTTCACTAGTGCTTACTATAAATATTGTAAAGTAAACGATTCAGATCATCTTCTAAATTCTGGTATATAGGAAGTAAGCGTGGTTGTGAAGCGATTTGGCCAATTTTCACAACATATTATTGGGAGGTAAGGAAACTATTACAAACCAAGTTTCATTGAAATCGGTCAAGATATGGTTTTTGACCCATAAGTGGGCGACGCCACGCCCATTTTCCATTCTGTAAAAAATCTGAGTGGAGCTTCCATCTGCCATTTCTTATGTGAAATTTAGTGTTTCTGAAGTTTTTCGTTAGTGAGTTAAACCACTTTAGAAATTTTCAACCTAACTTTTGTATGGGAGGTGGGCGTGGTTATGATCCGATTTCTTTCATTTTTGGACTACATTAGGAAGTGGTTAAAAAAGTTTGGTTTATATAGCTCTATTGGTTTGGGAGATATGTACAAAAAACTTAGTAGGGGGCGGGGCCACGCCCACTACCCCAAAAAAATTACATCCAAATATGCCCCTTCATAGTGCGATCTTTCATACCAAATTTTATTTCCATAGCTTTATTTATGGCTTAGTTATGGCACTTTATGTGTTTTCGGTTTTCGCCATTTTGTGGGCGTGGCAGTGGTCCGATTTTGCTCATTTTCGAAAGCAACCTTCCTATGGTGCCAAGAAATAAGTGTGCCAAGTTTCATCTTAATTTTTACTCAAGTTACAGCTTGCACAGACGGACGGACGGACGGACGGACAGAAAGATAATCATAATTATATGTATATTACTACTTACGAAAGATCTCTCCGATTGCCAATGATAAGTTTTTGCATCACATTGCGTGCAAGTCCGTGAGCAGCATTATCGAAAAGGTCAATGTAAAACACTTGCATCACTTATTTGAAATCTACAATTGCTCGGCTGTTACTTAAGAGTTGCAATGACCTCCTATTCGTAAGGAATATCGAAACAGTTTGAAAATTTTTATAATATTCTTATCTGGCCAGTATCTTATATTCTGACTACTACAAGGCAAGACATAACGGCGTGCATGTAATCAAAATTGTTGTTATGCAAATGAATCAAATTTAATTGTTCATTATTTTCTTAAAGTTTTTCACGAACTCGGCAAAAATAGCCCACTACTGTATGTTTACAAAAACACTGATTTGCATTCTAAGTGCAAAAGCTTATTTATGGACTTAGTAGATTTATTGTATTGATAAATTTGCTCTCATGTTAAGGGCTCAAATTATTACTGAGCAAGTAAGGAAGTTACAAATTCTGCCGCAACCAAATTTAGATAATTTCGCGTTTTTTACATTTCAATGGGGGGAAATAACTCGACAATTTTTTTATGGACAACCACGAGTCGAACAAAACTATTATAAAAAGCAGGCTGAAACTCGATATTATTATTCGAGGGAGCAGTTTTGGGTTCCCTTCGAGTATATACATATGTAGTACATTTGTCTAATGCAAAGCTCAGATATCATGAAGACACTTTTTGGTATGTATAATCAGAATTTTTTCCTTTGAAAAATTGTCACATATTCAATAGTTACCAGCAATGATACGAAGGGTGGATCTGACTAATTCCATTTACTATCCAATACTAAACTCGTCACGGTGTCTAGAACTGCTACTAAGTCTATAAAATTGCATTCAGTTATCCTACGTTGAACATTTGGACATCAACGCGTCTTCATTCTGATATCTTGGTTAGCATTAAGTGTTACAAAGCACCGTTAGGCGAATAAATATATTTTGCATTGCATCGCAACATGTTGCGAGAGTATAAAATATGCCGATTCAAGTATAATAAGGGTTTAAAGCTCCAAAGCTTTTATAGACAACTAGCTACATTTTGTGTAAAGCTAAAGCGGTTTAGGCTAATTATTTTAAACGCTTGTGTAATATTAATTATTTGTAAAAAAAATCACATTAATTAGTGTTTATTCACATTAGAGGGGTATATAACGCGTTTATGAAGTAAATCTTTCAATATCCCAATACGACTTTAAGTTTTAAAAATCAATCATATTTATCATTTGCTTTTATCTTATTTCTTTCTTATTTGAATTAAATAGGATTTTAGTTTTGTCTTATTTCTTCCGAAACAAAATATACCGTCGCCTTTTCCAGACCACTAATTTTCTAAATTATTCTAGTTGAAGAGATATTTATGGAGATAAGTTTATCTTTATTTTAAGATGGCTATGAAGTACAAATAATCGTCTGTTAATATACACTATAACTTTTCCAAGTAAAATATACAAAAATTGCTTAGGTCCCTTGAGCAGATCCCTACTAAAGTCGGTTGATATTGCGTTTCTATTTCCCATAAAAGTTTGTATTATCATCGGCATATCTATGGCAGATGACTTTTAGATAAAAAAACTTACAATGTACATTATAAATAATATAAATTATTAATACATGACAATTATTTTTCAGTGATGAATAGTTAGAATAAATTTTATACATACGAATATACGAATATTGTGGAGATTTTTTAAGTTTTATGTAATTAGCAACCATTAGGTTTACTAATTTAATGATTATCTTTTAAATGAATTATTTCCATGAGTTTGCGGTTGAGTACATCTATGTTCTATATAATAAATCGGAACAGTTCTCAAACCATATAAAAAGATTCTTCCATTTTCGAACAAATCAGTGTGATTTTAAACTTTCAACAACGCTTACTTATTCAGTGTACAAATATTTGCATCCGAAATGAAGCAAATCACTATAGTCGTCGTTAGCGCTTTGCTGTTAGTGCAGGTAAGATTGTTGTAAAAATTTAAGAATTAAAGTTAGATACATGTACCTTTCATTTATTAGGTCGTCAACGCATTTCCACTTGTAAAACGAGAAGCTGTAGAGGTTGCAGTTAAAAAAGATATATCTGATTTTATAGATTCCTCAGCTGAGGATGATCCTGCAATAGAAAAAGTTTTGTTTTTTCTAGCAGGAACAGTAGGCAAAATTTCTCTGTGGGGTCTTGAAAATGGAAGCGTTATGATTAAAAATGCTGTAAAGGATCTAGAGAAGCTACCGGAAAAAGATGAATTGCTACAAGCCAATATCACTCGTATGTCAAATATAGCGGAAGAGGCCGCTAGTTTCAAACTAGATGAAGATGGAAGCAACATTATGCAACTGTTCGAAAATATAATACAATTTGCAAGGATGTTGAATGACTACGAAGACATGGATGACGATTCAAACTTGAAGCTCACACTGAAGGTAGCACTTGAAAATAATGGCTATGAAAAGTACCAGGGTGAATTCGAAGAGCGAGTTGTCGATGCGGTTGAAGAATTTGATACCGCATTTGGTGAATATGTCAAAGGTTGGAGTCCAGAAGAAAAGAAAAAGCAAGCCAAATTGCTTGACTGGTATGAAGAATTAACTAACGAAACTGACGAAGAAGAAAAACTTGACAAGTTTGGCGATATCTTTGACTTACTTTAGTTTTAATCAAAACCAGAACAACAGCTATATATATGCTTTGAAAACATGGAGGTTTTGGAATATATTTCGTCTCTCAAATAAAAAAGATATTTCATATATGTATATAGAGTGCTTGTATTAAAAGTGTTTGTATTGAAAAGAGAACGATACGTGTCTAATTGAAACATTACATGTAACGGTACATTTTTAATACCTCTTTACTTTTTTCCTTTTTATAAATCTTGTGGCCTCGAAATGCGACTAGTGATGTTTAGATGTTTAACTATTTCAATTGAGTTTGAATAAAAGGGGTGTTTCACCTTGATAGTTCATTACCTTTGAACGCACTTACACATAAAGCAAATTTTCGAAAAATAAACACGCACGTCACATTCGGTGATATAAGTAACTACATGTTTATTATTATTAAAAAAATATACAAGGAGTAGGTTTTGAATTTTAAGCGAAGTTTTGTAAAAATCAAGATGTGAAGAATTTGGTGTAGATTTTGACGTCGTACAGCCCTTTGTTGATGCTGACGATCCTTTTGTTGATGCTGGAGTGGGGTGGAGTGGGGTGGTGTGTAATCTCGTAACTTTGATGATTGTGTACCAGTGTTGAGTGGTGTCGATTATCGTGTATATATAAAAGGGGAAGACTTATGCTCATTTAACCACAGTTAAACCTGAAGTTATAAAATAATTGCTTCTAACAAATAATGAAAGACTAAGTTCGGCTGTAAACGAATATTTTATACCGAAGAAATTTATTAAATTTAATTTTATTAAGATAAAAATATTATATATATACTTGGCTAGTGTATCATCATACAATGGGGTAATTTCTGGACCGACTTCACCCATTTTTACTACCAAGCTATACTATTATATAATCTATGAAATGTTGTAAAGCCCATATGATGTTTGAAAAACCTAATATTCCATATATGGGAGGTTGAGATGATTTATATGTGATTTTCATTACTGTTGTTCGAAAACATGTTTCACACTTTCACTTTAATATTATTGGAGTATATCAGACGTTTTCCATAAAAAACGTTTTTAACTGCAGCCGTCTATGTATTATCAATTTTCGTTTCTTACGAACATTTACAGCATAACTTCATTTTAGTTGGGTATAGGCGACCATAAAGGTTTCTTCAAATTCGAAACGATGCGATTAATTCGTTCCTTCAACAGATCCCAACTAATACCGATTGATATTGCGAATCTATTTTCACTAAAAGTCTATCTGATCTGCGGCAGATGATTTCTAGATAAATCTACAATTGTAATAAAACTAATTACTATGAGATATTAACACATAATACTTGTTATATACAAATAATCAAGGAAAAATTGTTAGAATAAATTGTATATACACTAATAATGTGTAGAATTTTTATTAATTTTATGCAATTAGTGATCGTTAGGCTTACTAATTAAAAAGCTTATCATGAATTTTGTCTGAGTGCATCTATGTTTTGTATAATAAAGCTAACCGGTTCTCCAACTGCAATCATATAAAAAGTTCCATACATTTCCCTGTAACTCAGTGTGTTTTGAAACTTTCAACAACGCTGACTTATTCCGTATACAAATATTTGCATCCGAAATGAAGCAAATAACAATAGTTGTCGTTAGTGCTTTGCTGTTAGTGCAGGTAAGTTTGTTATACAAGTTTTGAAAATATAGCTACATGTGCCTTTTATTTATTAGGTCGTCAACGCATTTCCACTTGTAAAACGAGATTCTGTAGAGGTTGCAGAAAAAGAAGATAACTCTGTCTCTATAGATTCCTCAGCTGAGGATGATCCAGCAAAAGAAAAGATTCTGATTTTTCTCTTAGGAACCATAGGCAAAATATCTAAGTGGGGTCTTGAAAATGGAAGCGTTATGATTAAAAATGCTGTAAAAGATCTGGAGAAGCTACCAGAAAAAGATGAATTGCTACAAGCCAATATCACTCGTATGTCAAAGATAGCGGAAGAGGCCGCTAGTTTCAAACTAGATGAAGATGGAAACAATATTTTAGAACTATTCGAAAATATAATTAGTTTTTCAAATATGTTGACTGACTATGAAGACATGGATGACGATTCAAACTTGAAACTCACATTGAAGACAGCACTGGAAAATAATGGCTATGATAAGTACCAGAGTGAATTTGAAGAGCGAGTTGTCGATGCGGTTGAAGAATTTGATACCGCATTTGGTGAATATGTCAAAGGTTGGAGTCCAGAAGAAAAGAAAAAGCAAGCCAAATTGCTTGACTGGTATGAAGAATTAACTAACGAAACGGACGAAGAAGAAAAACTTGACAAGTTTGGCGAAATCTTTGACTTATTTTAGTTTAAATCAAAAACCAGAACAATTGAAATATGTATGATTTGAAGATCTGCTTGAATTTAGTATAAATCTTATTATTCTATTTTTAATGATTATTCTAAAGTGTTCCGATTATAATAAAAATATTTTCTAATTATATATTTCTCTTAAATACAAATTATTAAATTGAAATTGTTAAATATATTGTTTATAGTATTACAAAAAATTGTCTGCGCATCATTGGACTAAAAAGCGTGGAGTCCAAACTTAGTGGAAACATTTCTTAAAAAATGGGTGAACCATGTCCATAATCCATATAACGGCCAAATTTAATGTAACTATAGAAGCGATAAAGCGATAATATATAATTAGATAATATATTGGAATTATTGCTATAACTTTGATTTTTACAAAATGCGACAGTATCTTATATTGTTCGATTACCGGGATCATGGATCATAATAAAGTGAACTTTACTTTGGGTGGTATAGGCATATAATTTCGATAGGTATTCCCGAGAGTATTGCCATCAAAAATCCACTTAATAAAATCTCTAAGATCGAACATTTTGAATTTTAGGTTCAAATATTTCTTGCCTACTTGGTAAAGGAATAATAATGTTAATGATATTTTATGACGTACCTATTAATGTTTCTCATGGTTTTCAATTTACAAACCAATTTTTCCTGTAGTTGGAAAACATGAAAAGTTAGACCTTTAGAACTGATTATATAATAATTGATCAAATAATTCTCAAACTAAACTTTTTTAACACCCTTTCATTGATAATGCTATATTCGTATAAATTTTGGACCACTGTCGAACCGAAATTCAATTGCCTAAATGGTAAGATGATTTTTGGTCAAAACATTATTAACAAAGTATTGTATCATCTTGCAGCTCCAACATGCGCTTAGGCGACGAGGTACACTTCGAGTTGCAACTGGGAGATATGCGCGGTTTCCATCGCTTGGACCCACGCCGCAAGCTGGCGCTATTCCTGCATGGTTGGAACGACGAAGGCAGCAAGGAATGGGTGCAGGAAATGTTAAAAAGTGAGTGATACTTATTTAATAATTATAAACATTATGACTAAAACTTATTTGTCTCTTCTATCAGCTTGGACCCACTTCGATCCCAATTATAGCGTGTGTGTTGTTGATTGGGGTCATTTGTCACAGGTAGACTACAAGACTGCGTCTATGTCGACATTTGAAGTCGGTCTCACAGTGGCTGGCATCATTATGTCTATGGAAAATTTGCGACCAGAATATTTCTCCCGACGCAATGTCACATTGGCTGGCTACAGTTTGGGTGCACATGCCGCTGGATATGCGGGCGCCATGTTGAACGGCGAACTGGAGCAGATCATTGGACTTGATCCGGCAGGACCGCTCTTTACATTGCCCGCTGTTGTCTCACCAGATTTTCGTTTGGACCCCACCGACGCACAATACGTGCAAGTGTTGCATACATCGGCGGGTACTTTGGGAGCTGGTTTAAAAATGGGACATGCAGATTTTTATCCGAATGGTGGAAAGGCGCCGCAACGCCATTGCCAAGTAATGGTTACGGATGTGCGAAATAGTAAGTATATTGGTGTGTAAGGTTGGAATTCAGTCTTCGCACACCGATTAATTTAAATGCTGCATGCAGCGCCAACGAATGTGTTGACAATCTACTTAAAAATTCATTCCACTCTCCCACACTGATTCTCCTTCGCACAGATGCGGTAGCGTGCAGCCACAGCTCATCGGCTGTGTTTTTCAAGCAATCCATGAATCCGGCGTTTCCGTTCGTGGGCAACCATTGCAGCAGCTATGATAATTTCGTGCGCGGTCTGTGTGCGCAGGGTCAACGCGGACGTTTCGGCATACATTCACAACGCCGCAGCCGTGGCAATTTTTACTTCGTCACCGAACCGCAGCCGCCATACGTGAAGCGAAGACTGTGGCCACGGCGCCGTCATCACCATCAGCAGCAGCAACAGTGGTGGCGCCGACGTAACGCGGGCACTTCGACGGCTTTGGGCAGGAGCGCTTTAAGGCAGTCGGATGTCAGGGCAATACAACCGTGGCAGTGCAAATGGCGACGACGACGGCGGCGGCGGCGTGTGTGCTACTGATGACATTGTTGCTTGTACGTTGGCGCTTCGTGGCAATTGAAGGATAACTGATGGTATTTTCATTGAAATAAATGCATTGTTGCCGAAAGAATAGCAAAGTTAATCGTTGCGTTTGTGCGTCTGTATGTGTGATGTTATCAGATAGGAATGCGTATATGCTTTAGCGAATAATCAGCGTATGTAAGTGCGCGGGCTGGCGTATGGCGCTGTGGAATTTAATTCCAAATTCACTTTGAACTGCGCAGCGCACACACTCGAAGGTAAGAGGTGGCGGCGGTTGCAAGAGTTCTGAGCTGTGGTTGCGAAATGCCATAAACTGAGCAATGCGGTGCTGGGCCGCGCCGCGCCGCATGTGGCATTCGGCGTTGTTGTGTGGTTTCAGCAGCATTTGCGTAATTATGTGCAATCGCCGCTGCCCGCCGCTACCCGCCGCTGTTAATGCAAACACAGCTGTTTGCGTCTGTGTGCGCGCGCGTGGCGGCTACAATTGTGGTAGTGTTAACTACTCATCAGCGTCGACCTCTAGCAATCACAGTGCTGCTAAATATTTAAGCATGACTTGCTGGGTTACTTACACATACACATCTATATGAATGTTGGTACATATGTACATATTTGTGAATGTGTGTGTGTGCAC
This sequence comes from Zeugodacus cucurbitae, assembly GCF_028554725.1. Lineage (NCBI taxonomy): Eukaryota > Metazoa > Arthropoda > Insecta > Diptera > Tephritidae > Zeugodacus > Zeugodacus cucurbitae. The sequence continues at coordinate 32,186,753 of NC_071670.1, forward strand.
GTAATCGCATCAGCAAACACATGTGTAAATACATGTGTTTCGATTCGTTTTTTCGGTCATTGCTGTAAATGTTGTTATGTCTGGCATTCGAATGCAATTCGTTAGCGCTCAAGTGGGTATGCAACTGTTCGTTTATTGGTTCTACAGTGAGAAATTGGAGCAGCGCGGCATTGGTATTTGCCTGCAACACATCAGCACACAGCACACCGCATGGAACACCTGTAACAATAGGCATTGCTTCACTTGTTTGTGTTGTAATAAGCGCTTGGCTTCTTGCTCGTCTGGTGCCTGCTTATGGTTCTGGTATTGATGCTGAATCGGCCTTTGGTATGCATTCGTACGAAAGTATTTGGTAGGCTTATACAGAGTTCTGTAATTGAACGCTGAATTCTGTGCAATTGTTTATGCCCAACATACTTTAGGTTGTAGTAATTTTCACTTCTTGGTATTCCATTGCAATACTGAACTGTTTAAGGTGTAATAAGTATACGCTAGGTGTGGAAACCTAGAGAATAACTAATTAACGAGATATTTTAGTATAAATTATTAGACATATTCGGAATAACTGTTATACTAAATTAGGTGGAGTTGAATTGCGTGCAACTTATTGCACAGAGAATACAATAGTTTTGTTCACTACAGGTTGCTTGTAACAACTAAAACTAAAAGAGTTAATTATATTTGTTTTAGTTTTATATTTGTCTGTCTCTCTGTATGTCCGTCCGCGATAATTTAAGACATCTTTATGAAACTTGCAACATCGCACCGAAACCGAAAAGCTATAAAGTACAATGAACATAGCTACAGAAACAAAACTTGGTTAGAGTATTAAAATAGAGAGGGACATACATTAGGTAGATTTTTTTTCGGAAAGTGGGCGTGGCCTCACCTATCAATGAGTATTTAGTATATATCTCGCAAACTACCTTAGCCACATAAACCAAACTTATTATACGCATTTCTCTTTCGTAACCCATCGAATACTATAAAAATGGAAGAAAGCTCCAAAAAAAGTTCATGTTAAAAACTACTAAGAATACTTTAATTCAATAACGAAAAATATGGTAAATGTCTACCTCAGGTTAGTAATAAAATGGGCGTGGAACTACAAGACCAACTTCAACCAAATTTATTGATATACTTAAGGTCAGATAACTCAATTTTAAACTCCTCCTGATTTATTCAGTTTCTAATACTTATATTGAGCAAGAACCAATGCAGATATCGGAATAAAACATTGTATTGAAGGTGTATCATCGTTCATCTAAAAATTGTCCAAACTAGGTTATATCTTTTCAAAGCCCCAAATATTGAACAAAGGGACCTCAATACATATGGCTAAATTTTTACCGAAAATATCGCTCATACTTCAGATACTTTATAGAAAGTGGGTAAAATTGGGTAGTTAGTTCCCCTAGCTCTCATATAACGAATATTAAGAGATATCTCATAAAATTAACAATACTGATATAATCTGGAATATAATATAGCTTGGTGGCAAAAATGGGTGAAATCTGTCCAGGAAGTTGAGCCAAGTAAGATTATGACATTTACAAACATGTAAGTAGTCAAGACCTTCTCTTCTAAAAAATATAAGACCAACATTTGTTAACATAGATAAGTATCTTGTAAAAATTAAAAAGAATCTACCAATATCTTAACCAATTGTTGTCCTATGTTTTGTGAACTCTCATCCTACCATGTATTTTTATGGTATTCATATATATATATATATATATATATATTTGGCGTAGGAACCGCTTTAAGCGATTATAGCCGAATCCACCAGAGCGCGCCACTCATTCCTCCTTTTTGCTTTTTGGCGCCAACTGGAAACACCAAGTGAAGCCAGGTCACTTTGCACTTGGTCTTTCCACCGGAGTGGAGGTCGTCCTCTTCTGCGGCTTCCTCCAGCGGGTACTGCATCGAATACTTTCAGAGCTGGAGTGTTTTCTTCCATCCGTACAACATGACCTAGCCAGCGTAGCCGCTGTCTTTTTATTCGCTGAACTATGTCAATGTCGTCGTATAAATCGTACAGCTCATCGTTCCATCGTCTGCGGTATTCGCCGTTGCCAATGTTTAGAGCACCATAAATCTTGCGCAAAACTTTTCTCTCGAAAACCCCAAGAGTCGTCTCATCGGATGTTGTCATCGTCCACGCTTCAGCGCCATACATCAGGACGGGAATAATGAGCGACTTATAGAGTTTATTTTGGTTCGTCGAGAGAGGACTTTCCTTTTCAATTGCCTACTTAGTCCAAAGTAGCACCTGTTGGCAAGAGTGATTCTGCGTTGGATTTCAAGGCTGACATTGTTGGTGTTGTTAATGCTGGTTCCCAGATAAACGAAATTATCTACAACTTCAAAGTTATGACTGACAACAGTGACGTGGGAGCCAAGATGCGAGTGCGCTGACTGTTTCTTTGATGACAGGAGATATTTCGTCTTGTCCTCATTCACCACCAGACCCATACGCTTCGCTTCTTTATCTAGTCTGGAAAACGCAGAACAAACGGCGCGGTTGTTGCTTCCGATGATATCAATATCATCGGCATACGCCAGGAGCTGTACACTCTTGTAGAAGATTGTACCCTCTATATTTAGTTCTGCAGCTCGTATTATTTTTTCCAGCAATAGATTGAAGAAGTCGCACGATAGTGAGTCACCCTGTCTGAAGCCTCGTTTGGTATCGAACGGCTCGGAGAGGTCCTTCCCGATCCTGACGGAGCTTTTGGTGTTGCTCAACGTCAGCTTACATAGCCGTATTAGTTTTGCAGGGATACCAAATTCAGACATCGCGGCATAAAGGCAGCTCCTTTTCGTGCTATCGAAGGCAGCTTTAAAATCGATAAAAAGATGGTGAGTATCGATTCTTCTCTCTCGGGTCTTTTCCAAGATTTGGCGCATGGTGAATATCTGGTCCATTGTGGATTTTCCAGGTCTAAAGCCACACTGATAAGGTCCAATCAATTCGTTGACGGTGGGCTTTAGTCTTTCACACAATACGCTCGACAAAACCTTATATGCGATATTGAGGAGACTTATACCACGGTAGTTGGCGCAGATTGTGGGGTCTCCCTTCTTATGGATTGGGCAGAGCACACTAAGATTCCAATCGTCAGGCATGCTTTCTTCCGACCATATTCTACAAAGAAGCTGATGTATGCACCTTATCAGTTCTTCGCCGCCGTATTTGAATAGCTCGGCCGGTAATCCATCGGCCCCCGCCGCTTTGTTGTTCTTCAAGCTTCATGGCCGGGTAATGGAACATCTATTCCATCGTCATCGATTGGGGAATCGGGTTCGCCATCGCCTGGTGTTGTACTTTCACTGCCATTGAGCAGGTCGGAGAAGTGTTCCCTCCATAATCCCAGTGTGCTCTGGACATCCGTTACCAGATTACCTTCTCGGTCCCTACATGATAATGCTCCGGTCTTGAAACCTTCTGTTAATCGCCTCATCTTTTCATAAAATTTTCGAGCATTACCCATGTCGGCCAGCTTTTCAAGCTTTTCATACTCACGCATTTCGCCCTCTTTCTTTTTACGTCTGCAAATGCGTCTCGCTTCCCTTTTCAGTTCTCGATATCTATCCCACCCCGAACGTGTTGTGGTCGATCGCAACGTTGCGAGGTAGGCAGTCTGTTTTCTCTCCACTGCGGAACGACAATTCTCATCGTACCAACTGGTTTTTTGGCGTTGCCGGAGACCAATTGTTTCGGCTGCAGCGGTATGCAATGAGTTTGAGATGGCGTTCCACAGCTCCCTTATATCGAGATGCTGATGAGTGCTCTCAGAGAGCAGGAGTGCAAGTCGGGTAGAAAATCGTTCGGCTGTCGGTTGTGATTGCAGCTTTTCGACGTCGAACCTTCCTTGTGTTTGTTGACGGGCGTTTTTTGCTGCACAGAGGCGAGTGCGTATCTTTGCTGCTACTAGATAATGGTCCGAGTCAATGTTTGGTCCTCAGAGCGTACGCACGTCTAAAACACTGGAGACATGTCTTCCGTCTATCACAACGTGATCGATTTGATTGCGCGTGTTTCCATCAGGGGACAGCCACGTTGCTTGATGAATTTTTTTATGCTGGAATCTGGTACTACAGACAACCATATTTCGGGCCCCAGCGAAGTCGATCAGCCTCAGGCCGTTTGGCGATGTTTCGTCATGGAGGCTGAATTTTCCGACTGTTGTGCGAAAGACACCTTCTTTACCCACCCTGGCGTTAAAATTGCCAAGCACGATTTTGACACCGTGGCGGGGGCAGCGCTCATAGGTGCGTTCTAGGCGCTCATAGAAAGCATCTTTGGTCACATCGTCCTTCTCTTCCGTTGGGGCGTGGGCGCAAATCAGCGATATGTTGAAGAACCTCGCTTTGATGCGAATTGTGGCAAGACGTTCATCCACCGGGGTGAATGCCAGGACTCGGCGACGTAGTCTCTCTCCCACCACAAATCCAACACCGAATTTGCGCTCCTTTATATGGCCGCTGTAGTAGATGTCACAAGGACCCACCTTCTTCCGTCCTTGTCCCGTCCATCGCACTTCTTGGACGGCGGTGATGTCAGCCTTTAGTTGTATGAGGACATCAACCAGCTGGGCAGAGGCACCTTCCCAATTAAGAGTCCGGACATTCCAGGTGCATGCCCTCAAATCATGATCCTTAGTACGTTTGCAGGGGTCGTCATCGAAAGGGGGGTTTCTCATCCGAGGCTCGGTGTTTGTTTTCATTGGGGAGATTTTTTTTATGTGGTGGATCCCAAGCCCTACGCACAACCGCACAAGCGGGCTTCGCCTTCTCACTTTAGCTCGCCTCCAAATGGATGTCTGTTAGCTACCCAGGGGATACTTGGTCTAAAACCGGAAGTCGTGAGCTGCTTGAGTCATATGCAAAAGAATCGTTCCTGGCCACTCCCAAGTGAATGGCAATCAGAAACTTTCCTCACTTGCGTGAACTTCTACATATGACCCCATCCCGTATTCATATATACGTATCCCTAATTTCATACAAACAAGACCAGGAATGACCAAATTCAATATATTATAGTTATACGAAATATCAGGCATCAGAAATAAATATAATAGGGATAAGAATTTTAAGAACTTTGTGTTTCTCATGAACCAATGAAATAAAACGAATTGTTTCACCATTTAAAACTAACTATTTCCATCCTATGTGCGATATATACATTTCCGCCCACACATTGTCCATATTTAGTCGCCATATTTTCACACCAACATCTAAACACCTCTAAACAATGTTCAAAGCTCACAACTTAGACTGTGCTAACTGAGAATCAGAAGTTAAAGTTTAATCAACCCTAGACTCGCATAGTTAATTATCCACTCAACAGGATGAAGTGGGCTTGTAAAAACTTTTAATTGTGCTGATATCTACGTGTCTAGACGTGGGTTTATTATTTATGACTTGAGTGTAAAACACCAAACGGATACTTGCAACCGTTTTGTTATTTATAAACATGCCTGCATGCGTTTATATTGTTGTTGCGTATCCGTGTGTTTGTGTGAGTGTGCAACGGTAAATAGCCGCTGTGGCAACGTTTCTGCTGCAACATATCACAACAGCAATCAACAGCTAAGGCCATACAGCAAGTAGTTGCAAAAGCCGTAATTAAATCTTACTAATTTCAATTTTACCCCCAACGGGGCCGGAAGAACTCTTGGCGTTCACGTTGTTCAAGAAACAATAACATCACCAACAAAAATGCAAAAAAATAACATAAACTAGTAGGAATATACATAACAATAATACGAGGCGAACATGAACAGCTTGAACAAAAAAAAAACAAGAAGCATAAATAAAAAAATGTGGAGAAAGCGGAAGCTTTTAACACTGCCAATACGACGAAAGCAGCGCTTGTTTTTGTTTTTGTAATTGCTGAAAGAGCCAACAACACCTAGAGAAACTTGCGCCGACATAACTCATGCATGCCGCAGACAAAGTAATAAATTTTATAAAATGTAACAACAACAAATGACTACAGTAATAAATGCACGCTGCGAAAAGAACACAATAAGTAATAATAATTTGCTCATGCAAAGTGGAGAGTACACGTTGTTGTGCGCTGTCCTGCGCGGCCAGTTGGGCGAGTGAATTTGTTATTGAATTCTTGTGAATAGAATTGGAGCTACGATGCAATGAAATTATGTTTTGCAGTGGGCAAATTGAATTTAAGGTATTTTCCTGTAAATATGTATGCATGTGCATAAGCAAAGAGTGGGAATAAGCAAATAACTGACCAAGCAGCGAAGTTTACACAGAGGTGTGGCGTATACGTAACATAACGCATTGCAAGAGAGATATTTTTGTATGCAAGTTTTTCAAAGCACTCTGTTTACCTGATAGGTTTGAAGCTTTGTATGTATATATGTATAATGATATAAGAGCAAATTCATACGCCTCAAGTGCCCACTTTGCAATTGTTTAACATACATATATATGTATGTATACCCATACAGCCTCTCCCAAACCCTCCTATTAGAGTGTTTCAGTTGCGGTTAATGTTTGTTGTTTTGTCAGTTCAAGTAGCTTGATGGGCACAGCAGGTGTTGTTGTTTCGCAAGTCAACGACTTTTCCTTCTTCGTATTTTATGTTTTGTCTGTAGCCAGCGGTCAGCATGTTGAAAGCTTATTTTGTGTTTTCCAGCACTTGAGTTAGAAGAGTCTAAAAGTCAATAAGTAAAAGCCATACAAAATATCGAAACTTTTTGGTTCATGCTTAATGTGTTTTTGTATGTATGAATGAACTCCAGCCGATTCCCAATTGTTTGTGGTATACGTTTTTTTCCTTTCAGGATAAACAAATTTTCGAAATCTAAGAAGTTTTCCAACGTTATAAAATTAATTTTATTTTATATTATATTTAACTCATTGGATTGGTATTTTATATGGCAGAAATCGGTATATTGTATCGCCCAAAAATATTAAACAAACTATTAAGGGGTAGATATCTACAGAGTTCATAAAATATTGATTTTTTTCATAATTAAAACATATGTGGTCTATGCAAAAAACAAAATGAATTGTAAAATTACATAATCCAAATGTAATTCTTTTTATTATGTTGATATTCACTCCCCTGAAGTACGATAAAATGTTCAGCTATGTTTTAATGTTTATAATTTTCGATTATTAAAAGCTTACACTACGTTACTTTTTCGAGAATTTCTTGACCAAAATTCTGCCACGATTTTCAAGCCTCCATATTAGCCAGGCAAGACAGACTTTTTTCACAAAGCAAACGACAATTCGCTGAAAGAGCCAAAGGCTTTCCCAAATATCGAGTTAGAGAAGCGTTGGCATTAGTGCATAATGAGGGCTATTTTAAGGGCGACTAAAATTTTTTTCTGTTAAACCGAAAAATGGAAATATTGAATACACACAGAGTTATGGTCAAATATGTCAGAGTCCGCGTACCGTCATAATATACCGTATTGAGACTTTGGACGTGATTATCAGGAAAGTATTTTTTCAAAAACTGCTCGTGCTATACATCAAAATGTTATTGTCCGATTAGGCTGAAGTTAGTTTTTAATATTTTTATTATTTTATGTGTTAATACTTTTAATATAGCACACAAAAAAAATTAAACATTTTGACGCTGAAAGAAAAATTCGGCCAATTCGTAAAAAGAATCACATGCTTTTTATTCTACATATAATAATGTCTCAAAAAGATCTCAAAATTACTAAATGCTCAAGTTTTATCATTACCTTGAAAAATATGCATTTAAATTTACTAACCATTCCCTCGTTAAGCCGATTTGAAGGTTTGTTTGTAACAGTATTATATCCTCCTGTATTTTGAAGGCAGATTGACTATTCGATAAGTGGCTTTATTGTTTCTTTAAAAATGCAATATAATAATAATCACTCAATACATAGTAACTGACGTAGAAATAATCACGAAATCCCCTTCTTCCTAACAGTATTAATCCATCTTTCTAACTCTTATGAACAATTTTCCATGATTATTTAAAATTAAAATTAAATTATCTCTGCGCATTCCATACAAAACACACATTAATTTACTATCTGCACTTCAGTGACTTCAAACAACAATAAAAAGAAATATTCCGTAACTTCCTCATTATGCATTCAAATTATTAGACGCGAAGCGAGATAGTACACAGTATATATATACATACTGATTTATGCATTTACGTGAATGAGGTGCCTACCCATCTCTTGGCGCCGCATACAAATATATGCACTCACGCTAACGCCTGCCTACTTAAAGTTATTATTTTGTTTTTCATTCCACTATTTTTCAATGATATTCAATTGAATTCAATTTGAAACAAAATTATCATTTAAAGTTGGGGAAACTAACGATGAAACTGCAGAGTACTTGACAACTTGGTAGCTTGGCAGACTTGTTGGCTGGCTGAAAGATTGGAAGTTTACAGGCAACTTTTCGACCCCCTTTGGTGTCTGCGAGCGCTTACCGTTATGCTTGTATAAACATAAGTGTGTTGCGGGAATTCGTATCAATAGGTGTATGGGTGTCTGTGTATAGTATTAATGTAAACAGCAAACAATGGCTCCGAGGAAAAAACTTTGCAATAAAAAACTGCATTGAAAGTAAACAGGAATAAACGCGTTCCGTGAAATTTCCATAAAAATCATTTTTCAGCGTTTCGATCGAAGAATCGGTATCTGGCTGCCACCGCACCGCCAACTGACTTATTTACCATTTATATTCATGGCAGCTCCTTTTTCTTTTTTCTGTTGCCATTTTATAATGACTGCTTCTTTATTTGTATGTGTGCCGGCATATAGTATTTGTAAGTAGTTTTGGTTATTTGTGTATTGAGTTTGTGCTTGGCAAATGCTGTTGGGTGCGAATAAGCAAAAAATGCCTTAAAAGACTTGTTAAACAAAAATAAGGAATACTGAGCGAAAAACATAATACAAAAGCAAGTGAAAATTTGTTAACGCTCTGCGAACAAATTGGGCAGATGATGGAGCTATCCCTTGTGCTTTGTTTTACCTCAACTTTTTGTGGGTGAAATACACGGCGTTAACAGTAATGTAAAATAATGTTCATTATTTCTTAATGATATCTAAAAGAAGGAAGATATCTAAAATAATGTTCTTATAATCTTCAGAATGATGATCAGAAACATAATCATAATAATAGATCGAAAGAAGTGTCTGAACTCGAAAACTTGGACGGTCATCATAAAACCCAGCATACGTTAAAATCGAAAAAAACATAAGTTGGAATTGGTTCTAGGTTTTTTATATGGCAGGTCCAACCAACCTCGTCGGTTTAACGGTTTAATTACACAGCCACACAAAAAAACATGTTCTGACCTTCGGAACCTACTATGTGTTCCTTATGTTTTTTGGGTTACTGATATATCGGATCAGAGTTTTGACCGCAACAAAACAATATGGCAGACAGCTTTTGTAAAAATTCATCGTATTTGCTTTAAACTCGTTACACTGGGGTTTTCAGGGTCGCTGATTACCGTTTTATTGAAGCCATGAAACCTATATAACCCCTGAACCAATCTCTCTCAATTTTCATTTAATTATAGTATTTTTCTTTACTTTATTAAATTAGAAAATAATTAATTTGACGGTCAAAACGTCAAAATCGATTCTAACGAAAATATTCCCTGAGTAAGCTGAAAACAATTTTCTAAACTAATTTTGTATATATTTGTTACAAACAAAAACTAACAGTGTGTGGCAATAAAAACATGAGAAATAATGTCAAGCACTGTACACTCATTTTCCGATCATTGTCCCCTTTGTCGTTGTTGTTTTCCGTTGTCCCATATTGTTTTAGTTGTTTTGTTATTGTTGTTGTTGCCATTGTTATCTACGCCTGCACCACTTAAAACTGTAGCAATGCGCTACACACAAACGCTGACAAAAAATAATTGAGAATAACCAGCGCCAACTTCGCACTCTGACGCGTATACGCAGGACACACGCAGGACACACACACACGTAAATACTGCGAATACTGCGCGGTTGAACGCGTTATGCTGCTGTTGCCATTGTGGCACCGCTCGGCATTTCCCCCTGAAGCGCTTGAATAGCCCGCTTTTTAAATATGCAAAATAATCGCCAACAATGGATTGTAAAAATTTACAAGGCACACACCCACACACATACAGACATAACTGCTTGCATAGTGCTGTGGCGTTGTAAAAAAGCTTGTTGAACATTTTTGTTAATTTTTAACAGAATTTTCAATTACCGGAAGCACCAACAACAACATAATACCATATAATAACAAAAATGTTGGCGCAAAAAAGAAAATGCTAAAATGTAGGAGAGAAGCTCAAATTCATTGAACAGAGTTGGGCGCGCACTTTTTAAGCGCGACTAAGTGCTGCACGATGATGCGGAGCAACGCGTTGGAGCGCAGTTGGCGCATTGTGGCGAGCAACGCAAGTGCCTTGTCTGGGGTTTTAAAGTGTCTGCGGCAAATGATGATAACAATAACAATGGATTTTGTGGCCGTTGCCAGTATTACTTGTGCTATTGCTCTCATTATTGCTATTATTATTGTTTTTATTTTTGTTGTTGTAGTAGACGATCGTTGCCGCCAACGCGCTGCTGGCAGTGTTGGTAATATGATGAGTGAGTTGTTGTTGCTTACAATACCCCCAAAGCGATGAGTGCGCCTTTATGATTGTGTACGTTGTAGCAGTTACTTTCGTTGTTTTTTTGTTGCGTATGTTGGCGCCGATTGGGTTGATGACATCGCTACTTCCATTCGGATTGCTTGGCGCGAGTGCGTAGTGACTGGCATCTTAGAGCGCGCTTTCAGCCGAGTTTGTGGTCATCACTTCAATCCTTCATCAGCGGTTTGCAGGCTTGCAGTCACTGTCACTGCTGCTCCACCGCTACTACATCCGCCGCGCTCACAACACTGCAATCTAAACTTTGTGCTACTTGTCAGCGTTGCTTAGTTCTTATTGCTGCGTGGCTGCCGCAAATGTTGCAGCTTTGCCACACCGCCCTCAGTCATTGCCTCTCTTGTAGTTTACTTTTACTTGGGTTATTAGTTTTTGGCCACCAAAGTTTTGTTTTTCTTTTCTTTTTTCATTCTCTTTCTTTTCTTTATTCATTTGTTTCGCTAATGTTTTAGAAAGTTTGAACGCAAACGCGCGCAAAGTGGCCGAAATAGGTGACACAAACTTAGCGCCATCGCCGAACTTTCTTCATTGCGTTGTTACTTGGTAGAGTGTGGTGGATGACACAGACAGACAGCCGTTGAAGTTCGAGACATTTGTGTTGGTATATTAAGAAATTGCCACTCGATTACTTAACTGATTCTAACGTTTGTTGCCGCAATAGTCACTTCGTATATTTTCAGATAAATTCGAGTGATCTAACCACTTGTTTGCCGCCGCCTAAAGGTAGGCAACATTAATTGCTGAAGAGCATCCATTATTGCCCAAAAGAGTTGCCACCATTTTTAAAAGGAATTATATTGCTCGGAGACAAAAGTGGTGATTTTGTGAATATAAAACAAAAAATGCAAACAAAGACGTACATTATATAACAAATCAAATGATTTCTGCTTTATGATATCGCATAGTTTCAATTGAGAAGATGAACATGTTTCCTCAATAGAACATACCATTAATTTTTAATGCTATTGAAACTGACACTGTGAGTTTATCACTCTGCCAATACAAGACCTTAGGCATTAAGAAGATATGTGGGTTTCGAAAAAAAAAATTAACTCGAACTTCTATAATTCTATGATTCTGTCTGTTCAAAATTGCACACAGCTTTTGGAATAACATTATCTAGTTAATGAAAGAAGGATTTTTAATATTTTTATTACAACGATTTTCTTCTAGCAAAGATATGCTGCAAATTTGACCAAAGAGATTTCCTTTGTTAAAAATCTGTCAAAAATAAAAATTTTAATATTTTATTTTTTTCTTCGTTCATTAACTAGATTTATCAATTTACTATCGATATATTTTTTGGCTTATTGATTTTATATCAACCAATAATGAGTTATGATGCCAACAAATTATAAATACCTTGTTTTGAGCTGTTATAGTTATTTTAGGGGCTCATTATGTGATCTTTTTTCAACTTCACTGATTTTTCCACCATTGACTGTAAAAAGAAAATAATCTGCTTAGTTAAGGCTTTATTTACAATTATTATGAAAACATGTCGACGGAGCGCGTTGCAATCTTGTCCATATCAATCTTGATACAAGTCAGCTTTCTTTCTGGTGGTGGCCGATTTATTTTTAATTCTAATTTCGATCCGATTGTATAGAGCGACCCCAGGAAGTCACTTGTTAATTACAAAAAGTTAAAATTTCAGCATCGCTAAACTATCCATGTGGCAACGCTGCTCTCCATTCCGTTATTACCGCAATATCCATTAGCCATATGGTGCTTCCAGTACGCTCTTACCCCTCCCACACATTCTCGCTTTAATTCAGTGTAATCGACTACAACTCAAGCCACATCCACAGGTGTTAGCCGCGAAGAGTGCTAATGTGAGAATGACTTGCATCAAATGTCAGTGTGGCCACTTCTCGCCATTTTTAAACGCGTTCAACACAAGGAAAAATTATGAGATTGCGGCACACAAAAAGCACAAATAGCCGCAAAGAACAATGTAAGTAAGTGTTCGCGTGTAGCATCAGTGGGTGGGGGTATGTATGTGCGGATAAAGGAATTCACTGCAAATTAATGTATCCCTGCCACTTGTCTAGCGTTTAGAAGTACTCCCTTCCCCTGTGGTATTATACTACATTCTTTACACCTGCACACGTCCTACTGCGGCACTTGACGGCTAAGCCTTAATACTGCGCTCTGCAGGATGAGGTTGCCTACGCCCACAAAGCGAAAAGTTAAGTGTTTCTTCAAGTTAAGACTGCAGCATTTGCCCGACCGCAACTAGAAGTGTGGTAATGGTGTTCCACACCACCGGTACTCCCAGTTTGCCACTTGCAACTAATTCCAGCGTTAAGACTTCCGGTCGATGGTTTTAAACGACCGCTTGTGGCAGTAAATAACGCGCAGCAGGTGCAACGCCCGCGTTCAGGCGCGAGTGCGAAGTGAATGAAAGAGTCAAAGTGCAAAACCGAATAGCTCCGTGGAAGTCCAAGGTGTTGCGCTCAACGGCAAAAGATATTCGTGCGAAATGTGCGGAGTGTGTAGCGTTGGGTGGAGTTATGCTATTAGGCCACAAGAAACGAAAGTGAAGAAAGAAAGCGGCAAAAAACTGCAATGGAATTCGCCTTAAAACGATTGCTGCTGCTCGCCTTCAACTTTCATCGCTGGCTGTAAGTGTGAAGGTGTGTGTGAGCAGGTAAAATTGCATATTGCAAATGAGCCTGTGGGATGAAATATTAAGCGACGACCACTCATTTTCAAAATGCAATTTTCGTAAGAGCCATTTTGCCTCTTGGCACTCGGCAAGGGACTTGGTTAAGACACTAACACTCCTCCGCACATGTTGCAATACAAATATATAAATATATTTTACAAACAGCTAAGACTAACTAAAAAGCGCTGGGAAAAGTGTTAGGACCCAAGAATTTTGATGCAACTATGGTATAATAGCATTCTGTAGTCTTCTTCTGTTATAAAACACTTTTTCACGGTTCCATAGAAATTCGTTATTTGTGTTCACTTTGTACATAGTTCGCGTCGTTCTTCGTTTAATTGCTCGAAAACTTTCTGACAGCAAGCAAAGAGAAATTGCTGTCACTTTTTAAAATATATTTAGGTAGATACAAATGCTCCTATTTTTATTTACACTAACTCGTTAGAATATGATAGTTACGGATTATGATAGTTAACAATAAATATTCAAATGATGTAGCTTTGTTTGAAAATTTCATGAGTCATAGATTTACTGTATTGTAATACATTCTGGTAGACTGACACTACTTCACAGCGGCCCTACTTGAAGCTCCGACACAGTTTCTTCGATAAAATTCAAATACGATGTCTTCTTTTCCAAGATTGAAAAAGTCACTTGCCGGTCAGGTATTCCTGTCAAATAGGGGGGTTATCGCCCATAGAGGTCCACTTTGCAAACCGCCGTAAAACGTATTTTCTAAATGGCTTAAAGCGTATTCAAATTTCTATCGAATTGAATTCTCTTAACGCTGCTCATATTTTATTTAATTTAAATGAAAATTTGTAAGTATGTATGTAAAAAAATTGCTGATGGAAAAGAGGGCGGGGGCCTATGAGCAAAGTGTCACTCAATACTTCAGTATATGGTTTAAGAAGCAATCAAAATCTTGGATACTCACCAGTAACTGCAACAGAAAATATTTCGGATGAGATCCTCACAACAAGTACCACTAAAACAAACAGTTGATAATGTTTATTTACAGCCACAAATTGAAATTGACTCTTCATGAGATCTGACACCTGAACAGATAATGGTCAGTACTGTAACCATGATGTATCCTGAGCTCTATATCAATTTGTATACAAACTTCATCTTAACTATCACTAACCATGCAATGTAAAGAGATTGTATATATATTTAAAAAATGTACAGAAACGAAACAAGAAGCTCAACCAATTTAGTTTTTAAAACTTGTTAAATTTGTCCGTCAAAGTAGTTTTACTTTAAGGGGTCACATGGGTTTTGTCGCGTAAAGAATGGCCTATTTAAAACTAAAACTCCTCTGACAGGATCATGAAAAAAAAAAACAAAAATAAGTGTTTTAGGTAAGATCATAAATTCGTGCTTGAACGAAGTAAAAATTGGTATTTTGGCAGCCATTTTTATCCTCTCGCAACAAAAGTTGCTAAGAGAGTATTATAGTTTTGTTCACATAACGGTTGTTTGTAAGTCATAAAACTAAACGAGTTAGATATAGGGTTATGTATATCAAAATGATCAGGGTGACGACACGAGTCAAAATCCGAGTGTCTGTCTGTCCGTCTGTCCGTCCGTCCGTCCGTCCGTGCAACGGATAACTTGAGTAAAAATTGAGATATCTTGATGAAACTTGGAACACACGTTCCTTGGGACCGTGACGAAAACCGAAAACGCAAAAAAAAAATTTGGAACAGAGGATCGCACTAGGAAGGGGCATATTTGGATGTAATTTTTTTGGGAAAGTGGGCGTGGCGCCGCCCCCAACTCTGTTATTTGTATATATCTCGCAAACCAATAAAGCCATATAAACCAAACTTTCTGCAGTCAGTTCTCATTCGTACCCTACCACACACCATGAAATTAGTTGAAATCGGATAATAACCACGCCTACCTCCCATACAAAGGTTAGGTTGAAAATTACTAAAAGTGAGTTAACTTAGTAACTAAAAACGCCAGAAACACTAAATTTCACATAAGAAATGGCAGATATAAGCTGCACTCAGATTTTTTTACAAAATGGAAAATGGGCGTGGCATCGCCCACTTATGGGTCAAAAACCATATCTCAGAAACTACTCGACCGATTTCAATAAAACTTGGTTTGTAATAGTTTCCTTACATCCCAATGATATGTTGTGAAAATAGGCCAAATCGCTTCGCAACCACGCCTACTTCCTATATACCAGAACTTTGAAGATGATCTGAATCGTTTACTTTACAATATATAAAGTAAGCACAAGTGAAGATATTGATACAGAACTTTGCACAAATACTACGTTTATAGTGTGGCAGCCCCATTCTAAAAATCGCCTAAATCGGACCATAGGTTTCCAAGGCCCCATATATTGAGCATGAGGACCACGGTGTTTTTAACCTAATATTATGGTTTCCAACTTTCAATATGACGAATATGTGGGTCAAATTGTGTATTATATAATATAAATAAAGTTAAATAAATAAATTGCGAGAGTATAAAATGTTCGGTTACACCCGAACTTAGCCCTTCTTTACTTGTTAATAGTTGTAATTGAAAAAAAAAAATAAAATCCTTCGTTCAAGCACGAGTAAATTTTATCTCGAACACCTGTGCAAAATTTCATCACGATCGGTTGAAACTTTGAAAACACGGTTCTGAGAAAAACGCGTTTAAAATTTTGAGTAACAATACTACCTGATCTGGAAACTATTATTCGGATCGACTTGAAAATTTAGGATAATATTCTTGAGATGTTGTAGAAATTAATAAGCCAAAAAAAAAAAAACAAAAAAATCGATTTTTTTAAACCCACGAAACCCATGTCGATCTTTCCGTGTCCATATCGAATTCGCTGCTGAATGAATGATTGGACCAAATAAGAGTTAAGGAGTACAACTCTCCAGAAAGTCAATTGGTGTTTGAGAAATCGTAAATCAGTTGTCTGACTTGACAGTTGACTGGATGTGGTAGGTTTGACGTTTTGCAACTGGGAATACAAAAATTTCAGATTGAAATCATGTCAATACAATGCTTCAAAGGAGAAATTTATTAGATTACACGCAAAATTAAAATAGGAATAATTTAGTTTTCAGCTTTTGTTAAATGATAAAAAATATTTATCAATTGAAATACATTTATAAAAATGTATAAACAATTTGCTCATTTTATTGCTGGTTGTTGACGATCGTGTGCTTATGAAGAGCTATATTTTAACCATATACTCGTATCTCTCGTTGAAGAAAATGAATGTAAGTCGCATTTATGTATTTGTTAAAACAATGTTGGAAGATTTAATTTATATGTCTTAAAAATAGTAAATTCTCTAGTATCGCAAAAAGTTATTAAACTTCCTGACCACAAACCGTCGATAAAATATGAACAAAGCTTTAAAGCAAGCTATTCGATGGAAGTAACGAAGTTTAGGAGCATTGGTGTTTTAAATGATATTTCTTTATTTAATTGAAAAACCAGCATAAGCTCAAAAAATATGGTTGTTATTCATTGATGTAAAATGTGTAGATATTGTATTGGCAGGAATTTAGGGCTTCTTATTTAATGTCATTACTTAATCAAATACGAGGGCTGCTATATATATTTCTGGCCTAATAATGAATATAGGAATATTTATCAACGAAAATGGTTTTATTGTTTTTCAAAATATTCTCCATCAAGATTTATACACTTTTGCATGCGCTCAAACCAATTTTCGAAGCACCTTTTTGAGCCTTTTTTTGAGCGATTGTCAAATTGTACGGGATCCAACGAGAACAAACCTTTTTTACGGCCAGGTGTTCATGCAATATTGAACGTATGCTGGTGGGCGAAATGCATAGGCATGCCTCTATCTGAAGGTATGTTACATGACGGTCTTGCATTATCAGTTCACGTACGGCATCGATGTTTTCTGTCACAACGGCTGTTTTTGGACGAACTTCACGGAATTTGTTTTTGAGCCAGCGTCGGCCACGATTGAATTCGTTATACCAGTTTTTCACACTGCTATAGGATGGTGCTTCATAGCCATTAGTTTTAGTTCATCGATGCACTCTTGTCGCGATAATCCACGTCGAAAGTTGTGAAAAATGATCGCACGAAAATGTTCACGAGTTAATTCCATTTTTTGGCCGAGATGAATTTTTAAATTCCCTGTAAATAAAACAATTCACGATTAAATGACAAAACGTTCTGAGTGATGTTATGCTAAAAAATGTCAAACTTTCCAATGGAAATGTCAGATTGCACCTGGCAACACTAGTTGCCTAGGCCAGATATATATATAGCAGCCCTCGTACTACAGATCTAGCTTGGCTGTTTTTTTTAATATTTAAATAAAACTTATATTTAATTGACTGATAAGTATTACAACTTAGGTGTGAAATCAAACTAGAATTTAGAAGTTGTCCCCCACGAAAGCGCTTAATGAGAATCTATTGCCACAAACGTGTTAACCAAAATGCACTAACGTTATAAACAACAATATCTGGCAAACAAATTCATATAAGTATTTGACTGTGTGGTCGCTGACTATTAAGTTCCTTTTTGCGTTTCATCAAAAGAGTTGAATCATATCTTTAAGTTAAGCATTCGCCTGCTACGCTTTCGCTTTATTTCAGCTTATTTTCAGCAAATCCGACGGCTTCTTAATAAATTTGTAGTGATAAAATAACAAGTATATTGTTAAAATTCCACATGAAAGTGCACTTCTTTGTGGAAGTTGTTCTGCTAGTGCGAGTGCTGTTGTTGTTGTAGATGCTGCCGCCTAACATGCTTTGTAACAAAATGCCATAAAATTCTACGCTCATTTTCTTTCGTTAGGCCTTGGAGCAACTTGTAACACTACACGTTGATGATATGTCAGCGCTGGAATGCTGCAAAGCATAAACTCCAATACAGACCAACAACAACTATACGCTATGTGTAAGGGCATACTATATACATACATACATACAAGAGTGTGTTTGTGTGTACGCGCATAAGCGTTTTACGAGCAGCTTCCTTAAGTGGGCCGCCAGCAGGTTGCTTGCACTTACAAACATTATTTTGTCTTGGAGTCTCTAAAACATTCAGCTAAAAATGTTTGAGTTGGGGCGACCTCCGTTGCGGCTACGTTCGGTGCGAAGGCAGTGTTGAGCGGCGGCGGCAAATTGCATGACGCCACTGACATAACGAGTATCAAAGTGCGAGTCGTTATTAGGCGTGTAGCAGCATTATTGGCTCTGTGTGCAGGATAGGGTTTTGGGTTAGTAAAACGGAAGAACTCATAAAATAAAGCAACAAATTTCATTGTTTATTGCCTTTGCTTCTTGGTGTTATTGTTTCTTGTTATTTTTTTTGTTCTTTGTAGCGGGTTAGCCTTTTTATTTTGCTGCTTTTGCCAGTCAAATGGGGGATTTCCGCAGTCGCCGCCAACGTTAGCGTAACCGTAACAGTGTTAGTGTCGTTTAGCATAATTTATAAGTGCGGAATACATTTCCTTATACGCTTACATACACACTTATATATTCTAATACAAATTCACTCCCACACACACAATCTAATAAGCATGCGAATGTGTGTGTAAATTGCTGGCGCTTTATACAGACTTATTGGATATTTTCGTTATTTTGTGAATTGCTTTGGCTGGAACGTTTAGAATTTTTCTAGTTCATCGCACTTTTAGTTGCCTCGTTTAAACTTTCCTTTCTTTGTTTACTCTTCCATTATATTTGCTTGAAAGATAGTTTCACTTTCTATGAACTCACCCTATTATTTTTTATGATTGCATATTTATGCAGATTAAATATGTATACAATATGAATATAATATACTCTTTAGATTATATGAATATAGAAAAGTTTAAGTATGTATATATTTACGTTGTTTTATGGTAATTGTTGTTGTT
This sequence comes from Zeugodacus cucurbitae, assembly GCF_028554725.1. Taxonomy (NCBI): domain Eukaryota; kingdom Metazoa; phylum Arthropoda; class Insecta; order Diptera; family Tephritidae; genus Zeugodacus; species Zeugodacus cucurbitae. Next base: position 32,205,980 of record NC_071670.1, read on the forward strand.
GCATAATTCGAGGTATTTACATATATCACTATTACATTTTTTGTTTAATAAATGCTTTAAGAAACTTTTACAATACAAAAATGTGACAGCTTCTTCTAAATATTTAAACTACAGCTGTCAAACAACCTGATGCGACTTCTCCTAAATTAATATTTTTGTTACTAAAATACTTCGAAAATTTGTATAAGTATTATAGGCGCTGATTTAAGTTTTTATACACTATATATACTATTATCCAAACTCCTCCTCAGTTGTCGTAGCTCTTTTCGATGTACTTTATGCAGTCTGGGACATATTCGAATACTTTTCCAGGCATCGTTATTTGTTGAGCAGGAATATGTTCTTAATATACGATAATCACAAATTTGTTGGTTTGGTGTACTAAAGATTTTTGCTTTTATGGCTTCCAATAAAGTTTTTTATATAAAACTTTAAATAGTTAATTCAAACTTATTATTTAACAAGTAAGGAAAGGCTAAGTTCGGGTGCAACCGAACATTTTATACTCTCGCAATTTATTGATATATTTTTATTAAGATAACACACAATTTGCCCCAATTTGAAATTTCTATAATGAGGTATATGAGAGCTAGGGGAAGTTATGACCCGATTTTAACCATTTCTGGTACAGAGACATACTATTCGAAGAAAAATATTTCCTCTAAATTAAATTAACATACCTGAGAGATTTACCGAAATTTTCGGTGAAAAATTATCATGGGGCACTGAATTCTTCATATTCGATATTCGGGGCTTTGAAAAGTTATAGTCCGATTTCGAAATTTTTTTTCACAAGTGATGCCACAGATCATATACAGTATTTGTGTAAACTTATTTCGCTATCTTCATTAATTCCTTATGTATATATTATAAAGTGAAGGGATAAGATGGAGTTGAAATTGAGTTACATGGGAAGTTGTCGTGGTTGTGAAGCGATTTCATCCATTTTCCACACGTGTCATCAGGGTGTTAAGAAAATATTATATACCGAATTTCATTCGAATCGATCGAGTAGTTCCTGAGATATGGTTTTTGACCCATAAGTGGGCGATGCCACGCCCATTTTTCATTTTGTAAAAAATCTGAGTGCAGAATCCTTCTGCAATTTCTTCTGTAAACTTTAGTATTTCTGACGTTTTTCGTTAGTGAGATAACCCACTTTTAGTAATTTTCAACCTAACCTTTGTATGTGAGGTGGGCGTGGCTATTATCCGATTTCAACTAATTTCATGGTGTATGGTGGGGTACATAAGAGAACCGACTGCAGATAGTTTGGTTTATATAGCTTAATTGGTTTGCAAGATATATACAAAAAACCGATTTGGGGGCGGCGCCACGCCCACTTCCCCAAAAAATTACATCCAAATATGCCCCTTCCTAGTGCGATCCTTTGTTCAAAATTTTACTTTTATAATTTTATTTATGGCTTACTTATGACACTTTATGTATTTTCGGTTTTCGACCTTTTGTGGGCGTGGCAGTGAACCGAATTCGAAAGCAACCCTCTAACGATCTCAAGGAACATGTGTTCCAAGTTTCATCAAGATATCTCAACTTTTACTCAAGTTATCCGTACTCACTTAGCAACTTTTGTTGCGAGAGTATAAAAATACATATTTAATGAGGAATGACTGAAATTTTTTTAGAAAAATGTTAGAAACTCTGTCATTCCGAAGTCAGCGGGATCTAAGAGATCTACGCATTGCTCTCAATCAAATCCCTATAATTCCTAAGTGACAAACTTTTTTCATACCGTGTAAAGTGTTTAATGTGAAACGAAAAGAACCGCTCGCTATCTCACACTACTTGTACTTGATATTACTTTGACATAGAGTACAAAAAGAAATTTAGGAAGTATGCGTGTCAAAGTACATATACTACAACAACATCTACTTATATCTGCACATATGCGTATGAATATATTGTTTACTAATATTTACAGGAGCGTGTGAGCCTGCACATACACACCAACATATGTAGCACTCTCAAGCACGCCCGTCTGGGTAGTTAAATTTTTTTATTAATTCGGGGAAAAAATATAAAAACTAGTCGCAAACAAAGTCTACTAAGCGTGAAATTAAATTTTTACTTATATTACCTTCCAATATTCTTAGTTTATTGTTCAAGTATTAGCGCTTGTGCGTGTGTCTGTATGCGAGTGTTCAAGGATGTGCGGTAATGGCTGGGTGTTATAATGGTAGATAGTAGCAAGCATTCTTTTGTGTAGGCACGCAATAGTTTCTTTATGGCTGTAGTTTCGTTCCTTCCTTTTCAGTTTTATCGCACACTTCTCCTATTATTCTATCTATTTACAAGTAAGTTCAGCCACAATGATGTGGGCGAGATTTATGATATAAATTGTTGCGCCACATTATTTCGTTCCTGCCACACATTTTTATGATTAGCTACTCATATAACTTTGGTAATAAATAGAAATTTTTATATTCCGCACGTGTGTATGTATGTGTAAACAAAATTATCTCAAGACTAACTATTGCGAATTTTTAAATCGACAGTTTTTTGACTTGAAGTTGGCTTTTAAATCGAGTATGATCATAAGGATATTCAACATACATTAATGACTGCACTTTAGGCATCTGGCTTGGATAATAATATATTGACTTATAGTCAAGAAAATAAACAATCGAAATTGGTGAAAGTGTATCAGCTTAAAAGTAAGCTACGGATGCGAGATTATCTTTTAGGTTGAAGAATCCGACTAAAATATAACATAAGTAATAATAGAAGATAATACCTTGTGAATCCCAGAATCAATGTTCATCAGTTCTGCGATCGATTGGTAGTCTTCGATTTATTCTCTGCAGAATAGCTGGATGGAGTTAAAATTTTCGACTGTTCCTTTTTCTCTGTACACTATCATACGAGGGCTGCTATATATATTTCTGGCCTAAGTGTTGCCAGGTGCAATCTGACATTTCCATTGGAAAGTTTGATATTTTTTAGCATAACATCACTCAGAACGTTTTGTCATTTCATCGTGAATTCTTTTATTTACAGGGAATTAAAAAAATCATCTCGGCAAAAAAATGTAATTAACTCGTGAACATTTTCTTGTGATCATTTTTCACAACTTTCGACGTGGATTATCGCGACAAGAGTGCATCGATGAACTAAAATCTTTGTATGGCTATGAACCACCATCCTATAGCACTGGTAGAACGAATTCAATCGTGGCCGACGCTCGCTCAAAGACGAATTCCGTGAAGGTCGTCCAAAAACAGCCGTTGTGCCAGAAAACATCGATGCCGTACGTGAACTGATAATGCAAGACCGTCATGTAACATACCTTCAGATAGAGGCATGCCTATGCATTTCTCCCACCAGCATACATGCGATATTACATGAACACCTGGCCGTAAAAAAGGTTTGTTCTCGTTGGATCCCTCACAATTTGACAAGCGCTTCAAAAAAGCCTCAAAAAAGTGCTTCGAAAATTGGTTTGAGCACATGCAAAAGTGTATAAATCTTGATGGAAAATATTTTGAAAAACAATAAAACCATTTTCGTTGATAAATATTCCTATTTTCATTATTAGGCCAGAAATATATATAGCAGCCCTCGTATTACTATTGTAAATGTCTCTAGCTCAGTACTTATCGGACTGCTATCATTGGAGACCAGATCCACAGAATGAGGGGGATTCATTCGTGAGCAATTCAAAAGCACTTTCAAGCGATTTTGCTTTCGTTTTTATTGTTCTTCGGTCTATTGAAAGCAGCCAAAGTAATTTTAGTGATTTCTTGGAATGTCCACTGAGTTCATTGTCATTGGTGCTTTCGATTGTTTGGAAACGTTGGATAATACTTATCAAGACTTATTTTATAAATCAATATTTATAATATAATTTCATTCATATAACGGTTTAACTCTCATATTTTAAAGCTTCGAAGAAGCTCTTAAAGCGCAAAGTTTGTTTGAGGAAATTCATTCAAACTAGTTTAAATAAAATGAAGTTAAAGGATTAATACTATATGCATTAAAACCCTAATATAAACTTATAGAATCACCCTATTTTCAAAAAATAAATACTAATATAAATAATTTATTTCAAATTGCGTTAATATTAGACCATCTCAGTTCAGTAGTCAAGAGGCAATTGACTTGCGATTCGCCGTTACAGTCCTTAAATATCGTATCCTTATTTAGTTGGTAATGCTCAAGTTGTTACGGATTCTGCGCTGTGAGCACAGTGTGGTGAATTTACCCAAAATGGAGAGCAGAGAATATTGGAAGAGATGCATACAATTACTTGTGCAACAAGTGGTTAACTGGAAAATAGCGTACTCTCACAATCAGAAATGTCAACTTAGCACCCATCAACGAAAATTACACTTTGCTCTGCCTCGAGCTTTGTTTACTTTACGAATTGCATTGCTTTACATGCACGCTTACATGCACATGCACATGTACATTTACATATACATATGTATATGAAAATATACACTTACTACTGATTTGTAGTATGTATGTCTCATTTTTTGCAACAATCACGTAACTTGGTATTCATATTCGAGTTAAAATCATTGCACTAGTCAAGAGCAACACTATTCTACAACTAACTATTTCAATCCGAAAACAAACGGGTCAGAAAAACATTAATTTTGCAATTGATTTTGCTTCATAATCGAACTAGTATTTGTTCTATATTTTTATGAAGAGGCATGAGATTAGTATACTGCTGACTAAAGTCTGACAACTGAACGTTCGAAAACCACATACCACACAGCTGTACTCGCAGCTCCTACTAGTTGTAAAGTGGTTTACAACTAATAATTTTAACTATAGGGTTGTAAGGTGTCAGACTGTGGAAAATTTTACATTTGCGTGGGTGGTTATACAAAACTCATATCTGTGAAAACTTCTATTTGGTAAAAGTTGCAATGACCAGGAACACATCATATATCCGGTATATTTTTTATATAAATTAAACATGCAACAAATAACTGTTAGACTGGTGGGTATGTTGGTAAGTTCGAGTGTGTTAGTTTTGATAAAATGGTTGCCATCCATACTCATTCTGTTTTGTCCATGACAATAGTGCAGCGGAAGTGGACAGATATACAGGAAAAAGGTTACATATGTAATCATATGTGCCATTGTGGCGGAAGTTTTCCAGCAGAAAGTTAATTCTATATCGATTTTTTCAATGCAGTTCTTAAATTAACAGTTTGTTTTAAAATGTTACAGCTTTAAAGATACGCATTATTTTGTAACATAAATTTTTCATAGAAATAGTGAAATGTCAGCCAAAAGTACTTCTATTTTACTACATAATAGAATAAATAGTGCTCTGGAGTTGTACATTAACAACTAAAAAATAATTACATAATACAATATTAATTTATGATGATGCAATCAGATATAATTGAGAGGTTTATTCAACTCCTCCTCTGGTCGCAAAAATGTATACATCTATTGATATCTATGTATTATTAGTCAACATTATTTCAACATTGAGTGTATGTATGCTATCATTGAACTTATAAATAAAATAAATTTAAAGTCAACCTCACTATATTCGTTTATATATATATATATTCTCATTACATAATGATAAATTAAATATCCGTTATTAAAGTAATTCCTTAAGCCATTAAAGGATTAAAAAATATTTTTAATTTAAAGTACACTTTTGGATCCTGAAAGCATTATTCAAATGGTAGGATAGTGAAAGGTCTAATCCGCTGCAGTTTCGAAGCGTTCAGATCTTTCAACTCAGCTCGTAAAACTTTTAACGCATTTTTCATGAAACTAAATTGCACGGAAGTCTTGTACATATAGTCCTCCGGAAAAATATTTATATTATATTTATACAGAACTTCAAATCGTTTTCCTTTACTTACAGAATACTTTGAGAAAAATATAACTTAGTTGTGGATCAATTAAAATGTATTGTATGTATATATAAAGTGGAACTTCTATTAGCCGAAGTCTCCATAACTCGAACTTTTGAATTGGCAATATCGTTTAGAAATCAAATTTGATACAAATTTCCTTCCATAACTCGAACTTCTATAAGTCGAAGTTCTCCATAACTCGAAATCTGAAATTGGCAATAGAAGTAAAATTACATACAAATTTCCTTCCATAAATCGAATTTTTCGACCAGGGCATAATAAAAAATTTCAAATTTTACTATTGAGGCAGTATTTTAAAAAAAGTTCCTCTATATCGTACGAAGGCGAACAATAAATATAATATTACACTTATGAATTGCATAAATTATCTAACAAAGGCATGGGATATAGACGCCAAGAGCCAACAATAGCAAAATGCAACAAACAAAATTACAGAAAACATCTTTTAACGCATTTTGCGAAGTAAATAAATAAAACTGGGTATAAATCTATATTTTACAGCTTTTTGAACATTTATATGTTTTAATGAAAATTCTATAACTAGAGGATTATGGTGATTCGAGTTAGAAAAGTTCCACTGTATTAGTAGGGTAGAAAAAATTTTGAAACCTCACGAACATTTAACTTATATGTTCACTGTTGAGAGATTTATATGGTGTGAAGGTAACCAAAAGGAAAATCATTACAGTATAAGAGTAGAAAGTATCAGAACACTAGAAGAATATTGTATGAGTATCATCACTGATTTCGGAGTCGGCAATTTCTATTGCACTCTGTAGAATGCAAAGCAAAACGCGTTGGAGTTTCTACAAATAAAATTCCATTTCTAATTTTTACTAAAGTATCTACTTCGCTGAAATGTGTAGCCATGTGTCCGATAGACATACAATCAGAAACATTTTTTTGCGGTAAACTAATTTGAGTCAGTCATCACATACTTAAAACAGCATTAACTTAAAGTTTTACAATTTAAAACTTGAGAAATATTTTTATCGTATATAGTATTCAAATTATAGCACATGTGGCTAAATATTTGGAAAGTTACGTAATTCGAAGCAACCTCCAAAAAACGCCTGATTTTTTTAGAGTCTCTCCACCCTCAAGCAACCTACATACTGGTGGTCTTACATTTACTAATGGTTTTCCCATTTTTTTTTGTTCAGCGCATGCATTGCTTTTTGTTTTGCTCCGTAGTTACAAGTTGTATAGTAGCTAACAAAAGTTGTTGGGTGAGAAAGTTTTCGAGTTGAGAACAACTCGTTCAAATGTTTTGACTTTAGGTTTTTTATCACATCAAAAACTTTAAATTTTGTAAAAGCGTTACTAATTGGCCATGAAGAGTACACAAATAATAGACAGGTGAAACGGTGCAAATGAGTTTCTGAGTAAAAGGAATTTTCCGTAAATATAAATAACAAAAATAAATATGAGAACGGAAGTTAATCTTGTGTTGTAATGCAGATATACATAGTTATTATCTAACATAAGTGACATCTAAATAAATTTCGAGTAACCTTAAATATGCTAAAAATGTTCACTAGTCAAGACCTGTGACTGTAATTTTATATGGACATCTTATACATATGTTCAAACTAAAAAAAATTACTTGTTGTTGTTTCAAAATATTAAATGTTAATCTGAAAAACAATTAAAACCCCATATCCATTACCATTAGCTTTGTATAGTTTGCCTAATTTTTTTTCCGCATTATACTTATCAAAACTTATTCATGAAATTAATTGACTTTCTTTGGGACTTTGCACTCCAACATACCTCAGCAATAATTGCTCCAAATAAACACTTGTTTTAAATAATTTTCTTCACTCACACATGTGTACGTACATTGATCTAATTAAATCACCGCCTTTCCACTAGTGTGTGTGCGGGTGTATGTGAAAGTATCACAGATTTAATGACAACACTTAATTCAGTTATTATCCTTCAAAGTGTTGCAACATTTTTTTTTATTTCCGTCTGTTGTTAATAATCAGTTTCTGGTAGCACATGCCACTTTGTCACAGCCACCGCAGAAAAATAAATCATTGACAATTTTGTTATTGTTGCTGTAGATATGCACGTAAGCAACAAATATAAACACTTACAAAGCTGCTTATGGTAAGCGGCACGTTCCCACACGAACAATCGCTTAGATACATACATACATACATATGCATGCATGTAAGAATGTGTGGGTAAATAGACTCCTCTCTCCCACCGCTGTTTGGCTACTGCGGTTTGTATTCTGATGCGGTGTGGTGGCGCTTTGCATGCGGGCCACAAACAATGTCGGTATTTACGTAATAATCGCTTTAATTGAAACGTTTTGTCAAACGTGGTATGCGCGAATGTGTGTTTGTGTTTTGAGTTTGTGCGCTTATGCATATGCTTCATGCGTTAAACACGCGACTTGCCACCAGTGATTCGAATTTATAAACACATTTCTACTCAAAAGCACATATCCGTCTATATGTATGTACGTATGATAGCCCAGCAGTCAAAGCAACTAGTCATGAAGTAAATTGAAACTAGTTTGACTGATAAGTGTAACTACTCAGCTGTTTGTCGTTTTTCCTAAGATAATTCAACTGTCAGATCAGAAATATATTAATCTCGAAATAATTCTAAAAATTTATTTCCGTAATGAAGCCAAACGTCCGAGTAAAATAACTTTAAAAATCCGTTGGTTGGTTTAATCCGTATTTTTCGATTTTAGAACACAGAAATACTTCCCTGCAGTGAATCTAATTTAAATTTTTTTCGTCCAATACAAATTTCGCAATAAAAATATTGAACTGAATATTTAACTTTTAACATACAAAATTATTGATATCTGCTAAAAGGTTAGAGCGTTATGGCTTGAAATAATAAATATAAAAAAATTCTCTTCGGTGATTCTATTAAATAAACGCTCATATATTCTTATTATTCTTATATAAAATTCTTCTTTATTAATCTTTTTTTTATTATTTTAGGTATTATTTTACCTTTCTTTTAAATAAATTCTTAAATATTCTTTATTATTATTATTATTTTACCTAAAAGTACTAAAGTCATGACAAAAATACTAGATGTGTACCTTAAATTTAACAACATTTCATATAATATGTTGACCATTTAACAATATCTAGAGCCGCCATTTACAATCAAATTTTCATGAAATCGGAGTACTCGAAGATTATAATATTTTCGCGAAACTACTTTCCACTGTTTAAAGTGAGCTCTTTAGAAATGTGTTGGTCCGGTATTCCATTACAAATGTTTACTTTCTGGAGTAGTTCAATATCCAATGAACAACATGTTTTAATAATTACTACAATTTGTGTTGTTGCCTTACAAGAGTTTCGTAATATTGGAATACAAAAATATGTGGTTCTATGAAGTCCGCATCAGTTGTTGGGTGTACAATTAGAGCAAGTTAAGGGCGTATATAGAAAAAATATGATTTAAATTTTGTATTAATTTATTTTACTAATTCATACTAATAATTAAAGTATATTCAAATTCAAAAAAAAAAACCATATAGATTTATAGCACCTACGGATTGATGAATTGTCAGAAAAGGAGTAAATCAAAAGTAGTACTCAGTGTTGCACGGTCAATCAAATTTTCCACCTACAGCAGCACATATTATACATATGTTGTAACAAAAAATTAAACATTAAAAAGGTAAACAATAAAAATTATTATTAAGCACAACACAAAGAACAAAGAGATATTATGGCAAAATATAACACATTTGGACATACATATATGTACATAGATGTATACAGCGATATGCTACATTGTTTATTGTGACAACATAATTTTTTAATGAGTAGTTAAAATATTATGTAATTAACAATAAATTACACGTTGCACATATTGCTCACACGCATAGCTTAACACACACACATACACCCACAAGCCTCATGCGCGAAATATTTATTATAACGATTGTAGCATTTTGTTAACACCATCAATGAAATGCGACGTAGCGTTTTACTTTGTCGTCATTAAGCCACACTGCCTCTGATGGTGGGGGAGGTCCTCAAACACAAAGCAGAGTCATTTGCCATTTGCCTGTTGCCAGCTGCCAACAGCCAAGAGCCAAGTGCCAGCGGCTGCTGGCTGCCACTGCTGCTGACAGTCATTGTATGCTGGCGAGATAAGCGCCGCTCAACGCAACATGACTCGAATGCGTATTAAATAATTTCCCAACACTTTGCGGTCGTTGGCTTCGAAATCGCTGAGGGTAGCGGGGACTTAACAGTGTGGGTTAATTGTGGTTGTTGGGCTCGAAAGGATTGAGTAGCGGTGGGGGGCGTGACGCTAAGCGTTTAATGTCGTATCACTTGTTAATATTTCACTTACATTTCAATTTAATTGATATCGATCAGAGTGTCAATTGAATACTTCATGAATTAAAATGATTAACACAATTTAATTAAATGATTTATGTAATTAATTTTATTTCTTCATTAACTATTAATTGCCATGAAATTTTAATGGCAATGAATTTATTTTAATTTTATGCCAACTGTATATGCATTCGAAGCTGCGCGTATGTCTGTATTAATGAGAACTTGAACGAGAACGAACAGAAAATAAGGTTAATAATGTCATCGTCTGACCTGACAATGACTTCACTGAACTCTGTTATGTATTTGGCTGATACAAATATTGCTTGACTATTGGTGGATCCTATTCCATGTGCGCTCTTATGATTGGGTAACTGATATTTATAAGAAGTTTTTAGTATGAGTGGTGTAATTTGGTATCGCTCACTGTTTTACAAGTATTCCAGCGTTCAAATGCTTACCCAATAACTACTCACATGTACATATTACTATTAATGACAGTGAGAGAAATGTCAGATGAAAGATAGTTAGGTCATAAGTCAAAAATTAAAATGTTAAAAAAATACGATGGCTGTGAGCCCTTCGTTATAATAATGCTGTGATAAATCTGCAAAAAAAAAAGTAGTATTTGTATAAATTTATTTTGTAAGCAATCCAACAACAGTTTTTTTAAAGCAGTGTCAAAGTTTAAAACTTTATGATTTTACGACACTTTATGATAACTTGTGAGTATTTCAAATTGTGTTAAAAATTATAATTGGGGTAGCATTGAAACAACTTCGCAATCAAATATCCTCTTGAAATCTGAGATAAGAAAAAGTCGCTAGCGATCATCAGATCAGCAGTTTTCACTTATTTGAAACGCGATGCAAAGAGAGGTCTATAACAACTGGAAATTGTCTAATTATTCCGGTATTCTCACATTCTGGAAGCTCTGAAATAACCGATTTGATCAAATTTCACATAGTAGCTCTCGAGTAAGGAAAGGCTAATTTTGGGTGCAACCGAACATTGTATACTCTCGCAATTTTTTGCTATATTTTTAACAAGATAACACAATTGGACCCATATATTCGACATAAACTCCAATAGAACAACTAAAATCCTCATATATAGTACAAAGCCTGACGTAATTCCTGAACCGATTTCACTCATTTTCACCACCAACATACATTATATATAAGATTATATGTCACTTAGTTTAGCTAAGATATTTCACATATTAACTGATTTATAAGCTACTAAGCCCATCGTATTTTTGAAAACCCTATCATTAGGTATATGGGAGCTAGGGGAATTTATGACTCGATTTTAACCATTTCTGGTACAAAATTACGCTTAGGCACTGAGTCCTTCATATTCGATATCCGGGGCATTGAAAAGTTATAACCCGATTTCGACATTTTTTTCACAAGTTATGCCACAGATCATATACAGTATTTGTTAAAGTTTTATTCTTCTATATTCATTGGTTCCTTATGTATATATTATAAAGTGAACGAATCAGATGGAATTCAAAATTGTGTTATATGGGAAGTAGGCGTGCTTGTGAACCGTTTTCGCCCATTTTTCATCCGTGTTATAAGGGTGTCAAGAAAATATTATATACCGAATTTCATTGAAATCGGTCGAGTAGTTTCTGAGATATGGTTTTTGACTCATAAATGAGCGACGCCAAGCCCATTTTCCATTTTGTAAAATTTAGTGTTTCTGACGTTTTTCGTTAGTTAGTTAACGCACTATTAGTAATTTTCAACCTAACCTTTGTATGGGAGGTGGGCGTGGTTATTACCCGATTTCAATTATTTTCATGGTGTGTAAGAGAACCGACTGCAGAAAGTTTGCTTTTTGGTTTGCGAGCTATACACAAAAATTACATCCAAATATGCCCCCTACTGGGGCGATCCTTTATAACTTTATTTATGGCTTAGTTATGATACTTTATATGTTTTCGGTTATCGATATTTTGTGGGCGTGGCAGTAGATTGATTTTGCCCATCTTTGAAAGCAACCCTCTAACGGTCCCAAGGAACATGTGTACCAAGTTTCGTCAAGATATCTCAATTTTTACTCAAGTTATCCGTTGCACGGACGGACGGGCAGACAGACATTCGGATTTTGAATCGTCTCGTCACCCTGATCCTTTTGATATATATAACTCAAAATCTAACTCGTTTAGTTTTATGGCTTACAAACAACCGCTATGTGAACAAAACTATACAAGACACTCTCTTAGCAACTTTTGTTATAGAAATATAACTATATAAATATGTATATGTTATATGAAGAAAACTACGAAATTACGCATTAAATGCTGTGCAACATGTTGCTAACATACACACATAATTTCTCTGAGTGTATTCACATAACCACATAAAAGGCATTTGGACCAAAGCTCAAGGTTAAACATCATTTAATGTTTACTTAAATGGAGCGTTTATATGGCAACGCAGGTGAATGTATCATGAGCCAACAGTTGAGTACTGAGCGCTAAACGCGAACTGCGCATGCGCACCAATCAAATTGAGCACAGCCGCTGCAATGATAAATGAATAAAACTTAAAGAAAACCCATAATTCGTAGAAAAGTAAACGCAAAGAGGGATAATAAAAAAACTGGTGATTGGTTGGTAATTCAAAAGTTTACGACGTCATCGCTGACGCCATTCACTGCATTCAGAAACACCAGTAAATCAACAGTCAAAGTGTTGATTTTTATTATGCAACAGCTGTATCGGTTAGTCAACAACAGCACTCAAGTTGCACGTTGCAATCGCCGTAAAAACCCACTTACTATATGCATGTATCCATATATACACAACTGTCTGGTGGCATGCATTTTGCAGCGGGTTTGGTTACTCGGCTGCTGCACCTACTGTCACGCTGATGACTGAGTGACCTACTCTGTTCGCTCACAAGATCTTTAAGATTGCTTAGCGTGTACAGCCAGCAAAGAGCGCAGTACTCTCCGCTGTGCATGCGTTTGCATTGGAGAGTATTAGCAAATCCATTCACTGTTTTGAACGGCCTTGTTTTGAGCATACACAGAAACTGATTCAACAAAGCTTCGCTCTTTGCTTTCAGCGCTCTTAGCCCTGCTCAGCTCAACCCAATTTAGTACAACATGCGTCAACATACGTTTTTGGTTAACTATGTATGTGCCTAAGTGCTACTCAACATTTTCGTACTTTATGTCTTACTACTCGGTTACCAAATATTGCACCAAGCTCGAGCATTGCACACTGAATCTATTTTAAAGACAATTGCTACTAAAAGTGAGCACATTTTTTGTTGGAAATTTGGCAAATTATTTGTCAGTGTGATTTTTTTCGCGGCGTTGAACGCGCGTGGTTTTCAGTTTTGCTATTGCTAACTATTTTAGTGCGAAAATATAATTTTTTTCACAGTTTAAAGGTATGATAAATAAATATTTCGTGATAAGTATTGTGTTGCAATTCTTTGCAAGATATGTGTGATATTGATAGTGTTTATGACGGTCATATTCAATAATATTCAACGACACTAATATGTATGTCGATGCAAAATAATTAAAGAATTCAAAAGTTTTTAAAATCGATTTTATTATGAAGAATTCCAATAAAAAAAGCCAAAAAGGCAAACCAAGTTGATTAAATTTTGTTTATGAAATATAATATCGATGGAATAATAATCACTGGTTAAAAAATGAATAATGTGGATTAATAATAATTGAAAAATAAAATAACGAAATATGCTCCATTTTAAAAGAAAATTTGTAATAAATAGTACTATTGTGGTATTTGAAAAAAACCCGAAAAAATTTTAAAAGAAACTGAAATATAAAAACTCGAAAAAATGTAAAACAAATTATTTGATATATGTGTTTCCACATAATTTATAAGTGAATTCAATACAGCTGTGTTATTATTTCTTTCAAACTGAATACTTTGAATTTGTTATTAAAAAATATTTCAAATATATTTTTTTTAATATAAAAAGAAAATGATATAAATAATAAAAATAAATGAATTATTATTCACCAAGAATTTAAAAAAAAAAATTTTTTAAGTTTTCCGTGAAATATAATCCGATCTTACTAGCAGCTGAAAACGGTATAAAATTGCATTCCTTTAGAACATAAGCATATGAAACTGCTATTGAGTAATAAATTTTATTAATAATATTGATTATTATAAAAGGAAAATTATAAACACAACAATTACCCTCCGCCATAATGATTTTGTATATCTTAAAAATATTATATAGTCAAGCCTATCTTAGTATTGCGTTTATTTAAGATAATTTCTTAAAGTTTTGATGTTTTACTTGTCATAGTTAATAAAAAAAATTTAAAATATATATTTATTATTTTTTAGTTCTAATTAAAACATTAAATTCTTTACCGTATCCAACTTCATCAGCAATTAGTGGAACTTTGGCTGCGTACATATGTGGATGTAATTCCAATTAATAGATTTATACATCAAATAACCTTCGCCAGTCAAAGTTCTACAAATTATCACAGCATTAGCACTTTTGAAGGTAATCAAGTTGGATAATTGGGTAATTTTGTTGGCTAAGCTGTGGTAAACTAATGCCATGTAAGAAAAACATAACTCAGTGGAAATTTGTGATATTTCAGCACTGAGGTAAAATGTCTATGATCTCTAATTCAACTATTGTATATAATATAATGGAATAATGAAGATATCGAACTTTGTACATTGAATCACTGAATTATGTGTTACTTTAAATATATTGAAATCCGTGGCAAAAGATGATTTAGTTCTTCTCTGAAGCATTTCTCAAACACATTTTACATATTCTATAAATATATATGTTGTCATATTTGTCCGATTTCCGTTTTTCATGAGTCGCATGCGTTTCGACGTTGTCTAGCAGGTCAGATACATACCTACAAGCATTAATTACCATCTCAGAACGGTTGGTTATTTTAATAGCAATCTAGGATTAATAATGTAATAGTTTTGCCTATAGCATAAAACTAAAGATCATATGTATACGCATAAAGTGGGCCTACTCTGATATCATATGTAATCGTCGAAAAACTTTGAAAATAAATGGAATTTTTATTTGAGCTTTTTTATGGTGTTTTACATAACCTTTCAGTATATCTCAGTTGTCTTAGGGATGATTTCGCACGAGGGGAGTATATTTGAACATCTAAGTAGCAAACAAAAGTACGCGTAATTTTTGTTTCAGAAACTATCTTGTTGAAGATAATAACCGTTTGTATGGAGTATTATTGGTTTTTCGAGAAACGCCAACAAAAACAGTCCAAAAGTCATTAAAAGAGTGTTATGCAACATCGTCTCATGAATCTCAAATGGATCTTATGTGCCTGAAATACGTAATTTGGACTTGTATACCAACACAAAAACCAAAATTTCAATAAAGCCTCCCATAATAATAAGGGTCATTATTTCGGAAAAAACACTTCATGGTTAGAATTGAATTGAATTAATATTTATATTAAAGACTGAAAGCGCTTTGTCGACTCTTGTAGGTATACGACATTATTTTCTATGATCACAAAGAAGCGACTTTAGCTGTCCAGGTGGTATCTCCTGTGGCACCGTCGCAAAGTCAGTCCTGCAACCTAATGTAACGTGACCCACCCTAATATTTCCAAAACATGTCCGATCCTACGATACTAACTATCGCAGTTATTCATTATTTACATATCGACATAAAAGACGACACACCTGTATATTGTATATATCGTTAAGAAATCTTAAGCCGAGGTGCTGACACATAAGTGGGTCAACAAACTCATTCAGACAACAATTGATAATCATATACAAATTTTTGAAAAAGAAAATGTATTAAGATTCTTGAAAATTAACAATAAACTATTCTATTTAAAATATGAATTTAAATTTAGCTTCAAAATAAGATTTGATATCAGACAACAAATTATTAAACTAATTATATTATACTTCCATATTTTTATATAAAAATCAGTTTTTATTTTTATATTTATTAGTTTTTTCAAATCTGCAAATACCGCCGAATACAAATACACAACAAACGCAAACAATGTTTGTTTGGAAATTGCTTCAAAACCCATTAGGTGTCAATAGCTTTTTCTATGTCATTTCGATACTTCCATAGCAATTTGTATATGTTGTCTTCTTTTTTCATTTTGTATGTGATCGCGTTTGAAGGTCACACAGCTGTGACGCAAGTACTCACTAGCAGCGGGTTCAAAAAACGCCAAAGTGCAGCTTCAACTCCGACTGAGCGCTGCCTTAGTAATATTTTGTGAATACAAACACACAAGCCACACATTCAATTATGTGTACATGGTACACTCGTCTGTTTTTGCACACACGAAATTCCAAACAAACCTTGCGGTCGCATAAAATACTATAAAATACTATAATAAAATGCAAATTTTGCGTCTACACACATTTCGGTCATATTTCATATTCATATTTTTCTCTAGGTAAATCGGCTTTTTCGCCAACATTTGTTTATTTTGGTCAACATTGGGGTTTGCTAAAAAAATTGTGGAAATGTTATAAATAAATTTGGTAGTAAGTTTTTAATACCGCAAAAAAATGAAATGTGCATATTTGTACAGCATTTCCACGCCGTTGCAAAAAAGGCAAATAAGCTGCGATACATTTAAAAGAACGAAACGTTAAAATTTTTGAATGCATATGTGTACAATATTTCGCATATTTTTCGATTTCGAAATGCATGTTAGCACTGCGAAGCGCGCATTGTTAGTTTTTTGCGCAATTTATGGTGCGCTCCGATTCTTTTTGCGCTTACTGCCTCAGTCTACGCAATTTGTTGTATGGTTTTTACGAAATAATTTATGCTTTCGCCGTTTCTTTTGCAGTTTTGTGCAACATTCGACTCGTTTGTGTAGTCAACTAATTGAGCTTTAAACAAAGCAGCCGATCAACTTGGTCATTTTTCACTTTAATACTCGCTTTGCTTTTGCACACAACTGCGGTAGACGTGATGGTTAATGCGCCTTAGTTTGGGTGCAGGTGGTGTGCATTTGTGAAACGCTGCATTTCAATTGAAATTTTGTTTTCGGACAAAATGGAAACGCATTTTATCGGAATGTGTGTTATGATTATTAAATAGGAAAAATCGTCTGCGCTGAAAAAAATACAATTCACATAAATAATGGAAAACAAAAAGAAAGTGAAACGTTATCACAACAATATAAAATTTCAAGAAGAATTGAAACTAAAAGAAAAAACTAATTATTCATAATATTTATTTAAAAAATATTCAACTCCATCGCCCTTGCTTATCAATTGAATGCTTTCAGAGATGATTTTGAATGAATGATGAATTTTTGATGAATTGCATCAGCAAATTAATTTAATTTTTATGGTCATAGTCATTGGAACTCATCCCAACCCGATCTACATATATATTTTTATTAATATTCAATTTTAAACTTTCAGTTCGAAATACGATATTGTATTGTATGTATTTCTCCATGATTACTGCGATATTTCATAAACTCTCCATCTCTCTCCATCTAAAAATTATATGTATATATATGGTAGAAGGTTTCAGTTCAAGAGATTATTTATAACCGGAATAAGCGTTTACTGTAGAAAAGGTGAAGTTGATGAGCACCTTTATATCGAAGTTCTCAAGAATAGACAAATATATATAATATTTTTAGATAAATATGTATATAAATAAGTATTTTATAAAAATTCCTCAACGTTTCCAAAGCAATCACAGATAGAAACTACCTTTAGAATTGATAAGTCCACATTGGATTCCACAACTGTTCAATTGTCTTGAGAACTGAATATGTTGGAGTTCAATTCTTAATCAAATAATTTGTTTTGCTTGTATTCTACCAATGCTCTAAGGCTCTTTCTAGTTAAGATTTAGATGACTGAGGAGAAGATATTAATCATCATTAAAGTAATGAATTAACACCGAAAAAACTTATTAATGCCGATATTTAGATATTATACTCCATTCCGCTTTACTTTTCACAATTAACGATTAAATTTGGAGACCCTACGTTAAGGTTTCTTCAGAGCTGCAATATACTCCGGTTATATGTATATGTTAATTTGGTATGAACAGTAATACTTTTAATATCGAATTGTACGTATGTATGTATGTATTTAAAACTGAAATTTCACAAATTCGCATTACTCATACGCTGCGTAGTTCCGCAGCGGATTTGCAATAGCCAAAATACACAACAATATAATGCTAACTTAAAGTGAAGCGTAATTCCATATCAATGACCCCGAGATATCAATTAACGCTAAAGCGTAGCCAAAAGTGTTCAAGCAACCAAATAAACACAATGGTATGTACGAATAAGTGCACATACATATGTATGTACATATGTATGCAAATATAAGTTTACATTCCGAAAGTTGTTTGAACGATTACTAGGGCAGATGGAAGCTATTTTAGATTACATTTACTGTATTTTCATTATTTCTGAAATTGGTTTCATTCATTCAACCTGGTGAGCATTTCAGGTTACTATCATAAGTTATATAAAACAATTAAAAAAAAAAAAACTTGTCAACTAAAGTATAATTTACAGAATATTACAAAGAGTAGTCACCTGTTAATGATAAGGTATTCTCTACAGATTTTTCTAATTATGTAAATAGGAATAAATTCACTGAGAAGAAGTTGTTTTAGAAAAATATATACATATATTTAAAATAATATTTCTATATAGAAATAAAATTATGTATATATGTATGTAGATCAGAAGATACGATAATTGAAAACATTCTTATGCATGGGGATTGTTTAATAAAGCCCCTTCCAAATTTCTACCAAATATAAGCAAATTCTCCAACTCGGTTCGCCCTAATGTACACATATAGTCACAAAAATGTTTCGAAATATTTATTGGGCCTGTCTCTATAAAATAGTTTAGCTTTCATGGTCTCTCACTGTCAGTGTCACTGTTGGATCATTCAATTATCATGCCGCCATGCATAGATTTCACAACTGCCCCAAGCCGTACAGTGTTTGTAAACAAAACGGCGAAAACTTTTTGGCATCGATAAGCACACATACATATGTATATAGCTTTATGTAGATACTGCGCATCATACATAAAAAGCATTTATTGACATTTACATTGAATCAAAGTTCAGCGTGTGTTTGTTGACAGGCGTCACATCAAATGCATTGACTTCAAAATAATTGTTATTTTTATTGTTGTTATAATTACTATTATAATATGCGTCACAACACTCTTTTGGCGAAACGGTTTCCAAAAAGGCGCCGCACTTGTTTCCGAGCTGCTCGGCACCTGTGTTTCAATGAGTGGTTATAACTGTTGGCCAGTTTTCCGTTTATGTTTATTGCTATGTACTGTTGTTTTGATGCGTTTCAGCTGAAAGTACGCCACTTTGTTGCCGTTGTTGTTGTTATTTGTGTACGTAAAGAGCTTACGCTTAAGCGTGCTGGTATTTTTCAAACGCGCGCTCAATTCGTTTGACTTTGAAATTTTATGCAAATTCTCCTGAGCTCTCCCACAATTTGATTTCCATGTTACAACAACAAATAACTGTGAGCCAGTCAATGCACGAAACGTGCGCATAAAAGTTAGCTTGAACTTCAGACAATGCAGACGCTCACACACGTTCTCAATGGTACGCTTGCCCGTCTTCGCTCGTTTGGCACACATACTATTCGAACACGACAAGTTAGCATAAATATTCAAACTCGTAGAAAAATGTAACTTGAACAACAATAAATGGTTTGTGTTAAAAAGTAGAGATGTAAAAAAATAAAAAAACCTCAAGAAAGTCAAGGGCGCCAACATAAACGCTCAAGTTTATGGGTGTGTGCCGGCGACGCACGTTCATAGTAGTAGTTGCATTTGACAAATCTGTTTCTTTGCTATAAATTTAAATTCATATATTATTTTGTTTACTAATTTTAACCAAATCAATGTCAACAATTTGTGGTTTGAATATATTAGTTTTATAAATGCTTATTCAGTTTTTAAGGTGTCAAGCTGCAATGATTTTGAATAAATAAACAGATTTGTGCAGATTAAGCTTCAACGAACTCCTTCAAAGAGTGTGAAAATCTCAAAAAATTTTTTTATTACTCGTACAGTAGTTTTTCGAAATAATGAATATTCGTTTTAACGAATACCGCTTATAACGAACAAGCAAATTTGTTACATTTAGTACCTTAAGGGGTTACATGGGTTTCGTGAGTTTAAAAACTCAAGTTTTTATACTCTCACATTTGGATGTAATTTTTTTGGAAAAGTGGGCGTGACCCCGCCCCCAAATAGGTTTTTTGTATATAACTCGCAAACCAATAAAGCTATATAAGCCAAACTTTCTGCAGTCGTTTCTTTTAGCCATTTCCTTATACAGTCCAAAAATGAAAGAAATCGGATAATAACCACGCCCACCTCCCATACAAAGGTTAGGTTGAAAATTACTAAAAGTGGGTTAACTCCCTAACTCTGAATTTTTTCTTATAACAGTTTCTCTCTGTACCTGAAATGGTAAAAATTGGGTCATAACTTCCCCCAGATCCCATATACCTAATTATAAGTAATATTTAATTAAGTGAGCGTATAGTCTTCGATACGTTGTATCTTGGTGGTGAAAACGAGTGAAATCGGTTTAGGAATTACCTCAGTCCCCATATACTATTTATGATGATTTTCGTTATTCTATTGAACTTTATGCCGAATATATGGGTCGAATTGTGTTGTCTTTATAAAATTACATCAATAAATTGCGAGAGTATAAAATGTTCGGTTACACCCGAACTTAGCCCTTCCTTACTTGTTGTTTTTAGGCTTATTAATTTCTATAACATCTCACGAATATTATTCAAGGTGTGCGCTCCAAGTCAAGTACTCTTGTTACTCTAAACTTTAAACCCGTTTTTCTCGGTCGCGTTTTTCAAAGTCGGTTGTCAAATTTTCTCGAAAACTACTCAACCGATTTTGATGAAATTTTACACAGGTGTTCGAGATACAATTTACTCGTGCTTGAACGAAGGATTTTATTTTTTATCTATTTAAAAAAAATATCAAGCAAATTTGACCGAAATTTTTATTTTTTTGGGAAAAATGGCTGCCAAAATACCAATTTTTACTTTTTTGTCTTTCCTTCGTTCAAGCACGAGTTTATGGTCTTACCTAAAGCACTTATTTTTGTTTTTTCATTTTGGATGATACTGTCAGGAATTATGCTGACATGCTGACGGGGTCACCGGAAATGGAAATGGAGGAGTTTTAATTTTTTTTAATTTCTCAAAATTATTCTTTAAATATACGACAGAAAAAGGATTAAATAAATATTTTTTTACATAGACAAAAAATATTGAAAATAGGCCATTTTTTACGCGACAAAATCCATGTAACCCCTTAATAACGAACATCGGGGAATTGTAAGTAACGAACAACATGAAGAAGACATATGAGGCAAGAGAAAAAAATAAAATAGCATCGAACCATAATTAAAAATATAACTTGAAAAAATTCAAAAGAAATGTCCAAATTGAAAAATGTGCAATTTTATAAAAAAGCTTAAAATTATTGATCAGAACCAAATAGAAGTATAATGCCCGGTTTCACAGTTCGTGCTTAAGTCCTGCCCAAATAAAATCTTAGCTAAGCATTGTTGTATACTGAGTAGTCGTTTGCGTTTCACAGTCGATGCTTATTTTCTATACAATTTTCTTATTAAATATGGTAGCACAATGGAAAACATATGTTTTACGAATGCCATGTATAAAATTATGTTTGACAAGTTGAAATTTCTATTGTATACTTACGGGATAGACAGTTCTTCAATACATTTGACAATGACTTGGACGAAAGATTTTTTTCAATCGTAATTTTGATTGCAATATATTTAGTTTATTTTGCGGACGAAATCCATCTAACCCATTAAGTACTATTCATAATTTTATAAAAATTATTGCACTTTCACTAGTTTATCTTTAAGGTAAATCTTTAAAAAATATGCATGGGTGTGTGGTCAACGTCTTGGTGCTTTAACCGTTGATGTCATTCCTACCTCTTATACAGTGGAACTTCCATAACTCGAAGATCTCCATAACTCGAACTTTGGTATTGGCAATAGCGTTTAGAAATCAAATTTTATACAAATACATCCATAACTCAAATTTCCCTAACTCGAAGTTCTCCATAACTCGAACTCTTAAGTTGGCAATAGATGTAAAATTTCATACAAATTTCCCTCCATAAATCGAACTTTTCGACCAGGGCATAATACAAAATTTAAAATTTTAATATCGAGGCAGAATTTCAAAATTTCGTATAGAGGCGAACAAAAAATATGATATTATATTTATGGATTCAATAAATCATGTATAAATGGCATGGGATACAGATGTCAAGAGCCAAACAAAAGCAAAGTGCAATACAAAAAATAACAGAATACATGTTTTAATGTATTTAAATATAACTTTTAGCGAAGTAAATAAATAAAACTGTGTATAAATCTATATTTGACAGTTTTTTTTGAAAAAATTAAATTTTAATGAAAATTCTATAACTCAAAGTTTTTTTGTGGATTATGGTGATTCGAATTAGATAAGTTGTACTGTATTATCTTGGTGAAGCTAGAATATTGTTGATATTTGCAGTCACCTGCGAATCTCATAACTCAAAAGAACGCGACGTGACGCAGCAATTTTCCGCAATTGTATGTAGCAAAATGGTAAAAAATTTGGCTCAGTTTCTCAGATATATATTTGTGTGTACGTAAATATCTTGCGCGATTACGTATAAATGATTTATCCGTCTGTTCAGAGGTCATATGTATCTAATAAGCAGCCAGAGCGGAGCATAGATGCTAGTCTGAAATAGCCAAATCTGTAACTGTTTTATATGTCATTATACATACATATGTAGTCACCACCAGCAGCGTGGGAATGTTGATTATGCGCTTTGTGCGTGCGACAGTTATGAATGACAATCCATGCACATAATGGAAGCTAGTGCTGTATAGCATTTAACAAATCTTGCAACAAACAAACACATTAGGGTATATAGTACATCAGTTGGCAAGGACAGAGTCCACTTTATTTGTTCACGAAGCACGAGTATGTTTGCACATTTTTTATTAACACGACCTTACCTACAAATTACATATTATGCACGCACGCACATACGAGTATGTATGACGGCACGCGCCAAATGCATGTATCTCAGTCAAGTTGCATAGCTGCTCATAAAGCTTATTAACATTTATTATTCAGCGCTCCCTGCTTGTTGTAGACATTAGCAGCACACACATGTCTAAGCACAAGAGAATGTGCGCTGCTAGCCAGCTATATGTACTCAAGTAATCATAATTTCCCCCTTTCCCAGCGGTCTGTATTGACTTTTACGCAATTTACCTCTACCTTTGGCCATTACTTTTCTCGTTTCTCCTTTTTTCGAAATGCCCGTGCTTTACTAAAAAGGCTAACGGTGACTAATATGCGCGCCATGCGTTCTCTCGCCTACACCAATGCTTGTACAAATATGTATGATCCAGATCGCCTACACACTTTATCATTCCGCTGACAATTATACTCCTCCAGCCCGCTTTCCGGGTTCACGTTGGTATGTCAATTTTCCGCAACTAATGAGCTCCATGTATGACATAAACAATTTTCCAGCCATCTCGCCAACGCTTTGGCAAAACATTACGTCTGCTCCTGTGCGCTTACGTGTGCGTAAGTGCGCTTTCGCATACCGTTCTAATACGACAAGAATGTTCAGTATATACCACACAAACAAAAAATCCACGGCATGTTGCTAGTTTAAAATGCAACACACCCAACTGCTACCGAACAAGGAGGTTGAGATAGGATCTATAGCTCAAGTTACGGTTGAAATTAGGTATTTTTTAGTACTGAACATTTTAAAGCGGGCATTTGTAGCTTTAATATATAGACGTTATCGATTCGCTATTTATTAGCTCACTATATTTGGCCTCTTGTTCAAAATTTTTCTAGGTAAAAAGTTAGCGAAAAGAATCACTCAAATGGCAAATTATTGTCTAACAGCGTTTTGTTTTCTCAAAAAGAAAACTTTACAGCCCTTTCAACTTTAAGTGTTGAATATTTCTTCAGGTTAGGTTGTTCTCAAACATCTTTTATTAGCTTCACTTGTATGTATGTTTGTTTGTATGCTTGTATGTATAACATATGTATGTACATATCCTTAATGAAAGTATACTTTTATAGAAAAGCTATGCATACTTATATAGCGGGGAATTTAAAATGCAAAGACGCACTTAACAAAAATGTGTGAAATGTAAAAAGTAATAAAATTTAGTTTTGTAATTCCAAAGCTAGGCTTATAATAGGAAGAACATTTGGTGGTCATCAAAACAAGACCTACATTAAACACTTCCGAAAAGCAACTGCAATAGAAAACTCGTTTTAATATGTTTTTCCACCTGTATCTGTAAATGGTTGTAACTTTTTTTAGTGGTACTTAAAATATTTGAATATTTGTAACGCCTACCTATAAGTTAGTTAAATAACATATGTTTATATGTTCCAAAACATCTCTATAAAAACCAATTACTAACAGGAAGGTTCTGCGTAAAAGTTAAATACTGCCTAATTATCGATTTTGAGATTTCCCCTTTTATCAGAACTATTTACAGCATAATATCAAACTAAAAAGTTAAAAATAAATATAGTTAAAAAACAAAAATAATTAAGGAAACATATTTGTATTTTTTGTTAAAAAGCGTGGTTGCTTTGTATTATATTTGTCTCATATTGAGCAAATCACGATTTTTAACCTAAAATGAAAATATGTTTCCTTAATTATTTTTGTCAGCATATATTAAGAATTATTTTTAATTTAGTACCGCGTCTAAGTTTTGTTGTAATATACAGCTGTACTTCCATAACTAGAAGATTTCCATAAAACTTGCTCTAGCTAACTGCAACAAACAAAATTAGAGAATGTACGTGTATAAATATTAGGTCTACAACTTTGCTTCTGTCGTATTCCAATAGATGTCTCAAGGGTCAAGCACTGGTCGATTAAATCGATTTTTTTTATATCGATCTTGGACATTTGTCTCAATATTAAACCAACAAAATATTTGTAGAGATCTGTTCGCATCCCAAACTTATTCTCAACTGAAAATGTCACTTCTTGAGTCGAATTCTCGACATTTGCTGGAAATTTTGCTTTTCTGTTTTAATTCCAAAAAAAGTGCGGCTGGGGCTCATCGTCATTTGTAGCCGTTTTTATATAAAAAAAACGGCGGTAGCAAAGTTGTAAACCTAATATATATTTTACAGTTTTTTGAAAATTGTATGATTTAATGAAATCTTCTATAACTCGAAGTCTCACTAACTCGAAGTTTTTTTGTGGATTATGTTGATTCGAATTAGGGAAGTTCATTTGTTGTTAATTTTCTTCTATAGTCTAAAAGTTGTAGTTTATAGAATATTTCGAGGCCTTTCATAGAACAAGGTTTTATTAAATGACCTTATCGGAGACAAGGCATCATATTTTCCCATGTTATACTTACATAGTTTTGAACTGATTTCTAAACTATTTTTATACTCTCGCAACAAAAGTTGCTAAGAGAGTATAATAGTTTTGTCCATAACGGTTGATTGTAAGTCCTAAAACTAAACGGGTTAGATATAGGGTTATAGGATATCTTAATGAAACTTGGACACGTGAAATTTGAATCAAAATGGAGGAATCAAAAATGGAGGAAATCGGACTATAACCACGCCCACCTCCCATACAAAGTTTACGTTGAAAACTACTAAAAATGCTTTAATTCAGTAAGGAAAAGCCTAAAATTTCATTACAAGAAGGTACAGAAGAGCTGCACTCAAAATGGTATAAACAAATTTAAATCGGCGTGGTTCCGCCCACTTATGGGTCAAAAACCATATCTCCGAAACTACTCGACCAATTTTAATGAAATTCGGGTTGTAATATTTTCCTTGCATCCCAATGATATGTTGTGAAAATAGGTCAAATCGGTTGACAACCACGCCAACTTCCTATATACAAGAACTTTGAAGTCGATCTGTATCGTTTACTTTACAATATATAAAGTAAGCACTAGTGAATATATCGGAACAGAACTTATACATTTGCATTTATAGTGTGGCATCGCCCTTCTAAAAATCGCCAATATCGGTCCATAAGTATTTAAGGCCCCATATAAAGGGTGATTTTTTAAGAGCTTGATAACTTTTTTTTAAAAAAAAAACGCATAAAATTTGCAAAATCTCATCGGTTCTTTATTTGAAACGTTAGATTGGTTCATGACATTTACTTTTTGAAGATAATTTCATTTAAATGTTGACCGCGGCTGCGTCTTAGGTGGTCCATTCGGAAAGTCCAATTTTGGGCAACTTTTTCGAGCATTTCGGCCGGAATAGCCCGAATTTCTTCGGAAATGTTGTCTTCCAAAGCTGGAATAGTTGCTGGCTTATTTCTGTAGACTTTAGACTTGACGTAGCCCCACAAAAAATAGTCTAAAGGCGTTAAATCGCATGATCTTGGTGGCCAACTTACGGGTCCATTTCTTGAGATGAATTGTTCTCCGAAGTTTTCCCTCAAAATGGCCATAGAATCGCGAGCTGTGTGGCATGTAGCGCCATCTTGTTGAAACCACATGTCAACCAAGTTCAGTTCTTCCATTTTTGGCAACAAAAAGTTTGTTAGCATCGAACGATAGCGATCGCCATTCACCGTAACGTTGCGTCCAACAGCATCTTTGAAAAAATACGGTCCAATGATTCCACCAGCGTACAAACCACACCAAACAGTGCATTTTTCGGGATGCATGGGCAGTTCTTGAACGGCTTCTGGTTGCTCTTCACCCCAAATGCGGCAATTTTGCTTATTTACGTAGCCATTCAACCAGAAATGAGCCTCATCGCTGAACAAAATTTGTCGATAAAAAAGCGGATTTCACATTTCGAACCGAACACTGATTTTGGTAATAAAATTCAATGATTTGCAAGCGTTGCTCGTTAGTAAGTCTATTCATGATGAAATGTCAAAGCATACTGAGCATCTTTCTCTTTGACACCATGTCTGAAATCCCACGTGATCTGTCAAATACTAATGCATGAAAATCCTAACCTCAAAAAAATCACCCTTTATATATCGAATATGAGGACCTCAGAGCTTCGAATAAATTTTTTACCGAAAATATAGGTGAGTATCTCAGATATTTTGAAGAAATTCAGAGGGAATATTTTTCTTCTAATAATATGTATCCGTGCAATGAGTTAAATCGGGTCATAACTTCCCCTAATGTTCGGGGATTGAACTTTCAATGTATTTATACCATATATACATATATACCGAATCTGTCAGTAAAATTGTGGTTATATTAATAAAATTAAATAAATAAATTGCGAGAGTATAAAATGTTCGGTTACACCCGAACTTAGCCCTTCCTTAATTGTTATTATTAATATACATTTTTTTATAAATCAAACAGTTTTTATAATTTACTAGTTTCTAGTTACCAGTTTGATGGCAAACACTACAAAGCTGTGTTTATTTATTAAAATAAATGTGAAACTTTTCGAACATGTGACCCTTTTTGCCAAATAAGCCCATCAAATAGCCACAATATCTGTTTCACAAACGCAAATTTACAATAGCAACAACACTCATATGTAAAAGCTGTTTTCAAATCAAACCACAAATCAAATCGATTTTCACTATTGAGACACAATCGAATTAATTCAAATTGAATTGCAACGAAATATAGTAATAGAGTAATGGAGTGAAGAGGATTTAGATGAGCTATGTTTGCCGGAATATTGCATGCGAAAGAGCAATTGCCGAAATTATATATGTATATCATATGCACATATTTATGAATAACTGTCAGAAAATCACGTGACAAAAACGAAACATAAGCACATTTGTAGATATCCCTTAGTAAGTAGTGAGTATATGACATGTGTGCTCTGCTAATAGAGTTGTACTCATTCAAGTGGTGCGTGCTTTGAGCGATTTCCGATTCGAAATACTTGCACTCACATACACACATAGGTATTTGCTGTGCATGTAAGCATGACATCCAAAAAATATTGGCAAGCGATAATTTGCTTATCGTTGCATATTATTTATGACACATTAACCTACTGTCAACCAAAAGATATAAATTGCTTGTCGCACTCACATGCGTTATGCATTGAATAATCGAAAGGATATTTCCAGGGATGTCTTTAATTAGCTTTAGGCATGCAAAATGATAAGAGAGTAGTAAGAGCGACGCAATTCGTACGGCAAATGTGAATGATGTAGAAATTTAATTAGTGATTTTACAAAAATACATCAAATCAGTTACATACCTCTTTACATACAGTGATGTGGAAAATATATGATTCTTGAAGTTAATTTTGTACTTTTTAGTTACAATGATGATTCCTATACATACATACATGCGTGTTATGGCGATTAATTATGTCGAACGAACTTCTTCAATTTTTGGAAAATTTATTTCAGACGAGCAACTAGGCATTTTGTCTTTGAGTATACTTCACAGCTTGTTAAATGACAATCAACTCCAGTCCTGTAAAAGTTAAACTCTAAAGTCGAAATATCTGACTTCGAATTTCAAAATAGACTTATTAAAAACTTTATTGTTAATTATTCGAGAAAAAAACTTATTGTTCGAGATATTTGACCTCGAATTTCGAACTTCCTGGAAACACCATTTTTAATTATAGTACATCAGTTACTAAAAGAAGTAAAGGCGTAATCAACAATATCTTCAAATTTCAATGGAATATACAACTTTTCGGACAAGTTTGTATAACAGAATCTGTATGAGATCAATGTTAGATATTCGAAAAAAAGGCCTATATTTCGAACTCACATTTCATCCATGCAACTTTCCCAGCTTTCTTAGTCTTTGTATTTAGTGCTTGAATTTACTCTTAATGCTCACAACTATCGCTTGGTCCCTTCGTGATCATCTAATGTTTAGTTATCTAACCCTAACCCTCTCTCACTCCTTATTAAAAAATTAGAAAAAAATTCATAAATGTTGATAAAATTGAGTACACTATAATACCAAACCCCCCATAATAAGAAGATTAGACAGAAGAAGAAGTTAATGATATCAAAAATATTATATTCGCAGCTTATTATTATAATTATTTTTTAAATTTTTAATTTCGAAAAACTCTGCAAACTTGAATGGTTAATAAAATGGGCGGCAAATTGTTATGGTGAACGGTAAAATTAAAAAAGCAAAGGAGTGGCTGAGTAGCGTCTAGGCAGAGGCAATAAAGTAAGCAAAGCTCTACGAAATGGCAAAAGTTTGCAAACACAAACGAAAAGCTTCACTTTCTTAAAAGCAAAATAAAGACCAAATGAAGTTGAAATGAGAAACTAATCAAAAGCGAGAATTTAATAAGAGAGAAAAACATAACAAAAGCAAATACGAAAGAAGCAAATAGAAAACGAGGTCACACAAGTAAGCAAGTATAACAGGAAATAGACGAAAGAGAAATTGCTTAACGTAATCGCGGGACACTAATGAAGGACAATGAATGCTACTTACTACTTTACCGCTACTACTTTACCGGAAGTGCAGTGGAATGCGCCACTAACGGTATTCCTCTTCAACTCTCTCTTAACTACTTTCTCAAGAAAGATAGTACGATAGGTGCAAGTACTTGCATTATATACCATTAGGGTATAATTAAAATTCTCAAGGAGCTAAAGTTTGCAGGCACACAACTGCAATTTCTCGCTAGTTGGAAGAGCGTGCAAATGAAGAAAAATGGTGCGAAAATAAAATCAAGGAAGAATGTAAACAAGAAAAGTTTTTATATTCCAGTCGAATAGGTGGCCAGTCACATGGGCGAGTGGAGCAAACTAAGTCGTTATAACTATCGGTAGTTACATCGAGATCATTATAAATTTATATAAGAACATATTCGTGTTTATCATATATACCTATTTGTGAATAAAAACTGCTCCCTAGAGGTGAATTAAATGGCAGGAAAAATAAAAACTCCATGTGTTCGGTTTAAAATTCACGAAATCGATGAAATTTCTTGAAGACTTCAGTCGCTCAAAAGCGGGGTTAATAACTGCTTACATTTATAATGATCTTATTCAACGGCTTTTCTGGTTGTTTCACCATTTTTCTCTAAGAAAGTAGATTTTAGAAAATAAAATTTTAACTTTAAATCTATTTTAAAACCTTAAAATACTCGAAAATATTCAAATCATATCCATGTACGTTATAAACTATGTCTAGTTAATTTCAATTGAGCAAACAAACCTCAGTTTTCCTCTCCCTGTTGGCTGCAGTGATTCACATTTATGTGAATAATTATATTAGTATACTAGTAAACTAACTGTTTATGTTCACATACTGCATATTAAGTGCTGCGTAAATTTTCAATTCCCAATTGATTTATCATTATAAAACTAATTACGGCATATTCGTAAAATAGTTGCGTACAATTGCACACAAATGCACAAATTATGCCGGCCATTGTATGTTGAAATTACCAAAGTCGAATTGCAACTCGGTTTCAACCAGAAGCTGGATGTCAAAGTTAACTGCGCGCAAATGAAAATTATAACAACAAAGCATACAAAAACAAAAATAAATAAATAAATAGTTAATGCATAAATATTGGTGCACACGCGTAGTCTACAAACACCTGCTATTGAATTTTCAAATGCCAATAGTGTGGTAGACAAGCA
Organism: Zeugodacus cucurbitae; assembly: GCF_028554725.1. Classification (NCBI taxonomy): domain Eukaryota; kingdom Metazoa; phylum Arthropoda; class Insecta; order Diptera; family Tephritidae; genus Zeugodacus; species Zeugodacus cucurbitae. Next base: position 32,236,908 of record NC_071670.1, read on the forward strand.
CAGTGATAGTTTCCAGTAAGCGAACATCACTATAAGCCGATTTATGTTTGAAAACATATATTTTTTGGAAATGTTTTCATAGAAAAACCTGTACAATGTCCATTATGTACATATGTCCAAAAAATCTCTCATAAATTGATGGTAGTCAAATCAAATAAAAAAATAAAAATTTTATTTATTTAACCATAGTCCGTTGAATTATTTGCTCTTAAAATAGTGGCGGTTCTCACTGGATACTATATAACAGACATACATATATGCGGTTGGCACTACTGTCGACCACAAAGTGCCTTAGCCATATGGAGGAAGGCGACGTGGAAACAAAGTCATTTTCTAGTCGCGAGAGTAAGCCGCTGAACGTAACCTAACCGGAGAATTATATAAACATATGTATATTGTTTTATTAATAACCACTAAGTCAGGAGTTATTATCCTGTTCTTAAAAAGAATTATAGATCATACTGCAAAATAAATTTATTATATAGAGAAAGGGCTGTGTTAGTCTGGTAAACAATGAGGCCATATAGGCCATTAATGATGTCTCCGTAGCTTTTTGTACTGTGGGGCCCCAAACGCCTGGAGCGTTGTCTTGCTAGAGCAGGATGGAAAATAAAAATTCTATCAATATTTTTAAGAGGCTGCACCAGTGAAAAAATAAGCGATTTTCATGAATCTTCGGAGGTTAGAAAAAAAAAGTTCCCTAACTGCTGACATGATTCCGGCCGAATGAGTTGCTGAAACAAAAAAATTCAAAAAGATTATTAAAGTTAAATATATTTCCTATACAATGAACTACGATTTTTGAAAAATATCAAAAATTGACAAGACGGTGGAGTTCTCAAAAAAAAATTCGTTATATTTTTCGTTGATATTTTTTTAATGCCAAAGCTAAATGCTCAGTTTAAATTTGAAGTCGGTCGGTCAATGTATCGTTGAGTTATGATGTCAGCAATTTTGAGAAATGTCGTTTCGAGAAAAACGCGTTTAAAGTTTCGACTATAGCAGCTGTCGTTCAAAAACTATTCAAGATACGATCTTAGCGCTTTCACACGATATTTTTGAAAGTATAATATATATAATAAGCAAATAAGCACGATATATATATAATAAGCAAAAAATAAAAAATATCGATTTTTTGAAAATGTCCCACTGGTATAGCCACTTAAATTTTCAGCCAATGTATTGATTTCAATAGTAGTTGAATTGTCTATTGTAAGTAGGAACGAACAGGAGGAAGCCATAGATGTTTATTTATGGGAGTTTTAACTGTCTTTGATCATAAAAGAAGGACTACAGTCTCTCTACTCTCTCTCTCTTTTTATTTAATGCATAAAATTACTATTTTGGAGGTTAAAAAAATAATTGATATATTGCGATTGAGTTGTATTTATATGTTTTGACTCTACAACCTACTACTTTCTTTCCGATTGAAACTCATGTAATTCGCATAATTCGTCATAAATGTGGTATATCTAAATTACTTTTTCAAATGTTTTTATATTTACGTGCACATAATTTACACCGCCACTTTTCGAAAAAAGAATTTCAAAATTCACCACTTAACTTCAAATCTGTACTGTATATGAATCTGAGTTTGCTGCAACTTCATTTTAGGATTTTATTTGAAAAAAAATTAATATATAAACGTTTTTCAGTTGTGACTAAATTAGCCTACAATGTGTGCAACACATGTTTGTTTTTGTGGCAACATATTTTCATGACCGCTGACATTCGAAATTCATAGACACACCCACACGTGTAGATATATGTGGACGGGTGTGCGATTGCAATTTAATTAAATGTATAAATTTCACAGTTATTGCAACAATAAAATGTTTTTGTGCCACTATTTACGCGAATATTGTTGCATATCTGCGGGCGTAAGCCAAAAGCGGAAAATCGGAAAAGCACTAAAATGCAGAAATACAAATAACCCACCAAACAAACGTCAGTAATATTGTGATTTTTCGCTTGTACTGCTTTCTTCATTCAGATTCAGATCTTTCTTTGATGGTTGGGTCAAGTATATAAATATAATTCCCCATGGTTTCTAGATGAAACATAAGACCTCAAGTCAAGTATAAGGACGTGAAGGAGATCACAGGTGTCACTATTCATTCAACAATGATGTTGAGATCTAGTGATTTAGAATGAGTCTCAAATGAGTCTAAAAGATATAAAGACAGTGAAGTGATATTGGGACTTTAATTGTGCTTTAATTTGCATGAAGGGATGGTTCACAATCTGATGATAAAATTTCCTATTCGTCTCTAAGATTTTGTGTTCTTAAATTTTCTCAATCATTAATTATGCTATACAAAACAATATTTATAAATAAAATCCCTTTCAGAAAAACTAAATCTCTCAAATTCTAACTCCGTAAAGAAAGATAAGTATAGGCCTTGAAAACTTTTAATCGTCGATCAGATTTGTTAGATTGCCATTTTTAAATTCGAAATGCAGCCAGGTCACTTTCCACTTGGTCTTTCCAACAAACTGGAGTGTATTCGTCCATTCGAACAACATGACCTAGCCAGCGTAGCCGCTGTCTCTTTATTCGCTGGACAATGTCTATGTCGTCGTATAAATCGTACAGCTCGTCGTTCCATCGTCTCCGGTATTCACCGTTGCCAATGTTCTGAGGACCATAAAACTATTGCAAAATTTTCCTCTCGAAAACTCCAAGAGTCGTCTCATCGGATGTCGACATCGTTCTGCGCCATCAAGCAGTACGGGAATGATAAGTGACTTGTAGAGTTTGATTTTGGTTCGTCGAGAGAGGACTTTACTTTTCAATTGCCTACTCAAAGTAGCACCTGTTGGCAAGAATGATTCTGTGCTGGATTTCGAGGCTGACATTGTTGGTTTTGTTGATAATGTTGCCGACAATTTCTGTTAAGTAGGTTATCGAATACTTATACAAATAGAAATACATATTTGTGAACCCATTGCAGAACATTGACTGCCACATATGTAAATTCTAATTTCCCCTATATCGGCGCTTGGTACATGAAAATACATTTAGAAATTTGCTGGTTTATTAATTATACTTGAATGTGTGCACAATTAGAATATGGCTAGCTGTTTGATAATTCATTTAATGTTGCTTTCATTCATTAATTTTAATAAATTGTTTTGAATTTCAAAATGAAATGGTGTAATTTCAAATTATAAATAAGTTTGCGAACCGGTGTATGACCTCTACTTTAGCTGGTGTTGGTCGCCAGTTTATTAAATAGAGCTGCATTAAATGTCTATGTGTTATGGTGACTTTCTAATTGTATACACTTTTTAATTGTGTCTATTTGCAAATATGCTCATTTATTATATTTGCAGATAATGCACTACTTTGGTTAGTTTAGTTCATTTGTCAGTTAATACTTTTATTTGCTAAAATTTGGTTCATCGGTTTATTTGTTGATTAAGTAGATAATAAGAACTGAAAGTGCTTCCTGTGGATGCAAGTTTTAAACAAAATTTCTATTTTTTGTATTATTTCTAAAAAATATCCCATTCCCATTGAAAATAGTTACAAACATAAATTATTACTTAAAAATACTTATTACTTATTTGTTTTAAAGTTACTTAATTTAAAGTCAATCAAATGCTGAATTCAGCAAAAAAATAGTTTTGTCCTGCTATTATTGAGGTGAAAATATGTTTTTGACAACCTTTGATTTCTTTTCTATTGTAGAAAACATCAAAGGTAAAAGGTTGTCATATTCTGTCAATTATAGTTGTAACTACCACTCTGTCCCACGGCATATTTTAAAGAACATAATATGTATAATGTATGCATGTACACGTATAATGTCCTAACCATCCGAACTTGGCGCTATCTCGACCAAATCAGATTTTATTGGATTCCACTGTTTATGTTCATTGAGGTCGAAGGTTTAACGAACTTTCAAAACATGTCGGAAATTTTTAATTCAGAAAATCTAAACAAAATGCAGGAAGTTATTCAATAGCGATTTTTTTGGTTCCAAAGCAAAGGTGCGTCATCTACCATAAAGAAGATCTAGTACGACCTAAATTAAAGTTTCCTTTAGTCCCAATATAGCGTCAGAGAAAATTTTAATTAAATTTAACTCTTTTCACCATAGTTTCTTTCATATAAACTACTTTCCCATTTTATTTAAATATCAGGATACAATTTATCACAAAATTGTATTTAATAACAACCGATTAAATAAATTTGGGAAAGAAAATAAATGAAAACACATACAAAAATTTCCACCTCGATTCCTGCACTATATGCAAGCTCAATTAAATTGAAATTTATGCTAGAAATAAAGAACAATTCATATGAAATGACTTGCCAGTGGCCATAAAATAAGCCACACAAAAAAGAAAACGGAAAATTAAATACTATATAACAAAAGTTTGTACAAATTGTCAAAACTACAAAAGCGTTTGTAATGCTTTTTATTAAATGAAGTTAGCGGCGATTTGCGTAAATTAATTTAAAATATGCCTCTAGACTAATATTGCGCAAACGTATATACTTAATAATGAGGTTGGCGAGTAGAGTGGGAGGATGTGGCCAAATAGAAGCGTTTGCATGCAAATGTGACTGGATGCCTGTCTAGCTGGCAGCGCTGTATAATAAAAGGAGTAAGAAGTAAATATTAAAATAGTTTGTAAAAAGACATAAAACGTGCGGGTGTAAAGCTAAAAACGGGATATTTGTTGGCGACCAGGGATAGCGGTAACAGCTGTTAGCTACAGCGGCAACAGATTGAATTTAGTGTGGTGACAAAATAGTGGTAGAGTGCTGTGGGCGGTAAATGCTTTTTAGTTCGGGTTTCTTTGACAGCGCATGTTATTACTTTTCAAAATATTTTTTTTCCGGTTTTGCATTTGCTCAGTGAAGATATTATTTAAATTATCAAACACTACTATGTTTAGTTTAAAGCCAGATCTTGTACACTTTCGTTGATATACTATTGCAAAATTTTGCTAAAAATACTAAAGCAAAATTCTTGAACTATTTGAGACTCTCATATATAGAATAATAGAGAATCTTATTCGCATGCGTTATGACTTGGGATACCGGCAGATGCAAGTTACCAAAGCTGTTTGGAGGAAGGCGAGGTGGAATCATCTAAGCATTTCCTTCTCCATTGTACAGATTTTGGCGGACTGAGGTTGAAACAACTTGGAACGCTCACTTTCGACGAACCTAACCTATTTGCTGGAAACGACATTAGACGTCTAAGAAGTTTATAAGAGATTCCAAACATTTTGCCGAATCATAAGGGTAGCTTTGATCCATTAAGAGTTTTTTGGTATCACAAAGGACAGCGCTCAAACTGTCCAAGTGAGATCTTCCTGCATACGCAATAGCTAGCATACTAGCCTATGCTATCCTAGTTTTTTGATCAGAAAGTACTTTCTTCAACCTTAAATATCTCAATTTGAGCGATTTCGTTCTTTAAACAATCAAGTAACAGTATATAACAATCACTGATTTGTTCGTACCGAAACGTGACCTTTTAAACTTACCTAAACTTTCATGATTTTTAATTCAAACCATAGTAATAATTGTGACTTCAATTCAATTCTAATTAAACTACATTCAATTAATTTTGATCTATTAGAAAAAGAAACAACAACAATAAATGCGCTCTTCCACAGACACATATGTAAGAACAATGGGCTTGTAGTTGTGACGCTTAATTACTCTTAATTACATTTGGTACAGCAAATTTCATAGTCACTTCGCCAATTCATTTGTGATTTGTAATTCATTTTTAATTCAATTAGCACAATAAGAGATGCGTATTTCAATTAGTTTTGTAATTGGTTAAATGGGAGTACGTGATTGTTTGTTTGTTTACTTGTATGAGTAATGATTAATTATGCATTCAGTTTGCTGTGATGTTCAATAGTTTACGAATTCCTGCCAATGCAGAAATTATGCCAGACAGAGCAGACAACGGCTAATTTAACAGAACGAACACACAACCATCACAACGTGACCAAAACGATTTTCACCAATTGACTGGCGAGTCGCTGCAACAATGAAAGGCAAAAGCTTAATACCTCTGTTTAGCGCTTGTTGGCTGTCTGGCGAAATCTGCACACATCTCATGCCCCTCCTTTACACCCAATCGTATGTACGAATATTTGTGTGTATGGGTACGTAAATTGGATGAAAACATTACACATTTTTTCTGTGTGTTCTTGGTGGCTAGTGGTTGGTGGCTGGTTACCGTTTACCGGTTACTGGTCATTGCATGTTGCATGGTTTATTCCGCTTATTGTTGTTACATGATCAAGGGTTGTAATGCCAACAGCAAAGTCAACCGATGATAGTCAATTACATGAATATAAATCTGCTGTTGCTACTGATAGCTCGCGTGTCCCTTATGCCAGCCATAACGTACTACGATGTACGTGCCACTTATGTATGCATATCAAATGCCAAAATAATGAGCTGCTCATGAAGGCACATAACGCTCGCAAATGGCTTAGATTATCGGAAAAACGTGGCGCATCTCTGCAGCAAATACAAACTGAGTTTTACACGCTGTTACGTCGACAAAATTTGAACCCAAACACACTTTGCGTCAATGCGTTAACTGTATTGCAATGTGTTGATGGTCCACTATTTCTATTACCATAATGTTGTTTCATATTGTGCAATATTAAAATGAATACAATTTATGATTTGATTGATTAAATTAAATAATATTTTATTATGACCTACATTTGTTTTTATGTATTTCAATTTCGGTTTAATTTACATTTATTCATTAAAATATTTGTTATTAACTCTTTGCAGCTTTTAGTGTAATCTCTCAGAAGATATGGCATCTCATAAATTGTTTTTGGTGTGTTTACTCTTCGCCGCAGTTGTCATCAACACAGGTTATACACAGCTCTCGGACGAATATAATAGAGAAGCGCTTTCATATGATACACCAACTGAGACCGTTAAGACGATAGCACCAGAAGATATTCCAAAATCGCGTCCAAAGCGTGGCGTATTTTGGGACTTTTTTCAGAAAATGGTGACGACGAAAAATTTATTAGTCGATGTAAGTAATACTTCAAGCAAAGTGATCTGAGATATGATAGTCCGTTTAAACATTGGACTCTTTTGTAGAATATTTTGATCTTATTTTAATAAGTTTTGGTAAATAACAGGCAGTATTTATTGTAAATTTTCGCAAATAAGATCTCAACTATACTTACTTCAAATATTATATTATTTTGTATCCCACCAAATCTATTAACAAGTTTTAGTTATAGAAATAACCCTAAACCAAAAATCTTCAATTCCAAAATAAAAATTTTCATTCCTCTAGTTGACTGTATATGCGAGGAAAGCTGCGCTATATTTTTCAGCTTCCTCAAACTTTGCTTAAAGTAATGGCCTGAAACACATGCAATAAAGGGCGCATCACAAAATTACTATGACGTAATATTGACGCTTACTATACTATATCTTGGGGACACAATGACTTAGGTCCGGCCCAAGCGGTTTTCAGGTTTTTTTTTTCATCCGACCAACCAACAATTTGATTACAGAATACTTTGAATATTTTTACTCAATATATATCTGATTTGTTTGATGTTCCGAAGCTCCTATTATATTAGGCTGGTAAATATCTCCCTTCCGCCTTTTTGTCTTTTGTTCAACAGTTATAGACGTGTAAACATGTAGTTCACTAACGCCGAAATTCCCACTATTTTAAAGTTTTCCTTCGTTAAAGGCAAATCCGCTATCCGCTTTGGGGGATGGTACTCTATCACTTCGAACTGCGAAGGAATGGTTTCGACAATTCAGAGCGGGTGAAAACGACACCATGGATGAGCCAGCCGGTGGAAGACGTCTGACGACGAATACCGATTAAATCATGGAACACATCGAGTTAGACCGCCATGTGACATCGCCCAGGAGATGGCAGTTAGTCACCAAATCATTTCAAACCATCTGCAGAAGGCTGGATACAAAAAAAAAAGCTTGATGTTTGGGTGCCGCATGATTTGACGCAAAAAAAACCTTCTGGACCGAATCAACTCATGCGATATGCTGCTGAAACGGAACGAACTCGAAACATTTTTGAAGCGGATGCTGACTGGCGACAAAAAATATATCACATACGGCAATATCAAACGAATATATCAATATCAATATTGTTGATGACTCGTCAGAAGCCACGGGAGCTCGGATGGGATGGATATGTTATCGCATTCACTATATAGGCATAGTGCCAAGTGATTACCACCTGTTCCTGTCCATGTCGAACGCCTTTGGTGATATAAAGTTGAGCTCAAAAGAGGGTTGTGAAAAGTGGCTGTCCGAGTTCTTCGCAAATAAGGAGGTGGGCTTCTTCGCGGGGGGTGTTATGAAGTTGCCGTCTAGATGGAAACAGATTATCGAACGAAACGGCACATATTTGAACTAAATCCTCCGATCACTGTAACACTTTTTATAAAGCATTGAATAAAGGGCAAAAAAGGGGAAGGGAGATATTTGCCAACCTAATAAATATGGGCATAAATTTCGAAATATTTCATACCCTTTACATACCAGTAAGGCAAGAGTTATAATGCACTCTGGATGAGCTCAGTCAAACTTTATATTTTTTACTGAGTTAATAATAACAACCAATATTACATTGTGCTATGTTTCATTATGAAATACTTACTTTTAAGTAACTTGTTCTCTTTAATTTCAGCAATATGTTGACACAAGAGATACACTAAGCGAAGTTTATAATTTGCTAAATGATGGCTTTAGCGATCCAGCTCCTCGAAAAGCAACTATAAGACCACAAACGAGTACAGCGGTAAATGAAATTAAACAATATAATCAACATAAATTTAAATTTACATAAATACAATTTATTTTAGAAAACAAGCGATGAGGATCAGTCTGGCAGCGCTGAAATGTCAACCACAACCGAGGCCTACCGCGTGTCACGCTATGAACTGGGACGCATTTTGGGCCGAAACTTCCGTGGTTTGCAGCGTTTGACCAAAATCGAATTCCAGGATGCATTTAATGTAATAAAACTATTTTTTTTTATCTGCTATTAATACTTATAAATATTTTATTTATCTATACTTAGCAAACGCACTACAACATACAGGAATACAAGGAGGAAGCACGCAAGCAATTCGCAAATAGCGTTGGCGTGGATAAAGTGAATAAGATTAAAGGCTTAAAAGCAGCTATAGCTGGCTGAGTTGAAGTTCACAACACACACTTGTACATAGCATATTGTTAAGTAAAGCATGTAAATAAGTATGCACTTGAGTCACAGAAGCTGCGAAATGTTCAAATTTGTAAATACACTATGTATTTATTATATTTTAGAATATTATGTTAAATTGTAAAAAAATTAAATTTATATCATAATTTTAAATCGATAATAGGCAAATTAGTAGTAGTAGTTGCATGCTACATTTTATATTTGCCTATTTTAATGAAAAATTGTGCAGACGATAAGCATTTTTTGTAATGTAGGTAGTAGGTGGCAATTATTTATGCTGTGATAGAATTTTTTTAAAAAATACAGATACGATATAAAAATTAAATGTACTATTATGAAAAATAATAAATGGTAATTTAATAAAAACTAGTTGTAAATTTGTTTTCATTTTCAGATGGCCACCATTTATCAGTGTCGCGTAAACAAATTAATTATAAGCGATATAATCGGAAATTATTTAAACTTTAATTATTATAAATATTCTAAATTCTAGTATTGTAAAAGCTTATACTGCTAGGTGGCAGCACCACATTTTTTTTTGGTTTTTGTCAAAACTGAACTAAATTTTCATTTGAGCACACTATTTACATAGGAAATAACCTATTGCACTGTGTCCTTAATCTCCTGACAATATCACGGATAACTGTCAATAACCGAAGCAAGCATAGAGCTTTTTATTCAACAATTTTCTTTTTTACCTCAAGCATTGAGTGTTGTCACCTCTTAAACGAGGTTAAAATAAACTTTTAAAAATGTACACATATATATACATTCGGAGTTATGTGAGCGAACTAGCGTATTCCCAGTGTCAACACATTAATACCCAGACGCATAAACGTTTTCTTTACAAAACTTAAGCTAGCGCGCACACACTTATGTACACACAAACGCACATTGTGGCTTACTTTTAGCAGCAACACATCCACCAGATAATAACACATCAAATTAAAAAGTTTATGTCAGAATTTTATTGATAAACTTTTGGTCGCAATAGTCGTTGTCATTTGACTTGTTGTTGCTGTTGTTGTTGTTGCACTTGTCGCTAGCTAGCGAACTTTGGGTTCGGTTACCCCGTCTGGGATGTGCCAGCAGTCAAACAGTCAGCCAAGAAAAATGAAAACTTTAAAAACATAAAATCATACAACGAGTACGCAATGCACAGAAGCTATGCATATGTAAGTACAACAGTCATAAGTACAGCGAGCAATAGTACAAGTAGTTGCCGCAGCAACAACACACGCAAATCAAATCACACTATAGTGTTTGTAGTGAGAGTTTTGCGATTTTTTAAAAACCACTAAAACTGTCATAATTCGATACTCACGAGACAACTGCCTTGCCGCTTTTCTTATTTTCTTTTTTGTCTAGCGATTCCGTACACGTCTAAGTTCTTTGGGTGCACAGTGGTCATACGTCACACCGCAACGAAATTTTCACGATTTATAATATTAGGCCTATAGCTGGATTTGTGTGAACGTTTACGTAAAAATAAAGACATACATATATGTGCGTTAGTATTATTCAATTGAATCTAGCCAATTTTTGCTACCCTGTACCGATTGACCGGAACAAATTGTAATCAGATGGTGCAAGGCCTGTAGTATAACAAGGGTGAGGCAAAGCTTCCCAGACGCTGTTTTCTGAATAGTTTTTGAAATACCTTTCAAAATGGTTTCCATTAGTGGTTTCATCTGATTTTCATAATATAACACGTTCACCAAATACAGAGCAAATCTTTAGCGTCATTGATATTCGGCTTAGCCGTTGATTTGGCTGGTGGGTCAGGTTGCAGATGTGGGTTTTTGTGTTTAGGGCTGTAATGAATCCATTTTTCATCACCAAAAGTTTCAAATTCGATTTTCTGCCTTTAGAATATATTCGTCTGTGGCTAAACATTATATATAACTGCTTAAGTGACTAGGAAAGAGAAAGCGAGATCATCTTGTGTTTGGCAACAATCTTCATACTGCATTTTCAAACATTTTTGACCGCCCAGACCGTTCTTCTTCCTATTAAAATGTATTCACATTCTACAAATCGATGCTGAATATCAAGAACTACTAAGCAGAGATTACTTGTCCGCCCATGGTTTTACCAAACTCCTCTTTTTTTCAAAGTTAACGAATTGAAAAACTTTCTTCTCGAGGGCCAAAGAAAAATATGTTTTCTGAATTCTTCGGTGGCCCAAAGATTGATAGTGTAAACATTGCTTTTGAAATAACCTTACAAAAAGTAGTCTATACATCTGGGTGGTCAATCAATTTATTTTGTCACCATTAAAGGAATTGAAGTTGTGTCTTAAGTAATAGTCAGTATGATAGTTTTTGTTTCCAAATACAACTTGTCTATTTGTCTATCCGCGAAGAAAGTTTGTATTTTCAATCGACGTGATATTCGAGAAGCACCGAAATTCAAATTTGTTGAACATCTCTGGTCTAAAACAATCCATGTATAAGGTTATTTAGATGAAACGGTCGTTTAAAATATGGGTGCCACGTTCACCAAAGCCTACACACTGTGGCAAGAACTTCAATGTGTTGTTAGTTCGTCCGACAGAAAAGTTTTCTCCGCATAACAAAAGAAAACCGAAAGGAGTGAAATGTTTGTCAAGCTTCGTACAAAAGCACAAATGGACCAAACTTAAGCGAATGGCACACGGATCACTGCAAATGCAACTCCAACACACAGAGGCGCCGCCAAAGTAAAACTGCAGCTGCGGTTATAACTGCAACTGTGTGAATTGACGGTTGACTCGAGGCACCGATGTATGCGAGTACTGCGATACGGACTGTAGTAAGAGAGCCGCAGCAGCACTTGCGGGAAGCAGCACTGTAGTGCATATCTGTAGATACAATTGTACACGTCAGTTGGTATGTTCAATAAAAAAGTTGTGCATTTGCCATTGCAAGCGAAACGCTGTGAAACCAATGCGAGAACAACAGAACATTGCATTGGTGGTAAGCTTATGGTACGCCAAGCCAAGCCACTTTGCTGCGCGTTGCGGTATATTGACATTGTAAGCTGATTGTGTGGCGGCAGTGTCAGTTGTGTTGGAAGTTCGAAAGTTCTCAAGTGACATGCAGCCGCGTTACGACTTCTCGCCACACACAGTCGTAAACCCAAGACGTGGTGTGAGTTGGAAAGCTTAATACATATTCGTATGTTTAACAACAACAATAAAACTAGTAGATATATATATTGTATGCGAAAAAATCTATTAGCAAATCTAAAACTCATTCCAAGTTTCAATCGAGGAAATTTAGGATAAAAATATTTTCAAGAGAAAAGAACTTTGTCTTAAATAAATTCATAATACTTGCAGAAATTATGTTAAAATAAATTAACCAGTATAAGTAACTACATTGATAGTAAAAATCTTTCATTCTGTAACAGATATTTTCCCCTAAACAGCTGTTAGAAGAAAACTCTGTTTTATTTCAGATTTACAGTAATTGTTATAAAACAAAATTGACTAAGAATCTCTACATCGGTTCTTATACATGATGTTAAAAAGTCCGAAGAAATTAATCATATTTTTTACGGTGTACTACAATTTAAATTCACAAATATACTTATGTATGCACTTATAAAATTCTCTGACGCCTGAAAGTAGGCAATAATTTAGCGTTCACTCTCTCCAACTTATAAAAAATTATAACAAATTTTATAATGTTTGTTTAGATTTGTTTGGTTTCAAAAAAATCACTATTGAATATCATTTTATTTACTGGCCAGCTGTGACTAATTTCACAGTAAGCAGCTTTCTTTAAAGCCTTCACTCATTCATTTACTCAGGTGTAGCAATTTAATTTTAGCCTCTCTTCCGCATTTCAATCGATCCGGATATATTTTGTATTGGTATTTTAATATTGAAATATGCATTTCTCGACACGATTGAATCTTTCAGTACACTGAAGTTGAAGGAAGATTAGTTAAAAAAGTGTGCAATAATTTTATTTCATTTTACGAATATTGAGATACACATTTAGACGATTTATTAGATTATATCTTTAATTAAATAGTACCCAATTCACTGTAGAGAATGCTTAATCTACTTTAACTAAAGGCGCTTTAAGTCTATCTGCCAATTGGAATGGAGAAAGGAGAATGCGAATATTTATATTTTTTTATTATTATATAAAATTGTCAACAACATCAACTCTTTCCAGCCAGACATTTTTTCGGCAGCTGTTTTTACCTATCAACCTGTTTAGCCTCGCTTACTAAAGTTTAAAAAAACATACTGTAATTTTTAAGATTTCTGTAGACTAATAAAGCATAGTTTAGAACAGATCTTTATTGTCAACTCGTAATAGTAAATATTTTTATTAAATGTTGACTCTGCCAGCTATAAAGGCTATAAAGTCTATGTAGATCACTGGGTCTTGAAAATACATTTATGTGGTTTTACTTTTTAATGTCAAAAGTCGTTCTAGGAAATTGACTGCGGTCTTAAAGTTTTCACACCGTAAATCAGTTTTTCAAGAAAATCATGAAACTTTCATGACTAATTACAACTTGTGTTAACCACATGTGATTTTCTGCTTTGTAGTTCTAATTTTAGAATATAAACTATAATGTCATTAATTCTTCGGCATAAATTTGAGTACTAATCTTTCTATGAATATATAGTTGAAATAAGCCTCCAGTATATTTCGAACATTATCTATAGTAGTCACAACAGCTTAGTTCAGATCTTCTTAAATCTTTGGACTTCGATTTATTGCCATTACACTGGTAATCTCTATATTCTAACATCTAATCTCTATATTCAGAAATTAAATTTAAGCATGTTAGAACCAGTTTTAAGGGGTTACATGGGTTTCGTGGATTCAAAAAATCGATATTTGTTTTTTTTTTTGCTTATTAATTTCTACATGACCTCAAGAATATTGAGTTTTCGATCCGAATAATAGATACAGCCTTTGGAAGGTGTGTGCTCCAAGTCAGGTATTATTGTTACTCAAAACTTTAAACCCGTTTTTCTCGAAACTGTGTTTTCAAAGCCGGTTGTCACATGTTCTCGAAAACTACTCAACCGATCTTGACTCGTGATTGAATGAAGGATTTTTTTAATCATTACAACTATTTAAAAAAAAAAAAACAAAATGTCAAGCAAATTTTACGGAAATTTTTATTCTTTTGGAAAAATGTCTGCGAAAATTCCAATTTTTACTCTTTTATCTTTCCTTCGTTCAAGCACGAGTTTATGGTCTTAACTAAAACATTTATTATTTTTTTTTTTTCATTTTAGATGATCCTGCCAGAAGTTATGCTGACAACCTTTTTTCCGAGGGGCCAATAGAAATGACGTCACAATGAAGGAGTTTTCATTTTTTTAATTTCAGAAATTATTTTTAAATATGTATCTATAAGACAGAAAAAAGTTTGAATTAAATAAATAATTTTATACATAGAAAAAATTAAAAGTGGCCTTTTTTACCCGACAAAACCCATGTAACCCCTTAAATTAACCAGTTTGTAACATGGGAACTGTATTCCAATTATGAGTGAAAGCCAAGAATGATAGAAGACAAGATTACGACAGGCGTTTACAGTTATCTTTTTTGGGTTTTGAGTTCCTGTTGAGTGACAACTTTCACGACCCCGAACACGCGAGCAAAACAAAATTTCACGGTGGTACAAAACAATAAAACCAAAACAAAGAGCTGAAGTTAAGGCTAGTGCTTAATTATTATTTAAAATTCTAAGTGAAAAATGTATTAACTTGAAAAAGAAGTCCGCAATGGCGGAATTAAACAACAATAGTACAAAAAAGTCGTCTATAAAGAATTTTTTTCACTTTTCCTACCAACAAAAAAGTTGGCAAAATGGCGAACTTTTTGTAACAAACCATATAATTTTAATTATAAATATGCATTATTATCTCGTCGTAATCTTGTCTTCTATCATTCTTGAGTGAAAGCCCATTTAATTAGTTCCCAAATAAACAAATATATGGTGTGGATAAGAATCTATACCGTATACTATATATTAATTTATATCTACTATAATTTAATAAAACTGGTTAAGCTTGTTTCAATTGGCTCTGAGCCTACTACTCACTATATTATTACGGTAATATCGATAAATTAAAATTATTATTTAGATTATATATACAAATATATTCATGTAGGCAAATTTATTATATGTATGCGCACATACATATGTGTACATGGCAAAGAAAATAACAATAACAAATATGGGATAGTTCTATTGTAAACAAAAATATTTATATTTTTTAATTTAAACACAGTCAAATTACATTCTACTATTCGCTGATAGGAAATTAGTGTTTTATACGTAGATTTGTCTAAACATAGCTCAAACCTTATGTATTTAGCGATAACCTTTTCGTGTTGCTCACAGTAAATAGGACAAGTGTCTAGATGTTGCAGAAAAATATAATCTTACATAAATATTATTACAATATAATTAATCATATGTATGTACATATATAGGCTTGGAACCTATAAATGTATTAAATATATTGTAGTTTTACTCAGAAATAATCAATAAATAAACACTCCCCGAATGCCAGAATTGCTTGAGCTGTTTTGGTGGAACGGCGCTCTTTAGTAGACAAGTTAATCTCTGGTTTTTAAGCGTTAAGCAAGAATGTATCAAGACATTGTCCAATAGGTTTGTCCAATATTGCCCTTTGTTCTCCTGTCATATACATACAGATTGATAACACATTGATAAGTAAAGCCAACGATACAAGAGAGTATGTAATAAAGTGGTATAACCTCTTGCTTGATAGCTCAGTTTGGTTTATACCAAATCCTTGTTCTATTCACTATTCTATAAAGTTTAATGAATCGATGCTAATTTATTCTTAGTGTATCTCACTAAAGTTCTATAACTGGACTCCTTTCGAATATACCAATATATTTAGTTTATACCCATACCATGTTCGTTTTGACACTATTAGATAGTTGATGAATCGAAAAAGATTTCTTGAAAACAATTCTGTATATCATAATTCTGTAATGGTAGCGTGAAGAAATTGTGATTATTATATGTTATTAATGCGATATGTGAGTAATATCCGCTATTATTTAACGGCTACCGTACTAATTTTTTATGATTTAATTTAGCAAATACAATTGCTTACATGTGTGAAGCATATAAACTGTATGATAATGACAATAATTTCAGATATTCGAGTAATTTTGTAATTTGTAGTATTTGTATTTTGAATTATAAGCATTTTGCTTGCAATTTTAAAGTTGACAAACACATATTATTCCTTATACCACGCATATGTATGTTTGTGTAAATATACATATACCCTGCCAGCCAAAGGTGGTGAAAAAGCTGGTTAAACCGAAGTTTTTTAAACCCACAAAAGTGGTAAAAAAAGTGGTGAGTTTGCCATAGGCCAGCATAGCTGCTTGTGAGTTTTTTAACCACTATTCCCCTCACACGTACGAATACAAAAACAAAACAACCCAAACGTGTGCGTTGGTGTTAGTAATTGAAGAAACATGAGGGGAAAGTGGTTAGGCCTGGCTGGCAGGGTAGTGTGTACCCTACAAACAGGTAACGCCATTACCCAGCCCCGTTTGTGAGTGTTAAACGTCATGATTGACTGAATCTTGAAGCGCCAATTGCCATAATAAATGCTAATTAATTTTTTCGAGATCATATTTTCAGCGTATGAACAATTTGCGCTGTAGATGTGGCGAATAACAATTACGTGCACATTATTCGCCTTTGTACCAGATCAAAATGTCAAGAGACATAAATTGTGTTGTAGCAAAATTACTGGTTAACAACAATCTGACTCACGACGTACGGAAACTTCGTAGAATTTGTTTACTGTGGTCAGAAATAGAGCATATCTGGTTAAGGAACATTTATGTAGATGTTGTAAACAAACATGCGTACTTAATTGGTTATGACAATATGCGCTTTCCTCGAATTATATAGTACACACGGTAGTGTATTTATATTTACATGCAAACAAATCTCACGCACAAAAAGTAAAATATTTATTATTTCCCAGCAAACAATCATTGTTGAACGACAGTAAGAAAAAAATCGTTTATTAAATTAGTTAAAACTATATAAAGTAAGCCGACCTGTCTGCACTGCAATAAGCATACTATTAGTCAAAATATTGCCACTTTCGATTGTTGATTACAGCTCATCTTTTAAGTTAGGTACGTAATAGTTTAGTATATTAATGTGATTATAATCAGTAAGATTGAATCATAAATGAAGTGATAATAAATTGCGACTATCATAAAAATTTGCTTACCTTTATATTATATCACTTCCCAGACAGATAGACATATAGTAATTATTATCAATTATAAAGCACCTTGGTATGTGCAGGAAAGTATATTCCGTTGAACTTTTTATCCCCTTGAATTTTATAAACTTTCTCTTTCATGCAGAAGTACAAATAATGCTAAATAAGCTTTTGAAAACAGATGTAAATTTTTAGAAAAAAATCAAATATATAAAATTCTAAATATTTATCAAAAAAAATATTTTTTTATGAAATTTACGTATGACTATTCAATAATTAAGAATATATGTACGTATACATGAAATTTGCTATTTCAACGACTGCCTCCGTGTGGTAATTAGAAAATGATAATAACCTTTTATGACCTGCAAATTGCGCCAAATCCATTGTTGCACCCAAACAATGTTGGGAATTAACTAATAACATATACGCAAAAAATGAACGGCACAATGAAATTAAAATTAGCATTGTATTATAAATTAAAATGCCTAATAGTACAGTCAATTGTACAGCGAATAAAAATATATGCACACAAACAACTTAAAAATTAATACGCAAAAGAATTTACTTATAGAATATATAGTAAAAGAATTATCATAGAAATCAAAGAAGTCAAAAAATCATTGCTTGAGAAAAAATCGGTGATTTTTTGTCCTTTATAAAGCATCTTTACACCTCTGAATGCAAGTTAAATATCATGAAACAGAAAAATGTACACCTTATTGTATTGAGTTACTTCCACGTCTAAAACGCTCATAAAAAAACTGTCGTAAACAACAAAACTTGTATTTTATACGGGAGCGATTTTAAGTGACCGCAGATGTTGTTTCATGCGATCAATGTCAATATACACAGACGAACATACAAACTTGAACAGTTTCAGACATAAATTTGTACTTACGACAGCGCAAATGCATTCAATTTAGTTGCGTGATCTCAGAGTGTATGTACATACCACACACAGACAGAAATAAGTGAATGTGTAATAAATATATATGGCGTATTTGCTTGTACATTTGTAAATACATATTGACGTTTTAAGACGACAAATGTAAAAACCAATATTTTCAGAGTCGTATAAAGGCTATTCTAACAGTAAAACAAAACTGTGCTTCTGGCATATATGACTCCAATTTATAACGCACTCATATTTCCCACATCCTCTAAACCGACTTCACCTCTGAATTTATGTATATTAACTTAATTGAGTCAAAAACAGACAAAACTTACTTCTGTATCCAAAAAAGTTTTTGAAGGATCTACACTTTTTAATTAATCAGCCAGAAAGCACAAAATATTCAAATATACTATATGCGGTCTGTGAAAACACGACTGATGGTATTGAAGAGTATGAGAAATATCAGAACTATTTTATCTTTTAGGAATATGTGATTGTTAATGATCTTCTATCGACATGTATAATTGTGGTACGATTTATATTTTTACTATTTTCATGGGAAATCCTCAGAAAACTAAATTTTCTAGCATACTTGATTCCAAATTTTTAGTACTTTCCTATATTGGCGTAATTATGTTAACGAAATATTTTTTCAACCCCATTCATTTTAAAAAGCGGCTTGATTTGACCCCCTGAGAACTTCCGCATCGTGTTTCGTTGAGAAACCTCAATTTTTAAAGCTTTAAAAGTAACATTGTAATTTGATATGGGATTATACCGTTGTACATACTTAAGTATAATAGCTTCCGAATTTAAGTTAACAAGTTGAATTTTAATCACACTTTATGCAAATTCATCAAATGCTAAGCTAGTACGTGACTCACATTTGGTGGATCTTCTATTTTTCTACTAGCGGTTACTTTAAAACTATTATTATATTCTAATAAAAACTATGAAACATGTTCTTGAACCAGGGCGCGCAAATTATAATCAAATTATAGGTTGACACCAAAGAGTGTAAATCCGGCCCACCGACAATGAAATGAAACATTTTGTTTGATTGATTAAATGTATTATGTATGTGAATGTGTAATTAAATAATTGTGGTTTGTTCAAAAGCTTTAAAATTTCACAGATAGTTTTAAACGATTTTGAGGTTATTAATTACTTTTCCAATTATCAAATTATGCTTTATAAGCCAATGTAAGCTTTGCTCTAATTTAAGCTTATCAACCTTTGTTGGCACGATCCACTTCACCATAGAACATTCAGAAACGAGTAAATTTTGTAGTACATTAAACATTGGGACGACATTGACGACGGTGATCGACTGCTTGACCTTTAGGGCATTCACTAGTCTGAAAGAGGAAACGATCGTCAATACTTAAAGGCGTTTTAGGAATAGTTTCGGCCTGTTCACCTTTGGCAGCTGTGGGTACTGCGGCCGCTGAAGCGGGATTACTTGCTGATGCGGCTGCTTCACCACTCAAAGGTGCCAAGGGTACCTTTTCAGTTGGCGCATTTGCCACAGGGAATGGAGTCGAGGGTCCGTTCGAATTGTCGTCATCTGTCAATTTGTGCTTCAACTCGTCGTACTTTTGCGCTACTGTATTGCCGAACTCCTTAGCCGATGTACCGATCTTTTCTGCCCATGGCTTGGCGGTGTCCTGCAAGTTTTCGGCGCCCTTCTGTATTTTACAGCCCAAATTCTTGAAGAACTGCTTGACATCACCATCCTCATTACTCTGTGCAGAATCGTCACAATCTGCTTGCACATAGGCGAAGGAGAGTGCCAAAGCCAATATTGTGACAAGAGTTACGGACTTCATGTTGTTTTTGTGTAGAAAAATTTTCTTGTTTTTATAAAATCGTTTGTATACTTTTTATTTCGGTAGGTTTGACAATTAAATTATTCCTAAGGTTTCTTTATCACGAATTGATGTGAGCAAAAGTCGCGGAACAACTGAATCACAGCCAGGCAAGTAATAACTGTTCATAGACGTGCATCAGTACAATGCGCGAGCTTTTTGCATGAAATATAAAGGGGGGCTGCCGTGGGAAGTGTCAAAAAATAAGCTACCAAACTAGTTTCATTCGTCATTCGCAATTATCGGCAGAATAATCAGTCTTTCTCAGGAACGCCTAAAATTATGCAAAAGTATGCATATTCAATACTTGTAAATATGTATATATGTACTTCTACTGTGCCCTACATTCAAAACAGAAATGTTAACTCTACTCGTTATAGAAAATAATTAGAAAAAATCCAGTTTAAGGCTAGTTCAAACTAAATATATGTATAAGAGTCTAGTTCAAGGAGACATGCCTCAGGATTTGTTTTGGTTATTTTTTTTTAGATTCCCTGTGTTTTTATTGAATGTCTGACCAGTATAAGTATGCACTTTTTATACTCTCGCAACAAAGTTGCTACGAGAGTATTATAGTTTTGTCCACATAACGGTTGGTTGTAAGTCCTAAAATTAAACGAGTTAGATATAGGGTTATATATATCAAAATGATCAGGGTGGCGAGAAAAGTTCAAATCCGGATGTCTGTCTGTCCGTCCGTCCGTGCAAGCTGTAACTTGAGTAAAAATTGAGATATCCTAATGAAACTTGGAAGACGTATTTCTTGGCACCATAAGAAGGTTAAGTTCGAAAATGGGAGTAATCGGATCACTGTCACGCCCACAAAATGGCGAAAACCGAAAACCGAAAACACATAAAGTGTCATAACTAAGCCATAAATAAAGCTATGGAAATAAAATTTGGTATGAAGGATCGCACTATGGGCATATTTGGATGTAATTTTTTTGGGGAAGTGGGCGTGGCACCGCCCCCAAATCGGTTATTTGTATATATCTCGCAAACCAATTAAGCTATATAAACCAAACTTTCTGGAGTCGGTTCTCCTACGTACCCCACCATACACCATGAAAATAGTTGAAATCGGATAATAACCACGCCCACCTCCCATACAAAGGTTAGGTTGAAAATCACTAAAAGTGGGTTATCTCACTAACGAAAAACGTCAGAAACACTAAATTTCACGTAAGAAATGGCAGATGGAAGTTGCATTCAGATTTTTTTACAAAATGGAAAATGGGCGTGGCATCGCCCACTTATGGGTCAAAAACCATATCTCAGAAACTACTGGACCCGAACTTAGCTCTTCCTTACTTGTTCTGTATGAATTTTCCCAAAATTTTTATAAGTCTAATACATATTTTTATACTCTCGCAACCTGTTGCACAGAGTATCATAGTTTTGTTCACATAACGGTTGTTTGTGTCACCAAGAAATATAAGAGTTAGATATGGGGTTATATATACATAAATGATCAGGATGACGAGTGGATTTGAAATCCGGATGTCTGTCCGTCCGGCTGTCCGTCTGTCCGTCTGTCCGTGCAAGCGATAACTTGAGTAAAAATTAAGATATCTTAATGAAACTTGGAACACATGTTCCTTGGCACCCTGAGGAGGTTGCTTTCGAAAATGAAAATCTATACAGTGTCATAACTAAGCCATAAATAAAGTTATGAAAATGAAATTTGGAAAATAGGATCCCATTAGGGAGGGGCACATTTGGATGTAATTTTTTTGGAAAAGTGGGCGTGACCCCGCCCCCAAATAGGTTTTTTGTATATAACACGCAAACCAATAAAGCAATATAAACCAAACTTTCTGCAGTCGTTTCTTTTAGCCATTTCCTTATACAGTCCAAAAATGAAAGAAATCGGATAATAACCACGCCCACCTCCCATACAAAGGTTAGGTTGAAAATTACTAAAAGTGGGTTAACTCACTAACGAAAATCGTCAGAAACACCAAATTTTACATAAGAAATGGCAGAAGGAAGCTGCACTGAGATTTTTTTACAAAATGGAAAAAGGGCGTGGCGTCGCCCACTTATGGGTCAAAAACCATATCTCAAGAACTATTCGACCGATTTCAATGAAATTCGGTATATAACACTTTCTTGACACCCTGATGACACGGGTGGAATATGGGCGAAATCGGTTCACAACTACGTCTACTTCCCATATAACTCAATTTTGAATTCCATCTGATTCGTTCACTTTATAATACATATATAGATTAGGAACAAATGAAGATAATATATATATCATCTTTGGCTCCAATTATAGAAACATTTTCGAAATCGGACTATAACTTTTCAAGGCCCCAGATATCTACATGAAGAACTCAGTACCTAAGGTTAATTTTTCACCGAAAATATCGGACTTAATTGATGTCACAAAAATGATATGCCCCTGAATCTTTAAAAATGTAAAACGATGTGCTTTTCCCGTAGATCTGTTGATCCTTCTCCCTATGTAATAAATAACTTCAGTTTACTTTTGCTTTAGATCACTTACATTGGGAATCAAGATTGAATCTTCCTCTGTATACTAGTCGTTTAAAACTTATAAATCTACCTACACTCACTAGTCGTAGGGAAATACTAGGCATAATATTTCTAGTAAAACATCTGAATGGTTCAGTTTATAGCTTTTTCCTTTTGTCTGATATCAAGTTTAATGTCCCATTTCGTTCATCAAGGCAGTTTAGACCATTACTTTAAAACATACATTAAAATCTTCGAGAACAAATTTTGAGTTAAACGATTCATTGCGCCAAATATGTTATTATTTTTTTAATTCTCATTCCAGCACATTTGACCTGTCTGATTCCATCTTTAGCATTAAAAAAACTATTTTGTCTTCGCTTAATAAGTAACATTAAAATATTTAACCTTTTGTTTTTGTAAATTTTAAATCTTAGCTGTTGAAATTTTTTCTATCTGTAGCTGAGCAGTTTGATATCTCGACGCTTAAAAAACTCTTGCCTTTCATGACTCGTCAAATTCCGCTCGTTTGCGGATTGCGCCCCACGCGTCGCTTGGGCAGGAGGAGGGTAATCGTTTGGGTTTATAACTTCTCCTAGCTCGCATATACCTTATATTTGGTTATCAAACTTCTTTTGGGCTTAATACCAAATTTAAGTGAGCGTATAGTCTTGGACATATTGTACCTTAGTGGTGAAAATTAGTGACATCGGTTCAGATATTACATCAGCCCTCATATACTATATATGATATATATCCCTATTTTTTTTCATAAATTATCAGCCCTATCCTGTGCACTTGAAAAAGTAAAATAAAATTTAAAAATTTATACAGTTTTTTATGAAGTAAGAATTTTTTTGGTATTCTGTGACAATCTTGATTTCTGTCCAATTATATTCGAAATGAATTGAAAAATTTAATTGAATTATTCTATAACGTAAGTTTTCAAATGCATTGCAATATTTGTTCCAAATAGTTAATAATTTAACTTAAATTTCACAGTACATCCTTTGCGTCAAGTTTTTGATTGTGCGCAAATATACCATGCTGGTCTTATTTTCCATGCTAAAGGTCATTATTTTTATACTCTCGCAACCTGTTGCACAGAGTATAATAGTTTTGTTCACATAACGGTTGTTTGTGTCACCAAGAAATATAAGAGTTAGATATGGGGTTATATATACATAAATGATCAGGATGACGAGTAGATTTGAAATCCGGATGTCTGTCCGTCCGTCTGTCCGTCCGTCCGTCTGTCCGTCTGTCCGTCTGTCCGTGCAAGCGATAACTTGAGTAAAAATTAAGATATCTTAATGAAACTTGGAACACATGTTCCTTGGCACCCTGAGGAGGTTGCTTTCGAAAATAGGCAAAATCGGTCCACTGCCACGCCCACAAAATGGTGGAAACCGAAAACCTATACAGTGTCATAACTAAGCCATAAATAAAGTTATGAAAATGAAATTTGGAACATAGGATCCCATTAGGGAGGGACACATTTGCATGTAATTTTTTTGGAAAAGTGGGCGTGACCCCGCCCCCAAATAGGTTTTTTGTATATAACTCGCAAACCAATAAAGCTATATAAGCCAAACTTTCTGCAGTCGTTTCTTTTAGCCATTTCCTTATACAGTCCAAAAATGAAAGAAATCGGATAATAACCACGCCCACCCCACCTCCCATACAAAAGTTAGGTTGAAAATTACAAAAAGTGGGTTAACTCACTAGCGAAAAACGTCAGAAACACTAAATTTCACATAAGAAATGGCAGATGGAAGCTGCACTCAGATTTTTTTACAAAATGGAAAATGGGCGTGGCGTCGCCCATTTATGGGTCAAAAACCATATATCAGGAACTACTCGACCGATTTCAATGAAACTTGGTTTGTAACAGTTTCCTTACATCCCAATGATATGTTGTGAAAATAGGCCAAATCGCTTCACAACCACGCCTACTTCCTATATACCAGAACTTTGAAGACAATCTGAATCGTTTACTTTACAATATATAAAGTAAGTACTAGTGAAGATATCGGTGCAGAACTTTGCACAAATACTATGTTAATAGTGTGGCAGCCCCATTCTAAAAATCGCCGAAATCGGACCATAGGTTTTTAAGGCCCCATATATCGAACACGAGGACCTCGGTGCTTCTAACCTAATATTATGGTTTCCAACTTTCAATCGACTTTATACAATATATATGACGAATATGTGGGTCAAATTGTGTATTATATAATATAAATAAAGTTAAATAAATAAATTGCGAGAGTATAAAATGTTCGGTTACACCCGAACTTAGCCCTTCCTTACTTGTTTTGTATTGTATTGAGTTCTTTTGTTCATCTATTTTGCACAAATAATGCATTTTGAGCTTGACATCGCTGGCCTATAAATCGGAATATAAATTTTCAAGGGCCCAAATAGGAAATTTGAAGACTAAAAAATTCACATAAAATTGGGTCAATACTTCCTTAACTGATTTCCGATATATACAAACTTCTCTATATATAAAAAACATCTTAACAAAATTATATCAATTATATAGCTTTGGATTATATTATAGTTTGTTAAATTATCCCCGCAAGTAATAAACCTCAATTAAAATAATATGGCGTCTTGAAATACATAAAAGGGCGTTAAGCGGGGCTTTACTGTACTCATATACAGTAAAGAAACGAAAAAAAAGATGAATGATAATTTCTACACCTTTCAGAAAACCACACAACCGAGCTTGGGAATTCACATTTCCAACATAATGAATCGTATTGCAAAAATTTGAGTTCAATTACTAAGCAGAATAATGAAAAAGAAACTGAGCGAGGAATATATATTTTTTATCTTATCTTTTCGAAAACACCAATAAAAATCTGTATGTATGTATGTAAATGTATAATACATATAATATATATAATATTTTATTACGAAGAGTTCCCATTGTAGTGTTCATGAATGCGCTTGTAGCAGTCAAAACTACAGTATGTAATTCTTTAAATGATCAGAGTACTATCAAGCAACATACATACGTGCATATACATATATAAGTATAAAATTATCTAAGCTAATGTACTATCCGATATTCTCTCTTGATGTAATCATTATAAATTGAACGTTTCGTAGAAATTTGATCTTACTTACGCTCTAATTATCATTTATTTAAATATGCAGCCTACGCCTAGATAAATTAGTAAACAAGGTGAAATATTTTAGAGAAAACTTTAACTTAGAATAAATTTGATCTTGACTAAGTATAATACTTAAATGAAAAAATGGAATTTTTGTGATTACAGCTAACAATTAGCTAAAGCAATAAAAAAGTAAAAAAATATAAAGTTGGTGTTAAGAAATCAATTGGATAGATAAACAATTGGTATTTCAAAACTCACGTACCTATTGTCTTTTGAATGGAAAAGAAAAAAAATTGGATATCCTTTAATTAATTCAAAACTTAAGAAGCAACTCTTGAACTCTTGAAGTGCTACTTGCACATCTCCAGTGGGAAGGGTTATTTCTTCGAATTGAACTGCATCGTGCATTGCTTTGTAACGGATTCATCATCTATGAGCTACGAAAGCATACGCATGTAAAACCAATATTTTTTGTGGTTACATTAAATGCGTGTGTACAAAGGTTATAATATAATTTCAAAGAAACGTGTTCTTATTGACAATTATTCTTTGAAATATACTTGCGGGTCAAAGCTGCAGGTGGCCGAAAATTGTGGACAACTGAACAGATGATACATGCAGTCAATATGTTATGAAATGTAGCGTTGATTAATTATTAATGATGTTTAAGCATTAGTAATAAACGAAAAATTTGGAAGAAATACTCAGATTACAAAATGATTAACAACTCATAAGCTTTAGCAAGTAATGCACGATGTTTTTTGTTTCAAACTAATGTTATTCCAAAGAATTTGCACAAAATCGCTTCATAACTTTTCGAGATATCTTATCCACCGAATTAAAAATATGAGTTTTGAGATAAATGCGTTTAAAATTTCATATTGTAACTGACGTGTCCTGATGGCCCGAAGTTCCAAATTATGGAATTTTACTCGGATCGACTTGATTATTTGGATAATATTTTAAACATATTGTAGATAAGGCCTGTGAAGCTCTTTTGAACAACAATGGGAGGATACACTATGTAAATATATACATAGATAAACAGGCGTCATTGCGGTCTCTGTCGTCACCAGAGATTAACTCATGGGTAGTCAACAACTGCAGGAAGGCTCTGAACTCACTAGCAGAAAAACTCCACTTATCCATAATTTGGTTACCCGCGAGTTGGCAAAATCTGAAGCCTCTGTAGATAAATCCAGAGCAAATACCATGCCCATCAGGAAATATCTAGTAGGAACTACTCATACATTTTGAACAAATTGCTCAAAACAAATGGAAATCTTTAACCAAATGTAAATTAACAAAACAGATATGGCCTAAGTATGATAGAATAAAAAACTAAGCACTCAACATATACAGGAAAAGCATATACAAATTTACAGTACCATAACTGGGCATTGTCGTTCCTGCAAACTGAATGGTTAGGGATATCAATGCAATTACATTGCATGCCATTATGTATGGAACTCGATTTATTTTGCATAGCCACTCCGGGCGCGTTTACAGAAGTCCAGACGCAGAAACAAATTTACGACGGTTTTCAAGTATTAATCGGCCGATACTTGCTGGAATTTCACATCCAATGTTCGTACGAAGTGCATTAATCGTCGCTGACTTGTTGGCATAGACCATAGACTTGACGTAGCCCCACAGGAAATAGTCTAACGGTGTCAAATCGCACGACCAATTGACTGGGCCATTTCGTGAGATAACACTTTCACCAAACTTGGTTTTCAATAAATCGATTGTGACATTCGCTGTGTGGCTTGTGGCGTCGTCCTATTGGAACAACATATTGTCCAAGGCCATACCAACCAATTCGGGCCGAAAATATTAGGTTTTCATTGAGCAGTAGCGATTCTCATTCATAATAACGTGCCGGTCTTGATCACAACGGATCAAGTCGCCACAACGTCGTCACAGAGATGCCCAACGCTTGAGAACGACGTGTGAGAGACTGACTTGGGTCTTGCTCAATTAATGCACTAGCGACAGCAATATTTTCGACATTACGGGCACTTCTTTGTCTCATTAGCACGGGAACATTTTCTATGTGCCTGTGGATTCAAATATTTCAACTAGATGCTCAATTGTTGAACTGACATGACGGCGACCATAAATTGGACATTAAAGTTGAGGACACTGACTCCGAATTTCGGTAGTAAATTTTAATAAATTTCGACTAGTTGTTGGATCGTATATCTTTCCATGATGAAATGACAAACCTTACTGAAGAAAAATGTCAAAAGAGTGGGAATAATGTGGAGTCGTTTGCTGTCCCTATCGGTCTACTTTTGTTGCGTCCCTATTGAAAACCCCGTTAGAATAGTACAAGGAAACGGGTTTTCACTTTCTTGTCATATAGAACACTTGGTATTTATCAACCACCAGAACTTGAATGGTTAGCCATAAAAAATAGAGATGAAGCGTGATAGCAGAATTACTAAGGTCTTACAATAGTGTAACAAAATGGCGCAGTAGCGCTAATTGAGGCCGAAAAGGCTGCACTTTTACCTACCTACATAGGTCAACTTGATGTTACTTAGCACTAACAAACTATTTTTTCTTTATGATTTATAAACTAGATAGCTAAGTTAAACGTTTTTTGTCATTAGTCGTTGAGAAACTATGCCAGTTCTGCATTATTTTGTTTTACAGACGACGGGTATGGTTATTATTTATTTTTGCCCGTTGGCACATTAGACGGCTCATCGAGTTTCGCTGAAAACTCTTTAGTTTATTATGCTTAACAGAAAAAATGAAACTAAATAAAGAAGAAAAGTAAATGAAAACACATTTTTTATAGTTGAAATCGGTAATGTTATGAATTTATTTTAATTTGTTCATTTTTACCATAACAATTACTGCTTAAATAAATATGTTTAAGTACATATTTAGAATAATATTCCACTTACACCAGTATTTAAATAAAGTTTTACATTGATATGAGCAATTTAACATTTCATTCACTCTTCATTATAATTTCTAATAAAAAGTTCATTAACTTTAAAATATTGAATAAAACGTATTTTAGGTATAATATTAAAATGCCGCGGCTTCACTTCACATTTCACCGCGCATAAACAAATCACATTTTGTAAACAAACAATCAGACACTACAGCATATATTATATGTTTAATAATTTCCTAACTTAAAACCGGATTTATGAGCTTTTCTTCGCTGGTCGTATCGGTATTACCCGCGGCCGTTTGGTGTTGTTTCCCTTTGGAACTGTTTCGAAAACTTTCGTCTCAGCAAAACTACTAAGCTCCATGATTACAATCAACACACAGAGGGTGAGTAATTTCAAGTAGTGATTGAAGAAGTGCATTTTCGAGCTGCACGATTGCAATTGTGCGTTTGGCGTCTGTCTGCGTTAAAATTTGTTATGAAAACTGGATTCTGTTTAATGTAAGTAATGTTTCACGAATGCAAATGACAATTGAAACGATCGATTAGTGGTGACAGCGACCTGTAGTGAACGTTGTGACTTTTTGAAGTGTACTGATTTGCATTCGCCACAGACTTTTAAGTTATAGACATATTGAATATTTGGTGTTTATCGCAAGAGGGCGAGTATGAAACACGATTAATGTGATTTTTGGAGGCAAACGCCAGAACAAACAAGCAAAACAGCTGTTCAAGTCGAACCTGTGCTTTTTATTATGAGCTCCTGCTAAATCTTATTATCTGTGAAGTTCATATTGGTTTGACTGCTCTGACGAACACCTGCGCGCTACTGTCAAACCCGTTATATGACTCAAATGTCTGTATCCATGAGCTGGTGTACGAAATTCGTGTGGTCAAGAATCAAAGTGAGAATAACAGCTTCAGTGTCACACCGACAAGTGGTAGATGCGCATCTCAATCACTAGAAGAGGCTCGATATAGTGTCTATGAAAGACGAAAGAGTCAAAGAGCCAGTAATATAAATATCTATTTACACATACAAATATGAAGTATCGGCATTTTAAGTCTCTGATTGTAATGAGTCACAGTGGTTTGGTTGGATTGTATGTTAGTAATAAAGTTCGAGTAAGCAAACCACAAAAGCTGAATTTAAAAGCACTGGCCGAATTGTGGGATACTTGTATCCCAAGCAACAATGAAGTCGTATCATATCGGCACTCTTGCAGGTTATGAAAGTGAAACATTCACTCCCAATTGTGTTAATGTGCCTAGTATGTTGTTATGTCGATATAGAGTAGATAGAGTTCTAGAGTCACGTGACTCACGTTATGCGGTTGTTCCAAAATTCTATTAATAAATATAAAGTAATAAAGGGCTAAGTTCGGGTATAACCGAACATTTAATACTCTCGCAATTTATTGATGTAATTTTAAAAAGGTAACACACAATTTGACCCATATATTCCACTAGAATATCGAAAATCAGCATACAAATAAAATATATGTATGAGGGGTGAGGTAGTTCCTGAGCTGATTCACACATTTTCAACACCAAGGTACACTATATCTAAGAATATATGCTCACTACATTCGGCTAAGATATTTCACATATTAACCGATTTATTAGGTTAAAACACACCGTATTTTTTAAAAACCTATAATTAGATACATTGAAACTATTGGAAGTTGTTACCCGATTTTAACTATTTTTGGTACAGAGACACACTTTTAGAAGAAAAAGAGAATCTTTTCTTAATAACATTAAAATACCTTAGAAATTTACCAATATTTTCGGTGAAAAATAACCCTTAGGCACTAAGTTCTTCATGTTCGATATCCGGGCCTTGAAAAGTTATAGTCTGATTTTGACAATTTTTCCATAAGTGTTGCCACTAGCATCCGCTATCTTCATTAGTTCCTGATGTATATATTATAAAGTGAAGCAATCAGATGAAATACAAAAATCTTATATATGAGAAGTAGGTGTGGTTGTGAAACGAGTTGACCCATTTTCTATGGTTAATATCAGGATGTCGGGAAATAATTATGTAATGTATTTCTTTGAAATTGGTCGAGTAGTTCCAAAGCTATGGTTTTTTGACCCATAAGTGCCATTTCCAGTTGTATACAGCTTTGAGTGTAGTCGTTCTGTGCCATATTTACTATGAAATTTCAGATTTTTGCTGATTTTCCTTACAGATTTAAAGCATTATTATTCGTTGTTAACATATCTTTTGTATGGAATTTGGGCGTGGTTATTACCCGATATCTCGACCAATTTCAACGAAATTTGGTCGAACCATTGCCTTCGCTTCCCAAAATATATAAATTTTTATTCATGTTATCGCTTGCACGGACAACTGATGGACAAACATCCGGATTTAAACTCCTAGTCACCCGGATCACTTTGGTATATACATTAGGGTGGTCCTTATATGTGTCAAAAATTTTTTTTTTGGAATTTTTGTCCGGGCACCATCTCAATTGCTTTTCTATGCTAAGAAACACTCTCAGTATTTTAATTTAATTTTTAAAATAATATTTAGAGGTCGCTACCAATGTTTTAATTTTAATTTAAAACAATTAAATCACTATATTAATCACTAACTTTTATTTATTGATATAAAACATTTACATGCAAAATTTAAGTAAACAATACAAATAAGAGTATGTTTTAATACTGAAATTGTGTAAAATCAGGATAGTAGTGTTGATTTTATTGAATCAGAATATTTCTCTCTGCAGTCTTTTACCAACAAAAGCAAATACTGCTTTTGCTCTTCATCGTTTGTTATCAATTTATTATATTCCTCCATTAAGGCAACACCACGCTCAGCAATATCATTTACAACCCACATAGAATGGACGATTGCTTTTGCAGCCTTAAAATCAGAATCATCTTTCCACGTTTCAACGTCTTTACTCGAAAACTGTGATGAGATGCCCAGTATATGAAAAAATCATAAAGAGTTGCTAGTCACAAAATATTCTATGCTTTTTTCACTGATGTGTTCGACATCAATGCTTTTTCTTTTTGGACAATTCGCTACACCTTTGTTTTTTAGTGCATTTACCATCTTTTTCTTATCTTGAGCTGATAGTTCGTCGTCGAAAAATGCAAAAGACACCAACTCTTCTGATAAGTACCATAAATGGTCCAGTATTTTTTTCATAGTAATTTTGGCTATTACTGGGTTTATATTTTTAAAGGAGTCAAGGTCTTTTAATAATTTTAAGTCGTTTCTTAGCTGAATATCCGATAGCAGCTTGAAACCAGTATTTTACATATATCATGATTGTAAAAATACATATATCTTTGATTGCTTTTTCTTCTTTCTTTGAAAGCTTAAACTGATGTCGAAAAAGGAAAATTTTCAAGCAGTACATGGCTTTAGCCATCCACCTAGCGCGATGAAGGCCAGCAGGCCTCCTAAATGATACTCCTTTTTCAGGAACTCCTCCCAAGTAAATGATCGTAAGATTCAGCAAAGAGTTGCTGAAGTCATCTCGAGGTTGATATATTTGGAGTTGGTTTTGAGCAAAAGAAATCCTGTCTTCAGCAATATTTTCTATGATCTTGAAGGACGTGGTATCATGAATTACCGTTTTATAATCATTTTGGTCAATTTTTTCCCAATTTTTTTTAAACCTTTTAAACAATAGAATATCAGGCCCACTAGATGGACCTAGAGCTTGATCAAAGGCAGCTTGTAACATAATTTCCCCTACATGGTGGCAACAGGCCAGCCAAAGCATATCTTTATATATTTTCTGTTCCAGAAGAACACAAGCTCCATTTATCGGACCGGTGTTTACAGCTGTAGTGTCAAAACATAAACATTTTATTTTATCGCTTAAACCCCATGAAGGTATTGATTCGTAAACAGCTGATGCACAAGCTTTCCCTGTTCCACAATTCAATTTTGGAACCGCTAAAAGCTGATCTACTCCAAGTCCCGACACTAAAATTGGTAGACGATCTACAGTTTCGTGACCAATTATGTCTTCAAATAACTCGACGTATTGAAGATCTATTAACATTATACTCTGACGGGTGACATCCAGCACTTTTCAATGTAGATGCTATAACCTCAGCAGCTTTTCTGTCACTTAATTTTGTGACATCAAGGCTAGCAGCTAAGTGGCTATTTATTACTTCTTTTCGAGCTCGTTTTTTTGGCGGTTGCACTTTTGAAGGTCCTAATGAAACTTCGAAATCAGATGCACTAGTTTCTTCGCTGGTAGTTGAGGAAGAAAGTACACATTTTTCTGTCAAAGCTGAAATACATCTGTTTTCTCTTTCACGTAACTTTTTGAGGCGTTCTTCTTTCTTTTTCAGTTCCTCACTTTTTCTCAAACTGTTTTTGTCTATTGAACCTAATAAACCAGGGCGATCTTTCTGTCGTTGTGCTAATAAAAACTGCTTATCCTCTTCTACAGTCAAAATATTTAAAGCTTCAGAATGAGCAATATCAAACAAATCTTCTAATTTTTGTTGCCCATCTCGCTCTTTTTTCTCTATTGCT
Source organism: Zeugodacus cucurbitae (assembly GCF_028554725.1). NCBI lineage: Eukaryota > Metazoa > Arthropoda > Insecta > Diptera > Tephritidae > Zeugodacus > Zeugodacus cucurbitae. The sequence goes on from NC_071670.1 coordinate 32,270,212, forward strand.
TTCGAACGTTTTTTCTTGTTCTCCTTATTTTTTTTAGATTCTTCCACTCTATGAAGTATTTTTCTATTTTACTGATAACATGTTTTTTCAATCTTGTTGGTATACTTGCTTTTTCCCACAAATTCATGACTTCACCAGCAGCCACAGTAGCAGAATCTCGATCGGTTCTGTTTTCTTCACTTTTGTAGTAAAAAAATAAACGTAACACCTCACCAATAGAAGGTAATTGCGATTGATTTAGATTTGGTATTGACTGACCGATTAACCAAACGTTGGTTTTATTTCTAGTTAATAAACTACCGCCACTACTTGTTGATGCCATAACAAGTAGAAACAGAACGTATGGTTTGGAAAAGGAAAAGCACGTGTGTTCTGTATATTTACTAAATTCGAACTGAGATTACTGAAAAAGAAAGGTTAAAAGGTTTGAAAGTTTCAAATGAAATGCAATGTATATTTGTTTTTGAATATTTGCATGACAAAAAGAATTTATGTAATCAGTATATAAGAAAAAATCACCTCACGTATATGGCTCAAACTTCAGTACACACAAGAATAAAAGGATTCAATTTAATATTCGTAAACATAAATGAACACAAGATAACTATTTTTTGTGCTATTCCCATAAAATACGAAATTCAAAATGCCAATTATGATTTCATCATATTAGTTGCAATAAACAAACACATTACACTTGAGAATACGCGATATTACTAAAAGCCAATGTTGCAGTACTTATGGAAGTAAACAAAGCATTTTTAGGTTAGGAATTTCAGGAATGCCAACCATGTAAAAATAATGACGAAAAATTTTAAATGCGTTACAAAAAATCTGAAACTAATTATATAACTTCATAGTTATAATGTCTATAAACCTTTTTGAAAGTTCGACTTAAGGTAGCGACCTCTAAAACTATCCAAAAAATAAATTTTAAAAATTGTTATTTCTTATTTTAGGGTAGAGAATCATATTACGGGGTGCCCGGTCAAGTTTTAAAAAGTCGAAAAGTAAGGACCACCCTAATATACATATAACTCTTTATCATTTAGTTGATACCAACAACCGTTATGTGAATAACATTATTAAACATGTTGCAAGAGTATAAATATTATTATTTGCGTTGACTCTGCAATACAAACAACTTTAGATTTTCTAGGAATAGTCTAAACTTCTGCACTTCTTATCGCTTGAAGAAACGAAGGCAACTAATATTTGAATGTTCGAACATCTAAATTACTTTTTTCCATATACATAGCATTATACCTATCTCGATTATTTTATGTTTTAAAAGCAAAATATTTTAGAGCATTATAATGGCTTATTAGCCAAACTGCTGGTTTATTATTTTATATTTATCTCCTAAGTATGTATCTACATGACACTTTCTCTTACACTAAATCAAAATATATTAGTTATTTATGCTATGAATTTTATCAGCTTATATAAATGTAGCGAATTATTCTCTTAACACAGAACTGTTATGCCCGAGTATGTATGCTCTTCAGTTAATAAGCCATTAGCTTAGTATCTCAATTATGATTGCGCAGACAGATTCCATTTACATCCGCTACAAAGCCATCGGGGCAAAGAGTGTTATCGTGCTCAAAAATTTCATTCTCTGCCTCATCAGCTGCACTCGCAATAGCCGAGACATCGGCCACAACTTCAGAAACAACAGCTGTCGCGGTTGTGGTCGCGATATCAGACTTGTTATCGTCTGTAGTAGAAGTGTGTAGAGGGCTAGTTGTTGACGGTTGTTCGTGACGTGTTGGCTTTGGACCACCGCTGCTGTTGCCTACACCAATCAAACGATCAACGAAACTGCCCAGACCGCGTATTACACCTTCGCCAAACCGTTTGGCGGTCTGTTCCAGTCGCTTAGCTTCCTTTTCGAGTTCGACCACCCAAGGTTTGGCCTTCTCCAGTGTGTCCTGTACCGTCTGCAAGAACTTTGTTACCTGACTGTGACTGCCATTAGTGGAATCCAAGCTCGAGTCGGTAAGGTTTACCACAGCGGCGTCAAAATCCGTGGCATCCTCGGAATTACGCTGCAGTTCGTTGACTTTTCCGCTTTGGGTTTTGTTCAATGTTGATTCATCGATACAAATTACAGCGGCAGTTGTTAGTGCGACAACGCAACCGCAAAGCGTAAATGCGTACAAGGCGGAAGTTTCAAGAAATTTCATTTCTTCTGGAATACGAAAGCACCCGCTAAACGTTAAAATTGCAATAGTCGATTGTGTTGACAATTATAGTGTGTCTGTTCGTCTGTATATAGGCGCGATTATGCGTTGCCGAAGTGCGTTGCCCGTAGTGTTTGGTGTACAAATCTTCACTAAAACTTGTTTCGAAGCCAATGCAATGGGTTGCCCAAGTTTTCTTAAGCTACGCGATTCACTTGAGTGTCTGATTGAATTATATATGTATATTGTATTGTATTCGTCCGTCGGTATATCGTACAAACATATGTACATCGTACATAGGTAAATGCGTCACTTCACTCGACTAGCTCAGTGGGTTGCACGCTTTCAGTTCGCTGCTGTCACTGCCCCTACTCTCTTCTGCGAGTGGCTTTTTGTCGGTTGACAATTTTGTTTTGTTTATTGTTTTATTTACCTTTGGTAAAAGCTGCACCACTTCTTTTGGTTCTTTCGTTTTCCAGCGCATTTCTTACAAGCCGTCACCTCTTCGCTTACACGTACTGCTGTGTTTCACTGGTAAGGGCATCCGAAGAGCACACCTTTGGCATTTGGTCTTGTAAATGTTTTGAATTTGGCCTTTGTGTATGTATACAGCTAATCAGGGAAACCTGTTCGTCAAAGAAGTGGTCGCTTCTTGCATTGAAGAGTGTCTTATTTATTTATTTTTTGTGACTTTTTGCTTTATTTGTATTCTTAAAATATTTTGTATTTTCAATTTAATATTCTTGTCAAATATTCGTTGCAGCTCTTTTTCGGGTTTTACAAATTCTGTTTATATTCGGAAAGCCCTCGATTACTAACACTAACAATATCGATATTATAAAGAATAAGAATTTTGTATTCTCGAAGAATGATTGCAAGCTTTTTTCAAACCTCAAGAGAAAATAAATTCTTCCTCTCTTGAAAGGTATTTGCCGACAATTAAGTGATGGTTTGTTCCAATATATCATTTACTAAAAAAATGCTTGAAATGTTGGACATGGACCGTTATTTGCACCAAAAATTTTTATAGCATAAGTGAAATATACTATTTGAACATATATGAAATTCTGAAAAATAATTGGAATTTTTGTGTTAGATTATTTTGTAGATTTTGCCATTTATAGCTTACTTACCACATTTAATACTTCTCAATAACTTAATTTCTCTCTTAATTTTTTGCTTTATTTGGTTGAGTATATACGCATTGTTTACGCTGATAACATTGCTGTCTTTCAGTATACCGTGATATACATACATACATACTATACATACTATATCATACAGACATTTCTGAGAAATATTAACATTTCTATCAACAAATTGTGCAGCTAATATACGAATCTCCGGTATTATATACAAATATAGCAATGCTGACAAGCACTTCTGTGAATCAGACTGTTTAAATGTAATTCTCAATAAGGTTTAACTATATTTTAAACTACATATATATTATTTTAGTAATGCTCTACATTTTATAATTCTTTGGGATGGATCATCACTGTTAGAGTCAAGCATTGACATTGTTTTTCACCGTTTACTTTCTCAATTTACTGCAGTTGCCCAAAGCGTCCAAGATATGTCCATGGCCGCATTGTTGCTCAGCTTTCAGTATATCCGGATTTATCAGTTCCACATTGAGTAGCTTATGCGCTGTTAGCTCCTCCGAAGAATCCTTTGAGAATTTATCCTTGATATCACCAAGTTTATCTTTAATATCTGAACCCAGATCTTTTGCCTTCTCGCCAAACTTTTTGGCGCCCTCCTTCAGCTCAGTACCAATTTTCTTTGCCTGCTCGGAAACCTTCTCAGCGCCCTTTTTAATCTGACAGCCAACATTTTTGAAAAAATCGCGCACCTGATGCTCACCGCTCTCCTCGGGGCTGGTCACTTTCGGTCCAATGATGGGTAGATCCGATAGCGATGGCACAATTTTCTCATTGCAATCGAGTAAATCGCCCCGCACCGCGGTGGCACAGAGGCAAAGCAAAGCTGCTGCAAACACGTAAATTAAATGTTTCATTTCAGTATTGTTTAATTGTTTTTGTTTTTGTTGCTCTCAAGTAATTCTGCACACTTTCACTACTTCAATATTTCGTGTCTTGCCCAGACAGTAGAAGGCGTTGCGCTCACGTTCGTGATCCACTAACGGATAAGCAATAACTGTGACTGATTCTGTCTTCAGGCGACTACTACGGTTTTTATTTAATTGACAATTTTCAAAAGAATTTATTTAATCAAACAATTACGCGCAAACAGCGCTGCGTCATGAGTGGTTTGTACGAACGTAGTTGCTACTCACACACACACACCTATCAATTTGCGAACGCGTAAGTCAAGTGTAGTGCAGTAATTTAATATCTCGCGCTTTATTTTTTGCTCTTATGCTGATTATTGTTTAGTTGATATGTATATATTCAAGAAAAACAAGTAATGAGAATACACAGATACGCTAGAAGACACATGCTCGTGTGTATATATGGGTGTGCGTAGATATGTATGCCCTTATACGTAGTGATTGTACTCCTTTTTAGTATACTTAGCATTTGCGGAATGAGATTTGCTTCTTCTAATCAATTGAGCGCAAGTTCAACCGTAATAGCTAATGAATGCTGTAACTTGTTACATATTGAGTAATATAATTAGACATGTTTATACATACTATATATGTATGTATGATGCTTTCGTATCAAGGCGTTTGTCAATTAAATTGTAGTGAGTAATGTTTTTAAGCGGAACAACTTATTTAAATACACATACATATACAATCACCGTACTGATAACTTTTTACATACAAGAGTACTTATATATAGATACATACATATATAGATATGTATATGAGAACTGGTTGTTGATGTAAAGGGTTTTTCATTCGGGATGCACTCATTTATAATAATTAAAAGTGTGGCTGATATATTAGTTATGTCTTCGAATCGTCTAGCATTGGAGAGTAGCCAGTCGATCAAACTGCAATAGAGATACTATTATAAAGAGGAAAGATTTGTATGTATGTTTGTAATGAATATACTCAAAAACTACTATGCCGTTTTCGAAAATTATTTCACCATTGGAAAGCTACATTCACCCCGAGTAACATAGGCTATATTTATTGTTAGAATCTAAACTTTCTGGAGATAGTTCCGAGGTGAGGGTATCAAAAAGACTCAGTGATGGAGAATCTTAATCGGAAACTGAAAATCGTGTTGGCAGAGAGTCGAGTAACAAGCGCTTGCAGCTGCTTTCTGAACAAAATCTCAAAATCTGCCAAGTACGCGCTTGAGAGTCGAGTACGGAGCGTGTGCAGCGGCTTGAAGAATAAAATAATAGAAATATATAAGCTCGCACTACGGCGTCGAGCTCTGAGCGTTCCCAACGCCTTCATAATCAAAGAGAAAACAACGGACGCCAAAGACTAGAGGTCATAATCAAGTTTTAGCTCATTGCGAATAAAATATAATTTCATGTTCGAATTTTCCTCATTTTACTTTTTTAAAATGAACCCACGCATGGTTTCAAGGTCGGGAGAGTGTGTATAAAGTGTGTAAAAACTTATAACTTTTGAAATGTTTCTTTAAACCTGTCCGAAGCTGGAGCGGTCTGCTAGTTAATTTATAAAAGAAATTTATAATTTTAGCCATTCGGAATGGTACAACTGGTATCAAATGCGCCCACAACTTGAATGAGGTATCCACAAACTCTCTCGTACGAATTCAACTAGATAATTTTGTTGTTGCTTTTACATATAATTTTTGTACAAAACAAGTGCTGAACACGTAGACGACGACAAGCGACGAGCGCGATCTGTTAAATATTAAAATACAAGCATTCTTATGGACACAGTTTTTTAGACAACAGCACGACTTCGCGACAAATTGGGTGAAGTCTTCGCTGTCGCCAAATTACAAATGTTTCTAATTTTGTCGACGTCAATGGCCGCTGTAGAGCTGACAAAAAATTTCAACAAAATATTTATATATAATATTTAAATTTTATTGAAGTGAAAGGTTTCAGTACGACAACAATGAAATTGCTGTTTGGTATGTCGCTGGCGTCTTCAAAATGTTCAAGACGCTGGCTTCAAAGCGACATTTGTACTCAGCCGTCGCTACGTTGTGTCGTGTCGTCGTCTTTGTGTTCAGCACTACAGTTGCCCCCAAAGATATGTAGTTAGCAGAGAAATACCCAATCGAAGAGAGCTATAGGCAAATATACTAATATAAAGCAGTGAGCTTGTAGTTCCAATGTCTATATAGCAAGCACTCGAGCTGTGATAGATTGCCGAAATGATCAGCGATCTCAATGAATATCTAAAACAAATATAATTTGGTATATTTTACATCCTAGTGCATATCAACTCAACAAGATATATTTGTATTATACCATAGGTGGTATTGTATTGCTATACCTGTTGAAACCCCCTTTATTTATATTTATGAAATAAATAAACTTAGGAAACGTGAGTTCGAGCTCACAATCCATAAAAATACGTAAAATAAACATAACATAACTTTTGTTACTAATTATTCTCTGTTTTCACTCTTTCGCAACATGCTGCATAGCATGTAGTAGTGTTTTAAGTTAACGATTGTTTCTAACGGAGAAGTTTATATTCTAGTCGGAGAAGTTTATATATACAATTTTTATTTCTTAAATTCCGTAATATAATTGCTCGAGGAAGTCTTTATTGAAAATAATAATAAGAAATCATTCATTTTGTTAAATATTGCTGTTAAGTATTTATTCACTATACAAATACATACATCATCCAGATGTAAGATAAGTCACAAAAATAATATGAAATTTTTATGAAGACCGCAAAGGCTATGATAGAGTCGTAGCGAAACGAATGCGATTCTAATTCTAATTCTAATTATGAATGAAAATTGTGCTATAGCATTTGAAGTGTTGAGTCTTCATAGTCAAGAGGTTGGTAATATGTATATTTCTATCATTTGATAGAGAATTTGAGCATTCAGAGCGCCTTATATCGATAAACTCAATGATCTTTATTAGAAATTTGAAAGCGTTATTGTCGAGGTAGATTTCTTAAGAAAAGTGCTAGCTGGTTTTAAGTAAAAAACCACAGCCATTTTCATTTATTGTTTGAAAAAGTTTCAAATATTTGTAAATTTGAAATGTTACGGATCTGATTTAGTGGCAGACTTTCTTTGTGTCCAATAGCATGTTTAATCTTTCCAATAATTTTTTGAGTGGATTGAATATGGAATATATATATATATATTTGGCGTAGGAACCGCTTTAAGCGATTATAGCCGAATCCACCAGAGCGCGCCACTCATTTCTCCTTTTTGCTTTTTGGCGCCAACTGGAAACACCAAGTGAAGCCAGGTCACTTTGCACTTGGTCTTTCCACCGGAGTGGAGGTCGTCCTCTTCCGCGGCTTCGTCCATGCTTCAGCGCCATACATCAGGACATGAATAATGAGCGACTTATAGAGTTTGATTTTGGTTCGTAGAGAGAGGACTTTACTTTTCAATTGCCTACTCAGTCCAAAGTAGCACCTGTTGGCAAGAGTGATTCTGCGTTGGATTTCAAGGCTGACATTGTTGGTGTTGTTAATGCTGGTTCCCAGAAAAACGAAATTATCTACAACTTCAAAGTTATGACTGTCAATAGTGACGTGGAAGCCAAGACGCGAGTGCGCTGACTGTTTGTTTGATGACAGGAGATATTTCGTCTTGTCCTCATTCACCACCAGACCCATACGCTTCGCTTCTTTATCTAGTCTGGAAAACGCAGAACAAACGGCGCGGTTGTTGCTACCGATGATATCAATATCATCGGCATACGCCAGGAGCTGTACACTCTTGTAGAAGATTGTACCCTCTCTATTTAGTTCTGCAGCTCGTATTATTTTTTCCAGCAATAGATTGAAGAAGTCGCACGATAGCTCGGAGAGGTTCTTCCCGATCCTGACGGAGCTTTTGGTGTTGCTCAACGTCAGCTTACATAGCCGTATTAGTTTTGCAGGGATACCAAATTCAGACATCGCGGCATAAAGGCATCTCCTTTTCGTGCTATCGAAGGCAGCTTTAAAATCGATAAAAAGATGGTGAGTATCGATTCTTCTCTCTCGGGTCTTTTCCAAGATTTGGCGCATGGTGAATATCTGGTCCATTGTAGATTTTCCAGGTCTAAAGCCACACTGATAAGGTCCAATCAGTTCGTTGACGGTGGGCTTTAGTCTTTCACACAATACGCTCGACAAAACCTTATATGCGATATTGAGGAGACTTATACCACGGTAGTTGGCGCAGATTGTGGGGTCTCCCTTCTTATGGATTGGGCAGAGCACACTAAGATTCCAATCGTCAGGCATGCTTTCTTCCGACCATATTCTACAAAGAAGCTGATGCATGCACCTTATCAGTTCTTCGCCGCCGTATTTGAATAGCTCGGCCGGTAATCCATCGGCCCCCGCCGCTTTGTTGTTCTTCAAGCGGGTAATTGCTATTCGAATTTCTTCATGGTCGGGTAATGGAACATCTATTCCATCGTCATCGATTGGGGAATCGGGTTCGCCATCTCCTGGTGTTGCACTTTCACTGCCATTGAGCAGGTCGGAGAAGTGTTCCCTCCATAATCCCAGTATGCTCTGGACATCCGTTACCAGAATACCTCCTCGGTCCCTACATGATAATGCTCCGGTCTTGAAACCTTCTGTAAATCGCCTCATCTTTTCTTAAAATTTTCGAGCATTACCCATGTCGGCCAGCTTTTCAAGCTTTTCATACTCACGCATTTCGGCCTATTTCTTTTTACGTCGGCAAATGCGTCTCGCTTCCCTCTTCAGTTCTCGATATCTATCCCACCCCGAACGTGCTGTGGTCGATCGCAACGTTGCGAGGTAGGCAGTCTGTTTTCTCTCCACTGCGGAACGACAATTCTCATCATACCAACTGGTTTTTTGGCGTTGCCGGAGACCAATTGTTTCGGCTGCAGCGGTATGCAATGAGTTTGAGATGCCGTTCCACAGCTCCCTTATATCGAGATGCTGATGAGTGCTCTCAGAGAGCAGGAGTGCAAGTCGAGTAGAAAATCGTTCGGCTGTCGGTTGTGATTGCAGCTTTTCGACGTCGAACCTTCCTTGTGTTTGTTGACGGGCGTTCTTTGCTGCACAGAGGCGAGTGCGTATCTTTGCTGCTACTAGATAATGGTCCGAGTCAATGTTTGGTCCTCGGAGCGTACGCACGTCTAAAACACTGGAGACATGTCTTCCGTCTATCACAACGTGATCGATTTGATTGCGCGTGTTTCGATCAGGGGACAGCCACGTTGCTTGATGAATTTTTTTATGCTGGAATCTGGTACTACAGACAACCATATTTCGGGCCCCAGCGAAGTCGATCAGGCTCAGGCCGTTTGGCGATGTTTCGTCATGGAGGCTGAATTTTCCGACTGTTGTGCCAAAGACCCCTTCTTTACCCACCGCTCATAGGTGCGTTCTAGGCGCTCATAGAAAGCGTCTTTGGTCACATCGTCCTTCTCTTCCGTTGGGGCGTGGGCGCAAATCAGCGATATGTTGAAGAACCTCGCTTTTATGCGGATTGTGGCTAGACGTTCATCCACCGGGGTGAATGCCAGGACTCGGCGACGGAGTCTCTCTCCCACCACAAATCCAACACCAAATTTGCGCTCCTTTATATGGCCGCTGTAGTAGATGTCACAAGGACCCACCTTCTTCCGTCCTTGTCCCGTCCATCACACTTCTTGGACGGCGGTGATGTCAGCCTTTAGTTGTATGAGGACATCAACCAGCTGGGCAGAGGCACCTTCCCAATTAAGGGTCCAGACATTCCAGGTGCATGCCCTTAAATCTTTATCCTTAAAACGTTTGCAGGGGTCGTCATCAAAAGGGGGGTGTCTCATCCGAGGCTCTGTGTTTGTTTTCATTGGGGAGATTTTTTTTATGTGGTGGGTCCCAAGCCCTACGCACAACCGCAGAAGGGGGCTTCGCCTTCTCACTTTAGCTCGCCTCCAAACGGATGTCTGTTAGCTACCCAGGGGATACTTGGTCTAAAACCGGAAGTCGTGAGCTGCTTGAGTCATATGCAAAAGAATCGTTTCTGGCCACTCCCAAGTGAATGGCAATCAGAAACTTTCCTCACTTGCGTGAACTTCTACATATGACCCCATCCCCCTGAATATGGAATATGTGTATATATTTATGCAAACGAAATGCGACCCAATTAACATTAAAATAAACATAATTTTTCTAATCAGCAGAATTTATGTTTGTGAAAAAAAATGTTCATAAAATATTTTCGAAATAATTAAATTTGCGTAACTCAAAACACTATATTCAATGAAACATTTGTCCCACAGCTACGGATAGTATAAATGTCTTTTTAGAAAGTACGAAACAATTAAATCTATATGTCTTTACCTAAAAATCATATGATACTTTCAGTTTTGTCAATTTATCTGCCAGCGAATGAGTTATGGTTATCGTCAGTAATTTCCGTTTTTCATATAAAAGTACCTTAGGTGCACATATAATAAAAGTATATGTAAATAAATGTGTATAATCATATTATTTTAGCTATGAAATCCACAGGCATATCCAGCACAGGCAAAAATTATGAAATACTACCTTATGTATTTCGTATAGATATTTCTTTCTACAGTACAGGTTTGAAAATTAGAACCGTCGTCGTGGATTTTAAAGTTGCGGTTATACAAAAGAACTTAGCATACTTTTAGGATGTTGATTTCAATTACATTATACTTTGCATTTTATATATTACTAAGACTTCATTTGATTGTTGGATGTTGATCAATGGTAATTTCGAGCGTTCAAATCAGGGCACCTTTTTTAATTGTAGAAGAAGTTACATTTTCTGTTATGAGCTGAGTGAAATTGTCAAGATCGTTTAGCGAAAAAAAGTTATACAAAAGTGGTTTTACAAAAAGTGTTCAAAAAAATAAAAATAATTGTTTTATTTGAAAAACAAGTAAACTATATAAATAAATAAAGGAAAGAGAGTTATTGAAAAAAAATTAGTCATGAGAAAAGTGTTTAGTTTATTTATAATAATTTAGTTCCTGTAACTAATAAACTAGGATGCAAAGGCTTTTTTTTTCACTTCATATTTGAGTTAAGGATAATAAATATCTGCCCTAAAAAAAATTAGCTCTGCCCTTTTTGATTCGGCCATGACAGGGTTAATTTATTTAATAGTTATATTTAAGATCCCTATATTTGTAATACCATTTGGACTATTTTCAACCAAATTTTTTACAGAACACTCACACGACTATTTTTAACATATTGTAATTATGTAATCTTCTCATCTTGTACATTGATGAAGTCCAGATAACAGATGTCAGTGCTAATAACCTTCTAATTTATTGAACGAGATAAGAAAATTAATAAATATTTGTCTTCAGTTTTAAAAAAGTGTCCTCCGTAACAATTACGAAGCCAAATTTTTGAAAAATAAGCGCCAAACTCTAGTGTGCAACCTCATAAAAATTGAGTAATGGGCGTGAAACCACCCACTTTACACAGGTTTTTATACTCTCGCAACATGTTGCACAGAGTATAATAGTATTGTTCACATAACGGTTGTTTGTGTCACCAAGAAATAAAAATGATAGATATGGGGTTATATATATATAAATGATCAGATCAATAAATCTATATAAACTAAACTTTCTGCAGTTGTTTCTTTTAGCAATTTCCTTATACAGTCCAAAAATGAAAGAAATCGGATAATAACCACGCCAACCTCCCATACGAAAGTTAGGTTGAAAATTACTAAAAGTGGATTAACTTACTAACGAAAAACGTCAGATACACTAAATTTTACAGAAGAAATAGCAGGAGGAAGTTTCACTCAGATTTTTTTACAAAATGAAAAATGGGCGTGGCATCGCCCACTTATGGGTCAAAAACTCAGGAACTACTCGACAGATTTCAATGAAAATCGGTATATAATATTTTCTTGACACCCTGACAACATGGTTAAAAAATGAGCGAAATCGGTTCACAACTACGACTACTTTCCTTATAACTCAATTTTGAATTCCTTCTGAACCCTTCACTTTATAATATATACATTAGGAACCAATGAAGATGGCGAAATAAACCTTTACACAAATACTGTATATGATCTGTGGCATCACTTGTGAAAAAATTGTCGAAAACGGACTATAACTTTTCAAGGCCCCAGATATCGAACATGTTGAACTCAGGGCTTAAGGTTAAATTTTAACCGAAAATATGGGTAAATCTCTCAGATAATTTAATGTAATTCAGATTCTTAGTGTGTCTCTGTTCCAAAAATTTATAAAATCGGGTCATAACATCTCTTAGCTCCCATATACCTAATTATAGGTTTTTCAAAAATTCGTTGGGCTTTATTCCGCATATATGTATTGGTTAATATGTGATATATCTTAGCCAGGGACCGTAACTCTTATGACTTTTATCAAAAAAATCAAAAAATAAGAGTTATTTTTGATTTTTATATATTTAGATCAAAAATAAAAATTATTTTTGATTTTTATATATTTAGATCAAAAATAAAAATTATTTTTGATTTTTATTTTTTTAGATCAAAAAATAAGAATTATTTTTGATTTTTATATTTTTAAATCAATAATAAAAATCAATTCAAAATTTTTATTTATCTATTTATGCCGTATGTATTACAATATGCTGCATCATTCCAATATTTATATGTCACAAATTTTGAATTGATTTTTATTATGGATTTAAAAACATAAAAATCAAAAATAATTCTAATTTTTTGATCTAAAAAAAATAAAAATCAAAAATAACTTTTCATTTTGATCTAAATATATAAAAATCAAAATTTAAAAATCATACAATATTTCGCATATAGTTCACCTAAAAATCATGATGGTGTAATCAAAACTTTTCTACGATGTTCCTTCATGTATGATTTTTTTTATTAAAAATTGTAAAATAACTCTTATTTTCGGTCCCTGATCTTAGCAAAATTAGGTGAGCGTATAGTATTGGAAATAGTGTACCTTGCTGGTAAAATTGAATGAAATCGGTTCAGGAATTACCTCAGCCCTCATATCCATATATGACGATTTTCGATATCTATATATGACGATATTCTATTAAACTTTATGCTGAATTTATTGGTAAATTTGTGATTTATCATAATAGAATTTCTTCAATAAATTGCGAGAGTATAAAATGTTCGGTTACACCCGAACTTAGCCTTTCCTTACTTGTTGTACATGTTTTAGAACTACTCAAGTTATATCAACCAAACTTTCTGGAGTCATTTCACTTTGGCACCTCATCAAGCCAAATGAAAATGGAAGGAATCAGATAAAGACGACGCCCACCTAAAGGAATTGTTGATAATTTCTAGAAATGGTTGCTCAATTGCTAACAAAAAACATCAGAAATACTAAATTTTAATGTAAAGATAATATAGAAGAGGTGCACTCAAATTGGCATAAAAAACGAAAAATGGGCGTTACGCCCTCAACTTTTGAAAAAAAAAAATCCCAAACTCGGATTACAGCTTTCCAAAACCCCAGATATAATTCCTTGCCCTAGCTCTCATATGCCTAATATAAATATTTGCATACATCCTTGAGCGTATAATCCTGGATATGCTATAGCTTGTTATTCCAGTGGACTGTATGCCGAATACACAGATGAGATAAAGTATTTACCTCTCATGAGATACGGTATATTAACTGCCGCGCTTTACATGATAACTAATAATTACGTGTGGTGATACCTGATAAAAATTTATGTTAGATAAACACAAATGTATAATTTTAATACACAAATTCAGCGTACTTTAGATACACAAAATAAATCAATGCCAATTTGTGAAAACTCATCAAAAGATCAGTTTTAACTCTAAGCAAATTCAAATAAATCAATGTTTGGAATAATGGATTTTACGAGCTAACTTCTAAACAAAACAAGCCCACGTACATATGATATTCACAACACATATAGAGTATATTAAATGCCGCCCACCACAAAAAAACGCCGCTCGCACAAACGTGCCGCATCGCGCTGAGAGAATCGCGCCAGCAAAATGAAATTGTGTGAATGCTAAAATCTGAACGAGTGAAAGCCGCTTTGCAGAAATCGAGCAAATATTTTCGAGATCAGAGCGTGATAGTGCGTTAAGTTTGGCGCGCGAGAACGTCTGTATTTACTAATTTATTATTTTTTGTGCCTTTTGTTTTTGCAAATGGAAAATTGGCAGGAAAATCGCTCACATTAGTCGCATTCGCAGGCGCTCGTGCCAGTATGAAAATCTCCGCTGTGCACAGCTGTTCGGGTGCTGCGAGTTGAAAATTGCGGAAATTCGATTATTGAAAATAGGAGTGTCACATAGACGATCACAACAGCGACGTGTTGTTGTGGCGTCGTTCAACACAATTTTATTGTTTTTGTTGTTTAATGTGATTGTTGGCAGCGCGTCAGCCTGTTGCCCGTTGCTGTGCTAATAAAAAATATACATATTTTTTTAAGTATGTAGTATATGCTAATTTACGGTTTTGTACACAATGTATATACAAAATAATATATAGTGTATAGTATACATATATTCTTATTGTTGATATGCATGCCTACATATTTGTATATTAAGCAGTGCAAATTTTTTTTTTTTAATTCATATCTGCTGAAGTGTGTGGTGAAAAGCCTGCAAATTGTGCATACACATATATGTTAATCAGATAAAAATATGTATTTATATACATATACTTAACGTATATTCCTATATAAAAATTCGCAAAGAAATTGACTCAGCAGTGAAGTGTATATTTAAATAAAAACAAATAACATTCAGCCGCAAAAGAAATATCTGATATATTTTAAAATGTGATCTAAACACTAAAGTATTTAAATATTTTATGACGAGACGAATTCTTCTTACAAAATGTGCGAAAAGCGCAAACAAAGCTGCTCAAATAGCTGATAGCAAAATGCAGCAAAAAGCGGTGTCAATAGAAACAATAAAAATGCAATTAATATAATGACAATAACCACAACAAGTGCTTCTGACCCACTTATAAGACGTTTCTATATACATAAATACTTAGATATATGCATACATACACGTGCGTTCAAAATATGCACATCAATAGTGCAATCTTGCAAGCAACATTTCAATTGATTGTCGTCGCACTTGTCGATTTTGATATCGCACAGTGGGCGCAAACAAGCAAACGCTGTAATAAAAACACAAAAATTAAATGAAATTAATAAATAATAATAGGGGTAGAACATATTCCAAAACATTTCTAAAATTTAGAGAAATATGTGTGAAAGCTTTTTAGTCGGATAGCCTCATTGAAAAACTCACTTTTTATAAGCTTTATTTAATAAAAATATTTAAGCAGGAGACAGTCCTAAAAAATTTCCTTTGTAGGGTTAATTATTGTGTCTAACACTACTTGGGCTCACAAATTTTGAAGACCCAAAAAAAAAAACTATATAAATATTTACCGCTTTGCACAAAAAAAAAATGAAGTTGCTGATACTCCTGAAACTTGAACTCCTGAACTGATAAATTGAATTTGCCAAATATCTAGGAAAAAGTGGTATTTATGTCAAAATTTTTATTGTCTTACAAATTACGCATACTGAAATTTTTGAAATTTGTTTTGCCACTGCCATTGTCACGCCATTACCGGAGAGCCCTCGGGAGAAGGTGCGTTGACTGCACAATAATCTGAATCCAAGATCATCTATCTAATCCTCATCTATATTAAATTGGTTGCATTGTTTTAAATACAGTTGAACTTCCATTACTCGTACTTCTATAACTCCATAACTCGAACTTTTGAATTGGTAATAGAAGTTAAATTTCATACAAATTACCTTCCATTACTCTTAGTCTCTCTAACACGAAGTTTTTTTCTGGATTAAGTTGATTCGAGTTACGCGAGTTCAACTGTAGTTGTAGTTGGAAAAAATCCTTTGGTAATTTCATTTGGAATTTCATTGAAAAGGAAAAAAAAAATAATTAAAACAACTAAACTTCTTAAAAAGTGCATTTATGCTATATAAAGCTATTAAAAAATCCATGAAATGATGCAAAACAATTTTGTTGGATATTTTTAGTTGAACGATTTATAGTGTGACAAATTCTTATGTCTAGCAACACACCATGATGGCCCACAGTGTGCCACTGGCGTCGCAGTCGATTGAAAATAAATTCGAGAACGGCGTACGCATTCTATAAATAAACACGAAGTAATGCGGGGCATTGTGCGGGTGAAGTCAACGTTTGGGGCCGCAAGAGCCAATGCTTTACTTTTTAGATAAATAATATTTGAAAATAAAACGTGAGTGAAGCTGGCGGTCACAAGAAATGTGCGTTTACATACTTCTATATACAAATATATGAAAAAATTAAAGAAATTTTTGCCGCTGTGATTATTGCATTAATTATGGTAAAAAAATACAAAACCAAAATATTTTTTAACTAAAATTTTTGGCAATTAAGATACACTAAACTGTGAAATATTATAATTGAACAACAATAACAATATTCCGTTAAAGTACAACGAACAATATTAAATTAAAAAAAAAATAAAACAAGAATACAAGAAGAAACCACAAGAGCAGCTGATCAAGTGCAAAGGCACAAAATATTCAGTGCAAAAACAAAAATATTTCATAAATGAGGTGTACACTTCCAAATTCCGCTTATAAATATTTTGATACGAATTGCTCTAGTATGTATGTATGTAAATGCATGTTGTATATGCAAGTATTAAACAATTCGATTTTTTGCTTATTTTTTATTTGGCACACAGCCAGCGGCTAAATGGTGATCTTCATCTTCAGCTTCAGCTTTATCTACAAAAGTATATTTAAATAAATAAAAAATATATTTTCTGTGATATATGTATGTATGTGTTTGTGTGAATGTATGTGTTTGTGTGAAATAATTTTTATGTTGGCGATATTAATGTTTTTTGTTTTTGTTTTTTTTTTTTTGCCACAGTTGATGTACATAACGTTGAACACTAGCTGTCACATAAGGAAGAAGCATTGCAAGTGGTGAATAGCATTACGGTCAAGTAAGCGAATCGGATAGAAGTATAAATTAAATACAACAGGTGTGTAACGGGTGCGCTGAATGTCATAGTCTTCGTCTGACTAAGAAATGTATGAAGGCGGTGAGCGACGTGCGCACACACAATCGCATATATGAGCACACCTGTCAGAATATATAAATATCGTTTGGTGAGCGGCAGCGACGAACAGCTGAAAAATTGTAATTTTCTTTGTACTCCGCTATTCGCCAGACCCGAGCGTACAACGCGTTCAGCTCAGATCACTCATACGCCTCAGCACACGCGGCCCTAATGTCCGATTTGTTTGTTGATATGCACCAGCGGCGTACAGCTGCAGCATTGGAAAGTTCAAAACAACGAAAAAGTCGTCACGGCCCTGCTGTGAATGGCAAGAACAAGGAAGGCACCCTAACACCTGACACATTTTATTCATCACAGCACTCAACAACGACCACCAATGCCACCACTAACGACGATTATGCTGATGCAGATGTCGGTGACGAGCTCGCAAATGTTTTGAGCTTGAAACTGCGCAAGCCGAAGAATTGGCGTTGGGAGCTGAGCACATCACGTTCGTGTTCCAACATCGCGTTGCCACGCATTCTGCTCTACGATCACAAAGGTCAGTTGTTGGTGGATGTAGACAGCCAAGAAGAGCAGTGCTATAGCCAGCCACAAACGGTGATAACTCAGAAGTCGACTAAAGAATCGACTGGTACTCAGTCACGTACACGGAAGCGGGCTAGCAAGTCCGCATCTACCAACTTGGCACAATCGATAAAACAAGCCTTGGAACGACAATTCAGCGGTTTGCATATACAAGAGGCGACGCCGTCTCCGGTACCTTCTTACAAGAACAGTGTCGCGACCACGCCATCTACGGAACATGCCTCTACATTATCTTCAACTATTGACTTTTTCACTAATGAACTACCCGATTACAAAATACAGCGACGCGCCAATTCTTTGAAGGGCGTACGTTTCAAAGTTAATGAAGTCGAAGATGCAAATGCGGTTGTGAACAGCAATGTTAAGAGCACACAAAACTCATTCAATCTTGCCGATTTGCCCACGCCGCCCTCTACAATAACGACGCCTACCACACCGAGTAATTCATCATCGTCCGGTCCGCGCGAAAAGCGTCGATATAGACGTTCGCACAGTTCTGGCCGTTCACCTGCAACTTCTGAATCGATACTGGAACGTTTTAGTTTCAATAAGGGGCGCTTCTCTTCACCCGAATATGTCGAGGAACATGAAGTGCAGCACGCACCGCGCTATTTTCTACGCACCAGCAAGGCAGGTACTCTGGTAGTGCAAGAGGAGAGCTTCAGTCGCTATCGTCGGCGACGTCGGCCGCGCAACTCGTCGACGGAAAATATACTAAGCAGTCAAGAGAGTGGATCGAAGAACTCACTCAAGATGTCGGACTGCAGTGCTCATGACCAACTGCATGAAAGCACTGTAGAGCGCACAGGCGATAGTTTGTTAAATGTGACGGAACTAGGGCCACAGGCAACACGAAGAAGGGTGTTCCCGGTGCGTCGGTATCGAAGCGACGGTAATGTGTTGCTACAACAGGAACCGATCAGCTCGGATGAGCATGCAGAGAGTGGTCGAGAGCCAGCGAAAGCGAGAGATTCAGTGATAGTGCCGCAGCAACAACGCAAATACCGTAGTGATAGACGGCAGAGCAGAAAAGGTGAGCGTGTGTCGCTTTGCGTAAACAAAATGTGTATATTTTCTACTTGTAAATAGTTTAATTTTATTACTATTATTTTTTATCTTTTGTGAGAAAATTATTTTTTAATGTTTTACATGCTTAAATTACTACCGTTCGCAGAACTGATTATCATCGATCCGGAAAATGTTATACAGCCAGGCGCTGATACCATGGAATCAAGGTGATGGCTGCTATTAGCACGGGGCCAGTTGAGATCATCTACCTCAACACTATATACAGACATACATGTAAATAAATATATAGTCCATTCAAATGAACTGAAGCTTTAAATTCTGAATGTTTCGAATGTATGATTTTTGTATTTTTAATTTAAGTAAGCGCAAGCAAAGAATGTGAACATCATTATCGAGTAAGGTTTTAATTGTGATTAAAATAAATGTGTGTACAAAAACATAAAGCAACTTCCCAATTGTGTGGGGCAGCGGGAGTATAGTAGCCGCTAGGAAACCATGTATAGACTAAAAATAATCAGAATATTGTGATTGATTAATTATAAATATTGCGGATATAATTTTTAATTTAGTGGCTATCAATATTTTTACTATATGGTTTTGCAGAGACTTAAAAAGTTTTCCCCACCTCTCATTATTTCCATTTGTGTGATTATGGTCGTATTTCTAGTCTAAATAAGAAATTCAACTTAGTTCACATAAATTCTTTGTGAGAATGGTTTAATACAACTACGATAATTGTAAAGTAAAATAAATAACATTTATAAATGTATGTATGGTCCAAAAATGCACTTGTTTTGTTTTCTTCTCTAATATTGACATATGAATTTTCCAAAATTTATAATCCAGATGAATTGTTATCAAAATATTTAATACAAACTAAGTATATTATCGGCATTCAGACAAGCTTTTCTTGAACCATGAAATTACTACCATGCCCTCCATCATCCAATGTAATACCTCTTTGTGAACCTTTGTGTGTTATCTTTAACTACTTATCAGAAGATTGTAGTAATACTCAACTCTACATTACTTTTGGAAAAGGTTTACATTGATGAAATCTGAAGTACATATGTACAAAGGCAGTTTAACTATCCTAACTCAAATCACTATAACCCACAAAAAATATTAGACAGACTTCGAATTATGGAAGGTAATTTGTATGAAATTTGACTTTTATCGCCAATTCAAGATTTCGAGTTATGGAAGTTCCACTGTATATGAAGTAAACTGATTCTTGCTATGTTATTTATTCTGAAAAAACGTTGATTCCGAATTGCATATCAATCCATTACGCAGTAGGATATTATAAATCGCATGGCTGAAATGAGTATGAAAACCCACATGCCACTTCTAGAAAACCGTAGGCCCATAATTAATATTAAAAAAAATAATACGGTTAAGTTAGGTTAGGTTATGTGGTTGTCGAAACGACGCACCTAGGCCTTTTGGAGGCCCATTGTGACACCACTGGGACTAAGATCCCTCACACTATAGGGTCATCTTTGAACCACCCTGTGGTCTTAATAAAGTGAAAAAGTTCACATAATTTGATATGAGCAACTTCACCCACATCCTCGAGAAAACCGCGTCCAATAGTCGCAATTCTTTTCCTATACAGAGCCTTACATCCACATAGAAGGTGTGTAATCGTTTCTTCCTCTTCTTCTTCCTAGCAGCTTTTGCAATAATCGTTACTAAGTAACCCCAGCCTGCTGGCATGTCTACCAATCAGACAGTGTCCCGTTAACACCCCTACAAGGGTTCTTGTGTCATTCCTACTAAATTTCAGTAAACGACAAGTGCGGCTCTTACTCCATTCAGGCCATGTTTGTCTACTTACGGAACAAGTCGTTAATTGTTTCCATTGTGATTCAGCCATATCAACAGCATGTTTATCTATTAGGTAACTGCACGTTGCCAGAGGCATATAAATTCCCTCTTTATTAGCATCTAACTGCAATGTTGTGCCCAATCTGGCTAATTCATCTGCTACACAGTTTCCAGGAATGTCACTATGTCCCGGGACCCATTGCAGGTGTATCGTGAAATATGATGTCATTGCTATTAGTAAATCCAAACACTCTTTCTCTATCTTCGATGATATTCTATGCGTCTTTAGTGATTTTAAAGCCGCTTGACTATCCGAAAATATGAATATGTGCTTAGTCGTTAGCACTCTTTTTGACAAAACGAGAAGGCTTTCTTTAATTGCAGAGATCTCTGCTTGGAAAACACTGCAGTGATCCGGTAATCGGAAAGCGATTCTGGTATCCAGTTTCTCTGAAAATACCCCGCCTCCTACTCGTTTGTCCAGTTTTGAACCTGTCTGTATAGATACTTATCCCATAATCTTTGTACACTTTTCCCATTTCCCACTCCTCTCTAGAGGGGAAGGATATGTGTAGGTCCGAGTTTAGATTCATTTCTATAGGATTTCGAAAGTCCGTACTATTCGGTATAAATGGGAACTTGCCGAGTATACTGGAATGCCCCCTATTACAGTTTTGCAGTAGCGACGATTCTCTCAGCCTTAGTGCCTATCTCGCTGCCTGTTGTTTGCAAAATAGATCTATAGGCAGTAAATACAGAATCGCATCTAATGCCTGGCTCGGCGTTGTTCTGAGAGCTCCACTGATACATATACATGCAGCTCTTTGTAAACTTACCATACGCTTTACTGCGTACTTCTTGTCAATTATTGGCCACCAGACCAGTATCCCATATGTCATTATCGGTCTAACTACAGCTGTGTAGAGCCAATGTGATACGCGGGGAGTTAATCCCCATTTTGGTCCAACCATTCTTTTGCAAGTGTATAGTGCCAAAGCTGCCTTCTTTAATACGGTTTATATTTTATTTATTAATGATACAAAAATATAACAAACTAAACTTAAACAAACTCTGCATGTCTACCGACACACTCATACACATATTTATCACAATTTTTGAATTTGACAAAGGTCTAGTAAAATATTTTACGCAGATTAACCCTTTATGACATTTAAGCGAGTTTTGAATAAATCAATACGATCTTCTCCATTTGCTCCACTACTCAGGGCATTCCCTCTTCCAGTGCCTTCGATTGGATCTGATATTAGTTGCCGTATAAGGTTTTTTCTTGTTGTAGGTGTACTCCGGACAAGCGCGAAAATCATAAAAAAGATTACGAAGACAATGTGGAGTAGTTTCATTTTGATGTTTTAATATATTAAAAAAAAGCAAATAAATTAAATTAAAATCTCAAGGATTTATAGTACTATTCGCTTCGTTGTTGAATATAAACTAACTTTCGATGCCGATTTCCAGACTTATATACTAACTTATGGTTAATAATATAGCGCAAATGAATTCACTACTATGAGTTAAACCGCATGTTTAAATATCATTCTACAGGAAATTTTGCGGCGAGAAAGTCTCCCAACAGTTGGGAATAGGTTGTGACGCAAATATTTAATGATGTAAAAACCAAAAGTAGTAAAGATTACATGGTTCATTGACTAATTGGAGTTTACAACAAATAAATATCTTCTACGTATGAGTACATAAAATACTGTTGCTATATGCGAGGCTCAAATTCCTAGTGGCTCAAATTCGTGTTTGAATTTAGCGGACTTCGTTATCCTTTAGACAAAAAAAGAAACATCTTAGCTTATTGTATGGTTAAATAAATTATAATATTTCTAATATCGACATATATTATTTTCTTTATTTTATGGTGCTCAATTATTAGCGGCACTCAGGCGAGCTTTAATTGAACAAACAGGATTTTTACCATGGCCTCCACTATTAAGAGCATTCCCTCGTTCCGAACCTTCCCAAGGGTGAAGAGCCGACGTGCGCGATAGATATGAGACAAATGACTACCAAGAATTGTACACACCAGTCTTGGAAAAATCCAATGTTCCTTGGTCTCCGATGTATACCAATGAATCTAAGTTTCGTCGGCAGTGACGAGGATTGTGCTTAAACAGCGTCAAGTATTATTATGGAGTAATATCACATAAGTTAAGATTTTGGAATAGGGAAGAGGGAAGATGTGACATTACCATATTACCACTTCATTTTCAAAATGTTTATATACTCGCGATTATTGCATTATTGCAGTGCAACTTAAAGTCTATAGTCTATTAGTAGTATTATATTTATAAAACTACTTTCTTACAAATTGGCTACTTTAAGTAAATGCTGGAATATATCTATAAATTGAAATAAATTCTTTTATTACAATTACATTAATTATGAGGAAAAATTCTTCGAAATTCTTAACTTATTCATTAATAATGTCCCGCACTTGGCTCCACTAGTCCAAGCTAAACCGCATCTCGTAAATTTCTACAGAAAATGTTGTGGCTAAAAATTATCCTAACGATTGGGAATAGATTATGACGAAAATCTTTAACGATGTAAAATCAAAACTATTGAAGTTTAAGTATATGTATTTGGTTCACTGACTAAACGGAAATAAAATATATAAAAATATATTCTGCGTAATAATCCTACAGTTCAGTACAGTACAATATGTATATGTATAGATATTTTAAGGAAATTGAAGACTATCGAGGACCCTTCATATGGTCCACTTGTTGATTGCACAGTCATGCCTGTCTGACTCGACGTATTCTATTCCATTAACATGAACCCGTTTCATTTAATACTCGCTATTTACAAGACTCAAATGCCTTTACAGGTATTGTTAAAACTTCATCATACTAGGAGTCTGAGGACCAAGGTCTAGAACAATTTCATCACTATTTGGGTCTACTCGTATTGGCTAGGGCAAATCATAATATTAAAACGAAAATCATTATAGATACATTAGAAAAGGCCTGTTCAATGAAAGAATAATAAAACACTCAACATTTAATGTGTTCTGTGTTCCCACTGAGTATCTTTACTATGTTGCCCACCTACACAGTCACAATTCCTGTTGTGTCGATCACTGTATTGAATGCAGAATGCTCAGAGACTTGCTAAAATTAGAGTATGTCATTTACTCAAATCACCTTTTCTGTTTTGCGGCTCAGCTTAAGTAAAAGCATGAATAAGTAAAAGAGTGCTAAGTAAAATTCAGTGAGTATAAAAACCAACGTGACATATTTACTGAGCGTTTTGGATACATTAGTACTACTTTGACTTGCGGTGCACTCATAAAAGATATGGTAAGTCAGATATATTTGAGAGATTTACTGATACTGGAAAGTAGAAGATACTGGCATCACGATCAAAAGGAATTAAATTAATGTGGTATCCAACGAACGAAACTCTTACTTATTTTTTTGAAATACCAATCTTGTTTATAAACTCACATTCTTCTAATCACATTGATGTACATACATATGTATATGCTAACGTCAATCTCTTCATGGATCCTGTTAGACTAGGCCTATTAGTGGAACTAATTTAACATTTGCGCAAAGAAAGGATATGTACAATATATATGTGTTGTTCAATTCAATTCAGTGTTTCAAGTTCATTTTTAGTATTTTACACAGACAGATTTTTATACCCCCGCAACAAAGTTGCTAGAAAACTACTATGTTAATAGTGTGGCAGCCCCATTCTAAAAATCGCCGAAATCGGACCATAGGTTTTTAACACCCCATATATCGAACACGAGGACCTCGTTGCTTCTAACCTAATATTATGGTTTCCAACTTTCAATGGACTTTATACAATATATATGACGAATATGTGCGTCAAATTGTATATTATATAATATAAACAATGTTAAATAAATAAATTGCGAGAGTATAAAATGTATATATATATAAAGTATATATAAATATATTTTTCTATTATTACAATTTTAAGTTTGATTGAACATAAGCAAGGTATTTCCTGCAGAGTTACTATTAGCGGCACTCAGGCGAGCTCTGAGTATATTAACAAGATTTTTTCCTTCTCCTCTCATCATCTTGATTAATTCCCATATTTCGGAACCTTTGATTGCATCTTGTAATGCTCTCCGTATTAGAAGCCTTTTTGGAACAGGCAAACACCAGATGTGTATATTAGATATCAGGAAGAAAACTACCAGGAATTGTACACACCAGTTTTTGAAAATTTTCATTTCGAAGTAATACAAAGCGTTGATGAAATAAACTCAAGGATCACTTCTTGCTTGGTTGTTGATTCTCTATTCAACTTTTGCCGGTATGAGCACTGACGGAGAAAAGACGAAGAGTATCTGGCGACTCGAACGTTGTGGCGAAATTCGCCATGTTCATCAAGAATGATAGAATACAAGATTACGACGTAATTACATCATCCTATCCCAAAATGGGAATAGGCAACATGAAGAATTGTCAAACTGAAAACGGAAATGTTAAACAGAGTGAACCAAATTGAGTAATGTGAAGACAAAATATCATATTGAACTATATTCATAAAATCGTTATCTATAAAATGATCCAACATAATAATGCATATTTATAATTAAAACTGTCTGTTTTATTACAAAAAGTTAGCAATGTTTGGAAACTTTTTTGTTGGTTGGAAAAGTGAAAAAACTCCTTATAGACGATGTTTTTATACTCTTGCAACAAAGTTGCTAAAGAGAGTATAATAGTTTTGTTCAGATAACGTTTGTTTGTAAGTCCTAAAACTAAACGAGTTAGATATAAGGTTATATGAACCAAAGTGATCAGGGCGACGAATAAAGTTCCGTTAATCCGTATGTCTGTCTGTCCGTCCGTGCAAGCTGTAACTTGAGTAAAAGTTGAGATATCTGAAACTTGGTACACGTGTTTCTTGGCACCATAAGAAGGTTTTGTTCGAAGATTGACGAAATCGGACCACTGTCACGCCCACAAAATGGCGATAACCGAAAACCTATAAAGAATTATAACTAAGCCATAAATTAAGCTATTAAAGCGAAATTCGGTACAAAGGATTGTTCTCGGATGGGACATATTCGGATGTAATTTTTTTATGAAAGTGGGCGTGACACCGACCTCTACTAATCTTGTAAGCCACTAAAGCTATGTCAATGAAACTTTCAGGAGACGTTTTCTTCAGGTATTTCCTTATACAGTCCAAAAATTGAGGAAATCGGACTATAACCACGCGCACCTCCCAGAGAAATGTTTTGTTGAAAACTACTAAAAATGCTTTAATTCAGTAAGGAAAATCATCAGAAGCCTTAAATTTCATTATACAGATGGTATGGAAGTGCTGCACTCAAAATGGTATACAAAATTTAAATGGGCATGGTTCCGCCCACTTATGGGTTAAAAACCATATCTCCGAAACTGCTCGACCAATTTTAATGAAATTCGGTTCATAATATCTTCCTAGCTTTCCAATGATTTGTTGTGAAAATAGTCCAAATCGGTTCACAACCACGCCTACTATATACCAGAATTTTGAAGTTGGTCTGAATAGTTTACTTTACAATATATAAAGTTAGTACTAGTGAAGATATCGGAACAGAACTTTGCAAAAATACTGTATTTAAAGAGCTGCATCGCCCTTCTAAAAATCGTCGAAATCGGCCCATAACTTTTCAAGACCCTATATATAGAAAATGGGGACCGAAATTATAGTCAAGTCTCTTAGATATTTTGAAGTAATTCAGAGAGAATATTTTTCTTCTAATAATATGTCTCCGTGCCAAAAATTACTGAAATCGGGTCATAATTTCCCCTAACTCCAATATGCTTAATATTAGTGTTTTAAAAATTTCAAGGGATGGTATAAAACCACATACATATATGCCGAATATGTGAGTCAAATTGTGTGTTATATTAATAAATTTAAATTTAATTTAATTAATTTATTTTGGAATTTGGTCTGAGTTGAATGAATACTATATATACTAACTTATTCATTAATACTGTCCCGAAGTTGGCGGCACTACTTCAAGTTAAACCACATCTCGTAAATTTATACAGAAAATGTTGTGGCTAAAAATTCTCCCAACAATTGGGAATGAATTGTGACGCAAATATTTAAAGATTTATAAACCAAAACTATTGAAGTTTGCGTATACATATGTGGTTCACTCACTGACTAAACGGAAATAAAAGTGCACTTCAGACGTTCCACTTATTGAGGGAGTCATGACTGTCTGACTCGATGTATTATATTATTTTATGAATATTTTCCAGAACATGGTGCTCCTATTCACATTTTCGGCAACTGGCTTGTGTTTTTTAGAACAAAGGCTTATCTTTTTACAATATTATTATCTAAACATACATTTCCTATAAGTATTATATGTATGAATTTTGACACACTCTCAACATAATACACAGAACCGGGTTTCTAAAACAAAAACTCATAAACGCCATCATCATAGTTTCCTTTCGAGTAAATAAAAGTATTCAATCATATTCCAGTTTTCTATGCTTATCTTTAATTAATGCCTTTCTTCGGAATTTTATGAACTCAGTTATTCGTAGTAGCCAAATCGGGTGATCTAAGATGCGTTGAGATGACTTTGGTTTGACAATTTTCCAATGCATCAAGCAACTTAGAGCCAACTCGTAATAGGTGTGAAGGGTCCAAGGGGCTTCCGCGCTAACAAACAAGTCCAACATTTTCTAGTGATGACCTTTAAAGGCTCAATCCTGAAAAAGCTTAAGGCGTCTATGCCTCCCTTCTCCGGTAACAGAGATCAGTTCTCTCGAAGGCATTGTGGTATTTTTATTTGGATGATATGAGTTTTAACCCGATTCCGTATAGCGAAAATGAACCAAAAAAGCGCCTTGCTTTATTACATACATTAATTTATTAAAGTTATGCAAATTTAAATATAGTTGTCTTTGGTACAAGTTAAGTGCAGACAAATAGATTAGTCCATAACTTAAAGTCCTAATTCAAATAACGAAGATCCATTGTGCAAAATTAATAAAAAACATGAAATACGTTCAATTTAATTTTTAATGAGAATGTTAACGTAGCTTTATAATCCTTCATACAAAATACTTATAATTAAGAATATAATGATATCTATCACAATGTTTTAACTTGACCAGAGACTGGTAATATATTTTATACCATCTAACCCTTTATGGCATTTATGCGCGCTTTGAATAAACCAACACGATCTGCTCCATAGCCGCTAACATTCAGTGCATTACCTCTTCTTGAGCCTTCAATAGGATCAGATATTAGATGATGTACAAGGTGTTTTCTCACAACCAGTGAACACCGTACGAGTGTTGTAGACATCAGGCAGATGACTAAGATCATTTGAACGATTTTCATTTTGTAGAAAAAATTAAAGATGAGTAAATGTCAATGAATTCAGGCGCTTCTCACTTGGATGTTGATTATTAACTAAAGATCTAGTCGGATGTCAAGGTTTTTATACCAACTTATGGTGGTTCGGAATTGATGCAACTCAAGTTAAACCGCGTGACTAAAATTTATTGTAAATTTCTGTAAAAAATACATATATATGATGAAAATAGCCACGGGACAGTTAATTGGATTGTGACGCAAAACTTAAGAGCTTTATAGTAAGTTTACATATGAAAATAATCTTGTTCTAAGCTCGTTCAATAATCTAACCGCTATATGTAACCAAATGAGATTATCAATTGTCAAATGTGTTACATATGTTGTTGTATTACATATATTTCTCTCGCTGTCGGCCATTTTTGTTTACATTTTCATTTGACATTTCTCCTCTTCTTCGTAAAATTATCGATAAACCTAGGAATAACACCGAAAATCTAGTTGTATGAAACGAGATAATTTTATAATCTCGGATTATCCAGAGAGGAATTTTGTATGGGAAATCTCGTTCCTTAATTACAGATTATCGAGTTAAGCTCGTAAATGGAGATAATCTCGTTATATGTAAACATAGTATTAATATCGGTCGGTGATGCGATTCCTGTTTTGGGAATGAAAATCACGTAGTAAAAGGAAACCAGAAAACGGCTATCATCCGATCTGAATCCGGCACATACTATTTTATTGACACCCGGATATTACGGAGGGAAAAGGGGTGCAATCGGTTTACAAGCACGCCCCAGATATTGAGCAATGCCGAAAATACTGATAAAGCTCTCAGATATTTCAAAGAAGTTCATCGGGAATCTGTATCTTCTAATAATAAGTGAAATGGGTCACAACTTCCCATAGCTTCCATATAACTAAAATTACCAACATCCGGTGAAATGTATATCGGTAAATATATGAGATATCTTAGCAAAAATAAGTAAGAGTAAAATATTGGATATGATGTAGCTTGACGGTGAAAATGAAGTTAAATCGGTTATGTATATAATGATTTTCGTTATTCTGGTCAGTTTTGTGCCGAATATATGGACCGTATTGTGTGTTCTAATATGTCCGGTTAGACCCGAAATAAACCTTTTCTTTCTTGTTATAATCTGTGATTTTTTTGAAATATGTATATTTCTTGATTTTCAAAACAAATAATATTTGTATAATTATTGAACTGATCTATAAACTTAATATCTAAAACCGCCTAAAACTAAAGTAGTTAGAAATATAGCTATATTTGAATGTATATCAAATGGATCAGGGTGATGAGATAATTTGAAGTCCGACAGGCGTTAACTTGAGTAACAATTGAAATATCTTGAAAGCCACATAATACCATCAGGTGGAAAATTATAAAGTTCAAACTTAACTTAAATTAAGCTTTAGAAATGAAATTCTCTATAAAGAATCAAAGTGGAGAATCTAGTGGAGGCATTTGATTACATTAAAGATGTTTTATGGGCTCATCGATGTACGATATTTCAGAAGTTTTTGGAATTGATGTCACCATACGGCAAATTTGATTTTTTTTTGGTATTTGACCAAACCATTTTCGTTCACTATTATCGTAGGTCAAAGAAAAATTCAACAATCTACCTCAAGAGGAACACCAAACCAAAAAATCTCAAACTTTATTTTGATAATTGGTTCACTTCAGTAAGCCTTTTTGTGGCTCTAAAATAAATGGGTATATTTTGCCCCAGCACGGTCTGAAAAAGTCGAAAGGGAAAGTGTGAACTAAAGTCCGAGTCAGATTTGAGAAGGCTTGGCAGGGGATCGTATGAAATCAAATTCGAAGCTAATATTGGTATTGTCACAGTGCGCAGGCGAGATAATAAGTCAGTTCTATTATTCTCCATTTATGTGGGGAACATGTAAACGTTGGAGTGGAAAAAAAAGAATTGTTGAATTTCCGATACTGGATTTGTATCAAAATATAATCACACATTGCGATAATATAATCGCGTATTCCAAACATGATCTGGGGGAGCGCAAGCACCCGTATCTACGCAGGACGAGGCGTTAAACGCTACGGCGATGTTTTCCAGTTCTACTCAAAGTGTAGAAACCGATTAAACTCCCGCTTCCTCAGAGGCGTCTAGTTCGAAATGCCGTCATTTTGTTGAAGTACCCCCCAAGTCAAAGCGATATGATGAAAACGTATTTGTAAACCCGAACCTGTGTAAATATGCAATACGCACAAAAACTGTTTTATATCTTCTTACACTTAAAATACAAAAAAAAAACCTATTCGTATATGTTAAATAAATATAAATCTCTTATATATACATATGTATATTTTTCTTTGTAATACCTTGAGGAATACAAATAATATATTTGGGTAGATATTGGTCCCTTGGCAGCTGGAGGAAATTTGTATAGCAGAAGCCCTATTTTGGCCATCAGCTTTATACATAACAATTATTGCCAAAATTAAATGAAAATATTTTCGTTCATTAATAACCACTGCTCTCATATGCTAAATATAACGATTTTCGTTAATCTTGGTGGCACGATGCCGAATATACATACATACATCAAATTAACGTGGTATCCAACGAACAAACCTCTTACTTATTTTTCGAAATTCCAATCTTGTTTATTTACTCACATTCTTCTTTTTTACACAATTATTTTAATTTATTGATATATCTTTATTAGAATCTTGCACAGAAAGATTTTTTATTATAATTTACTGGTCTCTAATATCGATATACATATGTGCATTTCTATTATCAAAATTTTAAATTTGGTTGAAATTAAGCAAGGTATATCCTGCAGAGTTACTATTAGCGGCACTCAGGCGAGCTCTGAGTATATTAACAAGATTTTTTCCTTCTCCTCTCATCATCTTGATTAATTCCCATATTTCGGAACCTTTGATTGCACCTTGTAATGCTCTCCGTATTAGAAGCCTTTTTGGAGCAGGCAAACACCAGATGTGTATATTAGATATCAGGAAGAAAACTACCAGGAATTGTACACACCAGTTTTTGAAAATTTTCATTTCGAAGAAATACAAAGAGTAGATGAAATAGACTCAAGGATCACTTCTTGCTTGGTTGTTGATTCTCAACTAAACTTATGCTGGTATTGTCATTGGCGAATAGAATGTATTTGGAGAGTCGAATGTTGTGGCGAAATTCGCCATGTTCATCAAGAATGATAGAATACAAGATTACGACGTAATTACATCATCCTATCCCAAAATGGGAATAGGCAACATGAAGAATTGTCAAACTGAAAACGGAAATGTTAAACAGAGTGAACCAAATTGAGTAATGTGAAGACAAAATATCATATTGAACTATATTCATAAAATCGTTATCTATAAAATGATCCAACATAATAATGCATATTTATAATTAAAACTGTCTGTTTTATTACAAAAAGTTAGCAATGTTTGGAAACTTTTTTGTTGGTTGGAAAAGTGAAAAAACTCCTTATAGGCGATGTTTTTATACTCTTGCAACAAAGTTGCTAAAGAGAGTATAATAGTTTTGTTCAGATAACGTTTGTTTGTAAGTCCTAAAACTAAACGAGTTAGATATAAGGTTATATGAACCAAAGTGATCAGGGCGACGAATAAAGTTCCGTTAATCCGTATGTCTGTCTGTCCGTCCGTGCAAGCTGTAACTTGAGTAAAAGTTGAGATATCTGAAACTTGGCACACGTTTTCTTTTGTTCGAAGATTGACGAAATCGGACCACTGTCACGCCCACAAAATGGCGATAACCGAAAACCTATAAAGAATTATAACTAAGCCATAAATTAAGCTATTAAAGCGAAATTCGGTACAAAGGATTGTTCTCGGATGGGACATATTCGGATGTAATTTTTTTATGAAAGTGGGCGTGACACCGACCTCTACTAATCTTGTAAGCCACTAAAGCTATGTCAATGAAACTTTCAGGAGACGTTTTCTTCAGGTATTTCCTTATACAGTCCAAAAATTGAGGAAATCGGACTATAACCACGCCCACCTCCCAGAGAAATGTTTTGTTGAAAACTACTAAAAATGCTTTAATTCAGTAAGGAAAATCATCAGAAGCCTTAAATTTCATTATAAAGATGGTATGGAAGTGCTGCACTCAAAATGGTATACAAAATTTAAATGGGCATGGTTCCGCCCACTTATGGGTTAAAAACCATATCTCCGAAACTGCTCGACCAATTTTAATGAAATTCGGTTCGTAATATCTTCCTAGCTTTCCAATGATTTGTTGTGAAAATAGTCCAAATCGGTTCACAACCACGCCTACTATATACCAGAATTTTGAAGTTGGTCTGAATAGTTTACTTTACAATATATAATGTTAGTACTAGTGAAGATATCGGAACAGAACTTTGCAAAAATACTGTATTTAAAGAGCTGCATCGCCCTTCTAAAAATCGTCGAAATCGGCCCATAACTTTTCAAGACCCTATATATAGAAAATGGGGACCGAAATTATAGTCAAGTCTCTTAGATATTTTGAAGTAATTCAGAGAGAATATTTTTCTTCTAATAATATGTCTCCGTGCCAAAAATTACGGGTCATAATTTCCCCTAACTCCAATATGCTTAATATTAGTGTTTTAAAAATTTCAAGGGATGGTATAAAACCACATACATATATGCCGAATATGTGAGTCAAATTGTGTGTTATATTAATAAATTTAAATTTAATTTAATTAATTTATTTTGGAATTTGGTCTGAGTTGAATGAATACTATATATACTAACTTATTCATTAATACTGTCCCGCAGTTGGCGGCACTACTTCAAGTTAAACCACATCTCGTAAATTTATACAGAAAATGTTGTGGCTAAAAATTCTCCCAACAATTGGGAATGAATTGTGACGCAAATATTTAAAGATTTATAAACCAAAACTATTGAAGTTTACGTATACATATGTGGTTCACTCACTGACTAAACGGAAATAAAAGTGCACTTCAGACGTTCCACTTATTGAGGGAGTCATGACTGTCTGACTCGATGTATTATATTATTTTATGAATATTTTCCAGAACATGGTGCTCCTATTCACATTTTCGGCAACTGGCTTGCGTTTTTTAGAACAAAGGCTTATCTTTTTACAATATTATTATCTAAACATACATTTCCTATAAGTATTATATGTATGAATTTTGACACACTCTCAACATAATACACAGAACCGGGTTTCTAAAACAAAAACTCATAAACGCCATCATCATAGTTTCCTTTCGAGTAAATAAAAGTATTCAATCATATTCCAGTTTTCTATGCTTATCTTTAATTAATGCCTTTCTTCGGAATTTTATGAACTCAGTTATTCGTAGTAGCCAAATCGGGTGATCTAAGATGCGTTGGGATGACTTTGGTTTGACAATTTTCCAATGCATCAAGCAACTTAGAGCCAACTCGTAATAGATGTGAAGGGTCCAAGGGGCTTCCGCGCTAACAAACAAGTCCAACATTTTCTAGTGATGACCTTTAAAGGCTCAATCCTGAAAAAGCTTAAGGCGTCTATGCCTCCCTTCTCCGGTAACAGAGATCAGTTCTCTCGAAGGCATTGTGGTATTTTTATTTGGATGATATGAGTTTTAACCCGATTCCGTATAGCGAAAATGAACCAAAAAAGCGCCTTGCTTTATTACATACATTAATTTATTAAAGTTATGCAAATTCAAATATAGTTGTCTTTGGTACAAGTTAAGTGCAGACAAATAGATTAGTCCATAGCTTAAAGTCCTAATTCAAATAACGAAGATCCATTGTGCAAAATTAATAAAAAACATGAAATACGTTCAATTTAATTTTTAATGAGAATGTTAACGTAGCTTTATAATCCTTCATACAAAATACTTATAATTAAGAATATAATGATATCTATCACAATGTTTTAACTTGACCAGAGCCTGGTAATATATTTTATACCATCTAACCCTTTATGGCATTTATGCGCGCTTTGAATAAACCAACACGATCTGCTCCATAGCCGCTAACATTCAGTGCATTACCTCTTCTTGAGCCTTCAATAGGATCAGATATTAGATGATGTACAAGGTGTTTTCTCACAACCAGTGAACACCGTACGAGTGTTGTAGACATCAGGCAGATGACTAAGATCATTTGAACGATTTTCATTTTGTAGAAAAAATTAAAGATGAGTAAATGTAAATGAATTCAGGCACTTCTCACTTGGATGTTGATTATTAACTAAAGATCTAGTCGGATGTCAAGGTTTTTATACCAACTTATGGTGGTTCGGAATTGATGCAACTCAAGTTAAACCGCGTGACGCAAAACTTAAGAGCTTTATAGTAAGTTTACATATGAAAATAATCTTGTTCTAAGCTCGTTCAATAATCTAACCGCTATATGTAACCAAATGAGATTATCAATTGTCAAATGTGTTACATATTTGTTGTATTACACATATTTCTCTCGCTGTCGGCCATTTTTGTTTACATTTTCATTTGACATTTCTCCTCTTCTTCGTAAAATTATCGATAAACCTAGGAATAACACCGAAAATCTAGTTGTATAAAACGAGATAATTTTATAATCTCGGATTATCCAGAGAGGAATTTTGTATGGGAAATCTCGTTCCTTAATTACAGATTATCGAGTTAAGCTCGTAAATGGAGATAATCTCGTTATATGTAAACATAGTATTAATATCGGTCGGTGATGCGATTCCTGTTTTGGGAATGAAAATCACGTAGTAAAAGGAAACCAGAAAACGGCTATCATCCGATCTGAATCCGGCACATACTATTTTATTGACACCCGGATATTACGGAGGGAAAAGGGGTGCAATCGGTTTACAAGCACGCCCCAGATATTGAGCAATGCCGAAAATACTGATAAAGCTCTCAGATATTTCAAAGAAGTTCATCGGGAATCTGTATCTTCTAATAATAAGTGAAATGGGTCACAACTTCCCATAGCTTCCATATAACTAAAATTACCAACATCCGGTGAAATGTATATCGGTAAATATATGAGATATCTTAGCAAAAATAAGTAAGAGTAAAATATTGGATATGATATGATGTAGCTTGACGGTGAAAATGAAGTTAAATCGGTTAGGGAATTACTATATGTATATAATGATTTTCGTTATTCTGGTCAGTTTTGTGCCGAATATATGGACCGTATTGTGTGTTCTAATATGTCCGGTTAGACCCGAAATAAACCTTTTCTTTCTTGTTATAATCTGTGATTTTTTTGAAATATGTATATTTCTTGATTTTCAAAACAAATAATATTTGTATAATTATTGAACTGATCTATAAACTTAATATCTAAAACCGCCTAAAACTAAAGTAGTTAGAAATATAGCTATATTTGAATGTATATCAAATGGATCAGGGTGATGAGATAATTTGAAGTCCGACAGGCGTTAACTTGAGTAACAATTGAAATATCTTGAAAGCCACATAATACCATCAGGTGGAAAATTATAAAGTTCAAACTTAACTTAAATTAAGCTTTAGAAATGAAATTCTCTATAAAGAATCAAAGTGGAGAATCTAGTGGAGGCATTTGATTACATTAAAGATGTTTTATGGGCTCATCGATGTACGATATTTCAGAAGTTTTTGGAATTGATGTCACCATACGGCAAATTTGATTTTTTTTTTGGTATTTGACCAAACCATTTTCGTTCACTATTATCGTAGGTCAAAGAAAAATTCAACAATCAACCTCAAGAGGAACACCAAACCAAAAAATCTCAAACTTTATTTTGATAATTGGTTCACTTCAGTAAGCCTTTTTGTGGCTCTAAAATAAATGGGTATATTTTGCCCCAGCACGGTCTGAAAAAGTCGAAAGGGAAAGTGTGAACTAAAGTCCGATTCAGATTTGAGAAGGCTTGGCAGGGGATCGTATGAAATCAAATTCGAAGCTAATATTGGTATTGTCACAGTGCGCAGGCGAGATAATAAGTCAGTTCTATTATTCTCCATTTATGTGGGGAACATGTAAACGTTGGAGTGGAAAAAAAAGAATTGTTGAATTTCCGATACTGTATTTGTATCAAAATATAATCACACATTGCGATAATATAATCGCGTATTCCAAACATGATCTGGGGGAGCGCAAGCACCCGTATCTACGCAGGACGAGGCGTTAAACGCTACGGCGATGTTTTCCAGTTCTACTCAAAGTGTAGAAACCGATTAAACTCCCGCTTCCTCAGAGGCGTCTAGTTCGAAATGCCGTCATTTTGTTGAAGTACCCCCCAAGTCAAAGCGATATGATGAAAACGTATTTGTAAACCCGAACCTGTGTAAATATGCAATACGCACAAAAACTGTTTTATATCTTCTTACACTTAAAATACAAAAAAAAAAACCTATTCGTATATGATAAATAAATATAAATCTCTTATATATACATATGTATATTTTTCTTTGTAATACCTTGAGGGAAAAAAAGAATATATTTGGGTAGATATTGGTCCCTTGGCAGCTGGAGGAAATTAGTATAGCAGAAGCCCTATTTTGGCCATCAGCTTTATACATAACAATTATTGCCAAAATTAAATGAAAATATTTTCGTTCATTAATAACCACTGCTCTCATATGCTAAATATAACGATTTTCGTTAATCTTGGTGGCACGATGCCGAATATACATACATACATCAAATTAACGTGGTATCCAACAAACAAAACTCTTACTTATTTTTTCGAAATTCCAATCTTGTTTATTTACTCACATTCTTCTTTTTTACACAATTATTTTAATTTATTGATATATCTTTATTAGAATGTTGCACAGAAAGATTTTTTATTATAATTTACTCGTCTCTAATATCGATATACATATGTGCATTTCTATTATCAAAATTTTAAATTTGGTTGAAGTTAAGCAAGGTATATCCTGCAGAGTTACTATTAGCGGTACTCAGGCGAGCTCTGAGTATATTAACACGATTTTTTCCATCTGCTACCTTCTTCATTAATTCTCATTTTTCGGAACCTTCGATTGCATCTTGCAATGCCCTCCGTATTAGAAGCTTTTTTGGAACAGGCGAACAGGCGATATGTACATTAGACATCAGGAAGAATACTACCAGGAATTGTACACACCAGTTTTTGAAAATTCTCATTTCGAAGAAATACAAAGTGTAGATGAAATAAACTCAAGGATCACTTCTTGCTTGGTTGTTGATTCTCTATTCAACTTTTGCCGGTATGAGCACTGACGGAGAAAAGACGAAGAGTATCTGGCGACTCGAACGTTGTGGCGAAATACGACGTGTTCAAATTATAATGGTCGGCATTGCGTGCATTGTATTTTTCGTTGCGTTCATTGACATTTTTTACAGCTGAGATCACCTGATCGAAATAGTACGTTTTTCGTCACAGGGTTTTAAATAAACGCACTGTCAAATGGAAATACAGTTGAACTTCCACAACTCGAACTGCTCTAACTCGAAGTTCTCCATAATTCGAACTATTGAATTGGCAATAGAAGTCAATATTCATACAAATTACATTCTGTAACTCGGAAGTCTCTCTCGAAGTTTTTTTGTAGATTATGGTGATTCAAGTTATAGAAGTTGTATTCTTGTGGAAATTTAATCTACTATGTAAAAACAAGACCCCTATCAAAGAATAGTGGTACAGAAAAAGTAAACCTCAGTTTACTGAAAATAATAAACGGCCACTCGACATCATAGAATTGTACCTTTTAGTAGCAGAACACGTTGCAACGACTAGTGAGTGTAGGTAAATTTATAAGTTTTAAACGTCTAGTATACGGAGGAAGCCCCAATGTAAATGACCTAAAGCGAAAAGAATGGGTATGGTAACTAGGATTTCATACCACAGAACCAAACTCCAATATAGGTCTTACCAATGTTGTAAAAATAATTTTAGCTATATACGGATCACTAAATTGTTTAGACCAACGTTTAACAAAGCTAACAACTAAGCTTTTAAAACTATAGAATTTTTGTACATGAGAGTTAGTTAGTTCATGGTCCATAGTAACTCCTAAATCAACAAAGCCGAAAACTTGCTGACTGAAGTTATTTATTACATAGGGAGAAGGGTCAACAGAACTACGAGAAAATTGCATAATTTTACATTTTTTAAGATTTTTGTGACACCATGCAACTAAATTATTTAAATCAAATTGTAACTTAGTTCTTTCGTTATAAGAAGTATATGTATTGAAAAGTTTAACATCATCCGCATATAATAACAAACTTAATTATGGTAGGTGTGTCATTAATAAACAACAAGAACAGAATCAGGCCGAGATGATTAGATTGTGGAACGCCTGAAGTTATGAACATACCCATTTAAGAAGTCTTGGTTAAAACCCAAGAAGATCCAGTTTGTACAAAAGAATTGAGTGGTTTACTCTATCGAATGCTTTACTAAAGTCTGTATAAATACCATAATTTTTCTTATTGTCCCTAAAACTCAGTAACACATGGTTTACAAATCCAAGCAAGTTTGTTGCTGTAGATTTCCGTTTATAAAATCCATTTGAGAAAATGAAATTAAAGGATAATGTCCTCTTGAAAAGTTATTGTCCGATTTGGACAATGAGAGCATTTATACAATGCTGGGCTCCTCTAACTTCACTGGTTTTATGTATTGTAAAGTGAACGAATCAGATTGAATTCAAAATTATTTTATATGTAAAGTAGGTGTGGATGTAAACCGATTTTGCTCATTTCCAATCCGTATCAGCAGGATTTCAATTATTTACACAACACACAATTAGTTGTTAAAGGAAATGATTTCTATAAATTTATAAAAAAAACCGATTAGGGGAGGGACCATTCTAGCAAAAAATATACATACATAGATGCCTTTTCTCGTAGTAAACCGTTTTGCCGAATTTCGCATTATAGCTCTTGAATTGGCAATAGAGTCAAATTACCTTCCAACTTTTCGACCAGGGCATAATACACAATTTAAAATTGTACTATCGAGGCAGAATTTTAAAAGAGTCCCTCTATATCGTACGGAGACGAACAAAAAATATGATATTACACTTGGAATAAATCATGTAACAAAGGCATGGGATTTAGACGTCAAGAGTCAAACAAAAGCAAAGTGCAACAAACAAAATTACGGGACATAGATGTCAAGAGTAAAACAAAACAAACAAATATCGTGAAATGAAATATCGATGGTTCGATGTATCGATGTTTCTTCAAAACCCATCAAAATGAAAAACATCGGCCATTAAAACATCGATACATCGAAACATCGATACATCGAAACATCGATACATCGAAACATCGATACATCGAAACATCAATACATCGAAACTTCGATGTATTTTTGAACTTTTCTAACTTATTTTAAATTTAGTGTGAAAAGCAAAGGAATCTTAAGTTGATACATTTTATTTCACTTAGCATTATACATATGTCTGTTAAAGTTTTTCCTCAATAAATAACAGAATTTCAAACAACGACATGGAAAGTTTTACAGTCATTTCTTTTCGATTTTACTTCTGCGTGATAGTTGCCCTGGGTTTAGAAAACGGTCAACTCGGCACTGAAGTGGCCATAATAATATAAATATTAATAATCCTATTTATACAACTCCGGAAACATAGTATTCATCTCAACCAAAACTCTATTGGCTTCTGATTGGTAGGGGTAACAGCCGATATACACTTTCTCTTCAACCTTCCGTCCCTGTAATTGTAGATAAATTTTACAGCTTACATTTCACCTTTTGGTGGACCAAAAGTTTATTCTGGTTCCAAATCAAACGAGTATTCTGTTTCACACTCATCCGAAGATTCTGTTGTATCAGCGCGATTCTTTGAATTTTTTATGAAACAAAAAAAGGTTTTCTTTTAGCCATATCATCTTTCAAATGCAGTAATTTGAATCTCTCGCAGTAGCCTACGCCAGAATTAAATTGTATAAATAAATCATAAAAGTAACCGCAGTAATGTCCAAGCGCACATTCCCTTAACAAATTCTCCGTATTTTACAAAAATCGAATTCCAATGTAATAAAGCGTATACAAATAGAGGGTTTCGAGTTAATACCCGAAAAAGTGTGAAGGTGTGAAGTCAAATTTTTATATAAAACATCGACATAAAACATCGTTTAAAGGGACATCGATGCATCGATATTTTTAGATTCAAGACATCGATGGCTAACATCGATGCTTTTTGACGAAAACATCGATGTTTCAAAAACATCGATACATCGTTTGCATCCCTATACATAATACATGTTGTAACGAATGTACATAGAACTTTATGCGAAGTAAATAACTAAAACTAGGTATAAAGCTATATTTTACAGCCTTTTGAAAAATGTGTTTTTTTATAAATTTCTATAACTCGAATTGTTTTTGTGGATAATGGTGATTCGAGTTAAAGAAGTTCCACTGTATATAATTTTCTTTCGTCTTAAATGTTACAAACAACCAGTATTATATAATATAATATAATATTATATAATAAAACCATTAAAATCTAAGTAATGAGAGTATAATAACTATTTCTTCAGTTTAGATGAATGTTCCGAAATCTTATGCCCTATTTATATTCATATAACGTGCAGGATTTTGTTATAAGATAACAACCTTGTCATTTGCTTTCTTATATATTTCATATCTTATCTTCATCACCTTAATTTTTTGATAAACATTTTGTAAAGCATAATATAATTCAATCAAATTTCAATATCATACGTTTGCCTTCATCGCTTTTATTACAATATATTATAAATAACTTATTAAATTAGATCACATTTTTTATAGTAACAATTAAGTATAATCAATTATTAGCTTTATAAATTTTTCTCTTAAAATCCTTTAAAAATTCAAGCTTAGCTTTTGTTTGTGGAATATACCTATCTCCCATTATCGTGTCTTCAATAGGATCAAATATCACATTCTGTTGCTCTCGTTGTTTGACTAAAGTTAAAGACTGGACGTGCACCAAAGTTACGATAACTATCAGTACTAGCAGCTGCGTCGCGTTTTGCAAGAGCTTCATTTTGCAGTAAATTCAAAATACAATACAGGATTTGCTCCGATGGATGCAGTTCAAGTACTCGATGACAAATGAACGTACAATGCTTTTACTCTCTTTTATATATATATAATATGCTCAAAACCATTTAACTCGGCATCCGTATAGATCTAGTAAGTACCACAAATGAACAAAATCGGTTCAATACTTTTTAAGTAAAACGATTTCAAACTTATGGGGATATGGGTTTTCTGGAAATTTGCTAGTTTTTTTATTGAATTAATGAATATGAATCATGGACGTGACCACTTCCTTAGCATATTTTCAGACGTCGTTATTACAACCGCAAACTGTTTAACGAGTATAAGTAGTAATTTTTAATTTTATTCAGATACATACATTTGACACATTTATGTATTGATAAGCCTTTTTGTATCAGAAAGTTAAATTGCTCATTAGTTTTTGAAAGAAGCGCCAATCCCCAATTCTTAAGAGGCACACCTAGTGTGAAATTTCAAAAAAAAATCAAATTTCTTTTGTTTCATATTTCGGTAGATTGCACCTTTAAAAATAACAATAACATATTAAAATTTCAAATCGATATCTCAAATAGTTTTTGAGTTATAGCAATTTAAAGAGCAGCCGCTCGGTAACAGTGAAAACGATCATTTTATCTTTAAACGCGTTTTTCTGGAAACAACATTTTCCGAATTTGCTGCAGTGATTACTTAAAAACAAATGATCCGATCATATCGAATTTTTTTTAGATGTTCTATATATAGTTCTCCGTACAATGCTCTATCGATTTTTGATCTGATCAAAAAATCGAATTTTTACCGACTTGATAAAAGACATTTCGCTGGCAATAGATGTCGCTAATTTAGGAATCATTGTATCAGCAAAATCGCAAATGTTTGTCGAATTCTACTGCTGACGAGTGAGTTGCTGAATTAAAAAAAAAAAATAAACCATTTGAAAGTTTTTATATAAACAATTACTGATTACGAACTAAATTATATCTTAAATGGGTATTTTAGGAACCAAATACAAAAAAACACTTACAAAACTTAATTTGAGTGTTGGATCTCCAATCCTGGATAAAACTGTATGGAAGAAAATATTATTAAGGTATATTATTTATGGTTTTAAACTGATTATAAGTACGCATATCTAAAACAGGGTGTGGGGTCTTCAGCTAAGTAAATTTCAGTTCAATCGAGTAGGAGGTCAGTTTTAAACTTTTTTTAACGAAACAAAAAACCAGAGACAATTTTATTTTTCAAACTTGTAAACAATCAGTGTGTTGTTGCGTGAACCGT
Source organism: Zeugodacus cucurbitae (assembly GCF_028554725.1). Lineage (NCBI taxonomy): Eukaryota > Metazoa > Arthropoda > Insecta > Diptera > Tephritidae > Zeugodacus > Zeugodacus cucurbitae. Next base: position 32,312,663 of record NC_071670.1, read on the forward strand.
GTGAGATGAAAAAACTTTGTTGAGCACCTATGCTCGAGTGTGAATTATATAGTTTTCTATTCTATTATTTATCAATAGGCGGGGGATTTATTTAATTATAACACAAGAATTGTAATTGGCAAACAAGTGAAACTTCCGTGAAGGAACTATTTATTGAAATTAAAGCAACATTTCAAACTGATATTGTTCTTAAACCTATTTATCTCGATATACAAACAACGATATTTCAGTTACTTTATCAATTTAACTGAATACAGATAACAAACATTTTTTAAATAGTTGACGAACATTTTGAGACATATTTTTAACCGAAAACCTTTTTAATTGCCCTGTTTTCTTCCTACAAAAAAATTATAAGGCCACATTTAATGATTGAAAAACTGAGCGACACATTTGGTGTCCTTGTCAAACGCACCATTACACTCCCCGATCAACCGTTACATTATATAAGAAGGTCAAAAGCTTTGGGTAGCAACAAATACATATATGCATAACATCAACAAGGCGGGCAAATCCAAACCATAAACCGCGTCATTGCTCTTAACCAATTAAGCTCGTTAACATAAAACACTGATAAAGACTCGTTTTTCGGGAATCGTCGTCATCAACTGTGGAATCTCCAGCATTTAAGGGTTACGACAGACCGATATATAGATATATTGTAATTAATTTTCAAAATTATATATAATTATATTCTTAACTTTTTTCCTCTTCCTTCACCGCAAAGCATATTCATTTAATTTTTGATATATATACGATCACATCGATGTTGAGATTTTAGATACGAACGAAACACGATTGAACCAACAACTCGAAATTTAAACTTATCTTTACTCTTATTCATTTACTCCGCTTAATAATGAAACTTTTGAAAATATCGAATATCAGATTACTGATGATAATTTTTCTGATAACGATGGTGCAAGTACAATGTTTTTCTTCGGCAAGGACACGCGTATTGCGGCAAGTATTAGCAGATCCCATTGAAGGGTCCTTAAGAGCAGAAGCTTTAAGCTCACAGCAGCTAAATCCCGTTAATAATTTAAAACAGAAAATTAAAGCAGCTAATCGCTAGATCGTTAAAATAATTGTTAATAATTATACATTTGTTATGTAATTGTGATAACTTTTTATCTCATGTGATTTTATTGTACTATATTTTTTAACTTTCAAAATATGTGCATAAACATAATTTTTATAAATAAAAGATTGCTAAACTGATTAAATATCTTTTCTTCAAGGGTTATGGTTGTCACCAGAATATAACAAATGGGTTCATATATTTTTAAATTCACTAGCTTTCGGTTTGCCAGAAAGCCCCTAATAGTTTTTTTTACTCTCGCAACATGTTGCAGAGAGTCCTTAAATTAAACTAGTTAAATACATATATATAAACCAATCCAGTGATCAGTGTGACGAGTAGAGTTGAAATCCGAATGTCCGTCCGTGCACCCGATAATTTGAGTAAAAAATTGAGATATCTTGATTAAACTTGGCACACTCGTTTCATAGAACCATAAGAGTGTTGCAGGGACATATTTATATGGATTTTTTTGTGAAAACGGGAGTTGTGCATTGAACGTTTTTTCCACAGAAAGAGCTTTATTCTTGTTGTTATTGCAGTGTAATAAAACGCTATGTTGTTGTAAACACTGATCTATTCCAAGGCGACGAAGTCAATTTGGTAAGAATAGCTAGACATATGACAAAGGACAAAGCAAATGAACTGATGACTCGCAGTAGTCTTTAGCCTTTATTATTAACCCTCTCATGCCCGAATTAAAATGGGCGTAGCAAACATTTTTTTTTTGGGACAGATATATATTAGTCTTAACTCAAATATGAAGTGATACAAATTTCAAAGTCCTACGTATACTGGTTCATTAGTTACAGGATATTGCTTATAGCAAGAACTAAATTATTATAAACAAGTAAGGAAAGGCTAAGTTCGGGTGCAACCGAACATTTTATACTCTCGCAATTTATTGATATATGTATTTTTATTAAGACAACACACAATTTGACCCAATTTGAAAGTCTTATAATTAGGTATATGAGAGCTAGGGGAAGTTATGGCCCGATTTTAGCCATTTCTGGTACAGAAACACACTATTAGAAGAAAAATATTTCCTCTGAATTAAATTAAAATACCTGAGAGAATTGCCGAAATTTTCGGTGAAAAATTACCATGGGGCACTGAATTTTTCATATTCGATATTCGAGACCTTCAAAAATTATAGTCCGATTTCGACAAATTCCTGTAGTTCCTGAGGTATGGTTTTTGACCCATAAGTGGGCGATGCCACGCCCATTTTCCATTTTGAAAAAAAAACTGCAATTTCTTCTGTAAGATTTAGCATTTCTGACGTTTTTCGCTAGTGACGTTTTTCGTTTCAACCTAACCTTTGTATGGGAGGTGGACGTGGTTATAATCCGATTTCAACTATTTTCATGGTGTGTGGTGGGGTACGTAAGAGAACCGACTGCAAAAAGTTTGGTTTATATAGCTTTATTGGTTTGCGAGATATATACAAATAACCGATTTGGGGGCGGTGCCACGCCCACTTCCCCAAAAAAATTACATCCAAATATGACCCTTCCTAGTGCGATCCTTATCTCTCTCTCTCTCTCTCATTACTCTCTTATCATTACTTATTTATATATTTCGCTTTGCTTTAAAATAAAACAATTATTTTTGCGTTTTTGAACACTTTTTGTATAACAACTTTTGTATAACTTTTTTCGCGAAACGAATTTTGGCAATTTCTCTCTGCGGAGAACTCGTACTGAATGAACACATGCACAGCTCATACCAGAAAAGTAACTGTAAGCTTGCACAACACATAATTGAAAAAACCGCTGGTCAAAAATATTTAAATAACGAGCATTAGAAGCCGTTAAGTACAATGTTGCCTATAGGCGACATTGAGCATGAAAGGGTTAATACGCAACTCAGCAAAAAGATGCGCTTAAAAGTATGCAACATATGTATATAAATACATATCCTTCATGAAAGGATACTTTTATAGAAAAGCTTTGCATACTTATATTTCGGGGAATTTAAAATGCACAGACGCACTTAACAAAAATGTGTGAAATGTAAAAAGTAATAAAATTTAGTTTTGTTTTGCAAAGCTAGTCTTATAATAAGAAGAACTTTTGGTGGTCATCAAAACAAGGCCTACATTAAACACTTCCGAAAAGGAACTGCAATAGAAAACTCGTTTTAATATGCTTTTCCACCTGTATCTTTAAATTGTTGTAATTTTTTTTTCGTGGTACTTAAAATATTTGAGCTATACTGTAAGGAAGTATCCTAAAAGTATGTAACGCCTACCTATAAGTTATTTGAATAACATATGTTCATATGTACCGAAACTTCTCAATAACAGCCAATTAGTAACAGGAAGGTTCTGCGTAAAAACTGGATATTGCCTAATTATCGATTTTGAGATTTCCCCTTTTAGCAGAACTGCTAACATCAAACTAAAATGTTAAAAATAAATATAGATTTAAAAAACTAAAAAACACGCTTTTAAACCACATCAAACTAAAAAATTTAAAATAGTTCTTAATATATGCTGACAAAAATAATTAACGGTACATATTTGTATTTTTGGTTAAAAAGCGAGAGTTGCTCAATATGAATCAATTAAATATCGTTGCATCCACGAAACACTTTGTAATTTTTTGAGATGCCAATGATGTTAACTAACTATTTTGCTCATTATCATCATATTGACATATATTACCACTTCCATATCCACCCGGATCCTATTAGAACTTAGTGGAAATTGGTTAACATTACGCAAAGAAATACACGCAATTTCTTTTTTAAAGATTATTTTTATTTATTGATATACCTTTATTACATTTATAAATTACTACACATACTAAATTATTACATATACTCCTACTTAATATCGATATACATTCTAAATCATTCATAATATCTATTATCACAGTGCCAATGTTGGATGAAGTTAAGTAAGGTATTTCCTGCAGACTAACTATTACGGTCTGCCAGAATGTTTTTGAGTTCCTTTACACGATTTACTCCATCTTCTTCTTTCTTGATTAATTCCCATTTTATTGAACCTTCGATAGCATCTTGTAATGCTCTGCGTATTAAAAGTTTTTTTGTAACAGGCGAACACCGAACGTGCGCACTAGATATCAAGAAGATTACTAGCAGTAAATGTAGACACCAGTTTTTGAAAAATTTCATTTCGAAGAAATACGATATATAAATGAAATAACTGAAAGACAACTTTTTGCTTGGTTGTTACTTCTCGACTGAACTTAATTTGAGATATGCAGACTTTTTATACTCGCTCAATGTTATTAACTGTTCGATACCGATATCCCGACTTATAAAAGTTTCGTTAATATCATGCTATTGCTTAAAATACTACAAGTTAAACCACATCTCGTAAATTTCTGCAAATAATTTTGCGGCAACATATAATTCTCCCAACAATTGTGAGTGGATTGTGACGCAAATCTCCAATGTTGTAAAAACCAAAACTTTTGAAGCAAATATTGTTTACTTGCTAAACAGAAATAAAATATATTTATTTATACATATGTGAATTTCACAATGGTTAATAATACGAACCCGTCCTGCTGATCCAATAGTCCATCATCCTTACTTTTGTTATACATTTACTCATAGAATGCCAATTAATTTTTTGTATTTTTCATGGATGTCCGTCAAATCTGGTGATCAAAGTCGCGTCTAGATAATTTTTGTTAGATTGCATATCTGTAATGCGAACACAACACTGTTCCGTCCTCATTTACCGTATTTTTCATTGTATACCGCCGTTTACGGAGATCAGTTCTCACATTGAAGAGTTAACTGATGATGTTCGATTTGAACCGATTCCGTATGACAGATATTTGTCGTTTTATGGTCTATGTTCCATTATTTATGTTTCATTGTATGTTGTCAAAAAATGAAATCTAATCGGAAATTGCTCTACAAACACAAATGAAAGTGAAAACTTTTCAGAATCAACAGCAATTATACCGTTAGGGTGGCTGTTAATCAAGTAATTAACGAACGTGATAATTTGATAAGAAATTATATGTGGTATATTTCACACTAAATTAACAAAACTCTAATAGCACTTTAATGTAATATTTTCCATCATGCACGATTTTTTTGTTTGTAATATAATAACGACATGAATCAAATATTTTTCTTAATTTGACAATAGTTCTATCAGTTAGGACATACTGGAATTAAAATGAAATCAGTCTTTCGGATCCAACATAAATCTAAAATTAATTTAATATACTATTTAAATTTACTTAGCTTAGTTTTCATAATTTTCACTAAACATCCGCTAGTGGCTTTAAAAGTTTGATTTTTGAGGCCTGGAAAAGTAGCTTATCGCTAACGAAGCAATTCTAAGCTAAATTCATATAATTTTGACATTTCATGGATATTTTTGCTTAAAATAATTGATACACTTTTGATGAGACATTTACAATAGAAAAATAAATTTAAAAAAATCCTAATAAATATGTATGTATTAAACGTATATTAGTTCTAGAACTAACTTCGATTCAAAGAGACATGAGCATAGTTGTTTTCATCTTCTTAGGGATTAGGAAAGATTGGTCTGGTCGACCTTGAAATCAGTTTTAGCATTATGTTTCAACATATATTGATATCTCCATATGATTTATATAGAAATAAAAGTAGTGTCACATGAGAAGAAGGTATCATTGTGACAGGTTTCAATCTAAAATGCTTATCCCAAATGTCAAGTATTTTTTAACTTTGGCCGAAATGGATTCTGATACAAATCAATATGTTGGGAAAAATCATAAATTCCATATATCTTATTGATTTCATTTAAATACCAGAATGTCGGTTGACTTGAACATACAAGTAAGCAGCAGTATTCCGACCAAAACAGCCTAGTTGTTATGTGAACTAGCCGATCGAAAAGACGGCGCAAAAACAACAGATCCGAATCATGTGAGATGGTAAATCGTAGTTGAGGACCTATACTCGTGTGAAAAGAAAATAAAAGTTAAATTCTATTTTTATCAATAGAAAGACGTTTTATTTATTATATTTAAGTGAACTGTTATTTGCAAGCAAGTGAAACTTCCTTGTATTATTCTACTTTCACCATTTATTAAAGGTATTATTTCAAACTGATATCGACATAATTTTTGGGTAGCGATCAACCAAAAACAGCAACAAGACGGGTAAATCCAAAATGCTGACATACTCATAAAATACCACAGTTATCGTTACTAACCCTATCCAAATCTTTAACATAAAACGCTGAGATTTCCATATGATTAAGATTCGTTTTTTGGAAATCGTCGTCATCAGCTGTGGAATCTCCAGCATTTATGCATTACAGTGGCGGACAAAACTCTACGTACGACCCCTTTTTCTTAAATTTAACAAATTCTGTAGGATGAGAAGAAAAAGTAATGATGCAGGGTTGTTTTAAATATTATTATTGTCTGACAAATAACAAAAAAGTATAATACTCCAATATTATTTTTTAAAGTTACTCACTCAAAACTAAAAAAAGGCATTGCCAAAAGTCTACATACGTTTTATTAGTTTCACTCTTTTCGCTATTTTTTTCTGCTGAAGCATAACGGTAAATTGCCGATTGTTTCATTTATGTCTGTACTTTGTACTATTCTTGGAATTTATTGCATTTTGGCATTTTAAAAAGTGTGTACGACCAGAAAAATGGCTCCACGCAAAGAAATTTCGGTGGATGTGCGAAATTTAGTTATTAAACATAGAAATAAGAATAAATCATTTGGCGGAATAGCAAAATTTTTATGTTTAAGCAAATCGACGGTGCAGACCATATTTAATAACTTTAAAAAATCAAATTCCATCGAGAGTAAGCCGCGCACTGGCCGTCCGAAGAAGCTTAACCGCAGAGACGTTTCATTCATTCGTAAAGAAGTGAACCGAAATCCCAAAGTTCATGGTACTAAATTGGCCCAGGACATAGCAGAGCGATCCCAAATTGTTGTTCACCCACGCACAGTAACAAGGGCCCTCAATAATGAAGGATTTAACTGCAGAACTCCTCGTAAGAAGCCCCTTATAAGTGAGCAAACCCGGATACTTCGCTTGGAGTTTGCAAAAAAACATATAAATAAGAGAATTGACTTCTGAAAACGTGTTCTATTTACGGATGAGTCCAAATACAACATCTTTGGATACGACGGGAAAGCCAAAGTTTGGAGAAAACCGAACACTGCTATGGATCCCAAGCACCTAATGCCAACCGTGAAGCATGGTGGTGGCAATGTTATGGTTTGGGGAGCAGTTGCAGCCTCAGGAGTTGGAAATCTGGTATTTGTTGAAGGCATTATGGATCGCTTTCAATACAAGTCCATATTGGAAAACAATTTGAAACCATCCGTGGAAAAGTTATGTCTAGGAACGAGCTGGATCTTCCAACAGGACAATGATCCAAAGCATACGTCGCAGGTGGTGAAGGACTGGCTGCTGTATTATGCTCCACGACAGCTGTATTCACCTCCACAAAGCCCAGACTTGAATGTAATAGAACACGTGTGGGAAATTTTGGAGCGAAAGATCCGAAAGCACGATATTAGTGGTGCTCCAACTCTAAAAGAGAAGCTGCAAGAGGAGTGGCAGAAAATAACGCCGGAAGAGCTCGAAAATTTAGTAGCTTCAATGCCTAGACGGTTGGAAGCGGTCATCGATGCCGATGGTGGTCCAACAAAATATTAAATTTTATTATTTAATTTTAAATTTTAATATTATTTCTTTTTTTTAAATTCGTACGTACACTTTTGTCAGTGCCTTTTTTGAACTTTCTGTGATTAACTTTAAAAATTAGTATTGGAGATATATATTATTTTGTTATTTTATATACAATTATAAGATTCAAAACAAACCTGCATCATTACTTTTTTTTCAAATGTATTGGGACATTTAAATTTAAGAAAAAGGGGTCGTACGTAGAGTTTTGTCCGCCATTGTACGTCAGCCCATTCATAAGTTATATATATTGCAATTAATTTTAAAAATTATACATAATTATATTCTTAACTTTCTTCCTCTACCTTCACCGCAAAGCATATTCATTTAGTTCATGATAAATATACAAGTACACTGGTGTTAAGATTTTAATTACGAACGAAAAACGATTGAACCAACATCTCGAAATTTAAACTTAACTTTACTCTTATTCGTTTACTCCGCTTAATAATGAAACTTTTGAAAATATCGAATATCAGATTACTGACGGTAATTCTTCTGATAACGGTAGTGCAAGTACAATGTTTTTCTTCGGCAAGGACACACATATTGCAGCGAGTAGTTCGAGATCCCATTGAAGGGTCCGTAAGAGCAGAAGCTTACTTTAGGATACCACACCAACGAAATGTCGTTAATATATTAAAAGATCGAATTAAAGCAGCTAATAAAGGATCGAAAAGCTAATACATTGCTATACATGCATTATGTAATTGTGATAACTTTTTATATTCTGTGATTTTATTGTAATATATTTCATAATGTTCAAAATAAATATATGTACATTTTATAATTAAAAGATTAATAAACTGAAACCAAAACTAAATTTATACAACATATTTTTAAAGCAAATATAACCATATCTAGTCGTGCATCGCTTAGCTCAATGTTATTTGGCACCTAAAACTAAATAAGATAAGTTATTATATAGAAAATTGGTCAGGATAAGGAGTCGAGTTGAAGTCGATAACTTGAGTACTATCATGGTAGTGCTATCCAATTCGGAACAGAGGATCTTGGTATGGGAGGCAGCAAACCTAACATGTTAAACTAAAAACTTATATAAGCCTGAACGCCATGCGTATCTTCATTTGTACCTTTGGAAATGTTTCCAACAGGTCTACGGGCAACATTGAATCACGATTTTGATCTATTTTATTTGCAAGTACATATATTATAAGAGCATGTCATACGCTGTACGTTCCCCAATTGTAGTACAGTATACTCTCGAAAAGTAAATCGATTTTGGGTAATTTACTTTTTCGAATAATTTACTTTTCCAAATATATACATAAATTATCTGTTTTTATAATATTAAATGCATTTTTAAACTTAAAAAAATCATTCATTTATTTGCTTCAATAAAACATATGGATTTACATGAAAAACATATTTACATTTACATACATACATATGTATTTACTATGAAGAGAACAAATCTTGAATATTCTTTTGTTTTTTTTCTTTTGCAATATACATATTTTCTGACCATTTTTGTACGACAATTCAAAAAGTCTGACACCTGATTTGCATCGTTTTCATTTTTAAACCAGTGGATCAAGTAGGTGAGTTTATTTACTAAAAAGACGCGATAAACAAGAGAGTAAGTGTTTTTGCAACATCGTAAAAAACGCTGCTTGCTTCGTTTCGAATTTTTTATCACACTCTCTGAAAAGTAAATTAAAAAATTTACTTTTTCGAGGTGCATGTGTAATCTTAAAGGTGATTAACTTTTCCGCGATTATTTACTTTCTTAGAATTTACTTTTCGAGAGTATACTGTATTGAGTTTCAGATAAATATATGTAGTTACATGTATCGAAATTATCAATTTGATTGGACTAATTGAGATGCGGATAACTGTCAGGCATTAGAAATATTTTTATTTCAAGATAGTACTTGGTATACACGTTTCGTAGCACCCGGAATGAGTTTTGAATAGTAGATGGTCAAAAACGGGATTTTGTTACGTATGTACTCGTGTGTATGTATATATCGTTTAATATATAAGATATAACAAATAAAATAAACATTAATTATCTCCGCAGCCATATAGTGAAATTATTGCGGGTTTCGTTAATTTAGTTGACCCTAAGTCGAAAATATCGGTTTCAATTTATCGATCGTTTCATCAGATCCAATATTTATCCAGAGCCTTTTAGACCTTAGTAGAACCAGCACATTTTCATACTCTCGAGTACATTTTAAACGAGTTAGATATAGGGTTAGTACAAATCCAGAGTCTGTCATTGAGATATCTTGGTGAAACTATACGTGTTCCTTGATACCATAAGAAGGTTGGTTTCGTAGATGGGCAAAATCGGACCACTGCCACGCCCACAAAACTACCAAAACTATAATTACCAAATCGTCTATAGTCGTTTATTTTAGGTATTTCCTTATATAGTCTAACAATGGAGAAAATCGCATTATACCAAACCAACCTCGCATAAAAAGGTTATGTTGAAAACAAGTAAGGAAGGGCTAAGTTCAGGTGTAACCGAACATTTTATACTCTCGCAATTTATTTATTTAACTTTATTTATATTATATAATGCACAATTTTACCCACATATTCGTCCGATATATGGTTTAAAGTCCATTGAAAGTTGGAAACCCTAATATTAGGTTAGAAGCACCGAGGTCCTCGTGTTCGATATATGGGGCCTTAAAAACCGATATCGGCGATTTTTAGAATGGGGCTGCCACACTATTAACATAGTATTTGTGCAAAGTTCTGCACCGATATCTTCACTAGTACTTACTTTATATATTGTAAAGTAAACGATTCAGATTGTCTTCAAAGTTCTGGTATATAGGAAGTAGGCGTGGTTGTGAAGCGATTTGGCCTATTTTCACAACATATCATTGGGATGTAAGGAAACTATTACAAACCAAGTTTCATTGAAATCGGTCGAGTAGTTCCTGAGATATTGTTTTTGACCCATAAGTGGGCGACGCCACGCCCATTTTCCATTTTGTAAAAAAATCTGAGTTCAGCTTTCATCTGCCATTTCTTATGTGAAATTTAGTGTTTCTGACGTTTTTTGTTAGTGAGTTAACACACTTTTAGTAATTTTCAACCTAACTTTCGTATGGGAGGTGGGCGTGGTTATTATCCGATTTCTTTCATTTTTGAACTGTATTAGAAAGTGGCTAAAAAAAACAACTGCAGAAAGTTTGGTTTATATAGCTCTACTGGTTTGCGAGATATGTATAAAAAACTTAATAGGGGGCGGGGTCATGCCCACTTCCCCAAAAAAATTACATCCAAATATGCCCCTTTATAGTGAGATCCTTCATACCAAATTTTATTTCCATAGCTATATTTATGGCTTAGTTATGGCACTTTATGTGTTTTCGGTTTTCGCCATTTTGTGGGCGTGGCAGTGGTCCGATTTTGCTCATTTTCGAAAGGAACCTTCCTATGGTGCCAAGAAATAAGTGTGCCAAGTTTCATCAAGATATCTTAATTTTTACTCAAGTTACAGCTTACACAGACGGACGGACGGACAGACAGACATTCGGATTTGAACTCCACTCTTCACCCTGATCACTTTGGTATATATAACCCTATATCTAACTCGTTTAGTTTTGGGTGTTACAAACAACCGTTATGTGAACAAAACTATAATACTCTCTTTAGCAACATTTGTTGAGAGAGTATAATGACTAAAAATGCTTTAATTCCGTAAGGAAAAACACCAGAAATCTTAAATTGCATTATGAAGATAGTACAGAAGGGTCACACGCAAATTAGTATACAAAATTTTAAATGAGTGTGGCTCCGCCCACTTATGGGCCAAAAACCATTACGATTACGTTTAAATTAAATTAAACATATATAAAACAATTTTACTCTTTAATTAACCTAAAGATATCAAATTTTTTTATTTCACGAAGCAATCTAGTAGTTTTTTCCAGTCAAATAAATGTTTTCGCCTTCTTTGCCAAGAAGGAGTGTTCCTTCCATAATACCAGTATGCCCTGCACATCAGTGACCAAATTGCCATCTTGGTACCAGCATGACCATGAAAAATTTTTTCATAAAATGTTCGAGCATTAGCCATGCCGGCCAGCTTCTCAAGCTTTTCGTACTATCGCATTTCGGCCTATATCTTTTTACGTCTGCAAACACGTCTCGTTTCCCCCTTCAGATCTCGATATCTATCCCAGCACGGGTTGTGGGCGATTGTAACGATGCGAGGTAGGCAGTCTGCTTTCTCTCCAATTTTTTGACGTTGCTGAAGACCAATTGTTTCGACTGCAGCGGTAAGCAATGAGTTTGAGATGCCGTTCCACAGTTCGCTTATATCGAGATGCTGATGATTGCTCTTGGAGGATGGAGTCATGTGTAGAAGTTCACGTAAGTGAGGAAAGTTTCTGACGGCCATTCACTTGGGAGTGGCCAGGAACGATTCTATTGCATGCTGAAGCAGCTCACGACTTCCGGTCTTATACCAAGTGTCCTCTGAGTAGCCAACAGACAGGCAAGCTAAAGTGAGGAGGCGAATCCCACTTATGTGGTTATGCGTAGGGTTTGAGACCCACCACATAAAAACGAATAACCAATGAACAGAAAGCAACAGCCGCGGATAAGGAACCCCAATTTTGATGTAGACCACTACAAACGTATTAAGGACTATGATTTAAGGGCATGCACTTGGAATGTCCGGACCCTTAATTGGGAAGGTAGCTCTGCCCAGCTGGTTAATGTCCTCGTTAGAGTAAAGGCTGACATCACCGCCATCCAAGAAGTGCTATGGACGGGACAAGGACGGAAGAAGGTGGGTCATTGTGACATCTTTTACAGCGGTCATATAAAAGAGCGCAGATTCGGTGTGGGATTTGTGGTGGGAGAGAGACTCCGCTGTCAAGTCCTGGCATTCACTCCGGTGGATAAACGTCTAGACACAATCCGCATCAAAGCGTGGTTCTTCAACATATAGCTAATTTGCACCCACGCCTTGACTTAAGAGAGAGACGAAGTCATCAAAGACACCTTCTATGAGCGCCTAGAACGTACCTATGGGCGCTGCCTCCGCCACGATGTCAAAATCGTGCTTGGTAATCTAAGGGAACTGTAAGACGGCATATCATGTAAAAAATTGTCGTCTCGCAGTGGAGAGAAAACAGACTGCCTATTGCCATCGACCGAAACGCGTTCGAGGTGGGATAGATACCGGGAGCTGAAGAGAGAAGCGAGACGCATTTGCAGACAAAACAATTAAGGAAACGCTAAGTTCGGGAGCAACCGGACATTTTATACTCTCGCAATTTATTGAAGAAATTTTATTAAATTCGGCATATAGTTTAATAGAATAACGAAAATCGTTACATATGTATAGTATATGTGGACTTAGGTAATTCCTGAACCGATTTCATTCATTTTCACCAACAAGGTACACTATATCCAAGACTATACACTCACTTTATTTTGCTAATATATCTCACATATTAACCAATACATATATGCGGAATAAAGCCCTACGTATTTTTAAAAAACCTATAATTAGATATATGAGAGCTAGGGGAAGATATTATCCGATTTTAATAATTTTTGGAACAGAGACACACTATTAGAAGAAAACACTTTCCTCTGAATTACATTAAATTATCTGAGAGATTTACCCATATTTTCGGTTAAAATTTACCCTTAGGTGCTGAGTTCAATATATTCGATATCTGGGGCCTTGAAAAGTTATTGTTCCTTTTCGACAATTTTTTCACAAGTGGAGCCAGAGATGATATGCACAATTTGTGTAAAGTTTTATTCCGCTATCTTCATTGGTTCCTTATGTATATATTATTAAGTGCAAGAATCAGATGGATTTCAAAATTGAGTTATAAGAAAAGTAGTCGTGGTTGTGAACCGATTTCGCCCATTTTTTATCCATGTTATCAAGGTATCAAGAAAATATTATATACCAAATTTCATTGAAATCTGTGGAGTAGTTCCTGAGGTATGGTTTTTGACCCATAAGTGGGCGATGCCACGCCCATTTTTCATTTTGTAAAAAAAAATCTGAGTACAGCTCCCTTCTGCTATTTCTTCTGCAAAATTTAGTGCTTCTGACGTTTTTCGTTAGTTAGTTAACCCACTTTTAGTAATTTTCAACCTAACCTTTGTATGGGAGGTGGGCGTGGTTACTATCCGATTTCAACTATTTTCATGGGGTGGGGTGGGGTACGTAAGAGAACCGACCGCAGAAAGTTTTGTTTATATAGCTTAATTGGTTTGCGAGTTATATACAAATAACAGATTTGGGGGCGTGGCCACGCCAACTTCCCCAAAAAAGTTATTTCTAAATATGCCCCATCCTTGTGTGATCTTTTCTTCCAAATTTTACTTTTATAACTTTATTTATGGCCAAGTTATGACACTTTATGTGTTTTCGGTTTTCGCCAACCTAACCTTCTTATGGTGCTAAAGAACAAGTCTTCCAAGTTTCATTAAGATATCTCAATGTATACTCAAGTTACAGCTTGCACGGACGGACAGACAGACATCCGGATTTGAACTTTATTCGTCACCCTGATCACTTTGGTATATATAACCTTATATCTAACTCGTTTAGTGTTGGGACGTTGTAGATAATTTCGTCTACCTAGGCACCAGCATCAACACCGATAATAATGTCAACCTTGTAATCCAACGCAGAATCACTCTTGCCAACAGGTGCTACTATGGACTGAGTAGGCAATTGAAGAGTAAAGTCCTCTATCGACGAACACAAACTAAATTTTACAAGTTTCTCAACATTCCCGTCTTACTTTATGGTACAGAAGCGTGGATACGATGATACGGTACTAGGAGGAGGACAGCGGCTACGCTGGCTAGGTCATGTTGTTCGAATGGATGAAAGTGCTCCAGCTCTGAAAGTATTCGATGCAGTACCCGTTGGTGGAAGCCGAGGAAGAGGGAGGCAGAGGTGGAGTCGTTCGGCTATCTGTTGCGATTACAGCTTTTCGACTTCGAACCTTCCTTGATGGATTTTCTAATGCTGTAATCTTGTACTAAATTTGGGACCCAGCGAATTTAATCAGATTCAGGCCGTTTGGCGATGTTTCGTCATGGAGCCTGAATTTTCCGACTGTTGTGCCAAAGACACATTCTTTACCCACCGTAGCGTTAACATCGCCAAGCATGATTTTGACATCTTGGCGGGGCCAGCACTCATAGGTGCGTTCTAGGCGCTCATAGAATTTATCTTTGGTCACATCGTCCTTCTCTTCCGTTGGGGCCTCGGCACAATTTAGCGATATGTTGAAGAAGCTCACTTTGATGCTGATTTCATCCACCGTGGTGAAAGCCAGGACTCGGCGACGGAGTCTCTGTCCCACCACAAATCCAACATCAAATTTGCACTCCCGTCCAACGCACTTCTTGGATGACGGTGATGTCAGCTTTGAGTTGTATAAGGACATCGACTAGCTGGGCAGAGGCACCTTCCCAATTAAGGGTCCGGGCACTCCAGGTGCATGCCCTCAAATCGCGATCCTGAAAACTTTTGCATGGTTCGTCTTCAAAAGTGGGGTTTCTCTTCCGAGGCTTTTTCGATTCTTCATTGGTAATTCGATTTTATGTGGTGGGTCCCAAACCCACGCACAACCGCCGAAACGGGCTTCTCCTTCTCACTTTAGCTCGCCTCCAAACTTGTGTCTGTTGGCTACCCAGACGATGCTTGGTATAAAAGCGGAGGTTGTGAGCTGCTTGAGTCACATGCGCTTGCGTGAACCTTTACATAAGACCCCATCCTCCAAACCATAATATTAACCGCACAATTTATTGTTATCTGAAAAGGATGCACCCTTATTTTCGTTAAGATG
Source organism: Zeugodacus cucurbitae (assembly GCF_028554725.1). Taxonomy (NCBI): domain Eukaryota; kingdom Metazoa; phylum Arthropoda; class Insecta; order Diptera; family Tephritidae; genus Zeugodacus; species Zeugodacus cucurbitae. The sequence goes on from NC_071670.1 coordinate 32,328,278, forward strand.
TCTCGTTAATTGACCGATAACTTCGTTAGAAAGAGACAAGAGCATAGTTGTTTTCATCTTCTTAAGAATTGAATCTGATTTGAGATTTGTCTGATTTCGACATTGAAATCGGTTTTTGCTCAACATACATCGATATACTCATTTGATTTATATATTGTAAGGAAGTAAAAATTAAAGTGGCGTCACAGGAGAAGAAGGAATCGTTGTGACCCATTGCAACAATTTTCAATCCAAAGTGTTTATACCATAAATTTCAAGTATTATTTAACTCTGGCCGAAATGGATTCTGACACAAATCAGTAATGTGGGAAAAATCATAAATTACATATATTATATGTACCTAGCTGATTTCTTTAAATAAATGTTATATTCTATTTTTATTAAAAGAAAGATGTTTTATTTATTACATTTAAGTGAACTGTTATTTGCAAGTGAAACTTCCGTGAAGGAATCTACTTCAACTATTTATTGAAATTAAAGTATTATTTCGAACTGGTATCTATATAAATTTTGGGTAGTGATTAACAAAAAACAACAAAAAGACGGGTAAATCCAAAATGCTGACATACTCATAAAATGCCATAGTTATCGGTACTAACCCTATCCAACTCTTTAACATAAAACACTGAGATTTCCATATGATTAAGATTCGTTTTTTTTGAAAATCGTCGTCATCAGCTGTGGAATCTCCAGCATTTAAGCATTACGTCAGCCCATTCATAAGTTATATAGTATTTCAATTAATTTTAAAAATTATATATAATTATATTCATAACTTTCTTCCTCTTCCTTCACCGCAAAGCATATTCATTTAATTTTTGATATATATATACGATCACATCGATGTTGAGATTTTAGATACGCACGAAACATGATTGAACCAACAACTCGAAATTTAGATTTATCTTTACTCTGTTTCATTTACTCCGCTTAATAATGAAACTTTTGAAAATATCGAATATCAGATTACTGATGATAATTCTTCTGATAACGATGGTTTTCTTCGGCAAGGACACGCGTATTGCGGCAAGTATTAGCAGATCCCATTGAAGGGTCCTTAAGAGCAGAAGCTTTAAGCTCACAGCAGCTAAATCCCGTTAATAATTTAAAACAGAAAATTAAAGCAGCTAATCGCTAGATCGTTAAAATAATTGTTAATAATTATACATTTGTTATGTAATTGTGATAACTTTTTATCTCATGTGATTTTATTGTACTATATTTTTTAACTTTCAAAATATGTGCATATACATAATTTTTATAAATAAAAGATTGGTAAACTGATTAAATATCTTTTCTTTAAGGTTTATGGTTGTCACCAGAATATAACAAATGGGTTCATATATTTTTAAATTCACTAGCTTTCGGTTTGCGAGAAAACCTCTAATATTTTTATACTCTTGCAACATGTTGCACAGAGTCCTAAAATTAAACTAGTTAAATACATATATATAAACCAATCCAGTGATCAGTGTGACGAGTAGAGTTGAAATCCGAATGTCCGTCCGTGTACCCGATAATTTGAGTAAAAAATTGAGATATCTTGATTAATCGTTTTTTCCACAGACAGAGCTTTATTCTTGTTGTTATTGCAGTGTAATAAAACGCTATGTTGTTGTAAACACTGATCTATTAGAAGGCGACGAAGACAATTTGGTAAGAATAGCTAGACATATGACAAAGGACAAAGCAAATGAACTGATGACTCGCAGTAGTCTTTAGTCTTTATTATTAACCCTCTCATGCCTGAATTAAAATGGGCGTAGCAAACATTTTTTTTGGGACAGCTATATATTAGTCTTAACTCAAATATGAAGTGATACAAATTTCAAAGTCCTACGTATCCTGGTTCATCAGTTACAGGATGTTGCTTATAGGCAAGAACTAAATTATTATAAATAAACTAAACACTTTTCTCATTAATTTTTTTTATTTTTAATTACTCTCTTATCTTTACTTATTTACATAATTCGCTTTGCTTTAAAATAAAACAATTATTTTTACGTTTTTGAGCACTTTTTGTAAAACAACTTTTGTATAACTTTTTTGGCGAAACGAATTTTGGCAATTTCTCTCTGCGGAGAACTCTTACTGAATGAACACATGCAAAGTAATCATTCGCGCTTTGTTCGGGGAAGTCTCTTGGCAGAATTACCAATTAACTTCCCGAACTTGACCGGAATGTTGTGTAGTAGAAACTACATTTTTTGGGTGTTATGGTTGAGTCAGCCAAAGGACTGACTCGCTTTGAGTCACCCAAAGGACTGACGGACTATTCTATATTTTACTTTTTTTATACATATTCTAATACTTAAGACTAAATACAAATACTCTTACAATCTAATATTCATCTTATAAACATATGTATATTCCACTTGAGACGCACCACAGATGGTAAGTGTTAAGGTTTTTCTTACATTCTAATTTATGTGACAAATGTCCAGTTGAAAATGTTTATCTTATAATGTAATATGGTAACATGTGTACAACACGCGTGACCCTCGATTCTTAATAGTCACTGTGCCAAGGACATCGGACATATTTGGCTATTAAAATATATTGATGGTGGTATTAACTTGCACAGCTCATACCAGAAAAGTAACTGCAAGCTTGCATAACATATAAGTCTACATAATTGAAAAAACCGCTGGTCAAAAATATTTAAATAACGAGAATTAGGTAAGTACAATGTTGCTTATAGGTAATATTCGCAATTTCTTTTTTAAAGATTATTTTTATTTATTGATATACCTTTATTACATTTATTAATTACTACACATACTAAATTATTACATATACCCGTACTTAAAATTCCTTCAAAATTCATTCTAAATACATTCATAATATCTATTATCACAGTGTTAATGTTGGATGAAGTTAAGCAAGGTATTTCCTGCAGACTAACTCTTACGGGTTGCCAGAAGTTTTTTGAATTCCTTTACACGATTTACTCCTTCTTCTTCTTCTTCCATGATTAAGTCCCATTTCATTGAACCTTCGAGAATATCTTGTAATGCTCTGCGTATTAGAAGCTTTTTTGCAACAGGCGAACACCGAACGTGAGCACCAGAAATCAAGAAGATTACTAGCAGTAAATGTAGACACCAGTTTTTGAAAAATTTCATTTTGAAGAAATACGATATATAAATGAAATAACTGAAAGACAACTTTTTGCTTGGTTGTTACGACTTGGTCTCGACTGAACTTAATTTGAGATATGCAGACTTTTTATACTCGCTCAATGTTATTAACTGTTCGATACCGATATCCCGACTTATAAAAGTTTCGTTAATATCATGCTATTGCTTTAAATACTACAAGTTAAACCACATCTCGTAAATTTCTACAAATAATTTTGCGGCGGCATATAATTTTCCCAACAATTGTGAGTGGATTGTGACGCAAATCTCCAATGTTGTAAAAACCAAAACTTTTGAAGCAAATATTGTTTACTTGCTAAACAGAAATAAAATATATTTATTTATACATATGTGAATTTCACAATGGTTAATAATACGAACCTTTTCTGCTGATCCAATAGTCCATCATCCTAACTTTTGTTATACATTTACTCATAGAATAGAATAATTTTTTGTATTTTTCATGGATGTCCGTCAAATCTGGTGATCAAAGTCGCGTCTAGATAATTTTTGTTAGATTGCATATCTGTAATGCGAACACAACACTGTTCCGTCCTCATTTACCGTATTTTTCATTGTATACCGCCGTTTACGGAGATCAGTTCTCACATTGAAGAGTTAACTGATGATGTTCGATTTGAACCGATTCCGTATGACAGATATTTGTCGTTTTATGGTCTATGTTCCATTATTTATGTTTCATTGTATGTTGTCAAAAAATGAAATCTAATCGGAAATTGCTCTACAAACACAAATGAAAGTGAAAACTTTTCAGAATCAACAGCAATTATACCGTTAGGGTGGCTGTTAATCAAGTAATTAACGAACGTGATAATTTGATAAGAAATTATATGTGGTATATTTCACACTAAATTAACAAAACTCTAATAGCACTTTAATGTAATATTTTCCATCATACACGATTTATTTGTTTGTAATATAATTAAAGACATGAATCAAATATTTTTCTTAATTTGACAATAGTTCTATCAGTTAGGACATACTGGAATTAAAATGAAATCAGTCTTTCGGATCCAACATAAATCTAAAATTAATTTAATATACTATTTAGTTTTCATAATTTTCACTAAACATCCGCTAGCAGCTTTAAAAGTTTGATTTTTGAGGCCTGGAAAAGTAGCTTATCGCTAACGAAGCAATTCTAAGCTAAATTCATATAATTTTGACATTTCATGGATTTTTTTGCTTAAAATAATTGATACAGTTTTGATGAGACATTTACGATGGAAAAATAAATTTAAAAAACAATCCTAAGAAATCTGTATTCTGTATATTAGTTGTTTTCATCTTCTTAGGGATTAGGAAAGATTGGTCTGGTCGACCTTGAAATCAGTTTTAGCATTATGTTTCAACATATATTGATATCTCCATATGATTTATATAGAAATAAAAGTAGTGTCACATGAGAAGAAGGTATCATTGTGACAGGTTTCAATCTAAAATGCTTATCCCAAATGTCAAGTATTTTTTAACTTTGGCCGAAATGGATTCTGATACAAATCAATATGTTGGGAAAAATCATAAATTCCATATATCTTATTGATTTCATTTAAATACCAGAATGTCGGTTGACTTGAACATACAAGTAAGCAGCAGTATTCCGACCAAAACAGCCTAGTTGTTATGTGAACTAGCCGATCGAAAAGACGGCGCAAAAACAACAGATCCGAATCATGTGAGATGGTAAATCGTAGTTGAGGACCTATACTCGTGTGAAAAGAAAATAAAAGTTAAATTCTATTTTTATCAATAGAAAGACGTTTTATTTATTATATTTAAGTGAACTGTTATTTGCAAGCAAGTGAAACTTCCTTGTATTATTCTACTTTCACCATTTATTAAAGGTATTATTTCAAACTGATATCGACATAATTTTTGGGTAGCGATTAACCAAAAACAGCAACAAGACGGGTAAATCCAAAATGCTGACATACTCATAAAATGCCACAGTTATCGTTACTAACCCTATCCAACTCTTTAACATAAAATACTGAGATTTCCATATGATTAAGATTCGTTTTTTGGAAATCGCTGTGGAATCTCCAGCATTTAAGCATTACGTCAGACCATTCATAAGTTATACATATAGTATTGTAATTGTTTTCAAAATTATGTATAATTATTATATATTCTTAACTTTCTTCCTCCACGTTCACCGCAAAGCATATTCATTTAGTGCATGATATATATATACAAGTACATTGCTGTTATGATTTTAATTACGAACGAAACACGATTGAACCAACTCTTCATTTACTCCGCTTAATAATGAAACTTTTGAAAATATCAAACATCAGATTACTGACGGTAATTCTTCTGATAACGGTAGTGCAAGTACAATGTTTTTCTTCGGCAAGGACACACATATTGCAGCGAGTAGTTCGAGATCCCATTGAAGGGTCCGTAAGGGCAGAAGCTTACTTTAGGATACCACACCAACGAAATGTCGTTAATATATTAAAAGATCGAATTAAAGCAGCTAATAAAGGATCGAAAAACTAATCATACACCATTATACATGTACTATGTAATTGTGATAACTTTTTATATTCTGTGATTTTATTGTAATATATTTCGTAATGTTCAAAATAAATATACATTTTATAATTAAACGATTAATAAACTAAAAACAAAAGCTAAATGTTTACAACATATATTTAAAGCAAATACTCGTATAACCATATCGAGTCGTGTATCGCTTAGCTCAATGTAATTTAGCAATTAAAACTAAATAATATAGTGTTATTATATAGAAAATTGATCAGGATAAGGAGCCGAGTTGAAGTCGATATATTGAGTATTATCATGGTAGTGCTATCCAAATTTAGCTATAGAACTGAAGCTCTCATCAAAGGATCTTGGTATGGGAGGCAACAAACCTAATATGTTTAATATACATATCTCACAAACGTTTTAAGTGATATTAATTTTTAATATGAATAGAGGTATTAACTTATGTAAGCCTGAACATCAAGCGTATCCTCATCTGATCCCAACTTATTCGAAACTCTATCAAAAAATGAAACAGCATCAAACAAGTTAATCAAGTCATATTCATTGGAGAAATTGGCTATCAATTAGAGAATTTCAATAATGTAACTTTTGTTATTCTTATTTCGTTTTGATCCATTGATTAAATCAAGGAGTGGCATTGAGGGCAAAACATCACTGTAATTGAGCCTTCTTTATCTTCGTTTAGATGAGAAGGTGCGTTGTCAAAAATAAATAAAACTTTTTCAGGCTATCCGATCGCTTTTAAAATAGGGTTTCATCTAGTTAAATGATAGAATTGTTAGAGGGTATTCAGTTTGTAGTGTTGTGTAGTTACCTGTGGTACAAACGAAAAGTGAAACCAATTTTTGAGTAGAGTTGATGTCATCCGAACAGACTTTGTACTTTTGTACTCCACTAGGCAGTTAAATTGTTTATCGCGGAAGATGCTTCCAATATAACAAGGATTCATATCCTTTCTAAATTTGTTCTGGGCACAATCTAATTTCCTGAATTTTAGCTTGTAGTATAATCTTGAACGACTCTATTAGTTCGGGTAGCGAAGATAATTGTAAAAAACCATGAGCTTAAATTGTTAAATTTTTCTTTTAAAATCAATTCATTGATCAGGTAATTCTTGCTGTAATTTTTAAAGTGCCTTTTCCATTGTTGGAAGTTCCGTTTTTCTATTTTTGCAATTCCACAATTTGTAAATTTTTTTGAGGCAACTGTAGTAATATTAAATTTTATGGATAGAGCTGCAACAACTTCACCATTTTTGCCTGCCTTAATTATTTCAGCCTTTTTTGCTAAGCTCAAAACATTTAATTTTTGGTCACATTATGCAATAAAATAAATATAAACAAGTAAGGAAAGGCTAAGTTCGGGTGCAACCGAACATTTTATACTCTCGCAATTTATTGATATATTTTTATTAAGCAACACACAATTTGACCCAATTTGAAAACCTTATAATTAGGTATATGAGAGCTAGGGGAAGTTATGACCCGATTTTAACCATTTCTGGTACAGAGACACACTATTAGAAGAAAAATATTTCCTCTGAATTAAATTAAAATATCTGAGAGAATTACCGAAATTTTCGGTGAAAAATTACCATGGGGCACTGAATTTTTCATATTCGACATTCGAGGCCTTCAAAAGTTATAGTCCGATTTCGACAAATTCCGATTTTCACAAGTGACGCCATAGGTCATATACAGTATTTCTGTAAAGTTTTATTTCACTGTCTTCATTGGTTCCTTATGTATATATTATAAAGTAAAGGAATAAGATGGAGCTCAAAATTGAGTTACTTGGGATGTTGTCGTGGTTGTGAACCGATTTTATCCATTTTCCACACGTATCATCAGGGTGTCAAGAAAATATTACATACCGAATTTTATTCGAATCGGTCGAGTAGTTCCTGAGATAAGGTTTTTGACCCATTAGTGGGCGATGACACGCCCATTTTCCATTTTGTAAAAATATCTGAGTGCAGCTTCCTTCAGCAATTACTTCTGTAAAATTTAGTGTTTCTGGCGTTTTTCTTTAGTGAGATAATTCACTTTTAGTAATTTTCAACCTAACCTTTGTATGGGAGGTGGGTGTGGTTATTATCCGATTTCAACTATTTTCATGGCGTGTGATGGGGTACGTAAGAGAACCGACTGCAGAAAGTTTGGTTTATATAGCTTTATTGGTTTGCGAGATATATGCAAATTGCCGATTCGGGTCAGGGCCACGCTCCACTTCCCCAAAAAAATTACATCCAAATATGCCCCTTCCTAGTGTGATCTTTTGTTCCAAATTTTAGTTTTATAACTTTATTTATTGCTAAGTTATGACACTTTATGTGTTTTCGGTTTTCGCCATTTTGGCGTGGCAGTGGTCCGATTTTGCCCATTTTCGAAAGCAACCCTCTCACGGTCCCAAGGAACATGTGTTTCATCAGCATATCTCAATTTTTACTCAAGTTATCCGTTACACGGACGGACAGACAGACATTCGGATTTTGACTCGTCTCATCACCATGATCATTTTGATATATATAACCCTATATCTAACACGTTTAGTTTTATAACTTACAAACAACCGTTATGTGAACAAAACTATAATACTCTCTTAGCAACTTTTGTTGCGAGAGTATAATAACGTTCGAGTTTTCAGGAATGCACTATAATATCATAAAATTGCCGAGGTCAGACGGTTATCAAAATTGTAAATTCCATTTCCAGACTGGCAAACCCCAAACGATAGTCGTACCCCAAAAATGATATTAAAACCTCGGAAGATTGTTGTAGTATGTATTAAACATAATGGTGAACGGTGAATAATGAATTAAAATCTTTAAACAACAGGAACTTGTCAGCGTGCCTATTATATTGATAATGAATTGTATGTGTGTTCGGGCTGTTTGACAATGATCGTATGTCCTTTGGCTGATTTAACTGCGGCCATTCCTAGTAGGGATAAAATTGGAATTAACAAATTCATTAGCGCAATAATTTTGTATCAAATTTTGGTTTTCCTTCTTAAAAAGAAATGCTTTCAATTCAGCAATTTTGCTGTTAGCGCCGATAAATTTAGTTGCGTTATCGCAGAAGATATTTGAAGACCAACATATTATTTCAATCATTCGTTTAAGTGATGCCAAAAATGCATCCGTGGACAAATCAGAGACGACTTCTATGTGGACGTAGAAACATACAAATATCGCAATATAAGCTTTATAGGGAGCCTTGGCCCTGATACCATTTAAAATTGTAAACGAATTAAAGCCGCCAACATGTAGGTTGCAAATATACCGTGTAACAAATCCACATTTACTCAGTAGCAAAATAGGGTGTTTCTGGCTTTCAGGAAGATTGGTCAATTCAAGTCTTCCTCCAACTTTTAGTAGTTCAAATCCTTGAGCGGTTTCCAAGAACGGGTTCAAATTTCGTAGTATGCCGCAGCGAAGCAATGTTATGCGTAATCACATACAAGCGATGTGTTAGCGTATCAAACGATATTGATAGCTAATTAGAGAGCAGTAACAGCCGCAAAGAATCAAGAATGCCCAGAGCAGTACGAGTGTAGCAGAGACGACAAACGCTTACAGCGAGTTGGCAGAATAGCGGCAGCGACAAAAGACCGGTGCAATGCAGAGCAGCGATGTACGAGGTCTTGAAGAACTGGTCTGGGTCCAACAGTAAATACCTTACTGTAACTTGAATTTACTGCAATGACCTATTTAATATTAATAACATCAATCATTATCTCTTTAATTTCAGGTGTTTAATTCTTTGTACTAACTGCGGAATTGAAGAGTGCGTCTACTTTATTTGTTTTACATTTTTTGCAGCCAGAAAGGTTCGTAATTTTGGTTCAATTAACTAAAAGAAGAGTAAATCTAACCAGATATAAACATACATATATATGTTTTTTTAAATGTTTTAACTGTATAATCAAATCACAACAAAAAGTTTGGATTCGCAACATAAAATTTAAATAAATTTAATGCCCCAGATGTAGTTTGCCACTTAAATTTGCAAATAAATATCTCCTTATGATGAAATAAATCGAATTTCCAAAATTTCACATATGAGACATATTGTCCAGTTGAATTATTTGCGACCATACTTTATATATTTTGTCAACCGTTGTCCTAGAAGAAAGCAAAGTTTTTCTTTGCCATTTTTCCTGTGTGGTCCACCTCGAGATGGTCTCCATGAAGGAATTTTATTGGATGTAGACTTTATCACGCTATCAATTCCGGTCCGGTACTGCAGGCAATGATGGAAAGTAAGACGATCAACAGCAACGTAATTACACACTTCATTTTCAGGCAGTAGAAATCTGAAAGTGAATAATTAATCTATAGGCAATTTTTACAAGCACTTAAAAATTGAACCTCTTCAATGACGGCGTTGCGAATGACTGAAGCTGAGCCACGCCTAATGGTCTGAACAAATAGACGACGGCACGACACGATGTAGCGACAGATGGTTACAAATATCGCTTTAAAGCCAGTGTCTTGAACATTTCGAAGACGACAGCGACATATCAAACAGCAATTTCATTGTTGCCGTACTGAAACCTTTCACTTCAATAAAATTGACTTATTTTGTTCAAAGTGAAATTTTTTGTGTAAAAAATCTATAAATGGATCGATTTATTTGTTTTAAATAATCATTGTTATTAGAAAAGATATATCAAAATTATGGTACGCTTCTGCTGGCAAAATAACGTCATACGATGAATCGATTTCACTAATTTACACCAACAAGGTACACTATATCCAGGACTATACGCTACACTTCATTTTGCTAATCTCACATAATAACCATATCGAGCCATGTATCGCTAAGCTTAAGGTAATTTACCATCTAAAATTAAATAAGATAGAGTTATATACATACACCAACTTGATCAGGATAAGGAGTCGAATGAAGTCCCGCAAGCGATAACTGGAGTACTATCATGGTAGTGCTATCCAAATTAAGCTATAGAACAGAAACTCGGTACGGAAGATCATGGTATGAGTGGCAACAAACCTAGTAGGTTTAATGTAGATACATATGTATCTCACAAACGTTTTAAGCGATACTGACTTAATTTCCCTAACATTTATTCTTTATCCGCTTATACGATGTAAAAATTAATGAATTTGAATAATAAGCATATAACAGTTTGATTTACGGGTTTGGATATGGTTAACTTACTATTTTTTGTGTTAATATGGTTATAACTGTTTATGCTTATCTTAATTTGTTCCTTATGATCCTACAGGATAGAAAAGCTCTATCAGTTAAGTCATATAATAACCAACTATTGAATATTGTACTATTAAAACTCCGATAAACAATTTGCAAGTACAAATTTTACAAGATCATTACATACGATGTAACTTGTGACTTGTAGTCACGTTCCCTAAGCATTGAATTTCATTCAGATAAATATACATATCGCTCATTTACATGAATAGTGTCATAACTCAAAAAAGTTGATTTTTCAGGAGAGCAGTTTAAAGTTTTCAATTGTCCCTTATTTAGCAAGTATAGAAAAATACCATAAGTGTATTGAAAAAAACTAGTGGCGTGTAATGTATTTACTGAAATGATGAGAGTATACTGAAGCTTTTCCGTGGGCATAAACATACCCCTGCAAGACGGGTAATTTTGAGCTAACATGTTACAGCTGTGTTACTCTAAACATTAGCAAAAATTAATTTGTCTGTTACTTTTGTTCGAAGCGTGGGAAAGAAGTAACACTATGCCCCTACTCGTTCAATGCTCTTCTCACTCTATCCAATTACATTTTGCATAAGTGGCCCCGTTCTACGATAACACTTATAAGGGCTCCTATTGGTCAAGTTTTGACAACTAACAGTCTGTTAATGGCATCATATATTTTCATATTTGGCATGTTATATATATGTCACCTCTGCTAAAGGATATGTTAGCACCTATGTTACCCCTATGTTATTCAGAACAGATGTATTTGTTACCGTACGCGTCATTATTTTGGTTAGAAGTTTGTTACCTATATTTGTTATATCTTTCCGCTAACAGGTAAAACAATTCTTTTTTTTTTTGTTTTTTAATTTATTTTATTACATTTTCAATCAGTACAAAATCAAATATGTAGATAGTACAATCATATAAACTTAAACAGTTAAACTTATTATTAAATTTTTACATTTACAAGTTATTAATATAAAAATTACTTTTATATATAAAATATTATATTTATGCAATTTATGTTCTAATTTAACAATTCAAATGATATATAATCTTATTTTATTCTTATTCTAAATATATGTATATATTTTAACAATGTTGGGTGTGGACTAGGTACACCTTACGCAAACCTGCTAACAACATATAAAGAAATTCCATCCCAGCATCCAGGCATCTAACACCTAAAATAGAAAAACAAAACGAAGGATGAGTATATGGGAAATAATACATAATGGAACTACACAATATACAATGGCCACTAGTATTTACAAAGCTTTTAATATTTATTTTTCTTCTTTTCATATAGAAAATAAATACACTTTTTCACTTTCCGCAGCCAAATTTTTTACTTTTTACTTCAGTGCAACATATTTTTTGAATCAGGGATGGTTACTTACAGTATTTCAAGAGATGTGATGCAAAAAAAGCTGCGAAAGCAATGCAAAAACCAACCAAGAACAACAAAAAACAAAAATCATTCAATTTTGTTAGTGTCAAGAAAAACTTTACACACTTCGATTATTTGACTTGTTAAGCACGTGTTATACAGTTAACCGTACTTCACCGTTACCTATTCTTCGTAAAGGCATGTACAATGAATTTGTCAATTAGTTGGTGATTAATTTTTGCTTTTTTTCATAACTGAATTACCCATTATTGTCTTTTTAATATTCCATGCAAAGGGTTTAGTTTGAAGAGGTCCAACTATTGCCCCATAATCTCCAATGGGGTAAAAACGTTTGAGATCTAACAGCAATGTTTTCTTTAACCCTCTAAATAGTGTAAAATGGCTAAAATTGATCGGAAAATATGGAAATACAAGAACTAAAGCCAGAAAAAGGCCCTAAATTATAAATAAGTGGACATGTACAGTGCTTAATGTCTCGAAAACTTGACCAAATTCCAAAAATTTCGATCAGTGTTCTTACGAAAGTAAGAGTTGTAATTGTATGTGTAAACAGCTGAAAAAGTTTGATTGTGTTTGTGCAGTTTGTTACCTCCGTCTTGCAGGGACCCTGTTTCTGAATTATGTCGTTATTTGTAAAAAATATAAATCAATTTCGCTGACATAAGTTAAATGTGTCTTTAATGCTGAAATAAGCAACATGAAAATTTTAATTCCCTTTTCACAAATATAATTCAAACACAAAATATGTCGTTCTTTCTGAAAAGAAACCCAAACTTTCTTTCTTTCTGAAAAAAAACCATGCCTAATTCTAACAAAACTCAAATTCGTCGTTGCTGTGGTTAAAAAATATTGCAACATAATAAGTTTAATAACGGCACATTCTTTCTTTCTTATTTCATGGATTATTTTTCTACGCATCGGAATGAAATTTTTGTACAATATGAACGATAACATTGCGCATTTCTACATACCTAACTAAAAAATCGTATCGGATAATATCAATATATCCAATAATTCTGTCGATGCAAGTGATGACTTTAGTAAAAACTTAGATATCAAGTATTTAGTCTACACGTTTCTTAGCACCCGGAATGAGGTTTGTATTAGTGATGAGCGATATTTCACTACCGGTGATTTTTTCACTGTGATTGAAAAATCACATATAGCAACTGTGATAAATTTTTTTAAATATCAGTGATTTACAATCGCAATTGCAGTTCAGTAATTTAAGTTCGATCACGGTAGCTATAGAGAAGTTCAATGTTTTTGTTCGATCACAGTACATATACGACTTCAGTAATTCTAATTCGATCATTGTAGCAATAGCAGTTCAGTGATTTTAATTCGATCACTGTAGCAATACGTAGCAGTTCGAAAAGTAACAATCAATGTTCAGTAGCAATATCAGAGTTCGAAAGTAGCAATCACTGTTCAGTAATCACAGAAGAAAATTTAGTTGTGATTTTGATAATTTTGGGTGCGGTGATTACAAAAGCAGTTAAATGTACCTAAAACTTATTAATTAATTAATTGTGATTACGAAAGCAGTTAAATTTTGGATATTGTTAAAATTAATAAAAATGTAAATGTAAAAAATTAAAAAAAAGAATGTGGAGTATAAATTCTCATAAATTCGTTTTTTTTTGTTGTGATCGCAATACCAATATAAAATCACAGTGATTTAAAAATAGCAATCACTAAAATCACAGTGATTCAAAAATAGCAATATCGCTCATCACTAGTTTGTATAATAGATGATTACATTTTTCTCTATGAGGAAAATTGATAATGACGTAAATCTATTATGCAGGGAGTCCCAGAACTGAAATTGTATTCAGAACTACCGAATAATTAATAATATAACGAATATCACATGTTTTAAAAATAGGGCCTATGTGGTCTTGGATGTATGCATATTTGCATATTACTATTTCAGTTCTCATAAATCTACAAAAGTTGACAACAGGGATAAAAACGATGCCAGATTTGTCCCGCTGTTTTAACATTGCTCTCTCCTAAGGCGTTATTTGTCCGTACTTTTTCCGGGGTGATCAAGACCGACACATACTTTTGAATGGGAATCACTACCACTCAATGATAACCAAATATTTTTGGCCGAATTGGATGATATGGACTTGGACAATATCGTTAGACTATTTCCTGTGGGGCTAAGTCATATCTATGGTCTATACCAGCAATCCACCGACGATTTATGAAATTTGTACGAATATCGAACGTTAAATTGCAGCAGTATCGGCCGATTTATGATTGAAAACCGTCGAAAATTGTGTTCAGGGTCTGTACTTCTGTAAGCGTGCCCGTGGTGGCCATGCAAAAGAATCTAGTTTCATACATATTTCATTCATTACTATCCCAAATCGTTTTTGGATTTATTTAAAAAAAACTTGTGTAGCTCTCTTATTGAAAATCCCTTTATAAGGGACCAAAAATAATATTTATTTTTCTGATTTTTAATACAAATTAACGTCGATTCATCTCTGGTTATCTTTGTCAACACTATTTTCCGCAGTCGAACATCAGCAGGTTCTTTAAATTCCAATCTTGGAAACATATGATTTTGATGAAATAAATATGTAAATTAAATAACCTAAACAAAAAGAATACAATGGAAAATAATTATACACATTTTCTGGCTTAGTGGTAAACCTTTTGTTCAACATATACAAATAATTATATCTTCTACACGGAAGCTTAAGTCCTCACTTAGCGAGGTAGTTTTTAAATGAAAATTAGTAAAATATATGAAAACAACATTTAATTTTAAATTAAAAAGAAACAAGTAAGGAAGGGCTAAGTTCGGGTGTAACCGAACATTTTATACTCTCGCAATTTATTTATTTAACTTTATTTATATTACATAATACACAATTTGACCCACATATTCGTCATATATATTGTATAAAGTCCATTGAAAGTTGGAAGCCATAATATTAGGTTAGAAGCACAGAGGTCCTGTTGCTCGATATATGGGGCCTTAAAAACCTATTGTCCGATTTCGGCGATTTTTAGAATGGGACTGCCACACTATAAACGTAGTATTTGTGCAAAGTTCTGCACCGATATCTTCACTAGTGCTTACTTTATATATTGTAAAGTTAACGATTCAGATTGTCTTCAAAGTTCTGGTATATAGGAAGTAGGCGTGGTTGTGAAGCGATTTGGCCTATTTTCACAACATGTCATTGGGATGTAAGGAAACTATTACAAACCAAGTTTCATTGAAATCGGTGGAGTAGTTCCTGAGATATGGTTTTTGACCCATAAGTGGGCGACGCCACGCCCATTTTTTATTTTGTAAAAAAATCTGAGTGCAGCTTCCATCTGCCATTTCTTATGTGAAATTTAGTGTTTCTGACGTTTTTCGTTAGTGAGTTAACCCACTTTTAGTAATTTTCAACCTAACCTTTGTATGGGAGGTGGGCGTGGTTATTATCCGATTTCTTTCATTTGTGGACTGTATTAAGAAGTGGCTAAAAAAACGACTGCAGAAAGTTTGGTTTATATAGCTCTATTTGTTTCCGAGATATGTACAAAAAACATATTTGGGGGCGGGGCCACGCCCACCTCCCCAAAAAAATTACATCCACATATGCCCCTTCATAGTGCGATCCTTCATACTAAATTTTATTTCCATAGCTTTATTTATGGCTTAGTCGCGGCAGTGGTCCGATTTGGCTCATTTTCGAAAGCAACCTTCCTATGGTGCCATGAAATAAGTGTGCTAAGTTTCATCAAGATATCTTAAATTTTACTCAAGTTACAGCTTGCATAGACGGACGGATGGACAGACAGACATTCGAATTTGAACTCCACTCTTCACCTTGATCACTTTGGTATATATAACCCTATATCTAACTCGTTTAGTTTTGGGTCTTACAAACAACCGTTATGTGAACAAAACTATAATACTCTCCAGCAACTTTGTTGCGAGAGTATAAAAAAGATCAATGCATGTTACCTGAAAGGAAGTAATTTGCTTAAAAAGTAAATCCCGCTTCATGAAATATTGTAAGAACAACGTAATAGCAGTTTCTAAAGCTATTTAAAATTTGATAAAACGTTTGGAATTATATTTTATGGTTTCTTTCTGAAGTTTATATTTTCAATTCCATCTTATCATCAATCTCATCGAAATCCTTTATTGTTCAACGCATTCATTCAAATCGTTGACTGAGAATTATAGCTGGAAATTAATCAAGAAAGTATTTATTTATAAGATTTATCCATATATTTTAACGTGATTACCATTTGGAAACCCTCAATTCAGCAATTTGATTCCAGTCCTATTTGCAAAGTATCCTCATCGTGGCTTAAGAATGCGATTGATACTATCCATCAAAATTACCATTTTCGTTTAGTAGATTATTCCAGAATTAGCTTAAAGCATAAAAGACGTCAAAATTCATTTCCATCTTTCTCCTTATTTACCAAAAGTGTGGAGTGTTAAATATGGAACTATTGTATCAAGAGGGAAGACAGACCGATATGCTCGTCACCTGGAATAACGAATATCAGACTTAGTAACTAAATATGTAGACAGAAGGAATTCATTGATGTCTGAAAAAGATAACTGGGGATAGATTAGGTTTCATACACTAACAAGTTTTTTTCGGTCAAATTAGAGATATAATACGATTATCCCATCGACCGTTTAAGTGCTAGCAGCTATTAATCGATTATACACACTACTGGTTCTGACCATCCCGGATAATCGTGGTGCAACTGTACTAAGTATATAAAAAGTTAGTTTTGACGTCGATTTGAATTTTAAAGCATATAATCAAGCCCTTAGCATTCTTATACATCACTTATAACCGAGAAGGTCAGTTTAAAAACAACGGAAATTTGTATATTCGTTATATGGTATTCCATAGAGGTTTCCGCGGTCTGTTCGCTGTTAAACATACAAAAATATATCATTTTATATGCCAAATAAAAACAGTGAATCATAAGACTGAGTAATTTCATAGATATATGCATATATTCCAAAAAATATAAATTTTTACCAGCTCTCCGAAATACTGTGATATATATTCACTTCCTCTTTTCTTTCGATATATGTAACGATGTTTCATACTCTTCTTTAGAGATTATTCATAGTCTTCTTCCTGTCGATCTAGGAAATTCAGCGTTGATTTAAACACTTTTCGCAAAATGTTTTTTTTTTGTAAAGTAAGCTTGTGAAGTAAGCTTTTTCAGTAGTTCTGTAAAGACCAAATTCAGTACTTTTTAATTGCAAGGCAATATAGAGACATTTGCCATCATATATAAAAACACCACTTAAACCACATTTTCAAGGAGACAAGGAATATTAGATTTTAATGATTTTTAACAATATTAACTTTATTATTTATAATTATTTTACTTTTCTTACACTACGTACAATTATTTCTATAAAAACGCATAATTATTTACAAACAAATGAACACTATTACATAATGTATTTAAGAACAGCAATATATTTAACTACTAATGTTTGTACCACTTTCTATTTTCAAATCGATCTGTATTTGCGAATCTAATTCTTTCTTTTAATACTTTAATGACTCCTGCATTGGGTCTTATATACATGTCCGACTTAATAGAATCTCTCAAAGTATCTTCTATTAAGGGTAGACCGAAAACGTTGAAACACTGCAGGAGCATTAAGAATGCCATCATCATAAATTGTATTTCCGAACACTTCAAGTATTTCATTTTAAATTATTTTATTTTATTTTTTTGCTTTGAAACCACAGTATATTGGCGATAAAAATATGGCGGAGTAATGAACTCAGTTGCTTTGCGATCTTAACTAACTGTTCACTGTCGCAAACCTCGTTTATATACCCATGAACTTGATTTCACCCAGCAAGAAACAGTTGTTCTCTGAACTGGAAGGAGAGAAGGCAGTTTTAATAAAAGTATTTTATTTTGAAATATTTTTTTTCCTAAATTTGGAAAACAATTTAAAAATTCTTGTTCATCCATTTTGTTTCATTGATAGATGATCTTATTAAAATGACAACTTAGCATTTAATTTTTGTAAGTTATTCTGCTGAACTTTTTCAGCTTAAGCAATGGGTCTGATTATACTTTAGGCCTTGATTAGTTGACCTTTGTATGGCATATCTAAGTCGGGTTCAGAAAATATAGCACTTTGAGGGTAATTGTGAAACTATTCTTTAAAAAAATAAATATATTCATCCAACATAAAATATCGTTCCTTTGAGAACTTTTGTTAGTCCCCCTACAAAGATTGAGTTCTGAATAAGCACAAACCGCAACAAAATATGAAGCCATGAATAAGAAATACTGGTAATATTAATAATAATACTTAGAATATTAATATGCGTCAGTAAAGAAATTAAAATGAGAGAGTGAGTAAAGTGTGCTTTTGCGGATTTGAATCGAATTTCTCACATCCAATTATGTCCATACAAGGCATAAAAAAGTTATAACTTACATTACGATGTGAATTGGAAGGATACAATTTTAATATGCATAATAATAGGTCTTTAACCAAATGTAGACGAATATATGGAACAGATAAACTTAGTTTCAGTTACTATGAATTTATTACCAGTACCTATACCATCTGATCCGTTATTATTATTAATAAATGCTTACAGATAAATATAAAATTTCATTTTCTTTTAAAATTGCATTTAATTTTTCTTATTTTATTAAATTTATTTATCACAAATAAGAGACGGAATACATGAAGAATATTAAAACAGTTACATAGAGTCGACGGGTATTTTTACCCTTTTTATTTATCACACACAAAAAGTGTCTAACATAATAACTTGATAAATAAGTTTAATCTTAAAATAGTTTAATACATAAAATCACAGTTCACAAATTGTATAGATTATCACAATACGCTGGTCAGCAGTTTAACAATGAAAATAAAATTAGTATCCTTATAAGTATATCCTTCAGTTTTTTGGTTTTCGATTAGCTGCTAGTAGTTTGGCTTTAAATGACTGAACGGGTTTTAAGTTTTGCCGCGTATAATTTGCAGCTACAATTGAACCCTCCTTTGGATCAGATATCAATCTTCGTAGTACGTGCTGTTGTATATTTACAGACTGCACAATTGCTAAACAAGCCAGCGCCATTAACAAAAGCAATTGTAAATTCGATTTTTGTAAAAGTTTCATTTTGAAGCACCCCGTGAACACAATATAGACTCGTAAAAGGAATGAATAATAAAATTGTGAAATGTTCAGACAACTTCTCGTTTTCGTATTTAAGTTCTAACTGAATAAACAAGTTTATAGTTAGCTCTTTTATAGAAATCACTTTCGAAATCATGATTTTATTAATGAAAACATAATGAGGTACCACTCTCATAAATATATGAGTAATATTGCGGTAAGTAGGAAAATTGAATAATGACGTAGTAATTCCATACCGCAGCTTCCGAAATGTTCACACATGTTTTATATATTATGTAATCCACACAAGAAAGTAATATTTTCTATTTGAATGGGTAGTCGACGGAGCCATGAACATTGTATTACACACCAAATATGGCAATTCTATTTTATTACGTATTCCTTGAGTCAGATGGCATCGGCTTCAAGGTTATGTTATATACCAAATTTAAATGATATTCAAAGTGTAGCAGTTAAAGTTGGATCAATCTGAATGTTGTTTCCAAGCGGTTAGAAACTACGATTACCGGCATCCGATGTCATCCTGTGACACTGAGTACTGAGGCTCATTTGGATTTAAATATTTTTTTAATTGGGTAAAAGGCGTGTTTGTAGTCCGTCTTCTTTCCGTATTATCTTTACGGTGAATTTAATGCTTCTGGAATGTGATATATAAATACATTAAACGTATGAGAGGACGGGGATGCATCCACTTTTTATACTCTCGCAACAAAAGTTGCTAAGAGAGTATTATAGTTTTGTTCACATAACGGTTGTTTGTAAGTCATAAAACTAAACGAATTGGATATAGGGTTATATATAGAAAAATGATCAGAGTGAAGAGTCAAAATCCGAATGTCTGTCTGGCCGTCCGTCCGGCCGTAATAATTGAGATATCTTAATGAAACTGGGAACACAAGTTCCTTGGGACCGTGAGAGGGCTGCATTTTAAAATCGGACCACTGCCACGCCCACAAAATGGCGAAAATCGAAAACGAATTGGGTGAAATTGTATGCTATCTTAATAAAAATATATCAATAAATTGCGGGAGTATAAAATGTTCGGTTGCACCCGAACTTAGCCTTTCCTTACTTGTTCAAATAAATTTTATAGCAGACCCCCTTCCTACCGTTCTGTTATTGGATTTGGGTTAATATTTGGTTGTGATTTATGGACAAATATCCAAGTTCGTTCTTTGCTGGTAATAACCACTATCTATAAAGTGCTAAGGAATATGTGTAACAAGCTTTACTACTCCTACTCATTTCGATATATAGAAATTTATATAATATATTTTAATTAGTTATGGATGTTATGACAATATATTGCTAGAATATGGTAATTGCCTGATCGTCAGATAAAAGATTAAAAAAGTCTACAGAATCAAAATTTAATTCAACTGAAGTAGCACATAAATTTTAATTACGTAAAGGGGAAACGGAGTAAAATATTGTTCTATTTCACTCATTTTGTTCAGCAAATTTTATTATGATATCTACCGATATACAGGTTAAAATCCAGAAACAATGATTACTATGTAATTATTTCATAGAAAGGTAGAGATCGATACATATACAGTGTCGGACAAAACTCATTGGACTAAATCGAGTCTCAGACATATTCTATCATAACTTTTTACATGGATGCATTAGAAGAATATTTTTTTTTGCAAAAGAAAGATCGCATATTCTATATTAAGAAACAATTCAATTTTATTTTTCAACTTTTAATGACAATTTATAACTTATAACAGAAGGGAAAAAAGTAAAAAATTCTCGCGACATAACTCATTGAACTTTAGCTGAATATGAAAATAAATTCGTTTTATAATAATATTTTATTTGGTAGCCATTATTTTTAATGATTGCAGCACATATTTTAGGCATAGATGAAATTAAATTAATAATAGATGTATCATTTATTCCATTCCAGGCTTGTTTCAGGGCATCAAATAGCTTGTTTTTATTACCGTGGACCTGTTCCCTATTAATCTGCCTGTTGACAATTTCCCATAAGTTTTCAATCGGGTTTATATCAGGAGACTCGGCGGGCCATGTCATAACACAAACTTTTTCTTCCAAAAGCCAATCCTTCACAATTTTTGACGTGTGTTTGGGGTCATTAACATGTTGGAACTGCCAATCAGGCGGCATTTTTTGGATAGCGTGGGGTAACATTTGGGTTTGCAGTATATTTTGATATTGGAACCTATCCATGTTCCCTTCTATTTTGAAAATAGGTCCTACTCCCTGCCAGAGAAGCATCCCCACATCATTATGTTACCCCCACCATGCCTTACGGTACCCTGCAAGTATCGACGGTCTAAACGCTTTCCTGTTGGTCTTCGTACACGTGTCATTCCATCAAAGTTCTCCAAATTAGATTTGGAATCATCTGAAAACAATACTGACTTCCATTGCTCCAAATCTATCTATCTAATGGGCAAAATCGGTAAAAACAAAACATTCTGCAGTCGTTTTTTTAGCCACTTCTTAATACAGTCCAAAAATGAAAGAAATCGGATAATAACCACGCCCACCTCCCATATAAAGGTTAGGTTGAAAATTAGTAAAAGTGGGTTAACTCACTAACGAAAAACGTCAGAAACACTAAATTTCACATAAGAAATGGCAGATGAAAGCTGCACTCAGATGTTTTTACAAAATGGAAAATGGGCGTGGCGTCGCCCACTTATGGGTCAAAAACCATATCTCAGGAACTACTCGACCGATTTCAATGAAACTTGGTTTATAATAGTCCCAATGACATGTTGTGAAAATTGGCCAAATCGCTTCACAACCACGCCTACTTCCTACATACCAGAACTTTGAAGATTATCTGAATCGTTTACTTTACAATATAAAAAGTAAGCACTAGTGAAGATATCGGTGCAAAACTTTGCACATATAATGTATTTATAGTGTGGCAGGCCATTTCTAAAAATCGCCGAAATCGGACCATATGTTTTCAAGGCCTCATATATCGAACATGAGGACCTCAACAACCTTTATACAATATATATGACGAATATGTGGGTCAAATTGTGTATTATAGAATATAAATAAAGTTAAATAAATAAATTGCGAGAGTATAAAATGTTCGGTTACACCCGAACTTAGCCCTTCTTTACTTGTTTTATACATACATCTACAAATATTCCAAGAAATATAAATTCCCCGAAATACTGTTCTAGTATATTTACTCCCTGATGATTCATACTCTTCGCGGTATATTTAGAGATGATGATGGTTTTAATTTACATTGTGAAAATTCCAAAGCCAAAATATTAAATGTTTCCTTTAGATGGAAGAAAACGCAGAGTTTCAAATAGAGAGCAGTTGGCTTAAAATCTATCAACTGGAAGTTGTTATCGGTTTCGTTTTCCTAAAAATCTACTATGTAATTTGGTCAGGATTCATGGCTTAAAAAATCCCTTTTTGTTAAGTAAGCTTGATGATTTTTCGTTATTTTTACAAAGTCAATATTTTTTTAATTCCAAGGAAATAGAGAGACATTTGCCATCATATATGTATAAAAACACCACATAAACCACATTTTCAAGGAGACAAGGAATATTAGATTTTAATGATTTTTAACAATATTAACTTTATTATTTATAATTATTTTACTTTTCTTACACTACGTACAATTATTTCTATAAAAACGCATAATTATTTACAAACAAATGAACACTATTACATAATGTATTTAAGAACAGCAATATATTTAACTACTAATGTTTGTACCACTTTCTATTTTCAAATCGATCTGTATTTGCGAATCTAATTCTTTCTTTTAATACTTTAATGACTCCTGCATTGGGTCTTATATACATGTCCGACTTAATAGAATCTCTCAAAGTATCTTCTATTAAGGGTAGACCGAAAACGTTGAAACACTGCAGGAGCATTAAGAATGCCATCATCATAAATTGTATTTCCGAACACTTCAAGTATTTCATTTTAAATTATTTTATTTTATTTTTTTGCTTTGAAACCACAGTATATTGGCGATAAAAATATGGCGGAGTAATGAACTCAGTTGCTTTGCGATCTTAACTAACTGTTCACTGTCGCAAACCTCGTTTATATACCCATGAACTTGATTTCACCCAGCAAGAAACAGTTGTTCTCTGAACTGGAAGGAGAGAAGGCAGTTTTAATAAAAGTATTTTATTTTGAAATATTTTTTTTCCTAAATTTGGAAAACAATTTAAAAATTCTTGTTCATCCATTTTGTTTCATTGATAGATGATCTTATTAAAATGACAACTTAGCATTTAATTTTTGTAAGTTATTCTGCTGAACTTTTTCAGCTTAAGCAATGGGTCTGATTATACTTTAGGCCTTGATTAGTTGACCTTTGTATGGCATATCTAAGTCGGGTTCAGAAAATATAGCACTTTGAGGGTAATTGTGAAACTATTCTTTAAAAAAATAAATATATTCATCCAACATAAAATATCGTTCCTTTGAGAACTTTTGTTAGTCCCCCTACAAAGATTGAGTTCTGAATAAGCACAAACCGCAACAAAATATGAAGCCATGAATAAGAAATACTGGTAATATTAATAATAATACTTAGAATATTAATATGCGTCAGTAAAGAAATTAAAATGAGAGAGTGAGTAAAGTGTGCTTTTGCGGATTTGAATCGAATTTCTCACATCCAATTATGTCCATACAAGGCATAAAAAAGTTATAACTTACATTACGATGTGAATTGGAAGGATACAATTTTAATATGCATAATAATAGGTCTTTAACCAAATGTAGACGAATATATGGAACAGATAAACTTAGTTTCAGTTACTATGAATTTATTACCAGTACCTATACCATCTGATCCGTTATTATTATTAATAAATGCTTACAGATAAATATAAAATTTCATTTTCTTTTTAAATTGCATTTAATTTTTCTTATTTTATTAAATTTATTTATCACAAATAAGAGAAGGAATACATGAAGAATATTAAAACAGTTACATAGAGTCGACGGGTATTTTGACCCTTTCTATTTATCACACACAAAAAGTATCTAACATAATAACTTGATAAATAAGTTTAATCTTAAAATAGTTTAATACATAAAATCACAGTTCACAAATTGTATAGATTATCACAATACGCTGGTCAGCAGCTTCACAATGAAAATAAAATTAATATCCTTATAAGTATATCCTTCAGTTTTTTGGTGGTAGCTTAGCTGCTAGTATTTTGGCTTTAATTGACTGAACGGGTTTTAAGTTATGCCGCCTATAAATTGCAGCTGCCATTGAACCCTCCTTTGGATCAGATATCGCTCCTCGTAGTACACGCAGTTGTATATTTGCAGACTGCACAATTGCTAAACAAGCCAGCGCCATTAACAAAAGCAATTGTAAATTCGATTTTTGTAAAAGTTTCATTTTGAAGCACCCCGTGAACACAATATAGACTCGTAAAAGGAATGAATAATAAAATTATGAAATGTTCAGACAACTTCTCGTTTTCGTATTTAAATTCTAACTGAATAAACAAGTTTATAGTTAGCTCTTTTATAGAAATCACTTTCGGAATCATGATTTTATTAATGAAAACATAATGAGGTACCACTCTCATAAATATATGAGTAATATTGCGGTAAGTAGGAATAAATTGATTAATGACGTAGTAATTCCATACCGCAGCTTCCGAAATGTTCACATATGTTTTATATATGGTGTAATCCACACAAGAAAGTCATATTTTCTGTTTGAATGGGTAGTCGACGGAGCCAAGAACGTTGTTTTACACACCAAATATGGCAATTCTATTCATAATTGTATGAAAATCCTTTTTTCTCATTTGTAGCACCAAGATAAATAATTATCAGCTAAATTAATTGATACAACATACAAATTTACCGGTATAGAGTAAGCCAAAGTACTGAGGATCATTTGGATTTAAATATTTTTTTAATTGGATAAAAAGCATGCTTGTAGTCCCTGATATATAAATACATTAAACGTATGAGAGGAAGGGAATGCATCCACTTTTTCAAATAAATTTTATCGTAGACCCTCCTTCCTATTGTAATTGGATTTGGTTTAATATTTGGTTGTGATTTATGGACAAATATCCGAATTCGCTCTTTGTTGGTAATAACCACTATCTTTAAAGTGCTAAGGAATATGCGTAGCAAGCTTCACTAATCCTACTCATTTCGATATATAGAAATTTATATAATACATTTTAATTAGTTATGGATGTTATGACGCAACATATTGCTAGAATATGGTAATTGTATATTCTCTAGATATTCGTGGTTGTAGCTACATCTCCTGATCGTCAGATAAAAGAATTAAAAAGTCTACAGAATAAAAATTAAAATTCAACTGAATTTTAATTACGTAAAGGGGAAACGGAGTAAAATGTTGCTCTATTTCACTCATTTTGTTCAGCAAATTTTATTATGATATCTACCGATATACAGGTTAAAATTCATAATCAATGATTACTATGTAATTATTTCATTGAAAGGTATAGCTCGATAGATATATGTAGTTTGTGAAAAAATTTTACAATTCTAAAAACAGAGGACATGTTGCTTGCGGTCACGACTTCAAAATCGAATATTATCCTAAACTTAAATTTAAATTAGGTTCTTGTTCTAGTTTAAACCACAATATATCGATTAATAATAACCGTGAAATCAACCGATTTCGTTTCAATTTTATCGAATCGAATTTTTTTTTTTAATTATTATTATTATTATTTGACCTTTATAATATATAGATTTTTATTATAATAAACTAGATTTGTATGCTTTATTGTTTACTTTAGCGAAAGAAAAAATATTAAAAGTGAAAAAATATACATAATTTAATAAATTAACAGAAATTGTTTCAAAAGGCAATATAAAATCTTTTGGATCCCTCAATTTGGTGGACGGGCATATATGTATATGGGTGTGTAAAGTTGAATGATTCCAATACAAGCAAGTGTATAAATAAACAAAATAAACAGATTAACTGAACTAAACGGTGAATGAAAAAAAAAAACAAAACATTTGAATATATAGGGAACGTTATCAGCACTGCCGTTGAGAGCATGGCATTCCTCAGTATAAAGTGCACATGTATCTGTGTATAATGTATAATATATAAAATATTACTTCATTTAAGTGTGATGATTGCAAAGTAAATAATTATTTGCAGATATTTGTTGTACGCATGTATAAAACACTTTCAATCAATGTGAGTTCAAGTGCACTGCACTGATAAGAATTGCGAGCGGTCAGTGTAAAGAAGGCGAGACCAACATTTTAGTCATTGTTAATATACTAAAGAATCAACAACACAAAAGAACGCGAATATTCAAAATATAAATAAAATTGGTGAACAATATTAAAGACGGCAGAAAAATGAAATTACTATATTACCTAGTTGTGCTGTTTCTAATCGGAATTAGCGGTATTGTGCAGTTTGAAACCAATCTCGTTACTAGTAAAGTGATTTTTTATACTAACAAAAATAAAACTAAGGAAAGCAGCATATTTGCAATACATCGACGTAAATGCCGTTACGCAATGGATCATCTTGGTCGTTGTCGTAATGTAAGCCACTGCACAGATAGTAATATAAAATCTTTAATTTAATGCGTTGCTATTTATAGTTTGCATAAGCACAGCTGTAGACGAAATCGGAAGTTGTGAGCGTAAACCCCCCAAGTGCTTCGATCCACATACACAACGATAAAAGTGACAAATTATAGTGTTGCTATGAGATTGGAAATTTCTAATTTTTTGCTATTATTTATAAAGGCATTACATTTATCGCTTTGCCGCCACTGATGAAATAGCCAACTAATAAAATACAAATATGTTATAATACATGTTGTTTTTGTGAAATTTCTGATATTCCAAATAGACGTCGCAGCCAAACAAGCTGATAAGAACTTCATTTAGCATGTGCCCGCTGTAGTGCAAACAAAACAAACTTTGTACAACCTTTGGAAAGCTCGGAAGCGGCGGCGACGAAAATCGCGTACAATGACTCACTAGTGTAGACTGAATTTCACCGCACTGCGAAATGCCATTTTACAAAAATAGCCTACTTCTACGTAAAAATCAGTGTGTTTAGTGTGTTTGCATAATAAATATTTGGCGTCGAGCTGTTGCCTCGTCGCTAACACGACGCTAACGGTGTTAATTGAGGGTTATGCAAAGTAACCCAGTTCCTGATTATTCATGGCATCGGCGTAATGATTCTTTCGTAAAGAAAGGCGCGTCAGTTTTAAGGGAGCATCGAAGTGATTCCCCCATAGGTATTTTGAGAAACTGATATTACAAAAATAACTTTATTTATTAACGTCAAGAATTCATCAAGAAGCGTTATATTTGAAACTATAACATTAAGTGTTAAGTTGTTTTATGATTTAAAATGCGAAATTAAACTTCAGAATTCATCTGTAAACTGTAGTCCCATAAATCATAAATTTAAAGCGGAATGCGAAGAACTAGTGCAGGAATATATGTTTTATACATGCTTCTTGTAAAAATATTTAGCTTAAGAATGTTATGCTTACTGTTCAAACATTCATCGAAATTGCATGTTTTATACAAAATCATGCAAAACAATTTAAGTCACAAATTATTTGTTCCCAAATTAAATAAAATATTTAGAGCAATTAGTAAAGTTTCGTTGTTGAATTTATCAACTCGAACACAATTGAGTGCTTCAGTGCATACTGGGTTCACCTGACTTTTTATATAAAATGCTATTTCATGCCGACATAGCAAAACAGTTACAGCAAATGACGAAAATTTAGACATTTTATTATTCTTAAAAAAATGTTTTTAAATTTTTATATTTTCGCAGAAAAGCATTCATATTTATTAATACAAATAAAGTGTACGAGTATAATATACACAAGACATTATTTATATATGAGCAAGTTGCTATCTAATGGAGCCATTAAATTTTACACCACAAAATTATGTACTGAGAGATAAATATTGAAAATGATTTTAAGAAACTTTTATAAATTTCGGTTTCCCCAAATCAATAATGTGTGTGTTTTAATACC
Organism: Zeugodacus cucurbitae; assembly: GCF_028554725.1. Classification (NCBI taxonomy): domain Eukaryota; kingdom Metazoa; phylum Arthropoda; class Insecta; order Diptera; family Tephritidae; genus Zeugodacus; species Zeugodacus cucurbitae. Next base: position 32,356,775 of record NC_071670.1, read on the forward strand.
AACGGTTTTTGATTGTCTATGATCAATCATCAGTACTTAATAATATTAAAACAGTGTGCGGTGAAGTATGATCGATCGTTTTTTTTTCAACTATTAGTTTTCTATATATAATAGTAAGTTTGCTTTGAACCTGAAGTTTTACCTCGCCCACCTCACGATGTGTTCTCTTTCAACAAGTCTTTATCTTTTTATCGCTGAAATGAGAGTATTTCTGAGCACTTTGCATTACCTTTCCATTGTAAATGTCAGATATCTAATTTCTTCATTCATTATCTACTATAGTTATTGCAAATAAATATATATATGTATATGAATTTATTCAAGACAAATAATAATTTAAAAACGATTTGCATCTTCTGACTCCACAAACACCTGATATCGTAATATTTGTATATATAACGATAATAACGTGATATTGTTGTTCAATCCTCAGGCCATTTAAACAAACACTTTTTATATTTTTTTTACGGGAGATTGTCCAGGTTTCGTTTTATAAAACATCATACAAATGTATCTAGCTTTTCATATATAAATACACTGCACAAATCTTCCGAATGTGCTACAATATTACTCATAATCTTTAACAAATTTCTTCCTTTTTAATAGCTTAGTTATAAATGGTTCTAAAAAGAAATTTGTTCGCATAGTAGTTGGTACTACCACATTGGAGAAGGACAGTCAATTCGGCCATATTATCCAATGTTCAATGGGTTTTCTTTTCTACTTGCTTTGATATCCGCGAAAAAAAAATTCGAAATTATGTTTTATGAGAACCATCCTTAAACTGTTAAGAGTACAGTATATGCAAATGTTACGAAGTAACCATTGTTCACATCGACGAAAAAGTTTTAATAAATTAAAAAGTAACAATTCTTTCAAAAACGGTGGGTAGGTAAGCTTCATTGCCGAGACTTTAAATTAGCATCCACTCGACATTATCATAAAATGTCTTTATATACGAGAGAGTTTTCATTATTACCCAATATCGCCACTAAAGTTCAATTACTTTCAGATATACTATAATTTGGAATACGTAAAGGAACAAGTTCCGATAAACTACAGTTGAACTTCCCTAACTCAAATCACAATAATCCACAAAAACACTTCGAGTTATAGAGGATTTCATTAAAACTTAAAATTTTACAAAAAGATGTTATGGAAGGAAATTTGGCTTCTAAACGCTATTACCAGTTCAAGAGTTGAGTTATGGAGATCTTTGACTTGCAGTAATTCGAGTTATGGAAGTTCCACTGCATATACATTTTTGCTTTTATGCTGCGGTGGTTTTGAACCCTCATACAAAAGAAAAAATATTTGAGAAAGTGTTCGGTGAAGGATTTAAATTGTAAAGCAGTTTATGAAAATTTTTTTTTGGATGTGGACTGAAAACTATTTGTACGCACTATATATCGTTATAGTAATTTCAAACTAATAAATAGTACGTAAATCATTACCTAAATAGAACTTCAAATAGAGATCCGCATACTTCAAGTCGCCACAAATATGAGACTCACCCTGTAAGAGTTCCCTTTTGAGAGTATAAAAAAATAATAATAATAAGATAAAGAAAATATTTCTTATCAATACGTGTCGATACACAAAGTTTCAGTGAGCATTTGCATTATCATTCATTAGCGTTCTCCCAACAACCTCAGCAACAATGTGTAGTAGTCGTTAGGCGCGCAAGCCTACTGTGTATATGTGTGTGTGTGTGTGTGTCTATGACGATCACACGGTAATGTGATATCACTGTCGTTCACTCCCAGAAGGGCGTCTTAAGTAGCGGCACTAGAAATCGTTTGTAATCAGTTTAAGACCGGCATTTGTAGCGTAGCAATTGTAGAAATTACTGCGGACAATCGTGAAAATCTAAACAAATATTTATATTAACTCAAAGTGTTGGCTGTTTGCGCTTATGTGTAGTAACATATTTGATCAAGACAAATAGTGAAATAAAGTCTTATTTGAACTGCTTTAAATTAAATTCACACAATTAGACATAATTGCAATGGTTTCCAAACAAACCCACTTCTCGTTGTGGACATTGCTGGTGGTCGCATTGTTGGTATTAAGCATAACCAACGAAACGGAGTGCCGTCGCGTGATATTCTATGCACCGCAGAACATAAAAATCTACACATCACAGATTTTATCGGCGCGTGCGCAGGAAAAGCCCTGCATAAAGTGTCATATGCGAGATCATCGTGGCGTTTGCCGGCGCGTACTATCATTCAACAGCAGTGAGTATTCATTTACAACTCTGGATATTATGTATTTACTATAATTTTAAAACAATCATTGTGTACGTATATATATATATATACATAGTGTAGTGATGTCAGCTGTCTATAAATAACACTACAAGTATTGCTCTAGTATCGTCATACTAACCTACATTCATACTGATATGCAACATGTTTATCGCCAAGCAAAAAATATTGACCCTGTCAAAACCTATCTAATCTGGTTGCAATGACACTAAAATACGTATTTAATACTGATTATTTTTTTCCTTTTCAGACGGTGTTAAATGCTGAAATATTACTGTGTCAAAATCGCCTCATATTAGGAATCTCCACTTGTCAACAGCAATGCCTGTATGCTAATGCAATTGTTTGGTTTATTAAGATTGTTAATTTATTGTAGTTGTAGCTCAAACGCTCGTGCAGTATTTCCTAACGATTATTTATTCAATGATCGTTTATTTTGTAAGTTATTTTTTGTTAATATAAGAATAAAGTAAACAACATTAACATATTTCACATGATGACATAAACATATGTACATATATTTAACATGAATTGATACTATCTATCTAGATCTAAGATAATAATAAATTAATTAAACAACTAATTACATAAAATTAGTGATTTTTTATTATTTTATTTATGGGATAGCGAAGAATAGGTGTTTCCTAACACTCCAGTATCATTTTTCGCTTCATTCACCACACGTATTCGAACAATCACAGTCTAAGCCTTTCAAAAGATCGAGCACAAATTTTGTTTTTACTGTTGAGCCATTGCCTGTGTTACTAAATACTGAGTGAGTTAATATACGTGGGTCATCTATAATACATGTTTTCTAATTAGGTTATACTTTGAAAGACAATAGCAAGTGTCCAAATAAGGTTCACACAATATTATTTATTTTGCTCCTTGCTAAAGCGCCCACCAACGAAAAGAAGGCGTTACAAGTTATTATGACGCAACCAATCATATATCTTCCATGGGAACATCAATTTATTGTTGCAATAAGAGATATATCTTATATATATCTAATGTACCGAAATTCGATATATCTTATATTTATTGAACTTGATTGTACCGAAATTCGATATCTATTTTTTTTTGCATATTTATTCGACGGAAAATAAAGCTATTAGCTTAACGATAGTATTTAATAAGAAAGATACATTATATAATAGTACAATCAATTTTCGAACAAAGCGCACTTATGTTTTCTAGACATTTTGGTACAATAATCTCAAGTTCAGGCCACATAAATTTAATATAAAATGTTATTAAAAATTAAATGATCTGTGCACATATATTTTTTATGTTAGCTGGAGTTCAAGACTGATTGTGGAATAAAGATATTGTTAAATATGATATACATGATGAAAGTCTATAAGGAAACGTGGTTGGTCGAAAATGATATCGCTTTCAATATCTATAACAAATTAAATCAATAAAATTAAAATGGCCACATAGAATATCAGAACTTTGATAAGAGATTTATTCAGCATCTTAATGGTGTTTAGCACATATGATTTAGATGCACTAAATTTTATAATAAAGATAATAAAGCCGCACTGATTGTGATTCTCTGTGAAAAAATTTACAATCTCATATTTGGATTTGATTCTTTGCATTTACAATATGCAGATCAAGCGTGATGATATTGGAATAAAACATTGGTCAAACGTTTGCTCTTCAATAAATTGCAATCAGATTATAAATATTCAAGAATAAAAATTTCGAACAGGAGAACGTCAGAGTCTACGGCTGATTTTTTAACAATAAATTTCCGAGATTTAATGAAACCGTTTCAGATGGAGAGCTGAGCATTTCGATATCTTATGTACAAGTTATCTTCTTATAACTTGCCGGAGTTTGTAAGCAAAGGTCTTGATCTGGTCACTTACATTCTTTTTTATTTATGTTTACGGCAATTAAAACACTTTTCATATCTTGTCTTTACCAGCATAATTTTATGCCAAACTGTGTATATAATGTAATCTATTTCAATAAAATTGCAGTATTAGTATCTTGCCTTTATCGCTTTCATTAGAATACATTATAAATAACTTATTAAATTATATCACATATTTTATAATAACAATAACAATTAATAGTAATACCAAATTTTATTATTAAATTAAGGATTAGCGATCTTAAGTTGTTCTTTCAATAAATGTAATGATTTTAAGTTGTTTGTTGATTGTCGAATAAACTTAGCTCCCATTATCGTGTTTTCAATTGGATCATATATCACATGCCGCACCACTCGCTTTTTAGCCAAAGGTAAAGACTGGACGTGCACCAAAGTTACGAGAATTATCAGCACCAGCAGCTGTGTCGCCTTTTGCAAGAGTTTCATTTTGCAGGTAATTCAAAATACAATACAGGATTTCCACTGATAGATACAGCTCAAGTACTCGTTGTCGACTGAACTCATAATGTTTTTACTCTCTTTTATATATGCTCTAAACCACTAAACTCCATAAATGGTTCAGTAACATCAATGAGGAAGTGTGCAGTGCTAAAATAAGGCACCTCTATTATTGCGGTAATGAAATGACGTAAGTTTTAAACCTCACTGATGTTTGTGGCGGCTGAGCGAGGTTTGTCTCTACAAAGATTCTTAGTAAAAAGACACTCAGAAGTAACAAGTAAGAAACAAGTACTGAGTTTATATACTTTGTTTGAGGAGATCTGAGGGTTAGGTGAGGCATGAAAAGTTTTGCATACTACAGTACAAGGTCTAAGTTTGTTCACTTAATGATTGTTTCCAATACCTAAAGGTCATGAAGAAATATGGGGCGCTATATATCCAAATGATCATGACAAAACTAGTAGATTTGTTGATGTCCGCGGATATGAAGACTTGTGCAAAAATGTAGAAAGGTTGATAAAACATGGTAAAGCTTAATCAGTGGAACTTGGTAGGAACATTGCCGTTAACTGCAAAAAAAGAGATTATATTTACCATCATTAGATTGTACCGGAGTCTCCGACAGAACCGCTGCCATTATAGTTTCTTCCCTCTTAAAAGACGTTGGTATTATTTCATCGAACGATCCAAGTTGTGTCATTGATTGTTCAAATTTGCGCCGTGAAAAAACTAAGGTTAGATCAACTTTATTTTAGAAAAGGACTGCAATAAAATACTTCGTGGTTTGTATTTTGACGGAAGGAAGGATAAGAATTTGGTTCGTATTGATAAACAATGGAAATTTTACAGAAAACGACAGTTTGAAATCATTATTTGATTTTATCGAATCAAGTAAACAACTAGTAATTTGGTCAGGTGACATGACCATTGAATGAGTCGGAAACACCTAAAAATATTAAAAACCCTATATTATTATATTTGAATTCTAAGTCGGTACAGCTGAGTGAATTAGCAGTTGTTGTTGGGTACGATGGAAGTTTAGTGAATACAGGTTTCAAAGGTGGTGTTATTCGTCTGATGGTGGAGGAATTTAATAAGTCATCACAGTGGTTTATCTGTCAATTGCATTCGAAGGAGTTACCACTACGTCAACTTTTATTACATTTAGACGGAAAAACTACACACTTAATGCCATGATTGATGACGATAGATAGGTTATAAGGGATATCGATATACAGATGAATTGTAAAAGCTCGAACTTTTAAAGTACCTGCATTCAACTTCTATGCCAAAGGTTATACTGACATTATTATATAGCGAGACTGTGATACTGAACTAAACTGAGGCACCTCGAAACCTTGAAAACATTGTCAAGAGCGGTCTTGGTACATGTCACACACAAGCCGTGGAGCGCTGTATCAAGGTAGTACAGAAGCATCTCCACGTAGGGAAAACAAACGAGATGATTTTATTAGGGTAAGGTTGCTATCGCAGTAATGTATTTGAGTAATGTAAGAGAATATTTTTCTTACAGCCCTAAATAAAAGCGGCACGGCAGATATCTGTCAAAAAAACCTCATGCCCATACAATTTGTATGGCGCATACCGAAGTAACTCGACGGCGACGCTGAAAAATTATATTTTGACAGCGGGTTCTGAAGAAAAGTTGCTGCGAAAAAACATTTTCTCCATTCATTATCGCTCCACTTTAGTAGTTATAGGAAAATGAGTCAGATGTTTCGATACAATTAGAACTTATATAATATGTGCGGGTTTTCCGAAAATTTAATAGATTTTACACCTAATGAGTGAATCACGAGTGTGTACAAAATTTCACTTTAGCCATTTAGCCATTATTATTAATCATCAAAGCGACCACTTCCTCAGCATATTTTCAGGCGTCGTTGTTACAACCGCAAACAGTTTATCGCACATTGCGATTTTAATTTTTAATTTTCGTACAAGCACATATTGACACATTTAGATAAAGATTTTATAGTAAACTTGATATACGCTCAGCGCCAACAAAAGGGCAACACCACTTTAGATATGAATCATAAATTTATATGAACGCCTTGAAAATTACGGAAAATAAAACTAAACGATTGAGATATGGAGTTATAGTATATACCACAATGATCAGGAGGACGAGGAGAGTTGAAATCTGGATGTCTGTTTGCCCGTCCGTCCGTGCAAGTGATAACTTGAGTAATAATTGAGATGTCTTAATGAAACTTGGTACACGTGTTTCTTGGCGCCAAGAGAAGGTTGCTTTCGTAGATGGGCGAAATCGGACCACTACCACGCCCAATAAATGGCGAAAACTGAAAATATATAATATGCTATAAATGAAGTTAAAATTTGGTAATTCCTTTCGGGAAAGTACGCGTTTAAAACTACTAAAGCTATATCAACCAAGCTATGGTCGTTTTTTTAGCCACCTACTGATAGAGTCGAAAAATGGAGGTAATCGGTTCAACCACGCCAATTCCAATGAAATTTGGTTCGAACCAAATCCTTGACATCTCAATTCTATAGTTTTAAAATGGGCGATATCAAGCACAGGCACGTTTACTTCCTATATACCGCAATTTTGAAGCCAGTCTGATTCATTCACTTCATGTACCATAGCCAGTGTCAAATTCACCGAAGTCGGACTATAACATTTCAGGGCCCTCTGAGTCTTTGTATATTTTTTTTATTGAATTCGGTAAATCTCTCAGATATTCAAAAGGAATTCAAAGGAGTTGTGTTTCTTTTAATTGTTTGCCCCCGTGCCAAAAATCGACAAACCCGACATAATCGGGGCAATATTACCATACAGATTTTCAAACTTCCGGTCGACTTTATACCGCATATATCGGTTAATATGTGAGATATTTTTGCAAAATTAAGTTATCGTATATTTTTGGATACACTATAGCTTGGTGATCCAAATAAGTGAAATCGGTCCAGCAATTACCCTAGCCCCATATACTGTATATAATGATTTTCGTTATTCTAGTGAATTTATGTCGAATATACGGAACGATGTGTAACATTAAATAAATGAATGCGAGAGTATATAATGTTCGATTACACCCGCAATTAGCCCTTCCTTAGTTATTTGAGTATATATATGTATTATCTTTTGTTATTATAATATATAAATGGAGATTAGCCTATATTCGGTTTGACAAGCATTGATATTAAATTTCTCATTTAAGAATGTTTCATTAAATTATTTTAGATTCACTCGCCATCTTAACCGCTGTCATAATTTTCATACGCACTATCTGTTTTTAGGACTCGATTCTATATAAACATGAGTGTATATACCAGTTAATTCCAAATTAAAATTGTTTTCTATTATTTGTTTTTATTGTAATTATTTAATCATATAGGGATATAAATAATTGATAAACAAAAAAGTTAAATCATAATGTGTGGATTAGAAGTTTAAAAAACCGTAACCTTCAATTGTTATTTTTAGACCTAATTTTTAGTGTGCCTTTTAATGCATATAATTGGGGTATACGAATACATGGAAACGATAACATGGAATTTTAGCGATAAAATGTATTTCACGCACCTTTCAATACAGTCGTCAAGCGCTATTTTTAAAAATTCTGTGCTTTTACTTATACGGAAATGACGTTTTTATTTATGTTTTATTGACACTACCCAAGTGAATACGTAATCTACAGCTACATATGTCATCGATTCAACGAAATTCCCGGGGAGTTTCGTCACACTTATCCACAAGTGAAATTCGTAAGCAATTCACCTTTGTATCCATGGGCCGTGACATTTAGAATTTTGTACAATGTATGACTTCGCATTTGGCGCCGCAAATAATCTAGCAGCCGCTAGCAAATACTGAACCATTTTGTAAATAGTAGTAGTCGCTGAAAACAAATTAATTTTTAAGATTTATTAACTTGACTTGTGTATGGATATGTGTAAACCAATCAATTCCCGTTTGTATGTTTGCATATATTTATGTGAGGTGTGTGGAAGTATGTAAACTATACGTTTTACAATACCTTATCTAAAGAATTTATTCGTAGTTTGAATAAAGTGGTATATAGTATACATATATTGTTGTATAGTACTGCACAGTAGCGCTACTAAAAAGTATGCGAGGGGATCACTAAAGAGAGTACCACGTTTCGAAAAGCAAAACGCAAGCATAATTTGTCGGTTTTGAGAACTGTCAAATGTTAATTGGTATACGTACATCAAATATCAATATTCAATTCACGTTTAGACACTGGCGTTCCTTTTTTGGAGTACATGGTATAAAAAAATACGCACTTGAGCAAGAATTAAGTAGAATGAACGTTCGATAGCTGTAGTTTGCACTATTCGGTATTTCGGTATTTTACGTCGCTTTATCAGTTTTCGATAACGATCTTTAGTTATGTTAAAAAATTTTCATCTTCAGCAGATTAGAGTAGCCAACTAATTTTGGGTCAATAACCTACAACCTTGTATGATCTTAAAATATCTAAACTACCACAAAGTAAGAGTTTCATACATTTTTGTTTTCTGTTAAAATTGTTGACCAGTGTCAATATTTGATGTTATGTCGAAAATATATTAGATATTGTGACATTGCCAACGTAGAAGGAATAATAACCTTCTACAGTATTATTTAAGTATTGCAACGGCCGAGACCTACGACCAAACCAGCTATAACCACCAATCAACATATTAATCGATATCTTTGACTTGTATTAACAGATAACTTCGTAAATTTTATTTCCATTCCGTCACTGCCTGGCAATTTAATCTTATCAGCTACAAATTATTTTCAGCGATAAACCTGAACACCCCTCCAGCCGTAAGATATCCGGCGAACGACAACATGTCTTACAAATAGCAAAAATATTTCATGTCAGCAATCAATATAAGACGACGCCTGAACCACACTAGCAAGTCGCTAAAACTCAGCGCTATAGTAACGCTTTATCTCTTCGCACCTTCGCATATAGAAATATACGACCGAACGCGAAGCATACAAAATTAACGGTGTTATATTGTTAAACTTGATTTATAAGCCCAATTTTATCGCTCTTCAAAAGTTTAAAGTTTTATAATTCTAAAATATGCATACACGTGTGTTAATATTCATAATTTTTGCACTTGTGCTGATTGTTTCCAATTTTTGTACAACAACTGAGGCGCATAAAGTGATCTTCTATAATCAAAAGCCCTCCGTGCGGAAAAGTCAATTGCTCTCGACACAGATCATGTCGCAACCATGCCCAAGGGGCAAAATGCGTGATCATCGCAATCGTTGTAGGCGTGCCATTATATTTAGTAGAAGTGAGTATGAGTATACCGGGTTGAAAAATAAGTGAAAGAAATTACATATGTATATAAAACTAGTGCAAAAAAGCGTGAAAAAAGAAGTGTATATATCAACAGTATAGTTTGTGTGCAGGTTGTTCCATAATATAGGCAGATTTTAATTTTGATTTCTGTTAAAAACGAAGTTAATAATTGGTTCAAGGTGTCTTTTCTGTGGCTATGCTCCGTGGGTTTGATATAAATAATATTGATATGTAAATTATCAGGAAAATATAACTTAATAGTAATAAATTTAAGCTGCTGTACTTGCATAAACAACTGAGCTACGGTAAATCGACAGTGAATATAATACTCGTATAAGCAAATTAATATGATCATTCAATATTATAAATTTCGCGGAGCTGATATAGTATGCTAAAACGCCCATAAGAAACTAAAACCATAAAAAAGTTATAAAATTAACTGGAGGAAGGAAATTGTCGTTTAATTTTGTAGTAAAACCGGGGCGTGGTTTTATGTTGCATATTTTTCATATCTGCTTATCATACATTGGAAAAGCTGTGTGTTATCGATACTAAAGGCAACTGAAGTGATTAAATGTTGTTATTTAGGAAGTAGTCATGTTTACAGCCCGTTTATGAAGGCTTTCTTCTACATATGAGGCACATCGTAATATATACATATGTATATGTAAATATACATACATATATGCATGCATTTACCCATACTCGTGAAGTTATAGTACAGTGGAGAATTAGTTGTGATCACGTTTTTTTGCTATGTCTTGGAATTAAAACATGTATAATCACACATATGAAATATAAAATAAAATAATAAAGAAGTGATATGAGTACTCCGGTTACATTAACTGCACATAACGGCATATTATGGGAATTTGTTAATAGTTTTCCGTGACAATAGAGAAATGCCATGAAGGACGGAATTTATATTATGCGTTACTAAGCCAAGGAAAAAGGAAGTTTGTTTACCTTCGAGATTTTAATTAGCTAAAATTACGTTTTTAAACCAAATTCTATTGAAAGAGGCGCGAGTATAGTTTTTTAATTCAATAAATCAAATGATAGATAATTAAAATTACGACAAGTATGGGTCTAAACTGTTCTCATAAAAGAGCTAGAAGTTTAAGTTCTTCTCACAGTTTAGAAGAAATGAACCAGAACAACGATGAAACGTCTGATTTACGCAGTAAGATTTATCTAAGAACTTTATAGGAAATGTCATAAGGCGTAAAGTAAGAAAATATTTTGAACGAAGTCTAACTCATAGAATAACTAACTTCAAATTTCATTTTCAGTCTCACACATTTTTAAAATTAATTTTAGTAATACTCGTACATATCTGGTTATCTAAATCCTTAGACCAAATCTAAATCGTTTGGCAAATGTCTTTCGTTTTTAAAACCGCTGTATTTGATAGTATTGTATTTTAAATTTTTGCTTTGAGTCTAACACATATAATGTACTATATACTTGTGTTAGAGGTATATATTATATATCTCTTATATACTTGTTCTAGATAAATATATTTAAAAATTGTACTTGGTACACATTACATATCGGTCAGAAAATTAGTAGTTGGGTATCGAATTTTGCAATACATGTATGTATTTGTTTCGGACTACTAAGAATTTTTTATCTTCATGAAATATTATGTTTTTGTGAAATAATGCTGAGGACTAAAGGAAACAAACTTGCATTATGTTTGCTAATTTCCTATAGTTCAAATTAGTATCAACAAGTAAGGAAAGGCTAAGTTCGGGTGCAACCGAACATATTATACTCTCGCAATTTATTGATGTAATTTTTAAAGATAACACAATTCGACCCATATATTCGGCATATTAGAATATTAGAATAACGAAAATCATCATAAATAGTATATGGGAACTGAGGTAATTCCTAAACCGATTTTACTCGTTTTCACCACCAAGATACATTATATCAATACACTATACGGTCACTTAATTTTATATTACTTATAATTAGGTATATGGGATATGGGGGAAGTTATGACCCGATTTTAAAATATTTTTGTACAGAGACAAACTGTTATAAGAAAAAAATTCAGAGGTTATGAATTACATTAAAATATCTGAGAGATTTACCTATATTTTCGGTGAAAAATTATCCTTAGGCCCTGAGTTCTTCATATTCTATATCAGGGGCCTTGAAAAATCATGGTCCGATTTTGACAATTTTTCCACAACTGATGTCACAGCTCAGATACAATATTTGTGTGAAGTTTAATTCCTCTATCTTCATTGATTCCTTATGTATATATTATAAATTGAAGGAATCAGATGGAATTCAAAATTGAGTTATATGGGAAGTAGGCGTAGTTGTGAACCGATTTCGCCCATATTCCACCCGTGTCATGAGGGTGTTAAGAAAGTGTTATATACCGAATTCATTGAAATCGGTCTAGTAGTTCTTGAGATTTGGTGTTTGACCCATAAGTGGGCGATGCCAAGCCCATTTTCCATTTTGTAAAAAAATCTCAGTGCAGATTCTTTCTGCCATATCTTATGTAAAATTTGGTGTTTCTGACGTTTCTCGTTAGTGAGTTAACGCACTTTTAGTCATTTTTAACCTAACCTTTGTATAGGAGGTGGGCGTGTTTATTATCCGATTTCTTTCATTTTTGGACTGTATAAAGAAACGGCTAAAAGAAACGACTCCAGCAAGTTTGGTTTATATAGCTTTATTGGTTTGCAAGATATATACAAAAAACCTATTTTGGGGCGGGGTCACACCCACTTTTACAAAAAAATTACATTCAAATATGCTCCTCTCTAATGCGATCCTATGTTCCAAATTTTATTTTCATAACTTTATTTATGGCTTAGTTATGACATTGTATAAGTTTTCGCTTTTCGCCATTTATGGGCGTGGCAATGGACCGATTTTGCCCATCTTCGGGTGCCAAGGAATATGTGTTCCAAGTTTCATTAAGATATCTTAAATTTTACTCAAGTTATCGCTTACACGGACAGACGAACAGACGGACGGATTTCATCCACTCGTCATCATGATCATTTATATACATATATATATATATATAACCCCATATCTAACACTCTTATTTCTTGGTGACACAAACAACCGTTATGTGAACAAAACTATAATACTCTGTGCAACAGGTTGCGAGAGTATAAAAATAACATTTCTAAATAAAACAAAAGGGCGAGATGTCTTCATGTAAAGTTTAGTCCCACAAGCTCTCAGTGGGCCATAAAAAATGAAATTATTTTCAAATTCATATAGGAGTACAAATCTCACCTGGCTATATTTATTATATTTCATGACACACATTTAGGTTTTATTAATATTTCGAGTTTGAAGTCTAAACTACTCAAGACGTTGTTTATTTTATCTACAGTACAAAAAATAACTCTACTTGAGTTAAGTCAAAATACATAAAATGTATATGTATGTATTTACATTTGTACTAATTCTTGCTAAATGTCAACAAAATTGACAGATATCATAATGCTATAATTAATATTTTTTTTTATTTTATCTTTATTTCTTTTGTACTTTACAGAACAGAAATAAATGGCGCAGGGCATACACTCATTATCGAAGAAGCATGCTTGAAATGTTTATCACTGAGAGTAATCGCGTGGAATTCATCGAATGGAACTGGCATACGCCGATGCTCTGACGCCACTGTGTGACTCTCAGTGTTTTCTCTTCGGTGAAGAGATAAGGCGGTGCGAGACTTTAGTATAAGTTTTTTATGTTGTTAGGTATTCGATTATATTTAGATAAAAATTAACAATATATAAACAAAATTTATATTTACGTTAAGTAAGTGTGTGTGTGTGTGTGTGTGAATAAAATAATTAATGCCTGTATTTATGATTGTGAAAGTCAAGAAGATAGAATTGTTGAAGAACTGTAAGCAAAAATACTTATACATAAGTATTTACATTCAAATTTCGTTTCTGTTTAAGCACAATTATTCTTTTATTTCAGTTTTTTGTAATATGTAATCATAAATAAACAATACAAATGAATGATTACTTAAAGCTATTTATGGTGTTATAAAATTTCTTCATAGGTTGGGAAGCGCTTTTCATGTTAAAACGTAGTAGTAACACGTTGAAAAACATCCCTAAATACATACATATTACAGTATTATCAGCAAGACTTTGCGCAAACTTAACCCATGCTAGCTAAATATGCAAAGATAGCATGAAGGTACTTAATAAATAGTAAAGTTTTCATAGAGCCTAGTCAGTATAGTCTAAGTTAATTTTTGGTCAAAATTTCCCGACAGTAACTGATTTCATTTCTATTTATGTAACGATATTATGGTATAATAGTTTGGAGGATAAAAAGTATCTAATATAGCAGGCAAGCTGAAAAGTTTTTGAGAATGAGACACTTATATTCCAACTTTTCAATACCATTTTAGTTGTCACAGGCTTCATAGTAGGCACCAATAACATTGGTTCGACGACCATTCTCTTGAGATTTGAGAATAGTAAAAACATGTCTGAGGAAAATATCTCACTTCGCACAAAAACTTTGATTTACCTAAATTTTAACAAACGGTATGTTTCCAGTAAGTTCCTTTCGTATCATTAAACATGTAAGGAAGTTCGGGTGTAACCGAAAATTTTATACTCTCGCAATTCATTGATGTAATTTTATAAAGACAACACAATTTTACCCATATATTCGGCATAAAGTTCAATAGAATAACGAATATCACCATAAATAGTATATGCGGACTGAGGTAATTCCTAAACCGTTTTCACCACCAAGATACAATGTATCGAAGACTATACGCTCACTTAATTTAATATTACTTATAATTAGGTATATGGGATCTGGGGGAAGTTATGACCCGATTTTTACCATTTCAGGTAAAGAGAGAAACTACTATAAGAAAAAAATTCAGAGGGAATGAATTACATTAAAATACCTGAGGGATTTACCTATATTTTCGGCGAAAAATTACCCTTAGGCACTAAGTTCTTCATGTTCGATATCAGGGACCTTGAAAAGTCATGGTTCGATTTTGACAATTTTTCCACAAGTGATGTCACAGCTCAAATTCATTTTTTGTGTAAAGTTTTATGCCGCTATCTTCATTTGTTCCTAATGTATATATGTATTATAAAGTGAACGAAACAAAAGAATTCAAAACTGAGTTATATGGGAAGTAGACGTAGTTGTGAACCGTATTCCACCCGTGTCATCAGGGTGTCAAAAAAGTGTTATATACCGAATTTCATTGAAATCGGTCGTATAGTTCTTGAGATATGGTTTTTGACCCATAAGTGGGCGACGCCACACCCATTTTCAATTTTGTAAGCTTTGCAGCTTTCTTCTGCCATTTCGTATGTAAAATTTGGTGCTTCTGACGTTTTTCGTTAGTGAGTTAACGCACTTTTAGTAATTTTCAACCTAACCTTTGTATGGGAGGTGGGCGTGGTTATTATCCTATTTCTTTCATTTTTGGACTGTATAAGGAAATGGCTAAAATAAACGACTGCAGAAAGTTTGGTTTATATAGCTTTATTGGTTTGCGAGTTATATACAAAAAACCTATTTGGGGCGGGGTCACGCCCACTTTTCAAAAACAATTACATCCAAATGTGCCCCTCCCTAATGCGATCCTATGTTCCAAATTTCATTTTCATAACTTTATTTATGGCTTAGTTATAACACTGTATAAGTTTTCGGTTTCCTCCATTTTGTGGGCGTGGCAGTGGCAGTGGCCGATTCCGCCCATTTTCGAACTTAACCTTCTTATGGTGCCAAGGAATACGTGTTCCAAGTTTCATTAAGATATCTCAATTTTTACTCAAGTTACAGCTTGCACGGACGGACAGACGGACGGACAGACAGACATCTGGATTTGAACTTTACTCGTCACCCTGATCACTTTGGTATATATAACCCTATATCTAACTCGTTTAGTTTTAGGTGTTACAAACAACAGTTATGTGGACAAAACTATAATACTCTCTTTAGAAACTTTTGTTGCGAGAGAATAAAAATTGTATTGGCATAAAGCGATTGAACACATCATTACGTCAATGGTTTATACAGTACTCTCTGAGTGGACTTAATCATATGTAAGTATGTAAAGTAATTGGTGAAGTAATAAGGGTGTGGTGATATACATTTTACTTTACGCCTGGCGGCATGTGAAGCGCGCGGTTTTTATCGTAATTACGTCAGTATAGTATTTCTATACACTCATTGACCATAAAGTTATGAAATTTTGAATGGAACAGAAGTACGATTGTGGTTTAAGTAGAACAATAGTAACACATATATTAAGAGAGAACTAAAGATCGATTCCACTGAACTGAGTCAATGAATATGAAAGACTAAAACCATTATTATGTAATTTCCAAGCTACCCAAAAATACTGAGAAATTTGACAGCTAGTAGTAGTTGTTCTCGTTATACCCTCGCAACAAAAGTTGCTAAAGAGAGTATTATAGTTTGGTTCGCATAACGGTTGTTTGTAACACCCAAAACTAAACGAGTTAGATATAGGGTTATATATACCAAAGTGATCAGGGTGAAGAGTGGAGTTCAAATCTGAATGTCTGTCTGTCCGTCCGTCTGTGCAAGCTGTAACTTGAGTAAAAATTAAGATGAAACTTGGCACACTTATTTCTTGGCACCATAGGAAGGTTGCTTTCGAAAATGCGCAAAATCGGACCACTACCACGCCCACAAAATGGCGAAAACTCAAAACGCATAAAGTGCCATAACTAAGCCATTAATAAAGATATAGCTAGTTGGTATGAAGGATCGCACTATGAAGGGGCATATTTGGATGTTATTTTTTTGGGGAGGTGGGCGTCGCTTACTAATGGGTCAAAAACAATATCTCAAGAACTACTTGACCGATTTCAATGAAACTTGGTTTGTAATAGTTTCCTTACATCTCAATGATATGTTGTGAAAATAGGCCAAATCGCTTAACAACCGCGCCTACTTCCTATACATCAGAACTTTGAAGACTATCTGAATCGCTTACTTTACAATATATAAAATAAGCACTAGTGAAGATATCGGTGCAGAGCTTTGCACAAATACTATGTTTATGGTGTGGCAGCCCCATTCTAAAAATCGCCGAAATCGGACCATAGGTTTTTAAGGCCCCATATATCGAACACGAGGGCCTCGGTGCTTCTAACCTAATATTATGGTTTCAAACTTTCAATGGACTTTACACAATATATATGACGAATATGTGGGTCAAATTTTGTATTATTAATATAAATAAAGTTAAATAAATAAATTGCGAGAGTATAAAATGTATCGTTACACCCGAACTTAGCCCTTCCTTACTTGTTTTAATAAACATTCATGCGGGAATAGCGAAATTTCCGAAAGCTATTGTCTGAGTCAATATCCGAATGATGCATGGGAATTCGTGGAAAAATACCTTAATTTCGTGAAAATTTAATGCACTGATACATTCAGTAAAGATGCCCGAATAAAAAAATTTACTATATGTATTTATCGGACTTCTTCAAAAAATGTATTGGCGTATTTGAAGTGTCATCTGAATAAAATTAAAAAAATAAATTGAGAGCGTATAAAATGTTCGGTTACATCCGAACTTAGAATCAAAGAGGAACACAAAAGACCACATCAAAGATAGGAACATATATTGGAACATTATTATTAGGTCTACAACTTTGCTTCCGCTTTCCTTTTTTTCTAAATTTAAGGCTTTATTGTATAAAAACGGTTACAAAAATGTTGTTCAAAATATTGGCCGTCGTTAGCTACTATATTTGATCATCTTTCTGGCGAAAGAACAAGTATCAATCTAATTTTTGACTTCTTCATAAGAACTGTAGTGCTCGTTAACTAGACCGTGTGCCATCGATCGGAACAAGTGGTAGTCAGATGGAGCAACGTCTGGAGAATACAGCGGGTGGGGTATGATCTCCCATTTTAGCGTCTCCAAATATTAGTTGACCACCTTTGCGACGTGAGGCCGAGCATTGTCATGCTGGAGAATGACTTTATCGTGTCTTTCCTTGTACTGTGGCCGTTTTTCTTTTAGTGCTCGGCTCAAACGCATCAATTGTGTTCGGTATCGATCTCCTGTGATGGTTTCACTTGGCTTTAGCAGCTCAAATGCAAAGCATGACTTGGCTTCATAATCACCATAGTTAAAACGTTAAAACCATTCGCGACATGTTCTTTCACTTAGGACAGCCTCACCTTACGTATCCAAAAGCATTCGATGAGCCTCAGCCGCACTTTTAATGGAATTAAAAAAGAAAAGCAAAATTTCCCGCAAATGTCGAGAATTCGGCTCAAAAAGTGACATTTTCAGTTGAGAATAAGTTTGTGATGCAAACAGATCTCTACAAATATTTTGTTGGGTTAATGTTGACACAAATGTCCAAGCTCGTTATAAAAATCGATTTAATCGACCAGTGCTTGACCCTAGAGACATCTATTGGAAAACGGCGGAAGCAAAGTTAATAACTAATAACTACACAAGAACTTGTGAAATTTGCTACTGCAAAAAATTTGACCCGAAATCAAAGCAACACTAATTTCATCTTACCCTACGGAAATACTTCATATAGACATTACCGAAGTCGCAGGTGAAAAATATATATCCTGCATAGATGAATTTTCAAAATTTTTGAAGTTTTTATACTTTCGCAATCGTCATAAAACTAAACGAGTTAGATATAGGGTAATATACAGTATCCGACAAAATTATGGATACCCCACCACATTTTATTCTTCGAAGGGTTCAACAAAAAAAAAAAATCACATACTATTGGTAGATACTATAAGCTAGCAAATAATAATGGTATGATATTTACCGTTAGCTTTTGTTTCACTTGCAGAATGAAGACTTTTTGAAAATTTACACACAACAAAAGTATGTATACCGAGGCAATATTTGCCATTTAAATAGCAAAATAGTTTAGTTTGGGGTTGCTGTAGCTACAATGGTCTAAACTGGTATTAATCGAAGGCAAATGACGGGATAGTCCTACGGAGTGATGCTGAACACAAATGTAGAGCACTTATCACAAAAAATGGACTTGGAAGATACTTTATACACTAGCAGGATAATGAGCTCAAAAATACAAGTTGGGTTAGGAAGAATGTTTCGATCAAAAATCGACAAAGTTCCTACTATGACCTGCCCAAACCTCCGACTTAAATGTTATTAAGCATTTATGGCAATATTTAAATAATAAGTTAGACCGATATTCTTGTCATCCCAGTAAATGAGACATTTTCAATAGATTGAAGAACTCCTGGGAAAACATACCACAATCACTTTTTTGAACTTGGTAGATGGCATGTCTTAACGTCTTTTGGCTGTAATTAACGCTAAAGGTGGCAACACTAAATATTGAAGCTCTATTTATAAGCTAACCTTATAATACATGGGGGTATCCATACTTTTGTCGTTGTTAAATATTTGCCTTTTTTAGATGATCGAGTGTTTTGCAACAAATAGTTCAATATACTATATATATACCCATAAGCAAAATAGAAAAACAATCAAATCGATAAATTTCACTGCTTAAAAGATATAATCATTTTGGTGTTAACATTCATAGGGTATACATAATTTTGTCGGACACTGTATATCAAAATGATCAGGGTGACGAGACGAGTCAAACTCCGAATGCCTGTCTGTTCGTCCGTCCGTCTGTCCTTGCAACGATTACTTTAGTAAAAAATAGGATATCTTGACGAAACTTCCCATAAAACTCAATTTTGAGTTCCATCTCATTCCTCCACTATATGATACAGTGGAACTTCTATAAGTGTTAGATCTCCATAACTCGAACTTTTGAATTGGCAATCGAAGTCAAATTTCATGCAAATCGAACTTTTCGACCGAACTTTTGCTATCAAGGAACAATTTTAAAGGAGTCCCTATATTCGTATGGAGACGAACCAAAAATATGATATTACACTTATAGATTTCATAAATCGTGTAACAAAGGCATGAGGTACAGACGTCAAGAGCCAAACAATAGCAAAGTGCAACAAACAAAATTACAAAAACCATGTATGTACATAAAACATTATGCGAAGTAAATAAATAAAACTGTGTAAATCTATATTTTACAGCTTTTTGAAAAATTTTAAGTTTTAATGAAAATTCTATAATTAGAAGTTTTTTTTGTGGATTATGGTGATTTGAGTTAGAGAAGTTCCACTGTACATATACATAAGGAACCAATGAAGATAGCGGAATAAAACTTCACACAAATACTGTATGTGATCTGTGGCATCACTTGTGAAAAAATTGTCGAAATCGTACTATAACTTTTCAACGCCCCCGATATCGAATATGAAGAACTCAGTGCCTTAGGGTAATTTTTCACCGAAAATATCGGTAAATCTTTCAGTTATTTTAAATTAATTCAGAGAATATTTGTTTCTCCTAATTGTGTGTCTCTGTTCCAAAAATGGTTAAACTCGAGAGAACATCCCCTAGTTCTCATATACCGAATTATAGGTTTTACAAAAATACGATGGGCTTAATAGCTTATAAATCGGTTAATATGTGAAATATCTTAGCGAAACTAAGGGAATTATTAACACCGCCGTAGATAGATACAATAATACGATTCATTTATCGTCAAAGACAAAATTTACCGACATTTCTTACACATATTTTCAAGCAATTTAAACTAAAACAAGTAAGGAAAGGCTAAGTTCGGGTGCCACCGAACATTTTATAATTTATTTAGAGATTTACCTATGTTTTCGGTGAAAAATTATCCTTAAGCCCTTCATGTTTGATATCAGGGGCCTTGAAAAGTCATGGTCCGATTTTGACAATTTTTCCTCAAGTGATGTCACAGCTCAAATACAGTATTTGTGTGAAGTTTTATTCCGCTATCTTCATTGGTTCCTACTGTATATATGTATTATAAAGTGAACGAATCAAAAGAATTCAAAATTGAGTTATATGGGAAGTCTCCATTTTCCACACGTGTCATCAGGGTGCCAAGAAAATATTATATACCGAATTTCATTCTAATCTGTCGAGTAGTTCCTGAGATATGGTATTTGACCCATAAGTGGGCGACGCCACGCCCATTTTCCATTTTGTAAAACAATCTCAGCGCAGCTTCCTTCTGCCATTTCTTATGTAAAATTTGGTGTTTCTGATTGAAAAATTACATTCAAATGTGCACCTCTCTAATGCGATCCTATGTTCCAAATTATCGCTATTTTGTGGGCGTGGCAGTGGTCCGATTCCGCCCATTTTCGAACTTAACCTTCTTATGGTGCCAAGGGATACGTGTTCCAAGTTTCATTAAGATATCTCAATTTTTACTCAAGTTACAGCTTGCACGGACGGACAGACAGACATCCGGATTTGAACTTTTCTCGTCAGCCTGATCATTTTGATATATATAACCCTATATGTAACTCGTTTAGTTTTAGGACTTACAAACAACCGTTATGTGGACAAAACTATAATACTCTCTTTAGCAACTTTTGTTGCGAGAGTATAAAGATATTAAGCTATATTTACACTAAATTCACCAACTTCACCTGACGAACGTCAAAAAATTAAATCACATCTCAATCAAGAATATCAGGTCTATAAGTTACTGTCTTTTAGCATTATTTCTTAGGCTAGTATTCTTTATAATATAATACTTTATATATTACCCCAGGTCAGTACACCGCCAACATTTAAATTTTTTTTTCAGCAATAACAAACTCCCGTCTGTTCGCGAACGGAAGTGCTCGCGATAAAGATAAATAAATACACTAACTTACACTATAAGCAAAAATATTGTATAATAAAAAGTATATTTTAACAAAATATTTAAGATCAGTTGTATCCAAGCATTAAAACTGCCTTTTATATTACATTTGCCGCTGCAACCGGTAACTTACACATACACATACAGTTTTGCTCGTCACTGTATTTGTATATACAAATTTATAAGCCTCAACGTGCTCGGCTTGGATTTTTCTCGATGCACATGAGCCAAACACATACATGTTATACATAGTTATGAGAATTTTCATGAGTACACACACAGGGTTTGCATCAGTATGCACACACGTTTATGGTAAAAACTAACCACAATATCTCAAAGAACTTACAGTTGAACTTCCATAACACGAACTTCAATAACTCGACTTTTTGAATTGGCAAAGGAAGTCAAATTTCATACAAACTTCCTTCCATAAGTCAAACTTTTCGTCCAGGGTATAATACAAAAACTAAAATTTTACTATCGAGACTGATTTGTAAAAGAGTCTCTGTGGAATAAATAAAAATATGGATTGCATATATAATGTAACAAAGGCATGAGATAAAGACGTCAAGAGCCAAATAATAGCAAAGTGCAACAAACAAAACTACAAAAACCATGTTTTAACGTATGTACATAAAAAATTATGCGAAGTAAATAAATAAAACTGTTTATAAATCTGTATTTTACAGTGTTTTAAAATATTTGTGTTTTATAGAAAATTCTATAACTCGAAGTTATGGTGATTCGAGTTAGGGAAGTTCAACTGTATTTTCTGTTTTGGTGCACAAGTGCGTCGCCGTGCGCAGCTGTAAAAAGCAACAGCAACAGATTCAGTCGTTAGCAAGACATCCATTGAGGAGGTTCAAATCTAAAACTGATTTTAAGTGCTTCTCAATAATATTCTCTAAATAATATTTTACTGCCGGAAAATGAAGCGTTTGAAGATTACGTTGCTGTTGATCGCCTTACTTTCGATCATTGCTTGCAGTGCCTTTTTCGAACCCGACATCGTAATAAAAGCTGCACCAAATAAAATGGCTTCATGGAGACAAGTGCGAGGGGGCGCACACAGGAAAAATGGCAAACAAATACTTTGCGATCTTCTAGGAGAACGGTGGACGAAATCTATCAAGTGTGGCCGCAAATAATTTACAGTCTGGTTAGTGTGTGTCATACCCGCAGCTCAAGGAAATTAGGAAAATGGCATTTGGTTAAGATAATCAAGTTGACGTGAATTATTTATAATTATCGTGTTTAAGATATTTATTGACAAATGTTAGATGTAATAAATCAAATCTGGAAAAATAAAAATCCTTAATTTGTGAAATCAACATAAATGCTGTTTAAAATTTTTATATAATCTACATACTTATTTGTGTATATATGTATCTAGTGAGGTTTACTTTTCTTTTAGTAATTAAGCGTAACTAAAATGACGAGCCTTTCTGGCTATATCTAGCATGTATGTATATACATTAGGGTGGCCCTTATTTTCCAAAGAATTCCGATTCTCGATCGCATCCCCTAGAAATATGCGAATAGCCCAAAAACTAGTATATACGAAGTTTTGGGTCAATCAAAAAAGGTTTAGAGGTTGCGTAAAGAGCTTGAAATCCTGAAAAATTAAGAATTTTTGCCATTTTTATGTCTCAGACTTCCATATTTCAAAGTCACAGAAACTTTTTTTTATCCTCCATACAACTAAGGCCACCCTAATGTACATATGTATTTCAGTGTGTATGAAATCGAGTTTCATCGGTTGGTACTGGCAACCGCCTAAGCTCTGAGGCCGCTTTGTGAAATGTTTTCTCCGCGGAAGAGATAAGGCAGTGTGAATCTTTAGTATGCACTTTTTGTTACTTGGTATGTATGTAGATATAAATTAACAATATAAACACAGTATGTTGGTGTCTTTGTGTGTGCATAAAATAATTATTGTTTGTATTTATGATTGTGAAATTTTAGTAGAATTATAAAAATATATATCGTTGATTCAAGAATTTTAAGCAAAGAAGCATGTTAAATAGGACTAACCAATGTGCAACAACGAATAATTGCGTGTGCGAAACAGCATTAATATAAGAGTACAAAGAAAATACAAGCAAACGCAATACAAATACAATTGTTAACTGCATTGAGGTGAATGACTTCAAATTCTTAACCTTAAATATTAGGCAAATAAAAATAAAGGGAAGTGGCTAAAAATATATAGGAACGTATGAACGAAGTATGTAGGGGTACGCAATCGGTGACACAACAATTACATCATAGGTTGAGAAGCTCGTTTTAAGATCAGGGCGGTGTTAAAATTCAGTCTTTTTATACTCTTGCAAAATGTTGCATAGAGTATAATAGTTTTGTTCACATAACGGTTGTTTTTAAATCCAAAAACAAAACGAATTAGATATGGGATTATATACATCAAAGTGGTCAGAGTGACGAATAGATTTGAAATCCGGATGTCCGTGCAAGTTGTAACTTATGTAGAAATGGAGATATCTTGATGAAACTTTTGAGAAATCATTATTCATAGTATATGGAGACTGGGATAAATCCTGGACTGATTTCAAATATTTAGCACAATTTTGAAATCCAACTTATTCGCTAACTTTACAAGATATAAGTTAAGTGTGGCATAGCACGTATAAAAATTGCAAACAAACATTAGACCCTCAGTGCTTGAAGATTTGTTTCTACTAGTTTGCATCTGTGCCCAAAATGGACGAAATCGGATCAATACTTCCTCTAGACCCATATACCTCATATACGGATTTTCAAAGTCCCGGTGGTCTGCTTTGTCATAATAGAATTATATATGTACATAAATAAATTGCGAAGGTATAAAATGTTCGGTTACACCCGAACGTACCCCTTAATTACTTGTTGTATACAAAAGTTCATAAACGAGCAACACATTCTTTTGATGTTATTCGATTTATCATTTTACAATATATAAATTAAGAACCGTGAAGTCATTGGAATGAAGAATTGGTCTTACACTACAGTGGAAGTGCGACATCGCTCATCTAAAAGTTGTCTAAGTCCTCTCGGTGGCTAATTTTTTACTGAAAAAAAAAAACAGTAAATCTCTTAGATATTCTATATAAATTCATATGATACTATTGTATACCCTACAATAGTGAGCCTCTGTGCCAAAATATGGGTAATATCCCCTTATCTTATATATAGTGTGGTTTAGTGGCGAAAATTAGTGAATTCGGTCCCGTAATTACGCCAGCCTTCATATAATATACACACTTATATATATATATATATATATATTGATGTTCGTTATTCTTATGTACTTTAACCCCAATATATGGGGAAAATTATGTGGCCGACCTTAATAAAATTAATAATATACTATAATGTACGGTTATACCCGAACTAAGCCTTTTCTTATACTATGTTCGGATCGACAATGAAAACATGTTTTCATAGGAAAAATGGGTTTTCGTTTCATGCAAAGTCTGTCAAACGAAATCACAGTTTTCGATGAAAACTACTTGAAAACTTGCATTCCACTCATTATAATCGATGCCTGCTCTAGTTTGGTCGATATAATGACATATTTTGCCATCCCCAAATTGTCAGTTAATATTTGTTTACATTTTCAAAAGAATAGCAAAAAAAAACAAAAGTACTTAAAAATAAATTCGCGTGGTGAGATGGAGGAAGCGCTACTAATTGAATTGGGCAAAATAAGGTGTGTGCTCTACGCGGGCCCTGAAAAAATAGCCATTAAAATAAGCATTAAACGTTGTTTGTTCAACACTTCTATCTTTTTTGCAAGACCAAGGTGCTGGGTAGTAAGAGTCTCTATCAATTCTCTTGCAGAAACATCGTTGCGCAAGATATTTATATGGCAAAGTCAATACCTTCATTATTAAAACTTTCTTGTCGTGATTCTATAAAAGGATGGAGTCATATGTAGAAGTTCACGTAAGTGAGGTAAGTTTCTGACTGTCATTCACTTGAGAGTGGCCAGGAACGATTATTTTACGTGTGGCTCAAGCAGCTCACGACTTCCGGTCTTAGACCAAGTATCCTCTGGGTAGCCAACAGACATCCGTTTGGAGGCGAGCTAAAGTGAGAAGGCGAAACCCGCTTATGCGGTTGTGCGTAGGGTTTGGGACCCACCACATAAAAACACCCCCCAATGAAATGAAAGAAACAGCCTCGGATGAGAGACCCCAATTTTGATGACGACCATTGCAAACGTTTAAGGGACTACGAATTAAGGGCATGCACTTGGAATGTCCGGACCCTTAATTGGGAAGGTGCCTCTGCCCAGCTGGTTGATGTCCTCGTAAGAGTAAAGGCTGACATCACCACAATCCAAGAAATGCGATGGACGGGAGAAGGACGGAAAAAGGTGGGTCCTTGTGACATCTACTACAACGGCCATATAAAGGAGCGCAAATTCGGTGTGGGATTCGTGGTGGGAGAGAGACTCCGTCGTCGAGTCCTGGCATTCACTCGGTGGATGAACGTCTAGCCACAATCCGCATCAAAGCGAGGTTCTTCAACATATCGCTGATTTGCGCCCACGCCCCAACGGAAGAGAAGGACGATGTGACTAAAGATGCTTTCTATGAGCGCCTAGAACGTACCTATGAGTGCTGCCCCGCCACGATGTCAAAATCGTGCTTGGCGATTTCAACGCTAGGGTGGGTAAAGAAGGTGTCTTTGGCACAACAGTCGGAAAATTCAGCCTCCATGACGAAACATCACCAAACGGTCTGAGGCTGATCGACTTCGCCGGGGCCCGAAATATGGTCGTCTGTAGTACTAGATTCCAGCATAAGAAAATCCATCAAGCTACTTGGCTGTCCCCAGATCGAATCACTCGCAACCAGATCGATCATGTTGTGATAGACGGAAGACATGTCTCCAGTGTTTTAGACGTGCGTACGCTCCGAGGACCAAACATTGACTCGGACCATTATCTAGTAGCAGCAAAGATACGCACTCGCCTCTGTGCAGCAAAGAACGCCCGTCAACAAACACAAGGAAGGTTCGACGTCGACAATCTGCAATCACAACCGACAGCCGAACGATTTTCTACTCGACTTGCACTCCTGCTCTCTGAGAGCACTCATCAGCATCTCGATATAAGGGAGCTGTGGAACGGCATCTCAAACTCATTGCATACAGCTGCAGCCGAAACAATTGGTCTCCGGCAACGCCAAAAAAACAGTTGGTACGATGAGAATTGTCGTACAGCAGTGGAGAGAAAACAGACTGCCTACCTCGCAACGTTGCGATCGACCACAACACGTTCGGGGTGGGATAGATATCGAGAACTGAAGAGGGAAGCGAGACGCATTTGCAGACGTAAAAAGAAAGAGGCCGAAATGCGTGAGTATGAAAAGCTTGAAAAGCTGGCCGACATGGGTAATGCTCGAAAATTTTATGAAAAGATCAGGCGATTTACAGAAGGTTTCAAGACCGGAGCATTATCATGTAGGGACCGAGGAGGTAATCTGGTAACGGATGTCCAGAGCATACTGGGATTATGGAGGGAACACTTCTCCGACCTGCTCAATGGCAGTGAAGGTACAACACCAGGAGATGGCGAACCCGATCCCCCAATCGATGACGATGGAACAGATGTTCCATTACCCGACCAGGAAGAAATTCGAATAGCAATTACCCGCTTGAAGAACAACAAAGCAGCGGGGGCCGATAGATTACCGGCAGAACTATTCAAATACGGCGGCGAAGAGCTTAAGGTGCATGCATCAGCTTCTTTGCAGACTATGGTCGGAAGAAAGCATACCTGACGATTGGAATCTCAGTGTACTCTGCCCAATACATAAAAAGGGAGACCCCACAATTTGCACCAATTACCGTGGGATAAGCCTCCTCAACATCGCGTATAAGGTTCTGTCGAGCGTATTGTGTGAAAGACTAAAGCCCACCGTCAACAAACTGATTGGACCTTATCAGTGTGGCTTTAGACCTGGAAAATCAACAACAGACCAGATATTCACCATGCGCCAAATTTTGGAGAAGACCCGTGAAAATAGGATCGACACACACCATCTCTTTGTCGACTTTAAAGCTGCTTTCGACAGCACGAAAAGGAGTTGCCTTTACGCCGCAATGTCTGAATTTGGTATCCCCGCAAAACTAATACGGCTGTGTAAATTGACGTTGAGCAACACCAAAAGCTCCGTCATGATTGGGAAGGACCTCTCCGAGCCGTTCGATACCAAACGAGGTTTCAGACAAGGTGACTCACTATCGTGCGACTTCTTTAACCTGATGCTGGAAAAAATTATAAGAGCTGCAGAGCTAAACCGAGAAGGTACAATCTTCTACAAGAGTGTACAGCTCCTGGCGTACGCCGATGATATTGATATCATCGGAAGCAACAACCGCGCCGTTTGTTCTGCTTTTTCCCGCATGGATAAGGAGGCGAAGCGAATGGGTCTGGAGGTGAATGAGGACAAGACGAAATATCTCCTGTCATCAAACAAACAGTCGGCGCATTCGCGTCTTGGCTCCCACGTCACTGTTGACAGTCATAACTTCGAGGTCGTAGATAATTTCGTATACCTGGGAACCAGCATCAACAACACGAACAATGTCAGCCTCGAAATCCAGCGCAGAATAACTCTTGCCAACAGGTGCTACTTTGGACTGAGTAGGCAATTGAACAGTAAAGTCCTCTCTCGACGAACCAAAATCAAGCTCTACAAGTCGCTTATCATTCCCGTCCTGCTTTACGGTGCAGAAGCTTGGACGATGTCAACATCAGATGAGACGACACTAGGAGTTTTCGAGAGGAAAATTTTGCGCAAGATTTATGGTCCCTTAAACTTTGGCAACGGCGAATACCGCAGACGATGGAACGATGAGCTGTATGTGTTATACGACGACATAAACATAGTCCAGCGAATAAAGAAACAGCGGCTACACTGGCTAGGTCATGTTGTTCGAATGGATGAAAGTGCTCCAGCTGTGAAAGTATTCGATGCAGTACCCGCTGGTGGAAGCCGAGGAAGAGGGAGACCTCCACTACGATGAAAGGGCCAGGTGGAGAGGGACCTGGCTTCGCTTGGTATAACCTATTGATGCCAAACTGCCAGAAGGGGGGATACGTGGGGCGCTGTTTTGGACGCGGCTATAACCGCGTAAGCGGTGTCTACGCCAGTCAAGAAGAAGATTCTATAAAACACGATCATTAATAATAATTATATATATACAAGTTTGGTTCCACAATCCACAAAATTGTAAGTCGGTTGATATTTCCACCCAGTAACGAATCGTAATATCTCTATATGTGGGTGTACTATCTATACCTATTGTTTGAAAAAAGAGCTTTCTAATAGTACTGTCATGAATTTGTTTTAACAATCTTAGCAATTCTAAACCAAAACAGTGAGACCTACAGCATTATCAAAAAATAATAGGAGTGGAGTGGTGAATTTCACGGATAAAGTAGAAAAAAGAGTATAAATATAAGCTAATTGTTGTCAGCTTTTTTGGATCTTAGGAATAATGAAAACAAAATAAACAAAGAATAGAAACTTCATGTATTGTGAATTCTTAAATCAAAATTAATGAAGGATGACAAAAACAGATTTCTCAAAATAATAGGAGTGCCCAAGATAATTCATACAAAACTTAACAATGGACATATTCAAATATTTACATACTTTTGAAAAAAGAACAATTTAATATTTTATTTGTTCTATAAAATTGTGCGGCGTTGAATCCATCAATTTCGAGTATCTTTGCTGGGAACCTCAAAGTTCCTTCACATTTGTAGTAGTCTTATTATCACAAAGTTTCAATCGGATTGATATCGGAAGTCTGGGCGGGCCATTCTAGCACTCTTATGAACCGAACATTTTATCGCACGTTATTTATTTATTGTTATTAAAATTCCACATAGTTCGACCCATATATTCCGTATAAAGCCCACTAGAATAACGAGAATCACTATACATAGTATATGATATATATGTACATAAGTATATATATATAATTCCTAGACCGTTTTTACTACTTTACATAATTTCGCTAAGATATTTCACATATTAACCTACATATACGGTATCGGTATAAGTCCACCGTAAGTAGGAAAAAAAAACCCGATTTGGCCAATTGTGGCATAGCAGAATACTATTAGAAGGAACTCCTCTCCTTTGAATTACTTTAGCATATCTAAAAAATTAAGGATATTTTTGGTAAAAAAATATATCACAAGCACTGATGCCTATGAAATGTTATAGTCCGATTTCGTTGATGAGTTGATGAGTATAATCCGATTTCCTCCATTTGTAGACAGTATAAGGAATGGGCGAAAGGAAATGACTCTAGAGTCTTTGGTTAATATAGCTTCCGTAGTTTACGAGATATGCACAAAGAAGTACGGGGCGGGCTACATTACCAAGTTTTAGTTTTATAACAGACCGAGAGACATTTTAATTCTAGTCGCCATTCTGATCAATTTGGTATGTATGACCCTATATCTAACTCGTTTAGTTTTGGGTGTTACAAACAACCGTTATGTGAACAAAACTATTATATTATTTTGCAACACGTTGCGAGATTACAAAAAATAATGCAATATAACAAGTGGAATAACGCCACTTTCTTATCAGACTATTTATTGTTCTACGAATTCGAACGCAGCTTAATTGTTGTGTTTATCGTTTGAGGTATGCCGCTATCAAGCTCTTTCACGAGGTTCAACTCCTGTTGCGGCAATTCTTAGTTTATAAGAGAGGAGGCGACGATGAGAGGAGAATCGCGCCGAGTCTTCTGTGTTCGGCAACACGCGTTGTGTTCTTATTCGTAACAGTGTTGCATTTGTGCACATTTTAAAATTAATGTATACAATATATTTGAAAATTTGAATTACATGAATGAGCTCTTTCACACGAGTCAACTCACGTTGCAAATTCTCGGCCGATTCTCTTTTGCTGTTGCCGATTGCATTGACACGAGGAATTTGTGTTCGACAACTCTGTTCTTGTCTTTCTCTCATTCTCTTTCATATCTTTTTCTCAACTTTGTGTACGCATCGTTTCCAAACAAAAAAAGTAAGGAAATGCTAAGTTCGGGTGCAACCGAACATTTTATACTCTCGCAATTTATTGAAGAAATTTAACCAATACATATGCGGAATAAAGCTCACCGTATTTTTGAAAAACCTATAATTAGGTATATGAAAGCTAGGAGAAGATACTTTTGAAAAACCTACAATGAGGTATATGGAAATGTTATGACCCGATTTTAATAATTTTTGGAACAGAGACACACTATTAGAAGAAAACAATTTCCTCTGAATTAAATTGAGATATCTGAGAGATTTACCCATATTTTCGGTTAAAATTTATCCTTAGGCGCTGAGTTCAACATGTTCGGGCCTTGAAAAGTTATGGTCCGTTTTCGACAATTTTTTCACAAGTGAAGCCAGAGATGATATGCACTAATTGCGTAAAGTTTTATTCCGTTACCTTCATTGGTTCCTTATGTTTACATTATAAAGTGAAACAAGTAAGGAAGGGCTAAGTTCGGGTGTAACCGAACATTTTATACTCTCGCAATTTATTGATGTAATTTTATAAAGACAACACAATTCGACCCATATATTCGGCATAAAGTTCAATAGAATAACGAAAATCATCATAAATAGTATATGGGGACTGAGGTAATTCCTAAACCGATTTCACTCGTTTTCACCACCAAGATACAACGTATCGAAGACTATACGCTCACTTAATTTAATATTACTTATAATTAGGTATATGGGATCTGGGGGAAGTTATGACCCAATTTTTACCATTTCAGGTACAGAGAGAAACTGTTATAAGAAAAAAATTCAGAGGGAATGAATTACATTAAAATACCTGAGGGATTTACCTATATTTTCGGTGAAAAATTAACCTTAGGCACTGAGTTCTTCATGTTTGATATCAGGGGCCTTGAAAAGTCATGGTTCGATTTTGACAATTTTTCCACAAGTGATGTCACAGCTCAAATACAGTATTTGTGTAAAGTTTTATTCCGCTAGCTTCATTGGTTCCTTATGAATACATTATAAAGTGAACGAATCAGATGGAATTCAAAATTGGGTTATATGGGAAGTAGACGTAGTTGTGAACCGATTTCGCCCATATTCCACCCGTGTCATCAGGGTGTCAAGAAAGTGTTATGTACCGAATTTCATTGAAATCGGTCGAATAGTTCTTGAGATATGGTTTTTGACCCATAAGTGGGCGACGCCACGCCCATTTTCCATTTTGTAAAAAAATCTCAGTGCAGCTTTCTTCTGCCTTTTCTTATGTAAAATTTGGTGTTTCTGACGTTTCTCGTTAGGGAGTTAACCCGCTTTTAGTAATTTTCAACCTAACCTTTGTATGGGAGGTGGGCGTGGTTATTATCCGATTTCTTTCATTTTTGGACTGTATAAGGAAATGGCTAAAAGAAACGACTGCAGTTTGGCTTCTATAGCTTTATTGGTTTGCGAGTTATATACAAAAAACCTATTTGGGGGCGGGGTCACGCCCACTTTTCCAAAAAAATTACATCCAAATGTGCCCCTCCCTAATGGGATCCTATGTTCCAAATTTCATTTTCATAACTTTATTTATGGCTTAGTCATGACACTGTATAGGTTTTCGGTTTCCTCCATTTTGTGGGCGTGGCAGTGGACCGATTTTGCCCATTTTCGAAAGCAACCTTCTCAGGGTGCCAAGGAACATGTGTTCCAAGTTTCATTAAGATATCTTAATTTTTACTCAATTTATCGCTTGCACGGACAGACGGACAGACGGACGGACAGACATCCGGATTTCAAATCTACTCGTCATCCTGATCATTTATGTATATATAACCCCATATCTAACTCTTATATTTCTTGGTGACACAAACAACCGTTATGTGAACAAAACTATGATACTCTGTGCAATAGGTTGCGAGAGTATAAAAATAAGATGGATTTCAATATTGAGTTATAAGCAAAGTGGTTGTGAACCGATTTCGCTCATTTTTTGTCCGTGTTATCAGGGTGTCAAGAAAATATTAAATACCGAATTTCATTCGAATCGGTCGAGTAGTTCCTGAGATATGGTTTTTGACCCATAAGTGGGCGATGCCACGCCCATTTTCCATTTTGTAAAAAAATCTGAGTACAGCTCCCTTCTGCTATTTCTTCTGCAAAATTTAGTGTTTCTGACGTTTTTCATTAGTTAGTTAACCCACTTTTAGTAATTTTCAACCTAACCTTTGTATGGGAGGTGGGCGTGGTTATTATCCGATTTCAACTATTTTCATGGCGTGTGGTGGTGTATGTAAGAGAACCGACTGCAGAAAGTTTGGTTTATATAGCTTTATCAGTTTGCGATTTAAATACAAATAACCGATTTATGGGCGGGGCCACGAACACTTCCAAATTTTACTTTTATATCTTCAGTTATGACACTTTATGTGTTTTTTGTTTCGCCATTTTGTGGGCGTGGCAATGGTCCGATTCTGCCCATTTTCGAACTTGATCTTCGTATGGTGCCAAGGAATACGTGTGCCAAGTTTCGTCAAGATATCTTAATTTTTACTCAAGTTACAGCTTGCACAGACGAACAGACGGACAGACGGACGGACGGACAGACATCCGGATTTCAAATCTACTCGTCACCCTGATCACATTGGTATATATGACTCTATATCTAACTTTTTTAGTTTTAGGTGTTACAAACAACCGTTATGTGAACAAAACTATAATACTCTCTTTAGCAACTTTTGTTGCGAGAGTATAAAAATATATTTCCTCGACTCATTTTTATCGTTATTCTCCATTTGCTAACATATTTTAATTATATTATGCATATTTCTATATGTATTTGCAAATCACATTCCAAAAATAGATTATAAAATTCAAATTTTCAAATATATTGCATACATTATTTTTAAAATGTGCACAAATGCAACACTGTTACGAATAAGAACACAAAGCGTGTTGCTGAACACAGAAGACTCGGCGCGATTCTCCTCACATTGTCGCCCCCTCTCCTATAAAACAAATAATTGCCTTAAAATGAAGTGTGTAATTTCGTTGCTCTTCATCGTCTTCCTTTCGATCATTGCTTGCAGTGCTTTTTCCGCATCCGACATCGTGATGATGGCTGCACCCAATCAAATTCCTTCATGGAGACAATCTCGAGGTGGACCACACAGAAAAAATGGCAAAGAAATGCTGTGCTTTCTTCTAGGACAACGGTCGCCAATAATTCAAGGCCTGGACAATATGTGTCATATGTGAAATTGTGGAAATACGATTTATTTCATCATAAGAAGAAATTTTTACCCTAAGTTTCAGTGAATTATGTTTAAGAAATTTATTTGCTAATTTGAGTGACAAACTACATCTGTGGAATTAATATATAAAACATGCATAAAATATCTTATATGTATCCTTGTATTTAATGTTGTGAAATTTAAGGAAAATTGTAAAAAAAATAGTTGATTCAAGAACTGTCATCAAAATAGTCAAGTGTATCCGCAATTTACACATAATATGGTTCATACTCTTGTTTATTATAGTTCGTAATAAATAAACATACAAATGAATGCGTACTTAAAGTTATTTATGGTGTTATGAAATCACCAATTTTATATGGTACCCCATGTGTTGAAACACAATATTTTCCACTCGTTTGATTGATACATACATGCTACACCAATCTTCCGAAGTTTTAATAATATAATTTGTGGGGTACGACTGTCGTTTACTTCAAAGTAGGTGCCAGTCTCGGTGTTTTAAGTTCCCAAGAGAATTATCACAATAAACAAATGGCATTTTTCATTAGAATTTTGGTAGCCGTATCACCTCAGCATTCCTATATTGCAGTGCAATCCTGAAAACTCGAACTCGAAAGTTCGGAACATTGAACATTTTTTCTGCTCCAATGGTTGCTTTGAAACTCGAACAAAAATGTTATATTTTTATACGCGAAAACTTATCCTACATACATATTCATAATGTTGTTATTCACATATTAGCAGCTCAACGGCCCATCCGTGCACTGCAGTCGTTAGGTGGTATTTTACTTTTGAATTCGCTATACTGGCGGATGTTTACATTGCTTTTGATTGTTATTCAAGTGTGTTTTATCGAGTAATGGGACGAAAATTAAATGTTTTAAGATTAGCAAAAAAGGCTTAAATAATAATTGCCGTCAATAATGGTGAAGGTGAAGTTTGTGGAATTGTAAAAATAGAAAAACAATAAATTGGATCCTCTCAAAAAACTTTTTTTCATTTTGACAACGCACCTTCACATCCAAACGAAGATGAAGATGACTCAATTACATCGATGTTTTTGCCCAATGCCACTCCTTTGATTCAACCAATGGATCAAAACGCAATAAGAATAACAAAGTTATATTATGGAAATTCTCTGTTGGCAGCCATTTTCTCCGATGAATGCGATTTGGTCGAATCAATGCAAAACAAGTAAGGAAGTGCTCAGTTCGGGTGTAACCGAACATTTTATACTCTCGCAATTTATTTATTTAATTTTATTAATATAATACAATTTGACCCACATATTCGTCATATATATGGTATAAAGTCCATTGAAGTTAGGTGAATTTATGACCCGTATTTTAGGCACGGAGACATATTATTAAATGAAAGATATTCCCTCCGAATGTCTTCAAAATATCTAAGAGACTTACCTATATTTTCGGTAAAAAAAAGAATTAGAAGCCCTGAGGTCCTCATGTTCGGTACATGGGGCCTTGAAAATTTATGGTCCGATTTCGACGATTTCGAAGGGCGATGCCACATTATAAATGTAGTATTTGTGCATAGTTCTGTTCCGATATCTTTACTAGTGCTTACTTTATATATTGTAAAGTTAACGGTTCAGATCGACTTCAAATTTCTGGTATATTGGAAGCCTATTTTCACAACATATATGTAATTGGGATGCAAGGGAAATATTACAAACCGAATTTCATTGAAATTGGTCGATTAGTTTCGGAGATATGGTTTTTAACCCATAAGTGGGCGGAACGACGCCCATTTAAAATTTTGTATACCATTTTGAGTGCAGCTCTTCTGTACCTTCTTTATAATGAAATTTAAGGTTTCTATTGGTTTTCCTTACTGAATTAAAGCAATTTTAGTAGGTTTTAGCGTAATCTTTGTATGCGAGGTGGGCGTGGTTATAATTCGATTTCCTCCATTTTTGGACTAAATAGGGAAATGCCTGAAAAAAAACGAATCCTTAAAATTTCGTTTACGTAGCTTTAGTAGTTTGTGAGATATGTATACTACTATTATAAAGAGGGAAGATTTGTATGTATGTTTGTAGTGAATAAACTTAAAAACTACTGTGCCGATTTCACCATTGGAAAGTTACATTCACCCTGAGTAACATATATTTTTTCCTAGAAAAGATTAGGGGTCCTTATTAAAACTTAACTAACGCCATGGAAAAAAAGACCCCAAAACGTCTTTCGTCACACGCGCTATGTTGCCACTCTGAATATTTTATGGAAATGAAAAATTATTTGTCACTAAAAATGAACAGAACTAATATTCTAATAATAATCTTTTCAGAAGAAAGAACATACATATGTACGGGAGCGTGTGTATATGTGTGTAGAAACTTATAACTTTTGAAATGTTTGTTTAAACCCGTGCGAAGCCGGAACGGGCTGCTAGTATATATAGTATATAGGGACTGGGGTAATTCCTGGAGTGATTTCAAGTTGGTTGGATATTCAAGAGATCTCCTTTGAAGTACTTTAGAATATTTGAGAGATTTATAGACATTATCAATAAAAAATTATTCGTAAACTTCGAGGTCCTCATGTTCGTTGTATGACTCTTTGAAAAGTTATAGCCCGTTTTCGGTGATTGTTATATGGGCTATGCGACACTAGAAATAAAGTATTTGTGCAAAGCTTTGTTCTGATATATTCACTGGTGCTTAATTTATAGATTACTAAGAAACAAATCATCTGGGCTTCAATATTGTAGTATACGGCAAGTAGGCGTGGTTTAAACCGATTTCCCTCATTTTCAAATTATATCATTGGGAAGGAAAAATGACACGGAAGGGCTACACTTATATTTGGATACAACATTTGAAAAGGGCGTATCGCCGCCCACTTATTGGTCAAAAAACATATCTCAAAAATTACTCCAATTTCAACGAAATGTCGTTCGTAACATTTCTTTGGCATCCCAATGCTATAGTCTGAAAATGTGAAAAATCGGTTTGCAATCTATAAATTCAGAACTAGTGAAGATATCGGAACAAAACTTTGTACAAATATTGCATCTCTAGTGTGACCAGGAGTCATCTTATACTAAATATCTATAATGTTTTTTGAATTCTGGTGGCTCAATGCAAAACACATAGGTCAATAAAATTACTTAAAAAATCTGCGAGAATATAATATATCCGGTTACACCCGAACTTAGCTCTATCTTATTTGTTTTATTTTACCTTTGGCGAGGTGTGAACCGTGTGATTTTAATGGTAATTGGTATGTGAATTCCAGAGACAAAAACCTTAATTTTCGCTAAAACGTTTTCCACTGCAGACTTTTATTTGATAAAATATGAGCTTACATTCCACGTAGATGACATAATTTTTAATTACTTCGATAATAAAAATAAAATAGAGTCTCGATGATGAGATCACTATCTTTTGAGAATATCGATATCGGATTAGATGTCAATATAACTTAAGGCCAAAAATTGAGACCTATTACTTAACTTAAACTCAAATCGACTTTCTTCTGTGTAAACAAAGAACTCGGTCAGAACCTTGCCAGGCGAAGATGAAAAGCGTTCCTTTCCCCTTCCCCTAATATTCACATGTAGCCGCACATAAGATATCATTGGGCCCATGGTGTTCTCCAAATAATAAAGCTTAATAACGTAATAAAAAGAAGAATACATATTCGTTGGAAATTTCCATCCAAAATGAACCATATTCCATATTGAACTGATCATTCTAATATTGTGTTATAAATTAAACATGTTTTAATCAATTGAACTCCATGAGTCTTTGCTACGTGTATGTTCTAAATTTAATTGAGTAAAAAGTATATTTTATGGTATGAACAATCTTTACTTCTGCAAAATGATTTATCTCTAGCCCAAATGCTTTTATTCATCTTCGACAAAGCTAGCTTCCAATAAAAACATGTTCATACCAAGTTGAACTTTTCATGAAGAAGTCAGATACTTGCCAATGAGTGATAATATTTTGCAAGGAAATTCGTTAACTTCAACATATCGCATATTCGAACTGTGCGTATAAACGTCCACGCCACATTGCCATACCTTTGTAATGATTGGATCTACCCGCACATTAAACTTGTCTCCGAAGTAAAGCTGTACAAAGCTATTTAGAGCTTCAGATGAGCTTTAGTTTCAATGCGATGTGTTGCTTAACACCTGGCGGAGTTAATCTTTCCGCCTAAACGCACAACGCAAAGGCACAGCGGCGTAAATCATGCAGATAAGCCATATAAAGCGCTTCGATTCGCATACGTTCACACACACTCACACAAACTGACTTACGTACAATTAAGTTGCAGCCAGCTCTTCACTGCTAATCACAGCGGAAAAGGAAATGCGATTACTTCGCGCTTAACCTTTGCCACCAGCTTCAATGCGCTTAACACTAAATGTGTTGGTACGAAAATATGCTCTGCGTCTACGAACACGCACATGCATACATATGTAAAGGTACAAAAACATTTACCTTATAAGAGTAAACGTTCTCAGCCATAAAGCTCCCAGGGTACATTTAATGTCTGCTCAGCGTAAATATCAAATCTCAAATTGATTTTATTTTGACACGCACGAGCCAAATACATCTTCAGACTCATATCAATATCGGAGACTACGCGGGGTTGTGTTAGTATGCACAGAGCTTTAGTGTAAATGCTAACCAGAATACCTTAAAGAACGCTTTTTCTGTGGAATAAAAATCACAATTGTCGTGAGTCAAAGCCTCACCTCAAGTGCGACACAGAGTACCGCAAGTTCCGTTGAAAATAATTGCAACTTACATACGCTTTCCGCATGATATAATGCACTTGTATATGTGTGCCTATTATTTCTCCAGTACAGAAATCGTATTTAAATGCGTTTGTAGTTTAATGCAGCTTCAGTCATTAGCTACCCAGCCATTGAAGAGGTTCAAATCTCAAACTCGCTTTAAGTGCTTGTAAATCATTTTATTTAGAATAATTATTCACTTTGACCGCCTGAAAATGAAGTGTGTAATTACGTTGTTGTTGATCGCCTTACTTTCGATCATTGCTTGCAGTGCTTTTCCCGAACCCGACATCGTGATAAAGGCTGCACCCAATCAAATGCCTTCATGGAGACAACCTCGAGGGGGCGCACACAGGAAAAATGGCAAACAAATGCTTTGCGATCTTCTGGGGCAACGGTCGACGAAATCTATAAAGTGTGGCCGCAAATAATTCAAGGTCTGCACAATATGTGTCATACCCGCAGCTCAAGGGAATTGTGAAATTTCTTTTCAGTATAAGATAATGTGCTTGTTTATGTAAATTATTTATAATTATCGTGTTTAAGATATTTATTGACAAATGTTAGACGTAATTAACTAAATCTGGAAAATAAAAATCCTTAATTTGTGAAATCAACATAAATGCTGTTTTAATTTTTATAAATAATCTATATACTTATATATAATATATATATATAATCGGAACCCGATGAAGAGTGAATATATATGTCTTTGATCACTTGTAAACACCTAATCGACAAGCTCCACAAACAGACAAACGTTGCCTTAATGGAATATGCGTCGCACTTGCCGATTGTTGAAATTCAAAAGGAACGATATAAGGACTCTGGTAGGAGTTGTAACGATTGCACAGTTAGTTTAGTTTAGTTTTGTTTAGTTTTTTTAGTTTTTTTCAGTTTTAGTTAACATATTAGAAGAGAAGAAGCTTTAAGAATATTCGTGGTTTAAGAGAAAACACTCGTTTGAGGCATTGACAGTTTTAAAATCTGATTATGAGGATTATTTATTATTTCTGTGTTTTAAGATAAAACAGCATTCGAAACAGTTAACTGAGATATTTTCATATAAGATGTGAAAAATATGATACCAATCTTCATATATGTACTTCTTGACCCAAGAGTTTTCAAATAATAATAAATTAATTTTTCATTTTATTTATATAAATTATTTTCCTCACTCGACGAACCAAAATCAAACTCTGAGTCGCTTATCATTCCCGTCCTGCTTCATGGTGCTTGGACGATGTAAACATCAGATGAGACGACATTAGGAGTTTTCGAGAGGAAAATTTTGCACAAAATTTATGGTCCTATGAACATTGGCTACGGCGAATACCGCAGACGATGGAATGATGAACTAAGACGACATTGACGAAAACACTCCAGCTCTGAAAATGTTCGATGCAGTATCCGCCGGAGGAAGCCGAGGAACTGGAAGGCCTCCACTCCGTTGGAGGGACCAGGTCGAGAGCGACCTGGTTTCACTTGGGATCTTCAACTGGCGCCGACCTGCGAAGGTGAGAGAGAGGTGGCGCACTATCGTCGATTCGGCTATAACCGGCTAAACGGTTCAACGCCAATCACATACACACATTTATATAATGATGTTGATAATAATAAATTTAAAATATTTAAGTCCACAGCTCAGTAAAGCCGATTGCAAGTTGTAACTTACAGACATACATTAAACAGTATTTCGAAAACCATTGTTTCTAATGCAAACAACTCTAAAAAGCCCTGCAACATTAATGTGCTTATTCTTTTTTTTGTTGCTAGTATTCGTATCTAAAAATAGAACAAAATGCAGCGAAACCAAAGCAAATACCATTTTCCTGCGCTTCAGGTGCAGTACTAATAGCATAAAGCTAAAGCCAGAAGAGGAAACATAGAACAACAAAAATGAAAACTGAAATAGGAAAATCGAAAATCGAAAATACACACTGAAAATCCTGCATGCAATGCACCCCTTGAGCTAGTTGCCCACAAACCGCTTAACCGCTTTACTCCACTACTGGGTGCAGGGCTTGTGTACAACTGTATACGACGGAAACGGAAGTGAATGCCCATTCTCGGGGGATGCTTACAGACCAACCACCCCATCACAACAACACTGCTTGTTTTGGTTGCTCATGAAGTTTTGTATTTTTGTTTTCGTTAATTTTTTTTATTTTAACTCTACCATTTGCTGTATTTGATTTTTTCACAGCCATTTAGAAATTTCGATTATGTTGTTGCTATCGTGCCGGTTGCTGTCGCTCGATACGTTGTTGGCGAGCATGCGAGGTGCGCCGCTTTGTTAACGTCGCCGCAATCTTTGTTGCTCGCCTCCCCTCGCTCTGAGCTGTCGAACAAAAGGAAATTAAAATATTCCAGCGCGCAATCGTGCGTTTAGGATATCGAACTGGCGGTACCGCAAACTACATCGTAAACGGTAATGCCCTAACATTTGTACACCCACTTTGCGCTAGCAATCACGGCATGCATTCCCGCTCTCAACACAACTCGCTTGTTTGTTGTGTTGAAGACGACGAGCGTAGTTAGTATTTGAGTATATGTATATGAATATGTAAATTAACAAAAAAACTTTATTTTGCTTTAGATTTCATTGGAAATTAGCTGAACAGTTACCTACATTTTAATTATAGTTTCTCGTAAGTAAGTAGTGTCACACGATCAATTGCCATATTCTCGATAAATGAAAATTAAATAAATTAAATTTCCGGTAACAAGAAAGTGATGAATGATAAATCCTTACCCTGCTGAGACTCATTTCAGTGCCAAACGTTTAAAGTTCGACAATTCGGAACAACTATTTGCAATTCTAAAGTACTTATCAACAAAGATCTTTGTATCGATATCGATATATGTAGTATACCTAATTAATGATCGCTTAGCTTGATCGGTAACAGAGTTGAATTTTTCTTTCAACTTGACGTAAATTACGGAACCAAATTCCGATACAATAGTTTCATCCATTATATCTCCGAAATATTTGTGCATTCAAGAGCTTAATATGAGTCCAAAAAAGCGTTATTCTGGACAAATTTAATTTAATGAAAGTTCAAAAATATTAACATGTGCATGTATATACCATCGATAGATCGCTGAATATTTTTCGATTTGAGCAGGTGAATGAACTCAGTAGGCGTCTGAACAGGCAATTTTGAACGAAATTATAATGTTATCGGGTGCATGAGTCTGCTAAAGCTCTATGCTAATTGGGCGTCGTCGATGAAAAGGCAATTACCGAATTCCCCGACCACAATAATATGTTCGTTGGAAAGGATGAGACTGAGACCAAGTTTTACTTTATCGGGAGTTTGCACAATGTTGCAGTTAGTCATAAGGCTAAATCGTTTTCTTACTGTGAAGTTACTGTACATTCACCTTTCGTTGTCGGTGTTCCTTGGCATTGTGAGTATGAGCGGGAAAAATCGATGAATATCTCTGAAACTGTTTCCACTACTGTGATTCACTGTTTGCTCACGTTTTCTACTTTGTTACATTGCAGTGGTGTTAACTTTTATATGATATATGTGCATGTGTGTATTTATGGTTTATTTGTTCAGTTAACCAGTAATAGCTATTACCTGGCGAAAGCATGTGCGTACACATACGTACATATAGGATAAATTGTTGTTATTGTAAACTCCTTGTCACACATACACCCACACAAATTTAGCCTTATTTACTTTTGTTTCGCTCAAGCATACTTGTTGTGCAAAACATATAAAAAACCCTAAATAATACCAACCCATGCTGTGCTATGCAACAGTAGGACGATGTAAAGCGAAACATTGCTCTCTTATCTCATATTGCTGACACTTGGCGCATACAGGTTGGCAAATGAAGGTACACGCTGTCAGGGGTGCAATGTCAGGCAGTCAGCGCCATCCAGCTACGCCACTAGCGTAAAAATTCGTTATTCCCTATACAATAGCCAGGTGGGCGTTTTGTGCGCCCGCAAATATCCGCACGCTGTGCAGCGTCGATGTAACGGTGAAATACGCAGATGTTTGGTGCCAATGGTGTTTCCATGATTTATGGCGCTGAAATATTAGTTTCTGCTTATTTCAAACAAACGCTTGCCAGCATAGATGTGTGTGTATATAGGATTTTCAATTATATATATATATATATAATATAATGTTGGTTTCTGGTCTCTTCCGTCTAATCTACCACTTGTAATACAGTTGATCGTGCCATATAAGTATGACGAATACAACGCGTTTTCTAATGATAAGCGCTTATTTTTGGAATGAGTTCTCCGATTGATTTTATTTCAATCAGTATACAATACAATACCAATCCTCAAGCATTATGGATATAAGCAAATATATAAAATTGTTATTTGTTTTAAACTTTCATAGGGGTCTTCGACAGCAGTAAAGGTGAATAATAAATTTCTAGAAACAGTTGTCATTGCAAATATTATAATGGGACACTGAGTTTCATTTACGCACAACTGACCTTAAAGGCTGTAAAGGCTTAAAAGCACTGCAATAAGATATAAAATAAAATTTTAGATATATGATACTAATAATAAAAGTAATACATTTTACAAGAAGGTTTTTATATGGTGGAGGTACCGTACCTCCCCGGTTAATTGTTTGTCGAAGAGAGATTGAACACAGGTCTACTAAAGTAAATAGTAGTAGAGCATAATAGCGTTTTTAGACAGCAGCTAATTGATCAATTAAGATCGATTAACCATACAAAATAAAATCTACATTTCTATTTAATTGAATTTTAATCGACTTGAAAAAAAGCTACGGCAGATGTCGGTGCTAGAAATATCAATCAGCTGATGAAATTTACAACTACTTATGAAAAGCAATAACAAAAATGTATAACAGCTGATCGGTCATCGAGTAGTCGGAAGTATAAAAGGCAAAAAGAGTTTCTCAATAAAAATTGTAATTGAATTAATTTGGCTATAATAGTGCTATAATCACTATACTTTGGGGAATAATGTTAGACTACAATAAAAAAATTTTTTTCAAATAATGAAGAGAATATCATAATATAATAATACATCGAAACATCTTCCAAAATGTACTGGTGCTAGATTCAGTTCTCGTGTCAATATATAGCATACCTTTTCTCCCAAAGTCACAGATAATATCAGTATCAGAAAGTATATAGAACTATGAAATGCTTTAAAAAATGTAAGGAATCATATATGTAGGAATATATAGGGTAGGTGGCAATATTGTCATTGACCGAATAACTTATAGTACGGATGGCAACCTTGCCATTAATCGATAAGACAACGAAGCGTCCATCAGTGGCCATAATTGTCACGGTCCTTATTGGATGATCCATATAGATCACCCATTTTTAATAGCATGTAAGCTTTCAGTTGTTAAGTGAAGTTTGTCAAAGGAGGTCACGCCGCCACGTGAATAAAATAAGTGCGGTTAAAATTGAATTAAATAAACCTAATTAAAATAAAGAATAAAGTGTCGCGTTTTAATGGAAACCCACATATATATTATTAATCTAATTGAAACATTCTCACCAAAATTCATTAATATATCTCGTATATCCATCGATACCAGCCAGGATATAAGGCATTATGGACTATATTCTTTTGAAGAGTTAAGCCTTAAGTTTTATATTCTTATCGGTCATATATTTGACTGATGACTTACATGTTTTTATAAAGCGTTTTCTGTTTATTCCTGAAAAAATTCGTAAATAGAATCTTTGCATTAAACCATTCCAAATAATGTATTTATATTCGGTTTATTTGCATATATTAAAAGTCGGGTAAAAACCTATAGGTTTAAGCTGAAATACATTCTAATAATAATTACAGATATCAATTCACTTTCAATTTCCAATATTTTTAAAAAGTGTGATTAATTTAACTCTTATCAACTTCTTTATAAACATTGATTGAATAAATGC
Source organism: Zeugodacus cucurbitae (assembly GCF_028554725.1). NCBI lineage: Eukaryota > Metazoa > Arthropoda > Insecta > Diptera > Tephritidae > Zeugodacus > Zeugodacus cucurbitae. Next base: position 32,401,431 of record NC_071670.1, read on the forward strand.
TTTTTATATTTGTACGTTCTCTTTTCAGTAGTGTGACTCAAATACAGTCGATGCATTTCAATAAATTCTCCGATGATTTGCTCTATATATTTATATTTACTCATACATATGTTCATTTCACTTTATAAGTATTCCATAAACATCACTTTGTTTCATTGACCCCAGTAGCACGATTTCATAAGTCGCGTGAGTTATAAACAGTTGTATACAATCCATTGATAAAATGGGGAAATCCATGTGTGGAATAAAAATAAATGTAATGTGCATTATAAAATGTTGCATAATTTAATGACACAAGTGCAGTTAGTAATTAATAAATAATGAAGCAAAAGAAAATTGGAAAATGAGCTTTCATTTTAGCATCGCAGCAAGCTGCATAGTGTATACAAGTTTCAACTCAATCATCATTGAAGCTATGAAAGCAAAACTAAGCATCAAGTGGAAAATCTCAACCTCAACTAGTCTCAAAACCTTCCCCAGCTGCATATGAAGTTTATATTCAACTTCGTCCACCTGGTGAATTCATATAGAATCTATAAGTTAATATATCAGAAAAGAAATTGGCATGTGATCAGTCAGCCTTTAATTACAAAGCTTTACAAGCAGAAAGCTAAAGTTGTCACGAGCTTTGAAACATAATACACAAAACAGGTTCAACGCTCGTCAGGTTTTTTCGTGATCGTTGTGTTGTATTGTTGCTATTCAGTTTAGATATTGTATATACAGAGTATAAATAGTATATGTACAGTATAATTGACAATTACCGATAAACCTTCAATTTCCGAACGTACTTACCATGAAATTGCACTAAAAATAAAGAAATGTCTTTAACCATTTGTATATATGCATATATTTTATTATTTTTTATCATAATTTTGCTTGCTATTTATTTAATAGTACTAGCACATGCTAATAGCTTCACAAAAGAGTTTTTGACGCATACAAAGCATTATCAGAATTGTTTTATCTCCCAGTAAATTAATACTGGAGTTTATTCATATTTTTTTTTTCACTAATTCATTTCAGCTAAAAATTATACAATCTGCACAAATTCTCTATATAGTATTAGTTCTTACAACATGTTGTTCTTATTTTTAGTTTTTTATGTGTCTTCTAAATGTCGCAGTTTAAAGTCGTATATACACTTTTTATAATAACCTCAGCACCTAATAAAGTAATTCTATTTTTACATAATGTCTGCTAAAACATACATGATTATATACATAATCTTATTTATATATTTATATTAAGCTTGATTACATTTCTTCACATTATTTGTATATATTTCGGTATTATATACACAGGCGAAAGTCAGGCTCATGCTATTATTATTACTCATACGCTTATTTCAATTATTTATTACTCGTATATACCAACGGAATCCAAGCCAGCACCAACATTTGTTTTTTAATACGATATAAATACAAACAATCAATATACATATGTGCTTATGTCTATAGCAATATTGAATTATTTTTATTCTTTAATTTCTATATAGTATTTACAGTGTACTGTAATCTCTTTGGAAAATGCACAATTATCCATATATATCTTAAGTTTGCTCTTGTTTTCTTTTTATTCTTTATTGTTTAGATAAAAAAAATCGAGCAAATGTATCATAAATATAATTATGCAGTAAATTAAACAAAACCAAAATGACGAAGGTCGATTTGCTGTCAAAGTGACGTACTTGTTGCTGATTCTACATATGTATATGCTGAATCACTTAGCTGCACATTTATATATTTAGTTATGAGATTGCATTTATATAATTATAATTATATATTATCAGCTTTAAATTCAAACTAAATTATCTACATTTAACAATACACATAATAATTTTATAAATTTAAAATTAATGCCCAAACGAACACGGGAATAAAGACAAATTGTTAAATTTTAAAAAAGATAAAGAAAACAAATACAATTGCTTTTTTACAATTTCTAAATTTATATTCAATATAAGTCCGACCAGATAAATCAAACTTGTAGCGTTTTTAGACGGACAAATTAATTGATCAATTAGAATTTTTATTGAGAAACCCTTTTTTGCCCTTTATACTGCCTGCTACTTGGTAACCGATCAGCCGTTATAAATTTTTATTTTTGCTTTTCATAAGATGTTGGTAAGTTTCATCAGCTGATTGACATGTTTAGCAGCGACATCTACCGTAGCTTTTTTATCAAAAAATTCAGTCAATCTTTGTCGCAGAGTTGCATTTGATTTTCAAGTCGATTAAAATTCGATTAAAAATCAAAGTAGATTTTATTTTGTATGGTAAATCGTTCTTAATAAGCTTTTAATTGATCAATTAGCTCCTGTCTAAAAACGATAACCGCTGGGAAGTAGCGAATCATCTAAGAACTTGATAGAGTGACTTTTATGACTGGAATGACTAATGTCGTAATTTTTTTTAGGCCAGAGGTATAATTAAAGTTTTAAAATTGGGGCCCAGTACATAGTGTATTTTCTCGATTCGTTAATCTCATATACTAACTAACAGTCATTTCGCACATCCAAATTATATGTTAATACATATTTTAATACTTTAAGATTATAATTGAGTAACGAGTATTCGCACTGCCCGTTATTCGATTAACGATCAGTAGTCATACATTTATGTTTTTGCTGTTCATAAGAAGTTGGTTGGCTTCATCAGCTGATTGCTATTTTATCAATAAAAGCAAGCCAACTTGGACAACAACTCGCAGAACTGCACTGCATTTTCAACTCGATTTGTAATCAATTAAAAACTAATGTAGAAAAAATTTAATTTTGTATGGTGAATCGATTTAAATCAGCGTTTTAATCGAGCAAAGGCCAGTTAATTGTTCAATTAACTCCTGCGAAAAGACATAAGTCATTATAACATTAATTGAAGTCAATTAAGCATTTAACCTAGATTTTGGTTATGGCAAGTAATACTTAGCTGCATGTAAATCGAATCGACAAGATTTTTAATTGTAATTGTATTGGAATTAAATAAGCACGATAAATATGAACAATGTTGGCTTTATGTAAATAATTTTAAAATATCTTCAATTTAATAGCATTTATTTAAAAATGAACATGCTCTCTTACATGTTGAGACTAATGTTAATGTAATAATGTTAGAAGAGGGATATGTGTTGAGTGTTATTTTTGTGAAAATGCTCGAAGTCATTTATTTTCCTATTAAATAGGAATGTAAATGAAGTAATAGACACATAGTCCGTTTGAAGATAGAGCGCAAATTGAGAAAAAAATATTAAATTAAAATTATTTGATTAGGAATATTTAATAATAATCGAAATTAAACTTCATCTGCAAATTGATATAATATAAATTATTCAACAAAATATTTAACTGAGCAATAGTTGCATTACTTCTATATGACGATATTATAATTAAAACCAAAATATTTACACGCTCGCATATAATATACTCGGCTATGTGTGACATGTGTATCAGTAACACGTTTGTGTAAGTGATTTTAAAACAATCCTCGCCTACACACAACAAATAGCTGGCACACCTGCGATTATGTATGCTACGCCTAGTGTGCGATAAGCCAACAGTTTACATTTGCGTTTACAAGCGTTAATGCGACGCCTAACCAGCGTGGTCAATATGGTTGTACGAGCATTTAAGCGCTTTATGCTGCTGCCACAACTCCACAACGCAAAGGAAGTGGAAGTAGCATGTTAAGTGGTGCCTGGAAAAGGCATAAGCTGCGGCATTACCAAGGTGAAGGTAATGTGGCCTACGGCATGGCTAACAAATTGAATATTTATTAGCTTTGTTGTGTGGCATGCTTGCATGTGACTGTTGCTAACAATATTGTGCTGCAATACGCTCACATATGTGGCATGTTATTGTTTTCATTCGTAGTTTTTGTTGTTGTATATTGTTTTTAGTTGTTGTATGCTGTATATGTATATATATCTTGTGTGAATTATTGGATTTTCACGTTACATCGTTATACAGCCGCTGTCAATGTTGCCAATTTTGCGCCGCAACATGTATATATGCATATGTTTGTATACATGCGTATCAACATATTTGCGATTTTGCAAATTAACCTCCGAATTAACCTGTGTATGTCAAAGTTGCCAGTTAATGGCGATTGTGTACAACTATCGTTGGTCGTAGCATTAATTATATTTACCGTGTACAAACTTACATCCCTTGCGCAATGTTTGACATACAAGTAGTAAATGTTTGGCGCGGCCTAGGTGTTACAATAATTGATTGCTTACCTTGTCGTCAGTCAACCACAAATAATGTGCAACGTACAACGATTATAGGCTTTAGTTTATATAAAACATGGAATCATTCTTAATAAACGAAAGTATCGGCATAAACTCTCTTTAATATTATCTGCATTACTTATTAGATAATATTCGAACGAATATACCACGTGATCATGAGGCGTCAATTCGGTCCATATTTCTTAAAAGGGATGCCGGTGAGAACGTAACCGACCCTTTTTCGCGCTATGATAATCTACTCTTTGATGCCTGAATTAAAATAAAATTGGTTTAAACATCGCATCAATTAATTGATTTATTGATAAAATACTTCGGTGAGAAGATAACCTCAATTGACCACCAATATCGTGTCATATCACACCGTTAGACTTTATCCTGTGGGGTGTAAAGTCTAAAGTCTATGCGGACAATCCCTCTTCGATTTAAGCATTGGAGCAAAACATGACGCTTGTCATTCGTCAGTTATCAGTCGAAATGCTCGAATGTGTCACTCAACGGATGGACCTTCTTAAAAATTAATGTCAAATAAAGTCCTTTCGAATGATAATAAATGTCTCCATTAAATTTGAATTTTCTGTGTTGTTTCTTTAGAAAAGAGCATTCCTTGATGCAGGTGAGTCAATTTCAGTCTAAATTTAGATCTAGGATTTACATTTTTTTGTTATCTTACTGATGACATTCAATTTATAAACGCACTAAAAAATTTCATTATTGCTTCAGCTCGAATGCAGTTTATTTAATAATTCCACCAGCTTGATGAAGCTGCTCACTTATATCTACACATAATTGGCTCTAAATATGAAAGCGGTGAGCCTCAACAAAAAAGGCTTAAATAAAAGTTTTTATCTACTATTTGCGCTCCGACTGCATAAACTAGTGTTAGAACATAATTAAGTCATTTATTTACTTGCTACATATAATATACCAGCTTGCTCGTTTAAATTGGTTGGTTTATTGGCCGAAAAAAGTGGTGAAAAAACCGAAATAAATAAAAAGTAAATAAAACTCGTAATCGTGTTGTGGTTTTGCTCGCTCAGTGTGTGGTTATCACTTTAATGCATGTTTTATTGCTGAACATATTTTTCCAACAATTATTCACTCATAATAAACACTCAAATGCGCTTAATTGTGCAAACAATAACAAATCACATAATTATAAACCAAAAATGTGCAGCCAGTCGAGGTAAAAAAATTCGAGATATAGTGAAAAAAACCATGTCAGAAAATATGTCAGAATTATGTTGCAAATACGGCGCTTAATTATTTGATGTAATTTATATCAACTTCATAACAAATATTTGTGCGCAGATTTTATTAATAAATTAAAATGTTGATATATGGCAACAAATTCCGTTTATGTCAGCAGCGCAAAATAGTGTTACAATTAAAGTGTTGTGTTTTTATGTTGTTTTTTCTCTGGCGAAATTCTTATTTTATATTTACGTTTTACAACCACTACAATTTTTACAGGTTTTTTGGTATTAATTATTCGTTAAACCGTAAATAATATAATAGTTCTAATTGAGTTTGCTTTAGTGTTTCTTTAATTTGCAATACTGCTGCAGTCGAAAAAACGAGCCGAACAAATCAATTAAATCACAAATTGAATTCCTATGAAATGGATTCATTTGAAAATTGGATGAATTTAATATGTTTGAAATGAGTAGACATTTATGGAAGAAAAACTCTCAATTAAAGAATTATTGAAGGATATGCAATTAAAATATTTAAATATGTGTACTTATATTTCAAAAAAATAAAATTTTAAATTTTTTCCATACTACTGTGCTTACTTTATTCTATTGCATAGTAACTTAATCTATTTTTAGAGTGGACCGGGTCTATTCGTCCTGGTGGGTTTATTCTACTTATTTTACTCTTGACGCTGGCGATTGCTATAACAAAAGCTAAACTTACTTAACGGTTATTATTAATAACACTTCTTTTACATAACTCATATGCAAATAAAAGTATTTCTACGAAATGCTTACATGTATATTACAGCAACTGTGGCTAGAAAAGAAGTCTTCTATTCGTCCTTTCTCCATTCGCTAGCTTAGCTTAAACAACAAAAACGGTACTGAGTTGCATTACAAGAGAGCATAAAAAAGGAAAGCCAGAACATGAGATTACGGTTTTACCGTTACTTTTTTGGAGAGCGTTTGACAAATAATACAATGATTCGTGACGTCATGGACTAAAGGAAGGAAAGCTATGTTTACAATTGTCATGAAAGCTCTACAATACATTTCATTTCTGAAGCAATCTTGTCTCTATAATTTCTGGTCAAGAATATATTTCTAGGATCCTTGGCTAGACGCTTTTTAATTTTTACAACAAGCAAGTATTGCGGCAACATTAACTGCTTCGGGAAAGTCCACCATACTTGTGTAATGGTGATTTATTTGGCATACATTAATCACCTAAATATTTTTCAAAACATAATGTCTCTCCGAAGAAAAATGTCTCAGGCGATCTATATTTGCTTGATGTGAGTAATTTATTAGAGAGCTGCTGTACCTAAAATAGTAAACGGGAATTTCCACTGTTATTTATGGAAACTACATTTTTGCAATTACCACAAAACGTCTGATTGACTCACGAAAAAAAAATTGGACATTGAAGTCACGAGAGCATATTGACATCACTCGAAGTAATTTCCCCATATGAAACTCTGTTACGAATGATTCAAAGATGCTGAAGCGAAACATGCTTCGATTATGACGTCGAAGTATGAATATTCATATATGATAAGAAAATCATGTGGTTTTTCATGGCGAAATCAGCATACATTACTAGAGTGGCATTTGAGGTGTTCTTCGAATACACTGCATTCTACTCACACTTGCAACATTCGCAGAAACGCATATGTCAGCAAAACTAAAAAGCTTAGTCAAGTACTTTTTTAGAAACGAACGAACAATGATTAATGAAATGTTGATTTGGATTCTAATTATAGAAGGCAGATGGCAAGAAGCAGTTAACAGTATATGCTATATATGTACGTATATTTATAGATATTATATAGTCGCAAATAATATATATTTCGATATTTTTTTTCGAAATATATAATTATGCTAGCTTCATCTAATGTTATACTAGTATTATATAATGTAGCTATTACTAACTACTTATTGGTATTTTCAGTGGGCCTGGTTACAAAAATATTTTTTAGTAGTTGCTTATTTACACGATTATATATGTACTACTTCCTCCGCTACTGCTTTGCCCACTTTGCTTTGCTTCATAGAAATTCTGCTCCCTTATTTTAGACACACATTTTCTAACTGCAATCTTTATTGTTAGTCTAATTTATTTTCTTTCATACAGCTACATATATGTACGTATATTTTATTTGCTTGATTTTTATATGCACCTACACTACTATTATGTATATTATATATGAACATATTTATGTATGTACCTCATTGTAACTCAGCTATGCATATGTAATTCAATAATTTCATTACAATTACATTACTACTAGAAATATATTTATTTAAATTTATGGAAGCTCCTGTTGCACGCCGATTTACGTGTACTTACGTACATATGTATGTATAAGTGTGTGCAAATATATGCTTATATTGATAACTGTTGTAAGTTGATGTTGCAAATGCGTTTGGCTTTGATTGCTGCTGCTAATGTTGTTATTTATAGCCGAGTTCCGCCTCAATGCTGTCTCCAACTTGTAGCTGCCGTAAATGGAAATGAAGTGAATGAAAGTTATCACATTATATACATCTTATAAAATATATCAAATTTATTAAAACTACACCTAAAACGATTACGGGCTTTAATTGTTGAACTTTTGCAAATAAATTATTTAATTCTGGTAAATGATTTATAAATAACGGCAATAAAATCTGTGTATATGAGAGCATAAATCTGTAATTGCGACAATATTATCGTAGCAGTTGTCTTCTCGTTGCTTTCTGAATATGAATATGCAATTAAGATAAAATAGTATATTCTTAGATAACCTTTAAGCAGGATAGCAATCATTTTTATGAAAGTGACTTCGTAAGAACACATTTGTAAATTGCTGCATATTGGTATTTCTTTTATAATTTTTATATATGAAAGGGTGGTAGATGCTTGATAAATGGTTTGAAAAACAAAGTTAAAGTTACAGTTAGAATGAGTGAACAAAAATCACCAAAAATTCTACTTTCATATGTTTAGTTTGGTATAAATTTAGTACCTCTTTAAATAACGGTTACCGAATAAAATTTTTATACTATTCAAGATTATGCTAACCAAACTGAAAATTTTCATTCTTCGAGTTTTTATACTCTCGCAACAAATGTTGCTAAAGAGAGTATTATAGTTTTGTTCATATAACGGTTGTTTGTGTCACCAAGAAATAAAAGAGTTAGATATGGGGTTATATATATATAAATGATCAGGATGACGAGTGGAGTTGAAATCCGGATGTCTGTCCGTCCGTCTGTCCGTCTGTCCGTCTGTCCGTCCGTCCGTCCGTGCAAGCTGTAACTTGAGTAAAAATTGAGATATCTTAATGAAACTTGGAATACATGTTCCTTGGGACCGTGAGAGGGTTGCTTTCGAAAATGAGCAAAATCGGTTCACTGCCACGCCCACAAAATGGCGAAAACCAAAAACACATAAAGTGCCATAACTGAGCCATAAATAAAGATGTAATAGTAAAATTTGGAATAAAGGATCGCACTAAGAAGGGTCATATTTGAATGTAATTTTTTTGGGGATGTGTGCGTGGCCCCGCCCCCAAATCTGTTATTTGTATATATCTCGCAAACCAATGATGCTATATAAACCAAACTTACTGCAGTCGATTCTCTTACGTACCCCACCACACACCATGAAAATAGTTAAAATCGGATAATAACCACGCCCACCTCCCATACAAAGGTTAGGTTGAAAATTACTAAAAGTGGATTAACTCACTAACGAAAAACGTCAGAAACAGTAAATTTCACATAACAGATGGCAGATGAAAGCTGCACTCAGATTTTTTTACAAAATGGGAAATGGGCTGGGCGTCGCCCACTTATGGGTCAAAAACCATATCTCAGGAACTACTCGACCGATTTCAATGAAACTTGGGTTGTAATAGTTTCCTTACATCTCAATGATATGTTGTGAAAATAGGCCAAATCGCTTCACAATCACGCCTACTCCTATATACCAGAACTTTGAAGACGATCTGATTCGTTTACTTTACAATATATAAAGTAAGCACTAATGAAGATATCGGTGCAGAACTTTGCACAAATACTATGTTTATAGTGTGGCAGCCCCATTCTAAAAGTCGCCAAAGTCGGACCATAGGTTTTCAAGGCCCCATATATCGAACATGAGGACCTCGGCGCTTCTAAGCTTACATTAGGGTTTCCAACTTTCAATGGACTTTATAGAATATATATGACGAATATGTGGGTCAAATTGTGTATTATATAATATTAATTAAGTTAAATAAATAAATTGCGAGAGTATAAAATGTTCGGTTACACCCGAACTTATGTCTTCCTTACTTGTTTTAATTAAGCTTTTATTATAAAGATAGGGGTTTGCTATTATGTTTTGAAATGATTTTGGCTGGCTCGAATAAATTTCAACCGAGAGGCTCTATATAGCAAATGGGGTAGAGTGCCAGCAACAAACCTTGTTTGACAATTGTCAAAAAGATCAACTCGAATAAAGTATAGCCTTATTGAAAATCAAATGTCTAAACATGTTCCGTTGCTTAGTTCTTTTTAGAAAGTTATTGTCAAATCATTTATTAAATTAATGAAAACACTCTAGACAAAAATATTTGATATGATACAAATTTGTTGAAACGATTTTAGTATTTTTCGTTTCAAATGAATTTAACCACATCTCTTAACGTTAATATGGTTTTTTAACAAATTGCTTTCTGACCCTGTACATTTCGATCCAATACCTTATGCCATTTTCAACCATTTGCATTGAGCACCAACTTCATTTTATACTCGTTGGCTTCAAGAGGCTTACCATGACGTGGTACATTTTCAAGATCGAAATTACCGCAACGAAATTTTGCAAGTCGATTTTGGTATTGGGGTTCAGTCTACACAGCTTCTATAGTTTTTTTGATAGCAAATATAATAAACAAAATATCTCGAAAATGCTGTTTTCGATCTTACTACTTCAATAGAGCACTAAACTAAAACTAAATTTTTACAAAATGTGATGTCATTAAACGAAATAATTTAGTGAACGACAATTAATAATATTATACCTAAACCTAAAGCATTTGATTCGTAGGATTTTCAGAACTTATTTTAGCTATTTATTTCCAACAGAACAAATCACTAAAGCTATATTTGTTGTCCGAAGGTGTTTAACATAAACTTGTCTGTAGTCTGATATAACTTCATGTGGTCTAATTTGTAATACTTTCAAGAACAACTATTCACTGTTATTATTTTCACTTAGTGGGCTTACCTTTATAATACACTTCGCGATACATGGTGGGACACGCAGCTTTGCCATTCACTTTTGACGTTTTGAAGTCGATGTTAGTACGAATGGGCCGGTGCAGTAGCGGCTGTGGTGGTCGATAATTATTGCCTAGCGGTGCTTTGGGGTGATCGGGGCTGCCTTGCATTAGGCGTCGTAGGGCGTGCAACTAGAACAAGAAATTTATAAAGAAGATAATAAAATTATTATAAAATAATTTAAATATTATTAATAATTATTCTTATCATTCTAGATATTAGATACAAATGTTATGAAGATCAACTTTGTGTGATAAAAATAAACTTTGTAGCGTTACTAATACAAATTTCATAGTTAAAAATAAGATAGAGTAAAGACATGTCCCTCTAATTCTCCTTCTCTTGGTTACAGATGTACATGTGAGCCCTCACATTGTTCATTTTCATTTTCAATGTCAATTTAAATTTATATAAAACTTGCATCCTTTAGTTTTATTAGTAATTTTCCAGTCTGCTTCACCGCAATCCACGGCAAAGTTTAATAAGTTTATAACTGCCAGACATTAATTATCATACCAATCTATCGGATTAGCACACACATTCTCCATATGCTTCACGCTACATAACTGCTGTCTACCGCTAAAGTTTTATATTGGAGATGAAGTTTAAGAACTCCACTCCTCGTAACTCAAACGCTAGTCACTTGCTGATGCAATTTGTTGTGCTAAATTGTCAATATGCAGAAACGTTCAAACGTACTCATTGTCATCTTGTAACTAATAAACAAGCTATGCAACTTTGTTAAATCGCTAAACAAAATTAGCTGTTCAATGAATACATGAATTATCCACATAGAGCAGAGAGTACTACAGAATTAGAAATAATGTAAATAAAGTATAAGGTACGATTAACAATGTCATGTCCCACTGTACGGCTCTGCATCATATATATGAGATTATTCCTTTGAGTTCCAGCAGGCAAACTTGTATAACAATAAGAGAGATGCAATTCTTCTTATCTCATTCTTAGTTTTATTGAATGCAAAAAAGTTACATTCTATGCTTTTCATTTAATTTAAGACTTAAGATAATCACATATATTTTCATATTCATGAAGTTTCTTATACTGTAACATAACTTATTAGGCTAAAGAGCTGGTTCGTTAGTACAGTACGGAGGAAGAATTGTTGAGATGAACCACTTGGTCCAATATAATACCACTTGGAATAATCAAAAAGTTATATAAGAATTGTGATCGTGACAACAGAAATATTATTTTTTGATTTACAAAATGCTGCTGCTACATATCAGGCGAACACATCACGAAAAGAATGAATGTATGATATTGAATGACTGCAAAATTGATTCAGTAGATATAGGCAAGGTATCAAAATTATATATTGGATAAATCTTTCATGATCCGTACGGATCTAAAATTTTTCTTCCGATCTGGTTTACACTAAATTCGAATAGGTCCACAAAAATAAGGCTTTCTTGAAAACCATAACAACAATTCAGTCCAGTCCGCTGAACATCGTATACACTTGATTGCTATATATGAATGTTTCGAAATTCATTAGAACATTAGTTTAGGATTACATTTGCGCCGCGATTAGTTATTCCTTACTGTAAGGGCCTAATATAATTTTTGACTTAAAATTACTTCTAAAACAAGTAAATGATTTCAAAAAAGTTGATATTTCAACCTCCAAAAATGCTGGAACTTTAAAGGAATTTCTTCAAAAATAAATTTCCCTAAAAATTGTGTGAATTTAAGTGCAGTTATGAAGGTAAGGCTTTAACAGTTGTTTAAGGAGTGACATATTGACTTATAGCTTTAAAAACTTTTAACTGCCTTTTCAGCTCCCACTGACATGATAACACATACGCTTGGCGCGTTATTATGCACATCGACGCGCACAAGAGCTCGAGCAAGTGCTTGAGCAAATATGTGCATACGCTTCCGTATACCACGGGTATATCTATATATGTATAGCAGATATGCATGTGTAAGTAGGGCCTCGCAGGTGTGCTGCGTCGCTGTAGTGAACCTTAAATAAATGAACTACAAAAATGTAACGCAAATGTTAATTAAGCGAATGGCAGCGTGTGGTGGGTACCGAAAAACGTGAAAAATAAAGTGAAAGAAACATGCGATAAAGCAAAGAATGGAGAGGCACAGAGTCAAGAGAAAGCCAAGCGAGGCAGGTTGTGGTCTGCTGCGTTTCAATGGTGCCCCTGAGACTTGATTATGTGGCGCGTCGGGGTACCAACAACACAGCGGCGTGCGAAATGACACGAACTATACACACACAACCACACATGCATACATATGTTCATACACCCACACAAACTATTTAAAAGCATAATAATCTATTTATGCCTGTGTGTGTGTGTGTGCCATATGCATGTTCAGCTCATATGCTGGTGTAAACGGTTGTGTACTTTTGCTCATACATATGCAAAGCAGACAAAATGTAGACGGAAGTTAAGGCACGCGAGCGCATGCTACGTATCTGCTTCACGCGACAGCATAAAGGATGCCTGCCTATAGGAATATGGGTATGTGTGTGTGTGAATGCTGTGATGCTGCCGTGTCGCATAAGTGTGTGTTTGTGTGTGTCACTGCAAATGCGGAAATATTATCTGTTGTGAGCGTAGAGCATTCTTCTCGTGTGCAGTGCGCTGCTGTGCGGCATATATTTAATGCAGCAAATTAAAACGCGCCGCAGTGGCACAGAGCCCACTGCTAACGGGAAATTACTAGTAAAACAATGAATGGCAGCATAAAAAATTTAAAATAAGTAAACGGCAAGGTAGCGTGCTAAAAGTGTGTAATGTATTTGCAAATATCTGTAATGGACAAAATTTAAAGTGCTGATGGGGTGGGCGAAAGGAGTGAGAGAGACAAAACGTATGAAAAATGACACTGACATTAAGAGTGAACGTATGCCGCCCGTAGCAGCGGAAATTGCAGTTAAGTCAGCTGCTTTTAGGTGTTGGAATATGTGTTGAGGAATAACTGAAAGCCAAAAGCTTTATAAATTATTATTGAAAACCGTGGTATAAATATGGGAATATGAACCCAACTTCGAAGGAGTGGGTGGAGAACGTTTTTAGGATTCGATTTGTAGTAAATTTATAATTAACGTGGTTACGAAAACATAAGTTAATTTTCAATTAAATTTAAGCTTGAATAACAACGGTATACACGCTGTTTCTGCAATGCACACAATACACACCTTAGATGTTTATCGTTCAACATTTAAGTATCTGCCGATAAGCTCTGCTTGTGTCTGTCACAACGGAAGCGGAACAGGTTGCAAGTAATGCCGACTAACGGAAATGACACCGGCAATTTGCGACATATACAAGTATAAATGCATATATGCATCATGCTTCACCAAGCCATGGAAGAAAAAACATTGAAAAGAAGAGAGGAGGAAGTAAAGTAAAAACCGAACGCAGTGGAAAAGAGACGATTTTGCTAGCAGGCAAGTCATTAATGTCAATTACTGCAATGGTCGAACTTCGGAGAAAAGCGCAAATCTCTGTGACTTCGCCGTGAAAACCACTCGAAAAAAGCGGCTATGAAAAGCAGTGGATGGAAAAACATGAAAATCTTGTAATACTTTCGTATACAACAAAAATAATATTGTGCATGCCATGAACAAATAAGTAAATAAACGTCGTCCGTCTATTCAAGTCTGTTGCTCTGAAAGTGAGCAATAACTATGATATGTATGCCCACTCGCTGTTTTCTTACTTTTTTTAACACCAAGCGTATATGTCACCTCAGAGTATTATAGTTGTGTTCTACTTATAGTTGTTTTTCACATTGATCTGATAATTTCGAAACCAAACCTGCTACTTGTTACACTGTTGTGATTCTTAACAATTCACTGAAGTACTTTCAAAAAAGGTATATACTTGAAATGATATTGTCTTCCCAGATTATTCATAGGAAGCCCTAGTGTAGTTGTTATATAGTCCAATCGATTAATCGGCCTTGGCAACCGCATCCGATACTGTGCATCGGTCAAAAATTTAGCATCGGCATCGGTAAAAAATTGGGAATTGGTCGGACACTAAATTGTTATCAACCAATAAAATGCGGTTGTTGAAGCAATTAACTTGACCAAATTAACTTTTTAAAGATTATCTCTTTCAAAAGTTGGCCGCGGCTACAGGTCAGATGACCATTGAATCCAATTTTAGATTTCTCGTTGGAGCATTTCGACTGGTAACTATAATAATTGGTGAAGTTTTGCTCCAAGTCGAGAATCGAACCGGCAAAAACTTGAAGTTATGTGCTCACCGAAGTGTTCTCTCAATGTCGCCGAGATCACAAGTTTCAATTTCAGGAATTCATTATTCGGTTAGCATGGCGCGATGACAGTCAGAGTTGCTGCGAACGTCGCCGAAACGATCAAAGTTCAATATACATATATGTAGATTTGTATAATATGATCAAATAGCATTTAACGAATTTTAAATTAAAATTTAAAATTTTTTAATTATTATTATTAGATTTCGTCCGAACTTAACCCTCCTTACAACTTGAACTGCGATCTTGCCATTGGCTAGTATTTTATTTTATTTTTGCCACCTTTGTGTTGAATCGTAATTGTACAAGTAATCGATAAAGCCACAGCCATGAGTATTCAGTAGTGGTTGCAACCTTCGCTTGCAGCATTGCAGGCTATTTTTGCCATTTCGCTTTTAAATATATTCATGTCTTTTTACATATTTGTTGGCGAGTCCACGGCAGCGCTTTTAAAGTGCTTGCATAAAGATTTTTATGACATTTAATAATTTTAAAATTTTATTTATAAAATTAAAATATAATATAATATTATATTAGATTCATAAATAATTAATTACTTCAAATAAAAAAAAAGAATACATTCTTAATTTTTCAAAGTCAAAGGTAATGTAAATGTCTTTATATTTTACTTAAAATTTTTAAATTATTTTAATTTAATTTTTATTTCTTAAAGAGAAGAAAAGTATTTAATCTTTCGCCTTTTTCGACACAGACGCCGGAACTTCCAGGCCATTATCTCATTATTAAGCCTCTTTAGTAGTTGGCCACTTACCATTTGCTGACATTTTAAAGCCATGAATTCTTTTCAGTAACACATGCAAAAGACATGACATTTCTGCTAGCACAACTCGAATAATACATATTCATATGAGGTCGTATGTGCTTGTCTTCCTACAAGTCTTCATTTTACAAACGTCTAAATAAAATAAGTTTTGTGTATTTATAGCTTGCGTGCTAACATTTAAAATAATTAGAACGTCATATTGTGACGACCGTGAAAAAAGCTGTAAATAATTAATTAAATGACATGATGAATTCGTCTAAAATTGTCTGCTTCAGCAAGCAACTCGCTTTACTCCCGGAATTAAGAAGAAAATATAAACAGTACTTCAAGCCAAAAAGTGAGAAAAGAAGATAACAGTGTATAAGGAATGAATGAAACACGTAAAGAAGCCTACTTATGTGCTCGAGCGCTCGCAAGGAGACAGCAACAAGTGCAGCAACACGCAAGTACGTACTTACCGTACAACATGATAAGTATACAACCGATACCGTCACAACAAGTGAAAAATGGCGAAAAGGGAAAAAAAGTTATAAGAGCGTGAGTCACGTAAGGACATACCATACATGGGCTCAGCGCTCAAAGTAACCAACAACCTAGACCGACTGCTGCGTAGCATGCTGTGCGATACGTACTAGTTGTTGGTATGCTATACTTGTATATGTAAGCCTGTAGCCATTAATGGATATGAGTGTATATTTTGCCCTGAGCATACACAAACACTCAGCCGGAATCATACTTCTTCGAAGTACCAACAATTCCAGTGGCTGAATAATAAAAAGCTGTAGAAAGGTAGTAAGACAAAATGTGTCAAGCGGCTCATCAATGTCACACTGTCAGTGGTGTCAACATCAGCTTTCATGGGTGATGTCGTTTTGGCACAGTATACCGTAGGCGATGAAAATCCAAACTAAAAAGTTGTTCAAAGTATTTTATTCGAAAATTAATAAAAGAAAATATAAATAGAAATATTCGTTTTATTGTTTAATAAAAAAAAACCCAATCTGTTTAAGTTTAATTTAAAATAAAAAGAAAATTATTTTGGCGGTAAATTTATGAAATTAAATTAAATGTTTATCGATTTGGAATCACAATCACCACTACTCTCCAATTTATCATCATCATTAGTTAGTTAGTAAAGCGTCTGTCGCAGCGGTTATTGTATGCGCTGCTTTTGTCATGGCGCACGTGCACAAATGTTACTCATACGCACCACCGTCCTCTGTGCTGTGCGAATCCCAATGCGATTGTGTAAATCATTTGAGGCTACACGGCATTAAGGTATATCTTAAGGTTATGTATTTTTCATATATTTCTGTTGACATTCGCTCTGCAGTGCTCTTGACAGCATATAAAGCATATAATTCAACGAAAAGTACTCGTACAAAAATCGCACGAACGAACAAAAGCATAAACGAATTTAAGAATGACAACATTCGCTTTTAGTATAATTAATATTATATATTGAAAATGTGTCTTAAGGGTAATTTGACGTAGATCAATCTCATGGGTGATTACAGACGCATGAAGTGATTTCAATTATGGCAGTTACATATTGTTATATTCTTGAAAATGCTGGTACGTATTGAAGATTTCATAGCAATCTTACCTGTTGTTTGGTTATGTAAATGGGTTTGTTTAGCACAACCCACGTCACAGTCTCATGACAGGCCGGTGCCGTTGTCGAGCCATCATACGTCATATATTGATCAGTTTCTGGGAGCAATCCGCGTATGGACAGCCGCTTGACGAACGCCTCATCGCCCCCGAAACGTATACGTTCCAGTTGATCGGTCAGCATGCGCAATTCTGGATTGGACAGGTCACCGAGCTAAAATATTTTTTTGGGAAAAAGGTAATTACTTTAGAGGTATTTAAAAGAATCTTTAAAGTAATAATGATATATAGAAGATATATATAAATTAGTAGTATGTCATCATTACACTGTATTTGAATTATTTAAATTATTTACGACTTATTGCAGTTTAAAACTATATCTCATACATTAAATGCTAAATTTACTTATATATTGCCGAATAAACGAACACTTTTGGCACACTATTGCTACAATGCTTTGCCAATATGAAACTTACCTGCAGCAAAATCGACACACCAACAATGCCTTGCGCTCTATTCAAAGCGTCCGAGAAATTTGCATAGAGTTGAGAATTGTAGCCGAATATTTGGATCTGTAAGTAAATAGCAGAAAGCAACAAAGAATTATGAGCCAGCCTGTAGGTATAAAGAATGAAAAAGTAGGAGTATATGGGCTTAACAATAACTTGAGTTATATATTTAGTATGCAGTTGCACAAACTCTTGAGATTGTATCTACCATAAATATATAATATATTTACTTTCATATATGTATATCTTTATATATACACTTTGCAATGCATACATGCACTTATCCTTTTATAATCGTGCTGTTATCTGAATTGCAATGATATTGCTTTTTGTGGTGCTTGGGAGTCAGTGTTAGTGGTGCATAAATAAATTCCTTAGATTGCTTGTGAAATGGTGCAATTGTTGGCTTAATTTGGTTTAACACCAATTGCTAAGTATTCTTGCACATATCGGTGGGTGTTTATGCCCAGTGGTAAGATATATTATTTCAATCTTTATTGATAAGCATGATTCTTAATATATATTTTATTAACACCAATTTAATTTATTGATTGGGCACACTCAACACGACTTTCTATAAACGCAGAAGTACTAAAATCGAGTTTGAAAATTTTAAAGAACCTTTCGTTAGGATATGTTGTAGGCAGATCTATGCAAATACAGAAGATCTCACTTAGACAGCTTAGAGCGCTGTCCATTGTGATACCAGTGAGCTGCCGGTGGATCAAAGACCCATAAGATTTTGCAAAACGCTTGGAATCTGTTACGAAATTCTTTAGTCAGCTAATGTCGATTTTAGCCTAGGTGTTTCAACCTCAGTCTGGCAAAAGCTGGACAGTGGAGACGGTAATGCTTAGATGATTCCACCTCGCCTTCCTCCATACAGCTTTGGCAACTTGCATCAACTTGGTTGTTGACCAGCGCTTGGCGAGCTCATGCGTAGTCTGCATGTCAAACGCTCTTGTCAAACGCCCGCTCCCTGCCCTCTCTGGTAAGCTTGTCCGCTTTACAGTTACCAACAATTCCAACTGGGTACCCACATGAGTCGGATAGCTAGAAGCTATTGATAAGGATCTAAGACTCTCCTTAGAGCGTAATGTCATCGATTCCAATGCTAGTATTGCCGCTCTGCTGTCGTAGTAAATACCTACCACTCTAAAAGAGGGCACCATACGGAGCCGTGTGTTCACCGTTACTTTAATCGCAGCGACCTCTGCTTAAGAGACACTGCAGTGGTCAGATAGTCTAAAGCTGGTGTTGATAGAGAGCTTCCGGCAGAAAACTCCCCCTCCCACTTTCCCCCTTAGTTTCGATCCATCCGTGAAAAGCTAACTGCACTTCTCCATTTACTTCTTCCTTCCCACATATCCATCGTAGGTACATGCGCAGAGAAGAAACCTCTAGGGGACGGTTCCGTGGTGCAGTGGTCCAAGTAATCAGGGATACAATCGAGAACCTTTCGTAGTGAACATTGAAAAGTTTACAAAGACACATGTAAGCTACTGCGGATCTATGGTTTTTTCTAAATATTAATAATGAAACCTTAAAACTGTGTGTGTTTAAATTAAAATCAAATTCCTTCTGGAAAGTCAACGACCGAATGAATGAATGTATATCTTATACGTAATACTTCAATAACGTTACGAAATTATAGTGATAATAGACCATATCAATTCAACTGGGAGGACGCAGTTTGTCATATTCATTATATCGTGGCTAGGGTTAGTTAAGTATTGATATCCGAGTTGCTGCATATTACGAATAGGACCCTTTTTAGGGGTTCCTTCGATGTCATTGTTGACTCATGAACTATTTACAGAGATGTCACTATATACTTTTTTATAGTATGATTTTGCTTGTTATCAAATAATGTGAAGTTATCCTTTTTCTATAAGAGACTGGAGACATAAACCTTCATTTGACTACATTTATATAAATGGGCCGTATGTATTTCTTATAGCGCTTTACCGATCATTATACATATTGACAATTGAAGTTGCCTTGAAGAAGGTGAGATAGTCATTTCTCGGCAATATCTTCTAAAATAAGCTTCAAATACTCTCAGCTCATTAGTTATCCAACCGATCTAGTTGAAAACGATATTTGTCGTTCCAAAAGATTTTTGAAGGATTCCGGATTTTTTTTTTTGTATATGAGGGTTTAGTACCACATTTGGGAGTTTTTGGGATACCATTTTAATTTTGAAATATAAGCCTTTACTCATCTGGTTTCGATTCAGGTGGTACAAAAATCCGTTATGTGCAAGCATGTGTAACAAATAGCATAACCATGCATAGAACTTGCAGCAAAATAACTGTAGTTATCTCATAAGAATACAACAATGAAAAAGTGCTTCGTAGTAGCAAAGAAACTGGCAATTATCAAAGTGGTACCAGTACTGAACCAAAGCTTTTCTTTATTACGTCGACTTTTTCCTGCAGGAATATTTTGTTTGCACCCATCTGAGAATGGACGCAAACAAGCTGCATACACACAAGCCCAACCGTAGTAGTTGGCTTGCGTTTGAGTATACAAATAGTTTTATCCTCGCATATGTAGCCTTGTAAGTGTTAAGTGTGATATGTTTTTACAGAAGCGCAGACCCGAATGGTAGCGCTCTTCACTTATGCACGCACACACATTTATTTCAGTAATGCCTGAACCATGTTTATCCACTGTTCTTCATCTTGTTACTGTAGTGTTTGCGCAATTTGTTATTTTTGTTGCTTTCGCCTTTCGTTTTGTTATTGTTTTATGGCACCTTGTCCATTTATTCATGGGTTTGTAGAGACATGCTTTCACACAAACACACGACCGAGTCTTTGGCGTCCTTTTACGAATAGCTGCCGCATATAAATTCCCACAAAATAATCCCAACTATCAACGGGACGCAAACAAATATACGAAGGTGGAGGAGGTTAACAAACGCACGCAGCAGCAGCAGAGGCAAGGAAAACCCATCGTAATTTCAGCAGCAACGTTGAGAGGGGACAATACAACGGTTGCTGCAGCTACTTGAAAAATTGCAACAGGCAATATTAACAGCATCACTTTGCCGTGAGTTGAGCACCAATAATAACGTCAACAAATCGAGAGGGTGTAGTATCGTTGGGGAAAGATGCTATATTATAGGTATATGGGTAAATATCACAAGTATATATACAATTTGTACGTGTAATTTCAATGATTATTACTTAATATCTTCATCACTATTTAAATTGAGAAATTATACGAAAATAAAGATACTTGTAATTGGATCAAGGAACGCTTTTGAGTATATATTTCTGTTTAAAATCGATCAGTTTTTTGCGGAGTTCTAATGTTTCAACAATTTATTTCTTAGTTACTCACTTTCTTCGCTACGCTAATCCTTTATCGTCTTTTTTAAACCATTCTCGCGCTTTGAGATATCGTATATTGGAGAAAGGGTACTCTCCTTTTCTTGACTTTTTTTGGTAAAACAATTTTTAGATATATGATTATTTATCTTTAATGGAGGATTTGTTGTATGTCTACTCACATTATCAGACGCAAGTATCGTTTTCTTTTGTCACTGTTGGCAGACATAGCTTTAAAGTTTTAGATCATTTTGTCTACCTCAAAATCAAAGCACAGAGTCTAATATCAAATATGTTGTAGTAAATATATATAAAACTGAATATATTGGTTAAGTAGGTGCTCAGGATTGTATTCTGCAAAGTCTTAACTCCATTTAAAATAGCAAAATTGCATTCCTCAACACTTTGCATACGGAATAATTCCCCTGTATTATACAGTAAATTTACTCATGTTAACAAGTAAGAATTACATAGTTATGTATCCACATACATATTTCTAATGCGCATTTAATAGTTTCTGCAACTTGATTTCACACTTGAAGTTATTTTGTGAGCAATATATGCTATTTCCCTTTCATTAGCTGCTCTTCAAAGACTTGTGAAAAGACAGTCTGACCCTGACTCTCTCAAATCAATCGAATTAAGATGCAATGTAAACTACTTGCATACATACATTAAATGAAATCAAGCATAATAATGCTGTTGTAGAGCACAAAGTGCAATTACAATCCTAGTTGCCACTATCCTGCTTACCATCTGCACACACACACAGTCATTGCGTGCAAGCATTTCCTCACAAACGCATTGACTCCGGCAAGATATTTAATATAGTGCGCACATGCTATGTACGAGTATGTTCATACATTTATCTGGCTTGAATAGTTTCCATTTGCGTTGAAAGCACAAGCAAGCTAATCAAATCAACTGCATGCGCTTCAATATCTGCATACTCGTACGAGGCTATATAGACCACGGGGGCGCCAAGGGAGAAAACACACAAGGCAACAGCGGGGAATAAACGAACGGACTATGGCAGACTGTTACTAGCCGGTCAGCCAGTTACATAAAGTGGGCACTAAAGCTTAGTAAAAACAACATCAGTGGCAACAGCTATGCTCTATTGACCCGGACAGAAGCATTGCACTTAAAACAAGCACTTATATACAAATGCAATGTGCGTGTGAGTGTGTATGTAATGGCTGTGTATGTAAGATAGTAAAATATCCGTATTCCACATATACTTTAATACCTATTTGTAAATCTATTGTCTGTAGTCGAATCGCCGGCATTGATATATATCTCTACCTATGTACATTTATTGTTCCATTACAACAGATTACACACAGCAATACTAAATGCAATCACGGCTGGAATGGTAATTTGATTTAATTAAATTTATTTTAAAAAGCAAGCCTCAGCTAAGTGAAAAATTTTTAAAACAGTTGACAAACCCACATAGAGAACAAATAAGATAATTATAAAAAAGTATAGCAAGCAGGTAAATACTGTGACGTTTCAATTCGGAGAACTTGCATAGTAAAAAAATTAAAGTTGATTAATTTATTAAAAGCAATAAAGTTAGAAAATTAATTAATTAATGGAGTTACATTCGCTTAACTGTAAAATTTACTGTGATTTTATTAAACTTCTAATCTAAGTATATCTTTAGAACATTGTTCTAAAATCCGATCCTAATATTGGTTTTAATGATACAGTCTGGAGAAATTTCGAGCTTCAGAGTAATCTAATTGTCAATCAAAACTTGAAAAGCGTTTTACTCAAAACTATGTTTTTAAAGTCGGTTTTCAGTATTTATCGAGATCTTCTCAAGAGATCTTGATGGATTTTAGGCAGCTCTTCGAAATACGATTTTCAATTATTATTTTTATTTTTGATTTAAAGTCTTCACTAAACACATATTTTCAGCTTCAGGAGATCCTGCCTTTTTCGCGGAGGCACTGCGCAAATTACGTCACTATTTCAATATTTTTCTTCAAAAATTTCTATTTAATAAGGAATAAATGTGTTCTGCTAGACTTTAAAGAGCAAAACTAAATTTTTTATATAAAAAAAAAATCGGTAATTTTTTTCACGGACGAAACCCACCTAATCCCTTAACAGAAAATCATTTGATTTACATACTAAAACTGTCAATATTCAGTGGAACTTCCACTTGAATTGGCAATTGCGTTTAGAAGCCAAATTTCATACAAATTTCCTTCCCTAATTCGAATTTCTATACCTCGAAGTTCTCCACAACTCGAACTCTTGAAGAGGCAATAGAGTGCCACTTTCATTGCATAAATCATCGAACAAAGGCGTCAAGAGCCAATAAAGCAAACTGCAACAAACCTAATTACAGAATACATGTTTTAAAGTATTTTAATAAAAATTTATGCGAAGTCAATAAATAAAACAGTGTAGAAATCTATATTTTACAGCTTTTTGAAAAAGGTTTGTTTTAATGAAAATTCTATAACTAGAAGTCTCTCTAACTTGAAGTTTTTTCTTGGATTATGGTGATTCGTTTTAGAGAAGTTCCATTGTAATTTCAACTTTTATGAATAATATTATATACGGATAGTATTGAATTTAAAGTAGATATCAAAGATAAGGTATATAATAAAGCTTCCTGAAGTTTGTATATAGAAATTTAGAAATTAAGACTACAGTGTCTCTCAAAGCTCAATTATGTTCCACATATTTTGTGTACTAATGGTTTGTATGTAAGAACGGCCACTTGGTGCCTGCCTGTAGTAGGGTAGGCTGAGTCGACAAATGAAGCAAATTAGCTCAACAGCACAATGGGGAAGCGTGTAAGCGCACTCAAATGACTAGTGTAAGCAATTTCGCTAGACTATAATGGCAACATGCAAGCTTGCCTGCACACGCACACAAATCTTAGTGTTACCATGTATATGTATGTATAAAACCGAGCATTGCAGCTAAGCTCACAGACTTAGTTACTTGTTTCTAGGTATATATGTATATATGTAAGTGTATACATATATTAACAGGCATTTAGCACTATGCAGTCTATCATTTTGTGGGCAACAAATTGCTCTCTTGGTTTTGTTTCAGCTCGAATGTGCGCGTATATCCGTTTTAACTGTTATGCTTGTGTATGTAAATCGTATATATATGTATGTGCATAAGTGAGTGAGTGGCACTCTGTCTCCTTTGTGGCGCATTTATAGCAATTTTAACTAATTGGTGTGCAAACAGCACGTATATACGTACTCTCATATATATTTTTGCACATACATACATATTTGTAGATATACATATACGTCATACATATAGACATAGCCATTTAGCAGCATTTTGTATGAAATTGACTTAGATTGTGGTTACATGTACATATGAATGCATATACTCCATGTGTGAATATTATTTGGTGGCATTTGTGTATTTATTCAATCGAAGAAACTATGTATGCGATTTGGTGTGAATAGATATTTGTCCTTCACTAGAACTTGGTGTTTGAGACATTTTTCATGGTATTTCTGCGTAATAGTCATAATAAATATTTTTATTTGCTGCTTAGCATAGTGCTTAATGATTAATTTATTATGAAATGTGATCTAATTGACTGCTTAAACGACTGAAACTTGATAATTTACTATTTGATTTGCAATCATTCATTCAATTTGAAATCTGGCTATATACATACATATGTATTTATAAATTTTTGGATGATTATATAATATTGTTCTATAATTTCGTAGCTATACTGCACACACATTCATATCTCCTCCTGTCTTTGTAGTGAAATTTGGAGATAGTCATGCCTTCGATATTCATAGAATAAATAGGAGACAATGCATGATGAGCATGCCTGCTGCTATCATATATGCTCCAAGATACGTACATGTATTATTAATATGATTTTATAAATCAGTTGTTGTTGCTATCACAATATCGAACTGTATACTATACTCCGGTCTACATATAATATATTGATATTTGCTGTCATTAGTTATGGTGCACTATAACGCCCCCAATGACACAGTTGAAACTACTTGAACACATATACAATACAAACACTAGAAGGCATACATACCTCCACATACATATATTATAACACAGAACTCACACATGTTATGTAAACGCTAATTTTCCAGTTAATTTCGCATGCATTTCGCATTCAACACATAAGACATAATGCTGAGCAAATGTTAGCCATTTGCTATAACCGATTGACCGGCCCCCAATTCGGCTGTACCACCCAGAAGTGGCGTCACCACCCAGGCTATAATCCTTAGGCAACACTTCAACACTTTGAGTGGTCACACACTCACGCATTTCACACACACACACATGTGAGTGAAGAAAGGTATTCGTGTTATTGTTCGCAGCATGCCGTTACATTTGTGTTCAGTTTCATGGAAACTCTTTCTCTAACCACTTGCTTTTCGCCCGTTGTGCTCACACACGCCTATTAGTCGGCATCGCTTTGTCTTTTGACGTCTTTTTTGTACTGATTACTCATACTAATGCCGCTTGTAACTTCGTGTTTGTGTTTAATGATCTCTGACAGGATTGACCATTGATTTTATTGCCTCATTTGCTTTGGTCGTTCACACAAAAGGTTGGTTGTCAGTGCCCAGTGAGTGTGCGAATGTATTGTTGTTGTACCTAAACGCTGTGTGCCAGTAGTATTTATGTATAATACGAGTATGTGTAAATAAAAGTTTGTATAATGTTGCATGACAAATGCATGCAAGAAAGCTATGTACAATAACAATAACAAATTAGTCATTATATACAGATAGATAGATATCTATCTATATAATTGTTATATCTAAATACAAATGCCAGACAATCAGACACTTGCGATCAAAAAAGTAGCATACTGAGCTCTGTATTAAAAACCTTTCACGTTTCAATAACTGCTAAGAATATTATTTAGCCATTGAAATTAGCTTCTTATGAATTTTAGACCCACGTTGAGTTATTAAAGGTTTTTGAGAACTGTGACAAGTTTTAAAACGGTTTAAAAAATTTACTCCGGTAGTATGTTTTCTACACAGTCGGAAGAAGAATATCAGAATATGAACATATAAATATGAATGTGTTTTAGTTTGTGTTTATTATTAACTTTAGAACGTAGAACTTGAACTTAAAGTCGTGAAATCATATTCCCCTTATATAATGAGTTCTCTAATATAATTGTTTTGTTATTATTGTTTTATAGAAAAGTTGCGATTCATATGGCTGTAGATTTCGCTATTGGCGAACCATACCAGAATCCTTACTATCGATCCCATATATTAAATCGGTGGGAGTCCAATCTGGTTCATAATTCGTTGCCAAGCTTATGTTTTGAGACTTTAAACAAAACAAAAACTTCAGATCATTTGATATGATTTTTGAGATCACAAAAAAAAAACATAAACCAAAGTTTGTTGTAATGATTCGTAAAATAATCTTTTGTCTTTAATCCAAAAACAACGAAGTTAGTTTCGAAGCCTTCCGTTCAGTCAGCGTGGAGAAAGTGACTTTGAACGTACCAACCGTTGATGCCTTCTTGAAAAAGTGATTCCATAGATTGGAACAGCAGCCGGCATTTGTACCAAAATGTCATTATAAAATATTTTTTTATACGCAAATACATACATATATGTATGTAAGTTCATATAATTCAATTTTAGTTATACAATTATGGAACAAAAGTATCCGTTTACACAGATGGTTGAAGAGTTCTTATACAATTGTGAATATAACTCTGGAAAGGTATTAATGAGAAACTATGACTATTGTGAAGTGTATACAGAATATTGAAATAACCCATATAAGATTTCATCCCTTAACTAATTGATGGATTTGGTTGGAGAACGTGTTACCTTCAGAAGTGCAGTAGTCAAATAAAGTAACACAATCAGTTATAATTATGCTGTTCCCTTTAGTAATCAACATGTATCACGTAATCGTAGTATTCAATACATATCTATCTCAAAACCAAGACACATCATTTGCAAACAAAAATGTTAATAGTCATACTACGGTGAAAACTGTATTTGAGTTTTGTTCAATAAGTATAATCTTGATTTTGCGATAATCATTTAAGTATCCAAATATTTTTTCTTAAAACGTGTTCTTCTTTAAAAGAGTAAATGATATATGGTAAACAGATATAACAGCATAGATGTGAACACGTACAAGTTGTAAGTAGTAATTACAAAGGTAATCATGTAAGAAATATACATATACTCACTGCTCATATTTTGGCAACAGCTGTATGTACTGATGCTGCTATTTGGTGCAATGTTTATAGCAGTGACTTCCTTCTGAAGTGACATGTCAATTAATGACAGGCTATTTCTCCTCGTGTTGCAAGTGTTAGTTGCCCCGATTTAAGTAAATCTATGTCATATGTGATGTAGCTTATATATTCAAAGTATGTGTGCACTTACGAAATTACTTACATCTGTGCATATCCCCCTGAGTTGCTCGGCTAGTTTGACTTAACTAGCGCACTTAAATAAGTACATAGTTAATCGTACACGTCTTGTGCCTACGTAAATGTGTTTGAATTTTGAATTATAACTGCCTTGTGGTGAAGTTTACTGCATTGCGAACACTTAACGAGTGTCTTATATGCGCTTATGCTGTTTTGAATGTCAGTCACAGCAGATTGATTAACACCGATCCAGTGACCAACTTGGAAGTAATGATTTCTTTTTGGGCCAATAGATTTATGTTTTTTAGTTTTTTACGTAGGCAGTCAGGTGTTTCTGCAAACTCCGTCTTCAACCCACAAATGTGTAATATGAATTTGTGAGCTGAAGTAGATATGTATATACAGCTGTTCTTGATCGTACAAAAGTTTGAAGAAATAAATTATATTTCCCGATTCAATTTTGTTAGAAGATTGTTTAAACCTTTTTTGCCATAAATATGTGTAAATAAGTCAAACCAAATGAGAACTTTGACTTTAACTATATCTAAAAAATGCTTTCCAGTTCAATGAGTACAGCCAACTTTTATTTGAAAAATAATAAATAGCAATATTGGGATCCATAGATATTTTTATACTCTCGCAAGATGTTGCTTCTTTATGTATATATCTCCCACACTATCAAAGCTATATAAACCAAACTTACTCGGAGAATTTCTCTTTAATATCCCATCATATACCTTGAAAGAGAAATTACCTCTTATTTTAGGTTACTAAAAATTGGTTAACTCACTTCATTTTATTGACTTGTATACAAAATGAAAAATGGGCATGGCGTGTACCAAAAATCATATCTCAGAAACTTGTTGACCAATTTCAATGCAATTTACATTTCCTTGATATTTCGAGTGGAAAATGGGCGAAGTTGTTTCACAATTTTACAATTTCGAATTTATTCTGACTCTATTCATTGGTTTATATATTGAAGAGTCAGAATAAATTCGAAATTGTAAAATTTTAACCAACTTCGCCCATTTTCCACTCGAAATAAATATCAAGAAATGTAAAGCTGAACCAATGATATATTGAAGAGTCAGAATAAATTCGAAATTGTAAAATTTTTAACCAACTTCGCCCATTTTCCACTCGAAATAAATATCAAGAAATGTAAATTTTATTGATATTGGTCAACAAGTTTCTGAAGATATCGGAATAAAACTTTGCATTTCCACTATAACTCATATACCAAATATTTTATTGTTCAAACAATTTCACGGGCTTAATAACGTATACATATGTCGGTTAATGTGTGAAGTGATTAAGTGAACGTCAAATTTTGGATATAATATATCTTGGAGGCAAATATAGTTGAAAACAAGAAAAAACGTTAACTTCGGCTGTACCGAAGCAAATATACCCTTCACAGGTGCATTTCTTTTAGTAACTATGTGTTTATGCAAATCTAAAGACGTAAGAAAAAGTAAATAAAAAAAAAAACATTTTACTAATTCTTTTTAGCCGTCAAATCCGAAAATTTTCCATACAAGCCATTGATTTCGATCGTTCAGTTTGTAAGGCAGCTATATGCTATAGTGAACCGACCTGAATACTTTTTTCGGAGATTAAATTATTTCTATGAACAATAACTCACGCCAAATTTCGTGAAGATATGTAGTAAAATGTGGAAGTTTTCCATATAAGCCATTGATTTCGATCGTTCAGTTTGTAAGGCAGCTATATGCTATAGTGAACCGACCTGAATACTTTTTTCGGAGATTAAATTATTTCTATGAACAATAACTCACGCCAAATTTCGTGAAGATATGTAGTAAAATGCGGAAGTTTTCCATACAAGTCATTGATTCCGATCGTTCAGTTTGTATGGCAGCTATATGACATAGTGGTCCGATATCGGCAGTTCCGACAAATGAGCAGCTTCTTGAAGAGAAAATAACATCTGCAAAATTCAATTCAATCAAAACGATATATTAAAAACTGAAGAACTAGTTCGTATATATACAGACAGACGGACGGACGGACAGACAGGACGGACATGGCTAAATCGACTCAGTTCAACATACTGATCATTTATATATATACTTTATAGGGCCTCCGACGCTTCCTTCTGGGTGTTACAAACTTCGTGACAAACATAATATACCCTGTTCAGGGTGTAATAATCCTGGAATTATCTCAGCTTCCATATACTATATAGAATGTAAATATAACTATTTCACTTATTCTAGTGGATGCTGAATATTTGAATCAAATTATGTGTTATCTTAATAAAATTAAATAAGGAAATTGCGAGAGTAAAAAGTGTTCGGTTACCTTCTTACTTACTAAATAATAATTATGTATAACACAAACGTCTCTTGTTGTTTTTGTAGTAACGATCCAGTCCGTAAACAAATGGAAACACTGGTACTAGATTCATTTATCAATAGCAGCTTCAATGCAATAAGAAAACTGCAGCATTCGAACGCGCATACCTGCAGGTGTTAGAAAGCTCAGATATCCAGTTCGGTATTACAAATTTGGAAAGTAGATGCGAGAGCACAGTGCTTTGCATACGAGCACTGTGCTTTTTGCTTCATTCTCCGACATTTGGCAAATTGTTAGCAAATTGTTCAAGCACAATTACCCCACTATCGTCCTGCAGATACACATATTTATCGTGGTGCCAACACATAAACTCACGCACACGCATACCAGTCGTCCCCGCCCATTGCTCGTTCGACCCGATTTACGAAAGCTTGACACTTCATAGAAACACCCTGTATGTGTGTATGTATGGCTCTACTCATATGTATGTCAGTGGCACACAACAATGTTGCCGCAAAACCGCAATGCAAATGTATTCGCATATACATATATGTATATCTTACGGGCTTTGTCTTAGCTAGTTCATGTGTGGCCTTAACTGCGTGGGTGTGCGTGTGTGTGTGGCAAATGGTTTGAAGTAAGAATGCCGCAATGAATTTGCTTGCAATGACAGTGTCGTTGGCAGTATTGTTGAATGAAATGCAATCTGATAGCACAGCAAGTTGCAAACCGTGACAATTGCACCAATAGCACTGTGTTTGTTGTTGTTAGTGGTGGTAGATCGCAGTTAAAGCGGCAACAGCGAAACAACACAGCACAAAGCCGTTGGCGGTTGAAGGATTTGTCATTTTGTAAACCACAAAACGAGCAGACTAACGACTTTGACACGCAAGTTGCAACAGACAATCGAGATGGCTTTTAGAAAGACTGACGAAGCACTTCCAGTAGGCATATATGGATATATGTATGTATGCGGGTACACACATGCGTACATCTGTGGAAAAGTATTGGTGCAGACGGAAGCTAAGCGTTGCGCTGACAGGAAGTGGGACATGGTAATATTTTGAGTAATCAGTTCGGAATGTAAAGCAAAAATGCAAAAAGCAAACAGAATAACGGAGATGAATATAGCAAGAAAGTTGTAAACAGATATGTAAGCATTGGCGGATCCAAACAAAAACCGCTATGTGGTGTAGACTATTTAACAAATTATGTATAACATCAATTTGTGGTTGGCCTCAATTATAGCCTCGTAATTCTGTAATTTTTAAGCAGTGAGGAGAAAACATTCAAAAATTTGTAAAATATTTTTACGAAAATTATTTATAAAATATAATGAGAAAAAGTTCTCCTCTTAAGCTATTGTTAAAGCTAAATGTCATCATTTGATTACTTGACATATATTTTAAATAAGCCCAACATCCATTTATATCGCAAAATTGAAATTTAAATTAATTCTCTATACATATGAAAGCTATGAAATTCAGTGATAAGAAATTTTATTATATTGGGTGATCCAAGTAGAGGTACTTTTGTTCAGTATTGTTCAACTTTATTTCATTCAAAATTCAGGTTCTGTAAAGAACATGTTTCGCACGCTTCGCTCAACTTATGGTCAACATAATCGACCTACTGATCGTACTATTCACAACACCATCACCCATCTTGAGACCCAGTATTCATTATTGGATAATATTTGACCGAATAAACCACTTCCAGCACGCAGTGAAAAAAATATACCACAGAATATACACGAAGACCGTGGAGAGTCGATTCGGCGCCGTACGCAGCAACTCGGACTGACGTATGGAACGATTTGGCGTATTTTACCTCTCGATATTAAATTGAAAGCGTACAAAATACAGCTTGTGCAAGAACTGAAGCCGCCCGACCTTGCCAAGCGACATCGCTTTGCTCTAGTCAGTTCCAAGAAGTTCCGACGTTTTCAAGCCAAATTCTATTCAGCGATGAGGCCCATTTCTGCCTCAATGGGTATCTAAACAAGCACAATTGCCGCATTTGGGACGAAGAGCAACCTGAAGAGATTCAAGAGCTGCCATTTCATCATTATATGCGGACATTCCCGTTTCGATTAAGGCTTTGGAGCAAAATATCAGGTGTGTCATTCGCGAGTTAACAGTCAAAATACTCGAACGTGTCATCGAAAATTGGACTCAACGGATGGACTATCTGAGACATAGCCGCAGTCTATATTTGAAAGAGATAATATTTTAAAAAATTAATTGAAAGAACATCAAATGATAATAAACATTAAATTTAAATTTTATGTGTTTTTTCTTAAAAAAAGTAGGGAACCTCGAAATAGATCATCTTTTATACATCTTTTAGTTAAATTTAGGACAGCGTAAAATTAATTTTCATTATATCCTCAAGCTGGTATTTTGTTATGGAATTTGACTGATTGCGATTAGCCCATAATTTTTGAAAAATATTCACTGAATCTGAGTCCCCTTATATACAACATAAAATGTTTTCACCTTTTCACCAATCTTATGCCAGCTCCGATATACTATCCGTGTGTTAATAAAATTATGTGTACTTTTATATCTTTACTATAATATGATTAGGTTTCAAATTTCTGTGATGTTTTTGCATACACTCCAAAGCTTTTAAGTATCATAACATAATAAAATTAAAATTTCAAAATTTTGTGTTGAAAAGAAAAATCGAGTAATTGCGCCAAAAACACAAATATTAGGGCATTGTCTTATATTACTTTTTCGAATATTGTCAAAGTATCAAAGATTGTGTTTCAATAGTTCTTAAATTATTGTCTCAAAATGACCACTGATATTTTCTTTAAAATGGAAAAAGTTAATTTCGTGGCCAGTATTTCATTGGTTTCTTGAATTTCCTCGTAACCGCAACAACATATTTGGAAGACCACACACATTCAGGAAGACCATAATCACTTATTATAGTTTGAAAACAATCCAATGCGGATCGCTTAACTTTTTTTTTAGCTAACAGAAACGATATTAAACACTTTTTTACGTTTTTTAGTAAATGGTAGTGGATTAATTTTTGCGCAGGCCTCATGTACTGTAACTCTTTATCAACATTAGAACACAGCAGTACTTTCGTAGTTGTTTATATATATATGTATAAGAAGAGAGCAATAATTGACTTGCTGTTTATGTTCGAATTCTCATAGGCATAATAATTTGTGTACTTACGTTGGTAATATATACAATATAAGCGCAAGTGTGTTTCCATGGAATTAGTGTGCGTTGCTTGTTTGCCAAAAGCACGAGTAAATCAGCTTAATTATTAGTTCTAAATACATAAATGAGTACATAAATAAATGTGGTTGACTATAGTCGGTAATAATAATATTTGCAGAGATGCGCGCAATTCCACAGGTGCGTCATTAATTGAAATCATAGTTACCGCCACTATTTTGTGTAATGAAGCGTGGGTGAGAGGGACGAAAAAAAAATCCCCAACGAAAAAGGGAGAACGCTTTGTAAATGTAATATACGTGCTGTTAAGGGAAAAGCTGGCATGTGTCAAATAAAATGTTAATCCACCGCCAGACGTTGCAATTTCGCTCCCAAAAGTACAAATAAATGAAATAAAATAATAACAAAAAAATAAATATTTTGCGGCCCAACTATTGGCTTTTGGCGCGGTTTTATATGTGTCTGTTACATGTAATTTGGTACGCATTAATGAATTCTTAATTGGCAATTTTAATTAATCCTCATGAAATCCTTATAAGATTATTAAACACTGGCGGTGGACGGCTGAAAGCATGGCATGACAGCATGCGAATGTGCGGCTTGGCTTTGGCTGCAGCCTCACTTAGTGGTGTTTTCAGCGGCGGTATGAGACGGCGTGTTTACTTTTGCATTCGCTTTGAGCTTCGGAATCAATTTGTTACGCTTTTTAGTTAGCTTTGCTTTGTTGCCTTAGCGGCGGTTGCCTTTGCCTAACGCTCCGCCATTTGTGTTGGGGTTTCCTTTGACTTTGCACGCTGCCTAGCTGCGGGTGTTGCTTTGGTGGTCGATTTGGTTTTGGGTTTTGCTGGTGGTCGCTTTGCTTTTAGTCAGTCCGTACGTACGTGTACATCCATATAGAGTTAGCACTGATCCCAGTTGTGTGTGCGTGTGTTGGGTTGTGCGCTTAGCTTGTTTGTTGCGTGCAAATTTAATCACCGGCAAACATGCAGGTGGTATTTTCGTTGTAAATCTAAATGAGACCCTAAATCCAACTCCTTATTATGTGTGTGCGTTGATACATTTTGCGGCTAAATTAGTGGCTGCATTTGCATATCTACACACAGCCATATGCATGGCTTTGTGCTTGGCAGCCTTATAATCGATGGAAATTTTCTTGTGTATTGGTGTGGCTTTCAGATTGATTTAATTATGCGATATCGATTACAAATTGGGTGAGCATATTTTTATAGCTTTTCCACTCTGCGTTTCTACCATATCTTCAGTATTTTTCTTTCGAATATTGATTACATTAAACTAGATACTGCATTGTACTAGCTTAATAATATTCTAAAAATATTAGAATTATTTCTATTTTCGGCCGAGTTATAAATAGTTGTAACATAGTTGGCTTGACTTCAACGGTTCTTTATATTTTTATGGAATCGGAGTTTTGGTCGACACGCATATCTCACTATATTACGAACAACTACGATGTAAGTATACATTCCATTATGCCTCAACAACTGCTTGCTATGCATTAACAGAGGTTTATTAACCACTTGCATTATAATAATTAGAATGATCCGAATTACCCGTTTGTTTGTTGACATTTTAAAGATAATTTCATAATGCCACTCTAAAAATACTGGTCCGAATAATGAGGTGTATGAATGAAAACTTCATAAATAAGCTGTCGAATGAGTATGAATATGCAGTTAACATATTCCTGATGGAACATTCTTCTTCTTTCAGACAAAAGAAATTGAGAAAAATAAGAGTTTACCCCTAGGGCAGCAGCTCAGGCTAAGTGATTTGCTGTCAATCCCACCAAACCTGGCTTAGGTACCGTTTGTGCCGGCTCGCCGCTATTAGCCTCTCTTAATTGTTTTCGCTTGACGTTATCGTTATCACCAAGAACCATCCGTTTTAGAATTTTATCGATTTTATTGCGATTTAACAACGATTCACTGATTGAAATTCGTTCCAAACAGTTTTTTTGTGCAATGTTTAGGTCCAGGGTTATGAAAACAATGCAGACATGATGACTGAACTGGACTATTTCGATTATTTCGATATTTTCGACAATAGGCCTTCTAGAGTGTGGTCCATCATTGACCTCAAATTTACCGGAATAAAATCGACGGAACCGAAATTGCGCTTGATTGGCTGTTATAGTATCAGCCCCCTGGCCTGTCCATCTCTGTCTCGAGCTCAAAAAATACCGACTCAAGCAAACATAAAACTGTCCGAGAAGGTGTTTAGTATGAAATATTTTCTTTGTAATGCAATAAGGCGTAATTCGTAAGTTCGTACTTGTACAACCCGATATACAGATTACTAAAACTTTCGATCTTTTAGTTATTGTGGTCTATTTTATTGTCCTAACGGGTGATTTTTTTGAGGTTAGGATTTTCATGCATTAGTATTTGACAGATCACGTGGGATTTCAGACATGGTGTCAAAGAGAAAGATGCTCAGTATGCTTTGACATTTCATCATGAATAGACTTACTAACGAGCAACGCTTGCAAATCATTGAATTTTATTACCAAAATCAGTGTTCGGTTCGAAATGTGTTTCGCGCTTTACGTCCGATTTATGGTCTACATAATCGACCAAGTGAGCAAACAATTAATGCGATTGTGACCAAGTTTCGCACTCAGTTTACTTTATTGGACATTAAACCAACCACACGAATGCGTACAGTGCGTACAGAAGAGAATATTGCGTCTGTTTCTGAGAGTGTGGCTGAAGACCGTGAAATGTCGATTCGTCGCCGTTCGCAGCAATTGGGTTTGTGTTATTCGACCACATGGAAGATTTTACGCAAAGATCTTGGTGTAAAACCGTATAAAATACAGCTCGTGCAAGAACTGAAGCCGAACGATCTGCCACAACGTCGAATTTTCAGTGAATGGGCCCTAGAAAAGTTGGCAGAAAATCCGCTTTTTTATCGACAAATTTTGTTCAGCGATGAGGCTCATTTCTGGTTGAATGGCTACGTAAATAAGCAAAATTGCCGCATTTGGGGTGAAGAGCAACCAGAAGCCGTTCAAGAACTGCCCATGCATCCCGAAAAATGCACTGTTTGGTGTGGTTTGTACGCTGGTGGAATCATTGGACCGTATTTTTTCAAAGATGCTGTTGGACGCAACGTTACGGTGAATGGCGATCGCTATCGTTCGATGCTAACAAACTTTTTGTTGCCAAAAATGGAAGAACTGAACTTGGTTGACATGTGGTTTCAACAAGATGGCGCTACATGCCACACAGCTCGCGATTCTATGGCCATTTTGAGGGAAAACTTCGGAGAACAATTCATCTCAAGAAATGGACCCGTAAGTTGGCCACCAAGATCATGCGATTTAACGCCTTTAGACTATTTTTTGTGGGGCTACGTCAAGTCTAAAGTCTACAGAAATAAGCCAGCAACTATTCCAGCTTTGGAAGACAACATTTCCGAAGAAATTCGGGCTATTCCGGCCGAAATGCTCGAAAAAGTTGCCCAAAATTGGACTTTCCGAATGGACCACCTAAGACGCAGCCGCGGTCAACATTTAAATGAAATTATCTTCAAAAAGTAAATGTCATGAACCAATCTAACGTTTCAAATAAAGAACCGATGAGATTATGCGTTTTTTTTTTTAAAAAAGTTATCAAGCTCTTAAAAAATCACCCTTTATTTCATTAGTTTTCTTACTGTGTTAAGAAATGTTTCAGTGTGAATGATAAATCTTTAGCACCTGTTTAGGTATGTACAATTAGCTGGATCACACACACTTTTTAAATAATTCGTAAACTACAGATGCCAATTTCTACTGCGATCCTCTGTGCTAAAATTTAGTATTACTTCAAAGATTATGCAGCAGGTATACTACCTTTACTTTGATTAAGATAAAGAGTACTTCAAATATTGAAATTCACTGCGAAATGGACATGATGCGGCATCCCCACCAAAATGCGTAAAACGAAAGTGACAAAAGCACGGTCTAAAATCCCATCAAATCCGCATTTATGTCTCTTTAAAGCTGATCAAATATTTCAAACAATTTTACAACAATAACTCGAACATGAGTAAGCTTCCGCTCGTTTATCTAAGTAAATATGCGAAAAAATAAATAAAGAATGGCGAAAAATCAAGGCAGCAGAGAGCAAACGAAGCAGAAGAGTTAAGACATATCAGCCGGAAAGTAAGCACGCCTATTTAGTAGTATTTATATAACAAAAAACACGACGACAATCGGTATTTGCAGTGAGTAGCTAACGCCAACAGCTGTCGTTGACACCGCCTTCACCGCGCGTTGGTAGCACGAGAGTGTAAGCATATTTTGTTAGAAGTCGGGAAAAGAGATTTATAAAAACAGAAATAAGCATGCGACATGACAGCGGATATGTGTGAACATATTTACATTACTAAGCTCACACACACACACAATCTTAGATGGGCACACATGCTCAAACGCTTGGATAAGTGCACTTGTGCGGCAAATGTCAAAAAATGATTTTCGTACAGGCAAGTGTCGACAAAGGACCAATTCAAGTTTGAATTGGCATTGAATTCGTGCAGACATGTATGCATAGAAGCATTTAGATATTTGGATTTGAAGGAAAGTGCTCCCACTCCACACTCTCAGCGCGTGTGTCTAAGAGTTTGCTCTTTGAATTGTCTTTTTTTGGAAATCTAGCAGCATGTTTGAATTGTGTAAATATGTGACGCATGTCTAACGTACAGTATTTGTATGTCACTTAGCAAACAAATGTCGTTTATAAAATGAACAATTGAATTTGGCGAAATGACACAACCTTTGAAATGTTTACATTTTTCCATATCACTGCACGCGTCTAATACAGCATACAAGTTTTAGACATGCGTGTACTTACAAAGTGGTTGTGTGTGTGTTTGATGTCTTATTTGTTCCAGCTTCTTGTCGCATATTTTTGTTTTAGATTGAGTGACACATATTTCAACTTAACTTACTTTTGGCTCTCAGTCTTCAGTTTAAATTTGAAGCGCGCCTGGAAGTAGTATGGAAAAGTGCTCAGCAACCTGTATGTGAGGCATTAGAAATTATGTGTCTACGTGAATGCTAGATTAAAAGTCTGGTACATTTTCAAAGCAATTAAATATTTAAGTTAAAAATAGAAAAACGTTCAAGTTTAAAGCAGTCAAAGTGGCAAGTGAAGTTTTTAAATATCAGACTGATTTATTAACTTTACGCATATTTTATATTAAGTCTGCATAAGATTATTTTAATCTCTGAGTTAGAGCCAAGTGTGTTCGAAGGCGTAAAATTTAATAATATAATCTACTGCGGCTTCATACTAAAACAAATCAGTTCTCATAGTTACTCATACGCCACGTCTATCCATTATATATTACATTAACTTAATAATATTTTAATTTTAGTATCGAGATGCTTCGGTTTCCTTTGTTTTCCTGGTATATTAGAAACTAATAAAACAATTTTTGAAATATGTGCATCATTACAGTGGACACCACATAACACATAAATACATAATACTAATAAAACAATTATCCATACATACCTCCGCTGGAAATGTATATCCATCCACACTATGCTCTGACCCGAACTGATCATGTAATCCGTAGTGTATATGAATTTCGTGAAATCGATATCTATATGATAATGGACCACCGGATATGTTAACTGGCGTTTGCATGCCATCATAGTTCGCAACAGTCTCGTTGCCAGCAGTGAAAATGACGCTGTGACCAGTATTGCTGATTAAACCGCTTATCTAAAGAAGTAGGAATAGAAGCAGGAGGCAGAGAAAAATATCATAATATTATTATTTAGAATATAATTCAAAAATTCGTCGATATTTACTCTATGTTTATCGATATGCAGCGGTCTTAGATTTGGATCGAATAGTAAGCGTTGCGGTTCTAAATTTACAGGTGATTGTCGACGTCCTTTATTACAAAGTGACCACTCTGGGTTGATTAAACCCCAAAATGCAGGACCTGAAATTTAATCAATTGAAGGAGAGTGAGCAACAAATACTTATCACAAATTAAATCTCTATTATATAATTTCTTTGTCATTAATTTTTATAATCTCACAACAAAGTTGCTTAGAGAGTATTATACATAGTTTAGTTCACATAACGGAAGTTTGTAAGTAATAAAACTAAACGAATTAGATATAGGGTTATATATATCAAAATGATCAAGGCGAAGATGAGTCAAAATCCGAAAGTCCGTCCATGCAACGGAAAACTTGAGGAAAAATTGAGATATCTTCACGAAACTTGGTACACATGTTCCTTATATGGGTTGCTTTCGAAAATGGGCAAAATAGGACCATTGCCACGCCCACAAAATAAAAACCGAAAACTTATAAAGTGCCGTAACTAAGTCATAAATAAAGTTTCAAAAATAAAATTTGGTACAAAGGTTCGCCTTAGGAAAGGGCAAATTTGGATGTAATTTTTTGAGGAAGTGGGCGTGGTCACGCCCCCCACTAAGGTTTTTGTACATATCTCGTAAACTGCTTAAGCTATATCAACCAAACTTTTTAGAGTCGTTTCCCTTAGGCTCTTCCTTATACAGTCCAAAAATGGAGGAACACGGATTATAACTATGCCCACCTCCCATACAAAGGTTATGTTTAAAACTACTAAAAACGCTTTAACTCACTAAGGAAAAGCACCAGAAACCTTAAATTTCGTTACAAAGATGTTACAGAAGGGCTGCACTTAAATTGGTACACACAAGTTGAAATGGGCGTTTGACCCGTCCACTTATTGGCTAAAAACCATATCTCCGAAACTACTTGACCAATTTCAATGAAATTCGGTTCGTAATATTTTCCTGGAATTCAAATGATATGTTGTGAAAATAGGGCAAATCGGTTCACAACCACGCCTAGTTCTCATATACCAGAACTTTGAAGTCGATCTGAATCGTTTACTTTACAATATATAAGTTAAGCGCTAGTGAAGATATTGGAACAGAACTTTGCACAACTACTGCATTTATAGTGTGAGATCGCCTATGATTTTAAGGCCCCATATATACAACATGAAGACCCCAGTACTTCTAATAATTTTTTTACCGAAAATATAGGTAAGTCTCTCAGATATTTTGAAGAAATTCGGAGGGAATATCTTTCTTTTAATAATATGTCTCCGTACTAAAAATTTGTGAAATCGAGTCATAACTTCTCCTAGTTCCCATATATACCATAATATGATGAATATGTGAGTCAAATTGTGTACTATATTAATAAAATTAAATAAATAAATAGCGAGAGTATAAAATGTTCGGTTACACCCGAACTTAGTTCTTCCTTACTTGTTAATACAGAATTTAATATAACAATTTATTAAACTTCGATTTACGGATATTTATCTAATTTTTATTGAAAAACATACCCCTAAGTGAGTACTCGAATTAACCAAAAATTCAACAAAGAAATTGAAACTGTGAATTGAAACCAAAAAAATTATGCCGGCTGAATAAACATAAATTACTCATACGCCACGTACATGATCTTCATTAGTTCATAATTACGCATACGCCCTGTACTACATGTGCCTGAAGTGAATTTCTTTTCTTTTTACCAAACCCAGCAACGTTTTTATTACAAATGTATACAGTTTTTAAAAGCAGTATTTTATTACG
Organism: Zeugodacus cucurbitae; assembly: GCF_028554725.1. Taxonomy (NCBI): domain Eukaryota; kingdom Metazoa; phylum Arthropoda; class Insecta; order Diptera; family Tephritidae; genus Zeugodacus; species Zeugodacus cucurbitae. The sequence goes on from NC_071670.1 coordinate 32,442,250, forward strand.
ATGCCTCTTGCTAAATAAAGTATAACAATAACAACTGCAAATAAAATAGTTAACTGAATAGTGCAAATAATGATTTTGTAGTAGAGAAATGATAGAGTAAGTAAAGTAACTACAACTTTTGAATGTTTCAAGCAAATAACAAGCTAAGTTGTGCATGTAAATAAAGGTAACAATGAAGAATAACAAAACACAAATAAAGTTGAAGTAAACGGAAACTAGCCATTCGAAAAGAGGCAACCGGTTTGCTTGTGCAAACTAAAAAACTAAAAATAAAAAAGTAAATAAATATACAAATAAAAACTATAAACTTAAAAGTTTGACTCAACTAAAAAATCTTGGAAAGTAAAAGTTTTGGCGAAGAAATGTAAATAACTAGAAATGGATAGTGTAAAGGGACCAGATGATGAAGTTGAAGTTAATATGAAAATGAAAACTTGTTTTAGTTTGAAAAATGTAAATAAATTTTATTATGAGAGCACAAGGGCATAAAATATTGATATAGCGTGTTTTGTGAAGCATTGGTAACATTAATATACCTAAAATTTTATTCACAAAATTCTGTATAGATTTTCTATTCGTTATAAGATACCCATATCACGCGTAGTAATCAAGTTGTTGGTGGAAATGGCGTTTTTTAGACTTAATACGATCTTACTGAGCAGAAAAATGCACCTTCGCTGGGGATTTGAGAAGGGACGAAAAATATATGACATTACTCCGATTTATACTGAACTACAGAAGTTACTTATATTCATAGATTTCTTTGAGCTAAATTTAAGTTAATATAACGTATATATTTTCTTATATATGTATATTGATTATGAATCAATATTTTATAAATGAGTACACACAATTTAGTGCTTATTTAATTCGATTGTTCATGGGTATATTAGTTGTGTGTGCACATATGTAAGTAGATACACACCAACTAATCTCGCACAAATTCCCACAAAATTTATTACAGTTCAACTTGCAACTGTTGCAGCATTGAGCCGAAAGCACTCATAACCACTCCTCACGCACGCCAGTGCTTGACAGTTTTATCAGCTTACCTCCTCACACACCGGCTCTCACATATATCCAATATCACATGCATTCCAACGAAATCTAAGGCATAATTATTGCTTTATTTTGCACATTACCAAATACACACCCAAAGATTTATGTGCAAAATTTGTTACCGCCACCTCCAATCAGTAGACCAGAAGTGTGTGAAGGGAGAGGGGTAAAGCCAGGGGTATGATGTACACACACCTTTCGCAGCGCTATTTGCGACTGAAGTGCCCGAAGTTATGACAAATAAACTACAAAATCGCCGAAATAACCCAAGTCAATTGCTCCCCTCATGCTGCTAACGATTTAGGGAGTATATAGTCCATACTAATATGCATAGATATCTAAATTTTGTGTTTAGCTTGTAAGGGGGGATAACGCTTGTAGGTGATGCGATATATAACGGATATACATATGTAAATGAGCGGAACTTGCACCATGGATGAAGCAGTTGTGGACGCAACAAAATTTATGAGTCAACGCAAGACTTAAAAAATATGTGCAATACAAATGCACCGTGTCGCACTTTCGAATAGACATACATATGTGGGGAGTTACAAACATTCAAATATATGTGAGTATCACCATTGCTGAGATAGCGTATTTGGTAGGGCAGCTGCCCAACAGATCCCATCTTCTGCCAGCTGCCAACGAAATACATAAACAAATGGAAAACATAAAGGTGAACACATTCATATGCAAGCCCAGCGAGTTGCTCCAACGCCTTCTAACTGAGAATCAGCGAAAACCACACATTTAATATCCAAAGGCCAACCAGTTCATTTCCGTTGCAAAATGAAGCGATGGTGGTCAGTAAATTGGGAAATATGAAAAATAAACAAGCGCTGCAACAACAGTAGCAACAGTTCCAGCAAACACAACTGCATGCACACACCCATGCATATTCATATGTGTACGAGATGAAAAATAGTGAAGTAAAGAATAAGCTCGACCAACTTGTGGCAATGCGGCTGTGTAGTGTACACATACTGGTTGGCATCGGCAAATGGCCACAGGGACATAAACAAGGTGAATGGGACGAGCATACAGGCTGCAACACAGCGCCAGTGGTCAGTGGTTGTTGCATAAGTCAAACCGAGCGCGCGAAGTTTTGTGGTCTATGAAGTGTTGGCAATTTTTTCGCTGGCATTCTGCTCTTGTTCTGTCCCTGTGTTTTTTTTTTTGTTTTATGCAGCGTATGGTTAGTCGCTTACAAAATAGTAGAAAACTTGGTCTAAACTTAAGTGCATTATCCCGTTGTTTATTTTATGCCACAAACATGTATTACTTGTAGGAATTGGTTCTATTTAAAAATAAGGGCGTAACTGAAGCTAAGGTTTAATATCTAGTGTAGATACCATAAAGTCTGGGTATGCTAACGGGCATATTCGAAACCCAGAGCTTGAATTGCGAATGGATGCAGATCCTATAGAACTACAAGGAACATTGTTATATGAAGGAAGATCAAGCTTAGGATACGTTATGTCCTATGGCTCATTGTCGAGGCTTACATGCTTGTATAGACATCTCCTTTTTTAAGCTCAAAAACCCTCAAACAGTATATTAATAATTATGAATACTAACGCTTTTAAGCTATAGTGTAATGAAACAATCTGTTAAAGTCAAGCATTTTCTTTATGTTATTAATATAGTCTCATATTCATCTATACATGGATATCTACCTTTATTTTCTTATTGATATACATAAGTATACCATATTGGTTTAAGTAAGTATTGAGTATACAAGCAAGGTAAAATTATAGTATAGTATAGCTTGATAACCCATTATCTCTTCGGAAATATAATATTTCTTCTAAATAATAAATTTTAATTCGTAAACATCGAAATATTTGCATAGTTATATCTTTAAGTTATGGTTTATACTGGATACGATTTGTATATAGGAGTTCTATCGTCGTAGTTTTTAAAAATTACCAAATTAAAGAAATTATATCCCACAGTCGACTTCATTTCCTGATCCTGATGGTCACAACAAGACGCAGTTTGATAGTTATTATCACCGTATCATTCAGTGAGTTAAAACTCAAGATACTGTAGAACCGTTGAACCATATTATTTCGTATTCCTCTTATTCTATCACCTGTGCTTATGCACTTGCATTTTCTTAGCAACTAAAAACTTTACATGTTTAACTAATATTGTACAACAGAATAACAAATATCAGAGAATAAACTAAAAACTGTGAGTAATTCACAACTCGCAACTTGAAACTTGTAGTTGTTGCGCTGGATTACTTTGTTGGAAGCCCAACTAGTAAGCATTGATCTACAAACTTGCAATGCAACGTAATTCGTGAGTACAACAACAAAACGCATAACTTAACATGATGGATAACACAGACTTTTGCAATTCTGTTTCGTAACTGCATGTGCTGAAGTTGTGGGTGTATTTGAGTATTTGCATGTGTGATTTGCTTTACGTGAGAGTTCTACTTATCGGTAATCTCATTAGGACCTTCATACATTCATAACTGATTCCAAAGAAAATACAATGTGCAGTTATTTATGGGTGTGGGCGAATGCGAAGGGAAGGCAAGTAAGAATAAATTATTTGATTCACAAAGAAATTCAACAAGGGTTGTCGTGGTTAGATTTGAATAAAAATATTTTAAGCTTTTTTTTATTTTGTGACGAATCTGTTGAGTTCCGTATAACAAAATGTTGAAAATAATATTTGTACTGTTAATTGAAAGTACAGTAAATTAGAGTTTCGCTTCATTATGTTTCTTATTTAGAGCGTTGGTAACTCTGTTGCCTGAAATTTCGGTTTTCTATAAATGCGAGAGACTGAAAATTTATCTGATCCAACGTGTGAAACACCAGCATGCCTGTGTATGTAAGACAAAACGAATAACTGTAAGTTGTAGTGGGTATTGGAGTAATCGTCTCATCTTTGCCTCGCGTGTTTCAGTTGCAGCTGCATTTGCGGTTTTTACTGCTGCGGTTTTCTCTCGGCTTCCACATAGTTGACGCCTGGCAGAGTGTTGCTCCTGCCAACTTCAAAGCTATTTCACCGCAAATTTCACATGCATATATGTATATTCATATAGTTTTGCTTATATAAATACAAAAATATCTAGAATGCTTTGAATTTTAAATTGGAATTTGTGTAATGCAGCAAATAAAGTTTCTTTATCATTTTTTATTTCCCTTTCTTATTTATTGTTTACCTGTAGAGTACCGCCAAATTTTTATAGCTTCGATTGTATTTGTGTACGCTTGTTTCACTTCTCATTTCCTTCATTTTCTTTTCGTTATTGATTTTATTTTTATTTTTAAAATTTAAAGCTTACATATACATATAACAAATCCTAGTCATACATCCATCTCCATAACAAATTTTAGGTGACTCTAAAAGGAAGTTAATCAAGATATTATCATGCTGTAATATCGAAAACTACAGCAGGATTTCGCATATTACACTTTTAAACATTATTTTTTACTCTTTCAAGCCACAATTTGTTTTGCTTCTGAAAGTCTTAGTGATTCCACTTCATATTGTAAATTCAACGATTTTTTCTCGCTTAAGTACTTATAAACCCCCCTGTCGCGTCGGTGATGATTGCTTATATGCGTGTGGCAACCACCGCTGGAGCGCTCTGAAATCGCGGCGTGCCGATTATGGCGATACGACAGCATCAGTCACCTAATTTTTGTCACGACAACAATGGCTGATGGGTTGCCATGATTGTTTTGTGTCGCTGTCAACAGCTGCTATTAAGATGATGCTATCAATGTTGCATACTTGTGTACAAGCTGATTCCTCGCTTTTTTGCATACTTTCTTAAATTGTGCTACTTGTTTTGGTAGCTGGTATTGCCAATGTATGTGTTTATTGTGATACTCCTTTCATGGGGGTCAAAAAACGCTCGAATGCTTCTCTTATTCGCCTCAATCTATTTGTTGTGCTACGTGACGTATCTATAACTTGCATACTGGAGAATACAAGATGTACACAAGACTTGACATGCAAATATATCTTTGTTGACACACATCGGGAAGCAAAAAATTAAGTACCTTAATCGGTTAATAGTACTTCCTCTCAATATTGATTGTTAAAAAAATAAATATATCAAAATAAATGCATGGAAAGTCTGTAGCCGAATATTATATACTCTTGCAATTTGTAAATATGTTTGTAAAGCCTTGTGAAATATTTCCAAGTATCCTCTCGATATTACACATACATTCGTATTTTATTAAATTAATTTACCAATACTCAAAGTTTTCTTTAATCGTATATAATAATCTCAAATATGCGCCATTTTGCCCGATAATTTGTTGACATTTTGAAGGTACTTTCATAGAAACTCTGGCCCTCGATTTTCATAATATTTTCTTCAGACGATAATTGGATCATCGAAAATAAATTCCATAGACAATAAGAGGTAATATTCACTTGATACCTAGCCCGGAGAATAAGGTGGATACAAAATAAAGTCCAAATCACGATTCTGGAGCTTATAGCGAGACCCTATTGATGAAATCTGCCACCTAGTGTTATACGAGTATTAATTAATTCAAAATTATTCTACTTTTGGACAAAGCTAGCCCCTTATGGACGATTACTTTCATCAGACGGTTCTATTATTGAGATTATAGGACCAATCAATGTGAGTATTTTGAATTATAAAAACAATTTTTGATGTCATCAACTTGTTCATCGGCAGTTGCAAAAACAATGGGACAAATGCTGCACTCTTCTGAAAAACTGAAATATTAAATAATCGTCTTACAACATAATTCAAGTTCTACGCTCTAAAGAAGAAACACTTGAGACTTTGTAACTCTACCAATAGAGAAGTAAGGACAAACATTTCGTTATCAAGGGAGGAAGAAAGCATACATTGAAGAAAGAAGAAGGGAGATGTGATTGTCTCAATCGATGATACGAGATGTACAAACGCAGCGCAGGTGCCATGGTGCAAGCGATAACAAGTGATAACAGTAAATGCCAGCACAGCAGAAAATTGCAAAAAATGCCATTAGAAAAAGAAAGTGCGAAACAGCAAACGAAGAAGTGTAGTGACATCGCGTATAAAAAGAATAATGCCAGTTAAACAGCAACACTCACACGTACTGCCACACGCGAGTGTGCGTACACCTCAGGTATAGCAATTCAAGGCATCAGAATTTCGCACTTAGAACTTCGCCACTAAATGCAGCAAACCAACAACACGCGGCGCTGACAAGTCACGAAGCGTTGAAGCGGATGTGAGAAGTTGAAATGTGCAATACCAAAAGTAGTTATGTGTCCTGAATGGCCGCAAAGCTACGAACGTGGCGTTATGGCGTTTGGTGTTTTCTCAGAAAGTTTATGCGAGAATATTGGAATTCCTTTGAGTGAGAAGAGAACCAAAACGACTGCAATGCGTCGCTGAAATGCCCCTAAAGACGGCTATTGTGGTTCTATTAGATTTCTTTGGTGAATTTATTTGTTAGTTATTGTTTTTATAGCATTCATTTATCTCCAAAAAAAGAACTATTGAACTATTTCTAAGCGCAATTGTGAAACAGTATCTAAGACTTTACATTTTTACTATCACCAAATCTAAAAGCTGTTATTTTTTGCTATCAATAATGCTAAAAGCTATAATATATTCATGGGTTCGATTTTGAGAGCTGCTAAAATTGAACTGAAGTTGGGCAGAAAAAACCTTTACTTTGCCTTTGAATGAATGAAATGAATCAATATTAATGTTGATCTTGGCAGCTCTATTTTGCGCAAGGAGAAAGCGATAACTATCAAAGTAATATATACATAAATGTAAATTTTTATAAAATTAAATGATCACATTATATGTTTCTAATCTCAGTTTAATCCTGTATTTTCTACTTAACTTCGAATACTTTGCTATTATCTTCTTACGAAAATATTACACATTTGAAGAGCTTGTTGCGTACTTTACAACTAAGATCCATTTAAATCGTTAACCAGCGGATTGTTGAAGATACAAAGTAGAAGTAGAATGTGGTAAGACTGATAAAGCTTATCTTTTAATGTGAAATTGTAAGCAGGGATCAAATTGAGATTTGATGAAGTTTAGATGACAGGCAACATGGCAATTTAACAGTACTGGTATCAAAAGCATGGATGCGATGACAGGAATAAGTGTGTATATATTTGTTTGTTCAAGCCAGACAAACACAATTTGTATTTATAGTGCAAAAGATGAATCAAAGGTGCAAGTATTTTATAAATTTACGTAGATAGGTACACATTAGGATGGATCAACTCGAAAGGACTATATCGAAAGGTTAATTTCCCGTAGATCCAACATTAATCCGGAATAACTTCTTAATCCTTAACTCTTTTACAGCTTGTATAACTTTTATAAATTCCTAAATATTATAAATTTAGAGCATTTTCAGCGTGAGTTTCTCCGTAATTTATATATGTATAAAGTTTTCAACAAAAACAGTTGTACCACTCTAATGAAAATACGAAGTAATGAAGCCACAGTCAGTAGCACCAGCGTGAGGAAAATCGGAGCGCGTTGTTGCGAGTGTCATATTTATCGCTTCTGAACCGGAAGTAACAGGAAATCTTTCATGCTCTCACTTACACTTACACTAAAGTACAGACATGTACGCCCAAACGCAATTGCCAGAGCACGGCGCTCCTATAAATATTGAACACACCAATATAAATTGTGTGATTTTACAAATATGCATGCAAATGCATGCACTTCCCGCTGTCTAGATTTACAAATGGTGCTTCGTTGCACTAGAAGGGAGACCACTAATTCCTGCTTAAAGATTTGTCTGCAATTCAAATATTTTTTTTTTTACTTTAAAGCATTATTCGATAATCGAAATAAGCCCTAGGTTCTGAAATTTCAGCAAATTCAGTCTGCTAAGAAATTAAAAGTAATTGATGCAGAGTGCAGAGTCAATAGTAGGTGTTCAAACATTTCATAATGAAAGTATCAATTTTAAATGTCGTCATTGTTGTTTTTCGAAACCAACAGTTTCTTAAGATATTACTTAGCGAACCAACGAATAATTATAGATTTCGGGGTTACATAATTGGTTACAATTATTTATGAAACGGGTTAGCCAAATCTTATTTCGCAGACATCCTCACATCTGGTCCTGCACGTACATACATAGATCATGTAGCCGAAACGCGCACACTTTCAGTATGCGTTCTTTTCGTTTAGGTTGCTGAATAAATTTTGCTTATAATTTGTTGCGAATTGCTTGAATGCTTTTATATGTATGTAGATCGTGCACAAAAAGCGCTAAGTTTTTCATACTTCCTCAAGTTTCTTTAAAGTAAGGGCACCATAATTCTCTTGGTTGAAAAGATTTATGAAAAATGTTTGACAAATTTAAATTTGTATTGGCTTTTCTTTCTTTGAACTTATGACAAATGTTTTACTGCTACAAGTTCGTATATATTAAATGTCATCACAATGATAGGTAATAAACTATGAAAATGGTGGAATATAAAGGCAATTTTTCTTTATATTCCACCTACATCTGAATATTTATGTAAAATGCATGTTTTTATAGATTATGGATGTAGGTTACTCATACGCCTTGGTAACTCCTGCCTTATAAAATAAATGTCGCTTTTTCGAACTAAGTACAACATAAGCATTTAAAATAGGGAACACTGGTTGGACACTAACTAGTTTTATAAAATGAAATACTTCTTTTATTTAAAGTAGAATTTCAGTTAAAAATAATAATATAAATAAAATATAATAATAATATAAAGTAACAAAGTAATTAATATAACTAATCACGGGAACACATTCTTTGCAATATTATTATACAATAAATTCATTTAAATAACTTCATATTTTTAAAACGTAAATACCACCTCATAAGGAAAGAATATATAGTTGATATTTGCTATTTTAACTCACCTGATATGCCATCATACGTCCACCATTCTTCCCAACTAACTGCCAATATCACTGAAAAGTAAAAAACAACAGATACAGTTACTTTTTTATTCTTAAGTGGCATAAATAGACATAGCTTTTCTAAAGAAAAACTTAACGATAGATTGTAGAAATGCAATTTATCAATTTAGTAATAATTCAATATAACAACTTGACATTTTACCCACATTCAAAAAGAGCTCTAGCAAATTTACACTAAAGAATTACCCGTTATGTTTTGAACTATTCTTCTTCTTCTTGACTGGTGTAGGCACCGCTTACGCGGTTATAGCCGAGTCCAATGCGCCAATTGCTAATATCAAGTGAAGACAGGTCCTTCTCCATCTGGTCCTTCCACCGGAGTGGAAGCCTCCCTCTTCCTCGGCTTCCACCAGCGGGTACTGCATCGAACAATTTCAGAGCTAGAACACTTTCGTCCATTCGAATAACATGACCTAGCCAGCGTAGCCGCTGTCTTTTTATTCGCTGGACTATGTCTATGTCGTAGAATAACACATACAGCTCATCAAGGGAACATTTCTCTTCCGCAAAACCTTTCTCTCGAAAACTCCTAGTGCCGTCTCATCGGATATTGACATCGTCCACGCTTCTGCACCATAAAGTAGGACGGGAATGATGAGTGACTTGTAGAGTTTAGTTTTTGTTCATCGAGAGAGGACTTTACTTTTCAATTGCCTACTTAGTCCATAGTAGCACCTGCTGGCAAGAATGATTTTGCGTTGTATTTCAAGGCTGACATTATTATCGAAATTATATACAACTTAAAACTTATGACTGTCAAGTGTTAGTGACGTGGGAGCCAAGACGCGAATGCGATGACAGGAGATATTTCGTCTTCGCCTCTATATTTGAATAGCTCGGCCGCCAAACCATCGGCCCCCGCCGCCTTGTTGCTCTTCAAGCAGGTAATTACTATTATAATTTCTTCACGGTCGGGCAATTCATCGTCAGACATCGTCATCGATTGGGGAATCGGGTTCGCTATCTCCTGGTGTTGTAGTTTCATTGCCATTCAGCAGGCTGGAGAAGTGTTCCCTCCTCAAACTCAGTATACTCTGGTCATTAACAACAAGATCACCTCTGGGGGTCCAACAGGTCCGGTCTTGAAACCTTCATTTAGTCGCCGGATCTCTTCGTAAAATTTTGGAGCATTACCCCTGTCAAGCTCTTCATACGCACGCATTTAGGCCTCTTTCGTTTTTTGTCTCGCTTCCCTCTTCAACTCCCGGTATCTATCCCATCCCGCACGTGTTGCGGTCGATCGCAACATTGCGAGGTATGTAGTCTGTTTTCTCTCTTCTCATATATAAAGCACTTCGTAAGAGAGTATTTTAATTTGAACCTGTGATAAAAATTTTACAGGTTTCCGTTAGAAAATGATCATTTCACCTATATCAACCAATACCTTAAATCAATATGTTTCTTGAAGAAATACCTCTAGTTTGAGTTGGTGTTTCATAGTAAAGACTATCTGGTCTTAGAGCATTGGAGTTTCAAAGCAATACATGTTTTTTCAATGGCAACAAAAAGCAAAAGATCTTAACTCTGTTTAATGTGAAAAATCTTCTTTATCCCGATCAAATTACCATGGAATAGATTATGGATTGCTTATAGTTAAAATATTTTTGGAATCAAAATTTGAAAATGCCATTGTATGGATGTAAACGATACAGACTTGTATTCTAGTACAAATCAAGCAATTAGTACCTAGCTGTAGTAGACAGCTAATATGAACATGCATAAATCAAAGTATGTTGAATATAAAGTAGAATATTGATATTGGCATGAAAAATTAATTAAACACGAAACATCCTTCATTTCGAACAACATTTTTCAATCATTCCAAATCAGTACAAATTCATCTTTTGTGTTAGGTAATTAAAAAATCAATATTTTATTAGAGCTGTAGCGCACATTAACTGAAATATTTAAATTTAATTTATTTGACAATTGTTAAGGTGACATAACTGTATATTTTAAATTCAAATGAAGCATTTATTAGCATATTGTTTCTACATTCCCGATTTTATACAGCAGCTGGTTTTTATGTAAACATAAAACTGCCAAGCTAACGAAGCATTTACAACAATTTTAACTGTATTGAATGAACTAAATTATATTAAATTTTAATTGAAAGTTATGTGCTGCTTTAGTAATTACATTAATTAAACTCACAGCCACTCTGTGCAACTGGTACACATATTTTTTTTTCAATATTAATATGTAGCAATATAATATAGATATTCCACTCAGTGCGTAAACGGTTTGAATACATACAAACAACAAAATATTTGAAATTTCCGAAATTGCTGTAATAGCATAAGCCATTGGTATAAGCATACGTTCTCATATATACTCTGTATATATATATGTTTGCACCAATATATGTACGTATGTAGAGTGTTAAAAATGGTACAGTTTTCACTATCATTAATTTCATTTTAAGTATTTAGCAAACTAAATGCATTATTTACCACTCACGAGATAACATTAACTTACTACACTAACAGTAACAACAAAGCCCAATAACAACCATAGTTACAAATAACTATAAGAGCATAATACCATTTACCAAGACTATCGACCAACTAAAAATGCAATAACTATTAGAGGAGGGTGCGGGTGGTAGCGGAGGGGCTCACGTCACACTTTCAGGTTCTCGGTTGCAAGAGCTGACAAAAATAAAAACCGTGCAACCGAACACGAACGATCGTAAATGGTCTGTGCCAGTACAGCACACCTATACATGAATGGCCTTCCACAATAACATTAAAGGGAAATTTAATACTAAAATCATCGCACTATGCCGTTATGCAGCCAGAAGCCGCCAACTATGCGCACACACATTAATATATCCACGCGCGTTCGTGGTTCTGTGCCGAAAACGGACATATTCACGAAAAATTACTGAGCTGGCGAAACTGCTGGAGAGTGGTGAAAGTCATTTCGGGTTGGCGGGGAAATTGGAAGGTGTTCTGCTGCTGTTCTGCAAGGGTGTGAATAAGCGTAAAACTAGTGAAAACTATAAACGAGTGAGAAATGGAAAAGTGTAAAGTTCAATGCTGCGGCTGTTGTAATATACCCAAAAACGAAGGCAAAAAACGTAGAGCAACAACAAAATAACGAGAACGAACGAACGAGAAGTTGTATTGGCAGCCAAAAATGTAGCGCGTAGGGTTAGTTGAAACATTTAGAAATCCATTAATTTCAATCATTGCCCATGACTTTGCAATATTATTGTGCAATTTTCACTCGCTTTAATATAATAAAATGAATGGTAGCGGAAGTAGGGTCAGCACTAATGTTTCTCTGTTCTCACGCCTCACCTACCAACCGCTGCCCAGCAGTGCCTTAGCGCTGTAACCGCATTGCCCGATGGCCACCGGAAACTGAGACCAGGCAAACTGCTGGCCAAAGACGGCAAATAGCACACCACATACCACAAATGGTTAGTAGCATAAGAATGGATTGTAGCGAAAATTTAAATGGCCTGATTGCAGCTTGCACAATTCATACATGTGCACTCTAGCGAATTGCACTATGCATTTTTGTTTACGGTGATGTGATTTGGGTCATTAAAAGGCGTTTTGCGAGGTTTACTTATGCACTTAAATTTTTTATTTCATTTAATTAGAACTTTAGACTTCGTAGATATTGCACATGGGCACACCATCCAATTTGTTGGCCTAAGGAGATAGTGCTGTAATTTTAAATTTGCTGTACTACTTCCAAAATTCATAATGACTCATAAATCAAAGTATAGTGTTTCTTTGGGAAAGCTATAAAATGTAGTAGAGTAGCAGTAACAACATCACAAGTTCAGGAAGTGAGATTTCAAGCGAGCTTCCCCCGAAACTATTTTTTTTGAAACGGTAAACGATGAAATTCGGAAACTACTCGATGCGTATCGACTTCAAGTTTAACGTTTAATTTAAATTTACGGTTCTTTTAGACTGCACTAATTATTTTAAAAGCATTTTATCAAATTAGCTTTAATTTGATATGAGAAAACTGTATGGAAATTGAAATGAGATTCTTTTGAGAATTTTGAAGATATGACAAGGAAGTTAGAAAATCCGTATTGACGATGACATAACGTGTGTAAATTTAAACGAATGAGGATTGTCATCAGTATTTAAAGCTGCTGTTTCAGCGCAATTAGCCGGAACATGACGAAGTTTGATGTCATTAAGCGTGAGTAGGCATACATGTTGGATGGAATAGTTATTACTTAAGAGTCCTTACATTTTTATAGGCGGGGCATTCTCTGGAAAAAAAGCCACTTTAAAAAAAGTTTTTTATTTTCTTTGGCAATTATATATCTTATAGTACATGTAAAACCTAAAACAAAACATATGGTTTTAGGTCTGTGTAACGCGGGGTTGCCATATTATAAGGGGCCAAAGTTTTTTGTAAAAAAAATTTCGAACCGCCATAACTTTAAAACTAATGAACAGATTTTAAAACACCATGTGACTTTTTTGTACAGAATTTCTCAAACTTTGAAACTGTATATCGTAAAAATTTTGAAAATTAATATTTCATAGCAAAAAATTATAAAATTTTTTTTTTTTTGAATTATTAACAACTTATGCCCCCTTCGATTTTTTTTCGAAAATATCTTAAAATGTTCCTTATTTCATCACCTTTTTATCCCCCAAAGGGAATTTTGGGACAGCAATATTTGTGTGAGCTACAAACAAAAAACCAACTCAGAACATGGTGAAAAATCATTGATTAATGCACTATTATTATCTGCAATTAGCGTAACCTAGGATTAACGACGTGGACGTAGCAGACATTTAATCCCTTTTTGTTTTTTTTTTATTTTTTAATATTTTTTTAAATTTTTTTGTATTTTTCAAATTTTTAAACGCATAGATTCGTTTTCATTCATTTATTCACTTGTGCAACACTATTTGTAAAGTTTTTCGTTAGTATATAAAATTTATTTCAGGTCTGCGAGTAAAATATTCGAAGTAGTGCCCGACCGATACCAATGCCGTTGCCGATTCTTTTATGAATTAAATAATTTATTCGCGGTGTATAGCTTTTTTTGGCATCGCCCAGAAGCGGCCGGCCAATAAGAGAAGATATGTGTTTCATCAGAGCATTGACAGATTACATATATTGACTAGACCAGGCTCCAAGATTATTATTACCTGTTCCTGCCTATGGCGAATGATGTTGCTTGCGAAAAAATCATCTTAAGAGAAACTTTTGAAAATCGACTGTTCCAATTTTTTGCCAATTCTATAAGTCTAGCATTATGAAATAAACTTCAAAATCTCTACAAATTGTTGAAAAAATTGTTTGTTGCGTACTTGACATTCAATCATTCTTACAGTGCTAAATTAAACCTAAACAAAACTGAAGAAATCAAAAAAGCAATTTTCAAGACATTAATTTAAGTGATGTTCTAAAGAATACAAAGAATCGGCCAATATGGACCATGCCATTGCTAATTTCTATGTGCGATACTGGCCGATCCCAAAACCAATTAATCGGTCGGACTCTACTTTGAAGTTATCTTCGATACCACTTTTTAGTTTGATATTCCATCACAAGTGTGCTCTGGTAAAGGAATCACTAGTGACCCCTGTCGAATAATTTTTGTACTTATCACTTGATTAGCCTTATTAACCAATTGGAATTATTTCAGCTGAAAGATACACATAATTTTAAAAAATTCGTTGTATACCAAAAATTAATTGATTACTACTAAAATCAATTTTATTTTCTAAATAAATATTTGATTTGCAATAATTTTAGTAGATGAATTTCTTTCAAGCAATAAATATTGACTTACATTGCGCACGTGGGCTGAATGTGATTCAGTGGAATAGACGAGCGGGTATGCCGCATTTAAAAAAAAAATTCAAGTGTTTTGTTGTAATGAGTGCGTAGACAAATGGCAAATGGGAATAGATAAAGATAGTGCCACAAAAAATATATTTGCATAGCGGTTATATTTGAAAACAACGAAGAAGATGAATGGATATACAACTCGAAGCAACGCAATAGTAATGCTACTTGAGTATTTCTTATTGTATTAATACCGCCTCTTGTATTTGTAGTATTTGCTAACACGCCACAATTGCGCGCTCATTTCTCTTACCACGTCAATCGTTTCGTAATTTGTTAACTTCCGCTTTAGCAAAAA
Source organism: Zeugodacus cucurbitae (assembly GCF_028554725.1). Lineage (NCBI taxonomy): Eukaryota > Metazoa > Arthropoda > Insecta > Diptera > Tephritidae > Zeugodacus > Zeugodacus cucurbitae. Next base: position 32,457,402 of record NC_071670.1, read on the forward strand.
TACTATTCAGGTGACTACTTTGCTTTTTCGGCTTTGCGTGCTCGCAATTTAACTGCGAGGCACAATTGACAGTAACTTTGTTGTTGTTGTTGTTTTGTTGTTACTGCTGTGCATTGTTGTTGCAGCAATATGCCAACAAGTTGAAAGGAAAGTAATAACATTAGCGCAAGGTTTTCATTCGCTGATTTTTTCTATATTTCTATATGGTATATTCACTGAGATTTATGTTCAACGGTAGTTGCTGCTTACTTTCGTTAGCCGGTAAAGTGCATAAAATTTCATTCAATGACTCAGCGAATTTCCACGTGACTCCTAGAGCTACAAGCAGACACGCTGAGTGCCAGTACAGTTTTTCTACCATAACTGCCAATGTCGCAAAGAAATTTGTGTATTTTACTGATTCTGCTTCTTTCTCGCTTTCTTCAAATTTCATTGCTGCCTTTCGTGCGGTGCTGGCGCAGATAATCCTTTTATGCCAATCGTGCGCCTGTCAGAAGGTGTCGAAACGCATGTTGACGCTTGTCAAAGCGCATGAAATGCAATGAAATTTTGCTGAACCATGTTCCGGTTGTGCGCTCCTGCTGCTCCTGTTGCAAAGCTTTATTTAGTCAAAGTTGCTTTTAGAAATTACAAACTAAATTTAATTGCAACTACGCGCAGCCACTGAACTGAAGTGAGTCGTAGCGTTGCTTATTTGCAGTCAGACAACTTTCCGCATCATTAAGTTGGTTACATTACGGCAGATGAAATGCAAATAAAGTGATTTAACGAACACAAGTTTAAAGCACAGGAATTGGCAAAGGCAAAAAATTTTACTGAAAACTAAACCAGGTGAATAAATTAGTTTCGCAAAAAAATGTTGGTCAATAAAACACACTCCTTCCATTCACTGCGCACCGGCCGAATGTGCCGAATATGCTGCTTTGACAGAGTGCAGTCATTCGTATGCGCAGTTAAATGCAAAGTTAAGCTGCGAATATTCGAAAAAAATAAAAAAAAAAAAAAATAGTAGCGACTGCCCACAACACCAGCGCCAACATCAGCTCGCTTGCGCAGCGGCAAATGCTTTGAAAAACACATTAATGTCGGCATATCAACACCAACAGCACCGCATTCACCGCTCGGCAACCGACCGAACTCTGCCTTTTGCAGCCAAAAGCGCAGCTTATTCACACTAAGCACTAACAATGTTGTTGTAGCGCCTTGGCGGCTGCCGCTTCACCAAAGCAGCACTTAATTAAGTTAATTTACTGCGTCTGCACTCGAGCTCCACGTCAAAGCATCCGTAACACCTTGCACGCCCTCACCACCCCCGGCGCAGCACATACATATTTATACGCATACATTGCACACGCACACACACACACAGCCGAGTACCGTTTTGTCGGCAATTGCGGCCACTGCTTTAGTTGTGGGCGTTTGCAGCTTAACCCTTTCGACCCCAATGTTGCCTGAGGGCAATTTCGCTAGTTCATAGGCCTACCACCAGCGTTATTTTTGTTTTTGTTTATTGAACCGATATGATAACGGTAGTCTTATGAGTCAGCACGTGGTGTGATCAAAAAAAAAATCACTAGTAAATCATTTAGCAAAGCAATTTGATAAAGACTGCAGCAGTGTCGGCGAAAATTTATTTCTGCATGAAGGAGAACATTTTTAAAAGAGAGAATTTTTTAAATAATTGTAACAAAAATTATCAATCTGTAAATGAACTACTTTTCAGCGATTGTTAAGTGAAATATTTTTGCAAGAAAATTTCTTTAGTTTTAAACCAACATCAGGTGAGTAATTTTTACATATGCGAAGTTGCTTGTGAGCAACTTTGGGCAATTGTGGTATAAAATTTCCATGACTTTAGTTATGAGGCCTCAAGATAAAGGTTTGTCAAATGAGGACGTACAACGAATTTTAAACTTCGATTGGGATGTTTCAACTGATGAAGAAAGTGGTGATGAGATAGAGGATGTGTCTGCAGTGCTGGAGCAGAATTTGCAAGGGATTATGGAAAGAGGGGAAAGCATAGAAATCGGACTTCTTGACAATATAATTACGGAAGACAACGAGCATGAATCTTGTTCTAGTGAAGGGTTTTGCATTGAAAAAATTGATTCGAAGGCATTAAAATGGAGATCAAAGCCATTTGAAGCTCCTGAAAGTGTATGGAAGGCAGATGTCGACTTGGAAATTCACGACGTCATGATGCCCGTAGAATATTTTTCACAATTTTTTGACTGTCGTGCTATTGATTTGATCACGCAGCAAACTGATTTGTATGGACTTCAAGAACTGGGCCTTGAACTTAAATGTACCAGTGTAGAAATAAGACGATATATTGGTACTCTACTGTACTTAGGTGTTTTAAAACTACCCCAATTTAAAATGGCATGGTCTCAAAATATTAAGCTTACCGCTATAACAGATTCAATACCTCGTAATAGATTTGACAAAATTAAACAGTGTTTACATTTTAATGATAACAGCAAGCAGCCTAAAAAAGAAGATTTAAATTATGACAAGCTATACAAGATACGTCCACTGCTCGATATCATCAGAGAAAACTTCAATAAACTTCCTCAAGAAGAACATCAAAGCGTTGATGAGCAAATAATTGCGTTCAAAGGTATGTGCTTACACATGTGTTGTATCCGTATTTTTGTTGTTACTTTTGCTTACAGGACGATCAACGTACAAACAATACAATCCAGCTAAGCCTCACAAATGGGGGTTGAAAATGTTTACGCGTGCTGGAACGTCTGGACTTGTATATGATTTCACGCTGTATGTTGGTGAAGGCACCTGTCAATCATATGGATTGGGACTTTCCTCGGATATAGTTCTCTATTTAGCGAAAACTATTCCCAAACACAAGAACTTCAAACTTTATTTTGATAACTGGTTTACATCAGTAAGCCTTCTGATTGCATTGAAGGAAATGGGCATATTCGCCACTGGTACTATACGTAAAAATCGAATAAGCAACTGCCAGTTACTTTCAGAAGCGGAACTCAAAAAACGTGGAAGAGGATCTTATGACATGAAATGTGAAACCAATCATAATATTGTATGTGTAAGGTGGTTTGACAATAAGCCGGTCCAACTTATATCATCGCATATAAGTCATGAACCAGTTGGCATTTGCAAACGTTGGAACCCAAAAGAAAAAACACACGTAGATGTCCAAAGACCTGCGATAGTTGCTAACTACAACAAAGGCATGGGAGGTGTGGATCTAGCGGACATGTTGATGGAACTTTATAAAGTTAACCACCGCTCAAGGAAGTGGTATATACGAATTTTTTATTGGTGTCTGGGAACGTCTGTTACAAATGCGTGGCTGCTTTATAGAAAACATTTAAATTTGCTTCATCCGAAACAGAAACACATTCCCCTAATAAAATTTCAACTGGAAATTGCTGATGCCCTTCTGCAATCTACGTCTTCTGCAGTTTCTATGCAAAGAAAGCGAGGCAGACCGTCCAACGCAGAGAGGAATGATAGCGATACGAAAAAGTACAGATTCCAGCCGAACCCTCCAGAAACGAAACGATATGATAAGACGGAACATTGGGTAGTATTCGGTGAAAAAGGGCGCTGCAGGTTGTGCAAGACAGGAACTCCAATGTCCAAATGTCTTAAATGTAAGGTCCATCTTTGCTGCAATAACAATAAAAACTGTTTTTTGTCTTTTCATACCTAATTTTTCCCCAATAAATAAAATAAAATGCGATTAGAAAAAAAAAATATTAATAAATTCTATACCACCATTGCCCAACGTTGCTCACAGGCAACATTCTGTAGCGCTCAAACGGGTGGGAGTGGCGAGTTGAAAATTTTACTATACCTTTCTAGAATAAATATAATGAGATTAAAACTAAAAAAAAATTTTAAGATTACAGGAAGAAAATCGGGGTCGAAAGGGTTAAGTGCGTTCCACCAAGTGGCAGTTCGGACATTCAACATTTCGTTACACTTCTTCGCAAGTTCGTTTATTTACTATCTCTACTTGGTGCTTTTTCCACCGACCGCTTACTCACACACACCTATATCTCTACTTTGCTTAATGTCAACACTTTTTCAGGCTCAATTGCATGTGCAGGTGTATTGTTGTTGCTCGTTGATGGTGACGGGTGGGAAAGGGACAGCTTCAAGTTGCTGACATCTTTGTTTTTGGTTTCTGTCTGTTATCTTTTCACAATTTCCAGCTTAATTATTCTTTTTCGTTCTCTTTTCCTTAATTTATTTGAATTTTCGCAGCCGCTTGTGTTGGTATAGTATATATCAAAGATGCCGGATTTTATTTTATTTTGCGCTAGAGTTATCTATCTGGTTACATGACGAGGTCTTTGCTAGCACTACATGAGCCACATTATTAAACTTATAGCGTTTTCGAGGAATAGGAAAATTGGTTGGAGTCAAGACAGCAGAGGAGCAAAATGTGTAGATCTAATACAACTTTTTTCGGAATTGATTAATAATCATTCAACATTTTATAAATATTTTTCAAGACTGAACTAAGCATTGCCAATTTCCCTTACAAACATTTATGTAAACAATAAAACTTTTACCAGCCAGATAAGTATGTATGAAATAAAAAGCACAATATAGAATAAACAAAGTTCCTACTTCTAAATGTGGACTTTCGGAAACGGGTATAGATAGAGCAGTTCTGGTAAATCGCAGAAAAAATAATTCGGCCTAGCGAATTTCTTTATACGCGTGTAATTACGATAACTAGCTACACTAATTATAATTGCAAAAGTCCTAAACAGTAAGTTGCGTAACATGCATAACTCGTTAGGTTAGGTGGGTTTCAGAATTTGAAAGAAATTGTATTTTCAATTAAACAGTTCAGCATATCAAAGATACATATTTAAATAGTATTTTGTGAAATTTTCATTTAAAAATTCCGAAAACTCAGCCGTTGGTACCTTATCTCCCATTACGTGTCCAAAACAAGCACAGCATAATTCATACATGGTCTTCATCATCATCATCATGCATCGAGACGCATTTGCAGACAAAAGAAGAAAGAGGCCGTAATGCGTGAGTATGAAGAGTTTGAGAAGCTGGCCGACAGAGTCAATGCTCGAAAATTTTGTGAAAAATGTAAGCGACTTAACGAAGGTTTCAAGACCGGAGCATCCTCTTGTAGAGACCAAGGTAGTAATCTGGTAACCGATGTCCAAGACATACTGGGATTATGGAGGAATCACTTCTCCGACTTTCTAAATGGCTGTGGAAGTACAACACCAGGAGATGGCGATCCTGATTACCCAATCGATGGCGATGGAACAAATGTTCCATTACCCGACCATGAAGTAATTCGAATAGCAATTATGCGCCTGAAGAACAACAAAGCGGCGGGGGCCGATAGATTTCCGGCCGAGCTATTCAAATACGGCGGCGAAGAGCTGATAAGTTGCATGCATCAGCTTCTTTGCAGAATATGGTCGGAAGAAAGCATCTCGGAAGAAGTCATACCTGAAGATTGGATTCTCAGTGTGCTCTGCCCAATCCATAAAAAGGGAGATGCCACAATCTGCGCCAATTGCCGTGGGATATGTCTCCTAAATATCGCCTATAAGGTTCTATCGAGCGTACTGTGTGAAAGATTAAAGCCCACCGTCAACAAACTGATTGGACCTTATCGGTGTAGCTTTAGACCTGGAAAATCCACAATTGACCAGATATTCACCATGCGCAAACAGGGGCTACTTTGGACTGAGTAGGTAATTTGAAAAGTAAAGTCCACTCTCGACGAACCAAAATCAAACTCTACAAGTCCTTCACCATTCCCGTCTTGCTTTATGGTGCAGAAGCTTGGACTATGTCAACATCAGATGAGACGACACTTGGGAGTTTTCGACAGGAAAATTTTGCGCAAAATTTACGGTCCTCAGAGCATTGGCAACGGCGAATACCGCAGACGATGGAATGATGAGCTGTACGAGTTATACGAAGACATTGACATAGTTCAGCGAATAAAAAGACAGCGGCCACCCTGGCTAGGTCATGTTGTCCGAATGGACGAAAACACTCCAGGCCTGAAGGACGCCGAGGAAGGGGAAGGCCTCCACTCCGGTAGAGGGACCAGGTGGAGAGCGACCTGGTACACTTGGGATCTCCAACTGGCACCGAACTGCGAGGGAAAGAAAGGTGTGGCGCGCTATCATCGATTCTACTATAACCGTAACATACAAAACCAATAATATTTCGATAGTTCATAGATAAATCTCGTTAAACATATTGTTAATTAATAAAACCAACAAAAAGTTTTTTTTAAAGTTCGAAATATTGAAATCCAGCCTTTAATAAAAAAGTGGATTTAAAAGTTTATTGAACAATATTTTATATTAGAAAGGTAATGATTGAAGAAATTTAACAATATTATAATTATCTTTAGAGATCAAAACTTGACCATCAAACATATATACGCGTAGCTTTAAATTTGTGAGTGAGAAATTGCGGCTTCAGATATGTTTAATTGGCGTTTCTTAAATAATGTTAGATACCTTTTTATATTAGTTACGAAATAGAATATTAAATTGATATTTGACAATTTTGTTTATTCCTCAATTGAAACTGCTGCAACAATTCTTTATTTTAATTGTGCTAACAATCTATTAGGCATTCACAATTGCTACCATAAAACTGCACCCAACAAAAATAAACACTTTTAAATTTTTACTACCACAATTATCTGTAGCTCCTTTTCCTAATAACTGTCAATAACATTTGGATATGGCAAAGTATATGGTAAAGTACACAGGCGGCAACACAATCGCAAAAAGCCATAAACTATAAAAGTTTCATTGTGGCAAAGTGTCATTTTAATTTCCTGCAATATGCGAAATGACAAATGCTGACAACAACAACATCGACCAAACACACCCACATACACGCCCATAAACGCCCACGAAGGCAAAAATGACAACAATATCCATATCACACACAAACATATACAATAATTGAGGGTATAGCAGCAATTTGCAATAAGTGACAAAATATCAGTGAAAGAGAAACGTCGCAGTGAAAAGGAAGTCCGCTACGGCTTGTCATTACACTTGACAAACCAAACAAACAACGGCGGAGCCACGAACTAAACTAACCGGCTCTTTGAGTCAGTTAACACATAAACAAACAACAACAAACACACAGATAAATAAACAATTGGCACACCCACATGACAGTTTTGTGTGACGGCAACAACATTCGAGGACACCGGCGACAAAATATCACTGCAGACTGGTACCACAAACATATATACGCACATGCAAACAAGAAAATAAAGTAAATAACGAATTTGATTATCTCTCTGTGGTGAGCTGGCGACGAACGCCGAACGGGTGAACCCAAACCAAACAAATAGTGAAAGGCAGCGATGTGAAGGTGTGGCGCCGCTGACGAAGTTGAATAAAAAAAGTAAACGTTTAACCTGAAATGACAAATATGTGAACGGGGTGGGTTGATGGACGAAAACTGCCAAAGCAATAGCATGCTTTTAGGCGTGAAACATAATAGCCATCATAAAGTTGTTAGCAATTTGCGAAAAATGGCTCCGGATCACAGCTTATATATATATATTTGGCGTAGGAACCGCTTTAAGCGATTATAGCCGAATCCACCAGAGCGCGCCACTCATTCCTCCTTTTTGCTTTTTGGCGCCAACTGGAAACACCAAGTGAAGCCAGGTCACTTTGCACTTGGTCTTTCCACCGGAGTGGAGCTCGTCCTCTTCCGCGGCTTCCTCCAGCGGGTACTGCATCGAATACTTTCAGAGCTGGAGTGTTTTCTTCCATCCGTACAACATGACCTAGCCAGCGTAGCCGCTGTCTTTTTATTCGCTGAACTATGTCAATGTCGTCGTATAAATCGTACAGCTCATCGTTCCATCGTCTGCGGTATTCGCCGTTGCCAATGTTTAGAGGACCATAAATCTTGCGCAAAACCTTTCTCTCGAAAACCGCAAGAGTCGTCTCATCGGATGTTGTCATCGTCTACGCTTCAGGACGGGAATAATGAGCGACTTATAGAGTTTGATTTTGGTTCGTCGAGAGAGGACTTTACTTTTCAATTGCCTACTCAGTCCAAAGTACCACCTGTTGGCAAGAGTGATTCTGCGTTGGATTTCAAGGCTGACATTGTTGGTGTTGTTAATGCTGTTTCCCAGATAAACGAAATTATCTACAACTTCAAAGTTATGACTGTCAACAGTGACGTGGAAGCCAAGACGCGAGTGCGCTGACTGTTTGTTTGATGACAGGAGATATTTCGTCTTGTCCTCATTCACCACCAGACCCATACGTTTCGCTTCTTTATCTAGTCTGGAAAACGCAGAACAAACGGCGCGGTTGTTGCTTCCGATGATATCAATATCATCGTCATACGCTAGGAGCTGTACACTCTTGTAGAAGATTGTACCCTCTCTATTTAGTTCTGCAGCTCGTATTATTTTTCCAGCAATAGATTGAAGAAGTCGCACGATAGTGAGTCACCCTGTCTGAAGCCTCGTTTGGTATCGAACGGCTCGGAGAGGTCCTTCCCGATTCTGACGGAGCTTTTGGTGTTGCTCAACGTCAGCTTACATAGCCATATTAGTTTTGCAGGGATACCAAATATAGACATCGCGGCATAAAGGCAGCTCCTTTTCGTGCTATCAAAGCCAGCTTTAAAATCGATAAAAAGATGGTGAGTATCGATTCTTCTCTCTCGGGTCTTTTCCAAGATTTGGCGCATTGTGAATATCTGGTCAGTTGTCGATTGTCCAGGTCTAAAGCCACACTGATAAGGTCCAATCAGTTCGTTGACGGTGGGCTTTAGTCTTTCACACAATACGCTCGACAAAACCTTATATGCGATATTGAGGAGACTTATACCACGGTAGTTGGCGCAGATTGTGGGGTCTCCCTTCTTACGGATTGGGCAGAGCACACTAAGATTCTAATCGCCAGGCATGCTTTCTTCTGACCATATTCTACAAAGAAGCTGATGCATGCACCTTATCAGTTCTTCGCCGCCGTATTTGAATAGCTCGGCCGGTAATCCATCGGCCCCCGCAGCTTTGTTGTTCTTCGAGGGTAATGGAACATCTATTCCATCGTCATCGATTGGGGAATCGGGTTCGCCATCTCCTGGATTTGTACTCTCACTGCCATTCAGCAGGTCGGAGGAGTGTTCCCTCCATAATCCCAGTATGCCCTGGACATCGGTTACCAGATTACCACCTTGGTGTCTACATGAGGATGCTCCGGTCTTGAAACCTTCGTTAAGTCGCTTCATTTTTTCATAAAATTTTCGAGCATTCCCTCTGTCTGCCAGCTTTTCAAGCTATTCATACTCACGCATTTCGGCCTCTTTCTTTTTATATCTGCAAATGCGTCTCGCTTTCCTCTTCAGTTCTCGATATCTATCCCACCCCGAACGTGTTGTGGTCGATCGCAACGTTGCGAGGTAGGCAGTCTGTTTTCTCTCCACTGCGGAACGACAATTCTCATCGTACCAGCTGGTTTTTTGGCGTTGCCGGAGACCAATTGTTTCGGCTACAGCGGTGTGCAATGAGTTTGAGATGCCGTTCCACAGTTCCCTTATATCGAGATGCTGATGAGTGCTCTCAGAGAGCAGGAGTGCAAGTCGAGTAGAAAATCGTTCGGCTGTCGGTTGTGATTGCAGCTTTTCGACGTCGAACCTTCCTTGTGTTTGTTGACGGGCGTTCTTTGCTGCACAGAGGCGAGTGGGTATCTTTGCTGCTTCTAGATAATGGTCCGAGTCAATGTTTGGTCCTCGGAGCGTACGCACGTCTAAAACACTGGAGACATGTCTTCCGTCTATCACAACGTGATCGATTTGATTGCGCGTGTTTCGATCAGGGGACAGCCACGTTGCTTGATGAATTTTTTTATGCTGGAATCTGGTACTACAGACAACCATAATTCGGGCCCCAGCGAAGTCGTTCAGCCTCAGGCCGTTTGGCGATGTTTCGTCATGGAGGCTGAATTTTCCGACTGTTGTGCCAAAGACACCTTCTTTACCCACCCTGGCGTTAAAATCGCCAAGCACGTTTTTTACATCGTGGCGGGGGCAGCGCTCATAGGTGCGTTCTAGGCGCTCATAGAAAGCATCTTTGGTCACATCGTCCTTCTCTTCCGTTGGGACGTGGGCGCAAATCAGCGATATGTTGAAGAACCTCGCTTTGATGCGGATTGTGGCAAGACGTTCATCCACCGGGGTGAATGCCAGGACTCGGCGACGGAGTCGCTCTCCCACCACAAATCCAACACCAAATTTGCGCTCCTTTATATGGCCGCTGTAGTAGATGTCACAAGGACCCACCTTCTTCCGTCCGTGTCCCGTCAATCGCACTTCTTGGATGGCGATGATGTCAGCCTTTAGTTGTATGAGGACATCAACCAGAGGGGCAGAGGCACCTTCCCAATTAAGAGTCCGGACATTCCAGGTGCATGCCCTCAAATCATGATCCTTAGTACATTTGCAGGGGTCGTCATCAAAAGGGGGTTTTCTCATCCGAGGCTCGGTGTTTGATCACAGCTTGGGATCATAAAAATGGTTATATGTTGAACCATACCATACTCATTACACTGATGACATTGCAAGGTTACAGCTTTACATTTTTGTGTTCTCGCACAGAAAATTTAATCGAATTTCATGAATCCGAAGAACGTAGATTGTGATGAACTCAATTGAAATATCAGCGGGGTTTCAAAATATAAAGATTCTCATAGAAATTTAAATCTAATATTAAAATTTTCGATTCGGTGTTGGCTAATTGAAGCACTAGGAGCAAATAAATTAAATCAATTTGGTAAGAGGTTGATAAGATGATTATTATTGTCATGTGTAGTGGATTGATTTTTAGACTTCTGATTTTCGTGAAGAAATAAATGCATATAATTTAGTATTATGGTTAAGAATTTAGTTTTTAAGATAAGGACTTTCCAATGGGTTTTAAATATGATTTCGGACAAGTGGCCGCCAAGGCTGGCTATAATATATTCCAGGCGGGAGGCCCAATTGTGGACCACTTTTTGCAGCAATTGAGGCCGTATGTTTGCAACAAAAATTCCAGTAACAGCTATTAAAAAGACCGACTTTCCGTCATGTTTTGGGAACGTTTTGCTGCAGCTGGAGTAAGAATCCTTGTCCCAATCAACGGAATAATGAATTCCAAGAAATATATTGATATTTTAGGAAAAAAATTTAATCAAAGTGAAAATTGGAGTGGATTATGGGGTGGATATCGCTGGAAACTCGCCTTTGGATCTTGTACTACTGCCCATTTTACTTAAAACCAACACCGTAAAGCCCTGATTATACCCAATTGAAAATTTATGGCCTATCCCAAACCCTACGCACAACCGCATAAGCGGGTTTCGCCTTCTCACTTTAGCTCGTCTCCAAACGGATGTCTATTATCTACCCAGAGGATACTTGGTCTAAGACCGGAAGTCGTGAGCTGCTTGAGCCACATGTAAAAGAATCGTTCCTGGCCACTCCCAAGTGAATGACAGTCAGAAGCTTTCCTCACTTACGTGAACTTCTACATATGACTCCATCCTCCTGGAAGGACCTCTCCGAGCCGTTCGATACCAGACGAGGTTTCAGACAAGGTGACTCACTCTCATGTGATTTCTTTAACCTGATGCTGGAGAAAATAATACGAGCTGCAGAGCTAAATAGAGAAGGTACAATCTTCTATAAGAGTGTACAGCTACTGACGTACGCCGATGGTATCGATATCATTGGAAACAACACCCGCGCCGTTAGTTCTGCTTTTTCCAGATTGGATAAGGATGCGAAGCGTATGGGTCTGGTGGTGAACGTGGACAAGACGAAATATCTCCTGTCGTCAAACAAACAGTCGGCGCATTCGCGTCTTGGCTCCCACGTCACTGTTGACAGTCATAACTTTGAAGTTGTAGATAATTTCGTCTACCTGGGAACCAGCATTAACAGCAATAACAACGTCAGCCTGGAAATCCAACGCAGAATCACTCTTGCCAACAGGTGCTACTATGGACTAAGTAGGCAATTGAAAAGTAAAGTCCTCTCTCGACGAACAAAAACCAAACTCTACAAGTCTCTCATCATTCCCGTCCTACTTTACGGTGCAGAAGCGTGGACGATGTCAACATCCGATGAGACGGCACTAGGAGTTTTCGACAGAAAGGTTTTGCGGAAGATTTATGGTCCCTTACGCATTGCCAACGGCGAATACCGCAGACGATGGAACGATGAGCTGTATGTGGTATTCGACGACATAGACATAGTCCAGCGAATAAAAAGACAGCGGCTACGCTGGCTAGGTCATGTTGTTCGAATGGATGAAAGTGCTCCAGCTCTGAAAGTATTCGATGCAGTATCCGCTGATGGAAGCCGAGGAAGAGGGAGACCTCCACTTTGATGGAAGGACCAGGTGGAGAGGGACCTGGCTTCGCTTGGAATAACCAATTGGCGCCAAACTGCCAGAAGGAGGGATACGTGTTTTGGACTCGGCTATAACCGCGTAAGCGGTGTCTACACCAGTCAAGAGGTAGTATTGATTATACATAGGTATCAGTTAGGGGTGTACCAATACGGATTTTGCATATGTTTATGCTATAATTTCAGTTTTTGTGTAAATATTATTTACTTTCATATAATAATCAATACATTTGGCATTATGCAGTCATCTTTCATCCAAATCTAGATTTTATATTCAAATTTTGAAAATTTATATTTTCGCTGAAAAAATAGTATACGAATACGGATTTTGCATACCGTATGTAACCTCTTTAAAGTGCTGACTACATATACATTGTATGGGTATTCTATTTTTGATGTAACCAAAATAAAGTTATACATAATATGTTTGCGCTTAGTGCACTTCAACATCAATATCGCAAGATAAACCCTTTCGGCAGGTCGGGATAGGTCGTCATTAAAAAGTAATTTCACTTATGTACGCATTGCGATGTCTGAAACTGGATTTCCATATGCGTATGCGTTTGTTGATGTGTGCGTGTGTGTTTTCATTTTTGTTGACAATTCACATTGCTGAACATCCTGTTGATGCCTTAACTCTACACATGTTAGTAGTATTAGCATATGTGTAAGTAGGCGAGCAAACGACAGCTGATGACAGCAGTAGAGAAGAGTAAAGAGGAGAATAAGAAAAACAATGTGGGAAGAGAAACACATCAGTGGCATGGAACCTTCAATCAGTGTCAGCAACATGCTTCTACTGCGATTTGCCTCACCCGTTCACATTTTAATTTCGTTTGCAACACATAGCGTGTTCCAATGACGCCACACCTTGTCTACAACTTTGAAATATATCAAGTTATATTTAATGTGCGTGTGAATGTATGCTACATGTTTAAAGTTGACTGAACACGCCTTTGCTAAGTGCTCGCTTCTCGGAACTTAATGGGCTTCTGTATACCGTATAACCCTCCCGTTAGGGTTTCGGTTTTTCGCATTCTTTGTTATTATTGAATTTCATTTATTTGTAATATTCATTTTTCATGCGAAAGTTTACTGCATACACAAGTTGTCTTGTTGGTTGAAATAATGGCATTTCAATTACTCAAATGCAAAGTGCTTTGGCATAAAAACTGGAGCTCGCCATATGCAACAAGCAGCCGAAACGAAATGAAATTCAAGTTGCCAACGAAATACTCGTAAAAGTGCAACAAGCAGAAATCGAAATGTATCCGTAGCCGTACACATACGCTGACACATAAGTGTATGGGCAACAACAATTTCTCCCACAGCCGCTTTTACCGTTTCCTATTACTTTATGACAACGAAACAGCACTGCGAAGCAGCCACACAGAGCCGCTTAAATAGCAACAGTTATGGTTGCAATAAAAGGAATTATGTTCGTCCTTATGTTACGGCGTATAAAAAATACGCCAACGAAATTCAAGTCCAAGCTCGTTGTACTCACTTTTATCGCATTTCTGAGTGAGCGGCAAAAAATGCAAATGTTTGTTGCCCTGTCGTTTTGCCGTGCAGTTGTTAAAATACGATTTGATATTTCCGGTTATGTGTTGGTTTTTGCATCTACAATTTTTGCCCCTACTTTGCGCCTTCCCTTCGGTATATCATCTTTTTTGCCTTCTTGGTATACGGTTGGCCCGCGTATCCGCAAGTGTAGCAAGTTGTATTTGCCAACCTTTTACCCCTGGCAAGAACTTACTGTTTGCCTGTCGTCTCAGCCCGTTTTTATTTGCCTGCAGTTGTAAAGTGACAGCTTTAGTAGCAGCTATGGAAAAGAAAGTTTTCTGCAAAGCGTATAAATAAATTGGATTTATTTCACGCGATTTATTTATGAATTTGTAATGTGATATTTTTAGCATCGGAGGTAGTGCAATTGTGAAAGTGCCGCAAAATGTGTTTGAAGAAAAATATATGTATTTTTTTGTCAAAATCATTCATTAAAGAAATATAAATCATATTGTTCGTTGACATAAAAGATTCCATAGTTTAAGGTGTGGAGTTGAAAAAATAAGCAAACTGGAAATTAATTTACTTTATATAATAGTATATGTTAGTTTACAGCGCACTCATAAATTCATAAACCCGACTTAGACCGACAATCTACGTCTGTAAATAGAAATTCCAAGTGCAGATTTGTCATGTCTAGAATTAAACAGAGTCCATAGATGTTGATGATTAAATAACAAAATCAAGTTTGACCTAGTATTTATTACAAAATTTTAAAACAATTTTTCCAATATTTTTTTCTTGCCATTATCAGTCCATAATTTAGATATGAGGCAAATCAGATTACCTCGAGGTTTCCGTTTCACGCATTTTTACAAATTTCAATAGTAGGGAAAGGAACCCTGGCCGAAGAACTGGTAAACCTCAGCTATCAACACCAGTACTTAGGTCAATGGAGCTCACCTCGAGGTTACTAAATTCGCAAAGAGAGCATAACATATCTATTGTAAGGGACCGATTGAGTGGGAAAACAACGAAACCTCAGTTTTGTAGATCGGTAAGCTGAGACCAGTAATGATGCAAAGAGACAAGCGGTTCTTGTGTCGTTCAACGATAAAATGATTAACCTAATCTTATCGCCATCCTCGAACATACGGGTCTAGACTGATATGACTCCATTTCAAAATGGAGGATTCCTAAGTGAATGATTTGTCCCAAACATGCAGTATAAAATGACTAAAAATTTAATCAAATTTCCTTTCAGTGTATCTATCTTAGAATTATTAGAACTCTGCTTATAATATTTTATAATCCATTTGTCCTATAAATAAATGCATATCAGCAAACACTGTTGTATAAAGTAAGCCTTAAAACGGTAAAAAATAGCTATTAAGTAGTTATAATTTTTTGTATCTAACTCTCCTTGCTTATAAACGTCATTACACAACATTTTATCTTATTACCTTTTACTTTGAATGAAGTACAAATGATTCCAAATCTTCCACTTTCATTAGTTGTCAACGATAATACTCTCTTGACAAATGTTAACTCATTCAAAGAAATATTCAGCCCGATTTCGAGCATGAAATTGCTTCAACAATCAAATGCGCAATAATTTGCTGCAACAACTAACCCACTTCTGCTAATTAACTGCCGTCATTTTGTATTATCCCTTTGGATTATTGCAACTCGTGCATTGTAACTCCCAGTGCGGTCATCTCTTACAACAATATAAATGTAAGTGAGCAGAAAAATACAGTAAAGAAAGACCACGAATTTCGTAGAAGCTGCGCTAAAACGAATTGTCAGGTGCAAAACCCTTTTTAATAAAAAATCATTACGGATAAGTTGCAGTTCTGGATACTTAATACAGTTGAATGCGCCGAACCAAAACTGCCAGTATATTTATGGAGAGCTGCAAGCTTCCACTGAAAGCTCGATGAAAGCTTTAAACTATTTTATGGAAAACGAGAAGAAAAGGATAATTATGTCATTAATAGACTCACCTACTTTAAAAAAATATTCTTCTTAACGGAGAAGTTCTTCCGTAATTTTGTTTGGAGAAACTTTTTCTATAATTGTTAACCTCCTCATACTTTGAATTCGCTGCAAGCGTGCTTTTTGAAATCGCAGACAGCCATACTGGAGCTCTATGTGTCATACACGTCCCCGGAAGTATTTTCTTAGTATAGCGGCAGGTTTTGTACACAATGTGCATACAGAACAAGAAAATGGCCGTTATGTATGCGCAACTAAAATGTACATTTGTCACCAATGTTTCATACCGACTTCGGCGCTACTTCAATTTATCCGCTGTTGGAGGTTTCACTCAACTTCTTGTATTCATTTCACTTCCACCTGCATTGTTAATCTTTGTTTGTTGTTTTACTTCCAACAGTTACAGGTATGATTGTCTCTGTTATTGCCGGCTGGGCTACCGCTATTTACCGAGCTCGCGTTGCTCCAACAACAACTAGGTGACCATTGTTGCTTGTCTCCTAGTTTCGCAGACATTTTTGACCTGTATTGCTTCTCGTAATTCTTCGACCATTGTCTACGGCAGAAATGACACCAGCGACAATAGCAACAATAACAGTGACAGTAACAGCGCGACCAGCCAGCAACCAACAGCGGCGATAGTTGTTGATCGCCTTTCACAACAGCGAATGCATTCAAAGCAAGCTTATTCTGCATTGAAGACTGGCAGGGCCGACGGGCAGGCGAAAGTGCAAACAACTTACAAACTGCAGAGCGATTGCAGCAACAACAACAACAATGCCATAAGGCAACAACAAGCGTTCTCGTACAACATGACAACGAACATGCCGGCATACAACGGTACAATTAAATATACACTTACAAAAACAACAACTTAAGTCAACACAAACAAATCAATGTCAGTGAAAATTTTCGCTTAATCCTGACATTCTTCTTCTGCGGCACGCTGTGGCTCCCTACTACAAGAGCGGAGCAGCACTACACTTCTTCACCTCTGGCTTCATATTGTTTATCGCAACTCTTATTTGTTGTTGCTATGGTTTCAGTAATCGTTTCAGTGCATTGTTATTGTAAATTCCCCGGCTTTTGACAAATTAGGGGAAGTGCAATTTGATGCAATCTCATCCTGTACTCAACTTACTACACTCAACTTGAACCCATTCCGGTCTATGCAGCTCCGTTCAGTTAACTCAAGTGAGCAGAACTCTCACTACTCTCCGTACAAGCATATAATATCTGGGCTACATTTATATGTACTTATAAAGCTGTAATCTTGTACTATACAACAATAATAATAAGCAATTCCAATAACATTCACAAAGATTAAATGGCGTAACGACAAAAGGGAAAACAGATTAATATAATGAAGGAGGGACATGAACGAAGACTTGATTGCACTCTCGGACGGAAAGTGAAATTAGCCAAGTACTTGAATATTTTATGGCATTCCTTGTGTGCGTGCAGGAAATATGAAATAATTAATGTGCGAATTCTAATGATAATGGAAATTGTTTTGCTGAAATTTTGGCTATATGCAAGCAGTTACAAATTATTGACATAGCCAGTATGTACATTTCGAATATTTAATGGTAAATAACAACACGCTTTACATTTCAATTATATTGTGTTGGACTGAAGTAAAACTTACAGATTTAATAATAACAACTATTTGAAAGGTGAAGAAACTGTTTTTTTTAATATTTCTTTATTTATTGAATCTGCTTTGTTTAAATCCTGAACGGAGGATTTAAGCTTCCTTTCAGCCGAAAGCCTGCGTACTTTAGTTTATTTAATAATTTGTTTATTACGTAAGCTTTAATAAAATAAAAAAAAAATCCTAAAAATAAGTATTAAAATCAAAATCTATTTACAACTAAGTAAGCTCAAGAATGTGTTTGAGCTTTTTTGGTAGAACGTTGCTCTTTAGTAGGCAGGTAGATCTTCTTTTTAAAGGTGTTTGGTTGCAGGAATGTACCAAGGCATTTGGCAATGGGTTTGGATGTTCACGAAGTTTAGAAATATATTTCTTTCTGCTGTCCTCTATTCCCTTCTTTACCATAGGAATATCAAGATCCCTATGGATATTTTCATTACGCATGTACCATGGTGAACCAGTTATTGTTCCAAGCATTTTAAATTGGAATCTCTGAATTATATCAATGTTGGTTGCACAGGTCGTACCCCACAGTTGAATACCATACATCCAAATCGGTTTTATTATTGCATTGTATAACAGGACTTTGTTGTCTAGCCTAAGTTTAGAATTTTTGTTTAGAAGCCAATTTAAATTTGCTGCTTTTAACTTCATGCAAGCTACTTTACTCGCTATATGTTTCCGCCACGTAAGCCTTCGATCCAGGTGAATCCCAAGATAAGTTCAAGAAACTTAACACAGATAGATTTGATCATAATAATATTACTGTTTCATTGTAACTATCTGTTTATAACTATCAATAAATATGTTTGCAACTCTATCGGAAATAATCGCGGTTTCTAACATATTATATATTGTGGTTGAAAAAACACCTGCCGAACGTCATCTATTTCTGAGACTCTTTCAACACCAAATAAGTAAATTCTGTTTTAATTAGTTATTAGTTATTTCTGTTTAAAAATAGTCTTAGGGCTTCATTATCTGATCTAATTGTTTAATGAATGTACGCCAAGATATAGTTGACATCGAAAATTATAAATTGGGATTGAAATCAAGGAATTCATTTATATTAACTAGACTGGCCTGCAAAAAAGAACAGGTTAGAACAGTTTTTCAATCGGAAATTTTCAATCGAATTTTTTTAAAATTACTGAGCATATCAAGAAGTGTCTCTTTACATTAAAAAAACAATATTTGTATTAATTTATGAATCAGAAAGTTTTATAAAATGTTTTTATACATATTTTATTTTTGTCTCAGAATACTTTATTTGATGTTATTTGAAATTATTTCAGTGTCATTTTACATACCAACACTTTACTTATTTATAGACGGATATTCGTATACAGATGTGCATATTCAAAGCAAATGAAAAATACAAACAAATACAATATGACTAGTCAATATTTTTGTGCACGTTCCGTCGGCCTTTACCCATCAGCACCGATAATGCCACTTGACTATCGATGTTTCTCTTTTTTTGATCATCCACGGCAAACAAATATACGTGTACAACACTCAAAAGCCAGTAATCGATTTAAACTTCCTACTGGGAAATAGTAAGAGAGAAAAGGGAACATACTCCCAAGTGTATGAATGTCTATGAACTAGACTAGAATGCTTGCTGCACAGTGGTTGAAGAATGTAAAAATTGTAAGCGTATACAAAAACACTCGAGAATATCCACAAATGCTAAGAACATCAAATAAGCAGGCCACTTCGTAAGGAAGCATTCAATATCTTGGTCGAGATAATCAAACAGTTTTCATCTAAAAATACCAAATTTTAACTTTCGACCAAGCTACTTATTTCATAAAGATATCGAGTTACAAGCGAGGGTCTTATAATCATATCTGATTGAAAACATGGATCTTTGCAAATCAATAATTAATCGTTGTTTTAGACTTATTCAACTAGATTCGTAAAGGAAATTAATTTTTTAAGAGGAATAAATTTGTTGAAGCTCCGTTCACTTACATCAATTAAGTTCAGTGATAGTACGTTATATCAAATTTTAAATATTGCAAATCATAAAAAGTCTTAATTACTGTTCAAAAAAAAGGTAAGTTTCTATATCATTGCAAACCTCTTAAGATATTAAATTTATTATATTTTATGTGGATCAGGTATCCAAATGAGGATTTGAAGTTTATTTTCATAGTTATACAGAGTGAAATTATACTTATAGTGGGCAACGCTTTTTTATCGTGCGAAATGATCTTGTTTATCCCTGCCGATAACCACATTTATTAAATTATTTTGGATTAAATTTTACTAAAAATGGAATTCATTTCAACCCACTGCGCTTCGGCAGTTAGAGTAGAGTATTAATCGAGTGCGTTCGAGCAATTTTGTTGTGGGCGTGCTTTGTAAGTCAAATCTGCATGGTTTTTTGGAACATCGCACGCAGACGAAACCTGCACAACCGCACACATACACCTACAAGCTTTCAACGGAATGAAGCATGTCTAAAATGGTTTGAATACTTCACCACATTTCGTATGCTAGAAGTACGAAGTAAATCGTTACCTTGTTTGCTATCACAATTTTTTTTCCGTTATCGATATTGGCAATCACTCACACACTATTAACCTTCAACGTACGGTGTTCTATATGTGCTACATGCCCCCACACACAAACACACAACTGGATTTATGTAAATTCAAGAGGAACTTCCTGTTTGTTCGTTTGTTTATTTGCCACCAATCCTTTCCATTTCAACAGTATTTTTCTATTTCTTCAAACGTTAAATGTACGCCACGAGTTTGGGAGCAGTAGAATACGAGAAGAATTTAACATAAAGTAGACGAATATGAAAAAAAAATGTGTATGTTTGTTTGCTCAAGCTGCTGGCTATTGCTTACTAATTGCTTTTGAATTATGATTGATTTTCTCAATTGCGGTCGATGGAAATCAACTAAATGGATGGACAAATGCAAAGAATTGCATTCGCTGTTGAAGTGTGTTTTTTCCATGAAATTGCATTTCTTTTTTTAGATTTTCTTTACCAATTTAATCTAATTCGATTTGTATGTAAATGCAAATGTGAATCGGTCTGTTGGAAAAAAGAAAATTAATGTTGATAAAATAACCGATTTAAAAAAAATAAACGAAAATCGTTGGTGATTCTATTTTTGGTTATTTTTAGTATTTCAGATTTAAAACGGAAGGATATTAAATCGCTTTATTTAACTTTTCCATTGATTACAAGAAAGCTGTGCGGAGAATCGATGAACAAATGCCAAATAATATCTTTTAAATTAAGTGAAAATATCTGGTAAAAATATATCTCTCGCCTTAATAGGGTAAATATGATTTTGAAAACAATCCATCTCATACTAGATATATCATACGATAATGATCTTTAGCTTTAATTGCTTAATGCGTAGACACAAAAATCTCACTTTATCATTTTGAACCCAACATAGTGAGCTCGATTCCAGTTTTCGAAAAACATCCAACAAAATAATGCTTTGAAACGGTCGCATTTCGACAAGATAAAAAATAATATTTTTTGTTATGAAAACGCATGTCATTTAGTTAGGCACGTATTATCATATTGTTTTTAGATTCAGCACTGGAGACTTTTGTGGTACAATTATTCAGTTTTACCCATTTTTTTTAGAATCTTATAACTGATATTTTATATTTTTAATAATTTATCTTAAGCATAATACAACATTTATTCAAATTGATTAAAAACTAGAAGTCAATTAACCCATCCGTATTCATTGTTATCTACATTCAATTGAATTTTAGCAGAAAAACAAAAAACGAAATTTTTTTATTTCAAAAAAAAAATTAAAATTAATTATTCTTAATTTCCATTGTTGCCAGTAAGTGGCTGCAAATTATGACTAACACCCTATTATAAAAACACCACTGAAATTTGGGTAAGCGTTTTGACTCCAGTTACTCCATGTCGCATTATCAAAATAAATTCACAAAAATTAAATTTCTATAAGAAATCAATTCACATAAAAGACAGCGTGCACGCCAAGCGCACAGAGCCCAAGGATTAACCCATCGGTATTATATCAATACGCGTTCCCATGCCAACGCAAGCGCTTGTGTGTATTGTATGTAGCGGTATTTAAGGATAAGTACGGCAGGTTAACGCTGAGCTCAATAATCTTGCCCCACAGACACATCAAACAATGGCTGGGCATAACATAATTTCCAGCACTTCAAATTGGCCTCGGATCATTGGTGTCCGGAAAATTTATATCTATATCTAGTATATGCCTCGTTGCATTACTCTTTGTCTGTGTGTCTGGGTGTGATTGACTGTGCGACGAGTGACTGTTGGAGTGTTTTTGCAGTAATTTTACTGTTGAGCAGTTACGGTCAGCGACAAGGAGTTCGACGGCAGTGCCATCGTCACCGAAAACGACAACGCCAACATGGCTTCAAACGCTTTAATGGCCGCCACCCGCTCAAGCCCACTTTTCAATGTTCTATTCACGCTTAAGCAGCTGCATTTTTTCCACAGCCAACTCGTTGTGCTTTTGTCTTTTTGATGCCACCCAGCAGCAGCACCACCCTTTTGCCGTAAAGTGAATCCTTTTCGGTTCGTTTGTTAACTTTCTCTATTGCTAAAGGATTCAACATAGTAAAAATGCAGTTTTACGCTTGAATTGATTTGAGACAGATTTCAATCTGTTTTTCCTGTTTTAAACAATTTTTTACAGCTTTTGTTTCCGCTAAACTCACACAGCCCCACGAAATGTCGGACGCTATTCGCAGACCAACAGAAATTTCGATAGGCAAATACGCTATAAAGCGAATATTTGGTTTTGTTTGTGCTTTCATACGCCATTGTTCCAGCTAGTTCCATGTAGTTCATCACTTTCAACAGTTGCCTTTCAATTTCTACCCGATGTCGATGCAGTAAACAGTGATGTTATTATTAAAGGTTTTGCAAAAGTAGAATCAGTGAAGTTGAGACTAAATTGGCATAATAATATATGGCATAGAATAGCAATAAAAGTTTCTTGAAAGAACGAATAATAATATAAGTTCACACATAACCATATGGCGGAAATCATATCTTTCATAGTCTTAAAGCTCCGTATGTGTTTTTACTATTCTTCACATATGGCAACTCGGGTCAAAGACTTCTGGAAATCGGCCCAGACCTCTCCCAAATTCCCATTTACAGAAAATAAATATCTCAGTTCTTCCGGCTGACCTTACTCCGTCGATATTGTCAATGGAGCATGGGCAATGAAATGGGAAACTTTGACGAAATCGATCCAGACATTCTCATAACATCCATATAATGACTTTCGACCTTCTGGTTGATATTGTACCAACGTTCAATATTTAGGATGTCATCGGTAAATTGAAATCATTGAATCATTGAAATCCATAAAAGTCTTTAGTTTCCATACTCCAATGAAATTATATTAGTGGCTTTAGTTGACTTTATACAGAAGATATGATAGTATACCGTATCCAAATCGCCGCGATTTTCTTAGGCAAATGCCTTTTATTGGTGTATGTACATAGTCATAATAGGAAAATTTAATACTAAATAATAACCAGCAATTTCAGTAAAAGTTAAACTTAAATCCAATTCACTAAAAGCACCCAGATTTGCTCAAACATGCTACTTCATTAATTTTGTTGATTAAATTACGAAAACTGTATTTAATTTCGCTACAGTTTGACCCAGTTTCTATTTGCTTTCTTTGATCTGCTACCCTTATTCAAATTGTAAACCAATAATATAATATAATGGAACGCAAACTATAATAAAATGAATTTAAGTGGATGATGCGCGCGTTTCTACTTAAACTACGCGGCAAAGGAGGAAATATTGTTGGAACACAATTTGCGTAATGAATGAATCGATTAATTACCATTGAAAATGGAACAAATGAAGCATTAAAGAGTAAGCAAAATAGTAGCATAATCGAAGAGAATATCATCCGGAGACATCGAACTACGCAATGCAAGTAGAACATGCCAGCAACTATGCTGAGATTTGTTGCGCCAAAGCGCGTAATTGTGAAATTTGTAAACGCAATACCCGCAATATCTCAGCGATTTGCAGTAAGTGGTTTGATAGAGGAAAGGAAGCAACAGATGATGAGAGAAAGAGCGCAATTATGAAAAAAATGCAAAACCACAGCATTAGCTAAGGAAAAAATAGTTAATGAGTACAGCGAAAAGCAAACTGCTAGAGACGAGCCAATTCTATTTTTGCACCATCAATGGAATTTCCTAATAAAGCGAATTGGTTTTATTGGATATTCACTATTGGCGCGCGAATTATCAAAGCAAGTTAGTAAAGTGCCTGACTGGAATAAGTGGTGTCCGTCAGAAAGTATTTAGTAGTATGTACACAGTAAGGAAGTACGAAAGATGAAATCGATAATTTAATATATACACTCTCTTGTTGGATATATTAATTTTCTTGAATTTTATAACATAAAAAAAGTTTTTTAAGGGATTAAACCATAATGTGAACTCTCTTAACGAGTCTCATCTTGATCTTTGACTAAACCTATTGGAAGCCTGTTGCTTGGAATAAATAAGTTCTGTAACATTCTGGCGAAATACTGCACACTCTTCGGTTTTCGCAAAAGTATGGAATAATAATAGCTTCTGCTGATTAAATTTCGATAAATCTAGTGAATATCTGGCATTTAATTGGAAAATTTTACAATGGAAGATGTTATTGTTAAAACTAAGATTATAATTTTTGAAAATATTTTGTAAACATAAGACTTTGCGAAGAAGTACTGTATGTTCTGAGTATACTTAATGTTAGGTTAAGTTAAGATTGTCGTCATGATAATCAGTGGGCATCTAAAAGCAGGTAAGCAGTAAGTATGGATTTTGAACTTATCACAAATCCACTTGGCATTTAATTTACATACCAGTTAATTCACTTAAATGCCTGATAGTGCTAGATTAAAGATCAAAGATTCTAGTAAAGCAGGTGGCGACTATGGGTTGTTCAGAAAATAATTTCTACTCCAATTCAATATGTACAATATATGAAAAATGAATGTTGACCTTTGTGACCAATATACAAAAGTAAGGTAGGTTATGATGTTGCTCAGTTAAGCTTCATTGTTACAAAAAACTTGTAAATGTTTGGCTGCTAAATTATTTCAAGTGATTTTGGACATGGCCACACAGAATTATGCAAATCAAGCACTAAAAGCGCAACAGCTGCACACTTGAAGAAAGCACATAAATAAAACTCATTTTAATTACAATTCCACACCTCGTAACGGTAACGATGGCGTGTCACAAAGCCAGATACATCATCATTTGGCATGCCAACACTACACGCTCACAACTAGTAGAGGTGTACGAGAGAGAGTTTATACAAATATACTCATACATATGTATTTACATTGCAATACATATAAGTATTACGATATTTTGTATGATTTCATACATAGCTCTACATGCCACTGAGGTGTTGCCGTTCACATAATAGTCTCACTCACATCTAGTCGAGTCGCGTGTTTATATCACCAATAAATCGTGCCGAAATGAAAGTATTCGTAAAACGTGTAAATGTTGGTATTATTTACATGTTTGTGGCACGTTTGGCTGGCGTGTGGACGCTATTTTACGTGCAGGTGACAAAATACAGGAATATATGGCATTTAACCCGACAAAAACTTAAACCACAATGTGCGCACACAATCCCATAGCAGTGGTGTGCCACTAGAGTACGCAAGTACTCATAGTAGGAATATTAAAATTAAATAGTAGCATGTGGGAAATGGGGGAAGTAACAAATTGCGACACTTTAAAAATAGCTTAACGGTAACAAAAAATTTGTCACGTCATCAATGATACCAGCCCACGATTTTTTTATTAAATAACAGCTTTTTGCAGTTTGTGAATTCCGAGAATTTCCAGAAAAACATATTTTTTTATTTACAAAAAAAAAATATTTACAGACCTACATATATGTCACATACATTTGGTTGCGTCAATTTTGACAGGATTTATAAGGAAATGAGTCACAACGCATTTGATTATGAAAATTTGTGAAAAACATGTGAAACAGATAGCGATTATTTAAACAAATATGCTGTTATAAGTTGTCATATCATATTGTTTATTGCTTTAGTTATGAAATGCATGCCTTAAAGCATTTTTCATTTTATTATAAGCTCTTAGCTAAACTATAATATTTGTTTAGTAGCAACAATGCCAAAAGCACTTGATTAGAACTATTGAACTAAAAAATAAATATGCTAAAGAATGGATAATTATGAAACAAAAAAAAATGCGATGGTTTAATAACAAGTTTTAACTCCATTTTACCGTTCCAACGACAGTCGGGTCTATTCTCGGAAAATTAGTTGCCCGTCATAAAGGTCAGCTCTATATGAGATTAAACATTTCTTATATAGGTGTTAACCGATGAGTTTTGACGTTAGTATACCAGGAAGCAAAAACGCTGAAGTAGGGAACAGCGACGCTAATGAGTTTAGTAACAAATTGATATTTGGTATTCTCATCTCAACAGAATTCACATGTTGGCCTTTGCTAACAGATTCATAAACAAGGTTTTTTGATATACCAATATTTCTCAAACTTTTTTGTTTATTGTAAGATAATCTTTTCCGTCCACTTACATATATAAGGTCCATATTCTTTTCATTGGAACACATACAGAACATAATTTGTGTCGGGTCTTAAACTCAGTGGCACAACCCCAGCTGAAGGTTGAAGGCCTGGAGGCCACAAAAAAGATTCCACGCGAAGATCAATCGCTGAATAGCTCGTTTCAAGAGGTGCTACTTTGTGATCGGGAGGCAAATGGGAATCAGATCCCTCTCTCGACGAATAAAAATTATGATTTATAAGTCTCTAATTATTCCCCCCGATAACCCGATGTGAGGAGGTACTTGGAGCATTCGAGAGAACTGTTCTCCGCAAGATCTTTGGAGGCGTCCGCTTGAGCAAGTACTGTATGGGATCATGTTGTACGAATGGAAGACCATGCTCCAGTGAAAAGAGCCTTCGAATCGGGTCCCGTGCTATTTTACTTTAAATTTCAGTAACATTTTTTATAAAATGGAATTTCATCTAAAATAATATTAAGCTTTTTGGTTGTTCTTCCGGAAAAATCTCTACCAGAAACATTAAAGTGATATAACCTTTTCAAACAAAATGAAGTTGAAGTTGAAGTCCTTTCATAATAAAAATCCCATAGCTGTAGACAACATTAAATTAATTCCAATTTGGAATATTTACTATTGCATTTTATTATAATTCAAAATACTTCCAAATTTTCAAAATTTCGTGATTCGCAAATCAATCTGAGAATCAACAAAAATATTTAACCTTCAATTAAAGAGCAATTTCAGAGAGAAGAATTTTCAGGTTATCAAGTAATATGTTTACTGAGTAATTTGATGTTTTACTACAGGGATACTGCAGTGTTGACTAAGTGTTTACTCTAATTATCAATTTACCTTTGTGCAATTATTTATTTATCTGAGCGAATGGGAGTTCAGGCATGCAGCAATAGAAACTAATTTAGTATCGCATTACAAATATCAAAAACAAACAAAAGTCGAGGTGATGATGGTGTATTCTATGTAAACGATCAAGCAAAGGGTGTACTTTTAGAGGAATTTAGCATATATAATAGTAAATAGTATATAATAATTTCAAGAAGAATTGTTGCTAAATAAGCGACTGAAATGTTTGTGAAAAAGTATCATGCAAGGACTTATGCGAGCCAGCCATCGTTAATGTTTTCGTAGTCTAGGACCCAAATTTATAACTTAGACACAAAGTCGGTATTGAAGCAACCTCTCAGACTTCCTTTTACTCAAAGGAAATTTTCTTTCTATTTCTGGGGAGAATCTAATCAAATCAAAATATTATCCAACTCAGTTTTCTGTCTTTTATTTGAAATAAAATGCTATGCCTCTAAAAAGCACCCTTTATATACACATTAGTAGGTAATTGCCAACTCTGTGTACATTATAGCATATGGTGTATGTGTGTTGGCATTTTCAGTGTGTTCTAGTGCACATAGTGAACATAGTGTACTTTGTCAGCGATTTAATGATACACGGCAAACATGCGGAGGCAAATATAAATATAACAACAACGGCAACATTAGCAACTATTCCGCCGTCACTGTGGCACCTCAACATGCGCCACGTCACAAAGCCGAGGGTCAGCAATTGCAAGGTCAACACAGCGGTTGCATTAAAGCCAGTAGTGATTTCACAGCTTTGATGGACACTATAATGCGACTAAGCATTTGCTATAGCATTAACAGCAACAAGAGTAACAACAGCAATTGCTAACAGAATGGCTTTTGTAGGTGTACTTTGTGTGCGCAGACAAATGCAGTAAAACCTATATGCAATGGCAGTCTAGGACATGACGCGAACCACATAGTGGCCTGGGAGTAAAGGAAAGGCAAATGGCCAATTGACATTCCGTTGTTGTCAGTTAATAGCAATACAAATATAGTGTTATACGTTGCTCTACAAACGCGAATTCACATACATATCACATACTATATACGCAGCATATGTAATTACAAAGTGCACAGTGTTTAAACATGTAGTAGATTATATTATATTAAAAAAATGTAGAATGATTTAGTAACCAAAAAAAAACACCTCAAAGTAATATGGCAGACTAAACCCAATAGATATAAAATAAATAACGATAAATAATTTGTATTATAATACATGCAGAAAATCTTTATCTTTCAGAAGTCAATTCAGCCTAAAACCTTTCTCTCAACTTGAAAAAAAAAAAACAATAATTTTGACTTCCACTACCAAAAACCAGTTGTATCGGGTAACGATTAATCTATGTTCTATCTACCTTTTCTATGAAGTTTATAACTAAATGAAGATTTTAAACTACCTTAATCTTTGGTTAGAGATACACAGAACCACACTGCAGGACCTCAATTAGATCGTTGTTCACCAAAACATATTTTTTCCTAGCAGGGCTCGCCTCCTAACATAGAAAAACCATAATCCGAGTGGATTTCCTGTCTCGAAAAACTTCTAATCAAATCCAGTAGTCGCCCAGAACCAGATGAAAATTTATAAGTCCTTACATCCATTATAAAAGAAAGATCGTAAAATATACTAATATATCTTGGTGATATTAAAAGTGTGGCTCACCGAGTTATATGTATCAAATCTATGTCAATAATACACACCCACTCTAATTATCTCGGATGGGTAGTTCTGTGCTTGTGCCAAACTTAAAGCTCCAACTCCCATAAAATAGCTCATCTACTCATCAAAGTCCTTCCTGATTAACCACAGCTAAGCTGATTGATTTACGATAATTTTTTTCCATTGCTGGAATGAAATATAAGCATTACCTTTCGAAAATGACCTCTATGAGCTTTAGATGTCTATAGAACACCGGGACCGATCCAGATCAATCAAGATGATAATGAACATCTCAAGTCAGAACCACAGTGTCTTCAACTTTTGACTCTATTTAGTCCATAAAAGCTCACAGTTCATTCTAATATGTAGTATATATAACACATATGCATGTACTAATTTGACCGACGGTATCTAATTTCGAAAAGTCCTCGCTGTTGCTTGAACTCAATGTCAATTACGGTCGATTTTTAGGGATTTGCTTTGTTACAAATTTTATTAGCTCTCAGACAAGCGCAATAACAACAACAACAAATGATTACACCAAGCAGACTGCCGGTGTAAATATCTAATATTTGTATGTGAGTAGCAGCACCCACACACACTTACCTAGTACTCGCACACGTGAGTATGCCGCAACTACGTAACCTGCTTGTGCCTGGCGCATGGAAATGTATATGTGAACGCGTATAGACTGCTAATTTGTATGGACACAGCGACCCTTCAGTGACATTTATTAGCTCCATGGCCGTAAGTTGACTGTTCAATTGGCAGAGGTCCAAGCATTCCGCTGTCTGTCTGTCCAAATACTTACATATGTATCATACTACATATATGTATGTACGAACTTACCGAGACGAAGCTGCCTCTAGGCACATGCAAGCGCTTTGATTGCATGTGTGTTACCGTTATATGTATATGTAAACATGTCCTAAGTTCACAAAGTCAAATGAGTTTAATGGTAATTGCCGACAAAACGAGTGATTAAACGACAAAGCGAATATTCGCCTCGATTGCGGCATAGAAGCTTACACATGCAAGCGTGTGTAAATAAAAGCTTGGAGTTCCAAGCAAATACATTGTATAGCGTTTGCCGCACATTGCGTGCCCCCGTTGAACATATGTATGTATATACCTATTCTGTTCTATATATTCTCTAACAACATGTGCAACTAACAGAGCTATTTTACTCTTCCCTGAGTATATATGTATGTATATATGCACATGTTATTAGTTTGCCTGCAGCTGTATACCGTAAGCCTCACACCGCCGGGCGAATGTGTCACCTGCTGTTGGCCACATCAACGCCAAATTTCGGTTGTCCAATATACCCAAGCAAATGTCTTCATACAAAAATTCATTTTTACTATTTTCTTTTTGTAGTTTTTTTTTTCGTCTCTGTTTCCCAATATCTCTGCTGGCAGCCTGTCTGTTTTTGTGCAATAAATTTTTAGAACACTTGTAATGATGATTTTCGATTGTTTTCCATTTTCCGTTATGACCAATAAAATTTTAGTATTAATTTTGACAGTTATGCTGTGGCATGTTTGGCGCGTCATAGCAATTTCATGGGCAATTGTCGGAATGCTTCACTTAATGGCTGCATATGCTATGTACATATGTACATTCATGCAACACATAAAATTATAGTTTGGAGCAATTTAAGCGTTTATCTTTAAAATATTTTTTTGTTTACTTAAATGTTTAAAAATTTACCAAGTTCATTTTTGGCAAAATGTGCTACAAAAATATATACAAATACTATATTATTTAATCATTTTAAAACAGTCACTGAAATATGTTATGTGCATGAGAGCCATGTGATGCATTCAGCACTTGAAGGTGAAATATAAATTTAGAGAGAAAATATTTTTGCTAAATAGATGTAGAAGACGTAAATACAAAGCGAAGGATTATTATCATTATTATATAGTTGTTTTCTCATAGATCCGAATGTCTGTCCGTCCGTCCGTCCGTCCGTCCGTGCGACGCATAGGTTCCGCCCCCAAATAGGTTTGTTGTATATATCTCGCAAACCCATAAAGCTACATAAACCAAACATTCTGCAGTCCTTTCTTTTAGCAACTTTTTAATACAATCCAAAAATGAAAGAAATCGGATAATAACCACGCCCACCTTCCATACAACGGTTAGGTTGAAAATTTCTAAAAGTGGGTTAACTCACTAACGAAAAACGTGAGAAATACTAAATTTTACAGAAGAAATAGCTGAAGGAAGCTGCACTCAGATTTCTTTACAAAATGAAAAATGGGCGTGGCATCGCCCACTTATTGGTCAAAAACCATATCTCAGGAACTACTCGACAGATTTCAATTTAATTCGGTATATTATATTTTCTTGACATCATGATAACACGGATAAAAATGGGTGAAACCGGTTCACAACCACGACTACTTTCCTTATAACTCAATTTTGAGTTCCATTAGATTCCTACACTTTATAATGTAAACATAAGGAACCAATGTAGATAGCGGAATAAAACTTCACACAAATAGTGTATATCATATCTGGCTTCATTTGTGAAAAAATTGTCGAAAGCGGACTATAACTTTTCAAGGCCCCAGATATCGAACATGTTGAACTCAGCGCCTAAGGGTAAATTTTAACCGAAAATAAGGGTACATCTCTCAGATAATTTAATGTAATTCACAGGAAATTGTTTTCCTTCAATAGTGTGTCTTTGTTCCAAAAATTATTAAAATCGGGTCATTACATTTCCTAGCTCCCATATACCTAATTATAGGTTTTTCAAAAATATTATCTCCTAGTTCCCATATACCTAACTATAGGTTCAGGAATTACTTCAGCCCTCATATCTATATATGATGATTTTCGTTTTTCTTTTGGATTTAATGCCGAATACATGGGTCAAATTGTGTGTGATCTTAATAAAGTTATAGCAATAAATTTCGGGAGTATAAAATGTTCGGTTGCACCCGAACGTAGCCTTTCCTTTCTTGTTTATGTAAATAAACATAATAGGCACTGAGGCCATCATGTCCGGTATCTGGGGCCTCGAAAAGTAATAGTCTGATTTCAAAAATATGTAAATGGTACATATTCAATGCAGTATTTGTTAACAATTTTATTCTAATATCTTCACTGGTGCTTGAGTTATATATTGAAATGGCCGAATCAAATATTCTGATAAAAATAAAGTACGTGCATGTTGTCTAAATTTAAAAATGTCTTTATAATATATCCTAATATCTAGCATATATAAATTAAAAAAAGTAAATTTGTCACCTCCTTCCAAAGAAAAACCATTTTATAAATATTACTCATTTTAGTTAAATACTCAATTTCCGCTTTTAAACTGTACCTACTGGGTGCATTTAAATTATTTCAATAGCAACCGCACACACACATATACTAACCCAACACTTTAATGGAACGTATGCAAAGCAATCAAAATGGTGTGCGACGTGTCGTGTACGTAACACAACAAGTTGTTTAGCCTTTAGCTTTCATAACAATAGTGATAATGGTCTAACTCGATTTGACACAGCATCAATGCATGGGTAAATATCACCGAATATGTGCGAATGTTTGTGTTAAATTTGCATACAGTTATGTATACCTGAATGTTTGTATAAACACAAACAACACAAACAACACAAACAACACAAACAACACAAACAACACTCGTGCATACCAATAAACCCACAATAAAGGCTTAGCTGTGTAGCTATATAGACATTTCCACAAGTATTTGTTTATTAGCATAGCTTCACCGCTTGCCACCTAAATCTGCATATCTATAATACATATTTATGGTATAGCTTTAAATTGTTTGTGCGCCAAAGTCGTCGCATTGAGTGCTTTGTACAGTTGTGATACATTTTTCAAACATCTCATTCATTCATGCATACTTTATGCGGTTCTCACATTGTTATACATACGGCGACTGCAGTTATTTACGGCGTTATGTGCATATATTTGCTTATGTATACATATAATCTGCTTATTTGTGAAAACTAACATCCGGGCTATGAGTATTTTAAATTTGTTTCGATAATTTTCAGTAAATACTGTTACAGCAACGGCCAAAGATTGCACAACCCCGCAGCCACCCTATGCAGTTTCTTCTATTCAGCAATTCTCTTTCACTCTTTCACTATTCCAGCACTTTTATTCCACTTGGCTGCTGTGTGGAGGCAACTTCTCGCTTAGTTTCTTACACCGCTTTTCCTCCGCCTTCGCTCTACGGCTTTTTCTTCGGTTTCACTGCAAAGTTAACAAGTCGAAATTAAAACGAATTGCAATGAGCTTCCCTTATTTGTGCTGTTTCATTCAAGAAAACTGTTTTGAAATTTGCCAAAGTTTCCTAGAAAATGCAATACATATTTAATGGCACGACTGCTGGGGAAATATACAAGTGCAAATAAAAACTAATTCACATTTGGTTTTGTGGTCTTGCAGCAATTGCATGTAATACCGAGAACGTTTTGCAATATATCCAAATAAATGTAAATTATGCTGCAAACGAAACAGATAAAGTTTCTTCTAATTTTTTATTAATTTAGTATTTGTTTGTTGGTTGTTGGTTTACTATTTTCCTTGGCATTTCTCGACTAATTTCTTTATTTAAAACGATTACAGTTAGCATACATAGCTTCAAACTTAAATATTTATTGCTGTAAATAAAAAAAGAAATGGGATCCTTAGGCTCCGACAATAAATTTGTATGGAAATTAAATTATGCTTATAAAGATTAAAAATGTTTAAAAATTGATATACTATACTACTATAATCTAAATACGCTACGCAATGATACATTGATATAAATTCAGTTATTGCTTATAATCTATTAAACTGAATACACCGGTCAACACGATTTTTGGGTCTGACATCTACATGTTAAATTTTAGTTTCTCCTATGACAAAAATAAGGAAAAAAATTTTAGATTTTTAAACAAAAATGACTGATTTTTATATTTTTCTACAATTTCATTATAGATTATTTTGATTACTGACTTTTAGGTCAAATGAGGCTTCATAGGCTTCGCAATTTCAATTTTGTTGATAAAGCAAATTTTTACTTCTAGCTTTAATAAATTCACCGCAAATAAAACAGAATGGATCAACATCATTTTTACACTGACTTGATGCCATTTTTTAACTGAGTAATACACTAATATTGTTGTTACAGCTATAATAAACAGGTTAACATTCACTACTGTGCCTCTTACAAATAATAATACTGTTTACTTTCAGGTTAATCAAAGTCATCTTTGATTTATGAAAAAAATTAAAATATACTTATCGATGTACATCCTTCTATCGAGTGACAGTAGCAGTTTTGTGTCGTGAAAACGGTGTATGGGTTTGCCAATGACGGACACGTTTACGGATGACAGTTTGCCTTTGTGGCCTGGCACCCAGTAGAAGTCTAGCCACTTGGCTACACTCTCTGCCTTTTTTTGCCGAAATGCGAACCGAGGCTATTTCCATTATTGCTGCTTGACTGTCTACGTAGATATTAACTTTAGTGTAGCCGGCTGCTGCATTGAGGGCTAGCTCTGCGGCTTTCCCAATAGCAAATATCTTCGCTTCAAGTCTAATGCAGTGGTTTGGTAGTTTGAAAGACTGCCTCCGGACAGTATAACCGACTCTGTCCCTAGTTTTCGAGCCCTCCATACAAATATTTAAAGTGAAGCATGAAGCTACCATATCGATGCGCAGCTATCTTTTTCTAGGTTTACTCGGAATCTTCTTTTTCTGTTGAGAAATGGGATCAACCACGTACCTGTCAGACTTTAGCCACCGTGCTCTGCCCGGTATTATATGTAATTTCTCCTCCCGCCAGTAGTCGTCGCGTGCATTTTTTGACAAAGAGATCTATCGGTGGCAGGTTAAGTACCCATTCAAGAACCGCCGTAGGGGTGGTTCTTCGAGCCGCCGTTATACAATGTGCTGCGAGGCGCTGAACCCATTTCATTGACTATTAAAGTCTGCACAACTTTTATCATCTCGTTTCGGTGACATCGCTCAGACGGATTCATTTGGAAAGTACCTGGATGTTCTGCTATAAGAAATGTAGAGTTAGGTGGTAGAAACTCAACGATGAACAAGTATATGAAGTCTTACGATGGTGCTTCAAAATGAGCTAAATTACCAAAGTTTCTTCAAAATATCACAACTGTGGTATCAATACCAATACCATTACTTAAAGAAACGCTCCTAGATTAGTATGGGAATGGAACTCATATTAAATCATTGAATTAATTAATAAATCGAGAACACACACAATTAGTGCCTATAACAACGGAACAACGGAGTTAAGCCCATTTGAATATATTATTAACACAGCATAGAAATTCATGGGCCAAACTCTAAATTCAAATCACACTCCTCTAATATATGAAATGAAAATCAAGAAATTGGAAACTGGTTGTTATTATATAAAATATTAACTCCAAACTAAATTTCATTTTCGCTGTGTTATTTCTCCAAATGCATGCACTCACGCCACAACTCTAAATTTAGAATCCAATTTCGATGTATATTCACTAGACTGTTCGCATTAAAAAATGGCAACAGAATAAAATTGCGCTGCCAAATCTACATAGTTTGCATAACTAAGAAATATATGGCAATGAACAGAATGTCATGAGAATGTACAAAAGTTCAGCGGAAATGCACTGACCGAAATTTAATGGCTTTCTCATACATCACTTTATAAATTAACTACTTCAACATATACATTTAAAAAATGCACACTCCGCGAGTGCTATTTCCTCGTGAAGGCACTGGTGCCGGTGGCTCAGATATAAAAATGTAGTTTTGAAATAATACTTGAAGTTGGAGCAAGGAAGAAAGTGGCAGTATTAAGATCATATTCTCTGAATACAAATTCTTATTAATTTTGAGAGGGATTCAGTAAAATATTTTCAAAAAAGTCTTAGGGTAGTATTATTAGTAAATTATGTAAGCTAAATTAAATTTTGTGAAATTACTAATCTTCATGTTTTTCGGCCACCCGTTATGCAGATTAGGTACTTTGGTGATACATGGCGTATACGCAACGCACATGCTTTGCATGCAAACGCATGCTTTTCACTATATTTCTAAATCAAATTGCTTCAGCGCCGTCTCGCATGCCTTTGTGCATTTTAGTATAGTGTGAAACTTTAATAAATCGATTTTCAAATCTTTCAATCAAAGCTAAAGTAATTTTAAGTTTGGCACCGCTACCAAAGGCACACGCTCACACTGTGGCAATGCCACGTACCGCTGGCAGCTCGGATTCGATAATTCGACCAGAAATAGTGGCGTCGTATATTAGGTTACGTAAACACGGTCAAAAGGTGCGCTGCATATGTGTTACCTAACCAAGATCGTAGAAATGTCGGTGTGCTTATAAATTATAGCGTTTTTTCAGTAAAGCTTTACCTTTCGCTTGAGCCGTTTTGTGTCGGTTTGCAGGTGTTGGAAGCGTGAAATTTAGTTTAAATTAACTTTCAACGTCAACTTTGCTTTCAACCTTCCTTACACATATATTCTGCTTGTAAGTGTATCCTATCTGCTTGTGTTCTTGCTAGCGTTTTATTTAAAGTTTCTTCAGTGTTTCTGAAAATTTCTAGAGTAATTTTTCTTGTCGACATACTAACCGCAGTCTCAAGGTCTTTGCAACTATATGCGACTATGTCTTTGTTGTAGCTAAGAATTTGCATGCACATGCTTTAATTTTGTATGCAGCGCTCTTAAAGTGCATACACGTGTGTGTGAGCACAGAAAACGCTTTTGATTTTAGTTGCATATGCTGTTGGTGTTCCTCGCCATGGTGCTTCTTTATAACTACCACGTGCCATTTTATGCACACGAAATATTCTAAACAGCCACATAACTTCAATTCTGCATTTAGTATTTCCAACTTGTTATTCTTTTTGAGGCAACAGCTGTCGTTGAAATTTCTTTTAACTGCATTTGCATGACTTTGATGGCGCCGCTTATATGTGATGTGATATATATATATTTACTAAAACAAAATGCTATTTTTATTTTTTTTGTAAAGGATTTAACTGTTGGTCAAAACAAAAATGCTCAGCGTTACGTTTTGTCTTTTACTTTGGATATGCTTATTTTGGCACACCGTATGCTGACGAATTGTGTAATGTTCTAACCTCCTGTGACATAGTTTTCATTATGTTGCTACTTAATACAAAGAAAAACAAGTAAGGAAGGGCTAAGTTCGGGTGTAACCGAACATTTTATACCCTCGCAATTTATTTATTTAACTTTATTTATATTATATAATACACAATTTGACCTACATATTCGTCATATATATTGTATACAGTCCATTGAAAGTTGGAAACCATAATATTAGGTTAGAAGCACCGAGGTCCTCGTGTTCGATATATGGGGCCTTAAAAACCTATGGTCCGATTTCGGCGATTTTTATAATGGGGCTGCCACATTATTAACATAGTATTTGTGCAAAGTTCTGCATCGATATCTTCACTAGTACTTACTTCATATATTGTAAAGTAACCGATTCAGATTGTCTTCAAAGTTCTGGTATATAGGAAGTAGGCGTGATTGTGAAGCGATTTGGCCAATTTTCACAACATATCATTGGGATGTAAGGAAGCTATTACAAACCAAGTTTCATTGAAATCGGTCGAGTAGTTCCTGATATATGGTTTTTGACCCATAAGTGGGTGACGCCACGCCCACTTTTCATTTTGTAAAAAATCTGAGTGCAGCTTACATCTGCCATTTCTTATGTGAAATTAAGTGTTTCTGACGTTTTTCGTTAGTGAGATAACGCACTTTTAGTAATTTTCAACCTAACCTTTGTATGGGAGGTGGGCGTGGTTATGATCCGATTTCTTTCATTTTTGGACTGTATTAGGAAGTGGCTAAAAACAACGACTGCAGAAAGTTTGGTTTATATAGCTCTATTGGTTTGCGAGATATGTACAAAAAACTTAGTAGGGGGCGGGGCCACGCCCACTTCCCCAAAAAAATTACATCCAAATATGCCCCTTCATAGTGCGATCCTTCATACCAAATTTTATTTCCATAGCTTTATTTATGGCTTAGTTATGGCAGTTTATGTGTTTTCGGTTTTCGCCATTTTGTGGGCGTGGCAGTGGTCCGATTTTGCTCATTTTCGAAAGCAACCTTCCTAAGGTGCCAAGAAATAAGTGTGCCAAGTTTCATCAAGATATCTTAATTTTTACTCAAGTTACAGCTTGCACAGACGGACGGACGGACAGACAGACATTCGGATTTGAACTCCACTCTTGACCCTGGTCACTTTGGTATATATAACCCTATATCTAACTCTTTTAGTTTTGGGTGTTACAAACTACCGTTATGTGAACAAAACTATAATACTCTATTTAGCAACATTTGTTGCGAGAGTATAAATATATAACGGAAGCTTAGACCCACCATAAACTTATTTAATTCAGATACCCAAACATTTGGAACTTATTTGGTCTTAGTTAGAATTCATTCACTTCGGAATTCGGACTTAGTAGTTGTTTTTGTATTTTTATTAAATTTTATGCCAGATAAATGTTAATACTGGAAATCGAATATTTGTAAATTTAGTATACACTCATCTAAGCACTGTCGCAATGATATTCAAGATCTAAATCAAGGTCCCTGATATCGAACGTGACAAACTCAGTGCCTAAGGGTAATTTTTGTCCGAAAATATCGGTAGATCTCTCAGAAAATTATATCAATAAATTGCGTATAAAATGTTCGGTTGCACGCGAACTTAGCCTTTCCTTACTTGTTATGCGAGTGTCAGCGTTGTTGTTAATCTTCCTGTGTAAAAAAGTATAGCTCTTCTTGCAATCGCATGCTGGATTTCGATCGTGAATACTGATCACCGAACAATAAATTTGTTTCACTCTCATTCCAACATCGATCAAGCAAAGTTTTTTGGCTCGAACGACGACTGCTAACTCGGCGTTCGAGGCTCTCAGTTTTGGAAAATAGTAATAATAATTATACCTTATGCAATGAATCACAGAAAAAAAGCAAATAATTGCAGAGAAATTTCATATTAAAGAGCTTTATTGCAATCTTCCCTCAGCACTGAAGTACATACATATTTATGAGTCCAATTTATTACCTACAAACTCGTATCAACGTACATATATGATTTAGACAAACTTCTAGTTATAAAGAGAAATTTTCGTTTCTATTAAATTTGGTCAACGATGCGTGTCCGCTAAGGCAACAGAACAAAACGACAACCCGAATACACCGAGAGGTATCACATGAATTGCAGTACTTGGACACTTCACTGACAGCGAGTTGGACGTGCAGTCGGAATGTGTGGACGAACAGACGCATGGACGGCGGCATGGGTTGACGATATGCATATAGCGGATACAGAGAAATATGTTTTGCATGCAAAGTGTGCACAGCGTAGGTCGCGTATGTTGCAACCGACTTCAACCTTTCTAGTGGAACGGCTCCGCATCTGCCACTTGTTACAGTAGACTTTTGACAACAAATTTTATTCTTTCAATGCATGCCAAATTCTTGTTTTGCCTTTTCCTTTTCCTATTGCTATTGCCTTTTGCCAGTTTTCTGCTTTCCCAAAGAATTCTTGCAATGTGTCTGCTTTTGTTTTGAGTTGCAAAGTGGAAGTGAACATATGTCAGTGGTACTCGTATGCACAAGCTCACATTAAACATATTTAAATATATATATATATATGTATATACATATGTGATCATATAAGTAGTGCAGTCGCTTTAAAGAAATTTGCATTTCATGTTGCCGCCTGCTGTTTGTTGACTTTTTCCTGCCACTTATTTTTCTTACGGGTTTACTGCATGTATTTGTTGTGCTCAGTTCGTTATGATTGTTGTAGACATGGGTAGTGTGTAATAGCAGGATGCATTTATGGAAAATGCTGTCACATGGTCGGTTGCCATTTTTGAGGCCAATGTCTACATGCATTTCGGAAATTAGCCACAATTGGCCCTCGACGAAAGATGCAAAAACATATGTATGTATATGAGTTTATTAAATGTTTTTTTACTTATTGATATTAAAGCTTTAGTGCAATTAGAATTTCAGTTTTTTGAAATGTATGTATATGTGAATGAAATTTTAAATGTTTTAATCATATAGCTGTTCTAAAAATACAAAAAAAAAGATATAAGCTTGATTAGTTGTAACCATTAAATGTTCTTGATGATTTCATCCCATTTGAATATATTTAAATTGTTAAGCAAGTTGAGAGTTCACAATAAAAGTCGATCACCTATTTCAACCCTACAGTCAAATTCTCTACCGTGAAAAGATATAGTCCGATTTCAAAAAA
Source organism: Zeugodacus cucurbitae (assembly GCF_028554725.1). Lineage (NCBI taxonomy): Eukaryota > Metazoa > Arthropoda > Insecta > Diptera > Tephritidae > Zeugodacus > Zeugodacus cucurbitae. The sequence continues at coordinate 32,497,465 of NC_071670.1, forward strand.
TTTTAGAACCGATTAAACATTAGGACGTCAAGGAATTATAAGTACACAATTTAGTTGAAATTGGCCGAGCAGTACTTGAGATAATATTTTTTACCAAATAATGGGAGCGTCACGTCATTTTTCATATTTAAATTAATGGGTGGGCGTGATTAACTAAACCACGATTTCAATCACTGTAGTATGGCGTCAAAGATAGGGTATAAAATGTTCGGTTACACACGAACTTAGGCTTTACTTGTTTATTTCAAAATCTAAGAAGGAAGTATGTTTTCAAAATATCGGTCAAGACCAGATATTTTTTGAAATATAAACGCTGTAAAGTACCAAATAGTAATTAATTCACACCACAAGCGATGGACCGAGACCGAAACACTTCCCATTTCAAACTGTCGCTTAGTTGTATGAAGATAATTGTAGATATTATCAAGCATATGCAACAAGTGAGTGCAAAAGATCTTAGCGATTGCTGTTGGTAACAAAACACTACGAATTAAAGTAACCAGTTTCTGCAACAACAATCTAATGAGCCCCAGAATGTTTAATGACAAAAAGAGGTGGCATGGACTGCCAATCCCAGATCTCCAGATTTTACTACCCTGTCTTCTTATTATATGAATATTTTGAGTATATTTCGACTCATCTGTCTCTCATCTGACAGTGAGCAAAACTTTAATGTTTTTAATTTTTACACCAAATGACAATAATTTCCCTTTGATGATCAGTTTCAAAAGATTTTAAAATACATATAAAGACTTATAAATAAATGAAATCGTTAAGGTTAATCGAATACAGCTAGGAACTCCTTGAAAAAAAAATTGATGTTTTAAATACATTCAGCGAACGTCGGAACCATTACAGCGCTAATCTTGAAAAATAGCTATATATATATTCGACTTAATTCAATAATAACATTATCACCGCACTGAACTTAATACACTGAGCTACATTTAGTTCAACTTAATATGTCGATATATATAATTTACTTATAGCCATGCAATCGAAATGGCACACCTTGCATAAAACAGTTTCCTCTTCCACAACAATCGTTAGTTACTAAAAGAGTAAATTGTCCCAAAACTTGCCTTATAAATTTAAACGACAACGCTGGCTCGCACTATCGCCCATTTCAACTACTTAGTTTATGCAATTCTGCTATTGCTGGACCTAATCTCCTCCGCCTGTGAGGATTTGGAACGCGCGAAGTTCTGGCTGCACTCGGCAGTGATGCACATCGCCAAGCTGCAAATATTCGTTGGAAACTTCAGTGGTAGGCACAGTTTTAAATAAACCCTTCGTTGATTCCCTAGAGCTAAATATTTTGTTTTTTTTTTGTTTCTTAACTATGACTTAAAAGCAAATAAAAATAGACTTTTCGCCTTGCTTTTTATTTCTGATTCATTCATTTTAAGTTTTTTGTCAAAAATCCCGTAACCTAAATACACTTTCGGCAGCACCTCCTGCCACTATTTATAGTATAGTTTCCGGCGCGCATTGCATTTCTCGAAATATGTAAATGTGTACGTGTGTAACACACATACAATTAAGCGTAAAGGTGCATGTGTGTGTATAAATAAACTCACCGGGAATGCATGCTGCTCTAAAATAACTAACAACAGCAGGCAAACAGCAGCAAAATAACCCGGTAATATGAATAAAAAGAGGAAACAAAAGCATTAAGCTTGGCGGTAGGATAAACTGTTCACAGCAACAACAACAACAGCAAGCAGCGCGCAAAGCAATAACAGCGAAATCGGTCAGAGCGGATGCTAGGATCTTGGTGCTAGACACCAGGACGCCAGGACATTTAAGTTCCACCATTTATTGTGCACGGCAAGCAGATAGCAGATCCCGCTACTATCAGTGTGGAGTATTTCAAATTGCATGCTTCAGTTGCTCCGTCCGTTACCGCGCTCACCACTTTCCCACCTTGTAAGGTTGGACGCCGCCCACGCGTCTTCCAACGTTCTCCACTATTCTACAAACCATGCACAACTATTCGCCCGTCTGTTGTCTGTCCGTGAGGTGCTTGGAAAAAATGCTGTTGCACGGTACAAGAAGCAAAACGCTTGGATTAAAGTTACCATAAATTTTATGGACAATAAATCAGCTGCAAGGTTGCTTACGACTCTGCTATATGTTAAACTCTTACGTCCATGTGTTTGTGCGCTCACATTACTGCATCGTGTGCGTGTGTGTGTGCGTAGCAACGTGTAAAGTGCGAGAAAAGCAAATTTCTTGAAATGAGCTTTTAAGAAATTAAAGCTTCACCGGTGAAGTGCTAATAAATAACTAAAATGATAAAGTAGTAAAATGTAATAATGGTGGGGGAGTTTAACAGCTAGAAAATGTGTGTACCGTTAAGTGTGAACATTGAATCTTGCAAATAATCGAAAGTGTTTATTGATGTGTTTCTTGTAAAATGTTTAGCATTTCACTTAATATGTGTGGAGAAAATAAGAGAAAATAATTGTTTAGTTGTTATTGTTCCGAATAGATTAAATTTGATGATTATAATTTTCGGTGAGTTACTCCAAAATAAAACGGCGAAAACCATAGAGATAGACTGTTTTTATATTTTACTGATTAACTATAAAATAGCCTTGGAATAATCTATTTGGATATGCTGAATAATTTACTTATATTTATACAATAGATTACTGTTAGGACCACATTGAGATCGATTATTTTTATTGTCTAATTATATTCCACAACAGCCATAGAATATTGTCTTAAAATTCGATCCGAGTGATAGTTTTTGATATATAACCTGTCTTTGCCAGCTTTAGGATAGTTTTATGGTTTCTCAAAACTTTACAAAACTACGTTTTCAAAGACTGTTGTCATGATATGTCGAGAAATACTCAAACCAATCATGAAATATTAGGCAGGTCTTTGAGATATAATCTACATGGACTCGGACGAAGGATTTTTTTCACTTGCCTCTGCCAAAAGTCCAATTTTATTTCCAAGCACTACTTCTTCTCCTTCATCCAAGTTCTAATTTCAGCTTCAAACCTTAAATAAACAAATATTCCGGTTACTTCAGATGATACTATTAGGAGTTAATTATACTCTCGCAACAAACTTTTGTAACTTTGTAACACCCAAAACTAAACGAGTTAGATATACCACCTTGATCAGGGTGAAAAGTATAATTCAAATTCTGTCATGTCTATACGTCCGTCTGTCTGTGCAAGCTGTAACTTGAGTAAAAATTAAGATGTCTTGATACAAGTGTTTCTTAGCTCCATAGGAAGGTTGCTTTCGATGATGGGCGAAATGGTACCACGCGCACGAAATGGCGAAAACAGAAAACACATAAAGTGCCGTAACTAAGCCATAAACAAAGCTACGAAAGTAAAATTTGGTACAATACAAAATTTGGATGTAATTTTTTTGGAGAAGTGAGCGTGGCCCCTAATAAGTTTTCTGTACATATCTCGTAAACTACTATAGCTATATCAAGGAAACTCTCTATAATATTTTTTTTTAGATACTACCTCATACATTTCAAATGTGGAGGAAATCGGAATATAACCAGGCTTACCTCCCATACAAAGGTTATGTTGAAATAAAATGAAAAAACACAAGAAAATTTAAATTTCATTATAAAGATGGTACAGAAGGGCTATAGCCCATTCGTTTCACAACCACGCCTATTTCCTTACTGCAATTATAGTGTGGCAGCCCCTTTCCAAAAATCGCCGAAATCGGGGCATAAGTTTTCTAGGCCACATGTCTCGAACATGAGGACCACAGTGCTTTCAATCTTTTTTTCCGAAAATATAGGTATTTGAAGAGAGTCAGGGCAATAATTTTCTTGCAATTATTGGGCCTAATCATTGAATCCGTTTCGATCGAAAAGTGGCTTAATTCGATCGAAAAATGTTACGTCGGAATCATTGAAACCGTATCGAATATAAAATTTACGATCACATTAAGCTCACTTACCGACTCAAAAAAATACATTCCGCGGGTAATAGATGTCGCTTATTACGAAATCATTGAATCCGCAAAATAGAAAATGTTGATCGAAATCTTCCGTCAATTTCATGTAATACAAAGTAAACGATTTTTATTTATACCCATTTCACTATCACCATTTTGATAATCTAGTGAAAGGTTTCAGATTGTTTAAATTAAATTATTAAATTCCTCCGTACGATAACATAAATACCGACGGTTTCAGTTGTACCATTGGCTTCCCAATGACCAGTAAATGCCGATTATGTGAAGGACTTAGATAATAAAGTTAGTAGTACAAACTGTATACTACCTCTACAATTGTAATTTTCTACAGGGGATTGATTTATATTTTGTTTGCACTAAGCTAATGAATATTCACAGTTTAAAACATTCTCTCTGATTTACGAATATCTAAAATTTCTCATTTATTATATAACAAATTGCTAAATGTTGATTATCTCGAGGTTATCTTCAGTTGCGGAAAAGGTTGGACGCACTCATTGTGAGACATTATATTTTCATTTACTTCTTCGTAATATTATTATTTTCAATCACCTCTACAGCGTCGTTATATCTCTCTGTTGTGGAAGAAAATCGTAAAAAAAGATTCCCAATTGACACTTATCATATGGTATATTATCAGATTAATGTCATATTCGGGATTGGAACTAAGAAAACTCCCATCCATTTCAGAAAACATTTAGAAGGATTTAAATGCTTTTCACTTGATAAAATTGTTTAATATTTCTAAAACAGCAATTTTCATTGTGGAACTAATATAATTAATCATGATTATTAGTAACAATTTATATTGTTAATATTGTTGTTTAACTACAAATAATTAACAAGCTTCAGGAATGTAAAAATAACAGTACTTTCCAAGTATCATATCATAGTTATTCATGTAAAAGGAAATTTCTGCAGACAAGTTGCTCAATTAATCTCCAAAATTAAACCTTGCTGCACGAGCACCAAAATGCATTTGCTTTAAATTCCGAAATCTTGAAAATCTGAAATTAAGTCTTATCTACATAATGGATTGTAAAAATCTAGACAATCTAAGCACACACATGCATGCGTGCGTTGCCCACTCACCTTGTGTCCTTGTGAAAAGCAATAGGCAAAAGTAGGACAGCAACTCCGTTGGCTTCATTTTTCATTCGTATGTGGTGTATTACGCTGCTAGGTGTGTGTGTGTGTGTTTGTGCGAAAATTGTTAAATACACAAATGCGATTGTGCAGTTGTTTGATTGTTTGATTGTTTCAAATGTTTTTTTTTTGTTATTTTGCTCCGGCCGCTTGCAGCTGCTGTGGCTTTTTGTTTTAGTTTTGTGATTGCTTTTTCTGCTTCTGCTTTTATTTTCAAGCGACTGCTCTCTAAGCCGCAACTACTGCTGGCTTGTCAAGTGTTGCATTCCTCGAAAAGTCCCATTTGCAGAAACTATTTTTAAGCTTTTTACTTTCACACAGCCTTTCATGGTCGTCGGTTGCAATTTTTGACTATCTCAGCACTTGTTGAAATTTATTTGATTTTATTTTTGTTTACCGTTGTTGCCACTGCATGCGAGCGTATGAGTGTGCACCCATATTTCGAATGTTTTCATTTATTGCCGAGCACCGAGTTGTTTCAATGCCACTGCAAATAATTGAAATTTTATATTTTAATTACATATCGAAGTACATATATACATATTTTAATATTTGCATGTGAAGATGTATTTTTGCTTATGTGTTAATAAAAAATTTGTGAGATTTATTAAATATGATAGACAATAGTCTGCATTCGCCAGAAGTTTGTTCGTTCGATGCATGAAACATTTTAAATTCCTACCGCAATTTAAATAAATTCGAATTGTGGATCAAATAAAACCATCAAGAAATTAGGTTAAGGAATTATTAAGTCAATCTTTTCTACATTTATTTCTTTCAATAGCAGCCACTTTTACTTCGAAAATATTTAAAATTGTTGCAAGCTTATGGCAAAAGTTTTTATTTGCTAGCAGATTTAAAATCACCTTCACTGCAATTGGTTGGCTACACACATATACAATATCTAGATACATTTTTGTTATATTTATATTTTATTTTATAGTATATATACAATTCGACCACAATGCGAATGTATTAGAAAATAGTGCACAATTTGTTGGCATATTTCATTTTGAACTTTTATATTTAAGCCGATAAAATAATTTGCATGCATATGTATATGTATGTATTTTTAATAGTGTCTTAGTTATTGTCTAGAACTATTTATTTACAGACTCACTTTAAAAGTACTTTAAACTTTATATGTATTGCAGAGAAAAACACTGAGAGTAGCAAAATTCAAAAATTCAATAATATATTCAATAAAATATTGAGTATTCGTTTGAGGTTATCACAAACTTATAAGTTCAATGCTTATTGAAATAACCATTTTATACGATTTTTAGTATTGAATTGCTATAGAATGAAGTAATACTTTCAAGTATGGGAAATACGCATTTGAGGTTCTCCATTCAAGGGGAATAGAAAAAGAATTGTTTCAAAAGAAACGAAGCAAAGACCAAATTAAGGTACAGATTAAAATTAAATACTCTCACTCTCTGAAATAAAGTATTAAGTGTAAAATTCATTGAAATTTCTCGAATATTGAATATTTGTATTATTACTTGTATTACCTAGGAAATTAGTATACAATAGTGCGAATTTATGAACAACTTTTGCTACCATCCATCGCTATCTTAGTCTGAGGTATACGCAACAATGCCACAGTGGTTCCGCTTGTATGAAGCCGCGGCCATAAATACTTCCCGTTGAGATATCGCTATAAAATTTTCACAAAAATCAAATTTTAAATATATTTTAAACAAGTAAGGAAGGGCTAAGTTCGAGTGTAACCGAACATTTTATACTCTCGCAATTTATTTATTTAACTTTATTAATATTACACCTAATATTAGGTTAGAAGCACCGAGGTCCTCATGTTCTATATAAGGGGCCTTGAAAACCTATGGTCCGATTTCGGCTATTTTTAGAATGGGGCTGCAACACTATAAACGTATTTATGCAAAGTTCTGTTCCTATATCTTCACTAGTGCTTACTTTATATATTGCAAAGTAAACGATTCAGTTAAAAGTTATGGTATATAAGAAGTAGGCGCGGTTGTGTACCGATTTGGCCTATTTTCACAACATATCATTGGGATGTAAGGAAACTATTACAAACCAAGTTTCATTGAAAGCGGTCGAGTAGTTCCTGAGATATGGTTTTTGACCCATAAGTGGGCGACACCACGCCCATTTTCCAATTTGTAAAAAAATCTGAGTGCAGCTTTCATCTGCCATTTCTTATTTGAAATTTGGTGTTTCTGACGTTTTTCATTAGTGAGATAACCCCCTTTTAGTAATTTTCAACGTAACCTTTGTATGGGAGGTGGACGTGGTTATTATCCGATTTCAACTATTTTCATGGTGTATGGTGGGGTACGTAAGGGAACTGGCTTCAAAGAGTTTGGTTTATATAGCTTAATTGGTTTGCGAGATATATAAAAATAACCGAATTGGGGGCGGGGCCACGCCCACTTCCACAAAAAAATTACATCCAAATATGCCCCTTCATAGTGCGATCCTTTGTACCAAATTTTATTTCCATAGCTTTATTTATGGCTTAGTTATGACACTTTATGTGTTTTCGGTTTTCGCCATTTTGTGGGCGTGGTAGTGGTCTGATTACGCCCATTTTCGAACTTAACCTCCTTATGGTGCCAAGAAATACGTCTTCCAAGTTGCATTAAGATATCTCAATTTTTACTCAATTTACAGCTTGCACGGACGGACGGACAGACAGACATCCGGATTTTAACTTTACTCGTCACCCTGATCATTGTGATATGTATAACCCTATATCTAACTCGTTTAGTTTTAGGACTTACAACCAACCGTTATGTGGACAAAACTATAATACTCTCGTAGCAACTTTGTTGCGAGAGTATAAAAATTAGCCACATCGAGCGACTGTATCCTATAGCTCCCATAGGAACGATCGGGACAAGTTATAATAATTTTGTTATTTTTGGTTTTAAATTTTGTCAATTTATTTTAACCCTGGACGGTCATCCTTTTTTTTTGTACATTAACGTCATCCTTCGTCAATATGACGACGACTTATTTCAAATCCATTTTGAGTAGGGTGTGAGTCGAAATAATGAACGCGTTTTATTTTTTTTAAATTTATTTATTTCATTATTAATAAATACAAGCAAAAATAAAAAGGAAAACTTATATTCTTTTAACTTAAAACACGATCAACACGAACAATTAAAAACATATTTACAGTGAAAATAAAATAGTTCGTAGTCATTTTGACGAAGTATGACCGTCTAGGGTTAATAACAGAGATCGTAATACATGGAGGGAAAAAGGGCGTGCTTCACTCCCGCCCGCCCACTTCTTTACATTTACATATTATACATATACAATTTCTTAACTAGACATTTCCATACATACATATCTAATAAGACATTATAATCAGATATTTAACAAAAAATGTTGCTATGTTCGTATCTGATAGATTTACCGAAATAGCCAAAAACACTATAAGATGGATTTCAAAATTATGGTGTAAATGTTGTAAACCGATATCGTCAATTTTCAAACTGTAGTATTGGGATGCAAAAAAAAATTGTGAACCGAATTTGGTTGGAATTGGTCGAGTAGTTCCTGAGATATGGTTTTTAACCCATAAGTGAGCGTCGCCACGCCCATTGTCCATTTTTATGCTAAATTTAATGCAGCTTTTCCTTAACATCTTTACCATAATTTAGGGTTTCTGGTGATTTTCCTAATTTAATTAAAGCACTTTTAGTAGTTAATAATTTTATCCAAATATTCACCAAAAATTCAAATTTGGCTTTGAAGAAAGAAAGATGATGTTAGAATATTGTAGATTATGCGTATATCTGCAAATTTCTGCAGCAAACTTTAATTTTTATATTAACTTAAGACACCCACAAATACACTGGACAAAAAAGTCAAAGAGGAAGAGGGGGTGAACAGAACTAAAACTTTAACTAAACATAATAAAGACGCATACAAAATCTACAAAAAACAAGGCAAAGAAAAGCATTGATTAAAATTAAAAAATACAACACAAATTAGCTTTTATTGTTATTGGAATATAAAATATATACCTTCTAATTAAAAATACATTTAAAATCATTCAAATTTAGGAACGTAAATATTCGGCAGATCTCATTGAATTTCCCCTTTAGTTCAGAAGTATTCGCTACAATGTGAAAATGAACATGTACTCGCGTCGTCGATTCCATTTTTAAAAAGTACCGTTAGATTTCCAGAAAAAACAGTTTTACTATAATATTATATATAAAATTTTGGTCATTTTAGAGACAATTCGTTTATATTTTGTCAAAATATTTTGCTATCGTTTTTTTACTTTTCGCACGATGCGGTGTAATCAATGTATATATGTTTCGTCGACGATGACGGAAAATATGTTTGATGGTGGCTATCAAAAGAGAAGAGCCATAGTATATAGCGCTCTTTTTCTTCTAATAGCAAGAATCGACCATCGAATATGGGATTTTTGTACCAAAACTAATTACTTATTGTACCATTTTCGTAAGACATATCAGGAGAATGAAGTAGTTGGTTTACTCTATAATAAGACATTCGGCCGATTTCGCGCGTTTTCAGTGCCAATAATATTTTATTAAACATTAAGTGTATGGTCCTCTCTTTTTTAATAGCAGAAGGCATTATGTTAGTTAATTTTATTAAGACTTAAATTGTAAAATAAAATTATTAAAATACTCCCATTAGCCGTTCGGAGTAGTCTTTAACCTTGTTAGTCCAAACGCATATCACAAATGGAAGCAGAAACCTCGTCTAGATATAGGTTTAATCAGATATTCATATATGTATGTAATTGTCTCTCTCTCTAAAGGAAATTACTTTATTGATTTAACGCTACATATTGCCTAGTGTATAAAATTTAATATTATAATTTCTTTATTTTTTTAATTATAATTTTCTTTATTTAAGAAAATAGCTGTATTTTCTTCTAGTTATGTAAGTATTGAACATTTCACTATTTAGGATCCCAAAATCGGTATTGCTCTTCTGCGCAAGTTTGCAAATGACGTGCGGTTCCTTGGCCGAGTTTGAAATATCCAGCAAGTTGAGTATTTTATTTGTAGTAAAAATAATATGCATAATATCAGAGCTGATATTATTTGCATTAACTGCATTTCATTGAATGACAACTCTCTGATTACTTTACTTTAACTTAAAAAATTCTGTTGGTGTTTTCAAATGTTTCAGTTTATACGGCATGACTTCAAAAACTAAACTAAATGACTTGAAGTGAAAGAATTTGATCACAGACGTAAACGAATTTGATCAACGAAAACAAAATATTATTTGTATAAATGTCCATAGTAAGTAGGTATATAGGAATACAGCTGTGTTAATAAAATATTTGTAGAAATAACACCGCTCACGTCAAGACTAAATATAAATGTTTACGCAGCTCAATAACATAACACTGGTGTACAGTGACAGACAGAATTATTCGAACAGCAGCAGTATGACATTCATTAAAAAATTAATTATTATTTAGCAAAGCATTTTGCTATTGGAATTATTTTTTAAATAAACAGTAAACAATTCTAAAAACACAATGTCTTCGATTCATCTGCTCGCTATCTTATAGAGCTCTCTTGTCAAAAAATAACAAAGTTATCGAACAAAACCCTCTATCTTCACTGCTATCTAGTTTTATCACCTCGGCTTTATTTAATGTCAAGCTAAAGAGTATTGGAATATCGTCCCTTATAGTGACGAGACGAAGATAATGATAAGTGATAAAATGAAAATAAAATAACAGCAAACGACTATGATTTCACGATCTGCACCTGGAATGTGCGGTCACTTAATTGGGAAGGTGCCGCTGCCCAGCTGCTTGAAGTCCTCATAAGAGTAAATGCTATCACCACTCCCGTCCAAGAAATACAATGTACGGAACAAGGACTGAGACGAGTAGGTCGGTGTGGCGTTTACTACAGCAGCCATTAAAGGAGTGAAAATTCGGTATGAGATTCGTGCTGGAAGAGAGACTCAGTCGTCGAGCCCTAGCATTCACTCCGAACGTATAGTCACAATCCGCATCAAAGCGATTATCCGCAATATATACTCCTACGTTCCGACGATGTGACTAAAGATTTATATTATGGGCGCCTGGAGTGAAATTATGAGAGTTATGCCCGTCACGATGTCAAAATTGTGATTGACGACTTTAATGACGTAGGCAAAGAAGGTATCTTCGGCACGACAGGGGTCACGATCGAAATTTCTATGAAAAGAAGCGGCGACTAACAGAATGTTTCAAAACCGGATCACACTTTTGTAGGACCCTCAGAGGTGATCTGGGGGCTGATACCCAGAGTACTAAATCTGTGGAGGGAACACTTCTCCAGCCTGCTTTATGCAATACCTTTCTAAACTCGTAATATCTCAACACTTTTAATCAACATTTCTAAATGTTTACAATGCATAATACAATTGTAGAAATGCATGTACATATGTCCTTCACCAAGAATAATAAATTGATTTACATTTTGGTTCATCATTTGAACATTTTTTCTATGTGGGTGTGCCAACAGAAAGTTTTCCCTTTTTCTACACTCTTCACTGAAGTACTTTCATAAATATATGTATGTATGTAAACAATCAACATAAACGAACACTTTGTAATAACAATAAAGTTGCAACTTCCATTTCTGACTTCTTTTTGTTTTTCTTATTCAACTTGCTACCTTCCAACTCTAACAACCACAAAGGTACTGCGCAAAAAGCTAAAATTATACTTCCATGCAGGGCAGAAGCAGAGAAGCTAAATAATAATGACGCCATTGCAACAGAAATAGAATATGAAAGACGACCAACAAAAAACGGTAGATATGAAGTAAGAAAAAAATGTGCAGCAAATAGAATGCAGCGAGGCGAGTAAAACGGTGGGGGAGCCACAAAGTGGCGAAAAAGAACATGGAAATGAATTGTTTTCGCTGTTTGTAATTAGCCACAGTGCAGCGCACGGGGGGAGACAGACTATAAAAAGGCAAATGCAGCCAGGAGTTGTCTGCAAACACATACACACACATATATATATATACTAAATGTGGTGGTACATATGTACTTCTAAGTATGTGCAGAGTCAACATGCCGAGAGCTAGTGCCGCGCATTTCCACACACCGTCGCCGGTGCACCACTTCACTCGCCATTGTTGCCTTTTTAGCGGTAGGAAATTTCAATTACGTTCATGACATGACATAAAATGTAAATTAGTAAGGTGAATATGTCTGAAAGTCGGCTAGAGCATGGCAGCGCTTGATTTGAGCGGACACAACGTACTACATACGTAAGAACTGTGACCGCGTTGTGGCGTGTGGGTTGCGTGCTAACACACACACACAGACACGGTATATAGAGTCAGACTGTGGCAAATGTGTACATATGTACGAATGAAGTAAAAAACTGCCACTGCACTTTGTAGCCAATTTTAGCTTCAACTAATTTTTATTGTTTGCTACTTTACTCATTCTTTTTGTATAATTCTACTTGAAATGTCAAGTAATGGGTGACATTTTTCGTGGTATGCAATTTACGCCGAACCGCTTTATTGCACATTACTTAGCATAGCACTAGATTTACTGCGTCTACTGCGTTTGCCCCTGTGTGTATGTGCATGCAAAGATATGCAAATGTATTCGTGCAACACCTTGCGCTGCGTCAGCCATTAAAAATGCCGCCGCCAAATGCAAGACAAATTGCTACACCGTTTTGCCGTGGTGACTAACGGTTTTAGTTATTCAAGCACTTAGATTCCTTGTAGGTGGCAGTTGACCTTCGCCATTGATTAATGCAACAGTAATGTCGCAACATTTGCTGTCGGCCAACTTCTCTTTCAACTAATGCATTGCAGAAATTGCAGTCAGCTCTATTTTTAACTCACATTTACTTTACATACGACCTTTGAATTTTCATTACATTAAAGGCACATGCTTGACCCTTTGCGTCAAGGTGAAACTTAATCAAGCATATTGCAAGTAATTTAAATGTAAGTCAGCAAATATTAGAGTAAAAAACTGATTACTTAGTCAATGTTAAGAGTAGGCGATTTATCTTCTGCCCCAGTTTACTCGCTGACAATCTGTTATAACTTATAACTTAAACGTGACATAATAGTACCTTAGTCATAAACTTGACCGTTATTCTTTTGCTGTCATTGCGGATATTGTCTGAAAAAATGATGTTGAAGTGAAGGTATGTACAAGTAGTTACCGCTTTCAAATTTTGAGTTGAACCTCTCCACTACGAACTCGGGATTAATACTCTGTATTAATTTTAATTAAACTCAGGTACAATAGGGTTTCATATAATTTATGTAAGTGGCAAATTATTGATTGAACTGTAATTTAGTATTTATAGAGGATTGCGGTTCTTGTAACACAATATGAAGAGGGGCTCCTAATACTTCGTTTCTTCTTTTAGTACTATACTTTCAAAGCTAAAGACCCTACATATAAAATTTACGTAAGTTATCCAAAAAATTCTTACCAGCGTAAACTTTATACATATGTATATTTCTGCAACGTATGTTGGGACAGTTGCCTGTTCAATCCTAAATAGAACATATTGCCTCTTGATCTCTCGTTTGTTTTAAGGAGTTGAAAGGTAGGTTGCATTATTGATGCAACGATCAAGACTCTTACAATAAAGAGTATAATTGATTAGAGGAAATATGTTGCCATATAGATCTACAAAACAAGAGAAATATTTGATTATCTTATTTATGCCATTCAGTTCAGTTTGTTTTGCTCTAAGATTTTTGTAAGACCGTTAGCTGAAATGAAGAATCAGTAGGATTTTATGTACGCTCCTATACAAGTTTTATCGGGAGAGTTTCGATCTGCTGCTCACATTTTCTCTTAAATATCTAGTATTAAAATTTAAACTTCGCAGAGTAAAATATAAATTTGGATATTAACTATCCAAGGAAATCGACTTTACTTTACTTAGCGCCACTACCAGTAATATCGGCTAATTAATTACTGAGATGCAGTTCTTTGGATTCTGAATACCAATATTGGATAGTTTTGCCAAACCAATAACATTTACTTGAAAAATGTTTACTTCATCAAAACTGTGAATTATAAAAATAATAAAATTAAACACTTGTCCATTATTATAATTGTTTTGTCTGGCTTCTATGCTAATATTATTTATTATTTTCTCCCCCAATTTTAATTCACTTTAAAGATGCATAAGATTATTATTCCATAAGGATGCACAAATATGTCAGACACCAGACGTGGAAACAAACAAAAAAGGAGCAAAATAAAATAACACCCATCTGAGCAGCTGGTAAGTGCATGTTAAGTGCCTTATTATCGTGAGTTTAAGTTGAAATATGTATTCAGTTTGCATTTTCATATTTTTATAAACATTAATGTACGCAGCGGACTCCTATGCTCAGGTGCAAAATATATTTTTCCATGACTTAAGCGTTATAAGTTGTTGTAAGTAATAAAAATTCTCAATGGCTAAAATATGCAACCAAATTACAGCGGTACAATATTAAAATACGATTCCACTCTGCTTTCTTGAATTATTAAACTCTTTTCAATTTGAAAACAACTTTTTTGCAACTTCTTATATTTCTTGGATGTTATTTCTTGGAATTATTAAAATGTTAATTTGATTATTGGTTCAAAGAAAATCTTATAAAGTTTACAAAAAGTGAATCGTACTGGTCGACTTAGGATTAAATAATATAGAAATTAAAATTCTTACCTTATTACCCTCAGTATATGCTCTGTATTCTCTTCCTTTTTAATAAAACTCTTCAGGTGAGATCTCAGAGTTAAGTATTCTTTAAATATTCCTACCATTTTATTCTACTCACTATTTTCTAACAGTAGAAATAATCTGGCCTGTCACAATCTACACTAACCCAACATAATTTTGTGATTTTGATTGGCTACATATGTAGAATCCTTTATGTACTAATAGGAGTGGTGATGAGCGATATTTCACTACCGGTGATTTTTTCACTGTGATTGAAAAATCGCATATAGCAACTGCGATCAATTTTTGTAAATAGCAGTGATTTACAATCGCAATGGCAGTTCAGTAATTTGAGTTCGATCACAGTAGCTATAGCAGTTCATTAATTCTAATTCGATCCCTGTAGTAATAGCAGTTCGAAAAGCAGTAATCACTGTTCAGTAGCAATCACAGTTCACTAGCAATAGAAGTTCAGGATCACAGTAACAATTTGAGGTGCGATTTTGATAATTTTGGCGGCGGTGATCACAAAACCGTTAAATGTACGCAAAATTTAGTAATTAGTTAATTGTAATTGCAAAAAGAGATAAATTTTTGATATTAAAATTAATAAATATCAAAATATAAACCATTAAAAAATGTGGAGTACAAATTCTCATAAATTCGTTTTTTTTTTTTTGGTTGCGATCGCAATAGTAATATAAAATTGTGATTTAAAAATATCGCTTATAGATTAGATAATTTGTATCGTGATTCTTAAGCAAAATTAAATTCGAAAGACCAACTGACATACATATGTATGAGTATTCTTGCAAGGCAGGGTGCAGTTCTAGTGATAATAAATGTGAGCTCATGAACAGAACTTAAATTATTATTGATCATGTAAGGAAGGGCACAATAAACCTTAGGTCGCAGTGCGTTTCTCAAATCTTAATTTAAGGAAGTTACAATTTCCATTGCTTTTATCGATATTTATTGATAGTTTCCAAGTTTTTATGGAGTATTTATACAGATAATACCAAAGTTTATCCTAAAAAGTTCACTTCAATTTCTGTCACCAATATAGTTCAAATTATCACCTATAACCAAGAGTTACCCTATAACTTGTTTCTTGTTCAGGTTCTACCAGATTTGAAATGATCCGACAAAATCAATTTAAAATGTGTTGAAGTGTAAAAATATTGTCATATCTTGTGAGTATACAAAAATAGAATTGTTATATTATATAACAATTTTTTCTGCTTTTAAATGAGTATACATTTAATGAGCATTTAAATGACCAACTTAATTTACCTATGAAGTCATATGAGTGTCACTAAATTGTAGCCCCTAAAGACAATTCCGGTATAAATGTGAAATTATTTCGCTACGAAATTCAGCAGCCATTCACATCAAATTGATTTGTTTATGTTTTTCATGCATTTTAGTGTTACTTTTATTGCGACCTTCTTTGCCTACCAAATTTTATGATGACATTTTAATATCCGCTCATTTCGTATGTGGCCACAAACCAACACAGAAAGACACCAACTTTAAAAGAGAAATGTATACAAATAGTAACGACATTTTAACTAAATACCAAAGGCAATGTGAACACGTCGCACGAACTCTTCTCCAGCGCAATATAGCGGTACCTAAAAGTAATGTGCTGCAAATATTTGTGCAATATCCAAAGCGTGGCCGACTGAATTAATAGACTCAAAAGCTAACTCTAACCCGTATTTGTTTTTTGTTTTGTTGCCAATGCACAGGTGTATTTGCGAACGCGTTCACTTTGCTGCTGTGGCCGCGTAAGCAAATAAAGAGGATAGCTTTTATGTGCCAGAAAACCCAGTGACATACACTACAGAAATGTGGCATGTAAAATATATCTGTAAGTGGCAATACGGAATGAAAGAAATGCCAGTTTGTATGTGTCGTACTTTCCATTGTTTATTTGCCTGTCCAGTGGTCGGCGTTTCAATATTTTACGCCCCTCTTCGCCCAACATTTCCACCGGCTATTGCTTTCATTTTTTACACCGTACGAGGTTTTTCATTTGTCCGTATGTACTGCAATCTACACACTGTCACATGGGATTGCGTAAGTGTGAATGTGGTTGTTGCTGGTCATTCATATTTCCACGCTCCTGCACAAAAATGATGAATTCGTTATGACCACAAGCAAGTTTTGTTTTGTCAGCGACCGCACCATGCAGATTTACTGCCTAACTGTCTGTCTGTCTGCCCCTGTATGTACATACGTACAATGGGTCACGTGCCTTTGCCCTGAAATGAATATTAAATTGTTCTTCCATTTTCTCACCATTCAGTTTACTATTCATACGTTTGCTTTTCAGCCGTTTCTGTCGATCAGTGATTAATTGCTTTTTTCCGCTTTGCATTATTTGAATGAAGTTGTTTATACCTCCACCACGAAATACAAACAACTACAATAACACACAGAGTCGCGTAAAAATCCTCACTTGTTATGGTGTTTACAAAACAATGGCACTTCTCTGTATTATTTTTGTAATTATTCAATCTTTTCATTGAATTTATTTACCTTTCGAATTGTGTGAGTTACAATGCCAGTGCTGGAGAATATGACAGTTTTTATGCAAACGAAAGTGCAAATTAAGTTGTTATTTTTAACCGTAAATATTTTTATATCACTTGCATCAGTTATTTCGAATGCCGTTACTATTTTAAAAATATGAATAACAGCTTTACAAATTCGTTGCGTAATATGTAGTGGAATATTTGTGGAATACATATATGGAATTAAATCGGCTTAAGCCGCGTTGAAAATTTTGTTTTCTATTTGGCATATTCTCCCTTTCAACTTTATTTGAAGTTATTCAATTCCAATTCTAAAATACTTTTTAAAACCAAACGCAACACAAAATTTCGAATGTTAGAATAAGTCGAATTGTCGCCATTAACTTCAGTCGGATTAAGCGATTTTACAACGAGTTTTTCTATTGGTTGATTTTGAATTACAATATTTGAATTTTATTTTCATTGTCGATATTTTCACATTAGTCGTAGGTTTTTAAAAAATTGCTGATCTTATAGATCCATTAAAATGTATTATAAGTGGATTTTTAAATGAACTGAGACCATAAGCACCATTTGATAACAACACAGTACATATTTTGGAAATATTTATCATAATAGAAAACCTAGTCGGTCCTCTGCAAATCTACACTTTTGATACAGGAGATTAGAAGACATGGATTCATTACATTAAGTTTTTGAAATGAACCTCTGGATATTTATGTAGTTTGCATACTACATATCGTCCCAGATAAAATTTGACGCAAATACGACCACAATCAGTAAAGAGATTATGTTAAATGCTGACATTGGGACAAAAATAAACAAATTAAAGACGTATCATATGTACCTTATTTTATTCATGGACCACTGAGTCGAATGACATCATAAATAGGTCATTCGCACTTCTAGAAAGTTAGAATGAAAAAAAATCAGTATCGATTGGTGATCCCGACGGTAATCAAGAATAAATCCGCTATCACTGAAAGCTCATGAGATAGCTGAGACAGTAGGTGTCTCAAAGAGATTTATGTAATATGGAGTATGACCGAACTATCACCACATAGGTAATCTTGAGAGCACTATTCATCAGCTCCGGCGCGTTTTCGTTACCGTTGACGAAACATGGAACCTATGGTACATAGAGAAACTAAGGTATATATCATTTGATGTATGAAGCACACAATGGAATTAAGTGGACTTGTGCTTTCGAACACAGTGTGATTTACTTCTAAAAATTAAAAGAAATTGGTTTACACCGATTCGTTGGATGCCCTATGACTAATATAATAAATTTGCAGTGTTCCGGTTGACTTTATAACTGAACCATTTTACTATAATGTCACACTGAGCATAGTTCGAAGGATTTTTTAAGGTTATTCCTTCGTTCAATATCAGCAAGAATATGTCCTTTAAAACGATTCACCTTTGTTTTGATTTCCGATAATCCAAATCGCTGAAATGATACATGCCGTTACGCGAATTTTTTTGGAGGCCGTTCGGGACGTCATTGTTCTTGTAATAAATAAATAAAAGCTGTTTCTAAAAAAAAGTCATTAAAAATATCTTTAGCCTCATAACTATAATTACACAGTTTTACAACAAATATATATATATCCCTTGGATTATAACAATTCAAGTTATTAGCGATTTTACAGAGGATAGTTCAAACTTCTATATATTTCATTTCAGCAATTTTCCCGCCAATTGATCTGTCTATAAGTCTATAGATAGTCGTAAATATATTTAATAAACACGGTAACCTTTGAAAGCCTTAAACTTTGTGAGCACCTTTGTGTAGTGCTTTCACTGTAAACTTTCATCTACCGGCTTTATGTACAGTGTGTAGAAAGTCTAAACATGATAGCACACACGTTTTTTTTTCAATAATTTTTTGACATAAAATAAAGAATAAAGTGCCAAAGTCATATCTTATAAAAAAATTTAAAATTTTGTACTTCAAAAGTACTGGACCCATTTGATGTTCGCTTAAGTTAAAAAAACTCCTTAAGTAAATTTGTTGTCGTATTTAACACTTATATTAATTTTAAAAACATTTTTTTTGTTTTCTGCATAGTTTTTCTTATTCAAAAATATATTTTTTCCATTTATATTGGGCCAATATTTTTCGAAATATAAAGTTTTTATTTTTTTCGAAGACTCAATTTTGGTCTGTCATATAAGTTTGACCAATTTCGAACAACGGAGAAACTGATATTTACTTACTATATCTCTCAAAAAAATTAGTTTGGTCCCATATCTAACCGAGTGTAATAGTTGACAACTGTCTTCATATATTAAAGAAATTGGTTCATACATTCGTAGATCCTACATACTGAATATGTTCCTACGTGTGACTTTATAAATTATTAATAGATGTTAAAACACTTTCTTTCTTTCTTTAACAATATTTAACTTATTTTTATCCTTTTGTTCAAACAAACATTTGCTTTCTTAACCAACAAATATTTACTTTATATAATACTAGCAGACCGCTTCGGCTTTTCTAGGGTATAAACAAACATTTCAAAAGTTATACGCTTTTGCACACTTTTCTATACATATTGAGATTCTAACAATAAATATAGCCTATGTTACTCGGACGAATGGACGAATGGTGAAAGAGTTTTTGAAATCGGCACCGTAGTTTTTGAGTTTATTCATTACAAACATACATACAAATCATTTATATTTTTAATAGTAGAATATATTATCGTAAAAATATTAATTTGAATGTGTTATTCTATTTAAAATAAAATAGTTTATCAATGAGGCATCAAATGGCATACAATAGATATTAATATAAATCAATGGCCATGACTTTTCATTTATTTGACTTAATAAATGTCCTAATTTGTTCTAACCCAAAACTTCTGTAGCTACTTCATCAAACTGTGCGAGTATCCAGAGCTACATTACCATAGCTGTATAATGATAAAATTAACTTGGGTATTTCAAATAATATACATACAAATTGAATAGCTTTACTTGGAAATTGCCCAATAATGTTTTATTAAGTCAAACGATATCGATGGATTTTCATTTACTATGTGGAAAAAATTGACTGTTACTAATTTCAACAAAGTGGCACTAAGTGTTGCACTGACAATCAAAATACATATTCTCCAGCCCTAAAACACGCAACATCGAGAGATCTTCGAACCTTCATTGGGAAATTCTAAACAGACATAAAATGTGGCGCGCCCGAATATCAGTCTAAAATTAAACATAGCTCAAAAATTCATAGTTCATTAGAATGATGTAAATCAGGGAATAAAAAAGCCAAGCGCAGTGTATTCTTACACCAATTCTTATTTGCATTACAAAAACAAAATGTTGTTTGAACAATCACCGAATTATATCACATTCTTCGAGGCATGATTCCATAAAAAAATTTGTAAAAGTTCGGGTGTATCCGAACATTTTATACTCTCGCAATTTATTAATTTAACTTTATATATATTATATAATACACAATTTGACCCACATATTCGTCATATATATTGTATAAAGTCTATTGAAAGTTGGAAACCATAATATTAGGTTAGAAGCACCGAGGTCCTCGTGTTCGATACATATGGGCCTTGACAACCTATGGTCCGATTTCGGTGATTTTTAGAATGGGGCTGCCACACTATAAATGCAGTATTTATGCAAAGTTCTGTTACCATATCTTCACTAGTGCTTACTTTATATATTGTAAAGCAAACGATTCAGATTGTCTTCAAAGTTCTGGTATATAGGAAGTAGGCGTGGTAGTGAAGCGATTTGGCCTATTTACACAACATATCATTGGGATGTAAGGAAACTATTACAAACCAAGTTTCATTGAAATCGGTCGAGGAGTTCCTGAGATATGGTTTTTGACCCATAAGTGGTGGGGTGGCAGAAAGTTTGGTTTATATAGCTCTATTGGTTTGCGACATATGTACAAAAAACTCAAAAAACTCTTTAGCAACTTTTGTTGCGAGAGTATAAATATAGGACGCTTCTTCAAGTGACATCATTTGTTGTTAAATTCTTCTATATCTATAGGGATCATAACAAACCTAAATATTTAATTTTCGAAATATATAAAGTGCGATGTAAAAGGAAAAATACTTGTTGGCTCGCTGTCTACAGTTTTGAATAGATCGCACGAAACAATTAAGCCGTGTATGATATCACCAAGTTTTTTTTTTCAGTTAGCGGAAGTGGTTTAAAATATTAACGAGCAGGAAAACCATACGTATTTTCAAGACTTATCACTCATAGTTCCAGGGACTGCAACTGAACAGCTTTTATATACTTGTCAGAAAAGCCACACAAGTTTTGACTCAGTTAGATGTTATACTCGTAGAACCTAACATTTATACAAGCATATTTTAGATATCTAGGGAACTTCTTTCTTCTGTTAAGTGTAAGCCGATGAAAAGAAGATCATACAAAGCTGTTTTAAATAATTACTGCGATAAACTATTTTCAGAAAACATTTTTCTCTTATTGAACTATGCAATTTTAAACTAGATCGTGCTATGAGCCCTTGCAAAGTTGTAATTTTTAAACCACAGTGGTCTCAATAAGTATTATTTTCAGCGATAAAATGTATCTTAATATTTTATTATTTTATTTATTTATTGCAGGAATTTATTATTTGAAGGACTCAAAAACTGAACTCTTAAATCGAAATAAAGAATTATTGTTATTTATAGCACTTTTTGTATTTGAACTCGTAAGAAATATACACAAGTTTGCATATTTGAAAATCAAAAAACAAACTGTTAATTTTTTGATTTTTGAAAAATTCATAAAAACATATTTTTTCTATAAACAACAAAATATAAATAAGCTTTACCTAAAATTCAATAATTAATATTAGTCTTCCACTAGCAAGCACGTGCTGAGCATTAGAACACTGTGCGTCGGTGGTATCGCCGCAGTCAGTCGTCGCGCTTAATAAACTTTATTACTGTTTCAGTTTTTATGAGTGTTCACTGCACACTTCGTCGCCTCGCCGTGATTTGCACTATTCACTTATTTATATTTTTTTTTACTTTCTACACACACTGTCGGCGCGCTTTATTGTTGCCTTTTTTTTGCCGCCATATTGTTTTCACGTTTATTGTTACAATTATTTATTTTTTGTTGCCTTGCAACGATGGCGCTTTCATTTTGTTTTGTTTATATGTGTGATTTACATGCACTTCCGTTGCCGGTTCTTTTAACTGCTTCCCATTTAATACACAAACAACAAACACACTCAGCCGATACACGTAAAAGCACATGCATACCATGTACTAGACAAGTACGCACGAAAGGGAGCCACTGCAAATGCCACGACTAATTGCAAGCTAACAGTCGTTGAGTGGCACGTCGTGCAGGTGTTAACGTCAATGCACATGTACGAGTGTGTGTGTTTGTGAGCTTTTATAAGCTCGTACTAAATCGAGGCGCCTATGGCTGTGCTATGTTTTTTGTTTTTTCTATTGTTGTTGCTATTGTCCAAACATTTTTTATTAGAATGTTTTGTTATAATTCTTATTTTCTTAAATGGCGCTTAATATGTATGATTTCTTTTTTTAATTTGTTGTTGTTGTTGTTTTTGCCAAAACAGTATTCACACCATTTCTGCTATTATGTTAAATTATATCTGCCAGACTTAATGCTTATTTAAGCACCCGCTAGGCAATTTGAAAGCCGGCACACGATTGATTGCCGCCCGCTGCAATTCAAAGGTCACCAACGCCAGCAATTACGGTTTATTAATTTTGAGTAGTATGTCATTTGCGGTCGTTACCATTAAGGCTGGAAATTCATTTACCGGCCGCTCAAATTTTATGACCGCCGCCGCCAGCCTTGTAATAAATGCTATATTCACTCACGGTTTATTTACGCGTTCGCTCCCGAAATCGTTTGGTTTATATGCTATGCCGCGCGTTAATTGTTTTTGCTGTTGTTGTTATTACTTCTGCGGGCGCTGTAATAAATTTTGATGTTTTGTCACCGAATTTAATTCAATGAAAAATTACACACGACGTTGGGTGCGCGCCGAAATAGCGTGATTTGTCAGTGTTTGCGTAACGGCGATTTCTGTCAAGTTAATGAGTTGGTATGTCCTGCGGTGTTTATTAAATCTGATATAAACCGCTGATTGACAATTGACTGATTCTAACAATCGAAATGTAAGGTGCTTCGTTACGAGTTATGTAAATCAGTTAAATAATTACTTTACTTGTCATTAACAATTAAAAACAATATATTTTAACACCATAAACTCACTTTGCATTATTATCACATCGTTTTTTATTTATTTATTAAAAACACACAGCACTCGCACTTGCTAGAAAAAATCTGTTTTGCCGCTGAAAGCGTCCGCACACGTTCGCTTTTCAAACGTAACTGCCACTTGTTATCCTTTCGTGTCTGCTCGTCTGCCATACTACGCACTGATTCGTTTGACATCGCCAGCGCTTATCCAACTACAATCGCAACGCTGTCGTTACTGTCATTGCCGTGCTGCAGGACGAACGCTAAGCGCACATCTGCTGCTGATTGTGGTGCTGTTGCTGCTGCCTCTTCTTCTGCTGTGTGCCTTTACTGTTGCTTTAACTTTTATCACCGTTAGTATTGTTCATTGTCGGCGCGCTCGTCGTGGTAATCATCGTCTTTGTGTGTGTTTTTGTAGCATATTATTATTTGCTTGTTGTTATGCCAAACGTTGTCTTTGGTTGGCTGTTAGAGTCAGTGTAGGTTTCGCATCTTCGTGTGTGGCATTCGGCTGAGTAAATTCACCACACTTGAACTCGTCACTCCGAGTT
Organism: Zeugodacus cucurbitae; assembly: GCF_028554725.1. Classification (NCBI taxonomy): domain Eukaryota; kingdom Metazoa; phylum Arthropoda; class Insecta; order Diptera; family Tephritidae; genus Zeugodacus; species Zeugodacus cucurbitae. The sequence goes on from NC_071670.1 coordinate 32,521,614, forward strand.
TCAATTTGTGCGCTCTCACAGTATAATTCTCTCTAAATTTACGATGATTCGCCTTATTCTCTTGCTGTGGTTCATTGGAAACACGTGCTCGCCTTTTGAACTTGGTGAGTGGGAGTTTATCTCTACATATTGATATGTATGTAAATATGAAAGAACCCGGGTGCAACCGTTGCACTTTCATGACTCCCCTGATAGCTTTGTTAACGTGACGGTTATTTGTTATATCATATATAGTATCGAGATATGTGTATGTATGTACGATTCCACTCGTATTACATATGTTAATAAGTAAAATAATCTCTGTATTTAAAAAATTATATCTATCTAAATCGTACAAAACAATACCCATTTTCTATACGAACTTCTTATTTAAAAAAATATATTGTTGTTGAATATTGCACAAGGTCAGGAACAAATGTTTCGTTTCATTGATATTTGTATATAAATAGAATTCTTTGCTTTTGATTTATGAATATTTTATTATCATTTGATACAATTTAGAGTATCTAATAGGTCGGACTACAACTAAATTTTTATAGTCAAAAAGCATTGATGGTACCTTCAGCGACGAAATGATCAGGATGACGAGACGAGTAAAAATCTGAATGTCTGTCTGTCCATCCGTGTAACGGATAACTTGAGTAAAAATTTAGATATCTTGACGAACTTGGTACACAAATTTCTTGGGACCGTGAGAGGGTTGCTTCCGAAAATGGGCAAAATCGGACAAATGCCACGCCCACAAAATTTCGTCCTGGTAAGGGCCGATGTAATACTTTTGGGGAAGTGGGCGTGGCCCCGCCCCCAATAGTATTTTTTGTATATATCTCGCAAACCAATGAGGCTATATAAAACAAACTTTCTGCAGCCGGTTCCCTTACGTACCCCACCATACACCATGAAAATAGTTGGAATCGGATAATAATCGACAGATTTCAATGAAATTCGGTATATAATATTTTCTTGACATCCTGGTGACACGTGTGGAAAATGGATGAAAGCGGTTCATAACCACGACTACTTTCCTCATAACTCAATTTTGAATTCCATCTGATTTCTTCACTTTATAATATACATATACATAAGGAACCAATGAAGATAGCAAAATAAAACTTTGCACAAATACTGGTAATCCCATGGTAATTTTTCACCGAAAATTTCGGTAAATATCTTAGGTATCTTAACTTAATTCAGAGGAAATGTTTTTCTTCTAATAGAGTGTCTCTGTACCGGAAATGGTGTCATAACTTCCCCTAGCTCTCATATACCTAATTATAGGATTTTCAAAAATACAATAGGCTTATTAGCTTATAAATCGGTTAATATGTGAAATATCTTAGACAAATTAAGTGAGCATATAATCTTAGATACAATGTATGTTGGTGATGAAAATGAGTGAAATCGGTTCATCAATTAGCCTCAGCCTATGTACTATATATGATGATTTTCGTTTTTCTATGGAGTTTATGCCGAATATATGGGTCAAATTATGTATTATCTTATAAAAATATAGCAATAAATTGCGAGAGTATAAAATGTTCGGTTGCACTCGAACTTGGCCTTTCCTTACTTGTTTTTTAATCATTTCATAAAATATGCAAAAAATCAGAATCTTTGGATGAGTGTGAAACAGAACGCTTCTTTGATATTTGGAGCCATCTAAACATAAATATGAAATGTAATCTGTTAAATTTATCTAAATGTACAACGAAGGAAGGTTGATGAAGAGCAAATATATCTTGGATCACGTGTAACTCCTATCAATCAGAATTGAAAAGTCTGTTGCCACTTCAGACAAAAGAATAAGCGAAAAACCTCTTGACAGTGAAACTGCTTTCTGAGTTGTTGTTTTTAAATACTCTTATTTATTGCGAAATAGTTTTACCAGACAGCTAAAGCTAAGTGAAATAAAATGTGTCAACTTACTTTAATTCACTTATTTATGGTTCTGCTTCTGACTATTGAAATACATATCGCTCATTTACTTTAATAGTGTCACAACTCAAAAAACACGATTTTTGAGTTGAGTATGCAGAAATGTGCGCAATTTCAGAGTCCATATTGTATACAAATTTCATTCCGATGCGTAGAAAAATAAACCGTGAAATAAGAATGTGCCGTTATTAAACTTGTTATGTTGCATTATTTGTTAACCACAATAACGGCACTTCTCAGTTGTGCCAGAATTAAGCATGGAATTTTTTCGGAAATGTAGACATATTTTGTGTTACAACACATATTGTCATACAGTGAATTTGGTTTTCGTTTCAGAAAGAACGACACATTTTGTATTACAACGATATTGGTAAAAAGTAATTAAATTTTTTGTATTGATTTTTTTCAACAAAAACAACACATTTGACAGATGATGGCGAAATTGAATTATATTTTTCACAAATAACGACACAATTCAAAATGGGTCACGTTTATGCCCAAGAAAAAGCATTAGTACACTCTATTTGGTCCATTTATGCTCAACATTGTATTTAATATATTACAGGCCACTAGATTTGTTAATAAACTTATGGAATTTTTCTATATTTGCTAAATAAGAGACAATTGAAAACCTTAAATCGCTCTCCTGAAAAATCAATTTTTTTGAGTTGTGACACTATTCAAGTAAATGAGCGATATGTATGTTTAAAAAGTTCAAAATACATGGATACTTCGATTTCGCCGTCTTTGATTTCGATTTTTTAAGATACATTGATTATTGAGTAATCGATGCTTCACTTCATGATGTTTGCATCAACATTTGCATGTAAAACTTTAAACGCGTTTATATCAAAACTAATTTTCAAAGTCGGTGGACACGATTTCTCGAAAAATTATGAAACGACTTCGTTAAAAATTCTTTGAAATAATATTTTCTAGTTAATGAATAGAATTATTTTTTATTCGATTCAATATATATATATAGTATATCGAATTATTTGGAACATAGGCTCGCATTAGGGAGGGGTACATTTGAATGTAATTTTTTTGGAAAAGTGGGCGTGACCCCTCCTCCAAATAGGTTTTTTGTATATACCTTGCAAACTAATAAAGCTATATAAACCAAACTTTCTGCAGTCGTTTCTTTTAGCCGTTTCCTTATACAGTCCAAAAATGAAAGAAATCGGATAATAACCACGCCCACCTCCCATACAAAGGTTAGGTTGAAAATGACGAAAAGTACGTTAACTCACTAACGAGAAACGTCAGAAACACCAAATTTTACATAAGAAATGTCAGAAGGAAGCTGCACTGAGATTTTTTTACAAAATGGAAAATGGGCGTGGCGTCGCCCACTTATGGGTCAAAAACCATATCTCAAGAACTACTCGACAGATTTCAATGAATGATGACACTGGTGGAATATGGGAGAAATCGGTTCACAACTACGCCTACTTCCCACATAACTCAATTTTGAATCCTTCTGATTCGTTCACTTTATAATGTATACATAAGGAACCGATAAAGATAGCGAAATAAAACTTTACACAAATACTGTATTTGAGCTGTGACATCACTTGTGGAAAAATTGTCAAAATCGAACCATGGCTTTTCAAGGCCCCTGATATCAAACATGAAGAACTCAGTGCCTAAGGGTAATTTTTCACCGAAAATATAGGTAAATCTCTAAATAAATTGCGAGAGTATAAAATGTTCGGTTGCACCCGAACTTAGCCTTTCCTTACTTGTTGTTTATTGATTTTAGACGAAGCAATAATGAGTTGTCCAATAACTGAGTTTTCGAAATTTTGAAATAAAAATTTCACAAAATGCCACTTAAATATGTATCTTTGATATGCTGAAATGTTAAAATGAAATAAATGATTGTCTCAGGCAGGTTCTGCAATCCGAATGAAAGTGAGAATTAAAAAAAAATGTGGAATTTGAAAAGTAAAAAAATCTGATTGAAAGAGAATTTGCTTGAATTTCACTCGGAAGTGAATTACAGAACCTGACTGATAACCTTGTTTTCAACCTCTGAAACCCACCTCACCCCTTAATGAAATCCAGAGGGTATATTAGTGGTGATCGTCACGTCGCGAAGATCAGATCCATCATACTTGGGCAATTATATACCGGAAATTATAGATCGGTCTTTATGCTACCAAAACCTTTCTGAAGATTAACTAAAACACTAAACTTTTTAACCATCATTCTAACAATCACTTTTGATAGAATCACTAATTTCAACTCCAGCCGATTTCCAAATGTTTCTGAATATCTAAGATCTAAAATATTTTACTATTAGTCTTACTTTACTTTGACTGATTTTGGTTCGCTTTCTTCCAGACAACTTTGATACTTGGAGTCCAGTTAAATTGATATTCTCACTGCATTGCTTTGGCATTGACTTTCTACTCATAAACACATTTACTCTAAATTAACAGCTAAATACACAACTTCTTAGACTATTTGTATGCATGTCCACCGTGCTGAAAGCCCGAAGCAGCGAAAAGACATAAAGCAATTGAAGCTCATTCGCCGAGGCAACTGAAAGTAAAAGAGCAAGTGTTTGCTTAATTTTTTTTCTTGAAGACCATTACACGTACACTTTTATATTCACACACACTGGGCATTCCATTTAAAAGCAAACAAACACTTATGTTAATTTGCAATTTAGTACATATATATTTGAAAGTTTGTAAGCATACATTTGCATTATTTTTGGAAGCGAATTCATTTGCTAGCCATTTTATTTCCAACACCTACGCGTTTGCGCATGTGTGTGTGTGTATGTGCTTTTGAAGCATGCAAACACATTTCACAAGCATATTTGCGCAGCAGAAAATATTTTTCAAGTTCTTCGCAAATACACTCACGAGCAGGCAGCTATCTAAATTTTTCTATTTCCAACATTCTTCCGACGAAACTCATACGTGTCCGCACATATCAGAATACAAAGGAGTGTAATTCATGAATCTGACCACTCGACGTCAATTGCAGAACGAAGAAGTTTCTAGGAAATGCAGAATACTAATATAACTCTTTAGTAAAGTATATTGTGTATAAGTAAGAAACAGAGAATACGGCTATATTTGCGGTGTCTTTTAGTGTTCTTAAGACATTTTTTAAATGACTACTGATTGAAACCAAGTGCAGAAAAGTTCTAGACAGCTACTGGAGCTCGATGGAGATAGAAAAAGTGGATCCAAAAATTTATATTTATTTTTATATTCTTTCAAGAAAACCTTAAAATAAACATAAGCTTCCCTCATCAATCTTAAACGTTTTTAATTTTGTAGTATTATATTCGAAACCAAACTAGTGACATACAAATGTGCGCCACTGTTGGTTTGTGCTGCCACTAAGTATTTGCATACGAGTTTAGAAATGTTCATTTTCATTTCATTTCGTATTATAAATGTGTATTTGATTCGGTTGCCAAAGTGTCCAGCAGTCGGCAGTCATCAGTGCAGCACATACACCCAAACACACACACAACTGACAACTGCTGCCCCAACCGCTGACCGCGCGGTCTACATATATGGATATTGCAACATACCACTGTGGCATTTGAGCACAACTATTTTGTGCGGTCAACTCGGCTAACCAGCTAACGGCCTGCCAACGTTGGCGACCACAACTGCAACATTGCAACTTCGCCAGTTCGCGCTAACTCAATTTTTGTGATTTTCTGATTTGTGATTTTGCGTTTCGCATACAACTGCATATATATGTATGTATATACACCCTCGTGTCTGTATGTATGTACTGTATGTGGAAGGCACTACACTACTGCCGAGTATGGCCTTTTTGCGCAGCATACTCTGCACGCCGGTCTCGCGCTGTCAATTGCCAACTGTTTTCCGCCTAGTCGTTGTCGCCATTTGTTATGTGCAATATGATGCATGCCACATGCACCTTCTAGCTTTATAACGGTACCATATTAGCCAGCATGTTACGCTGCTCTGCCCGCCCTCGGGTTGCTTTTACGGCTCACTCTCTCTCTCTCTCTTCTGGTTATGTGTTCAATGTGCCACGCACATGTCCAGCGTTTTCGTTACGTTTGCGGTCGCGGTCACCGATGTCCGTACGGACCGGCCACCCGGACTTGATGACTTTTGAAGTGTGTTTGATTTGTTGCAAAATGTGCTGTGCACGTTGTTGTTGTTGTTGTTGTTTTTGTTTTTGTTTTAGCGTTTTGCGTTTTGCAGTTCAGTTGGTTGGCGTTGCACACATACCGACCGCTATTTTGCTCTCCATATCCGGTCAGCCGTGTAACCGCTGCAATTCCGCTCGCCCCAATTCCCGGCACACAACGCGCGTTGCCTTAACCGTTTCAGCGGCCCGGTCTATAACGTAATTTAGTGGCCATTTTGTTAAATTAAATTTCAATTCCTGCACACAATTGCCAATTTTTTGATTGAGTTTGTGTTAAACGATTTTTGAAGGACGCGCACGAGCACTAAAATAAACACAGAAATACATATGTATATATGTATATGGGTTAGTGTACGCAGTAAAATGCTTAAATGAAGCTGGACGCACGCTAAAATCAATCAAAACGGGAAACGCAACATCGTCCACACACACACACACCATGTGGAAAATGCAATTTCGTTCTAATATGTTTATACACCTGTGTGTGTGTGTGTGTGCCTGTGTTCGCTACGCGTCAAATCAATTGCACTCAAATGCAACGAAGCACAGAAATTTGTATATTTAAATTTTCGTTGATTTAATTAAAAATTTTTAGTATATTTTTGGCTGTTGATTTGTTGTTTTGTGCAGCGTTGCATCGTTTTGCATCTGGCACATTTCACACATTTGGATGACCGCTATTTTGGATAGAAAATTTGTGCGTTCATGTGTGCATGCATCTTTAACCTCTCTGACTGGCATTTGATATGCCGTGGCAGCTTTTAAATTAATATCTGCATTCGGTGGCAAAATTTGGCCGCTGGGTAAATGTGCTTGGATAATAAGTTTTCTTTGTGGTTTCGCTGAACAAAAACAATAGTAATTGCCACCGAAAAATTTTTATCGGAATAATTGCATTTACTGTTTTTTATATCAATTGTATAATTAAGTCAAAAAAGTGGTGTCACAGACTACTGAAATATAGTTTCCGGTATACTTGCTCTCGCTACTATAAAAGTATGTCGCATTGTGTATGGCTACTGATACTTAAAAAATTAAAATAACAATCCTGGGCTTATACACTGCGCGTCATCAGGATAGCGCCCCCCAAGCAACATTTGTTGATAGCAAATATTATCCATGGTTTTGGAGTTAGAGCTCTAACACTTATACACTTTTTTCTAACATAATTTAATCAATTTGCATCAAAATAAGCTAGAAAAGGACACAATACGATTCATTCTCATATTAATGAATTAAAAACCAAACAGTACAAAAATTTGAAATAATTGCGTCATCAGGATAGCGCCCTTACACTAACTTCATTTTTTCCGTTCATTTCATATGAAAAGTTAAATTTATTATTATTTTTAACTGAAATTAGTAGTGGAAGGTGCCACCTTTGTTAATAAAATCTTCATTAATTTTATTGGGGATAGAACCCAATAGTTTTTTATTAAAATCTAGTGTAATGGTTGACCAAACAACTCTTAAGTCGTCGATTAGTTCCGTTTTGGTGGTACATTGTTTACTACTCTCATATACATTTCTAACAAGCCATCCCCAAACATTATCTATAATATTTAGGTCTGGGGAGTATGGCGGCCACCACGGAACACTGTCATTGTCGTGATGCAAATACCTTTCTAGCTTTCCAAAAATATTAAAAAAAAAGTCCACTTTTTCAAATTCGATTATATTTATTTGCATTCCTATATGGCGTTAAAAACTGCAATTTAAGGGTACCATAATATGATGTGGCTCCTACACAATTACACCCATTCGGGTTAAAGTGCTTGCTATTATAATAAGACCCATCCGTGGCGCACGTTAATCAGGGCTTTCATAAATAAATATCTTCTCATCCGAAAATATGAGATAATAGCACACCTTAGGAGGTTAAACGTATTGTTCGAACATAATTAGGCGTATTTCTTTTCGCAACTTATTAAGATCATTTTAATATTGGTCTACAACTTTGATTCTGCCGTTTTCCAACATATTTCTCTAGGGTCAAGCACTGGTCGATTATATCGATTAAATCGTTTTATATCGATCTTGGACATTTGTGTCAATATTAATCCAACAAAATATTTGTAGAGATTTGTTTGCATCCCAAACTTATTTTCAACTGAAAATTTCACTTTTTGAGCCGAATTCTCGACATTTGCGGGAAATTTTGCTTTTCTTTTTTAATTCCAAGAAAAGTGGGGCTGAGACTCATCGAATGCTTTCGGATACGTACGGTGAGGCTGTCTTAAGTAAAAGAACATGTCGCGAATGATTTCAACTTTTTAAGAATGGTGATCATGAAGTCGAAGACCGGCATGGTGGTGGAAGGGTTTCGAAGATGCTGAATTGGAAGCATTACTCGACTGAAACCATAACAGTAGACCGATACCGAACGCAATTGATGCGTTTGAGCCGAGCACTAAAAGAAAAACGGTCACAGGCCACGGTCTTTCTCCGGCGTGGCAATGCTCGGCCTTACGTCGCAAAGGTGGTCAAAAAATATTTGGGGACGCTGAAATGGGAGATCTTACCCCACTCGCCGTATTCTCCAGACGTTGCTCCATCTGACTACCACTTGTTCCGATCGATGGAACACGGTCTAGCTAACGAGCACTTCAATTCTGATAAAGAAGTCAAAAATTGGATTGAGTATACACCTCCCGCATGTTTCCGTAAATCGACGATTATTGCCCTATTTGAAGATCTTCCGGTGGCCAGTCGGGAAAGTTTTGTTATGTTTTTCGTGGATTTAGCTGCTTTCCTACTCTTGATTAAGATATGTACAATTGTCAACCGTCTGCAAGTAACTACTACCTGTTTCTTGTTGATAAAAAGTGTGCCTCATAAGAAGCTGGTGCAAACGAATGCCCAGGGTTTCTAGGGTAATTTATACCTCAATTGTGTGAGTCTATCCAGCGCCAACATAGGAGCCACCAAGGAATCATAACTCATAATTTACATTTTGCATGGCCGTCGGCTAACAATCGCAGGTAACTAAGTATCTAAACATTATATTTTGTTTATTATCTCATACTACTACTATTTAATCAGTGACAAAATCAGTACATAATCGGCTACTGAACGATTGTCGACTACAGCTTCTATTGTAAGTGTCGACCAGTCGCTCAACCATATTATATCAATGCTTTTCAATCGCTTATTTGTCTTATATTAGATTTCTTGTAACGTGGTTGGAATAGCATATATAAGACTCGTAAACTAAATGCAATATCTGAGGAGAAGAAAATAATATTATATTTTGATCATAATAAAGGGCCCACTACTGACCATTCTCTTAATCATCAGCTTATAAGGGTACTACATAACTTACAGTTCTTTAATTTTAATATTAATAAAATTTTTCAACCAAATGAATGACGACGATGCGTATACGTAACATCGATCGTACTTGTCAAAATGCACAAAATATTTGATATACAAATCAGTGATACAACAAACAACAAAAATAAATACTAATAAGAAAAATTAAAGTCTAAGACAACAGAGAATAAACGTGATTATAATCGCTTAATTTCTATATATGTGCATATGTATACGTCAATAACAACAAAATGTGCTAGCTGCTGTGTTAATGACAATATTTCCTATCGCCTCAAACATAGTCATTATAACTGTACTTTGGTGGTTACTGCCCACACGTAACTACAGGCAACAGCTAGGAAACGTTTGCTCCTGCTTAGCTACATAAGTCTGCTTCGCATTTAGTAGCCGCTCTGCGAAAATGACAAAATATTACTTGTTCCACTATTTTCCTTTTTGTTTGTTTTACTTTTATATTGCGGTATATTTTGTTGTTAGCAAATGGCGCGCAACAAGCGAAATCAAAGCAACAGTTAACAGCGAAGCAGCTTTTGTTGATTGCAATAGTTTTGGGCAACACTTGTTAGCGGTGGTGGCGGCGAGGCGACAGCAACATAATTTCGGGGCTAAACATTTTTTGGTTGCTTTTTCATTGCCGCCTCTTGGTCACTGATGACTTGCCACCGCAATATAACAAAAGTTTTTTGATTGCTCCGTGTTAACTGCAGCTGCGCGCTCGCGCATACTGCCAGACGTTCATTCAGTGGTATTAATAATACTATTTTTTCCATTGAGAGATTTTTTCTGTCTGCAATCCATTACAAAAGCGAAGTGCGCGTTGAAAAAATGACATGAATGTAATTAAAGCGAAGTCGAGATGATGATAACTATTAAATGATGCAACATTTGGCTCTTTCTGCAGAAAAAAAAAACCGTTATTGCAGAGCTAGCTTTAACTCATGTGTATCATGTATCAGCATATATATAATCAAGCCACACGCAAATAGTTTTTTCCCCTCTGAAGCACAACGGTTTGTTTCAACTTTGTGGTTTTACTGTGCAAAAAATATAAAAAGTATTTTTAATCTCATATGTATCTGTTTCAGTTTAACTCTCAGCAACAATTTTTTATTTTCAAACGAATACAATTTTTTTACTCGCAATTTTTGAATATGAGTGTAGTCTCCTCTCTTCTATCCATATGATTTATTCAAGCGCCAACGAAGATTTCTCAAAAAATAAAATGAGAAATGATATGAGCGGAAAAAATTATGTTTCCGAAAAAATATGTTGCGAAACTAACTTTTACTAATTTGCTGCCACACTTGATTGGCTGCCACCACAAATTTTGTTTCTCCTTGTCTCTTTCATATTTCTATACACTGCTTTGTAATGAGTGGTGTATGAAATTCATCGTGGAGTATGGCAACAAAAACCAATATACTGAAAAACGCACATAACAATCTTAAGCAAAATCGGAGTTAAATTTTAGGCTTAACTTTCGTAAATTACCATAGGTAACTGGTCTCGTGCAATTCTATAATAAGGTTATAAAACTGGCTTCTAAATTGCCTGGAATTGGTTGCCCAAATCCATACATATTGTAAACTAGTGATGAGCGATATTGCTATTTTTGAATCACTGTGATTTCAGTGATTGCTATTTTTAAATCACCGTGATTTTATATTGCTATTGCGATCACAACAAAAAAAAAAAAACGAATTCATGAGAATTTGTACCCCGCATTTTTTTTTTTAATTTTTTTACATTTACATTTTTATTAATTTTAACAATATCCAAATTTTATCTGCTTTTGTAATCTGAATTAACTAATTAATAAATTTTGGGTACATTTAACTGCTTTTGTAATCACCGTACCCAAGATTATCGGAATCGCAACTAAAATTGCTGAACAGTGATTGCTACTTTCGAACTGCTATTGCTACAGTGATCCAATTAGAATTACTGATCTCCTATATGTATTGTGCCCGACCAAAAGCACTGAACTTCTCTATAGCTACTGTGATCGAACTCAAATTACTGAACCGCAATTGCGATTGTAAATCACTGATATTTACAAAAATTGATCACAGTTGATATTTGCGATTTTTCAATCACATTGAAAAAATCACCGGTAGTGAAATATCGCTCATCCCTATTGTAAACCAATGTCACAAGGCTTCTTATCCTTTGTGGTAAGCAGCAACTTAACAGAGTCACTTATGTCCAAGGTTTCTTTGAATGAAAAAAAAATTGTAGTCTAACATTGACAGCAGTCCATCTACTTTCGGATAATATATAGTATGGTAGGCTTACTTGCTTCTCTATGTAGTGTGATTATAAGGTTGACTGTGAGGTGTCTTTAATTCCCTATCATTAATAATTAATTTTTTCTTCTTTTTTCATATATATTATTTGCTACTTCTTTTTTCACATCCTACATATTTGCAATTCAATTTCGCTTGCAGTGGCGTCCTTAGTTATTAATTTGAATTTGTATACACTCATGATCGGTGGCATGCGGCTATAACTCACCATCAAGCTATTGATATATAGTGCTGGCAGCAGCAGAAAACTGTTAAACTTATCCCTCTACATAAGTACTTTCATATTTATATGGAAGCATTTATCTCTATTTGCAAGCATTGTAATCCGGCACGCTCAACTGCCCAATACTTTACTTGGCATGCTAAATAACCGGTTCGCATTCACACTAACCACACTCACACACAACCCTTTCGCATATACGAACCTACATGTACTACTCGAATACGCAGAAGGCTTAAAAAGTTTTTCTGCTGCATTTCGGTTACGATGGTTTTTGCGGTTGAAAAACGAAAAACTCATTAAAGTTTATTTTCCGAAACAGCAACTCACACACACACACACACCCGCAAAAGCGCACATACAAGCGCTCGTTCGCATATATTTGCCTCATTTGTTCAAAATCCAAGCAAATCATTGAGTAATCGAACCCTGTGCATATGGAAGTAAGTGTATGTGTGAGGCGTTTGTGTGTGAAACTTTACGCGACCTCTTGGGCGTATACGTAACCCTAAATGAAGTCCAGCCACGTTGCGGTTGGCTGGCCGGTTTGTTGTAAAAGTACTTAATTGAAAGTAGCGGATGGATGCGTAAGCGTTTTGAGTGCGGAGAGTTTTAAAATATTACGCTCGAGTGCTAACGTCAATTTTAGGTAGGCAAAAAAGAAAAAAAAAAATGATCTCAAGTGACCACTTGTACGAGATGAATAGCACTTCACAGTTATTTTCTGTATTGCGCCTATGACCTTAAAAAGTGCTTCAAGTCTCCGTGAGTACTTAAGTGATTAAAATTAAGGAAAATACTGATATTGCAATTAAATTTTGTTGCCTATTAATTGCCTTAAAAGAACGTTGAATTTTACTTTGGACCATGAAGTTCAAATTTAGCCAACAGCAATTTCAGTTACATATCTCAGGAAAAAAAATCATGATCAAATTAAATAATAATTTATTTTTTATTCACTCGGGAGTACTAAATACTCATAGTACTTTTGGTTAGATTAGGTTGAAGGGGTGATCCAATGGATCTCACTTGTTACTTTCAAATGTTTAAGTGAACTTGCTACGATCCACACTAAGTCTAAAGCATCTCACAGTCATACACTGAGCTCATGAGAGGACTATAGATCTAGTGCTGGAGAGCACCAACACGTTCCCAGTCTGATGAGATGGCGGCTAGCACACCCTTATGTGCGAGCTCACCAGCTCTGCAGATCTCCGCGGTTCCACTGTGACCCGGCACTCAAACGAGGCTAAGATTGATGTAAGAGTGGGTAAAAGAAGCAATACAATAAGATGACATTTCTAGATGAGGTAGCTTCTTAAATCTGATTATGTAAATCGCTCAAAGATGTCAAAGAAGGTGCGAGCACCAAAGCAACTTTCAGATACGTCAAGAGTGTAAAGCTCGTTTAAAATTATCTTTGCTATTGTAAGTATTTGTTGTTTTATTTGTTTTATTGTATAATTTTTGGCATTTTTTATTATTTTTGTATTGATAATTTAGTTTCGCACTCTTCTTAAACTTTGATTATCAATGGTCCTGGCTATTTTTTTGAGTTAGTTGTATGGATTTATTCCAATTTTTTTCAACAAAAGTGTTAATCATATCATTAACATATAAAAGCCTTCCACAGAATTCATCGAAATCTCCAAAAAAAAAATACAGCAGATCGCCTCACCTCGTCGCCTCCACCCTGACATCATATAGCATTACTCCTCATTTGAACTATTATCGCTTCAAGATTCGTACCGCTTCTCACTTACACGCTGACGTCAACCTATGCCTAAAGTAGTCTGACGCTATTAATAGTAAAAAAAATTAATTGAAAATTTCGAACATGCGAGGTGGTTGATCAGACTCTCAACGCGTAATAACCAACCATAGTTGCTCTAATTCAAGTTTCAGATTACTTTTTCATATTCTTTTGTCATATTAGTACTGCGATATCATTATTAATAAGCAACGAAAAATATAATATCTTCTCCAACAGTAATTTCCAATTTATTATATTGAAAAATTACTAAGACTAATTTCGCATAACTAATTAATTTCGCAATTTATGTGCACATATCTAATGTGCCTAATATCTTTCAATTAACTAACAATGGTTTAAAGTTCACCAGTAACTGATTACTTGCGTTCCATTTAGTTATAAGAGGTATGTGTGGGGAAAAGCAAAGTTCACACATCAGTTGTATATAGCTTTAGGCACATTTCAGTGCACTGACATGTGGCTAATGAAATTAATACCTGGTCACTACTGATGCTTAACTATAATTGATTCGGCAAGTAATTTAAAATAGTTAAATTCACATACAGCAAATTGGCATACTTGCACTTAACTCACATTGGTATGGTGTATTTTCCACTTGCCTGCTTACACAAATCACCAAACATTTACGCTTGGTTTGCAGCAATTTAATTACTTGTGCTTCATGCTAGCTGTGTACATGCTTATTTGCCAACAACTAGTAGTTAATGCGCTTTTATGACAGTAAGTTGAAGATGTGTACTTATCTACAGCATCTAGCACAACAACAATTACACTAATTGCTGAGACAATAACTAAGTGGCAATACGAAATACTTGGCAGTCATCTTCACCCATACTGGCAACAAACGATATGATCCACAATGAGACAAATAAGGAGTTAGCATGTCTTCGCTTCTTAGTGCGTGTTTGTACTAGAGAGCATGGCCTACTGTGCGTATACGTAACAAAATATTCATTAAATTAATATGTGCACAGCTGGAATGGTAAGTGGCCTGACAATTGAAATGAGGAGGTGCTGAAATGCTCATTTAGAAATGACACTCATACGTTACATATTTGTGTAAATAACTGCTGTTATCAACATGTTTGTGAACATTCCACACATAACAGCGGAGTTAAAATTGTTGACATCCCTATAATATTATCATAATATAAATTGTTCAACTTAATGTAAATAAACTGCACTACACTGGTCGTAGCAATAATAATGCATTTTCTAAGTGCATGTATTTTTGATTTTTGTTGTGAAACATTAAATTTCCCATCACATTGGAATTCACCAAAACCTAATAATTGCATTACGGCTGTACTTGTTGAATGTCTTTACTTTTTCTATGGTGAATGTGTTTTGGTCAATATACTCAATTAATTATTTACTGCTTTGAAACACATACAACAGCAAAATGTCTGAAATTTAACAAATTATGTGATAAATATGGCAGGTTTGTATTGTTCATGTATTCCATTTCTTGTTTTCTACTAATAAGTGTTAAATAAATGGGAAAATGTTATCAACAGCGCACACATGCTATCTGAACTAGTGCTTTAAGCTGACTATGACAAATGCCAGTGCTGACAAATTAGTAGAATAGTAAATTTGTACAAGTGTGAATTTCCGACAATGCTCTTAAACATTTCAAATTAAGTTCTTATCTACAAATTATTTCACCACATTTACAACAGTAGTTTAGTAATAAATTAATCATAGTTTCTGGTGTTCAAATGTGAAAGATTTGAATGCCGAAATTGTCACTCAAAGTCGGTTCAGAGTGCAAATAAACAACTGCAATTGAAATGACAACATTTGATGAATGTGCTCCAGTAGAGATACCAATGCTCACGCACGTATTTATATATTTACTTATTTATTTATATGTATTTATGCATGTTTATTATATTTATATACTATCATTCCTCTGGATTATTGCTTGTATGCAGTTAATTGAGGTCAACAAGAGGTCATGCTGAATAATTCCATTTACTTTCATTCAGTTGTTAATTAAAACTTTTGCTAGGAGTATGCTGTAAATAACTAAAACTGTAATAAGTGTAAGTAAAACAACAAAGTGGTAGATTCATGGCATTTCATTCAATTATACTGTGATTTAGCATGTTAAGAGTTTTTGTTGAAATAATTAAAGGGACTTAATTTTCACCAGAAAAAATATAAATAAAATCAGTCCAAAAATATTAATTTGACATAATTAGCCTGAAAGTTATGTTACAATCATCAGCTAGCAATTGACATGGGTTTTGAGCAAACCATTTCTTACTGCTGATGTGTATTTATAGGTACCGTCTAATATATTTATTGAAAGGTTGTCTAAATTTAATCTGCTTAGCTGTCTGTAAGAATTTAATTCATATACTCGGTGTATTCACGAACGATCCATGGGATAATCCAACGTTAGGTATTGGACCAAATACATTTTTCCAGAAGCTTATAGCGTTTTTAGACAGGAGCTAAATGAAATAACCGGCCTCTTTTTAATCGTATTTTAATCGACTTGAAAATCAAATGCAACTCTGCGACAAAGACATACGAGTTTTTTGATAATAAAAAGCTACGGTAGATGTCGCTGCTAAAAGTATTACCAACTTCTTATGAAAAGCAAAAACAAAAATGTATAACAGCTGATCGGTAATCGAGTAGTCGGCAGTACAAAATGCAAAAAAAGGTTTCTCAACAAAAATTATTTAATTTGGCTGTCTAAAAAATTAGCCATAAGTAGAAAAGTAATTCCTTCGACTTTCGATGTTAGCCTCCAAAATCGTTAGCCTCGCTTTCGTTATTGAATTTATTCCAAACATTTTTGATATCTTACCAAAAAGTAAAAATATTTGTACAATACAAATTGTTGAAATCATCACAATTTTATTTCCCTTCACCATCAGTACTATGCAAATGCCGGTTAATTGATCAATTAACACCTTTACATAAAAGCTGTTACGAACAATAACTTTAATGAACTAATGATAAAATTCAAAAATATGTCCGGAAATATGGGAATATAATTATTAATTGTCACATAAAAATTACGAAATACAATGGAACTTCTTTAACTCGAATCACCATAATCCACAGAAAAACTTCGAGAATTTTCATTAAAACATACATTTTTCAAAAACCTGTAAAATATAGATTTATTCACAGTTCACAGAGAATATTTTTTAAAATTCTACGTTGATAGAAAAATTTTAAATTTTGTATCATGCTCTGGTCGAAAAGTTCGATTTATGGAAGGAAATTTGTATGGAATTTGCCTTCTATTGCCACTTCAAGAGTTCTAGTTAAGGAGAACTTCGAGTTACAGAAGTTCGAGTTATGGAAGGAAATTTGTACGAAAATTGGTTTCTAAACGCTATTGCCAACTCAAAAGTTCAAGTTATGGAGATCTTCGGGTTATGGAAGTTCCACTGTATATTAAATAAAGATTTTAATTTGTGGGGTTATTTGCATGTCGGAGATACATATTATGTCTCCATAATTTTTTGAATTTTATTACTTCGGTAGCCTTATTAATTAACACTAAAACATTTCCTATTTCCAACGCTCAAACGAAACTAAATGTCAGTTGTTAAATAACACTGAACTAAAATTATTGCTGTGATTCCGTAGACAATGCGCATCATTAATTTTCTTATAAAATGTTTTCGACAAATGTGTAAATATTCACACGTGGCCTAAATGCTAAGGCGGTTAAGTACATACACAATATATTAAGTAAACAACAATAAAAGCTAATGAACGCTTATGCCGTGGGAAATAATTTTTTGTGCAAATGTGGAGGTTAATTTCCGTTTGAAGAATTAAATGCTAAACAACACGGCAGCAAAAATACCATTTATAAATAAATACAAAAGCTTTTAAACTTTAAACAACCATAGCGACAGACAACCGTTACCGCGAATAATAAAATACATATTCCAGATGGACGCACAAAATGGTAAACAAAAACAAAAACGCACCTGACGAAAAAAATAACAATGACACCTACTTAAATATTTTAAAGCCATCAGCATTAGGTGCTCATAAAGCGTTGGCGCACTCTAACTGTACATACACATCGCGCATATATACATATTTTAGTATGCCAAGAGGGGTGTAATTGCCGCTGTAAGGTGTTGGCGTAAATTGTGCTTAACTGTAGGCCATTCTGCGGTAAGTGTGTACGTAAATACTTAACATAAGCGTTGTACTTACATACATATTCGCACATGAAATCACATAGCCAGTTTCCCTTGTAGTAGAGTCGTACGAAAGTAAAAGTATATAACACAAAACAACAACAACCTGTAGAATGTTGTGAAGATCGTGGTGTTACATATGTCCAAGAAAGTAAGTATTTAAAAGAAAGTAAGTATTGTACATAAATATAATCATACTTTGATTAAGTCCTTTATTTACTAAATTTATCAAAAAATTTCCCATGCGAAACTGTTACTAGACCAAATCCTAATATATTAAAACTTTGTTTACATGAATTTTCTCGATGCATCTCTGATTTAGTCCATAATTTTGATGGTAAAGGAATGTCAAAAATCGTCATAAGTAATTTGAGCTGAGAAGATTAGAAACTGAAATCGAGAGATTTGAGAGGATTTGTTTGGTGGTTAATTGTCTCTTATGAATATACTCCTAATGTTAGAATTTTTTCCCAACAACATATAGAGAAGCATCTATTTATTATTTCTAAGTTATTTTACAGAAAAATGTTTCAATAAATATTTATATCTAGACATTTCGCAGATTGCAGAAAGTTTATGCAGAATTTCGCAAAAAATTTTTGCAAGCTAAATAACATAATACCGTTCACCCCTACGAAATACTCATTCGCAGTTCTCATAAACGAGTACATTTATACGCCGTCTTAATTTACAAAATCTTCCAAATTTTGTTTGATGCTTGCAGCTTTTACGTAAGCTTCTCTTTATTTTTACCTTTTTGATTTTTGTCGGTGTTCACTGATTTTGTGTCAAATCTTACGATTTACACGTGATTAAGCATCAAAGCCAATTTACGCACGCTTATTCGAGCGAGCGAATAAAAGCTGAATAATAAACAAAAGGAGTTACACACATTCGCGGATAACATAATTTTTAAATACACTCAATTACCTCACATTCCTTTCGGTAGTTAGGAGGGAGATACTCACACAAGTTCTTGCGAAATGTTTACAAAATGTTTTTATTAAGGTTTCGCGTTTTAATCTCTCTCGCTGCACATACATTTCTTCAAAAGCGTTGTTAACCAAATTTGTTTTTGGTTTCTTGATATCGGTGCTCTGATTTGCACTCAGTGTATTTTGTTACGCAAAATTTATTTGATTACCTTTTCACTTTGGATTAAGTTGATTTCAGCTTATCTCGATTTCCTTTCGTGAATATTTTATACATTGCAATAATTGAATTGCCTTTCCAAATTGTATAAGTATTGATGTGAAATACATTTAATTTAATTAGAAATAAATATATTTATGGATGGCTTTAAAAAGCTCACTACTGTATCCGCAGATATGAAATTATTCAAATATAAAGATTAGATTTAACGGATATCTAACAACACTAATCAACACCTACACCTGAGATAAGGAAATACGTATGTATTGGTGAATTTTAAAAAAGAGTATGCTTCGATGCCTATCACAACTTAGTTTTTTCTTGAATAACCCTATTATTCCTCAATTTTACAAGCCAATATACTCATGAAGTACTTCCCTGATCGAGAATTTTACAGTCATTTCAGGATGGAGGATGACTGGAAAAGATAGAGAAATGAAAAATAAGAACAGCTAGAAAGTAATGGAAGTGATTTACTATAGATGAAACGATTGAGAGATATTAGAACGAAAGGGTGATCCATTTCGAGGTTCCAACTTTTTTAAATAAAAAACACAGAAATTCAAATTTAATGGAGAATGTTTGTTATCATTCGAAAGAACATTATTTGGCATTTATTTTTTTAAAGATTATCTCTTTCAAATGTAGGTCGCGGCTAAGTCTCAGATGGTCTATCCGTTGAGTCCAATTATGAATGACTCATTCGAGTATTTCGACTGGTAATTGACGAATAACAAACATGATGTTTTGCTCCAAGGCCTGCATAGAAGCGGGATTGACCACATAGCCTTTAAACTTTACATATACCCACAGGAAAAAGTCTAAATGTGTGATATCACGATCTCAAACGGTCAAAAACGCGAAGTTATCTGCTCACCGAAGTATGCTCTCAATAAATCTATTGATTGATGCGATGTATATTGATCAATTTGTGAACGTTGTTCTTTCCATGATGAAATACAAACAAATACTGAACAAAAATAACATTACAACTTGGATCGACTCACGCGCGATCTGATAAAAAATACTATTGAAACAAGTACCTCTACTTGGATCTCACTGTATCGAATGCGAGCTTTTCGTAATCTTAAAATATGGTGTTCCTCTAAGATTAATCTATTAATTGGGATTAAATTGTACTATATTATTTAAATGTCAAAATTTTTTTATAATCTCGCCACATGTTTCACACAATATTATAGTTTTGTTCACATAACGGTTGTTTGTGTCACCAAGAAATAAAAGAGTTAGATATGGGGTTATATATATATACAAATGATCAGAATGACGAGTGAAGTTGAAATCCGGATGTCTGTCCGTCCGTCTGTCCGTCTGTCTGTCTGTCCGTCTGTCCGTCTGTCCGTCTGTCAGTGCAAGCGATAACTTGAGTAAAAATTAAGATATTTTAATGAAACTTGTAATACATATTCCTTGGCACCCTGAGGAGATTGCTTTCGAATATGGGCAAAATCGGTCTACTGCCACGCCCACAAAATGACGAAAACCGAAAACCTGTAAAGTGTCATAACTAAGCCATAAATAAAGATATGAATATAAAATTTGGTACATAGGATTGCATTGGAAAGGAGCACATTTGGATGTACTTTTTTGAGAAAATTGGGCGTGACCCTGCCCCAAATAGGTTTTTTGTATATATCTTGCAAACCAATAAAGCAGTTGTTTCTTTTTATTTTCATTTCAGATCCCATATACTTCATTATAGGTAATCTACAATTAAGTGAGCGTATAGACTTCGGCATATTGTATCTTGGTGGTGAAACTAGGGAAATCGGTTCATGAATTACCCCAGTTCCCATATACTATTTATGATGATTTTCGTTATTCTATTGATCTTTATGCCGAATATATGCGTCGAATTGTGTTATCTTTATAAAATTACATCAATAAATTACGAGTTTATAAAATATTCGGTTGCACCCGAACTTAACCTTTCCTTACTTGTTTTTATTTGTAAATTATTATCTTCGAAGGGCGAAATCACTATTTTGTAGATCGTTAAAACTCTTCAGACAATGTATTAATCAAATAAATAATATATTTACTATATGTCGACAACATTAAACCACTGTATAGTAATTAGAACAGTAAGTTGTTTTAATTAGTCAAAAATCTATAAATTAGACCATTGAAGAAACAGAAAATCCATAATACACTCATATAGTACATCTCTATAGTGCGGTGGGTATTTAATGTTCGCTGCACTTGAAATTACATCTTCTTGCTTGTTTATTTTCATTTCTTTTATTTTCCTTTCATTTTTATTTGTGTACTTAGTTTTTCATTCATAAAACTTTTACATCTTACAACAGTAAGTAATTGCACTGTACAATGAAATCCACTCGCTGTAACAATATCATAGCGTCTTTTTTCTCTCTTATTGCAATTTTAATAAAATATTAACACCTCTCCAAACCGCATCCGCTCCTCACGGCTTGCCTTGACGTCTCCAGCTGACATATTATTCATTCCGCTGTTGTCATTTTTTGACTCATTTAATGTTAAACATCCTAGTGAACAAGCTTACGGACAAACTTTTACACAAATACTTATCCACAACGGCAATATATGTATATACATAAGCACTATATTCTTACAAATGTATATCACTAGGTCCGTGGTCGTAGTCCGACAGCAGTCTGTCTTTGCGCCTTCTTAGGTTAGCTGACTTTGTTGTATACAAGTTTCAATGTTTAATTTGAAGTTAAATTTGATGTTGTTAATTTTTTTCCTACTCTCCTACGCTGTACAACTATTTTATACCATCATTCGCCGGACGTGCTGTCTGCCATTGACTATCGCTGCTGCTGCCAGCTGCTGGTGTCTGTCGCCGCTTTTGCTTTCGGTTCTCCAACTTCCTAACTGCCTGGCGTCCAGCTTCCACTTCCACATCCGATTTCGCAGCAAGTTTATGGCCACTTGCAATTTTCTTATAACAATTTGTGTTGCTTTGCATATTATTTTACTCTTAGTTTTTTAGTTGTGTCTTCCGTTTTTCAACATTTACAAATGTTGATATTATTTTTGTTTAAACTTATGCCAACGTCGCTATTTGCTTATATACTTATGTTTTGAGTGGCCGAGACTTTGAGGCAAGCTGAAGTGGTTGCAATTCAATGGAAGAGTCAGCAAATAAACATCAATATGTATAGATATATAAACGAGTAGTACGATTTTACTGCGGTGCAGTGATTGAGTGGAAAACGAGTAATGAATATAGGTAAGCGGAAATAAGAAATATTTTATGAAAAATAATAAGAATTTATTTTATAACAATCCAAGTCAACTTGACATGGGTAGGTGAAACATAAATTTACCAAAGAAGATTGAGATTTTTATGGGAGGTATGTGCCAGTAGACAACATCAACGATTAGTCAAGAAAACGCAACGTCGTTCTCTGAACTCTATAAATACTTTCACTCAAAGCTGTACTTATAGTGTGCATAGTCAAGTGCATTACAAAATCAAATAAGCTAATTCGATGCCGCTTAATTGATCAATATGTCCCGATTTCATAACGATATATGTGAAAGTCCAAATCGATATAAATCGAATCAATCGGTATATAGAGGTTAAGGAAAACCATTGGCCGATTTAATGTGTTTTTTGCGTTGGAACTGAGAGATTGAATAAAATATACTTAATTTCAACAAGTTTCATTGTTCAGTTATGAAATAATCGTTTTTTTATTAAGATGAAATACTAATTTCGATTTGGAAAGTACAAAAACATTCAAAGTATTGGCCATTGGCTTTTACACATTTTGACCACCTCACTGTCAAGTTGTGGATACCATGCCAATAGAAACGTTTGTCTTTTGAACACTAATCAGAGACCCAAATTTGGATTTCTGCCTAGGAATCGAAGTGCTGCCCAGCCATTGTGTGTCCCATCGACCAAAACAAATGGTAATCAGAAGGGGCCAAGACTGGTGAATACAGCAGGTGGCATAAGAGCTCCTAGCCAAGTACTTTTATTGTGTCCTGAACCGAATTTGCCGTGTCTTCTTTTACGTTCTTCATTTCTCACATCAATCAATCATTATCTTTGATCCGTTAAAACCATCTTTTGAATGTTAATAATAAGTGAAATATCTAAATATTTACTCCAATTATCGATTGCGCAGTCACGGAAAGTCACTCCTACGAAAGTCGGTATTACGTAACCGGAACGGACTCGACGTTTTATCCGTCCAACTAGTGTCTACTCGGCAGTATTCCTATTGGGTATTTGCTGTCATTACAGCGAGAAAACCAACCAACAGAAATCCGGAAATCAGTTCTGAGAAAGCTTAACCTTTTTCCTCTCAGATCTCACTCAGTTCTAATCTTATAAACTTAGGTTGTATCATTAGCACAAAAACCAAAAAAATAAGCTTAGAAGAGAATGATAATATCTTTCTAAATAAGAAATCTAAGTCTAACATTAGCTGTCGAGCCACTCGTCACAGAATACTTCGATGTTGAAAGCACACTATCTTTTTATTTAAGTATCTAATTAGAGAAGAATTAATATGAGTAGAGCTCGTAGCTTTCTAATTTGTTAACGTATGCCGATAATAAGCCGGAAATGTTAAAAGTAAGATAAATGAAATATTAATGCAAATTTATAAACCAATTGCCATATACCAATTTTATTCCTTTATTTTCCATTTTCTTTAATATTTCTATATAATTAATATCCGGTTATCCATAAATATTTCCTTAAAATAATAGTATAATAAAAGATGTTGTTGTACAAAATCAAATTCGTAACTTTAAATATTAAATGCGCTTAAAATTTACATAAAACATGGAAAACTTATACTTCATTGAGCGAATCAAGTGGATTTTCCGAAGTTGTGGTGGTTCTCGGCTTTGGGGTAGTTGTTGTCGTAGTTGGATCTTCCCATCCCTTGACTACCAGTGCGTCGCCAAATACAGGTTTGAAGAATAAAACAAAACGTGAGTAACGACGAGCAGAATTCTGTAATAAAAAGATATTTGATTATGAACAAGAATACGCTTTAGAAAAAGTATTGGAAATATTATTTGTTATATTTTAGTTTGATATGTCAACCTGGAAAGTTTGAGATACATTTAAAAGATTTTTACATATTTGGAATTTATATTTGAAAGCAACAATTTCGGTAAAATGTATGCATAAATTTTACCAAAATTTTTAATATATATACCAGTATATACCAGTAACTTATTGTTGAATTATATCCATAAAATGTATGCAAAAATGTTACAAAAATTTATGTTGTACAAATAAATTCCATTAACCTAATAATCAGTTCATTTATGCTTGATTACAGAGGCTGTTAAAAAGCTTTTAGAAAGCTTAAAACCTTACTCAACTAACAGTTATTTTGCTGCAAATAAAGCTTTGCTTTATAAAGCTTTATGTTGAAAAGCTTGCTTTAGTAGTTTACATCGGCAGTAAAAAGCTAATTTTAACTTGAGCTTGCAAATTTAGTGGTGCCCTTATCTAACAACCGAGCTTAATTTGACGTCGGCATGCTTTTAATTTCATTTATAAACTTACCATAATAAGCCTTGAGAACGATTTGGATATGTTGGTCAAAGTTGCAAACGACTTGTTGAAAAGTTCTTCTGGAAAGTCCAAAGACACTTGCTTTCTATCGAATTCCGGTACGTCATCATATTTATTGTTAGAGTTACCAGTAGCTCGGGATGGACGTATTAGACGACTGGTTTTCAGCGATGTTAACTGAAAATATTGAAATGCAAAAAAAAAAAACAGATAATATAATATTAAAATGATTAAAAAGAAAAAGGGAGAAAGTAAATGAATGCAATCAAAGTAGCTGGTGAAATATGATAAAGTTAGAAAATATTTGGATATATAAAATTAATATCTGAAAATAAATACATATAAAACAATTGATGTTTGGGAGATTAACCGGATCAGAGATACAAATTCTCAATATAGTATGCGGCAGATTTATCAAATGAGACAATGGTTTCATAAATTTTTAATTACCAAAATTCGTTTAGACTCTGCAATGACTGACAACTGTTCTAATTGAATGGCATTGATTTTCATAGATTCTGATCGACTTAAAGAAAATATATACTTTATATTTCTCTTAAAAGTGCCTTTCCTTATCTAAATAATACTTGTAGGCACTGAAATCTGTTGATAGAAATAGGGCAATTATATAGGAGATTTATACCGTTCAATAGGCTTCCGCATAAAAATCATAGACCTCAACAATAGGTTAGATATTATATATGTTGCAATGACTTTATAAGGCAAAGGTCCACATAAAATCTTCCAAGTCAAATTAAATTTTCAAATTGTCGTATTTGCTGGAGATAGTAAATAGGGAATAAGAGCAAGAAATATCAGGGGGTTTTAATCCAAATGAAAGCTGAATATACATTTTACACTGAACAAACGTTGGAAAAACACAATAATATAATTTCTAGAATAATTGCAAGAAAATAGACTCGCTCCGTTGGCTAGTGGCCGCTGAAGTGTGTATGTTCTAATATCAATATGGAACTCTTGGGATTGCCGCGAGCCTGGTGGCGGAAGTATGGCTATAAATGTCGATAGAAATATAGATAGTCAATAGAATCTACTAGGCCGACCGAAGCGTTTGAGTTTTTATTGGGCATATCAATTCTATGTATGTATATAAATACATTTTAAAAAGCAAGGAAAGAAAAGACAATTTTCATCATAATTTTCTAAGTAATTTCTCTAACGATACGATTATTTATAGATTTTTTAAATCCATTTTTATAAGGAGATTTTAAGTTCCAAATTGTTAAATTAGAAACTAACTTTTTTATGAAAATTTTCAATGCCAAATATAGGTTCCAACAAAAGATATTCTAGAAAAGGGTATAGTATATTTATATATCTACCACCATCGGCCATGCCATTCGTTTAAAAAAATTATAAAATTTTGAGAAAATTAGTTTCCTTTTCCCTAGGATTATAAAAGATTCACTCAAATTAAAACTAATGGGTGCATGTATAAACATTTAGGAAAATATTTGTTTGTAAAATATATTATTTATAAAAAATCACTTGAAATAAATTATATAAAAACACGATTTTCAGAAAACCAAATATATATCGTATGATTTATTTAAATCCTGTACAATTATTTACAGTTATTAATGATATGGTTTTACAATCGTATGCAATGGGAACGTAAAAATACTTAAATTAAATTAAAAATAAAAAGAACAAAGAAAATATATAAGAAAAAAAATTTCGAATTTTTTGTTTTTGAAAATATACAAAATATCAAATCGACAATAATTCGCTTATAAGATAAAATAAATTGTTATACGGTACAGAGTTTAATGAGAGCTTAGTTGTAAGACAAAAAAGGATACATTATGTACATAGGTATGTAGAAAAAGAATACAAAATATTGATTTTGAAGTTTATATGGGTTATATTGTAGAAATTTTGTATATAAAATACGCATTTTTGCATGAGTATGTGTGCGCGCTTTGCCTTTGTACATGTGTTTAGTTATGTATGTGTGTGTCTCTCGATGAAAGTGCATTCTAAAATGTGTGTGGATCGATGTTTCAATAGCAGCGCATATTTGACAATAATTCTCTATTGAATTGTAGTATAGCCAGGGAAGGGTTTTTTAAGAATATATTTAAATATGTATATGTACATATTCGCATATGCCTCCATACATATATGAATATATATGTATTTTAGTTAACATCACAGCAGCCACTTGCAACTCCTTGCAACTAATAGCCAGCCTCGTCCGAATCTGGCGCGGCTGTGGTGCCACCACCAGCAGGACCAGCTGCAGAGCCTTGCAGAATTGGGCCAGAGAAGCCGAGGAACTTCGAGACAATATTGCCCAGTCCGGCATTTGGATTCGAATTGCCATTACCCGCTGAAGAACCGCTGAAAGCGGTGATTGTGGTCAACACGCCAGTGGTCAAATCGTTGGCAATATTGCCTAGGGTGCGTATTTTCGGTGAAACGACGGCGGTGACGAGCGTTTGGAAGTCCTTAATCGGTACGGGATTCTTAATGTCCCACTGCTTGTTCTTCTCGATGTTGGCGCGATCCAGCTGCTCGATGACGCGTGTTTTGGTGTCGAGGAAGTTGTCGATTTTCTGTGCAATGAAATTATTGTAGATATAAAATAAATTACAAATATTTGCTAAGTAAGGCTTACACCAAAGACAAATCCCAGCACGGCGTTTTTCGCTTCGAATGTCGCTTCGGGTAATTTTCTTTTATTGCGCTCAAGATCATCGCCTGAAACTGCCTGTAAAACCATAATCAGAAATTGTGTTAAATATTGCTTTAGAAAATCGCAATTCATTAAAAAAAATGCAGTTTGAACTCACATGGCTCAATTTCTTTGCTAAATTGTGTGTTTGTGTATGTAAGGCTTATGCTTTCATAAATTGCAAAAAAACCTGTCAATTGCAAATCACTAAAAACAAAGCGCAGATATATTTGCCATAAAATCGCCGACATTTGCACTTTGATACAGCCATAAATACATGTCTTTAATGGCCGCTAAAAATATGCAAGTGGCAACACAATTGACCTAGCCAAGTATCAAGCGAATAAGGTCGTTGCACAATTTCGCAAATACTGTTGAAATATTGATTTAATCAATGCAAAAACTTTTGCAGCAATTTTCAGCTATTATGCAGCTCAAATTGTATAATATTAAGCTAACTAAATATGCATGCAGTTCAAAGTTCGTGAAGTTGAGTTAGTTATTTTTTCCTATTCAATAAATCGGCAATTATCGTTAGATAGCACCAAAGTGACCACTAACCCACCACTTGGCTTAATGCATACGGTGAGTGACCGATTTATAGTTTGACTGTGTCATATCACCTATAGCAGCGCTACAAAAATCCGGTTTCAAGTTTACATTCATTTCAAAAAACAAACAAACCATGATCTGTGCATAATCTTGTTTAAGCGTGTTTTTTTTGTAATTTGTTTCAATCTTAGATATGTGTTTTTTTCTCGATCCATCTCTTATAATATGCGCTACTCGCGTTCGACTTGACCCAGTTAAAATATAAATAATTGCACAAGCGGCAAGAAATACTATATGATATGAAACAAAAATGCGAAACAGAAACATGATATTTGCTAATTTTTGAAAACATATTATCTTATTGCCCAACAAATTAGCAGTGTCATAAAGTTTTAGTTAAGACAAAAGCAGCGCTCAGTAATTATTGGTGCCTCAATCATGTAATTATTTATCATGGTGTGGAGAGTAGAGTATAAAGCGCGTATGCCACAATCTCTCATTGTCTTCTATAAAACTGGTTACGATCAAAATAAAATATAAATAGAACAAATATAAGCATTAATTAAGTCTAAGCTAAAGCTAACTTGTCATTGTATATAGTTAAAAATGGGTGCTTCCATATAGTTAGAATTAGAATTTAATAATCAACTCATTTGTACTGCTTTGTTTAAACTCTGAATTAATTTTGAAGGTTACGCAGTCAACTTTATTGGCATTGAAATTTTTTATTACAAAAGATTACATTTTTTAAATATTTCAATTGCATTTTCAACAAATTCCAAAGCATTGCTAAAAGCTGTTGACTTATTAATCGATGGTTAACATAACAAATTATATTTTCCATAAATTAAAAATGTTTCGATTAACTGTTGACTACAGTTGAACTTAAGCACCTTGACTTAGTAAATTGAATTTAATTTGTCAAGATTTGTTTAATTCAATTGTGACACAGCTGTTGACACTTGAAGTCTGCTAGTTTAGTTCTATCATTACATGAGACTGTAAAGGCGTCTTTCGTTAAGCGTGAAACTTGTTTTCAAATCAAAAGTATTCAACGAAATTAATTTTGTAAAGCAAATGAATAATACGTTACATTACAATTACGTTCAGTTGAGTTGTACAATGATTAGACAACTATTATATAAAATCAAGGCTTATGCAGTAGAAACGATAGTATGTTGTATATGTATATTGAAACATTTTAGCTCAGTACAAATTTTGAAATCAACCTTACTTGTTTCTGAAGATAAATTAAATAATAATAATTAGTGTTGCCTACATCTTGGCGCATCGATTATTAAAACACGATACCTTATTCAAATATAATAGTACAATTAGTTGGAACAATTAAGACATTAATTAAGTCATCGTAATTAATTAAGCTCCAACAATAAATATTTGTGGTATGTTAAAAACTATCCAGTAAATAAGATGGATAACAATTATTGGTTTAATTGTTCAAAAATATTTATAATACTTTTTATTTTTAATTTCGTAATTAACAATATACTAAGTAAACTTAATTTGTGAAAAATACACATATTACATATTTTATATATACGAGTATATATATATATATCTTTCTCTTTAGTGTTTTTCAGAAATCTATAGTCGAAATTATTGATTTAAGAGCAGATTTTTCAAATGGGTATATAAACACTATAAATATTCAGCGGTATGATATTTTCTGCCGAGAACCCACCAACATGAATTTCTTATATTTTAGATTATTAATTAGAGACTTTGAACTGGCAACAAAATATAGGTATATACTTAGAAAGTAGAATAAACAAGAGATGACCTTTAAACTTCAAACAAAATGCGTAAAATCGAGTTTGAAAGGCACTGCGAAGGCTACAAAAGCTTTCAGCATATGAATCCAATAAACATTGCCAACAATTACATCTATAATTGCAGTTTGTAAAAAAACAAATTAAAAATTTTAGCACCAAACATTAAAAGGCAACTAAAACTAACTGCTATATAGAATACATAAAATACTATAAATTGTTTATATTGTATACATTTTTTCACTCTCAACAGCAGCCAATAATTAACTAGTTTTAATTGTAGCCGAGAGGAGTTAACGGTATTATTTTTTTCACATTTAATATACTAGTTGAGTGCAGAATGCTTTTATAAAGAAAAAATAAAAAAATTTAGAAGTTCAAAGCATGTCCAAACTTAATATGTGAGACGTAATAGAAGAAGTGACATGGCGTATACGCAACAGAAATGTTAATAGAATTACTTAAAAAAAAAATTTAGAAGTTCAAAGCATGTCCAAACTTAATATGTGAGACGTAATAGAAGAAGTGACATGGCGTATACGCAACATAAATGTTAATAGAATTACTTAACAGTTACTTTTGGATTGTTAAATATAAGCTAAGCTTTTATTATCAATTATGCAGTAAAATTTCCAGTAAAAAATACAAGTTTAAGTAATTAAACTCAAAATTTAGAGTTTGCGATTATTTCATACTCAAAAAGCAAGTTACTATTTTAATTTTAATTTTTTATATCCCACATTTTTAGTTCAGCGCATTTTTCGCTTTTTCATGATACCTGTCTTCGCTACAACGGTTTCGTTGCTTTACCACTCTGTGGGAGTTTATTGCTGCCCAGTGCGTCATCATGAAATGAAATTGCATAATAATTTCTTATAATATTTGTGCCAGCCGATTTTTGTTTTCCTTTTTAATTCAACATCTTAATGTGTATGTGAGCTTTTCGGCTCTCGCATGGTCTCAAGCATGCGCTTGAATAATATTACACTCAACAGGTCTACGCTTCTGCGCTCTTCACGCTTCTTTCTTTTACACACTCTTCTTTCTTCGCTCTTCTTTCACTTTCCATTTCGTATGTATGCATGTACCACAGACATATTTGCTATGTTGCTCTTTACTATTTGGTTTTCATTTTCGTATTTTCGTATTTGTTGTCATAGGTCGCTTTTGATGGCTTGGTGTCGTGGTTGCGCACATCGATGGTCAGCTCAACGCTTGGACACTTGTTTACATAGCTACACACGTAACAACAACAAATCACCGTGGATACCTTTGCTAGCTTTAATTTGATGTCGTTCAGTTTGTTAGTTGGTGTGAGAAATATTTTAGTTTTTCAATGTTGAATTAAAAATTTAAATTTCAAAGCATTCATGTCATTTTGTCTTGCTCTTCTTTTATTATTATCAGTACATATATAAGTGTGCGTCAAGGTCGTGCGTGAGTTGTAAAGTTTTTTTTTTCATTTTTTATAATTGTAGGTATGTCATTTTTACTGTTTTCACCCATATATTGGCATAGTGCATATTTATTTTGCTTGTTGTTGTGGTTTTTTGTGCTTGACCAACAAGTGTTAATGACTTTTATGATTGATTTTCGTATGTGATTCAATATTTTGTTTTATTATCGTACATTTCCATGCATTCATACACGTACGTACGTGACTTTCATATGTGTACTTAGTTAAAATGATTTATTTACGAGTCTGCCATAAATTTGATTTTAGCGGTGATTGCGAAATGCAATGACTAAAAACATTTTGGCGGCAATAGAAACCATGCGGGCGGTATATAAACACTGCTGTGCATTAAAACTAAAAATGTCTACCGAAAATTATGAGAAAATACTTATCGAAAATACTAGCAGAGCATACAAATTAACTTTTATTATTAAAAAAATGTTAAATATAAATTAAATGCATAACGGCGGTAAAAAGCTGCGCTAATAATATACAAAGCGTGCTTAAAATTTTGAATTGTTTTTATAAGAGAGAGCCATTCGAATTGAATGTTCATGGTTTGAAGTTAGACCTAACCTTCAAAAAGCACGTGTAAAAAATCACAGCTATCGAGGTTTGCCAAGTTCATATGAAGACCATAGACTAACGTCCACAATAGATTTTTATGAAAGAAAATATTAAAAAAGTCCAGAGAATAAGTTTAGTTGAACATCATCATCGAGACAACATACGATTGAAAGATATCAATGCAATATTTTTCTCTGAGCGGAGAATATGCCAATACCCTGAGAACTGTTTTGAATGAAAAAAGAAATTTTTAACACAAAATTATAAGTTCAGTTTTTCAGTGGTATATCGATAACATCTATGTTCAATAATATTACAAAATCGATATTCTTTGAAACGATGTGGCCTTTCCGTCAATTTAATACCAGTAAGATTGGATATATCTATTACAAAAAAATTCCGGCGATCAATTTGTAGACCTAACAACACTTGGTTGGGTATTTATTTTTTTTTTTTTTGTAACTTACATGACATTACGATTTTTGAGGCAAACTGCAAAAACATAATAATAATTTGTATGCTTATGATTCCATCTCTCGAAAAAATAGTCCAATACTCTGAGTACAAGAATCGATTTTGTCGTAGAGCCTTAGACTTAATGACATTATAACATCCAGATTTTTAAAATAATCTGCAGAACAGAAAATATTGATCCAACAATTTCCAATTCTTCTTTTGACAACTTTGAGAAGGTTACAAGTTGTTCGCTTTATTTAAATTATGAAATTCTATTCATGAATAGAATTTTTAAAAATTGAGTTTTTGAAAATACACCACTACACTAGAATATGCTTTGCAATTAAGTACTTGCGCTTGCCTTAGATGTTCTTTGATTCCCCTTTAAAAGAACAAACCTAGAATTTTTACAAATCTATCAATCAAAATATGCATTAGATTATATTTAATAAAAACTGAATAAGTACGAAACAGTAACACTTGTCTTTTAATATATCTGTGACTCTAGTTAAAGCTGTTTGATAAACTAATTTCGCAGTTAAACATTTATATACAGATATATTGAATGAAATAATTTTAATAATTACATTGGGTTGGTTCAATACACTGTTCATAAAATAAAAATGTATAATTTTAAAAATTCGAATTTTTTCAGCCAACACTTTGAAGACATCAAAAAGTGAAAGAAAGTAAAAATGGCACTCCTTTCACGAAATCTCATGTAAAGCATGAACAAAATAATGACAGTGCACTAAACACTGTAACAATGTAAATTAAAGATTTTACTTCCTGCAGTGCAAATAATGAGTGCTACACAGTATATATATACACTTGTATATAAGGTACTTATATATTTACAAATACATGTAAATTTGTGCTTGCAATTGTAACTATTCGTCAGCAGTAAACCACCAGCTAAGCGTTTCCTTCTTTTTCAATCAAACATACACGCTGACACGGACAAAGGCAAACCATTCATCTAAATAACCCCACTGTACAACAATACCAACAATTTTTAAGCAAAATTGAATACATATGCACTTTGTGGCACACCAACAAATAGCCACAGTGTAAGCTGTTGAAAAACCAGTTGTGGCAGTCCACAAAAATATGGTCAGCTGCTGCGGCACTTGCCACGAGGCAAGCTTGTTGCATGATGATGCTGCATAACGAATTGCTGCAGCAATATTTTTCGCCACTTAATTTTCTTTCTACAATTAACAACTAGCGTATATTACCTCAGCATTTATAGGATTCAAATCGCTATTGATTGCATCCGCACTATCCGCCTCCAGTGAGAGCAGATCATCAGGTTGACGTTTGACACGCAAAGCAGGCACCGCCAGACTAGTCTGACAGATGATAAAGACGAGGAAAAGACCCAAACTGCACCGAAGTGACTGCATTTTTTGGCTGTTTATGTTTGGTTTACTAGACGTTGTTATGTCAGAGGGATGAGTGAGTATTTCTGCAGGTGAAGAGAGGGAGTTGAAGAGAATCTGGAAAGATAGTTAAGAATTTAATATTTTATACTTTAATATACTAGTAAAGAGCTTTAAATAGATTGAGGCTTACACCATATGAACAAGAATATTGAATATATGTATATTCATTTGTTTTTTGAAAAACATAATATGGTGCAAGTTTTCTTCTGATATATATATATACAATTATTATATTTACTGAAAGATAAAAATAATATAAGTGTATATTTTAAAGTGGCTTAAGTCGACTTAAGTTAGGATAAGTATTGTTTAAGCATAAAGTCTCAAAGTTTCAGTTTCAGTCTCAAAGTTGTGTTTTGAGTCAGTTGGACAGTATTGCAATAAAAAACCCTCAGTAACTTAAATTCATTTAAGCTATTTCTACTTTTAACCACTCATATATAATCTAGAACAATTAAGCTAAAGTTAATAGAAAGGTTCAAATTTAATTTATTTTACACAATTAATAAGATTAGAAGTGGAGATTATTTAACAATTTTTTTCTCCAAAACTACAGCAATAATACAAATATTATGTATGATCTATTGTTCTTTAAGCTTACAATTTCTATTGAAAATGGCTAAATAGAAAAGTGAAGAACAAAAGGATAAGTGAAGATAAAGAGAAACTAGAGTTTATATACATTTATTACCTACAGCCCATAGATTCTACATACATTATTTTTTTCAACGATTATAGAGAAAGTTCTTAGGCTGTTACAGAACAAATCTGTAGGAACTACGGAGAGTCTCTACAACGTATTATGTATATTACTTATATAAAGCGCTCGCTAAATTAACTATTTAGTTACTTATAACGCAAGTTCAGTAATAATTTTGTAAAACATACGTAAGATATCCGTAATACGACGAGGGAACACAACTTGATATAATTATTTATCAGATTAAGTGAATTTTTCGCTTTAAAAACTAATTTTAAACACTTTTTAATGAAGATAACAATGGTACTAACATAAAATTTCGTTCTTCAATTTCACTTTTCTACATACATATATATCTTCACCAGATATTAAAGCCTAAATTTATTTCCAACAACTATGATAGTACTTCAGAAGCGTTATAAATTTGAAATTCAAAAGCAATTATTTTATTTTTTTTTCAAGCAAAAAGCCTACAATTCAAATATGCATTGCATTCCAGCTTAAAGAAAAGAAAACCCACAAATGCAAATAATGCAAAATTGGAAACAATGAAATGTTTGTATGAACTTAAACTCGTACCACAATATCGAAGCACACTCAACTCGTCGGCACAACGGACAGCTACGGCAACACTAGCGTTATAACAGGACGCACACGATATTAGCGCGTTCACTAACTTTAAGCAAATGACTGCAGACGAAAGCAACTTCGGTGATTTAGCAGTGGCCAAAAATCGCTTACAACAGCCCCCAAACACCAGGCACAACAACAATAGTGCATACCTTGAAGGCAAGTTAGTCGGCCAAGAGCCGAAACGGTGCAAGCGCCAACTCAGTTTTGGTGTGATACTTTTGTATGTATGTATTGTACTCATTTGTTGTTGTGAGTGCGCATGTGTATCGATGGCCGCTTACATTGGTAGCTGATGTTGGTTGGCAATTGGCAGCCTGTTTTCGGTTATTGGTGGCTGGCAGTAGCTGGCGCAGTTTTAGTAGCGCTTTACATTGTCTGTCTGCAAGGCGTCCAAGAGGAACACGAATGTGCAGAAGAGTAAAACGCAGACTTAACTTACCATGGGTGGATAAGCAAACGCGCTTGCAAGTTGCTTGCTGCGGAGGAAGGAGGTGTGCAGTCATAGTCTCAATTGCAAGGTATTTGCAAGCGGATTATAGGTGAGTTGAAGCGTATCAAATAAAGAGCGGTGAAGCGTTGTTAAAAGAGCGCCAGTAGGTTGTGAAAAAATATCAAAAATGCAGCAACAGTAAAAAATAGTGCTCAGAAAAGTCACACCGATATGCTTACAGCCACACTTAAAGACGCTCTTCATTCGTTTTTTGTCTGAAGCAGTAGTCGTGTTTTGCGCATGCGCAACGCTCACAACTCATTTTAGTTGCTTTACACTAGCAGAGAACGGCACGAGCTATTCGACTCAAGAGCGTTACGGTTTGCTGAGCTCACTCATTGATCACTCGTGGTCAGCTTGCTGGTGTTGGAAGAGTATGTTGTTAATTGGTTAAACCAATTTTTTAGTTTATTTGCTGCAGAGTATTGCCAAAGCGTATGAAAGTACATACTTCAATTATTCAATGTTTTATATATAATTTTTTAATGTAAGTATCATTTATTTTTTTAATCACTTATCTCTGTGAAAAATACATACATATTTATTTCACTCGCTATTAAAATAATGTTTCTCCTTTCCTAACTCCAAATGAAATCATAATGGCCAACAGTACTCAATTTTGTAGGAATATATCGGTTATTTTAAATTGCTGGGTATCTGTTTACTTATACGATGAATGCTTACACCTAACTAGTCGATACTAAAATAGGTCCTTTTTTCAAAATAGACCTCTGCCCAAGTGATACAATTCTGCCATCCTTTCCAATACCGAAAGATCGGTGTTCAAGCAACAAAATATTCCATCAGCGATAAGTTCTTTTGATATCATTAATTCAAATTAATTCAGTAATTCAAATTAGTTTTTGTAATCTGTTTTTATATTTTCGTTTAGAACATGCTTTATTTAGTTGAGCTTTAAAAAATAGTATTAACTAAATACTAATTTTGCAATAAATAAATGTTTTCAATATAAAGGGTGATCCATTTTAAGGTTTCTTATTTTTTAAAGAGAAAAACACAGAATATTCTAATTTAATGGGGAATGTTTATTAACATTCGAAAGTACATTCTTTGGCATTTTTTTTTAAGATTATCTCTTTCAAATGGTGGCCGCAGCTACGTCTCAGATGGTCCATTCGTTGATTTCCAAGTGGCATCGTCTTATTGAAACCAAATGTACGCAAAGATCAAAAGCTTAAATTTCAGGTTATTGTGGCGCGATAACGGTCGTCATTGACAGTTACATTCTCACCGCCATCATTTTTGAAGAAATATGGACCGTTGATTCCACCGCCACATACACCACACCAAATCGTTTTTTTTTTTTGGATGAAATGGCGACTCTTGAGTCTCTCTCTTCTCTGTCCCAAATGTGGCAATTTTGCTTGTTTACATACCCATCGACCCAGAAATGTGCTGCCAAAAATTTGGCTCGAAAACGTCGGATCTTCTTAAAACTTTTCAAGAGCTCATAGAGCGAAGCTATGTCGCTTGGGAAGGTCGAGTGGTTTCAATTCTTGCACAAGCGGTACAAGTTATCAATTTAAAATCTCGACGTAAAATGCGCTAAGTCGTTCCATCCGTCAATCCGAGTTGTTGTCTTCGCTTACACTCTCAGCTACGGCTGCTATATTTTCTTCACTGTGTGCTGGACGTGGTCTAATGGTCCAATAATGAATGGTGGGTCTCAAGATAGTACGCTCAGTAGACCGATTAAGTTGAATGCACTAAACTCATTCTTTACAGAACATGAATTTTCGTAATAAAGTTGAACAAATTGTAAACGTTGTTCAGGCGTAAGTGTTGTATCCGCCTATTTTCTTTGATGTCGGTTTTTGATTAGAAACGCCAATGTGCCCCGAAAACTCTTACCATGGATT
Organism: Zeugodacus cucurbitae; assembly: GCF_028554725.1. Classification (NCBI taxonomy): domain Eukaryota; kingdom Metazoa; phylum Arthropoda; class Insecta; order Diptera; family Tephritidae; genus Zeugodacus; species Zeugodacus cucurbitae. The sequence continues at coordinate 32,558,906 of NC_071670.1, forward strand.
ATTTGGGTAAATTCAACGATGAGACTAAATTAAAAAGCCTGTCAATAAACGAATATTAAACAGAGAGTAGAATTTTAACCAAAATAGGACAAGATATTAATCAACATAAATCGGTATAAACTGAATCAATTCGCAATACTTTAATGAATATAAACAGTTCGAGAAAAGACAGTAAAATTTACTGTAGAATACCGAAACGTAAAACCTCTTCAGTTCAAATATGGAAAATATGACAAATAGATGGACGCACACAAAAGAAAGAAGATAGAATATTCTTTTAACTTAAAAAAAAATATTGGGGAGACATGATGGTAATAACGAGAATTTTATTGTTCATCTCACATATTTCTATTGGGTAACAACAATACTGGTTTCTTTCTATAAATATCATATGTGATATCAAAAGTTTTGCTCAACTCTATTTTGTGGGTAACTTATGCAAATTTATAGGGTCTAAGAGTCCATGGCTTGCGCTACATTTCATCTGTCACGGGAAAACAAAGTTCATATTTAAACATTTGCAATTGCACTTGTTGACTTAGTAGGTTACCATTTTTTATACAGTAATTACAGTATTTCATAATTTTCACAAGAAGAACGAAAATAATTACACATTTTAATTACAACAATCAATGTCTGTTTTTCGAATGACACTGATTACCTGCCGCTTGTTTGCCTCAATACCACAGTAGATTATCACCTTTGGACAATATTTGTAACAATGCAAACCGGACTGACGATTTACTTGTGTTTGTATGCGTATTAGCGCGTAGTATTTTATAAAAACTACTTTAAAAGTGCTGCACAAAAAGTATCTCCACTGCATGCAGTTGGTTTTTAAGAGTTATGTGCTAATGCTAAAAATAAATAAATTGCTCAAGTTCTGAGCAAAAATAGGCATTGCATTTATGCTGCAATTATATATATATAAGAACATTTAAATTTTACGACAGCGTTTAGTAGCACTTACGACAGGCAGCTCCAAAAGTTAAAGTTCAAATTATATCGAGAGCGATAATAATGTTCTCCCAACATTTTGCATATAAAAATTGTGGCAACATAGATTTTTCTCAAAACTAGGCCCAGTCTAGACTTCTGCTTCGACCAGACTCTTTTTTCGTTATAATTTGAAATCAGCGCCATCTTGCGAACTAAATCCTTAAACTGTATAAACTTTGCTTAGAAATAAACTTCAACTGCATCTTCCTAATTAATAAATGTATTACAAAATACCTATAATACTGCTAATAATAGATTTAAGTCCCCATAATAAATTGTTTTCTTACGCATGCACCTAAAATCACTAAAAATTTCAAAAAAGCTTAATTTTTTTCACTCTACACAGATATTAAAATAAACACTCAATTATTTAAGCAAAACAAAAACAAATTAAAACATATTTAATAACATCAAGCAATTAATATACCCGCAAATTTGAAGTGTAAATGTGTATGTATGTATTTCCAATAATTTTAAATGCAATTAAAACTTTGACGCCAAACAACATTACATACAAAATACTTTAAGTCCTTGCCACATTCAAGCTGCTTAAGTCATTGAGGCTAATTGATTAGTATCACTAAGGCGGCAACCAAACCAACAACAGTTGTACTATGTAATCGGCGCATAGAACCTTCACCTTTGATTCGGCATACATTTTTATTTGCTGTATGGCCTATGTTAAAACTAAAGACAAATGAATATAGACCCATATGGTATAAGTATGTATATATGTACATACTTGTATCATATTTCTTATAGAATACAATTAGTCTGTTATTAGATCTCCAAGGTGGATTTTAATAAGTCATATTACACACACCCAGTAGGATTTCGTTAAAAATAGAAATGATGAGACTAGAACATTATCTTGGCGAATGCTCAGCCTTCTGTCGGTTAACAAGAGATACTTTCTACAGCTCCCAATATTACAACCGAAGAGGAATTATAAAAAATTGAGAAGTTTCGTCAAATCGCTTGAGTTGTTTAGTTGACGCTTATTATCATACCTTTGGGGAGCACAATAGGCCTAATGATGGCCTAGATGCGGGCAGTTGCAGTCAGGCTCTCTTTCCCTTCTTTTTCGAACAACCAAACAATATTTTTAGTTCCCAACAATTTTTGTAATTGTATCACCGTATAATAATTTGAACGATCGGCATTATATTTTATTTCTCGATTAATTCTAGTTTATTCAATATAACCCGAACCGCTGACCTTGTCTTATAAAATTTCTTACAGTTCCAGGCTCGCATTTGGAACCTTAAGACGCAACAAAGGAGTATAAAATACTTTATATCAATAATAATAGGTTATCTCCCTTCCGCCTTTTTGTCTTTTGAATTTCGAGGCTATGCATAAAGCGCTACAGAGCTCGTATCTGGCAATACTATACATCTTTGAAAGGTCTTGACATAACCTACAAAACGACGATATGCATGCGTTCAACAGTTATAGACGTGTAAACATGGAGTTCACTAACGCCAAAGTTCGCGCTATTTTAAAGTTTTCCTTCGTTAAATGCAATACGTTTCGTGAGAATAATGATGTTTTGGGGGATGGTAGTCTATCACTTCGAACTATATAATATATATATATATATATATATAGTATATAAATATGAATATTGAAATCATGGAAAACATCGAGTTAGACCTGCATGTGGCATCTCGTGACATCACCCAGGAGAAGGCTGGATACACAAAAAAGCTTGAAGTTTGGGTGCCGCGTGATTTGACGCAAAAAAACCGAACTCGAGCCATTTTTGAAGCGGATAGTGACTGGCGACGAAAAATGGATCACTTACGACAATATCAAGCGAAAACGGTCGTAGTAGAAGGCCGGTCAGTCGTAACAAACATTGTCCAGGCCAGGAAGGTTTTGCAGTATGTTTGGTAGGACTGCAAGGGAATCATCCACTATGAGCTGCTTCCATATGACCAGACCAAACGAAAGCGGAAGGGAGATATTTGCCAACCTAATATATGGATAAATACGTTTGAATATTTCCAAGCGGTTATATGGATAAATTATAGCGAAGCCTTTGGACAGACCAAATTAGCCTTGAATATCGGCTACTTAATCTTACTCTTTTTAGATACAATTGTTTCAATATTTACTTCTATGTTTTAATTTCACTTGAAAAATGTGTTCAACTGTTCAAAAAGAGAGACAACGGAAATGGCCTTTTGATTATTTTGTTGTTAAGTCCATAAAAGTAAAAGACGTTTTTGTATATACCACCTTCAATTCGAAGATACCTAATTTCTTCGCATTCAACCGCAATGGTGATCAACAGCCAACATTAAAAAGAGTCGACTAGGTGTTGGCTAACCACGCCTAAACGGTTAAACCATCAAACCAAACGCATGGCAGTGAGGAAGGTTTGAAGCAGATTTCACACGCCCATGCAATTTCGTGATATTATAATTTAGTGACGATATGAATTTGCATAATTTCGAAAAAAAGAATTGCAAAAGATGAACCATATTAGAGCATCGAGCCAATTGCTATAAAATTTTATATCTGCAATGGAGATAATAACTATCTATAAGCTATATAAGACCATCGGTATGTCCCGCTCTACTCGTCAAAATGAAAAACATTTTACCATTAAAACTGAGAACCAGATTAAGCTCATTGAAATGACTTGTTAAAACCCACAATTTCTACCTTGTTTTATGAATACTTTGGTAGATTTTAATATAGGTAAAGAAATTCCTAGATGACTTTCAAACAAGCTGTCAAAGTAAACACATGGGTTTGAGATTTATCCTCAGTATAATGCAAACTACCATAGAAATGCCTTAATGGATAGACATATGTAAAAGAAAAGTTACTGAATTTGGGATATGTCCCAGAGGTTGTCGTATATTACTTCTATAAGGTATATGCAACATAAATGACTAATATAAACCGCAAAAAAATCAAAAACGAACTGTATCAGTTCCCAGACCAAACACAAACCTTTACACATTAAAATATAAAAAATAATTACAAAATATGTTGACGACAGCAGCTAGGGCATTAGCGGGGCTTACCGATGCATATATGTATGTAAGTTTTACCATCTAACAACGAAAACAAAAATTAAACAAGAAACCGGTAATGGTCTCAAGGTCGTTGAGCAAATGAGTTAATTGAGTGAATGTGCGTACGCACAAATGTGCATGTGACTGCGTGTGTGTGCGGCAGATGGTAAAACTGATAGCGATGTTGGTCGGTTTTGTGTATATACGATTACCTCAATTTCGTCGAAATGATGTCTCTCACGATGCCTGTAAAGCGAAAGCATGGCAATTGGTGAAATACATTAAGTGACACTTTGAACTGGAGCAACAGAGATTAAACTGGAAAACACAGCTACTATATAGTAGATATATGTATGTATAAGGGCGTAAAAGTGTGTCAATTACTTCGTTTTTGCTCACCTTTCTTATTTGGTAATTTTCCGCTCTTAGTTAACAAGTCTAAAACTTGTGGTATTTTAGGGGAATATCAAAACATTAACACCACCTTTATGTTTTCTACAAATTATGTATAAATTTTTGGGTTATAAGCAACAAAAAAATAAAAATGTTAACCTAAATGTTTCAGCATTAAATGTCAGCTCGTTGTTTGACAACTCAATTTTCATGTCATTATGAATTTTTAATTGGAGTCCAGAAAGTGTTGATGTTTTCAACAGTTTAAGTTTCAAACCACGAATCACCACACAATCTGCTTGGAACCTGACAACATGGCACACTAACATAGGGTCCATTTGAGCAATAAGTAATAATTCCGAATAATTGAGTAATTGGGGGACCCTGAGGAAAGAAGTGACAGAGGAAATAACAATAACGATTGCCAGATTGTAACCGAAATGCGTTTTACTTTTTCTAAGGTAGATTGTAATTTCAATGAAGAAACGAGTTCCGACACAAGTTAATAACACCAAGCTTAGTGTGATTAGTGCGTAGATCCGGATCTTGTCGCCGACCAAAACCATACATTTATGACATATGTTTCTACGACCAAAATAAGAGAAATTTCGAAAGTATTTCTGCCCTACAGGAACTTCGCAAAGTCGAACAATAATTAAGAATCCCCTGCAAAGGGATCCTTTGAGATGATTGGATCCATACTCCCACATAGGGCCCTCATATGTGAACTTTGAATCGGAATCGTTTTGATTGTTTGTGTGTTTCCTTCACTCCACAAGTTCTCACTATTTCAAACTATCCAAACACTATTTCACTATTTATTTCACTATATTATAACACTATTTCACTATCCAAACTATTTCCAACAAAAATTTTGTATGCTTAAACACACTTACTACAAAAGATATGCGCTCCTTACATAGTAATATAAAATGATATACAATTGATTCTACGTTAATTATGTTTTGGCAATAAATAAGTGACATGATATATGATTGCACTTTCAGTGTCCTGAAGCAACTTATACTTCTGCTCTTAACACCTGCCTGTGGTATGAAAAGGAGTATTACTGGCTGTGGTTACATTGAATGACCTTGAATTGCCTCTCACATTTCATCCTACTGCCTCAGTGGCCGCGCAAGCCCATTAGCCCTGTCTAAATAAATGAATGATATGTCACTAAATATTTGCGCTTCAACCACTCATTTTTAATTAAAACTATATCTTGATTTTATGTACCCTTCATTTCATTTTCATTTAATTTATTACTGCTTCAAAAAATGTATGCAAAAATGTTGCTCTTGAAGTGTCAATGCAATAAACCATTTTTGCATTTTATTTATTTAGTACATCAGCTCAGTTTTAGGAAAGAGCTTTTGTATTAAGTTTGCGAAAATGCCATTCGCAAATCAACGCTGTCCTTCATCTAACAAATTTGCACTATTGCGAAACTACGCTTTTAACAAAATGCAGATGTTAGCTAATACTTTATATCTATCAAAGATCTACCCACGCTTTACCGCTTCTATGTTTTGCTTGTGTTATTTATTTGCGGTTTTTCTATTGCACATTTCGTAAATGACAACGCTAAATTAATTAACAGCAATAAAATTAGTAATGCTATTTGCTTAAATTAAGGCCTTTTGTCAATGCAAATAAATCCAAATAATTCTCGTGGCAGATGTTGATGACTTGTGCCTGCAGTAAATCAACAGAAGATATTTCTATATTTTTTTAAGATATTAAAATTTATTGAAATTCGGAAATTTGGAACAATGGAATAATAATCAAATTACGCAATCTCTTGACAAACCGCTCGAATGAATTTATACACTCAATATCCCTCTATGCTATTACATGGACTGAAAAGTGTTTGCTGGCATGACTGATTTGTCGCCACAAACTAAACATCTCCATTCTTCTCTTAAAGTACAAACTTTAACTAGAATACTGTAAAAGTTTGATGATATTTCATCCAATCAATATCCCCTTATTGGTTCTACAACTACGTCATCTCTGATATTTTTATTTACAATGACAATATATGTAGTAGGACCAGAAAACGTTGTGAAATGGTTTTGGGGTACCTTAAAAGTAAATTTAATTTAAGGTTTGCACTTGATGGATGCAATGACTAATCGGAGTTAATGCACCGAGTATAACCTGGTTAATGGTTGTTGCTCAGTAAAAACAAAAGGATTCGAAAATGAACAGTCTTCCGACAAAATTAAAAAAAAATATATTTTTAGATCCTCATTAAATTATTTTCATATCATATTACTGTGTGTTATATGATCGATTGGACGTGGATATCAAAGTTATGATTCTACTTTGTTAAGCCAAAGACTTCTCAGTCTATGTTTGCTTTGAAACCAATATGATGTACGTGAAGTAGAGGCAGGAAATTCTTTTTTCCTCCGTTTGCGAAGTTATTGCTGGTGTTAAAATCCACGAATTAAAAATTTATTTTTTGCCAATATTTTAAAACAACACGATAACATGTAACGGACATTTATTGGCCTTGGAACTTCTTTACAGACATAACGAATGCTAAACGAATTGGAAACTGTAGCCTTCTGAATATCGTAGATTCTGACGGTTTCATTGGAATAATTCTCCTTTAGACTTTCCAGTCAAAATTTATTTCTTCAATTATTCTTCCTTGTGATCTTTTGGTTGACCAAACGTGTACCATTGCATAATCGAGGTGGATTCCATCATTTTTGCTGCCAAAATCGTCCAGTTGCTGAACCAGTTATGATCCAAGTTTTTTTTTATATGCTTGAGAGAATTCTCTCAACTAATTTACATTTTCTGATAAGAATAGTGCAGAATGGTTGCAATTCTATTTTACCATTCTCAATATTCAGCAATTGTTTTTAAAATACTTGTGCTGATGGATCATTTTGCAGTTGTACGCACATGTTTTTGGCCAATTGCAGTGTTTCAATGTCTTGCCATAAAAATTATTGTTTTATACATGCGTTAATATCATGGGCGAAAGTAGAGTAGGTAATGACCGGCAAAGTCTATCGGTAATCACCAGACCGTTCAGTAAGACCGTTCCTCCGAAAACTTGGGCGTTGTCTTTGAAATCTTGTATAGTTCGATCGAATGCTTCGAGTGAATATTTGTGTGCCATGCACTCATCACATATTGTGTATTGTGGTTTGTTATGAAAGCCCAGTGGCGGCTTAAATGTGCCGTTCGCCTGCCATGTAAACCACATAAAGTGGCCCACCGATGCAACTGTCAATACTATTTTCTGTTAGTATATATATTAATATATAAAGGTTCAGTATATATATTAAATGACAATCATACCATAAATACTTCTGCACTTCTACGGCATAGATAATTTAATTCATACCATGTACGCTATTTTTATACGTTACCCGGGCTTAGCACTTGAACACTCCATTTAAAATACAAATTTTACGATTAGTGGTATTTCTCAGCAACCATTTAATCGTAAAAAATCTACTGGTGCGGTTCGGCTCAATCTATTACTGAAGAAAACAATACGAGCTGGAGAGCTAAACAGTCGAGAGAGTTGAGAGGAGAATCTATAGTTCATGCCCTTATAGTAGTAATATACCTATCTCGCAAAGTACAAAAGCCTAATCTATCTAATAGAAACAGTATCTTCTATGATACATGTTCATTCAGAGTTAATATAGATAAAACGCCAAGCATAACTCCCCTTCAAATTATATCCGTAATATAAACAGTTCCATCAAAAGATAAACATAAGGAAGAAACAGCCACAATTTTGTTTCGAATTTAATGGACATTTTGTAATTATTAGAGAGTAATTATTCGATTGGAGAAATATAAAAAGGTAGGTTTAAAATCGAACATCACCAAAATATCCAAACAACTTACAACTCCATAGGAAAAATAATTAATAACTGACTAAAACGTGTTTATACACATATTTATTGGCCATGCTACAGTCTAAATTATTTGATTATCCTAGATCACAAAAGTAAATATATAAATGTTCCTGTATGGACAATATATACGCATAATGTGGATATATCAATTTTTGCATAAATAAGGGTTATACTCACATTGGTGATGTTATTTCCCCACAGTTTTTCTTTGAATCAAATTAGTTCACAAATATTATTTATTTATTTTATTACTACACACTAACAAAAACTTTTTTGTTGTAAATCAACAGGCGAATATTGAAAGCAAAAAACACGTTGTTAAAAGTAAAAAATAAAAATAAAAATTCACAAAAATTTCTGCAACCGAATCAAATGATTTGCGAATTCGCGAACATGCTTTTGTAATAATAACAACAACACTGAAAGACTACACAACACAACACACTTTGCTGACTATTAGAGCTTACGGGGTTTAATCAAATAGATAGATATTATTGCATTTGATTGTATGTTTGTATGCGTCTTTATTTCATGTGCACAATTCGATAATCACTGGATGACGCCGAAGACGCTGACCGATATTTCGCCGATATTGCAGAATATGGTTTCTTGGCCAATTTCTTCAGTTGTCTGAGAAACGGATTAATTGCAATGAAACAGTGAGCGTAAGTTCGGTTTGCACAAACAACAAAAATACTAAATAAGAGCGAACAAGTTTGATTTTACACCACTTTAATGCGCGAATTTATAAATAAATAAGCAATTTTAGGCGAATTCATTAACGATTGCATTTACTGGCGGCATGTCAAAGTTTGTTTACGATGCGGTAGTCACTTGAGAAAGACCGATATATAACTGAGGCTACTATAGCACGCAACAAATTGCGCTTGCGCGACAACTCGTAGAAAGCGATGTCAGGTGAGGGAAAATTCAATAAAAAAAGCAAAAGTGTTCATTTGTATGAATATGCTTGTAAAGAAACGACATCTTCATAATAGCCACAACTATACATAAATTATTATATACATATGTGCTCGTACGAATATGAGGTAGAGAAATTGAGGAAAACAATAAGGTAGAAATGCGCAGCCAAGCGAAGTTGGGTGATTATAGCCACAAGCAGCGGGCTGGAGAAAGTTGCGCTTGGTATGAATAAACAAGTACGTACGTACATATATGTAGCATGTGTGTATAGTAGAGAAATTTTGTATCAAAACAAAATGCTTAAAATGTGAAAGAGAACTGAGCATTGCGCATACCAAAGTGAAGAAACGCAAGAACAAATCTGCAAAAAATATATAAAAATAAGAGCATTGCCAAACTAAAATTAAATACAGTACAAATATGCTTGGCACGTAAGTACGAGAAAGGAAGGGCGACGATTCGATCCGATTCTCAGAAATATTTCGAAGTATTTATATGATGGTTACTGCTGTGTTAAACCGAATATATGTAAACGGAAAATGATATTCACCCATTTTTGTCATCAAATCAGAATATTCTGAAGAAAATATCAAATCTCTATTTTATGTATAAAGTGAACCGATGGTTATCTTCACATTCGCTATTTGGAGTATTTAGGAAATATATGTGTGTTTTCAATGTCAGTAGAGTGTAACAATATTGATATAGGTATTTTAAAGAAATTCAGGCGGAATATTTATACTCTCGCAACATGTGGCACAGAGTATTATAGTTTTGTTCACATAACGGTTGTTTGTAACACCCGAGTTAGATATAGGGTTATATATACCAAAGTGATTAGGGTGAAGAGTGGAGTTCATATCCGGATATCTGTCTGTCCGTCCGTCCGTCTGTGCAAGCTGTAACTTGAGTAAAAATTGGGATATCTTGATGAATCTTGGCACCATAGGAAGATGCTTTCAAAGATGGGCAAAATCGGTCAACTACCACGCCCACAAAATGGCGAAAACCGAAAACACAAAAAGTGCAATAACTAAGCCTAAAATTTAGTACAAAAGATCGCGCTATGAAGGGGCATATTTTGATGTAATTTTTTTTGGAGAAGTAGGCATGGCCTCGCCACCCACTAAGTTTTTTGTACATATCTCGTAAACTTCTTGAGCTATATCAACCAAACTTTCTAGAATCGTTTCTTTTAGGTACTACCTTATACAGTCCAAAATCGGATTATAACCACGCCCTCCTCCCATACAAAGGTTATCTATGTTGAAAACTACTAAAAATGCTTTAATTCAGTAAGGGAAAACACTAGATACCTTAAATTTCAATATAAAGAAGGTACGGAAGCTGCACTCAAATTAGTACACAAAATCTTAAATGGGTGTGGCTCCGCCCACTTATGGTTCAAAAACCATATCTCCGAAACTACTCGACCAATATCATTGAAATTTGGTTTGTAATATTTTCCATACATATCAATGATATGTTGTGAAAATAGGCCAAATCGGTTCAAACCCTATATCCTATATACCAGAATTGTGAAGTCGATCTGTTTACTTTATTTAATAATATGTAAAGTAAGCACTAGCGAAGATATCGGGACAGAACTTTGCATAAATACTGCATTTATAGTGTGGCAGCCCCTTTCCATAGGTTTTCAAAGCCCGTATATATCGTACATGAGGACCTCGGCGCTTCTAACCTAATATGAATGAACTTTGATATAGTGTAGCTTGTTGTAGTGTGGTTTTCCTTATCCTAGGTGATTTTTTTCCTAATATATGGGTCAAATTGTGTCTTATCTTAATTCAATTAAATAAATAAATTGTGGAGTATAAATGTTCGGTTACACCCGCATTTTTTCTTTCCTTACTCGTTTATCATATATATCTACCAATAATTGAGATATCTTAATATTATTCAATATGATCGTCACACTTAACTTGTTGAAACCCTTTACCACTTTTAATGATCACCAGCTTAATTTTATCAGGTTTTTATCAATCTATACCTAACATGTCTATAAGTTAATGAAATTAGGAAGAATATTGACGTATCACAAAAAACAGTCCATCAAATGCACATTCCCATATTATTCATTAATCGAAAGTCATAAAGACTATTGTCGAAATTAAGGGAAAGTACTGCAAATTATATACGCAGATATATTCGGTTGAATATTATATTTGACTTTTTTCAGTTGAATTGATAATTTTAGTAATTCCACTAAAATGATTCATTGGGGTTTCCATTGTACCTTATGTAATTTCGATAGCCACTTCACTGGGGTTTGTCAAAATATTTTGCTTGTGGAAAGCAACACCAAAGTTATGTAGTTGGGTTTAGTATAATATAATATAAGAAGCATAAAGCGATGCTATCTGTATTTGATGATGTTTTCCTTTTAGAAAATTGACTTATTCGTTTCGCTACTATTGATTGACAGAGTACCAAATAGTAGGCCAGATATCAATATAATTTCAGAAGAACATTGTATTGAAAAAATTAATTCCAAATTTGTTGTTATAATTGTGGTTTAATAGCTTAAGATTTCGATAATATTTATTATTGAAATACCACTTAATATTAATTGCAACTTATTTTACATATTATAACTTTTCTAATTAAAATATCTAAGAGATAACTAAAAAAAACTAAAACATTTAAATCGCTGTTGAGCTTAATGAAATCTCACATACTTTATTGTCAAATCTAATTCTCGCACATATGTATATAAAAGTATAAAGGACTTTAATAACTATTACTTACAATTATAAAATGTACAAAACTAAATTATTACCTGCGTTGTACTTAACTTTGCACACATCATATATGTACAAATGCGTTTAAAAGTTAGCTGTATAACAACAACAATATATAATGATAAATAAAAGTACAACACGTGCTAGCTGGCATTGTTAAAATAATAATAAAACATACGCGGAAGCTAAATGAATAACTCTATTGCGTAATTACACTAATGCCACTACTTCATATAGCGTTGCTACGCCGTTTTTTATCAACAATAACAACAACAATAACAACAACAACAACAACGAAAAATCTTCCATGAAAAATAATAAAAAAAATTAGTGCAATTTGTACCACTATAGTATGACTATCAAGCGTTAATGCTTCTGCCCACCGCCTCCTCCGCCGCCTTTATGACTGGAACTGCCAAACAAAGAAGCCGACGCACGCGATGCACCGCCAGATGCGCCCAACGAAGCATTCAAGAGCAGATTGACAAGACTGCCCACTATATGTGAAGCGATATGCTTGATGAAGCCGCCCGAATCGGAACCACCGCCCGCATCGCCTTTACCTTTATCGCCGCCCTGCGAATGCCGTGAATCAGAGCGACGCTCATCATCGCCCTCCTCATCGGATTCCTTGCGATTTTTCGCTTCCACGAAACTACTAATGAGATTGCGTGCAAAGAGCAAAGGATTGGGACGTAAGTCGTCATCGTCAGGGTCCTAAAGTGTGGGAAAAGCAAAATATATATTTTTGAAAGTTTTTGTGTTTCAAAATGATAAGCTGATGGTTAATTGAGAACCACAGAAAGGCTATCAATTACGTTAACGTGCGATTATTTACAGTAATTAGTTAGTACGAGCTTATAAGTGGTGCGTATCTAAATAAATATAATATGACAAGTGCAACACCTAATACTATAAAGAATTGGAAGGAATATGTACTGCGCTGAGTTGAGCGTAAACAGTGCCAAGCAAGTTCCCGATGAATTGTCCATTGTTTGCCTAATTTGTTTTTTTTTTTTTTTAATAAAAATATGTGATTAGTTTAGAAGCCAAAACAAATTAATATTAGCTGAACGTACTGCTCCACCGCCGCCGGAAAGTCCATCAAAGGCGGTGCCTATATACTTGCCCAGTACAGTGCCGAAGTTTTTGTTGCCCTGTTAAAGAAAATAATTTAATTATTATTTTGAAGTTAATTAAAAAATCGTGAGTGTGACTAATGAACGATATATATGTATAATTTCATAAATACCTACCGCCAGCAAACCGGAAATTAATGAAGTTGCTGTGCTAATTAGGGATTCAATATCTAAGCCGCCCGGCTGGAATTAAAAAAAAAAATTATGAAATGAAATATAATAAAATAAAATAAAATAAAATAAAATAAAATAAAATAATATAAAATAAAATAAAATAAACTAAAATAAAATCAAATAAAATAAAATAAAATAAAATAAAATAAAATAAAATAAAATAAAATAAAATAAATAAAATAAAATAAAATTAAATTAAATTAAATTAAATTAAAATAAATTAATTTAAATTTAATCTTAATTAATTAATCCAAGCTATTTGCTCACCCCAAATAATGTTGAAATTACGCCGGTTAATGCGCCAATTAATGCGCCGATATCCGAGCCACCCTCACCCTAGAGAGTTAACGAAAAGCAATAGATATTTGTAAACAAAAGAAAAATATGGAAAATGTCTTACTGGCTTACTTACCCCACTCAAACTCGATATAATGCCCACCAAGCCGCCACCACCGGCAGGTTCAGGCGGCGGGGGAGCATCAGGGAACTCATCGTCGTTATCCAAATTCGCTGCTGCTGCAACTGGCGTCAAAACTTCGCTATCTTCCTGTTTGGCAAGTTTTGGTCCATCTACATCAATTAGGGCGGTGCTTTGAGGGATTGTTGTAGTTGTTGTTACGGCTGCAGTTGCTGCTCTCGTGTTGATCGTCTTTGTGGCTCTTGCTGCTCGTATTGTTGTTGTTGTCGCATATGTTGTTGTGATTGTAGGACTACTGTTTATATTCTGATTTCTGCGATTTTCAATGACTATCTTAGACTTTAATGTTGAATTTAAATGAAAATTAAGTTATTACAGTTTTAGTTTATTTTTTTTATTGCTAATTACAAATATTTGTTTCTTTTTTAGATAATTAAGCGCTATTCCAATGCGGTTAGTATAAGCGAAAACCAAATGCTTTTAGTACTAAATCATAAACAATACAACAATTTTGATAAATGAATACTGTTTTGACATACTCACTCTATTAGCGTTTGACGGTAGCAAAAAGTCTTCTTCTAGTGAATCATCTGTAAGCTCATTGTTACGATTGTCAAGACGTGCATCTACTAGATTATTGCGAAAGTCCTGCTGGTGTGAGATAAAACGACCCTTTAAATATTATAAATAATAGTGGATTCTTTTTAAGTTTTGCTTGAGTTACAGTGATACTTATAAGCTGACTTTAGACGGTTAACATTTTGAATTTTTGTCCTACTATCGGATCTCTAGTTATGATTTGGATTGCAAATATGTTAATACATTTTCTACCTATGTACTATCGCTATTAAACTCTTCCAAAGTATTTATTTTAGAAATGTACTCAGAAGACTCAGTTAAAACTCATGTGTGGGTTTCGAACAGTGCTAAATATTGCTTCACAGATTCCAGTGTTAATCACCTGGTTCAAAACGGACTCGATCATACGGACCTCAGCCGGCACCTCATGTGTTTCGAGCGCATTTCGTTTGCGCACAACCTTCTTGCTTGCCTGCTCCAACAGACTACCCTTGTCCGCCTTTGTAATCAGGTAATCCAAGGTTTGTGTAACTTTTTCATCTACAAGCGTCTTCATTGCGTGAACTTGCTGTAAAATTTGACGCCGCAGCGCTGCAACACGTTCTGCGACATTTGCTGCCTCAAGATCGCTTTCAGGCTGTACGGTTTGCTCTTGTGAGGCTTCCTCATCAACACCGTCCACTGATTGTCTGCGTACCTGTTGCAGTGTTTGCTGCATATCCGTCTTGAAATCGTACACATCCTTCTCACCTGTCACCAAATCCATGGCACTGGTGAGTATCAATAATGCACGATGATCGCGCGTCAGCTGTTTTTCAATATTTTGCACCTTGGTCACGAGTTCGTCATCATTTAGGTCACTAGCTTCAAAGAGCAACGCCCTTACTATGTCCACTAAGTTACGTTCCATGAGCTGTTCGGCTTGCCGCGCGCCATTCAAGATTCCCAACGTGGTGATGACGCGCAGCTCTTCGCGTGGCAAACGCGTCTCTAAACGCTTGTAAGCACCCATCGCACGCACATAGTCGGCATTCAGTTGGACGCGTATGGATTTGCTTACTGGCGCGCTGATAATAACCTGCGCGAGGACAATCAATATGATGGCGATGATGGCCAGTAACGGTTTACGCATTTTACGCCAGGAACGCATTAATTCGCGTGTAAATATTTGTTTGGAGATAAAACGCCCGATTTTCGTAACTTTTAAGGATGCACCACACACAAGAGGATTGAACTAATAAAGCTAATGGTTTTCACTACTAAATTATTCACAAATGACCTGCGACAGTTCCTCAACAAAACGGCACTAAATCACTTGACTCCGGAACATTTCATTTTATATGGCTACAACATTTCCTACGTCGGATGCGTGCTGGCCAATGAAGCGTATCTTCTGCACTATTATTGGCGCTCAAACTAAAATATACGTAAGTTGAATATTTGCGCCACTACAACAACATTTAAGCATTACTGATGACACGACTTTGGTCACTATTGATGGTGCTCAACATGTCGTATGTTTCCTAGGCTTTACACTCCACTGCACCTGTGGCAATGCTTCGCTGATCCCTTGTCTGTAGTTTGTCTTCAATTGAATAAAAGTATATTATATGCAAGTGGGTAATGGAACTATTTTAATTGGAGTCAAAGGAAGCGCTGTTTGTATTTCCTATTTAAAAATAATTGAAAATAATATTGCTTCATAATCAATTGTTTAAACACTGTGTTTTAAATGTAACATATGCGTCGGACGATTATTCATTAAGAAATCTAACAATAGCATAACCCCGACTAGAAATTCTTTACACAAAGTTCCACATTACCTTAAACCAGTTCTCAATATTCTTATATACCCCAGTCAAATAATTATATGTGCATTTCGGTTTTTGTTTATATTTCTTATTCAATGTTATTTTTTGGATTTCGGTAAATGTGGAATAAAAGGTTTATATGTTACCGTTACTATGCAACGAAAATTGTTTCTTACTTTTTTCGTTCGTTGTAAAGTTACATTAAGAATGTGCTTGTGAATTGGGTATTGCATAGAAAATATTTATATGTGCAAAATCAGTTTAGCGGATCTGTCTTACTGATAGCGTCGCAGCAAAAACTTTTTTTGCTAAAATTTGTTTTAAAAATTTATTTATTTAACTTTAAGCCTAAAATGCCTCGTGGAACTAGTTTATCAGCCGAGGAACAAGTAATAATCATACGAATGCATAAAAGCGGTTCCAAAATGGCTCTAGACAAATGCGACATCGGAACTGTTTATGGTATAGTGCGACGCAGCGGACGAAAAACAACATTGATGAGCGGTGCGAAAGGATGATTCGACGGCTAGTAGTTGCGGACTTGATAAGCAGCGATCAAATATGGACCTAGTTAGGACAAAAAATCACATTAAATATAATTTTTCCAATTATAAATAAAAATCAGTTTCTGTGACATACCTCCATGGCACCTAAACCAACGCTAAAGGAAGACACAATAAAGTACATTTGAGATTTGCAAATAAAAACCAATTCTGTGCCGATGAGTGATAGAATACAGTATTTAGTGGCGAAAAAAAATTTAATTTGGTCGGCCCAGGTCATTGCAAGAAATATTGGAGAGATTCGCACCAGGAACGACGGTCCTAGTACAAGCGATGTTTTGGAAGCGGTACCTTGATTTCATGGGCTGCATTTTGCTGCTGTGGAAAGCTATCTACATGTTTTATATTCACTCAAATGAATGCTAATATCAATGTAGATCTTTTGGACAGCGAGTTAATAAAATTTGCTGGCAATATTTATGGCATATAACTGGACATATCTAAAGGATAACGCTTCAATCCACACGCAGAACATATTTAACGACCGGAAAATTCCGGTATTACAATGTGCAGCATTGAGTTCGAACCTAAATCCTATTGAGGATCTCTGGGAGGAACCTCTATGCTCCTGTTTTCCATAACGGAAAGCATTTTGAGACAGTACGTCACCTTAAATTAGCCATAAAGCAAGAATTTGGTAATATTTACATAACTATTCTACAGTCAGCAGTTAATTCTCTTAAGCGGCTTAATTTAATTTTAAAATATAAGGACAATTCTACTGACTATTAAAATAAACATTTCTTTCAGTTAAACTCAAATGTATAGACTTTACTGGTAAAAATAGTAAAATGCACATATAAATATTTACCATTAGCCTAAACTTCAATTCTGTTTTATAGTTTAAAAAATGTTTTGAAATTTGTTAATTTTTTGTTTTTTATATCGTATACATTAATAATAACAAACCTGCATACTCAGAAATATTTTGCAATTTTGTAATTTTTAATTTTTTTAGCAAAAAGTTCAAAAAAACACTGATATCGAAAAAGGCACATCCACATATATGTATATACAATTACGTGGAAGCTAAACAAAGTAATTTTAGCGAAATAATTCAAATACGCTCCAAAATGTTTCAAAAGTATTCTCAATCATAAAATTATGCATAACACTCTAAGTAAGACACACTTTTTTATAAAAATACAGTAATGATGTTATCATATTTATTCAAATGAGCAGAGTAAAACTCAACTGATTCTATCAGCCAAGTGATCGATTTTTAATTGACGATGTTTCGTATTCTCACCTGAAGTAATTAAACCAAGTTTTCCTGGAACGAAATGACAAAATCCAGAGAATTATTAATGAACGTTATGAAGACGTGACTATATGTACGTTAAGATTATAATATTAATAATTCTCCGAACCGATAAAACTGTGGTTATTTAGTTTCTACAAACGTTTTCAGATAAATTTGAAGTGGATACCTGTCCAAAGAATAAATATATTTGTGTCAATCACATTGAGAATATAAATTTTTAAATTTAGCCGATTTTTCCGACATGGAATCTGTCATATTAAGAATATAGTAAAGTGTTTTTTAATAAGAGCGCTACAAAAGTTAGTAGCGGTTTGGGATTTCAATGAAATTCTTTATTCCTGTGAAAGTACATTCCATGTCATTTCGTGTGAAACTCGATTTCTTTTGCATGGCCATCGTGGGCACGCTTGCAGAAGTCCAGACACTGAACCCAATTTTCGGCGGTTTTCAATCATAAATCGGTCGATACTGCTGCATTTTCAAGTTCGATTTTCGTAGGAAATTTATCAATCATCGCTGGCTTGTTGGTATAGACCATAGACTTGACGTAGACCCACAGTGTCGCACGACCGAGGCGACCAATGGACTGGACCATTTCGTGAGATAACACGTTCACCAAACTTCGTTTTTAATAAATCGATTGTGACATTCGCTGTATGGCTTGTTGCGTCGTCCTGTTGGAATCACATATTGTCCAAGCCCATATCATCCAAAACGGGCCAAAAAGATTCGGTTATCATCGAAAGGTAGCGATACCCATTCACAGTCACGTGTCGGTCTTGATCATCACGGAAGAAGTACGGCCCAATGAAGCCGCCGGCCCATAAGCCGCACCAAACCGTAATTTTTACGTGAAGCAATGGTGACTTATTGAGAATTGCTGTGGACTGCTGCCTGACCAATAACGCATATTTTGCTTATTGACGAAGCCATCCAGCCAGAAATGAACTTTATCGTTGAAGATGATGATTTCCAAGTTGGTGCTCAGTCTTATTTACCAAAATACGACGTTTGTGCTGGTCAAGCTGCTTTAATTCTTGTATCAAATTGATCTCGTAAGGTTTTCGTAAAATTCACTTCAACGACGTCACAGAAAAGCCCAACGCGCTAGAGGCAACAATATTCTCGACACTCTTGGCACTTTTTTGTCTAACTGGCCCGGGTACATTTTGTATTAAGCCTGTGAATTCAAATTTTTCCACTAGACGCTCAAATTGTTATACTAATTTGGACTCGTTGTTGGATCGTATATCCTTAAGGAAGAGAAATGTCAAAAGACCAGCGTCGTTTGCTGCCCCTATCGGTCTACTTTTGTAGCGTGTATTTTTTATTATTTCACAACGAGACAACACAAAAAAATATTTATTGGAACTTACATATGTATATTCATATCCAATATGTGCGAAGAAGTTTATTTCGAGAATAGGAAAATTTCTTTCGTTAAACACAAATTCATTTTGCTCACCTATGTACATATGTACACAATAAATACTCAAGTATTTTTAATTTTGATTTTCTATATAGTGTATGCTTACCGAGTGTATTAGTAATCTCTCAGGTACAATAACGCAACAATTAGATGTAACAAATTTGAACAAAAACTTATATCTTTAATGGCATAACGAATATCGGACTTTTACATTTTTTTTCCATATGTCACGTCCGACGTCCTTGTGATTTATTAATTAACGCAACGCCTCTATTTCTTCTTGTAGGACGAGGTAGTGTGTAGAAGAGCGACCGCAATCCAACTTCAACTGACTTCGCATCTTCCTGTTTTGTTGATTGTGCATCTGATGTACCACTTAAAAGCGTCCTATCCCATATTCTCTCTTTTTCTATTCCGCCTGCTGTCAAAAGAATAAACATTTATCAGCTGATGTAATAGTATAACTGAAATTCACATTTGTCAATTTTTACCTACTGATCGAGGCGTTGGTACACTCCGAGGAGGATGTGCTGCTTCTGTCCACGGTATTTGTCGTTCAGTAGAAACACAAGCGAGTGTGCAGCATAATAGAAACACCGCCGTTGTATATCTGTGCGTTAATATTCTTGAGCGTTCTCCCATATTGTTTCGCCGTCGTTTCAAATAACACTAAATTCACAACATTAATACAAATTACGCCTCACTTGTTGATTTGAATACAATATAACATGGTTTTCCGCTTAAAAACCCCAATAAGGGAGACCTATATACGGGCGGAGCAATAAAATTAATATACTTGAAGATTTTAAGAAACTAAGAGAGGTCGAAAATTGTTTATTATTGCAAAGCTATATGAGGGTATATATGTAGAATATTACAATTTATGGGTTCTCAATGGTATAAGTGTGATCCATGTGATCTGCGAAATACATACCTCTATTTCTATATTTATTTCGATTTTTCAATGCGCAACAAGCTACAGTTATGTAAACAATATTATTTTACTTTGCACAACGTGCTGCGAGCGTATAAGAAATCTGAATAAAAACATGAATCTTCTGATAATGAGCGCTTTTAGCATTCTCATTGAGAGCACACGGGCTCAAGCGTGTAAATAAGTTCAAAGCGTAGACGACTTTCTAGAAATGTTCACTGTTCATTACAATCTCGTTCAATAAAAAAATGAGAGAATTCGTGTACTAGCTATCAGCTTGCGCGCTCAACTCAGCTCTGTTTTGTTTTTGAATGTTAAGAAAGTTGAAGGAAGTAAATATTTACTTGAAGTAACAGTCACTGAGAATTGAGAAAGTAATTGAAATAGTAAAAAATTAACCCTCTCATGCCTGAATTAAAATTAAACTTAACATTTTTCTCATGACATATTTTTTTTTATAACTCTCTTATCTTTAGTTGTTTATATAGCTCACTTTGTTTTAAAATAAAACAATTATTTTTATGTTTTTGAACACTTTTTGTATAACCTCTTTTGTATAACTTTTTTCGCGAAACGTTTTTTGTCAATTCCATTCTGCGGAGAACGCCTACTGAATGAACTCGTGCGCAGCTCATATCAGAAAAAGTAACTGTATGTTTGCAAAACACATAAGTATACACAATTGATAAAACCGCTGGTTAAATAGCGAGAATTAGAAGCCGGTAAGTACAATGCTGCCTATAGGCAACATTGGGCATGAAAGGGTTAATAAATAAATGCAAACTGATTGGTAAAGTATGTTATAAAAATTACCAGTTTTTTTCTGGAACTTTTAGAATTCTTAATTAGTAAGATCAACTTTGGTTAGTCAGAATGTTCTCTTTGTTCATTACTCACAAATTATTTTAAGAGTCTTTGTATTTATAGAACATAAACAAATTCTTTTTTCGTTCTTCTTCCTTCCATGAAATGCCATTTCTCAGTCATTTAAATATAAGTCAGTTGTTTGTTCGTTTTGTTACTCACCAAATGTGGACGGAAATA
This sequence comes from Zeugodacus cucurbitae, assembly GCF_028554725.1. NCBI lineage: Eukaryota > Metazoa > Arthropoda > Insecta > Diptera > Tephritidae > Zeugodacus > Zeugodacus cucurbitae. The sequence continues at coordinate 32,580,267 of NC_071670.1, forward strand.
TCGCTTATATATTACGGTATACTTAATATTATCTCGTAAACTACTAAAGCTATATGAACCAAACTTTCTGCAGTCACTTTCCTTATGTACCCCATACACACCAATAGTTGAAATCGGATAATACGCCCACATCCCACACAATGGTTATGTTGAAAATTACTGAAAGTGTGTTAATTCACTAACGGAAAACACCAGAAACACTAAATTTTACAAACTCTCAAAAACAAATCGACCGATTTCAATGAAATTCAATGATGGAAAATGAGCGAAATCGGTTCACAACCACGACTACTTTCCATATAACTCAATTTTGAATTCCATTTGATTTCTCAACTTTATATATATTAGAAGATACCGAAACGAAAATTTACATAAATACTATGTATGATCTCAGGCATTACTTGTGGCAAAATTGTCGAAACCGGACTATAACTTTAAAGACCCCGGATATCGAACATGAAGAACTCATTGCCTAGAGTAAATTCCTCCTGAAAATATCGTTAAGTCTCTCAGATATTTTAATGTAAATCAGAGAGAATCTTCTTCTTATAATAGTTTGTCCGTGTAACAAAAATAATTAAAATCGGGTCATAACCTCCCCTAGCTCCCATATACCTAATTATAGTTTTTTCAAAAATAGGGTGCGTATATAGTATACCTTAGTGGTGAAAATTCGTGAAATCGGTTCAGGAATTACCTCTGCCCTTATATACATATATACTAACTTAAAGAACTTTAATTTGTCCTACAAAACGTTAGGAATGTCTCAGCTTTGCCGGTCATTTTGGAGGAATCAACTAAAGTGGGGATTCTGCACGTAACATTCCTAAGCAAACATACATTTTCCGATGCGATTCGAATGCTTGAGTGTCAAAGAGATTCCAAAGCGCATTTTCAAATAATGTTTAAATTTATACGATTAATTTTTTCACTGTTATCAATTGTCAACAATTCGCAATATACTAAATAAATTGCACACATACTAAATACAAATATCAATTTTAGAATAATTTTGTTGATAACCTAAACCTTGCTGCTGTCTGCTGTCATTTGATGCCTTGGAAATTGATAAGCATAATATTTTAAATTGCTTCCAAATAAGGCACCTAAGTTTAGTCAATACAAAACATTCGTGTCAATAACATTCCGGCTACTAAAATGACCGCTCGAAAAGTAATATTGCACTTAAGAAGTGCAATATTTTTCTTATATTACATAGAATATGTAGCAGCGCAACCCACAGGTGTACATATATTCCATAGTCTAACACATGGTTTCAACAGTCCACAAGTTCAGCAATCGCCAGACTCCATTAGCATTGGCGGTATGAATGGTGGTTATATGGCCGTACACGCGGAATTACATCCCTGGCAACGGCATCGACACCATAACGGACATGCCAACCATAAACATTTTAATTTTGTCCTTGGCCAACCAAATTTTCACGATTCCGGAGAATTCAACACTAACAATGTGGGTAATGCACCACCATACATACTGAATCATGCAGCTGGACCTTTAGAAGTGCCAAGCGTAAACGTAGCATTAACTGAGAATACAATAATGCCACACCACCCATGGCATAACCCGCACAGCGGAAGGCATCATCATAGATGGCATTTTGGCCATAGAGGTAGGATTCTGGATCTAGACTTCCATGGCGGCTATGAAGCTGGTGGTTTCGGACAAACTGCAATCTTTGGGACAGATGAAAGGGAGAATACCGAACCACAACGAACAACTGGAGAAGAAGGAATAGGTGAGCAGGAAAGTAGTATACCACAACGAACAAGTGGAGACGAACAATTGGCAGAGGGTGCCACAGACATTACTACATCTACAACGCCACAAGCTGTAATATCAACTACAACTGAAACTACAGAAGGAACTGTAGAAATTACAGAACCAACGACGAAATCATATGAAACAACAGAAGTCAACGACTCAGTTGCAAATCAAACAAGTGATGCTACTGTAACTACCGAACCAACAGAGAGCACGTTTGCAATTGACATAAGAGGCGAATTTGCCTGAAGAAAAAACAGGAAAGGAATTAAGATAAGAACCACATTAAAGCTGGGAATATGTTATATAAATACAGTGATATAGTAGTATGTTCACTTATCAGTGTTTGTGAATGCAAGTTGTGATGTTTGTATAATATGTATATGTTAGGACCGATATCAGTTGCTGTGATTTTAATACCATTTATAAAAGTTTTCTTCAAATGTATTAGCAAAAAAACGAAGTTTTCACGTGAAAACAATAAAATTATTTAAATTATTGATTTGTATTATACATACATACTTTAAGTTTACAAATATAACAAAATTGTTTTAAAAATAAATATCGGTTTAAGTTAAATTATGTATCAGCTTTAACTCTTTTTATTTCGCAAAAATGTTTTTCAATCGTTTTACATGTTTCCTAAGTCGGAATCATGATACTCCAGTGGCAATTATTTGGTTAGTCATGCGATAAGGAATATAGGGTTCTTTAAGGAACCCCGATTATTTAATTTTCAGAATTATCAAGTTTAAGATCTTAGCCGGGCTGAGCTTTAAATAACATATATTTTATAAAGAAATTCAGTATTTTAAATAGGGTATAAAAATACGTTTTAAAATGTATTTACTTCTTCCATAACGAAGTGGGATGCTCATCTTTATACACTGGTAAAATGTGGACAGAGTATAATAATAATAACATAATGTTTCCTTACATTTTACAAGAAGATAAGTTTAGCACAAACAGGGATGAGTTCCTTGCAGCAGCAACATCGGAAATAGTCTCATTTTCTCAGTTATACCAAACAGTAAAGTATTTTCGTTGTACTGCCACCAATTACAATGTCGTTGTTTCTACTGCACTACATTCAATACGCATTACTCCTCATATTACTGCAATATTTAATGCATCAAGCAGCTGCAGGTTCAACTACCATGGAAGTGGCTCATCACAAGTGCAGTGATAAGGAATGTCGGCAATCGCACGAAAATGCAATGTTAATGAAATTTATACGTGAACAACAGCGAAAAAAACAACAACAACTTTTAGACAACCCTAAATATACTGGTGATCGGCAATCTTTTCGACATCATAACGCAGTCAAAGCTACAACAACAACAAGTGCACCAAAAATACGCTCGGTTAATGGCAAGAAGACACTTTTCAGCAAACGAAACGCATTTATAAACTCGCAAAATATTACAACAACTCTAAATATTCGACGCAATTCCACCCAGTTGCCATACAATACAACCACTGGCACCGGCACCGCTCACAACGGGACAGAGCCGTATGCCGAACAGATTGTACTGTACATGGTAGCACAACGTAAATGCAATCACCATCGCCGACGTTGTTGAATTTCGTGAAAATAAATTTATATTACATGCATACATTATTTTTAATAAGTAAACCAGCAATAAAATTTTACTTCGAAATAAATGAACAAATAAATACTCACGTACATATATATATTTTATAATACATAATTAATGTGTGCACATGTATATAAGTGTTTTTCCGCTTGAATATTTATACATTCATTTCTTTAAATATGAGTACAGTGTTATTTGAGGTTAACGGTGTTATCGCTTAATCTCTATATTAATATATACGTACATACATAAAGCATTAGTATTATGCACTGGGACTTTGGAATCAACTAATGGTTTCTCCCTAATTTCTAGTACTAATAACTGCATCTCAAAGTACACTAAGAGAAGGGGTTATTGACATTCTACAGTTGTATGTTTGAAACTGAATAGCAAGGTTACAATTTGTATCTAATATGTGCCACTGTAATAGCTCTTAAGTGTAAATGGGTGCACTTAGCTCGATATAGTATTATACGTATGTCAACATAATTTATTTCAATCATGTTTGGTGCATTGAATGCATTTAATCAAAATAATTCATATATGTACTTATAGTTAATACACAGGAATATATAATAATATTAATACATATATATGTGTATGTATTTACTGATAGCATGTAGCCAAGGACATTATTTAGTTCATTAATGGTGAAATATTACACCATACAACAAAATAAATTTTTTTCTGGGAGATTGAATCAAAAGTAAATATTGTGTGTTCTCCAATTTTCGAAGTTAGCAACTAAACTCGATATATTTGCCTTCAGTGTTCGAAAAAAGGCTTATTAAAAAGGCGTTACTGAAGAATCCAAAATTTGGATACATACTACATTTTCTTCTTTCTTGATCACACTTATATGTCAAATGCTATAAGGAGTCAAAGTTTAAAAAAAAATTTAAAATTTGATATTTAAAAAACTTCCTACACAGTTGTTGCAATAATATGGAAAAATAGTGTGTGCCCATATTATAATTTTTTTTAGTTACTTTAACTTTATTATAATGCTTGTCAATATTTTGTTTTCGAACTTGGAAACTAACTGCGAAAATCATAGAATTCTTGTTTTTTACTTTGATTAATCTTCCGGAAAAATTTAGTTTGGTCTAATACCCAGCGGAGTGTTGTACAGTGTTATTGTATACGTTAAGCCACGTTCACATTTCTTAATAAATTACTCAGTTGAGTATAACATATAACAATATATTAGGTAAGTAAATTACAAATGCAATTCGTAAAAAGTTTGAACAGCCCTATAATAACGCCGTTATTATCAATTTGATTAGCTAACAAGTAAGGAAGGGCTAAGTTCGGTTGTGACCGAACGTTTTATACTCTTGCAATTTATTTATTTTATATTATATAATAGAGAATTTGACCCACTTATTCGTCATATATATGGTATAAAGTCCATTGAAAGGAAACCCTAATATTAGGTTAGAAGCACCGAGGTCCTCATGTTCGATATATGGGGCCTTGAAAACCTATGGTCCGATTTCGGTGATTTTTAGAAAGGGGCTGCCACACTATAAATGCAGTATTTGTGTAAAGTTCTGTTCCGATATCTTCACTAGTGCTTACTTTATGTATTGTAAAGTAAACGATTCAGATCGTCTTCAAAGTTCTGGTTTATAGGAAGTAGGCGTGGTTGTGAACCGATTTGGCATATTTTCAGAACATATCATTAAGATGCAAGGAAAATATTACAAACCAAATTTCATTGATATTGGTCGAGTAGTTTCGGAGCCACACCCACCTAAAACTTTGTATATCAATTTGGGTGGAGCCCTTCTGTACCTTCTTTATAATGAAATTTAAGGTTTCTGGTGTTTTCCCTTACTGAATTAAAGCATTTTTAGTAGTTTTGAACATAACCTTTGTATGGGAGGTGGGCGTGCTTATAATACGATTTCCTCCATTTTTGGACTATATAAGGAAATCCTGAAAAAAAACGACTCCTGAGAATTTCTCATTTTCGAAAGCAACCTTCCTATGGTGCCAAGAAACAAGTGTTTCATCATGATATCTTAATTTTTACTCAAGTTACACCTTGCACAGACAGACATCCGGATTTGAACTCCACTCCATTCCACCCTGATCACTTTGGTATATATAACCCTATATCTAACTCGTTTAGTTTTGGGTGTTACAAACAACCGTTATGTGAACAAAACTATAATACTCTCTTTAGCAACTTTGTTGCGAGAGTATAAAAATCGTCCCTATTGGGAGTATCGAATGGCAGAAGAATGGACTCTAGTCGATTGAGTCATGTATACAAATTTTCATCTGCTATTGTGAAACATGATCGAAAAAAGTTAAAAATTTCTAACCATTGAAAAATATCTGTAGACAAATGAGCGATTGAAAAGCATTAACAGTCGATGGTTCGATGGTCGATCGATACTTACAAAAGCGCCGGTATGAATATCAATCTACCGGAGTGGCCATTTTTCCTAGCTTGGCTTACTGCATTTCGACACCGACCGTTTTCGTTTGACATTGTCGTTAGTGAATGAATTTCTAATTTTCGATTTGCAGATCGAAATTCGGTTCATTCACCCTTTTATAAACAAACGGTTTTGTGATGTTAAGTTTCTGAGCAATTGAAACTGAGCTTACATGTCTGTCGGACTCAACGATTTCCATTATTTTACCCGTATTTTTGACAATTGGTTTTCTAGAGGTCCATTTCAGGAGTCATAGTAATAAATCGTAGAATCGGAGATATTGTCTCCGATCCACCAATAAGAAATAAGGATTTACCAAGATTTGCTAGGGTTAACAAAAGTTAGATGGCTTGATTATGAGCCATGCTTGTTAGTTTAATTCACTACAACGCAAGATCTTTTTAAATGATAAAGGTCAAATGTTTTCAGATATGCATACTTTTCTCATAACCGTTCTGATATACTATGATATATGATTTTATTTTTGCGAAGCTTAACTACATATATGCATACATATAAATATAACATGTATAAATAACTTAATATGTTTAAATGGCATTTTGCCATCCATACAAAGCCCTTCCGTTCTTTATCATATCGCGTTTATATTTATCAAGAAATCCCTCATGGACATCAGCTTTTATGTACGCTTATTATTTTAAATGAATTTGTCATGAGCTGTCTGAGCACCACGTACTTAAATTCATATTAATAAATGTGATTTGTGTTATGCATTATTATAAGCTTGAATATAAATATGGCGTGTGTTACAAGAAAAATTATATCAGCGAATATATGTATAATATCTTGCAGTTAACTTAATGTAAAATCCGAACTTCAGGGAAGTAATTAGAGCATAAAATAGTTTAATAACCATATACATATTAAGATTATGTGGACATATGTATAGCTACATGAGCTCACAAAATTGTCACGGCTTATTGACCACGAAATATTATGCCATAAATTTATATTTGCATTAAATGTCAGTGGTAAATTAAAAATAGACAGTATACATTTGCATACCAAGAGTAATTGTATTAATAAAATAAAACTTTGTAGTACGGCAACTTATAATCTTCAAGAGAGCGGCTAATTTCTTATGTTTCCTACATTAAATGTGCCCCAATTCATTACCTCTTAGGTTATGCTAACTTTTAATCATTTAGCTAGTTTATTAAGTTTATCTTTATTATGATATTATTAAAAAAAATGTTTGCTTTAATACTGGGAAAACCGACTCCCAGTATTAAATATCTTTGATTTGCCGTTTCTCTACTCGCTTTCTTGTCTCTCAAAATTTGAGTTGAATTCGATACAGAGTATGCGGGTCATTCTTGAGAGAAGCGTATAGTAAAGTTGGCCGATACAGGTGATGCTCTGAGAGTATTAAAGAGTAGTATTGAAAACAACGTTCAAGAAAAAATGCAAAGTGGGTACATCCAGAACGATGCTTAAATAGCATGATTTGAGACTTTGATTATTTTCGGTACACGCGCCATGTTCCCTACATCTGGACCACAGGTAATTTTTTGATTATCTTGACCAAAAGAAAGACTGGCTGAAATGCAGTATAGGAATATAGAATAAAATCGAATTTTGTTTAAAAAAAATTAAGAAAAATATATGAAAAACAAAGACGTTATTTATATATTGTTATTAAAATAACACACAATTCGACCTATATATTCCACATTGAGTCTACTAGAATATCGAGAATCACTATATAAAATATAATATATATGGGCTGTGGTAATCTTTGGTCGTTTTCACCCATTTTCGATGCCCACCTACATCATATCCATGATTTTACGTTTACTTAATTTTGCTAAGATATCTCACATACTAACCGATATATACGGTAAAAAGTTCACCGTAAGTTTTCGGTATATGGGGAAGTATTGACCCGATTTTTCCCAAATTTGGCACAGAAGCACACAAGTCGAAAAAACAGATCTTAAATCTGAGAGGGTTAAGTATATTTTCGGTAAAAAATAGTCCACAAGCACTGAAATCCACATGTAAAATTTTGTATAGAATTGTATAGAATTTTAAGTGCAGCACTTCTGTGCCAACTTTACCATGATATTTAACCTTTCTGGTGATTTTTCTAACTGAATTAAAGCATTTAGTAATTTTTACTCTCGCAACATGTTGCACAGAGTATTATAGTTTTTTTCACATAACGGTTGTTTGTATCACCCAGAAATAAAAGAGTTAGATATGGATGAGGTTATCAGGATGACAAGTAGCTTCGAAATCCGGACCAACCTCTTTAGGGTGCCAAGGAATATGTGTTCCAAGTTTCACAACAACTGAACACAACCAACTGTACACAAACAACTGTTATGTGTACAAAAGTATAATACTCTGTGCAACATGTTGCGAGAGTATAAAAATAATACACAGCGCGTCACATGAATGCTTAAAAATAAAATAAGAAAATGTTTTTTTTTAAACGGTTTGTTACGTTTAGCCCATCTATTAATTGTATCATATATAAAATGTTTCTAAGACAAGCATTACTAAAGCAATTTCTGTAAGAGGTCATAAGCGGACTACACCAGCAAGTTTCGTCATATATATATGTTAACCGTCAGTTCTCGTTAACTAATATATGAGCGAATAAACCTGATCCTTTCACTTTAATTCGCAACAAATATCAATGGCACTTTGCGTGCTCGTTTTGTAATTATTGGCAAAATTTATGCAAATCAAACATTTCGGCTTTAAGCTTGTCTTATTTTGAACATTACATTATTATAAAATTTACATTTTACTCTCCACACCAAAATTTCAAGGCCCTTCAAAGCAAAAATATTAATAGTAATAAAACTATCTCCAAAACAAAGGAAAAATATTGTGTGCATAAATTTTATTTCCAAAAATTATCTGCAATAAATTTGCTTACTCATTTCTATGCTAATTGATTTGAATGTCTTGTCTTGTCACTGCCATTTGCCGAACCATAACCATACTCAAATGCGATAAAATGCCAAATACAATGGGCTTTGGTGGCTCTTGAGAAATTAGTGCTGAAAATATGTATTTTTATTAATATCATAATTTTTCATTTTAATATGTTTTGTTTTGTTTTGTTTTTGCGCTTTTTTTGCAACATTTTTTCGCAAAAATTTCGGGATGCAAAGCTAATAGCAGCGCTCACTTGGTTTTTATCTGCAGTCAGCATTTCGCAAAAAATTATTTGACACCTTTTTTACACTCGTACATACGCGAGTTTATCACAACATGATCGTTGACATATAATCATAAACTATTAACAAACAGCTACCCATTAGCAGATCTGCATTTTACAAATATTCACTTACAATATATACACATGAACATATTAATACTCGTATATGTGAGCATCTAAATTTCTTTCTTTTTTATTGTTTTGCGGTGAAATAACCTTTTATGATTCAAAATCGAGATTAAGCAATACATTATTTTATTTCTTCATTAAACCGCAAAAGATATTGCTGCGCAGTGGATATTTTTTTTTTTTTGTCGGAGGGGGAATCTTCAAAAGATACCGTATTAAATAGTATACGGCATGCACGATTCATCCCATTCGCTTAAGATACACCAATTTTGGGATCACGCCCAGCAACTCTAAGTTTTGCAGGACTTGCGAAGAGGGACGCCTACGTACTAAACCCTAAACTCCGTCTTCTATAGCTCTTTATTCTCCCTTGCGGTACCACCGCTAGGTATTTCATCACAAGGGTAAGCTTTAGCCAATTTGCTCATCTCCAATCCAATTTGGTCTACTGGTCACTTGTCATCCTCCTTTCGCTGCTACGTTGCCACTCATTCTTTCTTAGCTCTGTTAGAGCTCTCGCGGACCATGCTCTTACTTGATTCCATACATTTGGTGATTGGATCATGTGCGCCACTATATTTCCTGGTGTGAGGCGTTCCTTTAGTATTTTCTCCAGTTCCGTTCTTTCACATTCAAAACGAGGACACTCAAAGAATACATGTAATGCGTTTTCGCATCCATTGTCACAGAGGGAGCATTCAGATGCATCGCCATGTCCATACTTTTGTAGGTATTCTCTAAAACAGCCGTGTCCAGTCAGGAACTGCGTCAAGTAGTAGTCTGTTTCACCATGCTGTCTTTCTACCCACTTTTGAATGTTTTTGATAAGCCTATATGTCCATCTACCTTTTGTCGTCTCGTCCCAGCGTTTCTGCCATTCATTTAGGCTCTTTTGCCTTTCGTCATTTCTCTCTTCTGTTGTCAGGCGTCTCTCCGTACTTTTTATTTTGTCAAAAATTCTTTTTTGTTCCATCGCTGCAATGTCTGGTGGCATGATACCAGCTATAACTCCGACCGCCTCGTGTGATACAGTCCGAAACGCACAGGAAACTCTAATTGCACTTAACCTCATTATAGATTTTGCCTTTTCAGCGTATGATTTATGCTGCAGTGCAGGTCCCCATATAGGTGCCGCATACATTAGTACCGACTGACTCACTTTGGCTAAGAGTGCTCGTCTACTCTGGCTCGGTCCACCAATGTTAGCCATTAGTCTGGATAGTGCAGCCGTAACCCTTGCCGCTTTTTCACAAGCCTTGTCAATATGGGTCTTATAGTTTAGTCTCACATCTAACATCACCCCCAGATATTTCAGGGACTGCTGTGTGGTTATATTGTACCCGTCAATATTTAGCGTAGCAGTCTCTAGCTTTTTCCTACTTGTAATTAGCACAGCTTCTGTTTTTTGTCCTGCTAATTGTAGTTTAGTTTCTGTTAGCCATTCTTTTATTTTAGCCGCGGTCTCATTGCATATATGCTCTATTTGGGTGATTTCTTTTGCCACCACCGTCACTGCTATGTCATCAGCATATCCGATTATTTGTACCTCCTTTGGTAGGGGGAGGCGCAGCACTCCATCGTAAAGTATATTCCATAGTAATGGACCTAAGACTGAACCTTGGGGTACTCCGCCCGTCACTGCGTAGTTTTGTGGTCCTTCATCAGTATCATATAATAGCATTCTATTGGACAGGTAATTTGACACAATCTTTACTAGATATAACGGCGTTTTTTTTAGTTCGAGAGCTTTTATGATGTGAGGCCAGTAGGCCGAATTGAAGGCATTCTTCACGTCGAACGTTACCACCGCACAGTATTTTTTAGAGCCATACATCCATCTGGTTCGCAGTGCGCAGTGGATATGAGATTTGAAATATTGTAGCGTAAAATCAGAAAGAGCTCGTCCAGTACTTCCTTTGAGTAGAAGTATGGTTGATTATTATTGAATAATAAAATATATGTATTTATTTATTCCGTATTTTATTATTCGGTAAGAAATAATGCTCACTCAGACTTTGATAAATATGACTACTGAAATCTTTACTAAATTGATAGAGATTTAATCAAGCGCAACAAGAATTATAAATGCTCTTGCTCTTTTCGTAAAACATTCAGGCATTTGACCAGATCACCTAGAGGATAACATTCGGTTTCTATTGTAGAATTCATTGATTTGCTGTCGATCACACACTAGTGATTTTGAAAAAGTTAAAAAAAAGGTATCTTATCGGTTTTGCAAGGGCATAACGAAGAACAAGCCTCTTAGTTATGTATTTATTTTGAATAGTTTACTCATTTTATGGACACGAGGAACTTTCAACTTCTGACTTTGTTAGAAGTCCGTTAACAGATAGAACTTGGATGATTCTTCGAACAAATCGTAGTACTTAATGTCATGAGATATTATATTAGCGAAAATGTTATTAACCAATCAACTAAATCCTTTTCCAAAAATAATAATTTCGCTTTTCTGAGATTTGAGCACAAACCCTGCCGAATATTATTTATAACTAATCATCATCATCAGTTTGGCACTAAAACCGGGTGATGGTTTTGGCCGCGTCCATAAACCTTCGTCAGTCGTCCTGCCTTGCGCACGTCGGCGCTAGTTGGGGATTTCAAGCTGCGCCAGGTCCACATCCACTTAATCTTTCCACCTAAGTTTCGGACATCCTTTATAAGATAAGTACTTATCAGACTATCCTCGTGCAAAGCTTCTTTGAAACTGAAAAGTTTCATACATATATGACCATTTTTGGCAGCCTAAATTCTTAAGAACTGTAGTAATATTATTATATTGAGCATAAATCCATTCGAGACAATATGAAAGTAATGCATGACTAGATACTGGCGCAGGTGCAGTATGGCAACACTCTACACCAACATACCATGCACGTAGGTTAAGGTTACACCGATACCACGTACGCCGAACAACGTGAAATAGAAATAAACATAAATAATCAAACACAACAACAACAACAACAATATGAACGCAGCCAGCCGATGCGTCACACAGACAAATCAATAATACACCACAAACATACGAGTAACTTCGAGAGTGACTTCTTTTCATAGTTAATACTTAGTATGTGTTAGATTTTACATCAACGCTATGGTTTCAATCCCAAATCAATGGATGAGATAATGCATTTTGTGTTATTGTTGTGTTGCTACTAGTTTTCGACAATTTGCACATCGTTCCATGGCAACAACGAAACGGCGAAACGACGAAACGGTTTAATTTGCACAAATGCGTCTCATTTGAATAAGCAAAGTGCGTGCGTGTGCGCGTTGCTGTGTTAGCCGCGCCATACACCAGTAGCGGTGTCACAATCTAATTCACCTTAATCTGATTTGCAACAACATGCAGCTACATGGCAAAAGCGAAAAAAAATTCAATGGTTTTCGGTTTGATTTTTGCGACTACGACTTTTATAATGCAAGCAAGCGACCATTGTATACGAGTGGTTGTTGTTATTGCTTTTTTTTTTGCAAACTCCACCAATTTCAAGCCTGTTTCGCAGACATTTTGCGCAACGTAGCTGCAGTCAGGCATTCAGCCAATCTCAACGGCAAGCGCTGCATCAGCGCACTGCAGACCTCACAGTGGCGTATACGTAATTTGTTAATTTTCCATGTATTTGGGTTTATTGCCAAACTATCAAAAAATCAGCGAAAAAATAGAACAATTCGTGTGTAAAGCTCATGTTCAGCGCACACACATATATATTTTTTTATATTCAACAGTATCGTGGCTACTACACAACAACAAGTGCAGGCGCAAATGTATATATGTGTAACAAAAATAATAACAACAACACGGCGTCTGCGTTCGTCGCTGCTCTGCTCTGCTATGGTCGATAACCGCGTAATGACGGTGCTGCTGCAAGCGAATGTATCTCAAAGTGGTTATCCTTCAGCACAGATATGACAGCGCATTTAGACGCACGCACACACATTGCCACATTTAAATACACACACACACGCACAAAGTCAGCTTAACACACATGGCAAGCGTAATATACTTTGATAAGACCTTATTTTCTGATTTTTTTTTTCATTTTTGCCCCGTCGGATGCAGGTTTTTTCTAGTTGCAGACAAGTTTTAAGTTTTGTTGTGTTTATTTTCAGCAGAAAATTGAAAATTACCTGTCGCTGTGTTAACACGCTAATCAGCAGCGGTTAGTGCGAAGGTAGAACTGTTGTGTCTTATTGCTGGCGCACAAAAACACACAAAAAGTTCGACTGCAGTCTTTTTTTATTTAGACTGAACTATTTTAGGCAATAAAAATAAAAACTTCGAATCGGAAGTGTTTTATTTCGCCGTTTATGGTGCGTACACAACGAAAGTCGGTTGATAAATGCATTTGCATAAGCGGTGGATGCTTTTGTGGATAAAAGAGTATGTGCTGTTTTTGTCAGTTTGAAGGTTGCTAATAAATCATATCATAGCATTTAACATGGCATATAAAGTTTTATTGGTCACTTAAGCATACTTAACTGGACCACGTATTAGCTTTTATAAAATAATTGAGACTTTACCGGCCTTGAGTGTTTGTGACTATGAGCTGCAGTGCTTTTTTTCAAATTATGCATTTGAACAAAGAAACCCTATATAAGGATTTTTAGCTTATATTTTACTTATATATTAAATCATCTTTATTTGGGGTTCAAAGTATAATGTTTTTTATAATTTATGGAACCTCATTCAAATGAACATACTGCTGACTTTTAATTTTGATGTTTTAATGAATTTCAGATAGCTCCTAATTTCTCACTTTATTAAGCGTTATTATCAATGCATAAATATCCATAGTTCCTTATTTCAAATTTTCATTGCCCACGTTACTGATGTGAGATGCGGTTTTCGACTCAAAAGTAGGATCTGTCAAACCCCTTGTTCATTGCAATTTCGTACTCCTGTCGTTTTTCGTTAGTCAGTTAACGCATTTTTAGTAATTTTCAACATAACTATTGTATTGGGACGGGTGTAGTTAAAATTCCACTTCATCCATTTCTGATTCATAATGAAGTATCTAAAGGAAATTACTCCAGAAAGTTTGGTTGATAAAGCTTTAGGTGTTTTTGAGATATATACAAACCCTTAAAGGACAGTGCCACGTCAGCTTTCCCAAAAAAGTTGCATCCAAATCTAGTCCTCCGTAGTGTGATCTTCTGTACCACATTTTGCTTTCATAGATTTACGAACATTGATTAAAGAAAACTTGCGTGGCGTCGCCTTCTTTTGGATTAAAAACCATGTCTCAAGAACTATTAGACTGATTTCGTTGAAATTAACACATTCCATATAACGCAAATCTGAATTCCATCTGATTCGTTATCGTTGCAATATATAAAACCAGAATAAATGAAGGTATTCAAACAAAACTTTACACAAATACTTCATTTGTAGTGTGACAACTTCGGACTATAAGTTCTCAAGGCCCCAGATATCGGACCCAAGTGCTTGTGGTTATGTCGAACATTTTGATAAATTTCACATATTTTTGAAATAATTTCAGAGAGAATATTTTGCTTTTAATAATGTGTCTCTGTGCCTAAAATGGGTAAAATCGGTTCAATACTCTGCCTCTAGCCCATATATAAATGATATATGACTTTTAAAACTCCGATGGACTTTATACAGTATATATCGGCTAATATGTGAGATATCCTAGCAAAATTAAGTGTGCGAATGAGTGAAATCGGTTCATTAATTACACCAGCCCTCATATACTACATATATAAACATTTTCGATATTCTAGTTGACTTAATGCCGAATATATGGGGCAAATTTGGTGTTATGTTGATAAATTTTAGTATGTAAATAGCGTGAGTAGTAAATGTTCAGTTACACAGAACTTAGCCCACCTTTCTTGTTATATATGTAGACCTATATCTAACTCCTTTAGTTTTAGGAATTACAAACAATCGTTATATGAACGAAACTATTAACTCTGTGCAACATTGTTTTTTTACAGAGTTTTCTACAAAAAAAATTGGCTAAAAAATATCTCGTATTTTTCCGAAAATAATTTCTAGATCGGTTCATTAATTCTCAAGAAATCTTGACACCCGACATTAAATGATGGATATAAAGGAGGATGTTAATTAGCAACATGAAGCTCTCAAAGAAGAACAATTTATTATGAAAATAGTATGTAAACCACGTGGTAAATAAATATTACGCTTATGGTTCCACGGAGCACCCTACGGAGTAGCTCCTGCGTTTAGTTTATTATTTATAGTTGAACTTGTTAATTTAACAAGTAAATCATAACTTATTGGTCATAAAAGTAAGATTGTTCTTTGAACCTACGAACCAAGCGTCTACTCCACTGAACGGCCGTCAACTCATAGTACATGTGCTCGCACCTGTTTTTTATCACGCCGGGTGATATATACATACTTCTACAGTGTCACTTGTTTCCAGCAGTAACTCATGCGAAACGCATTAAATGTAGAACATTAAAATTGGAGTTGAAATAGTTTTGTGCATTTTATTTTCGTATAGAAACATCATTTCTCAGCATTTCCGCTTTTAAGCACTTAGCATTTTTTGTTTCCATTACTATAACCTTTCAGTCAGATTTTTAAGTGTCAACTAAATGTACAAATTGCTCTATTCTTTTTACATTCGTGCTTATGTATTTACAACAAAAACGTATACAAGCGACGATCGCGATCACGCACCAAATTTTATGAGCTTTAATAACAAGTAATCTTCGATTTGGTTAAGTACTTACCTACATTACTCTTATTTTTTATTCTTAATGCGCTTATTGTTGTTGACAACATTGTTAATTAGATTAATGACGCCGAACAAAGCTTATGAAAACAAAATCAACCCAAGCGTAGCGCAACTAAACGAAGTCAACTGCTTAACAGTAACATAACTCAACAGCATACCAGCGATATGACAGGTGAACAAAGAGCAGCCAGCATTCAACAACCAATACTCAGCCATTGTGCGAGATATTCGGTCTCGAACAATCGTCTAAAGGTCAAAACAATTACTCGTAGTCTACAAATTGTCGAGTCCATTGTGCGTACGGGGTCGATCGGAAGTTCGGCTGCCCGCGGCAAGGCTCTTCAGTGCATTTGTAAACACATCGCTGCTCATAAAATTTGATTATCATACATAATGCCGCATAATTGAGTGCATGTTTGTTTTAATTATTTGAAAAAAAAAACATTAAAATCAATAAAAAATTTATGACACATGAAGTTATGGCGTCTTTCATTATTTGTGCTTAATGTGTTGTAATTGCACTTAATTAACATGTCAACGAGTTATCTAGTTCTTCTCGTTTTTTTAATATCCTATGATCTATGAAGTCTATTTGAATGTAATAGTTTTTTAATATGACCTTTTAGGACCTAAATCAGTATCAATCAGTATCAGTTGGACCTTATTCAGTTCAAAGAGTTATTAAGTTCTTTTCGTATTTTATAATATTCCACTCTCTATGAAGTTTATTGGGATATAATAGTACTTATTTATTTGGGTTTTATTTTATTTTATCGCAAGTTACTATCAAGTTATAATTTTAAATGCCTCAGACCGTTCGTCATTCGTCATTCTTACTAAATCCTGTCAATCATTTTAGACACAGAGAGAGTTTCTTAAAACAAAATATGTCCTCTGAATTTTTTTAGAATATCAAAGAGATTTAAAGATATTTTCGGTTAAAAATTAGCTGCAAGCACTGCACAGTGGGTCCCCCCATAGGCCAAAAATCGATAGCAAAATATTTTGACAAAATGTTAAGGAATTGTCTATAAAATTACCAAAATTATCATGTAGGGACCGAGAAGGTAATCTGGTAACGGATGTCCAGAGCACACTGGGATTATGGAGGGAACACTTCTCCGACCTGCTCAATGGCAGTGAAAGTACAACACCAGGAGATGGCGAACCCGATTCCCCAATCGATGACGATGGAATAGATGTTCCATTACCCGACCATGAAGAAATTCGAATAGCAATTACCCGCTTGAAGAACAACAAAGCGGCGGGGGCCGATGGATTACCGGCCGAGCTATTCAAATACGGCGGCGAAGAACTGATAAGGTGCATGCATCAGCTTCTTTGTAGAATATGGTCGGAAGAAAGCATGCCTGACGATTGGAATCTTAGTGTGCTCTGCCCAATCCATAAGAAGGGAGACCCCACAATCTGCGCCAACTACCGTGGTATAAGTCTCCTCAATATCGCATATAAGGTTTTGTCGAGCGTATTGTGTGAAAGACTAAAGCCCATCGTCAACGAACTGATTGGACCTTATCAGTGTGGCTTTAGACCTGGAAAATCTACAATGGACCAGATATTCACCATGCGCCAAATCTTGGAAAAGACCCGAGAGAGAAGAATCGATACCCACCATCTTTTTATCGATTTTAAAGCTGCCTTCGATAGCACGAAAAGGAGCTGCCTTTATGCCGCGATGTCTGAATTTGGTATCCCTGCAAAACTAATACGGCTATGTAAGCTGACGTTGAGCAACACCAAAAGCTCCGTCAGGATCGGGAAGGACCTCTCCGAGCCGTTCGATACCAAACGAGGCTTCAGACAGGGTGACTCACTATCGTGCGACTTCTTCAATCTATTGCTGGAAAAAATAATACGAGCTGCAGAACTAAATAGAGAGGGTACAATCTTCTACAAGAGTGTACAGCTCCTGGCGTATGCCGATGATATTGATATCATCGGAAGCAACAACCGCGCCGTTTGTTCTGCGTTTTCCAGACTAGATAAAGAAGCGAAGCGTATGGGTCTGGTGGTGAATGAGGACAAGACGAAATATCTCCTGTCATCAAACAAACAGTCAGCGCACTCGCGTCTTGGCTCCCACGTCACTGTTGACAGTCATAACTTTGAAGTTGTAGATAATTTCGTTTATCTGGGAACCAGCATTAACAACACCAACAATGTCAGCCTTGAAATCCAACGCAGAATCACTCTTGCCAACAGGTGCTACTTTGGACTGAGTAGGCAATTGAAAAGTAAAGTCCTCTCTCGACGAACCAAAATCAAACTCTATAAGTCGCTCATTATTCCCGTCCTGATGTATGGCGCTGAAGCGTGGACGATGACAACATCCGATGAGACGACTCTTGGGGTTTTCGAGAGAAAGGTTTTGCGCAAGATTTATGGTCCTCTAAACATTGGCAACGGCGAATACCGCAGACGATGGAACGATGAGCTGTACGATTTATACGACGACATTGACATAGTTCAGCGAATAAAAAGACAGCGGCTACGCTGGCTAGGTCATGTTGTACGGATGGAAGAAAACACTCCAGCTCTGAAAGTATTCGATGCAGTACCCGCTGGAGGAAGCCGCGGAAGAGGACGACCTCCACTCCGGTGGAAAGACCAAGTGCAAAGTGACCTGGCTTCACTTGGTGTTTCCAGTTGGCGCCAAAAAGCAAAAAGGAGGAATGAGTGGCGCGCTCTGGTGGATTCGGCTATAATCGCTTAAAGCGGTTCCTACGCCAAATATATATATATAAAACAGTTTTATCTGGAAATCTAACGGGACTTTCTAAAAATAGAATCGTGCCGAATCGAAAGACGTGAGTACATGTTCATTTTCACAGTGCAGCGAATGCTTCTCAACTAAAGAGAAAATTCAAAGTCTAGCGGATATTTACGTTGCTGAATTTCAATGATTTTAAATGTATTTTTAAGTGAAAGGTATATATTTTATGTTCCAATAATAATAAAAGGCAATCAATGCTTTTGTTTACCTTGTTTTTAGGTACGCGTCTTTATTATGAGTAGTTAATGTTTCAGTTTTTTTTCTGGAGTCATCTCCTTTAAGCACTTGATTATGTATGTATGTATGTGATTGGCGTTGCAACCGTTTAGCCGGTTATAGCCGAATCGACGATAGTGCGCCACCTCTCTCTCTCCCTCGCAGTTCGGCGCCAGTTGGAGATCCCAAGTTTAACCAGGTCGCTCTCCACCTGGTCCCTCCAACGGAGTGGAGGCCTTCCCCTTCCTCGGCTTCCTCCGGCGGGTACTGCATCGAACACTTTCAGTGCTGGAGTGTTTTCGTCCATTCGGACAACATGACCTAGCCAGCGTAGCCGCTGTCTTTTTATTCGCTGAACTATGTCAATGTCGTCGTATAACTCGTACAGCTCATCGTTCCATCGTCTGCGGTATTCGCCGTTGCCAATCTTCTGAGGACCATCAATCTTGCGCAAAATTTTCCTCTCGAAAACTCCTAGTGTCGTCTCATCTGATGTTGACATCGTCCAAGCTTCTGCACCGTAGAGCAGGACGGGAATGATAAGCGACTTGTAGAGCTTGATTTTGGTTCGTCGAGAGAGGACTTTACTGTTCAATTGCCTACTCAGTCCAAAGTAGCACCTGTTGGCAAGAGTTATTCTGCGCTGGATTTCGAGGCTGACATTGTTCGTGTTGTTGATGCTGGTTCCCAGGTATACGAAATTATCTATGACCTCGAAGTTATGACTGTCAACAGTGACGTGGGAGCCAAGACGCGAATGCGCCGACTGTTTGCTTGATGACAGGAGATATTTCGTCTTGTCCTCATTCACCTCCAGACCCATTCGCTTCGCCTCCTTATCCATGCGGGAAAAAGCAGAACAAACGGCGCGGTTGTTGCTTCCGGTTTAGCTCTGCAGCTCTTATAACTGTTTCCAGCATCAGGTTAAAGAAGTCGCACGATAGTGAGTCACCTTGTCTGAAACCTCGTTTGGTATCGAACGGCTCGGAGAGGTCCTTCCCAATCATGACGGAGCTTTTGGTGTTGCTCAGCGTCAATTTACACAGCCGTATTAGTTTTGCGGGGATACCAAATTCAGACATAGCACTTGATTATACTGCATGAAAATGGAGGAAATTGGATTATAACCACGCCCACCTCCCATACAAATGTTATGTTGAAAACTACTAAAAGTGCTTTATGCAGTAAGGAAAAACACCAGAAACCCTAAATTTTATAGTACAGATGGTACGGAAAAGCTGCATTAAACTTGGCCCAAAAAATGGACAACGGGCGTGGCGACGCCCACTTATAGGTTAAAAACCATATCTCAGGAACTACTCGAATTTCGTTGGAATATTCGGTTCACAATACTTCAATTTGAAAATTGGCGAAATCGGTTTACAACATTTACACCATAATTTTTAAGTTCATCTCATACAAATACTACATTTAGAGTGCGGCATCGCGCGCCGGCCGAAATCGAACTATAGCCTTTCAAGACCCCAGATATAGAACATGAAGACCTCAGTGCTTTTGGCTAATTCGGTAAAAATCTCAGATACTATCATAGCAATATTTTTTATTAAATATCTGATTATAATGTCTTATTAACAATCTGTATATATATGTATGTATAGAAATGTCTTATTAAGAATCTGTATATGTATATATGTAAAGAAGTGGGCGGGCGGGAGTAACCACGCCTTTTTCCCTCCATATATTAATTATTATGTTATTACAATAATTTGACAAAGTTTAAAACCGAAAATAACAAAATTATTATAACTTGTCCCGCTCGTTCCTAGGGGAGCTATAGGATATAGTCGTATTTATGATATATTTAGAATATTTTTCCAGATTTTTGGTAAAAAATTTCATAGCGATATCTCAACGGGAAGTATTTATGCGCGCGGCTTGATACAAGCGGACCCACTGTGCACAGAGGTCCTCATTTTCTGTATATGGGGCCTTGAAAAGTTATGGTCCAATTTGGATAGTTTTGAGCGTTTCCCTATGCTTTATTAGTGCAACATTTTATTCCGATATCTTCATTGATTTTTGATTGAATGAATCCCAAATTGGGACATCAAGCCCATGTATGGTGGGATACTCATGCTGGTTGGTTGGTTTATAGGAACAGGTTTCATAATGACCTTGAAATTCGGTTACATATCGAAGGAACTCAGTTCCTTTTACTAAGTTTAAAATCTTCAACATATGCTTGACGGGACAAATGTCTTCACACGAACGTTGGCTGCACTTAGCACTTTTAATGATGATGTAACAGTCAAAGAACAACATCCGAAGCTTATCTGTTGAAAAAACACTTCACATTTAAATACTGCGTGAATAAGAAATATAATATTTTATTTTAACTTTACCTTTACCTTTTACATTAAATAATGAATTGTTAATTTTTAAACAAAGATATCAATTACCTAACCACGCAGCTATTATGCAAAATATGCTTTAAATAATTAATAGTAATAATAACCACGCCTCCGGCGCCAATAAACCCTGATGTGCAATAAATTGTTAGTGTAGGTATACCAGCATATTTATTATGGTATATTGAAGTAAATACAAGTTAAATCTTCAGTGAGACAATATATAAATTTGATTTTGACTTTCGAAAAAATAGAAACAATTTTAACAATTATCTATAAACTTTTTACGTCAGTATTGGCCAACACCCGCCCAAGTAACCTGTTGCAACGCATCAAAGGCGAACGCTCATTTTCGCCATGAAAGAGCCATACTAAAGCACAATGATTTACGGTTAGTTTATGTGGCTCAGCAAAGTAATTGTGTTTTAGAGATTTTTATATTGCACACAGCAATTTGTGGTTCATAGGTCTAAAAGTTATTAAAAGACTCTTAAGTGAATATAAATTCGCATTTATTTGTATGTGCGTGTACCGTAAATTCATTTTACAGGGGAGTAAAGTTAGGAAACCGCAAAGACGGCTAGTTTTAGAGGGCTTGCAGAGCAATTGCTTTTACGAAACTAATTTAAATTCAGTTATGTTGCTGGCTTAGTAACAGCGTGATAATCATAATTACACAAACACAAAAATATCTGCAACGCTGTCTGAAGGAGCGCACAAGAGCTGACATCAAGTGTTTCACATTCAGTAAGAAAATAGTCTGCAGAAAATCACCACAACTACACTAGCGCACATAAATTTCAAAACACAATGTTAGAGCGTTGGTAACAATGGCAACAAGCGCCAGTGTGGCAACCCATAAGGAAATTCGAAAATGCGGAAACTATTCGGCTATCAAATTGAACCAATGGCGTCATGGCAAACACAGCTAACTGGGTCGCAGTCACAATTGTGTTTGTCAGGATGTTTATTACGTCACGCCGGTTGTTGCTATTGTCTTGGGTACTCCTTCTTTATATATTGGCATATTATTAAATTTCTTTTGTATCATTGGTTATTGTTCAATGTGGCAAGTATCGTAATGTTGTATATATTGTATGTTGTTGTAGATTTAAGTAGTTGAATATATGGGATGTATAAGCACGAACTTACTAAAACAAAGGTGTCATCGAGCCAGCCACCCTGAACTTTCAACTTTTGAATGTCATTTTTGTAGTA
This sequence comes from Zeugodacus cucurbitae, assembly GCF_028554725.1. Classification (NCBI taxonomy): domain Eukaryota; kingdom Metazoa; phylum Arthropoda; class Insecta; order Diptera; family Tephritidae; genus Zeugodacus; species Zeugodacus cucurbitae. Next base: position 32,602,774 of record NC_071670.1, read on the forward strand.
AGATTTACTTCCATATAGGCTGGAGCCTCGGATATTTCTTCAAAGACATCTGGGAGCAGGAAAAAATTTATTAGCTGCATAAGAGGAATACAGTGGAGATGGAGGTTCGTGTAATTTTGCAAATATATTAATTGATTTATGTCGTCGTGAATCAATTGTTTGTGAGCTCTCATGGCATTAATTTTTTATGTTCCTACGTTTCTGTTAGAGTTTCTGCTATCTTGAACAATTTCTATATTGAACCACAAGCATTTAACAGGATCGTTACATTTGAAATCCAAAAACGAGATTCTCAAGAAAAAATTTCATTTGATTATCCTCAAAAACAATTCCTCTATGCACAACTCCACATCCATAGGTAAATATTTGTAGGAATGCATGCACATTCTATGCCCTTGCAAATTATATTATTTTATTATTTTATTTTATTTGTTACCATTAGCTATCAGCTTCTTGCATTCAGCTTATTATTTCTATTTGTTTATCTGCTTCCTTTGAGCTAAATCATGTCAGCGTTGTCGACAAGTGCTAATAAAAATCAACAACAGCAGTAAATAGTAATAAAAGGAATAGTCACAAAGAAAAAAAACAATTAAAGCATTATGAGTAAAACAAAATACGAAGCGAATGGAAAAACCTCCAAAAATACTAAAGATAAAACCGAAAAAAAATCTGTAAACCTTTTACTTTGCGCCACTTTATTTTGTGCGTGTATTTTTCTGGTAACGCATACTACAAAGGGCAGCAGCAAACATAGCAAAATTATATATAACATACAACAACAGTAAGAAAAAAATTATCTAACCCAAAGCAGTGGCTGATAAAACTGGATTTGAGCGTAATTCACTTTCGCTTTCGATACGAGTGACTTGCGCGAAGGTTGCATATGTATGCAGGCAAAAACCGTAATAATTATTACTACATTTACACCAACGGTGTGGATTTGCTGCGTTAACAAACACCTATGCAATTTTTGAAAAACATATTTTAAAGCGGCGAAATCTCTTTCGTTTTCAATTAAGCGCTCTTTGCTATACTCTTTTACTCTTTCTGCAGCCGCGCTGACGTCTTAACGTTTTTGAGCGCAGCGCTAAGATAATACTTATCGTTGCTATCAGACTTTAAGCAGTTAGGCATTTTTGAACCGAACACTAGTAATTAACACGCTCAATCGCTCAGACACTCAAGCGCTAAGCGCATGCGCCGCTGACGGCGGAAAGCTCAAACCCCTCATTATCAACACCAGCGCAACACCTCACACTACAAACCCTCGCGCTTAAACTAGCGCTCAGTCTTTTTGTTCATATGCAACAGTTTTTGAGCGCTCGTTGAAGCCATGAGCGCCACCACGTATGCTTAGCGTGCCTCAATGCCTCTCATGTGTGGCTCAAAGCACTTGTCTTGATTGACGTTGGTCTCTAGACGAACACCACCTTGCAGGCGCTAGTCTCAACGCCTTTTCGTGAGCTGCCTTGCCTGGCTCGGCGCTGGTGATGGCGGTGTTGGCGGCGCCACTCGTTGACTTGTTTCACTGTGTGGCGTTTTGAGCTTTATTCCGTTGGCGTGTGATAAAAATACGTTAGTAATCAATTGCAAGCCCAACTGCCAAGACACGGAATTAAGACGCGCCTTCGCCGTTGTCGTCGTGGTTTTACAATCGCTAATTTAGTCGTTTTCATAATAATCATATCTAGTAAGCAGCGTACAACAGCAGCCGTGTTGTTGAAAATCATTAAAAAGTGTTGCAAAACTAAGAACTCCGATTGAATTGAAAACAATTGTTAATATTATAAACAATAAATTGCAGTAACGGCACAGCGCGTATACCTGCTATTGAGTGGATAATTTGCAGTTATTTTCAAATTTTTTGGTATCATTGCCAAATTTTGCTGTAGAACGACAAGCAACCAAAGCGTTTAACCCTAAAATTGTACGTGTTTGAAATTTCTTATTCATTTAACATTCGATTTCATGGCAAACTCATTACTTCATTTCAACTAATACATATGTGCATTTTAAATATATAATATTTTTAAAACGTGCGTGCTAGAAACATTTTATAACTACTCATATGCATTTTATTGATCGTGGTATGTTAGATTACTTTTTCAGTTTTTGCTTGCCTTGACTTCCTATTTCATTAGAGTTATATACTAAATGTGCCTTGTGGTGTGGCATATGTGTGGGTGGGTGAAGAAATTAAAAAGAATTAAAAATCAAATACAAATCTCAATTTATGTGCCACAATTTTGAAGAAATATCAGGAAAAATATAGTGCTAAATTCTGTGTTAATCTTTTGTAAGGATGTTGTTGTGTTTTGCCGAATTACATTTAACCGAACGGCTTGTTGTTAATATCAAGGTTCATATGTGTATAAACTGTTTTCAATAGTAATTAGATATATATTTATATGAACTGCACCAGATCACAGAATTTTGCATTTTTATCAATTGTTATAATCGTACTACAATAGGTATTTCTTCGTATTTCGTCTAAACGATTATATATATATATTTCTGAATGTGTTAATAATCTGAAGTAAGCTAAACATAGTCAGTCCTAGTAGACTGTGTACTACTTGTTCTTATCTTTGTTTTGTACAAAGCCTTTTATAAGCTTGAACGCTGCGTTCCCATGAGCCTCTAGTGTATCGCCATCATTTGCTAGACCAAAACAACCTCAGGTACCCCTCAAGTTGCCCCTCCAAGATCTTATCTGATATATGGCAAAACATAGAATTTCAAGCCGGTTCCTAAGGTATAAATTGTAGAGAAGTAGAAGTAGTAGAAATTATTACACATTCCAAAGCCAAATCAACCAAACGTTAGTAAGATGGTCAGTATGAGAGACCCTTATTCTTAAAGCGTATTATATTGAGAATTTATTATTAATTAGAAAAAAATATTTATTAAAGCATTACGTATTGTCTATATCTATTGTGAATCAGCAAGTCACCCTAACTTTACCTCTGTTCACTCTATAAGTTATTAATAAGAGGGATAGAAACAAAAAAAAATATAGTTTAAATAAGATTATGATTTGATTGTCGTACTCGATTACACCTGTAATAGATATACATAATTATTCATTGTATTAAAGATTAATGTCGGTTTGTGCCTACTACTTACTTCAAATATTTAATTAACAATGCACCTACAAGCGTACATAAGTATACCGTTGTGTTAACACTTACTAACCACAAAATACCCGAGTGCTTCGCTTCTCAGCCAGTTGGATTAGCAAGCTAAACTAACTAATTGATTTTGCTCCGCTCACCGACCCACCAAGCGACTAATTATTATACGCTTGGGGCAAAGTTCCAAACATCCACTTTGCTTTAGCACTTAACTACAACAACAAAGTTGTTATTTGCACCCTGCAGTGAAACATCAAACAGGTCACCACAATTATAAGACTACAACTAGAAATCCCTTACTCGATTCTAATTAGTCTGAAATACACTAGTTTATAAATAAACTTTGGTACTTCGTAGTAACTAGTTAGCAAAGAATCAAGTTTACACCAATTATAAAGTAATGTATTATATACGGCTCCGATGATTAAACACAACAAGGGTTAGAAAAAAATTTTAATTTTCGATGGTGTTATTGTTCTGTTATAGCACTGTCTGATTTTCTAACTAGATGTGTTAGTCCCTTACTGAACTCTCTTCTACCTAATTGCTGAATTATTATAAAGCTCTTGTATTTCCATTCTAAACTGACAATTTTTAGAAGATCAAATTGTTATTAAAAAAGGAAAGAAATAAATGCAACGATAACTAGTTCCTAGGTTGTTCACTACTAGTACAATTCCCTGCTGGGCTTCTTGCAAGCTTTTGAAATGTGTATTCAGTATCAGTATTACTAGATCTGTTTAAACTTAACCTTAAGCATATGAGAAACATTTATTTGTATTATTGCGATAAAAAGTGATTCATATATACGATTTCTAAAGGGGTTAGGCCTGCCTAAAGACCTAAAAAGTCCAAAGTTTGATAGTTTATTCTGGGAAAAGTAATCCAATTTCTCACATTCAGACTTTAATGAAAATGAAATTGAGGTCGTTTTTTACAAAATGGCGACTACTAGGTCAATTCCCGAAATCGCGTTTTTTAAGCTTCTTTGGGAGTTGGCGATTCTGAAGCCTCGTGCTATATGAAAGTAAATAAAACGGTTTTTCAACTGTCCAAGTGGTCTACCCGTGATCTTCATCGTATTAGAACAGTCTGAAAACCTTACCTAATATAAGCGTACTTTCGACTCTGATCACGCAAAAATTTGCAGTAGTTAATAAATTAAGCAATTAAGAACAAAATTAGATTAAATTTAACCTAAAAATAATATAATATTTTCAACGAAAACATCACTCTACAAATAAAACCCCATCTCATACATAATTCACGTATGAAATCAACAAAAACGTACCAAATAAAATGTTAATAAATTCAGTAGAAAACCAAAAAAATGGTAATTTATATAAAGAATAATAAAATTTTACAAAGTACAAAGTGCGCATGCTGTAAGCTTGATAAGTGTCTGAATACAAAATACTTGTATGGGTCACGTATTAAAATATATTGTTGCGGAATTTTCGGATATTGTTTCAATTAGGACATTTATTGGTGCATAATTAATTTGTTCTTTGAGAAGATAAGATTCTTATGTAATTTTTATTTGTATTAATTAATTCATACTGTTTGTGAATGCAGACAACAGCAGAAAAATGAGCTCTATATCTAAACAAGCTTCCATAGTTCACAGAATTTACTGAGTTAACAACGAGTGATAAAGTAGTTATATTTCGATGTTAATCCACAGAAGATGAATATAATTCGTTAAAACTACTTACATAACCTAAACATGAATTCATTTTTGGTTGAACGTATTTTAAAGTGGTGTCATACTAGCTATACTTTCGCTTCAAGATCCGATTAAGCTAAAATTTAAAATCATATTTAGCGCTGTAGTCTTTTTGATGCACATCATATCAATTGATAGTCTCAAACATTTGCTAGATATTATTAAGAGAGGAAACAGTATTCTCTATCTTGAACGTTGCACCACTTTAGCAATCTTCCACTGTTCAAACATTTTTAAAGTACTATTGGACTATTTCTTCAAAATATCCGTCCGTTTCTTCTCTTTTTCTTTTGAAGTTTCCCTTGAGGTCTGAGAACGGAAAATACCGCTGGGATCAAAACCAAAGAATACACAGAAGTATTGCGAACTTTGCCATCACTTTCATTCATTTGGGATCATCCCAAATAATTTCGGGAATTTTTAGGTTAGATCAAGTCTAACAACAAACATGTTGTTACAACTTAGTAGTGCCATATCATAAAAACGTCTTACCTCTACAAAGTATCTAATGGCGTCGAGCTAAAGTAATGAAGTAAAAATACGAAATGAAATAAATCATTTATTGCTCTCTTCATTACTCACATTTTTCACAGGCAACATTTATAATTATTTTAAGCCTCGCAAGAGTTGCAACGCACATTAGTTACGCTCAGCCCACTTTAATGGTGCGACATATTGGCATATTGGTGTCAACGCTGCCAGCTGTAGAGTAAATTGCCAGCATCATGGATCTGAATTTCAAAAGTTGTACCCTACGCTGAAGAAGCAACAAAGCCAGCGGTCACTTTGCCGCAACAGTTGCCAAGTCATTATTACTGCTTGGAAAATACCATTCAAAACATTTACTGTTGTTGGCTTTGTTGTTGTTATTGTGCCCAGAGTGAGTGAGCAGCAGCGTGAATGGATTGCGGTTGAAGATAAAAATGCTGCTAAAAATGCAATAAAACAAAATATCAGCCACAGTCCACACATACATTAATAAGTGTATGAAAGTGTAAATATTTGTATGAAAGAGACCATAACAACAACGCTGGTGAGCCATACCGAAATGCAAAAACAAATCGTGAAAAAATAAAATAAAACAAATAAATAAAACATTAGCGTGCGCAACCATTTAGCTATGACATAACAGTTAAAGCGGTTTTGAGCACAACCAATGGCTCAGCCATTCACCCAACCAGCCAGCCATCCATCCGCTCTCGGCAGCCATGCCAGCGCGCATGCGCAACAAAAACAGCCTCTGGTGGCGACGAACGTGCGCCGAAAACTGTTTTCCTCTTTTTTTCTGCTTTTGCGTTTTGTTTTGTTTTTTAATTCCGTTTACCCACCTACTTTCTTGGTTTTCCATTTCTGCGAAAGTCATGCGCTCTTTCACTCTCACTTTCATGTCCGTGTCTGGCTGCCTCTGCGGCTCGATTACTTCATTTGTGCTGTCATTAGCAATTCACCGCCAATAATGGCTAAGTAATAAGGTTAATAGTGTTTTTTATTCTTTATTTGCCTGTTGATTTTCTTGATTGATCGCCGCATGCGATGGAGGTCATCAAATGTTTCGCATAATCCATTAACATACAATTGTAAATAGGGATTGTGTAATATGCCCAAACACATTCATATTGTTTGAATTTATTGCACATTCACAATTGGGATTTTTGCATTTGGGTTATTTAACATCGGCTTTCGTGCATTTTTGCAAATATCCAAAATATTTACCTTCAAGCTTTTATCAAGACTGGTGTTGCTGCGTGAGTGTGTCTGGCGGACGCAATTATATGAAGGGGTGGATAACTTATTTCCCTTAATAGTATTTAAAAAAAGTACATATTTTTATAGAGAGTAAAAGTCAGTTGATCAGTTCTGGATTTTGCGGTAATCTCTTTAAACAAACAGGTCTATTTTGGAGATAATGTATAAAGCTTGAGAGAGACTGGATTTTAGTAATTAGAGGAACATAAATAGTATAAAGGCTCGAAACCTTGTCTTTATAGCGCTCTCGACTCAGCAGTCTATGACAGGCTTGAGATGATATTAAAGCTCTTACTATAAATGGAAAGAAAAGTTTATGTAGAGATCAAGCAGGATTGTAACTGCCTTTATAGTATTTTCTCACAGCCAAATTATATTAATACATTACGATTATAATTGAGAAACCAGCTACTCGATTAATGATCAGTTGTTATACATTTTTGATTTTGCTGTTCATAACAAGTCGATAAGCTTCATCAGCTGATTGCCATTTTATCAATAAACACATCCAATTTGACGTAGACAACAACATGCAGAGCTGCATTTCAGTTTTAACTCGATTTGTATTCGATTAAAAATTAATGTAGAAATATTCGATTTTTATTTTGTATGGTAAAACGATCTAAATCAGCACTCTAATCGAGTAAAGGTTGGGTTATTACCTGTGCGAAAAGGCTAGTAGTCTGACTATGAAATTGGCATTGAATTTTTATATTACTTTATAATATTACTTGTTTAACAGAAATTTCGAAGATATGCTAGATGTGGGAATTGAAAAGCGAAACGAAGTTGTCTATTATGATAAAAACTGATATATTTATTATTAAGCAGTAAATATGAGTTGTAATGAGTATACTTGAGTTATTTGTCAGCTTTACTCAAGACAGTAGCTCTAAGTAATCCAAATGATTAGAACTTTTGTCAAGAAAGATTTATTATTATAGTTACTACATTAAAGAATGTTGACATTCAGAGGAAGTTGTTCCAATCTTATTTTTTCTTCATATATGTTGATATCAACAAGTGATCCAGTGATGTAATTAAAACTAAATTTAATGAAATTTTCGACAATATTTTTGCTTTAAACCAGTTTAATTTAAAAATAATTATCAACGGTTTGCTGTTAAGCATTCCATTTTAATAGGTTAATGGCTTTATTAGATTAAGTCTGGCGAGCTCTTCATTTATGCTCATTACTGTTAGCACGAAAATAGGTTTCGGGTACCTGCTATACATAAGCAATGTTTTGTCGGAAATAATCATTATGATAGAACATGAAATACCTTTAGGAAGTTTTCTAAATTTGATAGTTTAACAAAATATCAATAATTTTGTACGTTCTCAGTAATCAAGTAACCCACATAAAAAAGTACAGCCGACATAGTTGTATCAGCTTTTAAGCGGAAGGCTGGCTATGGGGCTAATGATACAGGTGCAGTAGCAACGTCATAAAAATCAAAATAAGCATGCTAATTATTTTATGCATAACACTAAATATGCGGGTGGTCCGAAAGTGGTAACATACGAAATTTCTGCGAAATAACCACAAAAAACTAAAAGTGAATTCAAAAGCAAGCATGTACATTTGGAGTGACATTATTCGCAAAAATCAGCAATTTGTATTACCAAAAGTAGTTTTCGTTGCTTCTGCTGGGCATTAGTAAATTCCACACAGATTTAACGTTTAACAACGTTTTCTAACGTTTTTTCCGTTGAACTTGACACAAAGTTGTCTGGCGCATGCGCAAACGCCATAGCTGTAGATACTCGTTTCGAACTTTATATTATTCCAAAATACATATTGTATTCATAGTCAGACATACGTACGTGTTTGTAGGCTAAGTAATTTGCATAATTTTGTCAAAGCAGTGCCCAATAGTCATTCGTAATTGTGTGTGTGTGCAAACATAAGCAAATGATGCACAGACCTCTATAATATACATCCATATATTATATGTATGCGTATATACCGCCATAACCACTTTAAAATGTTTATGCTGTGTATAGATTGCGGTTCAATGTTGACCTTCTCAAACGCAAAAAGATAATGCTCTGCGTCATAACGGCATATTTTAAGAGCATTTTGAATGGTACTTGCACTACCTTCATATTTTCATATACTCTGATTTGCATAACATAAAAACCCGTTTCGAATATCAAAAAAAAATAGTATTAAAGATACGAGTTTGATATACTTATAGGTTATCTGCTCAAACACACTTTTGATAATTCTCTTTCTTTTTAATATGCTTCAGAAATGCTTGGATGTTTCGATTTCAAAAACTGTCAGGTCACTTAGTTCAAGGTCAAAATATGCCCGATTTAATGAAATAATTAGTAACTCTATCAAATTTATTAACATTTTTTTGGAATGTATCTCCAAGTTGTATATAAAATGGCGTTTTGGTTTAAACCAACTTTGTTTATAATTTCTTCAAAAATTTATAACACTTAATCAAGGGCTTATTTACATACATGATTGATCTATATCGTTTTTGTATTTATGATTTTGAATCGGTTCTCTTTCTATTTGTATAGGAAAAAGTAAGCACATTAGTCTTCTTGGAATCCAATGAGTATAAAAACAATGCTTTATACATAGTTGTCACAAAGAAGGATAGAATTTGACAGTTTCTTTCGAACCGATCATTGACCTAATCATGAAAAATATTAGCTTACATTTGTAACAACAACGATCGATCTCTTCTGAAAAGCATCCTAAATATACCAGATTTTGACTCAAAAAGAAAAAAAAACGGTTTCGTGAGCGAAGCATATTTTCTTTATAAAACACAAAAAAACCTAAATATGTGGAATATAATATACCCTGAGTATATAACATACCATATAGGTAATCATAATTCGTTGTGTTCCCTGCAAGTAGTAATAGTAAGAATAAAGGGGTAATTCTTTGGCGATTTCCATTAAAACTTCTAGACCCTAAACTAAAAATGAAGTGAAGCCTTTATTGTGAACTCTCCCTCGCAACGTGACTCTCTCACATTAATCTGTCACTTTGTTTGTTTTGTTTGCTTAAGAGAGAGAGAGAGAGGAATAATTATTTTGACAGTTGTGACGTTTCTCAAAATTTAAATATCAACTCATTGAACCTTGTGTGCCTTTATTTATACCATAGTATCAAATTATGCCTTTCATTTTGGTATTGGAGCCCCAAAAGTAAAAACATGTAAATTTATTATTTCTACAACTACAACTTTCTAAGGTCAAGCACTGGTCGATTAAATCGATTAAATCGTTTTATATCGATCTTGGACATTTGTGTCAACATTAACCCAACACAATTTTTGTAGAGATCTGTTTGCATCCCAAACTTATTCTTAACTGAAAATGTCACTGTTTTTGTCGTTTGCGGGAATGTCTCTAGGGTCAAGCACTGGTCGATTAAATCGTTTTATATCGGTCTTGGACATTTGTGTCAACATTAGCCCAACAAAATATTTGTAGAGATCTGTTTGCATCCCAAACTTATTCTCAACTGAAGATGTCACTTTTTGAGCCGATTTCTCGACATTTGCGGGAAATTTTGCTTTTCTTTTATAATTCCAAGAAAAGTGCGGCTGAGGCTCATCAAATGCTTTCGGATGCGTACGATGAGGCTGTCCTAAGTGAAAAAAGCCTTAAATTTACATAAAACGGCGGAAGCAAAGTTGTAGACCTAATAATTTATGCAAAAATTGTTGTATTATATTACATAGCTTAGACAACCAATGTGAAACATTTTCCTTTTTAAATCGTATCGTTTCAATAACTAAACCATAAAAATAAAAAACAACAATATAACAAAACCATTAAATTAATTCAATTTGTACCAAATCCAGTCTAATAAAACTATTTAGCAATAAAAATAATCTTAAACATGTTGCTCCACTATGCTAATATTAACAATTGTTGTAAAATATTTATCTCACCTCAATTTCATTAAAAACAAAATATTTTGAAATTCATAAGAAAAATATAAACAAATTTTGTAAGCGTAATTTAACGTTACATTTCTTATCTTTCCCTTTCAGTGTTTATTTTAGTCAAGGCAAACGCTTCGTAGTGCTCTTAGCTGATTAACTGATTGCAGTCAACCATCACCACCAATAGTGCTCAAATTTACCCACACACACACATAGCCACAGTCACATTATGAGGCAACAACACTTATTTGCAATCGCCGCCTGCCTGTGCAGCGCCGCCGTAGTGCTCGTATCCGCTGTGCCGCTGCCTGCCGGCAACCAGGAATTGGATGTGTTACAGATTCCGCTTTCAGACGGGAAGGTAAGTCTATTGTCAGATTAAATAATTTCAAGTGATTCGGTTACATCAGCGCCGCAGTAGTCATTAGTAACCTGCAAATATTTATCTATGTAGTATGTATGGGTTAGTGGGCACGTACGAAAGCACAGCCAGCATAGTTGGTTAAGTGAAGTGAGCTGAACTACTCGTACTCACTGCAATGCTGCTTGAATTGTGCAAAGTGTGAATTTTGTTTACAACTCATTTCCTGTGCCATTGTTGTTGTTGTTGTACGTTAATTGTTTAAAACGATGCTAAATGTCAACAAACGCCGAAAGTACACGAATTTGCGTGTTTGGTTAGTTTTTCCAACTTTTACTTTGCTCTCCACTGTAGCCGCTATTAGATAAGCATTGAAGCAGAGGTGAAGCAGAGTTGTCACGAAGTTGCACTTATTTTAGAAATGCAAAATAAATGAAATAATTGCAGAGTGTTTTAGTTTCAAATAATTCCGTATTTTCAATGGGAGGAAGCTAATTATTCTCAGTAATAATTCGATTATAATAGGCACGTTGGACTTTTTTTAAAACTTGACTCGAATAGCGTTAATTAAAACATTACATATTCTTTTTCAGAAGTGATGTTGAATTCGCTACGGACTACGGCTTAAAATGAATATGTGACACATTGCTGTAAAAAATCGTGCTTTTTATTATTGATTATATCTCAAAATTGGCGAGAATCACCAATTACTTGCTGTTTTTGAGTCGTTTTTGAACGTCGCGGGCCTCAATTTCCACAGAGATTTCTCAATCCCAATTATTAAAGAACAGTATGTCCAATATATTCTTTCAATATTAGATTGACAAATATCTCCCTTCGGCCTTTTTGTCTTTTGAATTTCGCGGCTATGTATAAGCACTACAGAGCTCGTATCTGACAATACTATTCATCTTTAAAAGGTCTTGACATAACCTAGAAAACGACGCTATGCATGATTAGTTTGGATATTGAGTTCAACAGTTATAGACGTGTAAACATGGAGTTTACTAACCCCGAAATTCGGGCTATTTTAAAGCTTCCCTTCGTTGAGAAACGCTAGAGAAACGTTCCGTGAGATTAATGGCGTTTTGGGGGATGGTACTCTATCACTTCGAAATGCGAATGAATGGTTTCGCCGATTCAGAACAGGTGAAAACAACACCATGGATAAGCCAGCGGAAGACCTGTGAAGACGAATACCGATCAAATCATGGAAAACATCAAGTTCGATGCCACATACTATCTCGTGACATCGCCCAGGAGATGGGAGTTAGTCACGAAACCATTTTAAACCATCTGCAGAAGTCTAGATATACAAAAAAGCTTCATGTTTGGGAACGAACCCGAAGTATTTTTGAAGCGGATGGTGGCTGACGACGAAAAATGGATCACATACGACAATATCAAGCGAAAACGGTCGTGATCGAAGGCCGGTGAATCGTCCCAAACAGTGGCTGTGTGTTTGGTGGGATTGGAAGGGAATCATCCACTATGAGCTGCTCCCATAGACGCTTAATTCTACCATCTACTGCGAACAACTGAACCGCTTGCAGCAGGCGATTGACCAGAAGCGTCCAGAATTGGACAACAGGAAGAGTGTAGTGTTCCACCATGGCAACGCCAGACCACACATTTAGTTGATGACTCGTGAGAAACTACGGGAGTTGGGATGGGATGGATATTTTATCGTATCCACTATATAGCCCGGATATAGCGCCAAGTGATTACCACTTGTTCTTGTACATGGCGAACGCCCTTGGTGGTGTAAAGTTGAACTCAAAAGGCTTGTGTAAAGTGGCTGTCCAAGTTCCTCGCAAATAAGGAGGGGGGCTTCTACAAGGGGGGTATTATGAATTTGCCGTCTAGAAACAGATTATCGAACGAAACGGCGAACGGCTAAATCCGATCACTTTTATAAAGAACACTTTTTTTAAAGAATTGAATAAACAGCAAAAAAGCGGAAGGGAGATATTTGCGAAACTATATATGCTACCTTGTCTCTTCTTGGCCATAGAATCTGCGAGTGATCCAACTATGAATGATCCTGGTTCTTATGAGTGACCCTATGGTATTACTGTAGCTTGACTCCCCGTCATTCAAACCACAATTCAACTTTTATAATATAAAACTATCAGTGATCAACTATAAATTTAATTTTATAGAATTTATAAAGCTTCTTGATTGCCTAGCTGGTAGACATCCTCATAATATTATGAAACCATATGTCTAATATATTCAAAATGTTGACCGAATTTTTGTGCTTAAATACGAATTGTTGTTATTCACATTATATCACATTAATTCTGGTTTTGAGAGGCATTCATGCATTAAATTTATGCCAACAACGTTCTGGTATTTTATAAACTCGAACAGCCGGCTTGCGGTAATAAGCTAGTGTCCATGCCATTAAGTTTAATATTTGCTAACCTAGTCAAGCTTTAATATTCTTGTATCAAGCCCAATTAATACAAATATAGAATGGGCATGTATAATTTTCATTCAAAGTCTTACTAAATTTTTTGTAATAGCTCCATTCTATTCATTCTTAGTATAAGATACTAAACACCTCAACAGTACTGTAAGTTGTTGTAGCCGCAAACGTTCACTTATAACATTGAATGACTCATATTAAGTCCTTATCTCCACGCTTCGCACAATCACATACACTAGAGTACTGCAGTGTTGTTGGTGACTTTTCAATCGAATTTTCATTGTCCACCAACTGGAAATTTGCGCCTTTTGTGTCTGTATAAAATCTGGGTCTCCAGGTTTGCAGTCACATATAGACGAAACAAGTTGCCACCAAATCCTGACAAACCTGCTCAATGTGCGTGTAATAACCGATATGCGCGGAAATGACACATTGAGACACTGCCCAGTTAACCAGTTGGCGTGAGGCTGAAAACGAGAGTGTTTATTGCATATACAATCATATATATATATATATATATATATATGTGATTGTATATGCATTTATGTAAGAAATAAATCGGCATGTGAACATGTCGGTCGGGTCTTACTGACTGAATATCCTCTAAAGCAACAACTTAAAGTTAGTAAGCAAAGCGGTTTATGTTGGAGGCTATAAAAAAAACAGAAACAAAAATTTACAAAAATCAAGCAAAAGCTTATATGCACACATACATATTCATACTCATACATAAGTAAAAATAGCCAAATAGTTAAAAACTGCATTCGGCATCAGTCACATGGACAAAGGAGTGAACGGCTGATTTGCTGACCAGCTGAAATTATGCTTTAGTATGTATACATACATATAGACAGAAATGTATTTTAATAGCTGCGCTTATTGGCGCTTGGTTCAACCAGTCGCATATTGTCTTGAGAGTTGAAAGTAAAATGCCATAACGCCGAGCGGCATTCGTGCGAATAACTCGCTTGTTATGCCGCATATTAGAGTCACCATTAGTTTGTCATTACTCGTAATATTTTGCTTTGAAGTTGGTAATATTTAACTTAAACATGAAGACATTGTATCGAGTGACAGCAAGTAAAATGTAAGTTACATTTAATTACTGAGGAGTTATAAGCGAATTGTGTTAAGGATTTCTGGATATTTGAAATACGATAGTCCTCGTATTCAATAAATGGTTGATTTCAAGAAAATGTTCGAGAAAAGTTAGGCTATAACTTCATATAAATATTTCCAGGCACTTTCACATTCAGCGCTTTATTCAGCTATTCTTCTCTCAAGCTGAAGTAAGTGTTGAATGTAAACACAGTTAAAAAGAGCATAATATGGTTCAGCCGTATATAGCTAACATACATTGGTAATTTCTTAAATTCATTAGTATTGGTTTATCAAATTAAAGTTTGTGTAAAGTTTGTAATGTTTGAAATTTAAATCAAATCATTATATCGAGTGTGAGTAAATTACACATAAATTTTACTAAGGAATCATTAGCGTGTTTTTGTTAAAGATTTCCTGATGTTTTAATTTTAAACACGAGTGATCTCACTTCCAATATATTCGAGAAGCAATTAATTTCAAAATTTTGAGGTACTTTGGCATTCAGCGCTGTATTCAGCAATCCTTCTATTGAGCTGAATGAGTGGTGAAATCAAATAGAGCTGAAAAGAGCCCTATATGGAGTTACATTTGAATTTATGCGATCTAATCAACTCTGTATCTTAGGGAACTATCTTCTCAAAATGATTTAAAATATTTCATTTTCCAATTAACAGTAAATTTAAATTTACTCAATGGTAAACATGCTGATATTTACTTTAAGGGTTTATTCCAGTTAATACGTTAATTTCCCGACTCTGTCATATGCCTCGTTAAATCTACAAAGAATAATTTGAAACTCAGACACACTCTTAAGTAGTGCTTTCTATCTCCAACTTCGTTAAAATTATCAAGCAACCAAAAATATCTAAACCAGTAAAAAATACCTTACAACAACAACAAAGACAATTGTCTGCAAGACAATCAATAGCGCATGCTGCCACAGCTGTGGCAACAAGCTGAAGTGCTGCCGAAAATCACCTCCATCAGTCAACAGCCGGCACACTTCAAGCGATACAAAAGACTTAAGCGACGAACTCGAGCCAAAGTACGCGCACTTTGGCAAAGTGCACAGCAATTGAAGCAGCAAAGACAACTTTTCGAGTATTTGTTGGCATAACTTATGCTCGCGGCTATATTTCGCTAACGATTTTGTATATACAAATTCATTTATCTATTTTCGCTGTGGTTACTTAGCAATGCTTTGTTGTCTGTATTATTTAGCAGTAATTTGTCGAAGCGCGCAGGCCGACATTTTATTTTTGTTTTAATAATAGCGTTTACCTGTCAATATATTGCATACTATGCTTGTGAGTTGCATTGCAGCTAGCAATTTGGGAATTTCGCTTTAAAATTTTTGGCAGACTCTATATGCTTGCAGTTACGCGTTAAGCGCGTTGCGTTTCGATTCATCGTATTTTGTGAGCGTCCGCAGATGTGGTATCCAATTATGCGCGCTGAATAGCATTTGATTATTGCCTACTACTGCTGTTCCGCTACGGTTATGTAGAAGTGAATTAGATGGTTGATGGAGCGTGTATGTTAAGTGCATGACTACAAGTTGATGCAGTATGGGTTCAAATCTCGAGAGAGTTAAAATTAAAAAAAGCATAAAAATATAGAAGAAGTTCTATATGAAAATATATATCTCATTCAGAGTTGGTTTAATCGTTGTAACGATTTCAATTAAGCTATAGACAGAGTTGAATTTTATAAGTGTGTAAGTCCATTTGTCACTTTTTTGATTTTATATGCTTAAAAGGTTTTATAAATATAATTACAAGCACTTTTTCTAAAAAATTTTACGCAATTTTTCGGCCATATATATTATTACTCTTGGTCTAATCTTAGCACATTCACTTCGCTCGTATGCCTGCAGCCATTTAGCATGTCAAATGTCATGAAAAATAGATTTGCACAAAATTTTTGTTCTTCGCATGCAGACGCATATATAAATATACATCATTTTCAGCCACATTAGCTACACAAATAGTCGTAAGTGTGTTGCATTCGAGGTCTGCGTTGGCAAAAAAAAACTGGTTGAGTCGATAATTTGCATGCATGGCTTAAAAATGTTTTTTTGCGAGTTTATTATATTTTATACGTTTTTTGGTCTTTTCTGCAGAAACCAAAAATAAAATAAAACAAAATGTCGGTATAATTGAAATTTGATTATGTGCCAGTTCACGTCTCATAAGAAATATAGCGTATGAAATAGAAACACTAATACAAAGCAACACTTCAACACAGTTTTGCAAAACATTTTTCTACTCAATTTAAATTCAAATAATAACCTTAATGAACACATTAAGATTTGAGCCGTGCGCTCGGTCTGCAAGCGTATAATCAAGTGCTACATCATTGAAATGTTTTGGTTATTAGAAAAGTGATTGTATAATTTAATGTAACACTGCACACTAAAAATTTGCGATTAAGTAATTTAATTACAGTAAATTTTTATTAAAAGGAAGAGCGCAAATTTCGCCCCAAAATTTTTTTTTAAAAATATCTCATGTAAATTATGAAATATTTTTATTAATTTTTGATTTTTACAAATATCAATTTAAAAAAATATATAATTTGCACCAATTTACATTTCATATTTACTTATTTCAAAATTTTGCAATTTGTGCCAATTTCGCCGCTAAAGCTTCACACAAAAGCCGCTGCGTATGAAATTATAATTGTGCTTCAATCAAACAAAATGTGTCAGACATATTAAAAATCAAAGCAAAAACTATTCACACACGTAATAGTTGAAAGTCCACTACAATTAAAGACGGCACAACAAAAAAAATAACAACAAAAACTACAATTCATTAGCTGCTCCAGTTATTTTTTTCCACCACTAATACATATGCATGTCTGATGCCAGTTGGCAAATAAATATTAAACAACATCCGCACAGACAAAGGCAACATTTTCATTCGGTTTCAATCTACGAAACCGACTTCAAACTACGCGTGATTTAGTGTTCAATAGTTAAATGGAATTATGGCAAATTGCGAGTCAGAGATTTCCTCAAATTTACAATCAAAGATCTCTATTGATATGTTCACAAATGCACATGTTGGCGAACGTAAGTAAAGGTTCACCGCAGCCATTGCATAATTGCATATGTAATAGCTCAGCTCAAAATTGTTTTCATATTCAATTTGGTAGTCATATTTAAATGCCTATAATTGAGTTTGGTTAATTGAGCGGAATATTCAATTGATTAATCTCACTTTTGTTGTGCATGACTTACAGACAGCATAAAAAATGTATATATATTCCATTACAGGGCTTAATAATTCTTATTATAAGTTTCTACTTAAATATATAAATACATGATAAATTACTGTATTTAAATGTGCAATTTACAGAAGTAAAGGGTATAACATGAACAACTTCAAATTTGTGCTACTACAGTTGCTAGTACAGTTTTTGCATATAAATACATAATCAATAGATATAAATCTAATGACTACAACATGTTTCAAGGTTAACAGATTGCACATTTTCTTGTAAATATCTTTATTAAATATTGGAAAGAAATATAAATAGTGTAGAGCCATCAAGTCATTTCTGAAGTGTCGTACAAAAAAATATCAATATTTTTACTATCCCTTTTTTATAACTTAATTATTAACATTACAAGAATACAGAAAAAAGGGGACAAATAAAATAATAAGAAAGTGGAGAGTCCCAAAAAATTGTGACCATAACCACGATTCTAACCCTCCTATCAAAAAGATTAATAATTCGCAATAGCTGGAATAGTGAAAAAAAAAATTCTCAAAATTTCCACTGCTTCAAAAAACAAAAAAAAATCTGGCAAGAAACTGGAGAAATCGTAGGTGTCGTTTTAAAAAAGACAGTTTCAAGAAAAACACGTTTAAAGATGCACGTCAAAGAGGCCAATTTGGATGCCGTACCAGGAATGTCCACAAATGATTGTTGATTATTCATTAATAGCACAAATTCGACCTTACAGATACCTCAGATAATCTTAGAATTATTTATTTATGCTTAAATAGTATACCACTCATTCCGAATTAATTTAGTTAACAGCAACTTTAATTGATATTTCTTAAAGATTCCATTTAAATCAATATAGAGCAAAATCTATTACAAAGCCATAAAATCGTATACACATCACTATTATAGATATGTAGAAAGAAAGCTTATTGATTTGTTAATAGGAACCTGTTGAAAATTCAAACACATTATTATATTTAGTTTGTTTTAGGTAAAATTAAACAACGGGAGGCCCAATTGATGGCATGTTCAATTAAATCGTACTAAGCTCCCAATTATTTTTATTTGGTTTTAAGTCCCATGGCATAGCCCGCTCCTTATTCATATCATCTCCACAAATAATATTTACAAATAATATTTACACGCGAAATGTGTACGAGTATATCTACGAAACTACATTATTCGTAAAACAAAAGATTTTCATGTCAACAGTTCTATAAATCAGACAATATGTCTCCGAATCCGTTATAAAAAATGAACTACAAGAACTTTCCATATATTTGTTTTTTGACCGACTCCAGTTAATGAGCTTTGGTTCGTGAAGGCAAATTGGAATCATCCAGACATTTTCTTCTCCAATATGCAAGTTTCGCTGAACAGAGATCAAAGGATGACGATAGGCATATCTTCGGCGAACGCAGCGAACTGCCTGGCATTGATATTAGCCGACTCAAGAAATTTGTGAAAGACTCTAAGTTTTATCTCGTTTTATCGATAAATAAGATTTGTCTTAGTCCATAGATAGGCGTGTTTTAGTTGGTATTACAATGAACCAGCATTTCTAGATGCCCAAATGGCATCGGCTATGACTCCAAACATGCGAGTAAGCTTCTTAACCTAACCTAACTGTTTCTAAGTTTAGTAATCCCGCTAGTTTTCTCGTTATTATATTTCACATTACTCTGCTATCTGTTTCTAATATAAATCTCGATTATCCATAACTAGTGTATCATATCACAGAGTTTCTCGCAGTTTGAGCTTTATTTGCATATTTCCTCCCTCACATACATCAAACATTTTTTACTCACTGATTCAGAAAAAAATCGCTTTCAATGACGAATTAATTAAATGAGTTCTCGCTGATAAACGAAGTATTACGACTTTCAATAATTAATAAATGCTTAGAAGCCAACGCGAGTGTTCATAAACATATCTGTGGCGTGAACAACAACACTGATGTGTTGTAAATTAGCATACACACTTGAGCAGCACAGTCGGGGGTATTATTAGTAATTGTTATTCACTAAATACCATTATAGAATGTTTAATTTAAATTAGACAGTACTAATTGCTAATTGCTTTAGCACAATAAGAATAACGATCACACACACACAGACAGGAATAAAGAAAGGTTTATTACAACTACAGCGGCAGCGCATAATGTTGCAAGTATCTTTCATGCATAAACATTGATTTATTGTTTATTAATTAATATGTGTGCATGTTTTCATATCGACCTCTTCCACCTACATATGTAAAACATACTCACACACTTGAATGCCATGTCGAATGCCGATTGCCGATTGCCGATTGCCGAAAGCGCCATTATAATGAAATGGATTTACGATAAAAATTGTTGCATTAACAATTTTTGTGACCTTCACCGACTTAAGGTGGACGAGTTAGTTAACTTAACGGTTGGCATAACCGAGCTAAGCAAACAAAACAGTCAACGGTGATGGTACTATAAAGATACCATATACATATGTACATACATGTATATAAATATTTATAAATAAATATGTGCGCATGCGCACGATGACTGCGGCGAAGGTGGCGACGGCGGCGAATTGAGGAACGTCGCTAATGACAAATATTAGAGTCGCCGTTAAAATCAATGCGCATACCAAAGCCAATGCTGAAGTCAAAGTCGCTCGCTTCATTATTAATAATGAAAATTAAAAAAAAATCGCGTTCCATGGTAATACTTCAAATTAATGGTGCTATGCGCTTTTATTGACTTTGCCAGTAAATCATTGTTGTCAAAATTGATGACACTTTGACATTGTTAACAAGACATTAAACACACTCGTCTGTGCTACGTGTATGTGTTTGTGTATGCGTGCAATGCGTGAAATTTGAAAAGTGAATTCTTTGTTGTGTGCAAATTGGTGAAGCATGTTGCTTGGTATGGCATGAAATTCGTCTGCTAATTGCATGATAGCCAGCGGTTTTGTTTTTGATTGCTTTTAAGGTTAATCATTTGAATGGAGGAAACACAATTTTGGATTTTATAAATTCTGAAAAATACTTCCGCAAATCAGTATCAACCTGTTGACCTGGTTATGTAGATTAACATATATTATGCTTAATTGAAGCTTACGTCATAATAAATTGTGTAAAGGGTTTTAGGGTATTTTTGAAAACAGTTTATAGCTTTGTATGCTATGTTATGTTATGTTATATTATATTACGTTATGTTATGTTATGTTATGTTATGTTATGTTATGTTATATTAGGTTATGTAATGTTTTGTTATGTTATATTAAGTTATGTTATAGTATTCTATAATATGGTGTTCTATGTTATGTTATCTATTTATAGCGTTTTTAGACAGCCAAATTAATTGATCAATTAAAATTGTTATTGAGAAACCCTTTTTTATTAAAAAATTCAGCCAATCGCAGACAAAGAACGTATGTATATCGTACGTATTTGTAGCAGAGTTGCATTTGATTCTCAAGTGAATTAAAATCCAATTGAAAATATATGTAGATTTTATTTTGTATGGTAAATCGATCTTAATAATTAATTAATTAGCTCAAGTCTAAAAACGCTATTAGTTTCCATCAGCTATTATACGAAAAGTAAAATATGCCTTTTTGAACGGACCCTAGTCTCGATAAAGTTTATCGGTAGACTTCTATTGCCTTTTGTAGTGTTCTCATAATAACATGAAATCTTAAAATCGGTTAAAGGGAACTTAAATTCTTTAACAACAATTTGACAAATACAAAAGCTTCTTTGCAAGATCAGAATCGGATGAAAATTAATACATTAAGGTGCCTTGAAGATGGTAAATTAATCAAAAATTACTATTAATTATGTTCTATTACTGAAATAAAGTACGCTTAGGAGTAGTGATGATTAAGGACTAAACTGATCTAGTTTCGGGATGATCTATAAAGACCATTTATTCAAGTTTTCGTACCATTTTAAATTGCACAACTACTCTTTGATGATACATTAAGATGTATATTCCATTAACTATAGATTTCCAATACTAAATTACATAAGATTACATTTCAACCACTTATTATGTGAAATTTGACATTGTGAAATTTTCTTTTAGCTCGTGGTTTTCAGCTCGTGTCATTGCAATTATCGCTAATCAACGGTGCTAATTTGCAAATTAGCTGCAACGTAAACGCTGCATAAATTAAATTAATGTTGCGTTGTGCCAGCTGTCAAAGTGTAAACTTTCAAAACTGGCTAAATGCGTCTCTAGCGTCTCTCTGTAAATAAATATCAAACTTGGCTATATTTGGTGCGTTGTGATTTATCGGTGCAACAGTTGACATTTACATTTCTATTAGAAGTGGGTATAAAATGTTGTCGCCTGAATGCTATTTTAAATTATGTTGCATAACTCTTCTATCGTAGCTATCGTTTTGTTTCTGCTAAGCAATCTTGAGAGCCTGCCTCAATGCTGAAATGTTCAATGAACTTGAACCCACAATGTAGATATATTTGCCGACATTATTGTTGTATCACGAAATACAACGATTAGTTAGCTTATGGCGTCGTATTTATATATAAACGATTCAATTAAGCTGTTAACCAAGAAACGTGACCTTTAAAACACTCCGACTGTTACCTTCAAATTCAACACATGTTAAAAGAAGAAAAGTTGTGGTGATTATTGAAGTGAATGCCATTATATTGGTAATTACATTGGATATTCTACACTTTAACACTTTAAAGAAATTCATTTACAAATAAAATTCTTTATTCTTCGCGTCTTCAAAGAACAACAGGAGAGACAGAGTACTCTACGTTGATTGATCTCTTCTTTTGGAGGCATATACTTACAAGAGTACTTTCCCTTAAATTTCCTAATCTAATTATACACCGACCTCACTCTTTCCGTGTACTGTTAATTTGGTCCGGTCCGAATTTAGTGTTACAATCTCTTTAAGTTTCAGTATTGTTATATTTTTTTAAGAAGTTTGGTCGGAAACTAAAACTTTTACATCTATATGTCCGAAATAAGCTACACTTCCTTATATTTATTAAATATAAAATATAAATTCTAAATCTCTATAAAAATAATTTCCAACTGTCTACATATCTTCCAGGAAATAGATGTTTTGACACTTGGCGCCAAAGATCAGGAACAAATAATTGCTGAACGAAATAAACGAACGATTGGTCTACTGCGTGAACTCTTCCCCGACATCACAAAGGTATATTGATATTTTCATCTAAAATTTCAGTGCAATTAATTACAACTATTTACATCTATATATATATATATATATATAACTACATAAGTATAATGCTCATCAAACAATTTTGAGAAATGAACATTTTTTTTTCATTTTAATAAGCATGCATAACTTATTTTAACTTATAACTTTGTCTATATAACTTCTGTACAGGCAGAATAGTTTGTAAGACATATGAAAGAATAATCAAGCAAAGCATCGCCTTCACTAATTCTTTGTCTACTTACGTATAGTCGCTGTCAAACACACGCATTCCGTTGCGCATAATAAATAACAATCTACAACAATAACTTGAAGTCCTCATTGACGTAGCTGTCATATTGACAATTGTGACGACAGCTTTTGTCAATTGTTAGCGCTTGAATGACAAATAGTAATTTTACGTATTCACTCTTCCATTAGCATACTAAAAAAATATGTGAATTCTTCTTTATATTATATAAACTATTTCTTTGATAAGTTTAAGGAAATAAGTAGATATAGTGTCATAAAACGAGGTGTGCTTGTTCGTGAGCTTGAACCTGATACGAATACGCCGACTAGACTATAAAGCAAAATACACTCCCTCCGACAGTAATAGAGTGATTATATAGATTTGTATGTTTTTGCTGATATATGGTATAGAAGTTTTTGCCGCATAGTAACACGAAAATCCCGGTAATACGCGTAAAGGGCACTTGTCCACTCGTGAAATTGGTAATTCCAAAAAAAAAACTGCACTTTTGACGGTCTTATTTCATGTTATCTTTAACTAATGAAGTTTCAGAAAAGATAAAGATTTCAATGACAATGGGTTTCTACATTAGAACAGAATTAGATATGGCATACTTACTACCCACAATTTAGATTGTGGTCCCAACCTCGTAATAGTCTTACCAGATCATTCTCGAATCAAAAAAAGTGATCAGAATTCTAACTAGAAAAGAGTTCAGATTCCCTGCTACACTAGAAATAATACTTGATTTAGTCAGGAAGAATGTTCCCCGAAATTACAGAATCCTGATACATAAATCCACCGTGTTCTTTAGGTCCATTTCCTTACAGCCTTTAAAATGACACTCGTTATTATTTAGCAGGTATAATAAGGTGTGTAAAGTGTTGGGAAAGCACACCTCATATCTTGCATAGATCTCGTTATAGACTTAACTGTAGTTAAAGTTAGAGTCAATAAAGAAATTTTGTTGAGACATCATATCTCTGACCGAGGTGTGCTGTATAAGAATAAGATAAGTGACGCCTTATTCATACTTTTCTCAATATTTGGATTTCATGGAACCTTCTTCTTCAGATTGGATATCTACGTTTATGGGGTGTGTTTAAAATATTAATTTAAGAAAGAGGAATTCAATTTTTTAACGATACACTCTTAACACAAATGAATTAAAACAAAAATCAAACGGGATGAATATACTTAACAAAATAATTTACAATTGTAAATAAATACATCAATATATATCTACATATCTATACCATTATCGAAATTGGCAGATTTCCCTGAAGGTCCCGATTCCTCTCCTGCTTTTAGTGTTGAAGATTTAATACTTGATTTTGTCAACTCATATCGCTAATTCACTTCTACAGACCATTAATGAAGAGGTAAATCGCTTTGTAAATCGTTTGCTACAAGAAGTGGGTCCTATAATACTGGGGACTGTGCTCAACCCAACCTTAAATGCTGGGCGCCGTCCCAACAACACTACCACGGTAGATTTCAATGATGATGTTAATGATGATGATGCAGACGCAAATAAGAATGGTGCTGACAATAACGATGATTTTAACTATGAAAGTGGAGCTAATGGAAGTGCTACTGAAAATGACTCTGAAGAAATACCGGAAACAGTATTCGTGCCAGATGCCGAATTTGGACGAAAGAAAAAATCGGAATAATAAATAAATACAAAAAGAAACTAAAAGGATAATTGAGTGCTAAACATAACCATTAAATTACAAATCTCAAATGGAAATAATCTCAGCATTAATGCAATAATTTAGCTTTAAGGCGGTATCACGAAGTACACTCTTACAACACCAACTCTAACATGCATACATACCAAACCAAACAACATACCAACCATTTTATTTTTGAATTTTTGAGATTTTTTATGTGTTTTTAGTTAAAATGCACAATTTCTGTGTGCATTTTGCTTTTGTAAAGAATAGTGTCTAATTCGCAATAGTTTCGGCTTAGAACCCACTTATAATATATTGGCACGCTTCTATTCAAAGCTTGTAAAATAGCGCGTAAGCTTGTAAGATATATAGAATTTTCAGTGATTTGCTTAGCTCTCTTCCAGTTTTGCTGCATTTTACTCAAAAAGTACGATTATCTAAGTTGATTATTTTGACATTATGATTCACATTAGATAAAGAGGTAATCCTAATGACATCATTTGTTGAAAATAGATATTAAAATAATATATCAACCGAATGAATATGAATCCCACGTCTTCATTGAAGTTTTGGTCCAACAAAAGAATATAAAATTATTCTCTAATATAAATATATTATTGTTTCCATAATTGCAATTACTTTCCGACAAGCGAACTAAAATTCTCTCATCAAGTACCTTTAATATTAGAAAACAAAAACAAATTGGTTTTTAAAAATATATTTAAATTGATAACCCAATTGGCTTACAAACAAAAGTGCACTCGCTCTCTCATACGCATCGATGCAGGATAATAATAACAACGAAATCATACCAGAATCCAAATTCCGTTCATCTTCAGCAATGCAAACCGTAGACGATTCACCAAGTATTATCTTATTTGTTGTACTTTCTGAATTTATGCACTCTTCCACTTTCCGTTATAGCAAATCGACGACATAGTTAATCGCATTATAGGTCAGGTTATACGCGTTGCCGGACCGAGTTTACTGCCGGCTTTGCTGGGCAACAATCGCCCCACCACCGAACGTTCCGACTTCGATGCCGATTTCGAAGATGACGATGACACCAGCAACGATGTTAATGCACCAAGTAACAGTGCTAGCACCACTGCTGCTAACAATGAGAATGGTGGCACGCGTGTAAGCATTGTATTGCCAACTTTTCCACCAGAGGCTGGTTCTACTACCCCAGCGCCAACAGCTGCTGCGGATAATGTGAGT
The DNA here is from genome assembly GCF_028554725.1 of Zeugodacus cucurbitae. Classification (NCBI taxonomy): domain Eukaryota; kingdom Metazoa; phylum Arthropoda; class Insecta; order Diptera; family Tephritidae; genus Zeugodacus; species Zeugodacus cucurbitae. The sequence continues at coordinate 32,628,778 of NC_071670.1, forward strand.
TTAGCGCAAGCAACAACTGGTGTTGCAGCATCAACAGCAACAACGACAGCAGCAGCTATTGCAACAACAACAACAACGCCTAACACCACCACCACAACAGTGGCAACAATCACCAGTACCCAGCCTACAACTGAATTAACCACAACTACAAGTCGGCCCGTTGAAATTCCCACCACTTTACCAAGTACTACCACCACCACCACCACTACCAGCGCAACTAGTCCAATTACCATACCTACGCCCACACCAACGATCCTTTCACCAACAACATTACCCACAACAACTGTTAATTCCATTCTGGTTATACCCAGAACTAAAAGTAAAAGTAATGCCATTCCCACCGATATAAATGGTAGCACTGTCAATTCAGTCACAGAATCCACCGAAAGTACCTTTGACACTGCCACTACACCCATACCCCCCGCTCTTCCCGAAACAGCTCCACCAAGCCAATATCCCACCGATTCCACATCAATATCCGACATTTTGAACACACCAACCAAAACGAATACCATTGGTGGTGAACCATTACCCACACCCACAATACCCGCAACCTATATTGGTAGATTTGAGGGTGATGTTGCATCACCAGCCAAATCACAACAACAACCATCATCATCGCCATCTAATGCGTTGCCGTTGGCTGTTGATGTTGATCGATCACAGCTTGTTGCTTTAGTCGACAATATAAATCGTTTATTGAATTCACCAAATCTTCTTATTACCAATAGCAATAATCCAAATACACAACAATTCATGACAACAACAACAACAACAAACCCAATCACAAGAACGCCTTTAACAGCAGTTTCAACACAATCATCGGCGTTCAATGCAACAGCAAAGATTACAAAACTTCTACCGGTGTCCAATTAATTGGAAACATAGAAAATAGAAAAATATATAAAACAAGTAATAACGATCAGCAATTATCACAAGTACAAAACTTAAACAACAACAACTCATATAACTGGCAGCAATACAGCGTACACATGTTGGGAATTTCCGTTATGTAATCGGCTAATATAACTATATACAACAGCAACAACAACAGCGCATGAATAAAATATCACAACAACGAAATCAGCTAATCAACAACAACACATTCCACAAACTAAATGCATCACTGCATAAATGAGTAGTTCGCCAATTCACCACGATCTCTCCTCACAGCCGCTTTATCGTATAGTAATATCGTACGTTACATATTCTTATCTCTATCCACGTTGTAGTCTCAATTCATATGCTCACCATATCAACAATTCAGCAACGTTGCGCAGCCATATATACAAGTAGTTACATACATATCTACATATATAAATATATATATAAATATGTAAGTTTGTATATATGATTGTTTATGTTGTTGTCGTTGTTGTGTTATTGAAAAAGTTCGTTATCGTCAGCGCATTCACATCGTTTATTACTCCCTCAGAAGGCCTTGAGTTATTGGTGATGTAGTTTGTCCTCTCATTTAGGTTCCTTTGCACTCATTGTAGATCACTTGTACGTGTGTGTTATACATTTATTTCGCATCAGTTCCGGTTTGATACACGTATGTATAGCAGGCATTACTGCCTTGTAGACACATGAATTCCTGCATTGCGCAAAGTTGACTTACTAATATACCTAAACTAAATATCTTACGAAAATAAGTGCTGCAAAAATATTATTTAATGTTGGAAATCTACAGAAATATACTTAAGTATTATATTTTATTCAATACAAGTCCAAACTATACAACCATTCAAAAAATTTCATGAATATAGATCAACCTATTATATATACATATGTACATACAGTTGAACTTCTCTAACTCGAAAAACTTCTCTAAAACAAAAAAAACTTCGAGTTAGAGAAGTTTGAGTTATGGAAGGAAATTTGAATGAAATTTGATTTCTAAACGTTATTGCTAGTTCAAAAGTTCGAATTATGGAGATCTTCGACTTATAGAAATTCGAGTTATGGAAGTTCCACTGTATATGTCATTCTGTCCTTCATATACTACAAAATAATAAAAACGCTCAATAGAACATTCCATAGCTCGTTTATAACACTACTGAATATTACGGTTGAAATTACGCTCAAACAATTGATTTTTTCTGTTCTTTGACAGAAGTACAATAAGAGATATTATCACTTATATAAAATATCTTTTTATCGACTAAATGCTGGTCCGTATTCAGCTAGGCAACATCTCTAAAAAGACAAGTTTCTTAATAACAATTATTTGTCCAAATTTCTCTCTTATATGAAAAAAAAATTGTTTAAAAACGCAAATATGCCGTATTCCTTACATTGTTTGCAGCACTGAGTAATTAAATAATATAATATCTCAATATGTCGTAACTAACTAGTGACTAAATTACAAAAAAAAAGTGTATACAAGTATTATATAACAACATTCATACTCATACATTGCCGTAATGTAGACAGCAAAAGGCATGAGAGTTTTCATAATTCAGAAAAAAAAATTATATTTCAGAAAGATAACCAAAAAACCTGTGTGTCCTCCCATTTGGTTGAAATTTGTATTATAAAATTGAAATGTTTTATTTTTATTTTTATTTTTTCAAAAAATTAAAGTTCTTAGTAATAAGTTACGTTACGTCTCAAAGTTGTATCCCTCATAAAAGCACACTTTGTCTCATTTGCTAATTATATTCGAAAACCCACCGTGTGTTGACTCATTACTTTTGTATCCACAATATACATTTGCACCAACTATCTCTCTGCTCTAACTGTCCCATACGAAAAAATCAGGTTGTGCTTAAGCATGCTCACTTTATCACTTGCTTGAAATCAGAAAAAAATGCGTTTATGTTTCTTACAAAAAAAAAAGTTAAATAATATAAAACGATTCGAACCGCCACTGACTGTGCTGTTGTTGTAGCAAATCGATGATCAAGTAAATCGTATAATTTCGAAAATCCTGCGCACCTTGGGACCCACTGTGCTGCGTACCGCCGTGCAAGGTAACACCGCCAATCGCGCACGCACCAATTTCGACGCCGATTTCGATGACGACGATGACAGCAGTAGCAGCAACAGCAACAGCAGTAGCAGTAGCAGCAGCAGTGGTTCCAGCATTAGTTCCAGCGATGGCAGTGGCACACGCGTCACTATCGAATTGCCAACATTTGCGCCCGATGAAGATGATGAGAACAATGAGGTGGGCAGCGGCAACAGCTCGGCCAGCACGAAATGTGAGTGAGCGTGTGCAAATACGTATTGCAAAGGCGTACAAGTGCAGGGCGTGTACACTTTGTGGTGTATGTACAGCAAGAGCTGTCAATTTGACATTTGTTTTGACAGCGGCGCCCGCCACTATGTAACGCAAGCATATACTTTACAAATCACTTTAGTTGATCGCATTTTCAAATTCGTATTTTTCAAATTATTTTATTTTTTTTCAATTGTTAACAGAAATGCAAAATTCTTAAATTTGAATGTTAACGAATAATTGGCAACAACAAACAACTGACAGCAAATTGGCAAAACACAAAATTATTATCAAATTTCAGCGGAGAACTGTTAAAAGCGCGTTAACAAACAAAAAACAAAAAAAAAAAAAAACAATAACAAAACAACAAATCTAAAGCAGCATACAACTTTACATCCACCAACAACAACACACGTAAACAGCATGGAAAATAATAATGAATGTAACTGTGCAGACGGTCGATGCTACAACAGACGCAACAACTGTCAGTCTAACACTGAGAGAAATCACTAAATTGTAATATATTTAAATGTGTGCAAAATAAATCTTACGTAACTTAACTTTACATAATTCTTTTTCACTTTTCCTTTATGTCTATAACTCGCATTTGAGTGTCTCTACCACCATTCACTAAATTATTAACTAACTATGTATTAATTTTAGTATGTGCAGTGTCTCTAGCAGCAACTATACCTGTTCACTTTGTATGTATATTTCGCGTGTGCGCTGTAAATTTCCATTATTCATTCTATAAGTACTTACCTACATTAAAGACGGTCATTTGTATTGTCATAATAACTGCAACACTGACAACTGTTTCCTGTATTTTCACTCTCACGCAAAACTCTCCACTATTTCGCGCCATATGTCTCACTTTTCCTGGTTCTCGCACTGTCCGTTTACGAAAATCGTTTAGCGTTTTTGCAATTTTTATTAGTTATTTGATAAACAAAACGAAAACTCTCAGCAATATGAGCACTGAGTAAAGCTTAAAATGAAAATGAATTGTATTAATGAATTGAGAAGCTTACTTATGCAAATGTATGGCTTATCAGCTGAAGTTCTTGAAAAGCAATAAAATTGTGCCACGGTCACATAGTTTATCTTACATAAGTATTTAGTACTACATTGCAGCATTATTTAGTGTAGTTATGCAGCCTGCAAGGATTCACTTTATTATAGTATAGCCTACGTAGACGCATATAACAGTAGATTATGAAGTGAAAACTGCGCTGAAAATATAAAAAAAAAGAGTTTAACTTGGTTGTAAAGCGCTTCGCAGGCATTTAGCGTTAACTGCAGCTAGTAAAAGCTTGCGTTCATCATCTACTGTTGTATATATGTATGTACATATGTATGTGGCATAATTTTTTCCATGCATTAAATATTGCTAGGCATTTATGGAAATATATTTTTTTAAATTAATTGGCTTAAAACGAAATTTCATAATTCTCATGCTTTTTGTTTTTTTCTCTTTTTCTTTCTATTTACTTTCATATTTACGCATACCATGATTCGAACTGTGAAATAATCCACCAAACACCCACACAACTACACACACACACCCAAAAAAAAAAAAAAAAAAATATCGAAATAAAACTGAAATGAAACGCATACAAATTTCAAACGAAATTGTGCATTTTAATTTGGCATTTGAAACGGCAACTCAAAAATATGCTGCTGCAATAAAATTATAATAAAAAAAACTATAAATTGCAAAATTTTCACAATTAAAATTTCAACAAAAAAATATAAAAAATCACACGCACGTGCATCTTGTAAACCTGCTCACAAAACCTTTTGAATCACTGTAAATACTGTACGCTTACTCTGCAAAACACTACATCTCTCCTGCTCGTATTCGCACTTATGACTGCCGCAATTTGCTAATGCTTTTATAAAATTAAATCTTTCTCTCGCTATTTCATTTACTTGTTCTACACAAACTTTATTTTTTCTCATACTATAACTTTGACGCATCCTGGATAAACACTTCACACAACAAACTTAACATAATTTACACCGCACACACACATACCTTTTCTACAATGCTCTCCCTATCACAACTCTTTTATTACTATATGTTAAAACAACAAAAACGCCCCATTACAATAAACACACTTACACGCAAAACAACAAATATGAACATAAAAAATCCAAAAACAAATGCAAATAAACGCACTTCATGCGGAAAACTAACTTTCTTGCCATAATCAATCAATCAATAAATATACCATCAAAAAACAACAACTAAATTGGGTTGGCCATTATCAAAAAAAAAAAAATAAATTTGCAATTAATACATAATTAATAAACTCAATTCGAACCACGGTGTTGCGGTGTCTTGCACAAATCTTTGCCAAACCAAAAAAAAAACAACAACAACAAAAATAAACAGAATGGTGCCACCGACACACAAATCGATTTATCGGCCATAAATAAACAACTTGAGGAGACAATACGTGTGGCACGTCAAGTGAAGGAAGCCGAAGCTGCGGCACAAGCTATTGCCCAACAACAACAACAGCAAACACCATCATCTCTGCCCGCACAATTGCCGATACCCAGCAAAACTGATCCGAATGCGCCCATACAATTGAGCTTCAACAATGAAGCACGCGATAGCTCAAAGCCCGTCAATAATGATCTTCGTCTCACCGAATCCAAGTCGCCAGCCATTGATGAGCTCAGTTTGGACTCCAATGAGGATGCAGCCGATTTAGATGATCGCAACAAGAGGTAAACTTTATGAGTTCTTTATTAATGGTGAATATTTGAGCGCGTGAACTGCAAATTATGTTCTGAGAGCTATACTACCATGGGGCATTTAGCGCATACTGAGCATTAGATATAATAAATACGAGGTAGACAGCTTGATTAATGTCTGTTAAATTAGCCAGCAAAATTAAAGATTTTGGTATCAAATCAGTTTCTTTTTTATATTCACCTTCATCTACAGAAAAATCGTATTTTTCTTGAAGACTAACAGAAGAAGTCTTCATAAAATCGAAAAAAATTAATTTCGAATGCATTCATTCGACAATTTATATGAAATTAAAACAAATAAATATATAAATATATGAAATGCTAGACTTTTTGACTTTATTAGTAAGCAAATTTTATGGCATTTAGAGTTCGAATAGAGTTTTGGGAACATGACAACCGTAACTATGCCATTGTGTTTGTTCCTCACCATCTCGTCAATAATATGACTCATGTTGGATTTCAAATGGTCAGTTCTAATTGGTTCATTAGTATAACCCATTAACCAGATACACTCCAGTCGCACAACAGTCGAATTTATGTAGCCGGAAGATACCTCCATTCTGAACAACAACAAGAAGTAGTCTAACTTACAACACTTAATTGGGCAGTTTATAAGTTTCTACGATTTCTGTAAGCACCAATATAATTAAGTTGGTTGTAGTTCCGCGCTTGTATTCGCTATTAACTGCTTACTTTAACTGTATATAACATTGTACACTTGACTCAACCAATTGGCTGTACACGTACAATTAACGACTAAACATCATACTGAATACAAGCTACAAAAGCATGAAAGAAATTCTGGTAACACAAAACACACTAACCGATATGAAAAAATTTCAAAAGTAATTTGTTCAAAAGGTTCCTGAGCTTCGGGGGAGCTGGCGTAGCGGGCGGTTCGAGCGGCAACTCTGGTAGCGCCACACCTGGTTCGGGAAATTTCCTCTTTGATATCATACGCGTGAGTTAAAATCTTCTTTTCCTACATAAGCAGTGACTCTAAAAAGCATATGAAGATACCAATAAGTAAAATTCATATATTTCCCATCCAAACAGTTGTTCTCGGGCAGTGTCCAAACACAGGCTGGTGATGAGGCGGCTAATAGTGCCAACAGTGTGAGCGGTGGCGGTGATGCTGATGGTGATAGCGATGCGAATCGTGCTGCCGATGGCTACACGGAGGGTATTCCCGGGCCGGTTACACGCTTGGTCGTGCTGGCAAACCGAGGCTTGGCCAATCTGATACAAGATTTGATATTGGTAAGTGTCTACCGCCAGCGCATTGATTTATAAAGCATAAATGACAATATTAAATTAAATTTTTTTATCTGACTTTCCAGCGTATTGCGGCAACCAGCGAGAAGTTCGTCAACTTCAAGGCCAAACTTATCACAGCGCTTATTTAAATCAACACCAATACGCAGCTACAGCTGCCTTCATATCACAAAAGAAACTGCCTTTGTCCATGCTCAATACTCTTATAACATTAACATGCATGCATGCAAACATACACAGCGAGAAATCGCTTTAGCAAACTCATAAATTAGTTGAAATTGGAAATGCCATTAAATCAGACAGAATCCTCATGAAAGGGCAGCAGATACATATACGAAAAGCCGTCAAAAACAAATTCAAATATTGTAAAATTGTAATATTTAGAAAATTAATCACAAATATTTATTCGATATGTACGCATGCGCCAAAAGCAACAATTATAACTTACCAGTTGAAAAGGCAACACACGTACACCAATTATATAACCTTAAAACTACCGGCAAAAACGATAAACTGAAGAGTAGTCAAATACAATCTATCTGCGAAAACACAAATAACAGCAATGATAGACGCTTGTATAACTTTTCTCAATGAACTAAACGGTGATAGCAAGTGAATAAAAAATGTACATAACTTGTCAACTGAACTCACATGGAAGCTTGCGTGAAAGCTCACATGTAAGCTTGTGCACAAAAAAAAAACAATTTTTAGTTGCATCAGATTTTCAAAGCGTGAATGCAGTAATGCGTTGTAAAGAGGCGTAAAGCTCTAAAAAAATAATTGATATTATTATTAGTGTTTATAATGGCTATAACTTCATTTACTTTTCTCAACTTTCGCACAAAAATTCAACACAACTACAACAACTTCCAACTATTGTATTTTATGTACATACAAATATCTTACTTCCAACTCTTATTTACTCTTTTCTTACATATATACTCTCTTTATATATTACATGCACACATATATACCTTTGTAAAAGAAACTTTAAATGACTGTGGTGTTTAAATAGCTACTTTATTTAAATTGTATGTTTTTGTTTAAGGTTAAAAGTCTTAAAGAAAATTAATTTTGCGAAGCTCGATCTACTTGCAACACCCCAAAGTGTTTGCTGCAAAAGCGCATTACTTGTCAAAATTCTTGCTTTATAAATGTTGTTAATTATTATTTGGCATAAATAATTTACGAAATCCTATATATAATTAATTTAAGCATTTTTATTTACATATACATATGTGGTTTTTAGTTACTCATTACTTCTTTTAATTTGTAAACGATTATTTTACGTTTTTGTACAGAATTGTATGCAGCGCTTTAAACAAATTTTTGAAAAAAAAAAAACAAAAACAAAACTTGAATTGTTAATGGTTAACCTGAAAACGTAAGCTCTTAACTCGTCACTTACAAGTAACTGATAAAAGTTACTAAGAGTATATACGTGTAAAACGTGTAAAATTTGTACTGTTACAAAAAATTATGAAATTTGTTTAATTCGTTGTATATTTGCTTGTAAATTTAATTTTGTAAATAAAAAGTACGTAAGTGAAAAAATTACTAAAAGTTGGCTATTTTTATCTCAATACTGGCGCTATCACTTCGTTAAGCGTTTTTCTCGAAACTACATTTTTTTGAGGTGGTTGACAATCGGGTGGACAAGTTTTTTTTTAGATCTCTACAAGGGTTGAAATCACGTCAACCAGGACGCACCGGCCCGTATCACGACGAATTTTGTTTTTTTTCTTGTTTTTTTTTTTTTATATTATTAAAATGTCAATAAAATCATATAAAAAATGAATAGTAAAATGTTTTTCATTTCTTTTATCTTAGTTTAAAAAAGATTGTCGCGGACAAAGCTACGATATTGCTAGCATTGATTGCGAATCAAGGCAATAAATAAGTACTTCGAAGTAGGAAAGCTAAGTCAGCTGTATAGCTGTATGAGATTTCAATGCAAATGGACAGTAATCACCGCTTCTACAGTACGTTACCGTAGATATCCATGAATATCCGATTTTTTCCGGAAAGATGAGTCGACCGCTGGCAGGGTTGCCAGTACCGATGTTTTGTGGTAATTAAAAAATAAACATAAATATACAGTGGAACTTCTCTAACTCGTATCACCATAATCCACAAAAAAATAGTAGTAAGATAGTACAATTTTAAATTTTGTATTATGCCCTGGTCGAAATGTTCGATTTATAGAAGGAAATTTGTATGAAATTTTACTTCTGTTGCCCATTTAAAAGTTCGAGTTATGGAGAACTTCGAGTTAAGGAAGTTTTAGTCATGAAAGGAAATTTATATGAAATTCGATTTCTAAACGCTATTGCCAATTCAAAAGTTCGAGTTATGGAGATCTTCGAGTTATAGAAGTTTGAGTTATGGAAGTCCACAGTATTTCAAATATTCTTAAATTATCTCAAAATTCCAGATGAATATTTTTTTTAATTGTTGGCTATGAGTTTTGATCTTTTATATTATGAAAAATCAAAACTGAAAAGATAAATGTGTACAAAACATTCTAGACAAGTAAGCAATGAGCAATGACAATGGCAACATTGATTTCCCATTTCTTCGTTACTACTAAGGGCATAACGGGCATAACTTTGGAAAACTTTTGGTTGCTACGGGCGACCAGTATGGTAGGGCGGAACGATAAATACGTGGAATAATGACAATTACATGAAATAGAATTTTGAAACGCTTGCAATACTAATATACTTCACTTTATGTAATTTTTGGATGCAAGTCAAAATCTTTTTTAGTTTAAGAGATAAGTAACCTCAAAGTCAAATCATTTCACTGCACAAGTTTTTGTTTTGGTTCACTGTATGTCCTTTTCCTTTATTAGTATGACTTTGAATATGTTGAGCAACAAAAACGTCAAATTGGACTCTTAATTCTAATAAGCCTGAATAATTCTCATTGAGGGGAGAACCAACTATTTCGTTACTACACCAAAATGCAAGACATCGTTCTGCTAAAAACTTTATTACTGCAATAATTCATTTCCTTAAATTTTTACGATAAATTCATATTTTTTTCTGTCGGACAGACAGACAGACCGCAGGGCCTCCCAACTCGTTTGGCATTTGCTACTCTTGCGGCCAAACTATTAATTCGAACCTGGATAATTGTTTTGGTTAATAGGAGAGGAATTATGTTCTATCAGGACAACACTAGTAGCTCGTTAGAAGTTCGGGAGCTTGGCTGGGATGCATCCATCTTCTGCCTATCTGTTTATGGTAATCGAACGATTTAGGTGGTGAAAAATACACCTAAAGCAAAGTTTGAACTAATCGAATATCCATCCCAGTTCTTTGCCGATAGAAACGAGTGTATCTATAATGGCGACTTTATTTATTTTTATAAAACCTTTAATTTGACCAATATGGGCCAAAAATAATATATTTTATATATATTATATATTTTATCAAATATAAGTGAATCATTAAAACATCTATTTACGGCATATTATCACTTATATATGAACATATTTATTTATTTTATTAGTTCCTCGAATATTTAACAAACAATTAAATATGATTTGTTTCGAACTCCTTCTGCAGCATCAAAAAATGTTGATCGATCGGTTCACTATAAACTCTGTGGTAACTCCGCTGTAAACATAAACACGATAGAAGATACCGAATTAATAAAAAACTTATTTTCTCACCCAAAGACAACGACCACTATGATGCCATCTCAAACAAGGTACCCGAAATAGAATAGCCCTTAGACTCTCATCCTTGCTTGAAAAATTGTTCATTAAAAGCTTGGTGGTTGCAAGAAAGCAACAACAAGTAAGCAATACCACCAACGCACAAATAAATTTCATTTTCAGTGTTTTTATGTTGAAGACTTAAACGATACAATTATAACTGTACCAACGGATTTCGAGAAAGTAATTATCCACTTCAGTGATAATGAAATTGTTATAGTATGTGTGTATGTATTTATTTTAAATAATTTTTTCGATAAGCGCTAAAGCTGTAAAAACAAATAAGGATGGCTGGATTCGTACGGAATCCAATAATGTATTTTTTTAATCTTATGAATATGAAAGATTCTATAATTCGGAATTCATTTTTAGTGACATGTTACAACTCAACAGTTGTTATGTATGGAATGGTATAGAAACTATTCTCACATAGTTAGGATACATGTTATTCTCGAGAAAAAATTCGCCAGACTGTATGACTATAAGACTCATACAAATCGTTTGATACATGTAGTATTTAGAAATCTATACAAGTATCTCAACTTCATTATGGTGTTTCAAACAACCATTAAGTGCAGACAACAATATTACTCCATGCAGCATGTTGCTACACTATAAATGTACAAGAAATAATTAGTCATCCAATAATAATGAGCGTTGTAATCAAGCATGAATGAAGCAAATGCTACTTTGCTACTTATAGATGTACGGTTTCATATACGTAAACTCATGAATTTACGCGTATGAAATTTTATACGAACTTCTCTGCAAATGTTGACACTGGTCAGCACCTATGTACACTGGTGGTCACATAATTAAGGACACTCCGTTTTCTTTTAAAATATTGGTTTATTTTATAATTTAAAAGCGACATATTTTTTTAAACTTCAGTTACCATAAGTTACCATTTAAAATTCAGTTCATAATTTAAACTTCAGTTACCGGTTACCATCTAAGGTATAGATTTATTGAAAATTTAACGAACAAATTGTTTCCCATCTGAACCAAATAAATTAAACTTGGATTCATCGCTCAACAGTATTTGTTTCCAAAAATCTAAGGGTTTTCCGATATACTCCCTTGCAAATTTAATACGACTCTTTAAGTTTTTGTTTGATACGTGCGGTTTTTTTCTTGCGATTCAAGAAGACGACATCTGATGGTTCGTGTTGATACATCGTTGGTCAGTTGATCCTTTATCGTGCCAAGAATTTGCCTGGAAGTTAAAAAAGGATTAGCCTTGCAAACTCTACAAATTACACGATCGTCCTTTGAAGTAGTTTTTCTGGGCCGTTTTTTTCCTTATTTTACTCCCTGTCCTCCGTGATGAATCAAAACATTGTGAACCATTGATTTTGAGCATAAAAGTTCCTTCGCTACGGCTCTAATGGACATTTTTTCCTTCACGTACTTGTAAATAATCATTTTCCTCAACTCTGGAGCACAACTCTTTTTTCGACCCATATCTAACAGTTATTTTATTTGATATTGAATATTTAGTTAATATACAAATGATTTATACAACTTACCGCAAGTTTTTGTGTTAAAATAATAAAAAAAGCAATAAAAAATTGGTGTCCTTAATTATGTGACCAAGCACAAGCGCACTCAAAATACAATAAATTCATCAAACCGCCGAATTTTAGTAAAAGTGTCTAAATTTGTCACTCAAAAACGTGCTACATTTTTGAGCACAGTTATAATATACCGTTGCAATTTACAGTGGGTCTCTAGGCGAAAATTTAGTGCTAAAAACATTGAACTGAAACGCGTGTTTTACTCAACTTTATTTTGTCCCTAATTATGTGGCCACCAGTGTATATGAATTCGTGCTGCCCTATGAGAATGGATTAGGCAACGGTATCGTTGTGCTATAAAATCTACGTATGTCTATGAACACGGCAATATCCGATAGCTCTGAAAAACAATTATTACTATACCCAACTTGACATGGTTCAAAATTGAATATATCTACTGACCTAACCAAAGCTCTATTTAAAATTTATATTTGTGTCTTGTATTCTCGTAACACCCTGTACAGGATTACAACACCTTTTATAATAATTAAGGGTAGTTAAGAAGAATGGAATTGGATATAGATTTATATACCTAAATATTATTCTAAATTCTTTTGGAAAGTAAGCTGTGTCCCTATTTAAATGAGTCTCACTCCCTCCCCCACGCAATACACCAGTACCCAACACTGAAACACGTAAATCATCACGGACACTCACCATTCACCACATCCAAATACACATCACTGATACACAATATTCACCACACTCAATGGTCCGATACGCGTATCAATTATCTCACTTCCCTTTTCAGACACCATTCTATATTATTAATTAAAAAATATGTGAACATAATAATACGGTCATTTTTAATTAAAACATTTAAACTAGGGCTCTTAAAATTATTCGAATAACCTGAAAACCGATTATTCGAATATCCGGTTTGTAATCGTTCGTATCGGCTATAACCGCGTAAGCGGTGTCTACACCAGTCAAGAAGAACAGTTCGTATTAATATTAACCGATTAATACTATGCGAATAGTCGGTCTACTGCGATTATTGGAATGGTTGCCCTGCTGCGAGCATTTGATTAAATGGAAGTTGCTTACAATCCAAGCAGCCTTTGATTTCCGTTTGTTTCTAATTTTTGAATAAAAATAAGAAAAGGAATTAACTTGTACTGTTCGAATAGCCGACAAAGAACGGTTAACCAGATAGTCGGAACTGCTCATGTTAATCGAATAGTCGACGACTTACGACTGCAGCCCGGATACTGCAAACCGAATATTATTATTCGAATAATGCCCTATCCGGTTAATTCGGTTAGTCGATTAGACGAATACCAAGAACTCTAGAACTCCGCCCTACTTTTTTGAAAAACATGTGAGGTAATTTAATGAAGCAAACAGGCAGTTGAAAATATTTTATACAGCTTCAGTTTTTACAAATTGCAAGAATAATATAGAGTATTCCCCTGCTCCGAACTAAGATCTTCCTTATCATTAGAGAAATTTCGGGCAAGGACCTGTGCTCAAATGCATACAAAGTAAATATAAGAAACTCACACGAATATTTCTAATTTATTCACCATATGTATTGTGTAATTTTGAAAACAACAAACAATATGTAACTGTTAAAATAGCAAACGACGTGATTGCTCTTAACTATGTTTCTAAACTAATGCAACCACATGTCAAAACAAACCATTTCCATGTCCACTTCAAAAGGGCACGCCTCCTGCTGTGACTGGGCAATTATAGAAAACACACACTTGTACTTTCTCAACTACAGTATAAACTCGATAATTCGGACACTCTCTAATACGAACAACGGGGTAATCCGGACACTAAACTTTCACTTTCCATTGTTGACTCTGTAATCCGGACACTCTGGTTTTTGATTTACCTCACAGATCCGAATACTTATTTATTATCTTTTCTTTTCGTCTGTTATTTGCCGGGGAGTCCCCGTTTTGGATTTGAATATATGCATTCATAAGTAAACTGGGGACTTGTATGAAAACAGGTTTCTATCTCTTTCTTACATATAAGATGCATAAAGTTGAATGGGTTAACGCTCAAAAAGTGAGTAATGAGTCATGACATTTTGAATAAGTGCGTGAAATTTATTTGTATTTTTCGCATTTATATGACTAGGTCGGAAAACGGCCTACTATGCGATCTGCTGAATACCGACTGATGGGATAATCGAGATTATACTGTAATAAGCGAGCTAAGTTGACGTCACCGCACAGAAATTCTCACTTCATTAAGGAATAAACGCTCTATTTATGTGCGTTTAGCAGCACTTTATCAGAGATATGTTTCTTTTTAATTAGTGGAGATACACTGCATGCTGGAATGCTTCATTCATAGCACTACACAGAATTCAAAGCAGTAAACGCTGCCCGAAAGCAACGCAATTTAATTTAGCGTAATAATTGAAAATCAAGAGCGCAAATGAGTGTTTAAGGCTTAAGTGGATCGGACGAGCTGTTGTGGGCACTTAAGTAGTATGTGAGGAAGTGCGGCGTGACAGCCTGCTGTGCCAATATCCGCAAAGCAAGTACCAAAACAAATTTCGAAGCACGGACGAAGAGGAAAAAGAAAATATATCAATCTTAAGACAGAACAAAGAATTTTCACAGCTCATGCGAGTTGTGGTCAAATATTTAGACTCCTACAAGTGCATTAAGTTGTCCCTATTTACACTAAACTGTTGTTGTTGTTGTACGCATAATTACATACTTACAAACATACGCGTACATAGTTTATGGTCAATTTGTCGCCACTAACGACTTAATTCATTTCACAGACAGTGCGCCACCAATGCGCTCTCACCGCATCTCACTCGCACTGTTACTCAAATTATTAATTTTAAAAGCGGCACACTAACGGCACTACAACTATGCAGACTGCAGCTGAGTAGTGGGAGGAGCAGAAGGAAATTTCTGAAATAAGAGATCAGCGATGATCATTAACTCATTAGTTAAACAAAAACAACAACACACAAGCACACACACGCGGGAGTACATTTGTAAGCGTTGAAAACCGTTCGTTGAAAGTGGAAAACATTGAAAAGAACAACGCCGGGACAAGCGAACGCGCATTTCTAACGTTCTCCTACAATTAGTAGCCAGCTAATTGTCCAACAGTGTCAATTAACTCGACTGGAAGTGAAATTTTACAGAGCATTTCAATTTATGTGCAAGAGTACACACACATATATAGATTGATAAATAAAATTTAAACAGTTCATCAATTAATTAATTTTACATTTGTTTCGTAAAAAAGTGTGTCTTTCCCATAAAAATAAGTAAAAAGTGCTTTGGTGCTAATATTTCTTGTTGTTGAACTACAATTGTGAAATATGGAATATGAATTATTGCAAAACTATCCATTGATGATGGATATGCTTTGTGAACCACAGAGCATAAGTCCTGCGCACTCGGATGCCTCTAACGGTAGCGAATCGGGAAAACCAAGAAAAGAAGTGAATGCGAGAGAGCGTAGTCGTACACAAAGGTTGTGAGTTGAAAAAGCGTTGATTTGTTTATATATTTATGATTTATTTAATATTAATTATAACTATTAATGGCATTGTCAAAATAAATAAAAATTTATTTTGTCCTCCAATATGAAGGGGCATATTTGGATGTAATTTTTTTGGGGAAGTAGGCGTGGCCCCGCTCCAAATAGGTTTTTTGTACATATCTCGCAAACCAATAAGGCTATATAAACCAAACTTTCTGCAGTCATTTCTTTTAGCCACTTCTTAATACAGTCCAATTAAAGAAATCGGATAATAACCACGCCCACCTCCCATACAAAGTTTAGGTAAAAATTACTAGAAGGGCGTTAACTCACTAACGAAACACGTCAGAAACACAAAAGTTTACAGAATAAATACCAGAAAGAAGCTGCACTCAGATTTTTTTACAAAATGGAAAATGCGCGTGGCATCGTCCACTTATGGGTCAAAAACCATATCTCAGGAACAACTCGACAGATTTCAATGAAATTCGGTATATAATATTTTCTTGACACCCTGATGACACATGTGGAAAATGGATGAAATCGGTTCACAACTACGACAACTTCCCATATAACTCAATTTTGAATTTCATCTGATTCCTTCACTATATAAGATAATCGAAATAAAAGTTTACATAAATACTGTATATGATCCGTGGCATCACTTGTGAAAAAAATTGTCGAAATCGGACTATAACTTTTCAATGCCCCGGATATCGAATATGAAGAACTCAGTACCTTATGGTAATTTTTCACTGAAAATATCGGTAAATCTCTCAGATATCTTAATTTAATTCAGAGGAAATCTAATAGTGTGTCTCTGTATCAGAAATGGTTAAAATCAGGTCATAACTTCCCCTCTCATATAGCTAATTATAGGATTTTCAAAAATACGATGGGCTTAATACATAGCTTATAAATCGGGTATATATGAAATATCTTAGCCAAATTAAATGATAATGAGTTTAATCGGCTCAGAAATTACCTCAGCCTATATACTTTATATGATGATTTTCGTTTTTCTATTGGACTTTATACCATATATATGAATCAAATTGCATGTTAATAAAAATATAGCATAAATTGCGAGAGTAGAAAATATTCGGTTGCACCCGAACTTAGCCTTTCGTTACTTGTTTTTTTTTAAACTTTGGTTTTGCATAGAACTATAATGTCATTTACTAGTTAAATTTTAAAATTTACTTTATATCTATAAATTTAAATCCAAAATCGTATACATCTTTAAAATTTGCCTTTAACATTTTATATTCACCTGTTTGTGTTTAGACAGTTTTTAAAACAGTTATGCGAATTAAGCTAAACCCAAAATAACTTTTTTCTTTTACAAGCAGTTACTAAAGAGCGTAATTCACCTGAGCGATTTTAATATTAGTAATTGTGAGCAAAAGAGCAGACGAAAGAGTAAAAGTGACCGTCGCTTTTTATGAATATATTTTTGCTGGAAAAGTTAGTTCATAATTTGATATTAACAGAAATATTAACGAAATACAATGGAGCACAAGGGAGTACACTAAACTATGAAAAAAAGGAATTTTTCAAAATATTAATTTTTTAGGAAAATGAAAAACACTGTGATGTATTTAAAACAAAGTCAAATTAGTAATACTACATTTACGGACATTGATTGTACTTATTTTTTTTACTGAACCCCGATATTTTGACGAGTGTATTAAAATATTGTAAAATATTTATAAAATATTATAAATTTTTCTTAACTATTATCTTAAATACATTTGTATATATAAACTCCGCGCCTGGTTGTACACTTTTCGCATACCTACGTTTTAATTTATTACATGCCAAAATTTGTACATATTTTCCTACACTTGGATTCGGACATCAGGAAATAAGTTGAATACATTTTGTTCATTCTGATAATCACTACTTCAACTAATTGAAAATAAAACCCGGTGTATTCCGTATAATCGCTTTCAAAGCAAATCAAACAATATATTGATTTTAATAAACTATAAATATGTAATGGGTCTTTTAGATAATACGATACATAAAACATGAGCTATAACGATAATGATTTACATATTAGGTTGTCCACTTTTTTGCTCTTTATTCAATGCTTTATAAAAAGTGTTACAGTGATGGGATTTAGTTCAAATATGCCACGTTTCGTTCGATAATTTGTTTCCATCTAGGTTACAAAACTTCCCATCTGAGCTCCCGTAGCTTCGAAGTGTGTGGTCTGGCGTTATCCTGGTGAACACTACACCCTTCCTGTTGGCCAATTCTGGACGCTTCTGGTCTATCGCCTGCTTCCAATCCCACCAAACACACAGCAAAACCTTCCTGGCCTTCAATCCCGCTTTGATCACTGTTTGGGACGATTCACCGGCCTTCGACCACGACCTTTTTCGGTTTATATTGTCGTATGTGATCAATTTTTCGACGCCAGTCACCAACCGCTTGAAAAAGGGGTCGAGTTTGTTCCGTTTCAGCAGCATATCGCAGTCATTGATTCGGTTCAGAAGGTTTTTTTGCGTCAAATCATGCGGCACCCAAACATCAAGCTTTTTTGTGTATCCAGCCTTCTGCAGATGGTTTAAAATGGACGATCTAACTCCATGTTTTCCATGATTTGATCGGTATTCGTCATCACAAGTCTTCCGCCGGCTGTCTTATCCATGGTGTCGCTTTCACCCGCTCTGAATAGTCGAAACTATGCCTTCGCAGTTTGAAGTGATAGAGTACCATTCCCCAAAACACCATTCATCTCACGGAATGCTTCTCTAGCGGATTTATCTTTAACGAAGGAAAACTTTAAAATAGCGCGAAGTGAACTCCATGTTTACACGTCTATAACTGTTGCACGCTCTGTAGTACCTTATACATAGCCGCGAAATTCAAAAGACGAAAAGGCGGAAGGTAGATATCTGACAACCTAATATTATAATGTTTGAAATTTTTTCTTCATTTTCGCTTTAATTGTAACAACTATATGCGATCCGATTCGTCCTGTCTTTCAAGCCACTTAAACGCTTCAAAAGCATCTGCGTAAAGTGATACTTCACATACAAATGTACATCCCCAGTTTCAGTCTCTTCATCATCTTCTCTCTCCTTACTGTTGAAATCGTCAGTGATTTCTTAATATTTGGAGTCACGGTCTTCATTAATGCTAAGAATCTTCATTGCTTCAGTTATATCTTTAAAATTCAATTGAAGAATTATACAGAGTAAATTTTAATAATTTATTCCATTATTATTTGTAATGTTTGCGATACGAATGCGTTCGGATAATCGAGATTCTACTGTACTTGTACTTAGAACCCTGCAGGATATAGTTGTAAGGTTAATCAGTACTGGTAGGGTTTATATCCAAACGCTTCATAAAATGTTTCATTGGTATATTCTTGCTTAGTTTTACTAAAGTGTTGTTGTTGCAAAGACACTCCACATTCTCCAAACAATTTTGTGTGCAAGGGACCGAACTGACTATCCTGGGTATTAAAAACCTGTAACCTCAGCAGCAAATCAGAACCCTTAATGACTTTTTTACTTTTAGTATAACATTCAAGGAAGTTCTATTAGTGGTTTTCAAATAAATTTTCTTATTTTCAAAATTTAAAATTATAATTATTTACCCCCATATATTTAATTGATATTGTTATGCTATATTTTAGTGTTAATTCCGCCTTTACAACACTGCGCAGCTTGATACCAACCGAACCGTGTGATCGTAAATTATCAAAGATCGAAATACTACGTTTAGCAAAGAGCTACATAGCACATCTAGACGCGGTCATAGTGACGGGTGAGCATATTTAAATATGAAAAGTAAACATTTGTTAAATCATTTAAAACTAAGCAAACTAAAAGTTAATCAAAATATTCAAACAACTTATCATCTTTTACAGGCAATAACGACAGGCCGTGCGCGAATTATTCCAGCCAACATCGATGTGAAAATGTGATATCAGCCGACAAGCCTAGATCAACTATCTGCACATTCTGCGCCACGTTAAGCGCAAATAAAAGTTAGTCGTTGAAATGGAGCACTTTTAAAGAGCACAGAACAGAGACATTATATACTTTATTATTATATACTTATGTGGTATATAGACAAGTGCTATTTAGAGCTGATTATTCCGAGATTATGTTACCATTCCATTTATTTATATATTTTTATTATAATGTGTAACTTCGTGATTCCGTCAAAGAAACGAACAAAACACAAAGAGAATAACATATATTTTGACAGCAAATATTCCTGTTAAGCATTTTCCCAGGCACAGGTTAAATAAAAACAAAATAAACAATATTTAATTGTAATAATACTGTTTACTTTAGTAAGGAACTGTTGTGCTTATATCGTTGAGAATATAATTTACATATAATGTCTAGCTTTATGTTCAATATTGAAAATTGTATGTATATTCAATTCCAAGGCACTAAGTCATCACTGTCGAGTTGGACAAAATCTTGTTCCGCTGTCACATGTATTGGTGGGAATTTTGACGAATCTTCAGCATTTTCGGCGCTTTAAAGAAATAATTATTTGTATTATTTAAATTTAAAAGGCAATGCACGTATTACCTGTTGAAATCATAACACTTATCTTCAAAATCAGTTCCGCCTTCTGCAATTAGCAAGTTTTTATTTGACAATTCATCAACTCCGTAAATTTTCGAATTCTCTTCAAAAGCACCACCTTGCGCTCTGGTGTCATCAGTTGAATGCGTCAACTTGGTTACATTTGGCTTTCCAGCATGCTGTTGGTTCATGTGCTTATTGAGATTCGCTTGGCGCACAAAGCGACTGGGACACAACTGGCAGGGATACGGTTTATCGCCAGTGTGACTAAGTAAATGCGTGTTCAAATCGGTTTGACGCGCGTATTTTTTCTCACAGTGTGGACATTTTATTGTCTTGTCCATATGATTCAGCTTCATGTGCGTCGTCATCGACGAGTGCTGTATGAAGCGTTTACCGCAGATATCACAACCGTATGGACGTTCGCCTGTGTGGCGACGCTGATGGCTTTTGAGTGTAGTTGGACGCAGAAAACGGTCGCCGCAAAACTTACACTCATACGGTCTTTCGCCGGTATGCGTGCGTATGTGGTGCTTAAGCGCATAAATTGTCGAGTAAGCTTTTGCTGTAATATATGGAATTTGGTATATGAAATTATTGAAGTGTAAGGTCAACTTACGGCACATTGTGCAGAGGTAATCCTTTTCACCAGTGTGCATCACCATGTGGTAGCGCAACTTGGAAGCTGATATCATATGTTTACCGCATACGTGACACGGAAACATACGTTTCGGTTTAGGTTCTTTCGATTTTCGCGCTCTTTCGTGTGATTTATGTTCTTCCTTCGCATCTTCGGTTGCCGGGTTTTCCTCGTCGTTTGTTGGATTTAAACTCGAGTTTTCACATTCTTCATTCATGATGACTTTTTGTGAAGATTTGCGTTGCTTATTTCGTCCCCGTTTCTTTTTTGTTATGGAACTTTTCGCTAAATGTACTTCCATGTGTGCCTTTAGACCTGCTGCGGTAAAGTACCGTTGTTCGCAAATAGCACATTTGAATCGTCCTAAAACATTAATATTTAATTTTATTATTTTTTCAGATAATTAAAATAAATATTACTGAATGAAACCTTTAGGAAATATTTGAGCTTCTGGCGAAAACATTGGATCAGTCACTTCATCTTTAGTTGTATTTTCATCGGCTACGAACTCGTCATCGTCATCGAATGAAGATCGATCCTTTTCAAATGAATGCGCGATTTCAGTTTCATTGCAATTCTTTTCAGCTAAAATTCACAGTGTATAATTGTAATGTTTAATGATTATATATAATTCTCTCACTCAAAAGCAATTTCAAAGGTTTCTCGTCTTCGCTATCGTAAAGAAAATCTGAGTAGGTATGCGATAAGGCGGGCGAATCCAATTTATTTGTAGTTGGACCAATATTTCTTTTCACTTCCTTAGAGATTACAAAAGTGATAAGTTCAAATATATTTCTTTTGTATTGGAAAACACAATATTTTTCTAATTTCAAGTATGGGTACTAACATTGTCACTGTCTGATTCCTCCAGCGGATCTTTATCACATTTCATAATTTGGGTACTGCAAGAATCGATTATATCGGCATCAGCAAGAGCATAACCCAAGGCAGTATTGTTATCAGGTAACTCAAATTCGGATGGTGATGGCACTCGGCGTGCTTTTTCTTCCCTTTGCGCTGTTACCTGTATATGAAGTTTTTCATAACTTTTCTTTGCTTTAATGCAAAATTCATAGGCATATTGAAGGTCGCCTGTAAAATATAAATTATTAACTAAACATTGGAATAAGCATTTTTAACTTACGACTACAGCTATTGCACAGCCACTCTGGTAATCCATCTGCACCAATTTCAGCTTGCAGTTGTGTACAATTTTTATAGGCTTCAGCATACGTAACTGATTCGGTTTCTGTGCTCACTTGAAAAATTTCTAAAAGTGAAACATGTCTACTTTTACATTTCCTCAAACACGCTCTACAGTTTAGCTGAAGATTCTTCGCCATATTCCAGTGAGTTACTAACTTATTTTAAATTCACCTACCCATTATCTCTATTCAACAGGTGGATTTGGAGATAAACACATTATTTACAAAAATTAGCTTGAACAAACAAACCACATTTAAGATAAAAACAAAAACAAAAGTAAAATTTGTAATTTTCATTTTACTTTCTTTTATTCATACATTTGTTGATATTTCTATAATCTTTTTCGTTTTTATTTTTATTAGTGCACAGTTGTCATATACATGGTTGCAGTCATGGCTATTCCTACAAATCAAAGTTGCCAGCTTCGTACTTATTCGTCTTAATGAGTCTCGTATCTCTATTACACTATCATTATTATCACTCAAATAAATTATTTACGATGTTTCCATTATGAATCTTTTAGATATCGATTTATAAATAATACTAGCAATTTGTTAGAAACTCTACAAGATTATGTTTAAGGTGATAATAACCTTTATTTTTTACTATTCATTTAATTACTGAAAATGATTTTAATTTGTCACATTTTATTTATAACTTTATTATTAACTGCCATCGATTGGTCACTTCTCTGCTCGCTATCTTTGGGCGCTGCACGTCTGTCAAAAATTTTACATGTGAAAGCAACAACAAAGTTATCTAGTTGAATTCGTGCTGGAGAGTATGCGAATACGTCATTAAAAATTCTATATCCGTTTGCTGAGTGCTACCAAGTTTTGTTTTACATATTTTAGAACCATTTTACTATTGTGAACGGCTCAAAGGACAAATTACTGTCAAAATAATAAAAATTGTTATACATAAATGAAATGGCAGGCGAAGATAAATCGTAAGCATTTATGTATTGAATTTATTGAATAAAAAACTTAAAAAAAATTAAATTTGTTGCAGAAAACGTAAGACATGGACGATGGTAGAAGAGTTCAGTGCAACCAAGTATAGACAATTCGATTTCAGTGCTGCCAGTTCTTATGAAAATTTGGAAAGTTTGTTCGATTGGCTTGTCTATAGCAGTTAGCCAATCGATAACAGCTATTGTGAAATAAGACATGTGCAACAACTGGGAACAGTTCGTAAAAATTTTAAACAACACAGGCATCACTCATACTTGAAAAACATGTGGCAACATCCGGAGGTACGAAAACAGCTGTTGACTCGCTTTCTATTAACATTCAGCATATCGTGGGAAAATTAAAATAATATCAAACATTTGATACTTTAGTAGATAAACTATAATCCACTGTTATAAATATATAAGATTTCAATATGCCAAAAGTTCGTAGAAGTCGAAAGCCTCCTCCAGATGGCTGGGAGTTGATCGAACCGACGCTGGAAGAATTGGAACAAAAAATGCGTGAAGGTAAATATTACTAACATTTAATATGATCTGCTATAAATTTATAAAATTCTATATTATTTCTGCTTAGCTGAGACGGAACCACATGAGGGAAAACGTATTACAGAATCATTATGGCCCATCTTCAAAATACATCATCAAAAGTCTCGCTACATCTACGATTTGTTTTATAGGCGTAAAGCTATAAGCCGTGAACTCTACGATTATTGTTTAAAAGAGAAAATCGCAGATGCAAATTTAATTGCAAAATGGAAAAAATCAGGCTACGAAAATCTATGCTGTCTGCGTTGCATACAAACTCGTGATACAAACTTCGGCACGAATTGCATATGCCGTGTACCAAAATCGAAATTAGAAGAAGGACGAATTGTGGAATGTGTGCATTGTGGTTGCCGTGGATGTTCGGGCTAGTATGAAAGTTTAAAAATATTACGAAGATTTTTAGTAAATAGTGCATAACATAAAGAGGAATGTGTAAAACGAAAATAATGCAAAATATTAATAAATAAATGACTTATTTTTGAACAAATTATTGCTGCAGAAAGTTGATTGCATATCTTCCAAAGAAGCTGCCCTAATATAAAACAATAGTCATCAATCACATGTAGTTTAAAAGTAGTAGTAGTAGTAGTCAATGTGAGGATACTGGGAGCATACTAGACAACGTCTAGTTGGCGTTGTTTCGTACCGGCTTCGTATAGGCGGTTCCAAAGTGCGTATTACATGATCGGTTATCTGATTGCCTTATGTGTTAAAAAACATTCCCCCAAATAATTCTGATAAATGCTGCCGATTTGATATCCTTAGGCGGATATAAATCCGGGTCCCTTCCGGTATTATAGAACAGATTGTTGTGGTGACGGTCCGTACAGTAGCTGTTGGTGCTTGGAAACTTGCGCCGAGATCGGTCTGTACAATAACTTATCGATTCGACAGAGTTAGATTTTCGAAATTATAACCTTGTTTAGATAATATACGGACCTGCCATGGGATCCGTCGGTTTTAACCAATGCTCCGAATTAAAAAAATACTGACGAAATGTGTATGAAAAATCTGAAAATGTTTCGCAATCGCCATTAAATATTGTTAACTATTTTCTCAGCATTTTCTGGATTATTATAAAACTGTATCTCCAAAAACCAAATAAATTTCGATAACTAAAAAAGCAAGTGTAGGAAACTGTTATTCCGAAATTACGGCAGATGTTCTCTATTATGTTATCGGGGTATTCTAAAATGTACTTTAAAATTTGTACAAAATATATAAATTTCTAAATATCTTCAAGAAGTTCGAACCATGTCCCCGTCACCAATACAACAGCTATTAAAAATTAATACCAGCTGTGGTATACTTATGTATTTAAATCATGCTTCAATTTAGAACTTCATTACGAATCTAAAAGCTTTTTGAATTTTACGCTCTAATTTAATTTTAATGCGAACGCCAAACACCACAGACAACTGACGAGCAAACATCCTGACTTACTTAGTCGACTGTCTGCATCTACAATGAGCTTTTGTGTAAATACCGCACAAAATCTCTACGCATTCACTGTCGTATTAGGCAAACAACGAAATTTTCATGTTCAAATTTTCATTGCTCAGAAATACATGATTTCCAGCGTCAAATAATCAGTTTTCCCCACTAATTAATGCTATGCACAATGACCAACGCGTAATACGAGCTTTATTGCGCCCACACTTTCGATTTAAAACTACTCGCACATACCCTGTAAGGAGTTTCACTCATTTAAGAGTGGTTTGGTATTATCTTCCCAAACGCCTTATTAACCTTTCGATGTCTTAGGCAGGGTTATTTGCACACATTTTACTATAGTTTCACTCCAAGTGGTAAAAAACTTATCCACAGATGAATAGTAACTAAAATAAAATATAATTTTGAAAATGAATGATTACATTTTTTAACTTATTATTAATAAGATTTAAATATTTAATACGCTCTATGTCTTGAACTGTATATTTGTCTGATCGATTTCCTGCAGGCCACACATGTATAAATTTACTTTATCTCCCTGTTTGGCTGTATGCGTTGGCGCCTGTAAATATGCTAACATCAGCGTAATTAAAAATCCATTTATAATGATTATTGCCAACCCTTTACTGCACAGCGCGCGTGTATTTTGTTTTTGCCTTGTTAAGTTATTTGTTCAATGATCATCGCGACTTGTTATGTGGTTGTGGTCGTGCAAATTTAGCTGGTTCTTGTTCGTCGCTGTCAAATACTGACCTTAAGCAATTTTAATGAAGTTGCCGTCAGTTATTTAGGTTTATGGATTAACATATATTTGCATTGTTACAGGACTTATGAATTCTGACTTTCACTTGGTCAGTGACGTTGTTGTACAAACGCATGTATAATATATGCGCTTTAAACTTAAATGTAGTTTTTAGAATCGTTATAATAATAATGAAGCATACACAGAATCTGTGGACGCCGTCGCTCAAGTCTTACTCGCTCAATTTATTAGACTCAAAGATGTCTGTAAAACTTTTTATATGTTTTGAGATAAATTGTTGGAATACTTTATAGAAATTTTGAATCTGTAGCGACAATTTTTGAAACAATAAATGTATGCTAGAGAGTCTAAATGTACCTAGTCTTTATTAACTTAGGAGTGAATATTAAAAAAATGTTATATTCATCATGTGGAATCTAGAGGATCTTATCTATTTTTGGCATAAAATCATATAATTTTCATAATCTTATTCTAAGGCTTCCCTCACTTAAAGACATATGTATATGGAATTTAATTTCAAAATGTTCGGTATAGTATGTTCAAAAAAATGATTACTTTTTTTTAACAAAATTTTAATATATTACTAAGTGAACATTGTTCGATATCAATGACCATTAACAATCTTTACTAAGCAGGAATCTAAATAATGTAACGTCCAAATCTGATTCCGCCTAGAAAAAAGTATGGCAATATTTGCACACTTTTTTTTTAAGATCGAAATAAGTTGAGAAAAGTTCCCAATATATTTTTAGATATTTGTCGAAGTATTAGATACAAATTCAACCAGAAGGATTGTTCAAATATCATTGAACATGCATTCTTTTAAATCTCACCAAGGCTAGACTATCAATTATTTTCCCCCACCAGCGGTAAGAAATATTTGACACAGCTAGTCATAACATTTGGTCCTCCTCAGCCAAAATAAAAAGCCCTGTTGTTTACACAGGCACCATAAAAACCCTGATTTTTATCCTCGCATATTAACAATATAAAAACAACAACTTTTTGTGCGAGAGTATAACAATAACAGTAAGATTCTCCAAAATGTGGAAGACTGAACCCAAATACCAAGACCTGGGCCGAAAAACGTCCACGATCATGAGTAAAATTGAAACCTTCAAAAGAAAAATGGCATATCTAAGTTTATAATTAACGATAAAGAAACATCATTTGGAATCATTTTGCAATGATATTCAGAATATGAAAAACAAATTAGATTTCAATGAAGAAATTGAAATCTTATAAGATCGACAGTTACAAAAAGAAGAGCCAAAAAATAGTTGTAATATAATTTGGATAAAAAAGAAGAATTTATAATCGTTCCAAATCTCAATCAATTTTCTAAAATTAAGAAGAGACCAACTAAATTAGTTGAAGATACGAAAGTAGAAGAAGAAGATTTTATAATGATTCCAAAATTCTCTCTATCTTCTGTAAATGAATTAGTTAAAAAAACTAAAGTAGAAGAAGAAGAAGAAGAGAAGGAAAGGAAAGAAAACATATTTGAAAAATTACGAGATGAAGGAAATAAAATTGGAAAAAAAAGAGACTTCTGAACATCCTACTACTGAGGACAAAACAACTGAAATGGTTGAAACCTCAGAAGTAAACGTACATAGAATTAAAAATGAAAAAGCTGAAACTGGAGGTCAAGAAGTCGAAAACAATATGCTCGCTAATGAGCAAATATCCTGGCATTTTTCTCCTCCGGCAGACCCACATTATGGAGAAATGTGGAAAGCTGGAGTTACAGATCAAACATGCAAGTCTTTCATTGCCCCCACCAGCGGTAAGGTTTGTTAGAAACTGCATTGTTTTATAAATTTGGTCCCGGATGAATTATACAAGGATATTTCTCTTCAGTAAGGTTTGCCATTTCATAATGGAAAGATATACGATCCATCAACGAGTATAAATTATTAAAATTTACTACCAAAATTCGGAGTCAGTGGCCTCAATTTTTAGAGTGCTACGTCCAATTATTGGTCCTTCCTATTTCTGGCGAAATGGCTTCGTCAATAAGCAAAAGATGCGTTATTGGTCAGACAGCAATCCACACGGACTCCTTGGGCCGGGTCGTACTTCTTCCGTGATGAGCAATACCGGCACGTTACTGTGAATGGGAATCGCTTGGACAATATGTGGTTCCAACAGCTACCGCCACAAGCCACACAGCGAATGCCACAATGGATTTATTGAAAACCAAGTTTGGCGAACGTTTTATCTCAAGAAATGGCTCAGGCAAATGGCCGCCTCGGTCGTGCGATATAACGCCGTTAGACTATTTCCTGTGGGGCTACGCAAGTCTATGGTCGATGCCAACAAGCCAGCGGCGATTTATGAACTCCGTACGAATATCGAACGTGAGATTGCAGTAGTATCTGCAGATTTATGATTGAAAACCGTCGAAAATTCTGCAAGAGTGCCCGTGGTGGTCATGCAAAAGAAATCGAATTCCATACATAATGGGTAGAAGGCACATTCACAGGAGTAAAGAAAACTTGTGTACTGCTCTTATTACAAAACTCTTTATTGAGTGTTTGAAGGCCACGTTATATCAAGAAAAGTTTCCAACTTCTTCATTACATAGACTATTTGAGAAGTTGACTGTTTGGTTTGGTATGAAGGCAGTCAAAGATTAGGAGCTTCTCAAATGAAGTATGTGGGGTTTTGAGAAACTATAGTTAGATTTCGACATTTTTTAAATTGGAGTTACAACACCTTAAAATATATACAAAAATACGATACATTTTACTATGCTACTAATATATTTTGTATTATACAGTCGTCGTTTTTATCCAAATCGATTTACTTCAGTCTCAACTTGGACAGAAAGCATGCACAGTTGCAATCTTTGCCACATATTTGAACTTACATATGTATAAATAATGTTTAAAAAATTTTGCGAGAATTTTCGTAAAACTCTACGCATAACTTTCGAGTGTGTTCGAAATTTCTAATGTTAGTGGGCATACCAATACTTTTGTCATACAACAGCAAGGTCGGAATGTGCGCCGAATTCGGTAAAAATTTGTATTGAATAAACATTGTCGTAAAACTATACTGGCGATCAGTGAAAATTTTAACAATTTGCACGTAACAAAGTGCCACAGAATGTCCAAAACTTTTCGTTGCAAGCCACGACGCTGACGTGTAACGCATACAATACAGTTGTGATAGTTGCGTTGGCTTTTCAAGGTGAAAGCAACTTCTGAAAATGATATGACATGCATATTGAAATTCATGTTTTTTATTATTATTTTTAGTGTAAAATTGAAATTTTGCGTCAAGAAAAAAATATGCGAAGGAAATTGTCAAAGCAAAAGTTTTTGCTATCACTTCCCACAAACTCGATTACTTTCGGTATGAAATTTTAAATAAAGTTCATCTTACTATATTGCAGCTTCTTTGTTAATAAGTAAAATATGTTCATTTTATATAATTATTTCAACAAAATCTAAAATTTCTATATGTCATATACACATAGTCACTTTCCATAAAATGTTCAAAGAACAGTGACACCCAAGTCTAGAATATTTTAATAATTTTATCGGGTATATTACTCTACTTAATTACTATTCGTTATGAAATGGAATCTTTAATATGGGAAATTTTTAAACTTATTGATAGTAACAAATTAGCTTTACAGTTACAATCTGATATAGGGATCTCAGTTGTGAGATGAGAGATATGAAATTGTTAGTAAGTGGGTAACTCGGAAAAAGTAAAATTTAACGGTGATGATACAGCTGTCTTAGAGTGGTCCAGTTGAGACATTTTATACCTCACAAAGTACTGATTTGCGCTGGAAAAGATTGGAGAAAAAATTTAGTTTTTTGAATTTCTTTAGATGCTTTCATTTCCAAATAGAATGAAATGAATGAACGAATCAAATTTTCTTATCCGTTCGCATAGCAGACTTTGTATGGTGTTTACAAACTACCGTAGTCCCCATACATACAGTAGAATGATTGTTTAGAACCTCTGATTAACTTCACGTCTCACATATTGGTGCTATCTCTGAAATTAAGGATTTTACTGTGCCTAATGTGGTACGATTCAGTACTAATGTGATGGATATTCCTTGTCAAACAGGCTTTAAAATAATATGTAGTATAATAATAAAGAAACTAAGAGTAATTTTTTATATATTATATTATACTTGTACATGGTACTCAGGATTGGAAATTCAATCCAACAAAAACAGTGATCCTTCCATTGGAAGCTTATGAGTGTTCGCCATGGTAGGCAAAGAGATAATACTTAGAGAAATATTCATTAGAGAGAGTGAAATTATACATTTTTAATATTCGGGAGTAATGGCATACCGAAAAGATTCCAGTTGATATAGAACCGTAACCGCGTACCTATAAAATGTTGCGGAGACTTGACACTCCAATGACCAAAAACAAAACACATCACATTTAATTTGCTTCAGTTCGTCTGTTGCTACCTGTTCAATATGCTTTGACGAACTTCTTTTTGACAGCTCGACTTACATTTTCTCAGTTATTCAGCGCCTAATATACATTTCTATTCCCAGCTCTGAAAATGTTTCACAAGCTCTCTCAATAAGCAAAAGAAGAAAACAGCATTGGAATTATAAACCGTTTGATTGCAAAAAAATCAGTCACTTTAATTTCTGAGTATTCCTCACCTCGGTGGAGCTCTGCTTATGTAAGCAGCTAAACCTGGTAATTCGCGAAATTTCCTTTAGGACAGTTTGAAGTAGAGTTATTACGCTTACTGAGATATAAACATAAATATATCACGGCTTATTTGCCAAATACGAAGATTTCTGCAGCAACTTACAAAAATATCGAAAGTCACAGTATTATGGAGAAATTTTTTGTGAAATACCGCAAGTTAGAGGATGAGCTAGCCAACCCAATTACCACATTTATGCGAGCGACCTTCGATGAGTTGAAACTTGACATTAAGGAGGAAGCGCACACCAACTATACTGAATATACGAGTGGGGAAGTAAGTGATTTATTAGACGGCGATAAAGAGCGTTGGTATATAATATACTCGCGTCATGAACAGGCATTCTGCGCTTCGCAATATCTTAAAAAAATGGATTCTAAGAGACGCCGTAAGGAACCTCTATTGCTGCCAATAAAAACAACCCCTAATACTGCGGTGAGCGAAGATGGTTATGAACCGGATCAATATGGATTAAAATATTTGGCACATCGAATTAAGCTCCAGGCACGAGAGCTACTTAATGCTCGCCAGTTTATAATGCAGGCTGAAGAAATGATATCTAAAAGGAGTGAACGGGACAAGCGTCAACTGGAACGGCTTCGTAAGACATATGCTGTACATAAAAAAATAGTGAATTATACAAAATTATCAAGTGCGTTGGCGTACGCCGAGACTGTGGACACCGCAGATGCCGACAAATTTGGAGAAACATACCAATATGAATCCGAATATTTTTAAATTATATTATCTGTCGAGTCAAAAAATAATCTTATAGATATACACGTATATCAATGTAGTGTGGACTATATAAATAGTTATTGTAACGTAAAATATTTATCCTAAAATATGATTTACCTTGTTCTTTGTTGGAACTTAAGTAGTTTTACTAAAAAATATTTTTACTGTGTTTTAATTAATATATTTTAATTTCATTCCATTGTATGTGACTCTTAAATGTGTAATTTTATGTAATTTCTTTAAAAATTAATAAAGTGCTTGATACGTCGGAGATGATAGTAAGAGTTGCGAAGTATTGACGGGACAGAATTTGTCTTTGCATCCATGTGAACCTGCAATCTAACGACATTTTACGACAGAAACTTACTTTGATGACAGACTTTTCCATAGATTCAATCACCATAATACACCGTGTCTTGGAACGTAAGAGAACAAAACTTTCGAGAATCGTAAATCAGTTTACTATGAAGACCCTCAATGAGAGTATCAAACAAGTCGAGATATGTAGCCTTTGATTAAGGTCTTTAAACTCAGGGTTTAATGAGACGTCCGTTTCTATTACATCGCTTAGAGAAATTATAAAATATGTCTGTATATCATTATGAAGTCATGAAAATTAAATGCACAATCTGTGAAAAACCGCAAGGACAAACGGGAAAAGCATTTACAAAATCGCTAATACATTAACTTTCTACTGCTGGGCAGTACGTACATACATAGAGAAATTGTACCATATTGCTGACTGACGATATGATTGTCCAAATGAACGTTGTAGTGCCAGATGCCTCGCTGTGGTTAAACGCAGAAGAGCACATAAATATATTTGAAATATATGATGATTTTAACCCAGCAATGAGACCGGCACTGATGACAATTCTGTAGTTCAGATCAGGGGAAATTTCATATATATTTTGTTTGATCTGAAAACATTATATTCAACCTAGTATTGCGAGGTTTTCAATTGATTCAATTAGAAATGATGGATATATGTATGGCTAAGGTTAGGTTAAGTTCTTATTTCGGAAATCAAACTTAGGTAGCTAAAGAACAGAAAAGTACTAAAAAAGGTTGTCATATACTGACTTGTCTTAACCATATCATTCTGCTTAGGCGACATGTTTCAATTTCAGCCAGTTCAATTGAATCGCTCAAGTGGTTGAAACACCTCGAATTTCGTAAATGCAGCCAATAAGGAGGTTTGGGGATAATTCTACTTCATATACTTCCAAACAACTAAGACAACCGGTATTCGCTAAATAGTTAACGTTATCGTAGAAGCTGATTGGAAAATTACCAGATCCCTACAATCCAGAAAAAAGAAACTTGCTAAGTTGGATGAGCTCACCTCTTTGTTCTATTACGGTTTACCTAGGGCTAGAAGATTCTTGAGATTCCAAAGATGTTTGTAATTGTCAATTTTACGTGAAGAACATTCAACTATTAATTAACCACAAGATAGCATCCAACTTTTACCCAATGTTCTGTAATTGATACGATTACAACTAGTGATATACGAGTAACAAAGTAGCCTTCTCTTTTGCTCGTCTCTTCTAGTGGCTACAATACAAAGTGCCATTGCCTGAACTCGGTCTTAATTTGAAAAGACTCAAAGCGTGACTTTCACTGCTGGGATGCAAATTCGCATTTACATACATACATACATACATATTTGTGAACTATTTACTATCAGATGCGTGTATAATAATCGGCGTTTTCCATAGAGATTTCCTTCGGGCAAGGGCAACTAGTGTTATATATAAAACTGAGTCTATACACAGGGTGACAATTTAACCTACTTATACATTTTAACTCTATGGTTGCACAACTCTATACATACATATACACATTGAAAACTGTTCACAAAATATATATTGCAAGCTTATATACATTATAAACATTTATGTGCATGCGCTTCGTGTCTAAATGTTAAAATAAACTCGACAAAAAGGCACACAAATCTGTAGCGCCTGCGACCACAAATAGAGCTCGAATGCCCTTGCACCAGTTGCTGCGGTTGGAAGTTTGTCGGTTAGTTCCACAATGATGCGATCAGAGCCATTAGATTATGCAACGAATTGAGAGAAATTTAAAGAAAAATTTAACACAATACAGTTTTGTATGTAAGTACAGTGGAACTTCCATCACTCGAACTTCTCTAACTCGAAGTTCGCCATAACTCGAACTCTTGAATTGGCAAAAGAAGTCAAATATCATACAAACTGCCTTCCATAAATCGAACTTTTCGACTAGGGCATAATACAAAATTTAAAATTTTAGTATCGAGGTAAAATTTTGCCCTAAGAGTCCCTATATTCACAAACAAAGAACAAAGAATATGATATTACACTAATGAATTTCATAAATCCTTTAACAAAGACATGGCATACAGACTTCAAGAGCTAAGCAATAGCAAAGTACAACGAACAAAATTTCACAATTCATGTTTTAACGTATTTAAGTGGGGGTGTAAGGTTTGTTTCGTCGAAAAAAGACCTTTTTCATGAATTTTTTTAGAAAAAATTATTGCTGTAGGTTTATTTTACTTATTATTATATGAAAGTACAACATTTGAAGGAAATTTAAAAATGTTTTATTGAAAAATACCGAGGAATAACGGATTTATCGTCAATCTCTTCAGGCACCTCGAAAAAAAGTTTTTGTGCGGTGACCAGCCTATAGCATCACTGGATCATCCGAAACCAAAAAATCAAAATGCTTTCTTTAGTTTATTAGTTTATCTTTCAATTGACGTCGAGTTTTTTTTAATCTCTCAATTTTTAAATTTTTGGTACCATTTTCAAGCCAAAATGACGATTTTAGACGAAAAAATCGACCTATTTGTTATTCTAAAATTGTTAGTAATTAAATTTTTTGAAAAACTCGACGTCATTCGAGAGTTATATATACATATGTAGAATATTTGTTCAAAATTTCAAAACGATCGATGCAGTAGTTTTTTCTGTAGGCTGATCACCGACTTTAAAAATGACATATTTGGGAAAATCGATTCAAAGTTTTGTACACTCAGCGCAGGTAGCTGGAGGTACCGTTATTCAACCTGCTGTAACTTCGTTAGTTTTTCTCCGAATGACCTAAAACTTTAACACAATAATCTTGAGATGTTGATGGTTCAGAAAAATTAATGAAAAAAAAATAATGAAAAAAAAAAGTTGTTAAACCTTACCTTATTATGTTACCTTACTTATGTGTAGTAAATATATATATATATATATAAACCGATATATATATTTACCTATACCTAAACCTATATATATATATATATATTTATATATATATATAAACCTACATTTTAAAGCTTTTTGAAAAATTTTATGTTTTAATGTAAATTCTATAACTCGAAATCTCTCTAACTCGAAGTTTTTTTTGTAGATTATGGTGATTCGATTTAGAGAAGTTCCACTGTATTTCAAATTATTATATATTCATTTCAACTGAAGCAACTGACTGATTTAATTGCTAATGCCCAGTTGTGAGGAAGTCTAAAACTATGGAATACAAAAATGCTTTTATTTTGTAATGAAAATGATTTTTTCGTTATAATTCTTGACGACTTCAAAATCATCAAGGGAAAACGTCCAATCGAATAATAAATTGATCCTCTTAAAGTATTTTCTTTATTTAATACCGAGTTTTATAAGAAACCACTTTTCGTATCCATTTCTACATTGATTGGGGTGATAAGTTAAATTCCAATTACTCGATAGCTTCGAAGAAATTTATAGTATAATCGGTTGACAATTTCACAATTCGGATGAACAAAATCTGATTGGTTTGACTTGCTCGACTTGACCAAACACACATGAAGACATAATAGACTCAGCAGTGCACGAATGTACGATGTTGAGGCAAATATTACTAGATACGGAACTCGCTTTAATTTCGTACGTTTGATTGGCAACAATGCAAAATTAGGGAACCTCGATACAGCTGACGCCAAAACCTATTCTAAAAGCAGCTTATTCATAATTCCGTATTCTAACTAATGGCCCGATTTTTATCAATTTTAGTACAGAGGCACATTATAATTACAATGAAAATATTTTTTCTAGATTTCTTTGGAATATCTTAGAGGTGAGAAGTCGTCCAAATGCATCATGCTTGAATGAGGAATGGCACACTCCAAATTCAGTATTTAAGCAAAGTTTTTGTCCGTTACCTTCGATATCATTGGTACTTGATGTGTATATTGTGAAGCAGATGAATGAAATGGAATTTAAAATTGTCTTATATTAGAAGTAGGCATGGTTGTTAATCTGGTTTTTCCATTCTTAAACTGTAATATCAGGATTCCACGGAACCAAACTAATAAGTTAAGGTTCCAACCAGCAATCGGTTCCGCTCATCAAGTGGAAATGCATAAGTAGATATGTGTTTCAGTGAAGCAGAACCGATTATTGCTTTCCTCAGAAGTTTACGCAGTACACAAAGTGAATTTATATTTATGGTCGAGCCATTAGTCCGCAAAATTTCCTTCTGGAATGTCCTACATTTGGAACTCACTTTTTTGTACATCCTCACTTTATCTATCATTTAAAAAAAAAAAAACAATTCGACCTAACGTTATTATTACCTAAAGTAGTTGATTAAATTTTAAGAGACTTAAAAAGCTTTCTACTTTCTGCACTAAAAATATAATAACAAAATGATGCGCTAGATATTGAGTATACTCGTCCACTGCACTTCTTACACTGTTTTACAAGTGGATTTCTGCTGTACGCTTCCTGACATCGTTACTACTTTCTTGTTGCATTGTAATGTTGTAGTATAAAGTTTAACAAACAGAGTTGGCGTCAGTTTGAATTGCGTTAAATTAAAACAATATACAAAACTAAAACTCTTTCCAGTATCCTTGAGAAACAGAGGCGGTGGTGGTGCCAGTGGCCACCAACTTTTGTTATCATCTGCAAGCATATTAGTGGTTGTAAATTTTATCAAGAAATTTATTGTACATAAAACGTCTTATGTTGAACGTTAAGTACCACAGTCAGTATACGGATGACATCGAACATACGTCTAAGATTTTTGTTGCGAGTACAACAAGAAGTTTGCAGTTAGTTAGTTCGAACAACTTGCGAAGTAGAACTTTCAACAGTGAAGACTGTGGGTGTTGCAAGTGAGAGGAGATGAAGTTATGTATGCATGTAAGTCAAAGTATTATTCCTCGAAATAACCTAAGTACAAGAAGCATGGAAGCAATACACGCAGCTCATCCAGAATCTTCGTATTTGCAAATAATTTCCGCCTCGTGTCCTCCGACTCGACCATTTCGTTCATACCAATGCCCTCCATAAAGGCATAGTTAAAGCAAAGCAAAGTGGAAACCAAGTAAAGGCCTGTTTTGAAAATATAATGTAATGATACCAGAATACAATATCGATAAGAGCAGGCTTTACGTACCCCAATGTCTATAATCGCACATCTCCGCTCTCAAATCCGTAATTGTTGGAATGTGACCTTTGTATTGCACACTGCGGAGAGTGTCTTGGAAATTCTTTGTGTAATAATAAAGCAGTTCATCCATTTTCTCCAACCTCATGATCGGGCTGTACATCATTGTAAAAGCATAATGCAAATCTATAGCTGGAGAGCCAAACATACTAACT
Source organism: Zeugodacus cucurbitae (assembly GCF_028554725.1). Lineage (NCBI taxonomy): Eukaryota > Metazoa > Arthropoda > Insecta > Diptera > Tephritidae > Zeugodacus > Zeugodacus cucurbitae. The sequence goes on from NC_071670.1 coordinate 32,666,028, forward strand.
TGATAGTCCAACTGCAACGAAAAAAATAAAACGGATAATGAAGAAAGATGCGGATAGTTCTGTGGCATAGATTGCCAAACAGCATTTAGTGCATATTTTCAGTTTCTTTGTGATTTACATATCTTACCAGCATTAACTCATTCAGCTTATTGTCCACATATTGCACCATTAAATTCTTCACATGAAAGTCACCATGATTCAACACTTGAATTCTACTATGTTTACCGTTTTTAGGCGCATTTAATAGGTTCAGAACCTTCGGTAGCAAAAATTGTTCTGCTCTCTCGAAATGTGGCAAATATTTTTGAAGATCCGGCTGCTCACTGATTACTTGTTTCATTAGTTTGATCCCATCTCTTAGCACGGGAAAATTAGCTATGTCGATTGTGTTGATGAAGATCTTATCGAAAGTGGCAAATTCCTGTTGGTTCTATTAGAAAATGTTATATTAATGTTGAACTTTCTGCTTTCGTATATGTATGTATGTAAGTGCTTACCGCCTGTGCCATTTGAAAGCTAATTGCATGTATTTTAGCTAATTTCTTTAGTGCTAACTTGATTTCCTCCAAGCTACATGGACGATTATTTACAGGCGAATAACCTTCGGTCCCAAGATCTGCGAAGACTATGTAACGCGGCGCCTCCAAGCTATAGCTGATGAGCCTTCGGTTTCAAAGAGCGGCATGTCATTCATTTTATCCTTCTGCACACCGTCCACAAAGGGCTCAGTTTTCATCACAAATGAGCGTAGTTTCTCTTGAGCAGGTTGGGAACACATTGAGTACTTTACCTTAGCACGATACAGTATACTCGCGTAGTTATCCGTTGAGGCAGTGCCAGATGAGAGCAGCAACTTGTGGATCTAAATTTAAATTTTTTTTTTGTTTTTTAATCTTCATAAATTATTTTTACCTCCGTATTACCTTGACACTTTCATTTTCGCATTTATCGAGAATGCGCCTGAAGAAATCTTCATTTATCCACTCCGGTGTGCTGCAAATGTCATCCTCAGAGCAAAACTCACTACTCGCATTAACCATGATTGCTCCAGAATGTGCGAATAACGCACATTATTTTAAATGCAACGCTTTTATAGCCGCAAATATCTCGCCTTGGAGAGCGCCGTTGATCAATTAATATGCAAACAGTTGCACGCCCAGACGTATAAGAACATTGCTCGCATATACTTATAAGAAAAAATATATTATATACTTATAAGTATATGTACGTAAGCGCACTTTTTAATTATTTTTTTTTATTTTATGATAACAGAGATTTTTTTTAATTCGTTAATACATTGTCCCTAAAGATAGTATATGTATATGAAGCGTAGCAGTGTCATGCGATTAAATTCATTCATACGCTTGTATGCTGATAAAATGTTTCGCAATAAAAAAATTTATGTATGTATATCAGTAATTAAATATTGTTAAGAGGCTTGACAAAGTAATATGATAATCTGTATGTTTGTATATATTTTTTTTTTGGTTGACCCATAACCAGACGCAGTGATACCTTAATGTGTTTAGTATATGTATAAAAACTAGAACGATCTCGAATCAAGTATCGAAGTGCGAGCTAAACACCTACAAAAATACGTTTCGAAAGCAGTTTGTACAGTGTTTTTATACTCTCATACAATATTGCATCTCATACAATGTTGAACCGATAAAACTAATCGAGATACATAGATAAAACGAGGCACTGTAAATTTGTAAATTATATAAGCGATTACCCAAAAACTATTCGCGATGTTGTCATAAAGTCCATGAAAGTCCAAATTTATGACAAAATACATTCATGATACAATCATGGACGATTAAATGAAATAACAAGTAAAGAAGGGCTAAGTTCGGGTGTAACCGAACATTTTATTCTCTCGCAATTTATTTATTTAACTTTATTAATATTATATAATACTCAATTTGACCCACATATTCGTCATATATATTGTATAAAGTCCATTGAAAGTTGGAAACCATAATATTAGGTTAGAAGCACCGAGGTCCTCGTGTTCGATATATGGGGCCTTAAAAACCTATGGTCCGATTTCGGCGATTGTATTTGTGCGAAGTTCTGGACCGATATCTTCACTAGTGCTTACTTTATACATTGTAAAGTAAACGATTCAGATCGTCTTCAAAGTTCTGGTATATAGGAAGTAGGCGCGGTTGTGAACCGATTTGGCCTATTTTCACAACATATCATTGGGATGTAAGGAAACTATTACAAACCAAGTTTCATTAAAATCGGTCTAGTAGTTCCTGAGATATGATTTTTTACCCATAAGTGGGCGACGCCCACTGAGTGTAGCTTCCATCTGTCATTTCTTATGTGAAATTTAGAGTTTCTGACGTTTTTCTTTAGTAAGTTAACCCACTTTTAGTAATTTTCAACCTAACCTTTGTATAGGAGGTGGGCGTGGTTATTATCCGATTTCTTCCATTTGGACTGTGTTAAGAAGTGGCTAAAAGAAACGACTGCAGAAAGTTTGGCTTATATAGCTCTATTGGTTTCCGAGATATGTACAAAAAACCTAATTGAGGGCGGGGCCACGCCCACTTTTCCAAAAATATTACATCCAAATATGCCCCTTCATAGTGCGATCTTTCATACCAAATTTTATTTGCATAGCTTTATTTATGGCTTAGACATCCGGATTTGAACTTTACTCGTCACCCTGATCATTTTGATATATATACTATAATACTCTCGTAGCAACTTTGTTGCGAGAGTATAAAAATGCCAAAAATTGTAGATTCGGAGATTCGCTATTCGAAGCGTTCAGATTCTTTAAATTCAAATACCGTAAGAAAACTTCCAAAATTTAAATTGATATTTTACTTAATTTTGTAAATCTTCTAATAGATTCCCATATGGTCCTAACATAGTATATTTAATACTTCTGACTCGCGCGCTCTTCACTTCCGAAGATCCCCAACAAATTTGCAATTTAATTCAAATAATCCTACACAAATCGCTCTAACGACACAATCAGAGGTCATTAAATTGCGCTTTGAACCCCTTTTGGTTTATTTGTATCATACAGTATGTATCTACTTACATAAGTGTGCACATATTTTGTATTTGCCAATTGCTGGATTGTCGACATTTTAGGCCACTTAAGGCACATTAAAATGCGTTGTCACGGCCATTTGGCGCTTGGCAGCGCCGCGGAGCAAAAGCTCAAAACTCAACAACCAATGTGCCTTCCGAGCAGAATGTCTTAGTGACATGTTCACATTAAACTCACGTAAAAAACTTGTTTTAGGTTAAATTATCTTCGAATATTATGTGCGTTCATATAAGCGATTAAATTGACAGCTTTTTCAGAACTCTGTGTTATCAATAGTTCATTAACTAAATTAAATTAAGTTTACAAATATATAAGTTATTTTTCTAGCGGGGCGAACGGTTTTCAGAATTCGGAAAAATATGTATAAATTACTTAGTTTAGGCATAAATTAACATCGAGTGATACTTTATAAAACTGAACATTAGTTTATTGACAAGTTTTACATGACGACATAATTTAGTCTTTTTTAAATATTTATTGTTAAAATTCATAAGGCGAAATTACTTAGTTTAGGCTTAAATTTACCGATGTTCAACCTTAAGTAAACGTGAATCTATAATATGAATAGTTTCCTTACTGCATTGAAAAGTTTTAAAAGGCGAAACTATTTAGTTTAAACATAAATCAACATTGATTTCTAGCAGAAAATTACTCAATTTAAGCATTCATTAATGTCCAATTCTACATGAACTAAATGTGAACCTGGTGTAAGAAATTCTTTCTTAATTTATTTTGAGTTTTATCAAGCGAGAAATAAATTGAGTTCGAGTTCTGCTTTGAGCTAATGTGAATACAGTATTAGTATTACTCTTTAAACAGCAAATAGCTGGTATATTGAGCTCGAATGTGTGGTCCATCCTGTCTCCGCTGCCTTCCTAAACTAGTTAATTATATGCCTGATTTATATATGTACGTACTATGGAGCTGCTCCAATGCGTGCTGCTCGCGCATTTTGATTGCGTTTACCTCAAGCGCGTTGAATATTTTGTTACTTACGTGCTCGATGCTTATGAATCAATGGTGCGCAACCGCCCAGAAATATGCTTCGACTTAATTACTTGTGCATGCTCGCACTCACCTTTGCGCCAGCAAAGGCCGTCGAGGTGCAGCAAAAGAGCAAGCTTTGCGGCTGCGTTAGCTACTCTTCAATGCATCATGGCCTGCTTAAATGTGCGATCAGCGGGCTTCACAGCACCACCAACAAATGCCATTAGCGCTAACTGCATTTGCATTTGTTGTTGCAACCATGTAATGGATTTAATCTCGCGTGTGTGTGTGCGTGAGTGAGTGAGTGTGGAGTGGGAGTAGCGCTTTAGAGCACACGTTGCGCACATCGCAGCAGCACTTGATTATGAATGCATGAAACGACATGAACATGTGCACATGATTATGTGTTGATAAATGCTGCAAGTTGCGGCAAAGTGCAGCTGTGTGCGTACAAGTTGCACGCTCGTTGTCTATGCATGTTTATAACCATCGATTGACTTCACTTGTCTACAACTGCACTTTTGAAAGCACAAGTTCATATTGATGATTTGGTCGAAACATTTTTCTTAACTCTTTAAATGTTGTATATTTTTCGTTCTTGCTTCAACATTGAATATTTTCCAAAAGAGAGCACTCAGATTAAAAAAAATATATGGAAAACTGGCGTTTCGACACCCATTTATGGATCAAAAACCATATCACAGGGACTACTCGGCCCATTTCAATGAAATTCGGTATATAATATTATCTTGACACCCTGATGGCACGGATGAAAATGGGCGAAATTGGTTCACAACCATGACTACTTCCCAAATAACTCAATTTTTAATTCCATTTGATTCGTTCACTTAATAATATATTCATTAGGAACCAATGAAGATAGCGGAATAAAACTTTACACAAATACTGTATTTGAGGTGTGGGATAACTCTTGGAAAAATTTTAGAAATCGGACTGTAACTTTTCAAGGATATCGAATATGAAGAACTCAGTGTCGTAGGGTAATTTTTAACCGAAAATATCGGTAAATATCTCAGATATTTTAATTTAATTCAGAGGGAATATTTTTCTTTTAAAAGTGTGTTTCTGATGGTTAAAATCTGGTCATAACTTCTCCTAGCTCGGTTAATATGCGAAATATCTTAATCAAATTAAGTGAGCATATAGTCTTGGGAATTGTTATCTCCTCCTCGGGGATTTTTATCTTCTCCTCGGGGGTTGTTATATTGACGCGATGAGGAGGCTCAGTAGGTGCAATGGTCCTGAGAGCGATGCTCCCAAACGGTAAGGTCGACGAGGAGCACCGAAGCTAAAAACAATCCACACAACCAGATTGTAGCGTCTGTTCACAGGTCAGTGGCGGCTACAGCGGTCATCTGCCTTGCATCAATGTGGCGCGCTTTAAAAATGTGAAAGCAAAGGCATGTCCATATGCTTACCATTTGCAATGCAAGAAAGGTAGCAGCCCTACCATTGGACTGGACTCAGTAGTTACTCTCCAATATCAAAAAACCACCGTGCTTGACCGAAATTGAACGTGCCGTAATGGAATTAATGTTTGGAAATGCTTCAGGAGGCGACATGATCCCTTCAGAAGTCCTCAAAGTAGATGGCAGTGTGACAGCGTACTCTTTTCGAAGCAATATGGCGGGAAGAAAAACTTCTGGATGAGTGGATGACAGGCATATTGGTGAAGGTGCAAATAAAAGGCGACCTCTCTTTTTGTAAAAATTACAGAGGCATTACACTAACAAGCATCCCATCTAAAATACAAGAAACGGAATTCTTGGTAGTAAAATTACCCCAATAGGCGGAACAAACGAAGATATTTTTTTTTCAATATTTCTTTATTTATTGAATCTGCTTTGTTTAAAGCCTAACAATAAGTATTAAAATCTTAAATCTATTTACAACTAAGTAAGCTCAAGAATGTGTTTGAGCTTTTTGGCAGAAAGTTGCTCTTTAGTAGGCAGGTAGATCTCTTCTTTTTAAACGAGTTTGATTGGAATGTACCAAGGCGTTTGCCAATGGGTTTGGATGTTCACGAAGTTTAGAAATATATTTCTTTCTGCTGTCCTCTATTTCCTTCTTTACCATAGGAATATCAAGATCCTTATGGATATTTTCATTACGCATGTACCATGGTGAACCCGTTATTGTTCTAAGCATTTTAGATTGGAATCTCTGAATTATATCAATGTTGGTTGCACAGGTCGTATCCCACAGTTGAATACCATACATCCAAATCGGTTTTATGATTGCATTGTATAACAGGACTTTGTTGTCTAGGCTAAGTTTAGAATTTTTGTTTAGAAGCCAATTTAAATTTGCTGCTCTTAACTTCATGCAAGTTACTTTACTCGCTATATGTTTCCGCCACGTAAGCCTTCGATCCAGGTGAATCCCAAGATAAGTTACTTCATTCGCTTGGGGTACTAATACATTGTTTATTTTAACTGTCCGACATGTTTCTGGCCTTAGAGAAAATGTAACATGCTTGCATTTTTGCTCATTAATTTTTATACGCCAGTTGGCTAGCCATTCTTCGACACAAGTTAAGTGCTCCTCTAATACTCTTGATGCTCTAATGGGGCATTTGTTTCGGCTTACTATGGCTGTGTCATTCGCAAAAGTGGATGTCAATACGTTATTAGCTATTGGAATGTCTGCTGTATATATTATGTACAGAGTGGGGCCTAATACACTGCCCTGAGGTACACCGGCCCTTATTGCTCGTTCTTCTGATATAAAATCTGCTACTTTAACCGTAAATTTCCTATTTCTTAAATATGACTCCAATGTTTTATGCAATTCGTAAGGTAAAACGTTTTTGATTTTCCATAAAAGGCCTTCATGCCAGACCTTATCGAACGCCTGAGCTACATCGAGAAAAATAGCTGAACAGTACTCTCTGTGCTCGAATGCTTTCCTGATTTCGTGTGTAATTCTATTCGCTTGCTCTACTGTGCCATGTTTAGCATGAAAACCGAATTGATGGGTTGGTATTATATTATTTTCGTAGAGGAAAGGAGACATTTTTGATAGTAAATCTTTTTCGAATATTTTGGAAAGACATGGTAAGAGACTTATTGGTCTGTAGGAAGATGGTTGTGTTAAGTCTTTTCCAGGTTTATCTATCATGATGATCTGCGACTTTTTCCACGAAATTGGATAGTACCCGAAACCAAGAATTGCATTAAAGAGCAAAGAGAGCACTGATATAGCAATATTTGGCAACTCAATTAACATTTTTGGAGTAATATTATCGTGTCCTGAAGATTTTTTCGGATTTAGCTCTTTTAGAATCTTGATAATTTCATAAGTAGACGTCCTAATAGACACGCTTGACTCGTTTGCAATATTGGGCAAAGTTGACAACTTAAAGTTGTTTTTTGGTCCATTGGGTTGAAATACCTTTTCTAGATGATTTGCAAAGCAATTTGCCTTTTCCTCATTACTGCGCGCCCAATTACCATTCGACTGTCTTATAGGCATCTTGGAATCTACTGGAGGCTTAAAATACTTTTGGGCTTTCCAAAGGGAGTTTTTCTTGCTAGAATTTGGACACAGGTGCTTGATATAATTTTCAGTATTGTATTCTTCATCGCGTTTTAGGGCTTTTTTTAACTTACGTGCAGCCGATTTCAGTTGACGCAGAGTTGAAGGGGAACGACTTAACTGCCATTCACGTCTCGCTTGCCTTTTCTCAATTACAAGCTTTTCTATTTCATTATTAGTCATGTTTCTAAAAACCTTAACTCTTCTTTTAGGTGTTGCCAAGACAGCTGCATTTGTTATTACATCATTGAATTCCATTACGCTTTCATCAATATCTCTTCCTGTACTTATTTTTAAATCGATATTAATGTGGCTACTGATATATTTTCTACATTTCAACCAGTTAGTTTTAAAAGATGTTAGAGATACTTTTGGCTCAACTATCATGGGCTGTTCGCATAACTTTATTAGTACATGAGAATGATCTGAAGATAAATCTGTACATGTATCTGCTGTTATTAGCGATCTATCTATATTTTTGACTACAGCAAAATCTATTAAGTCTGGTATTTTGTTTCTATCACTGGGCCAGTATGTCGGCTTACCAGGAGATATTATATCAAGGTTATTGTGCTTATTTATAATAGTGTAGTACAGCTGTCGTCCTTTCGGATTAATAAGACGTGAGCCCCAGTACATGTGTTTTGCATTATAATCACCACCTGCTAGAAATCTTGGACCTAGCGTTCCAAAAAAATCTTTAAATTCGCAGTCTGTAATTTTAAAACGAGGTGGACAGTATATAGCCGTCAGATTGAGGTCAGAACCTCGATTTTTCAATGATATTGTTGTAGCTTGTAGCTGCGCTGTAGCATGTGGTTCTGGTTCTAAAGTCTGGTGGTTTAGCCGATTTCTAACCAATACTGCTGTTCCACCGTGCGCCTTTCCATCTGGATGATTTGTAACATGAAGTCTATATCCCGCTATAAAGAAATTGTTTTTATTTGTTAAATGAGTTTCTGATATCAACATAACATCTATGTTTTTTCAGTCAGAAATCGTATTAACTCCAGTTTGTGTTGGTTTACACCGTTGGCATTCCATATACAAATATTTAGTATACTCATTTTTTAGATAATAAGGTTAGTAACATTTGATTTTGAGATTTGATCTAATCTTGGATCATGTTTTGCATCGTAGACATGAATTGTGTCATACATTGAGTCAGATTTAGAATCATATTTTCAATACCTCCACTTGGTGGATTTTGCGGTTGTTGCATTTGCACAGCGTTGCCTTTTACCACATTTGCATAGCTTCCCTGGACAAGGATATCCTTAGAATTACCAGGTTTCGAACTCTGGTCTGAAATTACTACATTTTCGTTACGAGGGATATTCAACATTTGGTTACGACGAGCTTGAATTCCCAGTGACAATTGTGATTTCAAGACTTTATATACAGGGCAGCCCCAGTAGTTAGCAGTATGATTTCCTCCACAGTTACTGCATTTTTTATTTGTATCCTCTTTTTTAAGAGTGCATTTTGATGTTGGGTGCAAATCACCACATACCACACAAACACTGCGTAGAGTGCAATATGATTTGGTATGCCCATACTCTTGGCAGTTAGTGCATTGTACCGGACCATTTCTTTTATGAGGTTCTTCAACGGTAATTCTACGATGGAGTAAATATTTTAAATTGTATATTGGGTGTGTTTCATTCTTTTTTATTGGATTAGAGTTTGGCAACAATTCAATTTTAAACATTGGTTGTGGTACTTTATTTCTATTGAAGGTATTTACCACATTTTTAATTCCAAAGCCGCATTCTTCAAGGGCTTCTTTGATATCATTAGATTCTACCGAAGACTCAATGCATTTTACAACAACAACTAGGCCTTTAGAGCTCTTCAGTTGATAAGAATAATAATTCTTGTTGTTATTTGACAAAAATTTCACTATATCCATAAAACTTTTCTCAGTGTAGGATTGTATTTTAGTTTCATCTATCTTGCCTTTTTTCAAAGGCACGATATGAAAATTGTTGGTACCTACAATTTCACTGAGTTTATCAACAAGTGCATTTGAGCTACGCTCACGTAAATATATTGGCGGCGGCTTGGCATTCGCGACTGTGGTGGCACCCTTCGCATCGTCGTCCAAACCATTGCTTAGTATGGCAAATCTGTTGCCATTTAAATTTCCAGGCTTATTTGTATTAAGCGTGGTGGGTTGAAACTTTTTGGCATTAACCGCTGTCTTGATAGGACTTGATTTCCTTTTTATGTTGACGTAGCGGTCAATGCCAGTCTGTACAGATTGTACTTTTCTCTTCGGTACATGCTCACCTTGCATTGTTTTTTCCATTGTTGTCCGCTCGTTTGCTGATACCTGCTTGGTTGATGTTGCCTGCTGATTTGTTGTTGCGCACTTGCTGTTTTTTTCAGTTTCTGCTGATCCCTTCTGCTGCTCGGCTGAGCGCTTCGATGACTCATCTTTCTCACCGTTTGATTGTTTATTTGAGAGAGCAGACTTTGCAGGCTCAACAAAGCTGAAGTAGGCGTTCAGAGAATGCCTACGACCTTGCTGTTGAGACTGCGCAGCGCTAGCGCTCATGTTTGTTTTTTTTTTATTTGTTTGTTTTGTTCACTTTTATATGTTGTTTGTTATTTATTGTTATTTTAAACTAATTTGTTTTGTTTATGTTTTGTGTTTTGATTTTTTTAAATTTCGAATGCACAAGTTATTGGTTGTTTATTTTTTTTGTTTTGCTTTTATTATTAATTTATTATGAAAGTTTTCACGGAGCGCATTAAACACGTCCGTACTCTTTGAAAGCTTACACTCATTTGAAGAATATAACTGCACAATATATAGGTGTCAGATTGTTTGTCGACGACTTCCCATCGAGACAACCATTCAACGAAGACATTTTGGCTGGATTGGTCATACCCTTCGGTAAAACGCTCATGAAATCTGTCGAAGTGCTCTCTTGTGGAATCCACAAGGGGCAAGAAGCTGCGGGAGACCGAAAACCACTTGGCTGCTCATGGTTGAAGCAGATCTAAGGAACGCAAACACCAACTGGAATAATTTAAAATCTTTGTCAAATAACCGGAATGACTTTAATGACTTTGTTGAAGTAGTTGTGAAGAGTTAAAGTAAATTATATATACAGTCTTGGATATAGTATACCTTGGTGGTGAAAATGAGTGAAATCGGGAGTTTCCTATGAGGGCTTAGGTGTTAATATAATAATAAATTATCTTTTCCTTGCTTGTTTGGAAAAATTGACGTTGGTATCAATTCGACTTCTGCCTACGAATTGTAAAAAATTTGATCAAAATCTTCTGATGGGCAGCGAAAACGAACAGAAATTAATATTAATATGTTTATTAAATAAATTAACTGCACTTAATTGTAACATTTGGCGGTTTATATATAAATTTGAAACCAATTTAAATTCCATAAATTAGGACCTTAGACAATTGAAAACTACGCCAATTATAATTATACTCATTAACATATATGCATTATATTTACGAACCAAAATACAACGTTATGTAGTGGACATCGAATGTTAAACACAATTTAATACAATTTTCGCTGTTGGCAATTTGCATATTAAATAAATCGCGACACTAAATTGTCGATGCATATGAAAATGCGCGGAATTTCGGTTTGGCAAAACTGCAAATTACGCATGTCAAAGAAAAATTGAAAATAATTCAAATTAATAACCACAAAAACAGCAGACACAAACGAAGCAAAATACAAGAGAAATTAAAACTAAAACTAAACAATGTATGTCAATTGCCATTTTAAATGAAATACATGGCCCGAAGCTAAGTGACAAAGGAAAAATATGAAATCATATTTATGAGCATTTGTATGTGATACAAGGATAGTGTATTAATCATAAGTGGGCGGTAGAGGTCAGCCGCAAAGCCATATAGTAGAAGATTAAACAAAATGGACTCACGTTTAATCAGACGAAAACTCTTTATTAGCTATATCATATGATATATATACTAAAAGTAGTTCAACGAGATCAGATTAGAGTAACTAAATAGATCCATATCGTATGCGTCACGAAAATTCAAAACAAAAAAATAATAGGGGCGATTCTCTTGCTATTGCAAGATTTCATGATAACACGGAATGTAAAAATACTACAACAAAATATACAATTGCACGAGAACATCTCTTAGTAGAAAACAAAATATTAGCAAAATGTATGTGTGAATTTGCATCATGACAGCAGACCAGGGTTGCATTTATTTGGCTACGACTCATTGCATGAAAGTAAACACAGGTTTTGGTGTAGCATATTTTGCAGCCATTTAAGCTTTATTTTATCTGTATTTTGTTGTTGTGGATAGGACAATTTTGCAATCCATGCACCGTGCAAGAGTTTTGCAAGGACAAGAGAATCCTCCTAATGTTTTTGTTATATCTTACTGGAACTATATAGCACATGAAAGATTAGTCTGGAAGGCTGATCATTGATTTTTACAATATCTTCATCCTCACATATAACAATATTCACGTTATTCAAACACCTGTATTTACTTTGAAAACAGTTATTACAGCTATCCATAGAGGATAAAATATAAGATATCAATTCGAAGCACAATGTGAATTGAAGTCTTACAGCCAAGGTAGTTAATTAAATAAATTTAAAGCTACGTGAAGGCATAGTGATATTTTGACGTGGATCGCTAAAGCTCGAACTTTGCTAGAACTTCCTATATTTCGAGTTGTAAATACCACATGTGGCTCAAGCAGCTCACGACTTCCGGTCTTAGACCAAGTATCCTCTGGGTAGCTAACAGACATCCGTTTGGAGGCGAGCTAAAGTGAGAAGGCGAAGCCCGCTTCTGCGGTTGTGCGTAGGGCTTGGGACCCACCACATAAAAAAAATCTCCCCAATGAAAACAAACACCGAGCCTCGGATGAGAAACCCCCCTTTTGATGACGACCCCAGCAAACGTACTAAGGATCATGATTTGAGGGCATGCACCTGGAATGTCCGGACTCTTAATTGGGAAGGTGCCTCTGCCCAGCTGGTTGATGTCCTCGTAAGAGTAAAGGCTGACATCACCGCAATCCAAGAAATGCGATTGACGGGACAAGGACGGAAGAAGGTGGATCCTTATGACATCTACTACAGCGGCCATATAAAGGAGCGCAAATTCGGTCTGGGATTCATGGTGGGAGAGAGACTCCGTCGTCGAGTCCTGGCATTCACTCCGGTGGATGAACGTCTAGCTACAATCCGCATCAAAGCGAGGTTCTTCAAATTATCGCTGATTATAATTAAACTTATTTAAAGCTAAGAATTAAATTTCTCTGCAAGAATAAGCGCTTTTCTGTTGGTCTCGTTGACGGCGTCGAATTTCGATATGGATCGTTTTAATTTTCTATTTCCAATACTATGAAATGTCTTATTCTTTATCAGCCTCAAAACGAGAATCACTCAAATGTATGTAAGATAACGAAACTAAATTCATATACTGGCATCATCAAGTTTCGAACTAACGACCCACGCTTTACTCCCCACAGATATTGCAACTCATTTGTAGCTATATGTAAGCAAATTTATGCAAATATCTGAAAATTTGTCAAAAATATTCAAATTTCATATGAAGTACGAAACTGAGCAAACAGCAGCAATAAACTGCCAACTTTATATTCAAACTACATAGGTTCGTTGTAAGTTGAATTGACAACATGTGCATTTATTTCAGAAATTCTCTGTGCGCGCGCCAAACTGACAAATAGATAAATTCAATTAGCGCAGTACTAGCGATTCATAAATATTCATTGCGTAAGAGCTCTTCATCATCAGCAGATACACATCTGCACTTGATTATTATATTCGCATATTTGCATATATAACAGTATACATATTTATCTGGCATATGATACCTAAATGTTATGTACATATGTTAGGCCCAAAAGTAGTTTATTCAACTGTTTGCAATTCTACAATATTAATCTAGTTGTAGTCGCCAGATGTAATGCCAGCTTGTAGTGTCAAAAGTAACACAATACATAATTTCAAAATTTCACTTAACAATAATTGTAGAATTTGGAAATAAGCCCATTGAGATTTTAATAAGATTCATATTACTACGAGTATACTCATATAAGAAAATTTTGTGTTCTTAAAAGCATCGTGGGTTTACGCCCTTAGTTAAGGGTGAGTTCAGATTTGTTTAAGTAGGTAAGAGATGCGTCTGGGATTAATTAGGGAACGGTGGTGGTATCGTCTAATAATTATAGTGCTGTGGTACGTTTTGTCTTTCATTATGTAGCCGGTATCGTTCAGAAAACCAGAAAACGGTGGTCATAACCTTTCCAGTTGATCTGATTGACTTCGCCTTCTTCCTAGAAGATTCGCCGAGGGAACTTTTTTTTTACTTTTTTGATCTCTAGTGGGTATATTCGGTTTCCGCTTAAACCCGAGATTGGAGCACCACCAGATTAAATGTTAGTACTCATTATATTAATAGACTCGAAGGCATAAAATGATCTTATAGTATATTGAATTTATATAGAAAATCGTGTAGTCAATTTCTACAACTTTGCTTCCGCAGTTTTCCAATAGATGTCTCTAGAGTCAAGCACTGGTCGATTAAATCGTTTTATGTCGATCTTGGACATTTGTGTCAACATTAACCCAACACAACAATTTAAGCCGAATTCTCGACATTTGAGGGAAATTTTGCTTTTCTTTTTTAATTCCAAGAAAAGTGCGTCTGAGGCTTATCGACATTTGTAACCGTTTTTATACAAAAAAAAACTTAAATTTTCAAAAAAAACTTCAAGTTAAAGAGTAAGAAATATCAAAGCGCTTTGGAAGGATCTACCGGGATGCAAAAATGCAAAAGTAATATGGAAAGCGGTAGATCAAAAATACACGAAATTTCCACTGGCGCTCGATAGAAGGAACTGTAGGAACATGGTTAGCATACTCAGTGGACATTGTCTGGTGGAGGCACAAGCCAATAAGATGCGGCTGATTGATCACGAAGAATGTAAGAAAAGTCAAGAGCAAGGCACCATGGAAACAATTGGGCATCTCTTGTGCGCTTCTGCTGCAGTGACAAGAACCCAGGGGATGAAAGACTGAAGAGGTACCATTAGTAAGGCTAATTATCTTTTAAAATTTGTGTCCAACGTTGGTATCCTAAAGGATGACTGCTCCTCATGGGCTATGTAACTTAACCTAAAACGCATAAAACATAATGAATTACGCAGACGTGAGTCTTTCAAAGCAAAACAGAATTTCAATGAATACAAGAAAATTAACAGCAACAGGCGAAGGGCCAAAAGAGATATCACGAAACGGATGTGTCATCTCCGTACGCTTCAAGTTTCAATTTGTTTGGTCAACGCAACATCAATAACGGTAATTTTTCCACACCAACATCAGGGGGATCGTTGAAAAAGAAAGCCGACAGCGGAATCAAGAGGCACTACTTGCTACTGATTATGCCAAGAAGTATTTATCTGCATGTACATATATGACTTAATCAGCGTCGCAGCATTTGAGTGTGTATGTGTGTGAGTTATTGGCAACTTTAGTAGGCTGTAATGGCACATTGGGAATGGTAATGTAGCTGCGCTATGTGTTGTTGCTCACAATAAAGTAACTACTGCTGCGGTGAGTGTTGGCATTTCGGTCTCATTTTATGCCAATCACGTTTGAGCGGCAGTGAATGAAGGCCATTGACCAAAGTGCATATTAGCCGCAAATTGCTCATATGTGGTCTACACAAACACATTCAGCTCAAATTATGTACTTATAATGTGTATTCGCATATTACGCCGTGCCAACATTCTACAAACATACATGTGTGTGTCTGATAAACATTTTTTTGCCTGCTTTTATATGCATTTGTATATAGTAAGTACTTGTAAATACTTGAACGCTGTGTATATGAGCTGCAAATGACTGCGCTAAAAACCGCATTATGTTCATAAAAAGGGCGAAATCAAATTGAAATAAAATGCAGACATCAGCGTCGACAACGAGCGTGAGTGTACTTAAATATTATTTAGCTTATTGATATAAATAACATATAATCATGACATACATATATTGTATAAACACTTGTAATATACTTGGCTGCATAATTTTGTTCAAATCTTCTGACTTGTTGGTTAAAGATCGCGTCTCGCATAAATTTAAAAGGTTAGAAAATATGTTCCTAATTTAATCAACTCCATATTCGCTGTATTGCATGTTAGCTGTGCTATGGGTCGCCAAAATTGTGTTGGGCAGGTGGAATCTTTAATAAATTTCTATAAAATTAGCTTTACATATACATCTATTAATGCCTCACATTCATAAAGCGAGAAAAAGTGGTTGGATGATGAAAGTGAAAAGCACATCTTTTATAAAAATTCGAGTTTGCTATTCATTATAATTTACAAAAGGGGGGATATACCGATTAAATCGTCCTTCTTAAGGTGCTGAGCTTAGAATATGAAAGGCGTGGCTGCCTAAAGGTAACATCGAATTTATTACTCCGAAGCGTGACGCCTTTCAGAGAACTGGTCCACTCTGACAGTAGAAGGCGATACTAGCCTTAAGCTCGCTGATTGTGCACAAATCAGCAGGAATGCCTGTCCTCATTATCTGTGGCATCGTGGTGCTTCGCAATTAGACTAGATAATGCTGATAATTTGCAATTAACATTCGAAGGATTCTTAGTTTGGGCCAAAGACTAGAAAAAATTCATCAAACCGCTTTTCTTTTAAAGGCGTGCCTTTCCAATTCTAGTATCACACTCTAATCTTCCAATCAGTCCATCAGCTTATTGTTATTCGAATTTCGACTCTTTGATTTGTTGATTTGTAATATCGAAGTCTTTGATTCATAACTAAACTCTTTACAATTTTTTATTTCACATTTCCAATAACAACATTAACACTTAATATTTCTTCGGTTGTTGACTCGTTAAATAACTCCTTCACTAACAAGAAAATATGCAAATAAATTTTGTGACTAAACTAGCTAAACTGCATTTAATCCATGGGAATAAAATTTATTTACTTATAGCATTCAACCTATAAGCTTTTGTACACGCCAACACCATTTAATCGTTTCGCTTAACCCACTGCTGACACTGTTTTACATTTATGCAAATGTTGGTAATTTATTTATTTCTATTTCCTTTTCTCAGAATATTGCAAGTGATTTACAATGAAGCTATCCTTTATTGGCTAAGGTTGAAAATCTGCAGCGCATCGTTTGCCTGCCACTAAATGATGCCAATCTTCGATTACGATCTGTAAATGCAAATTCAAATAGAAGGAAGTGAGCTTTGGTATGGACGGTTTGACTGTATGTAACTCTAAAATGTACATATGTATAAACCAATGCTATTTTCAATTTATATAGTGTACTTTAAAGGGTAGTTGGTAGGAAAAATGAAAATTGGAAAACCACAAAACGGCAATGCTACTGGCTTCTTTAGAAATTTTAATTATATATAGCAAGAGCTTAAGTTTCAGAAACATAATTATAATAAATAATTTGTATTTTTTGATAATTTTCTGTCTCAACCTTTCAAATATCCTATCGAGTTCCTGTTCCTTATTTATTTATTAAACACCCCTCAGTTAGATCAACAAATATGATATGGATATATTTCAAGGTGTCCACATTCATGCATGTAAATTGTTAAAGCTCACCTTGAAAATTATAGATTTTGTCTCATCTTCATGATTACCGTCATAGCAAAGAACCGGCATAAATGGTAGAATCCGCATTGCACACAGAATGCCACAGCGCGCCACGCATCTCTCCTGTTGGCAGTTTGGCGCCAATTGGTAATACCAAGTTAGTTAGTTCTTCTCCATCTGGTCCTTCCATCGAAGTGGAAAGAGGGAGGCCTCTTCCTCGTCTTCCCCCAGCGGGTACTGCATCGAACACTTTCAGAGCTGGAGCACTTTCGTCCATTCGAATAACATAACCTAGCCAGCGTAGCCGCTGTGTTTTTATTCGCTGGACTATGTCAATGTCGTCGTATAAATCGTACAGCTCATCGTCTGCAGTATTCGCCGTTGCCAATGTTTAAGGGACCATAAACGTGATCAATATTAGCAAACTCCTGCACTGTCTTTACGATGATCTGGACAGGAACAGGTATGTGTAAAGCGGTAGATCAGAAATACATGAAGTTCCTACTGACGATCGATAGAAGGGACTGTAGGCATATGGTTGGAATACACACTGGTCACAGTCTGCGGGCGGCACATGCTTATAATGGCTGACGGATCAAGATGTCTGCAGGAAATGTCAGTAACAACATACAAGAGAAAACACGGATCATCTTTTGTGCGCTTGTGCTGCTTTGTCAAGGCAACGTCGGGAATCTGGAAGAGTATTTTTTGAGGTATTAAAACTCAACACCTACAAGTTGGAACTTGGACCTTTACGTTTACTTACGAAGAGCTTTCTAAAGAAATAAAACATTCCAACTATTTCTTAGTATCTATCTAGTTTTAATAATCTATTGAATTTTGAGACTCTTGAAGTAGACTCCTTTTTGTTGAAAC
This sequence comes from Zeugodacus cucurbitae, assembly GCF_028554725.1. Lineage (NCBI taxonomy): Eukaryota > Metazoa > Arthropoda > Insecta > Diptera > Tephritidae > Zeugodacus > Zeugodacus cucurbitae. The sequence continues at coordinate 32,684,168 of NC_071670.1, forward strand.
TTAAATGCATATTTTTACATGAAAATGTACTTATTTATTCATGTACATGTGTGCATATTTGTGGATGTAAGCTTATTCTTCCTTTTCTATTTGAAAGCAGACATCTTTACTTACTGAAAAAATGTCAGTACTCGTTATTATGTTCGCATAAAAAATGCAGTGTATTGACGTTCATTTAAATATTGACGCAGATATCTGCTTCAGTTGCCTCTGTACCGCTGTCTCTTTCACATAATATTGCTTTTGGTTGAAAAGGCGTTGTAGACAAAATAATTCCAGGAGAGGCAGTAGCTTTACTGCAATAGAATAATATTGGCTAGAAGCGCATATGAATGAGAAGTATATTTTAATTTGTAAAAATGCGGCCTTTGGCATATGCGTAACCAATCTCTTGGGCATTACGCGCAAATGTGAAAGGATAACAAATCGAACAAAAATGGAAAACATAAAAAATATTTACAAAGTAATAAATATTTATATTAAAAGCAGTCTAACCTAGATTTATGGCGAAAGCAAAAAAAAAAACGGTGACACGTTTACAGCGCAGCCATACATTGATGGGATATAGATGACAATGCTGACGTTGGAGTTGACGTTTATGGCATGGTTGCTGTTCAGTACAGCGCTGACATTGAGATTTTACGTCTACAACACACACACGTCAACGAACGCACGAGCGAATATGACGTTAAGTTATAAATATGCGTGGAAATCACGTGAGCTTTTGGCATGCAGCGAACTGTTGGTAATAACAATCAGGCGCTTGGAAATAAGAATAACCCGTTATTTATGCATTCACTTCAAAGTAGACGCACGAAGGACGTGAGTTTATAAACTTAAATTATTGTAAATTTTGTTAAGCAAAAAATGATATTATTGACATGCAAATACTTTGAGTTAATTGTGTTATTATTACGCTGAGAAGAATACTGTAATATTTAGATTTATTGCGGGACTTCATTTCCTATTTAAAATTTTTTATTTCAACCGCATTTCTTCATCTTCAATATATGTATATACATTTCTTTAGTATCAATGTAAGCATAATTTATTATCATTCACATTTACTTGTTCGAATGCTCGCATATGAAGGATACGTTCAACTCAAAGCGAAGATTTCTTCATTGACCTTTCTTTTTGATTATGAGTATGAATACTAAACATATCACCCTCAGATTAAGAATATTTATAGGTTTGAGTATTTGATTAGTGAAGAACGTGGTATAAACTATAATATTTGAAATTATATGGAAGTTTATCTATATGAATTTGTATTTAAATTTAAAAGGTATCTCATGAAGTTCCATTAAGCACCCTTAGGGTGCCTACAGAGTGGACGCTCAAAGCCGAGCCGAGCGCAAGGCTGATTTCAATCAGCACTGATCAATTCTAGGTACCGCAGAGCGATAGCGAGAGTTTAGCGATGAATTCCGCCAATAATTTGTTATTAAACACCTATGTACATGTGCACTTTTGCTCTTTAATCTTTTAATATTCGTATACTGATTATAAGAAATTCGCAAAAGCTTTTGGAATATTAATCAAAACATTCGATTACACTCTTGATTTTAATATATAATTCTAATTTTTTTTAAATATTATAAAATTATTTTATTAAATAAATTTTTAAATTAAATTAAAAATAACAAGTTAATAACATACATATGTGTATTTAAAACTGTAAAAATAAAGTGAATAAATACGTTTCAGCGCGATCAGCGTTACGCTCTGCCTCGGTCAACTTCCACTCTGTGTGTGATTTTGTATGAAAATGTATGCGCACAGCTTTGACGCTTAATTCTAGCATTCATCAGCGTTGAGCTCGGCTCGGCTTTGAGCGTCCACTCTGCAGGTACCGTTACTTTTTCACTCGCAACAAGAATAGAAATATTCACAAATTCAAATATTTCGCCTTTCAGAATGTATGATGTCGGTTCTCTTAAGGGATTAGGGGTAGTCAGGATTTTCAAAAAATCAATTTTTCTTTTTTGCATTTGCTTTAAGTGTAATATCTTAAAAATATTCTTGAACATTTGAAGTTGATCCGATAATTATTTTTCGAGTTATTCGACAAATAACAAAGAGCGTTTCGGTACTCAAAAACGCTAGTGTTAAACTTTAAATGCGCTTTTCTCAAAACTATGTTTTTTGAACTGGTTGAACTCGAAAACCACTCAGTAGATTTTAATGAAATTTATACTACAGCTTTAAGAATACGTAATAATCCCGGGCCTGATCGAAGATTTTATAGAATAAAGAAGGTACAATTTTCTATAAGAGTGTAAAGCTGCTGGCGTACGCCGATGATATCGATATCACCGTCAGTTCTGTTTTTTTTTCAGACTGGATAAGGAAGAAAGCGTATGGGTCTGGTGGTGAACGAGAATAAGACGAAATATCTCCTGTCATCAAACAAACAGTCAGCGCATTCGCGTCTTGGCTCCCACGTCACTGTTGACAGTCATAACTTTGAAGTTGTAGATAATTTCGTCTACCTGGGAACCAGCATTAACAGCAATAACAATGCCAGCCTGGAAATCCAACGCAGAATCACTCTTGCCAACAGGTGCTACTATGGACTAAGTAGGCAATTGAAAAGTAAAGTCCTCTCCCGACGAACCAAAATCAAACTCTATAAGTCGCTCATCATTCCCGTCCTACTTTATGGTACAGAAGCGTCCGATGAGACGACACTAGGAGTTTTCGAGAGAAAGGTTTGGCGGAAGATTTTTGGTCCCTCAAACAACGAATACCGCAATGATGAGCTATGTATATGTGTTATTCGACGACGTAGACATAGTTCACGAATAAAGAGACAGCGGCTACGCTGACTAGGTCATGTTGTTCGAATGGACGAAAGTGCCCCAGCTCTGAAAGTGTTTGATGCAGTACCCGCTGGTGGAAGACGAGGAAGAGAGAGGCCTCCACTCCGATGGAAGGACCAGGTGGAGAAGGACCTGTCTTCACTTGGTATTACCAATTGGCGCCAAACTGCCCAAAGGAGAGATGCGTGGCGCGCTGTTGACTCGGCTATAACCGCGTAAGCGGTGTCTACGCCAGTCAAGCAAAAGAAGATCGACGATTTTTCTGTTGTTCAAAAATTTCTATTTTTTAAGACCTATTGACTTTTTCCGAAATATAAACAAAAATTTCTTGATGCCGTAATTTTGATAAATTTGACAAAAAAAGAACAAAAAAACTTCGATCAGGATATTATCTATTTATAAAACTAATTTTTCTTATCCGATTGATTTTAGATGAATCTCCAACGCCTTATGATCGTCACCGCAAGGTCCTTTTTTGGAACCAGGTCAACACAAACAGCTATAATTTTGGAAATTATAATTTGTTTTTTCAATTTTCGTGACTTCAAGTCAAAACCTTGTGTAATAATGCCATATTATCACTTTTCCGTGTCTCTGTCTTATCCCCCTTAAACTCGTAAAATATGTATTTGGCTGCCTTCAGACTATTGAAACAAAATCAAAAAGCTTTTAAAGTTTTAGATAAAAACATTCCTGTTTACTTAACAATTAATAGTTTTAGATGTGCCTTCAGCCGGATATTTCAATTTCCACTTCAAATGTTCAAGCTATAACCACCACCATCATTTTTTCTATTTCATCGCGCAATTTATAGTGAATAGCGCTTATCAGTTGTTTTCCTGATATTTTTATTGCTTCGCATTGGTACAATGTGTGCTCATTATGTGAGTGTCTTAATATGCCTTCAAGAGAAGTGTTCTACAGAGTGTGTCATCCCTTGTGCCAGTATGAAAAGTAACTTCTACATTTTATATATTTTAATTTAATTTTTTATTGTAATATCAATGAATTGGCTAGCGTTTTTACTCTTTCAAACATTTAGATTATGGATTACCTTTGGATAATTCTTTAGGATTATGAAGTGATTCATATGTAAAAATATGCTGAACTCAGATTTTCAAGAGAAGCAACTCAAACGCTTAGTAAATATCTGAATTTAAATTATATATCAATATATGATGATGCACCCAGTATGGAAATATGTATACTACAACAGGAAATGCGTACGTGTGCATTTTTTTCACTGAATGCAGTTACTTCATTTTCTTGCAGCTTAACGATAGCGGCAACTGACTGATGGTAAAATGTAAGAAATATACCGTAAAAGTAAATGCAAGACCTTCTGCAAAATGAAGGAAAAATAAAAGAGAGCGGAGACATAAAAATTGTTGCACACAAATATAATTTAATGATGACTCTTTTTACAAATAAATCTACTTATAATTGTTTTCGTGAGCATACATATGCACATATTACACATGTAAGGTTATGTGCGGAAATCAACTTGCATTACTTCAATAGTTTCAACTCCCTACATACATATATATTTATATATACATATAGGTACTTGTGTTTACACAAACAATATAAGAATGCACCCACAATAGTTGGTATCGCTTTAATGGCTTTCATGGCGTTTTACTGCACAAATGGGTTGGAATTTGATGGGATGATATGTTGAAAAATTGGAAAAACGATGGATGGCTGAAAAATTGAAAAAGTAATTCATGGCGCAGCTAGAACGTGCATGGAATTTTCTGATATAATATACACTGATATTGAAGCGGTTGAGGGGTGCGGACAACCGGTGAGAGATCAATCATACGCCATGTGCAACTGTGTGACGGAGGTGAAATGAATAGATTAGGTGCTGGCGGAAAAGCCAGCCATACTCACTGCAATCCGTCAGCGGTGTGTTTTACAGTGCGCGTACCAAAGGGGTGCGGAATGTAGAGCGTTGCCAGTTAAAGGTGTCAAAAGTAAATGTCGATTTGGATATAGAATAATATGTAAATATCTGTATTGAAATACATATTATACTCCTAAATATATACACTAGTTTATCAGCAAGCGGCTGTCACTGCATTCGCTTCGTCAGCTGAGCAATTTTGATATCGACGCTGGCTACGCGTCCATGTTTTCGCATAAATCCCGTCGAAAACAACAAAAATATAATTTTTGCGTCAATAGTTACCTTTGCAGTGTCATTGGAGCCATCAACAAAACGCGTTTCGCCGATTCTGTCAATGCGGCATTTTCGCAGTGAAACCAAAAGGGAAGCAAATAAAAATGGTTGGATGTGTGTGCACACAGAGTATCACAGTTTTCAAATGTAATACCATAAAATAATACAAGTGCTATTTCATTATAACGGGCTTATCGGCGCGAGCATGTCAATGCCAAGCCACACATATCTTGTGTTCTTAGTTGCAATTCGAATGTGTATTTATGTGCCGTTTTCGTTTTTGTTGTGCTCGCATTTTGTTTGCACGGATCAACATGAGGCATGATAACATGTCAGGCGTGGCGTATGAGTGACATGTATTTTATGAGTATTTCAGTGCGCATTTGCACAATGACTTGTGTCTGTCTGTGTGCGTGTTGCTGTTGAAAATTTATTTATAAATTTTTCAAATAAACGAATTGGAGATATTATCAATTTTTAAAGCATACAATAATATTTTTAAAAGTTTCTCCCCTTCTAAGCTTTGATGAATTTTAATTTATTTTATTAGACAATATATTTTAATATCCAAGTCAATATTAGTATAAGTATTTTTTGTACTATGTGAAAGGATGGGCTCATATGTAGAAGCTCACGCAAGTGGGGAAAGTTTCTGATTGCCATTCACTTCGATTCTTTCACATATGACTCAAGCAGCTCACAACTTCCGGTTTTAGACCAAGTATACCCTGGGTAGCCAAGGGCGAGCTAAAGTGAGAAGACGAAGCCCGCTTCTGCGGTTGTGCGTAGGGTTTTGGACCCACCACATAAAAAAACCTCCCCAATGAAAAAACAATCAGAGCCTCGGAAGAGAAACCACCCTTTTGATAACGACCCCTGCAAACGTATTAAGAATAATGATATAAGGGCATGCACCTGGAATGTCCGGACCCTTAATTGGGAAGGTGCCTCTGCCCAGCTGGTTGATGTCCTCATACGACTTAGGGCTGACATCACCGCCATCCAAGAAGTGCGATGGACGGGACACGGACGGAAGAAGGTGGGTCCTTGTGACATCTACTACAGCGGCCATATAAAGGAGCGCAAATTTGGTGTTGGATTTGTGGTGGGAGAGAGACTCCGTCGCAGAGTCCTGGCATTCACCCCGGTGGATGAACGTCTAGCTACAATCCGCATCAAAGCGAGGTTCTTCAACATATCGCCACGCCCCAACGGAAGAGAAGGTCGATGTGACCAAAGATGCTTTCTATGAGCGCCTAGAATGCACCTATGAGCGCTGCCCCCGCCACGATGTAAAAATCGTGCTTGGCGATTTTAACGCCAGGGTGGGTAAAGAAGGTGTCTTTGGCACAACAGTCGGAAAATTCAGCCTCCATGACGAAACATCGCCAAACGGCCTGAGGCTGATCGACTTCGCTGGGGCCCGAAATATGGTTGTCTGTAGTACCAGATTCCAGCATAAAAAAATTCATCAAGCAACGTGGCTGTCCCCTGATCGAAACACGCGCAATCAAATCGATCACGTTGTGATAGACGGAAGACATGTCTCCAGTGTTTTAGACGTGCGTACGCTCCGAGGACCAAACATTGACTCGGACCATTATCTAGTAGCAGCAAAGATACGCACTCGCCTCTGTGCAGCAAAGAACGCCCGTCAACAAACACAAGGAAGGTTCGACGTCGAAAAGCTGCAATCACAACCGACAGCCGAACGATTTTCTACTCGACTTGCACTCCTGCTCTCGGAGAGCACTCATCAGCATCTCGATATAAGGGAGCTGTGGAACGGCATCTCAAACTCATTGCATACCGCTGCAGCCGAAACAAATGGTCTCCGGCAACGCCAAAAAACCAGTTGGTACGATGAGAATTGTCGTTCCGCAGTGGAGAGAAAACAGACTGCCTACCTCGCAACGTTGCGATCGACCACAACACGTTCGGGGTGGGATAGATATCGAGAACTGAAGAGGGAAGCGAGACGCATTTGCAGACGTAAAAAGAAAGAGGCCGAAATGCGTGAGTATGAAGAGCTTGACAAGCTGGCCGACAGAGGTAATGCTCGAAAATTTTACGAAAAGATCCGGCGACTAACTGAAGGTTTCAAGACCGGAGCACACTCCTGTAGGACCCCCAGAGGTGATCTAGTTATTGATGACCAGAGTATACTGAGTTTGTGGAGGGAACACTTCTCCAGCCTGCTGAATGGCAGTGAAAGTACAACACCAGGAGATGGCGAACCCGATTCCCCAATCGATGACGATGGAATAGATATTCCATTACCCGACCATGAAGAAATTCGAATAGCAATTACCCGCTTGAAGAACAACAAAGCGGCGGGGGCCGATGGACTACCGGCCGAGCTATTCAAATACGGCGCGAAGAACTGATAAGGTGCATGCATCAGCTTCTTTGCAGAATATGGTCGGAAGAAAGCATGCCTGACGATTGGAATCTCAGTGTGCTCTGCCCAATACACAAAAAGGGAGACCCCACAATTTGCGCCAATTACCGTGGGATAAGCCTCCTCAACATCGCGTATAAGGTTCTGTCGAGCGTATTGTGTGAAAGACTAAAGCCCAGTGTCAACAAACTGATTGGACCTTATCAGTGTGGCTTTAGACCTGGAAAATCAACAACAGACCAGATATTCACCATGCGCCAAATTTTGGAGAAGACCCGTGAAAATAGGATCGACACACACCATCTCTTTGTCGACTTTAAAGCTGCTTTCGACAGCACGAAAAGGAGCTGCCTTTATGCCGCGATGTCTGAATTTGGTATCCCTGCAAAACTAATACGGCTATGTAAACTAACGTTGAGCAACACCAAAAGCTCCGTCAGGATCGGGAAGGACCTCTTCGAGCCGTTCGATACCAAACGAGGCTTCAGACATGGTGACTCACTATCCTGTGACTTCTTCAATCTATTACTGGAAAAAATAATACGAGCTGCGGAGCTAAATAGAGAAGGTATAATCTTCTACAAGAGTGAACAGCAGCTGGCGTATGCCGATGATATTAATATCATCGGAAGCAACAACCGCGCCGTTTGTTCTGCTTTTTCCAGACTAGGTAAAGAAGCGAAGCGTATGTCATCAAACAAACAGTCAGCGCACTCGCGTCTTGGCTCCCACGTCACTGTTGACAGTCATAACTTTGAAGTTGTAGATAATTTCGTTCGCTTGCCAACAGGTGTTACTTTGGACTGAATAGACAATTGCAAAGTAAAGTCCTCTCTCGACGAACAAAAATCAAACTCTACAAGTCCCTCATTATTCCCGTCCTGATGTATGGCGCCGAAGCGTGGACGATGACAACATCTGATGAGACGACTCTTGGGGTTTTCGAGAGAAAGATTTTGCGTAAGATTTATGGTCCTCTGAAGATTGGCAACGGCGAATACCGCAGACGATGGAACGATGAGCTGTACGAGTTATACGACAACATTGACATAGTTCAGCGAATAAAAAGACAGCGGCTACGCTAGCTAGGTCATGTTGTACGGATTAATGAAAACACTCCAGCTCTAAAAGTGTTCGATGCTGGAGGAAGCCGCGGAAGAAGACCACCTCCACTCCGGTGGAAAGACCAAGTGCAAAGTGACCTGGCTTCACTTGGTGTTTCCGGTTGGCGCCAAAAAGCAAAAAGGAGGAACGAGTGGCGCGCTCTGGCGGATTCGGCTATAATCGCTTAAAGCGGTTTCTACGCCAAATATATATATATATATATATATATATATATGTGTGGAAATATATACGATTTGGAATAAGCTGGTATATTTAAAGAAGTGAGACATAAAAATGAAATACAATTATTTATAAAATTTATTATATAGAACGTCGCAGAGTATTAACAAAACTTTGTTGAAATGTTTCCATTTGAATTTTTTCCCAACAAAAACATAAAATATTGAAAGTGCAATTGAGCAATTAATTTTCAAAAAAAATCCTGTGTTATAAAAGTATATTTATTTGACTTTGACCACCTCTGCACATACACATATTTTGGATTTCGACATACCCGTGCTAATTTAATAAATGTTTACGTTGTGTGACTTTAATTTCACTTGTTAAACAAATATCCCCAACTTGTTAGGTGAAATTAAGCAACTTTCAATCCATATGATGAAATTTGCGCAGTTATGAAAATTGCATTAGTTTGAAAATTAAATATTTGCTTAACAGATGCACTCGGCAATTGAAATTAGTTCCGCTCGAAGAAGAAACTCATAAAGTTGTCTCCTTTGAGGTGAAGCTGGCAAACAGTGAGGTGTATTATTAAAAAATCATGTGAATCACTATTAAGGCTGCTGCATTCAATGTGTAGAAAGTATATGCGTATGGAATTGGTAAGAGGACCTACGAGCTAACCTACTAGGAACTGTTTCAGAAAGACTATTCTGTGATTCTTAACTCAATTAACATTTGTACTTATACCCTTATCTGGTTTATAGTCTTGTCGCACAGCCAGATTAATTTAATACATTAAGATTATAATTGAGAAACCAGTTTTGTCCTTCGGAATCGATTAACATTTTTGTTTTTGCTGCTCATAAGAAATAAATTGTGAAATTTCATTAGCTGCATTCTATTTGCAACTCGATTTGTATTCGCTTAAAAATTAATGTAGAAAAATGAGATTTTAATTATGTATGGTAAATATATCTAAATTAGTGTTTTTATCGAGCAAAGCCCAGTTTATTGATCAATTATCCTGTGCGAAAATTCTTTAAGATGAAAAAAAAATGAGTCTTCGGTGGCTAACACGAAGACATTGCTATAAATTTTTTCTAATCTAGTCGTGTTAGTTATTTGAAATAAATGATTAAATAGAAGAATACAATTTTGTTTAAATATTTGGTTTCTAATGGTAGTCCACTAGCGACTAATAAGTTTTTCTGATCGAGTTCGAGTTTATTTTTAAGATGACAAAATGGGATCATCTCAAGAGGATCTCCTCTATTCAGTCTCTTAGAACTCCCATCTGGTTGATTTATCTAATGTGGTAAATGCTTGACTTAACTTAATATATTTATAATGATTTCTAGTCGTTTCAGAGGTTTATTTTCGAAGTTATAAATATTCAAAATATTTAATTTTTTTATCCATATTTCACATATAATAATATTTCACATATTTCTGCATAAAGTAATTCTTATTGATACCGAAAATTGTGCTACTTTAATAATTTCCAGAATGCAATTCCAACCGCTGTGGGCACTAGAGTTGTGGTAAGTCTTTCTAAGCTATAAGCGTGTGCGTCCGCTTTATAACCAACGCAACAGCTTCCATCAAAGCCAATGTGAAAGCTCTTATTACAACTTTCGTGGAAGTTGATGTTGATAATTAAAGTGTTTCTTTCAATTTAATGAGAGTGTCACATTATCGTTTAATATGTTGGAAATTCTGCATTGACATTGTCATCTGCAGCCAACCATCAGTAAAGCAAGTGAAATAAAAGGTTTTTATTTTCATAATTGTGTTATGGTAGTTTTAATGAATTCTCTTTTCACTTGCATTTTTCAAGTGATGTGTTGAAAGTTCGATAAAAAGAAAGAAAATTGATTGTTTTATCTTGATGAGTATACTGGATGCGAATTGTTGTCAAAATACAAATTCTGAGTATTCAATGTGGTGGCGTCAGGTAGAGCTAAGGGAGTGGGACAGGTTGTAATTTAGTAATTCAAAGTCTATTACATTTGATAATAAAATAATCAAAAGAGTAAAGGAAATTGATTTTAAAATTGTCCTGTAAATATTAGAGGCTCTTCTCAAAGTCATCATTAAGCTGGCTTATTAAACAAATTTTACTACTTTTTGCAAAAACTCTTATAAGTGGTACACTTTGACCTATGAACCACTCCGTCTGGGATTATGAAAAGACATTGAGAAAGAAAGTAGTTTAGCTACTAAAGTCTCCTTCTTAAAAGTGTATTGGTCGAAAATCTTTGATATATGAAAATTAGTGTTCTCATACACTGTTGTTTTCATTTATCTTATTGGACGCTGACGTCGCTAGTGTACTTACTATTTGAATATATCAAAATTAGTGTTCTCATACACTGTTGTTTTCATATACCTTCTTGGACGCTGACGTCGCTAGTGTACTTACTATTTGAACATTTCGACTGACTTCGATCCACAAAAAATTAACGAGAGAGTGCAAACGATATCAACCTCTATAAATTCACTTGTGTGAGTTCCACTCATACCCAACTTCAGAAATATATTCCATATGTACGTTTCCGTAAATTATGGTTCGGGGAAAAAACTTAACGCACACACGCATAAATCACAGCTACGCAATCGGCGTACGCTTTATTTTCATTTTTACTTGACACTGGCTCACCTTTGGGAATACATTTCCTTCTTTTTTGTTTCCTTTGTGGTTTTGACAACCTTGATTCACACTTTCTTTTCGTTCAAGTGTTAAGTGTTAAACGTGTGTGTTGTAAATTTTTTATTATCGCCACTACGTCTCGAACTTTTTCTCAGGTTTGCTGCGCTTTCAATTTACGCTTTAGTGGTTTCATTCGGATTGCGATATTTTATTATATGCTTTATTCAGTGTTCGTTGCCAATTTTAAGTATGAAGCGTATGAGAAATAAGTGTGCTTCCATATGTATGTACATACGCATGCCTACATAGTTTGACTGCAGCTTCCAACAGACGTTTTAATATCGGTACACCGCAAGTGCCAAGGATTTAATTAAAGCGCACGAAATAATGAACTTCGTTGAATCTGACGCGAATAAATACATTTCCATTTAAAGTGTATATACGCGTAATAAGTTAATATTATATACAAGCAAGATGACGATATGAAGACATATAGTTGTTGCTGAACGGCAAAATGAAATTAGGTGGTTGAAAAATATTTCTATTTAATTGGAAAATGTCGAAAAAGTTACGAATTACTGCGACATGTTGATAGATTCTCGGCTTCCAACATATTCATGTGTGTTTATGAACCGACGATTGCAAAAGCCCTTCTCTCTGGTCGATATGATGCTAACATCTTCAATGAAACTTTCTTCAACGTACTTCGACGGGGTCTGAAAGTTGGGAACAGTTAAGAAGAAATGCCAATCTCAAGGTCGAGTAGTTTCAGATCTTAAAATGCGCTTCTCACCTCGGTGCTCTGAGAGTAATTTTCGGTAACTCGATGTATGCTATTGATAGCACCGAGAACAATTTGAGTATGAGCAGGCTGGTTCCATTCTTAGAAAGAAGTTTTCGACTTCAAATTTAAGTTTGAATGGAGTAAGAACTGTACGGTTTTTCTAACACTGAGTCAACTAGTGATTTCGTATAAGGATTTTGCTTTTAGAATGATATGGTAGAACCGCTCGTTGGCCGCGAATCTCTTAACTGTCTTAATCATTATTTTAAAGATCGAATTCCCTTTCAAGCAAAAAATTTCAAAATAACCACCAACTGTTCTATTCTTACTAAATCCAGTAAATATTGTCATAGTGCGATTAACTCCCAACTAGCTTACTTCTTTTCATTGCAAGCAATCATTTTCCTTCAGATTTGATTAATTAATTTTTGTCTTTGTTTCAATTGCGCTTTTCTTTCAAGCGATGTTGGATTTTCATTATAACTGTGTGCTTGAATGGCGACAATTGAAAATGAGCAAGAATACTTTGTTAAATCCTTCGTTGAATAGCAAAGCGCAGTAAGTAAAAGCTGGTGTGAACTGATAATACTGAATGCAGTCGCTTGATTGCTTTGGAATTGTTGATTACAGTTCAGTTTGGAAAAGTAAATTAAGACATTCTTCTTTTTTACTGACTCTGAACTTGGTAAGTGGGAAATGGAGAGATAAAGAGACTAAAATGGTTGAAGCTAAAATACTACTGAATACTTTCTAAAAGCGTTGATGATAATATAACAATAATAAAGGTTTTCGAAGGTATAGAACTTTTATTTCTAAGAAAATATAGATTATTAAAGATCAGTTTACTTTTGTTCATCAGTAAAACCGAAAGTTAGATATTTAGCGATTTATAAAGACTACGGTGCCGGTCTAAAGTTGAAACACCTACATCAGAATAGCAAACCATAGTGTCCCGCATTATCTATAGCGCTCAAATTTTGGCTTTCATTAGTCCATCGAAGCTGGCTTGTATTGACTAATTTTTTCAAGAGAATAATACTTTCAACATCTAAATCACACCACAGAGGCAATTTTATGGATATCAGGGAATCTGGAGAGACCAAATACGATCACTAAACTAGTGATATATCACACCTCTTCGAAATGATCTGTACGTTTGTAAGTCACAATTGACTTGTATATATATTTTAGCGATTTATAAAGTTCTTGCAGAGTAATTTTCCAAAGTATTCTTAGCATACATGTCAAAATGATAGTTACTTTGACAGCAATTGTTGTTTTGTATACTCTAAACCTCATACAGTTGGCAGTGTTTTGCGACCTCTTAAGATATGATTATGTACTCTATATAATATACATATAAATACTAGTACAAATACACGCACAACGAACAATTTATGAGTGGCTGCGTAGTTTGTATCTTGTTATCTTGCTAACAAACTCTATCAAGCTTAAATATGGTTCGACTTTTACCCACAAAAGTGTCTGATGGTCAAGATAACATTTCGATTACACTCATGAATCGATTGCAGAACAAGGAAAAGCAAAGTGAAACCAATTTCATTATAACAACAATGTAAAAGTCTGTCAACCAGGAGCAGCAGTATATCAGACATAGGACATCATGCGGGCTTTCGTACATACATATGTATGTATATATGTATGTGGTATGTGTAGTCTTTTGCTTCAATGAACCCGAATGACTTCAGTACAGGTTTATTTTCTTACACTCCAATATGCCAAAGCAGAACTTTCTTTCATCCGTCACATAACCTTACATTCAGTTTACATACATACAACGATATTTGGGTATCACATTTGTTATCTGTATTGTTTGTATTGTGGGGAATCAATTTTATAACATGAAAAGTTCTTGAAGTATTTGCACAGTTGAAGTGATTGAGTGAAAGGAAATCGATACGGGAAAACGAATATAAATGGAGGAAAAAAGTTCTTACGAATTATAAGTGGGCAATCAATAGTTAGAGCAGAGATGGCAGCTGATTGTTTATGTAGTATATGGGACATAACACGAAGTTTAGCACATGAACAGAAACCTTAAATTCATTGTACATTAGAGGTGCGACATTTAATTTCCCTTCCAAAAAATTCGTGGCAACTCTAAATCGATGCTTAAATAAATATAACGATTTTAATTTGAAATTATTTATTATGAATTCAAATATAATAATAAAAATTAATTTAATTTGGACTTGCTCCAATTTTCAGAATGTCGTGAAAAAGTTATCCATTATAAATATTTGTGATGTATTGTGTTTGTGCTTTGAAAGTACCGATTCCCTTTGCCTAAGCTTCGCCAAAGCAGCAAACGATTGACCTTCAGTTATAAAACATAAGTATTTCATAGAATTTCCCACAATCTGACCAGATATTCACCATGCGCCAAATCTTGGAGAAGACCCGTGAAAAGAGGATCGACACACACCATCTGTTTGTCGACTTTAAAGCTGCTTTCGACAGCACGAATAAGATGCCTTTAAGCCGCGATGTCTGAACACCCGCGCCGTTAGTTCTGCTTTTTCCCGCCTGGATAGGGAAGCGAAGCGAATGGATCTGGTGGTGAACGAGGACAAGACGAAATATCTCCTGTCATCAAACAAACAGTCAGCGCATTCGCGTCTTGGCTCCCACGTCACTGTTGACAGTCATAACTTTGAAGTTGTAGATAATTTCGTATACCTAGGCACCAGCATCAACACCGATAATAATGTCAGCCTTGATATCCAACGCAGAATCACTCTTGCCAACAGGTGCTACTATGGACTAAGTAGGCAATTGAAAAGTAAAGTCCTCTCTCGACGAACAAAAACTAAACTCTACAAGTCTCTTATCATTCCCGTCCTACTTTATGGTGCAGAAGCGTGGACGGTGTCAACATCTGATGAGACGGCACTAGGAGTTTTCGAGAGAAAGGTTTTGCGGATGATTTATGGTCCCTTAAACATTGGCAACGGCGAATACCGCAGACGATGCAAAGATGACCTGTATGTGTTATTCGACGACATAGACATAGTCCAGCGAATAAAAAGACAGCGGCTACGCTGGCTGGGTCATGTTGTTCGAATGGACGAAAGTGCCCTAGCTCTGAAAGTTTTCGATGCAGTACCCGCTGGTGGAAGCCGAGGAAGATGGAGACCTCCACTCCGATGGAAGGACCAGGTGGAGAGGGACCTGGCTTCGCTTGGTATAACCAATTGGCGCCAAACTGTCAAAAGGAGATATGCGTGGTGCGCTGTTGTGGACTCGGCTATAACCGCGTAAGCGGTGTTCACGCCAGTCAAGAAGAGAAGAAGAACACTATATGAGAGATTGTAAAGAGTGGTTCCTTAGAATACTACATATAAGCCGTCAATAATACTCATGAATGTTATTCTAAAATCTGTCAGTACATTAAGAATTAAACTCGACGATACCAAAGAGAGATTTTTTTCGGATTTCCCATAACATACATGTACATAAATAAGCCATCGACTTAATTCAAAAGCGGAAAAATTACGCTAATTTATTAGTTTTCGCCACAAATGCAATTTTTTTTATTTAATTAATCAATATATCTATATCTAAATACAATTCAACGCCTGCCAGTGTCAATTGAATTTCAGCACGAATATAACAAAGAGTAATGTCACAATTGTTTCGTATTCGAAACCAGAAACTCAGCATGACACACGCTTACTTGCGCTAAACTTTTCTGCAACAATTTGTGTACACAGACAATTTTTCCAACCATCAGCTAATAGCACAGAAACAAGAAGTGGCAACAATTCGTTAACATTAAAAAGTTTCTCAGCCACGTTTTGTTGCAATTGGCAAACGCACTCGGAAATTTGTTTACAAAGTACTACTGAAAGTCAGCGCAATACAACAAAGCCCAGCTGGACGTACAAAAGTTGTTCGAAACTTTCATGGCTAACTTCAAGCTTCTCATACATATTCTATCTCTTCTGTTGCTTATAGCGGACGCAGAAAATTAAAAACCGCAAACTCCGCTACACTAGAGAGTTTACAGTTTGGGAAGCCGTTGCTTCAAATTGTACGAATTGATGAAGACTAAAGACCAGTTCAAAAACAAATTAGACCATATCGCCCCAAAGTTGGACTTCAATAGTAGCTTTTAGGTAAAGACACCATCTAGACGTCCAAAATGGACTGCGGAGTAGGAGCGGGGCCATTCTCCAAGGATCTCGACATATCTCGACATATCTCTGCCAAACTCAGCCAACAACTTCCAAACAGATGCGTCGAAAATGGGTCTGGCCTATAACGACATATGTCGTTCCTGCAAACTAGAAGGGTACAAGGAAACCGTCTTTAAATTTCTTTGTGAATGTCCGGTCTTATCACAAACCAGATATAGGACACTTGGAATTCATCATGGACCAGACCTTAACTGGTTGGCCACAAAAATAATAACGGAAGTAGTTTCATTGATGGGTGGTCCCAAATGGTTCTTACATAGAGATGAAGCGTGATAACGGGATTACTAAGGTCTTACAACAGTGCATTAAAATGGCGCATCTGGCGTTAATTGAGACCGGAAAAGCTGCAACTGACAAAGACATATGTAATCTGTTCTGATATTAGTACTATGGTGATCTTCATGACTTTTGTAGCATGTCCCAATCTGAGGTAATATCATCCAGGAAGTGTTCTGACTTATGTGAAGTTAGGTCAAGAAACAGATCTCCTCGACTACAGATAATCTAACTTATACAGCTCACAACTGTCCTTTCGCCACTCGAATACGGATCAAAAGACTTTCACGATGCGACAAAACGTTCGGACTCTATTACATAGTTCTTAAGGGTTTACATGGGTTTCGTGGGTTCAAAAAATGTTTTTTTTTTGTTTTTTGGCTTATTAATTTCTACAACATCTCAAGAATATTATTCAGGTCGATCCGAATAATAGTTTCGGAGATGCAGCCTTTGGAAGGTGTGCACTCCAAGTCAGGTATTATTGTTACTCAAAACTTAAAACGCGTTTTTCTCGGTGTTTTCGAAGTCGGTTGTCAAATTTTCTCGAAAACTACTCAACCGATCGGCTTATGGCAATTCCAGTCCATTCGCTACATCGGTCGAAGGTGATTTAAGCTGGATATTGAAAGAAGAGGTGCTTATACGATTCCTCTCGTCTTCAGGCTTGTTGGCCTCGTAGGATAGTTGGTTCCAGAATAACGACAGCAGGACGTTATAAACACACCGTTCATAACCAAGGATCGAATAATTTTGTATACTATATCAGCTGTCCTGGCAGTAATGTTCTCTTATTGTTATCAAGGGTCGCCCTTTTGCGTGGGATTTGAATAGTTTGAATATTTTTAAAGAAAATATGTATAATTTATAAATCCCTTATTTATTAACGTTTCCAATACAGCAATTTACAAAATTTATTTCAAAAAAGTCATTGTTCTTTAGATATTTAATGTATTTACGATTTTGAACTAAAATATATATTATCTTCGTTTTCAGGGCAATTATACTGTCAACCAAACGGCTGCAGCCTTACGAAATGTGTGATATCCGCATACTCTCTTCTACGAATTCAACTCGACAACTTGACGTTATTTATCAATCTGCGAATCGCAGAGAATTCATACAAGTAACACATCTGAAATCAACATAAACCATTTGAGTGTTATCTAAAAATTGTAAATTGTGTTGGCATGACCGTGGCAGTTCAAAAGTGTAATATGTGTAACTCAGTTACGCCTTGAACATTCATATGTATGAGTACTTCAAATCAATTACTAACTATTGCACAATCAGTGGCGCTGCGCAACATGCTGTGTGGCATGCGAGTTTTACGCACTCGAAATGTTGTTATCATTTGTTACGCCATTTCGCTGCTGCACAATCCAATGCAATACAATCGAATGTAATCACTTCGTCGATGCAATAACGAGGCGCAGCTGCCACTGTTCGCACTTGCAATGCGCTGGTAACTTCTGTGTGCACTTTGTTGTCTGCACTCGCCGTTGCAATATATTTGCCAGCATAAATAGTAGCTGCAACAATAACAAATGCAATGGAGGCGTAAGCGGCAAAACGGCTTTTCGCTATGCCCAAACGCTGAACACTGTGATAATCGCGTTGACAGCGTCGCAATTACATTTCGCCAACTGTGTCAACAATGGTGTTGCCACAATGGACGCCGCCAATAGCTGCAGCACCGTCACTTCCAATAAGGCCGCCATTGTTGTACCCGTCGTTGTCGTATCGTGGCTGGCGGAAGGCCCATTTGGCGCTTCACTTGAACTTGCTTCCGTTTTCCGCCGTTCCCTGTGTTGTGTTGGGCATTATCGCAACCATTATTATTTTACACGCACTATCTCAATGTGAGTGTCTGTGTGTTGTGGTGGACATGCAGTTCTCATGGATTTAATCTGTACATTATCATGAATGTATGCTACCATTAAATATGCCAAAGTCTGTACGAGTGTCGTTTGGTCTCGGCAGCAAGTATCATTTGATTTGAACACCAAATCCTTTTAATGATGTCTGTTCATCGTTTTTGAAATAAAATCAATTATGTGTCTTGATGATTTTATCTGGAACTGCGTTGACATCAACTTTCCCATTCGGTATTGCGCACTATCAAATAAATATAATATTTTTCTTCATCGCCTAATGACTCCATTATCGCTAGAGAAGTATAATATTACTTCGATGTGCTACGTTCTCATAGACAGTTAATGTCAAAATTTCAATCAAATTAGCACTGTTGAAAAATAAAAGGAGCAATATCGATAGATGATTGGTATATTATTTTTGGAAGGGAAATCGCACAGTGAAATCGAGCGCGATCGAGAAAAAGTGTTTTAACGAGCTGAAACAACAAAACAGCGCAACGGAAGGTAACGTGACAAAAGTTTGCGACCTGCGACTACCGAAGGATAGCTGAAATAGTAGGCAACACTGGAACTCTAAGGTGGGATCTGTGAACGAACTCGTTAGCTGTCTTTGATATGTCGATTCGATGAGTAATTGCAGAAAAATACCCAGAAAACGTATTTTCCAGACAATTAAATATTAGACCGTCCTCGCATGTCTGTCTACATGTCCACAAGGGTTGTACTCTCAAATTATTCCCTAATAAAAAAATTCTCTCATTGTTATTAGGAAACCATATCGATGGTTCGAGTTAATATAAACGGACGTATCGAGGACGAAAGTTATCACTTTCAAAGTTGTTATGCCACGTATATATTAACTTGATTTCGTTTATAACTGGGTTAATATCCGTTAGTGATGAGCGATATCGATACCGGTGATTTTTTCACTGTGATTGAAAAATCGCATATTGCAACTGCGATCAATTTTTGTAAATATCAGTAATTTTAATAATAATGTTCAGTGCTTTTATTCGATCACAGTACATATAGGAGTTCAGTAATTCTAATTCGATCACTCGATCATCGAAAGAAGCAATCACTGTTCAGTGATCACAGTAGCAATTTTTGTTGCGATTTCGATAATTTTGGATACGGTGATTACAAAAGCAGGTAAATGTAGGATATTTTTAAAATTAATAAAAATCTAAATGTTAAAAATATAAAAAAAATGTGGAGTACAAATTCTCATAAAATCTTTTTTTTTTGTTACGATCGCAATAGCAATATAAAATTAAGTGATTTAAAACTAGCAATATCGCTCATCACTAATATCCGTATTGTATAACTTTTTGATGGGAACGCATAATTTTTTTATCAAATGAAGTTTACAAACATATTTATGTTGTATAAAAATCAACCAGAGGACGAAGTTAATTGCATACGAGTATATCATTGTCTACTTTTCGTCCATTTTTATATTTTAAATGTCCAAAGCTTTTATTTGCCAGTTGCACTTCATACTTATAGCCGTGCTTATTCCATTAAATGTTCTTAACACACCTAGTATAGTTTCCGTCGCAAATTGCCTACGCACCCATTCTCTGTGTCTTTCTGTCTTTTAAGTCTTAAAGAAAATGTCATCCCTACCTATTTTGCAATCACATGCGTGATATAATTAGCGCTTAATAGCGGTAATCAAAACTAGTAGAACCCAACAACACGTTGCATATTTCATATAATTATAGATAGTTGTAGCCTCTTAACAGGCGTAAATGCCTGATTAATGTGCGTGTGTTGGCAACACCTAATTGATATAATTAAAACAACAGCGCGTAAAGGTAATAGCATACATACTAAAAATACGCGCTCATAAATTTTCAAATTAACAATTTCACAGGACATAAATTAGGATACGCGCCCAAACGAATATGCGGTATGAACATATACTATACCATATTCATACTTGAATGTGAGAAATATGCAAATCAAGCAGATCTGGTTGGGTATAATAAAAATGTAGTTAGCGGCCTAACAAGCGTCGAACAAAATGCGCTAGCCTGCACCATTGACATATATACATAACGTAAATAGCGTGCTGCCGCCTGGTGGGAGTGCAAACTCAGAAATATAGCAAGGTGAAATATTTTTTACAATAACAAAGTAGTTGAAGGAGGCGAAATAGGATCGAAACATGCGTGATAGAAAACTACGACACGAACGTACGTTAAATGTCTACAATTTATACGAAAGTACTGCTGCAAACGACGAATATCCTGTAACAACCTGCTCCTTTTTAGGGAAGCAAAACGTTCTTCCGGTGATTATATATGCGAGGTCATTATTATGAGTTTTCTTTTAACAACATATTGCGCATAGTGGAATAAATAATAAAGCGAAAACTCAGATGTCCCTAATAATTTCAAATTTATTTAAAGAGTAATATAGGTTCCCATCTCAATTGGTTGTTCCGAAAAACTGTATAATAATATTTCAGAATAATGAAAAATATTGGATCAAACTCACAAATATCACTTTCCAAGTAAGGCATTTTGAATTACATGATCAAATATTACAAAAAAATTAATATCGGTTTCATGAAAAAAATAACCAAAGATCCAATCTACCTTTTCAATATTGGATCCTTTTTAATATTTGATCCTGTAAAGTTAGGGTTGTTAATCTGTTTTTAAATTGAATGAACTTTAAATGATGCATTTCTTCCGAATTTTATTTGATTTTTATATATATGGCACACTTAATATGACTAAAGAAGTATTTTATTTATTAATTAAATAGTAAAAATATAACAATTATTCCCAATCGTGAACGACCGCAGCTCGTAGCAAGGGTCCATAGAGAAAAATGTTTTGATAATTATTTAAAAATTAAGCATTTTTTTGCTGTTTCTATCACAGCATAAATGTTTCAGAAATTTCATAAATATGTTAGTAAGGAACTATTCGAAACGCCTTTAAAAAAAAAATTGTTAGTAGTATCTCTTTGTTCGATTCGCCAAAACCGATTCCGCTCATAATATGCAACGGTTAGATTAGAAAATTCCTCGGGGTGCAAACAATGAAACCATCAATACCATTCGTTTACCTGTGGAGCAAAATAATAATATTATTCTCTTGTTTCAGCATATTCCTGAGAAATGTTGTATATGACTTTAAAACGATTTCATTTATAGACTGTTTTCCCATAAAGGTGTTTTGAATAACTAAAACCATTTGAATAAACATAAAAACGAAATAATAAATACAATTAAAAAACAAGTAAGGAAAGGTTATCGCACTTTTAGTAATTTTGCATCTTTGTGTGGGAGGTGGGCGTGGTTATTATCCGATTACAACTATTTTCATGGTGTGTGGTGGGATAAGTAAGGGAATCAATTACAGAAAGTTTGGTTTAGTTAGCTTTATTAGTTTTCGAGATATATACCAAAAACCTATTTGGGGCGCATACTTCCCCAAAAAAATTACATCCAAATATGGACAATCCTTTGTATCAAATTTTACTTTTATAACTTTTTTATTGTTCGTTATGGCAATTTATGTGTTTTCGCCATTTTGTGGGCGTGGCAGTGGTCCGATTTTGCCCATCTTCGAAAGCAACACTCTCACTGTCCCAAGAAACATGTGTACCAAGTTTCACATGTGTTCAAGTTATCTAAATTTTTACTCAAGTTTTCGGACGGACGGACAGGCATTCTGATTTTGACTCGTCTTGTCAACCTGATCATTATACTCTCACAACAAAGTTGCTAAAGAGAGTATAATAGTTTTGTTCACATAACGGTTTGCTATGTGTCCTTAAACTAAACGAGTTAAGGTTATATATACCAAAGTGATCAGGGTGACAAGTAAAGTTCAAATCCGGATGTCTGTCTGTCCGTCCGTGCAAGCTGTAACTTGAATAAAAATTTAGATATTTTGGCACCATAAGAAGGTTAAGTTCGAAGATGGCCGTAACTGGACCACAGCCACGCCCACAAAATGGCAATAACCGAAATCATATAAAGAATTATAACTAAGCCATAAATTAAGCTATTGAAATAAAATTTGATATGAAGGATCGCACTATGAAGGCGCAAATGTGGATGTAATTTTTTTGAAAACAACCAGAAGCCTTAAATTGCATTATAAAGATGGTACAGAAGTGCTGCACTTAAAATGGTATACAAAAACATATGGTATGGAGAAAACATATATTTAGTAAAATAACATGCATGAAAATAAAAGATGCAAATTTAAATTGGCTTTTAAATAAAAACTCTAAACTTAGCCTAGACAACAAAGTGCTTTGATACAATACGTTCATAAAGCCGATTTGGATGTATGGCATTCAACTGTGCAACTAATATTGATATAATACAAAGGTTCCAATCGAAAATGCATCAATCACGTGCTCACCATGGTACATTCGCAATGAAAATATCCATAAAGATCTTGGTATCCCTATGGTGAAGAAAGCAGTAGAGGACAGCAGATTATATATATCTAAACTCCGTGATCACCCACACCCATTCGCTAATGCCTTAGTACATTCCTGCGATCAAACACGCCTAAAAAGAAGGGATATGCCTGCGTACTAAAGAGCAACGTTTCACCAATACAGCTCAATCACTTGTTTGAGCTTGTCTAGTTTTTTAAATAGATTTAAGATTTTATAACTTATTGTTAGGCTTAAAGTAAAAGCAGATTCAATAAATAAAGAAATATTGAAAAAAATAAAAATTTGAATGGTATTGATTCCGCCAACTTATGAGTCAAAATCGATGCGGTGATTTTTTGGCGTTCGAGTTAGATATAGTGATTTTGTAATATTAAGTTGTTCATTGTGAATAAATTTATTTGAATAGAATTCAACGGTTGACTTAAACCTAATTCTTCAAACATGATGTTTGATTTCTTGCTTCGTGCGATAAAATTATACGAGGGCTGCTATATATATTTCTGGCCTAGGCAACACTAAGTGTTGCCAGGTGCAATCTGACATTTCCATTGGAAAGTTTGACATTTTTTAGCATAACATCACTCAGAACGTTTTGTCATTTAATCGTGAATTGTTTTATTTACAGGGAATTAAAAAATTCATCTCGGCCAAAAAATGGAATTAACTCGTGAACATTTTCGTGCGATCATTTTTCACAACTTTCGACGTGGATTATCGCGACAAGAGTGCATCGATGAACTAAAATCTTTGTATGGCTTGAAGCACCATCCTATAGCACTGTGAAAACTGGTACAACGAATTCAATCGTGGTCGACGATCGCTCGCTCGCTCGAATTCCGTGAATGTCGTCCAAAAACAGCCGTTGTGCCAGAAAACATCGATGCCGTACGTGAACTTATAATGCAAGACACTCATGTAACATACCTTCAGATAGAGGCATGCCTATGCATTTCTCCCACCAGCATACATTCGATATTGCATGAACACCTGGCCGTAAAAAAGGTTTGTTCTCGTTGGATCCCGCACAATTTGACAATCGCTCAAAAAAAGGCTCAAAAAAGTGCTTCGAAAATTGATTTGAGCGCATGCAAAAGTGTATAAATCTTGATGGAGAATATCTTGCAAAACAATAAAACCTTTTTCGTTGATAAATATTCATATTTTCATTATTAGACCAGAAATATATGTAGCAGCCCTCGTATATATTATATATTATTATTATTATATACAATTACGAAGATGGCTTCTAATAAAAAAGAAGTGAATTGTGGCAATTTTTCGACCCAATGAGTGAAATTCACGAAAAATTTAAAATTTGCAAACAAAAATTTCGAATAAAACAACAAACGAAAAATGTATGGTAAGACACTAAAAACAATTCATTTTATTTCAGATTAAGTATTTTTATTCTAAATAAACATTCAAAACTAATTGTTATACTATTCATATTACTAAGTTAAGTAGTGATCGCTGGTCGCTATAAAAAATCGAGGAATAATTTTCTATATAAACAACATGATTTAAATAGTAAATAGATCACTCTCTTACTTTCCCATTTTAACGTCAAACGCGAACCAAAAGAGAGTAAAAATACGGCAAGGCATGTCATTGGAAGTGAGAGCGTAAATCAATTGCTTGAAAATTATAAAAGAAACAACATTTTACTTGCCAGTTTGCGCGTATTACTGAATTATTTATTATTTTTTGAACGCTCAATAAATAAATAATAAATAAATTTTTAATCGGAATAAATGTTCAGTGGTTTGATTTTAATACCCAAAATGAGCATTTCATCTGATATGGCAACAATTCAAATTGTTACGGAAAGTGCTAATTTTATGGTGGTCTGACGCTGGAATATGATAACCTTTCATTTATTACTGCTTCGATCTTTGCTTAAATAACTGATTTGTGCGAGAGTTTGAGTATTGTATTTTTCTCGCACTCAATATAAAGCTGAATATTCCGTTTGAAAACGGATATTTGACATGAACGGAATGTTTCTTTCAGGCATACATATATCTAAATGAAGTTCACGCAAATCCAGTCAGTGCTTTAAAATCAGTGGATCACAACACATCACAAATAAAATGGATCATTTTTTTACGAAATATAGAAAGTTGGAGGATGAAATAGATGACCCGTGCACGAAATTTATGCAGGTAGTTTTATTAGATTACGAAAAAGATATCGAGACAGACTTTAATGAAGAGTATGAGTCATTGACAAGGGAGGAAGTGGACCAACTTAAGTGGAATGCTGTGAAGGAATCAGAAGAAATGTACAACAAACGTGAAGCTGCATTTTGTGAATCGCAAGTGCAAAAGCTTGAAAAGGAATCAAGGAAGCGTAAAAGATCCTTGTCTAATGATGCAGCAGATAAACCTGACGATGGCTACGTTGCGGGAAGTGGTTTAGATGAAATATTTGATAGTGAGGATGAAGATTCCTTTCTTGAAATCGTCGAAGAAGAATTGTATTATAATCAAAAGAAGAAAGACAATAAAAGAACACGTAAAGCACAAAAACATCGATTCGGATATTTAGCGCATCGAATTCAGAACCATATACCGGAAGTATTTAATGCCCGTCAATTTATAAGACAGGCTGAGGATACCCTACGACTGAAGGGTGCAGAGGCTGTGGATGCTATGAATCGGGCACGTCAGATATTTTTCGACCCACGGAGAGTAACAAATGATGCAAACATTAAGAAATGTGTGAATTTCGCAAAAGAAGAAAACGGAAAGGATGCAAGGGCGTTTGATGAACAACTGCGTGATCCGGAAGGTCCAATGTTTATTCGGGAATTGGATGATTTTTAAATTTAATATTAAAAAATACTGAACATATATTTCTATTAACGTAGTTTTCCCAATAGATTGAATATTTATGTTGCTTATGTTCGTATATGTAAAAATACTATTTAATCACCATTTTACTAATAATTAGTAAGATACTGACATTTTCACAATAATGTGACACTTTGGCATTATTCTGTCGATATTTGTCGCGCTTCAGATATTTGCAATAAAGATTAATAAATAGAGTAAAGGCAAGAGGTATGCGTATTTATTGCTGGACATCTTCGATTCTCCAGTTATTTTTCAGGTGCTGCGAGACTTACAAATTAACATTAATATGTGTATATATACTTGAGTGTGAGCAATATCCAAATTAAAGCGATCTACTTGAGTATAATAAAAAATTAGTTTGCGGCCAAACAAGCGCCGAATGCAATTCGCTAGCTTGCACCGTAGTATACACTTTAATAAATAGCGGGCGGACGCCTGGTTGAAAATGCAAAGTCATATCAATGTAGAATATATTTTACAACAACAAAATAGATCAGAAATAATAATAACAACAACACAGGCATAAAACACATCTAAGCTTAGATAGAGAAGTTATAGGAGGCAACACTGGGCCTAAGCATGTGGGATAGAATACTAATGGGTGTTTTTTTGACGTGTGATGACTTAATACTTGTTTCGGAGTTGCTTTTTGTCCCCTTTTTAACGTAATTTCCACCAAACGCCGAACCGAAAAGAGTGAAGGATAGGGCAATACTGAAACAGTTTCGTACTTTTTATGGCGCGTAAAATAAATACGCAGATTAAAAGGTGTAGAACTCTCAACGGAATTCCAAGGTAAAAGAAATGTTTAGATCAGCCAGTGTTGCCAGAAAAGAAGTTTTATCCTCAAAGTAAAAAATTTCAAAAAATATGATTAAAATTTTAAATTGCAGATATTAAAACGAACTCAAAATTCTATACAAAAAAATCTTCACTATCAAAATATCTGGCAAGATTAGAAGTTTTTCTGAAACTGAAAGATATCGCTTTAAAATATGTATATATGTATAAACAGTTTTATTCATAATGTGTTTTGGATATTTGAGTTATAAATGAAATATAAGGCAGATTCCGCCCACATACACTATATATAGTGATTTTCGTTATTCTAGGTCATTCTAGTGGACTTAAAGCCGATTATATGTGTAGAATTGTGTGCTATTTTAATAATAATAAATAAATAATTTGCGAGAGTATAAAATGTTCGGTTACACACGGAGCAAAATTATTCATATTATTGTAATTATACATGGGATACAAAAGGTTTTAAAATAAGCATTTAAATAATGCCTCATATGCATGAAAATAATTGCTAATCCAAACAATTCACACTCGATATAACATATTATTATCAGAGAGGAAATTCGTTATATACATGTTAACGAAATCACTTAAACGCGCATATGAATTAACGACGATTAAGCAGGATGCAAACGTATATAGTCATAAGAACAGCTATTCACAAAGTGATATATACACATAGTACATATCACCTGAAAATTATATACTAGTAAATCATATATATTGCTCAACGGCCCAGGATACCCGCACCTATTACCCTTTAATTTGTGCAAAGACTTTGCACTAACTGCCTTACATTTACAATTTCTTTCAACCTAATTGGTTCATTCGGTACGCGTGTGCAAAGTGATTCAATGAGTATTTTTAATGTTAATGGATTCTAGCGAACTCATCGGTCACTTATAGGGATGCAAACATCGTGAAATGAAACATCGATTGTTCGATGTATCGATGTTTCTTCAAAACCCATCGAAATCAAAAACATCGGCCATTAAAACATCGATACATCGAAATATCGATGTATTTTTTTAATTCTTTTTTAATTTAGTGTGAAAAGCTAAGGGATACACAAACAGAATCATAAATAAATGAAATGTAGTACGTCTTAAGTTGATACATTTTATTTCACTTAGCATTATATGTCTGTTAAAGTTTTTTCTCAATAAATAACAGAATTTCAAAACAACGACATGGAAAGTTTTTTCACTGTCATTTCTTTTCGATTTTACTTCTGCGTGATAGTTGCCCTGGGATTAGAAAACGGTCGTTTACTCAGCACTGAAGTGGCCACAATGTAAAAATATTAATAAGCCTATTTATACAACTCCGAAAACACAGTATTCATGTCAACCCAAACTGTATTGGTTTCTGATTGGTCGGGGTAACAGCCGAGATACACTTTCTTTGACAGCTTACATTTCACCTTTTGGTGGACCAAATGTTTATTCTGGTTCCAAGTATCAAACTATTATTCTGTTTCACACTCATCCGAAGATTCTGTTGTATCAGCGCGATTTTTTGATTTTTTAATGAAACAAAAAAAAAAAGTATTTCTTTCAGCCATAGTTTCAAAAACAGCGATACATCGTTTGCATCCCTAGTCACTTAGCATGTAATGAGAGGATATTGAATCGAATAATTTTTAGAGTTGTGTCTATTCTAGTTGTGCTGCTTCAAACGCAATGCAATGAACTCACTCAACAATCCAATAATCTAACTCGGGCGATATTATTTTAACAATATGTATGCTGATAACACTTCAAAAGCAGCCTCTATATGGATACTTTCCGTTTATTATTACTATGTATGAAACAAATGGAATCCACTATGTAGTCATTATGAAGCCCTATCTAGGTACATAATACACAATATCTACCTATGCTATTATGTTATAATATTCTATATGCGCAATATATCCATCAATTACGATTCCGCTTGTCGCGGTTTGCACCGCTTGACCACATTTGCGCATGTATGATCATTGTTAGATGGATTTAAGCTTAACTCATACGTGTTTTAACTGTGATTGTTACTAATGGATGTTTGCTATTGGTCACCCACATAATTTACTCTCAAATAGCAATGTCAGTGATAAAACTGCTATGTCGCCGTATAGGTGGAGTGTAGAGAAACTACTTTAAATGTACTGACCATCATAACACATCACTTCAGTAGTCGCTGGTTGATTATTCATTTACAAAATGGTACATTAATTGCAAATAGTTCAAAAACATATGAGCATTAATATATAAATTGGATATATATAAATATAATTGTATAAGAAAAATCAACATGAAGCGTGAATTGTCAGAAATATACCTATTTCTCGATCCCTATGCCTTTTAAGTTTTGATTAATTACCGTGCCTTATAAAAAAGTTAATAAATTTACTACAACTTTCTAAATTAGTTAAGGTTTAAACTATTCCACCGCCTAGTCGAGGTTCATACATTATGGCCTTGTGCTATTAAAAACCATTGCCTCGACACGATCTTATAACTTAATTTCATGGTTCTCTAAACACCGTTGTACTTAGACGTAGGGTTGGCGAAATATCTGTAAAATTTAGATATTGATCTGTAGAGCTCAAAGTATTTAGTGCCAGCCTTCTTCTTCTGTAGTTTGTCGCCCCAATGCCTCATCTGCTCATCTTGAAACTCTAAAGTCCGAAAACAAACAAGAAAATCGTAGTTTGTTATGTAATCGAGTCAGAACTATACTGAAATTATCAGCCCTAAGAAACTTATTAATTTTATTTGTCCAAGCAATCGGATCGATGTATTTAGAAAATAACATCAAACTACACCTATTGTCGATGTGAGAAAATGATAACTACTTTCCATTTCATATGATTTGTTCATAATTCATAAACTAATCGAGTTCTCGCCTTCAAAACTTCTCGAGAACATACTATAGAGCGTTGCTTTGAATCCTATATAATGCTCTGACCTTATAAAAAATATTTGAAATATTCCAAATAAAATTTGGAGCAAGTAGTGCTATCTGAAAATTCCTTCTTGTTTCTAAATTTTTGATATTGATTCACACTGCACTCTACAGACCACATATGAGTATATCGAGACTACGATTGGGTTTTTACTACTTATATTGACTAATGAGTGAGACATTTAGAAGGAGATTGATTAGAGAATATAAGAATATGTGAAATATCATATTAAAATTTGATTTGTAGTTAGATAACTGTCAGGAATTGTGTGAGTATTTGATAATCGACTGGGACTCGCTGCAGAGTTAGACGTTCTTACAATATTTCTATTTACCCTTCATTATAATTATATTTAATTAGCGAAAAGTCCTACAAAATTAAATCATTTTAAACTAAGGCACGTATTTTCAACAAACATTTATATAATATAAATCCACCGTAAACTATTCCGGTGCAAGGGCACCACTGCTGTCGTTAGTGGGTGCAGGCTCTCTCTGCAGTGTTTGTCTGTTTGCTTGATTACTGTTTGTTTTGTCGGTATGCAAATGGTGTAGCCGTGTAGCCGTGTAGGTGCGAGTGACTGTGTTTGTCAATGCAAGTTTTGGTCTCGCTTGACATTTTCGCAACTCCGCCGGGCATTTCAGTTGATTTTCATTTCATTGTAGCCTTGTGCCAGCGCCATGTGGCGACGGGCGCAATCTTTGTTTCACCTCTGGCTATGGTGGCAATTAATGTTGTTCTTGTTGTATCGCTGGCAGTTCTTTGCATGCATACAATATGCAATTCGGCGGTGTTGTTGGGACGGCATGCTGTTGTTTGCCTGCTGCTCAAGTGTCACCAATAATAATGGCTCTAAGCAAATACGCCTAAAACGATGCAGCAATTTGTAAACATAATTTAAATTGCTTTGCATGTCGCCAACGCTGCGAACGCTGTGGTTTATTGGTTGTGGTTTCAGGGTCAAACAGTGCACACATGCATCCACTATATAGTATATGTATATGTAAACTAATTAGTTTTGAATACATTGGGATATTTGGAATGTTTGGATGTGACATACTATTAGTTGTGGGCGTAATTACGAAACCGCAGTCATTAAATTACACTAACACTAAGTAGGATTGGCAAGGTAAATAGTTGGGTAAGCTATTAATAATGGTGAAAAACATAATGGGTGTGCTAACAGGGTTACAATTCACCACCCCCAAGTTATTATTTATAGCTTTAACAGGGGAACAATAACAAACTTTTTAACTAATGTGTCTTAGATAGCCCAAAATAAAAAAAATATATTACATAAAATAGGTCCATATAAAGTATTTTAAAAGACATTCCCAGGTATTTTGACTTTCAAGGAATATTACTTCATATACTTTCTTCAAAATTCAGAGTAGCTGTAAGCATATATTAGTGCCGGTAGTGAAATGTTAACAGCATCCAAACGTCTACAATATGCCCGATAAAGAGTGCTCAAAAACTAAGAATTTCCATTAAATTTATAGCAGAGACTATCAACATCGAATACTTCTTTATCCCTCACAATAATTTTGTTGCGTACATTATACGGCTCTTAAAATGTTTCGATTAACCTGAAAACCGATTATTCGAATATCCGGTTTGTAACCTTTCATACGAATACTAATTAGTACTATTCGGTTAGTCGGTCTACTGCGTTTATTCGAATAGTTCTACTGTGACGAAATTGTTTGAAATCCAGACAGCCTTCGATTTTTTTTTGCTTGTCATAAATGTATGAAAATGTATAAAATGTTTAAAAGTTTCCGCACCAGTCACAATTTGCGTTTTAGTTAGTAGTAATTTTAATTATATTTAAATTTTGTTTTATATAACAGATAAATAATATATGACAAAAAATGAATCGAAGAAAAGCAAGTTGGGTATGGATTTTTTCGAAAAGTCCACCGATGATTGCCTGTGATAACTTAAAGAGTATGCAGCAGATTAGTAGGTACTTTAATACAAAATCCCAAAATTAGGCCTCTTAATATTGCAGCACCATCAAAGCAGCACATTGCACGATTAAAAAAGTTTCACATTAAAAAAAGTTAACATACATACCTCACGTTTTGCGAAAATTGGTCAATATTTCCGAAAATAAACAAAAAAAAAACGTTATGCCAGTAATTTGCCTTAAATTAGATCCTGGAGCCTTTCGTGGACAGATAATGCTGAATTTTGGTTCCAGGGCTTGTTTAGTAAACGCTTTATGCCGTGAGAAAAAGAATAAAGCAGTTTAGGCGCTAAACAGAGTCGGAGGTGACATTATGATTTTTTGGGGAAGTCTTTCTTATTGAAGTTCTGGAGATTTGGTACTAATTTAGGGGTCATAAATCATCCGGATATAAGAATTCACATGACCATGCCATTGTAGTGGGTAGTCAACTTTTTCCAACTATTGACAACGGTTTACAACAGGACAATGCTCCATTTCATAAAGGATCATTACCAACAAAACTTTTAAGTGAAGCAAATCAAGTTGACCTCGGCAGGGCCCCGACCTAAACTTTATTGAAAATATTTGGGGTTTCCTTAAATATCAGAGGACAATTGATATGATAACCGAAAACGCCTAAATTACCGACATTTGGTCTAAATTAATGTTTAACTTAGCGCCCAATTGTGTTGAATCAATTCGGACCATAAAATAGGCTGTTGATGCCAGAGTCGATGTACCGAATTATGAATTTATCGCTTTAGAATAGTAACTTAGACTAAACATTAAAATTGAAAAAATTGTCATTAAAAATAACAGGATAATCCATTTCAAATTGTGTGTAAGTACTTTTGATGCAAAAAAATGTGTGTCTGTAGTTCATTTGATTATATATCCGCCATATTTCTAGCTAGGAGGATGGAGTCATATGTAGAAGTTCAGGTAAGTGAGGAAAGTTTCTGACTGTCTATCATTTGGGAGTGGCCAGGAACGCTTCTTTTACATGTGGCTCAAGCAGCTCACGACTTCCGGTCTTAGACCAAGTATCCTCTGGGTAGCCAACAGACATCCGTTTGGAGGCGAGCTAAAGTGAGAAGGCGAAACCCGCCTATGCGGTTGTGCGTAGGGTTTGGGACCCACCACATAAAAACACCCCCCAATGAAAATAAAAAAACAGCCTCGGATGAGAGACCCCAATTTTGATGACGACCACTGCAAACGTTTAAAGGACTACGATTTAAGGGCATGCACCTGGAATGTTCGGACCCTTAATTGGGAAGGTGCCTCTGCCCAGCTGGTTGATGTCCTCGTAAGAGTAAAGGCTGACATCACCGCAATCCAAGAAATGCAATGGACGGGACAAAGACGGAAGACATCTTGTCCTTGTGACATCTACTACAGCGGCCATATAAAGGAGCGCAAATTCGGTGTGGGATTCGTGGTGGGAGAGAGACTCCGTCATCGAGTCCTGGCATTCACTCCGGTGGATGAACGTCTAGCCACAATCCGCATCAAAGCGAGGTTCTTCAACATATCGCTGATTTGCGCCCACGCCCCGACGGAAGAGAAGGACGAAGATACCTTCTATGAGCGCCTAGAACGTACCTATGAGCGCTGCCCCCGCCACGATGTCAAAATCGTGCTTGGCGATTTCAACTCTAGGGTGGGTAAAGAAGGTGTCTTTGGCACAACAGTCGGAAAATTCAGCCTCATTGACGAAACATCACCAAACGGTCTGAGGCTGATCGACTTCGCCGGGGCCCGAAATATGGTCGTCTGTAGTACTAGATTCCAGCATAAGAAAATCCATCAAGCTACTTGGCTGTCCCCGGATCGAATCACTCGCAACCAGATCGATCATGTTGTGATAGATAGACGACATGTCTCCAGTGTTTTTGATGTGCGTACGCTTCGTGGTCCCAACATCGACTCGGACCACTATCTTGTAGCAGCTAAGATACGCACCCGCCTCTGTGTAGAAAAGCGCACACGTCAACAAACACAAGGAAGGTTCGACATCGAGAAGCTGCAATCACAACCGGCAGCCGAACGATATTCCACTCGACTTGCACTCCTGCTCTCTGAGAGCACTCATCAGCATCTCGGTATAAGGGAGCTGTGGGACGGCATATCAAACTCCTTACGTACAGCTGCAACCGAAACCATTGGTTTTCGGAAAAGTCAAAAAAAAACAGCTGGTATGATGAGGATTGTCGTCTCGCAGTGGAGAGAAAACAGACTGCCTACCTCGCAATGTTGCGATCGACCGCAACACGAGCGGGATGGGAAAGATACCGAGAGCTGAAGAGGGAAGCGAGACGCATTTGCAGACAAAAACAGAAAGAGGCCGAAATGCGTGAGTATGAAGAGCTTGACAAGCTGGCCGACAGAGGTAATGCTCGAAAATTTTACGAAAAGATCCGGCGACTAACTGAAGGTTTCAAGACCGGAGCACACTCCTGTAGGACCCCCAGAGGTGATCTAGTTATTGATGACCAGAGTATACTGAGTTTGTGGAGGGAACACTTCTCCAGCCTGCTGAATGGCAGTGAAAGTACAACACCAGGAGATGGCGAACCCGATTCCCCAATCGACGACGATGGATGTTCCATTGCCCGACCGAGAAGAAATTCGAATAGCAATTACCCGCTTGAAGAACAATAAGGCGGCGGGTGCCTATGGATTACCAGCCGAGCTATTCAAATACGGCGGCGAAGAACTGATAAGGTGCATGCATCAGCTTCTTTGCAGAATATGGTCGGAAGAAAGCATGCCTGACGATTGGAATCTCAGTGTGCTCTGCCCAATACACAAAAAGGGAGACCCCACAATTTGCGCCAATTACCGTGGGATAAGCCTCCTCAACATCGCGTATAAGGTTCTGTCGAGCGTATTGTGTGAAAGACTAAAGCCCAGCGTCAACAAACTGATTGGACCTTATCAGTGTGGCTTTAGACCTGGAAAATCAACAACAGACCAGGTATTCACCATGCGCCAAATTTTGGAGAAGACCCGTGAAAATAGGATCGACACACACCATCTCTTTGTCGACTTTAAAGCTGCTTTCGACAGCACGAAAAGGAGCTGCCTTTATGCCGCGATGTCTGAATTTGGTATCCCCGCAAAACTAATACGGCTGTGTAAGCTGACGTTGAGCAACACTGAAAAGTAAAGTCCTCTCTCGACGAACAAAAACCAAACTCTACAAGTGTCTCATCATTCCCGTCCTACTTTACGGTGCAGAAGCGTGGACGATGTCAACATCCGATGAGACGGCACTAAGAGTGTTCGAGAGAAAGGTTTGGCGGAAGATTTATGGTCCCTCAAACAGCGAATACCGCAAAAGATGGAATGATGAGCTATATGTGTTATTCGACGACGTAGACATAGTTCACGAATAAAGAGACAGCGGCTACGCTGGCTAGGTCATGTTGTTCGAATGGACGAAAGTGCCTAGCTCTGAAAGTTTTCGATGCAGTACCCGCTGGTGGAAGCAGAGGAAGAGGGAGACCTCCACTCCGATGGAAGGACCAGGTGGAGAGGGACCTGGCTTCGCTTGGAATAAACAATTGGCGCCAAACTGCCAGAAGGAGGGATACGTGGCGCGCTGTTTTGGACTCGGCTATAAACGCGTAAGCGGTGTCTACGCCAGTCAAGAAGAAGAAGAAGAATTTCTAGCTATTCTTGCCAAACTGACTTCATTCTCTCAGGAATAGATTTACATAGGTTTATAACAACATAGCTTTTGCTACCCTGCGACAGCAACAAGCTTTAGTAGTTTACGAGATATGTGCAAAACACTTAGTAAGACCTCTAGTACACTGACATAGTGAAAAAAATGCATAATACCCCGAAATATTTCAATAAGAGCACCTCCCCAGTGAGTACTGCGACGTTTTCCTGCTTCCAAATCTGAAATATTCACTTGAAGAAATCTGCCAAGGTTAATTGAACACAGAAAAGAACCTATAACTAATATATAGTTATTACACTTTGATTCAATAAAATTGTGTGTTAATAAAAAAAGTGGAACCGGAAGGAATGTTTAATTAAAGTTTTTGTAATTTTGTGTTTTTTTTTCTGTATAAGCTGTTGAATCTTGAGATCTAAAAGTATTCAGCTACAGAACTAAATATATTAGATTATTAAGGAATTTATAGCTAAGTGCTAACTAAACCTTAATGGCCTTTTCGCACAGAAGTTAATTGATCAATTAACTGGCCTTTGATCGATTAAAGCACTGATTTAGACCGATTTACAAATACAAAATAAAAATCTTATTTCACTAAATTTATTTTTAATTAAATACAATTAGCAGTCAGCTGATGAAACTTCTTATGACCAGCAAAAATAAAAATGTATATAATGCTGATCGGTAATTCGCACAGCGAATGGCAAAAATTGGTTTCTCAATTATAATCTTAATGTCTTAAATTAATTTGGCTATGCGAAAAGGCTAGTAAATTAAGAGAAGACATTACCGTTTTCTGAATGTGGACAAACAATTTATATAGGAAATTAAATCCTGGTTCAAAAAACGCCAGGTTTGATTTAATTACAAAGTTGCTATTCTCAAGACTAGAGTACTAAACTGACTTAGTATCCTAGACGGAACACTAAGTTTAAATTCGAAAAGAACAGAATTAATCCTTTTTGTAGTTAAACCAAAAAAATTATATCTAAAATTCTCTTGCCACTGACAAGAATGGGTTATGAATAAGTAATATGAAGAGGAACATTAAAATGATATTTCCATTTAAGACAATTTGATACCCTAGATAAAATAAGTAGATAAAGAAGTACTAATTAGTATTGACCTGTACCCTTTATTCAGTTATGATGATCATTTCGAAATCCTGAGTTTTAAATTTGCAAGCAGCTTTGGACTTAATCTATGGAATGTTATAGAAATGATCTAATTTGTCTAACCATGCTCTGAAAGCATGCTCTGAGTTTACACTAGAAATACCAGACAGATTGAACCGACAAAGCTACAGACGCGACTAGTTTTAGCCAGGCACTAACGCCTTTCACAGTGGAGCTATTAGCACTTTCACAGACTCCCTCTCACTGATTACCGTCGTTGGAGTCAATTCGCTACACATTAGTGTAGTGGAGTTCGAGTTGCGTAGAGAAACCAAAGTGATCTTCGCACGGCTTCGCTCTGAAGATTAAACTCCTATCTACCCAGGCTAAACCCGGAATTTTCATGCCACTTGTAATTCATCTACATACATATATAACTCTCTTACCCCTATGGTCCGATCCTGTTGAAGCATTTCGTTTTTCGGACACCTGCAGATGTGCACTGATGACAATTAATTTGCTCTTTCCTTTCAAGAAGGGATACACATTACAATAACTACTATATTGAAAAAATAAAAAAAAAATTAAATCGAATTAAAATTTCTTTAAAGGCTTTTTGATCTATAGCTATGGATTACTTGTTGAATCATAAAACACATTGTTTTTTTGTTTTAAATATTTTCTGTTTTATTTGAATGATTTATTGGTCACTTTTTCGCATTCAATATTTTTTGTGGTTCATTTGTTTTATGTATTGTTGTTTACAATTTGAAATCTCTCGAAAAAGTAATCATTTAGTTATTCAATTGAAGTTCCATAATTTACATACACAAAAAATTTACACTATAAATAAATTAGTTTAATTAATCTATACAATACTAAATATCAATTGTAATTTTTTGCTAGTGTTTAAACAAGTTTATATCTCATTTGTTGTTGTACTAAAATGAAATAGTTTTCTTTGTTCTTTCATTTACATACATGTAGTTTATATACATAGCATTTAAGATACATCACATACATGTACCCATATATTTTTTTTACGGTTTTAAAGTATTTTGCCATTTCTTTAGTTATGTAATGTTTTTTTTTTACAAATTGCTAACATTTATTGTTTCATTTTGAAGGGAAAATATTATCGACGCTACATAAAATATTAGTATGATTTTCATTATAATTTTCGTATTTTCAACATTTCGTTTATTTTGTTTGACAATATAGTATTGAGTTTGAGTTTGAGTTTCAGTGCGCTTTATTTGTTTTATGCGCTTGTTTGTTTTCATTTAATATGTTAGTTTTTTCAATTTTTTGTTTACATTTAATCTCTTTTGGTTTGTTATATCGAATTTAATAACAATAAAATTGTCCATTTGCCACTGATATTTATTAGTTTGGAATTTATCTAGTTTACATTCATACAAACATATACATATAGACGCAGGTGCAACCCTGGTAAAATTATTTATGGCTTAAACATTTCTATTATTAATCACCTCAACACTTGTTGCACTAGTTACAAACTGACAACAATTAATAATTAAATAAATAACGGTTTACCAGCACATGGTCCTTGAGTTGTACTCCAAGAATGTTCAGTGCGTATTGATTTTCTTGCGAATTTTCATCTTAAATTTATATACATATACATATATACGCTGCTATACAATGTTGCACACAAATTGCACTTACGTGCATTTTAGTTCAATCTCAATCAGTTTTTGTTTTTGCAAACTGCAATTAGTTTGCATTATTTAAAAGAATTTGGTATTTTTGTTTTGTTTTTATTATGTTTTTACATTGGTTGCTAAGGTACTACAATTATTTGTATTTATTTATATGTTAAGTTTCTCACATTGTTGTTTGTTTTTGTATTTATTTGGTCGCGTAAAATATTCAAATACATAAAGTTGTTGCTACTTATTTTCTGCTTCGATTTTTGTCTAAATTTCTGCAATATTCCTGGTTTTCACCGCAGTTAAAAATCCTCTAAAACGAGATTTTCCAACAGGGCTACAGTTCTACTCGCACATATATACGTAACTTCCAGAGTTTGTTAATGTACTTTGCTTTATATACATATATATATATATATATATATATATTTGTTCTTAACGATAACTACATTTTATTTTACTGAGTATCGTTTTCATTGTTCTTCGTGATCGTCATCCGTTTGTGTAACAGCTTTTAGGCCTAATCCTTACTGGTACACTTAATACACACATAAACGTATTTTTATAGTACGTTTCCATTTTATATATAAAACACACTTTACCAGCTTAATAAATACTTTTATGTACTTAACGATTTCGTTTCAATGTTTTCCATCTTTTCTTGATTTGTGTAGCAAACCATTCAAACCACTGAAAACTAAACAATCGCTGTTTCATTTCTTTAGCTCATTATTGTACAAGAGTGTTTCATCATTGGTTTGGAATTTTACTTCAACATTTTTTACAAAATTGTTGGAAACACTTCGATTATCTCAAAAAGAACTTAATTTTACTGTTTTAAATATAAATTATTTTAGTAATAAATATCTGACAAGATCCGTGAATAATGACCTCATCCCAGTCACCGAATAAATGTCGACAAGGTAAGGATACAAGAAATGTCTCAGAACATGAGGAGTATAGGTGAGGATATTCCACTGGTCTTCTTACCCAAAGATAATGTCGCCAAATGGACTTATTTCATCAAGATGTGCATCATACTTGTGGTATTCAAAACTGCATCTCAGAGAGAGCAATGAGCACAGATTATTCTGCAGCGCAATTACCGCAAATAGTGTCATTTGATCACTTGTGGGATTAAATATCTCCTGGTCCAAGAGTGCTCAATATTGGTGCTGAAAAGGTTTGGCTTTAAGAAAATACAGTCTTATCTATTTTCCAGTCGAAATGAAATGTTAGAATTAAATGTCCATTCTTTTGGTAATAAATACCTAAATAGGGCCCAACCGTGATTAAAACAGTAAGAGATCATTCTGGACCAGAATTTATAGTGCCGGTTTAAAAATTGGTAAAAAAAACTGTTTATGATTCTGTGAAGAATATTACGACACTCGTTTGAACTGAACAAACAATAATAAAATTTGATAATTTCTGTAAGAAACTCAAACACAATCACAATGAAGCTAATTGTAGCTGTCTTCGATTCGTAAAGCACTTGAGAGAAGTCAATCGGTCAAACTATCTATATGTTGAAAGCAACCCTCGTAAAGCACTTGAGAGAAGTCAATCGAAAAAACTATCTATATGTTGAAAGCAATCCTGGTATACTCGCTCGTACGAATTCAAGTATACTTTTGTTGTTGCCTTTACTTGTATAACTATTGACAAGAAACCAGCGCCCAAAGCTAGAGCGCAGAGATATGGAAAATCGAAAACAGCACGTGTCATCTACAAAATATTCCCCAGAAAATAATTCACAGTTCACTGAGCTCAACTTTGAGTCATCCGTTATTCATATTCTAATTAGCAGACAGTGTTTTGAAACAGCTGACAGTGTTTGTTCGATTCCCTACTTTCCAAAGGTTCTGAGAAAAGTATACATAGATATTCGAAAAGTTTGAACTTGACTGATTCAGTAAAAAATATTGTAATATTAAAATTATAGAAGTGGTTTCATACAATCCATTGTTTTTTCGATAAGTAGAATATTGTTCGTAAATCTCAATTATAAGTATTTCTGAATTTATACTCACTCTATTTTCAGTTAAATTTACGTTTTTGTTTAGACCACAAGTGCGGAATATGATTTTAATTTTAAATTTATGGCTTAGTAAGTAGTTTAGTTCGTCGTTTTGTTGTGGTGGGTGTATATAGAAGTGTTTTAAGTACGCAGACTGTACTATATAAATATATTATTTTATAGTGTGTCAAGTATTTGAATATATTCATTGCAGAAACGCGATAAATATTAACTTAAACAAGCAGTTCTAGAGAAAAATGGAAACCTATTTTTTGTTGAACAATACTGTAGTGTTATTGTTAAAAAGTTATTGCCCGCCATTATTTGCTGATTTGCCGATTTTTTACATTTAATAAGTGATGCCCACTTGCATTTTGAATATCCCCTCAAACACGTATCGAAAAATAGTTCGCACTAGTAATTTACCGTTAAAAATACTAACGCTTATTCAAAAATACTTTGCGTCTCCTTTGCCAAACACCACGCGTGGGGCTGTAATTATGAGTTAAGTGTTATTGTATTCCTCTACATAGATATAGTATATACAACATACTACTTGAAATTGTAATTTTAGCATATAATTGTATTTAAGTACACACACCGATTTCAAATACATATAGTACTTACTACTTTAAAAAGCTTTGGGATTTGTTTCATTCTAAGGTACGAGAGTTTTGCGAAATTGTTGTTGTTTAAATTTTTGTTCATCATTTCGTTTATATTGTTGATTGTTTTTATTGTTGGTACTGTTTATGCAAATAATTTTTCATAAATTTATGTTTCTTCTTGTTTTCATACACTTTTGGATTGTTTAGTTTTCGTTTGTTTGGAGAACGTTGTTCTATTTGAAATGTGTTTTGTTTTTTTTTTTTTTTGTTTCGGAAGACTACAATGTACACACATATAAACATATACGTACGTATTTATATTACATTCACATACATAAAAACTTACATTTAGAAATTTATTTGTGTTTATTCTTTGTTTTGCAATATGCAAATCTTTTAGAAGTCTCTTATATAGATAAAAGACAATGAAATTGTTTAGAATCCTACTTATATACAAACATTTATAAGTTTTTGCTAATATTTTACATGTACAAAAACAACATTAAAGCGGAAATTATTATTCAATATTTTGTTGTTGCATTAAGTTTTTTTGGAGCCATTTTTTATGCAAATAGTGTGCTGATCCACAGATTACGGTAAACATGGAACGATATTACTGAACAATCATGCAGGCTTATTAAAAAATGAAATTAAAATATTCATTTCATACATAAGTTATGGCAGGATTGGTTAGGCTTACGACTGAAGAGAAAACTCACTAAGTTCAACAAACAAATTAATCATACTGAAATTATTATGCTGATATGTACAGATTTTAGGGGTGAATTCTTAATAATTTTCCATATATACGTAATATTTAATAAAAATTAGAATGTCTGAAAAGCAGGATGATCCGCAAAAAAGTATTTAAAGTCAACTTTAAATCTGCTAAAGTATACTTTGGCTTAAATTTGACTTCAAATGTGCTCATTTAAAATTTATTTAACTTCTTAAAGTATACTTTAAATTTATAGTTAACTTTAGATATGCCAAAGTATACTTTATCTCAAGTTAGAGACGATTTTTTTCAGCTCTTAAGAAATGCTAAAATACAATATATTTATTATAATTTTAAAGTAAACTTTAGATAAGCTAAAGTATATTTTAATTTAAATTAGTTAAATGTATGTTTTATCTCAAAATAGAGATTTTTTCGGCTCAAAAATTAAAGCGCGAACAGCTGTTAGTTAGCCAGTAACTGATCTATAAAAACTATATAATTGTGATTGAAGCAGTATTCACTTTTAAGTTTAAGACTCAAAAAGAATTGATTAGCATGTTAAGTCTTTTGTTGCAGACTTGGTAACTCAAAATAGTGTCGACTCTTTCAATGAAGCTTGCTGCTAACTAAAGTATACTCTAGAGTTGGACCAAGGCTACTGACTCACATAAAAAGAAATAACTATTCAGATTTTCGCAGAAAACTATTAGCAATACAGACTCAGTAAAGCATATCAGTGAGATATAAATATATAGCTACAACTCTCAAACCGATTTTTTATCTATTAGTATATGTATGTATTACTTGCTTCGCTCTCACGAACCTATTGTGAATAGTAGTTAAAAAATAGCTAATTACGAATACACATACATATATGAAACTTGCACAAATTTCAGTTACAGTTATTGTTTACTTATTTACATAACATATTTATTTTCACATACTCGTATTTTCTGCTTGACAATTTATTTCTAATAAATATAAACGAAGTTGTTTTGATATATTATCTAATATCAGTTTGATTTCCATTAATATGCCATTTTTAATACAAATTTAACTAGGTTATTTAGTATTATTTAGGTAAATTTGATTTGTTTTACTAATTAAAAGACACATACATCAATTCACTGTTTGCTAATTTCCTTTTTAATTTTTTTGTAATTTCATAACAAGTGGTATTTGTCGCTTAGTTTAGATATTGGGAAAGTATAAAGAGTTTAGTAAAGCTTGAAGTTAAAAATGTTGCTATCAATAAATATTGAAGATTTGTTTACTTTTTTTTTGATTTCCTGCTTTAAAATTACGCAACACATATTTGAGCAAGGGACCCTATAACAATAAAGCAATATAATATTAATAGTTAAGAAATCATGGTTTTAAATGGTAATATTAACATACAATATGCCCACAGTTCAGGCTCTTTCGTCAAAAAAAAAATGTGCAGTAGTGCACTTTGGATTCGAATATGGAAAGAGGTTTTTTCAGACAAAAATTACCAAATCATCTGTGAAAGTACGATTTACAAATCACTTATAGGAAATGTAAGTATTTCAGACTACTTTTGAGATACTTAAATATAAGTATCGAAATGATTTATGAATACTTATGAATTCTGGTTTAGTCTAGTCATGGTTTTATTTATGACAATTGACTTCAGTATACCTAAAGAAACGAATAATATTCTTGACACGTTGACATGTTTGTAAATGATTTTTAAGATCTTTTAGCAAAGCAGTCGAAATCAGCAGAAATTCGCTCCTAGAGCTGGTTAGTTGAATTATTAAGAAAAAAATTTCGACTTTCAAATGCTGTGTTGGATATTTGTTCACATGAGTTTTTAAAGACAGTATAAGAATCGGAATTTGACATCGTTTGGATTGCAGGCTCAGAAAGGGCTTGGCTACAGAAAGAACATTAACCATCCAGGAACAGATGCATTAAGATGATGAGATGAGCATATCGTAATTTAAGCAAGTATGATACCTAGCTCCATGGGTTGAACAACTTCATCTCGGTGCATAGATCGGCGGTGTCTTTCGATAGGGTTCATGACTCTTACTTGAAGTCCTCAAGGAACCATGAAAGAACGATAAAAGCACGCTAAAAATTATCCGTTACAAAATCGGTCACAGATTTCTCCGTAAGATAATTCACCAAACTTGATTTCCTCACAAATATGATTATTTAAAAATTAATGAGGGAGAAAAAAGAAAATTGTATTAAATTGTATTAAATAAGTTATTTAGTTTTGAAGAGTATAGTCTCTTGCTCGCTACCGACACAAAATTTACGTACGTACACATTTATTTAACAACAACAATTTTTGTCCTACAAATAGTTAAGAGGGTAAACAATTTTAACTCTTTCATAAAGAG
Source organism: Zeugodacus cucurbitae (assembly GCF_028554725.1). NCBI lineage: Eukaryota > Metazoa > Arthropoda > Insecta > Diptera > Tephritidae > Zeugodacus > Zeugodacus cucurbitae. Next base: position 32,727,870 of record NC_071670.1, read on the forward strand.
ACCAATTCAGTGCCAACATTGTAATTATAAACCCATTCCATACCTTCTCAAATTTACATTTACTTAACACTACTCAACGCGATCGACAATTATTTCCACCAGAAAGCACTCTTACTTGCGCAATTTTATACTTTTATACACACACAATTAACAATTCAGAGTCCTTACAACAATTTGGGTTTCGCTTGATTTCTAGTAGATAATCAAATGCGTTCACATTGCACTTATTTTGTTAGAGTTTTTGGAAATTCTTATTTTTAACACCGAATTAAATAATTTTTTTTTCTCCCATTTTAGTTTGAGTTATATTAGTTGTAATCTTAATGTTTTAGTTGCTTAGTTTAGTTTCACATACTTTAGAACTTAGTTTTGTTGCTATATTTTATTGTAAAGCTTTCGTTTCATCAGCGCATTCATTTCTTTAAAGTAAAGCATTTTCAACACTCGTCCACTTCCAAAGAGTTTCTCCATCATTTAACATTTAGTATTGTTCAAATTTAGCGGTTTTTGTTTTGAGTTTTTTTCTTTTTCTGGGCGTTGTTGCAGTTGCTGCCGCACGTCACAAAGGAAATGGTTGAAAATGTGAAAAGTTCAACTACGTGTTTGGAAAAAGTGTGGCAATAGACACATACAGACACATGTGTTTTTTGTAACTCGTAGCCATTTTTAGCAGATAGTGTGTGCGCCTAAAAATATGCTAGTTTCTCTGCTTTATGTCAACAAAGTTGCTGTGTGCATGCAGCTTGCCTTCAGGTGGTGCTTCCCAGGTGTGTGCGTGTGTACGTGTATCCTTGTGGGTAGGTGACTGTGTGTGTGGAAAGTGTCCTTGTGTGTATTATTTTCACTTGAGATACTCTCACATATACCTCCACTTAAACTAATACACCATGAAAGTAAACAGCGAAACTTTAAAATAAGTTTTCCTGCTCTATTACAGCTCCCCTCTCACATGTATGTGTAATATTTTTCTCATATTGTTAGGATTTATTATCAATTGTTTTGTGTTGTGTCTGCATGCAAACGGGTTTTATACATTTACGTGTACGCAATTTGTACGTATAGGTGGCACAGCAAAAGGAGCGATTTCCATTGAGTTTATTGTGTTTGAACAGCATTCAAAGCAGCCAAATTTACAAGCAGCAAAAACAAAATATGAATATTGAAATAAAATAAAACAAAAAAGCATAACATATTGTTCAAAGAGAATGAGAGAGAAAGAGAGAAATGTAATTATTACTATTTTGCATTGTTTAAATTTCTTTTGTATGGTAAATCGATCTAAATTAGCGCTTTAATCGAGCAAAGAGCGGTTAACTGAACAATTTACTCCTGTGCGAAAATGATTGGTTTCAGTAATTTATGTATAATGAAAACACTTTCAGTGGCATAAAACTATAAGATAATACATATATGCTTAAGCCTTGCTGTACTCTTTAACAGCACTAATTGTCTCGTCAGACTAAGGGATAATTAAGTTGTGTAGTATTGAGTACAACATGAGTGAGTGAGTTATTGATTTTATAAATAATGAGGGCGATCACTGTAAATCAGAAAACAATATGAGCGCTAAAATGTCCACAAATATTATTGAAAAGCTATTATACGTATATTATTAGATAATAAAGATATATACAACTAACAAATAATTGATATTATATTTGACAGTGCACTTTACGAATTTAAGAATAAACTGAAATTGGTATGTTATATAAAGGGAAGGCGTAACTTCTAACTTCTTAACAGCAATTCGATCTTCTAAAGTACTATGTGTCGTTTAAACGCCTATCAGCCTTTCCGCACAGCCAAATTAATTTAATACATTAAGGTTATAATCGAGAACTCAGGTTTTGCTTTTCGCACAGCCTCCTGATGTTCATAAGAAATTTGTAAGTTTCATCAGCTAATTATTCCATAAACCCAGACAAATTTACAGCATTACAGCTACAACACTCCGAGTTGAATTACAATTTCAACTAGATTTGTACTCGATTAAACATTAATGTAGTAAATTAAGCTTTTTCTTTTGTGTGGTAAATCGATCTAAATCAGCACTTTATTCGAGTAAAAGCTGGTTAATTGATTAATTAACTCCTGCGCGAAAAGGTCATAACACATATCTTTAATAATATTCATCTTCGTTTTAAAACATTAATCGAGCAGAGTTGATTTGCAAAAAATCAAAAAGAAACAACATGGTTAATAAAATTTATTGAGCTCAACGGATAATGCAGATATTTCTATTGCTTTAAAATCGTTATGTGATTAACTATTTCATCAATGCTAGTCATTCGATATACCATTCTGCAAGCGTTGGCAATGTCGTTTTCACACACTGTGATGTTAGAAATCTGTCCTAATGAAATATGAAAATGATTCAAACATATTTTACCTAGTATTTTTCTTTAAATAAAGTAAAAACTTAAATAAATAAAAGAAAAATACGAAAATGAAAGGTAGAAAAGTTATAGGTAGTTTATTTTTATTCATAGTGGCCAATCAAACAATTGTTTTACAAAAATTACTTCATTCATTATGCTTTTTCATTGGGTAATACTTATTTATTTATAATAAAGATTAAAATTTAGAAAATATAGCTAATTATACATTTATAAAAATTGAAGAACAAAAGTAATATTTTGAATCAATTATTTACATTATCAAAAGACATGTAAAATCTTTCAGCATAAAAAATGAGTTTTCCTTTGCATTTAACCGCTTACAAACACACAGATTTCTGGATATAAAATTAAATAATTTTTACTTAATATTTAATATACTAAATAACACACATATATGTACACAAATACTCAAATACTTAATTATTTAGTACACAAATGTGTCATAAATCATACTGTTCTAAATCTATGTTTGCAGTTAAAAACAAATTTATACGCACACAATAAAGCCTTGCAACAAATGAATTTGAATTAAGTCTGATAAATCTATAGAAAGCTTTAAATAGTTTAATAGTGTTGGAAAAAAAGGAAATCAGTATGCAGCAAAGATGTGATGAATGCATCGTTGAGAACAACATAATAAAAAATTTTTTTAGTTAAGAACCGGGAATGCGAACCAAGAAGGGGACGACTTTAGATATTTTAGATATACAAGCTAGACAAATTATTTTTGCGATAAAACTTGAAAAAAATTATATCCTGAGGTTAATCACACTGCTAATGGGAGGTTACACTATAGCAACTCTAAACTTTTTGAATTCTAGTCTGTATTACAGCATCTATTAATGGAATTTAATTCTGATTACTATTCTGCCTCAGAAGCTCAGCATCATTTAAAAATAGGTTAGGATTTCTTAAAATATCATTTCTTACATCCACGCTATTGGTAAACTCATTTTACTGCTCACCTTATAATATTATCATGCTCTCCAATCAAGTTCGAAACCTTATCAATGGTTTTTTTTTTGCAATGCTCCATTTATCATAGATAATTGGTTGACAACCTGTTAACGAACTACGCAAACTACATTAAGCTGTGTTCACACAGTGAAATCGTTATGCCAAAAAGTAAAACATTTCATAGAAATTGTGCCAAGAATCTTGAAAATGTATAGATTCGGCATTCCGAGGAGTTCAATTCAATTTAATTTTTTATTACTATAATTAATTTGTACTTGCCCAACATCTAAAAAGAATTTTACAACGAAAAAGATTTAGTTTTTTGAGAGTGTTGAATCAAACACATTAGATTAAATTAGATTTATAATTGAGGAATCCACTGCGTCCTAAGGTGTACTGTGCTCTCTATCTGACTCCTTTTCCTCGTTATCACCGGACGGTCAAGAAGTATATACTCAGGTGTCTCCGCTTCAAGGTCACAGAATTGATCCGAGGAGAACACGAGAGGAACACTTTAGTCACGAAAATCTATCATAGCTATAAGACAAGATAAAAAGACTAATCTAATATCTTGTATTCAACCTATCAATTAATTTGTATAGGGGACTATCATAAAATCTTTTCTAAAACCATCTGAAATATATGTTCTGTTACATTTTCTTTATCTTGTTCAACATAAAAAACTTTTCTCTGATATACCTTTTAAACGTTGGTGAACCGAACTATGTGTGGGATGTAAAGTGTTTATGGAGAGTGCTAAGTGTGTGACGGTGGATGAACTTGCTGAAAGACCAACTGAATTTATAGGAACCTCGTAAAGCTATTCATGTATTCATAAACTCAAAACAAACAACCACACTCAAATCCCAATTAGTAAGGAAGTAAGCGCTGCTAGCAAAAATACCAAGTTGCCCCATAGACGACAGATATATGTAGGAATGAAACTACTATTAGCAAGAAACACCCTGTTTGGCCACCGTATACCAGGCGCGCACCTTCACCAGAGACGGTGACTCGGATGTGGGAAGGTGCTGCTGCAACTGCAACTCGCTGTCGCTGACGGTGCCTCTGGTGGCGCGATCCAGAGGATGAGTAGTAGATCGAGGTGGCAAAGTGAGTGCATTCCCCGCTGCTGCAGTGAGTGCCGACGCCGCCACCGAGCTGGCGTTGCTTGCGCAGCAGTTCTCACTGCATGCGCTCGATGTGGCAGTTTGTATGTCTGTTGTTGCGTATAAATTTTGATTTAACTGCATTCTTACATTTCTATCTTGTTGCTTGTGCAATTGCATGTGAGACTCACATTCAATATTAATAGTTGTTGCCGTTGTGGCCGTAGTTGTAGTAGAAGTAGTTGTGGTGGTGTTGTTGTAGTCCATTTTGCTATTGTGTAATGCCGCATGCCGCTCATAATATGGTTGTTGTTGCTGCTGCTGCGGCTGGTAGTACGATGGCGGCACATAATCACATTGTTGCAGCAATAATTGCAACTGATATGCATTGTGTAGTTGTTGTGGATGATGGAAGTGATAAGGTGCTGACTTGGGTCCCACCTGCGGACAGCGATATCTTACCGCCGCGCTGACATCACGTCGCGACCAATGCACACCACTCGTATAGGTGTTCGAGGGGAGCATGTAGTCACCGGCGCCATAACGTGGCAACCCGGCATGTACTGCACCCGCACTACCGCCACCACCACCGCCGCCGTGCCCGTCGCGTCTACCGCTGCTATTGTCATGGTGCGCACCGCTCCAACTTACCTCCTTGCGCGATTTACTCGTACGTCGCTTGCTGCACTGCTGCTGCAGCAATCTGTGCCATTGGCGGCGCTGCTGCGGACGCAAATGGCGCAACTGCAGCTCAATTTGGGGCCGCAGGCAGTGATGGCACATGGAGGAGAGCTTCTCGCTGACCGCTTCTTCGCTATCGCTGTCGCAGGAGGCAGTGGAGGCGTCGCTGCTGGAAGTATGTGCGTTGGCTGCATCGATGCTGTGCGTAACGGTGCGCTTGTCATGGACTTCACGCAGTTGAGGGTTCGCACAATTTGCGGTTGCAGTTTGGCTGATTAGTACATCGACTTGTTGCTGCTCGTGTGACTGCAATTCTGGCTGTGATGACTGTGGCTGTGCTTTATCTGGTAGTTGAATTTGTAGGACTTTCTTATTGGACTTACGTTTATTTGGCTTTTTACATTTGTCGCGTTGTGATTGCTCATCCAGTGGCGCTTGTTGTTGCGACATTTGTTGCTCTTGCTGTTGACGTTGTTGTGATGATGATTGTTTGCGTCTGTTGCGACTACTACGTGTACGACTGTGATTAGTTCCTGCGGCAGTAATCCCCTTGCCCCTACCCGTTGAGTGTGGTTTGTGTTGCCGGTAATTACCGGCACTCTCGTCTCGTTTCTCCAATGGATATGGTCAGAACGCTGAGTCGAAGACGGACATTGACCGTGATATGGCTTCATCATTTCGACATGTCTCCAGAAACTCATCCAGCGTCACCACACCATCGCGGTTTTTGTCCATTTTCTGAAAGTAGACGTAATGAATTCATATTAATTCATCCATTAAGATCTTGATAATTCCAATATTTTAAAGTTATTCAGTTATTCTAAATGGAGGCGAATTCAACAAATGAAAGATTATAGAAACTGATCCGGTCGTTCTGCAGATCAAATCAGGTATCACAGCCTGTTGGCTGAAAGTTCTGGACCTCTGGACCCAAATTCTACACCACTGGAGTCATTATACTAGATATGGCCACAGAACCATATTGTGAGCGGAAGGGACCGCTGGGTAAATAAATGCAACTTTTTCTTTACCCAGCAGAGAGGAATAAATCAGTAATATTACCATCGATAGTATTAATTTCGTTATTGGTCTATGTATTCACTTACGGATCTAAAAACCCACACACAGAAAGTTTCTTTAAACTAAACGACTACAAATCGGTATTTTAGGTCGTGAATCTTAGACTAATAATAATCAACAAGTGGACTTGCTTCCTAATAGCAAAGTCAAATTAATTGATCAAATAAAATTTTAATTGAGAAACCAGTTTTTTTTCCTTCACACGATCGGTTATTCGATAATTGATCAGCTGTTTCACATTTTTGTTATGTTTTGTCGTAAGAAGTTGGTAAGTTTCATCAGCTGATTGATATTTTATTTATTTATTCCAGCAACGACATCTACCGTCGAGTAGTATTAATGATATTTCATCAAAAAATGCAGCCCATCGCAGACAAAGCACGTACAATATATATAATTAGAAATACGGTCTTTATCGCAGAGTTGCATTTAATTTTCAAATCGATTAAAATTCAATCAAAAATTAATGTAGATTTTTATTTTGTATAGTCAATCGATCTTAATCAGCATTGTAATCGAGCAGTGGCCGGTTTATTGATCAATTAGCTCCTGTGTGAAAAGGCTATACGATTAAGCAAAGAGGTAATCAATAGTCTAACGGGGGCAAACTCCGTTCATAACATCTTGGTACCGTCATATAGGTTTAGAAGGAAATCAAAAGGAAAGGAAGGTTGGCCCGGTCGAGGACAGCTGGGAACACAGTTCTCCTAACCATCGTCAATGATCGGATATTATTTTTGGAAGGAACCAAAAACTACACTCTAAAAATCAATTTTAGAAAATAATTATTACAAGTTTGCAATTTTCAAAAGTTTTCTATTATTTAACGAACAATTTTCATTATAACCATTGCAAACATTTAAGCTATAACTTTTCAATATAATATTGAAAAGCAATTTGCATTGAGATTAGCTACCGTAATTCACTAAGCCCACAAGTAATTAATTCAGAACAACGCGATGTATCGAAAGAAAATATTTGCAAAGCAATTTAATGCTGTGACCAACATACAACCATACATACAAGACAACTAGTTTAATTCGAAAATCTACCGAAGATAATGGAAAAATTCGCATTTCTGGTAAGTTATGGCGCCACTAGGGACAGCCGTGACAATTGTAATTCACGCTCATCTTAGCGTCAGCTTCACCAATTCTATGATATTTTTATAGCGCTTGAAAGCTATAAAGCAATAACTTATGTTCGTTTATTGGAATTTAAATTTTACAGTTGCTCAGAAGAATTTAAATTCCATCGACACTTTTTTTATTTGTTTGTTTTATGACTTGTGCAAAGCTGGCAAGTGGACAAGCAGCTAGCGACACACTCACCTGGAATATATGTTCGACTTTGCATTTGATTTTCTCCTCCTCGGGACACTCGTCCGGTAGGCGTCCCATCAGTTCGTAAATGGCAGTCACAATATCAGTCATTTCTTCCCTCGTTATGAAGCCGTCGCCGTTGATGTCGTACAACGAGAATGTCCAGCGTAGTTTCTCCTCCACAGAGCCGCGCGACAATATCGATAGTCCTTGCACAAAGTCCTGTAAGCAGAGGAAAAACAAATGCTCTTGGATAATTTGTAAACACCACTGCAAAAGTAATAGAGGAAGAAGCAGAAAAATCTAATGACAAACAATCATTTTTGCATTGAAATTTGAAATTTATTCCCCCACGACGCAGCGGAACACTTGTGGTAGTTACGCCAACACCAGCTGTTGTGTGGCAACCACAAATGTCTCGTCATTCGTTATCTTCGGCTGTTCTGCTCATTACATGCCCAATTGGCAAATGTTTTTCACGGCATTTTGAAATGCGTCATTTATTTTTATCACTCAGAAAATGGCGAATGAAATTACCCTAAACAAGCAAATTGAAATGGAATGGGCTTGAACGTATTTGGGCTCGAACTGCATGTCAAACATAGAGTTTTGTAAGCATTTGAGAATTATTGTAATTGAAAATAATGTAAGCCGCTGGGCATAGACAGTAATCTTTACATAAGCCGCAGGTGAAAATGATTTGGAGCTTTAAAGTTCCACTCAATATAAAATACTAAATTTATTGAAATAGTAAGTAACATTATTTGAGAATATTAAAAGGAGAAAACATCGAAATAAGAGATTGACTAAGTTCGTTTACCAATGTTTGCTAAGTTCTTAACAAAGTTTCAAATATCAGAACATTAGAGGAGTGAACTGGGTAATCTTCATTAATTTCTAATTTACTCCTTTTCTTTTAATCTTAGTTCTTGTGTCTCAATTTATTTCGTGTTAATTCTTTTTTTGTGATCGGCAGATTATTGACCTCATTTTATATGTTTTAATCATTTCTTTGAAGTTATGTGGGAAGTAGTACTACAAGATGATTAATCAAAGCAGTGATTATTTGTTTTGACTAAAAATTTGATGTTAAATTAAATTATTATAGCTATCTCTCAAACAAAGACACTGAAGTCCTGATATACGGTAAATGGTGGCTTGATCCCCCATCTCCACTACAGTATTTGGGAAAAGTTTTATTCCGATATCTTCCTTGCAACTTAATTTATATATTGGTAAGTTCAACAATCGAGATTTTCAACTATCTAGTAGTAGGCTTAGACTATCGATACTGTATGATGAAGAGGATAATTTATAATAAAACAAATTTTGGGACATACTATGTTAATGTATTTCCTCGATGAGAAGAACCAAATTATATATTAGAGAACTTTCCCATACACTATGAATTGGAAATGTGTTAATGTGATTATTTGATTTATTGTCTGATTACAAAGCCAATATATTTTGCTCATCACGATCAATGGTGAATATTCAAACCCATTAAAACTTCTGACTTAATTTTACAATCGCACATTCAATGACACCTCAATTCATTCATGACATTTAACAAATACCTTGGAAAGTTTTTAGAATTTGATTTGTCATCAATTCAATTCAGAGTCATTGTTGTTGTAGATGTTAAAGCAGTTTTACAGATCCTTTTGAAGAAAGTTAAGGCACGTGCAAGAGACATAAATTCTGAGATTTTATGCAATATATACGAATGTTTGATTTGGTTTATTAAGGTGACCTAACGGGTGATTTTTTTGAGGTTAGGATTTTCATGCATTAGTATTTGACAGATCACGTGGGATTTCAGACATGGTGTCAAAGAGAAAGATGCTCAGTATGCTTTGACATTTCATCATGAATAGACTTACTAACGAGCAACGCTTGCAAATCATTGAATTTTATTACCAAAATCAGTGTTCGGTTCGAAATGTGTTTCGCGCTTTACGTCCGATTTATGGTCTACATAATCGACCAAGTGAGCAAACAATTAATGCGATTGTGACCAAGTTTCGCACTCAGTTTACTTTATTGGACATTAAACCAACCACACGAATGCGTACAGTGCGTACAGAAGAGAATATTGCGTCTGTTTCTGAGAGTGTGGCTGAAGACCGTGAAATGTCGATTCGTCGCCGTTCGCAGCAATTGGGTTTGTGTTATTCGACCACATGGAAGATTTTACGCAAAGATCTTGGTGTAAAACCGTATAAAATACAGCTCGTGCAAGAACTGAAGCCGAACGATCTGCCACAACGTCGAATTTTCAGTGAATGGGCCCTAGAAAAGTTGGCAGAAAATCCGCTTTTTTATCGACAAATTTTGTTCAGCGATGAGGCTCATTTCTGGTTGAATGGCTACGTAAATAAGCAAAATTGCCGCATTTGGGGTGAAGAGCAACCAGAAGCCGTTCAAGAACTGCCCATGCATCCCGAAAAATGCACTGTTTGGTGTGGTTTGTACGCTGGTGGAATCATTGGACCGTATTTTTTCAAAGGACGCAACGTTACGGTGAATGGCGATCGCTATCGTTCGATGCTAACAAACTTTTTGTTGCCAAAAATGGAAGAACTGAACTTGGTTGACATGTGGTTTCAACAAGATGGCGCTACATGCCACACAGCTCGCGATTCTATGGCCATTTTGAGGGAAAACTTCGGAGAACAATTCATCTCAAGAAATGGACCCGTAAGTTGGCCACCAAGATCATGCGATTTAACGCCTTTAGACTATTTTTTGTGGGGCTACGTCAAGTCTAAAGTCTACAGAAATAAGCCAGCAACTATTCCAGCTTTGGAAGACAACATTTCCGAAGAAATTCGGGCTATTCCGGCCGAAATGCTCGAAAAAGTTGCCCAAAATTGGACTTTCCGAATGGACCACTTAAGACGCAGCCGCGGTCAACATTTAAATGAAATTATCTTCAAAAAGTAAATGTCATGAACCAATCTAACGTTTCAAATAAAGAACCGATGAGATTTTGCAAATTTTATGCGTTTTTTTTTTAAAAAAAGTTATCAAGCTCTTAAAAAATCACCCTTTATTTTTACAGACAATAACACTATACGGCAAAATCGACTTTTTTCTGGGTATTGGCCAAATAAATTTTTTCCTGTAGATTGAGTCATAAGTAAAAAAATACGTTCTCCATTTTTCGGAGTTAGCCTTTAAAGTGTAAATATTCGACTTTGAATTTGGAAATTTATTCTACCTTTTCGTCTTATTCAACATATATAACAAAAAAATTACAATTTTAACTTTCAAAAAATTCGTATAACTCAATCTCTCCGAAAAACTAAGTTTGATCCAATACCCAGGCGAGTGTTGCAGAGTGTAAAGAAATTGTTGTGCTATAAGACAATACAAATATTTTTTGCCAATGAAGAAGAAGAATCATGTTGTGCTCTATCATGAAAGTAATCATTAAATAATATTTGACGCACCCTAATGTAAACTAAGTTACCTTTCAATGTGTCGAATCTATTTTTTGCGCAATGACAAAGGTAATTTTGTTTACTAGATGTTACTATTGTTGTTGCACCCGAATTTTATTTTTTGTTTATTAATGTTACTATAAATTCGTATCACACATCTAAACATCTCTGTTTCTATTTTTGTCCAGTTACCGTGTTTGTAATCCATAACCTACGTCATGACTTTACAAAAAGAATGCAATGAGGCAAACACCTTCGCCTGTTGTTTAGCCAAACTTTCCTTCCATACACTGAAGGTTTCACCTAGCTTGCGAAAGGGCGGTATACGTTAGCAAAACGTTATTTATAATTTAAGATTTTGGTGTTAGCGTGATATAAAACCATGACAGGCCGAGTGATAGTCACGTGTTCGACTATTCACGTTGTATTTGTTGTAGCACTTATATTTCCTTCAAAGTGTATCAAATTGAATTATGTATAAAGTGTCTAAGCATTACTGAATAAAAAGAAATGATGCTACATTGGTGTGTATAGTAAATATATGTATTAGGAAGACCACCCCATTCACTAATAATATTTCCAGGGAAGTGTTCTTGGTGCTGTCTTACATTTATCATTTTATTTTTTAACATTTTATCCATTTTTGGCATAATCTTATAAATATTCAATCAGCAATAATTTGTTTTTATTTATTTACTGGCAATTTTTTTAATCACCTCTTGGAGTTTCACCTCATTCAATAAATATGTGGGGTACTTTATTTGCTAAGAATTGTTTCAATATATTTTCATTGCTTCAAGTAGTTAATACAAATTCAATAAAAGTCAAAGTTCATTGGCGTTTTGAAGGAGAAATAGAAAGCAAAAAGTTCTCCAATATTAGAGCCAATCTCAAGTAGTTTAGAAATGGTATTTAACACTCAACAGATTTCCTATAACCTGTATCCAGTGTAACTTTTTCTTGGAACATTGTTCTAGAACTTTATGTAAGATAGACGTCTATTCTGCTTCTCGGTCTGAAAACCGAGGTATATCAGAAGTCGTCAAGTGAAAATCAGCCATTTAAACAATTAATGTTCTAGTATATTGACAAGTGATAATTAAAGCGAACCGTTGCGTCAACACATGGAATAATATTTTACCTCCTATTCTCCACCATTTAATGGGTGTGGCTTAATACATTGTGTTTTGAATATTTGAAATTTGGTGACATTTCCTTTCTAGGTGTTTATTGCTGAATTACACACGCAGTACCTCTGATTTCTCCTTTCACCCTTCAATCTCAACTTTAATGTCACGCAAAATTTGTTTTGAATAATGCCTTACGTAATGAAAGCGAAACACGAACATGTAGACCACATATTTAAGTATTTATTATACTACATATATATGTTTTTGTATATATATATACTTATAATTGTGCCACCACAACGATCTTTGAGTGGCAAACAATTTCACGCGCTCACACTTGACTGAAGTTGACTTGACTGGAGTTGAGTTGTGCTGAAATTTATAGCAGATTTGCATGACCGAAAATTTGCGCGTTCAAATGGTGTAGACTACGCCACCAAAATTGCTTTGACTCAACAATCACAAATTCTCACAAACACTATTAATATTTATGCACGTACAAACAAAGACAAATTGCTTCCAAGTATATAACAAGTTTTAGGGTTGGCGAGAAATATGCGCGTATGTGAATGGCGAAAGGTGGGTGTTGCAATTGATGTTATAAATAAGGTGCTATAAAAAATTGCTACTGAAGAGTAGGATTAAAAGTTTGAAGATGTTAAAAGTCTTAGCAACATAAACAACAACCTCGGTTAAATGAAGAATTAAATAAAATAAATATATAAAATAATACCGAAAGTTTAGATAAATTTTCGATTTTTTTCTGCAAATTGGATTCGCACCGGCGATAGTCCCCTAATTCAATTACAATTTATGGCCCACGGGTTACTTTTTTAAGTATAGAAAGAAACAAAACTTGGTTGAATCTGACGAAATGGTGTACGTCACCTTTCTGACCTTTGTGACAATCTTTTACGTTTTCAGAGCTGATAGCTTTCTAATGTCCAGTATTTATACAATATATAACCCTGTGACCCAGAGTGACCAATTGTCTCAGCTACAGAGGTAAAGAGATGTACCACTCATATGTCATTGCAAGTGAGAGCGTAAATCACCTACCCAACATTGACTGGATTGTGTATGTTTTGACGTTTAGCTATTGGGAAGACTGGAACGACCAGATTGAAATGAAATAAAAACATTTATTTATTACGAGTTGATACGTATTAATTCAGTTTTTTTATCACTGAATGTTCAAAATCGGGTCATTTAATATCGGGTCATTTTAATATATCATGATTTTTTATCACAATAAATATTGTGTGTTTCAATTTAATTGACCAAAAATTAGTATTTCTTCTGATCTGGCAACAAGACGCTCTCGCGCTGGAAGAAGTTGGATATCCCTTTACCTCTGTTGGCTATATCTCGTATCTGGAATCGAATCACCGACCGATAATTTTTCTAAAATCTGCGGACTCTGTAGATGTCTACGTCATATACTATTCGATAGATACTTGCTCTGCATACGCTGCCAATATTAAGTGAAGATTTTAGTAAGTATAATAAGAATTATCCGATTTCGTCACTCTTGAAACTCGTGGATCTATTGGCAAAATACTGGGAAATTCGATTCTCAAAAGCATAAGGTGAATGGATAAGAACCTCATAAACAAACTTCCAGAGCTTGTGGTGAGTCACTATAATTTTCCTCTCCTCGACGGTGTCATTATTGACACTACTGGTCCAATTTGAGATTTTAGCTGTAAGTTAGCAAACTTATAGCAAAACCTTCCCGACCGTCGGTTCTGGCAGACCATCGTTTATGTAGCTTCATCGCAATTCTACCACGACAGTTTTTGCTTCGTCATTAGTCAGCGATTCCCAGATGTAAATCCGGTCTATGCAGATTTTGATGTTAACTTGTGTGTACACATGCATTGATATCGTTTTTATATCCAGCCTTAATTAAATGGTTCCAAAGCACTTTCAGACATATATATTACATTTTTCTAAAGCCACATCTTTGAAAAACTATGGATTTATTTTTACCAGACCTTATACGTATATAAACAGAATCTATTACAATAGATCGATATCATTTCGAAGATCACAACTTGTTAAATTAATCATCTCTTAGTAACGAAAGGTAGAATATCCGATATGTGGAGTATTAACTTATTAATCTTTGATAAAACATACGTTACTCTTGAAAACATTAGTTAATAGCACTCAATACATGGAGCTACTGAAGACAACATACAATTAGCACTCAATACATGGAGTTACTGAAGACAACATACATACAATTTTGGATCATCAAATATTTCGGTAAAAGCTCGAAATTAATTTGAACGATGGACCCATGTAAAATAAGTAATTGAACAATTAAGGCAGCAAAACGCTAAAACGGCGCCGTAAATACGATGTTGAACAAAGATGTGCAGAGCGATAAGCGACGGACAAATAATCACAACAGCAGACATAAAGCTGACCAACGCGGCACGGCAAAGCCATAAAGAAATTAACTGAATTTTTAGGAGAAACTGGAAGGCCGATATTTACATTGGACGACGACGACAGGCGGAAAGGCCACCCAAAGGAGGCGAAGCAAAAGCTAAGTGAAAATAAAAAGCACATTTGTGAACATTCGCTTCGTCCTCTCTAATGCCATCATAAAAGCGCACAAACGGCAGCTCGCAGCTAGTAAGGGGAACGCTTGAAAAGTGTATAACTCTAAGCAACAACAATGAGCAAATTAAAAACAAGCGCGCTGCTTACATAACGCTGGTGCCTGACAATTTGTGTTGCGGCACAACTTTAATATGGTCATACCATTAAGTGAGCTTTACAGAGGCAGAGAACAAATAAATAAGAGAAGAAGAAAAAAATAATAATAAAATGCGAGAAAGGCGCTAAGCGATAAAAAACAAGCAGACCAGCACTAAAGGCCAGCGTGAGTAGTAAAGAACAGTAGCGGCGAAAAAAGTAAACAAATAATGCTTATCAACATAAAGTATATTAGAAAGCTCATTAAGCTCTCGGCGAACGCGGAGACGGCGTGGTATTTTGTTGAAAGGGAGCGCTAATGTTTACATACTATACATAAATACATACTTACAAATGTATGTACATATATCTCTGCTCAGCATCTGCGATAGTGAAATTCTCACAACAGGGATGTGTGTGGCGCATTAGCATTGATGGCCCCAAACACAAGGGTCCTCTTAGTGAGTGCTACACAATAATAATATGATGCTGTAGTCAATGCTATTGTGTTTGTTTGTGTCACATGACAGTTGACCTTTAATACAGCGCGATGTTAACCAACACATAACAACACTAAACACCTAATCAAGTGACACAAAATGACAACAAGCGAGCTTAAAATGTTAATGCCACATAATGTAACTGTGATATTAGTGGTGCGCAGTTTGTAACTGAATTGGGTGGTATGCAAGGCGAGGGAAGGTCATGTATTTTCGTATTTACTTAAGCAAAATGTGTGTATAGCAATCTACTTTAGAAGGTCTTTTTGTACGTTTTGGCGTTTCAATATTTTTTTTTTTCATATTGCTATGATATCAAGAGTCAAATCAGGATCAGTGAGTTATATGACTGTTGAACCCATTACAAATTTGCTTAATTTGTTCCGTCTAATATTCGTAAATATCCGAAAGTTTGAGTTCCAAAGTCTTTTAGTACAGCTCGCGAAAAAGCGGTCAGTCAACCACCTTACAAGTTATCCCTATTCCTGTTGTCTCACTCCGTCACAAAGGTAATTTTAAGGAAACTGTCAATGAGGTGACAGAGGTTGTAACTCAAATTTATTTGATGTCTTCAATGTGGAACGCTATTTCCATATCGTGGTAAGTCACCAAAAAGTCTGGACGTATATGCAGGGCAATCAGTCTCTCCAAAATTTCCAACAGGAACGATGGGCTGCGTTAGTTCTAAAGTCCTTGGCTACGATAAGCGAGCTCTTACCAGCATTCGGGACGAGCGTAACCTTAACCTGCCACCAACCGCGATAGCTTTAGCTTTTTCTTTTTCGCTGTTTGGTGCTCCATTTGAAGTTGAGGTCTTCATTTTCCTCTGCTTCCACCAGCGGAATGCTTTCGTCCATTCGGACAAAATGACGTATCTAGCGCAGCCGCTGTCGTTTTATTCTCTGAACTATGTGAACTCGTACAGCTCATCGTTCGTCGGATTTTGCTTTTCAGTTACCAACTCAGTCCAAAGTAGTACCTTTTGGCAAGAGTGATTGGATTTAGATAGATACCACAAGGGAACCTCAACCACCCTAGGCCATGAGATTTCTACTTTTACGTGTAAGGCTTTCCATGTTGACCTGCTCATTCTACTTTCATATTATTTTCGTAAGTAATTTTTTTTTTAATTTTCCATGAATTTCATTACTTTTGTCATATTTATTACACTTTTTCACATTTTCCAATTCACTACCAACAACGCCAAGCGCGAGCGCCATAAATTCCGCTGCTTTACGAGTTTTCGTGCAAGATTCATTGTGATTTGTTTGTTGGTCAACATGAACCAATATTCATTAAATCACAGCAGCCGAAAAGGCACACAAAGAGAATGAGAATTTAGTAATTGTCAAATTCAAGCAAAAAAAAGGCGCAAAAAGTCGCCATTAAAATGTATGCATTCATTAGCATCTGCAATTGCTGTAGCTGACACAAAGGGTTCCTTCCGCATTTAATTAAAATAAATTGTTGGGGGCCACAACATCTTTTATTCTTGCTACATTTCTTTTTTTGAAGCGCGTGAACTTAATTAACTTTAAAATTAATATTGATCAGTTAGCTGTGGTTGGAGAGAACTCCAAAAATATATAAATATATATACATAATATATTAATGGTGAATGACTACGTAATTACATTACGAATTCATTAATGTACAGATAATTACAGAAAAACTTAACATTTTTCTTTCAGCACTTACCTCAAAGCTAACAATGCCGCTGTGATCCTGATCGAGTGTGTTGAAAACGTAGTGTGCATACAGGGTGGGATTGGCTGTTGTGTATAAGTTTGCAGCATAATTTTGGGCGCATGTTCCGTTGAGAGGGTTTGTACATTTTCGAAGTTATGTAAAATAAAGAAAAAATCGGTTAAACTATTTCATAAATAATACTTGATATGATTCTATTACAATCGTTAGTTGTTGTTTTAATCAATTATTCATTATCAGTATTTTAATCAATACATAAGTTAGGAAAAGCTACATTCGAGCTAAAGCCAACACTAAATGTTCTCATAAACCAAAAGCAAGGTTTAAAAAGGCCAAGATGTGTCTAAAATAGTCGGCTAAGCTATCCCTACAAAGATATTTATAGTGATTTGGCAGAAGCACGAGGTGAGTGGTCGGGACCTGGCTTATAGTCCGGACCTGGCTCAAAGTTATCATGTCCCTGTCTATGGTGAATGTTTTTCTTGGTCAAAAGTCCGCTCAACCATTTCTATGAAAGTGTCACAATACAATTATTTTGAAAATAACACCAAGTTACCGAACCAAATGGAGCATATTTGACCTAACTAAAGTGTGATGCATTTCGAGAATATATATTTTTCAAAGAAAAAAATACAGTAAATTCAAATTTATTGGATAATGTTTATTATCATTCGAAAGAATATTTTTTAGCATATATTTTTTAAAGATTTTCTCTTTCAAATGTTGGCCGCGGTTACGTCTCAGATGGTCCATCCGTTGACTTAAATGTTCGATGACTCGTTCGATCAGCTGAAATGACATGCGTGATGTTTTGCTTCTAGTCCTGAATCGAAGCGTGATTGCAAACATAGACTTTATACTTTTAATATCCTGACAGCAAAAAGTCTAACGGAGTGATATCACACGATCTTGGTGGTCAATTGACCTGCCCAAGACATGAAATTATCTTCTCACAGAAGTGTTCTCTCAATAAATCGATTGATTGATACGATGTGTGGAAATTGGTGCCGTCTTGTTGAAACGAAATGTCGCCGAGATCACGAGCATAAATTTCAGTCATCTGATAGTCGGCTATCATGGCCCGATAACGGTCGCCAGGAACGGTTACGTTCTCACCGCTATTATTTTTGACGAAATATGCACCGATTATTCCACCGGCCCACACACTATACCAAAACGTTGTTTTTTTTTTTTTGGTTGAAAGGTATTTCTTGAATCTCTTCAGGCTGCTATTCGTCCCAAATACGTGAATTTTGCTTATTTTCGTACCTATTGAGCCAGAAATGGGGCTCATCTCTTAACATAATTTGGTTCGAAAACGTCGAATCTTCATGGAACTTTTCAAGAAGCCATAGAGCGTATTTTGTACGCTTTCAATTTAACTTCTATTCGGTCGAATATTATCCAATAATGATTGCGGAATCTCAAGATGGGTAATGGTGTTGCGAATAGCATGCTCAGTAGGCCGATTATGTTGACCATAAGTTGTTGACAATTTGTAAAAGTCTTTCCATGATGAAATGTCAAACAATACTGAATAAAAATAAAATGAGCACGACTGAGCGTGATCTATCAAAAAAGGCGATTGACAAGAGTACCCGTTATAAGATAATTTCTGAATTAATCGATTTAGCAGCTTTGAACAGTATATAATTAGATGCATTTGATGAGCAATGTTCGTGGCGAAAATTATTATAATTGCACTCGGTAGGAAAGAGCCTCCTTTTGAAATTTTAAGCTCAGATGTATAGCCATAATATTTGACTAATTTTTTATAAATTTTACTTTTTCAAAAATATTTCCTGAAGTGTTTAAATAAAAAAAAGTTAAAATTTATATAAATAATTTTAATTATGAATAATATTTCTTAAACCAATTTGGTTTGATATATTTACATGTTGTTTTAAGCAAAAGCAACGCACTTAATGGAATTATATTCTTATCTTTGGTTTACTGCTAACCATTAGTTAATAGTTTTCACAGTTGTCAACTGTCGGCGCTAAATTTATTTGCTTAGAGCAGAAACTATCTGCAACTGTCGCTGTCACTGTCATTGCAAGGAAAAGTCCGCCTTATATTGCCGTCATTTATAAAAGAGAATCTATGCAAATTACAAAGTAAACTAAAGCCATTTAAAAATAAAAACTTGCAGTTTTTGAATGCGAGCACAAAAAATCTCAGATTTCATTCTTTCTCTACTTTTGTCTTCGCTTTTTCTGCATTTCGTCTTTGGAAAATGTAATAGCAGTGTAACAACATTCGGTTTTGCTTTCACTTTTTCCCTTTGCTTCCATATCTTGCACTGCCATTACAGATTTATTGAGTTTGTTCGCCGAGTTTTTATTTTTGCACTCAAATGTAGTTACTTTTGAAATTATGCCGTCGAAAGCTGACTGCCTTCAGTTTGGAATCCTCACACGTTTCAATTTTAAACACAAAAACATGTTGCTGGCACTTACTGGCATATTCACATACATATAGGAATGTGTGTAATATGTGGCGAGTGAAGCCTCTATCTCGTCGCCTTAACTTTATTATGCAGAACCACCTACATCTGCACCGATGAAAAAAGAAGGTCAATTAAGGTTGTACGCACATTCGTTTTTCCTTGCATTTTTTAGAATACACCACAGCATTGATGGCTGTTAAGCCAACTCTATGTCGGTTTCTGCCTCCCCTGTCTCCGCGTTCTGCAGTCTGCTTTTCATTCGTATCTTTATATGTGTGTGTGGTGTTAAGTGTTTTATGTGCATATGTTTTTATGCATTTATTTCTCTTTTAATTTTCCACTGTTTACCAAATTGCATCAAAGTGATTTATGACTGCTTTTCAGCGTATGTGCTTACAGACAAATGTACATATTTATGTAAGAAAAATACATATAAAGCGAGAAACGCAATTCAAATGCGTTGCTTTATATGGCAACATTAAATATTTTCACGAATGTGGTGTAAACGATTGTGTTTTAAGTGCAGCTAAAATTGAATTTAATATTCTTCTTTATAACGGGATTCTGTAAAACTATTTGTCACAATTTTTCTTTTATTTTAACTATTAATTGTATATTTTTAAAATCTAATAGCTTTTACATCCACTGTCTAACTATTCAAATAATTACGAAAAATATATAAAAAAGTAGAATTTTTGTAATTTACCTCTGAGAATTCAAAACTGCACAAGAACTTATCACGGTGCTTCTAACGCTAATATTTTGCTTTGTAAGTGACTCCATGGGAATCACAATGTCACAGAGAAAATTAACTAATGTGTCGTATCACAGATAGATCTGACAACCGATTTTTTTCTATTTTTATTAAATTGAGTTTAGAACTCTGTCAGAGCAGAGTAGTATAAGAAACAAGTTAGGAAAGGCTAAGTTCGGGTGCAACCGAACATTTTATACTCTTGCAATTTATTGAAATTGCAATTTATTTATACTTAGACACTGAGTTCTTCATGTTCGATATCCGGGGCCTTGAAAAGTTATAGTCCGATTTTGAAAATGTTTCTATAAGTGAAGCCACTGATCGTAATAGTATTTGTGTAAAGTTTTATTCCGCTATCTTCTTTGTTTTTTATGTATACAATATAAATTGAAGGTATAAGATGGAATTCAAATTTGAGTTATATGGAATGTCGTGGTGGTGAACCGATTTCATCCATCCACACGTGTCATCAGGGTGTCAAGAAAATATTATATACCGAATTTCATTGAAATCTGTTGAGTAGTTCCTGAGATATGGTTTTTGACCCATAAGTAGACGATGCCACGCCCATTTTCCATTTTGTAAAAAAATCTGAGTGCAGGTTCCTTCTGTTATTTCTTCTGTAAAATTTAGTATTTCTGACGTTTTTCGTTAGTGAGTTAACGCACTTTTAGTAATTTTCAACCTAACCTTTGTATGGGAGGTGGACGTGGTTATTATCCGATTTCGACTCTTTTCGTGGTGTGTGGTGGGGTACGTAAAAGAATTGACTGCAGAAAATTTGGTTTATATAGGTTTATAAAAAAATTACATCCAAATATGCCCCTTCATAGTGCGATCCTTCATACCAAATTTTACTTTTATAACTTTATTTATGGCTTAGTTATGACACTCTATGTATTTTCGGTTTTCGCCATTTTGTGGGCGTGGCAGTGGTCCGATTTTGCTCATTTTCGAAAGCATTCCTATGGTGCCAAGAAATAAGTGTGCCAAGTTTCATCAAGATATCTTAATTTTTACTCAAGTTACAGCTTGCACAGACGGACGGACGGACATACATCCGGATTTCACAAAGATTGACACAAACAACCGTAATGTGAACAAAACTATAATACTCTCTTTAGCAACTTTGCTGCGAGAGTATAAAAATAACCGAGGGTGGTTCGATAAGTACTGAATCGACAAACGAAAAATTAACATTTTGGCAAAGTGCCAAGTTATTTCAAATTAGCTTTATATACCAGCTTCTGCTATGGATCATGATTGAAGAGTCCACGATTTCAACTTTTCCTATGTCTCTGGTGTGTATCGTTGAGTCCATATATCATCAACCGCTACGAACGATGCAGAAGCTCATTCGAATTGTACTTAAAAATCATCAAACTCTAGTGTGAAGGGATCTTACGGTTGCTTTAGTTGTTCAAAGTATTTAATGCATGAGATAATCTATGTGGCTTAAGAGCTGTCGTGAACTCGTTGAATTTAATTTTAACCGTTCCCATTGATGAGTCACCGTATAAAACTCAAAACTCTCTTTGATTTCATTGCGATTCCCTTCCAAAAACAGGATTTAATTACGTCAAATCAAAACAAAAATACTGATAACATAGAGAATGTACTACAGATAGTACATAAAGTGGTGCAAATCGGACAGTGAAACGAAATATTTATTAGACCGCTTTCGTACAATGACCAATATTATATTTCTTTGTATGTATTATCTCAATATACGAGGACTAAAAATACTCCAGCGCTTAAAAATAAAATAAAAGTAGAAAATAATAGAAAAATACGGGCTGCTAAACTAGGATAAAAGCTTTTGTATGGAATATGGCGTGTTATATCGTATGAGTTACATGAGTTTCGATATCGTTAAAAAGAATATCGACAATGGAGACTTTCAAAGTAAAACCAAACGATTGGATAATAAGAGAGTTAAGCACTCTTAATCAAATATGTCCATATATCCGGTAGAAGAGGAGATATAAAATTTTACAAAGAAACTTTATTGATTGAAGCATGATTTCATCAAAAGTGGCTAGTGGAGTCAATAGTATACCTCATACAAATAATTATATGTGCATGAGCTTTTTGGTAAAAAAACTAAAAGATTAAAGAATTTCAAACTGTTTCTGAGAATGCAGGTTTGTTATTACTATTATATACGATATAAAAACAGAAATTCAAAAATTAATTTTTTTTTTTAAGTATAAAATATAATTTAAGTTTATGGTAAATATTTATATGTGCATTTTACTATTTTTACCAGTAAATGCTATACATTTGAGTTTAACTGAAAGAAATGTTTATTTTAATAGTCAGTAGCATTGTCCTTATATTTTGAAACTAAATTAAGCCGTTCTGTAAATATTGGCAAATTCTTGCTTTATGTCTAATTTAAGGTGACGTACTGTCTCAAACTGCTTTCCGTTTTGGAAAACAGTAGCAGAGAGGATACCCAGAGATCATCAATAGGATTTAGGTTCGAATTCAATGCTGCATATTGAAATTTTCCGGTCGTTAAAGATGTTCTTCGTGTGGATTAAAGCGTTATCCTGCTGATATGTCCTGTTGTATGCCATAAATATTTCCAGCAAATTTTATTAACGCGCTGCCCAAAAGATCTACATTAATATTAGCATTGATTTGAATGGATATATAACATGAAGATGTCTTTCCACTGCAGCAAAATGCAGCCCATTCCAAAACATCGCTCTCCAATATTTCTTGCAATGATCTGGGCCGTACAAATTTAATTTGTTTATTGTTTTTGAATGCTTAAAATATGTAAAATCTAATTCTAATTTTGATTACTATTTGTATTCACCTTGCCACCATTAAAATCGTCTGCATATTCAAAGAACCTTCTTCGTGCAGTGTAAAGCATAATTTTTGCTAATGTTAATAATACACAAAAATGATTGATTTTTGGAAAACTGAAAATGTCTTAATGAACCTAAGAACCTAAGAATTTCCGTAAACTTTCTAATACATGTTGTTGTATGTGCACTACTGCAGTTTCGACCATTCGTTCTACATACTTTAGCACGTGCCAACATGCGAGGCCGCATATAAAATCTGCGTATGGCGCGTTCTATATAGATTACGTATCTTTAAAATCCCCTTTTTAATAAAAGCACCAGATTTCACTTTCCGATGCGTGTCGACCTTTTTTCGAGCACCCACTGTCCACTCTGTCAAACACATTTGCTTGCCAATATTCGCATGAACATGCGTTAAGCCTCCTAAGTAGGCAACATATTTCGCAGGCTGCCAACTTATTAAATACGTGTTCATACAACCATTTACACTTACTCATACACACACACGTTGGTTTGCAAGCCACATTTTGCCTGTTGTTTGCTTGTTTGATAACATTATTTTCTTGTTCAGCATGTTCGAGGTATTTTTACCTAAACCAACAAACAAACGCCAACGTGAGTAATCACACATGTTCGTACGCTTGGCCGCTACGTACGCTTTGCCTGTGAGTGTATGTGTGTATGCGAGTGAGAGTCTACAAATAAGCTTTGACCTTAACGTGCTTATTTACTTGCACTTGGCAATGGTTGCTACTCATCAACGCGCAGCATTTCGAGGGCGTGTTGCCAGCCGAAGGCAATGAAATGAAAATGAAATTCTGTATAAAAGTGCCCATTAAAGCAAAGTAATGCAAATGCTGAGGGAATGGTGAAAATTCAAACGTAGAAAATGCACATCATCACTTATTTTAAGTAGGATTTATTGCGTAGCCTACATTTGGGCGCATAAGCTTGTAATTGAGTAACGCTACGCCAATGTGAGGCAAACTGCTTAAGCCCACATATGCATATGTATTTACATGTATCACACACACTTATGCATTTCTGCAGTACTTAATGCTCAGGTATGCCTGTAAATGTGTGGGGATTACATGCAATCCATGTACTACACGTGTGTGTGTGTGTGGGCAGGTGAAGAATTGCTACGACCAAAGTACAGCTACATAATTTATGTATGCATTAAATTGCTGTAATAGAAAGTCAGCAAGGCAAGATATTACTCATTTTGCCTCCATCGCTGTTCACAGTAGTTATATCCTCAGTGCGTACTTTACTTCTAATATAATTTCATATACCATATATCTGTTAGTAGTCATCTCAATCTCAATAAGTGAATATATTAAAGTGTTTTTTGCTGCTTGAAGATAAGTGGTATACTATATTTCATTTACAGAAAAGAAAAACAATTATGTTCATGTCTATGTCCGAAAACACGTTCTTAGCGAAAATGTTATGAAAATTACGAAAAATATAAATCCAGGTTATTATTTAAAAAAATGGTATTTTGTTTAGTATTTAGTAATGTATCCATTTGCAAGCAATGATAAACTAACATTATTTAGCGTATATGAAGGTTAGAGACCGTACAGATTTCTTTATTATTATGCAAGTATCAAATCTTTATCTAATATTATAAGCCTTATCTAATTTTAATAGAATAATGTCAGTAGAAACTTTCTGCCGAAACGATCTGGATTTGAGAACCTTATATTCTATATGTATGACCTACATATGAAAATCGTGAAAGATCACACCACAAACACAATGAATCTATTACTGTCTTAAAGTACTAAAGAAAGTAAAGTAACTAGAATACTCACGACACGTAATGATATTTCATACAATTAATTTCAAGTTATTGGTCTCGAAGTGAATTTAGCTCTGCTCTTTTTACATAAAGAAAAAATAGAATTTCGTTGTCTTGTTTGCAACTCCTAAAACTAAACGAATTAGATATGTACTTATATCGAAATAATCAGGATGATGAAACAAGTTCGAATTCGAACAGAAATTAAAATATCTTAATAAATGGTATAAGTTATAATCACAAGGAGTGGTGGTCACGCCCTTAATAAATTATACAGATATTAAATTATTGATATTAAAACTCCAAATGGGTATGGTATCGCACACTTTAAGGTAAGAATCGTTTATCAAAAACCAATGGATCAATTTTGGTGCATATCTTTTCTCTAACATCCTGATGTTACGGATTAAAAGTGGGTGAAAACGGTTTACAACCACGCTTACTTTTTTATACCACAATTTTGAAATCCATATAAGTTACTCAACTTGCATTATATCAAGCAAGAAACAATGATGATATCGGAACAAACTTTTGCAGAAATAGTTTATTTGTAGTGTGACAGCGTCCGTCTAAAAATCGCTAAAATCGGACTATAACATTTCAGAGCCCAAAATACCGAACTTGAGGTCCTCAGCGGATATGCATGATTTTTTACCGAATCGTTAAATCTCCCAGATAATTTATGGACATTCAGAGGTACTCGTTTTCAACTAATTATATACCTCTGTGTCGAAAAAATGGTAAAATCTGGTAATTTATCTCCTATATCCCATTTCTTTAACATTAAGATTTGTTCACTTCCGGTGGCAATTGTGCCGTGTTTATCTATACATTATAATACCTTAACAAAATTAAGTTAATGTACAATATTTTATATAGTGTAGCTTGGTGGCAAGGATGGGTGAAACCGATCTAGTAACTACTACATATACCATATATATTGATTTTCGTTATTCTAATGGACTTTATGTTGTGTTAACAAATTTTCGGGAAAACGAGTTCTCATACCTTTTCTAAAATTTGTTGTTAAGCTTTATGTCTATGTATATTTCGTCCATATATTTATTGATATTGAAATTATCTTTTGTATAGCTAATAGTCTAATGATATGGAAAGGGTGGGCCAATAATATATTAAGTAATAATCTTCATAATTATATTTGAAGATGTGCCCATCTTTATACATGATTTCATGCAATATACTCCATTCACAATGCGAAATATCACTACATTATATATTATATATTCAGTTAAAAAAAAGTTCTAATCTGTGACCTCCCTTATGCTAATGATTTTCGTAAAATTTTGCATCTGTATTAGTTAAGTGTCCTGCTATCCTTGCTCAGCTTTCGCTTCTTCTAATCTCTGGCCTTGCTCTCAACTTTCTTAATTTTATTCTGTTACTTAGTTGCAGTCGCTGTTACAACTAAGACTGTTTTGACTTTGCATTTACTCTGTTATTGAAGATATGAAATTATTTGATTTGGCCAGTTGTGGATTTGATTGTGGTGTGCCGC
Organism: Zeugodacus cucurbitae; assembly: GCF_028554725.1. Taxonomy (NCBI): domain Eukaryota; kingdom Metazoa; phylum Arthropoda; class Insecta; order Diptera; family Tephritidae; genus Zeugodacus; species Zeugodacus cucurbitae. Next base: position 32,754,261 of record NC_071670.1, read on the forward strand.
AACATTTCGTATTCAGTCAAATCAAATTTTAGTGTTTTTAGGTTAAATGAGATAAATTTTAAGTGAACTACAGTTTGCAACTGCAGTGATGTCTGTTTTGTTGGTCTAGGAATATTTTCTCATACTTATTTTAGTTCTACGAATTTCCTTAACACTTGACATTGTGACAGTTTCGTTAAAATCATATTAAAGTTTAAGGTCTACTAAGTATTTAGTTGTTATTGAAATCGAGTCTAGGAAGAAGTAAGAGTTTATCATTTAGAACCTATTAAATTTGAGTAAAATTCTTCCATTGTCTACCAGAAAATGCTCCTATAAAATCTCGTAATCTAGTACTATCGCTATCAAAGATATTCTCATTACAGGAATTAGAATAACCAGTTAACTGATTCACTAGTTTAGCCCTCATTTCATAGCTTGGAGTCCTGGAAAACTATATTTCAAGTTATTGAGAAGTGCAAATTTTATAAATTGGTCAGCATATGAATTGAAATTAAAGCTATGGTCCAATATAATCCATTCCCATAACGCAAGTAAAGTGACCAATCTGACATTATTATATTAGGATTCTTTATACATGTAGTATGTATCCATTGACTGTCTCTTATATACATATGTAAGTCGATATCTATCTTGAATAGGGGTAAATGTCGAAAAAGACCGTTAGTTAAAATACCGTTAATGTAGGATTCCTCATAATTTTTCTCTCTCCTTCATAAGCAGAAGCACCCAGAGAAAAGGCCGCGACTCTCAGGCCGGTAGGACCAGAGCCTTTAATTGCAGTTCGTCGAAATGTTCTAAGAAGCCGGCTACAAGAAGAGGAATGGGCAATTAAGAAACGCTGGCAGCGTTTGCAGAGACTTCGCCACTCCAAACTTTTTTTCGATGGATATAAACAGAAAAGATGTAAGCAATTAATAGCGCTACCTAGAAACAAACTGAGACAACTAGAGGCACTTTACACCGGAGATTGCTCCACAGATTAGTATCTACATTAACTAGGGAACGGTTAATGGTTATGGTTGCACTATTTACAAAATACCGGTGAATGGAGATATCACAAACAAATTGTTGAAACGAAAAGAATAAGCGAAAGCTGCTCCTCATTAATAGCAAGGTGTTAGCAAACAATATATACTGTACCGCACGAACCTCCCTGCGGGAAAAACTGCGAGTAGATTAGTTTGAATGTGTCCTCCTTGACGACACCCGTCGGACACTCAGCCTTAAAACCGCGATAAATTCGTTTGATTTCATCCTCCGTGAAGCGCGTGGTACGACTGAGGGCACTTAAGGAATCGGGACGATAACGTGCGGGCGTCTCAAATTCCTCCAATTCCGAATCTGCAAGAAGAACAAAGAAACAAGTCTGTGAGATAAGCATGTAATAAGGAATAAATAATAAGGAATTCAACTGCATTCAAGGATAAAGTTAAATTAAAAACTTTGGTTTTTCACTTGCGTGTGCGGCTGTCGCCTCAGTATTTTGTGTCTTTAGGTGGTTTAAGGGATCGCCTAAAAGCACACACGCGTTTAATTTTTAACTTGTTCAACTTAATTTTTTTCCATTTTCACAAGTATTCCACCCAAGTGGGGGAGGGACACTTGCGGTATATATTCGCGCAGTGTTTGTCGCGTCAGTGCTTCTCAAAGGCTTACAATGTCAATAGTCTTTGCGTGGGGCTTGTGTGTATATAAGCGTGGTATTTTGTGATAGTGACTGTGTTGTGGAAAGTCTTAAAGTGGCATGCCAACTTGCTGTCAAATGCTGGCACTTGTGTAAATACATACATACATATGTTGTATATGTATAGAAATAAATGCAGACACATAAAAACTGTGTCTTTTCGGTTGTCATTTGGAGCGTTCGCTTTATTTGCTTCTTCGCTCACACGTTTCTCTTTTTGTTCAATTCTCTCTTGTTTTCCAACATTTTACTTATTTTATCTCCATTTTGATTCCTTTGTTCTTAAGGGTATAAGAAAGAAAATCAACAATTGTCATGTGTGTTCTTCCAACCTCGTCCCACAATATTTACGCTTCACTGATTCCATTGTATTAGATTTTTACCTTTTTTAGGTTTCGCACTTTATGCACTCATATATGTACATACATACGTACAAAGTGTGTATGTATGAAGTGCGCTAAAGACGCCTTATGGCAAATGCGCAGTATCCTTGAGATCTTAAGACGAAGTCTTTGGGTACTCCAAGGGTTGTGGAAAATAAGTAAATAGTGGCGGGTTAAATCTGGTTATTTAGTCTTTGATTGCGCATTTTTTGTGATAACCTAAGGAAAGTCTTCAAGGAAACTTAAATTTCGTAAAATATCTTCTACTTGATTTCTTGAGTTTTTAGTAGTAATGAGACGAACACTAAGAACTTGAAAATGAATTTGGTTACTGTTGTACAATTAATTTAATTAATGAATATTTAAAGTAATCTATACTACTATTATAAAGAGAAAAGATTTATGTATGTATGTTTGTAATTAATAAACTCAAAACTACTGTGTCTATTTCAAAAATTCTTTCACCATTGGAAAGATACATTCACCCTGAGTAACATAGGCTATATTTTTTGCAAGAATTTCAACTTTCTGGAAATAGTTAGTTTAATAGATGGTAAATAGCGTAAGAGTAAAGAGCGCGCGGAGCTGCTTGCTTGAGAGTAAGGTACGGAGAGTGTGCAGCGGCCTGAAGAACAAAATATTATAAACATACAAGTTCCCAACGCCTTCATAATCAGAGAGAAAGATAACGGACATTAAAGACTAGAGGTCGTAATCAAGTTTTCGCTGATTGCAAATAAAATAAAATTTCATGTTCGAATTTTCTAGCTAATAATTCAACACTCCGGTTTTTTCGAGAGATTGAGATAAATGCGAATTTCGAAATTAGCCTCCAAAATCCAAATTTTTCGTTTCGAAGTTCGAAAAAGGATTTTTTAAATATTTATTATTAACTACAGGATATAGTTACTAAAAAAACAAGTAAGGAAGGGCTAAGTTAGGGTGTAACCGAACATTTTATACTCTCGCAATTTATTTATTTAACTTAATTAATATTATACTCGTATAATACACAATTTGGCCCAGATATTCGTCGTATATAGTCCATTGAAAGTTGGAAACCCTAATATTAGGTTAGAAGCACCGAGGTCCTCATGTTCGATATATGGGGCCTTGAAAATCTATGATCCGATTTCGGCGATTTTTAGAATGGGGCTGTCACACTATAAACGTAGTATTTGTGCAAAGTTCTGCACCGATATCTTCACTAGTGCTTACTTTATATATTGTAAAATAAGCGATTCAGATCGTCTTCTAAGTTCTGGTATATAGGAAGTAGGCGTGGTTGTGAAGCTATTACAAACCAAGTTTCATTGAAATCGGTCGAGTAGTTCCTGAGATATGGTTTTTGACCCATAAGTGGGAGATGACACGCCCATTTTTCATTTTGTAAAAAAATCTGATTGCAGCTTTCATCTGCCATTTCTTATGTAAAATTTAGTGTTTCTGACGTGTTTGGTTAGTGAGTTAACCCACTTTTAGTAATTTTCAACTTAACCTTTGTATGGGAGGTGGGCGTGGTTATTATCCGATTTCAACTATTTTCTTGGTGTGTGGTGGGGTACGTAAGAGAATCGACTGCAGAAAGTTTGGCTTATATAGCTTCATTGGTTTGCGAGATATATACAAATAACCGATTTGGGGGGCAAAATCTATATATTCTTTTAATTCAATGGCTTATGACCCAATCTGCTGGAAAAAATTAGTCTGGTCCAATACCCAGCCGAGTGTTGTACAACGATAATATTACGAAAAAAATTACCAAGCAATTCAACAACAGTAACATCATTGCTCTACGATACGAATCTCATTTACGGATATTTTCCTAGTCCATAGAAAAAGGTCGCATATCATCACGATAAATAAAACTAGTAAATACTTAACTCAGGCATTTTCATTCAGACCAATACGTGTCCTACTCCGTTGGTCTAAAATATTGATAACAAGTAAGGAAAGGCTAAGTTCGGGTGTAACCGAACATTTTATACACTCGCAATTTATTGAAGAAATTTTATTAAGATAACGCACAAATTTACCCATAAATTCGGCATACAGTTTAATAGAATAACGAAAGTCATATACGGATATGAGGGCTGAGGTAATTCCTGAACCGATTTCATTCAATTTCACCAGCAAGGTACACTATATCCAATACTATACGCTCACTTAATTTTGCTAAAATATATCACATATTAACCAATAAGTAATAAAGCCCAACGAATTTTTGAAAAAGCTCTAACTAGGTATATGGGAGCTAGGAGATGTTGCGACCCGATTTTAATAATTTTTGGAACAGAGACAGACTATTGGAAGAAAACAATTTTCTCTGAATTACATTAAATTATCTGAGAGATTTACCCATATTTTCGGATAAAATTTAACCTTAGGCGCTGAGTTCAACATGTTCGATATCTGGGGCCTTGAAAAGTTATAGTCCGTTTTCGACAATTTTTTCACAAGTGATGCCGAGGATCATATACTGTATTTTTGTAAAGTTTTATTTCGCTATCATCATTGGTTCCTAATGTATATATTATAAAGTGAAGGATTCAGATGGAATTCAAAATTGAGTTATAAAGAAAGTAGTCGTGGTTGTAAACCGATTTCGGCCATTTTCCACACATGTCATCAGGGTGTCAATAAAATATTATATACCGAATTTCATTGAAATCTGTAGAGTAGTTCCTGAAATATGGTTTTTGACCCATAAGTGGGCGATGCCACGCCCATTTTCCATTTTGTAAAAAGATCTGAGTGCAGCTTCCTTCTGCTATCATTTCTGTGAAGTTTTGTGTTTCTGACGTTTCTTGTTAGTGAGTTAACGCACTTTTAGTCATTTTCAACCTAACCTTTGTATGGGAGGTGGGCGTGGTTATTATCCGATTTCTTTCATTTTTGGACTGTATAAGGAAACGACTAAAAGAAACGACTGCAGAAAGTTTGGTTTATATAGCTTTATTGGTTTGCAAGATATATACAAAAAACATATTTGGGGGCGGGGTCACGCCAACTTTTCCAAAAAAAACTACATGCAAATATGCCCCTTTATAGTGCGATCCTTCAAACCAAATTTTATTTGCATAGCTTTATTTATGGCTTAGTTATGACACTTTATGTGTTTTTGGTTATCGCCATTTTGTGGGCGTGGCAGTGGTCCGATTCCGCCCATACTTAACCTTCTTATGGTGCCAAGGAACACGTGTTCCAAGTTTCATAAAGATATCTCAATTTTTACTCAAGTTACAGCTTGCACGGACGGACAGACGGACAGACGGACGGACGGACAGACAGACATCCGATTTGAACTTTACCCGTCACCCTGATCACTTTGCTATATATAACCCTATATCTAACTCGTTTAGTTTTAGGACTTACAAACAACCGTTATGTGGACAAAACTATAATACTCTCTTTAGCAACTTTTGTTGCGAGAGTATAAAAAGATGACATCTTCATTTCAGGAAAACTACAAATGTATATAATACCAACGCACAAATTTGGGTTTCATGCAAACATGGCGCATTACCAAGTTAAAGCTAAAGTTATCTAAACCTATATTAATACTATTTAGATGTAGTCCAAGGATGTTCGTAGAAGATGTATCCCTGCTGATGGGTTCATTCTCTGGAAGCAAGTATGGCAAGGAAAGATAAAGAAATAAAATCCAAATTCATTTCCAATCTTCCGCCAATTTTAAGATTATGCTGAATATTGTAGAAGCTAAATAATTTACAATATGTTTTGTACTCCTCAAAATATTTCATTATTTTAAAATTTGGCGCTCATAATTCATTCAAAGTTCATAAGCAAGGTCAAGTGTCTCGCTAAAATATATATGAATACCAAAAAATCATACAACATTATTAAAATACAGTTGTTTCGCACTGCTTTAATATATGCATTCGAACTTTTTTGTTTACTTTCTACACTCGTCTTTCTTATCTCTTTTAGCCAGTGCAGTTAATTAAAAGTTTTCTCCCATACAATATACTTCCATTGAAGGTTTCTTTATTTTTCTCCGTCCTTTTATCTAGTACAAAGTAGTTGGTTTTATGATATGCAACTATTCCATGGAGGGAAGCACTTCAAAGAAGGGAGAATGAATGCCAATATGCTCGTTTTGGGTCAAGTAAGTGAGCTTTAATATGCTGCAAAATTTAATGAGAAGCGAAAAATTGTATTTTGACTCAAGTTCATAGGTCGTTTAATCCTACCGAGAAACGTGAAATAAAATTATCTTAACAATTTTGAAATTTAAATTCTAATCACTTTATTCCGATTAACTGCACTGACATCTTACGCTTCTAATATTAACAGTTATAAAACTTCTGCGCATACGTTGCAAGCCACACACACATACACACAAGTACACTTGTACACTGTATTAACATTTATACGCACTCAAAGCATAAAAGATAAAAACATAAATAATGAAAAACAAGTTGAACGCAATGCAATGAGGATAATAAGCGCGCAATAAAGTATAACAGGCCAACAACGGTCCGAAAGGAAAAATTCGCAAAAACTTGTAACGGGAAAAAATAGGTTAAAAATAGTGATCGTTTTTGTGCATCCTAAAGTTCAAAGCAATTGTGGCAGTGTGCAGTGAATAGTTGAAGCGAAAAATGATAAATATAAAGCGTGTAGCGCGATAGTGCCTGATATGCGCTTTTTCCTCACTTTCTAAGTAAATATTTTATAACCCCTCATCGACTTAGTGAACTGTGCGCATGAAGGGCAACTATATACATAAGTATATCAATATATATTACTGACTGGAATTTATTGTATGATTTTTTTGCGTTGAAAGTTTTTAAAAGAAAAAATTATTTGATTGACAGTGAAATATTAAGTGGAAAGGAGAAAAAATATAATTGAAATATGTATTAAGTACATAAATATATATGTAATTAAATCATATAGTATATATGGAAGGGAACATAGCTAGCTAAAGAACATCGACAAGAGACGCAGACAGAATAAAAGTGTCCTGAAAACCGAACAGATTGACCGAGGTTATTAATATCCAATAGATAAAATCTATCTATACAAAAATTTAAAAAAACTTTGAATACTATAAAATATTTGTTTGCTCAATAGCTAGCAGATGCGTTAAAAATGGGAAAGTAATAATTTTAAAACAAATTTAATTTTGATTAGCGACAAATTTAGTCGAGAAACATTCAAAATTGAAATATAACAAGTAAGGCTATGGCTAAGTTCGGGTGTAACCTTAGGCACTGAGTTCTTCATGTTTGATATCAGGGGCCTTGAAGAGTCATGGTCCGATTTGGACAATTTTTTCACAAGTGATGTCACAGCTCAAATACAGTATTTGTGTAAAGTTTTATTTCGCTATCTTTATCGGTTCCTTATGTAAACATTATAAAGTGAAAGAATCAGAAGGATTCAAAATTGAGTTATATGGAAAGTAGGCGTAGTTGTGAACCGATTTCGCCCATATTCCACCATCATCAGGGTGTCAAGAACGTGTTATATACCGAATTTCATTGAAATCGGTAAAGTGGTTCTTGAGATACGGTTTTAGACCCATAAGTGGGCGACGCCAAGCCCATTTTTTTTGTAAAAAAATCTCAGTGCAGCTTCCTTCTGCCATTTCTTATGTAAAATTTGGTGTTTCTGACGTTTCTCGTTAGTGAGTTAACGTACTTTTAGTCATTTTCAACCTAACCTTTGTATGGGAGGTGGGCGTGGTTATTATTACTTTTCTAAAAAAATTACATTCAAACGTGCCCCTCCCTAATGCGATCCTATGTTCCAAATTTTATTTTCATAACTTTATTTATGGCTTAGTTATAGCTCTTTATGTGTTTTTGGTTATCGCCATTATGTGGGCGTGGCAGTGGTCCGATTCCGCCCATCTTCGAACTTAACCTTCTTATGGTGCCAAGGAACACGTGTTCCAAGTTTCATTAAGATATCTAAATTTTTACTCAAGTCACAGCTTGCACGGACGGACAGACGGACGGACGGACAGACAGACATCCGGATTTGAACTTTACTCGTCACTTTGGTATATATAACCTTATATCTAACTCGTTTAGTTTTAGGACTTACAAGCAACCGTTATGTGGACAAAACTATAATACTCTCTTAGCAACTTTTGTTGCGAGAGTATAAAAATCCTCGTTCTGGCACTTCTCTCTCTCTAGTAACTATATTATAATATATTCATACTAGCTGACCCGGCGAACTTCGCCCCGCCCAAATTTTATTTGAAATAGTTAAAACGCTTTTTGAACTCCGTTCAAGGCCATTTATTTGAATGGAATGTTAATATATTCAGGGAATAACGTCTCTGATCAATTTAAATATTTTTGGCGAAGTTCGTTCTTTGTTTTGTTGTGTAGCGTGTAAACAAATAAAGAAGATGGCTCTCCAACACGCTAACATGACACATACATACCTATGTATGTACATATGAAACTGTAAAATTTTGAACTTAAACGATAAATCGGTTTGAATCATTCGAATTCTCAGAATGAACATTTCCTCACTTTTAGAGTTGCTGTGTTGTAGTAAACTATTCACTACAGTGAAATTATTATTTATGAATAAAGACGGAAACCTTAGTATATATCCGGTATAAAAATCCACGGGATTGAGATTTGAACTTGAGGTCAAAATTTTTAAAATTATTGATGAAAATTTTCGTAGAGTTGATAATAAGCACAAATTTTCATAAAATAGTTAATTTTTGATTTTATATTCAAGTTTTTAACAAATAAGTTAATTACAAAATTGTTAGTTGATAACATGTAACATTTAATTTGGGAGGCTTAAGCAATGCTTAAATAACAGCTGATTTTTGTTTTGAATTTGCTTTGAATTTTCAGCGACATCTTTCGTAGCGTAGGGCAAGTGTCCGTTCGTTTGCACTCAATAACAGCTTATACTTTTCCTTCAGTTCCCATAGGTGCTCCGACTCGCTAGTGATGAAATTTGGGGTTCTTTTGTTGTTTTCATCAATTTTTGATATAATTTTCATCGCAAATTTATTTATTATCTGTTATAATTAAAATACTTCAAACATATTTTTATGAATGACATTTGTAAAACATATGTTGCCCATAACGTTGCCATATATCATAATAAAATTTTATAGAAATTAAGCATTGACTGTGATACGCAAACGACTACTCAGTTTGCAACAATACTTAGCTAAGATTTTATTTAGGCACAACTTAAGTATGGACTGTGAAACCGGGCATTAGTCATACAAAATTCTATACCTAAATGCAAATAAATGAATTTTTTTTTTGCATTTAGGAAATACATGCGATTTCCTAAATTCCTCTGAAATCTCCCAAATTCGAGGAAGATTTACTGGAAAAGAGTGGCAGCATTGCTTATTTGTCTGACCATACATATGTACATAACTTTATTTATTTCACGGATTGTATGTGATTTTTTCTTAAATTTAGAATATTGGAAGTCATAGATTCGTATAACTTTACCACAAATAATATAAACTTCAAACAACGCATTTTCATTTAATGTTTTTAGCAAGTGGCAGCTTTTGTTATGACAGCCTAAAGCCATGAAAATTTAGAAAGAAATGTAGCGCCATCTACTGTAACATACCGCACTTAGCGCCACCAACTGGTGGATAGCTCTTTGCTAATAATAAACAAATAGTTTGCAATAAATAAATAATGCGACTATAAAGAGAGTTATAAACTATCCTATCTTTCAAGTTGGACCAAACTGCACACAGTGTTAAATATTTCATTAAAATCGGTTCAGTAGTTTAGGAGTCCATCGAAAACAAACAACGTGACACGGGATTTTTATATATTAAGATTTAATATCAATTTAAACATTTAACAAATATTGGATACTCTACAGGTTTATGTGCTTATGTCACACTAAACATATTAAAAGTATAATATAATAGAATACTCCTTGCTGTTTACTGGGTCAGAAGTGACACCTGTAGACATCTGGCGGGGATAACTAATTAAATGACGATTGATCAGTTTTCGACCGGAGAGGAAAAATGATTAAATTACTAAAATGGCTATTAAAAATAAGGGTTGATCGTAGAAGGGTGAAAATTGAGGATTGTATGTATTTTTGTGTGTTGTATCATAACAAAAGAGAAATTAAAAATTTTGTCTAAAAAATAAATATAAAAATTTAGGGGTGGACTACCCCTAACATTTAGGGGGATGAAAAATAGATGTTGGCCGATTCTCATAGATTCCGGATAAGCACAAAAAATTTCATCAAAATCGGTCAAGCCGTTTCGGAGGAGTATGGCAACGAAAACTGTGACACGAGAATTTTATATATTAGATATGAAGGGGTTTTCAAAAAATCTCTTCTCGTTTGTGACTTGAAGTACACTTAGATTCCTAAAAACATTATTCAATTGGCTAAGTAGCATTTTCTCTGTCCAATTTTTTTTTTAATTCCCAAATTTATATATCCTTATGGGTATGTGAGATGCTTAAACTTTTATTGCATCTTGCAAATTAGAAGCAATTATATTGTTCAGACAAAAATTATTTCATATGAAAGCATTTCCATTTAACAATATTTTAGAGGCGTTCTAGAAACCAGTAAATCATTTTTAATGTCATCGATAGAGGAATGTTAAATACATTAATTTTTAAAGATTTATAGAAAATAGCTACAATAGAAACTTCCCATCTCAGTGTTAAATTGGCGCATTTGCCAACCATCCACAGTGAATTGACGCGATGAATAATTTAAATAGCTGAATTCCAATTACAATTAAATAACCCGTGCGCTGTTTTTATGCGCGTTGATTGTAGTATTTTCCGCTTTCGTAATGTTGCTGTCAGTCTTTCCGAATGCGAAGTTCCCGCAAGACTGTCACTGCCACAATGGCTGCCGCTACTAATTAACCCTGAAAGGGTGCAGTCAAGGAGACAAGTTGAGTGGCAGACACAAGTGCTGCACGTTTTGCAAACGGCGGCAATATACACACATAGAATTTCATGGAATTGAATGAAATGGAGGAAGGCACTCATCTTAAGCTATGTAATTCGCACTAAAAATAATTAGAGCGCGTCACACACACACACACACACATTTAAAACTATTTGCATTGTTTTTCTCACAGCTACAACTTGTTTGTTGTATTTTATTGTTATTATCATTTCACTGTTTTGCACTGGTATTTGAAAGCATTTATTTTTAATTGCATCGCCATACTTTGTCGTTTTATGTTTCGCGCATAAAATTCAAGTTAACTAACTGTGATGACAAGAGAAGAGTGAGATATTTTTTCATTACATTCTAAAAACACACATTTCAAGTGTTTCAAATTGGTTATAGTTTGGATGGCAGTGGACTCAGACCTTGGCTGATAAAATATTATTTCAACGGTCTTCTTCTCTAGTGTCTCGTCATCATCTTCGGAGCACGCCCTGCATTCTGCCGATTCTACTATGCCAAGTCTCTGCAGGTGGCCTCTTAGAGGTAGGTGCCCCGTGATGACCCCTGTGATACAGCTTAGTTCTCTTTTGCTTAATGTAAGAAGTTTTTGGTCTGTCCAATGTCAACACTACCCCATAGTAGTTTTGTGGTACGACCCGTGTTGCACATGTTCCAGGACCTGAGATGTTCCCCTGGCATCCATTGTTTTAGGCAGCGCCTGAGAGAACTGAAAGATCAGGGGCAGTTTAAGGGAACTGCCTTCCCAGTTGCCCAATGTTTGGGTCCAGTGGACTCATATAACGAAGAAATTCCTGGACAAATATTAATGATATTGATTCAATTAATTATCTTGCGGGGTTTGAGCGAAAGACGTAGCAGTCGAGAGAGAGAGAGAGAGAGATAGAGAGGGAGAGAAGACTCTCAGCATGTTTTATGAATTTACAACATCAGATACTCAGCTCCGTACAAGTGATTCTTCTTTACACATTGTTGAACTTAATTAAAAATTAAAATATGAAAACAAAACGATAATGAAACAACATATCGCGATAACTAGCAACAACTTTGGCAATAATCAAGTATGACGACTGAAACGGAAAAAATCTTGCATCGCTGACAGCCAGATTCAACTCCGACTATTTAAAGAACAAAGCGAGAACAATAAAAATAAAGTGATATATCAAGTAACTTGGTCAAGTCGCCGCAATGTAGAAGCTTCGCTGAAACTGTTTTCATACTATAGTTCGCTATTCGCTGTGTTCGTTATCTTTCACAATGTGCAATTCACATTGTTTTTGTGCTATTCTACAAAATGTTGTTTTTGTTTTTGTACCTTTTGTTTATACACTCCTATTATCTTCCCTCTTTTCGTACAAAGTTGCTCGGCTAGCTAGTTTCAGTCGCATTGGTTACAACCTTCGTTCCTTCACTGAAAGCAGCAGAAAGGACGGCGGTTTTTGTGAGCGTCGAGAAACAAAGGACGATAAGTGATGAAATGTTGACGTTGCTTCCGAGCAACAAAAAGGACAACAGGAAACGCTTGTAAGTCATGAATCAAAAGCGCGTCGCGAATTGAAATTCAGGAAACTGCTCGACACTTCATGGTTTCAAAATCTTAAGTGGCGGCACACTAAATGTGTCAAGGTTAGATATACATACAATGTAAGCTTAAATAATCTATTATATAGGCCAACAAATATTTACGCTGATTATTGATGTGAATGCATTTAAGATGGGCGATTTTATCATGAAACTAGGTGATTTATGAAATTTAATTTCATTATGTTAGTTGGTTAACAGAATTCATAATATACCAATTAAATTTTAATGTGCAAGAGCAATGATTTGAACTTAGAACCCCCAAGGTAAAACATAACAAACCTTATGGCGGAACTGTAATAGCAAATATCTATTTCAAATATCGTATAAAATTATATGGAAATCTATAAAAGAAAGCAGCTCTTTTGTATATACCGAAGAAACACATTACAATAAACTGTTGATACACATTTAACAACTATTCCTTCAAAACTGAAACTCTTATTTTGAGTCTTTGCCGATAGTAAAATAAAACATTTATTGAAATCTCCGCTACTTAAACTTACAGCAATTTTTGGCAGCAACTTTGTTGCTATAGTTGTAGTTACAAGCACCTACATACATAAGCGTATAAGTGAGTATTATTGCCAGCACGAGCAGCAAATAAGGCTCATTTTATATGTTTACACATTTGCTTGCCGAACAGTTTATAGTTCAATTAAAATGGTGCTGCATTAAATTGTAATAAAGTGTGGTAATTTTCAGCTCGATGCCAACAAGTACAACGCTAAAGAACCGAAGAAAATCGACACTAATGCGCTTCTTCATTCAATAGTATGCACACCAACAGATAACTAACTACATACGTAAGAATGTAGGTGTACTCTTGCATACTAACTACTCGTTTAATGAAATTACGACTGTGCTACTTGTGAAAGCAATCGGAACGATAAGTACAATGTAGAAATTAGTGATATGTAAGTACACTAGCAATTTTATCCCTGGTTTGAGTGTTATTTTGAGTGTAATGAAGGGAGTATTTAAAAACGTTTTGATGATCGATAAACTTTAATACTCTCACTAACCATTTTGGAACTTTACTCAGTGGTTATTATTATTTCAATATTGAACTTGATTTTTCATCTAATTTGTTAAACTATTTCTGAAAGCTTTATCCTTTGGCACCACAAAAATCCTCTGGCACCTCTTCATCCTTTGACATCCCCAAAAAGTGCACTTTTTTGTTTTGAAATAAAATTTTGCCATGGTCGGGTCAAGAAACGAACATTGCAAAGTTTCCGCTTTTTTTAAGCGATTATAAATATAATTATGTAGAACTGGAACAGAAATATATTTTGTAGAAGTGGTATGACAATGGATCGCATGTCGTGAAATAATTCAAAAACCCTCCTACTAAAAAATTAAGAAAACATCAAATGTGTAATCGAGATTCTATTAATGTATTTTATTAAGATAACACACAATTCGTCTCGTATATTCTATTCGACTACAAAAGCCAAAATCATATATAGTATTCATGTAGGGGTTGGGTTAATTCCTAGACCGATTTCATTTTCACAACCAAAATACATTATATCCAAGGTTATACGCTCACTTAATTTTGCTAAAATATGTCACATATTAACCGATATATACACATATTAGGTATATGTGGCCTAGAAGAAGTAATGTACTGATCTTGCCAATTTGGGGCGTAGACGCACACTTTTATAAAGAACACATCTCTTTTAAATATTTTTATAATATCTGAGAGATTTACTTTAGCTAAGAGTTTTTTATACACAAGTATGAGAAATATGCGAATAAGCACGTGGTGTATTTTGAGTGGCTGTGCACTTGTGCAGGTCTCTGATATAATGGGATCGAATTTCATTAACATCGGTTCAGTAGGTTTATGCCCCAATCCCGGACATACAACGTGACATATAGATATATAGATAGATAGAAAAAATATGTTGTTCGTTTTTTCTCAACCTACGTCAGCAATATAGCTTTTCTTCCTTAAAGGGAGGTTCTTTTACATGCACCTGTTCTTGTCTATGGCGAATGATGTTGATTATAAAAATTTATCTCAAGCGAAACTTATAAAAATAGACTCTCCTAGTTTTTTTCCCAATAGCAACAAGGCCAATAGCAACAAGGGTAAGAGTAACATTATGAAATTATTTTCAAAATCTCAACAAGTAGTTGAACAAAACTGAGCATAAACTCAAAAACTACTGTGCCGATTTCAAAAATTCTTTCACCATTGGAAAGCTACAATCACCCCCAGTAATATAGGCCATATTTATAGCTACTTTCTTTCTGGAAATAGCTCCCAGGTGAGGGTATCAAAAACACTTCGTGATGGAGTATCTTAATCTGAACAAGTAAGGAAGGGCTAAGTTCGGGTGTAACCGAACATTTTATACTCTCGCAATTTATTTATTTAACTTAATTAATATTATATAATACACAATTTGACCTACATATTCATCATATATATTGTATAAAGTCCATTGATAGTTGGAAACCCTAATATTAGGTTAGAAGCACCGAGGTCCTCATGTTCGATATATGCGGCCTTGAAAACCTGTGGTCCGATTTCGGCGAGTTTTAGAAATGGGCTGCCACACTATAAATACAGTATTTTTGCAAAGTTTTGCACCGATATCTTCACTAGTACTTACTTTATATATTGTAAAGTAAACGATTCAGATCATCTTCTAAGCTCTGGTATATAGGAAGTAGGCGTGGTTGTGAAGCGATTTGGCCAATTTTCGCAACTTATTATTAGGTAAGGAAACTATTACAAACCAAGTTTCATTGAAATCGGTCGAGTAGTTCCTGAGATATGGTTTTTGACTCATAAATGGGCGACGCCCATTTTCTATTTTGTAAAAAATCTGAGTGCAACTTCCATCTGCCATTTCTTATGTGAAATTTAGTGTTTCTGACGTTTTTCGTTAGTGAGTTAACCCACTTTTAGTAATTTTCAACCTAACCTTTGTATGGGAGGTGGGCGTGGTTATTATCCGATTTCTTTCATTGAACTGTATTAAGAAGTGGCTAAAAAAACGACTGCAGAAAGTTTGGTTTATATAGCTTCATTGGTTTGCGAGATATATATAAATAACCGATTTGGGGGCGGGACCACGCCCACTTCCCAAAAAAAATTACATCCAAATATGCCCCTTCCTGGTGCGATCCTTTATTCCAAATTTTATTTCCATAACTTTATTTATGGCTTAGTTATGACACTTTATGTGTTTTTGGTTTTCGCCATTTTGTGGGCGTGGCAGTGGACCGATTTTGCCCATTTTCGAAAGCAACCCTCTCACGGTCCCAAGAAACATGTGTTCCAAGTTTAAGATATCTCAATTTTTACTCAAGTTACAGCTTGCACGGACAGACGGACGGGCAGACGGACAGACGGACAGACGGACGGACAGACATCCGGATTTCAACTCCACTCGTCATTCTGATCATTTATATATATATAACCCTATATCTAACTCTTTTATTTCTTGGTGACACAAACAACCGTTATGTGAACAAAACTATGATACTCTGTGCAACAGGTTGCGAGAGTATAAAAAGAAAATCGTCTTGCAAGTCTTTCTCTTCGCATCGCAATCGCATGCCAGAGATTCGAGTAACAAGCGCTCGCAGCTGCTTGCAGAACAAAATTTCAAAACCTCCCAAGTACACGAGTGAGGGTCGAGTAAGGAGCGTGTGCAGCTGCTTGAAGAACAAAATATTAGAAATATTCAAGCTCGCACTAGGGAGTCGAACTCTGAGCGTTCCCAACGCCTTCATAATCAGAGGGAAAGACAACGGACACAAAAGACTAGAGGTCGTAATCAAGTTTTAGCTCATTGCAAATAAAATATGATTTCATGTTCGACTTTTCCTAATTTTACTTTTTTTATATGAACCATTGCTCGAAATGGGAAAGTACACACATACATATGTATGGGAGAGTGTGTAAAAACTTATAACTTTTGAAATGTTTGTTTAAACCCATGCGAAGCCGGAGCGGTGTTCTAGTGTAATAATAAATTTAAAATAAAAATTATGAAGTTCTTTATTCTAGACGTAATATTACATCGTGAGGAATGATTGGTTCAGGCAAATATGAATCACACTGTGTTTTATAAGGGGAACAGAAGACTTAATAGTTTAGGCTATTAAGAAATCAAGAAAGTAAAAAAATTTATGTCAGTATAATTCAAAAGCAGTAGAAGGAATCGGCTAAGAATCGGCCAAATATGGCCGATGCTGAATTGTGTGGCCGATACTGGCCGATGCCAAGGCCGATTAATCGGCCGGACCCTACTTAATTTACGAACAAATCAGATGGACTTGACAATTGTGGTATTGTGAAAGTAGTCGTGGTTGTTAGCCGATTTCACCCATTTTAAAGCTATACTATTGGGATATCAAGAAAATATTATAAATAGAATTTTGTGAAATTGCTCGAAGAGTTTTTGAGATATGGTTTTTGAACTATAAGTAGACGGATTACGCCCATTTGCCATTTTTTACACCAACCTACATAAGTACTGTACCTTCTAGTCTGGTGATTTCCTCACTGGGAGGCAGGCGAGGTTATAATCCAATTTCATTCGATTTCATGCTGCATAGTGATAAGACTAATGGACTTAAGTCCAGAATGTTTGGTTGACATAGCTTTAGTCGTTTTTTGGTTTTATTAGATAAGCCCCGCTACGCCTACTTTTAAAAAATTGTATCCACATGTTTTCCATTTCGTTTATGATCCTCTGTACCAAATCTCATTTCCATAGCCTAAATTATAGCTCTTTATAAGTTTTCAGTCATACGATGCATAGATCTTAGTTCAAAGATCAACTCAGTTGTTACAGAATAGAACGAACTTTCTTGCTTATAGAACAATATATAAGTTACTGTGTTGGAACTTTTATCTACTGACACGTTCCTTCTCTTTCTTTAAAGAGACTTGCGTGGTTTCGCTGTAAGCGCTCATAAATGACAATTAGACTCTAATGAAACCAGTTCAATATTTTCAAGTTCACTAGCATCCTAATCTGTCAAGACTCTCGCTGCTTCTTCCTCACCCTCTGCTACTTTACTATTTTTACATGCATATACATATATTTTGCTTACATTGCGACCGTCATATTCGTTCACTGTTTTATGCTTCATTACTTTATCCATTTGTGTTAAAGGAACATCTTTTATTTGTGTAATAATTTCACCGCGATGTGTTTTATCTTAAGTGACGGCCATTGTATTTAAAACGATCGCCCTCCTGGAAAGCAAGTCTACAAAGCTGGTAGCGATCAAAACCATTAAGATCTGCAAAATTAACTTCATTTTTGAATGAGTGAGTTTATTGTCCTTCTTTCGCGTAACAGCAAAATAGTTGTGGTTGTGAAAGCGTTGAGTCTGTGACTGATTTTGTTTAGACTCGGGCATACTGCTTTTATTGTGTAGACCGTGAACAGAAATGAAAGCATGCCTTGTGTGGTTATTTTAAAATTAATTGTCAAAATAAAAAAAAAAATATAAAAATAAAAATAAAATTTCAAAAATTTCAAGAATTTTTACACAAATTTCACTCTTTCACACTCAATATACCATATTGCTTGCTTTTGATTCATCGAAATGGGGAGCGTGACGAATCGAACAAGGCACTTGTATAAATTCACCAGACTGGCATAATCAAAAAGATATAAAGTAGAGTAGATTTATACTAATCTTATATGCTACTAATTTAAATTAATAGATTTGCAAATGATTTGACAAAAGAGCAAAATGCGAAGACTAGAAGTCATCTAATATCACATATTTTGCAACAATTTGGCAATTTAGAAAACATACTGATTATATTGGCCTAAATCCTAAATTTAAAAAACTTAGTCTAATTTCAAAATTATTGTTCATTAATATTACGTTTCTCAAAAAAATCCATCAATCCTACTTGTTTTTCAAGTCAATAACATTATTTAAAGTAAAATATCTTACATAACAGATACGATATTTTAATCATTTTTGGTACAGACACTCCAATTCCCTTTGAATTACATTAAAATATCTGAAGGATTTACCGATATTTTCGGTGAAAAATTACTCTTAGGCACTGTGTTCTTCATGTTTGTTATCCGGGGCTCGAAAATTTATAGTCCGATTTCGACAAGTTTTCCACAAATAATGCCACATCTCAAATGCAGTATGTATGTAAAGTTTTATTCCGTTATCTTCATTGGTTCCTAATGTATACATTCATATATAAAATGAACGAATCAGATGGAGTTCAAAAATTGTGTTAATGGGAACTAGGCGTGGTTATAATCCGAATTCGCCATATTCCCGTCCGTGTTTCAGAAAATTTTATACACCGAATTTCATTTCATTTCAAATCGGTCAGGTAGGTATGTTTTTTTCTGAAAAATAGAAAATAGGTATCGCCCATTTATGGCTCAAAAACTGATTTTAATGAAATTCGATGAATAATAGTTTCTTCACGTCCTCATGACACGAATGAAAAATGGGTGTAATCGGATCACAATGACGCCTACTTCCCATATAATTCAATTTTGAATTGCATCTGATTCCTTCCGTTTATAATATATACATTAGGAATTACCACAGCCCTCATATACTATGTATGATTATTTTCGTTATTCTAGTGGACTTCGCCTTTCCTTACTTGTTTTTAATTTCACGTAATATTTATTTACATATTTACATTTACATACACCAACAAAAGTTGGCGGAAGTTACGTAATTATAAATAATGATATTAATTCTTTAAGAGTTACAATTATAAAAAACTAATTATAATTGCTATATATAAAAAATAGTTATTACAAAGTGTGGGTCTGTAAATACATATACATATGTATACACTCAAGTTTTTTTATGAATATTATACAATAAATATTATATACGCTTTGTTTGCTAATGTCCCACATTGCGACCACCATATTCGATTACTGTTTGTTATGTTTTATTACTTTATACATTTGTGTTAAAGGATCATCTTTTATTTGTCCAATTATTTCACCGCGATGTGTTCTATATATATTGCCGGATCTTGTTTCTAAAATGAGCCCCTTCCAGGTACGCAGGTCTACAAAGCTGGTAGCGATCAAAACCATTAAGATCTGCAAAATTAACTTCATTTTTGAATGAGTGAATTTATTGTCCTCCTTTCGCGTAACAGCAAAATAGTTGTGGTTGCAATAACGTTGAGACTGTGACTGATTTCATTTCGACTCGAGCATACTTTTTATTGTATAGACCTTTGACTCATTACCACTAGTGGTCCATAGAAACGCAAATAAAAACAAAAATAAAATTTAAAAAAATTTCAAGAAATTGATTACACAAATTTCACACTTTCTGTACTCTTATGTGAATGGAATATATGTACGTATATTAGTTGCTTTTGATTCGTCGAAATGGGGAGTGTGACGAATCGAACAAAGCACTTGTATAAATTCACCAGACTGGCACAATCAAAAAGATATAAAGTAGAGTACATTTATACTAATCTAATATGCTCCTAATTTAAATTGATAGATTTGCAAATGATTTCATAAAAGAGCAAAGTGCGAAGGCTAGAAGTTTTTAGATTTTTTTTCAAAATAAGGATATGGTGTGAGAAAAAAGTCAGAGAGTTAGAACTCGTCAACGCTCTGTATACAATGTGCAAAACACTTAGAATGTCGTCGTCGGAGTGACGCATAACATATTAATCGGCTTAGGGTTTACCGAACCAATAAAAATCCAAATATGTATATAAAGCCGACATTTACTGAATCACGATAGTGGGTTATATTAGTTATTTTCAACTCATTTAATAACTTTAAGATTTCTTTGAATTCGAATGATTTGGTTTTCTTTTATTAATTTAATATCAATTGTAAGCTACATATGTATATGTGTGATTCCCTGTCCGCCGGTTCTTTTCAGCATTTCATAACACAATGTGAAAGTTATGTAAAGATTATATTGGAAACTATTTTAAGTGCAATAACATTATTTAAAGTAAATTAGCTTACATAACCGATACGATATTTTATTAATTTTTGGTACAGACACTCCAATTTCCTTTGAATTACACTAAAATATCTGAGGGATTTACCGATATTTTCGATGAAAAATTACCCTTATAGGCTAGACAGACGGCAGAGTTATTCCCAACTAACTGCACTTTTAATCAGTTCCAATTTGGTGGGTGGCAGCAAAGCGAGTTATAAACTCCCATAACAGCTGATTGGCAATAATATTTCCATTTTGGTGAAATGAAATTGGATAGAAAGCAAATATTGCGGTTGTTAGCCACACAACTAGTACAAAATCACTAATTATTAAAAAAATATACATAAATATGTTATTATTGGAACTTCAATTTTAGAAAAAAATATCATGCGTATGTTTTTGTTTACATTTAATTGAAAAACAGCTGTCAGTATTGCATATACTCATTCACAATCGATAAAAAGCGACCATGTTTAACAATGTTACCAACGAAAATGCCACGAACTCCCACTAACTCTCTAAAATTTTGAGGATTAAATGGGAGTTAGCAAATGGAGTTAACTGAGATAACTCTCGAATTAACCCCGATTAAAGCAGTTATTCCGAATTAACGCCGCCGTCTGTCAGGGGTATTAGGCACTGTATTTGTTATTCATGTTTGTTATCTTACGCTCGAAAATTTATAGTCCGATTTCGACAAGTTTTCCACAAATAATGCCGCACCTCAAATACAGTATTTATGTAAAGTTTTATTCCGTTATCTTCATTGGTTCCTGATGTATACATTGTAAAATTAACGAATCAATGGAGTTCAAAAATTGTGTTATATGGGAAGTAGGCGTGGTTATAAACCGATTTCGCCCATATTCCCGGGGATGCTCATATTTTTTTCTGATAAATGGGCATCGCCCATATGGGTCAAAACTACTCGAACTACTCAGGAACTACTCGACTGATTTTAATGAAATTCGATGAATAATAGTTTCTTCACGTCCTCATGACACGGATGAAAAATGGGCGAAATCGGATCACAATGACGCCTACTTCCCATATAATTAAATTTTGAATTCCATCTGATTCCTTCCGTTTGTAATATATACATTAGGAACCAATGACAATAGCGGAATAAAACTTTACACAAATACTGCATTTAAGCTGTGACAACACTTGTGAAATAAATGTGGAAATAGGACTATAACTATTCAAGGTTCCTGATATCGAACATACAGAACTCAGTGCCTAAGGGTAATTTTTCACCGAAAATATCGGTAATTCTCTCCAATATTTTAATGTAATTCAGAGGGAATTATGTGTCGCTGTATCAAAAATAGTTGAAATCGGGTCACAAATTCCCCAAGCTCCCATATACCTAATTATAGGTTTTTCAAAAATACGGTGGACTTTATTCCGCATATATCGGAGATATGAGAGCAATATTAAGTGAGTGATACGGCGATAGTGTACCTTGGTGGAAATTAGTAAAATCGGTTCAGGAATTACCTCAGCCCTCATATACTATTTATGATTATTTTCGTTATTCTAGCGGACTTTATGCGAATATTGCGAGCGTATAAAATGTTCGATTACACCCGAACTTAGCCTTTACCTACTTGTTTTTAATTTCACATAATGTTTATTTACATATTTACATTTACATACACCAACAAAAGTTGGTGGAAGTTACGTAATTATAACTAATGATTTTAATACTTTAAGACTTACAATTACAAAAAACTAATTAAAAACGCCGTATATAAAAAATAATGTGGGTCTGTAAATATACTATATACATATACACTCAAGTTTTGTTATGAATATTATACAATAAATATTATATACGCTTAGTTTGCTGATGTCCCACATTGCGACCGCCGGATTGGTTTACTGTTTGTTATGCTTTAATGCTTTATATATTAGTGTTAAGGGATCATCTTTTATTTGTCCAATTATTTCACCGCGATGTGTTTTATATATAATTTCGGGTTTATTGATCAAGCCTGTTTTTAAAACGCTCGCAGTCCTAGCAAAGCTGGTAGCGATCAAAGCCATTATTAAGATCAGCGAAAATAACTTCATTTTTGAATGAGTGAGTTTATTGTCCTACTTTCGCGTAACAGCAAAATAATTGTGGTTGCAATAACGTTGAGACTGTGACTGATTTTGTTTGAATCAAGCATTCTGTTTTATATGTGTGGACAGTGACTCATTACTGGTGGTCGACCACGCGTGGGTATTTTAATGAATTGTTAAGAAGATACCAAATAAAATAAAATAATCAATTCAAGGAAGTGGTTAACCCAATTTAACACTTTGTGTATATTAAGTGAATGGGATGTGTGTATATTACTTGCTTTTGATTTGCCAAAGCGTGGTGTATGACACATCGAAGAAGGAACTGATACAAATTTCACAGACTCGCATTATCAAAAAGAAATACAATAAACTGTATACCATTCTAATATGCTCCTCTGCAATAACTTTAAGTGGATAGCTTTGCAAATGATTCCATAAAAGAGCAAAGAGCAAAGTGCGAAGAACAGAAGTCGGCTATTATCAAATCTTTTGCAATGATTTGACAATTAAAAAAACATGCAGATTATCTTGTTCTAAGTCCTTATTATAAAAAAAACTTATTTTAATTTCCAAAGTATTCTTCATTAATATTACGTTTCTCAAAAATTTGTTTTTCCAGTTTTGAGTGGAACTGTGTTACTTTCACTTAAACACACAGAGTTGATTTTTTTTTTTTTCAAAGTAATGCATTCTCCACCGCCAACGTGTAAAACACATAGAATGTCGTCGTCGATCGAGTGACGCATAAGATACTAATCATTTTATGAATGACTGAACCAATAAAAAGGAAAATATATGTATGGCAAGTCGATATTGCTTGAATTGCAATAGCGGGTTATATTTGTTATTTTCAGCTCGTTTGGTTTTCATTCTTCAATTCAATATCAATTGTAAGCTATATATGCAATGTAACTGATATATTCGGAATAAAAACCACGGTATTTTTGAAAAACCTAAATAAAATTAAGTATATGGGAGCTAGGAGAAGTTATGACCATATTTTAACTATTTTTGATACAGAAACACATAATTAGAAAAAAATATTCCCTCTGAATTACATTCAAATATCTGAGAAATTTACCAATATTTCCGGCGAAAAATTACTCGTAGGCACTGAGTTCTTCTTGTTCGATATTCCGGGGCATTGAAAAGTTATAGTCCTATTCCGACAATTTTTCCACAAGTGTCAAAATACAGTATTTGTGTAAAGACTTATTCCGCCATCATCATTGGTTCCCAATGTATATATTATAAAGTGAAGGAATCAGAGGTGAACCGATTTCGTCCATTTTTCATCCGTACTTTCAGGGTATCACGAAAAAATTATATACCAAATGTCATTTAAAGCAGTATCGAGTAGTTTCTGAATTATAGATTAAGACCCAAAAGTAGACGGCACCATTTTCCTTTTTTTTTTATCTGAGTGCAGTTTTTTTCTGCCATTTGTTCTGCAGAATATTATTTTATGCTGTGTAGTGGGGTATGTAAGAGAAACTACTGGAAAAAGTTTGGTTTATATAGATTTAGAGTATAAAACTAAATCAAATAATAAATTAAAAAATAACTCAAATTATTAGATATAATTTATTAAAAATTCGTTTTTGATATTTTCACACATATTCCTTCAACTCCTAAAAAATACCCAAAATTGTTGACAGATACAACTTTTGGCACACGCTGCTCATCAGTCAGTGACAGGTGCAAATTTAATATTCTTTCGCTGCGAGAGCAAAATAAACATGAACTTCCATTAGAAATTAAATTATCCCCACACATGCATACGCAACATATGCAAAAAATACTGTGAAAAGAGAATAGCTAAATAGACGAACAAATTGCACAACCTGATTTTGCAATTTTTTATTATATTTGCAATTTTTTTGAATTTATGTTTTGTTTTTAAAAGTGCAACAAAGTTGCATTCAAATGAGTTTAATTGAATTTCATATGAACGTGTAGCTTAAAAAATACGAACTTAATGAACAAATCTATGGGTGAAAAAAGTGGAAGCACAGCATAAACTGAAAACACTAAAAACAATAAAAGTGGCAACATAAACATATAAAAGCGTGTGTCTATAAATGCATGTGAACGCTGACATGTGCAACAAATAGGCGACGCATAAGTAAAACTGCGAACAAAAAATAGACGAAAAAATTAACATTATTGTATGGCAATTTGTTGGGTACTTAGTTGCCACACACACTACGAGCAGCAATTCGAGCATTTTACATCACGCCAACAACACCTGCAACTCAGCAGTGAAACTGTGTGGTGAAAGTTTTGGGGAGTAGTACTTAATTTTCATAGTTTCATCTTATATAGACCCAAAGTCCGATCTACCAAAACCTATATTCTCATCTAGGACATGTAAGCCTATGCTGTAGAAAAAAAAAAAGAAAAATAACTATTCTAATAGGTTTAGGTTCAAAAGCTGGCCCTCGAGTCATGGATCACACTTTGACAGCTAAAAGCGTCGACTTCAGATATGGAACGTCATAGCGCTCCGAGTATTATTACCACTCTTATAAGGCGCCTAACGGCAATTCCAGACAGTTCGATTGGTTCGGCAAAAGTATAGTTACGGATTGCTTAATAAGTGACTTCAGAAGTATTGTATGTATGTATGTGATTGGCGTTGCAACCGTTTAGCCGGTTATAGCCGAATCGACGATAGTGCGCCACCTCTCTTCTCCTTCGCAGTTCGGCGCCAGTTGGAGGTCCCAAGTTTAACCAGGTCGCTCTCCACCTGGTCCCTCCAACGGAGTGGAGGCCTTCCCCTTCCTCGGCTTCCTCCGGCGGGTACTGCATCGAACACTTTCAGGGCTGGAGTGTTTTCGTCCATTCGGACAACATGACCTAGCCAGCGTAGCCGCTGTCTTTTTATTCGCTGAACTATGTCAATGTCGTCGTATAACTCGTACAGCTCATCGTTCCCTCGTCTGCGGTATTCGCCGTTGCCAATGCTCTGAGGACCATAAATCTTGCGCAAAATTTTCCTCTCGAAAACTCCTAGTGTCGTCTCATCTGATGTTGACATCGTCCAAGCTTCTGCACCGTAGAGCAGGACGGGAATGATAAGCGACTTGTAGAGCTTGATTTTGGTTCGTCGAGAGAGGACTTTACTGTTCAATTGCCTACTCAGTCCAAAGTAGCACCTGTTGGCAAGAGTTATTCTGCGCTGGATTTCGAGGCTGACATTGTTCGTGTTGTTGATGCTGGTTCCCAGGTATACGAAATTATCTACGACCTCGAAGTTATGACTGTCAACAGTGACGTGGGAGCCAAGACGCGAATGCGCCGACTGTTTGCTTGATGACAAGAGATATTTCGTCTTGTCCTCATTCACCTCCAGACCCATTCGCTTCGCCTCCTTATCCATGCGGGAAAAAGCAGAACAAACGGCGCGGTTGTTGCTTCCGATGATATCAATATCATCGGCGTACGCCAGGAGCTGTACACTCTTGTAGAAGATTGTACCTTCTCGGTTTAGCTCTGCAGCTCTTATAATTTTCAGAAGTAGTAATGCTATGTAAAGATATATGTTCTAAAAATATCCATAATGTTCTAGAAAATTCCATTAATTTGAGAAGTATTATTTTCAACAGGATTTAGTCCTACGTTCTTCT
This sequence comes from Zeugodacus cucurbitae, assembly GCF_028554725.1. Classification (NCBI taxonomy): domain Eukaryota; kingdom Metazoa; phylum Arthropoda; class Insecta; order Diptera; family Tephritidae; genus Zeugodacus; species Zeugodacus cucurbitae. The sequence continues at coordinate 32,780,531 of NC_071670.1, forward strand.
TTCTAAACCGGCCACTTTGTAAAATCGAAAACATTATAATTAGGTACAGAGTAGTGCATTTAAACTGCGCATTTTATCGTTGTAGTAACTACCAAATTTTTAACTAGATGCCCAACTAGTTGGGTAGCCAAACCAATTGAGAGTTAACCGTACCACCGAGCGCTCAATAAATTCAGCTTTCGACAGTTTCGTAAATTCTTTTTATTGTGTTGCCGATAATGAAGTCACATTAAATGCAGCTGCGCGAAATGGTGTGCAGCGAGCAGAAGAAATAAATGTGCAATGGAAAGAAAACGAAACATTTTTTATCTGGCTTATTTTGTTCGCTTTTTTGTGCAATTGCCGACAATGTTGTGGCAAAGTGGCACAGGCGCCAGTCAAGCAACGTCGTCGCAACTATGCGACATTATCGAAGTGAAGAACAAATTATTTGTTTTTCATTTGTTGCTACAATTTCCCTCAATTTATTTCTTTATTTCACCGCTTCGAATTGCTGCTGATTATCGACGGAAATTGCGCGTAGTTGTTGTTAATTGCTTTGGTGCTTTATTTAATCCAGTTAATTGAATGATTAAGTGCAATTTAAAGGTAAGTTGGAATAATAGATTAGTGGATTACTTACAAACAAAAAAGGATTGCTTTAAACCTTGAGAAATTGTTAGAAGATAGAGAAGTGGTAAAAGTTTATTACTCCATTAAGATTTGAAAGGGTTAAAATTCCTCAAACGCCTTTTTGTTATTGAGAGCCAATCAGATATTTAGACAATGTCATGTCTGATATATTTTTATCCTCGTGATACTTAGAGGAGAATATTTCTACTGAAATTAAGAACCTTGATATTACTTCGAGTTTTGTTTAAATCAATACTGACTTGAATTTTTATTATATAATTACTCTGAAGTTATTAATATATATATATTTATACTTTGATGTTATTCTAATTTTATATAATGTGTGAAACCTCATTATTTTTAAATATGCTGTGTTTGTCTGAAAGTCTCCTCTGCAAGCCATCAATAGTTTCGTAAATGCGTGTGAGACTTCAGCCCGTAAAAATAATTTCTTTCTGAAGCCAAAAACTCTTGAAGATGATTCTCTTGAATCCTTATGTAACCGCAAATTTAATTGATTAATTTCGAATCAAACAGTATGTCTAAAGTTCCAAGTATTTCACTTTTAGTCTCACAAGGTGGGCCAAAAGAATGGGAAGGGCCTTAGGTCAAGGCTCTATCTGGGCCTTATTTTATTTATCCCAGACCAGAAGCATTTTGCGACCGCTGAAGTGCAATCTCTGGATTAGAGCTCTATAAGTCCACTTGTTGTTTACTAGGCAGAAGTAATTCCCAAGAAAACAGCGGAACTCCGAAACTTTCATAATACAATTGTATGGAGACTATAGTGCCTTTCGGTATTATAAACATGCAGATGCAAGCCATGCTGAATTTACTAGTGAATTAATATTAGCAATCATATTTTTGTCTTCACCAAGGCAATACTTTCAGTATGTTTTATTTGCCACTTTTCAACTAACTGCGCGCGACATTCACTTGTTACATGCAACATTAACTTAAAGTGGAGGTAAGAGCCCGCAACGCTTTTGTGCCATCGTCATCATCATCAGTGGAATAATCACAAAAGCAGTATTCTGCAAAGCAATTCATCAGTGTTAGCGCACAAACATATTGTAGCAGTAACTCATGCGGGGCGTGATGTTATTTAGAAGCAGTCTCTATAATACCCAGTAGGAAAAACACGTATATGGTCAAGTTTAATGGGGTTTGGGGATGTATAAATCTACTAATTATTGGACTTTCAAAAGATCAAAAGTGAATATAATACTCCTGTAAAATTGGGAGGACTAAAATATGGAATAGAAACTATATAGACATCGAATATGAATAATTGGAAAACGATCAATATAACCCAAAACTACCGGACCGCTCGTCGTTATTTTAAGCTATTCCTAATACATCCCTTAAGAATACATCTAATATATAAAAAGCAATGCTTTTCGTTGTAATTTTATAACTTAAGAACGGGCTCACCGATCCAAACCAAATGTTTAGGCTTTCTTCGGACTATTTAGAAGATGGTTTATGTGAAATCGGTGGAGCGGTTCTTCACCGATTTGGCTAATTTTAATCTTGAAATGTTCGTGGAGATATGTGGAGAATACTTAATTCCACGAATTTCTTTGAGTTCCTACGATTTTCCATTTCAGTTCAAACGTATTTAGTTCCCTGTGAAACTTGCATTTGCGACGATAATTACCAGGTCACAAGGATAGTCGCTGGAAGTGTGTGGCGTAAGTCTAGAAAAGCCATGGTTTTCACACGGTCAGCTATACGTGGCGTGTTCACGAGTTGGAAAACCATCTTCACTGTGTTTTTCAAAACACATAATTTCACGCAGGGCAATGTTTGCGGGGTCAGCTAGTATAGTATACAGTAGATTCCGGTTATAACGATTTTCAAGGGACCGACGATTTTACGTCGTTATACCCGGAGGAACATTTTTTTGTTTATTTTATGGTTGCCATGTTCGTAATAGGCTTTTAAAATAAAACAAATTAATTTTTAAATCAAAACAAAAAATGTAATTCAATAACCTTGGTTTTTCAAAATAGGTCGTATAATGACTTCCTTATCGCGCATTTTGTGCAGTTTACGCATTTTGCGCATTAACTCACTTTTGGCGAATTTACGCATTCAAAAAAATGGAAAATTGGGAAAAAGCAGAAAAAACTAGAAATATAACGGGACATCCTATCGAATAGGCTATGTGGTCTGCACACGCACGCTGTAAACATTTGAGTGATGTCAGCATTGCACTTCGACTATCTCTCTCTAGCAGCAGCGTTGCTAAGGCGACGGCTAAAACTGACAGAAAGTAGTGAGAGAGTAAGAGCCTTCGTGCCGCTGCTACGCACATAAGCACCCTTGCTTCACCTTGCGATCACTCATAAATACATATATTTCTAATTACGTCGTTTGATGCTTAAATTTGTTGGCATTATTTCGCTGAATTTTTTTATTTTCGTCGCTATATCCGGTTGAATTCTGAAAAATTTCATCGGTATAAGCGGTTAGTCGCTAAAAGCGGAGACGTACTAAGCGGAGGCCCTTTCATATAAGTTTGTATGGGGACCAACCAAGCCATCAACTTTTCGTCGCAATAACCGGACGGACACTATAAGCGGAGTCGTTATAACCGGATTCTACTGTATATGAAAGACGTCGAGAGGTATACAATTTTCCTGCAAGTAAGAAAAATAGTTCAACATTTTTCCGCAACAAATTGTAGCACTTAGTAAGTCTGCAAGAACAGTGGGACCTTACAAAGTACAAAAACACTAACAAATCAGTTTCACTCTTTCATTGTAATATGCAGTAAATGTCACCAAAATATCTCTTGGTAGCTGTAATTTAATCTAAATTCCAAAAATTTAATGCTCACACGCTATTGCAACCTTTCATCCCTAGCCTTCTCCATCCCTAGCCTATCACATTTACTGTCGGTTTTTATCTGATTTTTCTTCTCATGCAATGTGATGGCATTTTGAATACAAGCTTACAAATGACTCTGTTGCATATGACTTAGTTGAGCACAACAAAAGCCAAATGGCAGCAACGCATTGCCATTTTCAAAAATGCCTTACAGTTAAACCACGAACCTGCAACGAGAATGTTGAATGGCTTTTCTCAGTTATTTCGCCGGCACATTGTTCTTATTGCAACGTGTGTCGGGAAGTGTGTGTATGTGTTTGACGCATTAGTCTGTGCCGAAATGCCTTATGAGAACATGAGCTTTTTCGTTTTCGACCTCATTTTCTTTGCCGTCCTTCCCTACTTTCGTTCGTATTTTTCTATCAAACATTTTCTATTATTCAGAATAAATATAAATTGTTTTTTTAAAGCACAAAGCAATAAAAATAGAATGACATTTTATATGGAAAATCTTTCGAAATCAGTTTAACTATTAAAAATAAAATTAGTTAAGGATTAAGTTCGAGATGTACCGACATTTAAAGACCGAGAATGAGTGTATTCAGATGTTGCAGATATTTAAGATCTTCATTTCCATTAGCTCTACGTGTCTCGGGTAACTATTTAATTAAGATATCTCAATAACCTTTCGTTATAAGCAAATGAACTAATTCTCATAGCATCACAACACTCTCCAGGAATATCATTTGTTCTAAATTACACTCTACAAAAAAAGAAATGAAATGTCAAATACATATTTGACAGCTCATTTGACAAAAGGATGACCTTAATGTCACATGAGTTGGGTAACGCTGGTCACGTACCGACAAAACTATGTATACGTAGAGTGCCTACGTAGTATATACGAGTATGTAGCGAACGACACGACATTTAACCCGCCAGCATTTTCACTGTCACCGCTTCAGAAGGCTTTAGTTGCTAGGCTGGCGGCGAAATCTGGTAAGTGCCAGTGCAGCAGACGTTGGTTGCCACGAATATATATAGAGGTATGTAACTGCCGTGTATGGTTGAGCAACATGAGAAAACCTCTAGTATGCGCGTGAGCCTCGAGCTCAACTCGACTCAGCTTAAGTTAGCTTGATGGCTTTCAAAATGGTTGAACGCAGCAATTTCGGAACAACACTAGTTACAAAGGTGCATCGGTATAGTCAAACATGCCTATATTTATAAGCAGCTATGTTAGTAGTAAAATTTAGTCCTCATCTACTGTGCATGTGACACCATGTTTAGTCTCGTTTCAATGGAACTAGAATCGCAAAAGCATTTAATATTAGGTTTTTGAAACGATTTGTTTTTACCTTTTAACCTTTAAGCACGTTTCTGACATGAAAATAATATGTCCTAATGACTAAATCTACTACTACAAATAATTGAGAAAAAAATTAAGTAATGACACTTTAGTTCATTGGACCACGTTATTTTGGATTTGTATTGAAAATTGTATATTTCATTGGTCGTGTTCGATTCTCCGTATTTGCTCGGAACGGTTATGTATCTTGGTGTTTTCTCCAGAACAAACTGCAGATTCTCCCTCCATTTACATAATAGGTTCTATCTTAAACGCTTTAATATCGTCACAAAAACCCAACTCGTAATTTCCTTGAATTTCAATTATTCATTGAAAACCCGTGAACAGCTCTCTGGAAAGCATACATATGTATGTATATGAAAACTATAATTATATCCATCAAATTAGATTAACGGAATATTCATATTAAATAGAATTATTTTAATTTTCTATTCTTTTATATTTATACTCTAGCAACAAAGTTGCTAAGAGAGTATTATTAGTTTTGTATTATAGCTAACTAACAGTGATCAGGGTGAAGAGTGGAGTTCAAATCCGGATGTCTGTCTGTCCATCCGTCCGTCCGTCCATCCGTCTGTGCAATCTGTTGCTTTCGAAGATGGACAAAATCGGACCACTGCGGCGCCGAAAACACATAAAAGTGCCATAACTAAGACATAAATAAAGCTATGGAAATAAAAATTGGCACAAAGGATCGCACTATAAAGGGGCATATTTGGATATAATTTTTTTGGAGAAGTGGGCGGGGTTCCCTACCAAGTTTTTTGTACAAATCTCGTAAACTACTTAAGCTATATAAACCAAACTTTCTAGAATCGTTTCTTCTAGGTACTACCTTATACAAGCCAAAAATGGAGGATATCCGATTATAACCACGCCCACCTCCCATACAAAGGTTACTTTGAAAACTACTAAAAATACTTTAATTCGGTAAGGGAAAACACCAGAAACCTTAAATTTCATTATAAAGAAGGTTCAGAAGGGCTCCACCCAAATTGGTATACAAAATTTTAAGTGGGTGTGGCTCCGCCCACTTATGGGTCAAAAACCATATCTCCGAAACTACTCGACCAATATCAATGAAACTTGGTTTGTAATATTTTTCTTACATCCCAATTATATGTTGTGAAAATAGGCCAAATCGGTTCACATCCACGCCTACGTCCTATATACCAGAACTTTGAAGTCGATCTGAATCGTTTACTTTACAATATATAAAGTAAGCACCAGTGAAGATATCGGAACAGAACTTCGCATAAATATTGCATTTATAGTGTGGCAGCCCCTTTCTAAAAATTGGACCATAGGTTTTCAAGGCCCAATATATCGAACATGAGGACCTCGGTGCTTCTAACCTAATATTATGGTTTCAAACTTTCAATGGACTTTATACCATATACATACATATATGACGAATATGTGGGTCAAATTGTATATTATACAATATTAAATAAATAAATTGCGAGAGTATAAAATGTTCGGTCACAACCGAACTTAGGCTTTCCTTACATGTTTTGGAATAGTTTTGCCCACTTGACGGTTTTTTAGAACACCCAAAACTAACCGATCTATAGATGGAGTTACCAGAACTATGAGAATGATGATTTGTAAGCTCATGCGACTGTGTCTATTGCGAATGAGCCTTGCTGAGGGCAAATAGTTCAGTGGACATCTCACGATCCACAGTCTGATGAGGTTGCGGCTAGAGCACGCTTCGGATATACATACGTGAGTAATAATAAATTCCATTGTTTTGTCTTTGTAATGAAACACAATATCTTGGAAAGAACTTAAGCATTTAGTAAAAAAAAAATAATTGCAAACACACCTAAAAATATAATTGGCAAATATTCTGAACCAAAATGTCATTTTAAATGCCTTATACAATTTAATACCTTACACAAACCGCATTTAATGCACTTTCAAATATCGATGCAGATATACAGTTACATACTCATCATAAATGCGTGCGTGTGTATATTCTTCTATAAAAAATTAGGCAAACAGGTGAGCGTTCGTGCTGCGGCGGTTAAATAAACATGCGTAAACAGGTGCTTATTTGCATATAAAAGCAAACATGTGGCAACGTGCAACCACATGCTGGTTCACATTTTATCATTGGAAAACACACATATGCACATATACAAACATTTATTCATATATACCTCCTCACATCTACGTAAGAAAGTCCTTTAGTGGTGAAAGTTGAATAGGAACTAGTCGCATAGAAGACATTTGGTTACTAGTTTGGTAGTGAAACTCAGCGGAGAGTATTAAGAAAATTATTTTTTTTATACCAATATTTAGTTCATAATAATAGCGTCAGGAGTTATGACGTCTTCTCAAATAAAATGTATTCAAACCGCAAACCAATATGCTTCAAACGGGAATTTGAAAACGTCACTGGTTTTGTGAGTCCAATTGTCAAACCTTGACAGCCGTCGTTTAACAAACATTAAATAAATGAAAGAGCTAAGGCTATTCCAAGAATCGAGTTTGCAGTACTTCGATTGGAAGAAACCTTGACTTAAGTATGTACTAAGGAATAGGGCATTTTTAAATGCGACAACATTATTATAAACGAATGAAAAAAAATTCAATAAAACTAAAATTACCGTTATTTTTTTTTACTGACCTCGTACATAATGGAAGTGCCTCACGATTTAACATTCCTAGAATCCTATAGGTAATGATATTAAAATTCCTATAATTCTTAGTCGTTTTAAAATATCTTTGAGAGAGAAATTCTTTAGTTAGTGACGTCACGAACCAATTCCTTTGACAGTTTCTATTATTTTAGTTTAATTATGTTCATGGAACAAACACTGGCAACATCTTAACACTAACCATTTCCAGAATGATACTGAAACACCACATTTTACTGATTAAAGCAATTTGTTTGACTTAAAAGCGAGAATATTTTTCATGAATTCCAGGTCCGCAGACCGCATTCTGTTGAACAGCTGCTGACAGTTCTCCTGACATCGGTCAGTTTGTTGGTTGTTGGCCTAGCCTTTATTACTTTAGGTAAATACGACTGCATACAAGTGTATGTGTAGCATAAGTATTTGCAAGCTGGCAAGAGTGCTGTGGCTGCACGTGAGGCTGGTGAAATGCAGATGGGCTATCATGAGTGCCCGGGGCTGTTGCAATAGTTGAGGTCAAGGTGTGTTTATGCAGTTGGTTGCTCTTTCAATGCATTTGCAATTCATATGTGCTGCACTGCCACAACATACAAACACGTGTTTTTGAAATTTACATATACAACAGATTGCGCTGGTCATGTCCGAGCAGAGATAAAACACGAAATTTTGAATTGCGGCATTATGAAAATGAATGCACAAAAATAATAATTATACTGTTTGTTTGTAGTTGCAGCATAAATAATAAAAAGCCGTGGCTTATAAAGTGATATCCTGAGTATGTATATTTGTGGAGCATTCATTCAATGCTGCAAAATTTAAATATTTTTCTTAATTTTACTAATCAACATCTTAAACAAAAAACAAGTGGACTGACTTAAATCGGAAAGGTGAGAAAATATAATATAGTCTAAATTATTCAGCATTATAAACTGCTTGTTTGTAGTGTTCAATACAAAATAAGCAAATCCGATCGGAGCTGTTACCTTTCGAAAAATATCTGTTCTTGCCTCGCTAAAAAACTTGAGTCTAGTCAGGAGAGATTCTGAACGACTTGTACATTGAAATGTATTGATCCAACAGATAAATAAATCACGCTCAGGTTCTCCTTCTGACTCATCTCTTTAAAGATGCGAATATTATACCATATGAGCGATTTAAAAATTCTCTATATAATTAGTCTGAAAAAAACAAAATATGAGCATATTATATTGCCAAATCTATATTGCCAAATTTTTGCAATATCCATTTGGTAATATCCGACTTCTATTCTTTACAACTTGATATTTGATGAAATCATTTGCAAAGCTTTTCATTTAACGTTATTGTAGAGGAGCACATTAAAGTGGTGTAAATGTAAACTGCATCTCTATTTGATTAGGTCAGTCTATTGAATTTGTACCAGTGTCTTGTTCGATTCCTTATACTCCACGCTTTGGCTAATCAAAAGCAAATAATATAGACTCATACATGACATTCACATAAGAGTACAGAAAGTGGGTGTAACCAATTTCTTGAAATTGTTTTATCATCTTAACAATAAATTTCAACATACCCACACAAGGCATGAGTCAACGGTCCACTCATATGTATAAAAGCAGTATGCTCGAGTCAAATGAAATCAGTCACAGTCTCAACGTTATTGCAACCACAACTATTTTGCAGTTACGCGAAAGTAGGACAATAAACTCACTCATTCAAAAATGAAGTTATTTTTGTTGATCTTAATAATGGCTTTGATCGCTACCAGCTTTGCAAGGACGATGGGTGTTGTACAAACAATCAGGATCAATAAGCCCGAAATTATATATAAAACACATCGCGGTGAAATAATTGGACAAATAAAAGATGATCCCTTAACACAAATACATAAAGCATTAAAGCATTACAACCAGTAAACCAATCTGGCGGTCGCAATGTAGGACATCCGCAAACAACGCTTTTGTAATTTTTATTGTATAATATTCATAACAAAACTTGAGTGTATAGTATGTATGTATATTGTATATGTATTTACAGACCCACACTTTGTAATAACTATTTTATATATATAGCAACTAATTATAAGTTTTTTGTAATTGTATCACTTAAAGTATTAACATCATTATTTAAAACTACGTCACTTCCACCTACTTTTGTTGGTGTATGTAAATGTAAATATGTAAATAAATCTTATGTGAAATTAAAAAAATATATATTTTGAATGAAATTATTTTTAAACAAGTAAGGAATGGCTAAGTTAAGAATGGCTATAATTATATAAAGGTATATGGGTGCTAGTGAAAGTTATGTTCCGATTTTATTCATTTTTGGTACAGAGGCACACTTCTTCTTCTTCTTGACTGGCGTAGACAGCGCATACTCGGTTATAGTCATCACTCCTTTTGTCAGTTTGGCGCCATTTGGTAATTCTAAGTGAAGACAGGTCCTTCTCCACCTGGTCCTTCCATCGGAGTGAAGGCCTCCCTTTTCCTCGGCTTCCACCAGCGGGTACTGTATCGAACACTTTCAGAGCTGGAGCACGTCCATTCGAACAACATGACCTAGCCAGTGTAGCCGCTGTCTTTTTATTCGCTGGACTATGTCTATATAGTCGAATAACACATACAGCTCATCATTCCATCTTCTGCTTCTGAGTTTGATTTTGGTTCGTCGAGAGAGGACTTTACTTTTCAATTGCCTACTCAGTCCATAGTAGCACCTGTTGGCAAGAGTGATTCTGCGTTGAATTTCAAGGCTGAAATTATTATCGGTGTTCAAAGTTATGACTGTCAACAGTGACGTGGGAGCCAAGACGGGAATGCGCTTTCACACAATACGCTCGATAGAACCTTATATGCGATGTTAAGGAGGCTTATCCCACGGTAATTGGCGCAGATTGTGGGGTCTTCCTTTTTGTGGATTGGGCAGAGTAAACTGAGATTCCAATTGTCGGGCATGCTTTCAGCTCTTCTCCGCCGTATTTGAATAGTTCGGCCGGCAATCGGCCCCCACCTTGTTGTTCTTCAAGAGGGTAATTGATATTCTAATTTCTTCACGGTCGGGCAATGAAACATCTGTTCCATCGTCGTCTATTGGGGAATCGCGTTCGCTATCTCCTGGAGTTGTACTGGAGAAGTGTTCCCTCCACAAACTCATTATACTCTGGTTATCAACAACTAGATCACATCTGGGGGTCCTACAAGAGTGTGCTCCGGTCTTGAAACCTTCAGTTAGTCGCCGGATCTTTTCGTAGAATTTTCGAGCATTACCCCTGTCGGCCAGCATTTCGGCCTCTTTCTTTTTTTGTCTGCAAATGCGTCTCGCTTCCCTCTTCAGAGACAGAGACACACTATTGGTAGAAAAAGATTCTCTTTGAATTAAATTAAAATATCTGAGTGATTTACCGATATTTTCGATAAAAAATTACTTTTAGGCATTCAGTTCTTCATGTTCGATATCCGGGGTCTTGAAAAGTTATAGTCCGATTTTGACAATTTTCCACAAGTGATGCCACACCGCAAATACAGTATTTATGTTAAGTTTTAACCGCTTTAATAGTTACTCATGAATACCTTATAAAGTGAACGAATCAGATGGAATTAAAAATCACAAAATTTAGAAAAAAAAGTATCAAAAAAGATACAAATGTATCAAAACGGCAAATCTAGTTATATGAGAAGTAGGCGTTAACCGATTTATCCCATTAATAATATCAGGATGTCGATTCGTTGTACCGAATTTCATTGAAATCATCAACCATCTTCTGCTTCTGAGTTTGATTTTGGTTCGTCGAGAGAGGACTTTACTTTTCAATTGCCTACTCAGTCCATAGTAGCACCTGTTGGCAAGAGTGATTCTGCGTTGAATTTCAAGGCTGAAATTATTATCGGTGTTCAAAGTTATGACTGTCAACAGTGACGTGGGAGCCAAGACGGGAATGCGCTTTCACACAATACGCTCGATAGAACCTTATATGCGATGTTAAGGAGGCTTATCCCACGGTAATTGGCGCAGATTGTGGGGTCTTCCTTTTTGTGGATTGGGCAGAGTAAACTGAGATTCCAATTGTCGGGCATGCTTTCAGCTCTTCTCCGCCGTATTTGAATAGTTCGGCCGGCAATCGGCCCCCACCTTGTTGTTCTTCAAGAGGGTAATTGATATTCTAATTTCTTCACGGTCGGGCAATGAAACATCTGTTCCATCGTCGTCTATTGGGGAATCGCGTTCGCTATCTCCTGGAGTTGTACTGGAGAAGTGTTCCCTCCACAAACTCATTATACTCTGGTTATCAACAACTAGATCACATCTGGGGGTCCTACAAGAGTGTGCTCCGGTCTTGAAACCTTCAGTTAGTCGCCGGATCTTTTCGTAGAATTTTCGAGCATTACCCCTGTCGGCCAGCATTTCGGCCTCTTTCTTTTTTTGTCTGCAAATGCGTCTCGCTTCCCTCTTCAGAGACAGAGACACACTATTGGTAGAAAAAGATTCTCTTTGAATTAAATTAAAATATCTGAGTGATTTACCGATATTTTCGATAAAAAATTACTTTTAGGCATTCAGTTCTTCATGTTCGATATCCGGGGTCTTGAAAAGTTATAGTCCGATTTTGACAATTTTCCACAAGTGATGCCACACCGCAAATACAGTATTTATGTTAAGTTTTAACCGCTTTAATAGTTACTCATGAATACCTTATAAAGTGAACGAATCAGATGGAATTAAAAATCACAAAATTTAGAAAAAAAAGTATCAAATAAGATACAAATGTATCAAAACGGCAAATCTAGTTATATGAGAAGTAGGCGTTAACCGATTTATCCCATTAATAATATCAGGATGTCGATTCGTTGTACCGAATTTCATTGAAATCAGTCGAGTAGATCTTGAGATATGGTTTTGACCCACAAGTGGGCGATGCCATTCCTATTTTCCATTTTGTAAAAAAATATGAGTGCAGCTTCCATCTGCCATTTCTTCTGCAAAACTTAGTGTTTCTCTTTTCCGTTAGTGAGTTAACGCACTTTTAGTAATTTTCAACATAACCTTTGTATGGGAGGTGGGCGTGGTTATTAGCCGATTTCAACTATTTTGATGGTGTATGATGGAGTACTTAAAGGAAATGTGAACAATTTGCGGACAAACTTCAAGTCATTAAGTATATATTTTGAGTATAATGGTCTTCTCACAAAGTATGGGTTTTCTTCATAAAATCCGATAGACATATTTTCTTGAGCATACTTTTATTTAACGAATTTGCCACAATAAATTATTTTCGATCTTGCGGGTGATGTTATAAATAACTACATATCTGATATCTGTTCCAATTATTATACAGTAACAGTCAACAGTCAAGTATGCCCAATTTATACTCTGGGTCTAAATGCCTAATAAATTATTCATTGATATGTAAATAAAATTATAATGAATCCAGTTTTGTGTTTGACGTTCCAGAAGTCAAAGCTTAATTCAGATTAATTTTCGTCGAAATAATATGATTTGTAGTGGACTTAGGACTACATATGCTGAGGCGCGTACAATAATTCTTAACAGTCAATTAGTTTACTAAAACCGGCGCTTCTGCGCACATCACTACAGCTATGTATGTATGTATGTAGAGGCTTTGAAAGTTGGGTCTGATTCATGCATATATTGTTCGTTTAATAATCATTGACGTCAATGAATTTGTGTGGTTACAACAATATTTATAAAACCGCGTGTATAAAAAACACACAAGTCAAAATTAAAACCACAATTATTGTTTGAGATCAAAATGGCTTGTTACTAAAACTGAACAAGTAAGGAAAGGTTAAGTTCCGGTGTAACCGAACATTTGGATATAGTTAGTTTCAGGTGTTGATAAAACTTTGTTTTCGGAAATATTCAATATCCGTTATTTGCTGCAATGCAAATGATAGACAGATGGACACACAGAAACACATCCGGAATTCAGGACGTATCGCCATCCTGATCAATATAATGTATATAACTCATATCTAAAGCGATTATTTTGATACGGTTAGATGAACAAAATTATTATACCCAATGCAACATGTTGCGAGATATAAAAAGTTTGTACTAAAAGAGTGAAAACGTCAATCGAAATGCTAATATGAAAAAATTAATAACAAAACACAAACCGCAAATTATTTTAGCAAATATTGCATGTATTTTTTGGGTATGCGGTTTTCTTTTGGAACATTCCCAAACACCAATGCTTTATATGGAAATACATTTTTAATACTCAGAGATGACACATCAAATATCATGCACACTAAATAAATATTTCCGAAACATTTAACTAAATTTGGAACAACGATGTAATCAGTTAGACTCTTCGATTGTGTCAAAAATAGTGTTATGCTTTTAAATGTTGTATATGATATATGGAATGTTAATCCAATCCCTTTTTGTATAGTATGCATTATCTTCTACCATTAATGTATATTTTACTGGTTCTCTCGGCAAATATTAGATTACACAACGTTCATCTGAAGGCCAACAAACGGACCATAAAATTCAACTCGCGCCAAATGTTAGGTTTAGTTTACCGATTCCGTTCCTACAATAACCCTCTCAAATTTTAAAACATAGCTTAAACTTAGCTTAATTTTATTAAACTTCCGATTAAAAATATTTATGCAAGATAATATTTTATTTATTTATTTTTGTTAAGTGTTTTATTAGCTTTAGTTTGACGTTAATTAAGATCATTTATATGCAGTAACTGCAGTACACGCGTTGATTTCATGAAGGAGTATTCTTGCTACAATATTTGTGCTTATAAAGTGTTTCTTATAAGTAAATTTCTTGAGAAAATTTTCCTGAAAAAAAAAATTGTGAGTATTCCACATATCAATATTTATAAATTCTTTAAAACAAAAAGTGATATAAATGCGTCAGCTATGTCTCAGGATGTGAAAAGTAGTTGTTCTTTAAACGGCCAAGATTGCTCAAGGGATAATTTGTACCTTTGTAACCGTTCGTTTTAATATTTTCCGAATTTAATATAACTTGTTCAGAAAAAACTACATTACGTAAATTTAACGAAGAGGAAATACTGGATCTTTAGAAAGAGCTTCTGATATTGAAAATGAATATGTAAAAGATGTCGATGATGGGGTTGATGGTGTGATTAAAAAGATATAACCTGCAGAGTTTGTTGTAATAACCTACACTGACACTGCAATTGAAGTTGCTTTAAACGCATTACCATTTGAGGAGAATCTTTGTGTCGATGGGCAAATTATATCCTTGAAGAATTAAAGCATACTTTTTATGTGGATCCACTACACCTATAGATGACAATCTAGTCAAGACAGTTGGAAGTGACACCGCAATTGTAATTGAATTAGCAAAGCGAACTCCTATAGATGAAAAGGGACATAAATTGTATTTTGATAAATTCTTGCAGACTTTTCGATTAATTGAAATTCCTTATGGCCAAGGAATACATGCGGCAGGGACTACTATCCATTCCAATCGCTTTGCAAATCCTCACTGGCCCGACAATAATGTTTTGCTCAAACGAGGGTCGAGGATCAGCAGTTCAATGCATTAGCGAGAATGGAAATGCTATATTTACTAGATGATACCATATCGAAGTGGTGAGCTTGGCTTCAAAGTTCGTTGGAATTGCTGTAGCGGATAAAGCTCGATGGTGGGAAAAGGACTCACAAGATTATATTGAAGTGAATAACGAAAAACTATGAGAACTAGACCTATTTAATTCAGTGATTCAACATTAACGAATAAATATACGCACTGCAAACTGTACTATTCGTTTTATACACTACATATATGTAACTATCAATAACTGCATCATGGATGGAATATCACAAGGACAACTGGTCGCTGAAACCCCACGCCGCCGTGGACGGCCATCGCGAATGGAAGCTTCACTATTTCAATACTGTACCCCTAAATCATGCGATACAAACTTTTCAGGATCTGTAAATCTTTCTAACTGCAATCTACAGGCCTTTTTCGGTTCAAATATCATGATAAATAAGAGTTAAAAGTATATTTTTAATTTTTTGCAGAAACCAATGAATTATAAGTTTTAGATATACATATGTATGTATATGGTACTGCATTGAAACTGGAAGACTTTTTTATATGAAAATAATAAAGCGGAAACTGTATAAAGAGTTTCCCATAATTTTCTCTCTCTCGTCTCACAGTTTCCGCAACACGCAACACGCACCACGCAATACTCACATATCGATTATGCACACATTTTCACTTACCGTTTTGAGCGGCGCTGCCTTGAAACAAATTGCGCAGGTAATTGAAAAAGCGACGATGCAATGGCCGACGCCGATGCCGCGACATGCGTCGGCCCTGTTCAACGTCATCGCCAGACTTGCCGTCCGCGCCGTCACCATCGCCATCGCCATCAGCGGCGACACCACACTGCGACGCGTCGACGACAATCTCAACACTACGCTGTGCCGTTTTCGACGACGCCAAATTGCTGCGTTTTATCGCCGCATTTGAAGGAACAATTAAAGCATCACTAGCGCTCGGCCCGGGACCGGCTATGCTGACAATTTGACCACCACCACCACCGACGCCACCGCCGCCCATATCAGCCAAACTGCTGCTATGGTTGTCGGCCGCTGTCCCCACCGTTGGCTGTTGTTGTATGACGTGCGTGGACTGCGTTTGATGGCTGGAATTGGCGCTATTGCCGCGATATATTAGCTCCATGTCGTTGGACATTTGACGCAGCGCATGCAACCCAGTGTTCACGCTACTGCTAGTGCTTATGCTCGTTGCTGTGGTTGTGTGCGTGTGCGCCGCACCGCCAATGTGATGGCCGTTGCTAGCAATGCCGCCGCCGCCTCCGCCATTAAGGCCCATGTAGTAGGCGCTGTTGGGGCGCTGCGAATGTGAATGTTGCACCTGTGGACCAGCCATAGTGATGGTGGGGTGTTGGTTTCGAGAATTGTGTTTGCTTGACGCCTACTTAGAATTAATTGGAACACATGTTTTTGGCTTTAACAAAGTGGAAATGACTTTCGCTACCGTATTTACTAATTTTTATTAGTTTAATTAAAATTATTATTATTTTTTATATGAAATTAGCTACTTTAACAGGTAATTTTGAATTGTTTGACATTTATTGCAACTTTAATGATTTGAATTTCATATTATTAATTTAAAATATTTATTATTAATATATATTTTGTTCATTACACCATTTCTAGTTACTAGATGAACTTCGATGGAATTTTATTTACGCATTCATGTCGTTTTATTGCAGAAAATTTTAGCAATTTGGGCTCTTTCACTTTTATGCAAGCAAACGCATTAGTGACATTTGTGCTACACTAAAACCCGCTAAGCATATTTTATATTTATATTTCAATTTCAATTTTTATTATTTATTTATATTTTATTATTACTTTTTGATTTTTGGCTCGCAAAGTTTTTGGCACTTACTCAACACTTTTTGCTTTGCATTGCTGTTCGCGCCTACTTGCCACATTACGCGGCACAATTTTTAATTCGCAACACTAAAATGCGAAATTTTGCAGACGCATGAGTAACTACACAAAGCCCGCACAAAGTACCGCCCACCAAGTTACGCAATTTATATGTTGTCGTCACTGCTCTCTTTTTGTTATTGTGTACAAAGTGGTAATGTAGTGTTTCTCCAACTATTACTCATTACATGGCACGACGCTTCATAAAAAATTCATACTAAATACAATTACGATTCGCGCTCGACTTGCCTATCGATGACGTCCAACACGCGGTCAAACTCCACCTGATTGACGCTGCTGACATGAGCGATGGTACGCGCTTTGTCGAAAGTAGCAAGTTGCTGGCAAACAATCGTGAATGGCGGCGGAAATTGTAGCATTTTATTATATATTTTTTGTTTGCTAAAAAGATATTAATTATATATTAAATGAATTATTATTAGCCTTTATGCTTTAATCAATTCAGCTTAGCGGATCGCAATTTCATTTTGATTTTTTTATACGTTGCATGTGTTAAATTATCTACTTTAATTGTTAGCACATCTGCAAGAAAAAAAGAGAAGAGAGAAATGCAAAAAATATAAATAAATAGCGCTTATTTATTAGTTTGCAGTGCTTAAATTGCGCACACAAATGTACTTGTGTTTGTATTAGTATAGTTCATGCATATGTAGTAGACCTTTTTAGCGATTACGAATAACAGTTATTCAGCGATTTTTTTTAATTCTCAAGAAAAAACATTCGCATGCTCAATTACTTGTATATTTTTAAATTACTTAAATAATTTTAGCTCTGAATTAATTATTACTCATATTAATGTTGTAAACAAAATCAGTCAATGTCGAGGTGTGCTTTAATGCCAATGATATGTCTATTTTAAAAAGAAATTTAAACAACAATTGCTTTCTCAGTTTTAAGTAGCAGTATTATAAACTAGGGCGAAATTTAGTACATATTCATTTAACATTGGCCGAAGCTTTTCTATTTCTACTTAGAATAAACTAGAATTAGTGAAAAAAGAAAGCAAAGTTAAAACACAGAAAGAAATTCATACTTATACGAAAACGATGAAAATGATGTGGAGTTTGTCAATATTGTAAAGTAACTAGAAACATGTGAACCACATGAATTGGCAAACAAACAGTAATAATATGGGTACAATGAAATAAGAAATGCACCTCCTATTATTAAAGCCTGCTCCCCCCTCCTAAACAATACCGCCGATGTGTTATGTGATGTGATAAACATACAACACATTCCTACAGGAACTCAACCTACCACACCGGCACACAACAATTTCCCAATTGCACAACACTGTTACACAAAATTCACCACAGAAGTGAACGCACGTATCAACACACCCACACCAATAACAACACCACACAAAGGGTATTCCCGTTCTCCAAATAAACGTACGACTACTTCTCTTTTCGAGTGTCAAGTCGATCATTGCTTTTCCGCGATAGAGATCGTACGCCGTCCTTAGCAGCCCGAATGTTTTTATTGCGAAACTCTGTTGATAATTTTGTACTCACCACATAATGGATAGCTTTAATACCACGGATCCCTCTCTTCTCATGAAAGAAACTAAAAATAACCTGATGTAAACTTATGGGAACCTGCAAGCAAAACGCCTCGGTCCGGGTAGTTGATGTTTTTCGGTTGGATAAGAACTAGCCATGAATTTTAACATAACTCTTTATTATATGTTAAACACTTCACGGCTCTCAAATGTGATATTATTTAAAATAATTTAAATTATAGAATTAAATAAATTTTGATTAAGAAAGAGATTCAATTCCAGAACCTAAAATACATAATTTTTTAGAAAACGAATAGTTCTCGCATCTACATATAGAAATTAGAAAGTCTGCTGTGGAACATTCCAAAAAAACATATCTAAAACTCTTTCTCTTCGTAGTAACTTTTGAGAACTCTAGGTTGAGCTACTTCATCAAGAAAAACGGGAATAATGAGCAATCAGAGTACTATTCAGACGTTTGAGATTTGCTATACTATTCAATATACAATACGTTATACGCTATAAAAACCACATACTATATAAAATTTTTCTCCAAATTAAAATCAAGTTTAATTAAAATTAATTCAGAGCGATACAAAGTCTTGTGGTAGTGAGATAAATTGAAATCTACGTGAGTACAAAACTGTATAGCAACTGCTCCGCCAATAATCATTTATCCTATTTTTATTATCCAGTAACAATTTCGCCACTACATTGACTTGAGTAGATGGGCAAAAAGAAATATAAATTATTACCGGATATTTATACTACAGCAGCGACAAAAATCCAATTTCCCCTTACTTTCCGGCAGTGAAAAGCACGTGCCGCAGCACAGCTCGGAAGTTACTCCAGCCACACTCGTCAGCGCAGCGTTGCTCTCATGTTCGCCTAACCGGTTGCTATAGTCGGACGGCGGCAGTGGCTGTCTTCCTGTTTACTTGAACTGGAATAAATATTTTTCTAGCTTGCCGTGCTTGACGTGGCGCAGGTAAGCGATAAGAAATATAAGCAACAAAGGCGCTCATATTTATTTCATGACCATAAAACTAACTACTAGTGGACTAAGGTAGTCACATTTTAAATTGAGCAACCTGAGGATGTGCGGCAGGAAATCACTGAAATGCTAGTAGATGCTATAATACCAAGTAAATACGTGTATTTGGTGGAGAATTTATGCGCATAATACTCAAGTATATAACTTATTGTAATAAGCAAGTTAAACATAAATTTTCTTAATATACTAGTATAGAGTTGTGCTGAGATAAACTGGAAATAAATGTTAGGAGAAAGAAGAGGTAATCGCCTAAATATAGGCCGCTTTTTCAATTCAAACGACAACTGGTTCTTTGATACCGTAATTCACACATCCGTTTTATACGACTATCCCATCGGCGATCTAACCCAGTTTTGAAATATGAATGATTATTATAAGGATTCTGATTTTGAAGATTTGAAAAAAGTGTACCGCAATATTATTAACTGCGAGGGTTAAAAGCAATGACGTACTCTCTCATATAGGTTTAGCTGTTTCTAATTTAAATGTTGTGAAAGAGTCCAATGTCACCTGCCATTGTCAATGATTTAAACTTTCGCTAGCATTGGTTTCTCCGTAAATAGTTTGCGAATAACTTGAAAATAATATACAAAAATATGGCGGAATGCAAATATATAAATTGTCTGAAATTATATATACAAATACGCCATTGTATGTATATATTGTGAGGAAATGTACACCTCAATTGCAAGCTAAATGCACTTGTAAACTTTCAAGGTGCAATTGTAGCTGTCCACATACACAATAGAGACGAGCCCATTTGCTATTTTTCAATGAGACAACTGCACTACAAAATGCTTTTGAATTTAGCAGCTGTATTTTTATTGTTGTTGTTATTGTTCTTTTTTATTTTTTTGTAAGTGCTCATAATGTATGCATGAAAACATATCTGGGACTGTCATTGTGCTCGTATTGTTGGCAGCACGTGTAGTTCTTCACACAATATAAATTGTACTTGTGAAATAGACGTGTGCTATGGCAAGTGTACACCTGTAATACATATAGATTTTTATAATAAAAATGCATATGTATGGGTATTAGCACCACAGCTACAACCTAAATAACACTCATACATGGCTGTGATACTTGTAGTGCTCAGACAATAAAGAGAAGTGATATAAAGGAAAATTTCTACCATATGATGTTGCTGTACAAGCAAATACACACAAGTGCATATCAGTGCAATTGCTTCTTGAAATCATTTAGCCTTGTCTATGACATTCACAACGTTTGTGCCTTTAACGGCACTTTAAGATACATTGAATGAGTTGCGATGGCTTTTAAGTCACTAATTTTAAGGTAGATGTTGCTATTCAGAACTCGAGTACTTGAGCATTGATTCGTTTCTAATGAAATTCAACACATAATGGTAGTGTTTAGATATATACTGATACCACTATTTGTATTACAAACTACATAATGCTAATTGAAACATTCTTGCTTAAATTTATTTAGATATCTAACTGTCTTTTCGCATTAAAGTTAATTGATTAATTAAAGGGCTTGTATTCGATTAATACGTTGATTAAGATCGATTTACCATACAAAAGAGAAATCTCATTTTCCTACATTAATTCTTAATCGAACAAAAATTTATAACAGCTTATCGTTAATCGAGTAGCCGGCTGTGCGAAAGGCAAAATCTGGTTTCTCAATTAAAATCTTAATACATTGCATTAATTTGTCTGTGCGAAAAGGCTATTACACCTCCATTGACACATTCATATTTATGTGCAGTTTAAAGTCTACGTGAGTGGCATAATTAAGAATATAAATTAAAGTCTGAGACAAACTTCATTCTTTCATGACCGAAATCCACAATAAGTCAATAAAAAATATTCATTTCATTTCACGAAATATCGCATTTAGATATATAACTACTGGAGAGTCGGAAATTAGGTTTAGACCATAGTAGACCATGAAGAATATATAGTATAAATAGTATAGTTTTTAGAACAGAATTTCCAGATATTGGAGGCAATATTTGTTCTAAATTCTATACCAATATATTCAATACTGGTTAATTTATATATTACGAAGTTAAAAAATTTGATAGAATTTTATTTGTATTCCGATTTTGACCACTTCGTATCTGTAATTTATATACATTATATATAAATTTCGATAAATGCGGTTTAGAAACTACGGAAATATGTAATATGTAAAAAGAAAAATAAGATTTTTTATTTAGTACAAAACAAATACTAATTTATAATTTATCCCTAATTGTATTATTTTTCTCCAAAAATAATTCCATAATTCTCGATGAAGATATTTTTGTATATATTTTTGCCCAGAGACTAACTTCAGCTCTCTTTTTCTTTCGTTCATTTCCGCCAGTCATTCAAACTAAAAGCCATTAAGTCTCTACCCCTCCATTCGTTTATACACTCTCGTTGTCTTGAATTTCGTAGTTTCCAAAACAAAACAACGTATTTCAATTTTGGCATTAATAATTGCGAATACGTATACGCAACGTCATTTAACTACAGTACGCGTTACGCATAAACATGGCTCTCAATTTACGTTCACATAAATCTCAATAGGAACTTCCTCTGCTTAATCGTTCAAGTAAAAAAAGTTAAAATAATGTTGAGTACCATTACCCAAAGTCGCCGCCTATCGAGCACATCGAGAACATAAGCGATGCCGGTGGTTAAGGAGCAGCAGCGGCTGAAGGAGAGGAGGAAGTGTACAAGTGTGTTTGAGGTTATAAAAACAGACCAAAGTCAAATAACTCACATATTTTACTGCGTCATTGCTTAACCGTTGTAACACTAATCTGCCGCAGTGGAATAGAGTGGAAACCCCGAAGATGGTGTTAGGTGAGTGGTGCAAATGCATTAGCAAATTCAAGTGAGCAGCTCTCGCATTGCGCCACAAGCGCTTATGTCCATTGTGTAAATGAAGCAAATCGAGAAATTTTTAAAATTGCAGGAAAATAGTTGAAGCTCAGTTTTTCATTGCAGCGAGTAAAGGATTAAGGAAAAAGAGAGAAGCGGAGAGTCACTGCGATTTCATTGGATTATCTTTACATAAATAAATAGTTCGCAAGTGAACTTTATTGCTTACAGCAAAATGATAGAGTGTAAGTATGATTAATGTCGAGGAGAGAATGAAGAATGCGGTGTATCGTCTCACGGCATCGTATACAATTTTTGTGTTACTATATATAAATATAAAAAATATATACTTGATTGGTTTATTGCTGATTAAAATTTGATTTACTTATTCCACATATGTAGATTATTTGAATTAAATCTGTTCTTAAAGAATGTCTGCAAAAATTGTGGGTTTGTAGTCTTTAATAGTATCATATTTGAATTAAAAAAAAATCACACTTAAAACCCAAGTTAGATAATAATAATAATATTTAATTTTCATAATAATTTATTCAAACGAAATGTTAGCTTAAATTTTACTTTAACCTAAAATTGGTTTAATTAAAACAAACATGAATAAAAAATGTCCTTACACCGACAACAATATTCATGTCATGAGTGGGAGGTTGATAGTGCAAACTTTTCGCCTGAAAAAGATCGAATTGCATAGCATGGCAAGAAAGTTTGTGACACCATGGTGCAAAGGGAAAGAAAACAAGAAAATTGGTTGAAACTAATAAAACAAAATCAATTTGTGTGATATAAGCGAGGTTCAGTATTTGTAGAGAGGGAGGTGTGTCAAAAGTATATAAAATTTCAGGGTAAGCCACTGGAACCACACATTTATATTAGAGTTTTAGAATTTTAGTGCTCTTCATGTACATACACACTCTCAATTGCAGTTACGTGGTTAATAAATATTTAGAAAATCGCAATAAAAAGTGTCAAAAAAACGCCAAAATCTTATTTTACTTTTCTTTATAGGATATAGCAACAGTTAACCACAGGACGTGTTTAGATAGTTAAAGCCTAAATTCCTGGGATGGAGTGTGTAAAAATTTCTTGGGTGCTTCTCTTTATCGTTCGTACCATTGATTGTTGTCAACTTTGAACAGCCCTAAAATTATAGCTTCAATTCCCTCTGTGGAGTTCTTTAATCGTTAGGGTAGTATATTTTCACTTGGCTATTTTCCTGCGGTCCTTACATTCCCATCAATAACTCATCATAGTGATTGTTCTCAAATGTAAGTGATATACATACGGATTATACTTCCAATCTTTAAATCAATTTTGATAATCCTATTTAAATTATTTTAATATCTTCTTTAGGAACGTTTGGGCTTTATTTTCCTTTTTATTCAAATATTCAAATTCGACATTTATGGTGATTTTGCATAAATAAAAACATTAACTAAAAATTTCCTCAGTTCAGTTGTAAACGTGCTTCAATATTTGACTGTCAATAACGCATTTATTTTATATATTCTTTAATAATTAGGTATATATATTTATAAAGAAACTAAAGTTATGCATAAAGAAACTGTGTAATATTAAATCTAATATATATAAAAAATGAATATTTCGTGGAAGTTTTCGTTTCCCTTTTTAAGTTCTACTAAGAAATTAATACTTATTAATAAAATTGACCACCAGCGATATCACATAAACGTTGGAATTACAAAAATTTAAAATATTTTATT
This sequence comes from Zeugodacus cucurbitae, assembly GCF_028554725.1. Taxonomy (NCBI): domain Eukaryota; kingdom Metazoa; phylum Arthropoda; class Insecta; order Diptera; family Tephritidae; genus Zeugodacus; species Zeugodacus cucurbitae. The sequence continues at coordinate 32,804,617 of NC_071670.1, forward strand.
AATTCGTAGAATGAAAGCACTGAAGAAATTCCATCGGAAATAAACATGTTTATGTATGTAGGTATGTTAGGGTAGTTCTTAAAAAAATTAAATGAACGATTTTGTTCAGTTTAAATATATCAATGAGTAATACCACGAAAAAAGATTTTATCTATAGTATTTTTTGTATATTGCAACTGTTAAAAATGACGTACATAGATATTTATGCTTAATTTCTAGAAATAGCACACCTTATCATATGTTTTCAGTCTTCATAAAGAAACCTAAAACTTAATGTCCATCCGACGTGCTTTGAATAATCAACTCTCTGGTCAAAAAATACATCAAAACATAATCGTCCCACCATTTATGGACCACCCTTATGCATAAATATAATACATTAGTAAAGATAAGTAAACTCGTACACTTTACTTATGGTGTAGCTAATGATAGCGTTGCTTTTGAGTGCGTAAATCAACATATAGCATATCTACATACATATACATACAAATAAATAATTCACTCAGTCCTCCTCGTTCGTTAAGCTTTCATTATACTCTCGCAACAAATGTTGCTAAAGAGAGTATTATAGTTTTGTTCACATAACGGTTGTTTGTAACACCCAAAACTAAACGAGTTAGATATAGGGTTATATACACCAAAGTGATCAGGGTGAAGAGTAGAGTTCAAATCCGAATGTCTGTATGTCCGTCCGTCCGTCCGTGCAAGCTGTAACTTGAGTAAAAATTAATCTTGATGAAACTTGGCACACTTATTTCTTGGCACCATAGGAAGGTTGCTTTCGAAAATGAGCAAAATCGGACCACTGCCCCGCCCACAAAATGACGAAAACCGAAAACACATAAAGTGGCATAACTAAGCCATAAATAAAGCTATGGAAATAAAATTTGGTATGAAGGATCGCACTATGAAGAGGCATATTTAAAAGTAATTTTTTTTGTACATATCTCGCAAACCAATGGAGCTATATAAACCAAACTTTCTGCAGTCGTTTTTTTAGCCACTTCCTAATACAGTCCAAAAATGAAAGAAATCGGATCATAACCACGCCCACCTCCCATACAAAGGTTAGGTTGAAAATTACTTAAAGTGGGTTAACTCACTAACGAAAAATGTCAGAAACACTAAATTTTACATAAGAAATGGCAGATGAAAGTTGCACGCAGATTTTTTTACAAAATGGAAAATGGGTGTGGCGTCGCCCACTTATGGGTCAAAAACCATATCTCAGGAACTACTCGACCGATTTCAATGAAACTTGGTTTGTAATAGTTTCCTTAGATCCCAATGTTATGTTGTGAAAATGGTCCAAATCGCTTTACAACCACGCCTACTTCCTATATACCAGAACTTTGAAGACGATCTGAATCCTTTACATTACAATATATAAAGTAAGTACTAGTGAAGATATCGGTGCAGAACTTTGCACAAATACTATGTTAATAGTGTGACAGCCCCATTCTAAAAATCGCCGAAATCGGACCATAGGTTTTTAAGGCCCCATATATCGAACACGAGGACCTCGGTACTTCTAACCTAATATTATGGTTTCCAACTTTCAATGGACTTTATATAATATATATGACGAATATGTGGGTCAAATTGTGTATTATATAATTTAAATAAAGTTAAATAAATAAATTGCGAGAGTATAAAATGTTCGGTTACACCCGAACTTAGCCCTTCCTTACTTGTTTTATATTAGTTTTACACTTGCTAAATTGCTTGATATGCCGCACATTGAAGAGTTGCTCAATGAGCGATATGATATTCCTAAAGCCGTAACGGTAGTCGTAATACGTCCCATTCATTCCAAGCGCTGAATGTGCGTATGTGTGTGTCTCTGAATACATTAATTAAAATTATATATTTGTTTATATGCATTCGCGGCGTTTTTACACATGATTAAACATATTTAATGGGATTGCCATACACATTTGCAGCAGGTGTGGTAAAATAGTAAGCAGCGAGAAACATTAAAAATTCTTTTTGCTACAGTTTGTAAATGAAATTCAGCAGCATAAATGCGTAACTTTACAAATGGATATTAGCACAATTTGCTCGCACTTATGCTTGAGCACATACATATATACTTGTATTTTATGTGTGTATGTGTTTACGATTAAGCTGATCACATATTCTTTTTGAAATCATCTAAGCAAATTTGCCATGCTCACGCTGCTCTATGTTTGCGCTAATTTTATTTACATTCATACCTTTTGAACTTGCCGCCTCTTTTAAAATTATTTCTGTGTGCAGCGGTTTGTGCAGAAAATATTTGTTTATATTTATTTTCAAGTGCAAATTTAGAGATGTAAATATATATTGATCCTGGTCAAATCAATATATTCAAATATAATCAGGAAATTACCCATATTCTTTATAATAACAAGGTACATAGTTGCAGATAAAATATACATATGAATAGTATCTTTAAGGCTCTTAACTTTTAAGAGTAATGAAGTTACCGACTGGTAGCTGTCTTCGATTCGCCATGATATACTAAATAACATATAAGCCGAATATATCTGTTAATTAATGATATACTTTAATGAAGTTAACCAAAATCATTATTTTAGACCTAATTATTTGTGCCCTTCTCCTTGACGTACAAATTTATTTCTTTTTATACTATTGTATACTGTCATTTGAGAGTATAATTGGCTAATATGGTGAAGGCTTCGATTTCTGTTCGTCAGGTAGATACATCTATATTATTAATCTCACACCCCTATTGAGGAAATATAATGATACCTGTGATTATGACAGGCTAATCAATGTTGGCAAATATTATTTTTGGAGTTTTGACGAATAAATATATTTAGAGAAAATATGTACACTTTATATTTTATTATATTACGAATGTTTCCAATAAAACATTTGCCGATATTGTTTTATATCTCGCATTCTTGTATAAATTTGCTTCAAAAAAATGTAAACTCGGAGTTGTTAACTGTGTCTTCTAGTTGACCTGGATAAATGTCCTATCGTAACATCAAACTGGCTGTTACTGTATACTTCGCAGCCCTATAAGATTCAGAAGGTTGATTTCTCTTATCTTATCTTAATATATTAAATTCTTTTGGCAATGCGAAAAGGCTATTAATCATCCTTACTTAAGAAAATTATTTTATAATCTACAGGTTGTCTTTGAATTCTGAATGAGTATGAGAGATATTAGTTAGTTTTCCAGTAACTTTCTTAGTACATGCATCTCATTAAAAAATTAAAAGTTACATTGATAAAACAAAATGAGAGAATACATATACAATACCAACACAATTTGGAAGTAACTAGTTATCAGGGGCGTACTGCTAATATACTCGTACATAAATAACTGATAAATCACAATGGTCTAGACAACATAGTCTAAATATAAAAAATATGCATAAATCACATCTCCCATCTATTCGCACAAATTAAATGAATTTATTTTTTACACAGCATTAATTGGCTTATGTATACTACACAGTGTACATTGACCCCTAAGTGATTTGGTTGATATAAACAGTGTAAAGCTTTTCAATTAATTAGCTAGCACATTGAAACTATCAATCAAAATCAATTTACTCTAGAGGGCAATAAAAACATTAACAGTTGGATTAGCGGAACTACAAATTTGCAATAGTTTGCCCTTAAGAATTTGAGTACTGAAATACACTAATTGCTGTTAGTTCCAATTTGAATAGGTTATTAAAATTAGTTAATTGTGATTAATTGTGAGTTTTGACTCTAACGATTAGAACGCCGCAGAATCATTAATATCGTTTCTAACTTCGCCATCTGACAATCTGTATCTTGTCAGAATTTCGTTGCGTAACATAATTTCGTTTCATTCATGCATAAAAAATTTGAATTTCAAAGATAACAAGTATTATACAAGACATTTTCAGAGCGAAAATAATGCGATTTCTAAAAGCGAGAAAGTATTAAACATTCTAATGAGCTTATCATATGAAATAAAGCCAAATAATAGACTCAAATCAGAGTATATGTGTAAGTTTTGTTGTGACCCCCTGATAATTTATTTATTTATATTATTTCATGCACTTGAGCAACAGCTCTTACAGCGACAATAATAATTTCTTGCAAGGTTCGGTGAATGAACTTTTTCTAATTCATTCAGCTGTTGCAAGCCCTCAAGTCTGTCGTCAAAATGGCTCGCCTGCGGTTGAACATTTTCAATAACAATTTCCTCTTTTATCCCACAAAATATAATTTGCCCTGCGCTGATTGAATGTTTTTCTCAGTTCAAATTATGCTCGTTAATGACCTTGTCTGGCCAAAAGCGCTTTTGAGAAAAGGTGAATTTGCATTGTTCAGCATAACCGAAGTAAAAACAGAGTGGTTAACGCGACATTTTTTATGTTTTTTATCAATTTAATTTAAATTTATTTTATTTTATAAAAAGCTCTCTCAAGTTTTTTAGGTTATTTAAACTGAGCCACCCGCAAGATGCTGGTTTTTATTTTTCTCCCTTCAATCTTCACCCCAGAATCTCTCGTTAATATTCAGTACAGTAATAACTGGATATTATATTTGTGACATAAAAAATAACTGCAAATAATTTCAAATCTGATTTCGCACACAAACACCCACAAAAAATGCGCGACACATTTGCGCTCTTCACTTCTCGCTAATTACATTTATATTTATACCGAAATATTCGGAGCCAGAAATATTTGTGCGCGCATTCTTTAGCATAGTACAATTCTCATCTCAAATGCTCACCCATTTAGAAATTGTTCGTCTGCTTTTATGGCATTAAAATTATATTAAAAGTAGCAATTAAATTTGTGTTATAAATGGAAGTTGAAAATGAGGTCACAGCTAATTGGCAACAAGTTTTTGTTTTTTTTTTTTGTAGCTTGCAACATGGCGAAATGAAATTATAACAAATATTGTCGTGACGTTAATGGTATAATTAAAATTTTCTATGAAAACGGAAAGCAAATGTTATTTTCCACTTTTTTATTGAAAAAATTTATAAATTGTTGCACATTGTCTTTTGTAAGTCCCTTTAGTGGAATTGCAAATTGTTGATTATTTTTTACGACCATTGTGAATGGCTTTTCAATTAAAAATACTTTTTTTTGCACATAAATTATATAAATTTAAGATAATATTTTAGCCTTTCCATAACGCTATAAAGATAGTTTAAAGAAACTCCAATTTTTGGTTAGCCCCTCCTTTCTTTGTTTTCTAAATAATTTAATATTAAACAACATAAATTTCTGTTAGTTTATTAGAATTTTCCATTTGTTTGCGGTCTTTAAGTTTCAACTCCAAAATCGATATAACACACACATATTCATATACAACTTAGTGACAGGTTTTTCAATGCAATAACATTTATAATTTCACCGTAATTTTACTTCATTACTGCCCTTCACATGTCTTTCTCTGTATGGGGGCAATACAATGCGCTTTCAGCTGACAAATTACAATGGCTCGTAATTAAATATGCTTTCCTACCTCAATGCAAGACGCGGCTGCACTTGACGGCATTTCGCCTTTATTCCGCATTTCCACGAAATAATGGAGCAGTCAACGTGTGTAAATGCATATATTGTGTTGTTGTGTGGCGTATTGTAAATGTATGGGTATGCCGTGAAAAGCTTATTGTATTTTGTATTTTGTACAATTACTTTTATTACAGCGTTGGGTATTTGTAAAATGCCTTTGCGTTGTTCGCTGGTTAAAATATTGCTTAGCAAATTGTTTCAGGCATGCTCATATTTAGCTATTGTAACTCACGGCTTTTCCAAACCAATTAAAATTTTACTTAAGCCAGTATTATCTTCTTAACGAGTATTTTAAATTACAAATACGAATTGAAATAAAATAATAATAAAAATCTGGAAATTAGGCCAAACAAATATTTTTTTCCGGGAGATTGAGTCATTTCGATTTTTGAATTTTAGCTTACTGGATACGCCATCATTAATTTTAGTTAGGGAGTTCACAAGTCATCTTTAAATAGTACACTTTTGAATTAGCATAGTAACGTGTGAGCATCTCATACTATGTTCCGTTCTATTTCGGCAATAAACCACCTGGTGCGACAGAGAAAGAAATATTACTCATCGGTAAGAATAATAAAGAACATACCATATAGCATGTGAACAAAATGAAATGGGCAAATTAGAAGAAATCTCTTTGAGCGCAAAGAGAGAAATAGCAGAGTAAACATACATACAGTAGGTAGAAAAAGTTATCAAAACAGAAATCACTTTTTGAAATGAACTTAGTTTTTTTCCTTTATCGAATATAAATTTTTTTTGTATATGTTCGGAAAGTACTGTTGTGAGAGTACGACAGTTGAAAAAATTTTTGGCGATCGCGTGTTTGGTAAGAAATTTGTGTGGCATTCTATAAATGTACTCAGTGCTAAAGCGTGGAAAAGTAAATTAACAAGTGCCATAATTAATGTTTTTTTTATTAAAACTTAAAAGTAAATTACAAAAATCCGTTAAAGCTGAAATAATTCTTCATTTTCTAAAATACAAAAATGAATTTGTAAGCAAAAACTTTTACTTTTTGTTTACTTTAATTTCTATACTCTCGCAACCTGTTGCACAGAGTATAATAGTTTTGTTCACCTAACGGTCACCAAGAAATATAAGAGTTAGATATGCGGTTATATATACATAAATGATCAGGATGACGGGTGGATTTGAAATCCGGATGTCTGTCCGTCCGTCTGTCCGTGCAATCGATAACTTGAGTAAAATTAAGATATCTTAATGAAACTTGGAACATATGTTCCCTGAGGAGGTGCAAAATCGGTCCACTGCCACGCCCACAAAATGGCGGAAACCGAAAACCTATACAGTGTCATAACTAAGCCATAAATAAAGTTATGAAAATGAAATTTGGAACATAGGATCCCATTAGGGCGGGGCACATTTGGATATAATTGGTTTTGTAAAGTGGGCGTGACCCCACCCCCAAATAGGTTTTTTGTATATAACTCGCAAACCAATAAAGCTATATAAACCAAACTTTCTGCAGTCGTTTATTTTAGCCATTTCCTTATACAGTCCCAAAATGAAAGAAATCTTATAATAACCACGCCCACCTCCAATACAAAGGTTACGTTGAAAATTACTAAAAGTGCGTTAACTCTACATAAGAAATTAATTTTACATAAGAAATGGCAGAAGGAAGCTGCACTGAGATTTTTTTACAAAATGGAAAATGGGCGTGGCATCGCCCACTTATGGGTCAAAAATCATACCTCAGGAACTACTTGACAGATTTCAATGAAAATCGGCATATAATATTTTCTTGACACCCTGATGACACGTGTGAAAAATGGACGAAATTGGTTTATAACCACGACAACTTCCCATATAACTCATTTTTGAATTTCATCTTATTCCTTCACTTTATAATATATACATTAGGAACCAATGAAGATGGCGAAATAAAACTTTACACAAACACTGTATATGATCTGTTGCATCACTTGTGAGAAAATTGTCAAAATCGAACCATGACTTTTCAAGGCCCCTGATATCGAACATGAAGAACTCAGTGCCTAAGGGTAATTTTTCCCCGAAAATATACTTAAGTAAATCGCTCAGATATTTTAATGTAATTCATTCCCTCTGAATTTTTTTCTTATAACAGTTTCTCTCTGTACCTGAAATGGTAAAAATTGGGTCATAACTTCCCCCAGATCCCATATACCTAATTATAAGTAATATTAAATTAAGTGAGCGTATAGTCTTCGATACGTTGTATCTTGGTGGTGAAAACGAGTGAAATCGGTTTAGGAATTACCTCAGTCCCCATATACTATTTATGATGATTTTCGTTATTCTATTGAACTTTATGCCGAATATATGGGTCGAATTGTGTTGTCTTTATAAAATTACATCAATAAATTGCGAGAGTATAAAATGTTCGGTTACACCCGAACTTAGCCCTTCCTTACTTGTTCGATTTGTAAAGCTTTTATTTTTTCGAAAATTCATCTTTAACCCCTAATAGCATTTATCATACATATGCATAAGATTAATAACCTTTATACATCATTAAATTGTAATAATTCTAAAAAATACCGCTTTTCGAACATCGAAGATAAATATTTCGACACAACTATTTTACTTATGATTCAATCTCTCGGAAAACGTAAGTTTGGTTCAATACCCAGCCGAGTGTTGTACAGCGTAATGATAAGGAGACATATTTCTAAAAAAATTGTCTAATGGCAGATTCATCAGTCATCTGCCGTAATTAAGACAAATGACATTTGGATTAAAATATAACGACGAAACGTTTTGTTTTGTATATTTGCAATCGTACATCAATTCAGAAATAAATTTATTTTTACTATTTTTTACAGACTACTTCACACTTTTCTTTATGGACTCATTTTTTAAGATTTACTCAATTATTTGCCAATTTTTAATACAATTATTTGGTGTCAGCTTTATTATATATATTTCAAGAATCCCCTCTCACTTTCTGGGCAGATTTTCTAGAATTCATTGCTAGTTTGTATCTACATTGTAAAACAAGTTTAAATAAAATCCCGAACAATTTTCGAAAAGCTTTATAAAGCTGAGCTTAATTTTTCCGGATATACCTAAACTGCAGACTATCAAACCGTTGTTTACTAATACCTACATATTTTATAATATTTCCCGCTTAAATTTTCTAAATAGGTGGCAACTCTATTCCAAAATATGTTGCACCAAATAATTTCGAAATAATTTTATTATTTATTCCATTATTTTGATGAATACAAATATCAACTTATTGGTTGAGTAATCTAGTATTTAAAACTTCATAATTAACCGGTTATAAATCCAAACCCAAATCCAAATGATTCATAATATATTTCAAGAAGTTCATCACATCGGTTATTATTCATTCTGAAAAATACAATATCTAAATATAAGCTCGCATGAATAGCAATATATTTAAAAGTGCGAACCAAATATGGACAAAGTAAGAGTTGAATATAATCGGTACGAATATAGACGCAAATAAACGAAATAATCAAACAGAGTAAAATGAAAGTCATGCTAAATACCTTTCAATTAATTGATTAAAAATGAATTACTTGCCAAATGGTGACTCGTAGAAGTATGAAATGAGAAAACGTGAAATGGAATTTGACGCAGCTCTTTGGCTGACACGTGAGTGGTAAAACTCAAACGATGTTTTCATAGAAAACTTAAAAATGCCGTCTGCCGTCGGTGGCAAGCGCTTGTTGAGCAAACTTTTTAGAAATAGATTAAAGCAGATTTAAAGCAACTGACGAAAGTTAACGCACGCACACCCGCACGAACGCATCGCGTCTCAGCGCGGTAGCGCTCGCTTTCAAGGAGAAATGTCAACATTGTGCCACCGAAATGGAGGCAGCTGCGCCAACGAAAACAAACAGCGCACATCGAAGTCGTGAAGCTCAAGTGAATGTGGCGCAGCAACTCTCAAACATGTGGCGTGATCTTGCCGCAACGGTGGCAACAAAGTTAGCGACGTGCTGCCGGCAACTTAGTAGTTGAGTGGCGAATTTTGCTGTTGGCAGCAGGCAAACAAACTAAATGCAACAAACGGCTGCAACAACAACAACAAATGCAGCAACTATGTAGGCAGCAGCAGCAGTCGAACGAAACCTTGAACCAAATGCGCCCTGCACATGGCAAAAGCAGAGAGAACGAGCGAAATTTGGTGTGTTGATTTTGTTAGTATTTTCTTTTGGCTGCTGTTCTGTGTCTCTTCTCTCTTTCGGTTGCCGCTGAATTTGGTGCGTTCGTGGAATCTTAAGCGGAAATGCACTTTTGCATTCTAATGAAGTTTTGCATAAACAAATTGTGCACACCCAGTAAATGTGCGACTGACAAGCGGTGGGGATTTTCATTTCATTTCGCGGCCGATTGATGAAAAGATTGCATAGAATATTTGGAGAATATAGCTGTTAAGTTTGTATAGTTGAAGTGGATGGGAGTGAAATTGGAATGCGTTTTACGAAATTCTAGCCGTGGACATAATAACTCATGATACGTTCATCTAAAAACAATCTATCTTTTTTTGAGTTTTGAGATAAACGCATTTAAAGTTTTACATACATACTGACGTGGCCTAATGGGTGGAGTTTCTCTTAGAATATTACTCTGATTGATTTGATATTTATGGAAAATATTTTTAACATTTGTCACTATTTAATAAGACAAAAATATTTATTAAAATTTTGAAACCCACCTAACCCCTTAATTGAGTGACTCCCATAAGAGCTTTGTATATGCCTTTAAAATTGTTCTTACTTAAAATGTTCTTACTTGAAATGTTATCGTGATATATTCACTTAAAAGTTTTATTGGCATTGGTTGATAGCTGGGATCCAATCCAGTCCAGAAGGGGAATAATAGGGGAGGAAGATATCATCTCAGTCGGGTTCAAAATGGACTGCGGGGTAGGCACGGGAGTATTTTCCGTATGATCTGGACATTTCTCTCTCTATCCGTTTACCAAACTAGGCTAGCATCTTCCAAACGGAAGTACTGGGCATAGAGAAGGGTTGCGAAGCTCTATTGAATAACTATGAGATGAGAGGATACATAAAGCAACAAAATACACGGATAGCCAAGCGGCTCTCCTGGCATTGTCGACGTCCATGACTAATTCAAATAACCAAACAGATATAGCCAAAATACCACATGAAAAGAACTAACGACTAATTAAGTCAAGGAACAGTATCTTCAGACTAACTGTTACCATAACAGGGCATTGGCCATTTGAAGAAAATGCATCAAAAATGGGTATGCCCTAAAATAACATATGCCGAAGCTGCGAACTAACAGGGAAACCGACACAGAACACCTGGAATCCATCAACCTACAAAAAGTAAAACGGATATTAATAACTTCATCGAAACCACAAAATGATTTGAACGAAAAGCTTAAACATGATAGCAAATAAAAAGGTCAACGACTAGTGCATCAAAATGGCACAAATAGTGCTAACTGAGCCCGAACTATAATAGGGCAGCACTCCTAGTAAATTGAAGAACAGCACACGAGCGGTCACTCAGATCACGATGAAGCTTACGCTGTAGACTCACATAGCATGGATAATTTTTATAGTATTATTTTATTATAGGTAAGCTACTTTAACTTTTGCAGGAGTGAAATAATTTTTCCGTTTAATAAATTACTTCATATATTCTAAAAAGGAGCTGATAAAAAATTAAATCGCAGAGTAGTATGATTATATTCACGTCAAACAATAATCAGCCTGGTTCTGCAATCAGAGTGAAAATTCAGAAATTCAGTACACCAAATATACCAAATATCGGATTGAAAGTGAATTTGCTTGAATTTCATTCGGAAGTGAATTACAGAACCTGCCTGAATATATCAGAATGATCGATTCAACACATACAAGTTTAATAACTTTGTGACAAAATATACTGAAAATGGTTTTTACTGCTAGAAATAAGCATTTGAATTATTTAATAAACTAAGGATTAATAACATTTTATGAAAATTATTTTTTCGAGAGACTATGTCAATTTCCAAATATAAATGAGGGATTACAACTCGCTGTGGCGCCTCTGCGTAATTTTGACTTTCTTTCACGAAATTAATTTTCAGTTTACCAGAAAGTATGCTTTATCCGCCAAAGCACAAACATTCACACACACACACATATATATATATATTCCTCACAACAAAATTAATTAAGCAAACTCCCTCCAAAATAAAGGTTTAACTCCTCCGTCAAGACAACATTCTGCAACCATAATGCCTGCGTGATTCTTAGTTCATTTTTCAGCGAAGCAGGAGGGTGTGGGGTCTTTTAATCCACAAACAACTGTTTTGTAGCACCATAATAACTAGCGGCAGATGTGGTTGGTGTGTGCAGCATATTTTTCACAAACAATTTAACAAAGTGCTCTGCACATTTCATTCTTTCTTTCCTTTTCTGCGCACAACTTTTTAGTCACATCTATGCAACCACACATGCGCTTACATACGAGTACGCTTAATAACGCAAATGTATGCTTAAACAAAAACAAAATGACGAACACATACACACACTTTTCGCTTGCTGGCTTGTTGCTGTTAACTTGTGGCGGATTTTATGACGTGCAATTTAAGTGGCAGAGAGCATAGTCTCACCGCCGGTTGTGTGGCAATTACAAGGCGAGCGACTGGAAAAAATGCGCACCCTACACACAGCTTAATAAAATGCACAAGAGGGATTTTTAATGGGAAAGCCAGGCAAAAACATACACAAACATACACATGTTGACTAAAAAGTATTCGGCTGGGTCAGGGTTAAATGTTTTAAATTTGCAAGTCAGTATGTATGTATGTATCACACCTACATGTATACAATGCATGTTCATATGGGTGTTGCATACAGTTATGTAGGTGCCACTTTATTTTTTGTAACACAAAACTGCAATTAAATTTGCTTTGTAGTTGTTGTCGCTGTAGTGCCGCAGACATGCAAATGCAATTAAGGCTAATATAAGAAAATGCTAATTGTTTTGATGTGGATTAAATTGCTAATATTGTATTTTGGGATAATAATACATACATGCCACTAGCTAAAAAGGCCAACATTTTGTTAAAACTATTTTTTTGTGGTCTAATGTAGCGCTGTTCGGATCAACTTGTTCAAAATATTTATGATAATACTGGAAGATAGTGATTTAAACAGATACTGTAAACTCTCTGTATGGATTTTAATTGATTTACTTTGTTGTCACAAATTAATTTTTGTGCCGATTTCGATAGTAAATGGATAAATCTAGTTAATGAACGAAGGAAAAAAGAAAATATTAAAATTTGAATTTATCACAGCTCAAAAAAAAAATAGTTACAATAAAAATATAAAAAATCCTTCGTTCATTAACTAGATAGTGATATTCCAAAGATGTGTGCAAAATTTGAATAAAATAAATAAAATAAAATAAAAATGAACTTTAACTTAAACGATAACTTATATCGTGCTCTCCGACTTGAAAAATTGAGTTTTGAGTTTTACATTTTTATATCTCTAAGAATATTACTCGGATTGAGATGACTTAACCCCTTAATGCCAGTCTTGTATAACTTTTAAGTAACTATATTGATTGTACATGTGTGTATTTAACCGATGTAACCGAACATTTTATACTTTTATTATAAATTTTATTAAGATAACACACAATTTGATCCACATATGCGGCATAAAGGTTACTGGAATAGCGAAAATCGTTATAGATTATATATGGCGGTTGATGTGAGTCCTGGACTGATATCAACTATTTTTGCCACCTAGCTAGCTATACACTCACATGATTATTAACCGATATATATGGTATTAAGTTCCTCTCTTTAACTATCTGAGAGATTTACGGATATTTTCTATAAAAAATTAGCCAAAAGCATTCAGGTCCTCATGCTCGATATCCTTGGCCTTGAAAAGTTGTATTCTAAATTTGTTCCGATGTCTTCACTGGTGCTTATCTTATATTATATATTGCAAAGAGAACGCACAAGATTTCAAAATTGCGGTATAGTGAAAGTAGGCGTGGTTTTGAATCGATTTCACCCATTTTCATGTGGGTAGTATAAACAAAACTTAAAAGCTTAAAAATTCTCTATACACTGCCCGAGTCCAAGTATATCTAATTCAGATATTTTCTTTCATCTGATTAATTTCGCGAAATATTTTCACGGATTTGAAGTGAATCTACAAGTGGCTGGAGTCAATCTATGGGATAACAAATATTAACAAAGCTAATTAAATGTGTGAAATTTCGCCTATTGCGCTATCCTCAGGACACAAATTATACAATCTAATTATTTCAGGCTTTCTGGTTGATTCAAGTTGATACATCTCAGGCTGATCTGTTCCTAAGTTCGTAATTGAATAAGGCTGCAGTCGAACTCATCACTAACTTATTCTTCCATCTAATTACTTAGTTAAAGCTTGTATCAAAATAAAATGTCGTATTTTCAATTCTCACCTTATTACGATTGAAAATAAAGCGCAATTACACCCCCCAAATAAATGTCGGTATGCTCTTCACAATTACATATTCCCATATGTATCTGAGTCTCTGTATGATAATGCCTACCACACATTGTCGTTCCAACTCTGCAGCTGGTTTCAATATGCAAAATAATGGACAAACCCACTCGCGTATTGCCTTGAGGTATGAAACTGCTGTTCAATGGTTTAATCTTCTCAGTTGTAAGAGCGTGCGAATACAAATCAAACGATAACAGTGTTTCTGCATACGAGCCAATGATTCGCCGAGGTTTTAGCGTAATCTGCATGAAAATCCCTTTTACATAAAAATAAGCACGTAGTTATGCCAGCAGCAATCCATTGAAATGGAGGGACGCATATGTATCGGTACAGAAATTGCAATGCGACGCCTAGGAGTGTCTACTTCACATTCATATGTATGAGAAGCTCGACAGGTGTTGACAAAGCAAACAAACAGGTAACTCGTGTAAATTGAAAAACAGACAAATTGCTTTTAAGTCTATCAATTCCAGTGTTTTTCAGAAAATAGAGTGCTGGATATGAAATTGATTTCTGGAAAATTTATGGCAGTTTGTACGGTCATATTACGCCACTCTCTCTTCTATTGAGTATTAAAACACTCCCAAGGCAAAAAATTATTCCTGCATTTTTTGTATTTACTCGACAAAATTCTCTGAATATCTTTTACCAAGATAAAAAAAAATTTAGAATCACTCTAGATTGAAAAAATTGGGGCAAATCAACATCCTTCCTCTTCACATTATCATATTACCCATATTTCATTTCCTGATGTTCTGTTAATTAATTTGTATAGCCGCCAAGGATACGTAGATGGACGCACACTTAATAAAAATATTTTTCGTTAATTTGCGAAAAATACAAAGTTACGTTCTTGTACTTGTAATTAACTTAACATACAGATGCATACGAGTGTCATTACGTGCTGAAACCCACATGCACTCGTGTGTATGCAATTTTCAACAATAACATGGATGATGCCGTCGTAGGACGACAAGTAATATTTTATGCATGGTCATCGCACAGTCATTAACAGCTGTTATAAGTAGTCCATGAAGACCGATTGTCCTTCGTATAAAGGCGGTTATCTTGTCTCGCCTTTGCGGTTTCATATTTTAATATGCTAAAGTTTTGATGACAGCGCAAAGGAGTTTTAAAAGAGAGAAGGAAAGAGCTCTAGTGTGGATCATATTATTTGAGAATTTTGCGTGATTTCGAAAATGAAAAAGATTTTTTTTTTCAATTTTTTTTATAAATATTTTGTTTTCAGAAGTATAGAACTTCTATTGCAAGTACAACAAATATAAAAAAATAATTCAAATTTAGTTCTTTAATAAATTGCGCATTTATCAAAGGACACTGCCAATAGATGTCCCACTCAAACGCCTATTGAAAAAAATGAATTACGCTCAGTTTGTCACGCCTATTTATTTTGTGCGTATTAATCCCCTGTGAGCGCTTTGGAATCAATAACACTCTGGAGATGCCGCTGGCGCATATCGCACATCAAACGATGCCGTGAATTTAATTAATTTTATTAGCACTAATAGCGAAGTAATGCACATAATCTCACAGAGTAATGTCGCTCATTAAACGATAATGCCCAACTGCCAATTCAACGCACACTACTGTGCATACACACACATATTTACTAGGACAATACGCACTGGCATTCCGACGGCTGACACATTTGCGTCCCTTTGCTTATTTGCACATGTCAAATCGTTTTAGCTTCAATTTGTGCGCGCTTAGCTTTGTCCTCTGCTATGAAAATAGCACTAACAACAACAATCAGCGCTTAATGAATCGTGCGTTGAAAGAAACCCAAATAAACAATAACAATTTGAGCAATCATCAAATGCAGCAGCATGCTAGGCTCACAGTGAGAGTGAGAGTGACGTAGGCTATGCGTTTGCTGGAAATCCCTTCAACGAATTTATTGATTTTGTCGTTCATTGATTATTTCTAATTTGCTTTCGCTGTTAGGTGTTGTTGTTTCGTTTATAAAGAAAAGCAACATAACGGTATACTAATGCATACACTCTCACAGAGTGGTTCATTTAATTTCTGTTTCGGGATAAATGAGAATCACTTTCACTTTGATGGTTGTAATGATATTGAAGGATTAAGTATCTATTAGAAGCCCAAACATAGCAACGCTAATTATATAATTTCTAGAAAAATAACTGATAATGATTTTATATTTTCATAGAGTTTATTTTAAACAGGTAAGGGAGGGTTAAACACAAAAGCAGATAAAACATAGATATCGCAATTCGTAAGACAGAAACTCGTGAAATATTGTGAGCTGTCGGTACCGATTACGTTAGCGCATAGCCGCCACCTATTATTATAAAGACGAGAGGAAGCCATTTTGCTTTAAAAATTAACTCGGATAGGTGACCAGCGAATAACGGGTCAAACAAATTCCAGACAAGAGGCCCAATTTTTTCCCACTTTTTGCTGCAATTGCGCCGGATGTTGTTGAGGAGTAAGTCTGTTCATTATTCAATCCAAACTGAGTATGAATCAAGCAACAACATTAAAAAACAACATTGAAACCACACTAAAAACCACACGCCTAAAAATAACACCCATTATTATAAAGACAAATTTTGTTGTAAGGATTCAAAAGATCCATGTTTGTGGTGTAACGTTTGAGAAGTTTGTGAGATATGCTTTTCGTATATAACAACAATATAAAATCATAACCCAAGTGTTACCCTGTGCAGCATAAAAGCTTTAAAGCTCTAGATATCAATGAATTATTGCACTTTTAGTGCTTTTAGATCTCAAACTTCTCTGCTATGTCAAGTTTCATTAAGAAATTTCAAATTTTACGCAAAGTCAATAATTGAGGGTTTGGTGGAATAAGGAACGAATTGGCTAACACTTTTGAGCCACTTGACCAAGCAATGCTTCAACTTATACAAACCGTTTCGAAACAGATATTTTATGGAGTCTGAAAAACAGAGAGTAGTAATGGTAGGAGCGAGTGAATTTATCAGGTTTGAAAACAAAGAGAAATCTCTCGATGCGAGGATGTCATTCGATGTCGAAACGGTTCAATAATTCGGTATAAGAGAGTCCATTCAGATGTATCTATCGATGTATCTTTCCTGGTTGCCATTTTTGAGTACCGGTTGAAAACCGTTAAACCAATTCTTCATGGAAGGATCACCAAATAAAGCATTCAAGCTCTTTCAATGCGCGATTTCTCTTCCAAAAGCAAGTATCGAATCACTGGCCGTTATTGGTTTCTAAAATCCGGCGGCAAGCCCTTCTGCCATACGCGGTCGCTACAAAATGCCATAACAGTAGCTGTCTATAAGATTAAATTTGATATCGGATCATCCTTCTAGACGGCAGATCTATTCATCATAACGAACCCAATTGATCTCTCATTCACTCCTGTGTTCGTAAGATCTACATAGGTTTCCTTGCCTCAATATATGAGTTATTTAGGAGTGATGAGATGGACGGATAAAGCTCAGAAAATTTTCAATCACTGACTGCGGTCAAACTTGGGACGAACGCGAATTTACTTACATGCGTATATATCCTATGGTATTAAAATACAGTATGCGGATATAGAAAAACAACATACATTTTTAGTTACTAATATCTACATCTAAAATAAAAAATCATCTGCGGTCTGCTGAAATTATGTTGAACCAAACCATCTTTAATGACAAAGCCAAAATGTTGTAAGTGCAAAGCAAACAGAATATTGAATACACAACAACATACAATGGAATACACAAGCATAAACAGGAGACAAGCAGAATCAACAAATGTGCCCAAGAGGCACACAAGCACTACAAGCAACAATGGAGATAATGTGACTGAGTACTGTACAAAATGTTGCTTTAATTATAGTATTATCGAGGGGCTTATTTCGCAGATACGTATCTCAATACGGATTTGTCCAGCACCGTTTGCTTATTTACTTGTATTGCACATCGATTTGGCCGCAGGCACTGTCACAGCGTCAATTCGCAACTGATATCTATCTTAATACGTTTTCGCTTATGTGTGCATATAAAAAAATACGTGTTTATAAATGACTATAGCTCATTATTATTTTTTCATGTAGTGCACTACTCAATAAATCTGTCACAATATCTAGACAAGCACATACTAATTGCCTCGTTAGTGCTGTCAAATATGTCGACTCTCGGACAGCAACTGTGTCTGGCGTAAATCTCTTGTTTTGCTTTTTTATCTCACTCAACATATTAAACTGATATTGATATGAAGATAATATATGGCATGGCATATTAGTAATATAAAATACATTTATTGAGTAGAAAACTAAACTGGAGTAAAGAAAAAGCTTTTCTGAAAAATTTCTAAAGGCCAAATTGGAAATTAAAACTACTACTTTTAAATTTTCTTTAAGGAAATGAGATTTTGTGGATGTTTCTTTTTAACTATTTTTTTTTTTTGCAATTTTATACATATACAAACGATTTATCGTGCTTTATTAGGAAAAATTATTGAATTGCAGAAAAATCTGTTCCACTTGGCGATGAAACAAGCAATTTCCCAACACAGCTGTCCCCACCTCCGACGTTCCACGAACAATTTGGTCGAATTGGAGTACGAGCTGCTGCCCCTACCATAATGAGAAGCTAACGGCCATATTATTAAGGCTAAGTCAGGTATGTTGAGAAATATGGATATCACAATTTATACAAACAGAATTTTTGTTTTTATTTTGTAGGCCAATTGCTTAATTCATAGTGCAGTTTATTTATTGACTTCATACTACATAATTTATATATTCAACTGCCAAGCATAATCACTTTAGTCAGTGTTAATTCATTAGAAAATTTAGATATTTCTGAAAAAAGCTTTATTACTCATCCATTAGCAAAAAAAAAATCATTAATAGAAACTAAACTAAATTAATGTCATGTACAGTTAATACTTTGGCGGGATCTAGTATTCATCTGTGTTTTAGTATGCAATGAAATAAGATACCTTAATGTCAATATGACTAACAAAACAAATTCCAACTAATGCCTACATTTAACTCCATGTAATTTCAGTAACTAATGAAAGCGATTACTGCGGCTTTGCATCGTTAACTGGAGCGTAATAAAAAATAAATGCCGGCATAAAATAAAATATTTTTTATCAGTAGCACATAGATATAGTATACACATAGAAGCAAACACATTTATCGACAGTATACTGCATTGAATTTATTAACATTTTAGCACAAACACACATACGTTTTTACATATGTGATATATGCCTATATACATTCGTTAATATGTCTTTATATATGTATTTATATTTACATTGTGCTTATTTAGTATACATACGAGCATGTAAACAAAATTATAGCTACATATGTTTCTGAGTTTGCTTGCCAACCCACCTTTTGTGTGGGTGTGTGTGTGAGTCTGTTGACACGCACGTGTCAATATGGGCTGACTGACCTCTCCTGCTGGTCCACTTAACCGATTTAGCTGACGACAAACCAGCGCGCCGTAAAAAAATATTGATTTTTGAGTTCGCCGCTAAGCGTTGTGGTCACTTAGCTGCAGCAGGAAAAGTCTGTGGCATTAAAATTAGGTGTTGGTTTTTGTAAGTTAATTCTATATTAAAGGCTGATTTTTTTTATTACATATAATTAATAGTCTGATAGCTGAGTTTTCTTATCAAATCCATTTATTAAAATTTTTAAATGACAGTTTTTTTTCATTGTTAAATTGACAAGTAATAATCCATAAAATTAGGCGACTTAACGAAGGTTTCAAGACCGGAGCATCCTCATGTAGAGACCAAGGTGGCAATCTGGTAACCGATGTCCAGCGCCTACTGGGATTATGGAGGGAACACTTCTCCGACCTGCTAAATGGCAGTGAAAGTACAACACCAGGAGATGGCGAACCCGATACCCCAATCGATGACGATGGAATAGATGTTCCATTACCCGCCTGAAGAATAACAAAGCGGCGGGGGCCGATAGATTACCGGCTGAGCTATTCAAATACGGCGGCGAAGAACTGATAAGGTGCATGCATCAGCTTCTTTGAAAAAAAATGGTCGGAAGAAAGCATGCCTGACGATTGAAATCTCAATGTGCTCTGCCCAATCCATAAAAAGGGAGATCCCACAATCTGCGCCAATTACCGTGGGATCAACCTCCTAAATATCGCATACAAGGTTCTATCGAGAGTACTGTGTGAAAGACTAAAGCCCACCGTCAACAAACTGATTGGACCTTATCAGTGTGGCTTTAGACCTGGAAAATCGACAACTGACCAGATATTCACCATGCGCCAAATTTTGGAGAAGATCCGTGAAAAGAGGATCGACACACACCACATTTTTGTCGATTTCAAAGCAGCTTTCGACAGCACGAAAAGAAGCTGCCTTTATGCCGCGATGTCTGAATTTGGTATCCCCGCAAAACTAATTAGGCTGTGTAAGTTGACGTTGAGCAACACCAAAAGCTCCGTCATGATTGGGAAGGACCTCTCCGAGCCGTTCGATACCAAACGAGGTTTCAGACAAGGTGACTCACTATCGTGCGATTTCTTTAACCTGATGTTGGAAAAAATAATACGAGCTGCAGAACTAAATAGAGAAGGTACAATCTTCTACAAGGGTGTAAAGCTGCTGGCATACGCCGATGATATTGATATCATCGGAAGCAACAACCGCGAAGTTTGTTCTGCTTTTTACCGCATGGATAAGGAGGCGAAGCGAATGGGTCTGGAGATGAATGAGGACAAGACGAAATATCTCCTGTCATCAAAGAAACAGTCAGCGCACTCGCGTCATGGCTCCCACGTCACTGTTGACAGTCATAACTTCGAAGTCGTAGATAATTTCGTATACCTGAGAACCAGTATCAACAACACCAACAATGTCAGCCTCGAAATCCAGCGCGGAATAACTCTTGCCAACAGGTGTTACTTTGGACTGAGTAGGCAATTGAACAGTAAAGTTCTCTCTCGACGAACCAAAATCAAACTCTACAAGTCGCTTATCATTCCCGTCCTGCTTTATGGTGCAGAAGCTTGGACGATGTCAACATCAGATGAGACGACACTAGGAGTTTTCGAGAGAAAGGTTTTGCGAAAGATTTATGGTCCCTTAAACATTGGAAACGGCGAATACTGCAGAAGATGGAATGATGAGCTGTAGGTGTTACTCGTCGACATAGTCCAGAGAATAAAAAGACAACGGCTACACTGGCTAGGTCATGTTGTTCGAATGGACGAAAGTGCTCCAGCTCTGAAAGTGTTCGATGCAGTACCCGCCGGAGGAAGCCGAGAATGGGGAAGGCCTCCACTCCGTTGGAGGGACCAGGTGGAGAGCGACCTGGTTGCACTTGGAATCTCCAACTGGCGCCGAACTGCGAAGGAAAGAGAGGAGTGGCGCGCTCTCATCGATTCGGCTATAACCGGCTAAACGGTTGAACGCCAATCACATATGTACATACATAATAATCCATAAATATTTTGGAAGAAAGCTGCCGAGTATACAGCCCTTTACCTAATTTAAATCTGGAACCATTTCGGTACCGTAGACCTGATTGTTATAGGAACTTATTCGTTTCTCGGAAATGGTAGTCAATCTATTTGGTTCTTAGTGGTGCAATTAAAAGAGGATCTTGCATATTAAAATATAAAATGATGGTCGGTAACTTCGATTTTATTTATTTGAAATTCCGGGGTATACTCATACAAAAAACGATTTTAGACCAATTACACCATCCTCAACTTTATAAAAAATATGCCAATATTTCCTATTATTTTCCCAATCAAATTAAAGTAAATATTCCCAGAAGGGCTATTGTTATTAGGACCTCATTCGAAACATCAGCACAGGCATTTACTCATACAAAGTGTAGAAAAAGTGATAATTTTTCATGTAGGAGTGCAGCCATACTGGCTCATGTAGTATGAATTTATTTACTTACTACTTTTTATGTACATTTCAAAATGAATAAGATAATTCAGCTAAGCAGAAGAGATTTCTGAAGTAAATAAATCAAAATTTCATCCGAATAGGCTATATTTTCAAAGTTTTCATATACATACCTCCAAATTTCAAATAATTTCTGACTTATGCTATGTGAAAAGACATTGTCCAAAAGCAAATTGTATATTAAATATGATGAAAAAATATGTCTGACTTTTAACTTTAAAGAAGTCCAACTGTATACGATTTTTTAAATAATGAACTATAAATAGTTTTTTTAAACCACTTATAATTATAATAAAAGTTGGCTATTTAAAAAAGGCTAATTTTGTTAGCTTCTCTATTTATTTCCAAGCATGTTGCATATACATATGTATGCATAGTATAATATAGAGTATGTGAGTTGATACTGCATCCACCATTTGCATATTCTTTTTGCTATAAATAACCGTCGCAAATATGAACTCAAACTTGGTTATTATCAGCAACTCTCACTTTTTAATAGCACAACCGCAGTTTACTTACTCTCTGTGTCATATAGCTTTCTTTCAAAGGCACATATTCTGCATGTATCCTCACTGCCAGCCATTCAACATGCCTGCTGCAACAACAAAGCATTTTCTATTTACTTCGCCTGCCAACAACGGACGACTACATATCAACTCCTTGCTTTCTCTTCACTTTTTTCCGCTGTTTGCCAGTTCTTCCGCTCTAGTCCGCCTGTGCTATTGTGTCATGTTATTCCACTTTTTTGTTTATCTATACGCCTGTCCGCTTATGTTTGCATTTGTAAGCTCTTTGCCTAGCACAATTTTATTAAGTCCTTGTCGCTTGCCTACCTGCCTACATAACAACAGCGAAGATGTACGATGTACTGTGCCATCCGGCGTTCCATTCTCCATCTATATCATCCGCCGCCAACACTAAGCAAACACTTTCACTTTCATTCAACGTTCAAATAAGATTACGTATACGTCATGTACTACCTGCTCACACACACACACACAACGGTTGTATAGTTGCATGTGCCGTGAGCTGACGTGAGCGCCGTCGCTGTGGTATTTTGTCGCAACCGGCAAGTTCACAATATGCTTTATAACCTTATAACTAATTCATTTGGCCCAACCTTATGAATATTCAGTGCGATGTCATCCTTAGCACTACAATCACCCCGTGTACCCTACCCCCAGAGTGTTTCATTTTGCCTTGCACGCCAGTTATATATTTTTTCCGTTCACTTCCAAAAATAACAGGCACCTTTTCTTGTCGGTTTCTTGCGTTGACTTGTTGTTGCAGCAACTTTGCCTGGCTAAAATTATTTATTTTCGCTACAATGTCGTTGCTATTATGTTGCGAAACTTTCGGCTGCATACTCTCAAATTTCATTTTATCCCTTTGTACATCTATACTTTTTCCACGAAAACTGCTGCTGCTTAACACTAATCTCTCATTCAATTCAACCTGCCCGCTTGCTAAGTTCTTTTCTTTTCTCTACCTTTACTTAGCTTATTCTTATGCGCTTATCCTTTATCGTCCATGGCATCACTTTTTTCGTTATTTTCTTCCTGTCAAAAATATTAAATTATCTTCGTGATTAATTTCATTAAAAATGTTGCTGTTTAACGAGTAAATATTGTGCGCAACTTACTTTACCTCGTCTAGTTAATTTAATTTGAGCAAGGTGCAAAGGTGCTCTTCACTCTTTTGGCTGGTGACTACACTTGGCTTTAGTGTTGTTATGTTTGTGTGTGAAAGGAATTTGACAAGGATGCCCATTTGCGCATAAAAACTAGTTCAGACATAAATAAGAGTTTTATATCACAATAGAAGCTCCTCTTACGATAAATTTTGATAACCGTTCATAACAGGACAATACCAAACCATACAAATGATATTAAAACAATAAACTGATCTAAAATCCATCATCGATTCTCCATTTGTATGCTCGTTACCTTTAGGAACTACTTTCTTGCCAAACAAATTACATGAACAACGCAAAACATAATTAGCGAGTAGAATTCAATAACGGAGAGTTTGCGGAAACCTCATTTAAGTGGAATAAGCTTTCTTTAATGCGACTTTTCTGCTTTTTACAGATTTTAGAGAGGTTCTTCAATTGTGAATGGCTCAAATATTAAATAACTGCCAGCTTCATATATGAGTAAATGGGCTTCTTTTTGTAATATTTTCTCATCCATTTTATAATGAGACTGGATTTGCGATAAGGATTGACAAAAGACAAGTTGGAAACTTTAGCTTAGATATAGATATTCTAATATCTTTTGCACTATAGGCGTGAGTTTGATTCCACGCTCTTATAATTTTTGATCATTGTAGGCAAAAAACGGGTCCAAATGGACCAAGACTCTCCCATTCAAAAAATGTTGAAGAGACCAGAACAAGTAGATAATAGTACAATTTTTAAGAATATGCGGGGTGTAGGTAGCACATCACATTCCAGCTACAAAAGCTTTTGGCGAGTCATTAAACTTGTATGAGGTCACGCATTATCTTGGTGGAATACTATACCTCTTCTATTGATCAATTCTGGCCTTTTCTATTTCAGTGCATCATTCAATTTCTCCAGCTTATCACCGTACACTTGAGAATTAATCGTGGTATTGTCGGGCAAAAGCACAATGAAATGTATCACTTTGAATTCACACTAGGGCTCTAAAATTATTCGAATAACCTGAAAACTGATTATTCGAATATCCGGTTCATACCGTTTTTATGAATATTAACCGATTAATACTATGCGAATAGTCGTAACATTGGGAGTTTTTATACCGATTCTACCATTGTCAGTTTATCTACAAAGTCAATTACAACTAACTTGCAACTAATAAAGACAAACTTTCGAACGATTTCAACTGCAAGCCGTTTCATCTACTCAAATAGGTTTTTAAGTCGCATAATCAGCTTTTAATTCTGCACAAAGTAAAATAAAGACGTCAAACACTTTAAACTCATTAGTTATCGCTGTGACTAATCCGATTTTGTAGTTATTGTTGTAGTACAACTTTTCACCAGCCATCTGCTGATTGTAAGCAGAAAACCGAACTCGTCGTCGCGCATAATAAAGTAATTGTCAACGTGCCATGGCTGATACCCACACACAAACCCTACATCCCTTCGTTGCGTTATGTGAGCGCTAGAGAGCTGAAGTTAGAACAATGTATCGTTTAATTTGCATGCCATTTTATGCGGATATTTCTGGGAAATGCTGTTGACAATAAAGTTAGTTTAAGCCATTTATAACGTTTGCTCGTAGAGCACACCGCCCACATGCGCACTTGGAGCCATGCGTTGAGCAGCGTTAAGTAGTTGCGGAATTATCGCAAATACTTTGTGACAAAATGCACAGCAAATGCTTTTCGCAAACTGACAAGTTATGAAAGTAAGCGGCTAAGTAATGTGTGTACAGCAGGTGGCGATGAATGGCTGCATTTTACCTGCGCTCGGATTTAACGTTGGCCGATAGTGCAAGCGTAGCGCAAACTTGTAAAATATGTAAGCTAATTTGGCTTGTGTGCGCAGGGATTACTTCTAACAAAAGGCTCAAGGCAAGCAGTTGCGACAAGCCGTAAGGCATCTTAAGCGCTTGCTAAGAAATGCGAATATGAGAAAATACTGTACATGCATGCATACTTAACTATAAATGTATGTATAGCTGTAATAACCCAGCAGTGGTATCAACTATTAAAAAATATTACTTTATAACTAGTATGAAACTGAAGTCCATCTAGTCAAGAAACATTTTATATGTTTTTCTCTTACGAGATATCAATTGTTGGGTTTCGTTGGAAAGTATACCAGTTTCATACTTATTTAAAACAAATACCTAATTTTTCGGTTGCTCTTACATTTTCAGGAATAATTTTGGTGTTTTTTAAGACTGAGGATAAATATGATGTATTCATGTTTCCGAAGTTTTGAACTACTTTCAATGTAAAACTTTTTAAATAATTCGATTGGTTAATAAATGTCAACATTTTTCAATATAAACAGATCTTCGTAAAGCCAAGTAAATACTTATTCTGAAACCATGAATCACAAAGACAAAGAAAACTTAAGCTTAATGTAGTCAGTGTAATTTAACAAATTATGGACTCAAATTTCGGCAAAGAAGATCGTATTCAAAGGAGTGAAATCATAAAGTATTATAATCAACTAATAATTGCCTTAGATGTTGAGTCATACTTTTTTGGTTGATTTCATAAAAAAACTGACTTAAAAATTAATTTAAAATTTTCAGTATAGATTTTTTACTTGCCTTATAGGTTTATCTACGTGATTCAATTTTGCCAAGGTTTATCTACTAAACGCACACCAAAAACGCACTGTCTTTCGTGCTACTTAGGATATATGCTATAATTTCAGTCACTAACGAGCTTAGCTACACTAGTCTTATGTGTAAGCATTTGTTTATGGCTTTTTAAGTATTCATACACTTGTAATAAGTCATAAATCCAATCGAAATCCAAAGTTAATTGCTTGTAGACAATAATGGTTGCAGGTAAACTTATTGCAAATGGATGTGTGTACACTACAAGTAGAACACTCTCTTTAAAAACCGCACGCAAACTCCTATGAATATTCACCTATTTATTTGAAAAGGACAGACTGGTGAACAGATATATGTATGTATATACATTCTTGTGGTAACTAAAGCGTTTTAAGCTGACAAAGTCAATGACAGTTATAAGAGCTAAAGTAACCCAATAAAAATTGCAAGGTTTATGAAGGAGAATGTGTGTATTTCTTAATGAAAGTCCTAAATAAGTAAGAAAGTTTAATTGTAATAATAATCGTGGAATTTATGATACATTGATTTAAAATTTCTGCGATATTGCTATTTTTGGATCACTGTCATTTCAGTGATTGCTATTTTCAAATCACTGTGATTTTATATTGCTATTGCGATCGCAACAAAATATAACGAATTTTTGAGAATTTGTACTCCACAATTTTTATTTTATTATTTACATTTACATTTTTATTCATTTTAACAATATCCAAAATTTACCTGCTTTGTAATCACAATTAACTAATTTATAAAATTTTGGGTACATTTAACTGGTTTTGTATCAACGTTCCCAAAATTCCCGAAATCGCAACTAAATTCGCTACTGTGATCACTGAACAGTGATTGCTACTTTCGAACTGATATTGCTACAGTGATCGAATTAGAAGCGATTGTAAACCACTGCTATTTACAAAAATTGATCGCTGTGCTATATGCGATTTTTCAATACAATACTTTCTAAATTTAACTACCAAATTAACAAAACAAAATTCAATTCAATTTAAGCGAACAAAGTGCTCAGCATTGCTTAATTAACTGCTCAGTTGGTTAACTAGTTAATAATTTCATGCTAGAAACGCAAGCACAATGAAAACTTTCCTCCGCTATTAATTTCATTCAAACCCTATACTTACTCGTACAAGCATACATATGTATATGCACATAAATTACACCGCTTTTGTTTGCGCCACAAACTAACACTTGTAAACACTTTTTTTCTATTTGGGGCCTAACACATGCAATCGCATATAAATTTTCCGCACTTTCCTGTCACAGGTTCACGACACTTCGAATGTCTTGCATACTTTTCGGCGTCAAAAGTCGGCTAACCGTTCCGGCATTTCATGGCATTCCATACAACACATACATACACACATGTAACTAAACGTTTTGTTCTGCTGCCTACTCAGCTCTTCGTCAGACTACTGGTTTATGGCTCACAGCGCTTTGTTGTTGGTTGGATTCATTGAGTTTCGTGAGTACTCACTGAACTGTTGAACTAAAGGTGTGAAATGTTGCATTTGCACGGAATTTAATTAAGTTCCGTGTATCGCATGACACAAAAGCGCGACTGTAACTTAACCGTTGTAGACGTCGCTTGCGCATATTTATGCATGAGACATTTGGGTGTATGTGCTGTGCTCTTGGAAAAAGTAAATGGTTTAGAAAATTTATGTAATGACACTATTTTTGTAAGCAGCGTTAATTGACAATTAAAAATCTTTGACATGAATGGGTATACATACATACATATGTATATTATCAGCTTCTCATAGCTCTCCCTCTTCAGAGGCTCAGTTGCGTATGAGTGGTATACCAAAGTTCTGCTCTTGGTTTTTGATTGTATATACCAACGAAAGTGCTTTCGGATTAGACTGCATAAAAAATCGCTTAAAAATTCGAATTAAAATATATTAAAACAAGTAAGGAAGGGCAAAGTTCGGGTGTCACCGAACATTTTATACTCTCGCAATTTATTTATTTAATTTTATAAATACAACGAACAATTTCACCCTCAAATTCGGCATATATGTATGTATATGGCATAAAGTTTATTGAAAGTTGGAAACCCTAATTAGTTATACGGGAGATAGGGGAAGTTATGACCCGATTTCACTCATTTTTGGCATGAAGAAATATTATTACAAGCAAAATATTCCCTCTGAATTTCTTAAAAATTTGAACCGATTTCATTGAAATTTGTCGAGTAGTTTCGGAGATATGGTTTTAGACCCATATGTGGGCGGAACTACGACCATTTAAAATTTTGTATACCATTTTGAGTGCACCACTTCTGTACCGTCTTTTTAATGAAATGTAAGGCTTCTGATGGTTTTTCTTACTGAATTAAACCTTTGTATGGCGTGGTTATAATCCGAGTTCCCCCTTTTTTGGACTGTATAAGGTAGTACCTAAAAGAAACGACTTCAGAAAGTTTCCTTGATATAGATTTAGAATTTTGCGAGATATGTATAAAAAACTTGGTAGGGGGCGGGGCCACTCCCACTTCCCCAAAAAATTACATCCAAATATGCCCCTTCACAGCGCGATCCTTCGTACCTAATTTTACATCAATAGCTTAATTTATGGCTGAGTTATAGCTTTTTATATCTAACTCGTTTAGTTTTAGGACTTACAACCAACCGTTATGTGGACAAAACTATTATACTCTCGTAGCAACTTTGTTGCGAGAGTATAACAATATGAAATGTTTGCTTTCTATTTCTCATATAATAATATGCTTTAATATTACAGCAACACTTTCTTTATTTCTGTTCAATACATTGTTCTATTCGTTTCACTGTTTTCGTTAGTGTCTGGCTGTCTTTTTGTAATAAAAGTTAATATTAGAGCCTATAAAAAAGAAATAATAAAAGCAGTTAAATTCGAGTGCGGCACTCTTCCATACAACAACAAGCAAGCGTATGAGCCTTTAGCAAATACATTTAGAGCAAAAGCAACGGTGGTATAGGTAGTTTGGCTACTTCGCCACGAGTGTGGGTCATACATACACATATCTAGCATTGACTATTTTTGTTTTATTCAACAGCTCCACTTGTGCACAGCTGCCGCACTTTGGTCCTTTTCACAGCTTCTTTGCAAACCATTTTCGAAGAAGAGAAATATCAAAGTGCTTGTACAGCTGTGACATTTGGAGAAATGTTGCCATGTTGCCGCAGGCGTTGAAGTGATGATGCCAACTGATGACCGACCATTTGACCACTCGAAAGCTCAAATGTGTTTGTCTCGTTACTACTACCTCTTCACCTTCATCTGTGGTAGCTATATGTATGTGCGTGTGTATATTCACTCGTACATAATACATATTTATTGTGTACATTTTGGTGCATGCAAACGTTTTATGAGAGTGCTCATGCGAATTTGATTGTTGGTGCACCGCTAGATGTAGCTAGAATACGAATTCTTGTCTACACGGAAAGTCCATTACGGCACGAATATAGATATACTTACACTCGTATGTTTGTATGTATTCCAAATTTCAATTTCTGTATTGGAAAATATCTCTTCGCATTTGGGTATATGCAGGAATTTCCAACATCCCAGAAAGGTATCATTAGTAATGGTTGCTTAAATTAGTGATGTTTCCTGTCCAATCAAAGTGTTGCCCACTTGAATGTGTAAAACATAAATCTTAAATGAGCTGCAGAATATCTCTGGAAGACCGAGCTCAATAAAAATGTTTTTGGAAAACAAAAAGCTAGCATGCCATCGATTCAATTCGGCTGTTGTTATGTGATTGTATCATTAGATTGGTATTTTATCGATTATTTTCCAGTTGGCTTTTCGAAAAGTTATGTTATATGTATTTATATAATATTCGCATTTTTTCTCTCAGACATTATTAAATATGAATCTGTCGAGACTTCATTAATGTCGGTGCTCAATTTCGAATATATCAATTACTGTTTTAAAGGATTTTTAAACCGACCTTTATATATATATATTTGGCGTAGGAACCGCTTTGAGCGATTATAGCCGAATCCACCAGAGCGCGCCACTCATTCCTCCTTTTTGCTTTTTGGCGCCAATTGGAAACACCAAGTGAAGCCAGGTCACTTTGCACTTGGTCTTTCCACCGGAGTGGAGGTCGTCCTCTTCCGCGGCTTCCTCCAGCGGGTACTGCATCGAATACTTTCAGAGCTGGAGTGTTTTCTTCCATCCGTACAACATGACCTAGCCAGCGTAGCCGCTGTCTTTTTATTCGCTGAACTATGTCAATGTCGTCGTATAAATCGTACAGCTCATCGTTCCATCGCCTGCGGTATTCGCCGTTGCCAATGTTTAGAGGACCAAAAATCTTGCGCAAAACCTTTCTCTCGAAAACCCCAAGAGTCGTCTCATCGGATGTTGTCATCGTCCACGCTTCAGCGCCATACATCAGGACGGGAATAATGAGCGACTTATAGAGTTTGATTTTGGTTCGTCGAGAGAGAAACCGACCTTTAGAAGCTCGAAAACCACTCTATTAATATCAATCAAAATTCAAATATATGCTCATTTCGCATCTTACTTTGTTCTAAAGAAATGTTCCAAATTATAAATTTAATAAAAAACATACTTGGTATAGTATAACTTATATATAGTACAACTTATTTTTGAAGCCTGTAAGTATTGAACACGCAAATAATAGACACACTTTTCAATACATAATTACTTTTTATGAAATTCAACTTAGCCTGGTCGCGGGGAGACACTTAGGGCATTAAACAAACAATAAATTAGCAGAACTGACACGAGAACACCAACTTTCAAACAATAGCCATGAACTGAAAGAACAATACTACTAATAAACCTTCGGTGGAGCAACAGCAATTAAAGGAACAGTCACAAAAGATAAAGTAATTACCAAAGTTTTGTATCTATATATAACGCAAAACGAAGTGTCTGGTGATGGAGAGTAGGCGGTAGCATGAGTTCTAGTTGTTAAGAATCCATACACATAAGTACACGCACACTACTAAATAACCATATAGATAGTCATTAAAAGTCAGTAAGTGAAAGTGAATGTAAATATTTACATATATAATGCACAACTTACAGCTCTAAATATAACAAAATGTTATGACCGAAAACAATATGAGAAACAATTTGGCCACATTGTAAAACAAAAGGCAAGGAGACACGAGAAATAACAATAAAATAAAGCTGCCAAATAGTCGTCCAATAATAACATCAAAGTACTTGTTACTTTAACACAGAAAAGGAGGAGAGTTTGTGGGCGGATGAGCTAATAACACTAACTGACTTTGACCGCAGAAACAATAGTTCGAAGAGAAACCTTGCATACAAGTAATATCATAATCGGAAACCACAAGAAAGTTAGGCGACGAAGTGTGCAGGGAAGTGTCAGGGAAGAGAAAAATTTCACTAACGACATTGTCAAAAAGTTGGAAAGGTAGGTAATTAGACTGTCGTGTGCTTAAACTTGACAGTTATGGGCAGAGATTTTACACGAATTATAGTAAGTGCTTCGCCTGCGTAGCATAAAAGTTTCTGATTCGAGATGTGATTCAGTACTCTTCCTCATATCAAAATCTTAGTTTTTGTATCAAGATTTGTAAAACGTGCAAAATTCCCATAAAATATTAAAGAATTAAAATTTTAAGTTAACATTTACCTCTAATATTAATTTACTGAAATGAAGTCACATCAAATGAAAGCTCCAGCACTCAGGGCTCTGTATTGAGCCTGCGGTCTATTGAATGCCGTAAAATGTTTTATTGCTTTACGCATTGCGTGATAGTTAGTTCGTATGTTGAAGACGAAGCAACACGACAGCCAAATTGGAGCATATTTAGTGCGTGACTTCGTATAAATGAATGAAGTTGCCAGCGAAGAAAATATTATAGTATGGTTTTCAACGAAAATTGTGGTATTCGACATCTTAAATGGCTAGCAATAGTGACCAACAGCAAGACGAAACACATGAAGTGCTACAAATTTGGCTTTAATGATGTTATTATAAAGACTTTATTTTCTCTTAAAACTGTGGCAGGTCGATTTTTTGTTTAAGATTCAGTACGTCAAATTCAAAGACAGTCATAGTCAAATCAGCGTAGACGGTTTTATTGTACTTATTTAGTTTCTTATGACAACACCTTTCATACGAATTTGTAATCCAAGAAGAGAACTCATATTTATGAACGATTAATAACACATTAATTTTGTACATTCATATTGGAAGAGTATTGTTGTCAGTAGATTTTTTGACACTGAATTTGATATACAGTATACTCTCGAAAAGTAAATTCTCAGAAACTAAATAATCGCGGAAAAGTTAATCACCTTTAAGATTACACATGCACCTCGAAAAAGTAAATTTTTATACTCTCGGAACAAATGTTGCTAAAGAGAGTATTATAGTTTTGTTCACATAACGGTTGTTTGTAACACCCAAAACTAAACGAGTTAGATATATGGTTATGTATACCAAAGTGATCAGGGTGAAGAGTGGAGTTCAAATCCGAATGTCTGTCTGTCCGTCCGTCCGTCCGTCCGTCCGTCTGTGCAAGCTGTAACTTGAGTAAAAATTAAGATATCTTGATGAAACTTGGAACACTTATTTCTTGGCACCATAGGAAGGTTGCTTTCGAAAATGAGCAAAATCGGTCCACTGCCACGCCCATAAAATGGCGAAATCCGAAAACACAAAGTGTCATAACTAAGCCATAAATAAAGCTATGGAAATAAAATTTGGTATGAAGGATCGCACTATGAAGGGGCATATTTGGATGTAATTTTTTTGGGGAAGTGGCCCCGCCCCCTACTAAGTTTTTTGTACATATCTCGCAAACCAATAGAGCTATATAAACCAAACTTAAATTTCACATAAGAAATGGCAGATAAAAGTTGCACTCATATTTTTTTACAAAATGGAAAATGGGCGTGGCGTCGCCCACTTATGGGTCAAAAACCATATCTCAGGAACTACTTGACCGATTTCAATGACTTCAACTTGGTTTGTAATAGTTTCCTTACATCCCAATGATACTTCCCTACTTCCTATATACCAGAACTTTGAAGTCAACCTGAATCGTTTACTTTACAATACATAAAGTAAGCACTAGTGAAGATATCGGAACAGAACTTTACACAAATACTGCATTTATAGTGTGGCAGCCCCTTTCTAAAAATCGCCGAAATCGGACCATAGGTTTTTAAGACCCGATATATCGAACATGAGGACCTCGGTGCTTCTAACCTAATATTATGGTTTCCAACTTTCAATGGACTTTATACAATATATATGAGGAATATGTGAGTCAAATTGTGTATTATATAATATATATAAAGTTAAATAAATAAATTGCGAGAGTATAAAATGTTCGGTTACACCCGAACCTAGCCCTTCCTTACTCGTTTAATTTACTTTTCAGAGAGTGTGATAAAAAATTCGAAACGAAGCAAGCAGCGCTTTTTACGATGTTGCAAAAACACTTACTCTCTTGTTTATCGCGTCTTTTTAGTAAATAAACTCTCCTACTTGATCCACTGGTTTAAAAATGAAAACGATGCAAATCAGGTGTCAGACGTTTTGAATTGTCGTACAAAAATGGTCAGAAAATATATTGCAAAAAAAAAAACAAAAGAATATTCAAGATTTTTTCCCTTCATAGTAAATACATATGTATGTATGTAAATGTAAACATGTTTTTCATGTAAATCCATATGTTTTATTGAAGCAAATAAATGAATGAATTTTTTAAGTTTAAAAATGCATTTAATATTATAAAAACAGATAATTTATGTATATATTTGGAAAAGTAAATTATTCGAAAAAGTAAATTACCCAAAATACCAATCGATTTTCTTTTTGAGAGTATACTGTAATATAAAAATTATATTATAAAAGTTTGGAATAAAAACAAAACTTAGTAAAAATTTAAAAATTGAATTTATAACTTCGTAAATATTATTATGGTTGATTATTTATGTTTTCAAAACGATGGAAACCACACTAACTTAAAGAACGGCAAAGCGAAGTGATGACGCTCATTCAGTAACCATGTTATCAGTTGAGGATGTATGTATGTATGTAGTTCGTTGCAACAGAAGTCATCGTAAATAGTCGTTAAAAGCGAGCTTATGTGATTAAGTATTGTTATGGTAAATCGAGTTATTTATATATGCGCTCGATTATTGACTTTATGGCGCTAAGAGAAATTTACTGCCGAGCACCACTTTCAAAAAAATATATGATGACTTCATATGATTCTAAATAAGACTTTATCAAAACTGTGCTTTGCGGTAAATCTCGCGGCAAAAGTAAATGCAGCAAGTTTTAGCATAACGGTTGCTATATAAGTCCAGCTACGCGCCAGCAATGCATTATACAAGAAAGTAACTTAAACTCAAGCGGATCACTCAGTACAAATCTAATTGCTTATTAAAATTAATCATTTGAAGTGGTAACGGAAAGCTTAAAATGGATTTGGATGCAGCTGCTGAATTTGAAGAAACTACTGAGCAAGACCCTTGTTGTCCACCAGGTAATAATTCATAAATAATAAACTCAATATTTTGTAATTAAATGAATTATTCTCATATTGCACAGACTTAACTGAAACAAATGAAACTGAGATGCCACAAGCTTTAGCACTTACAATGGAAACGCATCCTCAAAAAGACTATATTGCTCATACGCACACTGGAGAAAAAATCAGCGAACGACCTGACCCATTCCCAATACTTCATTCTTAGTCTGTTTAATAAGCTAATCTAGTGGAGTAAAAAAATTATTAAATATGAAGTGTAGAATATTCTTTAAATTGTATTAAGATTGTATATATGTGTAATAATATCAATAAATTATGTGTCAAAACTTCCGCATTTTACTACATATCTTCACGAAATTTGGTGTGAGTTATTGTTCATAGAAATAATTTAATCTCTGAAAAAATTGTTCAGATCGGTTCACTATAGCATACAGCTGTCATACAAACCGAACGATCGGAATCAATGGCTTGTATGGAAAATTTTCGCATTTGACGTGGTATCTTTACGAAATTTGACATGGATTACTACTTAAGGTAATAATATAATCTCCGAAGAAATTGTTCAGATCTATTAACTATATAACCTTAATGTTTCTAGCAAACAACCCGGCTAAAAAGAATTAGTAAAATGTTTTTTTTTTTTACTTACTTTTTCATACGTCTTTAGATTTGCTTAAACACAGTTACTAAAAGCAATGCACATGTGAAGGGTATATTAGCTTCGGTACAGCCGAAGTTAACGTTTTTTCTTGTTTTTGTATCACTTCATGAAGTCAGGGTATACTAACTTGTTATAATGGATGCAGAAAAATGTCATCGCATTTTTATAATACAGATTTTCGGCTATAATATGCATTTTGGTATATGTATTTGCATAGAAACTATTTGTTTCTCAATTCTTATATCGTCAGATGGTTGTTTTATTTATCGCTCAATTAAAACTTAAAAATCGCCAAACTGAAATGTGAGTAAAAGTAAATTACTAATGAGGATACATTCAATTTTCCTTTGATCAAATTGTTATTACCAAAGAATTCGCATCAAGCTGTCAAAGTAAACTATCGCATACGTAGATGTTTTACTAAAATATGCTCGCATAAATTAAGAATTTTATGTAGAAGTTTGAACATGCGGTTACATTTCTCTAAGGCCAGTGTAGCCAGATCATTTTACATGTGCATGTTATATGAATGAACAAATTGGGTTAAATTTCGTTTGAAAAAAATCCATAGTTTCTTAGTTCCAGCCTTGTATGTATAAAAGATGTGAATCATCGTCAGCGTGGGACTTATATGGCCTTATAGCTTTTAATTAAATATTTTTATGGAAGTGCGAATCTATTTCGAAAACAAACCGATTCAAATTATTTTGAAACACTTCCTAATATTAGTAATTTTGCATAATCCTCATGCGACTTACCAGCTCTTGCTTATTGGTTTTATTTATTTATTTTACGTATGTATGCATATAATTGGAAAACTGAAAATTAATTGCATTATCCATTATACAAATAATAAAAAATCCAATTTTTCACAATGCATATTGGTCAAGCGAAAATTTATGATGCTCGACTTTATTGTCATATAAAGTAAACAGTTAAAAACCAACTTCCATTTGCATGCACTGATGCATTTCTGTGGCAGGTAATTGCAAACAGAAATTGTATACAGCGTTAAAAAAAACGGTGCACCAAAACAATGCCAAACAGCCGCTGCTATCTGCATATGCATTGGATAGCAAAGAGATTTTATTATTTATTATCCACATCCGCTTCACAAATATGCGATGGAAGCGTGGCCATAAATTTATTTTCCCAAACTTTAATGCCTTACTGCTACTTTAATAAGCAAATATTTAATATTACGCCTGCAGCAGTAAACACAATTTAATAAAAGTTTAATGCGCATTTAATTTTAATTTTGTTTTTTAATCACACGTACATATAAGTGCAACGAAGAGGTCATGGTAGGCAAAAGCGGCGAAGTTCATATGTATCAGCTTATATAAAAATGCACAAGTCTTATAAAGGAGCATCTAAAAACCTTTGAAAACCTAGCTTATGTATGTATCTAGTCTAAGCAAACAGCTGTTAGCACAAGTTAATTACAAAATTATATGCAATTAATTAGGCAAATTATCAGACAACTATAATTACAATACATTTTTTTTTTTTAATATTTATAAACGGAAGTCAATAATAGTGAATTGAGTTCACGAATTAATAACTTAAAACTCAAATCACGTAGAGCGTATTGGGGAGAGAGGAAAACAAAATGAAAAGTTTAGTTTAGGTTAGGATGATTTTAGAAGTGCAGAATTTCTTGCAGGGACAAATGTCAAGCTGGATGTTAAAGTGAAGACAGCTTATAAAAATTAGAAATATTCTTTCAAAATTCAAGTCGGTAAATAAAATCGACTTTGCTGGAAAAGGTCATGGAAAAGCAGCCAATAAATAGATTTTTATAAGATGCAGGCGTGAAAGTCAAACATTAAATGTTATAAAATTTTATAATTTTTCTGTGGAATTATAGTTTTGTGGAATATTTTTTTGAAAATAACTATAGCACTGAAATCTGAATGTGCGGAGAGTTTTTAGAGAACTAATGTTACAAACATAAATATAAGGGGCTAAAATTGGTTTAAGAAGAGTACAGTACATGGTATTTAACATATTACTTGACCGCTATAAAAACCAGTTCAAGATCATAACTTTCCATCTCAAGTTAGAGATTTCGAATTTCCTGAGGAATATCTATAATACAACTGTCAAAATAAACTGCTGTGCTTGACATTTTGTTTAGTCTTCTTTCCAAAAATATCAACGTGAGACCTATGCAATAATATTTAAAAATCTTGGAAATTTAGTTGCAAACAATAGCTAATAAGTAATCTGTAGTGATGCATTTTAAAAATTTCGTTTTTTGAGTGTAAGTAATTTTATAAAGACCCTTATTTTGGAGATAATGGTTAATGAGTGAAAAGTTCTCCAAAAATTTGTTGATATATCTTTAGTAGCTTGTGAAATATGTACTTTAAGCCTATTAGGAAGTGGGGCCTAGGCAAAACATAATTGAAAAGAAACATTCGGCGCGTTGTTGAAAGGCACAAATTATCTTCAAAACATAATTTCAAACAAATTACGAATAAATAATGTCAAAATATTGGTTATGTTATTAGCTGTTTTTGCATTTTATTTGAAATAAAAATTCGAGTATATACTACATGTATATTATTGAAATATATTCGTTCAGCTTAATGATATTTCACTGACTCCAATAAAAACTATTAAAAATTATTAATTAAGAGAAGGACAGGTAACATATCAGAGAGGACGGCAAAAAAAACAAACATATAATATATGTATATGTAAGTACTTGTGTGCGAAGAACGGAAATGTCTGCGTGCCAGCAACGCAGCCACATTGGCGATATTGTGTCGGAAATCACGACAATCTACTTTATATGACATCATAACTTAAATACGTAAACAATTTAATTAATTAAAGGAAAATGAAAGTACCCAGTAAAATAAAATCTCTTCTGGACCAGGTAGGAAAAGCAATTGGCCGGTAATGCAGACCACGACAGCTGTTTTTGTACAAATAAATTTAAAAATATTTTGTCTGCCTATTGCTGTTTGAAAGCAGAAACTGTGAAGTTTAACGAGGTTCGTGTATTAATAATTGCTCTTAGTATAACAAATACCATTTCATATAAAAAACTTGATGATATCAGCTGCTAAAAATTCCCAGAATTTTTTCCAAATTATGCAATGTTTATCAAAGAACGTATATGTATATGATCTGAGGTTTTTTTTAGTCAGAATATTAATAGCAGAACAAGTCGAGTCAAGCTTTGTGTATAATTGAGATAATCTTGATTTGAATATGAGTGTTTTTATAAATAATGAGTTGGTTTCAATAATTTATTCAACTGAAATCATAATTTATATTTTTGTATAAATTGAAAGCTTTTGTATTAATGACTGATATGTACATAGAACACTTCATACTGAAACAAGCCTGAAATCATTAAAGTAGATTTTCAGCTTTGTAATTTCATACTGACTGTAGTAAATGTATATATCTATATTTGACTTGCTTTAACACCTAATTTTGTTTTCCAACTTTGCTCTAGGTCAATCGTGCCGTCATCACACAAATATGCCATAAGAGTTCTTTCGTCAAACAACAATTTTAAAACTCGTGCGGAAGGGACCACTAAATCTTTATTAAAGTAGAGTTCTCCTTAATATCGTATCTAAGTATTTAAGTATTTGATTTCATTATAAATTAAATATTTTTTTTTATTTTTTACTACACCGATTTTGAATTCAACTCACATTTTGTTTAAAATTTAAAGCGTGCGACAAAAAGATTACACAACCGACAACAAAATCTTTAAGCACCAACTAAACAGACCGAGCTTATTTCTAGTGAGCTCGTTACACCCTCACTGGCAACCTTATCGCATTCATTTTGTTTCATTTACTGTGCTCTATATTGCGCGAATTCACTACATCGTTTGCACCCGCGTACTCGCGTCTGTGCACGTTCTGTTGTGTGGTGCGCTTCCATCGATTGATTGTTGAAATCTGCTGCCATTGTTGGCGATGACTGACGATGCTGTCGCTTTGTGTTATTTAAGCTCTTTCTGCTCGTCTCGATTTTATTATTGTTTATTGTTATCGAGTTGTATGCATGGCACACCCATTCACCTACACATACATACGCATATATATTACAGAGGGATATCCGTATCCTGGCGGCGACATGAATGCTGTGGAGGCTATAAATAAACACATGGTATGTTTATAGAGTCACACACACTCACACACATTGGCACTCAAACAAGCATACAACGTGCTCGTATCGCCGCACTGCCGTCAGCTGTTTGACTCACATCGCTCTTTACTGCGATATTCTCTTTAGTCAGCCTTATTTACTTTATTTTTTCATTGAACTGAAAGCGCCACTCATCTTAATGCCACTGTCAATGCTGCCAACCGCCCCCCTCTCCTTCGTCTGTTTGCATGGCTCCTGCCTTCGCCATGGCCCGCACGCGCACAGTCATCGTAACGCGGATTTTACCGTTGCACTCTGCGCGGCAGCGCAAATTCATTTCATTAAATTTTCAACGAACCTGCGCTGGCATTGCGGTTGTCGCGGCGGCAGTACTCTGTGGCTGTGGCCCTGCATTATTGATTTGTTTTTAATAAATTTAATTGGAGCGAATGCAGTGGCGGCACAAACAGCTATTTCCGAACAGGTCGGTCGGTGAGTTGGCTGCAGGCTAATGCGACGTTAGAGTTTTTCCCCAACACATTTGTCCAATTCTTTGATGTTTGTCGGCTTAAAACAGGCCGTCTGCTATTCGGCATCGAATGTAAATTAAATTTTGAAATAAAATGAGTCTGGGGGGCTAAATGTGGACGGTCAAAATTTGTGTAAAATGTTATTTATATGTATATGTACATACATTCATACATGTCTATATACTTGTAATGGCCAATGAAGGGAAGCTGCCAATATTTTAGATTTTTAAATACAAATCTAAAGATATCTAAATACAAATCTGTATTGGTCCAGAGTTGGACTTAATAGTTGGGAGGCTGTGATCTGCAGTCCACTTCAGCGATGTTCGTTAATAAAATATTAATTCGGAGTTTGGATCCATTAGGATCAGAAGAGAGCTGGAGAGTCCACTGTTGGTAAGTTCTATCCTCGGTCCAAAATTCTGTTTTCAAAGTCAGTTGTCCAGATTTCCAGAAAACTGCTCAACCATAGAAAATATACAGATCTTCGATATAAAATTTGCCTACAGTCAGACGATGGAAGTTCATTTTTTCCCCAAATTTATTTAGACTTTCTTCTTTTCCTTCATCCAAGTCTGTATGTATATGTTTATTTTATTTCGGATAATCTCCTACTAGGAGTTCTTCAGTCAAAGCGGGCGCACCTTTTTCTCGAGTACACGCCAGTACTGCAGCACAATGATAGAATATTTAACATTTTCAATAAAAAATTTTTGTATGGGAATACCTCCCTCATTAAAAGTTTTTTTTTAAATCAGCAAAAATAAAATATAAATAGTTATATTTTACATATTAACTTATAACAGTACATGACCTTGGTACTTTTGGTTACAGAGTTAGAAGAGCTCAACATGTATGCTATGGACAATATAACTCACGGCGGTATATGTTACTCGGTATATATTTTCTTAATGACATAAAAATTCCCGTATTGAGGTGAGCAGCATTAATAAGGAGGCCATAGATAATCTCTGGAAGCCCCTTTCTGCATGATAACGGAAGACAGTATGGCATTAAGGGGACTTCCCATTCTCGATTTCAAATTTTGACGATTTCAATGGGCTGGTAAATTAACATTATTATACCCTGAACAGGGTATATTAAGTTTGTCACGAAGTTTGTAACACCCAGAAGGAAGCGTCGGAGGCCCTATAAAGTATATATATGTATAAATGATCAGTATGTTGAACTGAGTCGATTTAGCCATATCCGTCTGTCTGTCTGTCTGTATGTCTGTTTTTAAGATATCGTTTTGAAATTTTGCAGATATTATTTTCTCTTCAAGAAGCTGCTCATTTGTCGGAACTGCCGATATTGGACCACTATATCATATAGCTGCCATACAAACTGACCGATCGGAATCAAGGGCTTGTATGGAAAACTTCCGCATTTTATTACATATCTTCACGAAATTTGGTGTGAGTTGTTGCTCATAGAAATAATTTAATCTCCGAAAAAATTGTTCAGATCGATTAACTAAATAACCTTAATGTTTCTAGCAAACAACCCGGCTAAAAAGAATTAGTAAAATGTTTTCTTTTTTTTTTATTTACTTTGACTTACGTCTTTAGATTTGCTTAAACACATAGTTACTAAAAGAAATGTGAAGGGTATATTAGCTTCGGTACAGCCGAAGTTAACTTTTTTTCTTGTTTATTATGTAACTTTGCATACATTTATTTGTACTTATTTATACTTAAAAACGAAGAAAAAACGTTTACACAATCCTGCTCTGCAATCTTTAGAAAATTCTATATCAAATCTCCTCAAACTTTTATCCAAAAATAGATAGATAGATGATAGATTTATGTTGTTATCCTACAACATTATTAAAATTACTAGCGTATTAAAAGTGCAAACATATTATTCGGTAGTAAATTATAGCAATCCCATAATCAAAGATTGAAACATACATATATATTGTTGAACTTCCATAACTCGAACTTCTATAACTCGAAGTTGTCCATAACTCGAACTGTTAAATTGGCAATAGAAACCAAGTTTCATACAAATTACGTTACGTACCTCGGAAGTCTCTCTAACTCGAAGCTTTTTTGTAGATTATGGTGATTTGAGTTAGAGAAGTTTAACTGTATTTCTTCTTCCAATAATTATTAATATACATAGAAAACATAATCTCTTGATCGATAGTTACAATACTCCTCATTACGCTAATGTAATTATATTATTCACCTTCAAATTATTTTTGAAAGCATAATTCTAATACAACCTCAAATTAATATTTGACTATGACTGGAGTAAGTAACTGACAAAACAATATTTCCCGAAAATTTATAACCCGGTGATTGCTCAGAACTTAACACACTCTGTCACTACACACTTATGTGCATATGTTTTTACTTACTGCTTTCTACAACCATGGCAAAAGATAAATACCGCACTCACTTCCCTCCTGAGCACTTACAATTCCATATGAATGTGTGTGTTTGCAGGTGGTAAAAGCATTAGTTGACCAACATTGTCACGCTGCGTTTTACCATTAGTGGCACCTAAGCGCTTAGCGCTTTATTTGTACCGGTAGTTACTTCCGTTGACGCTGGTGGATTTCCAACTTAACACGACGGCGAGCACACACATACCCCGCATCCACTATACTCGCGCCTGTGTAGACTTTCACTTGTAGGCGGCAAGCGCATAAATGCTCCACATGAGATTGCTTACTTCGCGGCGGATGGCCAGTGACAGCTAGAACAAATGAATGTGCAGGCAAGCTAAGTGCCACACACACATACATACATATGTTGTACACCCTCACACAAGTTTAGTACCGGTATTTTAGCTCTGCACGTCTGGCAATATTGTAATTGTATGTTTGTCCTTCGACTGGGTACATGCGCGCTATCCGTGCCTGCCCATTGACACTATTAACTTGTAAATGTACAAAAACATACATAAATACAACAACAAGAACAATGTTGTGCACCTGAAAGTATGCTATGCTGCCGTACGAATGCCACTGAGCACTTGAATTAATGGAAAAATCCGTCGTTGAGCCATTTCTCACTTTGGCGTTTCCGTTTTATGGCGAGCGCGCTCTTCTTCTTTTCACCACCAGCAACGCTTTGGCCGATGCAGTATTTTACGATTGTGCATATGTAAGTGTGTGTGTGTGCACATGTTATTTGTATGTAAATGACAGGCTACGTGATAAACTTCAATGCATATGGCGATACACAAACGTATGAATCTCTACAATAATATTTCGCTCCAAACACACAGGTGTATATCCTTGGGATTTCTGTGTGTTTGTATGTACGTTAGCTTAATGGCCTGGCTACTTCCTTCAGTGGCATACATACATATGTATATATGTACATGCTCTATAGGTACAATCAGTTTATTTTATGCATTGATTGTTTTCCATTGGCGTTGAAATGAAAGCGAACAATTTATGATTTGGCCTCGTGTTTC
Source organism: Zeugodacus cucurbitae (assembly GCF_028554725.1). NCBI lineage: Eukaryota > Metazoa > Arthropoda > Insecta > Diptera > Tephritidae > Zeugodacus > Zeugodacus cucurbitae. The sequence continues at coordinate 32,848,156 of NC_071670.1, forward strand.
CTGAGTTTCGTTTTATTAATTTGATTTAATTGTAATATCTTCAGGTTTTGTTCATGTAATTTGAATCTTTGTTTTAACGACAGATACTTCGTTTAATTAAGGTTTGTACGGCATTCGAAGAAGTTAAATAATTTGGTTTTTAAAGGGGTCGCTCTTTAATGCTTTTTTCTTAGCAAATAAGAGTATTCGACCACTGTCTGTAGCAGCAAGGTTGGACGTTTATAAGGTTGACGATTGTCGTTGCTTGTTCATGAATTTTTAGTCAAAAACAATACTGTACCGATGTTTCATCCTCCATATTCATCAGACCTGACTCCGTGAGACTTTTTCCTTTCTCCCACAATAAAGAGAGCTTTGATGGGCCGTCCATTTTTTAGCAATCGCTCAAAGAGCCAAAGGTTATCCCAAAAATCGAATTTGAGAAGTGTTTCAACGATTGGCAGAACAACTGGCATAAGTATATAATATGGAATGGTAACTATTTTAATGGCGACACCATTAATTCAGACGAATGAATAAATATTAATTAAAAAAAAACGGAAGTTCCCGTTATTTTTTGAACATACCTCGTATACTATTTTTTGAATATCTTCATATAACTGACAATCTGTTGGAAGATACAGCAAAGCATTTCTCGTTAGGCAAGTGACTCAACACTGAGTAATATATTGTGTAGTAAACAGTTCTAAAAATCTTTAGAAAACGTCTTTCAACTCAGGGTATAACTAACTAAAGCAATTAGAATATTTGACCTAATAATAGGCGTTATAAGCGCATCTCGATGATTACTATGGAAATTATTAACAATAATCGAACGGAAATTGTACTAATTTTTAGCATTATTAGAAGCTTTTTGTAATATCCACCTCCAATATCCAAGTGCTACCAGTTTCCATTTTACAAATATTAGAAAGTTGGTAATAATGTGAATGGCTATTTAGAAAGTGTTATTCAATTTGAAAACTAAATAATTGAAATAAAATCTAAGTCAAGAACCAGGAGGTCAGGAAGAGGTGTTATTAGGAGCAGAAGGATGATTTTTTTCTCGGAAAGAAAAAAGCACTAAAGGATGAGTGCGTTAAATGGTACGATGATTTGCCCCTTTTTGTTTTAGACTGTTTGAGCAGCTGATTTTTTCTGTTACTCTTTCTCACATATCGAAACTAAGATAACAAAAATTGATGTATTGATCATTATGTATTTACTTATATTTTAAAAATCATTGTTACAGAAGTGATCTTCTTTATTAATGATAACATCTGCATCAATTCTAGTATTATACGCTTTGTTTTGTTCTTCGTTTTGTTCTCAAAATAAAACACAGTGAAAGAATTTTTCAGTTTAAAAATTTAACTGTTTTCTTCAAAATTAAACCAAAATCAAAGCACAACTATGAACTCGATTTTATGAAGCTGCATGTGGCTTTCGCTCAGTAAGTACTACACACTTTCTACCGTTGTCAAAATCATAAATTTCCTACCACGTCAAATACATATATACTTAAGGTTATACTTATAAATATGTTTGGTTGTGGGGTTGCTCACAAAACTCATTACTGTCAAGAGTCACGCCCACTTGCTGCGTTTAAGAGATTTCTACGGAACAATATAATGGAAACGTTCACCACAGCATTCTCAGTTGCCTTATAATTAGCTTGTCTTCATCATGAATTTGCTTTTGTAAATGCACAAGTGTATGTGCGTGTGTGTGTGTGTGAATGGCGGTGTCTCCACTGGAGTTTGCCAACAGTATTTGCCATTCTTAAATTCACTATACTTAAGAATGTCTCGCGCTGTTGCTGACGTCTCTCATACAAACGACGGTTAATTATGGTGTCCTGTCTGTCTGGCGGCGAACGTAATGACTGTGAAAGCTTCAACCTAGTGAATTGTAAGAATCTTTTGCTCGCCTGCATTTGCGCTGCAGCAAATTATATATTATGTATACAGAAATATGCTGATATTTAATATTTATGTAGTGTTGATATGAGTTCCTTACTTTTGTGTGTGTGGGCATGTCTTCAGTTTTCTCTCGCACTTGCTTTCGGAGTGTATTCAATATTCCTCCACATACATATACAAAATATTTTAAAATTAACTTGTTTTCTTTAAACAGCCTTTTTCGTTGTTTTTCTTTCATTTAAATTAGGCCGGTTCAGAAAACTGTAACATTAAAGTTTTATGTTGGATTTAAGGAAAGACCTCGAGATATTATTTTATTAGCTTCACAAATTTTTTGTACCATATTATTTACATAAATTATTTATTCTACTTTAAAATTTAATTTTCTATCCTTCAAGCTCATATTCTTAATCGCTCTCCAAATTTATGACACTAGAAAAATAATCCGGTTTAAGTACCACCTTAATACGTATGTATTTACTATAAGTGCTGTGTGTTTAAGTATCCGTTTCAATTTGGTGCATATGTGTCACTTCGTCTGACACGAACAGTGACATTGAAGCATGTAATTCATTTCAAGTTTTAATTACTATGCCCTAGAGTACTTTATCCAAAGGATATCCACAATATGTATTTACAGAGAGTATATAAAAACTTGCAAACAAATTGAGAGCTGTTGAATTGTGAATATTTAAGAAATGTTTTTTAAAGGAGAATAGATACAAAATAATGGAAAATAAGTAAACTTTTTCGCAATGACATAATCAAAAAGTATTATTCTTACGTATATATTACTTGAAGACAATCCCACGGTAATTCAAAAATATTGAATTTTTTTAAGAAAATGTGTCAAAGATGCCTCAAATAAATACAAAAAACATTTGAAAGATGTTTAAGAGTTACTTTTTCTACTTCAATTAAAACACGCTTAAATAGAGAAATTATGGAATAATGTAGAAAGATAATATTTTCAAAAGGCCGTGTTTCTCAAAAGCTCTGTCTATAAAATGCTGTGAATATATTATATTGTAATAGATGATCTATTTTTTTATACTCTCACAACAAAGTTGCTAAAGAGTGTATTATAGTTTTGTTCACATAACGGTTAAAACTAAACGAGTTAGATATAGGGTTATATATTATGTATCAAAATGATCAGGGTGACGAGTAAAGTTCAAATCCAGATATCTGTCTGTCCGTCCGTCTGTAAGAAGGATAAGTTTGAATATGGTCGTAATTGGACCACTGCCACGCCCACAAAATGACAATAACCGAAAACATATAAAGAGCTATAACTAAGCCATAAATTAAGCTATGGAAGTAAGTTAGATGTATTTTTTTGGGGAAAGTGGGCGTGGCCCCGCCTCTTAAGCTTTTTGTACATATCTCGCAAACAATAACACTAAAGTTATATCAAGAAAACTAGAGTCTAGAGTCGTATCCTTTAGATACTACCTTATACAGCCCACCTCCCATACAAAGGTTATGTTGAAAACTGCTAAAAATGCTTTAATTCAGTATAGAAAACCACCAGAAATCTTAAATTTCATTATAAAGATGGTACAGAAGAGCTGCACCCAAAATGGTATACAAAATTTTGAATGGGCGTGGTTCCGCCCACTTATGGGTCAAAAACCATATCTCCGAAACTACTCGACCAATTTCAACAAAATTCGGTTCATAATATCTTCCTAACTTCTCAATGATATGTTGTGAAAATAGGCCAAATCGGTTCACACCACATTCCAGAACCTTGAGTCGATCTGAATCGCTTACTCTACAATATATAAAGTAAGCACTAGTGAAAATATCGGAACAGAACTTTGCAAAAATTCTGCATTTAAAGAGGTGCATCGCAATTCTAAAAATCTTCGAAATCGGTCCAGAAGTTTTCAAGACATTATGTATCGAATATGAGGACCTCAGCGCTTCTAACAAATTTTTTACCGAAAATATAGGTAAATATCTTTCAGATATTTTGAAGAAATTCAGAGGGAATATGTTTCTTCTAATAATATTTCTCCGTTGCAAAAATTTAGTGAAATCGGGTCATAACTTCATCTAACTCCCAAATACCTAATATTAAGATTTCAAACTTTCAATGGACTTTATACCACATATATGCCGAATATGTGGGTAAAATTGTTTGTTATATTAATAAAGTTAAATAAATAAATTGCGAGAGTATATAATGTTCGGTGACACCCGAACTTTGCTCTTCCATACTTGTTATTGGAAATAGTTTACACGAAAGTGGACACCATCGGACTAATTGGAAACCAAACAATTCACTAGAGAGCAAACTTATTTTCGAAAAGCTCTCTGAACACTAGTAAAGTCGGACTTCAATATATTTTTCCAAGAAATTACGTTGTAAATCACGAGTCATCAGAGCGCTATAACAGCCTCCATAAATCGTTAAACCTATTCAAAAAATATTTAAATGCACATGATTTCAAATTTGTGTCTTATAATAATAAACCTAGGCTTATCATACAAATTGCTTTTTGTTCCATGTAAAGAAACATTCTCACAATAACAACAACTTTAAGTCGCTAACTGCAAATGTGCGTAGAATTATTGCGCATAAAGAAATTTGATAACAATTTGCATATGGAACCCACATTCATGGTAATACCAAAGTTAGCTGAAAGTTTGTTACAACTTATGTGCTGCAAAATATTTTCAACCAGGTATTTTTCCAGCAACTTAATTAAAAAACTTTCAAAAAGAACAAAACAAAAGGAGAATTTCAAATGTATGCTGCTTGTGTAAACAATGTGGCAAAAAATCGTTAGGAAAATTACAAATGTATGAAATGAAGAGAAAGTTAGGTTAGAATGCACAATGACACAAGACATAATAATTCGAGCCAGACATGCAGGCGAAGTAACAAAACTCCAAAACAGAAAAATAAAAAAAAAACAAAAACAAAAAATACTAAAACAGAAGGCAAAACAAAAGTTTTGCTGCTGGTCTGAATACGCAAAAGGAGACAAAAGTTTAAAATAAACTTATGTCATAAAATATCAAGAGATAAAGTATGTTTATGTTCCAGATACAACTTTGCATAAACAAGCATACAAACAGTGGAACAGTGGCCAATGCATTTAAAAACAAAGACTTGTATTGGGGCAGATGGACAGCAATCTTTAAATTGAATTGCGAAGAAATAAAGGCAGTTGTGGCATTCAAGTGACTTCAATTCACAGGGTTATTCCGAAAACAATTGGAAGGGCATGCATGCGCACATGGGAGTGTGGGTGTGCTAAAATATTTGCTTTTGGAAATTATAAAATTTTAGCATAAGCTCAAAAGCAAATAATTGCAATTTACTGCAAATACTTGTATGCTAGGTTATGTTTTAGCATATGTCGGTTCTTATGGAAATAGTAAATATATTAGTGGAGAACTAAGTAATGGTGGCTAGGATGCTTAAAAAAGCTTTCGCAAATATAGAAAATTTACAGCTAAAATTATATTTAAAAATTTTGCTTTTATTAATATTGTTTATTTAATATAATTTATAAATAATTAAAATTGCTTCTTCGCAATAAAATTTAATTAGAGTCAAGAACGAATGCTGGCAACACTTCTCAAAAATTATTACCAAAGTTATATGTTTATAAAATTTAATATTAGATAAACAACGAAAAAAGGCAGTTCTTCCATAAATCATTTCGAGCTCAGTAATATGCATTAAAAATCTCATCACATTTAAACAAAATTCCTTAACACTCCACAATAACAGCCATACACCAAAGTAGTAATATTGTGCTTTGCCATAAATTGACTTATTTCTAAACATATTCAAGTCTTCAAAGGAATGACACAAATATGAATATGCAGAGCTTTCTTCGTACTGTGCCAGCATAGCTGAGTATACTAAAAACCTTGAGTAGTCATTGCATACACAACAGAAGCATACTTCTGTGCGCACGCAAACAAACCTGAGAAGGACGTTTGCCTCGCCACTTGAGATTTAACAGAATAGCGATCAGTATATGCTTGAGTCATTACACATACGCTAATATAAGTATATATATAAACCAAATCTGTATATATTTATATACACTCATATATGGTATACATATATGTAATCTCTCTAGTAAACAACTTGAGTAGCTGTGGCTGAGTGATGCGTTGGCGAGGGATAAGAAACTAAAAACAGCTAACAACATGCATGTTATGTTATCAGATCATGAATAAGTGTGTGACAGAGATGGCAAGAGTGTAAGTAGAAAATTTAAAATTTAAGCGAAGAAACTATTAAATTTTCCAGCTCTCCAATATAAATGCTTTCCATTGAGTCCCTCAGCACACTTTAAAGCGTGTTAAACACTTTGCTATTATTTTAAATTTTATATTATAAGCTCCTTCCAGCATACATAAAGACGTGCCTCACTTCTGTGCAGCTGCTTTGCCGTAGTAATAAATCATTTGGATTGCATTTAAGCAAAATCTTTCTCAGCTGCTGCTGCTGCATAAACGCTGCAGTTATGAGTAATATCTTGCATTCTCTAATGGCAATAAAACTTGCTGCTGCATACTTGGAACACACGAGCGCATAATGCAAATCAGAATCGTATTGAAATCAAATGTAGAGTTGAACATATGGCATAATAATGGTGAAAATGCAGTAAAAGTGTAAAATTATTGAGAAGTGAAAGGGGCATAATGCTCAAAGGAATACGTGTTATATTAAATATTTTTGAACGTTATTGAGAATTCAAATAATTTTGCAGTGCTAGTAGAGTCAGCATATCAATATCTGCTAGTATTCTATTGGTCAAGTGGTGCAGTGAATGCTAGAAGAAGGAGAAAAATCTTATGATGAGGAGACATCTCTCTACTTATCACGTAGTTTGTAGTGGCTTTTTGAATATCGCAAATCATGCATTAGCCTTCATCGATTTGCTATTTCTCTATTCGTTATCGTTGGGCACTGCTCTCAAAGCGGCAATAGATATGGAGAGTTCAATTTGACACCAGTCACTTATTTAAAGCTATACTCGCTTCATTTAGTTTATGTTAATTTAAAGTTCCATCACAAGGTTTACCAATACATATGTATCATCTATACTGGCTGATAGCTTGTTCGCTTCAATGTTTTTTAACGAAAGCCGAGAGTTCTCATATACAGTCACTCAGAAAGACATTTAGTAACTGAAATACTTGCAGTTACTTGCTTTTCGTTCAATAAAATTTCTGATTAATCGTATTAAATAGTAATTAAGTCGCTGATTATAAAAAAAATTTAACAGTCAATCTGACACAATACCGTAATTATACTGTAAAATAATTAACTCCTAAAGAGCTCAAGGAGCATAATTAAAGATTGTTCGCTGCACCCCCCAACTGTTATTTATATTTTACATGCGTTAACTGCTACTTTTGTTATATGTCGACTATCATTTTATATATTAACTGGAATATCATTAAGCCAGCTGACCAACCCTTAAATTTAAGCTTAAGCTACTTCAGTATATAGGCATTCATCAGAAAAAAATTTCGAATATGTGCCGGAAGTCTGCTCAATATTCCTTGTTTACTTATTCAGAATCTACTTATCAATTCTATAATAGGTATGTACATAATATATGTGCTTTGAGTTCAGAGTAGTCAGTCCTTTGTGATTCCATTGAAGATGCGCCAAAACAGGCAAAAAGGAAATTTACACAAATCACAAAAGCACGCATACACAGTCCATCTCTGAGTACATACGAAATATACCTACAATGGAGTGCTAAAAATAGCATTTTTATAGACAGACTACAATGGCGCGCCAGGATATTGATTGTGTTCCACATACATATTTCGGTAGGAAGGTATGCAGTTATTATATTATAATATATATATGTATGTTGGTATGAAATGAGTAGAACTAGGTATAAAAATACAAAATACTCACCACTAGAACAACTACTGAATTATTGATTTTTTCTTCATTTAATGGACAATAAAAAATAGTAGATAGAAGAGACAAAGCAGTAATGATATTGGCTCGCATACCTTTGGAAACAAAATCTAGACATGCATTTATTTCTACGAAAAAAATTAAGAGCTTTAAATTAAATTAAAACCGAGAAAATCTATAGTCTATATTCTATAATAAAAAAATTTCGTTTGAGATGTAATTTTAAAACAATTCACCAACGAACAAGTAGTGGGAAGTGCAGCACAATGAATTGTACATTTTGATGAATCGAAAGAATGCGGACAATTATGTCCTGATATGCCCTCAATTGAATTACCAATACAGCGTCAGTATATATGTATGCAAAAATAGAAACGAAGCATGTGCCTTTCCACACATTCTCTCTAGTGAATCACGGCAATGAAAGTCACATTCTTCTTATGTAGGCAGTCAATGTACGTGTATGCTGAAGATGCAATTACGCATGTTCATTACTTTGTTCATCCAAACATATTTATCGGCTTCATATGTATGTCCTGTAGTCACTTGTCGTATTTTCAGACAGAAATAGAAGTCTCTGAGGAACTTCATTGTGATCTGTTCAGTATTGAGGTCTTTACACTGTCGGATGTACTGGTGTGGAGTGACAACTGACAGGATTCCCTCATACACACATGACTTTGAGCTGATGATAAGATTACTTAAAACCAAATTGGTGACCAGATTTGAGAGACTGGTCGAGAGCCGTAGAGAAAGTTGTTACAAACAACATATCGTCATATCTAATAGACGGAGCATACTCAATACGGTTTCCTCGAACATTATTATCCAAAACAACAACAGCCGAGATTATTAGATATCCATATAGAGGCAGAAAAACATTTCCCAAGTATAATAGTTAAGAGAAATTCTGCCGAATTGACAGTCCTTGTTGGAATAAAAATCCGGCTCGTATGAATCCCAAAAAATTGCTTTGTATTTAATTGTATAAAACCGCAGTTATAATGTCCCACATAGATGAGAAATAAAACTTAAAAATATTCTACAAAAATATGAAATTCAATTTTATTATAGTTCGCCTTCTTAAAGACAAGAATTTCAATACCAAAGAAAGAAAATATTTTTGCTATTTGATAACAAAATGACAGGAGTCCAACAACTAACAAATTTTCTATTATCATAATTCCTTTAACATATCTCTTGTTACTTATATTAACAAAATTATTTCGAAAATATTCTTGCTTGACTTAATTCGATCAAATAACAGTATATTATGGAAATAACAATCATAAAATAATAAAGTGTCACACAATTTCAATGGAGCGTCAACAAAGTCATAAATCAAGATTGTTATACAAAGCATTAATTTAAAATATTTACAAGTAACGGTAACCACACGGTAATAATTTAAAGCATGTTACAGGATACCGTAAAAAGTGGGGGAAGAGTTCAAGGTAACAGAGCTTGTGCTGAATTAAACGATATTTGTAAATAAAACGACAACTCAAAGAATTTGTTAAGCTTATTGATACAAAATCCAAATGCATATTTGTGCTTGTTAAATTTAAGCGCAATAAGAATAATACGAATTTACATATACAGATATATCTATTTGGTGGCAAATTTATGTATCCCAGGGAGAAAGTTAATGCTTTTAATATCAGCACAATTGTCGCGTATACGCCGGGGAGTGCCAACAAGTTACTGGCAATATGCAAATTCGAAAAAGCACAGCTAAAACTAATACACATTGCGTTGCAGACTAATGTGTATGTGTGCCTTGATCCTTGATGACGCATGTGTGTATGTACATACGGACATGTGTATTTTTGCGTGAAAGCTCATAAAATATGCGCTCCCTGTTGTCATTGAGCATATAGCGCGCATGAAATGTCATACATAGCAGAGGTTATATGCGAGTTCGCTGGCAACTATATACAATGTGTATGCATACATTTGAGCGATTTTTATATATATACATGCTAATATATATTTCACGTATGTACAAGCTCATGCGATTACAAATGAAAATGAATGCAAAGGAGGCTCAGTCAAATGAGATAAATAAGGCAAATTCCTTGATATTTTATGCGTTAGAAATAAAAAAATGTAATCTACCATGTCATACAAATTGTCTAAATCCCTTTTATTGGAGAGTCAACGGAAGCAGTTGAAATAAGGCTAATGATCTGCGCTGAGGGAACTCATGGAGTAATTTATTACTACATATATAAATGTAAATATATACGACAAAGTACACACACAAATGTAAATTTCCCTCTTCCTCACACACATTTATATTTAGCTTAGGAAAGAGCCTGTTCTCCGTCTTTGTTGCATGCGGTCGTAACCCACAAGCGCCGAGTCAAAGGAGTGTAAAAAGCACTGAAGCTGTAATAAAAAACGCATATGAAATCCCATGTCAAAGAGACTTAAAAGCGTAAAAAATAACGCAAACTTAAACGTCGCTTTAATGACATAAAGTATTACATCTTACTTGCTTCGAGTTTTTAATATCATATTAAAAATGAGCGAAAATATAACGAAATTATCAAAAGAAAGCAACAATAAAAATGCGCACGGTGCCACTGTGGTCTCTAATGCGCTTGTGTTCATTTGCTGTAGACAGCTGCCTATCTCGCAGTCAATGTCAGCTACGCTTTCATAATGTTGCTCATACGCACTGTTGGCTCGGCTAATGCAAATTAAAGTGAAAACCGTAAAAATGCTTTTGGCATTTTGACACTTTACACTGTGCAGTGGTGAAGAATTTCATGCTGCCGGGTAAATATTGGCGAGAGTAGTTGTTGTTGTTGTTCTTTTGTGGGATATTAAAGGTTAAGCGGTTTAGAACAGATTGAAGGCTTCCAATGCTTTACAAATAATAAAAAGAAATATTGAAATTTAGTTGAATTGTTTAACCTAAGGTAAACAATGGTGGCTCAAGTAAAAATGTGTAAAAAATTTAATGAAGAATTGGGTAAGTGAAAATTAAACTATATGGTCATAATGTTCCAACAGCATTCGTGTCTACTTAGCTGGAAATGATACGGATTTGTATATACAATGCCTAGGCAACTTTTCTCAAAAATATTTGTGGAATATTACTTGTCGCTACAACAACAACAACACTCATTTGTCTTTAAAATATTTTGATACCGAAAAAATTGTCACCAATAATTTCCATTCTCTCTCATGCGACTAAAACTTTTTAATAAAATATAGTCTATCATGCTATAAACCACTAAATATTAAAGCTTCTTCCTTTATATTCTCCAAACTTCAAATAAACTCTGTCACTATTAAGTCTCTAATGCTTCCTGCCTTTGGCACACCCATTCACATAAAATACACTTAACTGACTTTTGACGTACGACAACAAAGCACCGTTATTTTCTATATAGCTTTATGTCCATATATATAAGCCGTACAAACAAATACGAATTGTTAATAAAGAGGAAAATCAATTTCCGCACGCTTTTGTTGTGTTGCTCATAATTTTCCCCTATTCCTCTTTGTAGCTATTTATTTCCATTTTCCACACTAAATATATGTCAACACTAAATGAAAGTGAAAGCGAAATTCAAAAGCAAAATGAATGAGGGAAATCTAAATTGAAAGACAACAATGCAAATTGACAACAGTAGCGTACGCAAAGACACACCGAAGGAGATGGGAAAGAGAAAATGCGAAAACGTTAAGGTAAAACCGTTATGTGTTTGCTTTAAATTTATGCGCGTCAGTTGCTGGCAGGATTTGCTTAAATCACAGGCGCCTGTTGTTGCAACCCTTTTCGATTATACCGTTTATTTATTTTATTTCAGCATCACGGCAGTTTTGCGTTCAGCCTACTTGCTGTTTGTCTCAATGATTGCTTTACATTCCCATCAATTGCATTGTGGCTCATCGCTTCAATTTGCAATTTCGATTTGTAATAATGTGCAAAGGTTTTTTTGAGATTTTCATGCGCGCTCAATTTACGATTATTTTCGCTATCGATTGGAAGGAAATTACTGCGATTTTACTTTTTATAGCGCAATAGTTTAAATTTAACGTTTTTTAGTTAATATACAACGGCTGTTTGGTAAGTAGACACGAAATTTAACCACGCCTACAATCAATAAAGTTTGCCTTTTCAAAATATTACATATTGAAATAAAACATAAATATATTTTTTATAGAGTGGCAACCCTTATTTACGATTTGAAATTGGCTATATTATTTTAGAGCCCTGATGGTGACTATAAGGCCCGAGGCATACTTTATTCAAAAATTTTTCGGAAAATTTTCGGACATATTTGTAAGTTATCTGATGAAACCAAGGGAGCAACTTTAATCATCTGGATAAAGTCGGTTTTTCTAACCCTCACAAACAGAATATAATTGTTTTCTTAAATCTACTCAAAACCAGTTATGTATATCGTACACTATATCCAATATTTTATTGAAATTAAATGAATACGTTTTTTTGTACACAGCAAGATTTCGTATTATCATTGTTATAAAATCAGTTCAGATCACGATCTTCCTAATATAACTAATATAATAATTTCTTTCACTCTGGTCAACTATTGAATAGTACATCCAATATATTATACATTCTGTCAGTAGTCATTCAGTAATAAAAATCTTAGCTATTGAAATGTTCCTCCCACCATTATGTGAACTAAGCTTTTGACACAAAAACTTAAAGCACATGTACTTCCAAGCATTGTGTTAAATTACATTTATATTTCAGTCCTTTACTTATGTGCCTAGCGCCTTGCCATTTCTACGCCCTCAGCTGTCAGGCACGTAAAAATATTCTCGTGCTGCTAGAGCCTGGTCAGTCGGGTCATTAAAATAGCTGTCCATTATACGTTTTGTCTTCCATTTCTACTGTCTTCCACATTTCTTGTCTTCCATCACTTTTGTGTGCTGTAATATTTTCGCAATCAGTACCTATGTTCCATGTGTCCGCTCACCGCTATTAATTTTCAGTTTTCTTTGCACTATTGTTGTTTTTACATACCTAGATCTACAATTTCAACTTGATTTCGTTCACTACGGTTACCAAGTTTATTCACTTTTGAGGTCAAATGTCTTGTGTTTGCCCAAATCACTTACGAAATTAGATTTTTGGTAGATAAGTTCACCTGTATAAATGACATTACACGGGAGTATGTTTATAGGGAGATATATAAGTATGTATATGAAATTTATTTGTACATACATATACAAAGTAGAGAGAATTTCTTAAATCTTTAAACTGGCAATTACTCCCATTTACAGAAAGGCACAATTTGAAGAGGATGTAGAAAAATTACCTCGAGAGGTGGTAGTAACAAATTACTATTGTGTGTATGTATGTGTCAAAATCAAAACAAAAATGTATACAAATTATATATAACTAATTCTCGTTTGATTCTCTCATGACAAACTTTTTTCGCCTCTAATCATTGAAAGTAACACATTTTAATTCCAAATTGTTCCCCTCTGGATTTATTTATGCATGTCATTGTTCATCGTTACTTTCACCGTGAGCAGTTGACATTTGTTACTGTTGGCTTTTTCAAGCTAAGTGAATTGTTTGATAAAAAATTGAAAATTTAATTTATAAAAAGCATGTTTTTTTATGAATACTCTCAATATTCAATCGCAATATTTGTGGGAATGAAAGCTGTTGTACATGTAAGAGTGTCTATCAGTAAATTACTATTAAATATACACAATTTCACAGTCGCACTTGGCATATATTTCTATGTGTAATCCTGTATATGTATGTAAATATATATTCATTTAGCCGACAGTGCCTGCAAATAAATCTGCAAGGTTGCGCAATTTAATTTTGCAAATTGTTTTTGTGAAATACACTTTGGTAAAATCTGTTCTTCACGTGGACGGGGTTTCCATTTAGGTGATTTTCAATGCATGTTCAATTTGGAAATGGGATTTTTTGAACAAATTTGTTATACAATAAATATGTATTTGACGCTAACACGTGTCAAAGTACGTGATTAATTGGCATGCAAAAATTTAAAGAAAAGTAACTAAATATTCAAGGAAAAGAAAATTAATGAGAGGCATAGGTTTTATAAAATTATTGTTGTGACTACAGCTAAAAACGTTTGTGCTGATGATGCCTAATTCTTAGAACTGGCAAAATTCATATCAGAAAGTGGAAGCCTACTAATGCATTTTATACCTTCCACAGATTTTATTGAACACAATTTAGTTCATTAATGTTTTCAGTTCGTCAGAACTGAACGTTGTTGCAGTGGTTACTCAAAACCTGCCTGAACCGCCAAGCTTAAATCAATTGTCATCAAAGTCATCTAACGGGAGGACCAGGACCTCATTGTGTAGGTGTTCGACCAGAGACGTCAATAAGAAATTTGTGGCTGTGACGGCGGAGGGCAGTATTTTGACAAGTCTGAAGCTTCACAGCTACGTCCTACTGTACCTAGGTGACCATATAGTGGCGGCGTAGTTGTTGACCGTTTTAGGTAACTGAACGTCTTAACCAGTGGCGCCACTACATAATATAATAATAAATAAATGCTGCGTTTTCCTTAAGATAATAGTATTTCGTTTGATGCTGTTTGATATTTTTATACTCTCACGCCAAATAGTACCTTAAACTAAATAAGTCAGGTATAGGTCTATAGATATCAAAGTGATCAGGGTGACGAGTAGAGTTGAAATCTGGATGTCTGTCTGTTCGTCCGTCTGCCCAAGCAAGCGATAACTTGGGTTATCTCGATGAAACATCTCCCAAAATACCAAAGCCATAAAAATCAAACTTACTACATACATCGTGACAATGGGAGAAATTGGATAATAACCACGGGCAACCGCCATGCTAAAGTTGAGTTGAGAATTACTAAATAGCGTTAACACACTCACGAAATGTGTTCCAAGTTCAAATTAGATTGATATGAATAATGAAAAATGGACATGATGCCGCCCACTCATGGGCCCAACCCATATCTCAGGAACTATTTCTAAAAAACTAGGTTACGATTTTGGCATCCCAATGATATAGTTTGAAATTGGGTGAAATTGGTTCACAACCACGCCGACTTTCTTTATAACACTATATGATTTGTTCACTTTGCATTATATAAATCAAGTACCAGTAAAGATATCGGGACAAACTTTTGCACCAATAATGTAATTTCTACTGTGATATTGAACTATAACTTGTTAAGGCCACAGATATCGAATATGATGACCTTAGTGTCAAATTTTCACCTATAGGTTCTATAATTTAAACACAATAACGACGAACTCAACACAGGGAAATACCAAAAGTGCACACATTCACATCGAAAGTGAAAGTTTCCCCGGCGTCATGTCGGGCGGTTGATTTATTTTTATCGCTATCGCCGACAATAGCGGCAGTATTTGCGAAATGTGCTTTGCATGTGAAAAAATTGCTATATATATAGTAAAGAATTTATTTGTTTTAAGAGTATTAATCATTTAAAAATTATTTAAATTTGCTACCACATTTGCTTGTTTATATATTTTTTCCTCTACATACGAATAGGTCTCCAGAACAAAATACAATCGATCATGGAAATCGATAACATTCCCAAATTATCTACTATATAAATCTTACAGAATTCTTGTAAATGTACTGCCGAGTAAATTAATAAAAAGTTATAAATGAATAGTTATGATTTTGAATTAGAGGTAAAGACAGGTAGATAGCCATCGAACCGTAAGTGGAGGAGGCTCATTTAGTAAACCGACTGTTAAAAAGTTGGATGCTGTTTGATAAAAGATTGTCGAAGACGGGTGAACGGTAAACGATACTCAGAGAACTTCGTCGTTTGTTCGATTCATGTTTAACTATTCTGTTATAGGTATATTCCTTTTCTCAAAAACAGAATTAAATTTGGTAATTTTGAGCTGGAAAACTATTTTATAGTTATAGTTCAGACTTTATTCCAAGAGTTGTATTAAAATTACATATTATATAGTCAATATCAATATTTTGAATACCATGTACTATATTTTAAATAATAATGGTTTGATAATTTCCTAATTTCTTAATTTTATAAAATCTATGAAAATTTTCGAATATGTTTACATTTTGTAATCACATTTTGTATTGTCCTTGTTCTTGATAGAAACACAAAAAATATGTACGTGAAAGTGTATTGAATATATGAAAATTTAATTATACACGAAACAATGAGCATATTATACACATGAGCAATAACAAAAACATACACACATACATATTATAATATCAATATATTATATATATTTTATATTATTTACAAAAAATATTTACGCAAAAGTGTTAGAGTAATAAGGAAGCCATAAAATAAAAGGAAGCCAAATTTAAAAGCATTTAAAGCGCTGCATATTTAGCAAAACAATTAAAAGCCGTAGGCGTTTCGCCTTTTGGCAAATATTGATTTTCTGCAACTCACCAATTATGTAGCACTATTTATGATTACACTGCATCTGTTTCATAGTTTCAACAGCATATACACATGTACACTAAACGAACCACAAATTCCACAACAATTTTGTCTTCAGAAAATATTTTTAATCAATCTATGATTTTCACTTTGCGTTGCGGCCAATTAATGCACCAGCAGCCAACTGCAATTGGGCTGTCAACAAATTGCAAGCACTTAACAATTCTTATTGTGTTTTCCCGTTAACGATTAAGCACTTTTCAGCGTTAATTTGCACACAATTTTAGTTGATTTATTTATTATTTAATTCTTTTTTTTTTTTACTTTTTGCTTTGTTTTGCTGTTGTTGTTGAGTAGTTGTTGCTGCTTGCGCTCGCAGTCAAAACAGCTTTTTTGTTTGCTTAGCACAAATTACAAATTTTGATTAGATTGCACGCTTTCCTGCATTTCGTTTTTGCTTTGCTTTATTTCCTTTCGCAGCTGCACTTGTTGTGCCGCAGTGATTTCATTTCAGTTCGCCGCAGTTTTCACTTGCCACATGTTGGCGCTAGTCGCCACTTTTGCTTTTGTGATTTCACTTGCAGTTTTACAATTTTTTTTCTTTCGTACTTTACTTAAATATTTGAGATTTTCTGCAATCATTTCATTTTATACGTCTATGGTAAATAACATTATTCACTGCAACGTGTTTCTAGTAAAACAAATCATTTACATTATTATTTCGGTGCGAAAACATACAAACAAGCACATTTTGAGAGAGTGGTCAGTAAGAAAAATGTTGTCGATATAAAATTTTTGAAAATAAAATTGATCTGACTGATTTTAAATCCAAAATGAAATGTTCAATTCAATGACTTCACTTCTTAGTTACATTTATGCGATTTTTTTCATGATTTTCTCAAATGGTTCTAATATGAATAAATGTGTTGCAATAAACGAGTCTACAAACATGGTATGACCTACTTAATTTGGATTTTTGGTAATTAGCAAAAAGCAAAAAATTATATAAATTTTAATTTTTCATCATAGACACGTTAAACAATAATACAATAAGTAAAAGAAAATATATTACTTATTATTATATTAATTCTCAAACGACAAAATATAATAATTTGTTGCAAATCTAGAGTCGTTACAGATGAAAGGATTGGTTTTGAAGATGTTGTTGATTTTGGAACAAAACTCTCCTGTTATTTTGATTGTATTTTTATTACTACGAATTGAACTCTGAATCTTTAAATGGTAGATGTGTAGAAAGAAATGTATATTGATATGAGTATCGATAATATACAAAAGTTCAAAATACAAATAATGTATTTTTACTTCAGTTAATCAAAAGATTAAAACAGCCCAATATTATGTTCGCCAATAGATACCCTGGAATGTTAGTAAGAATCAATCCGACAGTTTTAAAATTTGACAATTTATTTTTAACAAAATTTTCTATTTTTTTTAACTGATGATACATGTTCAGAGAAAAATAAAAATTCGAGTGTAAAATTTAGTATTAAGTACAGACTTTCACTATCCTTTTCAATATCAAACTAAATTGTTGCTGTACAGGCATTGCATTTACTAAACATCATAATAAAAACATTGCTTTGTAAGGGATATTCTTAACCCTTTCGACCCCGACTTTTTTCCTGTGGTTTTCTCCATTGGGACAATAAAAGAATGCCAAAAAGAGATTACAATTAAAATTTTACCTAGCCACGCCTTTTATTATGGGCGCTACAGAAGGTTGCTTTTGAGTAACATTGGGGCATGATGGTATACAAAAATCATAAAGCGAAGATTTTGATTTCATGAAAATGCTATAATACATTTCCAGCAAAAATGCATACTCATTTTTTCATTGAATTAAATTATTATAATAATTGGATCGATTCTAACAAACGTATGCAAATTTTCGTTCACAAATTATCAACGACTTTAATGCACTATGTTAAAAAACTATAAGAATAACGGTAAAGAATGTTGTTAACTGTTTTGATTTTCATTTCTAATATATTAATCTATAGGTAGCCACTTAAATCAAGTTAAAACATTGAACACAGCTTTTGCTTTACGTCATCAAACTGGTTAAATTGCTCACAGGCAACGTCGGGGTCGAAAGGGTTAATAAGCGGATATCTTATATACCAGCACATCTTAAGAGGTTAGGCGGGTTTCAAAATTTCAAAATTTGAAAACGTTTTTTTTTTCTTATGAAATAGACAATATGTACTATCTTAGTAAAATTCTATCTCCTTTGCAATTCCCCAATCAGGCAACGCCAGTTTCAATTTAAAACTTTTATCGCGTTTAACTTAAAACTTAATTTTGCACACATCTTTGAAATAAGATTATCTAGTTAATGAACGAATGATTTATTTTTATTTTTTTTACAACTATTTTTTTCGACCCAACATAGTATGGTGAACATTTTTCCGAAAAGAGATTTTTTTTATTAAACTTCTGTCCAAAATTTAAATATATTTTTCCTTCGTTCATTAACTAGATGTATCCATGCACAATAGAAATAATTTTAGTTTATTGATTTTGGATGGACCAATAATTAGTTATGCATGGATAGCAAGACCTTTTTTTTTGGACACATTATGGAAAGTAAAGTACCATCGGTTAATTTTTCGGTATTTTTAAATAAAACATTCACAAAATACTGGTTAAATACCTAGCTTTAATATGCTAATTGTTTAAATGAACTATATGATTGTATATATTAAATAAAATATCGTTGCTTTCAAACTCTGAAACACACATAATCTCTGAATCATATCTAACTACAAAGTAGATATTTAGTATCAAAATGTTAATATTATTCTTTTTGTACATTTGCATAAATATCGTAAATATGAAACGACATTCCTTTTTTTAGTCACAGAATTAATTATACAAATTTTTTAAGGGCCTAACCACTTAAAATACTGCTAAGTAACATCCGAAGTAAACTACAACAGTTTAAATCAATTGAATACCTTTTGTTGGTATTTGATGTATATAAATGTGTATGGTCCAGTAAATTTAAAATCGAAATATTCTCCGATCTTATTAAAACTTTCAATATCTACATATAAACTGCAGCCATATAGAGCAAGTCAAGAAGTAAAGTCATTTCCATGCGGGTCGCCAATTTATTTTGATTTCGCAGTGATTTCTGAATTTAAGTGATTACTTACAAACATTCACACATATATACATACACACGAATATATAAGTTGTTGTAGTTGTATAGCGTTCTGGCATGACTTGCTTGCGAAGATCGCTTATTCAACACACCGACACACACACACACAAAACGTCTAATAAAATGTGAAAACATATGTAAGACACCGTTAGTTGAATTGTTGCAGGTGCTTAGCCGTGTCAAATATGCAAAACAAACTTCCGAGAAACCTATTAAAAACGCATTTATATTATTTTCCGGTTTATCTGCATGTTGTAAGCAAGAAAGTAAATAAATAAATGTTGAAAATTTTCAGGTGGGTTGAATGTTTAGTAAATTCGCTGTATTCATATATAGAATATATTGAATTTTTCTTTTTTTTTGATTTCCCAACAAGTATGTATGTACATGTGTATGTGTTCATTAACACAAGCGCTCGTAAAGGCTTTGCTTGCGTTTTTCGCGTCATTCCTGCCTTTGCTCTGTTCTATGCGCCTTCATGGCAATTGTTTCTAATGAATGCTTGCAATGCCGCCACGCGGCGCCGCGCGCCTGCTACAATGCCACACAGACAGCGAGCGCGGGTCGGCTGCTATTTTATCTGCGCGCTATTTGAGATAATCCATCTTTTGTTGTCTGTCATGCACATTGTATGTGCGAACGTCGTTGAATTTTATATACCAAATCACATAGATTCATATATATGTACATGTGTTTGCTGCGTCGCCTTGTCTATTTTCGCTTTGGGCCATTGTGCTTTTGGCTTAGTGCAGTTTTCGCGCTGAATAAAGCAATCAAAAATTGTTTCACCAAAGTTTAATGTTGAATGGCGAAAGCGCCATTTATTTTCTCGTTACGAACGCACAGCTATAAAAATTGCCACAAATGTTCAAAAATTGTATGCTTTTTATCGCGTTGCGATTTTGAAGCCCGTTACCAACCGCTGCTCCAGCGCTTCAGTGCTGCCATCAAAAACATTGTTATGACCAGTGAATATGGATTTATGAGTTAGTAAATAAAATGTGGTGCACAAATATATACATTGTATGCTCTAACTACAACAGCAACAAACACGTAGCGTATATATACACATGTATACGTACATACATATATGTAAAACTATTAAAGTAACACATTTTGCCTCGAAAATCATTTTTCATTGAGGACGCGCACAATTTTGTGTTCTAAGTTTTTCAATTCACGCAAACTTTCAAGCATCTTTGGAAATTCAATCAAAATTTTGTAAACAGCTTGAACTTGGTTACGTGTAAACAAAATAACTGTGTCTACTAATTTGTAAACAGTCTTTGCCATTGATCGCTTTGTAAGTTATTTATGATTCGGTATTAAATTATTGAGTGTGCATTGCAAAAATTAGTCAGAATTTCATGTTTAGATTGTTTGGTCGATCAAACGATGCTGCGTAATTAAATACAATGCACGCGTAGTTTCGGCAATTTATATAATGCGTGGTTGCCATATCGTCTCACAATTAGATATATTTGAGGGAATGCTTGATTTAAAAGATGGGAGGAAGATAATTCATAGATTGGAATTGGATTGGATTAAAAATAATTGAAAGGCTACTAAATTAAGACTTTATTTAGAAAATTTATTATATTTATAATATAAGACGAAATATTATTCAATAAAATATCTGCGCGTTCAAAAAAAAAATCTAAAACCGAATTTTTCATAATTCAATTCACGGAAGAGATATTTAATGGCTACAATAAGTTCTTTGAGATGACTATTTATATCACAGTGTGTCAATAGTACCGTTAGCTTTGCAATCACATTGTCAACTAGAATATCATATTTTATGAATATATTATTGAAATATTATATTTAGAATTAAAAAAAAATAGAATAAAAGTCCCGATTGATAATTCAAAATATCTTCCAATTTTTCAGGTAGACTTCTCGCCAATTGGTTCAAAGACGTTGTGTTATCATGGTGCTCATAGGAATAATATAATTAAAAGTTAATTATAATTAAACAAATAGTTTTTAAATATTATATATGTATATGGATACGGATATCTACAAATATATATTTATTTAGATTAATGAAATATGGTGTTATAAAATATTATTAGTATCTATTTCATCTAAATAGATTGACTTGACCTACCCTCACAGCCAATAGTATAATGAAGTCAAATCATATAAGCTGAGAGTCGAACTGGCAGGCTTCTTTTTGATATGACTGGGTCAACAATGTTCCATACATATAAAGTGTCAAAGTTTTTTCTTCGAAAAGAATACAAAAACTATATGTCGAAAAATATTGGACCCCTCATAGTTGACCGAAAAGTTTTATATACCATTGAATTAGGAAGAACATTTAGATTATATCTATATTTTGGATTTTTTAATAGTTATATATATCCTGTAATTAATAATAATTTTTATAAGTCCTCTTCGAATCCAAATATTTCGATTTTGGGGGCTAAATAAACTTTTTTACTTATGATTCAAGTCCTTGGAAAAAATTCTTTGGTCCAGAAACCAGCCGAGTGTTGTAATTAGAGAGAATGTCATCGTAGAAATTGATTCTACTCATTTATACAAAGATTTTGGCTTCTTCGGTATATTCAAAAAAAAATTTTATACATTTTGACTGCTTCTTTTTTATAAAAAATATAAATTAATTGGAGATTTTTATCATTAATTGATATGTTAATTCCGAAGGGACGGTAGTTTATATGAACATTTTTTTTTATAATTAAACAAACCTAAAAACTATTTTAACCATGAAATATATAAATATATTTAATTTGAAAAATGTATTACTCCAAATTTTAATTTTTATGTAACCATATCAAAGCTTTTAATTAATTTTAGTTATATCACTAAAAATGATCAATTAATGATTGTCCTAAGTTGTCGCTTTAACATGACTACTCTTCCAACAAAACTATGTATACAATTTTTAAACTAACCTGGGACCGGATTAATTTCTATAGTATACAATATAGTATAAATTAGTGTTCAATACATACTTGCAGCATAACTGTACCCAAAAGAACATCTTTGTGGTATAATTAGAACAAGAACAGATAAGAAGTACATATTCAAACAAAACAGAAGATCATTAGACGCATGCTCTTTTCCGTACTAAATTGTAAAAGTAAATGGTTGTCAGAATTTTTTTTCACAAACTAATTTGAAATTTAATTTTTGGAATGTCCAAGTGAAGAAACAAGGGATCCCTTCTCAAAATTATATACTCGTATATACGCGTGTATGTCACACATTTGAAACCAACAGCTTCATTTTTCACCTACGCAAAAGTAGTAGCAAAATTTCAGTTTTAATCACTTCATCGGCCCTTGAACTATTTGCATATGTTTCGCTGTAATGTTCACCTACACACACACACATACGTAAGTGTGGACTTTTGAAAAAGGATCAACTACACGTAGGATGAGCTCAACTTATATTACAAAGCAGCAAAGTGACAAAGCAGACCCGTAAACACTGGTTGGTCGGAGAAGTTTCGGGTGACTTTGAATATGAGTTGCCTGCGCTTTGGGAGTTCAACCGAGCTGAGCAGTAGCATTGTGCAAAAACAAAAGGAAACGTATATAAATGCGGATGTGTGTGAGTGACGTTGAGTGGAAACATATAAAAATGGCTAAACGAAGCGAGAGCGAAGCTAGCAGAGGGATATGAGTGAGAAAATGAAAACGTCATGCAGTGACATTTGCTATTTAATTTATAGTGATGACGAAGTTTACAATTTATAGAAGTGAAAAAGGTTGGAATTCGCAATGTGACTTTGAGAAATTTCTGTTGAATAATGTTCGTTGCAAAAATGTTAGCAAATAACACAAAGTATGTTGGAAAATACGGTTTTTGGGTGCAGATATTAAATGTGTGGCACATAATTGGAATTGTTACGTTGTTGTCATTTCAAAAGTTTGTACAACTTTATAAAGGCACATGTCTACACTTGTGAGAGAATCTATGAGGAAAACTCATTCCTTTGACAATGAATTGAAGAATTTGAAAATTAAAATATAAATTGTGTTTTAAGGATAGTGAGTTTTGAAAAATACTTTATCAGCTATCATACTCTATTTTATATTTTTTTAGCTAAGATTTATCTGAAAGTGACCCTTAAACGAATAGGTATTTTATGACTTTCATGAATACCTTGTAAGATACTAGCTTCAAATAATAATACCGTTGAAAAGAGTACCCAAATAAGCTGAAGATACTACTGAAATGATACGTATCACTCAAGTCCTGAGTGCGAATCTCGTCGGGGAGAAGAGTAAAAATTCTAATTAGAGTAGTGTATATCTGACATTACATGATATTACGAGGCGACTTAAAACATATGTATGTAAATAACAAATATGGATCCTTTATCAACAAAGTCACTACAAAAAGAATGAAGAGCTATTAAACCGCGCAAACTGGAAAGGTTATCCAAAAAATTATTTCCTGTTATGGACGTTATAAAATAAAAGAAAATAACAGAAAATAAAATAAAATAAAAATAAAATAAAATAAAATAAAATAAAATAAAATAAAATAAAATAAAATAAAATAAAATAAAATAAAATAAAATAAAATAAAATAAAATAAAATAAAATAAAATAAAAAAATAAAATAAAATAAAAAAATAAAATAAATCAAATTTTCTTGTACTTATTTATTGCATATATCATGTAACAAAGGCATGTGATACAGACGTCAAGAGCCAAACAATAGCCAAGTGCAATAAACAAAATTAAATAATACAAGTTTTAACGTATTTACATAAAGCAACATGCGAATTAAATAAATAATACATATTTTACATCTTTTTAAGAAATTATATGTTTTAATGATAATTCTATACCTTGAAGTCTCTCTTACTCGAAGTTTTTTTTTGGATTATGGAGATTCGAGTTAGAGAAGTTCCACTGTATATATTTTGAATTATAAAAAAAAAAAAAACAAAACAATAAATTTTTCATTACAGCATTCTTCTTTTCTGAGAACTCACAAGCACGAACTTGTCAAAATAATTAATTATAAAATTTGATCAAATAATTTATTATAATACATAGTTTGGAGTCTTAATTTTTATGATAACAAAGGCACACAGAATTTTACGAAAAGTTTGTTGTAGCATCTGGTGAATGTTTAAATGGCGAAGTAATTTATTTAATAATATCTATAATGTTCCTGCCAAACTCTTGCTACGTGTCTGAGTTCTAATTTCCAATGAAGAAATTCGCAAAAATATGGTTAATTTGAAAAGAACAACTGCAAAGTCTTTAAAAAACAAACTCTAGTAAGAATTCACCGTCACTCACAAGCAAAAACTGAATAAGTTTTACTTGAATTGCTGCGAATTTGTCGCGACAGACACATGTTTAGCTAAATACACAAATGTCGTAAGTCTACACATGTTGACAGTCTTCAATTCCCACGACATAAAAGTTTTGCCAAAGACGGCTTTCTAAATATGCCTCTAAATGGCTTTTGCCAAACATGCAGACGCAACTTGCCACAAACAAGCCTCGAGCGGAGGTGTAAAGCGCGCAGAAAACGTGCCTGAAGTAGTCAGTTGTCGCTGGCGACTTGGGAAATAATAAAAGCTTGGGCATTTGTAAGTGCAAGTGCTGGCTGGCGCTAAAAATGCAAAAATAAAATGTATAAATTTATTTCTACGCGCACATACGTCATGTGTGTGGCAAGAATAAGCATGCATAAAAAATGAGCTGAAGGTAGGCCATGCCACATGCAACGCCCAAGCGATCGCGCCGCATGTAATTAAACATTCACGACATTCCGTATGATTATTTTCACTTTTACGCCACGGTCTCTACACACGCTCTCACACATGTGCACACACAAACATACGCGTTTCTGCTATGCTCTGAGGCATAAAAAAACATATAAAAACGGTGCTACCACACGGTGGTCAACCAACCGCCGCAGGGCAGCCTGGGAATATAAACGGTACTCGTCTTGCCAGTTTACTTTTATTTCCTTTTACATGTAGAGCTCTACACTTGACTACAGCTAGCTAGCTAAAGCGACTTTTAAGGGCCACAAATGGCAGGCAGCGGAGCTTGCAGGTGTAGGGTGTAGTGTTGATGGTTATGGCGGTGAGGATGGTGTTGATGCTACGCAGCGTGGCTTTGTTGTAGTGAGGTGTCAATTTGCTCGTAAAATAAAATGACGTTAAAGTGTATGCCAATATCAAATTAACTGGCCTGTTCGCTTGCCATGGGCTTAATTTAATTGCTGCATACATTTAGGCGCACGAAACTGTGCTAATTGCTACGCTATGTATTGGTAGTGAAACAGTGTATGTGTTTTCGCATTGTACTTTCGTGAGTGTGTGTGTGCGCGCTTGACATTACTGCGACTAAGCCGCAATTGAATTTCACGAATGCCTACTTTGTCTTGCTAAATTGCCTTGACATTCGCATTAAGCTTCAGTGCTGACATGTATGCGCTGTCATTTTTATTATTTTCTGCTTTTTTTGGGTTTTGTTTAATGTGTGCTTGTTTGTATGTTTTGTATGTCTTTTTCTCTGTAAACAGCTGTTGCTTGAGATTTATAATTTTAGCGTTTTGTGATTAATTACTGCAATGCTTTTCTAATTGCGTTGCTTTATTTTTGCATTTACCTCGCACTACACTTTTCACATAGCTTTCACATTATTAACAAGTAAATTCTGTGCACTTGTTTGCAAATTACATATTTACAACAATTTACACTTCAAATATTTTTTTTTTATAATTTTCCGATAGAACTTTCACTAACTGGTTTTTAATATTTTTAACATTTTTTACAAAATAATCATAATGTATAACTGTTCACTTTTCAAATTGAATTCAAATAAAATATTCTGAATTTTCGATTTCCATTTCACCCGCAACACGTTTGTACGAGAGAAAAGCTACGCGAAAACTGCTGGGAAATTATTTTGCCTTTGCATGTTTCGTCTTCGTTGTTGTCGTCGTCGCCATCGTCATCATCATCGTCGTGGTGTTGGTGGTCGCAGTCGCCGTCGTCGTCCTCAAAGCCTAACGACGTGGCCGTGCACCCGTCGTCTCGCTCCGCGCCGCACTTGAATTCTCCCCTCGACGCTTTGTCGCAGTTTGGCATTCATTGCGTTTACTGGCGCTGCCTTGTTGTTGTTTTTGGCATTTTACACGAAAAATAACACACAACAAACACTTCGTGTATACTGCTTAAACGCAGGGAATTTTCCGCAATGCGTTTCGCCTACTTCAATGCGCATCCAACGCCACTGTGCAGCGGCGAGCGCGCCATAAACGGTACATTTGTTTTTGTGTGTTAAGCTCAGTGGGCGCAGAGAAAACTGTTGCCGAGTGAGCGCGCTTATCAGCTGATTGCACGAACGACAGCAAATTGTGCGCTTGTGTTGGCTGAGAAAATCGCATGCGATACGGTGTTTTCTCTCATACGAATTTATAAAGCTGAATGCTATTTAGAATTGCTTACGGAATAGAACTTTTTAAAGTAGAAACTGGAGTAATATTTGTGTTTCAATATAAAGATGAAATACTCAAAATTTAAACATTCACCTCTGATCAAGACTTTAAATTGAAATATCCGCAAAGCAACTGCTGTTGACGAAAAAAATTGTCTCAGGTTTGTACTTTTTTGAAGATCTTCCGTTGCAATTAAAAATCGGTATTTGAAAAACGTATTATTCTTAAGATATTGAAACTACAGTTGAACTTCCCTAACTCGAATCACCATAATCCACAAAAAAACTTCGAGTATTCAAATTTTTCATTAAAAAATATTTTTTTTTTTCAAAAAGCGGTAAAATATAGATTTTAACCCACTTTTTTAATTTACTTCGCATAAAGATTTCTGTAGTTTTGTTTGTTGCAATTTGCTATTGTTTGGCTCTGGACTTCTTATTCCATGCCTTTGTTACATGATTTATGAAATATATAAGTGTAATATCATATTTTATGTTCGCCTCCATACGATATAAGAATTCTTTTAAAATCCTGCCCCGATAGTAAAAGTTTCAATTTTGTCGAAAAATTCGATTTATGGCAGGAAATTTTTATGAAAATTTAATTCAATTCAAGAGTTCCAGTTTTGGACAACTTAGAGTTACAGAAATTCGAGTTAAGGAAGGAAATTTATATGAAATTTGGCTTCTAAACGCTATTGCCAATTCAAGATTTCGAGTTATGGAGATCCGCGAGTTATAGAAGTTCGAGTTGTGGAAGTTCCACTGTATTTAGAAATTAAAATTTTATTATATATTATATATCTGTCCAGTTTCAGAAATAGAAAGATATGAGAAAGTACTTTATAAAGCTTGATTTTCTGACCTAGAACAAGAACATATTTATTTTGTAGTCCCTAAGAAATCTGTTTTTAACTTTTCAACTTCATGCTACATAATTTTCTTTCTCATTCTGAAGATATAGACCTTTAATGAAAATATGTAAAATTCCAAAGCTTCATTTGAGTTTTAAAAATATATTTCGATTCAAAATTTAATTTGATTTACTAATAAATATTTCGTATTCTATATAAAAGCTTTCCTAACTCTCGCAGAAAGTCAAAACAAATGTTTTGTTTACCAAAAAAATATGCGCTCAGTTGTTTTATGCAGTTACTTGTCTCTTCTTCTTTTTTCTCTACCCTAGTCTCACTCTCTCTTTCAGTCGCTCACTTACACATGCCCAAATGAATTTTTTTCCACTTATAAAGCGCTCACGCACTTGGCATCCTATAAATTTCCCCAAAACGCACACATTTCTTTTTTCCTTCTCCACCGAATGTTATCCCAAAAATATGAAACTTCGCTGCGCTATGAAAGCTTTCGGAGATTTATTACGTTGCCTTGCATGTATTTGTGTGCTTGTTTTTTTGCAGCTTTCGTTGAAGTACACGTTTGGAAAAAAAAGTATGAACGACAGCGCAGCAGCACCGAGTACAACGACGACGGAGACGATGACGATGGCGCCGGACGCCATCTAAAATTTAGCACTACAGACCAGACCGAGGCCTACCTGTTGCTTAGCAACTGTTTAAAGCGTATATAAACACACACATACGGAGGTAAGTACTTGCCAGTAGTACATTTTGCTGCTCAGCTGTGTGCAAGCACTGACAAATCTATTGGCAGCGGCCCTGGCATTGTGTTTGACTGTTGCTCTGGTGGCGGCGTGCTTGCTGCGACAGCAAGCGTTTGGCTGGCATTGAAACCCCAACATTTGGCCGGGTAGCTGACGGGTTGTTTGGCGAGCTTTGTTTTGGAATCTACATACATGCTAATGTATCAGCAACCGACACCGTCACTGCCACTGCCACAAGTCAACACCGGAGACGGAACCGGAGTCGCTGCCAAAAGTGGAGTTACGTAGGCTGTGTGATACTCGTATCAAAGTTATTATCACGCAAGCGACTGCTTGGCGCTTGAAATTTGCTGGAACGGGCAACCACAATGCTAATCTGGGAGATTGTTTAGAAGGAGAGAGAAAACGAGAGTAGACACAACTGTATACAATAACTGATTTTGCAAATATACATAACATGCAAATATTGGCTGTAACATTATATGGAAAGCAACTCAAACTTTAAGAATGCATACCTATGTACTTATGTTCCAAGTGAGTTTACTTTAATATTTGTAGGACTCTATTAAATCATTTAAACACAAATTAGCTTAGGTTCTATGGCTGAATCACAAGAAGTGGATTACACTTGCTCTGCCAAATGCAAGCCTTTTGTGAAACCATATATTATAAATAAGCTTCGGTGTTTCTCTATATTCCGGCTAATTCAAAATTAATATGTACTTGGAAATAAACTTGCTTTATCCTCGTTCTCGCAAAAGGCGAGATAATCACGGGCCACTATTAGTTGGCCTTGTATCTTGTCTTGTTATAAACAAACTCTACAACCAGAGAAAAGCGCATATGGTTGACTACAAGAAACTAACTAGATCTCTTGAGACTTAATTTGAACAGGAAGGACTTTGGTACTGTGAAGGTATCGGTCAAGCGCTGTTCAAACTCGTCAAGACAAATCGTTATCATCTTTAAAGTTACTTGGGTTTTGCTCTGAATTCCACTGTGGAACTGAAGGAGGATGTAAATCTTCGGTGTTTACATAAATGTCTACTTGTAGAGCTCTGCATTGACTGAGAGAGAAGATGGAAACTAAAATTGTTGGACCTGCTCCCATCTATGGACCCTACGTCAAATCTCCCACAAGCTTTGACTCTAAAAGAGTTCACTCTCCCTCTTATTCAGCTTTTCCTTCCCACCTAAATAAAAATACAGTGCAAATTCAAATACACAGATGTGCTCCGCGTACGTGCCACATGTGCGCCTAGGGCCTCTTTAGAGTCATTGCTTAATATGGTCTTCCTTTTTTCACACAACAAAATTAGCTGCTTATTATCTTTCAAATTGTTCTCCACTGAGTTATTAGTGCTGCAAAGGCTTGTTTGCACACATACATTTGTACTGTTTTTAAATAAATATTGCTAAGCGCAAATACAATGAAAGCGTGTATGTATGTATGTGTATCTTATTTGCATTTGTGTACAAACAACCGCGCTGAAAGGCAAACAACGTCGCTGCTGGAGTAACAGCGGGAGTATCAGT
Organism: Zeugodacus cucurbitae; assembly: GCF_028554725.1. Classification (NCBI taxonomy): domain Eukaryota; kingdom Metazoa; phylum Arthropoda; class Insecta; order Diptera; family Tephritidae; genus Zeugodacus; species Zeugodacus cucurbitae. The sequence continues at coordinate 32,878,183 of NC_071670.1, forward strand.
GCAGCAGCCATTAGCGAAAGCTCTGTTTGTTTTTCTCTGTTCATTCACCAAGGCATTGGTATAGCGATACCACTAAAACAATTCGAATGTAGGCTAACAGATGTATGAGTATATTATACTCCTACATATATAGTTCTTTAAGTTTTTCTATTGCACTTGCATTTCTTTCAAATATTTACAAATACAGCTGCTATAATATGGGTATTTAGAGGGTGCTTTTTTCGAGGTAAGCAATTTTCTGGTGGCATAGCTGGTAAATCTGCTGTCTTAATAGAAATATCTGTTTCAAATTGACATTATATTTTGGTAAATTATCAAACAATGGCTTGCACTCCTATGTCATTAAAAATCCGTTAAATTTATTTCTCAAATTCGCATTTTAGAGCTAAACTTACAGAGCTCCTTCGCTCAGATCAAATGTTCTTCAGTCTCTCTAGTCCTTCATTAAAATGAGAAGTGAGCGAATATTACCTTCAAAGACGATGTGATGGTGCAATAAGTCATATGTTGAGCGCATGTAATCTTCATTACACTGGCACGGACTTTGGAGAATTCATATTCACATGTTAGGAATTTGCTCTATAGAATGGTCTTCATAAGGTAGTCACGGTAATTAAATGCTATTAAAATAATAAATGCCTTTCTCTTATTTTCTACAATTTATTGGAAGTAAAATGGCTATATACCGAAAATATTATATGTATCTTAAGCTCAAAAGTAACATCATTGCGATCTTTTGCATACTTACTGTGATCCATTCGTAAAGTATTATATACTACGGTTTACTTTCAGTGACTAAAATAGAAATCGTTGGAAATTTTTCGATAGCCGACAAATCGTTATAAAACAGATGCTTCAGCTATGGAAAACTTTCAAAAGTTTCAATTTAACCTTTACCTATAACAAGTGATAAACTATTACATATAGGTACATATGGAAAGTTTACTTCTAAACTAAAACTTATTTTTGTATGTATCTCAAATCGATAAAGTACAACTATTTGTGAAATTTAAAGTTAAAAAAAAAAAATTATAAAAAAATAAGTCTCCAACTAAAAAAGTTGAGTGTCGACTTAAAAGCGTAACCCCCTATTACGACTGGCAGTACAATAGACTGCAGGCGATTGGGTCGATTATATTCAATTTAGCTGTTGTGTAACTTGATCGACAAATTTTAATAATTTCTAACGACTTAAAAATTGCAATAGATAAATGAGCGATTGAAAAACATTCTCAGTCGATGGTTGAACGACTTACAATCGTCTTACACGATAATATAAAATATATTTAAAAAAGATAAAGGCCAGATATATGTATAGAATTGTCACCTGTTTCAATCAATTGATAATTAAATAAGACAAATGACAAGTATTTGGAGCTATATAGAAATTTTTTTATATGATTCTGTAAATCATTAGAATAATAAATTCACAATGAAAATTTATTAAATTTATTCTGGAATATTTAAAATATTATAATATAATTAAATAATGTTAATGTTTAATAATGTTTACTTGTTGGCTCGCTGTCTACAGTTTTGAATAGATCGCACGAAACAATTAAGCCGTGTATGATATCACCAAGTTTTTTTTTTCAGTTAGCGGAAGTGGTTTAAAATATTAACGAGCAGGAAAACCATACGTATTTTCAAGACTTATCACTCATAGTTCCAGGGACTGCAACTGAACAGATTTTATATACTTGTCAGAAAAGCCACACAAGTTTTGACTCAGTTAGATGTTATACTCGTAGAACCTAACATTTATACAAGCATATTTTAGATATTTAGGGAACTTCTTTCTTCTGTTAAGTGTAAGCCGATGAAAAGAAGATCATACAAAGCTGTTTTAAATAATTACTGCGATAAACTATTTTTAATATATAAAAAGTTCTTAGAAATCAAAGTTCTTGAAGTATGTACATAGAATGTCACGAGGTCACGAAATATTTTCTGTGACTTATTAACATATTACGCTTGAAAAACTGAAACACAAACAAGGGAATCCCATCTTTGAAAAGGGAGTATTTGTTATTGTACAAAAAAGTAATCGCCATTCTTTCAGGTGTAAAATGCTTAGTAATCATAAAATAGCATACCTTTGTATGCCCAAGTTAAATCTGTTTAAAGAGCTATGGTATAACTAAATGTGATTTGTGCAACTTACAGTCATAATAATCATATCCATCTGCCTCACTTGGCGTTCGGCTGCCCATTATTCTGGCAAAAACTAAGAAAAAAGAAACAATTGAAAAGAAAATATTACAAATCGCATAGCCATTATCATAGATTCAAAATTTCGTAATATTAAAATAAGTGTATGACTTACAACGCAAGATACCTTCCCGAAAGCGCTCCAGACACGTCAACGGACGACGTTGTATTGCTTTTGAATTTGCCGCGATATCGTCGTTCCCAATACAAATGGCTGTGGAAGCCTCACTGATACGCACCGATAAGCCACGCCGCAGTGTAGGCACTGGCGGTGTTACTGGTGTAGACGGTATCGAGTATGAAGACTGGCGTGAACTTAACGGTGTAATGCTACGATCGTTGTTGTTATTGTGGCCGTAAGGATCAAGACTATCCTGCCGTTTTATGGCAATGGCCAAACCGCCACGCTTACGCGTCACAACGCTTGTTGTTGTATTGTAGTAGGTCCTGCTAATATTACTCGTTAGACTACTACTGCTCGCTTTCTTTGTCAATGTACACGCATTCAAAATATTGGTATTTTGGCTATGATTAACGGCAATAACACTGGCGGAGACACTGGTTGTGGTTTTTGCTGTGGCAGACTCAGCTATGGCGACACTTGCAGTGCCCGGTTGGCGCCCTGTGAAAGAAAGAGCAAATTAATAATACTAATTTTGTCTTTTTGTTTAAATATTTTTTTTGCTAAAGCCAAAGACTAAAAATTTGCTCCTATTTCTCTTGACAGGTCTTGGTCAGCTGTTATATTAAAAGCTGACGATCAGATATGAAAATACAAATTCATTACAACAATGATCAACCTATGTATTGTATGATATAGAACTCAGATTATACACAATTTTTTTTTTTTTTTTTTGGTGCAACTCGATGACTCTACATTTCATTTATTGAAATTATTCAATAGTTAATGTTGCATTTTCAACCTTAACGGGATGTTCGGATTAGAGATTATTCCAAATATGTTAAATTTTTTTTGCATCAAAAGAGGTCAGTCTCAACGACTACCTCTTCTCTAAGGCTACATTTCTTTATAAAGTTTATGATGTAATGTTCAAATTTGCCTTTTGGAAGCTAAGAATATAAAGACGGTATATACTCAGATTCACTAGAGTCTTTAGGCACTTCCTTATACAGTCGTAAAATGGAGGAAATATAATAACCGCACCTACCTCCTATACAAAGGTTATGTTGAATTAAAATTTCTATACAAAATTCTAAATGGGGGTGGCTCTGCCCACTTATGGTTCAAAACCATATCTCAAAAACGTCTCGACCAATTTCAACAAATAGTTCGTAACATTTTCTTGGCATCCCAATAGCATAGTTTGAAAATAGAAGAAATCAGTTCACAACCACGCCTACTTTCCATATACCAAAATTTTTAAGTCCATCTGATTCGTTCACTATAAAAGAAGCATCTGAACAAATAATGCGTTACTAGTGTGATATCACTCATCTTAAAGTCACCGAAATCGGACTATAATATTTCAAGGCCCAAGATATCGAACACAAGGCCCTTGTGGCCCAAAATATCGGTAAAACTCGCAGATATTGTAAAAAAAATTCAAAGCATATGAGTTTCTTATGTTATGTTAGTGTGCCTCTGTGCCAAAATTGGGCAAAATCGTGTCAATACCTCATAGCCTCCATATACCAAATATACGGATTTTTAAACTTCCGGTGAACCTTACAGTGTATATTACGGTTAATATGTGAGATATCTAAGCAAAATTGTAAAATCTTGGATATAATGTTCAACTTAGCCCCTCCTTACTTATTTTCATCTATCATTTCCCAAACTATTGGCCAATGTATTTGGTCTTTTTAGACCGATTTGGAGATAACAAAAATCTTCAATTACCACTATTCTTGCCAGTTGACTTACTAAAAACAATTAAACAAAAAATAATTGAGATTTAATTTTGCTACGTTTCCCAAAATAAAAATAGTACGTAATTTGTTTATTTGCATTTAATTTTAGCTTCGTTACTCAGTCATCATCAATGGCAAACAATAATACTGCATATTGCCGTAAATAAACAATTCGGTGAATACAGATGTACACATATATACGACAGCACTCGCTTATTACCAAAACAAAAATCAGCGTTTAATAACAAACAAAATCACAATTTGCTGAAAAACAGAAGGCAGCACGCCGATGAACGCAAGTCTCGAAGACTCATAAGTAGTATTACTATGGATTACATCCATGCATATTTCAGCACTTAAAGAGGATATCCCTAGTAATATTTATATATGTATGTTTAAAGTTGATTTCGTCATGGTTGGCTGGGAATATGTGTTTCCATTTTCGTTTGGAATTTGAAAACAAATTTTGTTGCATTTCCAATGTGCCACAGCTTTAAACTTTCCAAAAACTCTTTAAATAAATGCCATATCTCGTGAATCACTTTACATAAAAACGATTGCATGTGGGTATATTCTATATACAACAAATCGACCAACAACAATAATAACATGTTCGTTCATACGATGACGTTTTGTTTGTTATTTCTGGCTTTCAGCCAATTGTAGCCCGTGCCTTAGTCTGGCGAATTAATAAATTAACTGTATGATTTTATTTAATTTTATCTGCTGTATATTTTGTATAAATATTTAAATAATTCACTTGTTTCTGTTTTTTCTACTGCCGTCTATTAGTACAAATGGCTAGCGGCTGGCTTTATTAGCCATTTCATTTGTAATAGTACAATTGGCATGGTTGAATGCGATCGGAAGTTCGTATCCACATCCTTTGTTTATTTTTACGAGCTGCTAAATGTGTGCGTATTTTATTTCACATTTGATTTTTAAACAAATTGCTCAAATGTAAAATATAAGTTTAAAATTTGTTGAAGGAATTAGTTATATGTATATGTATATTGGGTGCTTTTCAAACGTGTGGGATTCAATAATTTTTTCGGAGTTGGTTTGCCATTCCATAATGTTCAGACTTATTCCGGAACAACGTTAATTGCTGACGTACAGCTCTATTAGTTGAAAAAAAGTTTGCGACTCTCGGCTGGAATTTAGTCCGCTAACATCCCTGATTACTTGACCATTGCACCGCGGAATAGTCTTCCAGCGGCTTTTTCTCTACGCAATACCTACGAGAGTAGGTCATTGGACTGGACGACTTGTGTGGTTACATGGTCACCATCGAATCGGTGGGAACTACAAAGCGGACAAGATTACAAGAGACGATACCCTAAAAGCACTTAGAACACAATGGGAGCGGGTTGTTAGTCTTACAAACTATGCAGTTGCGAGTTTTTTTTTTGAACTTTTGAACCACAGAGTAGCGCAAAAGGTGTATCGAACTGCTTACTTTCAGAAAGATTCATCTCGGCTCAATCAGAGGAGTGCTAACTAGACAATATCCAATAGGTATACATGCGATGAGAATAGGAATTCTCCTATACGCAATTTGCCAGAGCTGTTTGGAAAAAGACAAGTCGAATGGTTAGGGTCTTTTTGATCTATTATCAATTTGTTAATATCACAAAGGACAACGCTCACAGCTATCCAAGGACATCCATGGACATCCATGCGCAGAGATCTGCCTCTCATTTTAATCTATTCTCATATAGATGATGTATCGCAGATACTTGACATTATATTGTAATGAAAAATCATTTAACCTATGTAGAGTTTCAAGCTTTGATTTTAACTTCATACTTCTTCTCATATCATTAAATAACATATTTCAAAAAGTTTTGTTAACTCGTTTAACTCCGATTTCAAGCTTGTGTCTAGATGTCCAGCCACAAATAAAATGTAAAACACGTTTTAAGCCGACTACGAACAACTAATGAATTCCGTAAGAAGTTTTTTCATGGATGGAATAACCGAGGAAGTTGACTTGGCGACTGACATTGAGTGGCTAAGTGGGTTTCAGATTCTAAAAACAAGGGTATTTTTACAATTTTTCAGCGTATCAAAGAAACATGTTTAAAAAGTATTTTGTGAAATTTGAGAAAATATTGAAATTTTAATTTTCGGCAGTTAATGTTATTCCAAAGATGTGTGCGAGATTTGAACAAAATCGATTCATAATTTTTGTCCACCGACTTGAATAATTGAGTTTTAAGATAAGTGGTTTTAAAATTTTATATTCGTACTGACGTAGCCTGATGGGCGGAACTTCCAAAGGGTATATATCTTTGAATATTACTCGGATTGTTTTGATTGATTTGGGGGATAATATTTAATAGGATATATATTTTTTTTCAAATTTTAAATTTTGAAACCCATCTTAATTTAGGGGCTGTGGGTTCCACTAGAAATCAAAACCTCGGCGGCTATCAAACTTATTTGAATTACTACCAAAACATCTTTACTTGCGAAAACTATGTTTACCTATATTAATATCAACAATATTTGGGTTTCATGCATTAAAGTTTCACTATATTTTGTCACGGCAAAAGAGGCATCAACCAACTTTCTCTCTTTTATAATATACTTACACACTTATTTGCAAATATGTCATAAACGAACTATATGTCGGAATTTTTCAAAACTCGTTTCCACATATCGTAAAAAACGGAAAATATTAATTTTTATGTGTACAGCAGATGTGCAAAATTGCTTTTGCTCATTCACCACACATTCCTCTATGAAAAGTTTTACAACTTCATAAATTTGATCGTAAAATTAAAAATAAGGACTAAACTTAATAACCAAATATTTACAGCATATAAATATTCAGACACATGTGTTAAAATACATCGAATTATTCATTTATAAACCAAAGCATGTACATATGTAGTATGTGTCTTAATGAGATGGTTAATATTCTTATCATTTATTCCAATTATGTAGGCTACTAGTATTTTGCATTACATATATGTAGTTATTGATCTGACCTATCTTGAATACCATTGCTGAAATTCGTACTTGTTGACCTCCACTCTACAATACTTTGCAACCGGTACAAATATTTTAGGCAATGACTGTCGTAAATGAACTGGTTACTAAGGAAACGCATTCAAATATACATTTTTACGATAAACGGAAAAAATGCATAAATTACATTTGAATTACTCAGCTCTCATAATTACCTACTTTACACTTCCTTTAAAAATTCCACAAGTTGTAAACATACTGTTACAACCAGAAAACACTGGTCAAGTCTCAAATATTTAAAAAAAATTAGAACTCATAATATGATTGAATGGTAACACATATGAGCTGTATGTACATTTGTTTGTTTATTATTCCATGCATTTATGGATGTACACTTGTGTATAAACAATGAAAATTTTAGAACAAATTTGCTTGTAAGCAATTTGAAAATCAAATAAAATTATTTCCGTTAACACGAGGAAATGTGTTAATAACAACTATATTTATAGTATAGTGGAAAATTTTAGTACATAAATTCGACCGCTGAAATAAAAATTTCAATATTACAGAGGTTTTGGCGTAACTACTAAAGTCATCAGTCATATGGATATTAAGAATGTATCAAAGGGGCCAGTGTTTTATATGAGTTTATTTTTTCACTCTAATTAGTGAGGATAGACTGTAGTAAAATACTCTATGTTACAAATCCCCCAGAATTATAATGCTACAATCATATCTATAAAAAACCGTTGCAGCGATTTAAACCTGACGGCTATGTATGTACTCTCCACCTTGTTTTAAAATTTCAGATAACGAATTTAAATAGTCTTTTGGAACGCTGGCCATAGATTTATATCAGATGGAAATTTCAATACAAAACATATATATTGAGGCTCACGACTAATTAATCTAATCCGAAAGGACGACAGCTGTATCACACTATTATAAACAGGCACAATAAACTTGACATAATATCTCCATATCTTCAATATATTGGCCTAGTTGTTTTTTGTAATCAAAATTGATTTTGTTGTAATCAAAAATATATATAAATCGCACATAACATCTTCTGAGCACTCTCCTGTACAAATAAAACTAGGTGAACAACCCATATTCGTTGAACCGAAAGTGGGTCTAACATCCTATAAAACGAACTGGTTATAAAATACAAGAAGAAATATTGACGAAAGCATGAGAGAACTCAATAATATAATAACTAACGCAGCTCTCTTAGTCTCAGAAAATGTTGCACGAACGGACGGACTTACAGACATTCAGATTTCAAATCAACTTGTCACCCTGATCACTTTGGCATATACTAAACGAGTGAGATATAGAGTTATAGTTTTATGACTTACGAACAACAATTATGTGAACCAAACTATAATACTCTCTTAGCAACTTTTGTTGCGAGAGTATAAAAAACAATAATAGTTTGATACAGGTTCTTATAGAACGTTTAAATCAATTTCTAACATCAAAAAACCTTAATTTGAAAAAACTCTTATTGTTCCATGTGTTTTTTTATGAAACAAATTTTACTTCGTCAGAATTTTTCTTTACTAGTTTGATATTTCCAAAGTGTATTCAACAAAGTGAACTAAGTATTTGACATACCCGCTTTTGACAATAAAATAGTAAACAATTCATGTATTTGTTTACATTAACCCGTCTTTTTTAACTTTAACAATATAATATATATTGATAATATTGTTTGCAATTTGTCAGTTGGAGCACAAAACCTTAGTAAATTGCTTCCATGAGTTGTTTTGCCTAAGCAGAAAGTATTCGGCATTTTCTTTTATTCATTTAAAAAATATTTTTTTTTGGTTTGAAATTTGTTTACTTTTGAATTTCAAAATTTGAATTTTTGAATAAATGTATGGGTTAAATCAATGGCAACAAGCATGTCGAATTCGGGTAAAAAAAATGAAATGTCATATACCTGGTTCACTTTGTTGAATACACTTTGGGTATTTCAATGGGGAGATAAAACTGGCTACTATATTGTCCTCACAAAAAGTGATAAATTCTCTATAATGCTAGATATTTAAAGCTGGAATTTCCTAAATTATTGATTTCCTTATTTTTGGTCGAGATCATATGTATATATTATGTATTAAATAGAAAGGCATGAATAAGCTCTCTGCTTTATCTGAAGCCCATTAGTTTGCAAATATGTAGCCAAGCAATAACTTAGACAATTAATTTTGCCAAGGCGAGGTCTCATTGTGAAGTTGAGGAAATTGTAAAGAGGGAAGATAGTGAGCATCATATAAAAAAGTCAAAAAGTGTGATCTCCGCAAACTACGTAAATAATTTCCTTCAAATATTGTCTAAATCTATGGATTCTAGAGAAACCGAGCAGGCCTTGGAAGACATCCAATTCTTTGATTGAGTGTTGCTGGTAGACGGTTATTGCGGGACTTTAAGCACTGCGATATTACCTAGGAAATAGTGAAGAGCAATGAATTGGAAAACGTATCACCTGCTAATTTTATAGGAATTTGAATAAACGAACTCCGTTCCCTTATGTTCGAAATCATTTTTTGTGTAGTCTTATTAAACTTATATGGTTTTTAATTAAATTTCTCTTAGCCTTCCCTCAACTTTACATCTAATTATGCAGTACTGAGGTCAAAAGCGCCAATAAATTATAAATAAACATTACTTTAATATAGTTACGAGATTTTGAATTACGGAAGCCCTTGTTAGCAATAGTGTATGGAAGAGCACACATCAAACCCATGATGCTTTGTTGAATGAAGTTTGCATTCTTGAAACATTCTCCGTCGGCGAGTCTACTGCTATTAACAAAGGCAAATTTTTATATATACGAGTATATATTTTTTGTTTATATATATACAAAGTGTATATTTATATATTTGCGCAAATTCTATAAAACTAGCCATCCGCAATTGAGATTCTTTTTTGTTCAATTTCTTTGATTTCGCGTGGGCGGAGCGCGTTTGCATGAACTAGTTCAAAAGCAGGCTGCATAAATAAAATGCAATAAATTTTACAAAACAATTAATTAATTGGCAATTAAAATCATTTGCGTCGGTTCCACGCTGTTTTATTTATAAGTGCCGCTTGCAACGATTTATTTAACTAAGGTACTGTTATTTGTTTTGAAAATTTATTTACCCGTTTAAAAATTTCGATTACCATAGTAAAAATATACAACGATTTGGTCTCGATTGGAATTTTACAAATCCTTTTAATAGTTTCTGATTCCAAAAAGCAACTAATTTATCAAATTTTTGAAGAAGTTCAGGGAAATTGAAATCATAAAGTAAAGTTAGCGTATCTACTTCTTGTAAATCGAGTTCATCAAAGTGAGAATTAGTCCTAACCTAAAGTCCTAACACCATATCAAATTCAAACTCTTCACGTTTAGAAAAGCAGTAAGGTCCAATTGACATTACAATCCAAAAGAACTCTACTCGAAGCCAAGAGGTCAAAATGTTATTTTTGAGAGGGTTTCTTCCTCAAAGAAGAATGTATACATGTTGCACTGTAAGTGTTGCCATTGTGTTTAAACAACTGGTATACTCTTAGTTTATTGGATTCATTATTTGCACTCGCTGAAGGCAGCGATTAAAAGCTTTGTTAAGTATCTTCCGATTAATGCCACAAAAGGACAGATTTTAACATAATTGAGTAGGAAGGAACCTCATTCGAAATATGAAACACTCAGAGTAATAGCCTAGACAGACGACAGAGTTAACCCCGATTAACTGCGCTTATGTTTAACAATGCTGCCAACGAAAATGCCACAAAATCCCACTAACTCTCTAAAATTTTGAGGATTAAATGGGAGTTTTCAAACGGAGTTAACTAAGATAACTCCCGAATTAATCTCGATTAAAGCAGTTAAAACGGATTAACGCCGCCGTCTGTCAGGGGTATAAGCTAATACATAGATAATTCAGGTTGAAACCATAAAATGCAATTTCTATTACGCAATGTAAATATAATTCAAGCTTCCGCATATAGTTAACGAATATTTTGTATACAGTTTTTCTAGCTACATTATGTGCGTTGCAGCGTAATTTCGTCTAAAATCATCCATTGCAACTACAATGCTTCAGATTGTTTAGCTACACTTGTCTATTTGGTTGCAACAAAGTGTGTGTATGCAGTCTAGTCAAGTTCATCTCCATTCAGAATGTTCAACCACCCATTAATTTTTCCAATTTACGCGCTATCAGTCCATCTACCCGTCAGCCATCGTTCAGTTTGTTTATCTCAAACTTTCATTTTACATTTTGCGTTTCACGCTTCAAAGGCAAAAATGTTCAATGGAAATTTAATGGAAACGAATAGTAAATGAAAACACAAACAAACTGAAGTGTACATAAGGAAATTTTATATTTACCAAAACATGAGTAGCCTTGCCAGATATTTTCAGTACAAGCAATCATATTTATTATACATAATTGAAATAAAGTGCCGAATTAGAGAAAGAATTTTATGAAGATATTTGAAAAAAAAAAAAATGTATTTAATTTATCAGTGGTTTTCAAACACAATATACCAAAAGGTCGTTGAGGATCAACACGAGTATTTCGTATAGGAATTGCGAACTATACATAGCTAAATTGTTAGATTCTATTTAGGCACTAAAATGAAACGGTTATATTTTTTAAAGATCGTGGTACATTTTTGTATAACTTATGCCCTACTTTGGCCCAACGCTCCAACAAGAGTTAAAGGAAATAATATATACCCAATAGATGGCACTGGAGTGAAGTTATCACAAAATGGAAAATGTTAATTGATTAGTAAATGGTTATATAAGAGTTAGAGATAACTTCAGAATCAAGAGACCCAACAATTGAATATGTATATTGCGGATATGTATATTAGAGCTCTTGGTATTCGACTAATCGACTAACCGAATAGGGCATTATTCGAATAATAATATTCGGTTTGCACTATTCGGATAGTCGTCAGTCATCGACTATTCGATTAACCGCTCATTTTCGACTATTCGGTTAACCGTTCGTTGTCGACTATTCGAATAGTGCAAGTTCATTAATTTTCTTATTTTTATTGAAAAAAGGGAAACATTAAAACTAAAGATTAACTTGCTTTAAAATGCAAAAAATAACAATGATTTCACAGGAACCATTAAGTAATGACATATTAGTTTTTAACTATTTCAACTGGGCGAATATATTAAATCAGTATTTTTCATAAAACGTCTATTTTGATATAAGAAAGTTAAAGGGTTAACATTTGTTGGTTGCAAGCAGCTTCTACGTGATGACACAATGCAATCCAGCAATGGAGAACGTCCGCTCTGATTCTGATAAAGTGGCTGGAATGCGGAAACTTAAAAAAATCAAAAGCTGTTTAGATTTCAGACAATTTTCATTTATTCGAATAGTGACAGTATTTTTAGACTAAGATTCTAAAATCGAAATATATCTTTCGAAATTAGTTTAATTGTAAAAAAACAAGTAAGGAAGGGCTAAGTTCGGATGTAACCGACATTTTATACTCTCGCAATTTATTTATTTAACTTTATTTATATTATATAATACACAATTTGACCCATATATTTGTCATATATATTGTATAAAGTCCATTGAAAGTCGGAAACCATAATATTAGGTTAGAAGCACCGAGGTCTTCGTGTTCGATATATGGGGCCTTAAAAACCAATGGTCCGATTTAGGCGATTTTTAGAATGGAGCTGCCACACTATTAACATAGTATTTAGGCAGAGTTCTGCACCGATATCTTCCGTAGTACTTACTTTATATATTGTAAAGTAAACGATTCAAACTGTCTTCAAAGTTCTGGTATATAGGAAGTAGGCGTGGTAGTGAAGCGATGTGGCCTATTTTCACAACATGTCATTGGGATGTAAGGAAACTATTACGAACCAAGTTTCATTGAAATCGGTCGACTGGTTCCTGAGATATGGTTTTCGACCCATAAGTGGGCGACGCCTATTTTCCATTTTGCAAAAAAAAGTGAGTGCAGCTTCCATCTGCCATTCCTTATGTGAAATTTAGTGTTTCTGACGTTTTTCTTTAGTGAGTTAACCCACTTTTAGTAATTTTCAACCTAACCTTTGTATGGGAGGTAGGCGTGGTTATTATCCGATTTCTTTCAATTTTGAATTGTATTAAGAAGTGGCTAAGAAATACGACTGCAGAAAGTTTTGTTTATATAGCTCTATTGGTTTCCGAGATATGTGCAAAATCCCTGTTTGGGGGCGGGGCCACGACCACTTCCCCAAAAAAATTACATCCAAATATGCCCCTTCATATTGCGATCCTTCATACCAAATTTCCAAAAATCCATAGCTTTATTTATTGCTTAGTTATGGCACTTTATGTGTTTTCGGTTTTCGCCATTTTGTGGGCGTGGCAGTGGTCCGATTTTGCTCATTTTCGAAAGCAACCTTCCTATGGTGCCAAGAAATAAGTGTGCCAAATTTCTTTAAGATATCTTAATTTTTACTCAAGTTACAGCTTGCACAGACGGACGGACGGACAGACAGACATTCGGATTTGAACTCCACTCTTCACCCTGATCACTTTGGTATATATAACCCTATAACTAACTCGTTTAGTTTTGGGTGTTACAAACAACCGTTATGTGAACAAAACTATAATACTCTCTTTAGCAACTTTGTTGCGAGAGTATAAAAATATTTTGATTACAGGATTTATTCAGTTATGTCTTAAATATAGGAGTTCTTAAATACATATGAAAGCATGAATTTACACAATGATACTAAAATTTTGAAGAAAAAGTTCAAAATCGGAAACGTGTACCACTTGCCCGAAACCAGAAGTCCATACAAAATAATATCCTATTAATTTTGCATTTATCTTGGACAATAGGATTTTGGTTCAAAAGAGCCAGAATATATGAATAAATTAATTTCTCCATTCCTCATTTTCATCTTGACAAAATAATGTGAAAAGGATTAACACATGTATATATGAGCTTTAGCTAGTCCATGTTTATATGTCCACCCACTTCTATGTTGATTTGTGTATTTGTACAAAGTCGAACAGTCAAATATGTCTACAATTATGTTTACATTTTCTTGAACAAACACTAAATTCGTCAAAAGGTAAATAAATCACAGACGAAACTGAAATAAACTAAATAATGAAAGTGTGCGAAATTTATTGTTATATGTAACATATGAATGTATCCGTCTAAATAAAGCTGCAATTAAAAACCTTGTAAATAGTTGGTTATATAATGATACACTTTAAATAAAATTATATACATAAAATTGAAATAAAATTTGGTAGAAATTCTAGGAAGATTATCGAACATATTTATATTTGCGCCAAAATGTTGGCCTCTTTTTTACTTGTGTTACATAGTGAGAACTCTAATTGCAATAATTCTAACTTTATAATTTTGGAAAGTTTTTATGGAAAATATATCAAAACAGTAATGTATCAGGTGCAACTGCACCAATTCGTTTGTTTACATCCTAGGATATGAATCATATCACTTTTTACTATGATGAATGTATATATATGTAGATAAATAATCATCATATCCAAACGTAAATTATTTTTTGCATATTTGGAGCGTGTTTCCAATGATTTCGCCAGTCACGTCGTCGATAATAGAGATTGTGGCAGAATATACACGGGTGAGCGGTGCGAAACTCAAGGTCGTGAGCGCACTCATCTGTATTTACCTTTTTGATGCACATGTTTACGGAAAAGGCCAAAGAGGCCAAGCGATTATAATCATACTCGTACAGTGTTTATCATTTGGACTGGATACATCAATTCGTTTGTTAAAGTCGTAAAAATTATTTCAAACGAAAAGAATTTGAGGTATATTTGCCTTGCCTAAATTTTTGGAAGGATTTTGTGTAGCTATTGAATTCTTAGTAGCAAGACAAAATGTTTGCCATAATGGTGCATTTAGAACAAAACTATAGTCTTAGAAAGATAAATCTGACGGATTATTGAATTGTGGATAACTGTCTGTCCATTCGACCTTATGTCTATTCGATAAAGTAGACTATAAATGAAAAAAAAAATAACTTTTCGAAAGTGGCATGTCTCCGCCTCTAATTGATTCTATGCACATATCTTACAAACACCTTAAGAAATATAAATCAATATTCGTACCGCTACTTTTAGATAAAATCTCAACCATCCCAACCAAGTTTAGTACATGGCAATTCCTAATATCCTATTGTTATAGATTGAAAATTAACGAAATCGGATTATAATCTCTTCCGATTCCCACATAACACGATTTTATATTTCACCTGCTGTACTCTCACCAAACTAATTTTGACCACTTAGCTATATAAACCAAACTTTCTGCGGTTAGGGTAATAATTACGCCCACCTCCCATACAAGGGTTATTTGAAAATTACTGAAAGTGCTTTAACTCACTACCATAAAATGGCAGAAACACTAAATTCTATAGAAGAAATGCCAAAAAAATGGAAAATGGGCATGGAATCGCCACTTTCATTGACATTCAAATCGGTCGAGTAGTTTCTGAGATATGGTTTTTAACCCATAAGTGGCGATTCCATGCCAATTTTCCATTTTTTTTTTTTTTGCATAAGTGATATTTTCTCGACTTCCTAATATTATCGATTGAAAATCACAGACACGCCTACTTCGCATGTAACTCAATTTTGAACCAATGAAGATAGTGGAATAAAGCTTTACACAAATATTATATTTAAGCTGTGGCATCACTTTTCAAGGTCCCGGATATCGAACATGAAGAACTCAGAGCCAAATCATAATTTTTCACCGAAATTATGGGTAAACCTCTCAGATATTCTAATGTAATTTTCTTCGAATAGTGTGTCTATGTACCAAAAATGAATGAAATCTGGTCGTAACATCCGTAACTCCCACATACCTTATATTCGGATTATCAAACGAGCATATAGCCTTGGATATAGTGCACCTTGGCGGTGAAAACGAGTGAAATCGGTTCAAGAATTACCTCATGCCTCATATAGATATTTATTATTCTAGTGGATTTTATAGCGAATATGTTGGTTATCACATAAAATTACATCAATAAATTCCTTGACCTGCCCTCCTTACTTGTTTACTTATGAATCAATCTCCCGGAAATAATTGGTTTGGCCCAATACCCAGAAAAAAATTCGATTCTTTTTTTTATTATTATGACGAAAATATCGGTCAAATTAGTCCAAACCTTTTCCTAGTATCAATATCCTCAATACCGAATAAAACTTATTGAAAATATTTCGTTTGACATTATGTCATTTATAACTATTGCTATGTATCTTCCAAAAAAACTAATATGATGATAAGCAATACAGTACTTGATGCTCCAGAGGACCTCACAGTTCAATATTAATATAGATTACTTATTAAAATGTATTAAACATTCATTTTTCTAAAAAATGTTTCCTTTCTTTTGACCAAGATCTGCATTAAGTTCATATCGAGATTATTTTAATTTCTACGCAATTTATGTATTTTTGGTTATAAAAATATTTGATCGAATCAGTATAAACGTCCAGTCAGCCAATATATGCACATTTCTATCTTGAAAAACAATCTTACCCAATTCCCGCATTTCTTGTATGATATCCATGATTGCAACGATTTATATTTAGCACACGCGAGAATTTAATTTATTTAATTTCAATTTTATTTATACACTTGAATTCAGCCACTACTGCAAATTTTGCAACGCAATTTTATTTCATGGATTTTCACAACTTTTTTTTTGCGATTATTTCGCTTGTTTAAGGCACTGCACAAGTCACGTATGATTTAATGTCACCTGCACACGTTGACAGTTCCTCACAGCAAACACTCATTTGAGATGTGAAAACACATAAAAAATTTTACAACATTTTCACGTGGTACAAAAATAGTTTTTATGAAATTTTGCAAATTAGACGTCACAGATCGCTATATATTGATTAATTATGAATGTCGAAACGTTTTTTTTTATTTGGGATTTTTTGGAGTTTTTAATGAAGGCAATGGTAAGAATCTAAATAAAAATATTGAATATTTTCTAATTGCAAACTAAATCTCCGTTATGCAGTGTAAATTTTTTTCTCGCGCCCAAAAGCGCTTATCGAATTAGACCGACCGCCGAAAATGTTGCACACCAACTGAAGGCGAATTTCCAAAACTCAAGCAGCAAATTGTCGCTGCTAACACACGCACTATATTTTTTCAAATTTATTATTCCTGCTTCCACTGCATTACACATTTTCTTCCAATTGCCAATGTTCTAAAAAAAAACAGTTTTTTATTTGTTGTTTTTTTTTTCTTCATCGATTTGGAAGATAGTTTCCGTGGAAGGCAGCAACCAGTAAACACTGCAATGATCTCAACGTTTACTAACAATTTTCGTTTTTAAACAATCAACAACAATAACAACAAATAAATACGTATTTAATTGGAGCGCCATAAAAATGCTCAAAAGAACGGAAGGCGTAAACAAAAGTTAAACGCATCGATAAAAATCGAGAGAAACAAAACGCTCAGGTACAAAGTCATACATAGTAAGCGAAACGCAGAATTTTGTATCATATTCGAAAACACATAGCGGTTTTGCTGCGTGTTCAACTTCACAATTCGGCCGTAATTTATACACGCATAAATTTACAAAATAATGAATAATGAATAAACATTCGGAGGAAATTCGCAAATCACAATTGTGTTGAAGAAAAAATGGAGAAAAATGTTGTACAACAAAAGAGGCTGTCAGTTTAGCACGTCAGTGTAACATCAAAAATCATACTTGACTGTTTTCGAATTTGTTTCATTCAGATATAAATTAATTTTTGAGTGGCAGACTTTCATTTTTCAATGGCACATTTGTAAGTAAGTAAGTATAATTAGCAAATATTTAATTCAACATTTTTGTTTTTGAAATACATATGACAGGCCAACAAGGATGCGTTCACTTTGAAAATAACGAAATTTCATTTATCCACACAAAATACACTGAATATACGCTCTCTATACTCATATGTGTAAATATTGATGCACAACCACTTGTTACTACACCTAAAGTAAATATTATTTCTTTTGTTATTCTACTTTGTTGGCACTTTTTATTGTCAATTTCACATTTTTATTTCGTTTCGCCACAGATACACCGTTTGTTTAATATATATACAGTGAGTATTGAGTGAAAACGCGTCCGTTTACCGCAACAAACTTGCTTCGCGAGCATTCACCTACGAAGTGTGGAAAGCATGCCATTTCAGCATTTTCCAACACAAAATTCAACAGTTTGAGTGGCGATGTCGCATTTTTCCAGTATTCTAATTGACTGAATTTGGTTTGCATTAGCGCTAGTTTACATTGCTTTTCAAACTGTTTTAAAACACCTGCACACTCTTGAGAAATTTTTGAAAATTTTGGTGTAATTTCTCTTTACGAGAATGTATTGCTTTGCTGAAAATACAGTTAAGAGAAAGATTAGCAATTTAAGGGAGATTAAGATAATATTTTCTTTTTCGGTGGAAATTTCATTGAACTTGATCCGTGAACTCTTGATCTGATTACGGATTGTTTTTTTGAAAACCAAGACATTTTATGACTTCTGTTTAAGTGTTTTGGTGTTTTTAAAAACAATAAATTTTTGACACATTTTTAAGCGATTGATAATTATAATAGATTGTTATAACATATCACAAGACATGGATTCTCTGAGGAATTATTTTTTTCCATTCGCCTTATAACTCGTATAAGCCTTCGCCAAGATCACTCCTCCAGTGGTGATCACCATAGATTATTCCTTGGGTAAAATGAAAGTTGGTTGTTGTTTTTATATACCTGGTATTATTTTTCAATTATTTATTATATACTCGTTAGTTGATTTATAATTTCAATAGTCAAGATATTGACACCGCGACAGCCAAAAAAACAAAAAAATAATTTTGCACATATACCTATTTTCTATGAAGCGACTCGATATGCATAGTGTACTAATACTAACTGTATTATACTTATAAGCACATTATTGATGTACGAAAGAATCTCATAAGGAATTCTTTAGCCGTTCGAAGTTAGCTTAATTTGTATTTGTAAGCATCTTATCTAACAGTCTAATTGTGTACGGGAATTAGCGAGAATATAGTATTCGTTAGGCAAATATATATTAAAATGTCTACCAAAAGCTAATCAGAGGCACCTGGGTAGTCATTGCAATTTTGCATTACTATCATTCTTTATTACAGTATACTAAATCAAATCAGGCAACTGGAGTTTTGGAGTATGAACACTTTGAATATATATAAAAAAAAACTGATATTTTTAGCGTCTAGAAAGACGTTGTTTTTTAAGTACTTTTTGAAAAGTATTTAACAAATGAAGCATACATTCTTTCATGGTGTTTATGTGTAGCATACATATTTCGAAATTACGATCATTATTGAAGTATTGATTCGACTACTAATCTTTATAATTGTAATACTAATAATACAAATTTTCTCAGGCTCTTGTCAATATCAACTTGGGTAGTAGATACTTTTAATGCACTGGAGTCTAGTAATTTTATAACGAATGTAAACATTAGTTCAAATAACACAACGATTTGAAATCTTAATGAACACCATGGCTCTCCATTTAAATATGCTTAGTTTTTGAATTTTTGCTCAAAAATATATACTTAGGGTTGTTTTTTGTGGCTACTAGTATACTGACTCTAGTTGCCATTTGCAATGCAAAATTCTGTTATAGTCGCCAAGGCAATCAGTTGGACAACTATACCCCAGTAGCCTTACACAATTTAAATTGAATTTATTCACGCATATTTCCGAATATTCAGATCAGTAACCGATTTATTATTTCATTACTACCAATCATCACTTTTTGTATTAAAAAGAAACTTTCCACTTTTTCAAGTCACAACACTGGGTCACATGAATATCGATGTCCACGTAAATAGGAAACATTATTTCAGTGCAAAATCAAAATGTTCTAGAAATATTCATATATTAAATAGGAAATTCCAAGTGGATAATTACTTTCAAAAATTTTATATATAAATATCACAGAACTACGGCAATAATGGACTCAAGCGCACTACGATTTTACAGGCGCGTATTTTCTTTTTGTAAAGTAAAGACAAAAACAATATTAATATACTATAAATAACCGTATGCTCTGCGCTTTCCGCGATAAAAACAACCACTGCAGCAGTTTTTGTTTAAACAAATCGCCACTACGGCTAAATATAGGCGATTTCGTCGTACAGATGCCGCACGCGCTGCCAGCCAGCATCTCCAGCTATTGGGTAGGCCAACAAACCCATTGGACCACGAAGTTATAAATTTTAAAATAGAATTTATCACTTTCTAATGAGCTCAATGAGTTGGCTGTTCTTTTCGATTTGTTTAGTCTGCACTTTATTAGTTGCAGTTGTTGCACACACAACCCTAAGCTGTTGTAACACTAGCCACGAGCAAGTCCAAGTGGTTTAGTGAGCTTTCACATCAAAGCAGATTATTACCACAAATTCCAAATATACTTACATACATATGTATTTGTATTACAGTTGTAGTGTCTATGGAGATGCATTAAATAAATATATTTCATGTGTTAAAGTGTAGGGATTAAGATTTTCAAGCGAAATTTATCTAAGTAATAAAAGCTCAGAGCTTTTATTTTACTTTGTTGTCATAATCTGTCTGCATAAGATCCCCAGCGTAACATTTGGAGCACTTTGTTGTAGTGAACATGTGTTCGTAGGGAAAATATACTTGTTGTTATTATTCGGTTAGAATCCTTTATTAACGTCAAATCCCAATGCTCTGTTATCATCCACTGATATTTTTTTCAAAATACATTTTAAAGAGCTCGAAGAACTTAGTATCTTCAGACGAGCTCAATTATGACTCCCTTTAAATAAATTTAAAATTCTCACAGCATGGACCTCAAATAAGAGCAGAGATAGAGTACCGGAGCTGAAAATACCGTTCACAGCCGCTAACAGGATATTTTTCTGGTGTATTCCGTCTATGGGTCCATGAAAATAGTATCTTGAGTAAAAATCGAAATCATATGGGTGGAATCGTATCACAGTCACGCCCACAAAACAAAATAATCGGAAAACATAAAGTGCTATACCTATTTGCCCGAGTAAAAAGCGACGGAATCGAAAGATTTTAAGTTCGACATTATTTAATATAAGTAAATTATCTCACTAGTCCACAAAAAAAATGTTTACTCTCAAAAATACAAGCTCTTGCTCATATATAATATTTTGTGTCACCTTCAGTATGCACTTCTGTGCAAATATTTGGGTTTTCTTATATTTTTATATTTGCAAATATTACGGTTTTAAGTATTATTGTTTATTATTAGTATATATAAACATATACATATAGGTATGAATATTTATATATATATTACTACGCTTTACCAATGAAAATAAATATATAATTCTATATACATTTGGAACTATGCCAAAGCTATCTGTTCCATACAATGGAATATTTTACATTTATTATTTGCAACAAATGTAAAAATTTTAAAGCAAGGAAATGAGAAATACACATTTAAAGATGAATTCGAATTTTTCAAGATATCAGAGAAAACCAATTCCTACAACCAGTCACTGTGGTGTAAAGTATCAGAGAGTTTCAATAGACAATATTAGCAAAGATACTTCTTGTATAAAGCCACTCTGAGTTTCAGTACTTTGGGTTTAATTTTTTCAAAACGATCTTAAAATTATTTTCATTTCCTTTAAAATTTAACAACACTTTATATTATTAATATATATATGAATCAAGTATTTTCAAATATATATTCAAAGAAATAAATTTTTTAAAAGTTATCCAACGCAGATGAATAAATCTTTATCACTAAATAATGAGTGGGCATCTGTAGGCGGAACTTGTTAGCGGTAAAACATTAGTGAAATTCGCCAAAAGCAGAAATTAAAAAGTAAAAAAATCGTGAATTTATATACTTAAATTGTTCAGTTTGTTCAATTAGTTCAAGTTCAAGTTAAGCAGCTTGTAAAGATTTACTGTATATTTTATTAAAAATAAATGTAAAAGAAGAAAAAAAAAAATTCATACACGCGCATAATTTGTTACACGAAGAAGTTTTGCTCGGTTCACAATTACTTTTTTGGAAGAAAAATATAAATAAAATTTAAACGACTGCTAATAGTTTAGTTGACTGAGTCGTTGCAGTTAACATCTATCACGCTCTATTTAAAGTTAACTGTCTAATTGGCCAATTTTGTAAAAGTGGTGAATCAAACAAACAACTGGTATAAATCAAATAGACTGGCATATTTAGATAGCAAAATATTAGAAAATTTTGAACCAGTTGAAGAAAGTGTCATTCAATTTCTTGTATTATATGTAACTGATCACTTCAAATGTATATAACTCTTTAATCCGTGAAAAGTAGCTAATCTAATAAACAACTGAGTATAATACAATAAACTATTTAAGAGACATACCTAATCAAATAGGTATAATATAACCAGTGGTGTAAATTCTTTCAGTATATAAGTACCTAGATACTCGCTGATTTGCGCCCACGCCCCAACGGAAGAGAAGGACGATGTGACCAAAGATGCTTTCTATGAGCGCCTAGAACGTACCTATGAGCGCTGTCCCCGCCACGATGTAAAAGTCGTGCTTGGCGATTTTAACGCCAGGGTGGGTAAAGAAGGTGTCTTTGGCACAACAGTCGGAAAATTCAGCCTCCATGACGAAACATCGCCAAACGGCCTGAGGCTGATCGACTTCGCTGGGGCCCGAAATATGGTCGTCTGTAGTACCAGATTCCAGCATAAGAAAATACATCAAGCTACTTGGCTGTCTCCTGATCGAAACACGCGGAACCAAATCGATCACGTTGTGATAGACGGAAGACATGTCTCCTGTGTTTTAGACGTGCGTACGCTCCGAGGACCAAATATAGACTCGGACCATTATCTGGTCGCAGCGAAGATACGCACCCGCCTCTGTGCAGCAAAGAATGCCCGTCAACAAACACAAGGAAGGTTCGACGTCGAAAAGCTGCAATCGCAACAGACAGCCACGAAATACTCTACTCGACTTGCACTCCTGCTCTCTGACAGCACTCATCAGCATCTCGGTATAAGGGAACTGTGGAACGGCATCTCAAATTCACTGCGTACCACTGCAGCCGAAACAATTGGTTTTCGGCAACGACAAAAAACAAGCTGGTACAATGAGGAGTGCCGTCTCGCAGCGGGGACAGACTGCCTACCTCGCAACGTTGCAAACGACCACAACACGTGCGGGATGGGATAGATACCAAGAGCTGAAGAGGGAAGCGAGACGCATCTGCAGACAAAAAAAGAAAGAGACCGAAATGCGTGAGTACGAAGAGCTTGAGAAGCTGGCAGACAGAGGTAATGCTCGAAAATTTTATGAAAAAATGAAGCGACTTAACGAAGGTTTCAAGACCGGAGCATCCTCATGTAGAGGCCAAGGTGGTAATCTGGTAACCGATGTCCAGGGCATACTGGGATTATGGAGGGAACACTTCTCCGACCTGCTCAATGGCAGTGAGAGTACAACACCAGGAGATGGCGAACCCGATCCCCCAATCGATGACGATGGAACAGATGTTTCATTACCCGACCATGAAGAAATTCGAATAGCAATTACCCGCTTGAAGAACAACAAAGCAGCGGGGGCCGATAGATTACCGGCAGAACTATTCAAATACGGCAGCGAAGAACTGATAAGGTGCATGCATCAGCTTCTTTGCAGAATATGGTCGGAAGAAAGCATGCCTGACGATTGGAATCTCAGTGTGCTCTGCCCAATCCATAAAAAGGGAGATCCCACAATCTGCGCCAATTACCGTGGGATCAGCCTCCGATATTTAGCATACAAGGTTCTATCGAGCGTACTGTGTGAAAGACTAAAGCCCACCGTCAACAAACTGATTGGACCTTATCAGTGTGGCTTTAGACCTGGAAAATCGACAACTGACCAGATATTCACCATGCGCCAAATTTTGGAGAAGACCCGTGAAAAGAGGATCGACACACACCACCTTTTTGTCGATTTTAAAGCTGCTTTCGACAGCACGAAAAGGAGCTGCCTTTACGCCGCGATGTCTGAATTTGGTATCCCCGCAAAACTAATACGGCTGTGTAAATTGACGCTGAGCAACACCAAAAGCTCCGTCATGATTGGGAAGGACCTCTCCGAGCCGTTCGATACCAAACGAGGTTTCAGACAAGGTGACTCACTATCGTGCGACTTCTTTAACCTGATGCTGGAAAAAATTATAAGAGCTGAATCGGAAGCAACAACCGCGCCGTTTGTTCTGCTTTTTCCCGCATGGATAAGGAGGCGAAGCGAATGGGTCTGGAGGTGAATGAGGATAAGACGAAATATCTCCTGTCATCAAGCAAATAGTCGGCGCATTCGCGTCTTGGCTCCACCGTCACTGTTGACAGTCATAACTTCGAGGTCGTAGATAATTTCGTATACCTGGGAACCAGCATCAACAACACGAACAATGTCAGCCTCGAAATCCAGCGCAGAATAACTCTTGCCAACAGGTGCTACTTTGGACTGAGTAGGCAATTGAACAGTAAAGTCCTCTCTCGACGAACCAAAATCAAGCTCTACAAGTCACTTATCATTCCCGTCCTGCTTTACGGTGCAGAAGCTTGGACGATGTCAACATCAGATGAGACGACACTAGGAGTTTTCGAGAGGAAAATTTTGCGCAAGATTTATGGTCCTCAGAACATTGGCAACGGCGAATACCGCACACGATGGAACGATGAGCTGTACGAGTTATACGACGACATTGACATAGTTCAGCGAATAAAAAGACAGCGGCTACGCTGGCTAGGTCATGTTATCCGAATGGACGAAAACACTCCAGCCCTGAAAGTGTTCGATGCAGTACCCGCCGGAGGAAGCCGAGGAAGGGGAAGGCCTCCACTCCGTTGGAGGGACCAGGTGGAGAGCGACCTGGTTAAACTTGGGATCTCCAATTGGCGCCGAACTGCGAAGGAGAGAGAGAGGTGGCGCACTATCGTCGATTCGGCTATAACCGGCTAAATGGTTGCAACGCCAATCACATACATACAGATACTCCCTTGTTTATAAAGCAACTGAAAAGTCGGGCTGTTTTTATACACCAATTCATTGAAAGTAGCCAATCGAACAGACAACTCGTATAAATCAAGTTAACTGGTATAATTAAATAAGTGGATAAACTAACAAGGGTTAATATGGCTAATGTAAAAAATATATCTTATATTATAAATAGATGTTACTATAACCTCAGCTATTTTGCTTCTATCTTCCATTTTCGGTTTTGCTCGCGTGCAGCATTCCCTTACTCGCATAAATTTGTATTACTTGTGCTCAAGTATTAAATACATATATACATATAAGAGTACATACAAACTCGCTGAATTTGTCCTGCAGCTCATAGTGATTAATTATTATTAAAATAATAATCTTCTGAACTGCAAATTCACTGCAGCTGGCGTATTTAATTTTAATTATTTATGGCCACAAGGTGTAAATGTTTTTGGATAAGCATGCAATGTAACGTGTAAAAAAGATAATGTGCGGCAGAAAGGAATTTAATAATACTGCAATAAATGCGCACATTTATCATAAACGAATTATTTGCTGGCCTCTACTGAGCTTTAATTTTATTACATTATGAATAAATTGTATGACTGTAGCTCAACTGTGTGGCGGTATTATTGAAAACTTGGCAAAAACGAACTTAACTGGAATTACTTGCTTAAGCTGAAATCAATTACTTTATTAATTTTTAATATATTCAATTTCTCGTTTCTTTCGTCGCATTGTATCGCTACTTCTCCTGGCAGTGGTTTGTTCGATTCGCCACTCAATACCTACCTTTCTGATTCGAACAGTTGTAACCTATTTTCAACAGTGAGGTGTTAGTGATATCAACCTTTTCGGTATTTTTGTTAGAAGAAATTTTGAATCATTTATTATTTTCTTATTGTAATACAACAGCACTTATATTTGTACAAATAACAAATGAAACATTCGTATGAATATTTTCTAAATGCGAGTAAGTACGTCCGCAATCCTAAGCATTGCATCATCAAAAATTCTATGCAATACTTTTTAAGTGGAAGTGGGTACATTTGCTTTCATTGCTATGTGCCCATATGTATACTCTACACATGTGCCTTCTGCTCATTTTTATATAACCCGTGCACAAAAAAATCATATTTCTGCCATATGTATGCTTTTGTGGTCTATGAATGAAAAATTGATCAAATTCATATGTTGTATATCAACTTTTTTACTCCACCGCATTGAGCGAATGCTGGGCGTAGTATTTATGTATTTCATTTGTGCGCATAAAATATTTTTATGCAATCATTTATGTTATTCGCGCTTATCAGCAAGATAATCTGTTTTTTATTGAAAGCATGTATAATATATTTGAATTTTTAATTCAATTATGTAGCAGTTCGTAATTTGCTTGATATATGATATATTGCGTGGCGCCACAGTAGGAAATTTTTGTAGTAGAAATAGAAATTATACGCTTTGATATTAAAGCTTCTGATGAATTCTAACATATTAGTCATTAGTTTCTAGCCATATTCACATAAATATAATTTTTCTATAAAGTCCTACATATATTTTTTTCCTTTAGAAGAGTGTGTATGAAAAATTATATTCTTTCGAATAATATAATACAACAAAAAAGGGGAAAAAATACTCTAGGTATGCCTTATAAAAGCTAACTAAACTCATTAGATATTTTGGTAAAATAATCTGTTCTGATTTAATATTTCTATCATGGAATAGGTGAGTAGTAAATCATGAAACTTATTCCGTATTTAAAAATTGTTGTCATGCGTTATTTTTCAGTTATACTAGAAATAAGTATGTATATATGAGTATAATTACTGGAATAAAATTGTCTTGATGATACGAAGTCAAACTTGGAATAGTATTAAAAAATATTTTAAGCTCTCTCAATTCAAGAAATCGTAGTATTAATATCCACAATATGGTCTTCAAATATTCACTGTATTCACCAATTGAGATATATTTTGTTTTTAGAGAGGGCAACACTGGACAACTTATTTAGATAACAAAATAGCTTTTGCTTATTCACATTTCTTGGCGGGTGAAATTTGTTAGTTATTTTACATATATTTCCTTCGTTGTCCTTCACAACAGTTTAACTTTAGTCCTTCGATATACAACAGCCGTGACTTCGCTTATCTCTAGTGAAATTTCAGTGGCCTTCATTTGATAAATATATGTTTATTTTTTATAGAAATCACAATTTTAATTTTGTTGTTATCATTCATACATTTGCATAGCGTTTCAATTACGATAAGTTGTAATCAAATTTTGTTTGTATGTTTCATATATTTTTTCTGCTTTCTATATCGAATGCAAAATGGTTTTCTATATCAAATGGATTGGGGCAATTGGGCTTGTAGCCTTAGTCGAATATTTCAAAGTAACACCTAATATTCACAAAACTTAGGAGTCCAGTTATAGACCCAACCTCATTATATATTGAATCCAATATTTTACGACAAATCATAACACTAGATGGCCTCATAGTCAAATATTTAAGTATAAATGTAAAACTCTTAAATAACAATTCACGATTTTTTCTAAATCCATTGTAGCAAAGAAATATAGTTCCTAAAAATTTAAAGACGAAGCAGTTCTGTTTAAATGAATACAACTAACAAATTCGCGGTTTAGCTTTAAGAGTTGACATTTTCTGTCCAGCCTAGTATTTCCAAAGAATATTATTTCAAATTATAGCTTCTATTTGAAAATTGCAACTCTGGAAGTAACTTAGTACTCATTGAAGCGGGATCATTAATTTTAAAAACGACACATATGGGTTAAATCATATCGAAAAGGCCAAATAGATCAGTTCATGCGTTGAAACACATGTTTACACAAACATTTGAAATTCATAATCCCATTAAGTAAACCAACCAATATATATAAATTAGATAGAAAAGAAACAAATTTACGACCACTTAAATACAACAAAATTCTAAAAATTCTTAAATACTACAAATTTTGCACACATTCGGCTGAAATCAAAGAAAATTCTACGCCAAAATATTCATTGATCAGTATAAAAATACTCACTCAAAGCAATACTGAAGCTGTAAAGCACAAACACCAAAGGACATAAATATTAAAGGCACTTAATTAACAGATTTCTAATTTATGCAATAACAACAAATTTATTACGCAGACGCTTAAACGCGCTTAAATCCTGCACACAGTTGTACGTGCATGTGTGGGTGTAAATAAATTTAAATACTCATAAATATGCAGAAACTCATGAATAACTTGCAACAAATGAATCGCAATTGATTTACAACAAAATCAAAAGCATTGCAACATTCTGTTAACCAGCCGACAACAAAAATGTGATAGCAAATCGGATAGAATAACATGGTTTATACATACTTACTGTGGTTTTGATGCGTAGTGAAAATACACTGGAAATATTTTTTGATTTAAATTGGTTTTGTTTTTTTTTTTTTATTTATATGAAAAAACTTTTTAATTTTTTTATTTTTAAATATTCGAAGAGAAAATGCACTGGTAATAATATTTTTGAATTTTTTATAAAATTCGATTTTTTTATTGATTTGAAATAACTTTTAATTTTCTTTATTCCAATTTTTGATCACACTTATTAGATATATTTATTCCTTATGCAATTTTGTTCCCCAATTTTTGCACTTTCACATATTTATTTATAGCGTTTTGCTATTTTATAAAATTTATTTTATTTTATTTCAATTATGTTTTTCAGCATTTCCGTCACATCGCACGCAAACCCGCTGTTCACCGTTCACGTTGACGATTTATCCGTTCCGATTAAACTGAAATTTGGAGAGCAGCAACTGTCGCCACAAAGACCGCAGCGACCGGCCACCGCAGCACACACACGACGACAACAACAGCGCCAACACAAATATACAAATACAATAATAATAACAAAATATCTGCAGAAATGCGGAAAATGGAAGTGCCAGTGAACGAACGCAAATGAAAGCGAAAGCCTTGGATCAGCAAAAAAAAACATGAACACAACAACAATAACTACACGAATGCTTGTAAATTTTTAATTGCTGCGCCGCACTCATACGCCACGTTGTACCGTTAGCGCGTTGTTGTCAAAATATTTTCGCGACACAAAATCAAAAGTGTATGAGACCACTTGCTTGGTTATCTAAGCTCGAAATTCATATTTTGTATTTTCCATACCGCACACCACCTGCTTGTGACTCATTTTATTTCAATTGCTGTTTTTTTACTCGAATACATTGTTTTTGTTTTTGTAGTTTTCTTCCCGCGTAGTTTCGTGCGCTGTTTGTTCGTAGCTAATCGCCGCGCATTTATTCCGTTTGCGGCTGTGGCCGGGCAATTGCACGTTGTGACTGCCGAGACCGGCCGCGAAGACAACAAATGTACGTACCATAGGTACGGGTGCTTCATGCATATGCGGGCCGTCATCTTCAAAGCCACTTATTTACATAGCGTACGCCTGTCAGTCGGCTGTGTGCTGTGACGCCACTCAATGTGCAAGCAAAATAAACATTCGCCTGCAACGCCGTGAAGATACTACACTCAATTTGGCAGCTGGAGCGGTGCTCCCTTTTTTTCGCGTACGCGAGTGTATGCTGAGTAGTTGAGAAGAAGATCAGTGCAGAACGGCGAAATCTTGGCGTATGTTTTTTATAGCAGTTGGATTTCATAGCACTCATTTTGCTTTTGAGTGGAGCAACCCAATAGATTGCTTTGTATCATATGTGTATTTGTTTGTGGTGTCTGTTGAGCTATTTGAAATTGAGTGCAAAACTTATAATGAGAATGCATGCTGCAAGAGCGCTGTCTTGTTAAATTCACATTTGTTTGCAAATAAATGAAAATTATGAAAATAAACATTTCCGATATTCAGAATGACTGCTGACAGCTCGTACTAAGTTGGTATTTTATAATAATTGGCGGTATTTAAAGTGGCGGTGTTTTTGAACACTTCCCAGTTACCATTTTTACACGGTTTTACTTTTTTTACACGGATTTTTTATTTTAATTGTATACTTTTTTGCAATAAAATCAAAATTCCATACGTCACAAATCTATTGCTGTTAATAGAATTTAATAAATTCTAAATTAGGTTTAAACTAAAAAATACAAATCTTAGATTCGAAAGCCAGTGAAAAGGTTGCAAAAATTTCAATACGTAAACAAATAAATGAAGCTGTATGAAGAATTAGAAAAAAGAAGACACAGCGATTAATGACGGAACTTTTAAATGTATTATTTTTTTACCATTCCTTGAATAGTTGTTGTTTGTTCCTTCTAATAGTAATATGTACATAAATATAATACCAGAAAAGTCTATAACAACAACAACAGTGTAAATTCTCACTGTACGAATAGATAGAATTTCATGTAAAATTAGATCTTTTTTACACGTTTTCTATTTTTTGCACGATTTTTTTCTTAAATTGGTCCCAATAGTGAGTTTTATATAAAAAATTTGATTTTTTTTGCACGGTTTTTTTTTTTACACGAGTAATTCAATGTCCCAGTTAACCGTGCAAAAAAGAGATCAACTGTATTCTCTACCTGAAACATGGATGCACTGGTACACACTAGAGATTATGGAAAATACGAACTAGTATAAATGTAATAGTCACTTTATATGGGACTTGGGGATTGCTGCCCTTGCATTCTCCAGAATTGCCATCGAAAGACTTCTTTGTTTTTGTTTCTAATTTCGAAAATGTTTTGAGTTGAATGAGTATTCGTTGGCATACTTTATGGACCTCCAAATAACGTAAAATGATCTATAGAACCTACTACTCCCATGATTGTATTTTTAATAAGTAAAGTAAAATGTTAATTATGAAGCGCTTTGATCATTCACATCAGTCACTTCGGTATATAATATTTCCTTGACACCCTGATGACACGTGTGGAAAATGGATGAAATCGGTTCACAACCACGACAACTTCCCATATAACTCAATTTTGAATTCCATTTTATTTCTTCACTTTATAATATATACATAAGGAACAATGAAGATAGCGGAATAAAAATTTGCAAATTTACTGTATATGGTCTGTGGCATCACTTGTGAAAAAATTGTCAAAATCGGACTATGACTTATCAAGACCCCGGTTATCGAACATGATGAACTCAATTTAAATGAGCGTATATTGGATATAGTATACCTTGCTGGTGAAAATGAGTGAAATCGGTTCAGGAATTACTACAGCCCTCATTCACTGTATATTATATATTGGGTCAAATTGTGAGTTATCTTAATAAAACTATATCAGTAAATTGCGAGAGTATAAAATGTTAAAGTCTCCTTTAGAGTTTTCGCCAATCTGGAGTTAAAATCATTTCCATTAGATGTATGATAACCAGAAAACGGAGAATGATGAGGTAATGCTGTTCCTCGCTCACGTTTGGGTAAATATTCCTTGTTCCATGTCCTTAACAAACCATATGTATGTACTGAATAAAGTTTAACGCCTTTACATATATTTATATAGCGCTATGGGTTTCGTACTAATTCGAATATAATAAACTAACTAAGTACCAATTTTCGTTGAGGTATCCGAAACATTACTAGTGTTATCACCTGCACAGTCTGATCCACGGAATGCGAAAAGCACATTAATCATCCATATATCTGGTTCTGTTTATGACAATTATTCCAGGCTATTTACATTATCCAACCAAAAGTTATTTTAGCTGGTGATAACAAAATTTATTTACTAGGGAATCAACTCTTCGAATGCAAAATTTTTCAGAAATCGTAATATAAAAGCTATACGAGTGTTTGTGGGAAACGTGGTAAATCAATATAAATTGAATTTCACGATATTCAATTATCAAATGACCTCTAATAGAGCTATAAATATTAAATTACAATTGCTTTCTGACTTTTCATGCGATATTAATGAATTTATTTGACAAGCATAGATAAAAAAACTAAAATTTACTTATAAATATGTCAAAAAAAATACCTCCAATAAACTACTATAGCTAGATATAATATAAAGCCACAGATTATTAAAATATGAAATATGTCGACAGCAACAAAAACAAATTTCAAAAAAATATGCAAATAAATAGTATGCAATAAAATAATAAAAAAAACAATTCAGCGCATAAAATAATATAAAAGCAATAATTATGCTTCAATAAAAACAGGTTGATTTAATATCATTATTAAAATTGAACTAAATAAAATCTATCAAAAAATAAATTAAGAGGACTTTACATACACACAGTTATGAAAAAATCAGTACTCATTCCTCTGTCCATTGAAATATCGCTTAATATTTACTGGCGCAATTAGTATTAGGTGGATTATTGCAGTCGTTTGCCAAATGAATTGCTATTTATCACTTAATTCCAATTTTTTTACTGCGAGGCATTGCAAAACGCCATCGGAAATTGATGTAATTAATATTTAATAGTGAAATGTAATTAAAAGATAGCATTGAAATTTTATATTCTAATAAACCTAATTATAATTAATGAGAGTTCAAATTCCGTACAGTTAATTATGTTTGCTTTTATGGAATTTATTTTTTAAAGTACTACATATTTATATACAATATTAAGACCGTTTTTTAAATTTTAAATATAATATAATTAAAACACAGAAAATTACGTGAAATATTCAATTTAAATAGCTTCATTTGTTCGCAAATTTTATAGCAGTTAATGTTTTATAGCTTGTGACACATGATCATAGGGATCTATTAAAAATCATTTCCTAAGCCCAATTTGTCAGAAGTTAGTTAAGTCTAGCCACTCGCCGAATGTGTTGTCTCACAGGTCAGTCAACACATGTTTATCAACATACAAATGTATATCATTAGCCTTACCTACCCTGAACAATAAGTCACCAAAAGATCTTTCGAATATAGAGACGATTTCACATACTATATGGCTAGTCACAGCGGACTATTGGAATTATTTAGGGCTTATGCGACTGATATTCCCATAGAGAACGATAACGTGGCTAGAAATTTACGTATAAACTTTGGTTGGATCTATTTTTTTTTTGTATATATATACTATACGTTCTCACCTATTTATTGAGTCAAACTCTATTACAACTGAATGGTTCTCTAATAAGACATATTCCTAACCTTATTAATAACTTCTATTTATTCTTAATGAATACTGTATTTTTTAATGGTTTTCTGCAATTGCAGACATACAGACCTAGCATTTATGATATTGGGTCATAATCTTATTCTTTTAAATCTTTCAAAAGTCGGCGTGTCCGATCTTTAGAAAATTTAATGTACTTACTAATTTGCCTACTAGTATTAGGCACCCATATTTGATTTTCTGTAATGGTTCTCAAATAAGTACATTAAACCTTAAACCAAGCAGATATAAAGGGTTATCTTAAAACTACTATGTGAGAACGCTCTCTGAACAATTGTGATAAAAACAGTGAAATGTTTCAAGTTTAATAGATACCTTGAACTAGACAATGGAGTATGCTCTCGATAGTTAATGTGGGAATCCAGAAAATAAAGCTTAACGCTCATATTGCAGTTCCAGTTTTTTATAATTTTCGATCATGTTGGCTACAATTTTTTTTAGTTTGGAGACTTGTTGGATTCTCCGAAAGAACTCCTGGAACAATCTTAAATCTGTTTTTTAGTTTCAACTTTCGTCTGATGTTTTCTGTTCGATGATGTGAAGAAAAGGTGGAGGAATGGGAATTTCAGGTCCATGATGAACAGTTAGTTTCGCGTACGGTAAATCGGGATACTGAATAGTATATTTATTTTTCGAATTGAAACCCTTGACATAGCGCGAGTAAAAGTAACAGTCATCGACATGGTTTTTTTTGTTCAACTTTCTCATTTTCTTTTTAGCTATAGAACAAAATATCTCACAAGGTTGTTTTTTAATTTCATGAAAAACCCTAATGTCTTGAGCTCAAACCAAACTCACATTCTGAATCAACGTACGCGCTTTAACTTAGGAGACTTATCAAATTCAAAACACCAAAAATCATATAGATCTTTGGTATCTTTACACTTTGATCAGAATCATTAGGCGAAATGAAGGATATAAAATGCAGCATTAGAATATGTATATTATAGAATACTCTTATTATGTTATTGCTCACTTTATTAATAAAAGTTCATTTATAAAGAGCAGATCACTTTTGTCATGTTCTGGTGAAACATCATAAACCCTTTAGAATACTGCGGTATCTTTTTCCACACAACAATTTCTAAACTTATTTTTATGAAGTGTCTGATCTTTATAGCTTATTCTATTTTTAAACTGTAGAAGTCAAAAGCTCTAAAGGTTTAAACAAAAAAGTAATCGATCACCCATATTATAAAAATGCCACAGATTAAACATAAAATTTAATGTGTTGATTTACGATATTGAGAAATAAATTCACCGAGAAGCTTTCATATATGTTCATTAGGGTGTGCCTTATTTTTTAAAAATTTCAAAATTTTTCTTCTATTTCTATTCTATTCTTTTCTATTTTTTTCTTTTTGGTTAACTGAAACCGCCTAAAAAATTCAGAATTCCAGCGATGATCCTATACCCTGCCTCAAGAAGCTAAAAATATGTATTATTTAACTTTTTGAAAGGCAAATGTCAAAGGTTATTCACTTGCTGTAACGCGAATAATAATGCAAGTTTCTACTACCAGAAGAACTTAAATTGATATCAGTACATTTAGTGAAGAAAACAAAGATTTTAAGACTGTTAAATTATTATTTTTTTACTGGCAAATACACCTGAAAGAACAGAGCTTTTGGTCAATGATTTCATACGCATTACTCGACGAGCGTGCTGACTAACAAGGAGAAGGTTTTGGAAATTGTCTTCAGTTTTCACTTGTCTCAAATACTCTTGAGTTAAGCCTACGGCCCTTTCAGCAGCGTCATTGATAACAGGAAACGTTGTAAAAAATTCCTTGGCTATAATAAAACTTTTACATGAGGCCCACTCAATGGGATCAATTTGTAGGAAATCATAACTAAGATTGAACCTGCGGAAAATTTTGAGAGAGTTTGAACTTAGTTGCTCATAAAAACCTTTTTCGAGAAAATTTGCAACATCTTTCGGCCTGACAATAATTTAATAATAACCCAGGGATAGATGCGATAAGTTAGATGTATTATCCTCTTTTTCCATAGAGCAGAATATCTGTGACATCTTACGTTTCATTTTAATAGAAAGAGTGGAATCAAATACGGCAAGCGACACCCACTCAGGTGTTAAATACCACAGATGCCCTACAAACTTCCTAATGGCCACCTCAGACACTTTCTTGTTAATATCTTCAAAATCATGCAAGATGGACAGAAACTGAAAATCATGATATGGGGCATTTATTTTAACACATCATTACACTTGAATCCAGAAATTCTCAAAAAACACAACTCAGTTTACGATGGATAAAGAAAACTTTCGACAAGTTAAAACCTGCCCTCAGTCAAAGAGCCAGGCGCGCGAACGAAAAGAAATACTTTATTGACTCAAATCGCGGAGTAAAATAGAAGTTGATGACGAACTACATATATTAGGTAAGTAAATGCAGTTGGACATACAGCCAAAGATAACATGATACGAAACTCTTTCATTCGTGAGAGAACTGTCAAAGGCCTCATTTTTTATAACAATTGGCAGTGGTGCCACTGCGAGAAAACATAAGTTAGGAGATTTTTTTTCGATTTCTTGGGTATTTATTGGTTTGCAATTTACGCTTAATAGAGACTTCTTAACCAATATTACGCCAACACATAAACTTATAAATATATATTTTAAGATAAACAATAAACATCTACACATAAAAATAAACAAACATTATAATAATTAAAAGTCGTACATATTCTAAGTCAACATAAACAAAAATTTAGTTTAGTTTTATTTAGTAGCATATATTTATTTATATTTTATAAACAAATAAACACCTTAAGATATTCTCTAAAAGTTTAAGAGAAAATTTGTACCCAGATATGTATTTACGTAAATGGTATTTAACACTGCTAAAGAAAGTATATTACTTTGGTACAAATAGCCACCGTTTCTTAAATATTATATACATATTAACTCCATTTAAATAAAAGTTAATAATAATTCAAAATCACAAAAAAACGTATCGTACAAAAAACGAACTACTACATCATTTATTTCTGCGGGATTCTTAGTGGTAACTCGTCATTTTGACTGGCAGCTGTTCAGTAGCCCATGATCTGGTTTTGTTGCCAACATCAAAAATGAGTTCATGAACTCTCTCAACAAGCAAAAGCGAAGAGTTTCGTATCATATTATCCATGCATACAGCGGAATTTATTTTTATATTGCATATGAATTAAAAGGCAGATACATGAGAAAAATGACTTCTCTCAGATGCCAGACTGCCAAAGTTATAAAATATTGAAAAAACGTAAAACTTCGAGTGCCTTGAGGCAGGGTATTCGTTTTTCCAACAGATTTGAAATTTTGTAGATTGATTCAACTTATCGAAAGGGAAAAAAATTGTGTGCCACATCGTAATTCTTAATATTGAATTTTAAGGGACACCCTAATGTACATACATATATCTTTGTTGAGAAAGAAAGATAACTAGCTAAAATGGGTAGTTCTAATACAAGTTTTGCTTAATATTGCAACATGTTGCTCAGTGTAAACTAGTTTTGAGGCCCCAATAGTTGTTAATAAAATTAAACAAGATAGAGAAAAGGTTATACATATATACACATACAATGAGATCAGAATGGCGAGAACTGTATTCCTGTTTGTCCGTCGGTCTTTCAAAGAAACGAACCTCACTGGATTTATTAATATTGTCTAAAGCACTTCAAGATCCTCCTTTGTGAAATACTTAAAACACATTAATGCTTCAAGCCAAAACCTGTTTTGGAACCACATATTATATGCGGTTATAACCCGATTATTGTATTTAGGTGCTAAATGTATTATTAGTCGGTAACAATCATAAAAAATCCGCGAAAATTGTTTGCACATTTTTAATTGAAGTCATTAACAATCATCTTAATTATATACATTTCCATACGAGGAATCAAAGAGGTATTAATTTTTAAATTGTGAAAAAATTCAAAAATTCAATAAACCCGAAATTGAT
The DNA here is from genome assembly GCF_028554725.1 of Zeugodacus cucurbitae. Lineage (NCBI taxonomy): Eukaryota > Metazoa > Arthropoda > Insecta > Diptera > Tephritidae > Zeugodacus > Zeugodacus cucurbitae. The sequence goes on from NC_071670.1 coordinate 32,915,417, forward strand.
TGTTAGCATGGTGCCGCCTAGGAAATTGGACTGAAATCATTAAGCACATACATATTTGTATGTACTATACATACAGCCACATACAAGCAAATGTGACCGACTTAAAGATAAACTGATCATAATAATAAAAATTCTTTAAATATTTAGATTAATATAAGCAATTGCTCTAAGTATGAGACCGTATTGATTAGAAAGCAAAATTTTTGTTTACAACAAAAACAATTTGTACGAACATCCGCCTATCATAATTGCGAATATACATACACATATATATATCCATGGAAGTGTTTGCAGTACAGATGTATATATATATTTATTTGCATGTTTTATATTTTATGAATAGCTTGTGGTTAGTGCAATTTGTGGAACAACAACGATTATTGTAGATTCGATGAAAATAGTGCAGACAGAAATTGACTCTCACGTTTATTAATGAAATGTGTAGAAATAAATATAATAAAGAAATAAATATATTAAAAATAAAAACAATCTTTTAGTGTTCATAAACTTTTTAGAGTTTACGACCATCCTCTTCAAAGGATTCTCTCTGGTTAATTTTTGAGCGCTTCTCTGTATTTCCACAGATCATTATGTGTTTTCTATACTAATATACTAGCGGACCCGACAGACGTTATCTTGCATAATATAATATTTTAAGTTATTAGGATATTAAACAAAGTATCAACTGAAACACAATGAAAATAAAATATATAGATTGAAGGTTTGGTACACCGCCAGTAGCGACATCCAATCACAAACAAGTTTTTCCAAAGCAACTTTATATACCTTTAAGCGGTTTCTATACAGTAACAATAGCGCCATATATTTTTGGCAAATAGAAAACATCAAAATAATTTTCAAATCGATCCAGCTGTTTATGAGGAGTTCAGTGACATACACTCTTATATATAAATATATACGATATTTATACTTAAATACTTAAAGTACTTAATATTAAATATTGTTAGATGTGGAACAGTTTAAAATGGTTTTCTTTGTCTAAAATTTGTCCAAGCATGACATGGGGTGAAAAATTGTTATTAGTAGAACAGTTGGTTATGCAATCCCTCGTGTCCCCCCTTATAGCCTTCCACACAGGATCAATTAACCGGTCTCTGCTCGATTAAAACGCTGATTAAGATCGATTAATACATCCATTCCATTTGTTGGATTACTATTTTAAAGATACTGTCGAAGACTTTAGTGTGTCAACAAAATTCAGCGGATTACCAGTATCTCCACAATGACTTACATATGCTTCAATGTAAAATACTTCAGATTTAATGTCTGTTCCCTAAAAGTTTTTTGTCTTATTTCGTACTCATTTAAAGGCATAATTCCTAATTTTAGGGAAGGACTTTTACTTCCTTGGTAGAAGGAATTCTGTAACAAAACTGTTTTCTAAGCGGCAGAGTGATGTCATTTTATGCTAAAAGGTATCAAACTTTTTTAAGTACAGCTCATCAAGAAGTGAACTCAAGGACTACTTCCTTGAACTTTCTCGCTTCTTCTCTTCGTGGAGCCCCGCTCGCACCCGCTAAATCCACGGCGACCCTCTTTATCAACTGGAGTACAGACTAAATCTTAATATTCACGTCGATGGCACACCAATAGCGATTGTGAGTAATCCCAAGATTTTGGTCACATTTGATAGTCTGCACTCCTTCACTCTACACACGACCGCGATAATCACTAAAGTACATAGCCGCAACGAAATCCTCAAGTCGCTAGCCGGTAGCACTTGGGGAAAGGACAAAGAAACGTTGCTGGGCACTTACAAGACTATCGGCCGGCCGGTCGTAAATTACGCCTGGTCGCCTGGATGCAGCGGCACGCAGCAGAGGAAGATACAGACGTGTCAGAACACCGCCCTCCGGATGCGTCTTGATGTCACGAGAAGCACATTTGCACAATGAAGCCACTATGCTGCCTATTAAGGAGCATAATGAACTGCTTACCAATGAGTTTCTACTAGGGAGATTTCGTAGATTTCGTGACCCTTGCGCAACTTCGATCTGGATATTGTAGCAGGTTAAACTCCTACTTATCCAGACTGAACCCCGACATACCAAATACATGTCCTGCATGCAACGAGTCCCCGCATGACACTAACCACCTTTTTGCATGCCCAACTAACCCTACTCACCTAACAGCCCTTTCCCTTTGTTCCGACCCCGTCGAAAAAGAATGTTTCCTGGGCCTCCCGTTATATGACCTCAACGACAACTAGATTTATGCTTTCCGTTCCGGCAGGGACAGATAATCGTTACAACAACAATGAGTAATTGTTTATTTTTGTTTTAACTTAAACTAGATCTAGTATTAACACTTTCTCGAATCAGATAATATAGTCTGGAGCATGATAATAAATCTAGGCAAAATAAAAATGTATGACACCACTGGGAGAGTTGCTAGTTGAATACCTACTAAGTACAAATATAATAGCACAAATGTGGATTTAAATCGAAGATAAATCTAAGGTTAGAATATTATAAATATATTCGAAGTCGTTTCTGAAATTCCTTGCACGAACATCTTTCGTTGAAACTTTTTCAAATGTTGTCTGCTTCTCTTTTTTTTTTGCTAAGCTGTAACAAAAGAGACATACATATGTTTATACTTTCAGCCCTATTCTGTGCACTTGACAAAATAACAAAAAAGTTTAAAATTTTTTCAGTTTTTATCAAGTAAGAACTTTTTTGGTATTCTGTGACAATTTTGATAAAATAAAAAGCTTCAGTATGCATAGCTTTTCCCCACACGTGTGGAAATCAAAATAATGTAAACAGAAACAACTGATTCTGTCCAATTATATTTGAATTGAATTGAAAAATTGATTTGAATTATTTTTTAACGTAAGTTTTCAAATACATTTCAATATTTGTTGCAAATAGTTAATAATTTAACTTCAATTTCACAATAAATCCATTGCTTTTGGTCTAGACTTTTCTTAGGGTGCGCAAATATTCCATGCTCCGAAGCTGGCACTATTTTTCATGCAAAAGGCCGTTATTTGGATGAGTGTTTGTTTTAACCGAGCCTTCTTCAGTGTGGCTTCGTTGATAAGTTTGGTTTATGATTGACCAAAGAGTTATCAGCCTATCTATCCGATTCTGATGTCGAGATATCGACTGAAGCCTTTCAGACCTGATGCAAAGTATTTGGTTTGGTTTCACAACTCCATTTACTCTATATAGATGACAGGGTTATACCTAACCAAACAGGGAGTGCCGCGCGTAAATAAAGTTGATTGATAATCAAATGGCAGAGCCTACATATTCACTTTTCCATCCCAGATCCTCCATAGTATTTTGCTCCCCCGCAAAGCCGTAGAATACTTCATAATATAATACATATACATATGTCCTTTATAATATATTTAAAACTGTTTGGAAAGCAATTTTGATTTAGTTGGTTGTTATGTTTAGCTTCAGAAAAGTTCCTTGGGGACTACGAAATCTAAACTTTGTTCTTTGTTTGCAAAAATTTGATAAGCTTTAATCGCATGCAATATATAGAAAACAATTTCGTCAATGTTGCCCTCATTATCCTCATTTTTTTTATACAAAAAACAGAAAAATAAACTTCTTAATATATTATAAAAACGGCTCAATAACGCGAGCCATCCAGATGTTCATATTTTTCCTCTTTGTATAAAACTAACGACAAAAGTAAAATATCTCTATTGCAACAAATTCACTTTCACAACTATCCACAGCAAGATATTTTATTTGTCAAGAGCATTTCACTTCTTAACAATTTATAAAGAAAAGAGCTTTTTATTTTAGACACAAAATACGAAATGCTTGATAAATTTCAATTTTTTACAAATTAGATTTTTGTTGAATTTGTAAAGTGCACAGAATAGGGCTGTTTGTATGTTTAAAAATTTGTATGTATTTACATTCGACGCATTAAAATTGTACAATTTTAAATAATAATAATATTATAATATTTCCATTCTAATAGCTTCAAGAACATAAATTTCGCCAATTTCTTTTTTTGACATATTCTTTCGCATGAGAGAAATGTATACCGAATAATATTTATGTATCATTTTAACAACTCGTATATTCAGCGCCATCTATAAGTACTTCGACATCAAACAACATAAACTTTTATGATCATAGGGGTGTATGTGCCATATATCGTACTCAAACGGAACAATTATTTGCCACTGACATTTTTACGCTCCAATAGCGGGAAGGAAAAATATGGGCAATAAAACTAATCACGGAACTGTAAAATGCTCCAGCGAGTTACACAATCAGCACAAGCTTTAGTATATATTTACATTTAATGTTCAGATACATATGTGCATACATACATATTTAATATACATTTCATTTCTTAAAATTTAACGTTCGACTTTTGTGGGCGAGTGTTTGATTAAGCGTGTTTAATAGGAAAAGGCATTCTCAACACAAATACACACATACACACAGTTGTACATGTTACATCGGCGAGCGCTTTTCCAATTTTGAGTAGGGCTATTTAGACATATGTCAAATGCATGCTTGACCAGTCGTTGCAAATAATTAACGATGACATGGAAGGACTACAACAACAGCAATAACTGCAATTAGAATTGGTAAGGCATAGGGTGAAGGAGAATTTCAAAGTTGAAGGCTGTGTATGGCAAAAAATGTAGTCGAAACTCTTATACTTTCGTAGACTTCGGTTGAAAGTCAAATATATAAAAAATATAATTTGCCTTACAAACAATTGCTTGTAAGCCTATAATCAAGGAACTTAGGAGTTGCTATAGCTTTGGATATCTTATAAGAAACAAAAATTGCATAAATAATATAAATATGAACACCGGATTTCTTTAGTTTAATACCGAAAGTACATGCAATTACTGCATCCTTGCAACTTAAAGCTAATTGTTCTAAATTTAATAAATATTTTCACATAGATTGCTTTATAAATTCTTTTGGTACCTTTCTATATTATACTGTGGAAAATATATTCATGTTTAATATAAATAGAATAGTTCTTTTCGTTTTTTGAGATACAGTCTATTCATTATTCATTATTCGAAATTCTATATATGTATTTATCTTTCTTAATACCTCAGTTATCTGTAAGAAAAAATAGAAGTAGAGTATCATGAACCACCCTCTCATTAAAATTTTAGGTCAGCCATAAATTCTCCCTGTTTCGCCATCGATCCCGCAAGTTCACACACTCTCGATAACGATTTGTATTTTATTAATTTTGTATTACTACTATTCGCTTACATATTTTCATACGAAACTTAATGGGTTACATGGGTTTCGTGGATTAAAAAATCGGGTTTGTTTTTTGGCTTATTAATTTCTACAACATCTCAAGAATATTAACATACATTTTCAAGTCTATCCGAATAATAGTTTTGGCGATATAGCCTTTGAAAGGTGTACGCTCCAAGTCAAGTATTATTGTTACTCAAAACTTTAAACGCATTTTTCTCGGAACCTTGTTTTCAAAGTTGGTTGTCAAATTTTCTTGAAAACTACTCAACCGATCTTGATGAAATTTTGCACAGGTGTTCGAAATACAATTTACTCGTGCTTCTTATTTTCTTATAAAATTCTTATTTTTTGGAATAATGTCTGCCAAAATTCCAATTTTTACTTTATTTGTCTTTCCTTCGCTCAAGCACACACTTATTTTTGTTTTTTAGTTTTGGATGATCCTGTCAGGAGTAATGCTGACAACTGGGACGCACTTTTTTTTCTGAGGGGTCACCGGAAATGACGTCACAATGGAGGATTTTTAATTTGTTCTTTTTTTTTGTTTAATTTCAGAAATTATTCCTTAAATATGTATCTATAAGACAGAAAAAAAGTTTGAATTAAATGAATAAATTACGCGACAAAACTAATGTAACCTCTTAAGAAACCAAATTTTCCATAATTTAATAAATACTATTGTACTAAATAATCAAATCATATTAAGGGGCTATACAAGTGTAACCTATGAAGAATTAGGCGATTTTCATGATTTTTTTTTTTAAGAAAGTACTCGATCGATTGTTTCAAAGTTTTTTGCACATAATAACGTATGTTTTCAGCTACATTTCAACATTTTTTTACAAAAATATTGAAAAATAACAGAGTTATAAGCAATCTTCGAAGGTGCAAAAAAAAAGTTCCCCAACTGCTGACTTGATTCCGCCCGAATGAGTTTTTTAGGTAAAACAGGCCTTTTTTTAATGACAATTAGACAATTTTCAACCAATTAAAAAGATCGTAGGTCGTTGTATAGTTAATATATTATAGAATACGCAGTTATATTTGAAGTCGATCGGTTAATGTATCGTTGACTTATGATGCCAGAAATTTTGAGAAATTTCGTTTCCAGAAAAACGCATTTTAAGTTTCGACTATAGCTGCTTATACCTGCGGGCGATCGCTCTTTAAAACGCTACCATTCAAAAACTATTCAAGATACGATTTTACCACTTTCACAGGATAAATAAAAAAAATTGATTTTTTGCAAATGTCACACTGGTATAGTCCCTTAAACAATAATAAATATTTAAATTCAAATTTAAGAACGAATCGAGATAGGAATTTGTTAATGTAAAGAAAGTAAATATTAATGGAAATAGTTCAAAAAGTAATTATTGTTGGTCAAAAGGTATTAGAGCTACAGATGTAGCAATATTTACTTGAAACTAATTTTGATACAATATCGGGAATAGCAGTAACCTACATTTGTAGAATATTATTTGTAATCACTTAGCCCTAGAATGGAGAAATGTTTCTATAACACATTTCGATAAAATTTATAGTTAATGATTTCATGAAATATCATTAGTCCAGTTTTTCGTGAGAAGTGGTCTCAATCGTTGTAATATGATATCGATATATCCTGAGGCCATATTTTGTTACTGTAAAAGTCTTCCAGGCTGACAAATTCGATAATCTATCATGATAATTCAGTGTTCAGCTGACACTGAACCTAAAGGAATCCATGCAATTTCTTAGCAATTACACTATCTGGTCAATGTTGTCATATGTAGTTTCTGCAACATAATAATAACTTTGGACCAGTGATATGAAACTGGCTATATTTTGTTATGTATGGCATTGATTTGTGAAATATGTCCTGCCAAATAATCAATATTCGCATGTATTATAAAAGGCGTCAAAACTTTTTTGTAAATGTATAAACTATCTCCTATAAAAGACAAATGTCGATAACTACTTAACGCTTAACCAAACTACAAATGTATGTGTGTATATACAATTCAATGTACTTTCAATATTCATTTGCCTTTCCATGTAAGTAAGCACACAAGAAGTCTGCATATCCTATGTCATGTCCTTGCCACTGACCATTCATTGAGTGCTGTTAATTTGGAATAAAATATCTTAAGTGTAATTCGAATGTGCATTTGCGCGCTACAAAAGACATGCAAATCCGATTTTCTGGCATGAATTTGCTATTGGCATGAACATATGTACAAGCATGTAAGGCATATGTATGCTTACAACTACGTTTGTACGCATGAATGAACACACTACATTTCCTATTGTGTTTGCCCACTCCCATACTCATAATGAACATGCATACACTTATATACATATATTTACATATATATTTATATACATATGTATATGTGTGTGTATGTTGGCCACTAAATGCACTTTTTGTCAACCACTTTCATGGCGACTCAAAAAGCAAACTTGCCTTCGGCTCAGTAATATAAAGAGAAGTGTTGTTGCCAAAAAAAAAACAACAACAAACACAAACAGAAAACGCCAACACTCTCCTATTGTGCAAATAAAAATGAAATGTCCGATTTTTGCATGTAAAGCAATTTTTCTTCGCCTTTTGTATATTTTCGTTGTCGAATTGGCAGAGAAAGGGTGCGGGACATGACGAATGGACAACAACAACATATTTTGGCCTTGCAGCCAAACTGTATGCTAACATGTTCATGAAACATGAACAATTTTTAGTATGAATGTGTGGAAATAGAAAAATAACGGACAGCAATGAACTACTCGTGTGAGCAAGGCATGCAGCAGTAATTGAGAGGGAAGCGCCGAATTGTTGAAATGTAGTAAAAGCTGTGAACAGGCTGCAACCGGGGCGACGGTGCGGTGGCAAGTGGTTGTGCAACACTAAAGATGAGTGGCTAGAAAGGTGTGTGTGCCAAAAGATAGACCGATAAAAAGGCAAAACAGGATGTAAATAGCAGCCAGCATGCATATTGCAGCTAACAGAATGTCAGTCGCAGCAGCAACAACTGCAGCGCTGACGTACGCTGGAGGCGGTGGCGTATACGTAATGTGCGCTGGTCGAGCAGTGCTGCAATTTGTCTGAGGGTGTGTCACGAATGTTCGGCGCTCCCCTGTGTTGATTGCTCAACAGACCTACATACTCACAGACCGACTGACGGAGAGACCATTCTACTGTGTTTACAAAAGAAATTCATGACAGGCCGAAAGGAGGAACATTTGTCTATGACAGTTGCTTATGAAACTTCTGTAAATGGCGAAGTTACTGGCTCACAAAATTTAGTTTAAATGAAATATCCATTAAAATTAGAACATATTTAAAAAGCAATTGGTGAATGCTCGTTTAATAGAAATGGCAAAATTATGAAATTCTTTATTAATTCATATTTTAAATAGCCCGTAAAAACCTAGAAATACAACATCTAACGACGAGACGAAAATAGTACCGATGAGTAATGTCATTCTATTTTTAACAGCAAGTGAAATCAGAAGATAAGTCCGTCGCAGATTTCAGGAAATCGGTGAATTGCACGAGCTTTTGCGAAGGCGCACCAGTAAAACAATTCAAAATAAGAAGATTTAGTAGTATGCAGCGATGAATACTAGTTCAGTGTCTATGGGAATGTTGGACGTAAGCGACCATCACAACAAGTCTTAAAGCCATTGGAAAATCATAGGGTATTATCAAGAGGATAGTTTCGTTTAAATATATTAAATTTAAGTATATTCGTTTAATTTTCTGAATTAATTTGGATTTATCCATTAAATTCAACTTTTATGAACTTATACACTATAAAGTTGATATGGCTTAACTGTGTGAGTTCAAGTGTATATGGGTATCTAACAGTAATCAAAAAAAGTTTTTAAACACAAAATTAATACAGCTTTCGAACTGAGAATTTAAAAACTATAACTGTCTTAATAGTTCATGGATATTACACAGCGCTTCTTTCATCTGTAAACCAAAAATAACACACCCACACAAAACAAATTTTTGTTAGGACTTGGGGCACTTACTATGTGTTTTATATGTTTTTGGGGTAGCTGAATTCGAATCTGACCCCATTTAACTCCATCAGATCAGGGTTTTAAGATAGCCACAGAAAACCAATATGGCGGACACCGATTGTTAAAATTCATCGGTAAAGAAACCTACTGTTTAAAAGTAATGGATGGACGGATGGATCAAAGTTAAGGGGAAAGGTGGGAGGCGGAGTTTTCTGCAGAAAGCTCTCTATCAACACCAGCTTTAGGCTACCTGACCACTGCAGTGTATTCCAAGCAGAGGTCGCTGCGATTAAAGTAGTAGTGGACGGACTGCTCCGTATGGTGACTTCTTTTAGAGAGGTATGTATTCACTCCGACAGCAGAGCGGCAATATCTGTGACAGTACGCTCTGGGCTAGTAAAGGAGTGTCTTAGATCCTTATCAATAGCTTCTAGCTATTTTACTATCCGACTATTGTGGGTACCCGGTCACCGCGGAATTGTTGGTAACTGTAAAGCGGACAAGCTTGCATGGGAGGGTACCCTAGCCACATTGACGTCGGAATAGGTGCGCGTTGGTAATCCATGGTCCACCTGCGCAAGAGCGCTGGACATGCAGACTACGCATGAGCTCGTCAAACGCTGGTAAACTACCAGCACTTGTGCAGTGGCGAGGTCCTTTTGGCCCTCTGTGGAGCGTAAGAGGTTTTTCAACTGCTTTCTCTGGGCAAGACTCATCTCAGCGCGATCATTGGTGTGCTTAACCAGGTGAATGGTGTGCTTACTGGACATTGTCCAATGGGTACCCACGCGTTGAGACTCGGGATTGTGGCAGATGCAAGTTGCCAATGTTATAAGGAGGAAGGCGAGGTAGGATCATTAAAGCATTTCTTTCTCCATTGTCCAGCTTTTGCCAGACTGAGGTTGAAACACCTCGGAAGGCCCTTTTTCGGCGATCCTTGCGAATTGGCTAGAACCGACATCAGCCGTCTAAAGAAATTTGTAACAGATTCCAAGCTTTTGCTGAATCTTAAGGGTCTTCGATCAACAGGGAGTTTTACTGGTATCACAATGGATAGCGCTAAGTTGTCTAAGTGAGATCTTCTCTTTTTGTAGAGATCTGCCTACAAACCTAAGCTAACCTAACCGACTAATCGCGAAGACCTTCTCTTACAAAATATATAGAATTCTATTAACATGTACATACATAGAATATTGTCGTTGGTGTAATATTATATGGAGATACGAGCAGAGATTTTACATGGATGTATTTGTCGAGAAATCATTATATTTTTGCATTGGGTGAACTTGAGAATCTTAAATACAGAATTACATAAGTATGAAAGTGTTATCAATTTCTTTATACATTAGTGTTAATATAACATTACTACTAATAACAAGATCTGCATCTTCCTGAGTTCCAAAAATATATTTGGACCAATGAAAGCTTCGACAAAGTATGGTTTTAAAAAATCTATTAATACCAGCAAAATATCGAAACATATTCTTTTGTATGCAGTTATTTTCATAAATCACGCTACTAATCTTAACCATCAGTTATTAATTTTCCAAGAATATTACATATATAAAGCACACTGAAACATATAAAGTCTTTAAGAGTTTAACATTTATTCACAAAGTAGGTCATAGCATATACAGCTTACAGTATGCAAATAAAATGCTACATTAGCACAGAAAATTCACGGAAATTAGTCTCGACCGCACTTAAAGCGCTGCTTTAGCTTACGGCAACACTCTCATTTGTCATCCATCACTTACCTTTCATACCTATAGGACATCCCCGTATATACAAACAAATCAATGAAAGGTTCAACAGACTTCTCACTTAAAGAGTTGGCTGTCGAATCTTGGGCCTTGATTGAATTAGTTCACCTGCACTGGACATTTGTCGGCTGACATTTGAAATTGATTGTTTTGCGACATAACCCCTTTGGGATGTGCACAGTAGCATGGCGTCTGAGCTGGTAATCAATAGCAGACACTGAATATTTGCACTCGTAATGCAGCTGGAATTTGTCGGCAGCTCAGCATGCTTGCCAAGTTGTTTATTTATATTCCCTCGGGGCGAAATTTAATACCTCATAGTTATTTCTGCAATCAGGTATGCTCATATCCATGCAGATGTTGAGGCATTCATGGTTGCAGTGGTGTGCAGATTGGAGTGTCGTAAATATTTGTGTGTGAGTTTGTATTCGAGTGTTCTTGGAATTACATAAATTTAACTATTTTGTTCGCAAAGTTAATAGCTCTCACGTGTAAAGTGTTATACACGTTGTGCATTTATTCCTGCATCTAAACTAAAGTGGATGAAATAGCAACCAACTTCCAACTTGAAAGTGCCTAAAAGTAGACTACGCAATCAACACTATTTGTGAATCCATCAATTTTCATATACTGACGACTGTTAATGATCATTAGATAAATACAATCGCACCGGCAAATTTTTATACAAATTAAATAAAAGCCATCTCGACATTTTTAAGACCCGTTAACTTTATCCCGATACTCGTACAACTATTGATGACTTTCACTCGCTTTCTTTAGTGCATTAACGTAATTGTTCTTCATAAAAAATATGTCACATGTCACAATATTTTCTTTTATCAATTGCATAAATGTCCTTGTAATTTAGTGTCTTTAATCTGCGCACACACAGCGCCCGCTTTTTATGTCTCAATCTCTTTTAAGCGGCTGATTGCGGAAACGGATATTATCGCATGTGACCTCATTTACCGCCAGATGACGGAAATGAAACGAAAAGTAAAGTCACAATTGCCAGTTAGTGCACACACTCCCACTACAAAAGAGCAATCGTCTTCTCTTCGTCAACACACATACACACTTCCAAGTGCACGTAATGAGCTTTGAGTAGCTACTCTTCCGGTTTCAAAGCAACTGCACAGTTTTCTTTGAGGATGTGCGGAGATGGAGAGCGACCAGTCGCTACGTTTAATTTAGTGACATTTGTAGGTTCTTTGATTTAATTTTCTTACTCATTGCATGTTTTCGATTGAAAGCAATCAAAAGCGCAAATTTATATTTTCCGATATGATACAATATAACATTTATTTTTTTATTTTTACAATTTTACTAATAGTTCAAGTGAAGTTCGTAACTTTTACTACAGGCGTTTTGTAATTTAAACACCATAAATATTTAATTTAGGTTGACTGGTTATGTTTCATTATTATTGATGGTCAGATGATTGAGCCGGGTAACCCGTAACCTTAAATCCATGCGAAGTAAACATATTGACTTCCTACCTGATGGCATTCTTAGGGTAGTTGTCATGTTGATAGACCCTTTTTGTGCGATTTTCGATTCAGCGACTCAGTTGGCTTCAGTTTAAATTTTCGCATTTCAATCAAATACATTTCGCTTGCACTTCTTTTATTAATCACAGCAAAAATAACTACGTTGCACAAAAAATAACGGTACTCCATGTATATGATAACTGTATCAAATATCAATTTAAACACAGATTCTTAATATTTAGTCCAAAGTTTCTGCATAAAAAAAATGTCATGGCTTGAAGTTTTTAAGTGTAATAATTTCACTTATTTAAATTTTGATTAGCCACTGCTATTATTTCGAACACAATTGTATATTTAGAGATATTCCCAATTTATTTAATTTTTAACCTAAAAGCCTCTAATCTGGCTAAGAATATTATTACGAATGCTTCATCAATATTTAATGATCATATATTTATTCCAATGGCCTGATAGTGTTTCCACAGAAAGGTCTTGATAAAACCTTTCATCCTATTTTTGACCCAAGACGTGGATAAACATGAACAACTGAACAACTAGTCCCGCTTACTTCACATTTCAGTCAAAATTATTTAATCATCTATGTCAGAGGTCTAAGTGAACAGCTGAACTTTAGATTTATGAGCATATCATGAGCATCTAGAAAGATTTATTGAGTTATACCGTAAGTATTATAAATCGAATGTTCTGAACAAATCAGTACAAAATGCGATTTAAAATCTTTAAAGAAGCTCAATTTTGATAAACAAGCCTGGTCAATATGGTTTACGTTAATTAAAGAAATGTTATAAATAAATTTTAACCATGAATCCCATCAAAGGTTATCGTCCTCCCTCTCCGTGGTCGTCGAATGAACTACAATGACCCGTACCTTTGCGACTGTGAGTGCATTCTGGCCTAAGGTGATTAGCGGGAGATCTGACCTTTTGGCTCTTAGCAAAGTTCAGCTCGCCGTAATGTTAGCAGTCCTTAGTGGACACTGCCCAATGGGGCTACATGCAGTTAGGCTAAATATCCTCCCGGATGCACGTTGCCAAAGTTGAATGGAAGAAGGGTAGAATAAGTTATCCAGACACTTTCTCCTTCATTGTCCAGCTTTGGCTAGACTGTGGCTGAAGCATCTTCGAACTTCGGAGAACCAGTTGACTTGTCCCGATTACAAATGTGTAGCTTGTACAAATTCATAAAAGGTTCAAAACGCTTTGTCGCCATTTGGGTGTCTCGAGCATCCATTTTGTGGAGTTTGCGGCATCAGAAATAACTAGCTCTATTTGTTTAAGAGAAATCTCCTGTTGCACAGGGACCAGTCCTTTAACCGAACCTAACCTAACCTAACCTATACATATTACAAAATAGATCTCCCCAAATGTGTTAAATAAATAGATAGATGTTTAAACTATTAAATGAAAATATGAAACGAAAAATAGGAACGTTCACAATATATGTTCTTATATATTATTATTAAATATCTCCTTTCCTCCTTTTTGTCTTTTGTATTTCGCGGCTATGTATAAAGCACTACGGAGCTCGTATCTGGCAATACTATACATCTTTGAAAGGTCATGATATAATGATTTGCATGATTAGTTTGTCACGATTATTAGTCAACCGTTATAGACGTGTAAACATGGAGTTCACTAATGCCGAAATTCGCGATGTTTTAAAGTTTTCCTTCGTTAAAAGCAAATTCGCCAGAGAAACATTCCGTGAGGTTAATAGTGTTTTGGAAAATGGTACTCTATCACTTCGAACTGCGGAGGAATGGTTTCGCCGATTCAGAGCGGGTGAAAACGACACCATGGATAAGCCAGCCGGCGGAAGACCTGTGACGACGAATACCGATCAAATCATGGAAAACATCGAGTTAGACCGGCATGTAGCATCTCGTGACATCGCCCAGGAGATGGGAGTTAGTCACCAAACCATTTTAAACCATCTGCAGAAGAAAAGGCTTGATGTTGGGGTGCCGCTTGATTTAACGCAAAAAAACCTTCTGGACCGAATCAACACCTGCGATATGCTGCTGAAACGGAACGAACTCGACCCACACAATATCAAACTAAAACGGTCATGGTCGAGTGCCGGTGAATCGCCTCAAACAGTGGCCAAGCCGGGATTGACGGTCAGGAAGGTTTTGCTGTGTATTTGGTGGGATTGGAAGGGAATCAACCACCATGAGCTGATCCCATATGGCCAGACGCTTAATTTTACCACCTACTGCAAACAACTGGACCGCTTGAAGCATTTACATTACATTAATTATTTACATATGAGCAAAAACTGCACTTTAAAATCCACTGAAATACCTATTCAAATAGATTTTGGCGAAAATTGTAGGCTTATAAATAAAAATAAGAGTGCTCATTTTAATAAAGTTATCATTAGAAAATCGTTTGCTTTTATAAGTGACAAGCTAACGTATAACTTATTACTTTCTTGATAAATCTCTTAACTAAAATTAAGAAATCCTTTAGTTGCTTTTCTAAAATATTTATTTTTTCTGATGTTAACTGCTCTCAGATTTATAAAAAAATTATATTATCAAGCCGGGCTGATTTTACAAAATAATTAAAATACTCTTCATTAGAATAAAATTTTTGTGCAGGGAGCTGAGTTATGAACGAATGACTGGCAGATAACGATATGCAAAATTTTTTTTATACCCGATGCCCGCATTTTCTGAAAAAACTGTATTTCACATTCATAACACTATTTTCATTTCATTACTATAGAATTTTTTTGTTTCTCGCTGGATGTTAGTTAAAATAAATAAATAAATACATTTACTATTTTTTAAGCCATTTTATTGGACTTGTTGTTAAATAATTCCGTATTATAACAACAAATTCAACATAAATATTATGATGGAAAAAAATGTCCCGTGCGACATGTCCCGTGCGAATGTGGTTAATAATTAATTAAAAAAAACTATACATTATTTTTGGATGAAATCCATCCAAATACCATCTTTAAAGGCCATCAATGCGTAACATTTTACAATCAAAAACATTTGAATATTGCCTCACAATTCGCTGAAATCACCGTTTGATTCGTTGTCCCCAAAAATGACTTCCATTTTTTGTCCCGTGCGAATGCCTTGGTTTTTTGCAATTAAAAAAAAAAAAACCTTGCGAAACACTTTAGATAGTAGGTTGTCAATTCAGTGGTCAAAAGTTGTGAAATATTTGTTCTTGATGGATTTATCGAAACTGCCAGATGGGATGAGCGAACAATAGGGACACTGTTTATTCTCAAATTTAGAATTACGAAATGAATTAGTTAATGCATAAACCAGTAAATTAAGATAATTTTACATAGCGTGATAATTTTCTATCAATTTTTGTGTCAAATAATTTATTATTATTTATTAATATTATTTACAAATTAGTCATCATTAAATCAGCAGATTTACGATGAACATTATTCATTTCGAATACCAGGCGTAATAAATGCTTACCGAAGCGTAATAAGCGCATTCTACCCATAATTTATATGATTAAGCGAAATAATCTCACTTTAATAAATCGCAGAAAGCCACAAATGGCTGAACGTCACAATAATACTTTGCAAATATAAACCGACATTTTTCATTTAGTCGCCCGCCATCAGCTGCGCACTTTACCTCAAACACCTTGGGCACCATCACTAATACTAATACAAAACACACACACTCTCATTTGTAGTTGTGCAAGAGTTTTCCACTATTTTGATTTTCCGACAGCTGGTTTAGTTCCCTTTAAGCCCATTTCCCCATTTCTTTATTACCTTAACTTTCGGTTTTTATTTGTTTGCATTTCTTTTTTCTCTTTGTCACCTGCTCAACAAATCCGTATGCTTGGCTATGTATTTCTAATTTTACCTTCGCCAGGCGTGACAGGCGTTTATGCAAAGCATTTTTATTCCGTATTTGGCGCATCCTTGCATCCGTCCGTTCTATTTACCCATTCGTCATAATGTTGGTGGCGAACATTTTGAATTAATGTCAAGTGACAACGACTTACAACTGTCAAGTTGCCACACGGAAGAATGTGAGACGACCGGCAAGCGGTTGGGCGAGTTTGTGAAACCGAAATGTGAGCCGGATACAAGGGGAAGTGTAACAACTATGAGCGAATGACGGTAGGAAATCCAAGTACAAGTGAGCGCAGACATTTTGAGAGGAAGAGATACTCTGTCGTGGCAATGGTATTCCGATTAGGACGGAAGTTATTTTTATGTACTAAAAAGGCTACTAAATCAAATATATTGCAATAAATTAATTGGACAATATAAAAAAGATAAAACCTGTCTTTCAATGCAATCTAAAACAAGTTGGTTTTGACAACCAAATAGTTTTTACTTCGAAATCTATTATCATTTCCTACTGTGCAGCGCAATTCCATAACACATTGAGCAGAAACGGAAGCAGCTGCACTACTTTCCCGACAAAAATATAAATACTACAAAAAGTAATAACATAATCTGATAAAATAAAAAATGCAAAATTTTAAATCTTGCATAATAGTGAAGGATAACGGTTATTTCGTTATTTTCTTTAATGCTACAAATTCTATTGTCGGAAATATTTTTAATTTTTAAAACCAAGTGGTTTATATTTAATAAATTTTCCACTAAGAATTAAAGAAAAGATGAAAATGAAGATAGTCAATAAGGTGAGAACCAACATTTGCAAGTAACATATATAAAGGGTGATTTTTTAAGAGCTTGATAACTTTAAAAAAAAAAAAAACGCATAAAATTTGCAAAATCTCATCGGTTCTTTATTTGAAACGTTAGATTGGTTCATGACATTTACTTTTTGAAGATAATTTCATTTAAATGTTGACCGCGGCTGCGTCTTAGGTGGTCCATTCGGAAAGTCCAATTTTGGGCAACTTTTTCGAGCATTTCGGCCGGAATAGCCCGAATTTCTTCGGAAATGTTGTAATGAATGAGGTACATATACTCGTATGAAGATAATCGCGAAATGAGTAACGAAGGTTCCCGCTTGGACAGCCGAAATAGTCATTCCATTATGAAGCTGAGAAAGAGTCCGTCAGATTCAATTCGCCCCGTTCGTCGAAGGTGTGACTACCGACATGTTTCCACTTTGCTTTCCTCTAAAAACATTAACAGTTCGCGTCCGACAAATTTTGTTGTCTTAGCGCGTGCCTACCAATTGACCTATATGAAGACGGCGGTGACGCACCAATCGGCACCAGTTCTTGCAAGCTCTTCAGCTTTCCAGAACAAAAGCCAAAACAAAAAGCGTTTTTGAAGATTTTTTTTTGAGAAAACTACTGAATATTTTTGAATAGTTTTATTACCATATTATTCAGTGACATTTCAAGTATGTTTTACAAACAATCAGTTTTACAAAATGTCGAAAATCAACTAAGTTGCAGCCACTTGAAGTAGGCACTCAACGGAATTCCGCACATTGCGGTGTCCCGGATATAAGATCGTAGAATCATCTGAAACACATGGGATAAAAAAAAAATTAGTTCTTTAGAAGTATATCTCCCAGCCAACGGTGCCCTTTTAAAAGAAACATTTTTTTTTTAATTTTTTCAACGGTCGGTGAAGGTAAAAAGTACGTTTTTAGCCCTAAAAATGCGCCATTTTGTGGCTGTAAAATCGAATAGAAGAAAAAAAAAAAATAAAATGGGACCGTTGGCTGGGAGTCAATTCTATGTTGCACAATGTGTGCAAAATTTCAATACGATCGGTGCATAACTTTTTGAGTTATCGTGGACACCGACTTCAGAAAAGGCGTTTCGAGAAAAACGCGTTCAAAGTTTTGGGATTCGTCAAATCTTTTCACATATTCGTGAGCACTTGGGCCGGTGGTGACTTCCATCTTTCTCCGAATGAGCTGAAATTTTGAGACAACATTCTTCAATAGTTGTACATTCGATTTAACAAATAAAAAAATGATTTTTTAAAAAATTTTATCCCATACCCCCCCTTAAAGTTTTTTATAAAGATTAAAAACGTTAATGAAAACTTATTACATTTAATGTTTGAGCACATGCCAGGTCTCCGAACTTACGAAAGATATTATATTTGAACTACAGACACTAATAAATAATGGTGGACTGAACTGCCTCATATTTTAATAAAATATCCTAATGAATATTAAGAACATAGGCATGAGATTTATTGCTCATTCTGCCAGCAATTGCTAATTCAATACATTACGTAACGACGAGCACCCACTATTTGGCCTCTGGAACTTCTGCTATCAACATTTAACACAACATTGAGAGTTATGAGAATTGGAAATTATACATCCATTCGAATGGCACTTACACATTTTAAAGCCACACAGACAAATTTAAAGATTTTCGTTCACACAATTCACCAGCAGGCTGGTAATTCTCAGACAGTTCAACATTTTAGGTAGGCAATTGACTACGCATTATTGCCATACGAAATTCTTCTAATAAGGATTCTTCTAATTAATATTCAGAAGAGATAAAAACTATTTTTAATTTGTTTAACTTTTTTTTTTATTTTACTTTCTTCATAGATTAAACTGATATTGTTAGTAGGAATTTGTTTCGACTGATAATAATAATTCAAGTAAATGTTAAGCTAAAATTAAAAATTCTGCAAATCCCACTCTGGCCTTAATTGGTTACCAGTATCACCAACTTTGGCATTTACGTCAAACAAAATAAATCTACAACCATATATCAATATTTTGACATACACATATGCAATCATATGTACAATTGTAAGTGTGTCTTGGAATTAAACAGCACTACACAGGCATCTGCTTTTCATGTGAGTAACGCAAGAGTACATTAATTTATAATCAATTACATATGTCACAAGCAGTATAAGCAGACAGCTGTCTAAGTCCACAGACGACAGCCTAAGAAATTATATATAAAGTAGTAACGTGCATGCGTCTGGATCTATAGACATACATATGTAAGGCATTCTTATATCTATATGTATGTAGGTTTTCACAAAAATTCATGTTTTAACTTCGTGCGACATTTCTCCAGCCAGGAAGGCATCAAATTTAACAACTTCAAAAACTCATAATCATTACAGCTGTAATAAATTATGGCAACGATTACAACAGTGACGGCGCTAGGAAGAGAAAGTGCAGAAGCCTACCACAAGGCAATAAAGCACTGAAGCAAAAAGCCAATCAGCCAGGCACCAGATGAACAACAGGAATGTTTGTACTTACATGCATACTTACAAGAAATCGTGCGAACTGTGTATATATGTACATATGATTTATATATGTGTGTGTAAATATTGAGTATATTGAAACTATGTTCAACAACAACACAAATATAGCCTAAAGCTGTCTACATTGTGGTAGACATGCCATCGGCTGGAAACACAAAACTGAGCTTACATACTTACTTACATCCAGAACCAATTTATTGGCTACCAATGTAAACCAAGTAAGATTGCAAGTATCTCTTAGCCTAAAATGATAAAAAGTGAAATCAGAGAGAAGAAATCAAATTATATCTACCGTTAGCCATGATCGATGTACACACAACAAACACGCAACCAAATTGCTAACCGCTAAGTGACTGAAGCATGAAATGGGCAACCGACGACAAAGCCTAAAACACAAACTTCATGTTGCAAAGCTACACTCTCGCTAATATAAGTTGGTTACTGGTGTGTTTATGGTTGTTCGTGTGCCAATGTTGAACAGGGGATCTCCAAAAATTCATCTCGATTTCAGTCTCATACTTCTGTCTGCGTATGCTGGAAACGGAAATAGGTCATTTGCCATAATATTGCCAATTTTGTTGCACAATAAAGATTAAGTCGCAGTCTAAATATAACTATATAAGAGACTATCTACATACCTACATATATACTCGTATATACATGAGTATATTAGTATACAAGTGAAATGCGTGCAAAGCGTAGACCATTTATTTACGTTGACTTTTTTGCTGTTCATAAACATGTAATTTATGAAGCAGACTTTGTGAGCTGGAAAATGTGGCGGTCAGTCTGCGATGCAATCAAACGGCATAAATATATTATGGCAAAATTTCACAATATTAATAAAGTCACAAATAAGTAACTTAAAGCGTAACAACCGAAGGAAAATACGAATTTTAGTAACAAAGTATTTCAATGCTCATACCCAGCATACATTTTAAGAAATCTTAAATTTTTAAATTTTTTACTAAATACAATCATTTATTGAGAAATAGAATTAGTGCATATATAGCAGGTTCATTTCATTGGCATATGTTTGGTTGAACTTCCTTTCCGATTTGTGGTGTGTGTATTGGTGATATCTGATAACTAGAGGGATCTACGTTTTAAGCCAACTCCTAACAGAAAATTTAAGTATTGGTCAGAACAAGTTACAAGGAACAAATAGTTGGCCGACCACGCATATAAGTAAAGAATATCTTAAAATTTACAAAACCGAAATTCATTTAAATTATATAGGAAATTAGTGATTGATCAAATGAGGAAACATATCGTCGTTCGGTGTAATTAATAATTTCATCTTCTACGCAATGTTGTGACCATTTCAGGTCTTTAATATAATATTCTGATAAACAACAGTTCAAAGCTGAAATCACCTTCACCTCGCTATTTATACATTAATTTTTCGTAGAGAGCTAATTAAAATTTCAAAAAAATTTTAAAACAATTTGTTTTATTACAACGATAATATTTTAGCTTGTCCCTATCATTTCGAAGTAGGCAAGATCAGACAATTCCATGCGCCGCTTGGATATTTACATATCTTTTGGAAATTCCCCTTTTGTCATGATTTCCTGAACAACGTTGAAGTTCCAACCGTCTCCAATTAAATTTGGAACGACTGGATAAATAAGAACTATCAGGTTAGATCGTAGGCATGTAACTACCACATAATAATGTCTACAACTCTCAACTGTCCGACCTATTTAATAATGTCTGAACTATCAAAACGTATTGATACAGCTTTTTCAAGCCAAATAATAATATTGAGTACTCTTAGGTCAGGTTAAGTTCAAAGGTTGACTCTCGCAGGTGTCGCGACTAGTCCAACAAGAACAACTAAAGACGCCGGCATATTGTGATGCCAAAGACTCTTGAATATGGATTGTAACAAGACGCTTATTTATCACCGAAGTGCTAGAGATATAGCTACCGAGATGTTTCAACCCAAGTCTTGAGAATGCTGGAGTGTAGAGAAGGAAATGACTAGATGTTGCTGAGTTCTCTTATAAAAAGGAAAAATATGCCAATAGGAATTAAAAAAAATAACTCTAAAACTCCATGAACTTGAATTGAACTCCAATCCTTGAGAATTGTTTGCGTATTATTAGACTATTATTATTATTATTATTATTAGACTGTATAGATACCATATATGCTTCTTAGTCATCCCATAATCTTGTGTGCTGGGTGAATAACCATGCACCATCTGAAGCATAAAAACATTTTCGAAATAAAATCAGTTATAGTGCTAAGCGGATTTAATGCCGCATTTTGATAGAAATATAAGTTATTGCACGACTGCACTCCATCATACCCAATTACACGCATTAATTTTACATTAACGACACACTTCCAATTACATAAAAATTAAAGAGACGCACTACACTTTCGCTCACATTGAACAGAACAATATTGTGAACTTAATTTGATTTTCATCACCGTCATCATTAATTACATTTGATTACTTTCTAAGACAGCACTTCTTAGCATACTCACGCTCGAGGTGTTGTTGCTGTTGTCACTACTCACAACGCGCACAGCACACATTTACGCCAGACAATGATTTGGCATAAGACAATGGCAGCGGCAAAAACGCGTAGGCAAGCGATTCGGGAAAAGCGCAAACAAACAATAAATTAATTCGAGCATTTAATTATCAGCACCAAAGCGTGAAAATGGGGAATAACACAAATGCAAATGAGAGCTTGACAAAACGTAAAAACAAAACGAAATGCCATGCAACCGGGAGATAAGCACAAAGAAACGAATTTATAAGCGGCAATAATTGCTAGAAAAGCTATTAGTCAATACGAAGTGACGAAAAGCCAAAGCGAATGGGATGCTCTATGAAAAATGAAAAGTATTTATCATTCGTCTGAAAGCACAGTGATTTCGTTACAGAAATACTCACTTTTTTCTGCAGAATATTTGAAGATAACATGGATTTAGCTTTATATATTATATATATAAAAGCTTTGTAACGAAAAATGTGGATAAAATTTAATTAATTAAATGTTCAACATGTTCAATGTTATATACACTCACCATCTAAGTGTTGAGTGGATTTCCCAGAGGACCAGCGCTTGTTTAATGAACCTCAAATTCTCGAAAGCTCGGTGAATAGTCGGTTAAAGGCCTCGATCCTCGAATTTCCTCTAATCTATACAACTGCGTCCCTAAGGGAACTGGTCCTGATAATTTCATCTCATTTCTGAGCATTAGTTTCCACCTTCCAGATCACGTCAGCATCTTTCAAGCAGTGACTGTAATTAAATTAGGTATCAGTACGTTATTGCTTCGGAATGAAAAAGTCTTTTCATACTCGGATAAAAGAGCTGCACTATAGCTTTTGAACTCACACAGTGTAGGTTCATATTCATTTAAGGAACTGTTCGCCTCTTTACTTCTTAAATCTAACAATTCATTATAAGACGTATGTTGGCCCCTGTAGAACTTACGACGGCAGGATTCTTTTTCACCAAAAGTCGTAAAAGCTCTACTGAACTATATGCAATCAACAAATTGAATCTCTTTTACACTATTTATAACGTATTTAACTTTTCCATCATGCTGTGAGGCTAAAATTTTATCGTACACCTATTGCGAAAATTCTCTTGTCTTGACTTTTTCTAAACTGTCAATATTTATAAGGACTAATGTTGAAACATATACAAAATACCTTCAATTATCCGAGTCAAGCAAATTGAATTGAAATAACTAGTCCCAATAGATTTACTACGATTAGATTTTACCTAAGACAATGAGATACAGTCTACATTTAAGAGCAAATAATTATCCTAGTGACTTTTCTACTCGACTTGCACTCCTGCTCTCTGAGAGCACTCATCAGCGTCTCGGTATAAGGGAGCTGTGGGACGGCATATCAAACTCCTTACGTACAGCTGCAACCGAAACCATTGGCTTTCGGAAAAGCCAAAAAAACAGCTGGTATGATGAGGATTGTCGTCTCGCAGTGGAGAGAAAACAGACTGCCTACCTCGCAATGTTGCGATCGACCGCAACACGAGCGGGATGGGAAAGATACCGAGAGCTGAAGAGGGAAGCGAGACGCATTTGCAGAAAAAGAAAGAAAGAGGCAGAAATGCGTGAGTATGAAGAGCTTGACAAGCTGGCCGACAGGGGTAATGCTCGAAAATTTTACGAAAAGATCCGGCGACTAACTGAAGGTTTCAAGACCGGAGCACACTCCTGTAGGACCCCCAGCGGTGATCTAGTGGTTGATGACCAGAGTATACTGTGTTTGTGGAGGGAACACTTCTCCAGCCTGCTGAATGGCAGTGAAAGTACAACACCAGGAGATGGCGAACCCGATTCCCCAATCGACGACGATGGAACAGATGTTCCATTGCCCGACCGTGAAGAAATTAGAATAGCAATTACCCGCTTGAAGAACAACAAGGCGGCGGGGGCCGATGGATTGCCGGCCGAGCTATTCAAATACGGCGGCGAAGAGCTGATAAGGTGCATGCATCAGCTTCTTTGCGAAATATGGTCGGAAGAAAGCATGCCCGACGATTGGAATCTCAGTGTACTCTGCCCAATCCACAAAAAGGGAGACCCCACAATCTGCGCCAACTATCGTGGGATAAGCCTCCTTAACATCGCTTATAAGGTTCTATCGAGCGTACTGTGTGAAAGACTAAAGCCCACCGTCAACAAACTGATTGGACCTTATCAGTGTGGCTTTAGACCTGGAAAATCAACAACTGACCAGATATTCACCATGCGCCAAATCTTGGAGAAGACCCGTGAAAAAAGGATCGACACACACCATCTATTTGTCGACTTTAAAGCTGCTTTCGACAGCACGAAAAGGAGCTGCCTTTATGCCGCGATGTCTGAATTTGGTATCCCCGCAAAACTAATACGGCTGTGTAAGTTGACGTTGAGCAACACCAAAAGCTCCGTCAGGATCGGGAAGGACCTCTCCGAGCCGTTCGATACCAAACGAGGTTTCAGACAAGGTGACTCGCTATCGTGCGACTTCTTTAACTTGATGCTGGAGAAAATTATAAGAGCTGCAGAGCTAAATAGAGATGGTACAATCTTCTACAAGAGTGTACAGCTCCTGGCGTTCGCCGATGATATTGATATCATCGGAAACAACACACGCGCCGTTAGTTCTGCTTTTTCCCGCCTGGATAAGGAAGCGAAGCGAATGGGTCTGGTGGTGAACGAGGACAAGACGAAATATCTCCTGTCATCAAACAAACAGTCAGCGCATTCGCGTCTTGGCTCCCACGTCACTGTTGACAGTCATAACTTTGAAGTTGTAGATAATTTCGTATACCTAGGAACCAACATTAACACCGATAATAATGTCAGCCTTGAAATCCAACGCAGAATCACTCTTGCCAACAGGTGCTACTATGGACTGAGTAGGCAATTGAAAAGTAAAGTCCTCTCTCGACGAACAAAAACTAAACTCTACAAGTCCCTCATCATTCCCGTCCTACTTTATGGTGCAGAAGCGTGGACGGTGTCCAGCTCTGAAAGTTTTCGATGCAGTACCCGCTGGTGGAAGACGAGGAAGAGGGAGACCTCAACTCCGGTGGAAGGACCAGGTGGAGAAGGACCTGTCTTCACTTGGTATTACCAATTGGCGCCAAACCGCCAAAAGGAGAGATGCGTGGCGCACTGTTGTGGACTCGGCTATAACCGCGTAAGCGGTTTCTACGCCAGTTAAGAAGAAGAAGAAGACTTATGGCTTACCGTTCAAACAAGTTTATATCGCCGAACAGCCCTTGGCCGAATAAATTCAGGTATCGTAGAACCGGCGATTGTGGGAATTGATCTGGCCTTACTAGTGCTTCATGATACAGATTTCAGTGAAATTTTTTAAATTATAATTTTAAGTTTAAGAATAAGTCAGCACATACTAAAAGAATATCAGCTGAAAGATTTTATATTTTTATTAAAGGTTAGGTTAAGGGGTAGATCTCGCAAATGCAGAGAATCTCACCGAGACAGATTCGACTGTCCATTGTGACACCCGGAAAAACTTCTAAAGGATCACTAAGACCCTTTTGTTGCGTCGAAGCGCTTAGACGCAATAATAAAGTTCTTATGTCGGCTAATGTCGATTCCAGTTACATCGCTGGTTTGGCAGAAAATATGCCTACCGAGTTGCTTTAACCTTAGTCTGGCGAATGCTGGACATTGAAAGAGGAAGTGCTTGGACGATTCCTCTTCGTCTTCCTCTAAACAGCTTTAGCAACTACCGTCTGACATGATCCCTAGCCCACCATGGGCCAAAAGGACCTCGATACTGCGCAGGTGCTAGTTGTTCTTCAGCGCTTGGTGAGCTCACTCAAAGACAGTGTGTCCAGCGCTCTGGAGTAAGTGGATCACGGACTGCCCATATGTTTCCACTCCGGCGCCAATGTGTACCCTCTCTTGCAAGCTCAACAGCTTTGCAGTTTCCAGCGATTCCGCGGTGATCGGGTACCCACACAAGTCAGAGCTACCACAGCCTGAAAGATGCTTCAATGGTCTGGCAGCCGAAAACTAGAGTTAATTGATATCTTGACGAAACTTGGTACAAATATTCCTTGGAACCGTGAGAGGATTGCTTTCGGAGATGGGTGAAATCGGTCCACTGCCACGCCCACAAAATGGTGAAAGCCGAAAACACATAAAGTGTCATAACTATGTTATAAATAAAGTTATAAAAGTCAAATTTGGTATAAAGGATCGACCTAGGAAGCAAAATGAAAAATAGCATTTTCTTGATACCCTGATGATACGTGTGGAAAATGGGTGAAATCGCTTCACAACCACGACTAATATCCATATAACTCAATTTTGAATAAATAACGAACCAATGAAGATAGTGTAATAAAACTTTACACAACTAATGTATGTGATCAGTATCAGAAATCGGAATATAACTTTTTGATGCCGGATATCGAATGTGAAGGATTCAGTGCCTTAGGGTAATTTTCCACAGAAAATATCGGTAAATTTCTCATTTTTCTTCTAATAATATGTCCCCGTGCCAAAAATGAGTGAAATCGGGTCATACTTCACCTATTATTAGGATTTCCAACTTTCAAAGGACTTCATACCAAACTTAGACCTTCCTTATTTGTTTTATGTTATATTTATGTTTTATGTAAAACATTTTCATATTATTTAACACACAAATTTTATTGTAGACATCATTGTGCCATAAATATTTCGTTCGTCAAGCAACATCCATAAATTGTGATGCGGCACTTTCCGAACGAATAAATTATGTTCATTTTCACACTTTAGAATGGACAGCAAGAGAACATACATATATTATATCTACTATATTATACCATACATATAATCAGTGTGCAGTGATGATTATTAACAGACCGAGCAAAGCTTTCCGTTTGATGTTTAACTCAAGTTATAAAATGCACTGAAGCTTAACGCAATTCTCAACGCCTTACTAATGTGGTAAACTGTTGTAAACAAACGAAAAACACAACAGTTAGAAGAGTCACTAAGGAAATTGTGCGGTTTTTTAGAGATGAGAAAAAGGTGCTCAGCATGAAGGAAGCGAAAGAGTGAAGGAAAAAGGCAAAACAGTTTTGGGTGAAGCGTAAATTAGCATTTGGCAAATGTCGGAAAACACTTGAAGAGAAATAGGTGAGAGGCAGAGAGTATGGAAATGACAGCGCAAAGTAAAATAAATACAAATGTAGCAAAGGAAAACCACAAGAATAACTTTGCAACAACTTTGAAAAGTATACAAGTGCGCATGTACATACAAATTTAATAAATGTATGAATGCTGACTGTTTGGCTACGCCTTGGGCTATGCAAAAATCCATAAAGAATGTGCTTTATGCGCTATCTTCAGCATACTTCAGTCGCTCTACACTGGTATTTCTTACATTTCATTCCTTATCGCAGCTCTGCTTGGTCTTTGCTCCTACTTTGCACACTTTTTTCGCATTTTTCGCCTTTTGGCCTTGAGCTACTTATTCCGCTACCGGCCTCCTACTACTCCGCTCTCTAATTTCCTGCCACACTCAGCCCATCAAATTGCGCGTATTAGTGCATTTGTTATTAACAAGATTAGCGTCAAACTCACACCACTCGCACGCGCACGCTTTCAAAGTAGCGTCTCTGCGCTGTACCGTTAAATTGACTGCGCCGTAAAGAAAACAACTGTGTTTGTGATGATGAATGATGGTAATTTTTATTTATGCACAGCTAGACAAAAAACTTTACATTTATTTTTTCTTTCTCGACACTTTTGTTTTCCATCCACACGTTCGCATAGGATTTTTTATATCCTTCTATAGCCTACTTTTCCTTCAATTTTTTGCCTATCTCGGCTCTTCACCATTTATTGCTGCGATATATCAAGGATTTCAAATCCTCTTTGTCTACAATGTGCCGCTGGAAAACTGGTTTTGCTGTGTTATCAGCGACTAGATCATTCATCATTCGTGGCAGAAAAATAGAAATTTCTGAGCGAAATGTAAATTTCTGGTTTTATTTTAATACGGAAGAAATGAATAAACGAGAAAAATTACAAATATACATATGTGTCACTAAAACCGAAATTTTGTCAAATTTAAGTGGCAATAATACTGATAATATTATACATTAATTAATACTTGATTTTATGAGATATGTAAATGCTGAAAATTAAAAACTAACTAAAAATTAAATATATTTTCATTACACTGGAATTCTAAAGGGAGCCCCCAACTAATGGGACCAGCCAACACCTGGAAGTCACAAGTTGAGTCAGAAGCGAAAAAAACCAGTTCCTCGATGAAAAGCAAATTTCTACGTTAAAATAAGTCCCCCCTACGAACTATAAGAAAATTAAGTCACGTGGAATCAAAATTGGAGATCAAGTCACCAACTAGTCAATGTTACCTGTACTTAATATGAGATCTTCAAAGAAGAGTTCGATTCGTAGAGGGGTCTCTTTGTTTAAACCAGTAAGTTTCTAAACTTTTTTAAGTATCTACGAACAGCCAAAATCTCCCACAGTCTTTTTCGATTTATTTCAAAAATGTGGACCAAAATGATTTTTTGTAAACTCCTTTTTGGTTTTGAAATGCTGATTCCTTAATCTCGAATGGATTTCAAATCTATCATACCCCGAAAAATTATACAGAAATCATACTCAGTGTAAGACATTCGTACGACTATTATGTCATATTCCAAGCCAAATGTAAGAACGATCGGTCATATCTTCTGTTAATTTAATTTTATATGAAAACGTCCTCTCTGGATAGACAAAACTAACACTCTATTAGTCACTCATATGTAATACCCGTGCTTCTGTATGGCGAAGAAGCATGAACGATGGCAAAAGTAATGAGCTGGCTCTTTTAATATTCCTTCGTATGATTTTTAGTTTTTTAAGTTTTGTTGACAATTGTCGTATCCGGACAAACAACGAGTTGTACAAGAACGATAGAAATAGGTATTCGATGAGAGAGTCCGTGGTAAAAGGCTTAGAGTTAGGCCAAGTCTCCGGTGGAGTAATCAAGTGGAAGTAATAGTGACGAAACTTGGTGTGCGAGGCTAGAGAAGGCGCTTGTGAGGCGTTATTATATCATACTGGGACTCAATAGTTGAGGTTGATAGTGAAAAAAGAAAGCTCACCGGATGCCAGATAAGTAGAAGTAGTTTGGTTGTAGACGAGATAGAATCAATTCAACACTTTCTTCTTGACTGTCCGTCTTTGTTAGATCAAAGCTGAAGTTCATAGTGGCTTTTACATTCAGTTATCCAAGTGAAGCAGCGGAAAGGAATAAGATTGTTTCAGCAGATCGGTGATGGGTTTAAGGGGCTGAAGTTTTCTGACTTCAGAAAGGACATTTTTAGCAATTCAAGTGTGATCGCCCTTTTGTGGATCAGCCTTAAAACCGAAAACTACAAAATTTTTAATTTTACGGTACACGAGTAAAATCATTCATCTAGATTGTTATAACTTAAAAACCATTGATGAATATAATTAGGCCCACATTTGAACAGGAACTAAAGAGGATTTCTTATACCACACGTCAGCGTGCTCTTTCCAAAGGCTTATTAGTGAAATAATGAAGGTAAACCAAAACCGTGATTACAGTAAAAAATAATAAAATTTCGAAAACCGTAATGTCACTGTTGTGACTTGTATTCAATCAAAAGCCATGCACTAACTCTTATTAATGCAAAATAGCCAAAAATATGTTTTTGCTACACATTTTGCTGACATTTTTCAATTTAGATTTTTTTCAATTATTTTGCTTTTATAAATCTCATCTTCGTTGCAGGCACATTAGTTGTTGGTAAAAGGCGTAAAAATAAAACTTTGGTATGTGCATATCAAAGGAGAATAAATAAATTGCACAATATTATTTGACAACAACGTGATATGCAGACCAGCAAATTTAGCAGCAGCAGCTCTATCAACTATCTCCACCACTGGCCTGTTGTACACCCACGTTGCATTGTTGCATAACTTTGCGCTGGGATGTGAGTAAAAAGAGACATTTCGCACAGCAGCAACAATAACAGGATGTTACTGCCACACCATTGGACTGCAATGCTCCGTCGACAGTCGGTATTGTTTTCCAGCTCGGCTCGGAGGGAAAAGAACAACGCTGTCAACCAGTTATTTGCCGTGTGTCCATTTGTTGCACTGTGTTGTTGTTGCTGTGTCGCTGTCGTTGGCATATGAAAAATTGCGGTTGCCAGTAACCGTGCTCCTCGTGCATGTTTTTCCTGGCTTACCTTCACACAAACATGCACATGCTCATGAGTTGTGTCTGTGTAAGGTCTGCATTTTTTGTCTCCATAACATGCGTGTACTTTATGTTTGTGTTAGCTTTCATCAAGTGTTGCAATTTATGTGCAGCATGCAGAGCAATGCTGGGCAGCATGGAAAATGTGGTGCTTTTCAGCGAAACTTTGTTTTGCAAATTTCCAAAATTGTTTCAAATTTATACAATAACCGCTTTTGGTTTAGTTTTTTCTTCTTTGTTGTTGCATTCTTGTAAGGGATAGGTATGAATGAGTGTAATCGCATTATTATTAAATGCATTAAATGTGAGTAGATATGCATAAAACGCATGTGGACATATAGTCATTCATAATTGAATTTCAGGAATCGCAAAAAAATATATTTTCATAATCATAATAAGCCGAAATATCAAATTTAAAATGGATGATTAACCAGTATATATAAATTTATTCCAATTTTATTTATTTCATGCGCTTAAAATTTTCTTGCAAAAATTAAAAAACATCCGCTTTTGTTGATTTAAGATTTGAAAGATTTTCTCGATTTTCACGAGATTTGTATGTATGTGAGTATTGAATAAACTCGAAAACTACTGTGCCGATTTCAAAAATTCTTTCACCATTGGAAAGCTACATTCACCCCGAGTAACATAGGCTATATTCATAGCTAGAATCTCAAGTTTCTGGAAATAGTTCTCAGGCGAGGGCATCAAAAAGACTCCGTGATGGAGAACCTTCATCTGAAACTGAAAATCGTCTTGCAAGTCATTCCTTTTGCATCGCAATCGCGTGCCAGAAAGTCGAGAAAGAAGCGCTCGGAGCTGATTGCTGAACAAAATTTTAAAACCTCCCAAGTACGCTCTTAAAAGTCGAGTACAGGGCGTATGCAGCGGCTTGAAGAACAAAATATTAGAAATATACAAGCTCGCACTAGGGCGTCGTACTCTGAGCTTTCATAATCAGAGAGAAAGACAACAAACACCAAAGATAAGTGGTCGTTATCAAGTTTTAGCTCATTGCAAATAAAATATAATTTCATGTTTGAATTTTCCTCATTTTACTATTTTAAAATGAACCCACGCAATTAATGGTAAAGTACGTACATGTGTATGCGAAAGTGATTATATGTGTGTAAAAACGTATAACTTATGAAATGTTTGTTTAAACCCGGTCTGCTAGTATATTATATATTTGCTTCAACTTAATTTAAACTTTAATATTTAAATTTTTTGCAAGAGACAAATATAGCGAATAGCATAGTGGCGAATAGAAGACGTCTACTACTAGCTTGTTACTAACCACAGGCATGTTCGTGGTTTTGTCAGCATTATGAATGGATAAGTATGTATAGATACATGGGGAATATTAACAACAATGAAATGATGATGGAAATACACTGAACTTCTCTAACTCGAATCATCATAATCCACAAAACAAACTTCGAGATAGAAAGCCTTCGCGTTATACCTCATACAAATATTTATATGTGCATTTTTGCTATTGTTTATATTTCCTGTTCAATGTAATTTTTTGAACTTCGGTAAATATAGAATAAAAGGTTGATATGTTGCCGTTACTATGCAACGAAAATTCGTTCATACTTTTCTCGTTCGTTGTACCGTTACATTAAGAATATACTTGAGAACGGAGTATCGCATAGTAAGTATTTATATGTGCTGATAGTCTAGCGGCAAAATCTTTTTGCGTGAGAACTTGTTTGTTAAACTACTGTAGGTGTATTATTTTAAATTTGAATTCTATTGCCAATTCAAGAGTTATGGAGAAATTTGAGTTAGGGAAGTTTGAGTTATGGAAGGAAATTTGTATGAAATTGTATTCTAAACGCTATTATCAATTCAAAGTTCCAGTTATGGAGATCTTCGATTTATAGAAGTTCGAGTTATGGAAGTTCCACTGTAGTTTAAAGATATTCACCTTTTAATATAAGACTAATTCTCCTGCAATAGTGTATTATTTTATACATATATTTCACTTTTACGTTCCTTATTTCATAATTGTACACTTCTTTTAACCAAACATTCATACATATATATTTAATATTTGTAATTAATTAATTTCAACAAATTTTACAGGTTTCATGTAGTTATGTCTATAAAAACATTTCAGTTCAATATAATATATGAGTATTTAATAATCACTCACATCATACTTATATTGCTTCACAATTCAGCAATAGAGCTTGCTGTATGAAGTAGTATATCATATAAACCTATATACATAATACACATATGTGCATGTTACAACTAGTACCAATTACCACCATGTTAACAGCAATAACTTACTAGCAGCAAAAACACCAATATACACCCACACACCAATTCATTGTTAATAGCATAAGTCAATTTTAATTGGTCATCTTTCGCCTTCGACTCTCTC
Organism: Zeugodacus cucurbitae; assembly: GCF_028554725.1. NCBI lineage: Eukaryota > Metazoa > Arthropoda > Insecta > Diptera > Tephritidae > Zeugodacus > Zeugodacus cucurbitae. The sequence goes on from NC_071670.1 coordinate 32,948,272, forward strand.
GCTCACAAAGTACTGACGTCGGAAAAAGTCATTAAGTTTAAAAATTGCGGTAATTGGATTTTTCCTTCATACTCTGTTGTTCAGAAAAAGGATTACGAAAAATATCGGAAAATAAAATATTGGTGTCCGTAGCGTGAATTATTGTTTAATATACTCAAACGAACAGCGAAAGTATCGCAATGAAATTCACACCATAGATTTTAACTTCACGGAAGCAGAGTTGTAAAAAAATGTTTTTATAATTCTACGACAATGGTAAGCTGCTTACCAATATTTTTGCCGAATTTTCAGCAATTACAAACTTTTTTAAATTAAATATTGTGCTCAAAAATTGTATTGCCTGTTTTGTAAGTGAGAATAGTTTCGAGACATTGTTTTAAAGGTTGTAATGAAAAAAAACTTTAGAGGACCTCAAATAGGCCAGGTGGAGTAGTTCTCTGAAAATCTTGACAACCGACTTCGAAAACACGTTTAAAGTTCTGTATGACAATAAACCTACTCAGGAGCGCGTAAATTATTCTGGCTGTATGTCTAATATTTGTACTCGGATCGACTTTTTGGACTACATTCTAAAAATAATCAACTGTTTGAAGCCGTGAACCCTTGAAGTGTTTCAATTTTATATGGAATAATGGCTTATGGATTTATGATAGAAATAACTCTTTTCTTACATGACAAGTTCAAAGAAAGATGTGAAATATGGTAATTTCAAGATTTTATCATTTTAATAATTCTCTTAAGGAGCTGAAAGCCCCTGCAGCTAGTGCCTTAAATTTTGTATAATAATAATTGTATTATTATTTTTCATTAAAAAAATCTCAGAATCGATCGTGTATTCGTTTCGTACAATCGCACAGAGCTTTCACATACCCACAAATTTTCTTATATGTATATGAGCAACATATCCTTTCGATATCATTTGAGTGTAAACTATGTCGATCAATATGACTTTTCATCGACTTTGGTGCTCATATGGACTGCACACAATTGATCAAACCTCCATTGCTTAGCCTGCGCCATTATTCCATTAAAAGTGTTATCTCTTTTTAATTACAAAAATTTGCTTGAGATGCTATATCACAAGAACCTTTTGGAACAAGTTCGACAGATGTGAAATTATTATTAGAAGGTTAGGTCTTTTTAAATTTATTCTTACTCAACTCTAATGAATTCCTCTCATAGAAACAGTATGATCTTTTCGAACCTACTAGGAAAGAAATATAGATATGTAAATAAGAAATTGTCTATTGCTAAACAAACGTAAATGAGCCTCAAGAATAATCGAATGGAACTCAAACTGACGGATTATATAAGTTTTCTAGTGCTTAAATAAACAAAATCAATATTCAACCAACGCACTTAATCAAAGTGGGAATTTTATGTACTGACCAGTTCATTTTAATGTTGAAAAACAAAATTAGTCGGGATTAAATTTTAAAGCCTTTTCCGCACGAATTCCAATGAAATTAGTCTTCGATTTTCGAAATTAACTTCACATTTATCAAGGTTGTTGTGCACTTCAGCATGGCCGGAGCCAATTTCTCATGGTTAGAAGGTGCCAGGTTAATCAAATCAAGCGAGACATCAACAAGCCCACTTATTGTGTGTATGTGTAAAAAGATAGATAGCCAGTAGCGGTGTTTTCATAGCGCTCCTCTCTTGCCATGTACTTAGCTCCCAACCACGAGGGTTGCACTTGTCAGCCCAGTCGTTCGTTTGTCTGCAATGAAGCGTGTTTCCCGGGGCTCGTGGCTCGTGTGCAGAGCGAATGAATGGCGAATGAAGCGCTAAGAATTTATATGCCTTGCACGATTTCACACAAAATTAATTTTTACATAAATTCAAAGTGAAACGGCCTAGCAGAGGCCGTGTTGAGGTGCGGCCGCGAGGAGTAACTGCATATAGATGCGACCGCAAAAAAGTGCGAAATAAAAGCAACAACAAAAGCCGGTAACAAATTGAAAACTCTGCATATTGACATACAAATTATATAACTGTATTTCCGCTTCCTGTGACACAACAACAACAGCAACAAAGCAGCAGCAGCAGCACAGCAGAAAAAAGGCAGCCATATTGAAAACAAGAGCCGTAGTGCGCGACATTCACCACTGGCAACAACAGGAAATGGCCAACTGACAGCGGGTAACCAGCCAACAGCGAGGCGCTGATGCGTGGTGCCGCTTGCAGCAATCGACCCAGTCGCCAACAGCAACAAACACAACAACAAACAAACTGCCAAATAGCCGACATGGCAGCCGCAACGTTTACGTTTGTCCGCAAAGTGATTGATGTTGCAAATATCCTTTGCACAGTTGAAAGTCCATTTATTTCCAAAAAGGTCAAAAGTACATACGCACGCACACACACATAGGCGGCAAGCACAATGAAAACAAATTTATTTAAAAACTGTGCGTAAACTATATATGTACGTGAGAAACATTTATGTTAGGTCATAGACGGAAAAAGTGAAAATATACTACTTTTGAGCAAACCAACTGCGCAGCTTTAGATTAAGCAATTTGCATTGAAAAGTTTGCAAAGTTGTAAAGTTGTTGCTGGTCATTGAATTGGGAGTCAAACTGTGTGTGTTCATAATTTTAAGAAAATCGGGGCTTCAATTAGGTTTAGTAAAACGAACCTCATTATAATTTTGAAAATTTTATTTAACGCAATATAAGAATCAACCATACTAGCGGCCGGATCCTATTGGCCAAAGCTGCCCGTTATTAGACGATTACTTCCTTCAGACAATCTGCTATTGTTGACAACAATAGAGGAGCAAATTATTCCAAGGCAATCCCACAATCTGGCTGGGCCACCATATGTATCGACTCACCGCGATTCGACGTTGACCGTTGGGGAAACACTTTTCATCACCAGTAACTACCCACTTCAAAAATGTATCCGTGAAATTTGTGAGCTTCTTAACAAGTTTTATATTTCGTAATTGTTTATTTACCGCGCTATTGATAGTTGTTTCCCAAATGCCTACAGTTGATGACAGTCGTCTTCGCGTGGTTCAAACCGAATTCCTTAAGAAAACAGTCAAGGGAGATGGATATATCGATCAGATCAAAGTCAAAGACCTCCTCGAGGTGATCTCCACATGACTAGTCATCTTCTGACAATATGGTTTAATCAAATGAAAAGCAATAAAATCTAATCAAAAACTTCCAAAGATGCAAACATATTAATCCAAGGGTTCAACGTGGTCACCATCGAGTTGATGTACTGGGGAGTCTCTTGTCTTCTGAGGCTCCTAAATACCTGAATCGTTGTCTCGCTAGTGCAGGACAAACGCACAACAGATGCTCCACTGTTTCCTTGGTGCCCTGCTCTTGACACTTTATGTTTTCCATTTTATAGGCGAGTGCCGCTACTAGGCTGTGGCCACTAAGAATCCCAACCATGGTTCTACAACCCTTTTTATCGAGTACCAGTAGGAACCTTGTACAACAAGGTAGATCCTTCTCAGCGCGCTTTGATTTTTCTTATCATGCACCTAACTATGTCGTCGTACAGAGAGTGCATGGGTTTACCGATCTTGACAATCCCGTCTACGATTTCGTTGCCCTCAATGCCTTTATGGAATCGCACCCAGTTGCCGCATATTCCTGGCGACACTCTCCACTGCTGCCCTGTGACTCAAAACAACCAATCATCCATTTTAGAGCCATCCGTATAGATGTTTAAGGTGTTGCGTCTAGTTGCAGTACCCTTTCGTTAACCATCCTTTTCTGTGTTTACCTTGAACCCTCTTTCCCAGTTGTGGAATGGGGTGAAATAGTCGTTACTTGTCAGACTATCCTTAGCAGCCGAGCGAGACAAAACTGTAGAAGGAGGATTTTTTAGAAGCCGTGGTAAAGCAGTTAAGCAATACTTTCGATGAAGCGCATGGGATTGTACTACTAAATTGTACTACTGCATACAAGTAAATAAACCCCCAGCAGTGATTGAAGTCGGTATTTGAAACTATTGGACTACAGTATGTGGTGATAGTTTGAGGAAATTGCCTGTTGAATACCCCACAGAAATTTGTTGATTTTAATAAATTAAAACTTGAAATTAAATATATTTTTTCGTACGTGGCGTAAGGCATGAACGCTGTTGGTGGAGAATGAATAATATGTGCCTGTATTAGACGACATTTCAGCGTAAAAGTATTCAGTCAGTAGTAGTACTCATTTACTCTATTCATTTTGTGACATATTGATTAAAATGAATAAGAACTACCTTGAGCTTTCTACACTTCAAACTTTCTAAACTAAACTTTCCAGTTACCAATACATTTTTGTTGCAATATTTCAAATCGTTCCATCACTACCCATCTATAAGAGAATTTGTGAAATATCCAACGAAAGCTTCCGTCAAATTCCTGTCATTTATCTTTTCCTGCAAACACCAAATAAATCGTGGAATTTACTTTTATAACTCAAATCTCTGCTTTTGTCTCTGTGCTTTGCTTTGATTCTTGATTAATCGTATGCCATAAATCAATTGCTGCATTCGACTATGCAAACCGAAAGCCGCTGTAATTTGACTGTCTATCTGATTTCACATACATTTCCCGGAAAAAATAACTGTACATACATTTCTATATATGTATGTTTATATGTGTAGGCATTGTGATAAGTTGGAGAAAGCTACCGAAATAGCCGCCTTCATTCTAAACAGACTATTTGCAGCCGTAAAACATGATTTTATTTCTGCAGAAACGATTTATTCTGTCGAATTCTCATTTAAAATTTATCACTATCTCGAAATAAATACTGAGTTTTTTATACCCAAGAGCAACATGTTGCAACAGGGGAATACTCGTACAATTGCGTTTACGTTTCTGTAGATGAATCCTGAAACCTGCACTTCTGTTTGATCTAAATAAAAGTGAATACGAATTGGGAAATTTGTAATTCTCATAAACGGTAAAAACTGTGCGTAAAAGCTTTTTCAGAAATCCAATTTATTGCTAACAAATCGGAAGAAACTTTAAAATAATAAATCATTTGTCTATACGAAATTTGAACTGAAGGACCGTAGGACAAAATATTTTTTAATCAATGCTATAAGGGTTATAGAGTTCATAAACTTTAGAGTGAGATCACATCTTCTCGTAACATTATGGTATAAGCAACCTTAAAAAAAGCTAAGCGGATGCTCTGAAAGTATTCATGGTGGGACTGATTTCATCTTCAAAGTTGTCTATAATGGGCCAAATCATTGAATCCGTTTCGATCGAAAAATTTTACGTCGGAATCATTGACACCGTATCGAAAATAAAATTTACGATCACATTGAACTCACTTACCGACTCGAAAAAATACATTCCGCGGCTAATAGATGTCACTTATTACGAAATCATTGAATCAGAAAATGGAAAATTTTCATCGAAATCTATCCGTTGATGAGTGAGTTGCGGAAATTTAAAAGAAATAAGCCATTTGGAAGTATTTATGTAAACAATTACTGATGATGGACTACATATATTTTAAATGGGTATTTTAGAGACAAAAGACAAAAGCAGACTAGCAAAAAAATTAAAGATGTTTAAAGGCGATTTATAGTTGCCCCCTCGAAATAGCGAAATCATTTTCTTAAAGAGTCCCAGACGAATTAAATATTTTATGGAAAAAATGTCACCAAAGTTAAAAATAAGTGAATTTTTTTTTTTAACAAAGCAAAGAGAATAGACTAGAGCTCTTGGTATTCGACTAATCGACTAACCGAATTAATCGAATAGGGCATTATTCAAATAGAAATAGAAATATTCGGTTTGCACTATCGACTATTCGATTAACCGCTAATTTTCGACTATTCGGTTAACCTTTCGTTGTCGACTATTCGAATAGTGAAAGTTCATTAAATTTCTATGTTTATTGAAAAATGTGAAACTCATGAAAATTGCAAACAATTGACATTTTCACAAATAAAAACAAACAAAAATCAAAGGCTGCTTGGACAAACAATTTTCATTTATTCAAATGCTCCTAGCGGAGCAACTATTCGAATAGTCGCATCTGAACAACTATTCGAATAGTCGTAACATTGCTACTAATCGAATAGTACTAACCGGTTAATATTCGTATGAACAGTTACAAACCGGTTTTCAGGATAATCGAATAATTTTAAGAGCCCAAGTACAGACACTATCAAATTTGTCGCATTTGTCGATAAATGTTGATAAAACAGTTTCATGTTCTCACTGTGTGGTAAAGCAGTTTATCGACGGAATCAATGATTACATGAATATTTTCCTATCGAAATTGAATTCGCTGCGGATTCAATGATTACGCCCAATGTGATTATCATAATTAAAATTGTGTACAACAATATTCGTGAGAGCTTCCTCTTTTTACTATCACCTTAAAGAAATATATGTGTTTTATTTCTTCTTGAAATCCGTTAACCGGACAAAACAAGGTGATAGGCGTCGTACGGAATCTAATCCGCTCTAATTATTGAGAATGTTTCCTCATGTTTGGTATAGTATAAGTTCAATGAGTATGACACGTTTCGCTGAGATTAAGAATTATAAGATCTCCCGACAGATGATCTTTCTTTGATATGTTGTTATAAGGAAAGTTACGGTTATGTTCAAAAATTGATACCAAAATGACATGGCAGACTGGCTAATAAGCTCATTAGATAGATTTAACTTTCATTTGATACGTGACAGAAGTGAGGAGATATTCGCTGAGACTGAATCCCATTTTCAAAAAGAAGACAAATCGGGTTATAAAAGTTGTAATATCGCTACAATAGATGTATCGATAATATGTAGCAAAGATGGTACAAAGATAGTATGAACAACATTGGAATGACTAGTCTATATGCTATATAAATTATCTGAATTATCATACCTTCCATCAAATTTCATGTTTCTATTATTTGTTCTAACAAAGTCTTTGCAATGTGCGATACTTTAAAAATGACATTATCTGAGTTTATTTGGATTTTCATTGAATTTTCAGTACTTTGTGCAAGATGTTGGAATATTAAATGTTGTTAAATATATCTGTATTGAGTGGTCATTCTAATTAATCTTGTGATGCTCATACATTGAAGCGTTCATCCCAGCTGATGAAAATTTTCACACATTCTCAATATCATTTCGAACTCCAATGCCCGCTGATTTTATTTTTTTTTTTCTAGTACCACACTGCATATTAACAATAAAAGTTTTCTAAATTTATGAAAGCGTCAATCACCAAAGTACCTACCGGCCGCCATGACGCACACAAATGTTGCACTTGCTTTAACCTTAAACAAAATGCAAAGTCATGGAAAAGTTTCCAACAAAAAAAAAGGCGTTTTGGCCTATTGCAATTTATGTAATCGCTGACCGATTGAACTCTCATATTCGAGTGCGAGCTGACAAATAATCATCAATCATTATTACAAAGTTTACACAAAGCAATTTTTGCCGAGCATATTTCATAAAGCCAGCGCTCGCACACATACATACGTACATACATACATATATGAATGCATGGAAAAGTGTGGCGTGTAGCCCTGATTCAACGCAACCAACAATAGCCATCAATTGTGGCAGCAATTAAAAGCAATCGCAGTTGCCGACACTAACATAGAGTGTACGGCTTGCTGTTTGGATTCTTCGTTGCTAATATCAACCAATCAATGTTGCTGCCGCTGCTGCTGCGGCTACTGTTGGTGATGTTGATGTTGCTGCCTCCACCACAAGTACCACTTTCGGCCACTCCGCTTAATGACCAAAGTCCGGGCAACAGCATTAATAAATGTAGATAGTTACTGTCGTATTGAAGTCATAAAAAGTGCCGTAAATAAGAACGGTAGAGGCCAGCAGCTGCCCTGTGTTGGCATAAGTGTACATATGTTGTTGTTGTTGTTGCACAGGAAAAGACAATTGACTATGCAAACACGGAAAGCCTTCGACATGCGTTCTCCGAATTTCTAGCTAAGCTCATGCTTGTTATTAGACATTTGTGGCTGTGTGCCTTTCCAAAGATAAAATTAGTAAGCAGTCCAGTTGCAGGCTCTTTATGACTTCAGTTGCCAAATTAAGGTTTCTGGCGCACCGTAAATGCTCACAAAATGCTAAGGAAAAGCTACACGCTTGGCAAAAATCAACACTAATTGTTTGATGGTGAGCTTGCGCATGTAATTCCGCTTTAATTTCCTCGCATATGCACATATGTATATATGTAAGAGCATGAATGAAAGCAGAATTGGTGAAATTTGAAGAACTGTGAGCATACATATGTATGTATGTACACAATGAACATACTTGTTCATTACCAATTCACTTAGCCTTGCAACACTTATTGGCAGTAAGAATTCGAATGGCAATTCTGCATATGTCAGCTAACATATCTGCTACCATGTATCTATCGACTATGTAGGCACACTTTACATTTACAGCCTGCTGTCATTGAAATTTTCGAAAATCTTACAGAAGTGAAAAATATTGACCCTGATGAGCACACATGATGAGAGACAGTGAATTTGCTTTTGGATAGTAGGTGTATATGGTAACATGATGAACATTGGTCTCATTTCGGTACGATTGTATATCATAATTAGATTCACACTAGACAGCTGAAAGCTTCCAATATAATTTCTACAGTTCTTCTTCTTCTTCTTGACTGAGTCCACAACAGCGCGCCACGCATCTCTCCTTTTGGCAGTTTGGCGCCAATTGGTAATACCAAGTGAAGCCAGGTCCTTCTCCACCTGGTCCTTCCATCGGAGTGGAGGCCTCCCTCTTCATCGGCTTCCACCAGCGGGTACTGCATCGAACACTTTGAGAGCTGGAGCACTTTCGTCCATTTGAACAACATACCTAGCCAGCGTAGCCGCTGTCATTTTATTCGCTGGACTATGTCTATGTCGTCGAATAACACATACAACTCATCATTCCATCTTCTGCTGTATTCGCGGTTGCCAACGTTTAAGGGACCATAAGTCTTCCGCAAAACCTTACTCTCGAAAACTCCTAGTGCCGTCTCATCTGATGTTGACATCGTCCACGCTTCTGCACCATAAAGCAGGACGGGATTGATGAGGGACTTGTAGAGTTTAATTTTTGTTCGTCGAGAGAGGACTTGACTTTTCAATTGCCTACTCATACGGGAGTATCACAAAATACTGTTATTTCTGTAAAATTTAACTTCTTTCTAAACTTAAAATAATAAATGAGTGAGATCTCAGAAGTTCCATACGAGTATTCAACAGTCCACTAGTTCTAGAAAAAATAATTATGTATATGCCAACGAACAGACAATGGAGAATTACTACTATTGCTACGTCACGAGATAAAGACGAAAAGATTATGAAAACTCCCACTTGATTTGAGCACAATCGCAGCTATTCACACATTGTTATAAATTGACTTGAAATAAATTTGAAAATTTATCTTACTATGGCCACACTTGACCAGCTAGACCTCACATACTTTTTTGTACTGTAATTGCTTTTTTTGTTTAGTCAATAGTTTTCTCGCTCGAAAAATGCATTTTTGTCACCCGCCATATTTTATATTACTTGGCAAACGAACCAAAGCAGCCACTAACAGATAGATAGTAGTTTATTGCAACTGCGAGTAAAAAATCAAATAAAAGTAGAAATGCTAGCGCAGAAAAAGGCAGCAAAATTAGCAATGGGTAATAAAAATGAAAATCACATTAAATTGCCTTAAGCGCCCACAAAATGCGCTGAACTACTTGGCCATCTGCCCAATTACGAGTAAGCATGCTAAGAATGGCGTGGAGAGCAAGCGTCGAACAATTATTCTCAAGGCGGGAAATGGCAATTTCGCCATGGCAAGGTTGAGGTTTGAAGAAAAAGTCGATGGCAGTGGTGGTGCAAGAAGAATAGGAAGAGTCAGCTTATGAAAGTCAAACAACATAAGACGGAAAGAAGTCGTAAAAATATCGACAGCAATTACAAGCACTTGTTTGTTTGTATCAAGAGCTTTGAAAACAAAAACAATTTCGACATATTATTGGGGATATGAAAAAAATAAGCGACGAGTTCAGAAACACACGAAGATTCATCTACTGAATTGTACACAGCACTAACAATATCAAAATCAATCAAAACAATCACAATTTTTCTTTGAGTTGTGTAAAGATTATTTCGTGGAGATCGTCTAGGTCATGCCTTCATAGTGATTGGGACTTAATTATTCTTGTATATACATTTCACTGTATTTTCCATTAAACTTTCCTATTTTTGTTTCCTTATTTACAATCCGTAAAACTCTTCGTTTGAATATTTTTTGTTGAATACCTCGAAAGAAATATTATCCGAGTTGTGTCTTCTTTTGCTACTTGTTTACAAAATAACTCAGATATTTATAAAAACTGTTATTCAGATGTCATTCTTAAGGGTCACACAACAAAGGATGCGACGCTTATTATGAAGATTCTACACTGCAGTTGTTTTGTAAACGAGGACTTAATACTTTGGAAAGTTATAACAATTTCGAATAATATCTTGACTTTTATATAGCTATAGAAATATATAATATTTTTGGTTCGGTCCTATGCACGATGAAAATGGAACTCCCGAAAAATCTATTCTCTCATACATGAAAACTCTGTCTACTCTAGAGAAAAGAAAAAGAGAGAGAGAGTGAAAGGAAGAGCTGTACGGAAATTTTTAATATTAACAGCATGAGAGTTAGACTCTATGTATAACTCAATTTATCAACCCATCTGCTTAATATTAATCCATTGAATTACATTTATATACAAATATAAATCTGATATATATCTCGAATTCCCATCAGCAATAAATCTTCGCCTCACTGCTGTAATTGGGAGTAGTATTTAAAAAGCAATATTTTTAAAAGTCAAATGAACATTGCGCGCTGATTGACAGCCGAATGACATCGATGGCAACAATGTCAGTCGCAACAAAATTGTTGGCAGCGGTTTAACGCCAACGCACAACAAGCTGACATTCTGCCAACAGCATTGACATTCTTCAAATATGCACTCACTCAATATGCTGGCACATACAACATGTAAGTGTATAAGCATATATGTATATAAAGACGTAAATATATATATTTATACAACAAGTATACATATACATTTGGCAGACAGATAGTGAAAGGACATACTGGTAATTTGCTGATGTTGCAACAGTTGCATGAGTGCCGCACTCGTTGCTTGTTCGCAAGTTCACTTCTCTTATTTTTCGCGTTATATAAGCAAGCAAGTGTGTGTGCGTGTATTGGTAGATACTTAGTTGTATATCCTTTTCGTTATTCCGTATTTCCGTTCAGCGGAGAAATTCCTGTTACTGCGCGTCCGTTCGACGGCGCTTCCTTTGTCGTCGGCGTGCTTGTCATGCTGCCGTCATGAATTCATCGAATTCTTCTGCTTCTTCTTGTTTGCAGTGCATTTGCATTTTTACATTTTTGCCCTCTTGACATGTTTGCCGCACATTGGCGCTAAGCGCATCAGCGGCTAACAAAAGCAAACACACATACATATGTTATATGAATACATACATCCATATATATTACGACGTAAGCAACGCATATGTAAATCTATTTGTACGTATGTATGTGTGCTTTTGACTATCTCTATTGGATTTGTATGCACAGCTGCTGCACTGTAAGTCCTTACTGTCCACGGCTGGTATACTTGTTTCATACTCACTATTACAGCTAGTTCTATGCTTGTTTGCTTTTCACTTAAGCCGCCGTTCCGCTTTACCCGTCCTTAGTGCGCTCACATAAATTTTTATGCTAATTTCTTTGTTACTCTCTCGCTGTCATTGTCGCATATTTAGCTTTTATTGTTGTTGTTATCGGTTGCAACTCAACTACATACATAAGTGCAATTCAAAGATTGTATAATTCGGTCGCAGCATGGCAGCATTTGCCATCCTCCTTGTGGAAAATAAAAATCAAACTATTGGCAGCGCAAATTTGATTAGCATTTTTTACATGGTTGAGTGGCAGCTGCAAGGGTTACCGAAGAACATGGCAAGCAGCAATTGGCTTTTGCATTTATGCACTTACACAAGATTTTTATACACTGTGCTGATTGTGCGATTTTTACATATTTTTAAAGAAGAAAGTAAATAAACATTTTTTTCCTAAAAGAAAAATGTGAAATTGAAAGCTAATTAAAATAGATTTTGCACTTTCGCTCGGTTGTAATCTACATATACATGGAAATGTTTAACATTATTACTTAGTACTTGAACTAATTATAGAAGAAGCACACTTTGAGCTATTTCTCAATAGCATATACAGCGTTCTCAGAATTACACTCAGTACGCTCTTTGAAATTTTTTAATCAATTTTTGAATGAATACTGAATTTTTTCGAAAATGTTTAATATATTATATATTTTAAACGGGTGGCAACTCTATTTAAAAATGTGGCTAATTATAATATTTCTCGGATTGTCACAATGAACATTTCCATTTAATGTAGCAACTCTATTCCTAATTTCTTTAATAGTTTTGTACTATTTTCGCTTATCCGAGAATTGTCGTAATAAATCCCAAGATGATGACGCATTCGCGTCCCTGTTGAAAGTCATTTGAAGTTGTAGATAGTTTCATCTACTTGGGAACCAGCATTAACAACACCAACAATGTCAGCCTCGAAATCCAACGCAGAATAACTCTTGTCAACAGGTGCTACTTTGGACTCAGTAGGCAATAGAAAAGTAAAGTCCTCTCTCGACGAACCAAAATCAAACTTTATAAGTCACTTATTATTCCCGTCCTGACGTATGGGGCTGAAGTTTGAACGATGACAACATCCGATGAGACGACTCTTGCGGTTTTCGAGAGAATGGTTCTGGGCAATATTTATGGTCCTCTTAACATTGGCAACGGCGAATACCGCAGACGACATTGATATAGTTCAGCGAATGAAAAGACAGCGGCTACGCTGGCTAGGTCATATTGTACGAATGGGTGAAAACACTCCAGCTCTGAAAGTGTTCGATGCAGTACCCACTAGAGGAAGCAGCGGTCATAAAACATCTCTAGATAGTTTTGGAGAATATTTCTCGAAAACTCCTGAACCAACCAAAGTTCTTTTCCAAAATCTTCACTAGTGCTTACTTTATATATTGTAAAGTACACGATTCAGGTCGAATTCTAAGTTCTGGTATGTGGGTAGGCGTAGTTGTGATCCGATTTGGACTATTTTCACAACATATCATTGGGAAGCTGGGAAGATGGTATAAACCGAATTTCATTCAAATTGGTCGAGTAGTTCCTGAGATATGGTTTTTGACCAATATGTGGGCGGAACCACGCCCATTTAAAATTTTGTATACAATTTTGAGTGCAGCTCTTCTGTACCATTACGCTCATTTTCGAACTTAACCTTCTTATGGTGCCAAGAAATACGACTTCCAAGTTTCATCAAGATATCTCAATTTTTACTCAAGTTACAGCTTGCACGGACGGACGGACAACAGACATCCGAATTTGAACTTTACTCGTCACCCTGATAATCTCGATATATATAACTCTATATCTAATTCGTTTTTATCTTTCTAGCTTCCCAACGATATGTTTAACCGTTATGTGAATGAAACTATAATACTCTCTTAGCAACTTTTGTTGCGAGAGTATAAAAATATTATGATTTCAAATCCGTTTGGCTGTCTGTAAAAATTATATGTTTCTCGTCGTAAGCACCCTCTTTGGCAACAAGAGGAGGCTTTTTTATTGCAGTAATCTCTGCTTGAAATACGTTGGTAGCGGAAGGCGATTCTGATATCTTATATTTCTGAAAGGCACGACCTACCACTCGTTGATCTAAATTAGATCCGAGAACTTGGACGAACATTTTTTTCACAATTATTAAATTTGGTTTTCGTGAAGACCTGCCAAAAAACAATTTAATTCTAGTTTAAAGACTGTTCCCTGATTTTCACTTCAGATTAACCTGTTAAGAATTATGTTTGGCAACGCGGAAACACATAGTCCTCGAGCGCTCAACAGAAGTCACGTCACAACCCAAGAGGTATTCTATGGGATTACGGAGGTTGTGGAAACAAACGGAAAACTTGATATCCGTTGTCAACATATCTGTTAAAGCTGTATAAAGCTATTCAAAATATCTGTATAATATTTTGATTGTTTATTCGATTCGACACTCGCCAAGAACTCGCATATAGAGTACATCTCAAAGTTTCCAACAATTGCAGGAAAATTACTTAAATTAACCCTTTAATAGAAAATATGTAATTTTTGTATACTCGTAATGTAAATATTTAAATGAAAAGCCTCAAACGGTTTTATTATAGCGACAACATGTGCTGCCAAGAGCTATACGCATAATGTTTCCCTTATTCCAACCACAATGGCATTCAGCAGCTCATAGAACGCAGCTGTTCTACATAACAAATTACAATATGTGCAATGTGGTTTTTGTAGATATTTATATATTATATACTATACGACATATTCAAATATACATAGAAATTTTATGATAGGATTGTATATTTGTTTCGGAGCAGGCGAACAAAAATTTTCTGCTGACAATGTCAAACAGAGGATCAAGTATAGAGGCTTTGTTTTAATTTTACAAAAACTTGGGAATCCATTCTAAATTCGATATGGATTTGTAAAGGTATTAAAAAGTTCCAGAGGTTCGGAAGTTCAATAATGTCGGTTTTGTTTACTCGTGTTTTTTGTAGATCATTGGAAAATTACAGCATATAAGGAACCGACAATTCCAATATTGAAACATTTAGTAATCTCGAGCGGCAGGTTTACAGTTCAATTAAATACCTAAAATTATCCAATAATTCCTATTTTTACATTTTTCCAGGTGGCCATTAGTAATGCAAGCGGCAGCGTAAAAACTTTTATGTCCATGTATGTGATAGTGGAATTATTATAAGTGGTTTCCGTTGACTACGCGCCAATCGAAAGTGAAGCAAAAACCGAGTGTTCTATCAATAATCTCTCACTCATCACTGGCACAGGCTGCGTTTTATTGATGCGCCGTCGTGTTAATGTCATTTTAATGGCGTAAATTTAATTGACCACTTTAAACTCTTTTTTCATTTAGTTAAATATTTACCGTAAAATGAAAATTTTCCTGCGTTTATTGTGTGTAAGCTTTTAATTTGAACCACAACACTCGACAATTCAATTAATTTTATAATGAGTTTGTATAATAAGAATTATTTTTTAAGAACATTAACACTTGGGACTTTCATTGCATTTAAACACCAATTAAATTATTTTATATTTTATAAATAAAGTTTTCAAGCATATTAGGACATAGATTTTATGGTATGGCAGACTTAATTTAACATTTCTAATGGTTCCAAAAAGGTAAAAAAAACAAATAATAACAATATTTTTCACTGTTCCAAAAGAATTACGAAACCACACCAAAAACAATCCTGAAACAACTGAAAAAATATGTTCGAAAACAGTACCGAAACAATTTCCAATATCGAACTAGAGCGACGTTCATATTTGTTAATTTTTCTAATTTTGAAAAGAGTTTTCATTTCATTGTCTATAAAATAGAAGATAATATGAATTGGTAAACTCATACACAAGTAAATAAGGATTCAATTATATATATTTATATATAGATGAGATTGATTTAAAAAACTAAAGAGTCGGCGAGCATTCTACAAATATATCATGTTTTTATAGATTTAATAGAAATTATAGAAATGAATAAAAAGAATTAAAAGAATTAAAAGTGTTTTCAACAAGTAAGGAAAGGCTTATTTCACGTGCAACAGAACATTTTATACTCTCGCAATTTATTTATGTAATTTTCTTTAACACACAATTCGACCCATCGGCATAAAGCCCACAAGAATAACGAAAATCATCGTATTGCAGTAGTTTTCCTATATAACGAATATTCGATTTAACGAAAACCGCTCATGACTAACAAGTAAATTGTTTACATTGAGTACCTTAAATAACGAACATCGGGATTTTGTATGTACTCGGTTTAACGAACAACATGAAGAAGATCCATATAAAATGATTTAAAAATCAAATAATATAGTGGTAAAAACAGTCCAAACAAGAACTTAAAAAAATTCAAAAGAGATGTCCATATTGACAAAAATAGTACGAGAAAAATATTGAATTTGATTAAAAAGCTTAAAATTATTGATCAGCACCAAGAAGTCGGAATTGTGTAAAAAAATTAATTTAAAAGTTTTTACCGTTTCGTCTACATTAAAAATAAGGTAAACCTTTCGAAAAATATGAGCTACTGCTAACCCGTAATGGTGAATTCGCAGAATTGGCCCATTTTGGAATAATTTACCTGATGAAATGTATGTATACTCTGCAGAGTGCCAGGGAGAAAATTATCAAGGAAGGAGTGGGTGTCCTTTTACGTTTTGAAAAAGATATTGATTGAACTTCAGGAAGGAGCTATCAAATATAATTTTTGTATTCCAACGGTTAATCCAGCTTTTAAATTGCTATAGAAATTTACGAGTATTACTTATACAAAAATATTTTGATCTCGTATAATGTGAATTTGTTTTCTAAGCACATTACTTCTTTTAGGGCAACATTTGAATTGTTCTGTTATGGTTATTCTTTTTTGAGCAAATAATTTAATAAAACAATTTATTAAATTGCAATTTACGGATATTTAACTAACATTTATATTTATTGAAAAACGTACCTCTAAGTGAGTACTTTAATTAAAGAAAAATTCGATGTAACGAACAGACCTGACAATTAATGTGTTCGTTATTTCAGAAAACTACTGTATATGAGGGCTGAGATAGTTCCTGAACCGATTTCACTATTTCTAAGACTATGCGCTCACTTAATTTATCTCACATATAATATTAACCGATGTATGCGGAATAAAGGCCACCCAGAGAAGTTATGACCCGATTTTAATAACTTTTGGTACAGAGACACACTATTAGAAAAAAATATTTCCTCTGAATTAAATTAAAATAACTGAGAGATTACCGATATTTTTGATGAAGAATTACCCTTAGGCATTGAGTTCTTCAACTCCGATTTTCGACAATTGTTTTCTCAAGTGAAGCCACAGATGTTATGCGGTATTTGTGTAAAGTTTTATTACGCTATCTTCAACGGTTCCTTATGTGTACATTATAAAGTGAAGGCATTAGATGGAATTAAAGTTGAGTTATGAGCTGTATCTAATTCCTTCAGCTTTATGACTTACAAACAACCGTTATGTGAACAAAGCTATAATACTCTTCACAACTTTGTTGCGAGAGTATAAAATAAGTGGCAGCGTTCGAACTCTTCTGTACTATGCGAATGTGTCAGCTAACAAAGTAAATATATTTAAATTTAAGTTTGCAATTAACCGTTCTTAAGTTATTGCATGACCAAAGCAAATAAGGATCCAATTTTGTTTACATACATACAGATATATGAGTATATACAGGTATATATATCTAAACAGTAGTCGTGTTTAGATTTCATAAATTGCTGTTTAAACATTTTCATTACAAAAGAGTTTCGCCTATCTCACGAAAAATTTATTACATATATATCCCCGCGCATTTTCAATGATTTCATTCGAACTTCATTCTTTTTCATTTTTTTGTTTTGTTTATTACAATGAAAATAGCACCATCTGCATAGCATGGATACGTGCATTAAAGTTTAATAGCTGTCTAATGCAGCGGACAAATGTCAAATATTCGCACAAGAACCAAATGAATGAAGAATAAATCGAGACAGTCATCAAGATATA
The DNA here is from genome assembly GCF_028554725.1 of Zeugodacus cucurbitae. Lineage (NCBI taxonomy): Eukaryota > Metazoa > Arthropoda > Insecta > Diptera > Tephritidae > Zeugodacus > Zeugodacus cucurbitae. The sequence goes on from NC_071670.1 coordinate 32,965,979, forward strand.
TGTTTATAGGAAATAAAATTTACAGCCAAAACACAGATGTTAAGCAATAATAAAACAAAAATTGCAGATTTTCGATTGAGGAGACTGAGATGTTGTAAGGGGACAACAGGGACTGTAAAACGAAGAGATCAGTGCAAAGCAAACCCAGACTAAACGATTTCTAAGTGATTGGTGTAGATAGAGTGGTATCAAAATAAGAACAACACCTCAAATTGTTGTTGTGGAGATTCAGCGATATTAAATTAACAGGTAAATCCGAAATGACTGTGTAAAATAATAAATAACAGCAGCCTAAGCAACACTGCCAGTGGCAACACCTTTGCCAAATGACGCTGACATTTGTGTCAAATCTCCTACAGTAATTTCGCCGCAGCAGTTTGACCGAAAAAAATATATTATTTTATTGTTTTTACTAATAACTGTGCTTACGTACAGTAGAAACGTGCACAAAAATACAGTTATATAAATTGACAAATGAAGCAATGACGTCGAGTGTTTATTGTGAGTACCGTCTGTCAGCTGCGGGCAATAGACACATAAACGCGTCCATATCCGTTTCATAAAGCCAGAGTTTTATTGGCAAATACGCACAACCTTATATGGCTGTGTGCATGTGTGTGTGTGTGCTGAGTATTACACACACGTTTTTGCTTATTGTGACCTGAAGCAGACACAAATCACAGCTGGGGCACAAATTCCATTAGCTCAACACAAGGACGGCGTGTGACTTATATGTAATTTTGCGACATAAAGACATAAAGACACACATATACATACACATTGAGATATATAAATATAGTCACATACATATATCGAGTTGTATTTGTAATGAAGGAGCGCCAGCAAATTAGACCGATGATGTGGCAACACTGGCAAGGTGGCGACATTGAACTGGGAGTGCCTTTGGCACTAGCAATATGCAGCTGGCCATCACAAGCGACGTCAGCGCTGATGATGCCTGGCCCAAGACGCCAACAACGAACGCCCAAAATACCCACACACACACATGCACACCAGCAAACACATATCTCGATTTGAGTGAAGTGAAGAGTTCAGCCGGGCAGCAGGAGGCTGAAGGCTGAAGGCGCAACATGTCATTCACGACAGCGCCATTTAAGTGTGTGAGCGCGCCTGGCGTCTGACGACAGACGACAGATGGCCGAAAGGCAGCAGCCGTCACACACGCACAAGCGGTGAGTGAGTGAGTGAGGCGTAAAAAAGAACTGTATTGAATTGCTTCAGTGAACCGAATTGTAGTCAAAGTGTGTGAGGTGCGCCGGATGGAACTGTGTAACGGTTATGGAAATTAATACGCATGGGGAGCGCAAAGTAGTCTTTTGGTTGGACACAGGAATGTTACTTGCGCTGGCTGTGTATTTGAAAGATTGTCAGTGCATTTGTCAAACTGTCAACATTAAATACACACTCACACACACAAGCACTTATGAACAGTAGGGCACTTTCGAGTGCCGCAATGAACATTTGAACATTTCGAGCATTAAATTTATATATACATATACGCACTCCTTCACTCAGCCACTCACTCAGTGTATGTCACGTAATCACTTAGGCGACCACGCTGCCTGTCGGTTCGTCATTTATGCAGTTTGTGATATTTGCCGTCGTAATTCATTGTCCGTCATTGTCTTTGGCCATTCGCAATCGAATGTCGTCAGGCACAGCCACTACGAGACTTATGTCTTACAAGTACAAGTGTATTGCGACAGAGTATAAGCGCATGCCGGGGCGTATACGCAACCTATATAAAATTAGTTCATTTGCACTGCACAGACCGAGCACGTCTAACACAGTTGGCGTCTGCATGATTTCAAGCGCAGATACTAAATATTACATTATTGCCAAATCCAAAATGAAGTAGCCTTACTGGAGCTGCTGATATATTTACTTAGTACATATTATATTTACAAATATATGTACATATATAGACATGGTAAAGCTTTGCGACATTTGGTATGCTCAAATTTCGCTTCGATTTGAATCAAGTTAATTAACAACATTTAAAGATCTGCAATTATTTACTAAGCATAAATTAAACATAGCAATTTCCTATTAAGCCTCAGTTTGAGAGAGTTTGTAATGCAATGGCACAACATCTTCTATATGTAATTGAATATAATATTTTAATATACTTGAAGAGTTTGCTTCACATTTTCTTATTATCAGTTCAAACACTCGACATTAATATATTCATACGCAAATAGTTTTGGACTTGAATTACTATTACATTAGTTGTTCTGTATGCAACTAAAGTCATTTTGTTAGCATATGGCCCTAAAATAGGTTAGGCTCAACGCTTAACTAATTTGCAAACTGGAGTTTTTATGCATGCTGGCTGTCGAAATGAACAATTTGTAATTACAAGCAAATACAAAACGTTATTAAAACTGAAATTTAGGCTGAATACTCGAAGTATAAAAGGCATTCTTTTATTCAAGAAGTTGTAAAATATATTAAGAAATTCGAGTTGACCATCTTAGTCAAATTTAGAAATTAGAAACTAAAACAAGTAAAACAAGGCTAAGTTCATCTGCAACCGAACATTTTATACTCTCGCAATTTATTGAAGAAATTTGATAAAGATAATACACAAATTTACCCATAAATTCGGGAAAAAGTTTAATAGAATAACGAAAATCGTAATATATAGTATATGAGGGCTGAGGTAATTCCTGACCTGAATTCATTCATTTTCACCAGCAAGGTACACTATATCCGTAACACTCACTTAAAATTGCTAAGATATCTCACATATTAACCAATACATAACGGGTGATTTTTTTGAGGTTAGGATTTTCATGCATTAGTATTTGACAGATCACGTGGGATTTCAGACATGGTGTCAAAGAGAAAGATGCTCAGTATGCTTTGACATTTCATCATGAATAGACTTACTAACGAGCAACGCTTGCAAATCATTGAATTTTATTACCAAAATCAGTGTTCGGTTCGAAATGTGTTTCGCGCTTTACGTCCGATTTATGGTCTACATTTTACGCAAAGATCTTGGTGTAAAACCGTATAAAATACAGCTCGTGCAAGAACTGAAGCCGAACGATCTGCCACAACGTCGAATTTTCAGTGAATGGGCCCTAGAAAAGTTGGCAGAAAATCCGCTTTTTTATCGACAAATTTTGTTCAGCGATGAGGCTCATTTCTGGTTGAATGGCTACGTAAATAAGCAAAATTGCCGCATTTGGGGTGAAGAGCAACCAGAAGCCGTTCAAGAACTGCCCATGCATCCCGAAAAATGCACTGTTTGGTGTGGTTTGTACGCTGGTGGAATCATTGGACCGTATTTTTTCAAAGATGCTGTTGGACGCAACGTTACGGTGAATGGCGATCGCTATCGTTCGATGCTAACAAACTTTTTGTTGCCAAAAATGGAAGAACTGAACTTGGTTGACATGTGGTTTCAACAAGATGGCGCTACATGCCACACAGCTCGCGATTCTATGGCCATTTTGAGGGAAAACTTCGGAGAACAATTCATCTCAAGAAATGGACCCGTAAGTTGGCCACCAAGATCATGCGATTTAACGCCTTTAGACTATTTTTTGTGGGGCTACGTCAAGTCTAAAGTCTACAGAAATAAGCCAGCAACTATTCCAGCTTTGGAAGACAACATTTCCGAAGAAATTCGGGCTATTCCGGCCGAAATGCTCGAAAAAGTTGCCCAAAATTGGACTTTCCGAATGGACCACCTAAGACGCAGCCGCGGTCAACATTTAAATGAAATTATCTTCAAAAAGTAAATGTCATGAACCAATCTAACGTTTCAAATAAAGAACCGATGAGATTTTGCAAATTTTATGCGTTTTTTTTTTTTTTAAAGTTATCAAGCTCTTAAAAAATCACCCTTTATATGCAGACTAAAGCCCACCGTATTTTTGAAAAACCTATAATTAAGAATATGGGAGGTAGGAGATGTTATGAACCGATTTTGGAACAGAGACACACTATTAGAAGAAAACAATTTCCTCTGGGGCATTGAAAGGGAAGAAATCAGAAGAATTCAAAATTGAGTTATATAGGAAGTTGGTGTGCTGTGAACCGATTTCACCCATTTTTCATCCGTGTTGTCAGTGTCCGTGGTGTCAAGAAAATATTATATACTGAATTTAATTGAAATCGGTCGAGTAGTTCCTGAGATATGGTTTTAGACTCACAAGTGAGCGACGCCACGCCCATTTTCCATTTTGAAAAAACTGAAATCTGAGTGCAGCTTCAATCTGCCATTCCTTATGTAAAATTTAGTGTTTCTGACGTTTTTCGTTAGTGAGGTAACCCACTTTTAGTAATTTTCAACCTAACCTTTGTATGGGAGATGGGCGTGGTTATTATCCGATTTCTTTCATTTTTGGACTATATAAGGAAATTGCTAAAAGAAACGACTGCAGAAAGTTTAGTTTATACTGTTTTTTTGGTTTGCGAGATGTATACAAAAAACCAATTTGGAGGCGGGGCCACGACCACTTAAAAAAAATTACATCAACATGTTTCGAAGGGTGAAATCGGTCCACTACCACCCCCACAAATTGGCGAAAACCGAAAACCAGGGACCGTAACTCTTATGACTTTTATCAAAAAAATCAAAAAATAAGAGTTATTTTTGATTTTTATATATTTATGTAGATCAAAAATAAAAATTATTATAAAAATTATTTTTGATTTATATTTTTTTAGATCAAAAATAAAAGATTTAGATCAAAAATTTTTTTATTTTTATATATTTAGATCAAAAATAAAAGTTATTTTTGATTTTTATTTTTTTAGATCAATAATAAAAATCAATACAAAATTTGTATTTATTTATTTATGCCGTATGTATTACAATATGCTGCATCATTCCATTTTTTATATAGGAATATATGCGACTTATCCATTATCAAACGTCCAATAAACTCTTACGTAGATATATTCACGGTAGCAATGCTTTAATTAAAACAATATTCAGAAAAAGCAAATTTAGGCGTTGTGATAAAGAAGAATTTTCAGTTTCTTAAAATATAGAAAAATATGAAAATATCATGGATAATGTATCAGCTATAAAACGTGAATAGAGCGAAATAAAAAAATTCTAAAATTCTTAGCTTACGTAAGACTTAAAAAGTAATGGTTACTACTGCGAGAGGCTTATAAGTTTTGGCTGCCATTCAAGTCAGTGTTAAGAGGTTTTTTCAGAAACATATTATGTCACAAATTTTGAATTGATTTTTATTATTGATTTAAAAATATAAAAATCAAAAATAATTCTTATTTTTTGATCTAAAAAAATAAAAATCAAAAATTACTTTTATTTTTGATCTAAATATATAAAAATCAAAATTTAAAAATCATACAATATTTTGCATATAGTTCACCTAAAAATCATGATGGTGTAATCAAAACTTTTCTACGATGTTCCTTTATGTATGATTTTTTTTTTTATTAAAAATTGTAAAATAACTCTTATTTCCGGTCGCTGCCGAAAAAACATAAAGTGCCATAACTAAGCCATAAATAAAGCATAAATAAAATTTGGTATAAAGGACCGCATTAGGGAGGGACATAACCGGATGTAATTTTTTTGAAAACTGAACGTGGCCCCGGCCCTAATTTAATTTTTTTGTGAATATCTCGTAAACCAATAAACATTATATAGGTTAATCAAATTTTCTGCAGGCATTTCCCTTACGGATAGAAATTGATATAATCGGATAATGACCACGTCCACCTCCGCTAAAAAAGAGGTTTAAGAAATTGAAAACATAGTCAGTATTTAGGATAATATCATGAATGCTATCAGCTGAGCATTTGCGAATTTTCAGGATATAAGTAAATTTGAGTTCTTGTGAGCACCTTGTAATTTGTACTAGTTTGGGTTGTGAGTAATTTTATTGTGAGTACTGAGGATTAAGATTTTCTAACATAACATATGACATAAATATGACATAAAAATCCGAATTTAAGCGCTTAAATATGCTTTAAACATGCCGAAAATATGCCCTAAATATACAATTTCTTTTGCGATAGATATAGATAGATTTGCTTCCGCCGTTTTCCAATAGATGTCTCTAGGATCAAGCACTGGTCGATAAAATCGATTAAATCGTTTTGTATCGTTCTTGGACATTTGTATCAACATTAACCCAACAAAATATTTGTAGAGATCTGTTTGCATCCCAAACTTATTCTCAACTGAAAATGTCAATTTTTGAGTCAAATTTTCGACATTTGCACGGAATACGCATGCTGCCAGAAAGAATGGTCAAAAGTAGTAGCTAGCGACGGCCAATATTTTGAATAAAATTTTTGTAACCGTTTTATACAAAAAAAATTTACAAAAAACGGCGGAAGCAAAGTTGTAGACTTAATAATTCTACAAAAATTTGAGTAGTAAGTTGAATTTAAACAAAATTTGTAAACTATCAAACCCAAACGACGCGACAAAAGACTGAAGTATATCAATATTGCAGTGGACAATAATATAATGTTTAAGATTTTCAACAAAAAATGATACACATATCGGTTGTTGTTGTTGTAATAATTATCCACCCCTGCCGGAACGAAAAGTATAAGTCTAGTTGTCATCGTGGTCATCTAACTGTAGGCCCAGGAAACGTGCTATTTCGATGGGGTCGGACCAAAGGGAAAAGGGTGTTAGATGAATTGGGTAGTTGGGAATGCAAAGGGTTGATTAGTACCATGCGTGGACTCATTGGATGCAGGACATGTATTCTATATGTCGGGGTTCAGTCTGTCTAAGTCTCCTCCTCCTCCTTTTCCTATGTGTAAGTCGGTAGGTATATTTCCATAAGTGGAAAACAATCTTTTTACATCTGAAGACGTGCAAGATAAACATTTTAAGTCGGTAATTTTGCTCGACGACAGTTTCTTCGCGAAATCGCCGCTTATTGTCGCATTGTAGAAACTGCATTATTTATTTCCAGTAAACCATTTGAAGACCAAATTATACTTTTCGAAGAAGAATTTTTTGAATGGAATTTAACTGCTTCTTCACATCCTCCACATTTCATATGCCTTCATTTAAGGATCAAATTGATATTTCTGAAGTTACTTTTTATAAAAGAAAGTCAGATATTAGAGCAGAACTGACAGCAAAGGTTTTAAACCTTTTAAATAGGTTTTAAACCTTAAAAACATGCAATATTTTTCCTACCAAATAAAAATGTCATGCGATTTTCTCCACAAAACTTATTTGAATTTTCCGACGGCTCGTTAAAGTCACAACCGAAGGGCTTCGCCAATTGTAAAAGGGATATTTCTCTGCATATGCTCCGGAAATTGTTTACGGCTCTCAAAAGCTCGCGCTCTCTCTGTCTCTCGCTCTCGCTCTCATATTCATACTTTCACTTATTACATACTCAGAGTGTGGGTTATGCCAAATATCCTTTTACGTTTCAGCACTGTGTGCGCGCGTGTGCCACTGATTTGCCACGAAAGCAACCACACGCAACAACAACAGCAACAGCTTTGAGTTACAGCTATTTATATTTATTTGTCGTATATTGTATATTTATGTGTTTGTGTATTGAAACATATACACAAAGCTACGTCTGCTTAAAATTGTTTTTGTTTTGTTGTTTTGCCACTTTAAAAGGCACTTGGTTTCGCAGAAGGACGCCGGTAGCGGCGCAGGCACAGCACAGCGTAGCGAAACGAAAACTTTTTATTTTCACTGCAGCAAAAACGAAAGAAAGATCTCAAATTCGTTGCTCTGGCTATAAATAATTTAGGCCCGAGTAACGCAGTCGTGTAACGCATTGACGGCTCATTAATGAGCAACAACAACAACAGTAATGCGCTTAATAAGCCCAGACGCCGGAGCAGTCCAAAGGCGAGCGCGCAGAAATTCGAGCGTATCAAGTGTGGCTAATTGAAAATGTTCGCTATGCGTCAGTGAATGCACGGCGCCAAACAGTCAACTAGCCGCGTCAACAGCTACACAAGGCAGTAGAAGAATTTAAACTGAAATACAACAACAAAAACATATTAAAACAGCCATGATAAATACAATTACATTCGAAAGCACAACAACATCGCAAAGAAAGTCGCCAGCGCTGGTGTTAAGCGCTTCATGCTAGCGCAGCAGACAGCCAAAGCAGTAAAGTAAAGTAACTAATTAATGATTATAGCCAAAGTTAACAAACTGCAACAATATGGCCCAAAACAATGCGGCATTACAAAATGGTGCCCAGCATCCGGGCAATATGCAGGCAGCGCTTACATATACCCCCACACTCACACACCGCTCCATGGCCAATTGGTCGTGTGTGTTTGCTTGCTGCATGTGAAGAGGAAAAAGTTTAATTGAAATTTAAACTTTTCTTTCGACCGCACAAAAAAAAGTTCCGAAATCTATTATGCGTTCCGGCGGCGAAGGTGTGGCAAGCGGGGGCAGGGCGACGACAACGGCAGTCAGCTGTTTGTAGTATATTAATTTTGTTTAAATTTTCCACAAGGCGACAAACACACACACACGCACTCAGGCATGTGCGTACATATGCGCGCCGCAGGATAAACTGGTTGCGGTTTTGTGTGTGTACATTTAACGGTATATAAGTAGTAAGCGTTAATGTAAGTGTGTTTACCTGTGGCATTTGTTTACAAACTGTGGCAAATATTTGCTTGCTTTGTTTTGGAAATTGGCCAAACAGTTTTACAACAGCTTGGCCGTGCTAAACAGCTTGCAGCTTGTGGCGCAAAAATAATAATTTATGTTAAAACAATGTCTATCTGTTGTCCATTGTTAACAGCACTTGTACATTTCAGTGGCGATTTGTGGTTGGAATGGCATACAATAGTCACGAAAAAAATTTTGCTTAAATCTGCCTAACAGCTACTGTGACTTGATAAATATCTGGCTTCACTGGAAGATAACTGACTTAATGCTAATTGAAGTAAGCTCACTTATTTTGTTGTGATATCCTCTATTGAGATATATAAGATATAAACGTATCAAAGAGGACATATATAATAAATAATCAATATAATATATTGAGCAAATAAAGCATTGACCATATCGGCAATTATAAATATAAGGAATATGAGATTTAAACCAAGTTATAGACCGAATCCATCCCTACAAGTATTATATATTGGGTGTATTGGAAATACGAGAGGGTTAATTGCGGTTCTATTCGCATTCAATTTCATTAAGGCTTTATTCGGTTAACCGATGTTTACAGTATAATGTAACTGAGCTCCTCACATCCAGTATCTGGAGGATGAAAAATGATGGTCCAATTTCGACCATTTTTAGCAGAAAGTGAAATAATATTCAGGAAGAATTATTCCCTTTTCAAAAGGGGATTTTTACATTTCTTTTTAACTAAGCATGCAGTCTTGTCCTTAGTGCTAATATATACAATTTCCTCACATAGATTATGATCTGACCGAGATAGTTTCCAAGCTTTAAATGTGGGAGTCCGTTTTAAAACAGGAACTTTACCCATAAAAATATAGCTTTGTTCATTTTATCACATAAAAGTATATTTACAAAATAATTATTTATACTGAGTATTAGCTTTTTCAAAACGCGATATTTAATTTTACACAGCCACTCTAAAACACAAAAGAGTAAGCTCCCAACTAAGTATCCACTGTTAGAACTTTCACTCAAATTTATTGTAATTGTATAGTGTATTTTTGGTTTTTACATTCGGTCAGTGATTTTCACCAGCTAATTTCGATTCGATTTCGATTTTAACGACTTTACTTAGTTTTACATCATGGATGGAAAAACCGTAGAAGATCTAAATAGTGGCGGAAGAACGGATATAACTGCAAAAAAACCACAACAATATTATGCACATACATATGTATATTTCAAAAGGGGATACTTGCAAAAAAATATACAACACATGGCGATATTATTAAAGTTTTGTGTCAAAAAGGAATATTATGTTTTTAAGAATTCTGTAGCTCTAAATAGCAAGGACCTATTTTTATCAAATTGTGTAGTTAAAGCAATGTAATGACGTTTTTCTATCACAAATACTATTTGCCAGTAGGTCTATGAATATTAGGTTGTCAAATATCTCCCATGCTCCTTATTCAATGCTTTATAAAAAGTATTACAGTGATCGGATTTAGTTCAAATATGCGCCGTTTCGTTCGATTTTCTGTTTGCATCTGGACGGTAACTTCATAATACCCCCCTCGTGGAAGCCCCCTCTTCATTTATGAAGAACTCGGACAGCCACTTTTCACAAGCCTGTTTTGAGTTCAAGCTTGCACTACCAAGGGCGTTCGACATGGACAGAAATAGGTGGTAATCACTTGTCGCTCCGAGCTCTTGTAGCTTTTGACGAGTCATCAACGAAGTGGGTGGTCTGGCGTTGTCCTGGTGGAACACTACACCCATCCTGTTGGCCAATTCTGGACGCTTCTGGTAGATCGCCTGCTTCAAGCGGTCCAGTTGTTCGCAGTAGATGGTATAATTAAACGTCTGGCAATATGGGAGCAGTTCATAGTAGATGATTCCCTTCCAATCCTACCAAACACAGCAAAACCTTCCTGGCCGTCATTCCCGGTTTGGCCACTGTTTGGGACGATTCACCGGCCTTCGACCACAACCGTTTTCGCTTGATATTGTCGTATGGGATCCATTTTTAGTCTCCAGTCACCATCCGCTTCAAAAATGGGTCGAGTTCGTTCCATTTCAACAGCATATCGCAGGCTCTGAATCGTCGAAACCATTCCTCCGCAGTTCGAAGTGATAGAGTACCCCCAAAACACCATTAATGTCACGGAACGTTTCTCTAGCGGATTTGCCTTTAAATAAGGAAATCTTTAAAATAGCGCAAAGTGAACTCCATGTTTACACGTCTATAGCTGTTGTTACATAGCGTCGTTATGTAGGTAGGTTATGTCAAGACCTTTCAAAGATGTATAGTATTGCCAGATACGAGCTCATTGCGATCCGATTTTGCACATTTTCAAACTGTTAAGCAAAATGGAAAGATAGTATTATATTCCGATATTTTTCAAATGGATACCGAGTTAGTTACCTTACAGTGCCTGCAAAGGAATTTTTTCTTGGATTTGCCTCCCCTTGATATCTTTAACAGTCAGCTATTAAATGATCAATGTATTATTAGATGTTTACTTAGAATATACAATACACCGGTTGATAAAGTGATCCTGACGGCCTTTGAATGAAGACTTTGTCGAGGTGTTGGATATTGGTAATCGAAAGGAAGAACCTATTATATATAGAATGCGGTTTTTGAATCTAAAATATATAAAAATTATTTTATATTCTATAACTATCAAAATCTTCCAATAAATAATTTTGATTTAACATTTCTGCCAACCACTCAAATTTATTTTATTAAACAACTGTTGCAAAATATATCACTGTAATGTATGTATGTATGTGATTGGCGTTGCAACCGTTTAGCCAGTTATAGCCGAATCGACGATAGTGCGCCACCTCTCTCTCTCCTTCGCAGTTCGGCGCCAGTTGGAGATCCCAAGTTTAACCAGGTCGCTCTCCACCTGGTCCCTCCAACGGAGTGGAGGCCTTCCCCTTCCTCGGCTTCCTCTGGCGGGTACTGCATCGAACACTTTCAGTGCTGGAGTGTTTTCGTCCATTCGGACAACATGACCTAGCCAGCGTAGCCGCTGTCTTTTTATTCGCTGAACTATGTCAATGTCGTCGTATAACTCGTACAGCTCATCGTTCCATCGTCTGCGGTATTCGCCGTTGCCAATGTTCTGAGGACCATAAATCTTGCGCAAAATTTTCCTCTCGAAAACTCCTAGTGTCGTCTCATCTGATGTTGACATCGTCCAAGCTTCTGCACCGTAGAGCAGGACGGGAATGATAAGCGACTTGTAGAGCTTGATTTTGGTTCGTCGAGAGAGGACTTTACTGTTCAATTGCCTACTCAGTCCAAAGTAGCACCTGTTGGCAAGAGTTATTCTGCGCTGGATTTCGAGGCTGACATTGTTCGTGTTGTTGATGCTGGTTCCCAGGTATACGAAATTATCTACGACCTCGAAGTTATGACTGTCAACAGTGACGTGGGAGCCAAGACGCGAATGCGCCGACTGTTTGCTTGATGACAGGAGATATTTCGTCTTGTCCTCATTCACCTCCAGACCCATTCGCTTCGCCTCCTTATCCATGCGGGAAAAAGCAGAACAAACGGCGCGGTTGTTGCTTCCGATGATATCAATATCATCGGCGTACGCCAGGAGCTGTACACTCTTGTAGAAGATTGTACCTTCTCGGTTTAGCTCTGCAGCTCTTATAATTTTTTCCAGCATTAGGTTAAAGAAGTCGCACGATAGTGAGTCACCTTGTCTGAAACCTCGTTTGGTATCGAACGGCTCGGAGAGGTCCTTCCCGATCCTGACGGAGCTTTTGGTGTTGCTCAACGTCAGCTTACATAGCCGTATTAGTTTTGCAGGGATACCAAATTCAGACATCGCGGCATAAAGGCAGCTCCTTTTCGTGCTAACGAAGGCAGCTTTAAAATCGATAAAAAGATGGTGAGTATCGATTCTTCTCTCTCGGGTCTTTTCCAAGATTTGGCGCATGGTGAATATCTGGTCCATTGTCGATTTTCCAGGTCTAAAGCCACACTGATAAGGTCCAATCAGTTTGTTGACGGTGGGCTTTAGTCTTTCACACAATACGCTCGACAGAACCTTATACGCGATGTTGAGGAGGCTTATCCCACGGTAATTGGCGCAGATTGTGGGATCTCCCTTTTTATGGATTGGGTAGAGCACACTGAGATTCCTATCGTCAGGCATGCTTTCTTCCGACCATATTCTGCAAAGAAGCTTATGCATGCACCTTATCAGTTCTTCGCCGCCGTATTTGAATAGCGTAATTGTAATTGTAATATATAACAGTTATTCAAAATAAATTCTTATGTCTGTGCATATTCGTGCAACTGTTTTTCTAGAACTCATATCTCCCTTCCGTAACTTAATTTAACAGCTTAAAACATTGTTAGAGACCAAAACCGAATTAATGCACATTAACTTTTAACTAAAATCGATTAATTTTTTTTAATAACTAACAATAATTATAAACCACTGATGAAGCTATCCCTTGCTTATTAATTATATAAATAAGTCAGCGTGCAAAATATCTAGCTCCTAAATGTATACTATAGTAGTAACTACTACTGTATACTCATTAATTACTGCATTTAAATTTAATTACTCATACGCCGCGTGTAACGACGTACTATTCGTATTCGTACATTTATTAAGACAAATGAAACCAATTATAACTGCAAGTCAGTGAAAATTACAGGAGCAACTCAAGTTACACCATACAACTATATATTAATAGAATACGAAAAAGGGCGTTATTTTCACTTTCAATAAGATAATCAACCGAGCCACGCTTACTAAATAATTATATACACACAGTGTGAGCAACGCGGAGCTCAAATTAAGTACAATATTAAATATTAAGAAAGATAGTATTCGTGCATATTTTGGGTGGTAACAAAGAGAAAGGACATAATAATAATAATACACGAACTTTAAATAATAGATTGCCAGGAAATTCTTTGGAGGCGGATTAACTGGTAGTCATCAAAACACACTTATTTCAACAAAAAAATAAATAAAGGAAATTGAAAATGGTTTGAGTTTTAAGTTGTTTGTGCCAATAAAGCTCACTGATATAATTATAAATAAACAGTTTATACCCTCAGGAAACATTTCTCGATATTATCCTCTGATTAATAATATTAGAAAATCACCTATATGTGCATTGAGAGATATTCGATATTGTTTTTTTTTTATTTTAAATTTAATTCATTATTTCTTTGACTTGTGGACAATGGATAATTTAAAAACCGCAATTCTCACGACACAAACGGAAAACAATGAAAGTCAGAACAATGAAGAACCCGTAAATGCCGCAAGCCAAGACTTAATGAATGACCGGAAAAACTGAAAAGACCCAAACAACAACAACGAAAACAATAAAAAAATGCGTAAAGCAACAATGTGATGTGTAAAGTCATGAGAACATTTTTGCAAATCCATTTTAAGTGTCAAAAACATACCCCTGAAAATGAAAATGGCAAGTAGTTGATAAGCGGCGCAAAATAGTAAAAAGGGATTTAGACATGAACTTTGCACCCGAGTCATACGAACGCGTGGCAGTGTCCCCTACGGTATGCATAATCAATGAGCGGCCGCACACGCGTGCAAACACATTTGTAGCAGTGTGATTGCATTGCATGACAAAGGCTTAAGTATTATATAAATAAGCCAATGTTCAAGGACTTCACGCATTTTTAACGCTGAATTCTGAACCCAAGGAAAGGCGTCGTAGCAAACAATTGAAGCATATGCTTTTCGCTATTTATAAATACATACATATGAATGTAGGTACACAGAAATAAGTTTTGTTACAAAATTATCGCTAAATTCTTCGGCGTGTGAACCCCCTGAATATAAATATAATATGTCTAACATTGGCAAATATCTATTTTTACATATTTGTGTGTTCGCATGTGCTGTCTTTTGAAAAAAACTCACATGACCAAACCGAATACACCTCACCAAATTGTTTCCGCATTACCGTTATGCGGGTACGTACGTGCCGATATGCAAGTATTTGGCTAATAAATTCGTATGCATACTTTTAAGGACCATTAAGGTTTCTCCAATCAGGTTTCAACAGCATTTACACTTCTACATTTATATTCAAAGTGCGTACTTCCAATGTAATGAATGGCAAAAGAATGAAGTAGCAATTGTGCTGCTGTTATTGAAGGGTTAAAGACATTAAAAATTATTTGCGGGAATTGCTAAACATTAGATTAACTTTAATAAGATATGGGTTTAGTTTTGTAATATACTTAACTTTTTTTAGAGCTTAGTTGGGTATGAAAAAACAACGTAAATTTAAAAAAACAAATCTGGAATGATTTTATTAGTTCACAAACTTCATTCAGAAATAAAGTAAAATTTTGTTGTTAAAAACTTTAAAAATTACTTAATTAGCTATTCAGAAAAGTGTAGCATGTATATTCAACCTGAACTAAGGAAGGCTGAAGTATAATATTTTAATATTTTCTAATCCGGATCTTTATTTAATTTGGTAGTTTAGATTGCAAATGTGAGAAATGACTGTTTGGCGAAAAGGTTACTAACAAAATCATCTAGCAATTGTGCCTCTTGAACAATCCAGCAGTACATACAGTCTATAACACTATACGGTAAAATCGACTTTTTTATTGGGCCAAGCAAATTTTTTGCTTGAGCTTAAGAACGATTTTCGATCCTTTAAATTAAGAGAAAAATGTAGATTACATCCCTATTTTGAATTTTTTAGTTAATATATCCCGTAATTAATTATCTTTATTTTAAAAAAGTTTTTTTCGAATTTCGAAACCTTTTATTTCGATTTTGGAAGCTAACTTCGAAAATCGGAAAATGTACTTTGTTTACTTATATCACAATCTCCAGGAAAAATATAGTTCTGTCCAATACCAATCCGACTCCTCAGACAAATAAATAAATTATGGTTAACATAATGGTTAAAATCGAGTCATAACTTCCCTTATCTCCAATATACCTTATATTCGAATTCTCAAACTTCCGGTAGGCTTTACATCGCATATATTGTTGTGTGTGTTACCTTAATAAAACTATATCAATAAATGCGAGAGTATAAAATGCTCGGTTGTACCTGAACTTAGCCATTCCTAACTTGTTTTTGTATTGTATTATTAAATTCTACAACATCTCAACTAGAATCTAGTTTTGGTTATAAATTTGAAGATCTGAAGGAGTTGGATGCTTTTTGGTAACGGTTGTCACTCAAAACTTTAAATGCGTTTTTCTCAAAAAAGTGTTTTCAAAATCGGTTTACAAGATGTCTCGAGAAATCTTTAGACAAGTTTTCGAGAACTTTGACGAATGATTTTTTCAATTACAAGTTTAAAAAAAATTCTTGAAATTCTAAGGAATAAGACGAGTATCATGTTCCACTGTAAATTAAACCTTTCAGTTCTCCTTTGACGTTTGATGTGATAATGACTAGCCAGTCAGTTAGACAGTTATATATAATAATTGATACCCTAGTCACATTTTTAAAGAGACAGAAAGTGACAGCCTGCAATACTCCAACCTCGGATGAACATTAGTGCTGAAATAATCCAAATATTCCGGATATAATGTTCGATAAAATAACAGAAAACACCGCAAAAGGAGTTAATTTCTCGCTGGCTAATACGAAACAATTTACGACTCTTATATTCCAATTTTTATACTCTCGCAACAAAGTTGCTATGAGAGTATTGTAGTTTTGTTCACATAGCGGTTGGTTGTAAGTCCTAAAAACTAAACGAGTTAGATATAGGGTTACATATATCAAAATGATCAAGGTGACGAGTAAAGTTCAAATCCGGATCCACCCGACTGTCCATGCAAGCTGTAACTAGAGTAAAAATTGAGATATCTTGATGAAACTTGGAAGACGTATTTCTTTGCACCATAAGAAGGTTAAGTTCGAATGGGTGTAATCGGACCACTGCCACGCCCACAAAATGGCTATAACCGAAAACATATAAAAAGCTATAACTCAGCTATAAATTAAGCTATTGAAATGAAGGATCGCACTATATGTGGATGGAATGTAATTGTTTTGGGGAAGTGGGCGTGGTCTCGCCCCCTATTAAGTTTTTTGTACATATCTCGCAAACTACTAAAGCAATATCAAGTAAGCTTTCTAGAGTCGTTTATTTTAGGTAGTATCTTATACAGTCCAAAAATGGAGGGAATTACGCCCACCTCCCATACAAAGGTTATGTTACTAAAAAATTCAGTAAGGAAACCCATCAGAAGCCTTAAATATTATTATAAAGATGGTGCAGTGCTGAAGTATTGCACTCAAAATGGTATACAAAATATAAATGTATTTAAAGAGTGGCATCGCCTTTCTAAAAATCGTTGTAATCGGTCCATAAGTTTTCAAGACCCTATAAGTCTCTCAGATATTTAGAAGAAATTCAGAGGGAATATGTTTCTTCTAACAATATGTCTCCATGCCAACAATGAGTGAAATCGGGTCATAACTGCCCCTGTCTCCCATGTACTTAATATTAGGGTTTTCAAACTTTCAATGGACTTTATACCATATATATGCCGAATATGTGACTCAAATTGTTTGTTATATTAATAAAATTAAATAAATAAATTGCGGGAGTATAAAATGTTCGGTCACAACCGACTTATCCCTTCCTTACTTGTATAATACATGTGTTTGTTAAGAATAAAATCAAATAAATGTAACTGTAGAAGTCATTTTCTGATAAAAATAAATCAACTAACATTGCAAACACTTCAATATAACTACGTACCGCTTACTTACTTATGTACGCCATTCTACAAAGTTTGCAAACAAGTAATGATTTCGTGCATAATTTTCTCTAAACTTCATATATTGCGTTGACCTTAGTTGACCTTTTCTTATGCTGCGCACAATTTACCATTTGATGCGCTCCAGCTTGCAATCATCCGCCAACAACTTCAAAATGCAAATTGCTTACGAAGCGCAAACACTTTTGCCATAGTATATTTTCAAATCAATTTCTTATGTTTTCGTAAATGCAATAAACTCAGTTATGTATAAATGCATATACTATATGCTAATAAAAATGTAAATACAGTTGAGTTGAATAACTTTGGGTGCTACTAACGCCCAGTCAAATACGCGTTGTTGCCACCGACCGCCCCCACTACTGCTGCACGGTTTCCGCCCGCAAACCGGCCAATCACATGAGCAACTGACTTTATGCATTGCAACCACTTCCACTGCCACTTCCACTTGCCACGCACAACAATCATATCAGCAGTTGGCCATGCGAAGTTGCACTACCGCAACCTTTCATTGTCCTTTTGCCAGCCAGTCGAACGCACACACACACACACACTCAAACACACGGGCGACGACCACAAGCGAGCACAGTGCACCGCAGAGCGCAACGCAACGCAATGCCAATTTATTTAATATTCCATACGTGCCACTGAGTTTTCAAATTTTTCGCTTCACCAACTTTACATCCGTTGTGGCAATACACGTTGGCGGATAAGAAGAATGCCTCGCCCGTTTGTCCTTTTTGCCTTTGGCCCGAAACGCTTACCGACATGACTACTAGAATACTACATCTGTAACAATACAGAGTACGAGAGCAAATAGAGAATTTGAAATTCCCTGGGAATCACTAAGCAAATATGTACAATCAAACGCAGGCGATTCTATCTTTGAATGTGTGTAATAGTGATTTGTGCCAAAGAACTAATAGTTAGGTTAGCAGTTGTTGTAACTATTGTTGTAGTAATAATAGCATTAGTGGCAGCAGCAAGCTACGTGCAGCTCACACCCGTGCGCCAGCCATGCCCGGGGAGTACAATGTCCTTTTTATTGCCACATCACTTTCTATTTCTATTGTTCTCCAACTCAGAAATCATTTTTTCCTCTTATTTCTACACATTTTTATTATTACTAGTTTTTCTTTTTTGTTGTTGTTTTTCGTGTTTTTTTTTTCTTTTTTGCCTTATCGCTTCATTGCTCTGCTGGGCAGCTTAAGTAGCTAAAACTGACCCAACTTTTGCGCAAGTGGAAAATGCCAATGCAATCAAGCGCTGTGTCGGTCGGTTAGCATCACCGACACAAAAGCCAAACACACACACACGCTCAGCAGTAGTAAGAAAGCGCAAAAGTTCGCTTTAACTAAAATATTACGGAATTTTGCTTGCTCGCCTTTGTAACACTTTGGCGCAGTGCAGCTTTGTGGTTCAGCTGCTCGGGACTTTAAAAGTTGACTAAAGTACAATATTAGCCAACAACTTTTGCTGAATTCATATCTCTCTCTGTGGCGCTCCTTTGAGACAGCTTGTAACTGTATTGTGGCATGAAAAACATGGAAAATATTCAAGCTAATGAAATGCGTTGGCCGCCTAAATGAGGTTGAAATTTAAAAATACTTTTAGTAATATTTAGTGCACAGCGCAGTGTAAGTATTTAGAAGCTTAAGGTGAAAGTAAGCTGGTTCACAGTTTGAAATGAACTATTCGACTTTTTGATGTATCACACAGTTTCATGTTTCTCTTCATATACTCATTACGTTTTTCATGAGGTGATTTTGGTGTTGTTATTAGAGTGGCAATTAAGGTATACTGGAAACATTTGACGAATACTGCCAGAATAGAAGTCTTTGGTCAGATCGGATTATATAAACCTAAGCATTTCCTTTCCGTTATTTCCGTAGAGTACACAGAGCTGAACCAGAAGTGAAAGGTGAATCCCCTAGTGTGATAATAAAGTGATTTAATATTGCCAATTCGAGGTATGGAGAACTTCGAGTTATGGAAGTTCAACTGTATTTCAATTAATTCTTTCTTGTCTTTTGATGTGATCATTGACGGAGTGTCAGGAAATTTGAATAAAACTTAACTCACTTATGAGTTTAACTTGATAAAACGTTCAATCATATAGAATGTTGAGTTCCATCTTGTACTGACATCTAAAATAAATTTGAGCATTTTACCCTCAGACACTACAGCACTAGCCTACAACATCCGCATACTATCGTTAGCTGTGGCATGACACTTATCAGTGACAACAGTAATTAATCGATTCATGATTCGATTAATCAGAACAGAAAATTCGATTCCATTAAATCGCTTTCTGAATAAACAAACTTGATAATGCTATTGGTTTGATTAATCATGTCATCCCAAGATTAAACCCATTTTTGGCACCGACGCTCACTGTTATAAGAAATATATATATTCTCTTCGAATTTCTGTAACATATCAACGAGATTTACCAATATTTTCATAAAAATTGGTCCGATTTCGATAATTTTTAAATGCACGATGTATTTTAAAACGAATCACCTGAATGAAAATGTGTGGTTGTGAACTATTTCAAACCGTAACAGTAGAAATTGGTCTGTGATTCCTAAGATTCAGTTTTAACCCAAATTATTACTTTAACTTTTGAAATATATTTTTACTCAAGTTATCTGTTAATTTTGATATATTTAACTATATATCTAACTCGTTCAGTTTTAGGTGTTTCAAACAACCATTAGGAAAAAAATAGTTTTAACACTCTCTGTGCAACATGTTGCGAGAGTATAAATATAAAGTTGTTAACAAATATTTTCTAATATATTATTAACCTCAATTAAAGGTAACCTTTTCGCACAGCCAAATTAATTTAATACAGGAGATTATAATTGAGAAATCTGTTTTTCCCTTTCGCACAGCGACTACTCGTTTAAAAATCAGCTGTTAAACATTTCTATTTTTGCTGCTCATAAGAAATTGGTAAGTTTCATCAGCTGATTGCTATTTTATCAATAAATACAGCCACATTTACAGCGTGGACAACAACCCGCAGAACTTAATTTCAGTTTCAACTCGATTTGTATTATATTAAAAATTAATGTAGTAAAATACGGTTTTTCTTTTATATGGTAAATCGTTCTAAATCAGCGCTGTAATCGAGCAAAGGCCGGTTAATTGATCAATTAATTCCTGTGCGAAAAGGCTATAACAAATGAACAGAATGTGCCCTCTGCTAGAGATCCTTATGACACTGTTAATTTGACCGCTTTTAATAGTGTATATTCCTTTATACTTTTTGAGTTTTGTAAAATCATTTAGCACATAAAAAACTTTAGTTTATAATTGTGTTTCAAAACATATACTACATAAATACATTCACCTTACCTCTCGCTATATGAGTAAGATATTTTAAAACAAATGAAATAAACAAATTCAGTTTCTTCCGACCGTGTTGCTGCATAAATGAATGAAATTATCTCATATTAAGACATTTCTTGTATGTCAATAAGTAATTTCGTTTAATGGGATTAGATCATTAAACTCAGCATAAGGTGTTTTAGTGCCAATAGACAAAATAAATCAATATATAGGAAATATTCTGCATATAGAGAGTGTGTATTTAAATTTCGACTCTCTCTGCTGTTTTTCCCCTCTATCTCTATGGTGATACTTACTTCTTAATTCTTTCATACCTCATTTCATTCTGACTTTCGACAGAGAAAGGTCGGTTGTGAAAAGTAGTAACCTCCGTAATAATAAAAATTTCATTTGAATTTTTGTGTGTTTACATTGTTACAAAATATAACCAAATTTCTGCTACTGGTCACTAGACCACATAAGTAATTTAAAAACATTGTACAACACAATAATTTAAACTTTACAATTGACTCCTTGTATAAGGGCGATTGGGTAACTGGCTAATAATTACTACCAACCTTCCAGCAACGATGTTTCCAGGATAGGAAATTTCATGAACTTGATATAAAAATGAATTAGAAAGTGCAATTAGTTTAGGCGCTGTGCGCCAGTGAGGGATATAGGAAATGATGCTGATGGAATATTTTAGGACTTTTATAAATTAAAGTTGAAAAGAACACATTATTTATTAAGTAAGGTAAAAATTCAGATAAACGCAAATATCTTCAAATATAAATAATCAAAAGAAGTATGCGAAGTAATTTATACATTTAAATGGCTCTTAATGAACCACCTCAGAAATCGTTCCTAAATAGAACAAACATTTCACAGAAACCGGAAGATCATATTAAAGACATTTACATCATTAAATATATTAAGTTTTTCGGAATAAACAGTTCACCTCCTTTAAAATCGTGTGATATAATATGCAAAGCGTGCAAGTAATAGCAGCGAAGTGAATAAAAGCTTGCAGAAAGCGCGCATTTTGTAGCTACAATTTTTTATGTTTTTCCTTTTTTTTCGTACATTTTATGCACTTGCTTTATTAGCTAAATTACGTAGGAGTGTCCTTTGTTGTTTCCTCCACTGCCATTATGAGAATTTCAAATGTCATTCATGTTTAATGTAAATGTTTTAGCCATGTAGCAGCAAGCAATCCCCAGCATTTACGCAGCTCAAATGATTTCCAGGAAAACGCTCGCTCCCCAGAGTTGCCGCCGTTTAACTTTTTTATGCCAACAGCGTTGTACGAAGTTGTAAGTAAGTTGGGAAGACAACTGTGAGATTACTCAATTCATAATCGTAGCTCGCAGTTTCGCTGATCTAAATGTTTTTCTGCTCAAACGCTGATTTCGCAGCTCCTCTGCTTTCTTTCCCACTCTGTCTACACCAAATACAACTCACAGCATCATAATTTAAACTTCTCCTTGTTTTTTTTTTCACACTCTCCCACCCTCTCTCTTTTTCTGCTCATTTTATGACCCAACTTTTTATTTTCTGCAAATGTTGGGTCGTGTGCGTTCGAACGCTTCGCCTGCTAACGACGTTAAGCTGCATAATTTTTCATAGCCTCATTAAAGGGCGCTTCATTAATTTTTCCAATGCTGGCAGCGTCATTAGCACAGTGGAGTGGAAAAAGGAGTACACTGCATGTGGCAAAAATATAGACAGAGCCATACAATAAGACATCTGCAGTGACTAGTGTCTATGCGCGACTATAAAAAGCTGGAGTGCCGCTGAAATATAAAAAAAAAAATGTTTAAAATATAAAACACAAACAAAGCATGGCTTTACGCTGCTATCCTTGAACTCAATTTATGCCATTCACATTTCGCAAGCATTCAAGCATTTTGTTTATTCTTACACATTGCAATATCTCCCTTCTTCTTCCCCTTTTTTCATATTTACTTTAAAGCCAGCTTTTTTCTCACCTCTGCACTCGCTTATTCGCTTCTTAATCCATCTCTAAGCGTTGAGTAATCCTCGGTATATTAAGTTATTTTCACTCTATTTTCACTTTATTTGTTTTAGTTTGCTCATACCGCTGTTGTTGTTGTACTTTTTATTATTGCTATTTGTATAGCTTTCGTTTTTACTGCTTTAAAAACATTGAATGCAGCAGTATTTACTTACTTACTTACTAACTCACAATGCCAAAGCAAAATCACTTTACTGCAGCTACTTGTCGGCCTGTAGACGCTGACGCTTATTTTGCTCCAACTGCAATGTGGCTTTCCATGTTGGCTCTCATCTTATGTGTAAATATTTGTAGAAATATATTGTGCACACTCGCGTCTGCTGCATATTTCTCTCGAGAGTGCTACAAATGTAGGGAAGAGCTTATATTTTGCTAGAACGAAACGTGTTCGAAATATATTAAATCGACACAGTATTTTAGTATTTTAGTTTTTCTATGACATCTGGTTATCTTTTGTTACAAAGTTCTATTGTTAAAGAATACAACTTGCTCGAGATCCCATAATTAAAAACATAGACCTAAATAGATCGTATTGTGATAATCTCAAACAGATCTATATAATTTAAATGAGTTATTGATAACTGATCTCCACAAAAGGCTTGAATTTGTTGAGATAGCACTTCTCAAGCATGAAGTGTGTATAAATCATTGAAATAAATCAAGAAGACGATGAACCCAAATCCCAAACCCACAAGATATCGATATGATATGAGGAGGAGAAAATTACTTGTTTGGGTCCAACACGATTCCTAACCTTTTGACATGTATGTATATCTATTGCGTAGAACACGCCCAACATTGCAGCAAGGTTCTAATAGCCGAAAGGAAAGGAGTGTTGGAATGCAAGAGGACAACGCAGCCCAACTTCCTCCCAGCCTGGTGAAATAGGGAGTCGGGTCTCAGTTCTGTTCTTTCTGTTCCAGCGTTTCCGCTGTGACCCGACACCCCAACGAGTTTGATGGTGAAATATCTTAATGCTATTGATAATGAGCTTTAGGACTCCCTAACTATCTTGAAGCACATAACATCTAACATTCAATAGTTCCTTATCCTCTTAATACAAATGTTCAGAAGATTTGTGCTCTTACAAGTACATGTAAAGGTTCCTACTTTTTTAAAGAAAAAATACAGAAAATTCAAATTTATTGGGGAATGTTACTTATCATACGAAAGAACATTATCTGGCATTTGTTTTTTAAAGATTATCTCTTTCAAATGTTGGCCACGGCTACGTCTCAGATGGTCCATCCGTTGAGTCCAACTTTCGATGACTGCGGGATTATCCGCATAGACCTTAGACTTTACATTTCCCTAAATGAACATGTCTAACTGTGTAATATAACACGAATGTGAAATTACCTGCTCACCGAAGTGTTATTTCAATAAATACATTGATTGATGCGATGTGTGGGAAGTGGCGTCGTCTTATTGAAACTAAATGGCACCAAGTAGTCGGTTATCATGGCGCGATAACGGCCGCCATAGACGGGTACATTCTCACCGGCATCATTTTTGAAGAAATACAAACCACACCAAACCGTTATTTTCACTGGATGAAATGCTTTTTTTCGTAATTCTTGTGGAAGCAAATACAAATTTTCAAACACTTTCAATGATTTTTGATTCATTTTAACAAAATAAATCCATTCTTCGATCTTCAAACATTCAAATAACGTTATAGAATAGTATCTAATGGTAATTGGGTTTGCCTTGTTTTAAATTCCAGAATGCAATAAAAGAGCCATGTTTCATCTGTTGTCACAAAACTATGCAAAAAAATCTATATAGTACCAATGAACATCTTCAAACTCTTCCCAGAATTATTATTTTGTTCTTGTTTTTTAATGTTTGTTAGCCCTCATGACACCCACTCAAGGCATGGTAGCGTATAACGCAACGCTATATCCACTAACAAATGTGAGTATTATTTATTCTTTGAAAATCTTTCAACAGTTTTTCGCCCCACGGAGGTATTTCAAATTATCACACACTTTCGGGAAATACCTTTCCACCTTCCTACGAATACGCCATATAACTAAGCTCACTTCGCACAAAAACACACATTAACACCTACCTTACATGTAGTACAATATTGCTACAAACAACGCGCGCACGTGTTGCATACACAAACCGGTGGGGCGGCACCGGCAGCCGCCCTGCACTACTTTCGCGCCTGGACGCGTGTTGCTAAACAAAATCAAATAAACTTGTTACTGTTGCTTAAGCTGTTGAAATGTTGCTAAATGCGCCAAAATACGAATAATGTGTTGTATAGTTGGAAAATGCTATTAGTTTTTGCACTCGCAGGCGAACACATATATACACATTTACCGTTAATGGCATCGTGTTTGCTAGTAGCATATGTACTATTTACATATATAAAAGGGTGTATGTGTGTGCGCGCCGAACTTTTCTGTTGCCGGTTGTTGAAGGCGAACTGTTGTACGAGTATGTTGTTGCTTATTTAAAATACGGGTTATATTTCAGCTAAGCAGCTGCCATTGTAAGCTAATGCAGTAAATGGGTTTAGCATTTTTTACACACAGCACAAAGCATGGAAATGAAATTTGGCTAAGAGGATATTTGGATACAATTTAAAGAGATTTGTGTTGTGATTTAAACGAAAAGAAGAATGGGAAATGTTAGTGAATTCCAAGAGGATTTGATTTTATTGTGTTTACAATAGTATTCAAATCGTTTAAGTAATCAAATATATTAAATAGCCAATAAGCATTACAAGAAATTCTAAATGGGCTTGCAATGGGACAGAGCTTTTAATACCGTTCATTTGCTGCAGTGAGCATAAAAAAGTATTTCTAGCCTATTAATTTAAACTCCAGGTTTGTAGAAGCAGCACTTATGAGATATTTTTCTTGAAAAAGTGTATTCAGATTACATAACAGTTAGACATTTAAATTCATACTTTGCATCAGCATCAAATGAGCTATACTCATATGGGAAGTTCTTCTTCATATTCTTCTATTGCACTACAACCGTGGATCTAGACCGAGAATACAAAACTTCGCCAATTGCTTCTATCCTCAGCGAAGTCTCGCCAGTTGTACATCCCAAGTGTGGACAAGTCTCTGTGCACTTGGTCCTTCCATTGGATACATAAGCGACCCAGCTTCCGTTGTTCGCCCATGAGTCTCGAAAGAATCTTTTCACTAGAGCATCCATACATACGTAGTACGTAATTATAGTCACTGTAAACCTCATATAGTTCATGGTTTCATCTTCTTCGGTACTCTTCGCCCACGCGGACGGGTCCAAAGATCTTACGGAGCACGGTTCTCTCGAATGCTCCAAGTACGAGCTCATCTAGAGTTGTTAACGTCAATGTTTCTACGCCTTATATTAGAACGGGAATGATGAGAGATTAATAGAGCGTAATTTTTGTTCGTCGAATGGGGAATCTACTTGTCAATTGCCTACCGATCATAAAGTAGCACCTGTTGGTAAGAGTTTTTTCCCGCTTGATCTCCAGGCTTATTTTTTAGTGGCAGTTCTTGGTGGTTCCAAGATAAACAATAACTAACTTTAAAATTTTCAATTGTATAGCTGCCAACAGTGACGTCCAGTTACTTTGTCTTGTGCTCGTTCACCACAAGACCAACCTTTTTCGCTTCTCTTTCTAGGCTGGAAAAAGCTGACCTCTGTTTGTCAAGGGTCTTTTCCAGGATTTGACGTATTGTAAAAATATGTGAAGGTAAGATAATAGATTCTTTCGTACATATTAAGTCTCTGCCAATCTCATAAAATTATTCAATTATTCTATGGTTCAATATGAAAAACCTTGAGCTAAAGGTCACCTGATTAGATTTAATACACACACGAGGTGAATTCAAAAAATAATAGTAAATTTCGAACCAGCCATGTTATGAAATGTGATAGAAACATTTCATTCTACCACAATCAGCAATAAATAAACCTATAATTGACAACTACTACTCAACTCTGTCAGAAAACAAATACAAATCCAGTTCTTTTCAACTTAAGTACTTAAGTATTGTATTAAATTACCAATATTTATTTACATTACTTACATTATTCATCATTAATGAGTTGCTTTAGAAAACATATCATCACGTAATTCTCTAACGTTAAAAGAGGACTTTCACCACCACAAATCAATCTCCTTTGGCTGCTTCAATTTGCATACACCTAAATCACTTCTCCAACTCCAGCCTCCCCATACTGTACTTTACAACATTTTATTACATATATTTTTTTCTTGAAAAAGTTCGCCCTGGCACTGCATAGGCCACTTGCTCATTAACTCCATCCAGGCAATTTGTTATGCAAAGTTTTTATTGCCACGGCATATTGCGTTAGCACACGGTACTCTGAAGCGGCTCAAAACAAGCAAAGAGGGGTTGTTAATTAGCCAACTGTAAGCAATTTATTTTACAGTAATCAGAATTTTGCTGAAAGACAAAACAACTTACTTCGTAAGAAAGCACATTATTATTCGCATTAGTTGTTAGATATATGTTATAAAAAAGGATATGCCTAATGGAATAAGCGGGTGAAAACTAGTGTTTTTTTCTGTGTTCAAAGCCTAAGCTCAAAATTACAAAAACAAAATAGAGAAAATAAAGTTTCTAATAGAGATGTGACTACACAAACAGACTGGGACGCTGACTCTTGAGAACATTCCTCTTGCTATCAATATCAAGACATAAACTATATATAATATAGACAGGAGAAGCTTGGCCAAGCAACTCTTAGTGTTTAAAGAATGCATTCCACAAACATTACATACGCTTATGTCGTTGAAAGTGCTCAGATAAAGCGTATAACAAAGCAACGGACTCCGGAGCATATGTGTAATATAATACTTCCTTTTACCTAAGGACACTAATATATGTATGTATGTATTGTATATAAAGGAAAGTGTCTGTTATGTTATATAATTACCAACAGCTTGCAGCCAGTGATCACTGCCTGGCTGTGATGAAGTATATTTGATATATGTATATATGTACATACATTTGGTTCATTATGTGAAGTATCCATATATGCGTTTATGTGATGATATTTTACTGAGCTTTCAGTTTTAAGCAAGCTATAAAATGAGCTTAAATTAATTTTGAACAGCAGAAGCCATACATTCCCAAATGGTAACTACTTAAGTGCCTTGAAAGGATTAAAAGTTTATATGACTGCGTGCATTAAAACATCAGACTATACATACATATGCATATACCACTAAGGCATACCAATATTTGTACAGTATAGGAAGTATTCGCAAGTACATTCTTGGTTTTTTTAGGTTGATATAAAATGAAGATATATCTTGTTTCTTACGTCACTGATATACATTCTTGATCTCTTCCAAGGTAGACAATATTTAGGAGACTGACTCAACTAATTTTGGTTTGGTGAGTCTGAGTACACGTATGTTTCTATACAACTATCATTTCAACTGATTAATTTTTTGGAGCCCACAGAATTCAATACTTTCTTCGGTGAGAGTGTCTTCAGGTAAGGGTCCTTCGATCTCTGAAAACTATTTCTTTGCTTCGTATATCTCCATATGATGGTAACTGGTGCTCCAAAGTGTCATGTTTCGGGCGCTCGCGAAATTGATCAGACTGATTTTGTTAGTGGTAATCTCATCATGGATCAAGAGGCTGGTTCTAACAATTCTTAAAATGTTGATCATGGATACATCATATATAATTCGGAACATTATATCAGTCCCATCTGTTATTTTGCAGATCTCAAGGCTAAATATATAGTCACATTAGGGTGGCCCTTATTTTCCAAAGTTTTCCGATTCTCGATCGCACCCCCTAGGAATATGCGAATAGCCCAAAAACTAGTATATACAAAGTTTTGGGTCAATCAAAAAAGGTTTAGAGGTTGCGCAAGGAGCTTGAAATCCTGAAAAATTAAGCATTTTTGCCATTTTTATGTCTCCATATTTCAAAGCCACACTATCTGGTTTCCATACCGTAATAAGATCTGCATTTTATTACCTTTCCAAAATTACCACAATCTTAAAAATCGGTTGATGATAGAGTTACAGAAATACAAATATGAAAGTAAATTTAATGTGGTGCGTTCTCAAGCTCGTGATATACCGTTATAACGGTTCTAATGTTATTCTTATTATCTTATTGCGGTATGGAAAACCATTAAGGGATAGTGTGACTTTGAAATATCGAAGTCTGAGACATAAAAATGGCAAAAATTCTTAATTTTTCAGGATTTCAAGCTCCTTGCGCAACCTCTAAACCTTTTTTGATTGACCCAAAACTTTGTATATACTAGTTTTTGGGCTATTCGCATATTTCTAGGGGGTGCGATCGAGAATCCAGAAACTTTTTTATCCTCCATACAACTAAGAGCCACCCTAATGTACATATGTAAATAAAATTTATCCTCAAAGAAAATCGACCATGAAATAAGAGTGACCAAAGTGTACAAGCTGACAGTGACTGCCAAACTTTAAAAAGAGTTCTCTCCCCTCTCACTTAATTAACTGCATAAAAAGCGCGAATGATATTGAGGTTAAAGTGTTACATACTACCAACAGGATTTGTTCAAGCCCTTCAGTAAAATTACAAACAAGCATTTGTGATTATATTTTTGTTTTAGAAATTGTTCTTGGGAAATATTTAGATTAAAAATTAAAGCGTCAAAATCGGCTGATAATTTTATTAGGAATTCTTCTTAGCTTTTTTTATACTCTAGCAACAAAGTTGTTCATATACCGATTGTTTGTGTCACCCAAAAATAGAAGAGTTAGATATGGGGTCATATATATATAAATGATCACGATGATGAGTGGAATTGAAATCCGGATGTCTGTTCGTCTTAATGAAACTTTTTACACATATTCCTTGACACCCTGAGGAAGTTGGTATTGAAAATGGACAAAATCGGACTATTACCACTCCCACAAAATGGCGAAAACCGAAAACTTATAAAATGTCATAAATAAAGTTATAAAAGTAAAATTTGGTACAAAGGTTGGTACTAGGAAGGAGCATATTTGGATGTAATTTTTTTGAGGAAGTGGGCGTCGCCACGTGTCCAAAACCATATCTCCGAAACTACTCGACCAATGTCAATAAAAATAGGTTCGCACTATTTTCCTGGAATCCAAATGATATGTCGTGAATATAGGGCAAATAGGTTCACAACCACGCCTACTTCATATATACCAGAAAAACCAGAAGTCGATCTGATTAGTTTACTTTACAATATGTAAAGTAAGCACTAGTGAAGATATCGGAACAGAACTTTGCAAAAATACTGCATTTATAGTGTGGCAGCCCCATTCTAAAAACCGCCGAAATCGGACCATAGGTTTTCAAGGCCCCATATATCGAACTTGAGGACCTCAGTGCTTCTAATAATTTTTTTTAACGAAAATATAGGTAAGTCTCTCACACATTTTGAAGAAATTAGTAGGGAATATTTTCCTTCTAATAATATGTCTCCGTGCCAAAAATGTGTGAAATCGAGTCATAACTTCACCTAGCTCCCATATACCTAATATTAGGGTTTCCAACTTTGAATGGACTTTATACCATATATATGACGAATATGTGACACAAATTGTTTGTTATATAATATTAATAAAATTAAATAAATAAACGAGAGTATAAAATGTTCGGTTACACCTGAATTTAGTCCTTCCTTACTTGTTTTGTTTTGCTTTTGTCCAAAATGTATACTATATTTTCCCTATAAAGGGACCAATCAACACACCACCAAAGTACACCATTGAGAATTGTAATTTTTGTTGTGGACGGCGTAACAAACAGAATTTTACATTACCCCAGACTAGTTACAAATTTGCATGTTTATTATATACGTATATGTATTTGTCAAGTGCTCAGATTTGCTGTTGTAATGTTCAACTAAAAAACACAAATAAATAAATAAATGGTAGTACGAAGCTATAGCAAAATTTCCTCGTATGACTATTTGGCTTTATACAACTAGCATGACCAAAGCAACGCAACTAGTGAAACTTGAATCGCCAAGCTTTGTTGTTGATATAAATTCTTCTAGACCAAAAAATACTAAAAATTTAGACTATTAGACTTTGACATTGTCTCGAAGAAACCCTTCATATTCCAACGAAGCTACTTGGAATAATCAGTTTCATTTCATATCAAATTTAGAGATAGCCATCTCATGACCTTCCGCTGCGCCCTAAATTTGATCTTCGTTTCCTGCTTTTTAATTACCAGCACTCAGTTTCAATTTTAAAACTATTCAACCAATCATGCATATGTATATTCAGGAGATGTACATAAATACCGTAAATATTTTTACATTCAGTTTTATTAATACAAGGCTATGTACAAGGTTATTCAATTTTCAAAAAATTACTTTACTCACACACGCGCAACTGAAGTATTCCAAGAATTTCAAAATGTTTAATTTTCCTGAAATAATAGAAATGAATGAAAAATGTTTCACCCAAAAACAAAATGCCCAACTTGACATTGAATGAAGCCTGATTGCCTTTGCTCTGCCTTATTCCCAAGCAATTATAATAAATATAAAATGTCCCAAGTCAATTGCAATTTCGGTATCTTTACGCAATTCAGAACAGCCACTTTGGACAGGAAATGAATTTTGTAACACGCACGGTCACACACACACACACACATACGTATTTTGCGGTCGGCTGCCTTTGTGCGTTGTTATAGTATGCATATGTGATAGCAGCAACGCCTCTTCACTTGAACGCTTTGCACCAACACCGGAATAACTCTAGTAACAAGTGAAATTTTGTGGGTTCATCAAGTCGAAAACGAAAATTTCATCTTTGGTTACTTTTATAAAATAAAATGTCTACATTGAGCAAGTTCTACGATGTGTAAATGAATTTGCTGTGCAATGTCGAAACGGCTTTAAATATTTTAGTGCAACCACAAAAATGCATATTTTTCGCAAGCAGCAAAGGAATTACGGCCAACTCAAAGGAAGTGAAACGCAATTTAAACAATTAAAGCTACCACAACTTTTTGGCAGCGCAAAAAGAAGGAAAAGACTAAATTTTGTAGGGCGTATTTCAAGTTCGCAAGAATTGTTGGTACAGTGTTCTGCAATTAAATGCTTTAAAAATAATTGGTTTGGTACAATGGGGAATTTGCAATAAATGTATTTTATTCGATACGAAATACCAATTTTCTGAGAAGGGCAAAAGGATATAAAATGTAAAATTTTATTACTATACAAATGTTACAATGAGAACTATACTCTCTCTTTGTTATGTATACGCCTTGTTGTACCATATTTAGTATGTATGTTACTCATACGCCATGTCATACTATTGGCGGAGTTGGCAGTTAGAAGAAAAAAATTGTTATTAAGCAAGTTATAGCTTAGGCTCGTAGGAAATGATGTCAGAATGGCGTAATTTGTAATTGTTTTTTTTTTTTTAATACAGTAGTCTCTAATTAAACGTCTTTATGCAGAAAAAGATTGAAATATGTCCAAAAACTATGATCGATTTGTTAAAATATAATATACAAAAATTTCAATGAATGAGAAAATGGTCCTTTTTGATAGCTGTTGCCAGCAGTGAAGATTTTCATAATTTATTTCGAATAACCCAAAAAAAATTATGTTATTTAAAAAATCCAAACTATATTTGCATCCAAGATAGACCAGGTGGTTCAGGTTTCCAGGAGGTTCAGATTTTTTAGACTTTTTGAAACTATTTATCATTCACGAAGATGTAGAAAAATACGAATCAACCAAACTGTCCTAAGCGCTGAGTTATTTTACCAACTGCAGAAAAAGCTCCCGAATTTAAATATTCTTGTTAAATTTATATAATTTTTCAATTTTTATACCCTGAACAGGGTATATTAAGTTTGTCACGAAGTTTGTAACACCGAGAAGGAAGCGTCGGAGGTCCTATAAAGTATATATATAAATGATCAGTTTGTTGAACTGAGTCGATTTAGCCATGTCCGTCTGTCTGTATATATACGAACTAGTCCTTCAGTTGTTAAGATATCTTTGAAATTTTGCAAATGTTATTTTGTCTTCAAGAAGCTGCTCATTTGTAGGAACTGCCGATATCGGACCACTATATCATATAGCTGCCATACAAACTGAACGATCGGAATCAAGGGCTTGTATGGAAAACTTCCGCATTTTACTACATATCTTCACGAAATTTGGTGTGAGTTAAAAATTGTTCAGATCGGTTAACTATATAACCTTAATGTTTCTAGCAAACAACCCGGCTAAAAAGAATGAGTAAAATGTTTTCTTTTTTTAACTTACTTTTTCTTACGTCTTTAGATTTGCTTAAACACATAGTTACTAAAAGAAATGCACCTGTGAAGAGTATATTCGGTACAGCCGAAGTTAACGTTTTTTCTTGTTTCTACTTTTATTTCGCATTCACAGCATAAAATTTGATATCGTTAAACTAAATTATTTGACGATTTTAAATTCTTCCGTACGAATAGCCTGTTTGGACAGCCAAATAAACTTTTATTTAAATTAGATTACGGTATGATCCAATAGCTTTTTCGCTTGTAGAGTAGCCGTCAAATTCTTTTTGAGGAGGTCGCACAGGACGTACCCCACAGTTGAATGCCGTACATCCAAATCGGCATTATGACCACATGGTATAAAAGCGCTTTGTTGTCTAGGCAAAGTTTAGAGTTTTTATTTATAAGCCAATTTAAATTTGCAGCTCTTAACTTCATGCACGTTATTTTACTAGATATATGTTTTCTCCACGTAAGCCTTCTATCTAGGTGAATACCAAGATAGGTAACTTCATTCGCTTGGGGCACCAAAATATTGTTCATATTTACTACGCACTAAAGCTGTGTCAACCGCGAAAGTTGATGTCAAAACATTATTAGCTGTTGGAAGATCAGCTGTATATATGATGTACAGAGTTGGCCCTAAAACACTGCCTTGTGGTACACCAGCCCTTATTTGTCGTTCATCAGATATGAAGTTTCCTACTTTAACCATAAATGGTCTATTATTTAAATAAGACTCCAATATTTTATACAATTCTAAAGGTAGAATATTTTTAATCTTATATAACCCTTCATGCCACACCTTATCAAATGCCTGAGCAACGTCTAGAAACATAGCTGAACAGTACTCTCTGTGCTCAAATGCTTTTCTAATTTCGTTAAATTCTTATTAAATCGTGACACAAAAAAATTCACAATACAACAAATAAATGTGTAACTTATATATATTAGAATCAACAGCTGCGACACTTTAATAAATCAAACAAGTATTATTCTATTTACTTTCAATCAACCATCAACTAGCAAATAAATATGCTGTTGCCTATATACAGCTATTTAAAATATATATTATTGAGAAGAGAAGCGCGCACACAACAACAATTCAATGCAGAAATTTTTATTCATGGAGCATCACAGAGAATTATAAATATGAGAAACCAAATAATTGACATAACGTTTTTCCCATTAAATAACACTTGAAATAATGACCGATCTCTAAGTGGTGTGAAGATTGATTGACTGTTTCCAAAACCAATAAAAACAGCAACAGAGTAAGTAAAGAAAAAAGTTTGAAGAATAAAGAGTTTGATCTGTATAGGCAATCGAAATTCCTCATAAGAACATATCAAAGCGGTGATCAACGATAAAAAAAATGCCAATTTCACTTCCAAGCACTACTAAGGCAGATATTCTTAAGGCAGATATTCTTAAACCGTTAGCGCACACACACCCACATAATCCAACGCTGGTCTGTGTGACAAAAACCTCATAAAAATGGCTGACGACAGTCATGACCATCAAATCAACAACAAGCCGGTTTATGGCGACGCTGAAAGCTAGATGGCTGTTGCTTATTTTTAGGATGTGTGGTTTTTGTAAACTATCTGGGTCATATGTACGCACTTATACCGTTATGTGGTTGATTAAATGGCGTGCGTGTGTGTGTGTTCGTATGGACAGACAATCACTTATGTGGCGTTTATGAATTCACTGCGGATAAGTACACTTAAGTATAATGACCAATTTTATGCAAATTAATTGAAGCATTTCCCGCTCAATAATATTGAGTGCGGATCAAGCACTTGAACACTGATTTTTCTATTTGCAGCAACCAGAATAAGGGGTTGTAGATATGAAAATGAGAAGCTACTGGAAGGATTCTTATTATTGTTATATGTGCTGAAATGTTTCGTACTCTTAATATTATAAAGAAATGCCAACAATCACTGGAAAGAAAGGTTAAGCGCAGAAATTACAAACGTACAATATTGTGGCTAAAGTTAAGAAAAAATAAATATTACTGAATAATTTAAACAAAATAATGACAGAAGAAATATTTTTTAAATCTTCGCAGACGTCTTGCAAGGTGAAGAATAATTATATTCAATTAAAAATTCTTTTCAACACTCGTAGAGATGTTTACATCGGGTGATCTAAGTAGAGACACATTTTTCAATAGCCATTTTTGATGGATCACGCGTGAGTCGTGTCAACTGTCATGTTATCTTTATTCGGTATTATTTAGTATTTTATCATGGAAATACTTAAGCCTGTACGACGTTTACAAATTGTTCAACTTTATTTCGACGTTCTCTAAAGAAAGGGTTTCGGGCAATTCGCTCAACTTATGGTCAACATAATTGGCCTACTGAGCGCACTATTTTCAACATCATCACCCATCTTGAGACTCCGCAATCATTGTTGGATAATATTCGACCGAATAGACTACGTCCAGCACGCAATGAAGAAAATATAGCAACTGATGTATGGAACGACTTGGCGCATATTACGTCGAGATCTTAAATTGAAAATGTACAAGGCTGTGCAAGAACTGAGCCGCCGACCTTCACAAGCGACATCGCTTCGCTCTAAAGCCTTTGAAAAGTTCCGTTTTCAAGCCAAATTTTATTCAACGATTAGGCCCATTTCTGCCTCTTTGAGTATGTAAACAAGCAAAATTTCCGCATTTGGGACGAATATCAACATGAATAGTTCTATCATTTCATCCAGAAAAACCAACGGTCATAGGTCCATATTTCTTCAAAAATTATGCCGTTGAGAATGTAAACATCAACATTTGACCTCACCCAAATGGAGTCAAACATTACCACATGCCATTTATTTAAAATTATACGCACTGAGTATTGATTCATTTAAGTTAAGGGATATGCATTAATCTAGTATTTCAAGCCCTTGTTAAAATTATCTTAAATTGGAGGAATAGGGTGTCACTAAAATTTAAATAAATTTAATATCTTATCTTTATAGTAAGGCTAAATTCTTGATCATAACATTTAATTTTATTCATTTTATTACTTCAATATGTATAAAAAATACATCCTTTATATTTTATTTCTCACAGCATTCCAAGCCCAGCACGACTACCAAGTTACGTAAGCAAGAGTAAATACTACAATAAATCAATTTTCGCTCATGGTGTTCAAAAACATAAAATACGAAACAGCAGAGCGCAGAGCCTGGAAATCAACAAACCCAATAATATTACACATTCATATTTAATTTCCTCGCCATTCCACCGAAATACTTACCGAACTCACGGTGCTGTAAGTTAATGGAAAAAATTTCATACCATCGAAAACGATGGGTTCCTGCGAATTCATGATGGCAAATTGTACGTCACCCAACAACAATTTATTGCTACGCAGATCGCCGAGCGCCAACAAATCCTCCCAGCGGCAACAGTAGAAGCTGTTACGCAGCTCCGTGGTCTAAGCAAGAAGTAGGAAAAGTAGGAGAAGTTAGGGAGACACAACCGAGCCTTAAAAAGCGTTTTAATTGTCCACAAGTGTTTGAGACACATAAATTAGAAATATCTAATGACATTGGAGCAGTAATGAAAAGCTTAAGCCATACCTCATCCATCAGCATTTGACCGAAATAGCCAATTAACAGAAATTGCGAAGTTTGCGAAATGATCCAAGAAATATATTTGCTCCACTCCACGCTGATTGGAGACTAATGGAGAGCGTAGCAAAAAAATATGTAGAGAGAATAATTGTGATAAATGTTGGAAATATTTAAATGTCCCAACGAGTTGCGGTACTCACGCTTTGAAATTGAAAGGACACAACGCACAACAGCAGAACGCCAAAGGACATAACGTAGAATATTTGGTGGGTGAAATGAGCCTTGGCCTCGGCAACGAAGCTGCAATAGGAATTTGCGTAAGCAAAACGAAATAAATACACGAATGATATATGAGCATTAAGCATAAGGATATCTGAGGCAATGCGTGTAAAAACATATGCACCTGTCGCTGGTGTACACGGTAAACGACTGGTGGCGAAGAAACCATAATTTCCACATACATCCCTCCAAACATAAATATGTACTTGTGTCGCTTACCCATTCAAACGTTGCTGCCGCTGGAAAATATCGCAAAGACGTCGCCGAAAGGCTATATGCAAATTCAGATTCGTGCAACGTGTCTCGCCGCTCCTGAGATCCGCACGTGCCGTCTCCAGCAGTTGCTCCAAATCCAAGCGCAATTTCTTATAGCGAAAACTGGCATGACAGAGGACCATGCAGAGCGTATAATCCTCGGCGGTCCATATTGTCACACACGAAATCGTCAGCCAACCGGAGTAGATGGCGGTGATGATGAATTGCAGCGGTGCCTGTGCGTCATACCAACGAAAGGACATGCGATAGATGAACGGTTTGTCAGGTGACGCCATACCGACGCTCGCCACTTCGTACACGTACAGCCCGAGTATCAGCACCATCGGCACATAGTAGAATTGCGTGAATATATTGATGAAACGTATTATCGAGTTGATTTCCTTGCAGAGTGCTGCATCATCAGCGCTAGCAATGGAAATCGGTAAGTACTTCTCTATAATACTTCAAATTCGCAGTACTACAAACTTACTCGGTAAAATAAATGTCACGATAGAAGTTTCGCAGTAGTTGTCGCAACGGACGCTGTCGACTGAGCAGCACAAATATACGTATTATATATTGCACGCCCATGAAGGAGGTGCACAGGTTCTCGGCAATGAAGGTAAATTCGCCTGCGTTACGAAGAAACTTACTTATCTCGAAAGTAATGCAAACGTTAATCATTACTCACCCAAAATAGTGCCGATATAACAGAGTACGCTCACACTGAGACAGACGTTATTGAACAAGCGCCATAAGACGCTGGCGTCCTCTTTGAGTGGCCAAAGGCAATTGAATTTGTAACCCGTTATCTGTATGGGTAATTTAATCGGACGATTATCGAACTGCAAAGGCACAAAGTAATCCATATTGTAGTTGAGGAGCGCTGAAAGTTAATAAATCTGATGTATAACGTGTTCTGGTATTTATATACCAGTCTGCTACCAACATTGGCACCACTGCCATTAGCCTTTCGAGTTCTCATAATTTGTTGTATTAAAATTTCAAAGCGTTAATAAATAATTACTTAAATATTAATTCGATTTTTGGCTTGGCATGTAAATATTGTTGTGTGAAAATATATGCGTGAGTACTTCACTGAAAAACCCATTGCATTATAAGTATAAAAAATAATAATAATGAGAATAAAATATTACTTATTCTGTTTAGCTCACTTAACAATAACAACCAACCAGCCAAAGGCCAACAATTAATGCCGATATTATAATATTTATACCCGAGCTCAATATTGTAAACTGTTTAGAACACTTGAAGTTTGGGTTTTTAGTACGTTAGCTCTACAGGCAGGTTGAAATCTAGGTTTCACACACGCAAAAAGGCGGGGCGAAAAAAAATCGGCATACAACGCTGATTTAGTTTAAGAAATTTAAGGAATTCAATCTAATATTGAAAAAAATCTATTCCACAATCTCAACAAAACCTGAAGAAAATAATGTGTTTATTCGCCTAAAAATATACATTCATGTTTGCTGATTGCGAAATCTCCGTCGATTTTCAAAATTATATGAAACTCCCTCCCTGAAAAGTTTTGATATTTTTGAAAGTCCTTAACAAAAGTAAATTTACTCGAGTAGGGGAAAGTAAATTAGTTCACATATAATATATGTATGTTACTTATAAAATATGTTACTGAGAGATATATTCCCCAAACAACCCATTAAATATCAACGAGGTGGTTGAATATTTTTGAAAGAGTTATCAACCAAAATTTAAATTAACTTCAATAAATAAGTAATGATTAGAGTGAAAGGTTTTTGAAATAGCTTTCAAATTACTTGATTAACAAAGAATATTTGTAGCAGAGTGACAAACTCCATTGAAAAGCGAAAATTCCAGATAGCTTTATTGCGCAAAGAAGAGAATGTCCCCGTGGAGTTTGAATAGTTTTAAAGGAATCCATAACTGTTTCACATTTCAAAGTATCTATTTTCAGGCCAATATAGCAACATAACCTGGAATATTAAATGGAAAGGCCTTCTCAATAAAAACTTCCTAGATATATTAGAAGATATAGATGAAAGTTATTAGGCGTGTTTAGCAAGCATCTATGAGTGATTTTGGAATAAGAAAATGTTCAGTAAGTTAATTTATAATAAAGGACTTCAACGGTAAATATGATGACTTATAGTTGATCGAAGCCGAATAATAAGCTCGTAAATAAATATAAAAAAGGGTCTCGTGGAAATTGAAACATATTTTTAGTTACTTTCAAAGAATTTATCACTCGAATTCATCTTTATATAACGAATGAATTATTTTTAATTCACTTGAAGAATAATTTTTTCTACCAGCTAATATTTAAATTAAATTCTTCATTATAAAGTGCTTGAATTTACATCACATTTATTCCCATTTAAAATTAGGACCATGAATTTAACCTTTGTATGTATATGATTGTCGTTGGAACCGTTTAGCCGATTATAGCCGAATCGATGATAGCGCCCTTGGAGATCTCAAGTGTAACCAGGTCGCTCTCCACCTGGTCCCTCCAATGGAGTGGCCTTCCCCTTCCTCGACTTCCTCCGGCGGGTACTGCATCGAACACTTTCAAAGGGAGGGTTTTCGTCCGTAGCCGCTGTCTTTTTATTCCTTCAACTATGTCAATGTCGTCGTATAACTCGTACAGCTCATCGTTCCATCGTCTGCGATATTCGCCGTTGCCAATGTTCTGAAGACCATAAATATAACCTTTATAGAATATAAAAAAATATTATCTGAAGTATATAATTTTTCAACACAATTTTTGTTTATGAAAGGACTCAATACTCACCAAGAGCTAGAAATGTTTAGTTTTATGAACTAGTATATTATTTATTTACATTTGTTTCTAATCTATCCTATCTATCAGTGGCAGAAGACGACTATTCAAAGCATTTAAATTTTGAATTAAGACACATTTACAACTAAGACAGCTTTCTAATTGAATAAGGCCAACATACTACAATACCCGTGGCCGACACATTGTGCACGTGTATAAATTTCCCATTCCAAATTCTCTTTGTGAATAAAGAAGATACTACTGTTTATTATAATCATGTTCAATTCCTTATTAGTAATTATACTGAATAATTAAAGGAAGACAATCATATATGGATACAAAAATTAAACCAAAACAAATTATATTCACACAAATAATTAATGTGAGTGTAATTACAAAAACAACAATAAATACACAAAACGAAATTTCATTTAATTGAGTCTATAATTTAAGAGGGGTAAAGCGTGAGATGGGTAAAGGTTTTTGTACAACACCTTGAGGAAGTCGCTTTGAGACTGTTGATTGAATCCATGTTGATTTCTAACATTGATGAAAATCATATTTTTTGAATTTTAAGGCATATTTATTATTGCTGAATCATTGTACATTCGTCTCTTTAATTTAACTATTTTAAATTGTATGCAATTTCTCCGAACAAAATGTCCTTCGCTCGCCACTCTGATTTTGCATCTCTTACTCATTACTCACCCATCGGCTTAAGCCCAACAATATAAGTAAGCCTTTAAGAAAAAGTAAAAAAGAATAAAATTTTATTTCATAGTTTCCTTTATTTGTACTTTATTCAATTTCAACTTCGTTTATTTTTGCGATTAACTCATTCTCCTTTGTTGATAATACCACATACATACATGCAAGATATTTGCATTATCCCTGTGTAAAATTGCTTTAATTTATATTAAATGCCTTGTGGCTGGTTTATTTCGCAAACGATGCAATTTATAATGATTGACCACTTATGAAAGTGAAATTTAATCGCTGTAAAGATTCGAGCCAATTATATGCATACGAGTACATCAGTCTTAATATCATTAGTAATATTTGTTGTTTTTATTTGACACTCGCAATTTTTTACTGAATCGATTTAAAGAGAATGATGGATGAATTTTGATACTCTCGTATCATGCATGTTGTATAGAGTATAACAGTTTTATTCACTTAACGGTTCTTCAAACTAAGTAAGTTAGACATTGAGTAATATATGATGGAATGATGAATATTGTCGAAAACGCCTTTACAATGTTCACTTCATTTCAATTATAATATATAAAACCAGCTCTACTGATGATACTGGCATTAAACAAAGCTTACACAAACATAAGTAAATGTCTCAGATATTCTAAAAATAAATCAGATCAGCACCCAATATTATAACTTGGAAACTTCCGAAGTGCTTTATATTAATGGGCTAATATTAGAGACATCTTGGCAACTTTAAGTGAAAATATAATCTTCGATATAATATAGCTTCGTAGGTGTGGTGGATGAGTGAAATCCTGGAATTACCCCAAGCCCCAAAATCCATATTTAATGATTCTCAATATTTTAGCGGCAATTATGTCATTCTATTCTTCTTCTTCTTCTTAACTGGCGTAGCCACCGCTTACGCGGTTATAGCCGAGTCCAAAACAGCGCGCCACGCATCTCTCCTTCTGGCAGTTTGGCGCCAATTGGTTATTCCAAGCGAAGCCAGGTCCCTCTCCACCTGGTCCTTCCATCGGAGTGGAGGTCTCCCTCTTCCTCTGCTTCCACCAGCGGGTACTGCATCGAATACTTTCAGAGCTGGAGGACCTTTATCAATTCGAACAACATGTCCTAGGCAGCGTAGCCGCTGTTTTTTTATTCGCTGGACTATGTCTATGTCGTCGAATAACACATACAGCTCATCGTTCCATCGTCTGCGGTATTCGCCGTTACCAATTCTTAAGGGACCATAAATCTTCCGCAAACCCTTTCTCTCGAAAACTCCTAGTGCCATCTCATCGGATGTTGACATCGTCCACGCTTCTGCACCGTAAAGTAGGACGGGAATGATGAGAGACTTGTACAGTTTGGTTTTTGTTCGTCGAGAGAGGACTTTACTTTTCAATTGCCTACTTAGTCCATAGTAGCACCTGTTGGCAAGAGTGATTCTGCGTTGGATTTCCAGGCTGACATTGTTATTGCTGTTAATGCTGGTTCCCAGGTAGACGAAATTATCTACAACTTCAAAGTTATGACTGTCAACAGTGACGTGGGTGCCAAGACGCGAATGCGCTGACTGTTTGTTTGACGACAGGAGATATTTCGTCTTGTCCTCGTTCACCACAAGACCCCTACGCTTCGCTTCCTTATCCAGTCTGGAGAAAGCAGAACTAACGGCGCGGGTGTTGTTTCCAATGATATCGATATCATCGGCGTACGCCAGTAGCTGTACACTCTTATAGAAGATTGTACCTTCTCTGTTTAGCTCTGCAGCTCGTATTATTTTCTCCAGCATCATGTTAAAGAAATCACACGAGAGTGAGTCACCTTTTCTGAAACCTCGTCTGGTATCGAACGGCTCGGAGAGGTCCTTCCCGATTCTGACGGAGCTTTTGGTGTTGCTCAACGTCAGCTTACACAGCCGTATTAGTTTTGCGGGGATACCAAATTCAGACATCGCGGCATAAAGGCAGCTCCTTTTCGTGCTGTCGAAAGCAGCTTTAAAGTCGACAAAGAGATGGTGTGTGTCGATCCTATTTTCACGGGTCTTCTCCAAAACTTGGCGCATGGTGAATATCTGGTCCGTTGTTGATTTTCCAGGTCTAAAGCCACGCTGATAAGGTCCAATCAGTTTGTTGACGGCGGGCTTTAGTCTTTCACACAATACGCTCGACAGAACCTTAAACGCGATGTTGAGGAGGCTTATCCCACGGTAATTGGCGCAAATTGTGGGGTCTCCCTTTTTGTGTATTGGACAGTGTACACTGAGATTCCAATCGTCAGGCATGCTTTCTTCCGACCATATTCTGCAAAGAAGCTGATGCAAGCACCTTATCAGCTCTTCGCCGCCGTATTTGAATAGCTCGGCCGGTAATCCATCGGCACCCGCCGCCTTATTGTTCTTCAAGCGGGTAATTGCTATTCGAATTTCTTCACGGTCGGGCAATGGAACATCTGCTCCATCGTCGTCGATTGGGGAATCGGGTTCGCCATCTACTGGTGTTGTACTTTCACTGCCATTCAGCAGGCTGGAGAAGTGTTCCCTCCACAAACTCAGTATACTCTGGTCATCAATAACTAGATCACCTCTGGGGGTCCTACAGGAGTGTACTCCGGTCTTGAAACTTCAGTTAGTCGCCGGATCTTTTCGTAAAATTTTCGAGCATTACCCCTGTCGACCAGCTTGTCAAGCTCTTCATACTCACGCATTTCGGCCTCTTTCTTTTTTTGTCTGCAAATGCGTCTCGCTTCCCTCTTCAGCTCTCGGTATCTTTCCCATCCCGCTCGTGTTGCGGTCGATCGCAACATTGCGAGGTAGGCAGTCTGTTTTCTCTCCACTGCGAGACGACAATCCTCATCATACCAGCTGTTTTTTTGACTTTTCCGAAAACCAATGGTTTCGGTTGCAGCTGTACGTAAGGAGTTTGATATGCCGTCCCACAGCTTCCTTATACCGAGATGCTGATGAGTGCTCTCAGAGAGCAGGAGTGCAAGTCGAGTAGAAAATCGTTCGGCTGTCGGTTGTGATTGCAGCTTCTCGATGTTGAACCTTCCTTGTGTTTGTTAACGTGTGCGCTTTTCTACACAGAGGCGGGTGCGTATCTTAGCTGCTACAAGATAGTGGTCCGAGTCGATGTTGGGACCACGAAGCGTACGCACATCAAAAACACTGGAGACATGTCGTCCATCTATCACAACATGATTTGATGGATTTTCTTATGCTGGAATCTAGTACTACAGACGACCATATTTCGGGCCCCGGCGAAGTCGATCAGCCTCAGACCGTTTGGTGATGTTTCGTCATGGAGGCTGAATTTTCCGACTGTTGTGCCAAAGACACCTTCTTTACCCACCCTAGCGTTGAAATCGCCAAGCACGATTTTGACATCGTGGCGGGGGCAGCGCTCATAG
This sequence comes from Zeugodacus cucurbitae, assembly GCF_028554725.1. Taxonomy (NCBI): domain Eukaryota; kingdom Metazoa; phylum Arthropoda; class Insecta; order Diptera; family Tephritidae; genus Zeugodacus; species Zeugodacus cucurbitae. The sequence goes on from NC_071670.1 coordinate 33,010,023, forward strand.
GTACGTTCTAGGCGCTCATAGAAGGTATCTTTGATCACTTCGTCCTTCTCTTCCGTCGGGGCGTGGGCGCAAATCAGCGATATGTTGAAGAACCTCGCTTTGATGCGGATTGTGGCTAGACGTTCATCCACCGGAGTGAATGCCAGGACTCGACGACGGAGTCTCTCTCCCACCACGAATCCCACACCGAATTCGCGCTCCTTTATATGGCCGCTGTAGTAGATGTCACAAGGACCCACCTTCTTCCGTCCTTGTCCCGTCCATCACATTTCTTGGATTGCGGTGATGTCAGCCTTTACTCTTACGAGGACATCAACCAGCTGGGCAGAGGCACCTTCCCAATTAAGGGTCCGGACATTCCAGGTGCATGCCCTTATTTCGTAGTCCTTTAAACGTTTGCAGTGGTCGTCATCAAAATTGGGGTCTCTCATCCGAGGCTGTTTTTTCTTTTTCATTGGGGGGTGTTTTTATGTGGTGGGTCCCAAACCCTACGCACAACCGCATAGGCGGGTTTCGCCTTCTCACTTTAGCTCGCCTCCAAACGGATGTCTGTTGGCTACCCAGAGGATACTTGGTCTAAGACCGGAAGTCGTGAGCTGCTTGAGCCACATGTAAAAGAATCGTTCCTGGCCATTGCCAAGTGAATGACAGTCAGAAACTTTCCTAACTTACGTGAACTTCTACATATGACTCCATCCTCTATTATCTCGTCATTCTATTATCTCGACAAAAGTAACTTAGATATAATTGCTTTGCATAAGGTTGGATTTCCATTGAAAACTACAGGGGAGTAGCAAAGATGTCAGCTATATCTAAATGTTTTGAAAATAATTACTCGAACCACTATTGCAAAATGGGCTGTCGCATGTGCTTTAAGATCCACGTCCTCCACTCACACTTTCTTTACCGATAATTTGGGTGTGGTTAGCGATGAGCAAAGACAAAGGTTTCATTCTAACATTGGAGCAATCATTTACCCTGTAACTCAAAATCTATACGTGATGGAAAACTGTTGAACTCAAATTCGTAATCAGGACACCTCAAAAACCGCCACAGATATTTTAGCGCATCAGTCGCAAATTTTTCCTTCAGATTTGTTGGGTAGTTAAATAGTTGAAACAAAATAATGCTGAAAGACGGGTCTGTAATCACAGAGCAGAAAGAAGTATCGATATCCTGCGATGATCCCCGCTCTCTTTTGGTCATTGGCACTGATATAAATCGAAATTCATGTACCGAATTTTCGGTCCTCTCAGCTCCAGAATGTTTGAAAGATTAATAGAAGTATCCATCAATAGATGAGTAAAACAAATATTTTATATCTATCGTTTAGGTGCTAAAACAAGGGTATCTCGGCTTAGTACTTCGGCTCCAATAAAACTCTAGTTAAGTAAAGATATTTTGTAGGGTGTTGACATAGTTCATGGTAAGACACTCACTGGTTCGCTGCAGACCACACAGCGTTAACGCCAACTTATTCTTTTTCTGTCAATTGTTTTACTATTAGCGGTTATTTTTGTTATTTCTCTGGTAGTTTAGTTTCAGATATCTAATACAAATATACGGTTTTCCAAATTCTTTGCAATTTTCTTAATTTTTCCCTCAATTAAACTTTTATATAAAATGCTACATTTAAATTGTCAACATAGGAACTGTACTCCTTAGTAAAATACTTAAAAATGCCTAGTTAAACTTCTCTTCACTAAACACTTTTTCGAAAAAATAACGGTAATTCAAAAATCAAAGTGTATTGAGGCTGGCGTGCACAACTGGACGCATTAGTTTTTGGTGGTTTTCCTATGAAATTATTGGTTTATGTTTCCGTTTCTAATTTTTTGTATTCCACTACATTTAAAGAAATAAATAGGGATTTAAAATTCAAAATTCCAAGCAAATCGAAATATTATTTACTTTTTTATAGCATCTCACATTAAAATTCGACAAACATCCGACCAGTATCGTTCGCCACTGTATGTGGAAGAAGATGAGGTAAAATTACTACAACGCTTCTTTATGATACCAAGGATCTGACACCAAGGATCTGACACCTGTAGCTATGTAAATAAAGTATCTGGATTTAGAGCGCTTTATCGACACTTCGAATCGGGGATCAGACATATAACCCAACCTATCCTAACTTAAAGATTATTTATCAAAAAGTTCGATGATCATGCTAAACAACTGAAAGTTATTCAAATTAGGCATAAGCTAAAAATCATCGAGTTGCATAGCGTTTGAAACAAAACCTTTATAAAATAAAAAATAAGTAAGTTATAAGTAATAATTTGAATACGTTCGCCACGAGTTTAATCCAAACAAGTAAAGAAAGGCTAAGTTCGGGTGCAACCGAACATTTTATGCTCTCGCAATTTATTTAGAGATCTACCTATATTTTCGGTGAAAAATTAACCTTAGGCACTGAGTTCTTCATGTTTGTCCCCTGCCTTGAAAAGTCATGGTTCGATTTTAACAATTTTTCCACGAGCTCAAATGACACAGCTCAAATACAGTATTTGTGTAAAGTTTTATTTCGCTATCTTTATCGGTTCCTTATGTATACATTATAAAGTGAACGAATCAGAAGGATTCAAAATTGAGTTATATGGGAAGTAGACGTAGTTGTGAACCGATTTCGCCCATATTCCACCAGTGTCATCAGGGTGTCAAGAAAATATTATATACCGAATTTCATTGAAATCTGCCCAGTAGTTCTTGAGATATGGTTTTTGACCCATAAGTGGGCGACGACACGCCCATTTTCCATTTTGTAAAAAAAATCTCAGTGCAGCTTCCTTCTGCCATTTCTTATGTAAAATTTGGTGTTTCTGACATTTCTCGTTAGTGAGTTAACGCACTTTTAGTCATTTTCAACCTAACCTTTGTATGGGAGGTGAGCGTGGTTATTATCCGATTTCTTTTATTTTTGTATAAGGAAACGGCTAAAAGAAACGACTGCAGAAAGTTTGGTTTATATAGCTTTATTGGTTTGCAATATATATACAAAAAACCTATTTGGGGACGGGGTCACGCCCACTTTTCCAAAAAAATTACATTCAAATGTGCCCCTCCCTAATGCGATCCTATGTTCCAAATTTTATTTTCATAACTTTATTTATGGCTTAGTTTATGTGTTTTTGGTTATCGCCATTTTGTGGGCGTGGCAGTGGTCCGATTCCGCCCATCTTCGAACTTAACCTTCTTATGGTGCCAAGGAACACGTGTTCCAAGTTTCACTAAGATATCTCAATTTTTACTCAAGTTGCAGCTTGCACGGACGGACAGACGAACAGACGGACAGACAGACAGATTTGAACTTTACTCGTCACCCTGATCACTTTGGTATAATACTCTCTTAGCAACTTTTGTTGCGAGAGTATAAAAATAAATACAACTTAAACCAGTTTAGCGCACTTTTAGGCACATATCAAATTAAACTATCAACCACCGCTTTTCAGTTAAATAACGACGGATTATTTTCGTGACTCTGCTTAAGTTAATATAATCTCTTTACTGCAAAAACATTCGGTTACAATTGCTCTACTTGGAAGCTTATATTTAAGATTTAGTGCGCGCATTAAAAATGACACTGCATATGCAGGAGGGTTCTAGTCACGCAAACTTGAAATTTACTTAACTTAAAAATGTGCTTACGATTGCAATGCTACAACAGCTTACACACAGAATTTACCTTTATCTGCATTTTTAATATGGAAATATATGCGAGGGTAATTCAAATACAAAATGGGCAAGTGACTCGACGCAAAGCAGCGTTGCGCTTCAACGAAACAGCCAACACGCTGCATAAGTGCAGTGCTTTGTGCTTTAAGGGAGAGCGAAATGAAGCGAACGCGCCAAGCAATAAAACTCAATGCGGTGATACGCACGAAGGACTCAGCGTAAGGAATAGTGAATAACCATCAAGTTTCACGTGATATGCATGTGTGTGTGCGTGCGTGTGCAACTATCACGAAAATGCATAAAACTGTGAGAAATCACAATGTACGCGTGAAATGAGCGCGCATATTTAGCGTATATTAAAAGTGATGACTAGCCGCCGGAGGGACGCGAACGCGTTCGCAGCATAAGCAAATGAGCTGAGGTTGTAAGTGCAACGAAGTATCTATTCGTATGTGTGAGTATCAATGCAACGCATAACCTTCGAAATTGAAGGCGCTGCACACATTAAAGAATAACACTGACGCTGAGTAAAAGCAAATAAAAGTCGATCTTGTTGTTGTTGCGTCGCTGGCGACAATATTTGGCGGTTGCTCATAAAAGCTGCAGTAAATTAAATTTCACTGTTGCAAACAGCAAACTCTTGCGCACATTTGTCATTTGTTTGCTTTATTTACAACACTTTGCGCACAAATTTAACGCAAATACACTTGAACAAACAGGCGCGCATACAAACACACACACACACTCAAGAATTGCAACCATCACACATGCCACCATTAACAGTTAGTTGCATATGCAAACGTTCACACAGCTGCTTTACTTTAGTGTTGAGTTTTTGTTGTTGTGATTTCGCAAAGAAAAGCACTAAGCTACATACAAAAGGGTACAAAAGGGAATATCCGGGTTTTATGATGCGCTAATGTTACGTATACGCCCCGGCAGCTCTGTTCTGTTCTAAGCATATGCCAGCGCTGTCGCACAAACCGTTATGTTGCGTATGTGTAATGCCGGTTGGTAAATAAAATGACGCAAATTTTCCAAATTACTTTTACTCGCTTATTTTATACATTTGCGCACAATGCACTTTTACCCGAAAGCCATTAAAATAATGCGCGTCGCGCTGTAGGCCAACGCCAGGCAGCTGTTCGCCAAGCAAATATGTGAGCAGTGTACAGTGTGTGGCTTTTATTGAACTGTGGTCGTAAATTATTTCGTTTTTATGTATTTTATGAATTTAGTTGGAATAAGAGGCGCCTCAAAATGTATTCTTTAAGTTACAAATTTTGAGTACATTACATATGCGGAAAAATATCTGTGAGCGCTGTCGGAATTTACTTTCAAAAGCATTAATATTTGTGAATAATGTTTTTTCAGCAAAGATAATCCATTAAACTACTATCGTGTCGATAGCTAATGGAAGTAGGAGATACATTTCTATCCAAATAAAATATGTAATCCCATTTTACTTAACACAATGTTTACGGTTTTGAAAACATTAGATTAAAGTCTAGAATTTTTAATCCAAAGACAATTAAATTTAGATTTTAGGAAAGACTCTATCCACTTTTTGCTTCAAATTATAAACAAAATGAGAATAAGGTACTTGAATAGATATGTACATACACACGTAAAGAAGAATTTTATATGTGACCTGGTCTACGAAAAGGGAGCTAACGTGCGAAAACTAGTTTTCTGGGAAACAGCTGTTAAAAATAATCTCATCTCATCTTCCATCCGAATCAACTAAAAAGAAATTGATTTTTTGACACTTAAGCCCCCTTTCCATAGACCAGGTCACATATATGAATATTATAAAATTTGAAAGATATAAAGTTTGTACTGTGTGGCAACTTTTACAATTCTGAAACAAAATAAAGTCGTTAAAGTTATCCATGGTTTTAGTGACACTTTCTGCGTGAATTGGAAGAAATGTAATTAAGTCAATTAAGCTCGATACTTTGTCGTCAATCTTTATCCTGTTGCTGATTATATCAAATGAATAGCTATGACGGCTGTTCGGACCCAAAGACAGCCATAAATAGGGCAGCTCATATAAGTACATAACTGGTAAATCTCGTTGTAATTAATGGTAGCTTTGCTGCACATGCTTCGCGTGCCTTGTCTCGTACAACAATAACACCTTTAATCCAATCTTAAGATCAAGAAGAAATATACCTTGCAGATTATTCTGTTATCGTTATCGTTACGTTTATCGTTTCTGGCCATTCCCAAACAAACAAAACAATCAAAAACTTTCCCCACTTACGTGAACTTCTACACATGATCCCATCTTCGATGCAGTACCCTCCGGAGGAAGCCGAGGACGGGGAAGCCCTTCACTCCGTTGGAGGGACCAGGTAGTGAGCGACCTGATTACACTTGGGATCTCCAACTGGCGCCGAACTGCGAGGGAAAGAGAGAAGTGGCGCGTTCTCATCGATTTGCCTATAGTCGGCTAAACGGTTTCAACGCCAATCACATACATGAACCTTTTTATTTGATAACTTGTTGACATTTTTAAGATATTTCCACTCTTATTCAAACTCTTGTCTCTATTGGCAAAACTTTGGGACAGTCGATATTCACTAGCTTCCCCTAGGATTAGTCATCTGATAAGACAAAAATATAATGTGGATGCCAGAGCATTTGGCGAGTCACTATCGATGCGTGTGGACAGGCGTTGTCCTAATGGAACAAGCTGGCCACTTCTGGGTAATTGTTTCCTTTAGACGGTCTAGTTGTTGTCAGATCCGATTTAAGAGTTTTTCCGTGGGTTTTAAGCTCATAGTGGATGATTCCTTCCCAATCCCACCAAACACATAGCAAATCATGCTTGACGATCAATCAATCAAAGATCATTTTAGATTGACATTGTCGTGAGGGAATCACTCTTCATCACCATTCATTTCTGAAATATATCGATTTTGTTGCGATTCAACAGGGATTCGCTGATGGATATAAGACAAATCCATAAGGATTTTTTGCGTTAACTCGTTTAGAACCCATACATCCAGCTCCTTTTTGCATCCAGTTTTATTTAAATGGTTCCAAACTAATTTTTGTGTAGTGTTTAGCTCTTGGGCAATCGAATCACCGCCGGAATCACGGTCGGACTTGGTGGTTGTCAATATTTGATCTATATTTTCGACAATTGGTCTTACAGTGAATGGTGCATCATTGGCAATAAAATTACCGGAACGGAATTGCGAAACCATAGCCAACCTTGATTGACTGTTATAGTATCAGGAGAGATACAGATTACTAAAGCCGTCTATTCGAAAATATTGCATTTCTTTTTACTAGACCTAATATAATCTTAATTCAAACACAGTGCATTGCAGCGGCAGGCTCCAAAACCGTGTGTTATAGTCCCTGTTTGCAACAAGAAAACGAAAACGCCGAGAACATATGCTCATATTAACATGCAGGGGATTGTTTGTATGATCACTAATGCGAAACAAGCCCCGGCAAAGTTTCTGCTATATGTAAATATATCTATATGTAGGCATTTTTGTATCTGCCTGAGTATATTTAATAAGTGCATGGGCTTGTGTGCGCAGCAAAGGGCGACATTAAAATTAAACTTGTACTTGCACTTGGTGCACTTGATGCACTTGGCCGACGACAACCACTTGTGCTGGCTGTCGCACTTGCAGGCACACTTGCACTTGCACTTTTACATGCCTTTGCGCATCGGGCCGGCGCTTGCGAACCGCCATCATTTCCCTGGCTAACTTGGCTTTCAACTGTTTATTATTGTTTTTAGTGCGCGCTTTGTACTGGCATCGCAAAGTGGTGTCAGGTGTCAGTTTGGTGGTCGTAACGGTCACACGAAAGCATAGGGCACCCGTGTGGCATTAACAATTCCGTGCACCAAATGCATTTGTATTTATGGGTGTGCGCTGCAGTGCTGTGTGGTGGCCATGCAACAAAAAGTCAGCTCAAGTGACAACAAAGGTTAAAACAAATTACAAAGGCGAAGAGGAAGCGGAGCAAACAAAAGTCAAAAGTAAATGCGCACAGACAGAATAATAGTCTACATGGATATCTTCAATAGTTTACAAACTGCAGTGTTGCCAACACGAGTACATGAAAGTTTATATGGCTGTGTGTACGGCAACAGTACGGTGTGATGTAGACACGTGCAGGCAAAAAAGAAATTACAAAACCAAATGAAAATTTAAGATCAAAAGATGCATTTAACCGCTCTGTTTTCACTTTGCCTTTGCTTTGCACTTTGCATCTGCTCTTATTTTCTGATTTTCTTTCAATTTGCGCGTTTGTGTGGGTGTGTGTATGTGCGTGGCGCACTTATTGTGATTTCCCTATGCTTTATTGCTTTCTCATTTGCTTGCAAATTACATGCCTTGCAGGCGCAGGCGGACTAACAGATAAGCCCACAAACATAATAACAAGAGAAACAAGCTGGAAAGTGCATTAATATGGGGAGGTGTAAATTGCTTTTGAAGAACCACAAAGCACAGCAAATCAACTCAAAGGATGTGTAAGATTAGTAGATAGACGGACTATATAATGTGAAGGTCGTAGGCTATATGGATTGCGGTACATGAGTGTGTATTAGAGCAAGAGCTTAGTTTCGAAAAATCAATTACAATTTGTTAGTGCCAGAATTTTTTTAATGATTTTCTTCATCTGTATGTATATGTAACGATATTTTAAATCTAAAGGTCTAAAAATTTAATATGCACGACCACATTTTTGGACAGCTGATTAATATGTATGACCCGTCCTTAAGTAACATTTATTGAAGCAACAATTTTGACAAAAAATGCCTTATCGAGCTAATTGGCTATCACTGAACCGAAAAACCAAAAGAATCTCATACTTATTAAGGCAGTAGTTTGCTTTAGAAGCCGAAAAAAAACGTTCTTTTTAAGGGAAGGAAATGATTGCGGTAAACGGAATTTTAAGACGATAGTGTACTATATTTAAGGCTGAAAAACAATATTTATTATTAAAAAATATTGAAATTTTTTCAAAGTTGTAAATATTTTTCTGGGCCGCCTGGAGTCTGCACTTGTAAATCGGTGCCGATGATGGAGGTCGTGCGATGCAACCGTCAAACCAATTTTTTTTTAATCTCTTTTTCTTTATGAACTAAAAAATACCGAAGAAGTTATAAAATTCCAAATTTTTTCGAAGTTTCAAAAAAAAATCACTTTTTTAAGAAAAAAAAAATTGACTTTAAGTTGCAAAACAAGTATGTAGTTTAAATAATACTTTTGTCCAACTTTTTTAGTTCAAATAGAAGATAATTTAATACTAGATCACTTTGGTTTTTTTCGATCGGACATATATTCTTTTTGCTATCGCCGGCACCGTTTTCTAACACATGTGAAAATGAAAATTCGAGAAAATGCGCTTTAAAGTCTGCCTGAGCATTTGCACCTGCTCGACGCTCGGCCACTAAAACTGCTCTAGCTTCGAAAATATGTCGAATTGGACTCTGGAATTTTAAAGACATATTCTTGGATAGTTTTGAAAGAGATTTAAAACAAAACAAACAAATCTATTTTTTGAAGCCTTTATTTTGCAAGAGTCTCGACAGGTTTAGCGGTTTCGTAAGGTGAATAGAGACGCCCCACAAGGTGGCGCTTTCTCATTTGGATCACAGTGGTAAACGACCTTCTGATAGAACTCGAGCAATGAGACTGTCATATGGTGATGATGTTTTTGTGGTTAAAAAGCAGTTTTTGTATGCCGCAGACGAACTAACTTAAGGGCACCTCTACGTGGTAGCCACCTAGTCGGCCATTAACGGCTTATGCGTCAATTCTTCTATAACCAAAATGGTTTTATTCACGCAGAGATATAAAATTTCGGATGTTTCACCCCGCTCAACAGATAGATAAGGTAAAGTACATCAGCCTAACCCTGGCCAATCCTTGATAGGAAGCTGTCTTCTAATCTAACTATCTATCGCTCGGAACAGCAGAGCGGATGAACACTCTAGCTGCTATCTGATAAGACTGGGAACGAGCTGGTTGTCCAAGTTTCATGGAAGAAGGCGAAATTGAAACATCTAGACTCCTCCCATTAGTTTCGACGAACCAGGCTTAAAGCGCTTTATCGACTCTAAAATGTCTGTGGTATCCATATTGAGCCATATTGGTATTGAGAAAGGAGGAGGCATCACAAAGGACTACCGATTTATCTGTGTGATTCATTGTATCTACTAGAGCTCTTGGTATTCGCATAATCGAATTAATCGAATAGGGCATTATTCGAATAATAATATTCGGTTTGCACTATTCGGATAGTCGTCAGTCATCGACTATTCTATTAACCGCTCATTTCCGATTATCCGGTTAACCGTTCGTTGTCGACTATTCGATTAGTGTAAGCTCATTCAATTTCCATTTTTATTAAAAAAAAAAAGATTCCTGTATTTTGCACAACTGACATTTTCACAAGTACAAACAAACAAAAATTAAAGGCTGCTTGGATTTCAAACAATTTTCATTTATTCGAATAGTGACAGTCTAACTATTCGAATAACCGCAGTAGAACGACTATTCGAATAGTCGTAACATTGCGACTAATCGAATAGTACTAACCGGTTAATATTCGTACGAACGGTTACAAACCGGATATTCGAATAATCGGTTTTCAGGTTAATCGAATAATTTTAAGAGCCCTAGTATCTACCCTTTAACCTAATCCAAACTAATAAAACAGTATTTTCTTTTAAAATAATGTCAGAAACAGTGACAAATGCTATTTTATAATGGATGTATAAATAAATACAAAATCAAGTGAAAACTCTTTTAAACATCAAATTTTAACTAATTTACTCGATATTATAAATCATCTTAAAAATCTTTTTAGTTTTTAACTTTATCTTCATCCTTCGATGCACTTTCTTTATTTATCTTCATCATCTTTATAATATTTTAGTTTTCTATTTAACTCCGTGTTTATGTTTATTTTTACCCTTACCTTTATCTCGATTCATATATATTGACTTATATTCATTCGTAGCTTTACAGTACTACATATAAATAATAAATTTATCTTTTACAACGGATTCGTTTGCTTGTGTCGAATTCAAAAGCCAATTACGTTTGTTTACTTCCAATATTTGATTTTAATATTTTCTGTAAATACATTTTCCATTTATCAGAAGAAGAATACCTGCAGTCACAGCTGCAGAAGTTCAATTTTCTGTATCCGTATGTAAAGCTGTATATGTTTACTCCAATGAAAATTTTTATTCCTTTTTATCAAGAAATATTGAATAGTAGAAACGTTAAGTAAATATGTACGACGCATTCACATGTGCGAACCCGCACAACATTATCCCCCACATAAGGCAAACGGAATCGCCCCACAATCGGGCAAAAGCTATTAATCATTAGCATAAAAGATTGCCAGACAAGATTATTTGCTTATTATTCTCTATTATTTTTGCCATATTTGCTTAATTCGCACATTGACCTACTTTCGCATGGCAGTTTCGCCTCTTTTTCGCACACCGCAAACTGAAATGTGGTGGCGAGAAGGCCTTTGCGTATAATAAGCATCCTCGATGAGCTCAGTTATTTTGGCATTCAAAATGTCCTTGCCACTAATTATACCAGCTGTTCGCACGCACAAGTATTTAACCAAACACACACACACACACATGCAGCGGCAAATAAATAAATACATTCTCTTATATAAAATATATGCGTGGCTACACTTAGATGGATGTACATATATGTAGCTCATAGCTTTATTATATTCTGCGAAAAGAGCTTATTTATATCGTGTATATAAAATTATACATGCATTCTCTCTAATATCTTTCGTGAGTTTGAAAATACAAAGCGAGGGACATATTTTAACCAACCGTATTAATACTAACACATTTGGGTGTACGAATATATAATATACATGTATACATATGTATTTGCTATATCTGTTGGTCACAAAGAGAGATAATTCTGTAAACAATGTGTCGGAAAGTCATGTCGCGTCAGAATTCTGAAACTATCTCTACTCTCGTATCTTGGCATTTCACCGAAGTTATATTTCCTACTTATATGTGATGATCTTTAAACCCACTATCTGTAAGGGATTTTCCATTGAAAGACCGTAGAGAAAGAGATTTTGTACTATATAATCGAGATTAGTAAATCGAACAACCCAGAAATTGCGTCAAATAGAGCGATATGAGAAAAAAAATAAAATTTATACTACTATTATAAAGAGGAAAGATTTGTTTGTATTGAATAAACTCGAAAACTACTGTGCCGATTTCAAAAATTATTTCACCATTGGAAAGCTACATTCACCCCGAGTAACATAGGCTATATTTATAACTAGAATCTCAAGTTTCTGGAAATAGTTCCCAGGTGAGGGCATCAAAAAGACTCCGTGATGAAGAATCATAATCTGAAACTGAAAATCGTCTTGCAAGTCATTATTTTTCCATCGCAATCGCGTGCCAGAAAGTCGAGTAAGAAGCGCTCGCAGCTGCTTGCTGAACAAAATTTCAAAAACCTCCAAAGTACGCGCTTGAAAGTCGAGTAAGGGGCGTGTACAGCGGCTTGAAGAACAAAATATTAGAAATATACAAGTTCGCACTAGGTCGTCGTACTCTGAGCTTTCATAATCAGAGAGAAAGACAACAGACACCAACGATAAGTGGTCGTAATCAAGTTTAGCTCATTGCAAATAAAATATAATTTCATGTTCGAATTTTCCTCATTTTACTTTTTTTAAAATGAACCCACGCAAGAAACGGAAAAGTAGATACATATGTATGGGAGAGTGTGTACAAACTTATAACTTTTGAAATATTTGTTTAAATCCGTGCGAAGCCGGAGGCGACGCTAGTATTGATAACAATCTCCAAAAAATATAATATTAACCGCGGTTTATAATTTAGCATTCGAATGGTACTACCTACCTACCTTAACATCATTAGCAATTCGAAGATTTATACTAGAACTCGGTTGGAGACTAGTCTGATTTGTCTGACATGGCATTCCAAAATTTTAATTTTTCCTTCAATTCGGCAGCAGTTACAAATTGAGATTGGAGTCTTATTAGAGAGCTACATTATAGTGTGATTAGAGGATTATAATTTCTCGATCAGAGAACTATGTCGAGTGTGACAACACTAAGCTTCTTTATTATTACTTGAGATGTTCTCAAACATAAGAGATTAGACAAAATAGCTTGGAGAAGTATTTTCTGCTAATTATTAATTTTTTCATTCGTCTTACTCAGTTTTTCTATTATAGAGTGGTCGTTAGTACTTTGAAACTCATATTGCGTTCGATAGTACCTCTCATTAGAACATGGTTACGCAGATAACCACAATTTTCCGGGATCACGCCCAGCAAATGGGAAAACTTTTCAATTATTGATCAATGTGTTTGAACGAAATTAATTTTCTTAACCATTCGGACAATCAAATCGCCTGTCAACTATCATAAATAAGTGCACTGCTCTTTTAGAATCAATGTGTAATTGCGCGAATCTTTTATGCAGGTTATGGTCGAATACTTCTTAAAACATTAAAGGTTAGGGTAGTATGGTGGGCCAGCAGGTTACGCATATACCAATTAGGCTAAACCCACACCAGCTTAGTTAAGACGTCTTTTCTTGTCTGATAGGACAACATTCCATAACTTTATATGTGACAACCCACACAGAGTAACATGAGACAAAAACACACGTTCGCTTGGTTTGGGCTAGAGCAAAATACGTTTTTGTTTCTTATTAGTCAAAGTCAGTCTTGACTAATTCGGTGTGGTTTGAGCGTTATGGTCCTTAGCAATACCAGATGGAGTGCTGTCTCGTATTCACTGAGTAGTAGTCATCGTTCAGGATGCCAGCGCTTAACGCGAATTTTAAGAGATTATGGGGTCTAACTAACGATATATTTCCAACTTGCTAGCTCAGGACCAACCGACAAGAGATGCTCCAACTTTTCTTTGATGCCCTGCTCTTGACATTGCCTGCATTTCTACCGATCCCACTTTATAGGGGTGGGCCGCTGGGCTGTGACCAGTCAGCATGCCAACCATGGTCCTAAAGCCCTTTCTATGAAGTGCCAGTTGGAAACTTATATATCTCGCTATTATATCCGCTTTGCACATGATCTTTGCGGTTTTACAATCCGGTGGATTCTTCAAAAGCGCTTTGATTCTTCTTGTCATGCACCTGTATATGTCGTCGTTCAGACAATGCTTGGGTTTACAAATGTCGATTGAAAGACTAGCTAGCAATTGAAATAATGAACTTAAAGAAAGCTTTGAGTTTCTGTCATCGCGAAAAAATCATCTCTGGTAAACTTAAATGTGGGTTACTTTGTAGAAGTCCAGCCCCCAACGATTCAGATTCCCAATAAAATTGAACTTAAAGAAAGCTTTGAGTTTCTGTCATCGCGAAAAAATCATCTCTGGTAAACTTAAATGTGGGTTACTTTGTAGAAGTCCAGCCCCCAACGATTCAGATTCCCAATAAAATTGAATAAAACATATGCTTAACCTTAGTACTGGCCCCCACACTTGAGAGCGAACGAATATTATTATGCTTCAAGTATCGCACATTATGAACTAAACTGTAAAAATAAAGAAACAGCAGAAATCGCTTTATCTGCGAAATAACATAAAACACTTCTAAACCACTCGCTCGTGATAAAATAAACGAAATGTTTCTATTCATAACAGCACACAGCAATCCATATGTGCTTATGTAAACACGAAGCCATGTTTAAGCACTTTCAGCACTCCCCTCTCCCTCTGCTATCTCCGACATTCGAACAACTACTTAATCAGAAATGTGTATTATGAACTTTGATTGCAGGTGAAAAGGCGAAAGCAACCGAAACTTGTGTTTGGCATTCCCTAGAAAGTTATGTTGAAGTCAAGCAAAATATGTGACATGTCTTCAGGTGCAAAGCATGCTTAGGCGCCTACAAGCTGCTTAAAACGACGCGCATGCGATGGCTTATCCAAGTCAACAAGACTGGCTGCCAACGACACCCCTCGACGCTGACATAGAAAGCACGGGAGTACAAAGCAACGACACGCCACAGATAATGGATGGCAAAATAAGAAAATTTCGTTGGATCTTGATAAAGCGAAGCAGTCTCCTACGCTCACACACTTGCACTAAAGTTTGCCTGCGGTAAACGCGTCGCTTTTGTTTAGCGCTTTTTGGCTGAATACACTGGCATACATATATATATTAGACAGTCAGTGTGTGTGCAAGGACTCTGGTCTGCCTATTTGTGTCTATTAACCTGCCTACCAGTGTCGCTGCGCACTGAAGCTGGTGAGCGCCGCGCGCTGTGTGTATTAAATTATCAAGATTAACCCAAATCATGTGCGAATATACGAAAATTGGCGAGGAAATGAATATTAGAGGTGAGAAATGCAAATAAATGGAAAGACGTGATAAGTAAGCGCGCAAAATGTGACACTTGATTCCAGCCAAAGCGATTAGTGTGCAGTGGGTGTAGGGGCGTGCCAGTATACCAACCAAGGACAAGCGCGCGTCTGTTCGCACGGGAGTTGGCAGGAAAATAAATGCAAACAATAATATTTGCTTGTTTGTATGCGCTCGAATAAGCATGCATATGAGTATACTCGTATGATAAATTAGGTCAGATAATAAATGTTTTGGGAATCTTCTAAGACAATTTGTTGATAAACGTGAACAAGAGATGGCACATATAAAACCATTAAGTATGTATGCAAAATTATGTTGCGAAACAAATTTCAGGTATCAACTGTGTAATTCATCATACTCCATCTCTCAAATGGCTGTGAAGCGTGCTTGATGACACACAATGATAAGCAAATGGCGCAGTTATTGGGGAGTTCAATGGCATACATAGATGGAGATAGAATCACCAGCTGAACTCAAAAATTTGAAGAAAAACAATGTACCAGGCAGGGTAGAAAGATCGCGTAGATTGAAAAGAAACCACTTCTTGTGGAAATTCAATTTCAACGTTCAAATTAGTCGCCATTCTGGATGATATGCCGATTATAACGATCTTCAAATACCATATTTGTTGAAATGATTGACATTTTTATACAAAATTGGTCTCCCGACGATCGCTTCTTTGTGATAACTAAACTTTTTACCATTTAATTTTTTGGAACTTTTAGTACAAGACAACGTCGCTGAAGGCTAGGTTCCTTGAATACGTTGGATGCTAAAGCAACTCAAAGCCAGATACGTGCAATTTTTTCGATAATTCATTCCTCGAACTGTCTAATAACTCAATACAAGTGTTCCTTCTCAGAATAGTCGATGAAAATTATTCCATACAAAAATATAGGCCTCGTAATTTTTCCCACTAAAGTCTTTCAAAGACTTAGATACTGTTAATCGCATGCAGCCCAATCCACTTGTAAGCGGTATAAAGAGCTTTTGCATTGACGATCACCCTCATTTTACTGTATTCCAAAATTATTTCGAGAATCTTTGATATTTTCGTCTAAGGGATTTTTTTGACGTTCACCAGTGTAATCATGTTCATATGGCCTGACGGAATTTAGTCATAGTGAGCGAACACAGTTATGAGCACTGACCTTTCTGATACCAAAAAAAAATCCGAATGGATTAGAAAGACCCCCACGGCTAATGTCATTTCTATCCAATTTGCTAGGATAACCGAAGCTGTGCCTACCAACCTCACCTGTGTTTCAACCTGTCTGGAAAATACTAGGCATTTTAGGAGGAAATGCTTAGATGATTCCACTTAGCCCTCCGCCAAATAACTTTCGCAAGTTAGTATACTTTGGCCTGTAAGCACATTTTTGCTAGACCTGTTTTTTATCTCGAATCAGATGAACCGTCCATCCATCCATCCAGTAGAAAACCGCAAGTAAGCAGCTGATCCTCTGACTTCATCGCACTCTCTTAAAGATGCACCCTTTATGCAGGGTCCCACACTTAATTAATTTGGCAGACTACACGACTCCGCTAAGGAAACCATTTATCAGCATCAAAAGTCAGACGCACCTAATATTGACGGACGGCAGTTATCCTTCAACCATCGACGTTCGCATGTAGCGAAATTCGTTGTTACTTAAATAAATAAATAAACAAGCAGTCTTCATTCGCCAGCTGTGTCGATAACTTGGCCTTGAGGTGTTTTAGATGATCAAACGGACAAACAAATAATCCATCACAAATGTGCGTGTGTAAGTTCTTAGAATAAATACACATATATATTATACAAGGGCAGGTATTTACAGGAAGTTGTTTATGTAATAAATAGTATTTATGTATGTGCAGTAAACATATAAGAGTGTAAGTGCTAACATATACAGCTACAGAGAATTTTCTACACCTATTCAATCAAATTACCTCGCCGTATATTGTCTCCCAATGCAGAATAGGTCCTACGGAAGGTCTTGTGTATTTCGATGAAATTTTGTAGTTGAAACTTTCCTCAAGATTTTTAAATTTGGTCAAATTAACAACCAAAATATAAACCTATTCTAATACCAACTACCGATATATTAATTAGGCCAATAACTGTTATAAGGTCATCTTATCGGGTTGGGATGGAAATATTTTGAGTCAAATATTCCTTCACTGAAATATCACTTAGCAGTAGTGGCGTTTAAAGACCTCTTCCGAACTCCATCTCGCTCGTACTTATATATATATATATTTGGCGTAGGAACCGCTTTAAGCGATTATAGCCGAATCCACCAGAGCGCGCCACTCATTCCTCCTTTTTGCTTTTTGGCGCCAACTGGAAACACCAAGTGAAGCCAGGTCACTTTGCACTTGGTCTTTCCACCGGAGTGGAGGTCGTCCTCTTCCGCGGCTTCCTCCAGCGGGTACTGCATCGAATACTTTCAGAGCTGGAGTGTTTTCTTCCATCCGTACAACATGACCTAGCCAGCGTAGCCGCTGTCTTTTTATTCGCTGAACTATGTCAATGTCGTCGTATAAATCGTACAGCTGTTCTGAGGACCATAAATCTTGCGCAAAACCTTTCTCTCGAAAACCCCAAGAGTCGCCTAATCGGATGCTTCTGGAAAACGCAGAACAAACGGCGCGGTTGTTGCTTCCAATACCAATGATACCAATACCATCGGCATACGCCAGGAGCTGTACACTCTTGTAGAAGATTGTACCCTCTCTATTTAGCTCTGCAGCTCGTATTTTTTTCCAGCAATAGATTGAAGAAGTCGCACGATAGTGAGTCACCCTGAAGCCTCGTTTGGTATCGAACGGCTCGGAGAGGTCCTTCCCGATCCTGACGGAGCTTTTGGTATTGCTCAACGTCAGCTTACATAGCCGTATTAGTTTTGCAGGGATACCAAATTCAGACATCGCGGCATAAAGGCAGCTCCTTTTCGTGCTATCGAAGGCAGCTTTAAAATCGATGAAAAGATGGTGAGTATCGATTCTTCTCTCTCGGGTCTTTTCCATGATTTGGCGCATTGGGAACATCTGGTCCATTGTAGATTTTTCAGGTCTAAAGCCACACTGATATGGTCCAATCAGTTCGTTGACGGTGGGCTTTAGTCTTCCACACAATACGCTCGACAAAACCTTATATGCGATATTGAGGAGACTTATACCACGGTAGTTGGCGCAGATTGTGGGGTCTCTCTTCTTATGGATTGGGCAGAGCACACTAAGATTCCAATCGTCAGGCATGCTTTCTTCCGACCATATTCTACAAAGAAGCTGATGCATGCACCTTATCAGTTCTTCGCCGCCGTATTTGAATAGCTCGGCCGGTAATCCATCGGCCCCCGCCGCTTTGTTGTTCTTCAAGCGGGTAATTGCTATTCGAATTTCTTCATGGTCGGGTAATGGAACATTTATTCCATCGTCATCGATTGGAATCGGGTTCGCCATCTCCTGGTGTTGTACTCTCACTGCCATTGAGCAGGTCGGAGAAGTGTTCCCTCCATAATCCCAGTATGCTCTGGACATCCGTTACCAGATTACCTCCTCGGTCACTAACATGATAATGCTCCGGTCTTGAAACCTTCTGTAAATCGCCTCATCTTTTCATAAAATTTTCGAGCATTACCCATGTCGGCCAGCTTTTCAAGCTTTTCATACTCACGCATTTCGGCCTCTTTCTTTTTACGTCTGCAAATGCGTCTCGCTTCCCTCTTCAGTTCTCGATATCTATCCCACCCCGAACGTGTTGTGGTCGATCGCAACGTTACGAGGTAAGCAGTCTGTTTCCTCTCCACTGCGGAACGACAATTCTCATCGTACCAACTATTTTTTTGGCGTTGCCGGAGACCAATTGTTTCGGCTGCAGCGGTATGCAATGAGTTTGAGATGCCGTTCCACAGCTCCTTTATATCGAGATGCTGATAAGTGCTCTCAGAGAGCAGGAGTGCAAGTCGAGTAGAAAATCGTTCGGCTGTCTTTTGTGATTGCAGCTTTTCGACGTCGAACCTTCCTTGTATTTGTTGACGGGCATTCTTTGCTGCACAGAGGCGAGTGCGTATCTTTGCTGCTACTAGATAATGGTCCGAGTCAATATTTGGTCCTCGGAGCGTACGCACGTCTAAAACACTGGAGACATGTCTTCCGTCTATCACAACGTGATCAATTTGATTGCGCGTTTTTCGATCAGGGGACAGCCACGTTGCTTGATGAATTTTTTTATGCTGGAATCTGGTACTACAGACAACCATATTTCGGGCCCCAGCGAAGTCGATCAGCCTCAGGCCGTTTGGCGATGTTTCGTCATGGAGGCTGAATTTTCCAACTGTTGTGCCAAAGACACCTTCTTTACCCACCCTGGCGTTCAAATCGCCAAACACGACTTTTACATCGTGGCGGGGACAGCGCTCATAGGTGCGTTCTAGGCGCTCATAGAAAGCATCTTTGGTCACATCGCCCTTCTCTTCCGTTGGGGCGTGGGCGCAAATCAGCGATATGTTGAAGAACCTCGCTTTGATGCGGATTGTGGCAAGACATTCATCCACCGGGGTGAATGCCAGGACTCGGCGAAGTAGTCTCTCTCCTACCACAAATCCAACACCAAATTTGCGCTCCTTTATATGGCCGCTGTAGTAGATGTCACAAGGACCCACCTTCTTCCGTCCTTGTCCCGTCTATCGCACTTCTTGGACGGCGGTGATGTCAGCCTTTAGTTGTATGAGGACATCAACAGCAGAGGCACCTTCCCAATTAAGAGTGCGGACATTCCAGGTTCATGCCCTCAAATCATGATCCTTAGTACGTTTGCAGGGGTCGTCATCAAAAGGGGGGTTTCTCATCCGAGGCTCGGTGTTTGTTTTCATTGGGGAGATTTTTTTATGTGGTGGGTCCCAAGCCCTACGCACAACCGCAGAAGCGGGCTTCGCCTTCTCACTTTAGCTCGCCTCCAAACGGATGTCTGTTAGCTACCCAGGGGATACTTGGTCTAAAACCGGAAGTCGTGAACTGCTTGAGTCATATGCAAAAGAATCGTTCCTGGCCACTCCCAAGTGAATGGCAATCAGAAACTTTCCTCACTTTCGTGAACTTCTACATATGACCCCATCCCCCATCTCGTACTTACAAAAGCTAAAATCCTTTTAAGATCTAGTTAGGCTTTAAGACTCCGTTGGGTCCAGAAGCTGCACACGCTCCACTCCGTCAACTGAGGATAACGCCATCACTTAAATTGAGAAATCCCTACCTCAAAGTGCCAAACGAGTTCACTAGTGAGAATAACTCCACCTCGGAGACCAGCAGCTCGCATTGTAGAGCTGACAGAACCCAGCTCTCTAGACAGTGACTCATAATGTTCATGATTCTTGATGTTCTTTGAGCATTACCAAGGGAACGAGCGTGACAAACTACCAGTTACGGACCATATCCTCAAGCAATAAAAGCTGAGATGATTTCGTCGATATCAACCCTGCAGGCAATTTTACATCCAAGAAATGTTTCTAAGTTATACTGCCAACTCCGCAAAACAACACTACAAAAAACACTATTTTCGTGGCTACCGTTCTATAAGTATTCTTATATGACCCGACCTTGAAAAAGTCCATGGACCTGTTGTTGTAGTTGTAGCGGTTACCCAGGTCTGCCTAAAACGACAAGCCTAGCCTAATTGTCATCGAAGTCATCTAACGAGAGGCCCAGGAAACGAGCTGTTTCGATGGGGTTGGACCAAAGGAAAAGGGGTGTTAGATGAGTAGGGTTAAGGGGACATGCAAAGAGGTGGTTAATGTCATGCGGGGACTCTTTGGATTCAGGACATATGTTGAGTATTTCGGGGTCTAGTCTGGAGAGGTAGAAGTTTAGTCTGCTACAATATCCAGAACGAAGTTGCGCAAGGGTCACTCTAGTTTCGGGAGACAACTCGAGCTCTGTGTCTGCAACGGTGGGTGTTGTTTCTCCAAGTACGCCATTCACGGATAGGAAGTCTATGAAGGTGTTAATAGCTCCTCTGTGAATGGCGTTCAGTGCTTGTGTATAGTTAGTCGCGTCCGAAGTCCTGTCGGTATAGTCTTTTAAGTCGTCGACGTATTTCAGCAAGGTACTCTTAATGCCTCTGGGAGGCGGCTCGGCTTCCAGCAGGTAACTGCATGGGTGTTTTCTACGAAACTCATTAGATATTGTATATGACAATTAATACACATTTCCTCCAAACATATTTCTGCGTTCTAGCCGTGTTTAGAACGGTTCGTTATTGTGGTTTTAATAATTATCCAGTGCTGCTGGAACGGAAAGTATAAGTCTTGTTGTTATCGAGGTCCTCTGACAGGAAACGTGCTGTTTCGACAGTGTCGGAACAAAGGGAGAGGGGTGTTAAGAGTCGGCTTCATTGGACATGCAAACAGCTGACTAGTATCATGCGGGGGCTCATATCCAGATCGAAGTCTGAACAGGAGGTGTCTTGCGAGACATAAACCATATCCTTTTACATAATACATAAAATACTATATCAATTTTTTGTATAGAGTTAAAAGATAATTTATTATATACACGTACATTATTATTTATGCAATCAAAACACCAAAAGTAAGAAAATATTGATAGTTCAGTATACAAGTAGATACATAAATACATACATACATGCATTATGGGACCAGAGAAATCAATTTGGTTTTTGTATTCGAACATATAATCGAGTTTTTTACACTTGAAACTAAATTAGAACATAATTTGTAAATAACTAAATTGTTGCAGAGCTACATAGATACATTCATACATATATACGTACGTAGCACAACAGCGAACAATCGATACCAAAAAAAGCTTATACACCAAAGCGTTCAAAAAGTTTAGACACTTGTTAAGTATTATACATATATACAAAAACAAAAATATACAGTTAAATAACAGTAAATATACAGTTACAAAATAAATATGTTGTATTAGATGATGATACGCTTAAACAACAAACTAAGTAACATTTAAAAATACGTTTTTTTACATTTACAATTGTTGTTTAAAATTATTACCTTTTTTTAGGTTATGTGTCTTTTATAATTCATACATAATACAAACGTTAAGTAGCACAGTTAGTTATATGCTGCTGTGCCATAAAATGCTGGAGTGCCATAATTACACATTTAACGTGTCTTTTTTATTAACAACATAATTATTTCTAGCATAAAATCAATTATATTTGAAACAATTTCCCCGCTACAAACGTAATAATTGCGATTTAGTGGTTATTGCTTTACATATTGGCATACTTCCGAAAATATGATTTTTAATTAATAAAATTTCAACACTTATATAAGAATAGTTCAAACAATAATTTACATTACTAAAAACATTATGCTAAACAAACATTTGTTGATTGATTGCAATGACGCATAGGCCACCATGAGTTGTGGCGCTGAATGTTGCTTACACATTGTAAATTTGACACACACACATAAAAATATGATTAACATCACTAAGAGCCGCGCTATGTATATATGTGGTATATAAAACTTCAAAATAGAGAGTTTAAAGTACAAAATAGTCAACCTCTTCATAGCTCTAAAATTGTATTTGCTTAAAATATGATGACTCGTATTCGAGTTGCACAGTGCTAGTGTGAAGATAGCATTTGGTTTGTTAGAAACTCGTTTTAATTGCGCTCAACCAAAATATTGTCCAGCCCAATTAGAACCTCCTCCGGCACTGATTCATTGTTGTTTGGCTGATCTAAACTGACAACATTATTGCTTTCTGCATTGCACGCACTCTCTTTGCTGTCATTGCTTTCATCACCCGCGCCTGACGCGTCTGCAATTTTGCCGTTGGCACGTTGTTCTTGCTCCTTCTCCTTTTCAATTTGCAGGAAGTTGGGGTCCTGCGAGGGGCACTCCAGGTGCACACAATGGAAAATCTGCAAATTAAAATATTTAGTATAGAAAAATTTAAAGCATATATTTTTTTTGTTTCAAGACTACTCACCTCATTGGCCGTATTGCGCGTGCCGACAATGCGTATAAATACTATTGGACGTGGAGTGAATGAGAAATTCTGCCATGAGCGCACTTGATCATTGCGCTTATCGACGATTATATGCCAATCCTTCTGATTCACCGATGTTTCAATATAGAAACTATACGTGCGATCGTCACAATCCCACAGCAGCAGACGCATTGAGCCAATAATGTAAGGTTGGCCTGTATATTTTAAATAAATTTGAATCATTAATAAAAAAATATAAAAAATTTCAGCTGTAAGTAGTCACCTAATCTAACTACGATTTCGCCGCTGCCCAGCTGATGGCATGTATAACCCGAATCCCAGTCGTAATTCACATAATCGCCATTCAGCAGCGCATTACGCGTGCGACTCACACCATCCACCACAATAGCGCTCATATCGGTGCGTGCCACATTTACTGTGGGTGCCACAATGCCGTTAATTAATTTTGGTAAGGATGCCGTGTACATAGCCTCCAGTCCTACTACATGGAATACTTTATTCACTGTGTTGTGTGTGCCGACGAGTTTGATGTAGCGCACTGGGCGCGCGGGGAAATACAAAAATTGCCACGACCGACAATAATACTGCGAGTAATCTATAACGCGATCCCAGTTGGTAGAATTTGCCGACACCTCTATGTAATACGAATAGGAGCGATTATCGCGATCCCAGAGTAGCAGCTTGATATGATTGATAATACAGATTGTGCCCAACTCAACAGTTATGCCGCCTTCAATATTGTCGCCAATGCAATGGCGTGTGTAGCCTTTTTCCATATCATATGAAATGAAATCACCGTCCAACAAAGCCGCGCGACACTCGCCTAGTATGGTTCGGGAATGGAATTTTGCTGTGGCCACATTCTCTTCAGGCCACAGAGCGGCACGATATGGTAAATATTTCGAGGTTGTTTGCTCTTGTATAGCGTCTAGTAACTTGTCGGCGTCCAAAATACCCGATGGACGCACAACTTGCAACAAATCCTCAAGTTTCATTAATGGTAAGCGAACGTACGAAACAACTGACTGCAAACGTAAAGAAAAGGATATATAAATATTTATAACCGATATATAACTGCTAAATTTGCTACTTACGTCAATATTGATATTTGTGTGGCTTTTACACCACTCCCACACTGCCAAAAATATCTCCACTTCAGGTGCAAAAAATGAGTCCCGTCGCAGGACCTCTTTTAATGATTCCTTCAATTAAAAAATAATAATTTAGCATGTATTTATATCAATTTATTTTGTATTTTCTAACCATTGACAGCGCGCTGAATGACTCATGTTCCAAAATAAGCGCGGCATTGCGATCCATGAATGTTAAACACACCTCTGTTAACTTATCCAAATTATACAAACGCGCCGCATCCAAAATAGCACAAACATTATTAAGCGCCAAATATTGTCGTAGATATTGTGAGATGGCATGCTCCAATTCGCTGAAACCATATTGATTAGCCAAACCTAAGGTGTCCAGTATATTGTCCTCATCCATCTGTGCGAGTGGCATATGACCGGAGTAAATATATTTTAACAGAGCCTTAAAGGCTTCGACTGGAATTTGTAATTCAATTTCGCTTTGCCTGGACTCGCACAGTCCTCCAAACAAAAGCGCACGAAAATATTCACTACGTGCAGCCAAAATAACACGATGAGCTGGGAGACGCTGATTTTCAACTATGAAAGTCACATCCGAATAATCGTCGTTCATACAAAGTTGTGCCATCTGCTCCGAGAAACGTTCTAGAATTACAAAGGAATTTTGTTTACATTTCCATCGAAATAGGAATATGATTATAAGTTGGGGAATTACACATACCTGTTAATTTTACATCGTCGCTCCGTGTCTTTGTCAAAGATAGCAATTTATATTGACTCTGGCTGCTCATCTTATGAAATTTCGATTAACAATTACAGCACTTAAAATAAATGTATTTTAATAAAATGCAAATGAGAACAGTGACAATACAAATATGTAACGAATTGATACTAGGTAAACACAGAAAAACTTCTAGATATTTTCGCACACAAGCACACGATATGCTCTTTACATATTTTAAAATGACAACTAATTGTTAGACAGCAAATATAACAAATATATAATGTTTAAATATGTCACTTACGCCGTTATTAACAAATATTTATGGAATTTCAAAATGTTTTCCGGCAGCGACGCAATTATTTGACTCTTTTATTTTGTATATTTTCTTTTGCCTTGCTTCTCCTAATCTCTACACTGAAATGTTGCCAGACGACAGACGGAAGTTTGGAGATTTAAATATTTGCACTAATATCAGTCATGACTGATAAAATTGCAGGCTGTTCAGTTCGAATAAGGCTGATATAATTACTATACAAGTAAATCATTCGCAATTTTCTATCCAAACATGTTTTCGGAGTGGTGTATCAATGCAAACCATCGAATAAAGTCTGAGAAGTTGAGTTTTAACTCATTGCCCAATGTGTGACAAATTTCAATTAGCCCGACCTTAGCGTAGTTATTTTAGAATTTATTTCTAATTATTCATCATCATCGTTATTTATTAGGAATAATATGTGAGCCAAATTAATATCCCTATAACGTAATAGTGTAATTTTTTTAAGCTTAATGACCACATTTTTTAAATCTAATTAAATTTGTATATATTCAAATATTTTTCATATATAAATTTATACTTAGCAATGAATTTATATTAATTGATGATTGATTATTATAGACCTGTTCAAATTCCAATTATTTTTCTAATACAGTTGATCTCCTTTTTGCACGGTTAACTGGGACAGTAAATTACTCGTGTAAAAAAAACCGTGCAAAAAAATCAAATTTTTATATAAAACTCACTATTGGGACCAATTTAAGAAAAAAATCGTGCAAAAAATAGAAAACGTGTAAAAAAGATCTAATTTTACATGAAAATCTATCTATTCGTACAGTGAGAATTTACACTGTTGTTGTTGTTATAGACTTTTCTGGTATTATACATATGTATGTACATATTACTGTTAGAAGGAACAAACAATAACTATTCTGGGAATGGTAAAAAATAATACATTTCAAAGTTCCGTCATTAATCGCTGTGTCTTCTTTTTTCTTACTCCTTCATACAACTTCATTTATTTGTTTACGTATTGAAATTGTTGCAACCTTTTCAATGGCTTTCGAATCTAAGATTTGTATTTTTTAGTTTAGACCTAATTTAGAATTTATTAAATTCTATTAACAGCAATGAATTTGTGACGTATTGACGTATGGAATTTTGATTTTATTGCAAAAAAGTATACAATTAAAATAAAAAAACCGTGTAAAAAAAATAAAATCGTGTAAAATTGGTATCTTGAAAGTGTTCAAAAACACCGTGTAAAAAAAACCGTTCAAAAAAAAAACCGTGTAAAAAGGAGATCAACTGTACTTTATAATTTTGGTAATTTTGCCATTGTCAAGCAAATCAGAGGAATTATGGAGTGCAATAATTAACACAAAATATGGCAACGTTAGTATACAAGATACAACTCTGTGCACAGCTGTTGAATTTTGTTTACTCTGGCTGTAGCCAATTGCTATTGGTACAAAAATTTAACAAAACAAAATTAGTTGTTATTTGTGTTAAATTTTGTATAATAAAAATGCGAAAGCGTGAGTTGCAGAGCATACCTCTAAAGTTGGGGGAGTTGAAGGAGTATGATGTTATACGTAATGAACGCGCTGCCGCTAGAAATCCGGCTCCGCATGATGACAGCCAAACAAATGAGCAACCGTCACCGATTGCCAATGTTGGACCAAAAACAAAGAAGGAAATACAATCTCGATTGAATGCGACTACTTGAAAACACCGAGGGATACACTAGAATACATATTTTAAGCACTTATTTTAAAGTTGTGTGGAACATTGCTGTTTATATACATTATATAAAAGTTTTTTCAATAACATTGTGATACAATTAATTATAACATGGCTACTGTTGATCTGGGAGATAGTTAAACAATATTGGCTAATGGCAAACTGTGCCGACCGGTACACACCAGACGTTTTCGGTTATGAAGTGCTCTCACTGAGCCCTTGAACTTTATTTATTTTGAAAGTTTGCGCTTCATATGCAATTTTTGTAAAATTCCATATTCTAACTAATCATTTCTTATAATGTTAAATATTTTATCCGCATAATTTTTATACTTTTCTGCCATCCTTTAAGTTTATTCATATAAACTCATACTTATGTATGCCTATAAGCGGTTAAGAGAAAAGAAAGTTGCAACATCGACATGAAAATTCGATTTGTGGTAAGCGATAGTCGCGACATTTTCATCTGCTCCTCACTTTATGGTTTCTTTATATGGAAGCACATATAACCACACATGCGTTAGTGCAAAACTCGCGCAAACTTAACTGTCAAATTTAATCAAAATGTACGAAACAAGTTCACACATTCATATATAATCCGCGAAAACAGTAATATTGGAAAAGTGGTTTAATAACTCCATAATATTGACTTTCACTGTTTGATAAAGGGAGAAAGTACGGACGTCCTCAGCTAAAAGTTCGCTTGAACGTTGTAACAATTGCTGACAGTTTCTTAATTGATAAGAAATTAATGGAAATTGATTACATGCGATGCTCTTGAAGCCAATTGCTGGCATTTTGTCTAATTGTGTTGCTATTTGAGGATAGGTTAAGGACAAAAATCGATGTGAATTACTCTTGATTGGCTACAATGTTTATTAACGAATTTTCTATAAATTTAAGAAGTTTATTTAAGGTTTTGTTAAATACATATCATTTAGTTGAGAAAGAGATTAATAAAGAATAGTATCTGTATAATCTCTTGTGCCAAATAAACTCCTCTGCAGTTGAATACTGAAGATAATGACAGAGGAATAGTGATATTAGCAAAAACATGTTGGTGGTTGGTGAGAGGCCTCCGATAGTAACATCTTGGAACGAACAATGCCATGAACGAATTTCAACATAAAGTTTAAAGCAATCCTGGGCATTACAAATTTTGGATAAATCTAAACATCTAAACCAGTCATATACTACGCAGTTTTTGTAAAAATCATCCCTGCAGTCACTTACTGGAAGCCGAGCCGGCTCCCAGAGCCAAGAGTATATCGACCGGACTTCGGATGCGATAGACATTCGACAAGCACTGAGCGCTATCCACAGAGGAGCCCTTAACAACTTCATCGATTCCCCCTCAGTGAATGGCGTACTTGGAGATAAAATACCACCTATTGCAGACAGTGAGCTCGAGTTGCCTCGCGAAATTAGAGTGATCCTCGCTCAATTTCATTCTAGATATTAGAGCAATTCAAACTCCTACTTATCCAGACTTAACATACTCAATATAGGTCCTGCATGCAAAGTTTCCCCGCATGACACTAACCACCTCTTTGCATGCCTCTTAAATCCTACTAATCTTACACCCTTCTCCCTTTGGTCCGACTCTATCAAAACAGCTCGTTTCCTAAGCCTTCCGTTAGATGACTTCGATGACAAATAATTTAGCGTTATCGGTTCAGACATGGTAACCGCTACAACAACATCAGGATAAATGTTCATTACAACTCAGAAAGTCTTCCTTGCATTGGCATACTGATAGCTCGAAAACGCCTGGAGGCATAGGGGCCCGGACACTAGAGCCTAAACTATGGGCAGGTTTCCAAGTATCTTCCAACCGGAAACTTTCTACAATAAGTCGTAACGGTGAAAAGCATTTCCCATATATTTTTGCAATAGGAATCTGATTATCCGACCCCCTGAATAAACTGACCCTCCAAAGAACACAAGAGTTCTCTGTTAGATAGCAAAATAAGTCCAAATATGCTTGTAGCCTGGCAATGATTACAAAAGACGTCGCTTACATGTGACAAAACCACAACCCCCCGAATTCTTCTGCCTGGTCAATTTTATTGACAGCTCAATTAAATTTCGTTTTGACAGACTAAAGGCCAACTATCCATAATTTCCATCAGCGAAATCAGTAATTCCTTCAACACACACACACATTCAAACAAACAAATGCTTTTCGAACGTTGAAAAGAGACTCAAGTGTTTTGTTGTTGCCGGCAAGCGGTTGTAAGGAGCTGCGTGTGGGTGGCGGTGGACGAGGCTGACGACGATAAAATAACAAGTTTTGAAAAGCCACAAATTGACAAGTGTAATCCATGGAATGTCGTCAACATTTTTGTGCGTACAAAAGTCAATTTTCACAAAATCCACTTGCCGGCGAGCAGCAGACGCCGAGCTAAGGAAGTAGCAAAGAACAGTGAGCTGAAGCAATGTAAATAGCTGCGAAGCTGCTACTACCGATGGCTGAGGCTCTGCACTGAAATTTGAATTACAAGTAAGAGTGTGTATGGAATGGATATATGTGTGTGTGTGCTCGAAGAGCGGTTTGCATGTGCTGCTGTCTGCCCAACCACCAAATCAGATAAAACGTCACTTTTGTGTGTTTAACAGAGCGTGTATGCGCTCGTGGTTTCAGGAGTACACAAGCCGGCTGCTCGGGCAGTCAAAAGCACAGGCAGGCGCTCAAGTAAGCATTCGCTTGACGTTTTCAATATATACATACATGTATGCATATAGAGTACAGTCTTTGTTGGTGTGGAATTTCTATGGAGTGTCCGTGCGTAGATTAGGTCAATTGGAACTTTTACACAGTTACTCAAGCTCATAAGCCAGACACAAACACACATGCCGTTAGTCGAAATGCATTCTGACCGCCACATTTGATGCTCATTCATATTGATACTTCCTGCGTCTGGCTAACAAAAAACAAAGAAACGAGTTGCAGAGTTAACCACCAAAAGGTCACATACACACGCGTACACACCGACACGTAATTACTTGATCAGCACCGAAAATTTTCAATAGAGTTCCTAAGTACTCCAACACGGCGTTGACCTGAGCAGTTGTTAACATTAAAGGCGCACTTGAAGCCACGTCTCCCTGGGGACATATTGGCAAGTTAAGTGTTTTATGAACTTACCGTATGGCTAACGGTATGCGCACCCACGTTTTGCGTGTAGCCAGCCTGCACCACTTGTGCCAAACATGACTTGCGCCACCACTGAACTTCTTTCTCAGCCTTACTGAACTCTTCACCCTTCCAACTGCAGCGCCAACTCTCCTTAATAAACTTCGAGTTGCTTACGCTTGAGCGCTACGTTGCTGTGTCCTCATTGGCACCCTTCTTCTATTATAACTTCATCTGCGTACACAATCTCACATATTTGTCTTCTGCTGGTCATCGTCATATTGAACTATTTAAGCGTTTAATTTGATTTCGCTCAAGTGCGGTTTTTCCTGTTCACTTTCGACACTTTGTAACTACTTTAACAGCACAGAACACTTTGCCACTTACCAACAGTTTGTATGTAGCAACCCAACAGGAAAATCTACGAATCTAGAACATTATTTGAAAACATCGTCAAAAACTTCAACGTGTTCTTTTTTTTTAGATATATTGAAGTGAGGATAGGTTAGGTTAGGCTAAGTTACTCGGCAGATCTCTGCCTATGCATGAAAATCTCACTTGAGACCAAAAGGATCTCGCAACTGCACAGGTGCTGTTTGTTGTGCAGCGCTTGGTAAGCTAATGCGACAAGAAAGACACTGCAGTGGTTTTGTAATCTAAAGCCTCCACCAAACGACAACGCCATAGAACATTATGAGCTTTATTATGGTATCATAAAGCCATAATACCACTTTCTAATAGCTCGTTTACAGCAGTATAGGACTATCGAAGCCTTTCTCACCCTCTCCTCAATGTTTTTGGTTCCAAGAGAGCTTCCTATCTGGGAGGGTATTTCATCTTGTTCATGGTTACAGACCCAGTGAGGGGGCAGAGATGGGCGTTTGGTATTTTAGACCACCTTGTGAATATAACAAGTTCCGTTTTATAAGGCTTTATGGCTAAGCCACTTCTGTGCGCCCAGTGCGTTACCAAATTTAAGTATTCTTGAGTCAACTCATAAACGGTATTTAGGATTTTTTTTTACCATAAGGGCTCGTCAGCGTAGCCGTCACTCGACAGCAAGCTCCTTTATTAGATCGTTTAACACCTGGATTCAGAGCAAAGGTAAGATAACCGTATCTTGGAGAGTTTGTAATAAATGTGCAAGACCAAAAATGGCTTGTTAAGTCTTATACCAGCTCAAATGAAGCACCCATTCCTAAGTGGTTCACTGAATTCAGTATTATAGTCTGTAAGAGGCCAAATCCACTGAATCCAATTAATATCCGAAAGAGGTTGTTAAGAACGAAAACTTCAAAACACATAAAATGATTGGGGATGACCATAAAATTTAAATGATGGAGATAGCCGGAACTCCGATGATACTAAAGGAATGTATCGGTCACATAAGTTCATGACCATTTCGGTATAAGAAAATTCCGACCGAATCACTTTGCTCCACCACGACACTTTTTCTGTTCGGTTAATCTTGAATATTCCGAGAATAAACTTCCAGACTTCGAAGAAATTAACGTCAAGAGTGAAGACATATAAATCATTTTCTGATCGCCTAATTCATTACTGATCAAGTTGGGCGATTAATGAGAAGTACAAATTTACATTCTATTTCAAAAATCTCATTTAATCCAAATCTATATATTTACCTTATAAAAATCTGTGACAATTAATATTCTACAGCTTACACTTTCCTGCTGGTACGCTAAGAAGAAGAAGATGTATGGGTAAAACATGTTCGTCCAGTTTAGTTGATAGAGCTCTGTGTTTTGCTCGGCCACTCTGTCTTTCTGATTTGACTTCCGGCCAGTGTGGTTTTGTTTTATTGAACTTGGAAAGTTTTTCTCTGTTGCCACTTATCCTGATGGGTTCGCCTTCGGAAAGCAGGTGCGTGTTGTGTCCTTTTAATGAGTACATGTGTTATGCAATTTGTTCCACAACAACAACAAATTTATGTTTGCAAACATACATGTATTTCGATTTAAGCGTAGAAATATTTTACATTCTGTTCATGGCAAATAAGTTAGTAAATTTATGGTATTTGTAAGATCAAATATTTGTTCTTGATTATTTTGGCCATATCTATGATAATATATTATGTTCATTCTATGAAAACGATTTTTGTTTTTCACATATTGAAGGTTGTATTCGGCATAAAGTAAACTGAATGATAGAAAATCACCATCTTGGATGCATTTGGTTTAAAGGAAGATTTCTTTTACGTCTGGAATTAAACAAAAAAATGCTCGCAAAAGACTTCTACTCAATTTAAATTAAGATATTTTTTGCATTATCCCATATATTCTGGAAATAAACATCCCGAAAAACGCATATTATTATAATCGGTATGTGGACCTGGAATAATTCAATGACCGATATCCACCAACCCCTAATTTGGTCTGCCGTGTTTTGAACTCATTTGATTACGCAAAACATCTAAATTGTACAGATTTACTTAACCTTTACTTCGCTTACCCTCACCAAGAATCCGTTTGGATTTGGCTTAAAACGTGTGGTCCCGCTCATTTGTGGAATAGCGTCAAAGTGTAACACTCAAATACGAAGAAAAGTCTGTCGACTTGATTCAGAAATACATATCTGTATGCTCGACAATCCGTTGCACTATCAACTAAGAATTTGTTGTTTACACTTTTAGAAAGTTTAATGAAGAGATGCATCTCAATGTATTTTTGTGCCGAACTCAACTCAAAAGAAATAATTGAACGAAATTGTCGTAATAAAGATTCGCCAGGAGCGCCAGGAGCTTAGTTAGAAGGTTCTTATGTTGTTCTAAACCTATCTTCCCTGTGGAATACGAAGTTGGTTTGCATACCAACCGCAAAATGAAATAAATTGTATATTGACGAGCTTTATGTATCATTTTACACAACTTTAACCGGTTTGAAACTACTCAAGTGGTAGCAAAAATTATCACAATTATGTAGAGCGTTCAAGAATAAACCATTAAACCTTTATTTATTCATTTCAAATTCTTCCGAAGTACTGATGGGTTTAGGTTACAAACTAGTATTCGTATATTTGTAAGCATTTGTAATGGGTTGACAGTATGAAATTCCAAAGTACTTATCCTCAAACTCCCTGCTTATAGCTTTCAGCAATGCTAATGAAAAGCTGATGATTACAGCAATAAAAGCAACTAACTTCGTCACATTAACACCATTTGACAAGGAAAACAATTAATTATAAATTTATAATGCAAAGCCACTGGAAAAAGCCGTGGATAAACAAACATAAACTGTGCGAAAACTAATACGATATGAATATAAATACAGAGTAGTAAGTAAAACAAAATACGCAGCGCATTGGGAGGAGTAAATATCTATTTGCAATGCTAACAATAACATCCTTTATTCAAATGGTTCGAAAGCTTTTGGGCAAATGTCATGCTTTGGTCGACATTGCAAAATGATTCGCATACAAAAAGGGTTCACATATCTATAATATGTAAATTAAATTCGTTTGCGTACTCATGAGTATTTTTGAACTACTTACCCAGCAGTGGAATGAGTAGTTTGCAACTAGCTTAGAACTAGTGCGAACCTGAAACATGAACATAATTCTTCTATTCCAACAAAATGTCAATTGTAAGATTTCGTTCAGGATTCTGTTTAAAAAAAAATCTGTCGAGAATCTTTAGCGAGAGCTGAGGGCCAATCAATAGTACTTTTAAATAATTAAATCATATTTGGTAAAAATTATACTTAAGTTATGTTAGATTAGGTTAAGGGATAGATCTCCGCAAATGCAGAGAGTCTCAATTAGACAGCTTCGACTGTACTCTGTGAAACCCAAATACTCTTGATGGATCGCTAAAGCCCAAATGATTCGTCAAAACGTTTGAACTCTATTACAAAGTTTTTAAATCGGCTGAAGTCGATCCCAGTCACTTCGATAGGTTCGCTGAAGGTAAGCCTACCTACCAAGGTGTTTTAATATTAGTATGGTGAAAGCTTAAAATTGAAAGAGGAAGTGCTTGGATGATTTCACTTCGCCTTTTTCAATAGGTATGGCAACTAGGGTTTGGTTTGACCCCTAATCGCACCGCATATGTGCATATTGAACAGTGACCAGTAAGCACACCAATGATTGCGCCTTCCTAAGCGACAGTAACTGGAAGGCCTATTTTCGGTCCACCGTGGGCCAGAAACTCCTCACTACTGAGGGCCTATCATTAGGGACCTTTAATCATTAAATTTCATTAGAAAAAACAATTGACTTTATTCAAAACAGTTTCATTGAAAAAAATTCTAAGCCTTTGTTAAATATTTAATAAATCTTATTTAACTTATGTAAAAACCAAACCAGGTGGCAAAATTCTTTTTCAACTATAAGACTTCATAAAATTGTAATAAATATTAGTACTCTTATCAATTTGATTGATTGAGTGGCAACCCTCTTTAACAAATCTTTTTAGCACTAAAAGTTGTAAAGCGCTGTTTATTGATGACCATCTTCTTCTTCTTCTTGACTGGCGTAGACACCGCTTACGCGGTTATAGCCGAGTCCAAAACAGCGCGCCACGCATCTCTCCTTCTGGCAGTTTGGCGCCAATTGGTTATTCCAAGCGAAGCCAGGTCCCTCTCCACCTGGTCCTTCCATCGGAGTGGAGGTCTCCCTCTTCCTCTGCTTCCACCAGCGGGTACTGCATCGAATACTTTCAGAGCTGGAGCAACTTCATCCATTCGAACAACATGTCCTAGCCAGCGTAGCCGCTGTTTTTTTATTCGCTGGACTATGTCTATGTCGTCGAATAACACATACAGCTCATCGTTCCATCGTCTGCGGTATTCGCCGTTGCCAATTCTTAAGGGACCATAAATCTTCCGCAAAACCTTTCTCTCGAAAACTCCTAGTGCCGTCTCATCGGATGTTGACATCGTCCACGCTTCTGCACCGCAAAGTAGGACGGGAATTATGAGAGACTTGTAGAGTTTGGTTTTTGTTCGTCGAGAGAGGACTTTACTTTTCAATTGCCTACTTAGTCCATAGTAGCACCTGTTGGCAAGAGTGATTCTGCGTTGGATTTCCAGGCTGACATTGTTATTGCTGTTAATGCTGGTTCCCAGGTAGACGAAATTATCTACAACTTCAAAGTTATGACTGTCAACAGTGACGTGGGAGCCAAGACGCGAATGCGCTGACTGTTTGTTTGACGACAGGAGATATTTCGTCTTGTCCTCGTTCACCACCAGACCCATACGTTTCGCTTCCTTATCCAGTCTGGAGAAAGCAGAACTAACGGCGCGGGTGTTGTTTCCAATGATATCGATATCATCGGCGTACGCCAGTAGCTGTACACTCTTATAGAAGATTGTACCTTCTCTGTTTAGCTCTGCAGCTCGTATTATTTTCTCCAGCATCAGGTTAAAGAAATCACACGAGAGTGAGTCACCTTGTCTGAAACCTCGTCTGGTATCGAACGGCTCGGAGAGGTCCTTCCCGATCCTGACGGAGCTTTTGGTGTTGCTCAACGTCAGCTTACACAGCCGTATTAGTTTTGCGGGGATACCAAATTCAGACATCGCGGCATAAAGGCAGCTCCTTTTCGTGCTGTCGAAAGCAGCTTTAAAGTCGACAAAGAGATGGTGTGTATCGATCCTATTTTCACAGGTCTTCTCCAAAATTTGGCGCATGGTGAATATCTGGTCCGTTGTTGATTTTCCAGGTCTAAAGCCACACTGATAAGGTCCAATCAGTTTGTTGACGGTGGGCTTTAGTACGCTCGACAGAACCTTATACGCGTTGTTGAGGAGGCTTATCCCACGGTAATTGGCGCAAATTGTGGGGTCTCCCTTTTTGTGTATTGGGCAGAGTACACTGAGATTCCAATCGTCAGGCATGCTTTCTTCCGACCATATTCTGCAAAGAAGCTGATGCAAGCACCTTATCAGCTCTTCGCCACCGTATTTGAATAGCTCGGCCGGTAATCCATCGGCACCCGCCGCCTTATTGTTCTTCAAGCGGGTAATTGCTATTCGAATTTCTTCACGGTCGGGCAATGGAACATCTGCTCCATCGTCGTCGATTGGGGAATCGGGTTCGCCATCTCCTGGTGTTGTACTTTCACTGCCATTCAGCAGGCTGGAGAAGTGTTCCCTCCACAAACTCAGTATACTCTGGTCATCAATAACTAGATCACCTCTGGGGGTCCTACAGGAGTGCGCTCCGGTCTTGAAACCTTCAGTTAGTCGCCGGATCTTTTCGTAAAATTTTCGAGCATTACCCCTGTCGGCCAGCTTGTCAAGCTCTTCATACTCACGCATTTCGGCGTCTTTCTTTTTTTGTCTGCAAATGCGTCTCGCTTCCCTCTTCAGCTCTCGGTATCTTTCCCATCCCGCTCGTGTTGCGGTCGATCGCAACATTGCGAGGTAGGCAGTCTGTTTTCTCTCCACTGCGAGACGACAGTCCTCATCATACCAGCTGTTTTTTTGACTTTTCCGAAAACCAATGGTTTCGGTTGCAGCTGTACGTAAGGAGTTTGATATGCCGTCCCACAGCTCCCTTATACCGAGATGCTGATGAGTGCTCTCAGAGAGCAGGAGTGCAAGTCGAGTAGAAAATCGTTCGGCTGTCGGTTGTGATTGCAGCTTCTCGATGTCGAACCTTCCTTGTGTTTGTTGACGTGTACGCTTTTCTACACAGAGGCGGGTGCGTATCTTAGCTGCTACAAGATAGTGGTCCGAGTCGATGTTGGGACCACGAAGCGTACGCACATCAAAAACACTGGAGACATGTCGTCCATCTATCACAACATGATCGATCTGGTTGCGAGTGATTCGATCGATCCGGGGACAGCCAAGTAGCTTGATGGATTTTCTTATGCTGGAATCTAGTACTACAGACGACCATATTTCGGGCCCCGGCGAAGTCGATCAGCCTCAGACCGTTTGGTGATGTTTCGTCATGGAGGCTGAATTTTCCGACTGTTGTGCCAAATACACCTTCTTTACCCACCCTAGCGTTGAAATCGCCAAGCACGATTTTGACATCGTGGCGGGGGCAGCGCTCATAGGTACGTTCTAGGCGCTCATAGAAGATATCTTTGATCACTTCGTCCTTCTTTTCCGTCGGGGCGTGGGCGCAAATCAGCGATATGTTGAAGAACCTCGCTTTGATGCGGATTGTGGCTAGACGTTCATCCACCGGAGTGAATGCCAGGACTCGACGACGGAGTCTCTCTCCCACCACGAACCCCACACCGAATTTGCGCTCCTTTATATGGCCGCTGTAGTAGATGTCACAAGGACCACTTCTTCCGTCCTTGTCCCGTCCATCGCATTTCTTGGATTGCGGTGATGTCAGCCTTTACTCTTACGAAGACATCAACCAGCTGGGCAGAGGCACCTTCCCAATTAAGGGTCCGGACATTCCAGGTGCATGCCCTTATTTCGTAGTCCTTTAAACGTTTGCAGTGGTCGTCATCAAAATTGGGGTCTCTCATCCGAGGCTGTTTTTTTCTTTTTCATTGGGGGGTGTTTTTATGTGGTGGGTCCCAAACCCTACGCACAACCGCATAGGCGGGTTTCGCCTTCTCACTTTAGCTCGCCTCCAAACGGATGTCTGTTGGCTACCCAGAGGATACTTGGTCTAAGACCGGAAGTCGTGAGCTGCTTGAGACACATGTAAAAGAATCGTTCCTGGCCACTCCCAAGTGAATGACAGTCAGAAACTTTCCTCACTTACGTGAACTTCTACATATGACTCCATCCTCCAAACCATCTTAATATTTTTTAAATTAAAACAAAAATAATATCATTTTATTTTCAGCAAATAAAAGATTGGATCAATACTAGCTCTTTTTGGACCAGTTAATTTTTAGGCTAGCAAAAGTTCCACTAGTATTTTTCTGAGCAGTTCGATATTAGTTAGCAACTATTCATAATAAACTAGTATTTCTCTTGTCTAGATTGCAGCTTAACAGGGTGGTATTCACATTCCTAACAGTGTTCGTATCAGAATTGAGGGGTTAAATAAACGCGCTTGTTGAAACTATTGTTTTTATTAAGTGTCGCATGATATGAATGAACATAAACACTTCAAGTGGCAACATGATGTGAATATGGTTTTTTCTTATTTTGCTGTTACGAAAGTATATGAAAACGATCAAAATAGATTTCAACCTCCGTGCCAGTAAGGACCTAGTTCCGCAGTGAATAGTTTATACACATACACACGTATTTGTACGTACTTGTGTGTGTTTAAAAGGACTTTGTAAAAAAGTGTTGCTGCCCGCATATTTCAATGAGTTTTCATAGTGTTTCGTCCCAAACCGGCAGCCAGCAGCTGAATAGCTTTAACCCTTTTTAGTTCAGGCCGTTTTGAATGACGCAAACATGTGTATAGTGTTTGCAGGTTTTTGTCCGTGAAACCATATCAAAAGTCGTTGACACAGAGGTCCCCATAATTTAAAGCCTTTTAATCCTTTTTTGTTTTTTGTAAAATATGTTATTATACATAGACGAGCACAATTGCATTGTAAATTACATATGGCGTCGCTTTTCATTAATGACCATAAGCTTTGGGTGTTGAAGCGTAATTCATCAGTGAATTTAATTCACACTATTAAATAATATAATCCAGACAACTAAATTAGTGCCTGTACGAGTTGGATTGCAGTAGGACCTTATTTCTATATGAGGGTGAATGGAGGTGTGGGAGGAAGATGGATGATTTTAGAGATGTTCAACTGAGCTTTTTCGTAAAACGTAAAAATTGTTATTCTGAACTGCTGGTAGCCGGCTCTAAGCACTACACAATGACACAAGGCAATTGGCATAAGGTTAAAATAGTTTTGAAAGTATTCTCCAAATATAATGGATTGTGAATTAACAAATTGGGCTCTTGGGGTGAGCAGTGCCAATATTTAAAGGAAAATTACTCGATCGAACGAAACCTTATGGAAACATTCTTACTATTATTTTATTGACGGAGTTTAAAAATGGATAAAATCTAACTGGGCTTGTTTGTATTAAAAATATATATAGCTCAGACATCAAAAAAGTTTTAGAAATAGGCGATGCGACATCCGATATGTGTCACTAAAGATCCGGTTTATACTTTTTCCTATCATAATATCACTTCTTCCAGTTGACCTTATACATGTTCCTGTCTTAGAGTATAAGAGGGTATGGTGCTAAAAATTTATGAA
Source organism: Zeugodacus cucurbitae (assembly GCF_028554725.1). Taxonomy (NCBI): domain Eukaryota; kingdom Metazoa; phylum Arthropoda; class Insecta; order Diptera; family Tephritidae; genus Zeugodacus; species Zeugodacus cucurbitae. Next base: position 33,049,239 of record NC_071670.1, read on the forward strand.
ATTGCTCAGTATGTTCCCCTAGCCTTAATGTAATGAGTTTCATCTTTCCGATACACTTGAGCCCAAATATATAGTATATAACAGGAGAGATATCATAAAGAAATTATATTGAGGTATATACATATGGGTTCTTAAGAAAAATATGATTTGATGTCATAAATAATTGGTTGGTTGGTTCAAAAAGGAGGCGAAGAGAGCCTGAACGCAAGCGGCCGCAGTTAGGCCATTTGTGCTCCCCGAAGGTACCCTGATAAGCATCACCCGAACAACTCGGTCGATTTAATGAAGCTTCTGAGTTTTTTTCACCCCAGCCGCTCAATTTCTCTTAGGTTAGAGTATTGGGAGCCATGGAAGGTATTTCTTCTTAACCGACAGAATCTACTATACCAAGTCTATGTAGGTGGCCTCTTAGAGGTAAAATAAGAAGTTTTAGGTCTGTCCAGTGTCAAAATTACCCCATAGTATCCATTGTTTTAGGCAGCGTTTGAGAAAACTGAAAGGTCTGGGCAGTTTAAGGGAACTGCGTTCCCAGCTGCCCCTGAGCGGGCCAACTTATTCGCCTTTTCGTTTCCATCTATACCTATATGACAAGGTACCCAGATAATTTTAACTGAGTTTTCTCCCGCTAGTCTATTAATTGCCTCTTTGCATAATCTGACGCAATGAGACTTCGTGTTGGCGCAGCGGATAGCCTAAATTGCGGCTTGGCTATCCACAAAAAAGTTGTTGGACCTCTTTGTTTGCGCGCAAGCCCACCTAGCGCCTTGCCTTCCGACAATCTCATCTGGAAATACCGAGACTTGTAGTCGTTTAGTCATAAATAATTAAACTTACCAATTACATATTGACCTCTAAATTTCTCATTATTTACGTATGTTTATGTCATGAGGTGAGGTGAGCCTATTTCGACATCAATGATATCGGTTTAATTGGTTTAGTCTGTTGTAATGTAGATACCTGAAACAGTGAGTTAAATTACTTTGGTATTAGTTGACTGGGGATTGAAATTGGGCACAATTGCACCAAAAATATGCCTTGTAAAGTTTATGGAATTAAGGATTTGAACTTTTGAGATATCTTTATATGTACTCTATTTATATGATATGTAAGTCTATATTATTACATATTTATGCTTCATGTGTTCCAAACTTATTACATTATTCTGCTACGATCTGTGTAAGTAATTCTTACGAATACTAAATAAAACTCAATCTGTATTTAAAGGATATGATACGAATTTCTCTATTAAATTTTCAATGTTTTTATAAATTCTGTGTCTACATACGTACATGTGTGCATAAAATAATTGAACTTTGCATTATGCAAGTGTGTACAACATATTTATTCGTTCATAAATAAATCATTGCCACGATTAAAAGGTCGTCAATACAACATGTGGCAGTTGCCAAAAAAAAAATTGTATAAATATTCTATACATACATATATTTACATAGTTAAAATATATATACATTTGTCGCTGCATTTTAAAGCGTGGTTCACCTTTCCAATCGATGAGGCGCGCTGGCGCCGTTTATGAATATCAGTTTCAAACATCAACATCTGCAATTGACAAATCGAATTTCCGCTGCGGGAAGGCAAATCTAATGCCCGAATAAATATTACTGAAACAGCTTAACGGTATTTTTTGAAAATAATTTAAAAACATTTAAATTTTAGGTATACTTAGTTCTTCAAAAAATACCATTCAAAAGGAAGTAACAATAGAAATGTATTGAAGCAAAATGTGTTAAGGAACTTATACTAATTAACTAAAGGAAAACCAGTTCGCCCTCGACAACGGTATAACAGTTATTAGATACTTGCTGGAAGGTGGATTGGCATAATGTTGAGGTTGTGGTGGATTTTTCCCTTTTAACGTTCTGAAAATGCTGTATACTATTCGCTCATGATTGTTTTCCATTTTCAAGGTAATCAGAGGTAAGTATTCCATATGACCCCCGGAATATTGACGTCATAATTTTACCATTTGGATGCTGGATGTTGCGTCTTTCCACTTTTTAGAATCGGTACATTGCGTACAATCCATTATCTGATTGCCGATTGAACTCCGGAATGATGGAGCTATTCTTAAACTCTCGCAACAAAGTTGCTAAAGAGAGAGTAATAGTTTGGTTCACATAACGGTTGTTTGTAACACCCAAAACTAAACGAGTTAGATATAGAATAATATATACCAAAGTGATCAGGATGATGGAGTTCAAATCCGAGTGTCTGTGTGTCCCTTCGTCCCTCCGTCCGTCCGTCAGTTCAAGCTGTAACTTGAGCAAAAATTGAGATATCTTGATGAAACTTGGTATACGTATTTCTTGGCACCATAAGACGGTTGCATTCGAAGATGGGCGAAATCGGACCACTGTCACGACCACCAGCGAAAACCGAAAACACATAAAGGGCAATAACTAAGCTATAAATGAAGTAAAATTTGGTACAAAGGATCGCACTATGAAGGGGCATATTTGGATGTAATTTTTTTGGGAAAGTGGGCGTGCTCCGCCTCCTATTAAGTTTTTTGTACATATCTCGTAAACTATTAAAGCTATATAAACCAGAGTCTAGTTCTTTCTTTTAGCCTTTTCATTATATAGTTAAAAAATTAAATCGAATTATAACAGTAGTAGTAGTAGAGAAGATCTGCATTCCAATTGGTATACTCAATTTTAAATGGGCGTGGCTCCGCACACTTATTGATCAAAAATATCTCCGAAACTACTCGACCAATTTAAATGAAATTCAGTTCATAAGATCCCAATGATGTGTTTTGAAAATGGGCCAGATCGGTTCACAACCACGCCTACTTTCCATATACCAGATATTTGAAGTCGATTTTAATCGTTAACTTTACAATATATAAAGTAAGCACTTGTGAAAATATCGGCACAGAACTTTCCTCCCTTCTAAAAATCGTCGAAATCTGACCAAAAGCTTTCAAGGCACCATATTGAACATGAGGACCTAGGTGTTTCTAATAATATTTTTAACGAAAATATAGGTAAGTCTCTCAGATATTTTGAAGAAATTCAGAGGTAATATTTTTCTTCTAATAATATGCCTCCGTGCCAAAAATGAGTAAAATCGGATCATAACTTCCCATATACCTAATATTTGAGGTTTCAAACTTTCATTGGACTTTATACCATTTATGTATGTATATCGGTTGAGATATATCAGCAAAATTTTCGAAAGGCTTCACATTGCTCAGTGTCATAAATTCACTATCACTTTGCCCAGACATTCGCAATCCCAATTATTCTTTAAATAAATAATCAATTCGCTTCTTTGATACCTCCAGAGTGTGATCTTCACAATATATAAAGTAAGATCTAGTGAAGATATCGATGCAGAACTTTGCATAAGTACTGCTTTTATAGTGTGGCAGCCCCATTCTAAAAATAGCCGAAATCGGACCATAGGTTTTCAAGGCCCCATTAATCGAACATGAGGACCTCGGTGCTTCTAACCTAAAATTATGGTTTCCAACTTTCAATGGACTTTATACAATATATATGACGAATATGTGGGTCAAATTGTATATTATATAATATAAATAAAGTTAAACATGCATACCAACGACTTAGAAACCTTTCATCCCGAAACACATTTAATGCATTTAAGCTTGCACCATTAACATCGCTCCAGAGGCAGCGCGTAGGTTGATGGCAGTCAGTTAGAGTTTACTCTGTCTGCGCCACGCAATGTGCATTGACTGTCGAGAGTTGTGTGCTGTGTTCCACAACTTCGCTGCCAACTACCATACAATTAATCATTCTTCTATCAGTTTCAGATTCAATTTTTGCTCTCTTCTTTACATTATGATTTGGCTTACATTTTCTTCTTTACATGCACACATTTCTTTCATTTATTTCCAAACAATTTTGGCTGTTGAATTTGTGCAGTTTAAGGAGTTTGCGCATTTTTTATGAAATTCTGTTCCTTTGTAATTCTATTTTTTATTTGGCAAGAATTGCGTAGAATTTGCATATATCAAATGCACCGAATGCACACGATAAGATAGATACACAAAGTGCGCATATTTCTTTGCAAATAATCGTCTCAGCAAAAATGTGCTCAGAATGGATGGCGGCAGAGGCAGGGGCAGCGGAACATTAAAGCAAAAAACGGAAGACATTTAAGGCAATTGTTGCAAGGAAATGGAGGGAAATTAAGATCGAAAGTGGGTATCGAATGCATCATTATGAGTTCACAGCTATACATAAGTGCTAAAATATGGACTGTTATCTAACGGGTTAACAACAAGTTGGGAAACAACTTAACCAAAAACTATTTTAGCAGTAAATTAAATATTTTCTCATTTATTCGAATTTACCATAAAAGTATTTCGTTGTTTATCTGAAAGTAGGGATGTTAATAGGTCAGGTGACAATTCGACATATATTCTGAAATTTCCTATTGTTTAATATAATTCTTTAGTCAGTTGTGCGAGATATCGCGATCTGTCAGTTAATAAGAACGTCTAAAACGACTTGTGATATGTGATCATCTCTTTTATATTGACAGTCGTGTCAAGGAAATATTTTCTGAAGTAATAAGTAATTGAAGCCACTTCTACATTTGAACTTATATACCATCCTTTCTCCTGTTAATATATATCATAAAAACGGTTCAAATAGCTTATTTTCCGAACTACCAACTACCAAGCCTCACGAAAGAGTAATATCGTGTTAAGACATGCCTCCAACCATAAATACTAACGAGATATTTCGAATTTTGAGCATCAAATCAGAATGGTTTGAATGAGCTAAATTGTTTTAAATATTTCACAAATTGGCCGATATAGACTGGATAAAATTATTGAGCAAATCATATCATATTTTCCTCAACTGGTAAAGAAAGTTTAAAGTAAACATGGAAAAGGTGAGTTGGCGTAAGGGTACTGCAACATCACGCAACACCTTATACATCTTTACGGATGGCTAGATATGGATGATTGGCTTGGTGCTGGGATATACTGTCCGGAATTAGGTACAAAACAACCTTTCAAACTGCCGGATACCTCATTTCGAATAGCGACCAAAAGTGTTTTGAGAAGCAGGGTAGCAGTGGAGACTGTCGCCAGGAATATGCGGCTGCACTTCTACTGGGTGCCAGAGGCAAGATTGGTGTACAGCTGTCATCCGAAGACGTGATCGACGTTGGAAAACCCATGAATTGTCTGTACAACGATATAGACATATACATGACAAGAAGAATCAAAACGCGTTGGAAGAATTTACCGGGTTCCAAAACCACAAAGGTCATGTGCAAAGAGGTAGATCAGATATATACAAGTTTCCTACTAACACTCGATAGAAAAGGCTGTAGGATCATGGTTGGCATGTTCACTGGACACAGCCTAGTAGCGGCGCACGCATATAAGATGGTGTTGTCAGATGGGTAGGAATGCAGAAAGTAACAAGAGCAGGACACCAAGGAAACAGTGGATCATCTCTTGTGCGTCTGGCCCGCGCTAGCTATACAATGATTCAGGTATCTAGGGGTTCGTTAGTACTACAGGTTGGAGGAGATATCGTTAGAGATAATATTTTTATTTATTACTTAGATTTCTAATTGTATCCAAGGATAAAACAACAATAACATCAGCAACCAACTTTCAGGCAGATATCGCGTAATCGTACTGATCATTTACGAATGCTAATCATTCTCGAAACTTTAACGTGTTACAAACAACCGTTAAATGAGCATAAAATTTAGTATGATATATTTGTACTTATTGTTGGGGTATTATAATAAATTATGGACATAAATTAATACAGTACATATTTTTACGTATTGTTTTCAATGCACCACTTCACTTCTGCTTATTTTTTTGAATTCAGTTTACAGTAAAAGGTAATCCCCAACGTATTCAAAATAGAAATGACTTAGCCAGCAAATTTCTATGTGTACACATGTACTTATATATAAAGCTTAAGAAATATTGATTTCTTTAATTTAGTCACTAAGAGTACGTGCCAGTGTAGACTAGTACCCATTTATGTATATATGTGTATGTGCATTAATGTGGTCCTTAAATAGTTAAATAAATGTTAACAAAGAAGATATTTATACGTAGAAATTAAGTTATTCCTAAAGTTCATTTAAAAATATATTTACTGAACCTCAAACCTTATAGCGATATTAAAGTAATAATTCAGAATCCATAGCTGAACTTGGATTATCTTAACTGCTTTCAATTGCTACTACAATTTAGATGTGCTGTCGTTACTTACATCCATAAGTATACGTAAATTGGCAGAAATGAAAAAAAACCGAATTCATTTTCGTTAATTTCCATGCCGAAGTTACGACATTGCTCCTAAGAACACGTTCCCAAATTGTATAGAAAAAATGTATATTTTTCAACTAAGTTACCAGGTGGAGATTTGGACTTGGCAGAACACGTGTAAACATTTTCATTCAACATTAAAGAACCACCCTAATGTGTATAGCATGCTTTAGATAATTAGCGACATGAAATATGTAGAATATTAATTAAGGAAATGGTGTGAGCTACAAATGGATTTCTATACGAGTACATATGTATGTATGTGAACATTTTGACTGAAAAGTATGATCATTCATATATATCATTCATAAAAAACTTCAGCCAACTGGGTTATGAAAGTAAACTGTAGATACTGACAGTTGAGGGTTTCTTCAATAACAACATGGAGGCCCCAAACTATGATAAATCTATATTAAAATTATTCTTCAAAATAACAAATCAACTATTTTGGACTAGTATACAACTAGTACATTACTGGCTGAAAGCTGACAATTGAATTCTTGAATGATGTCAATACCTATTGCTGGTATGGAAGAAAGGCAGTTCCGACACTGGAAGTTAGTTGTGCTTGTGGTTCGTAATAGTTGTGGAGTAGTCTACAACTAGTTGTAAAGTAGCCTTTGACTATTCACATAGTAGTTTTAAACTTGTCATAAAGTTGTATAGTATTCACCGGAAGGTATGTGGTTCATTATGAAAATGAAATTCGAATTCAAATAGCAGCTGCTTCTTCAAATTTAACTTGCCACACCTTTTGCCCATGTTTTGCTCCACCACGACTTTTCGTGCCACCGATCTTACGGTGAACCGGTTTCTACACCACCAAAACCCCAGTCGCAATACTCATAAGTATGTAGGGCTGTGTAGCTATGTGTATTTTTATTGTGCATTCAGCTGGCAGCTCGCAACGTATTGCTTTGTTATTCTTGTTGTTGTTTAGTAATACTTATTATATTGTATATGTTCATACATATATTATACACGCCATTTGTGGCTCTTCTTTTGCACATTATTATTTGTTGGATTTTATTTTGCTTGTGTTTATACACTCGCCAGCCCATTGAGTATGACGCAGCGCAGTTGGTGCGCAATGCATTAAATATATTTACATACAGACATTTTTCATTGGGGCCAACTTTTTGTCTGTTATTCGTGGATGCTTTTTCGTTGCTGGGTCGTATAAATAGCACTTCCAATGTTAGTACTATTGGCGATTTAGATTCTCCCAGTTGAAAAGGTTGGTCACATCCCTCAATTGTGGCAAATGTATACTTTGAATAAGCAAACACAAAAAACGCATATGAAAACAAAAGCAAACGCAAAAAAATGTAATCAACAAAAACAGAACCTGTGGTGAAAACCTAGTAAAAAAACAACTTCAATGATCACTTTCTATCCTTAAGAAGCGATTTGAAAAGTTAAGAAAAATTTCTCTCAATTATCGTCGAGGGGTTAATTGATAAGATACTGTGGAGGTCAATGCGATCGCCTTTTTTGCACTATTTCCTACTGCTTCCTATATACCAGAACTTTGAAGTCGATCTGAATCGTTTCCTTTACAATATATAAAGTAAGCACTAGTGAAGATGCCGGAACAGAACTTTGTATAAATACTGCATTTATAGTGTCGCACCCCCTTTCTAAAAATCGCCGAAATCGGTCTATAAGTTTTCAAGACCCTATATATCGAATATGAGGACCTCAGGGCTTTTAATCTCTAATCTCCGAAAATATAGGTAACTATCAGATATTTGGAAGAAATTTTGAGGGAATATATTTCTTCTAATAATATGTCTCCGTGCCAAAAATGGGTGAAATCGGGACATAACTTCACCTAGCTCCCAAATACCTAATATTAAGGTTTCCAACTTTCAATGGACTTTATACCACATACATGACGAATATTTGGGTCAAATTGTGTGTTATATTATTAAAATTAAATAGATAAATTGCGAGAGTATAAAATGTTCGGTCATAACCGAACTTAGCCCTTCCTTACTTGTCTTACTTGTTAATGTTCAATGAATTCCATAAGAGTAGAGATGGCTATTAAACATATCTGAGACCATCTTCCTCTATTATTTTCCATACCAACAGGCGTATTTGTTAAATTTGTTACGCTTTATTTATTTGATCAAAATTAATCGGTAATTGAGTGAAAAATTTAAACATATGCAACCGTCTTCAAAAATAGTTTTGTTTTCTTCAGCACCTTTTCTACAGCCTCTTGGTTGGTATTTTTTATTCTCTCACTACATTTCGCACAGAGTATAATAGTTTAGTTAATCTAACAGTTGTAACACTTAATACTAATCGAGATAGATACAGGGTTATATATTCCAAAATTATTAGGATGACCAGTTGAATAGACATCCATATGTATACTTGTCCGTGCAATCAATAACTTGAGTAAAGTTTTAAATATCTGATGAAACATAGCACGTTTTGAATTACATCTGATTTGGACTATTCATACATATATTTATATACATACATAACGATAAATTAAAGCACTTTCCATGGAAGTCGATTCCACTGTGTGTAATTTACTCTAAGTATATCCGGTCAAGGGCTTTTCAACGATCTAATAATGCTTGGATCACTAAGTTCTAAACTATCACTGTCATCACTGTAACAACATCTGGCAACAGGGTTGCTCTCTTCCTGATCCAAGGCTAATTCCTCTGCTACATATGCGTTAAATGATCTCTCTCTAAATTCTATATATATAAGAGCCGCCGAATTCACCAGAGCGTGCCACTCATTCCTCCTTCTTGCGATTTGGCGCCAACTGGAAACACCAAGTAACGCCAGGTCACTTTCCACTTGGTCTTTTCATCGGAGTGGAGGTCGTCCTCTTCCGAGGCTTCCTCCAGCGGGTACTGCATCGAATACTTTCAGAGCTGGAGTGTTTTCATCTCATGAACTATGTCAATGCTGTCGTATAAATAGACACGACCATAAATCTTGTGCAGAACCTTTCTCTCGAAAGCCCCAAGAGTCGTCTAATCGGATGTTGTCATCGTCCACTCTTCAGCGCCATACATCAGGACGGGAATAATAAGCGACTTATAGAGTTTGATTTTGGTTCGCCGAGAGAGGACTTTTCTTTTCAATTGCCTACTCAGTCCAAAGTAGCACCTATTGACAAGAGTGTTTCTGCGTTGGATTTCGAGGCTGACATTGTTGGTGTTGTTAATGCTGGTTCCCAAGTAGACGAAATTATCTACAACTTCAAAGTTATGACTGTCAACAGAGACGTGGGAGCCAAGATGCGAGTGCGCTGACTGTTTGTTTGATGACAGGAGATATTTCGTCACAACCAGACCAATACGCTTCGCTTCCTTATCAAGTCTGGAAAAAACAGAACAAACGGCGCGGTTATTGCTTCCGATGATATCAATATCATCTGCGTACGGGATGGGGTTATACGCAAGTGAGGAAAGTTTCTGATTGATAAAGTAAGAATGATGGGTAAAGCGATAAAAAATATTAAGTTGGTGAATGAATGAGCCAAGCAGGTTAGGACATGGAACCAGAATGCCCGGTAATGTGGCAATAGCTGGTGGATAAGAAGAAACGGGGGAGGTCACATTTCCGATGGACTGTAGAAAATTTGAACAGTAGAAAGTTTCGTTGGTAAAGAATTTTTCTCCTTAGGCCTTTAGTTAATACCTGGAATGAAAAATTAGAAGTTTGGAAGCCCTCTAACGGTATTCACGATTTATGTTAGTATGATATTGTAGTAGTTTTGAATTATTCTAAAACTAAATAGTTGCATATAAAATCGTGAACAAAAGCTTTTCTGCTTGCAACGCAGAGAGCTTTTCATTTGCTTATCAGATAAGCACTTTCATTTAAGGGACATTTGTATTCCCACAGCGTCGTTTGTATGATTATGCATGGCTTTATAAATGAACCAAATTTCTAAAGTGAAAATTTCATTTAATTTTAACCTCAACAGACACATACACAGATGTTTGTATGTACATTAACGCATGCGATAAACGGCTTAGTCATTGTGCAAACAATAAAATGGAATATGTATTTGTAATGTAGTCTCCTCGGTCAACTTACATTTTAATCTTGTTAGCGTGCCCTCGCTGCACTCTATACACTCGATACACAAACATGTCATCCCTTTTGACCTCAGCATATGTACCACATGCAAGTACGTATGTATGTCTGTATTTGTTTGTGCGTGCTTATTTCGGATCAAGCCCCATCTTCCACAGGCTCTCCGGTGGTTAAACGACAAGTGACTGCTGTTTATATGCGATTTGTGGCCTTAAGCTCTATTTATACTGCACTCCTAGTTGATACCTATGTATGTCTATATGCATTTTGTTTATTTTGGTTGTTGATGCTTGTAATGGTTGTCGTTGCAATGTTTCTAAAATATATCCAACTACTCGTTAAGGTTCTCGCTTTGTTCGTAGTTGAATTGTTTGCGTTTCTATTATTTTTGACCATAGTAAAGCCTTGCTTGCATTTGTAGCACTGAAATCAGTTTGGGCACACGAATTGTACACTTTCGAGCGCAACACATCTGCAGGACATACTATGTACATACATACATGCTATGCATTTATTGAGGTATTAAGCGGCAAACATAGAAAATGCATGTGTGCTTGTATGCTATGTAATGTTAAGTGTATGTATGCATTGATGGGTTGATTGTTTTTGCCATTGTTAATATTTGCTAAGCTAATATTTACTGTTTTATTTATTATGTACATATGTAAACAAATATTTCTGGCGTGTTATAGAATACCGAAGTGCTTATGCAGCGGCTTGTTTACAGTTTGAGAAGATTACTGCCAGATTTGCTTACAAATGACAGGCTTGATCCTGGTTCAGTATTAAGTTTTCGTAAATAATTTGAACGCATTAATTGTTAAATTTTAGTTAACTACATAGATAAGGTTAAAGGTGGTTTAGAAACCAATTGAGGGGAACTTTTTTAACACAAAAGCTGAAAAATCTAGGCACGAGCTTCAGAATAGAACTTTTATAACGATCGCCTTATCTCAGTTGGTTTAAATATGGCTACTTTAGTACTATATGAACAACAATGTTTCTGACATCTTCACTGAGTGTCATTAGAGAGTAGCGAATCGAACAATCTATACTCTGAGTTCACATACCTGCATTTGGTTTTTTGTTTAATCAAAAGATTATTACTTTCGTTCCGAATTATCCCTTATTGTAATTCTATACTTATCTACTATATATTTTAGTCATCATAGTTCTGTATTTAACACAGCGATACCCGTAGTTTACTTGTTTTGTAGTCAGACTATTTCCATCGCTTTCATTTTACTTGCCTTTTCATTCCACAAGTTCAATAATATATTACTCTATATCCCTATATTAAAATAGTTCTTCCACCTTATTAAAAGATTATGCATCAATATTCATTGAATTTTCATTCTTTCATACATTCTTTCGAATTTTCGAATTCCTTTCTTCCCAATCATATGAAGCTCTGCGCATTTTTTTCCATTGTTCGATAAATTTGTCCCAACAATGTCTATGAATGCAATTTTGTAAATAGCGTCTGTCGATACAGCTGCTATTAGTTTCAGGGAAGCCGGGTCCATGAAGGGTTCCAAGTTGGGACATTCCAAAATTCTCTGCAAATTCGACTGCATCCATTTCGATCATTGTGTAGCGGCGCCCAATATCTGCGGCTCCTTCTCGGTTCACTTTCCTCAAAGGGACGTGGTTGAGAAGAGGCGCAGCTAGCAATTTCACGGATGAATCGAAAAGTGGGGATTAGATAGGTCCCCTCCTATCTGTAAATTGTTTTTCAAAAAACTCATCTTCAGGTTACTAGAGTGTCTTTGTAGTGTCTTTCAAGCAAAGGTTTCTGCAATAAAGATTGCGGTAGATGAACTGCTCCGAAGTGTAGCCTCCTTCAGGTAGGTGAGTATCCACTCCGATCGTTTTAAGCTACTTCACTAACAGACTCGGCTGTCATCTTATTTTAATATGCTGGGAATGAGTCGGAAGAGTCCGCTGTCCTCTTGTGATTTAGCACTGGATCAAGGGAGCTCTCGCGATTTATCAAGCGCTGGTTAGCAACTAGAACCTGCTTAGTAGCGAGATCCTTTTGAACGCAAGAGGTCGGAGGAGGGTGTTCCACACCAAGTCTGAGGTTGGCACATATCGGCAGCTCTACTTTTCGAGAACCATGCGAACTTGCCTGGAAAACCAGTAGTCGCCTCATAAAATTTGTGATAGGCTCAGAGCGCTTCGGCGATGCTTAAGGGTCTTCTTTAGGCATCTTCAAGTGTCTAAGTGGGATCCATTGGGATACCTGTCGCTAGGGTCAGCCTTTGAACCTAACCTAATCTAATACTCTATATATCTCACCCAGTATCTAAATAAGTCAAAATATACATTTATATTACAAAAAGGAATACTCAATATTTAACTGCTAAAATTAAGAACAATTTCAATGGCCCGAGTAGTGTCTGTGTATGTTGTCACCAACTTCCGGAATGCGTCTTCTACAAACTGGCGAATTTGGTGTAGCGCGTACAAAACACAATTTGATGGAAAATCACATCGTATGCTTTCCAAACACGTACCGAGTAGTCTTACAATCGACCAACAACAACAACAGCACTTATTCATGTCTCACCCCATCAATGTGAACACCCAAATTTGAGTCACGAAAACAATTTTAAGAATTGGTTTGTTTGCGCGCTTCAATTCTGAAGACAACCAGCTGCCTGCCCCAACACTCTGACAGGCAATCGCCTGGCTTTGAGTAAACTTGCTGCAAGTTGCGCCAGCCACTGTCGCTTTGGATGTGCTGCTTAGCGCTACAATTTGATTGCGCCACAATTACGTTAAGCAGACGACGTCCGAATGCTTTCGCCTTTTGTTTGCTTGCACTTATCAACCGCTGCTGCTGCTGTCTTAGCAGTTACAACAACTCGAAAGTGCGCTCTTTTAGCGGATGTTGTTGGTTTTGTTTTCGCCGCAATGTGTTGTCTTTTATTTGCATTTGTGGCGCTTTTAAGCGTAATGATTGGTATGCCGTCTGCACTAAAAAGTCTCTACTTGTCTGTTTATTGACTGAGAGCACGCGCCGCAAATTGGCCAAATGCGGTAGAACTCGGTGTGGCTATGCGGGCAGCGGGGCAATTTGGTAAGAGTTTGGGTTTTCAGAAATTTTATTTATTTAAATGAGACTGCAAAGCATGAAAATTGGGTCGACTTCACTTTATTGATTACGCGATTAGCGGCAAATTGATTGATTACTTCGAGAGATAATTTAACGGTTGAAGCAAATTCAACCGAAATTTAGTGTCACCTATTAGAGGCGATATTCGCCATATTAATTTTATTTTATTTGTCAACAATATTTTTTTATTGTGCGCCAAAGCTGGCCGCATACCAACTTTTCTACTGAAAACTGACCAAAAATTTGCATTTCTCCGTGACCACAACTCCCAGCCAAGAATTGGTTATCATTAACTCTTCCACATAATTTAATTTGTGTAAGGTTTTTCATATTATTGTCTTCTTTCGTTCTTCGATTTCTTTTGTGTGCTATTTCCTTTGTATTCAATGCACAAACTGAAAAGTGTTAAAAAAGAAGTTAAGAATTCTGCACAGCTGGCACCTGCTCTTTTCAATCCCTCACTCGACACTCGAACAAAAGCGCGGTTGCCTTTAGTGTGCTAAGTTTGTCATTTGGAATGACATTTCCGCTGCTCAAATGAGATAACAAATGGACCAAAGGAAAAGTGTGGCTAAAAGCTGGAATTCGAAAATTTGTTATCAATTGGTATTTATATCTATTGTAATTTAAAAACATGTAAGTTCAATATAGGAAAGTAGGCAAATATGGACTACCAACATTTTTGGCAATAATACAATCAAATTTATTTTATTAACTTAAAACGTCCTTCTCACCTTTTCAAAGATATCAAAAAATATATTCACATAATATTTTGTGAAACCTCGTTCTCTTGCTAAAGAAGTTTCCGTTGGAGAGTGGAACGCCAAATTCGGGTTCGTCTTTAAAAACAAACCCATAAAATGTTTTTTTTTTCGGCCAGTTGATAGGCTAAGTACTTAATATCCATAGGCCATATTAGTATCTACCGTGGTATTCCACATTAGACTCAACATGTATTGGGCATGTAACTGAGTTTAATTCCAATCTGAACTAAACTCTAATCACCAAAATGTATGCATTACACAATAAATTTGAAATAAAAACGCAAAATTCACTTACGCATTAATAATTATCAGCAAGCGTTTAGGCTGATAAAGCTGTGGTATGTGACGAGATCGCACCACATAAAAAAAAGTATATCCTGTCCTACAATACCAACCTTAACTTTAAGATCCATCTAATCATTTTCAAGATATTGATCTCAAAGTGACATTTCGTGTTTTGGTAAAATATGTACCGATTCCAGAATATAAAAAAGTTTAAACCCGGAACCTGGTGCTAGAGACATCTATATCTTCAGCCTTGACGAAGTAGCTTCATTTAATTGGCACACATTCCTGCGCTGTGTCTCAATTTTTCGATAGACGCAAATTCGACACATTAGAAACGACATTAGAAATATTCAGTGGTATTTTACGGTGAGCGCCAATTAACGAGGCTTTTCATTCAGGATGGTGGTGGATTAAGTATTTTGCCCCCCAATTCCTGTCTGATTAGCCGCCCATTTTAAAGGATGAAATTTTATTTCTTTGAGTCCGTTCATATTATTAAGATATAATATTTATTTCACAAAAGTATAATTGTTAAACAATACAAATAAATATTAACAACATAAATAACAGTCAGTTTTCTTAAACTATAATGTATAACTTAATTTTTAAATATCTTGTTTCTGGCGTTCGTCTGAGCAAAATCATCAATTATGTCGTTGTAATCAATTTCTTGAACTAGTTGGGCTTTAATAGACAGTAGTGCTAAAGCATTGAGTCTATCTTGACCCATACTTGCGCGTAAATACGTTTTGACCCTTTTCAAGGTGGAAAAGGATCTTTCTCCTGAACAGTTTGTAGCCGGAATACTCAAAAAAAATACTTAGAGCAATGTCTACATTTGGATAAACATCTTGAAGATTGCGAGAATGCAAAAAATTGTATATTCCTCGCGCGGAACGAATATCTTTTGTGTTCATTAGAAAATCTTTGAGTTGACAGTGCAAATGAATACATTCATTCGCGAAAGTATCTTCCAAATCATTAGAATACTTAGTAACTAATTCATCTGCGCGAATTTTTAATTCATTATCAAAAAAATTAAATTTTTCGTAAAGATTATAAGCACTTTTACGTCCTGTCAATTGTACACATAAAGTATCTAAAATTAGATAGTAAACGTTGGTTCGAAAATTTTCTTCTGCAGATAAAGCTGTTCTTTCATTTTCCCGTGGCTCGTCACCCTGAAGTTTTCGGGTTTTTTTACGACGGGCTTTGGTTTTTTTCATAATCAGAAAATTGTTTATCTCTCATATCTTGGAGAAATAATGCCAAAGAACTATATATTCTTATCACAGATGATAAATCAGTTTGAGAACCCTGTAGCTTCTTACTCGCAGCATTAAAGCGATCCAAAATTGCATTCCAAACAATGACTAGAATTGCTGTTTCTAGATGTTGTAATTTTTGCTGCAGTCCCTTAGCTTCAGCTCGCGTAGTAGGTTTTTCGTCTTTGTTTTCACCAATAAAGTTTAGGGCAACAATTATTTCAGGCCACTCTTTTTCGAATGTGTAGCACGCATCATGTCGAGCAGACCAACGAGTTTGAGAAAGGCTTTTAATTCTTAAACTTGTATGCTGTCTTAAAATTTCCCAATGATGTGTCGAAACGGTAAAAAAATTATATAATTCTTGCAAAGTAGAAAAAAATTCAACTGCTTCGGTAACAGATTCAGCTGCACAAGTTCCCACTAAATTTAAAGAGTTACCAGCACAAGGAACATATTCAGCTAATGGATTAGTTGTTTTGATTCGTGCTTGCACTCCTGAATATAAACCTGACATGTTGCTTGCATTATCGTAAGATTGACCACGACAATTCATTATATTTAAACCATTATCCAAAAGAGATTTTAACAAATCATCTTCAATATCTTTAGCCTTATGGCCAGTATTTGGAATGAATTCTAGAAATCTTTCGACAATTTTACCATTGTTACGTACATATGTATCTAATACCAATTACTCGAAAAAACTTTTTTCCAGCATAAAATTTCTTCAGCGAACGTTGATCAACACGGCCTTGAATGACAGCTCGAGCTTTTAAGTGACTAATGTTAGTTTTGTGAAAATCAGAATTTTCATGCGCTTCAATGCGCGCTTTTGAGTTTTTCCAATCTCTAAACCCTTCACCAGTAAAAGCGTTTACTTCGCCACTCCTACCAAACTTACGCCTTTACTTTCTGAATAAATTAACCACTCACGATGTTGAATTTCTCCGTTCTTTAAATTGCGTGAATTGCTAATTGTTATTTTTTACTTAAATGGATAAATTAATAAACAAATAATGATATTTTTAGCAATTTTTAGCCTTTTAAAGAACTTTGTCAATTGTATAAGCTCTTATTGCTTCTTATGACTATGTGTGCTATTTGCGTATCTATTTTCTATTTTTTTAAAAACTGGCTATATAATGAATATATTCATTTATTTGATTCTATAGAAATCATTTTTAAGAATAAAAATATTTTTATATACAAACAAAACGATGAATTTTAAATGAATACTTATATCAATTCATATATGAAACACCGGAATCATTGAAAATAAAATAAGAAAACATTGTGTAGTTTTAGAAGCGGCTCACTTGTAAGATTAACTTTACTAAAGATACAACAAGTCAATAGAGCTTTGAAAATTCGTCAGAAAAAGCTTATCAATATTCAATTATTTCTGTTATAAAACATTTTTTATCAGTACTGCATTCACGAATAAAAAAGTTAATCAGAAAATGAATTACATTCTATTTCATAGAAATTTATTTCTAAATTAATATTAAAAAAATCAGAATAAATCCTTAAAATGTATTGTCGTTACATTATATCAGATTTAAAATTTTGACATTCTGAAAAATTGCCCCCCCCAAATTGTGCCGCATAGGCCCGGGCCTCGCGGTCCTAGGCGGTAATCTATCACTGTGTAACCCCTACTCCTCCATAAAGAATTTTGTCTCAAACTATTGTCTTACACATTGTTGAAGACAGGCGATGCAGGGTATAAGGGCCTTTTTAACAGGTGATAATATTAGTCTTTATTTTTATAACATTGCCTGCCAACCGGTTTTGACGAAACTCTACCCCTGGTGCCAAGCATGTTTTTTGTTAGAAACTGGTGTAAATCGGGAATATATTTAAATTTCTACGGTTTCCGAAAAGTTTTGCGGTCTATTTCGGATTATTAATTTTTTTTTATTTTAGCGATTTTGTGCGACATGGCACTGATCTAATGGTACGAAAATGTGCCTCGCTTTATTGTCATCTGTTTTATTTTATGTTTGTTTTTTATTCTATAAAATTATTTTATTCATCAAGTTACAGTTATATACAACTCATGCCATCGATATATCGATGGGAGTAATAATTCCTGACTTGCACCAAAAGTTAAATTAATATCCACTGCCCCAATTTAAAGTTGAATGGAAGCGTATTTCGACAAATAAAAAGTGCAACGATGATTTGCTAAGCATCCGCCGACTATTGCTTATTCCTTCATTCTGATTTTCAATAATTCACTGAACCACTCAATATTTGGGGCATAGGTTATTGTTACTTCGGCGACTGCTTTTGCTAGTTTTGTGATACAAAATGCAATATTTTCGACGGAAACTAATAATGAAATCGCTGTAAGCAGCAACCAACAGCCAAGTCAAATGACAAATCCCATCGAAGGCAGCTAAGTGGTGCAATCTCGATACAATATATTGCAATAAGTTAAAAATTGTGGCGCCAGGCAATTGAGATTGAGCTGGCGATTGAAGCTGCAGACAGTTTTAGAGTATTGCAAAATGTTGAAGTGAGTTCATCAAATGTAATATAAATGATTTCGTATTCAACTGATATGGTAACAATGATGAGCACAATAATCTGCTGTTGAGGAAGTCTACAGCAGAGTTTTTAATCGTTATTTGATGAGCTTGCTTATTGATCATTGATTACACTGGTAAACACTGTTTTTGTCTCACAAACTGTGTGATGATTATAATTTATGTACTTAGGTGTTTAACTAACTAACTTTTAAATCTCAGCCGTCGAAATTTCACCTCATTAATTGAACAGTGCTATTTAGAGGCGATTTCACAGTTATTAATTAACAGTTTGTAAACTAAAATTATAACTATTGTTTTTTCACAGTGTAGAGGTTAATTAATACTTATCCGTAATATATGGCAATACCGGTATATTTGTGGATTTCTATGTTAGCACTATTGTCAAAACATTTGTTTCTCTTTATATTTATGCATATTTAAATTTTTGAAAATGGGAAGAAGTTTACGTTTAGTTTTGTCGATGGTCTACAACCATGATTCAATGATAAAAGGACGAAATCGGATTATAACCACGCCCACCTCCCATACAAAAGTTATGTTGAAAACCACTAATAATGCTTTAATTCAGCAAGGGAAAACACCAGAAACTTTAAATTTTATCATAGAGAAGGTACAGAAGGCCTGCATTCAAATTGGTATACAAAAATGGACGTGGTTCCGCCCACTTATGAATCAAAAACCATATCTGAGGAACTACTCGATCGATTCCAATGAAACTTTGTTTGTAATAGTTTCCTTACATCCCAATGATATGTTATGGAAATAGGCCAAATCGGTTCAAACCACGCCTACTTCCCATATACCAGAATTGTGAAGTCATTCTTAATCGTTTACTCTACAATATATAAAGTAAGCACTATTGAAGATATCGAAACAAAACTTTGAATAAATACTTTAATTATAGTGTGACAGCCCTTTTCTAAAAATCGCCGAAATCGATCGATAGGTAGAAGAATATGTGGATCAAATTGTGTATTATAATATATTAATTAAATTAAATAAATAAATTGTGAGAGTATAAATTGTTTGGTCACAGCCGAACTTAGCACTTCCTTACTTGTTATTTTATAACATTTATATTTATAGAATTGTAACTATAAAAAGCTAGTATTTAAATTAAAGATGCATTGGACTAATGCTGCGAAGAGTCAAACTAAATCTTCAAATGCTGTTCTCCTGCTGTTATATATGTATATCCTGCTGTTTATATATGTCGTTCGGAGCGCGCCATTCATACTTACGAGAGCCGCTGGTTGAACATTTACTAGTCTTTTGGCTAGTGAAGCCTTTTCAAGAGACTTCCACCACACGAGTATCCAATAGAACATAATCGGCTTGGCTATAGTTTCATATAACCAGAGAACCACCTTAGATGAGAGACCCCATCTTTTTCCGATGGCTCCTCAGCAGCAGAGATCTGCATTGAGTAATAATGAAATTAGTGCACAAACTCATGAGCCAAACAAATTGGTGTAAATGAGTACTAATACAAATATCAAAAATGACAAATACTCATTTCCACCAAACCAAAAAACACTCATAGTATTTCTACACTTATATGTGCCGTCAATTTATGACTCAAACGAGCGTATATTAAAAATTTCATTTTACTCACTTGTTCATTGGTCACGATGAAAATAAACTTGAATGAGCTAGCTACATTGATCGGCATGAGTGGAATTGTGACTTCGTAGCTGAGCACGAAAGTAAAGATACCCAGTGAGAACTTTGTTACATTACATGTTTCATTATTTCATTGAACATGCATTTTCGTGCGTCTTTATATATTTTCAATACATTACTATTAAAAGAAATATATTAGAACCTAAAAGTATTAACTTTACTGTCATTAATTAACTTAAAACATTAAATGTAATACACGACATCAAAGAACAAAACACATCGTTAGTCATTTCCCGCAGGGCACTTTTGCCTAGCGGCGGCACAGCCTTCGTCAGTTTTACTTTGATCCTATTCGTATCACTTTATTTATTTAGCTATACTATTGGTGTTATTTTGGTGGTATGGCTCATTTTTGTTTAACTTGACTGAGCACTTCAACGATACGTATGAAGAGAAACTTACTCATTTTTCATGCTCTCGCTTTGTGTGCTGTGCGTAAATGTGTTTTAGTGGATCTTTGTGTTTGATGATTTTTGACTTATATGCACTAATATTATTTTTTGTGTTACTCAACCAATGACTCAAAAAAGGGAATAATTGCAGTTCTCTGCTCTGCAGCAATATAAGGCAACCGAGGGCTTTTTAGCTCTCTCCTCTATATTAGGTTTCCATGAGAGCTTTTTATCCAGGATGAGCCCTAGGTACTTGACTCAATCCGCTGGACGGAGACAAGTTCCGCCCATCAATGGCAAGGACGCCTCCAGTATTTTGTAACATCTGGTGAACAGAACCATTTCAGTTTTGCTTGGACTTACGGAGAGGCCACATTCCACATCCCATTTCGTTACGACGCCAGGATAACTTTGTGTAAGTTCATACACAGTGCCTAGGAATTTCTCCTTATCCATGAGAGCTACGTCATCAGCGTAGGCTACCACCCGACAGCCCCTCTCTGCAAGCTTCTCTAGCGACCATGATCCAGAGAAGAGGCGAGAGAACGTCTCCTTGGGGGTTCCCCTGTTAACAGCACGATGTGCCCGCGCGCTACCCCAATCCGCCACGATCGTTCTTTCGCAGATGCTTAAGGTTGGATTCAACCCCGAATCCATTCAAGGCTGCAATTACCGCTTACAGCAGAACATTATTGAAAGCCCCCTCGATATCGAGAAAGGTTCTCACGACAATGTCTTTGTGTGCGATAGACTTTTCTATCAAAAAACAAATCAAAGAAAGCTTATAAGTAATTTATATGAAATAATAATTGTACTGGCTTTGTTAAGTTCCAATATCGCCTCTAAGGTACCTTTCTGCCCACAAACGTTAGATACATTAAACAATTGTTTGCTATTGTATTTGTTTTATTGCAGTACTTCAACTGCGCGCATTGCAAAATCATTTTTATATAACATCGCTCGCCTTGGAAAAGTAATAATAAATGCCAGCAGTAGAATTACAATAAATATTGGCATCAATGGCTTATCACAGAAGCGCCATTATTGCCGAAGCTAAGAGCCACATAATGATTTCATGCGCTAATACCGCAGGATTGTCCCTTCGCTGTGAAATAATGCGGCATTTTTTGCAAACATTTTAAAATCTATCCTTTTATTAACACAGCTGAGCGGTTTATTAACACTCCATTGGTCACATGTGACAGTTGCAATATTGCGCAATAAATTTGCATTACTTTTTAATGCGTTTTAGCGGTGATTTTTTTATGCCACACCTTTGTATTGCTGCATTTAGCGTAAATCACGTGGAAATAAAATTTTCCGAAAAATATTCTGCATTCATAAAAAATAAGTGAAACTATAATGAGCGCCTAATTAGTGGAAAAATTTGCGTGGTCGGGATTTGTGATTTATTTTTTGTACGGCATATTTTGTGTGTGTGTGGTCGGTAATTAATTTTGTGCACATTTGCGAAATTAGGTTGGTCACAATGAGAATTTTGTGCGCGCGCGATTTTACATTACGCTGGGCGCGCCTTGCCGCCGCGTGGTTGCGGTAGTTAGGAGCGTGTTTCGTACACCTGAGGGAGCACTTAATTTGAATTATGGCTTGCCGGAAATCCCCTTTTACGAATTGTGCAATTGGTAATTGTGGGCGGTTTTGGTGGCCTCTTTGCGTGCGATAGCTGTTCAATGCTGAAGTGGCGTGGAATTGACTGGGAAGGGTTGCTCAAAAGAGTTACAAATATTTATTGCAAAAGTGCTTATAAGGACTTCAATTTCAATAATTAGATGTAAGAATTCTTTGAAACTGTAATTATTCCTATATATACGTTATAAAGACCATTAGAATAACGAAACTCAATTTAATGGGTGCTCCAAGTAGAGGTACTTTTTTGAATAGGCTTTTTTTGACAGATCACATGTGATTCATGTTATTTTTGTTCAGTGTTATTTGGCATTTCATCATGGAAAGACTTACGCCAGAACAATGTTTAGTAAATAATGCGTTTCGCGCGCTTCGTTAAACTTCTGGTCAACATAATAGGCCTTCTGAGCGAACTATTCACAACACCATCACCCACCTTGACAATCTGTATGCCTTATTGTCCAATACTCGACCGAATAGACCATGTCCAGCACGCAGTGAAGAAAATATAGCAGCAGTAGCTGAGCCGTTCGCAGAAACCGCCTGAAATTGAAGCTGGTGACATCGGCGGCTTTATTTAGAAAACACTTCGGTGGGCAGATAATTTCACGTTTTGGGCTGGTCGATTCGACACGAAGATCGTGTGATATCGCATTGTTAGACTTTTTTCCTCTAAGGATATGTACAGTCTAAAGTCTATGCGGATAATTCCGCTTCGATTCAGGCCCTGGAGCAAAACATTACGAGAGTCATTCGTCAGTCGCCAGCCAAAACGGGTGGACCAGCCGCGTCCAACATTTGAAAAGGATAATCTTAAAAAAACAAAACAAAAGAATGTTCTTTCGAATGATAATAAACATTCCCCATTAAATTTATATTTTCTGTGTTTTTTCTTTAAGAAAGCACGGAACCTCGAAATGAATCATAGTATAAGAGGCCTGGGATAATTCCTGGACCGATTTCAACTATTTTTGCCCACAAGCTACATCATATCTGATCATATGTTCACTTCATTTCGCTAAGATATCTCACATATTAAACGATGTATACGGTATAAAGCCCACCGGAACCTAATTGCAGATAAATTGGACATAGAAAATGTAATTATCCGATTTTGCCAAATTTTGGCACAGAGGCAAGAAACTGACCTTCTTTGAGTTTATATAGAATATCTGAGAGATTTTCTTGTATTTTCGGTAAAGACTTATCCACAAGCATTGATGTCCCCATGTTCTACATATATCCGGGTACTGAAAAATGTCCGATTTCGTCGATTTTTAGACAGGCTATGCCACTCTATAAACAGTACAGTACTGGTGTAATCGTGGTTGCCAACCGATACCATATCTTATCGTTGGGATGCCAAGAAAACATTGCAAACCGATTTTCGTATCAATTTGTATCAATCGAGCAAAAACGTAAATTTCTTCGACTTTCTATGCCTAAATTTTACACATACAAACGAGCGATATTGGTTGCAATCTAGTCTACATATAGTATTATCTATTGAAAATCTGTAAACTAATCTCAAACTTAAATATTTATCGCCGATGAAAACCTGTCTCTCGCAGAAATTAGTACCTCACTAATATTCGCATTAAAGCGACATTATTCAAATCCTTCTTATCTTATTTGAATCTTATCTTATAAAAAAATTGTTTTCGGTATGTAAGTCTCGTCCACTTTTTATACTCTCGCAACAAAAGTTGCTAAAGAGAGTATTATAATTTTGTGCACATAACGGTTGTTTGTAACACCTAAAACTAAAAGAGTTAGATATAGAGTCATATATATCAAAGTGATCAGGGTGATGAGTAGATTTGAAATCCGGATGTCTGTCCGTCCGTCCGTCTGTCCGTCTGTGCAAGCTGTAACTTGAGTAAAAATTAAGATATCTTGACGAAATATTCCTTGGCATCATAAGAAGATCAAGTTCGAAAATGGGCAGAATCGGACCATTGCCACACCCACAAAATGGCGAAAACCAAAAACACATAAAGTGTCATAACTAAGCCATAAATGAAGATATAAACGTAAATAAACGGGGCATATTTGGATGTAATTTTTTTGGGGAAGTGGGCGTGGCCCCGCCCACAAATCGGTTATTTGTATTTAACTCGCAAACTAATAAAGCTATATAAACCAAACTTTCTGCAGTCGGTTCTCTTACATACCTCACTACAATTGAAAATAGTTGAAATCGGATAATAACCACGCCCACCTCCCATACAAAGGTTAGGTTGAAAATTACTAAAAGTGGGTTAACTAACTAACGAAAAACGTCAGAAACACTAAATTTGCAGAAGAAATAGCAGAAGAGAGCTGTACTCAGATTTTTTTACAAAATGGAAAATGGGCGTGGCATCGCCCACTTATGGGTCAAAAACCATATCTCAGGAACTACTCGACCGATTCGAATGAAATTCGGTATATAATATTTTTTTCACCCTGATATCACGACTTTTTTGGAACGCTAGGTCCAAGATTTCTAGCAGGTGGAGATTACAATGCAAAACACATGTACTGGGGCTCACGTCTTATTAATCCGAAAGGACGGCAGCTGTACTACACTATTATAAATAAGCACAATAACCTTGACATAATATCTCCTGGTAAGCCGACATACTGGCCCAGTGATAGAAACAAAATACCAGACTTAATAGATTTTGCTGTAGTCAAAAACATAGATAGATCGCTAATAACAGTAGATACATGTACTGACTTATCTTCTGATCATTCTCCTGTACTAATAAAGTTATGCGAACAGCCCATGATAGTTGAGCCGAAAGTTTCTCTAACAACTCATAAAACAAACTGGTTGAAATATAGAAAATATATCAGTAGCCACATTAACATAGATTTAAAAATAAATACAGGAAGAGATATTGATAACAGTATAGAAGAATTTAATGATGTAGTAACTAATGCAGCTGTCTTGGCAACACCAAAAAGAAAAATTAAGGTTTTTAGAAACATGACTAATAATGAAATAGAAAAGCTTGTGAACGAAAAAAGGCGAGCTAGACGCGAATGGCAGATACATCGCTCTCCTTCTACTCAGCTTCAACTGAAATCTGCTGTACGTAAGTTAAAAAAAGCGCTTAAACGCGAGGAAGAATACAGCACTGAAAATTATATAAAGAAACTGTGTCCAAATTCTACCAAGCAAAACTCTCTTTGGAAAGCCCAAAAGTCTTTTAAGCCACCGGTAGATTCCAACATGCCTATAAGACAGTCAAATGGTAATTGGGCACGAAGTGACGAAGATAAGGCAAATTGTTTTGCAAATCACCTAGAAAAGGTATTTCAATCAAATTGCCCAAAGAACAATTTTAAGTTGCCAATCATCCACAATACCACAAACGAATCACTTGGGTCTATTAAGACTTCAACTACTGAAATTGTTAGTATCATAAAAGAGCTTAATCCAAAAAAATCGTCAGGCTACGATAATATTACTCCAAAAATGCTAATTGAGTTACCAAATATTGCTTCAACAGTGCTCTCCTTGCTCTTTAATGCAATTTTTAGTTTCGGATACTATCCTATTTCATGGAAAAAGTCGCAGATAATCATGATAGATAAACCGGGAAAAGACCTGACACAGCCGTCTTCATACAGACCAATCAGTCTTCTACCCTGTCTTTCTAAAATATTTGAAAAAGTGTTACTATCAAAGATGTCTCCTTTCCTTCATGAAAATAGGGTAATACCAACGCACCAATTCGGTTTTCGTGCACAACATGGCACTGTAGAGCAAGTAAATAGAATAACTAACGAAATTAGGAAGGCATTCGAACATAGAGAGTACTGTTCTGCTATACTTCTAGATGTGGCTCAGGCGTTTGATAAAGTGTGGCATGAAGGACTTTTGTATAAGATTAAAAAAATTTTACCTTTCCAATTGCATAAAACCTTGGAGTCCTATTTAAAAAATAGAAAATTTGCTGTAAAAGTAGGTGATTTTATATCTAATGAACGTTCAATAAGGGCTGGAGTACCACAGGGCAGTGTTTTAGGCCCAACTCTATACATCATATATACAGCTGATCTTCCAACTGCTAATAATGTTTTGACATCAACTTTTGCGGATGACACAGCTTTAGTGAGTCGTAACAAATGCCCCATTATAGCATCAAGAATATTGGCGAACCACTTAAGTTCTGTCGAAGAATGGCTAGCAAACTGGCGTATAAATGTGAATGAACAAAAGTGCAAGCACGTTACATTTTCTCTAAGACCAAAAATGTGTCCGGCAGTAAAAATGAACAATATTTTGGTGCCCCAAGCGAATGAAGTTACCTATCTTGGTATTCACCTAGATAGAAGGCCTACGTGGAGAAAAAATATATCTAGTAAAATAACGTGCATGAAGATAAGAGCTGCAAATTTAAATTGGCTTTTAAATAAAAACTCTAAACTTAGCTTAGACAACAAAGTGCTTTTATACAATGCGGTTATAAAGCCGATTTGGATGTATGGCATTCAACTGTGGGGTACGACCTGTGCAACTAATATTGATATAATACAAAGGTTCCAATCGAAAATGCTTAGATCAATCACGTGCTCACCATGGTACATGCGCAATGAAAATATCCATAAAGATCTTGGTATCCCTATGGTAAAGAAAGAAGTAGAGGACAGCAGATTGAAATATATATCTAAACTCCGAGATCACCCAAACCCATTGGCTAATGCTTTAGTACATTCCTGCGATCAAACACGCCTAAAAAGAAGGGATATGCCTGCGTACTAAAGAGCAACGTTTCACCAATACAGCTCAATCACTTGGTTGAGCTTGTCTAGCTTTTAAATAGATTTAAGATTTTATAACTTGTTGTTAGGCTTAAAAACAAGCAGATTCAATAAATAAGGAAATATTGAAACAAAAAAAAAAAACCCTGATATCACGGATAAAAAATGGGCGAAATCGGTTCACAACCACTACTACTTTCCTTATAACTCAATTTTGAAATCCATCTTATTCCTTCACTTTATAATGTAAACATAAGGAACCAATGAAGATAACGGAATAAAACTTTACAGAATTAGTGCATATCATCTGTGGCATCACTTGTGAAAAAATTGTCGAAAACGGACCATAACTTTTAAAGGCCCGAGATATCGAACATGTTGAACTCAGCGCTTAAGGATAAATTTTAACCGAAAATATGGGTAAATCTCTCAGATATCTCAATTTAATTCAGAGGAAATTGTTTTCTTCTAATAGTGTGTCTCTGTTCCAAAAATTATTAAAATCGGGTCATAACATTTCCATATACCTCATTGTAGGTTTTTCAAAAGTATCTTCTCCTAGCTCCCATATACCTAATTATAGGTTTTTCAAAAATACGGTGAGCTTCATTCCGCTTATATGGTAGCATTGGTTAAATTTCTTCAATAAATTGCGAGAGTATAAAATGTTCGGTTTCACCCGAACTTAGCCTTTCCTTACTTGTTAGTTTTAACTTCAGCTATTTTAGTTGCTTTCAAGTCGGGCTTTCCCAACTATTTCGTTGATATTATTTGATGTGAAGGGTAGACCTACACAGGTACGGTACGGTAATCATCATTTAGTGATTTTATTCATGATTGGATATCTTCTAAAAAATTTCTTAAACTCGTTCATCATAAAAATATTGTATATTAAATACATCCTTCTCTATTTCTTATCTATGTATATACAATTTAATATTGTTGCTTAAGTGAAATATAAAAAGCGCTTGTATGTCGCAAATGATGCCAAGTTGGTAGAAAGCAAAGACAACTAACTTATACATATGTATTGTCCAACCAACAAACTGGACAAGCTGCCTTCAACGAAAAATTAGAGACTTTAGACGAAAGTTTTAAGCAAAACACAAATTTAGAACTTTTGTGCATGTAGTGGTGTGAAAGCATATTTATAAAGCACTACAACTTAAGCGCATATGTGCAAGCAGCTCATGTTTCGCCAACTATAAAGCTTGTTTGATGCTAAATAGCACCAGAATAAATGGACACTGCTGATTAGGCTGTGCGTCATACTGCAAATTCTCGAACAAAACAAAAGCACTGCAAAACTTCCACATCCACTTCCACACGTGCTGAAGCGAAAACTAAAAAGGAAACTCTTAAAAATCTGATTTTTGTTTTGTAGCAACAGCCTTTACATCCTTTCTAAAACTTCCATACTCCAATTAGTTGTACGAACAGGGCGTATACATAACTTTGTTTGGCAACATGACAATTGCATTGCTTGTGTGTATGTGTGTGGGTGGTTTAAATGAATTTTTGGCATGCACGTCTTGTAATAAAACTCCAAGCAGTGCCAACACTTAGTTCTCAGTCAACTGATGGCTGCTTGCAAATTTGTGTATGCGACTCTTTCATTGAGAAAAGAGACAATGATTAAAATTTTTGGAATTTTATGAATTTGTCTGTATGTTTTAATGCTTCAATGCAAGTATCAGGTGCAATTTATGTGCATGAATGCAATTTCCAAATGATGACATAAATGTTGACATACAGTGGCGGCGCTAGAAAATATAAGAAATGGATGGAGGAACATTGGTATACGAGTATACTATAATAGTATTGAATTTATGTTGAAGTTCGAATGTCAGACGTCAGATGAAATGAAATTCATTTTTTTTTTACATTCTAAAAATAATGGCATTGGTCATACCGGCGTCCTTGCCATCTATGGGAGAACTTCTCTTCGTCCTTTGGACAGAGTTAAGTACCTAGGGCTCATCTTTGAAAAAAGGTCTTATGGACACTCAATAACGAGGAGAGAGAAAATAAGGCCTCGCCTGCTTTGTATTGCTGTAGAGATATCGGTAAAAGATAAGGCTTCTCATCAAAAGTACTTGTCTGTTTATATGAAACCGCAGTCAAGGTTTTATTGCTCTACGAAACACTTACGTGGTGGAGGTGGCTTTAAAAGGCCTCACTAGCGAAAAAGCTAGGCAGCGAACAATGAGCAGCCCGCTTCGGTCAACTTCAACATTGGCACTTAAAGCCTTACTGCATATAGCACCCGTTGATATAGCTGGAAGGTACATTGCCGCGAAAGCCGTTATCAGACTCAATAAGGATCAAGGGTTTGAAGGGAAGGTGTCGCTGGAGGAAAGCCGCGTTAAGTTTCTTTACGGAAGTTGGCCCAGAAGGTAGGTGGAGGAGCGGCGGAGATATTGCTCCGGAGTGCAGTAACCTTGCGCTCAAGGCTGGTTAAGAAATGCTTATCTTCTCCGGAATCGCAGGAAGTTGTAAGGCTGATTAGTTTTCAAGGTTAGGTACGTCTGTCTCACCCACAGTAGCATGGGAACATGTAGGAGCTTCGTTGTCTTATTGGAGTTTACTACTGGACAGGTGGGCCTCGGCTGAGTTGGACAAGCACTGGTCAGTCACTAGCACTTGCGCAGTCGCCAGACCTTGTCCATCTCTCCTTAGTCGTAAGGGTTCTAACTCTCCATAGTCCCACCGGGATCCACGCTTTTGGGTTAAACACTGCTAGCTGTGGAACGAGGGAGAGTCATCTTACCACTTTCTTCTGGAATGTCCAGCATTTATGATATCAAGAAAAATATTTTTCAGATCTCTCTTTTTTCAACAACCGCGCGAACTAGCGGATGTAAATCTCTGCAGATTTGTGTTCAGTTATGTTCAGTGCGTTTGTCGAATTTTAACTCATCAATGTGTGGAGACCTCGTGAATGACTCATTCTGAGAGAATAACAGAAATGAACCAATATTTGCATATATCTGGTCAATGTCTGCAGCATTCCGATTGTCTGTGTTTGTACCTGTTTTGTAAGACTTATGAGCGATTCTCAATGCATTCTGTGTAATAGGTCTTTATATTCCTCCTTTTAAAGGTGGTAAAAGCCGAATAGCACTCCAGAAACATTAAAAACTTAAACTTAGCGACTTCGTCCAAAACTCACCAGTTGACTTATCAATAAAAGCATGGACCATTTTTTTGACCCCTTCAAAAATTTATTCACTTAACCGCCAGTGCATTTAATGCATTTACGTATGTTTATACCAATAATGCAACATATTCTATGATATTCCTTTCTACTTTGGCATGCAAACACTCACGGTAAAGAAATCAAGTAACAATATTTTAAAAATGAATACTGGAAAATCCTCGGTTTTAATTTGGAATTTCAAAAATAAACTTTGATATCTATGCTATTGAAATATGATAACAAAGTAAATATTTTTAAGCAGAAATATGTATAGACCAGGAACAACTCTTTTATGCACAATTCTAAATACATATTTCTTTAAAAAATATTTTAATTGACTCTGCAGGTGTGTCAAATTCTTAATCAACACATTTCCATACCCATTTTCGAAATAAAATTAATTATAGTGAATGAATTTCCATCTGTCCAACGATGCAGCAAAAGCAATGTTGCACACTTCCATTCAGTTCTGCTCTAAATTGGGGGTCAATAATTCAACGCATTTCAAAATGAGATTTTTTTCTTCCAGTGCAACTCTGCATTCGACAATCTGGCATTCCTCATTCATCGGTGCTCGTCGTTATCTGCAGCCATGTTGCCGCTTTGTCCTACTTTTTCATTGCTATACTGTTTTAGTATACTTGCAATCAATGGCCATTCTGGCACTTCAGCAGTCATTAGTGGCGCATTTCTTCTCTTCGCCACTTGAAACTGGTGGCACTGCATTTGTATGGAGGAATTTTCGGTAAGTTCTGGTGACACCAGCACCAGTCATTTGCATTACTCTCAAATTCTTTGGTTATTTATGAAGGTGCATTGATTTGAAATGTAGAGCTTTTGAAAAATAAGTAGAGTGATTCATGACAAGCAAAATTAGTAAAGATTGGGATTGTGAGAAGCTTTTATATCAGTGATTGGAAGTATTTCATTCAAGATGTTTGGTGGTTATTATGTTAGGTAAGTGTACTGTTTTAGCACTAGATTGTGGATTGGTTTGTATAATAGTACGGTGGAGGAGTAGTAATTTGCCGATTGCGGGCAATCGGATCGGCAGAAATCAATATTTTGGTATATGGAGGATATATTAAGGAAATTTTCGAGCGATACAATAATGTCTGCCATTAAACAGAATTATATAAGGGCCATATTATTCTTTCCAACTAAGGAATAAGAAGGTTGTGAAATTCAAAATAGTATTCATTGGGAACTTTTTTCTACTAGAGAAATATTACATATTTATTGATATTAATGCTAAGTAATTAATTTCGTAGAAAATACCGTTCCATACACATCCTTACACACCCACACACTAGAAAGAATGCTTTCAGTAGCAAACATAGTTGATATGAACACAGCGCTTTCTAATAAACTGTGAATGATGTCAAGGCATTTTCGCAGATCTGCTTAGTAAATGCAAAATATGCATTTATACACAGAAATTATTAGCCATTAAGTGATTTGTACAACTTGGCCTTGATCCAAATAATTGTTATCAAGAATCAGCATTCATTTGCCGCATGCGAGAAAGCAATATTATCACTAGTTAGATGGTACATATGTATAGGTGATTAAAAATATACGTTCATACCAATAAACAAATACGCCGTCAATAAAGTAGTTTACGATATAAAATTTACTTTATTTGTTCATATTATCAATATTTGTTATCTATAGAACTCGCTTAAGATATGAGTGGGCGGAGTCACATCCCAAGGTAAGTAGCATGACTTAGTTGTAAAACTTTATAATTTTTCAATTAATGGCAATACTACCAAAGAATATGTGTACTAAATTTCATAATTTTTCGTAATTTTCCGCACCCAGCTCCAGGTTAGATCTGATGTCTCCAACAACAATGACTGTTTACTTTATGTTAGGCTGTGTTTAACCTGAGGTTTGGAGAAAATTAGCAACTACTTAAGTGTAATTTTTTGTTAGTTTCTTAAATACTAACCATAATTTTTGCAATAAAAGAATGTGTACTCATCTTCTTCAACTATATTATCTCTTTACTTTATGTCTTTTTAGTTAAGATACTTCAAAAACCTTTGTTGTATAGTATCTGTGCAAGTTAACCTCGGATCTTTAAAATAGTTTAGATGTCCTTTGTTCAAATCAACTCATCGAGTCCAAGCCAAAAGAACGAATTACGGACAAAGAAGGTGTCGTACGTCCTCTGCGGATACGCATTTCCAATTACTTGCTCCTCAAGGATGCAGAACTTACAGTTATAGTTTGCATTAGCACCGCCACAAGTAGTCTTAAGTTATCTCTGGGAAGATTAATGACATATATGATACTTTTCTGGATTTTATTCTGTCAGAAATGGTTTCTATTGGTGAAGTTCACCGATCTCTTTTTCTTTTATCTTCATTTCGTAGTACTTATTTGACAGTGTGCTAGCCCATTGTGAGAATTTTTCTCGATAGTATGTATCAGCTTGGAGATCTAATCATACCTAAGCAGTCGGTTAACTGTCTCATTTCATATTGTATTTTCAATTATTATATAATCAATCCTTTACTAAAAAGTTAATGACGAAATAATTATTATAGAAATAGCATTTGAACAAGTAAATACTAGAAATATTTAAAAAATAAATTATATCTGTTTCCGCCCGGGATCGAACCGGGGGCCTTCCGCGTGTTAGGCGGATGTGATAACCACTACACCACGGAAACAGTTATTTCTGTATACAAATAAATATTATGGAAATTAAAAAAATCAAATTGAACTTCAACAATAATCCAATTATTGTTGGTAAAATTTTACTGTTATTTATAAATTATCTTTTACTTTAACTCCAAGACTTCTTCCAGCTTTTTACTGTTACATTTTCTACAAGTGCCTCGTTGTGAATTTGATATCCTTAGCAAAAGATGAAATGAAATATATCTTGGAACTAAAGAGCTCTATATGAAGTGTAAATGAGTGGCCATAATGCGGATTATTATAGAATTCCGCATGATTTTAGGTATTTCTTGGACCATTTGTGGGTTTGAATAGTTAATTTCAACACTTATTTTCGTGACGCACTTGAATAATGAAAAAGCATCCTAGGTACAACATAATTTTTTCTTTAAGGCATAACGACTATAAATCAATTATACACCCCAATCGAACTGCATCGTCTAGAAGCTAATGTACGTAGATATGTAGGTAATTACATATGTACATATTCGTGTTTAGTAGGCACTTATAAATCTTCACCAAAATATCTGTAAGATTCAATTTACAACAGAGGCATTCGGAGTTAATTGCGTGGAAGAGCGTCTGGCGCACATTGAGTGATTTTTCAACACACACACACATGCGTATGTGTATATATGGTTTTAATATCCTTTGGAACTGTCAAATATTAGCGCAAATAATTACTTCCGAAAATTTCGAAAATGCCAAACTCTACGACGTGTAATTAGGAAGGAATGTGACAAACTTACTACAAACTTTGCATTAATTTCTGCGCACATATCGCACACACATACTACTGTATATGTATATATATTTATAGTATGTATTTGCTTGCTGCTCGCTGGCAGTTGCCGCGTTATCTATGGACGATTTCGCGAGTTTTTGCTTTTTGCTGCCAAATGCGAAAATAGAGCGCCTAGTGGCATTCATTCCTAACGTTGAGGGGAGGCTACCGATGCAAATGTTTCTGCTGCAAAATGGGTTGTAAGAATTAACCATTGTTTGTGCAACAACAATAGCTGAACATCGTCGACAACAACAACAAGTACAACAATTGCAGCAACTATGACAAGGACAAGAAGAAAACATGAATTCAAAACTTGGACGGCGCATAAATGCTTGGGAAAAAGTGTGCAGCTGCAGCAGCCCGCAAAGATAAGCGACACAAAAACCATCAGAAACCTGCCAGCGCAGAGGAACATGTACACACACATACCTCAGCTTTAAATGGCAGTTAGAGGGGGAGGGTGCAAGAGGAGGCAGATGCGTCGAGTGGTTGGTGGCCTTGTGGCTGTGACGCGCAGCAAAGTATAATATGCTAGAGCGGCAGCGTTGTGTGAGCAGCAGGCGTCAGCAGCAGCGACAACAACAAGCGCCATGAAATGCCGGAAGTGCAAGAAATTCAATGAATGAAATTAAATGCATACTTTGTGAGTTTTTTTCGCTGCCACCATTCCTTCGCGCCACATCCGCTGCGCAGCAGTCACCACAAGCGCTCGAGAGTCAGCGTGGCAGGGCTAAAAACTATGAGATAAAAAAAGTTTAAAAAATTAAGCGACACATTCAAATGCTCTAGATAAATGCACAACTGAGGTAAAATGCGAAACGGCAGAGCAGAAAAGTGCAGCCGCAAAAACTACTGGAGGAGGGCAATGCAAGACCCATTGAGCAAGCTCCTGTGGCGTGAGACTGAACACAAATGCGTAGCAAATGGGCGAAGGGAGGCTACCGCTTTTGTTATTGTTGTACAAATTTGTTCTCCACTTGATTCTTCCCTTGCTTTTGTCCGTTTACTTGTTGGCTATTGGGTCTGGCGTTTTCGCAGGTCAGTGCGCGCGAATAAAAGGCAGACGGTGACATCGTGCGCACATTTATTGTAGTTTCGGTGAATCTGCGCTGCGAGTGACAGTTAAAGAAATAAAGAAATCGGTTGGGAGTGGTTGAGTGGGTAGCGCGGTATGATTACATTAAAGTTTTGTTGTAATTTTTGAATAACGACTAAATCATTCGTGATTCTAATTATTTGGAAACTCTTCACCTTAATTCACTTATATAAATTATAATTAAGATTTTGCAAAATTTCAAAACTTATTTTTTCAAGACACCAAGGCATCGAATTCTATGTTACAATTCAATATATGATTATTATTTTAGTTAAATAAGAATTAAGTTTTTGTAAGTTAATTCATATGTAAAGGTACTAAACATTTCTCAATAGAAATCCATAGAGTTGCGCCTAATCTTTATTACCATGCCATAAAATTTATTCTGCTCTTCTTTTACATCTTTTCCTCAGGCAAGAATTGTTGCCAATCAATTTTCAAATTTAATATGTTAAGTTAAGTTTGGTACAGAAGCCTTCGCTACAGTTGGACCATTCGGATCTCACTTGGATATCTAAAGCCGATCCATTGTGATGCCAAAAGAAACCTATGTATGGATCGCAAACCCTTATTGATCGCTAAGCACTTTGAGCCTATCATAAGTTTTACGAGTCCATTTCCGCCAGTTCGCTTGGTACCACCAAGATGTTCCAATTTCAGTCTTGCAAACACTTATCAGTGGGGAAGGAAATTACTTGATATTTCTACGTCGGCTTCCTCCATATAGCTATGACAGTTTGGGTCCGGATTCCTAACCTCATCGCATGTATTCCTATTTCGCAGTGGCCAGTGATCCGGCAAGGTGATAATTTTTACGAGCTTTAAGTCGACCTCTGACGGTTCACTCTGGGGCAAAGGATCTCGCTGCCAATCAGGTTCTAGTTGTTAACTACCATTTACCGAACTCGCGGGAGTCCTAGAGTCCCAGGTCATTCACAGCCTTATGTAAAGGAACACAGATGCTCTTTCTTGCGATGCACTTTCATCAGCTCTGCAGTTCTCAGAGATTCAGCTGTTAACCGGCACCCAAACGAGTCTGAAAGTGAAATAGCTTGGCAGTTACTTTAATTGCAGTACCTCTGGTGGAATAACACTACAGTGTTCTTTTATTTTTCTTCCAGCATTCTTCTGTTAACAAAATGTAAAAAAAAATTGTATTTAACTTTGAAAAGATTCATATACATATATATTTATATGATATGGTCATGCCTACGACGTCCAAAGCTTTTTAAATCTACCCTTTAGCAATCTCTATGAAATCTATGCGTCTTTTAAATTCCCTCTTTTAAGTCGGCAAATTTCAAGAGTACGAGCATCTGCCCGCATGTATTAGGTAAGTTAGTCCACCATCAAATTCAAATATTTATATTACAGCACACAATTGCGCTACCTTTCTAACAAATAACTTACTTGAACTTACATACAGAAGTCAACTTGCAACTTATGAACTCATATATTACAGTTAGCATTTTGTGTGACTCTACTGAATTGCCATTTTGCCTTTGGGGCAAAGGCACCCAATTGATGGCGATGATAATGTGTACGATGATGTGCTAGTTTTGTCACGTCTCCAATAAAACGATTTTTTAAGCTCGATTTTATTGCTTTTCCTTCAGTGGCATAATTGAAGACGCTTTTATTAAAAAAATTTGGAGAAAACACGAACAAATTTGTATGTGTTAATGCTTAAATCTCTTAAGTATAAAGATTTAAAATTAAATAAAAATGCTTTTAAGAAGTCCTTCATAATATTGAAAACGGTGATTAAAAGAGATACTATAGGTCTACAACTTTGCTTTCGCCGTTTTTTTGTAAATTTAAGTTTTTTTATACTCTCGCAACAAAAGTTGCTAAGAGAGTATTATAGTTTTGTTCACATAACGGTTGTTTGTAAGTCATAAAACTAAACGAGTTAGATATTGGGTTATATATATCAAAATGATCAGGGTGACGAGACGAGTCAAAATCCGAATGTCTGTCTGTCCGTCTGTCCGTCCGTCCGTCCGTGCAACGGATAACTTGAGTAAAAATTGAGATATCTTGATGAAACTTGGACCGTGAGAGGGTTGCTTTCGAAAATGGATCACTGCCACGCCCACAAAATGGCGAAAACCGAGAACACAAAAAGTGTCATAACTAAGCCATAAATAAAGTTATAAAAGTAAAATTTGGAAGAGAGGATCGCACTAGGAAGGGGCATATTTGGATGTAATTTTTTTGGGAAAGTGCGCGTGGCCCCGCCCCCAAATCGGTTATTTGTATATGTCTCGCAAACCAATAAAGCTATATAAACCAGTCAGTTCTCTTACGTACCCCACCACACACCATGAAATTAGTTGAAATCGTATAATAACCACGCCCACTTCCCATACAAAGGTTAGGTTGAATATTACTAAAAGTGGGTTAACTTACTAACGAAAAACGCCAGAAGCACTAAATTTCACATGAGAAATGGCAGATGGAAGCT
Source organism: Zeugodacus cucurbitae (assembly GCF_028554725.1). Classification (NCBI taxonomy): domain Eukaryota; kingdom Metazoa; phylum Arthropoda; class Insecta; order Diptera; family Tephritidae; genus Zeugodacus; species Zeugodacus cucurbitae. The sequence continues at coordinate 33,086,333 of NC_071670.1, forward strand.
GCACTCAGATTTTTTTACAAAATGGAAAATGGGCGTGACATCGCCCACTTATGGGTCAAAAACCATATCTCAGGAACTACTCGACCGATTTCAATGAAACTTGGTTTGTAATAGTTTCCTTACATCCCAATGATATGTTGTGAAAAAAGGCCAAATCGCTTCACAACCACGCCTACTTCCAACATACCAGAACTTTTAAGACGATCTGAATCGATAACTTTACAATATATAAAGTAAGCACTAGTGAAGATATCGATGCAGAACTTTGCACAAATACTACCTTTATAATGTGGCAGCCCCATTCTTAAAATCGCCGAAATCGGACCATAGGTTTTCAAGACCCCATTAATCGAACATGAGGACCTCGGTGCTTCTAACCTAATATTATGGTTTCCAACTTTCAATGGACTTTATACAATTTATAAGACGAATATGTGGGTCAAATTGTATATTATATAATATAAATAAAGTTAAATAAATAGATTGCGAGAGTATAAAATGTCCGATTATCCGATTCAGTGATCTTCAAAGTTCTCTATAACACTTTTGCAGTACTACAGATTTTTAGCTTCAAAATAAAGCTCTTTAATATAGATTCTGTTGACATCTGATAACGGGAAAAAATCTCCCACCAGGTCTCTACAATCACTGGATGAGGAAACAATCCGAGACAATGATGGCGAAGAAAATATTTTTCGCATAACCAAATATTCTTGAATGGTATATTCCATTTGTTCCTTTGACATCTTTAGAGTGTCAGTAACGTTATTCTACGGTCGTCAAAAGTAATTTTCCTTTTGAATGTCTAATCTATCTTTCTAGTCTCTTTGGTCGTTTCGAGTATATGGTCTATAAGAAATTTGCCAATCCACTTACTTATTAGGTGCCCTTTTTCCGGAACTTTTCATCGTCTAATTTTTCCAAATTTCAAGAACTTAAGACACTTAAAATACTTACAACACGAATCCATTATTCTTCAGCTCTGCGGTTTGAAGCTTAAAATAACTTTAAATCTAGTGGAACCTCCTCAAAGAAACGATACTAAATTTTCAGCCTGGTCCAAGACATGTAGAGTTCTAATGGCAAAACAACTGGATGTATATATATGTATATTTTTACTTTGATAGTGTTAAGATCATACCATTTTAAACTAAGACATCACTAGACATTTCCATAAAAAATGCGGTACCCAGGAAGAAAAAAGGAATATGGCGAAAATGAGAAATAAATTTTACAAAGAAGCGAAAACGTATTCCAGAGCACTTCCACTACAATCCTTAGAACATGTACTCAATGACACAGGTACGAGTATATCAATACCTAAGCAGATTGATATATGTATCTGCACACAAACTGACTGAAACTACGTGAGAATGTACTTAGAAAGTCGACATAACAGTTAGGTGAGGTGAGGCAGAGGCTTGCAGAGGCGGGCATATTAAAACACGTACTTGCAACATGTTACACCAAAAATTATGGTAGCTGCCTTGAATTTGATTTGAGCACAATTACAAGCGCATATACACACACATGTGCATAATAGTGAATAATAAAGCGTAGGAAGCATGGCATGGCTGGACGGACCGACTGACAGGCATACTGACTAACAGGAAGGCGTACATTGCCATGTGAGCTAGGAAGAGGAGGAGGAGAGGGGCATCCATGATAGTGTTGCGAAATATGTTGACTCAACTCATCAACAAAATCGAACAGCAAGTATCAGCGATGACGAAGGCACCCAACAACAACAACAAACACACATTTAACACTGATGGCTATTGCGAAGGGAGTTGAAGTCGGTGTTTGAGTGGTGGGAGCATAGTGATGGCTGGAGTAATTTGTGTGCGATTGCAGCGTGGCACTCCCCCACTAGTCTTATTGCTGTTAAATGCTGCGTAATTGAAGCGACATGTAGGCGCGAGGCAAGCGGCACTTTTACTTCGAGCCACGGCGCATATAAGTGTGCGTGTGTGTGTGTTGAGGGTGTATTGCTGTGCGCCTTTGGCAATATAAACGCTTTAGTTGCGGTGACTAAACAGTGGTGGCCATTGGCAACACTCTATTCACTGGGCAAATTTTCGTGCGCTTTTTGTTGTTTTCATATATTATTTTTGTTTCTGTCATATCTGTCAAGGTTTTGGTGCAACACTATTGCTGTTGTGTGCCACACACCCATACACAGAGCATAAAGCACTTCTTAATGAGTACTTCATGAATGGAAATTTCACCACAGAATACTAATGCGATGGAAAATTCATTTTTCCACACGATTGGCAATTAAAAGAGATTCTATCGTTCTCAAGCCAACAGCGTACACATACATACATACACATATAATGGTACATACATACATATATATATATACATTTGTTTGGCAGTCCCGAATTATACATGAACGCATGGTAATATATTTACGAAGTTTCAAAACTTGCCAACACCTACAAGTTGAATAGAAGTGAGCATGCATACATACATTACATACGAGTACATACATAAGTGTAAGCGTGTACGTACTCTGTGAACATATCCTTGTGTGTAAGCGTTCTACATTCATTGTGAACATTTTCTCGAGTGTCATTCTTAATTGTTACTTCTTGTGAATTCATTTAGCTCGAAAAGAGTATGGGAAGTTTCTTTCAGAATGCCTTACAAAAAGGATTACATATTGTTTAAAAGGATCGAAACGAGAAAGAAGAATTGATAAAGTCTTTATGGAAATTCTATATTGGCCTTTTATGAAGTAAAGGAGTTTTTTCAGTAAAATATTTGACATCCTCGGACTTCTAATTTCCAGAACCATAGATGTAATAAATTGGTAGTTAAAATAGCAGAGACATCCACTTAGTATTAGGATGCTACTAGTCTGGCCACGATTTCTTATGAAATTTTACAAAATGTCTAAGTCAATAAGCGCCGGGTTAAAAAAGTTTCTTTTCTATCTAAATAAAATGTCTGAAAAAGTTGAAGCTGAATAATTGATGGACCCAAAAGGTGAGCAAAAAATACTTTATTTTAAATCTTTAATGTTTTTCTTTATTGCACACACAATTATTGGAATTGTAGATTAGGTATTTCAATTCAAGTTTGAACACATTAGAAGCTTTATGATTATTTATTCAATGATGATTTTGTATGTGATGGATATTTTTTTCGGTAAGAATCGATAACCTGCAATATAAACTGAACTTCTTCTTCATCGCTCTCAGTCGGAAGTTCGAAATTGGTAAAAATACTCTTTGTTTTATACGAGACAAAATCAGATAAGTCGCAAGCCAACAAATCATGCAAATTTGGTCATGTATTTGATAAAATTTAAAGTAGGAGCCTTCGCTTTTAAACGGTTCACGATTTTTGGTGGATCGAAAAATGCTAATTCTACTGTTTCGGGTGTCAAATACCATGATGATGATTAGAAATAATAACTACGCGTCGAATTGCAAATAAAAAAATAATAATTTAATAATAATAATAATATTTGTAAAAAGCTGTAAATACAATCCACAGAACACTAATCAAACTTCTTAGCTGATTGTTTTAATTCTAATGTTTTCTCATGTTTTAATTTTCGTGATTCTTCTTTTCTTTTCTCGATTTTGTTCTTTCTTTTTTGGATGCTAATTTCATATCAATTCCCAACATTGAGAAAGGTCGCCCTCTTTGTCGCTGTTTATCCAAAAATTCCTTAACTTCGGCAACCGCAATATCAAACAGATCGTCTAACGTATCCATGGAAACATCAAATTTTTGTATCATTCCGGCTTTCATTTTCTCCACTCTCACTTTGTTGAAGTTTTTCCAATCTTCGTACAATTTAAGGAGCTTTCCAGCACATTTATGAGAATCTCGAGTTGGTATACAGTTGTTACCAAAATTTAAAAACAGCGTCAATCGTTAGTCTGGCACTTTCTTTCGAGGTTAGTTTAACGAAACGCATATTGTAGAAAAACACTTCCAAAACTTTCCTATTTGACCGTAACTTAGCTCCCACAATTTGATGTGATACATGCCATGGCCAATAAACGCAATTTGTCGTTGTTTTCATCGGCTTTAGGTGTTTTCACCAAAACCAATGCTTTCGCCATTTTCAAAGTAAGATAACGTCAATTTCGAATATTTTATCTGTTAAACACGAAATCAGATCATAAAAGAAAGAAAGATATAATGATAAATGTCTTGAAAGGCTAATGACAGTATTTGACAGCCATGACTCTTATCTCTACGATTGTGCACGAATACTTCCGAAGATACCCGAATTTTCAATGTCTTTTGACAGAAATAGTGACAGTTGATTGGAACACGATTCTCTTAAGCGATTAATCCAGAAATTGACTCCAATTTGGAAATCGCATGCGAGTCGATCCTTTAGGAAAAAGAATTCCAAAATCGAACGGATTTTTTTGCAATTCTAATCAATGTTGCCATCAACTATATTTATACATAAAAAAATTTCTTGTAAAGAAATAACAAAAAACACATGTAACACATAAGATAAAATTTGTCTTATCTAATTTAAATCAACTTTTGGGTCCATCAATTATTCACGGATCAACTTCAAACTTTGCAGGTGACTTTTTTAGATGAAAACGAAATTTGTTTAAGCCGGCGCTTATTCATATCATATGATGTTACAAAAATGGCTAATGCTCACATTGGTGTTTTTGTTAGATAATTGGGTTACTTCTTCCTTTCGACAATGTTCATAAAATTATTAAAATAAATAAATAAATTATATTAAAATTTTAAAATTTTAAAATTTTCAAACTAAGGTTATCTTATTAATTTAATATGTCGATTTTATTTAAATGACTTTGGTGCTATTTAAAGATTAGTTGTTAGTCAGCCCGTATCATAGAGATGACTTAATTATAGCGCCACTTCCACGAAGTAATACTTAATACAGTGGTTCTGTGGAAGTTTCATGAATATGAAGTGGACAAAGCTTCTGTCATATACATATATTTGTACTTTTTGGCCAATAACCAGAAAAATTCCTTTTCGCGGAAAAGTCCATTTCCTGTATTTATTAGTAAAAAACATTCGATAGCTGTGTAAGCACTAATCTGCGAAGAATAAGCCGTCGAATTATTAATTAACGAAAAAACAGACCAAAATCGATCGAAATGAATATCACACTTCTCGTCTTCGTTTTGTTGACCATTAATGTAGATTTTGCAAATAAATGCATAATGAACTGAATATATAAAAGTCGGATGAAAGTTTGTCGAAAATTTATAGAAGGATATCAAAAATCAAAAAGTTTTAAATTTGGGTACAATAATGCCTCAAATCAAAATTATGCTTTGCTGTAAAACCCTTCTTCGCAGAATTGATCTTATTTTCATGGTAGATCTAATATACATATAGGTAAAAAAAAACATACTCAATAATACTAGCCATATTTTGAAAAGGTTTGGTTAGGTTAAGTTAGGTTCAATGGCTATTCAGAGTAAACACATCTAGAATATTGAGGACAGACCTTTGTGATGCCAACACATTTACAAATTTAAGAAGCGACCAAGTATCTAGAATCTTAGACAAATCTGCAATGGTTTTGTACATCTATATCCACTGAATTCCCGAGGATGCACAAAAAGTGAGATCCATGAAACTTTTGCCTAGATCTCGCAAAGTCGGGGTATTTCAAACAGAAATGTTGGAAAGATTCTACATACAATATCCTTCACCAAACAAATTTTTTTTTGACCGCGTGAGTCTCGTTGGTCGTCAATGACCGGGCCGGGCGAAGAGTTCCAAGTTTGGCCAGAAGGATTTTAAAGTGGATATTTATTTCGATTTTAATCTCGAAATGCCTAGCCTACGGTTCTATGTATCAAGTAAATGTGAAAGGTGAACACAGATTGTAATTGCTAGTGGAAATGCTGTTTGTTTAAAGAAATTGTTTTGTTGACAACATTATTAAATTTGTTAAATGAGATTTGACAGGATATTTCGTAAACAAGTATGATACGAATGATAGAGACATTATGGTTTTGTTTTTAATTTTAGCGCCATCCGTCGTAGATAGGTCTTTATACTCTGTAGTAAGTGTTCTTATAGAGACAGAAAATTATCCAAAACCTGTTTGAAAACAAGCTGTTGAGTTGACATTTCAGCTATAGACGTTTCAGCTATAGGTCAGTCAAATGTTCCTCATTCCACAAATACCTGAGATTGTCTCAATCGGTACAATAACGAAGAGTAGAGAAGAGGGAAATGTTAACATGTGAATCCCAGAACATACTCTTTGAAATCTTATTGGTTGACTGTTGTATTTTTAGGCAGAATGGACTCAAGCTTAAATTGTTATATCCACGTTTCATCTTTTGTCATAAATCGGTGGAAAAACTTGTCCCTGTCAGAGTTGTTTGTCCCATCTGGAAGCAATGTTTTGTCAGAACGATTCTTTGTAATGACATGAAACTTTGGCAGTGTTTTAGTATAGCTGAGATCAGAGCCCTTATGAAAGGATAGATATTTTTTGCTGGGATACAAATTATTCGATATGGTCTTAACCCGATTTGATATATCTAAGATTTGCCTTTAAAATTCTCTATGACTAACCAAAAATGTTGATGAATTTTCAATAGTTTAGACTTACTTTTTAGCTGGAGTAAAACATATTTATATAGTATATATTTTTCATTAAATAGACAAATCGCAAAACAAGAAATTAATGAAATACAATTTAATTATAAAAAAATATTCGAATGCGAGTATAGCCTACCTTTATTGCTTTAAATTTTTTATAACTGTTACTCAACCGTTTTGTAGCATCCATAATAGTAACTATCAAATGCAATTACCACAAATCACAAGAAATCCATGCAAAAGGACGATAAAACTGCAAAGAGAAATGTCACAATGCACAGCGTGCGAGAGTCTGTGTGTGCGCGCTCCTTCTTCGCTGCTGCAGCGCCGCAAATTAACCAGAAACAAAATATTGCACTTAATTCGCTTTCAATGTACAAATTTGTCGGGAATATCAGCGCAGTTTGCTGCTCCAGCGTTTGTGCATCAGTTGACGATGAAGAGCGCAGCAGCCGCCTGCCCCTCTTTCCTTTCAATCACTTGCTGCGCCGTTACTTAGAACTTTTCCATCTAATAACTCAATTCAGAACTACACAAAAGCAAAATAATAAATTTACGCAAAAGTGGAAGCGCTGACAATGGCGAACTTTCCGGCGTGGATTCGTGGTGAAGCGGAGAAGATTGAAATAAAACTTGGAACTTTTTGCAATATTTGTTCATGGTAATATGCTACAATATATTTTATTGAGTGCTGCGAATGGCAAATTGTGTACGCTGGCTTAAGTCTTCAGCTACAGTTGTCCTAATATTGCTTATCCCTTTCAAATGTTGTTGAGCTTTTTGCAATTTTCGATAATTGCGTTGAAAAAAATGTATATTTATTGTTTTCGCGGCGAAAGGCAGGCGATATTCTGCTGAAAGCGGATAACTCACAAATTATTGTCAATTGTCTACATATACTGTGGTATTGCCATTTTTTATATTTGTATTTTATTCGCTATAATATACTGATTTTAAAACTGCTTATTGACTTTATACTGGCTTTGCATATAAGGATGAGTAAGCTTACAAGGTTAGGTATATGTGCCTAACCCAGAGTACGGGTTATTGGGGTTTACTACTGGACAGGTGAGCCTCGACTGAGCTGGGCAAGCGCTGGTAAGTCACTGGCACTTGAGCAGTCACCAGATCCTTCTAGCCTAATGTGAATATCGGGAGATCTATCGCACTCTTCATCCTCAGGGATGCGTCATCGCGATCCACGCTGTAAGGTTAAAAATTCTACCGGATGCTAGTTGTAGAAGCTGCATGGAGGAGGACGAGGCGGAATAATCTCATCACTTTCTTCTGGAATGACACGTACTTTCGAGATCAAAAAACTTCTCGCATCTCAATTTTTCGAACAACCACGTGAATAGCCGATATAGAAGTCAAAAATCTCTGCAGATTTGCAGTAGGTTCGGGACGTTTCGCTTCCAGAAGAATCCTAATACCTAGTCAAGGGGCGATCCTGGCTTCACAAAGGTCTTTCATAGATTAGATGTGTTTCACTTTGGGGAACAGCCTTATACTGGCTATATAAAACCATGTGGCAGGTATCTTAAGTAATTCTTTACTAATTTACAAAACCATGTAAACATGTTGATTTTCTAATTTTTAGGATAATAATTATAGTTAAAAGCTGATATCACTCCGGACTATTTTGTGGCTTTAGATGTTAATAATGTTTAAACGCTAATTCGCTTAAATATTTTATTAGATATTGTATAAAAAAAAGCTATAAAATTATTTTAAGAAACATATTAATTTCATGTATTCTCTTCATAAGAAATAGAATACGCTTTGAAATCTTTTAACCCACACAATTAAATGTGTAATTAAGTATAAATTAGCGAGTTGGAGAACATACAAAAACCTACCAAGAAATTCACACAATAACCACCAACGAGGGAAAGATTTTCCTGTTCCAATATAATAACGAATATAAGAGAAGAAATAAAAGTATGTGAAAAGAAAGAAAGAGGTGTGAAACAAAGTCAGACATTGATTTTAGCTTTCCAAGGGCGCAGCTGATGAGCGCACACGGCCGACACTTTGACTGGATTAGTCACTTGGGTGTGCTTATGACCTTCGTTTAGGACAAGAAGTTTTTCACACTTCTGTCCCTTCAGTGGATTTACTTTATAAGGGAACACTATATGTATGTCGGTAGTAAATGCAGTGAAAAATGAAGTGTTGTATGAGTTTTCTTACAGAAACATTGAACTAGTCAGACAAAATACCAATTTATAACTAGAACTTGTTGACTTAAAATGAATAATCAAACTTATACCAATTTTCTTCTAAAATAGGTTTATATAAAGAAAAAAAGAGAGAAATATGCATGGCCGAAGTATTCAATATTAATTTAATAAAAAAAGAAGGATCTGAACAAAATCCAAATTGTTCCTGAAATTATAAATTGAACTAATGAAAGTATTTTTTTTGAACTGGTTTTAATCTGTTATAACGAATGTTTTTTTAGACGTGTGGATTTAAATGATTAATTCTCTTTTCGGAGTTGGTCTCTTTAGCAGCATATAACATATGTAAAGACTTCTCTTTATAATACAGCTAAATTCTTAGCCATAAATCTAAAAAACACCCCTTATTTATAATCGAAATCTGTCAATTGACATTGATATTTCAAAAATAGTTGTAGGTGGTGCGACTCAAACTAGTTATGAAGCAGTTTCTGACGATTCGATTTGACTGTATGCTTTTATTATCATTTGAGTGTCTGACATTTTTATGTATGACAAAGCTTAAGGATGTATGATACACAAATCAGACAAAACAATAAAAATTATCGTTGGTACTTTGGGTTAGTTGTTATTGGTTGCACTTTTGGTGTGTTTATCACGTTATTCGTTATATACATTTAAACATCTATATCTTTGTTGTACACTGCTGGAGTTAATATAGGATATAAGAACTTGCAATCTTAGAGAACTAAATTTTTTTAAGAATTAAGAGCTATTTACAATTTCAAAATCCTTCGATTTTTTATTGGACATCTGAAAAACTTAGTGTTGACATGACAATATTATAGTCTACTAATAAGAGTCTAAAAGCATCTAATTTAGTTCATAACAGTTAAACTGGTATATATTTGGAGTAACGAATATTTCTGTCACCACAATGTTGTAGAAGAACATAATAATTAATTAATCATTAATAATGTCGCTATGTAGGCCTCACTTTTCTAAACCCTTCAAGATAGTACTGCCTTCAAATGCGGAATAAGATCATTGTCGGATTTTTATAAGGTAAAAAACAACAATAGTTCTAAAATTTAGATTCATATAGATTATAGCGAAAAAGATGCTTTAATACATTTCAATTTTACCGAAGAGATAGAATATGTAATGAATATCTGGCATTAACTTAAATTGGTTAACTTTGTTATTGCTGATATTTCTATATTAAAAATAAAGAGTGCAGAGATCAAAGGAGCGAGCAGAGAAGTGGCGACGAGAAGACGGATATTGTACACCCAATTGAATAGCTGGCTAAGTATAGTAAGAAAAGTATAGGAAATATATAATCCATGGAGCTGGTTTAGTTCACTTTATACTTTATCCCTGTACGTGCACAGGGAAATCTCCCACAATGGGTCAATAACGATTCCACAATTTTTGAAATTAAAAAGTGGTAAAAAAATGTCCTCGTCCAGTCTGGAGAGTCCGGTTGTTAGAGTATAATTTGTTCTGAAAACACAACGTAAAACTTGATTTCAAAATTCTTGTTAGGTTAATAGAGTTGAGTGCAAGTAGAGGTTCTCTGTATATACATATGTATATTCGTATAGTGACTTGTGAATAGTATAGGATCATAGTATCTAGACGTAGGCGGTGTTGTTAGACCTTCGATACATTAAAGAACAATATTTAAAATAGATGATTTTTGGAAGTATAAAATTTCCTAAAGGGATAGCTGTCAAATTATGATGCAAAGTATCATATTATCATCAGCACATTATGCAATGACCCATATCAAAATAATGATTAAACAAGTAAGGAAGGGCTAAGTTCGGGTGTAACCGAACATTTTATACTCTCGCAATTTATTTATTTAACTTTATTTATATTATATAATATACAATTTAACCCACATATTCGTCATATATATTGTATAAAGTCCATTGAAAGTTGGAAACCATAATATTAGGTTAGAAGCAACGAGGTCCTCATGTTCGATTAATCGGGCCTTGAAAACCTATGGTCCGATTTCGGCGATTTTTAGAATGGGGCTGCCACACTATAAACTTAGTATTTGTGCAAAGTTCTGCATCGATATCTTCACTAGTGCTTACTTTATATATTGTAAAGTTAACGATTCAAATCGTCTTCAAAGTTCTGGTATATAGGAAGTAGGCGTGGTTGTGAAGCGATTTGGCCAATTTTCACAACATATCATTGGGATGTAAGGAACTATTACAAACCAAGTTTTATTGAAATCGGTCGAGTAGTTCTTGAGATATGGTTTTTGACCCATAAGTGGGCGACGCCACGCCCATTTTTCATTTTGTAAAAAAATCTGAGTGCAGCTTCCATCTGCCATTTCTTATGTGAAATTTAGTGTTTCTGACGTTTTTAGTTAGTGACTTAACCCACTTTCAGTAATTTTCACCCACTTTCAGTAATTTCTGGGCGTGGTTATTATCCGATTTCTTTAATTTTTGGACTGTATTAAGAAGTGGCTAAAAAAAACGACTGTAGAAAGTTTGGTTTATATACCTCTATGGGTTTCCGAGATATGTACAAAAAACTTAGTGGGGGGGCGGGGCCACGCCCACTTCCCCAAAAAAATTACATCCAAATATGCCCCTTCATAGTGCGATCCTTCATACCAAATTTTATTTCCATAGCTTTGTTTATGGTTTAGTTATGGCACTTTATGTGTTTTCGGTTTTCGCCATTTTTTGGGCATGGCAGTTGTCCGATTTTGCTCATTTTCGAAAGCAACCTTCCTATGGTGCCAAGAAATAAGTGTGCCATTATCTTAATTTTTACTCAAGTTACAGCTTGCACAGACGGACGGACGGAGAGACAGACATTCGGATTTGAACTCCACTCTTCACCCTGATCACTTTGGTATATATAACCTTAGATATAGGGTTCGTTCGTTTAGTTTTGGGTGTTACAAACAACCGTTATGTGAACAAAACTATAATACTCTCTAGCAACTTTGTTGCGAGAGTATAAAAATACAAAAAAAATTGTTTCTAAAACACGAGTTCTATGCCACTAACATAAATCTAATTTTTACCGTTAAATTATCCCCAACGATGACACCCATTTATTTCTTACCAAGTACATCCAAAAACAAAATTGCTGTATAGCAATCTGTAAGCTGTTCTATTCATAGAAACATAGTATATGGTGAGATTTCCATGAAAACTTTTTTTAAAGCTAAGGTATTAAAATAGTTTCAAAATAGAATATTCTTAAAGGAATATTATTATAAAATGTTCACACACATATATTTACTTGTTATCACTGTGACATTCTAATGCCGCTTAATCTCTATTCCTTTCAGCAGCAAAAGGTTAAGGACTCTTCTTTGAGCAAGCTCCACTCAAGTTCAAGTATCAAACAACTCGTTTACTAAGCTCAAGCACAAGCAAAACATATCACTGAATAGCCTCATAATATTTATAAGACTCCTTAAGGACCTTAAGGGCCATTTAGCTAGCACCGCTCAAGTAACTTAACGAGTCCACATACAACGTTAGCCCAAACGAGCAGATAACTTTCTTGCTTTGCCACAATTTAAGCGCCGCAAGGTGACCCCCCAGAGAAACAGATAGTCACAGAAAGGAAGACCACCCGCATGCCGGTTGCATATTTTAGTGGAACACAAAGTGCCACAGCAGTTGACCATAAAAATGTGTGCTTTAATTTGCACAGCATTCGCCATGCTACAATACATACAAAAGTAATAAGTACGCATGCATATAAAAGTTTTCACACTACTGTGCCTCGGCATTGTTTGTTGGTGTCTACTGGTGGCCGACACTTGCCACAAATATGGTATTGTGGCTCATCATTTGCCATTGTTTGCTTAAGTTGCTACATTATTGCCATTTGCTTATGTGTGTTTATGTATGTATATATATGTAAGTTGTTATTGTTTTCCATTTTTTCCGACTTTTTCATTCATTATCATAGCCGCAGAGCAGAAAAGTTTATTTACCTACAAAAGTGAAGGACAATGTCGCCACTCGGACAATTGCTCCTGCAGGATATGATAAATAAGCTGGCTAACAATTTATTTGTGTCAATTTCTGTCGCAAAGTATTTAGAATATGACAAAATGTTGACAAATGCGGCGGTGGGTTAGCGATGAAAGTGCGAATGGGGGGGACAAGTAATTGATGGAAAAAAGTTTGACTTGGACAAATGTCAACAAATCGAGTATGAATAAATAAGTGCAGAAATAAATGAAAAATATGTGCGATAAATATGAAATGAAATAAAAGGAATTTTCAATTAAAATCAGCATAATTTTGTATTATGTGATCCTAGCAATCTTCGAAGGCCTGTCAAAAGTTTACATTTTACTAAAATTATTTTTTTCAGTCTCAAAACAAATATGGAAGAGGATAAATTAATACATTTGTTATAATACAACAACGTACGAGCGCAGTCATATAAGAACTTAGACTACAGAGAAAAGAGGCAATTTTTTAAAATTTCCTTTTCTTTCCTTTAAATTCGACATACTCGATTTGGCTAAGAATTTGTTTACCTTTTTTCAAGCCAAATGGACACTTCTTCTTGCTCTTCTGCGTCAAATCGACCCAATAATCGACATAGTGGAGCTCTTTCTTTTGATCCTTTGCTCTTCTTCAAGCAGTCGAAGTAGATCATACTGTGTCACTTTGTACCTGTCGCGTTCCCATGACAATCAGTTATACGTAACCGGACCGGAGCTGAGTTTTTATTCGGCCAAGGTCCACAACAACAACAAAAACGTTGTGCCTTCCATGTACCTTTCCGGCCGATAGGACAGTGTTCTTCTCCTTTGGAGCAAAGGTGCAAATCATCCTGCGCGATTTTGTAACTTTCCGTTCCCGCGATAGTCGGTTCTACGTAACCGGAACTGATCCAGATTTTGTCAGACCAAAGACTGTTGTATTAATAGCATGCCTCAAAATTATTTCGAGAATGTTTTCTGCCGCTACCATAACAACAAAAATCTTGTACCATTCCAGTCGATAGGACAGTCTTCTCTTACGTGGACTGTCTTTCATCGACAAATACAGAAACTTTTTTGGATTGCGCCGAAAAAGCGTGGTCTCATGACTGTGGTTGTGCGGAATGAACAAACGTGGACTCATTTCACGGACTGCATTCTCATCCATGAAATCTTATGCAGGATATCGAACTTGTGGTCTTTTGAGAGGTCTACTGCCTCAGCTATTTCGCGTACCTTCAATCGACAGTCTGCCTTTACGAGATATTGACCTTTGGTTACTTTCTCTAGACATGTTTTATCAAAACCTGATTTGCAGTCACGTTACACAAATGTGTGATTTGACGGTGACCATCGATATACATCATCCAAGCGCTTGTTGATTGCACTCTAAAACAAGAATAGAGTTACCGACCGATATTTTTTGTTTTCAAAATCCGCGGGCACTCCTGCTTCCAAATATGGTAAAGCAACACTAATGTACATCTAGTTGCACTAATCACGCCGTCCTCGTATTGCCGTAAATTTGATGTAAGTGTCTACTGAAATCAGCATCTGTTCTTCGTACATTTTCGTTCACACTTCAAGCGCGCCAAATGTTGTTATAATTCAACTTGTTCACACGCATACTATCCCGCACAAACACACACACGCGTAACTAATAAAACGATCATTAAATCAGCTTGCGTAGATAATCGAACTTGGGACGAACGGCACATCATCAGCGTCATCAATAATTAATGGCGTCGGCATGACTGCAGCGTCGGTCACGATTTCAGCATAGCGCAGCGCACACATGCACACACTAGTGCGAAGCAAAATATTTCCGCAAAGCATACATTTAGGCGTCACATGTGCCCGGACTTGCTGACTTTGCCACATTTCAATAAAGTAACTATTTTATTTTGCAGAAACATGTACGACTCTATTAATTGGCAGCGAGTAGCGTGAGTCAGCGCTTGTCGCTAAGTATGCAATAAAATTTGTGTTCTCTCGCCATGTAAAGCACATATTTAGGCGTTACACAATTATTTTTCGCTGTTGTAGTTAATTAGACATTTGCACATTACTTCCATTGTTTTCAAATATTTTTGTTGGCGTTGGCATACTTCGAGAGCTGTCGATTTTTCCTTGTTTTTCGAAGTATTTGTGTACTTTTTATGGTTTGCTGTGTGTTTGGTATTTAGAAAGTAATTATAGGAAATTAAAATACATTTTATGTAGCATGCTTTTCGGGTGACTAATTAGCAGTAAATATTGAAATCGTGCTTGCAAAAAATTCATTTTATAACATTAAGAACTCTGAGTGACCGACGGTTATATATATTACTATTATTTTATTCAAGTATCTGATCTATGTCAATATAAATCGGCTGATTATCTGTGAGCAAGGGCACAACTCTTTGTTCTTCTTAAACCTTTATAAAATCTTTAAAGTTTATTAATCTTATTTGTATGTATGTGATTGGCGTTCAACGGTTACTCGGTTATAGCCGAATCGATGAGAGCGCGCCACTCCTCTCTTTCCTTCGAAGTTCGGCGCCAGTTGGAGATTCCAAGTGTAACCAGGTCGCTCTCCACCTGGTCCTTCCAACGGAGTGGAGGCCTTCCACTTCCTCGGCTTCCTCCGGCGGGTACTGCATCGAACACTTTCAGGGCTGGAGTGTTTTCGTCCATTCGGACAACATGACCTAGCCAGCGTAGCCGCTGTCTTTTTATTCGCTGAACTATGTCAATGTCGTCGTATAACTCGTACAGCTCATCGTTCCATCGTCAGCGGTATTCGCCGTTGCCAATGTTTAGAGGACCATAAATCTTCCGCAAAACCTTTCTCTCGAAAACTCCTAGTGCCGTCTCATCGGATGTTGACGCCGTCCACGCTTCTGCACCATAAAATAGGACGGTAATGATAATGTAGAGCTTAATTTTGGTTCGTCGAGAGAGGACTTAACTGTTCAATTGCCTACTCAGTCCAAAGTAGCACCTGTTGGCAAGAGTGATTCTGCGCTGGATTTCGAGGCTGACATTGTTGGTGTTGTTGATACTGGTTCCCAGGTATACGAAATTATCTACAACTTCGCCGAGTGCGCCGACTGTTAGCTTGATGATAGTAGATATTTCGTCTTGTCCTCATTCACCTCCAGACCCATTCGCTTCGCCTCCTTATCCATGCGAGAAAAAGCAGAACAAACGGCGCGGTTGTTGCTTCCGATGATATCAATATCATCGGCGTACGCCAGGAGCTGTACACTCTTGTAGAAGATTGTACCTTCTCTATTTAGCTCTGCAGCTCGTATAATTTTTTCCAACATCAAGTTAAAGAAGTTGCACGATAGTGAGTCACCTTGTCTGAAACCTCGTTTGGTATCGAACGGCTCGGAGAGATCCTTCCCAATCATGACGGAGCTTTTGGTGTTGCTCAACGTTAACTTACACAGCCGTATTAGTTTTGCGGGGATACCAAATTCAGACATCGCGGCATAAAGGCAGCTCCTTTTCGTGCTATCGAAGGCAGCTTTAAAATCGATAAAAAGATGGCGAGTATCGATTCTTCTCTCTCGGGTCTTTTCCAAGATTTGGCGCATTGTGAATATCTGGTCTATTGTAGATTTTCCAGGTCTAAAGCCACACTGATAAGGTCCAATCAGTTTGTTGACGGTGGTTAAGTCTTTCACACAGTACGCTCGATAGAAACTTATAGGCGATATTTAGGAGGCTTATCCCACGGTAATTGGCACAGTTTGTGGGATCTCCCTTTTTATGGATTGGGCAGAGCACACTGAGATTCCAATCGTCAGGCATGCTTTCTTCCGACCATATTCTGCAAAGAAGCTGATGCATGCACCTTATCAGTTCTGCGCCGCCGTATTTGAATAGCTCAGCCGGTAATCTATCGGCCCCTGCCGCTTTGTTGTTCTTCAGGCGGGTAATTGCTATACGAATTTCTTAATCTTATTTAAGGATTCTAAATAGACCTGCAAAATTAATACGGCTGCGTAAGCTGACGTTGAGCAACACCAAAAGTTCCGTCAGGATCGGGAAGGACATCTCCGAGCCGTTCGATACCAAACGAGGTTTCAGACTCACTATCATGTAACTTCTTTAACCTGAAGCTGGAAAAAATAGTACGAGCCGCAGACCTAAACAGAGAAGGTACAATTTTTTATAAGAGTGCACAGCTACTGGCGTACGCCGATGATATCGATATCACCCGCACCGTTAGTTCTGCTATTTTCAGATTGGATAAGGAAGCGAAGCGTATGGGTCTGGTGGTGAACGAGGACAAGACGAAATATTTCCTGTCATCACACAAACAGTCAGCGCATTCGCGTCTTAGCAAGTTGTAGATTCTTTTTTTATACCTAGGCACCAGCATCAACACCGATAACAATGTCAGCCTCGAAATCCAACACAGAATCACTCTTGCCAATAGGTGCTACTATGGATTGAGTAGGCAACTGAAAAGTCAAGTCCTCTTTCGACGAACAAAAACTAAACTTTACAAGTCCCTCATCATTTCCGTCCTACTTTATGGTGCAAAAGCGTGGACATTGTCAACATCCGATGAGACGGCACTAGGAGTTTTCGATAGAAAGGTTTTGCGGAGGATTTATGGTCCTCTAAACATTGGCAACGGCGAATACCGCAGACGATGGAACGATGAGCTGTACGATTTATACGACGATATTGACATAGTTCAGTGAATAAAAAGACAGCAGCTACAGTGACTAGGTCATGTTGTACGGATGGATGAAAACACTCCAGCTCTGAAAGTGTTCGATGCGGTACCCGCTGGAGGAAGCCGCGGAAGAGGACGACCTCCACTCCGATGGAAAGACCAAGTGGAAAGTGACCTGACGTCACTTGGTGTTTTCAGTTGGCACCAAAAAGCAAAAAGGAGAGATGCGTGGCGCGCTGTTGTGGACTCGGCTATAACCGCGTAAGCCTACGCCAGTCAAGAAGAAGAAGAAAAAATGGAGAATAAATAAAAAAAGTATTGTAAATATTTACTGCGATTTTCTGACAACTCATCTCAATGTCACCTAAAGCCCGTTCATGTTATTCACTACCGTACGAAATAATTTCTTGAATCTAATCTCAGTCGAATCTACATTGTAAATGACAAAGGGATATTTTAGAACTGGTTAGAGACTTCTCTTAGTCAGCGAACTATCTAGCATTATAAATTGGTATTATTGGATATTAACTAGTTTCTATATGTAGCTCTTAAGTTTTTCCCCTAATCTCCTAATGGAATCTGTTTGAACTGGCTCACTGCGATTCCATCACGACCGCCTTTTACGAAAAAGTGTAAAATATGGCATATTTTCTCTTCGCTGGTGCCCATTTTTGACTGATGCTCAAAAATACTGAGTCTAGTAGACACAAAACTATCTGATAAGTGTTTTTGGTACAAAATCGTTTCTTTCTAATACTAAAGGGTGATTTTTTAAGAGCTTGATAACTTTTTTTAAAAAAAAAAACGCATAAAATTTGCAAAATCTCATCGGTTCTTTATTTGAAACGTTAGATTGGTTCATGACATTTACTTTTTGAAGATAATTTCATTTAAATGTTGACCGCGGCTGCGTCTTAGGTGGTCCATTCGGAAAGTCCAATTTTGGGCAACTTTTTCGAGCATTTCGGCCGGAATAGCCCGAATTTCTTCGGAAATGTTGTCTTCCAAAGCTGGAATAGTTGCTGGCTTATTTCTGTAGACTTTAGACTTGACGTAGCCCCACAAAAAATAGTCTAAAGGCGTTAAATCGCATGATCTTGGTGGCCAACTTACGGGTCCATTTCTTGAGATGAATTGTTCTCCGAAGTTTTCCCTCAAAATGGCCATAGAATCGCGAGCTGTGTGGCATGTAGCGCCATCTTGTTGAAACCACATGTCAACCAAGTTCAGTTCTTCCATTTTTGGCAACAAAAAGTTTGTTAGCATCGAACGATAGCGATCGCCATTCACCGTAACGTTGCGTCCAACAGCATCTTTGAAAAAATACGGTCCAATGATTCCACCAGCGTACAAACCACACCAAACAGTGCATTTTTCGGGATGCATGGGCAGTTCTTGAACGGCTTCTGGTTGCTCTTCACCCCAAATGCGGCAATTTTGCTTATTTACGTAGCCATTCAACCAGAAATGAGCCTCATCGCTGAACAAAATTTGTCGATAAAAAAGCGGATTTTCTGCCAACTTTTCTAGGGCCCATTCACTGAAAATTCGACGTTGTGGCAGATCGTTCGGCTTCAGTTCTTGCACGAGCTGTATTTTATACGGTTTTACACCAAGATCTTTGCGTAAAATCTTCCATGTGGTCGAATAACACAAACCCAATTGCTGCGAACGGCGACGAATCGACATTTCACGGTCTTCAGCCACACTCTCAGAAACAGACGCAATATTCTCTTCTGTACGCACTGTACGCATTCGTGTGGTTGGTTTAATGTCCAATAAAGTAAACTGAGTGCGAAACTTGGTCACAATCGCATTAATTGTTTGCTCACTTGGTCGATTATGTAGACCATAAATCGGACGTAAAGCGCGAAACACATTTCGAACCGAACACTGATTTTGGTAATAAAATTCAATGATTTGCAAGCGTTGCTCGTTAGTAAGTCTATTCATGATGAAATGTCAAAGCATACTGAGCATCTTTCTCTTTGACACCATGTCTGAAATCCCACGTGATCTGTCAAATACTAATGCATGAAAATCCTAACCTCAAAAAAATCACCCGTTATATAGGCAGCACTGCAAAAGTTGGTGTATTGTACTAAGAGGCTTTAAATGATTTCTCTATACTCCCCAATGTTGAACTGGTCGCTATCTTTGTTGTTGATTAAATATATAATAATTTTAGTTTGTCAGATATTCAGAATCAAATTTTACTAGTAAAAAAGAGAAACCCCAAAAGCGGATTAATTTGTGAAATGAAA
Source organism: Zeugodacus cucurbitae (assembly GCF_028554725.1). NCBI lineage: Eukaryota > Metazoa > Arthropoda > Insecta > Diptera > Tephritidae > Zeugodacus > Zeugodacus cucurbitae. The sequence goes on from NC_071670.1 coordinate 33,106,043, forward strand.
ACGAAAAATTCATTATAGCCTTTTCGCACAGCCAAATTAATTGAATAAAATAGATTATAATTGAGGAACCGGTTTATGCCTTACGCACAGCCGACTACTCGTTTAACGATTACCTTATTTACAATACACATTTTCGTTTTTGTTGTTCATAAGATGTTGGGAAGTTTCATCAACTGATTGCTATTTTATCAATAACCCCAACCTAATTTCCAGCGTGGACAACTACCCGTGCCCTCATTTTATCAATAAATACACCAAAACTTAAAACGGAGACAGCAACTCGCAGGACATTCAAGTTTCAACTGGTAATCGATTTCAATTTGTATTCGATTAAAAACTAATGTAGTAAAATAAGATTTTTCTTTTGTATGGTAAATCGATCTAAATAAGCGCTTTAATTGAACAATTAACTCCTGTGCACCCGAAAAGGTTATTAGGGAGTGTTTGGTTCTATTCTCGCATAAGAATATACAGAAATATCGAAATGATATCAATATGCTTTTGATATAAAAATTATTTAATGGAATTGTACCATATAGTTTCAAAGAAGAGCACATTATTTAGCAAGATTCAGATTTCAGATTTTCTTTCTTATCTAATTTTAAAGTCTAATTTTAAAGTCTCATCATTGCTACATTGAGAATCAATGGATGAGCTCACGCGACCCACATTTTGCTTGCCTCATCATTCTTCAACAAATTTCAAGTCCTTCGATGATTTCACTTTACGGTCATCAAAAATCTGTCAGCAATTAGCTGACAGTTGTGAAATATATGCACATGTCTTTTGAAGCTTTGGTTTAACCACAAAACATTAAGAGGCTTTAAGTGGTTTCTTCTTTAAGTAAGTTTATATGTAATTAAACATTTTCAATTGGATGTAGTATGCCAAAATTTGTGTTAATTAAGTGCAATGTATGAGATGCTCGTGCCGATAATACAATCGATAAATCTAATCAATCAAACAATAGTGCTTCCTGCAAATTAGTGCATGAAATTTTAATAACCCAAATGAAGCGCCGTAGTCAAGTTGGACCAGCACATGCATATCCTTTAACTGGCATAACCGCATTGAAATGTTGAAAATCTTCGCCGCGCGTAGTAACCATGGAGATGGCATGCTAATTCCTAAACATTCACGAGTATTTACATTGATCTGTGGATTCAGACAATGTGGCAGACGTTCATTGCTCCCCAGCAATTTATTTATTGTTTTTGTATTTCCTGGTATTTTTTCTGCGTTCTCTTTCCGTTTGGCAATATACGAAGGCACACTAAGCTGCACTCATGCCGCCCGCCATTGTTGTTGTAGCAATATTGAAAAGCAGCAAATAACTGTTGAAATGATTTTACGATTTACATTTTGTCTGCACTCGTATTTATGTTGTGGCTTACAAAAACCAGATGCAACAACGTATAAAAGCCACAAGAAAGGAGGTGGAGAAAAATAATAAAAGTATCCGACCAATATGTTTGTGTGTATATAGTTGCGGTGGAGCCTGTAATGCTGGTGTATATTTCGATGAGGCAATCGTTGCCGAGTTTTAATCGCCAATACTGCTGACAATGCGCTGAGATGCTTTGTGGGCTCGAACGATGATTTTGTGGTTTGGTAACAATGAATTTCAGAGGGCTGCGCCTGTCAATAACGCTATAAATATAGACGTTTAAATAGAGATATATGGGATCCGCATACATACATAACGGGTGATTTTTTTGAGGTTAGGATTTTCATGCATTAGTATTTGACAGATCACGTGGGATTTCAGACATGGTGTCAAAGAGAAAGATGCTCAGTATGCTTTGACATTTCATCATGAATAGACTTACTAACGAGCAACGCTTGCAAATCATTGAATTTTATTACCAAAATCAGTGTTCGGTTCGAAATGTGAAATCCGCTTTTTTATCGACAAATTTTGTTCAGCGATGAGGCTCATTTCTGGTTGAATGGCTACGTAAATAAGCAAAATTGCCGCATTTGGGGTGAAGAGCAACCAGAAGCCGTTCAAGAACTGCCCATGCATCCCGAAAAATGCACTGTTTGGTGTGGTTTGTACGCTGGTGGAATCATTGGACCGTATTTTTTCAAAGATGCTGTTGGACGCAACGTTACGGTGAATGGCGATCGCTATCGTTCGATGCTAACAAACTTTTTGTTGCCAAAAATGGAAGAACTGAACTTGGTTGACATGTGGTTTCAACAAGATGGCGCTACATGCCACACAGCTCGCGATTCTATGGCCATTTTGAGGGAAAACTTCGGAGAACAATTCATCTCAAGAAATGGACCCGTAAGTTGGCCACCAAGATCATGCGATTTAACGCCTTTAGACTATTTTTTGTGGGGCTACGTCAAGTCTAAAGTCTACAGAAATAAGCCAGCAACTATTCCAGCTTTGGAAGACAACATTTCCGAAGAAATTCGGGCTATTCCGGCCGAAATGCTCGAAAAAGTTGCCCAAACTTGGACTTTCCGAATGGACCACCTAAGACGCAGCCGCGGTCAACATTTAAATGAAATTATCTTCAAAAAGTAAATGTCATGAACCAATCTAACGTTTCAAATAAAGAACCGATGAGATTTTTATGCGTTTTTTTTTTTTTTAAAGTTATCAAGCTCTTAAAAAATCACCCTTTACATAGGCATGTTTGAAGCCGTTGTATTGGAGCAGGGAACAGTTACAGCGGCATTGCGCTCCAGTTAAGTGCGAAATTCCGAGCACAGCTTGGGTTGATTGGCATTTACTGTTGCTAGTAAAAAACAATCACATATATTGATATATAGATGAGCGGGAAATCCCACGTCCACGTATGATACATCTATTTTTCATAGAAATAGTAAATTATATTTTGGATTTTATTTTTATGAAAATCATTCTGCCAACCAATCCAACTTATGTTTCTTAGCCCATACTGGAAAATTGTTCTTTTAAACTCAAGTTTTTGTACAACCATTTCAAGAGACAAAATATCTTTATGGTTCTAGGATTTTTTTTATATTTTGGCTTTCATTTTCTACATTTCTAGTTGAAATTTATAGTAAACAGCTCCGTTGGCATCGTCTTGAAGTGCATTATTGAAAACCATTCCTTATTTAGGATTGTATTCAGTGCCATTACCCAGTAAAAGATTAATTTACTTTTGGTTCAAACGGTTCACAACTATCCAAATTTCCCTTTCGAATTAAGCTAAAGGAGAAGAGGTGAACCTTCGGCGGTTGTGCGTAGGGTTTAGAACAGACCACAGAACAGAATGTCCTTTAGGAACGTGCCGCTGACCAGCTGGTTGATGTCCGCGTGCGACTAAAGGTTGACATCACCGCCATCCAAGAAGTGCGATGGACGGGACAATGATAGAAGAAGGTGGGTCCTTGTGACATCTACTACAGCGGCCATATAAAGGAGCACTAAAAGGATTTGTGGAGAAAGACAGACTCCGTCGTCAAGTCCTGATATACATCCTGATGGATGGACGTATATCCACAATCTTCATCAAGGCGAAGTACTCCAACATATCGCTGATTTGCGCTCATACCCCCAAGGGAGCGAAGGGCGATGTAAAGACCATTTCGATGAGCGCCTAGAACACACCTATGAACGCTGCCACCACCATAATGTTAAAATCGAGATTGCCGATTTCAACGCTAGGGTTGTTAAAGAAGGTATTTTCGGCGCAACAGGCGGGTAAGTTCAGCCTCCTTGACGAAACATTGCCAAATGACCTGAGGCTGATCGACTTCGCCTGGACCCGAAATTTGGTTGTACGAGTATGTAGTACCAGATTATGGAACATAAAAATCCATCAAGCTATTAGGCTGTTTTAAGAAATTAAATTTCTTAAGGTAAACACAGATCAAATATATATTTTTTACAATAATGAAGGTGGATTCTTCCACACTATATCTAGATATCCAAAGCATTAAAAAAGACCACACAAATCGTCCCATTAACCGCATTTCCCACCTCTGAATTATTGGCTTAGACACAGGGCTCAATTCACTGTGCGCTTCCCCTCTATTGTGAGTTGTATTTCCCTCCTATTTTCAACTTCATTCTTTGCTAGCTATCTAACGTTGCTTTTTTAATTCTTTTTTGCCATTGCTAAGCGCGAAATTGAAATGTTATCCGTGCAAATACCAAACAACAGCAGTTACTGCAACAACACTAACAATGCAAACACAATAGTTATTGCCTGGCAATTGTTATTCGATCGCAGCTTACAAAAGGATTAGCAACCATTGGCAGTCGTGGATTTATACAACTTCGCTGTTATTCACAGTGCTTTTCCATGCTTTCGACTCCAATTGTGCCTTTTTGCAACAGCGTTCTTTTCTCACTGCTCTGCCGTCTCGCTACTCTCACACTCCGCCTCTTTTGAGGTTAAGTGCAGTCGCGTCGCTGCTGAGTTGCGCATAAATTAAAGTGCGGTTTTTTCAGTTTTTTCTTAACGCTTCGACTTTTTTGAATTGAAAATTAAAATTAATTACCGCATTCTGCCGGCACTCTTACCTTTGCCGCTGCTGGTGATAAAGAAAACTCGCAGCCACACTTTGCTCTAATTACTCGAGTTTGAGTTTGAGTTTGCTCTAAGTTCTTCGCCCTGACTTATATCCGCAACTTCGCTCTGTCGTCATGTTGGTCCTTGTCTTTAGTCCTTCTTCTTGGGTCGTTTGAAGTTTGTCTTGTGGTATTTGGCGTTTGGTGGTTGGCCATGATTTTTATTGCTTTGGCAACTTTTGCCATAAGGAACACTAAAAGACACGCCGTTCTCTCGCTTTTTACGATTTAGTAGTTTTACAATTTTCTTGTTTTTTTTTTTTTCTTATCAGTTGATCGCCTCTTTGGCAATGTAAAAGTGCATTAATTGGCGCAGCATAGTTTGGAGAAAAAAGAGTTGTGCTTTTCGCAGAAGACATTATTTGCATATGATGCCTCGGATGAGCAGAATAACTTTGAAATCAAAGCATCAATTTTTTAAGAATATTTCCGCTATTTTAACAAGATGTGTATTTGGGTAAATTTTTAGGTAGAATATTTTTGTAGACTAAAATTATCAATCTTATATTAACATTATTAATACAGATTATTTTGTTTAGCAACATAGATGGCCAAAGAATCAGAGGTTTTAGAGCAGACATTACCCAAACAGGTTTGGTACATGGATGACAATAATATCGAAATCTTTATATTATATTTTACCAAGAACAGCTGTACCGGTTAGACGTGTTTTATGAGCTTTGGGATATTCGTTTGTTAAAAGCTTATACTTCGTTGTTTGTTCGTAAATTAAAATGGTCAAAATTAACACTGTACGATGCCCTAGTCTCCAAATTCTACAGACATGACTCCATGAAATTTTTTCCTATTTTAAACAAGTAAGGAAGGGCTAAGTTCGGGTGCAACCGAACATTTTATACTCTCGCAATTTATTTATTTAACTTTATTTATGGACGGACAGACAGACATTCGGATTTGAACTCCACTTCACCCTGATCACTTTGGTATATATAACCCTATATCTAACTCGTTTAGTTTTGGGTGTTACAAACAACCGTTGAACAAAAACTATAATACTCTCTAGCAACTTTGTTGCGAGAGTATAAAAATAAAGATAACCATAAAGGGCTTTTTTTGAACACGCCTCGTATTCTCCATGATACTTTAGTGATTTTAAAGCCTCTTAACTATACGGTAATATAAATATGTTTCTGGTCGTTAGCACTATTTTTGACAGAACGTGTAGGCTTTCTTTAATTGCATAAATCTCAGCTTAGAAGACAGTGTAATGATCCGGTAGCCGGAAAGCGAGAGACAACACCTCTCACTCGTTTGTCTAGTTTTTATCCGTCTGTATAGAGATTTATCTGAATTTTTGTCCACCTTGCCGAAGCTTGGAACGATGTCAGATGAGACGACACTAGGAGTTTTCGAGAGGAAGATTTTGTGCAAGATTTATGGTCCTCAGAACATTGGCAACGGCGAATACCGCAGACGATGGAACGATGAGCTGTAAAAAGCGAATAAAAAGGCAGCGGCTACACTGGCTAGGTCATGTTGTACGGATGGACGAAAACACTCCAGCCCTAAAAGTGTTCGATACAGTACCCTCCGGAGGAAGCCGAGGAAGGGAAAGGCCTCCACTCCGTTAGAGGGACTAGGTGGAGAGCGACCTGGTTACACATGGAATCTCCAACTGGCGCCGAACTGCGAAGGAAAGAGAAGAGTGGCGCGCTCTCATCGATTCGGCTATAACCGGCTAAACGGTTGAACGCCAATAACATACATACAATAATGAAAATGGGAATATTTTTCAACGAAAATGGTTTTATTGTTTTTCAAAATATTCTCCAACAAGATTTATACACTTTTGCATGCACTCAAACCAATTTTCGAAGCAATTTTTTTGAGCATTTTTTTGAGCGACTGTCAAATTGTGCAGGATCCAACGAGAACAAACCTTTATTACGGCCAGGTGTTCATGTAATATCGAATGTATGCTGGTGGGAGAAATGCATAGGCATGCCTCTATCTGAAGGTATGTTACATGACGGTCTTGCATTATCAGTTCACGTACGGCATCTATGTTTTCTGGCACAACGGCTGTTTTTGGACGACCTTCACGGAATTCGTCTTCTTTCAATGCACTCTTGTCGCGATAATCCACGTCGAAAGTTGTGAAAAATGATCGCACGAAAATGTTCACGAGTTAATTCCAATTTTTGGCCGAGATGAATTTTTTAATTCCCTGTAAATAAAACAATTCACGATTAAATGACAAAACGTTCTGAGTGATGTTATGCTAAAAAATGTCAAACTTTCCAATGGAAATGTCAGATTGCACCTGGCAACACTTAATGTTGCCTAGGCCAGAAATTTTGCCAATTGCATTTGATTTATAGGACGCTAACCTGTACTTTCAGTAATTGTTTGAAAATCCTAGAACATAAATTTATGCATACTCTTTTGAATGTAAATGATGTACATATTCCATTACCTGATTTATGATTAAATCATTCTTGAAATAAATGCATATCGATATGATATTTCAATATACATATATATTACAAAGCCTAACCGATATCATTTATATAGACCTATATCTCGATTTTCCATCTGAAGAACTATATTTAAGAGGATTATTAATGAGAATAAGTACTTTTTCGAAATTTCGAGGATTTTAGGTTACAAATTATGGAATGCAAGACTTGAAAATTTGTTACCATAGAATTCAGCCTGATTTCTAATCTTATCATATTGTATAGATTTAGATTAGCTCTACAGTTAAACTATATCCTCATGCTTCTAGTAGCACCGATTATCGGAGGGCGACCTTTTGAAGAATTATTAGGTTAATATATATTCAATATGTCACTGGCACTGTGGAATTAAGAAGCCCCTTTAAATTACTTCGCAAACTAGATTAAAATTAAATTTAAGCAATGGCATTATCTAACAATGCGCTCAACACTTTTCTACTTACAAGAGCAAGCGCAAAGAGTAGAATTTCTTATCTTTCACCCAAATACGCTTTTCACGCCGTGCAACAATGGACGAGGACAACTGTCGAAATTATGAAAATTGAAAATAATAATGATTTTATGCAGAACAGCTGTGCGAACTTTTAGATAAAATAGAAAAATTCGCATAAAAGGCTGCAGCAGCACAGCAAAATGTGGCACGTTCCATATACATATGTGTTGCACAAACCGATGGTCAGTCCTTTGTAAATGTGTATAAGTATATTTTGCAAAAACAAACAGTAACAAACGCAAGTTATGCGATTTCATTTTCACAATCATGTGTGAACTTTGAACTTTGATGGGAAATAATTTTGCGAAATTTCCAAACTGACACCAGAGGACAAACTGGGGTGCAACAAAAGCAAAAAAACACAAATAAAGTACCATAATAAAGGCAACAAAAGTTATGTGGCAAAGAGTTGGATGGTAGGGAGAGAGTTGGTGACCAAAGCTTTCAATTGAAATTTGTGCTTTGCGTTGGCGCATGCAAAGGAAGTGGAAGTGAGGCGGCACAAGTGTGTACGGCAAATAAGCAAACGCTTGCGAATTTCCATGCAATAATAATATGAGTAAGTACATACTTAGCTACAGCAACAATGTGAGTGAAAGCGCTTTAGTGCCAAACGAAACGAAATATCGGACGAGTTGGCGATAACTTTTCACCAACTGACATTACAATTACGACGGAGAGATACTTTTTATTTTCTCGGCCGCAAAAAAAGGTTGCTGCTTTGTTGTTTTTGTGCCATTTTTCTAGCATTAGAGTCATAAATGCAGGTCTCAGTTGTACACAATTTGGCCAAAAACTTTGCAGACATGTGGTATTGCTACGAAAGTTGTGGAAGGCATTCGTATTATTGTTGCTATTTTTCATGACTTTTGATGGCGCTAACACATGAATTAGAATTTGCTGTGTGCACAAGTCAAATTCTGTAATTGTAACTCCAGTCATATGCGTTATTTCGAAGTAAAAAGTATAGCCTCGAAGGTGCTAATCAGACCCAATTTGTGACTAACTTATATGTATCTCATGCAAAATGCCGAATTTCTTTTGATATGATGTCCTTGTTCGGGAAACTCGGCGACATTTGGTTCCACAGTTTTGAAGTCTATACTGACAATCCCGCTTCGAAACATCTCAAAATATCACGCGTGTCATTCGCCAGTTACCAGTCAAAATGCACGAACGAGCCTTCAACGGATGGACCATCAGAGATGTAGCCGTGGCCAACATTTACAAGAGATAATCTTTAAATTTAGATCAATCTTTCGAATGATAATAATCATTCGCCAAACAATTTTTTCTGTGGTTTTTGTTTAAAAAATCCTCGAAATGGATCACCCTTTATGACCATTTATGCAGTGGTAGACATTCTTTTAAACGCACGCTTATTTTTCATTTTGCTTCATTCTCTCTCTTTTATCAATGACTTGATTAAAACAAATTCTATGTTATATTGCTTGCTAGGCTACCGGAAGTTTGTTTGTAATGTAAAAACCTAGGTTCGTTGTTGTTGTTATTTTTAATGCTATTTTTTTAATAATATGATAATAGATAATAGAGGTAGACATTCGTTTAAACGCATCAACTAAATGTCTCATATTTTCATATTTATTAAGTTTTTAATAATGTTGCATTTTTATTAACAACTCCAAATACACGATTTGCCATCGAGTTCACTAAATGTTTCAGTTTCGTATGATCAAAATATCCCCATGTTTCTTTAATGTTCAATTTGAGCTCTTGTACAGTCCAATAAAGGTGTCCTTGGACTTTTTGCCCATAGATTTTGTTCGTTATGTTCCTCCAAATGTTTTTCTCTGAATTTTCATCAGGACTGCACTCTGGGCACTTTATAAGTGGGATATTGTGCTCCTCAAATCATTTTAAAGACTCCTTAGAAACATGAATGACAGCGTTATCCTGTTGAAAACTGGTATTTTCATCCATTTTGTTATCCAAAAATTAAATGGTAATGGAGCATGGTCCAACATTTCGGTGTATATTTCGAATCCATTTTCGGTGACACAAAGCATATTTTTGTTTTACCTTTCGATTAAAATGCCTCCCAAACCATAAGGCTGCCACCACCGAAGTTTATTTTTGACAAACCGCGTCAGCAACAACTGTAAGAATCTGGATCATCTAAATTTAATATTTTTTCATCGGAAAACACAAAATCATCCATCTCAGTGATTCACTGCATGGGTTTCCGGGTGAAGTCTAAGTGCACATGTTTGTGATGAGGCTTCAACTAGGCTTGCACACCGGTTTCTTCCATTTTAACTAATTTCTGTTATGTAAAATGTGGCCTGGTTGTCACTGGAAATCCCAAATTATCTTTCATTTTTTTTGCAGTTCAAAAATTCTTTAGTGGTTTCTATTTTAATTTGATTTATCTGGCGAATATTAAATTTTACATTGCCCTTCGTTGGACTTTCACGCCAAACTTTTTACATTTTTTTTTGTAAATGGCTCACGACTGCATCTGATCTTTCAATTTTGTGCCCGATCTCCAGATTTTGCATTACAAACAAACTCCCGGTAGCCTAGCAAGCAATATAACATAGAATTTGTTTTAATCAAGCCATTGATAAAAGAGAGAGAATGAAGCAAAATGAAAAATAAGGCTGCGTTTAAACGAATGTCTACCACTGTACTCTCCCAATTCGAAAGAAATCTAAAATAACAACGAAAATTAGTATATATACATATGTACATATATATTACTGTTCGAATATAGGCTTGATTTTCGTTATAGGCACCAGAGCGCACTATTATCCGAAAAATATATCCTCTTAATTTGATTTCTCACAGATTGATATTTCCGAGAAAAATCAATCATAAGAACTGAGAACTTTATGTTCGGTATATGGAATCTTGAATGGTCCGATTTGTAGACGAGTGATACCAATTGTGAGATGAGCTACTATCGGAAATGGCAATTAGAGAGCTCAGCACTTTCCACTTTTCAAAAACAGTTTCAAACTCAGATGCTATGTGATCCTCTTTACAAGTGTTCAGGTATTTTGCCTATTTTATGGGTCCAGGAATACGTGCGCCAAGTGTCAGAGACCACATCAATTACATATATTTATAATTTGTTTTATGATAAGAAAAAAAAACAATGGTATGTACTATATTCATTTCTGAAACTCTCTCATTTCAATATGTATTGGAATATAAAACTTTTTCTTTCACAATTTCGCAAATTCCATTTCACTGCCACTTTCCAAGCGCGAGTATACTGATTGCTTATATAACCGCAGGGTTGCTATCGCAAACAAAGTTTAAACCGTGAGTTTTTCGATATATTTGTTATTTATTTTCTACAACTTTTTTCGTTTTACTTTTATTTATTTGTTATTATTTCTCATTTTAGTTTTATAAATTACATCCCTTTCGGATGTTGCCATGCACTTGTTTGGCCTTCATTTTAACTTTGTTGCCTCTCATCTCGACAGCTTCGTCAAACATATTTCTTTCAGTCTCTCAACCACAACGCTGCAATCTTTGCGAAGTCTAAAGTTTTCCCCAAACAAGTAAAGGTGTGCGTCAGTATACATGTATGAATATGGATATATTTGCTTATCATCGACTTTGTATATCCTTTGAGTGATGGCAAATACTTTTTAAGGTTATTGTTAAAAAGATAAAGTTTTTCTTTCTCATTCTTCAAACTCAATCACTTTCTTAGCTTTGTTTGCTGTGTTTACGCCAATTTATGACCCTCACATGGGAAGTGTTTTAAAATGTGAGCCATTTATAATGTCTTACGCAAAAACATCTTGTGTTGGTATGTAATCGTTTATCAGACTGTTTCAGATTTGTTTAAATTAAATTGTTGCATTTTTGACTAATTAAGGAGTAGACTAATTTTATATAGTATATCTAAGTACATGTAAAAACTTGAGAATAATAACAGTTTGTTTATATGTTTTTAGAATGAATTTTTAGGTGATGTTCTTCTCATTTTACCAATATAAGTTAACAGATCCCACATTAAAAAAAAATCATAATATCACAGTCTAATAACGATATGACACTACTAAACCGCTGATGTTGCGACACGTGTACTTCAAACTGTGGGAAACGAAAAGTCAGCGACTTTTATCAACAACACAGTGGCAAACTTAGATTCAGAGTTATGAAGAATTAATTGTAAACTTTTGTTAATATTCTGGATTCAATAAAAAAGAGCACAACTCCCAAAAATATTTTTTTTTTATTTCAAATAATAATAAAAGTTATTAACTTATATAAGAAGGAACCCAATCTAGTGCTAATATTTCATGCACCATATAAATAGTAAACTAATTGCCATCTTATGTTCATTAAGTACGAAACCATATTTAATGGGCCTATTCTGAACTAAAAATTGGTGGACACGTTTCTAGTGACATTAAGAATTAAATGATGTTTAATCTCAAACCAGGACATTTCCGTTTCTACAGCAAAGCGCCATATCTCTCTGTTGCATCACTTCCCAATGTTGAATCCTATTGAAATTATAAAAATTTACACTTATCTCAATATAAATTTCTTAGAAAAATATCGAATTAATATATTTACATTGTCAATAAAAACAAGTAAGAAAGGGCTAAGTTCGGGTGTAACCGAACATTTTATACTCTCGCAATTTATTTATTTAACTTTATTTATATTATATAATGCACAATTTTACCCACATATTCGTTCGATATATGGTTTAAAGTCCATTGAAAGTTGGAAACCATAATATTAGGTTAGAAGCACCGAGGTCCTCGTGTTCGATATATGGGGCCTTAAAAACCTATGGTCCGATTTCGGCGATTTTTAGAATGAGGCTGCTGAGACTATAAACATAGTATTTGTGCATAGTTCTGCGCCGATATCTTCACTAGTGCTTACTTTATATATTGTAAAGTAAACGATTCAGATTGTTTTCATAGTTCTGGTATATAGGAAGTAGGCGAGGTTGTGAAGCGATTTGGCCAATTTTCACAACATATTATTGGGAGGTAAGGAAACTATTGCAAACCAAGTTTCATTGAAATCGGTCGAGTAGTTCCTGAGATATGGTTTTTGGCCCATAAGTGGGCGACGCCACGCCCATTTTCCATTTTGGAAAAAAAAATCTGAGTGCAGCTTCCATCTGCCATTTCTTATGTGAAATTTAGTGTTGCTGACGTTTTTCCTTACTGAATTTAAGTATTTTTAGTAATTTTCAACATAACCTTTGTATGGAAGGTGGGCGTTGTTATTATCCGATTTCTTTCATTTTTGGACTGTATTAAGAAGTGGCTAAAAGAAAGCAGGCCTGTGAATATTTCCCTTAGAACTTTTATTTTTTTTTTTTGTGAAAAAATGTTAAGTTGCGGATATTCTCTTTTTTGAAAAGACACTCCTCAATTGGATCAACTCAGTGTTTAGGAAGGCAATACACGTGTAGATGCAAAATAAGAGTCTCAGAGACCAAAAAAAAAGTATAAATTAACTGTTCACTTATCGAAGCAATTGTCTTTTGTTTGTTTCGTTTTAACGAATGGCATTAGAGCCGCAATCAACAACTATACGATATGGTTTTGCCACAATAGTTGAGAAACTCAAGAAAACATAGATCAAGAACATTATTCAACTGTAATACACAATAAATAATAGTTTAAACTATGCAGAATTAGAAAGAATCAGTTTATGATAAAAATTTTCTTATTCAAAGCGGTGTTTAATAGTGATAAGTAACGTACGCACACCTAAGGCTACATCTTATGTAATTTCAAATTATTTTGGAAATTCATTCATCTAAAGTAGTAAATTCCGTCACGATTCTACGTTAAACTCTAAACACACCTTAGAGATTTTATAGGAACCGCTAAAGCCTCATTAAATGCTGTAGATAAATACTTAAACATTTCATTATATCTGTTGACTAAATAAAAGCTTTAGAAGAAAACGCAAGTCACAATTAAGCGATTAAAATACTTTATCGAGTCATAAAACAAGTACAGCAAGAGCACTGGTGATACAACGCACACCTCAACCGCGGCCAGTTGCCTGAAATCGTTACAAACGAAATTAAGTGCAAACGAGCTAGTTTATTTTTGACTTAAATGAAATTGTCAAAACCAAAGCAAATCTCAGAAAGGTGCTGAGATGCCATCACATTGTGCCACGACGAGCTGCTGGCGCCACCACACGCCCACTCAGTGCACAACACAGTGGTCAGATTCCTACCCCTTCCAGCGGCTCCCAAATGGATTGCTATGGATTGCTTGCGACCAGCGGCACTTCGTTCGTAATTTGAAAAGTTTACACGCAATTCAATTGGCAACTTGCTTTTGGTATTCATCAATCGTTTTATAACTATTTTTCATTTGTCGTCTGTGTTGAAGACGTGCCAACGCAGTTTGGGACGCGAATATTGATGTTGCCAGTGGCTTAGCACGGCTGTGGCTCACAAGGGATTCGGGTGGCTGATAAGCTAAACAACGAGTCGCAATTTACATTCGCACTCGTGATGAGTTGAAAATATTATTGCAAGAGCTTTGGCCTCCTTACTTCTATTTGTAATTTTGTGCATTCTTGAAAGAACATCTTTGGCTTTGCCACCAAGATGACCGTTATTAAATCCAAAGCGCTTTGTTGGTGTTGACTACCCACCCCTTCCAAATACTCTTGGCACCATGGGGAGACTTTATGCCTGCCGCTGTGGTCAATTCATGCTCTGAGACGGCGCAAATGTCCTTCTCCATAAAAACGATAATAACCACTATAGAAACCGCCATTTAAGCTGCCAATTGTCGAAACACTTTATTGGTGGATATTATAGAGAGGTTGTGTATTTTTGTTGCATACAAAGCATGACAATTGTCAACTTGAGATATGAACAGTTTTATTAAATGGCATTTGAATATGTTGATGCCTGCAAAGCAGAAGTCCTTGCAACATGAAACCGGAAGTAGTCGAACTGCTTAGTGGTGGAGAAACTAATTCGAGTTGTAAGAATTTCAATTTTTGATACGTGCATGAAATATCAAATTTAAGATGCGTTTAAGTAAACTTAGAGCCTTATGATGCTTTCGCGTTACACCATTTACTTCCTAGTACTTCATACTACACTCGCCTTGGTCCGTATATTCATGTTCGCCAGCACTTCCTTGTTGTTTATTTAACGGCTTCAAAATTGTGTCGGTTGCGTTTAAGAATGGGGAGAGCAAAGACATTTAAATAATTGTCTGCACTTCTTCGCCTTTCTGCTAGATTCCTTCAGTACCAAAAGCGCCCAGCATGCCCCTCTGGCTTTATTAGTTAAATGCGAGTGGTGCCAATGTGTCGCCAGCGCTTTTTGTTGTGTCTTTTTTTATTACCTCCCCACAAGCTTAAAGTCAGCGCTTAAGCACTTCCGTTGATTTGTCCTTCTTTTTTGTCGTTGTTATCCTTTACGGCGCTTTTTGCCTGCCTCAGCTTTACGGCTTTTTATACCATTGCCATGCAATTAGTGTTGCATTGTCGAAATTGTTGTCTTTCCATTCTTGCAACATCGCGGCTTTTTGTACGCTTGTTGCTTCAACCAATCCTTCCGATTTTCTTGTTTTCGGTTACGGTATTTTTTTAAAGCCTTTCTTTGCTTTTTACTTCATTAACTCGGTGCAGATTTAAAAGGCGTTCCGTCTCGTTGCAGATTAGTTGTTTTTCTGTTGTGCAGGCGCGGCATGCCACAGCACGCCGCCAAGTGACTAAGTGCAATGTGCAACAAGCAATTCAAATACATGTACACAAATACATACGTAAGTAAAATAAGGAGTGGTGTGTTCGAGTGCCAGAAAGTGAAGTGCCAACAAGTTGAAGTTGAAGTGGCCGCTGTTGAGTTCACAAGTGTACACTTGCAACTTTTCCATTTAAGTGGTTGTGCAACACTGACGTGTGCTTACTACAAGCAACATGTTGATAAAAAGTGTGCTTATGCTGTAAACAAAACCGTATATGCATTGTAATGGTGTCACTTGTGTATTTCAATATACTTTTTTTTAGTTTCAAAGCTACTGAGGTGATTCTATATTTTTTTGGATTTTTTTTTGTGGGATTATGCTTCCGAGATAAGAAGTACAGCTTTAATTATACTGTCAAGGGTGCGTCCGTAAATATCCAAATATATGCGAATATGAGATTTATTCAATCCCATAGGTTTATGTCGACGGATGGGGCCGATTCCGATTAAAAAATAAATTAAATTAAATTAAATTAATAAATTAAAATAAAAATTCAACATTATAGTTTCAATCTTATTTTGGGTATAATTGAATTTGGATTAAAATTTAGGTTTTGGCTTTGTAAAGTATTTGAATTTTTTTTCTTCAAAACTAATTTGACTATTAGTATACTAGTCAACACGTTCACTATTTAAGTATGTTTACCTAATGGTAAATTATATATATATATATATTTGGCGTAGGAACCGCTTTAAGCGATTATAGCCGAATCCACCAGAGCGCGCCACTCGTTCCTCCTTTTTGCTTTTTGGCGCCAACTGGAAACACCAAGTGAAGCCAGGTCACTTTGCACTTGGTCTTTCCACCGGAGTGGAGGTCGTCCTCTTCCGCGGCTTCCTCCAGCGGGTACTGCTTCGAATACTTTCAGAGCTGGAGTGTTTTCTTCCATCCGTACAACATGACATAGCCAGCGTAGCCGCTGTCTTTTTATTCGCTGAACTATGTCAATGTCGTCGTATAAATCGTACAGCTCATCGTTCCATCGTCTGCGGTATTCGCCGTTGCCAATGTTTAGAGGACCATAAATCTTGCGCAAAACCTTTCTCTCGAAAACCCCAAGAAACGTCTCATCGGATGTTGTCATCGTCCACGCTTCAGCGCCATACATCAGGACCGGAATAATGAGCGACTTATAGAGTTTGATTTTGGTTCGTCAAGAGAGGACTTTACTTTTCAATTGCCTACTCAGTCCAAAGTAGCACCTGTTGGCAAGAGTGATTCTGCGCTGGATTTCGAGGCTGACATTGTTCGTGTTGTTGATGCTGGTTCCCAGGTAAACGAAATTATCTACGACCTCGAAGTTATGACTGTCAACAGAGACGTGGGGCTCAAGACGCGAATGCGCCGACTGTTTGCTTGATGACAGGAGATATTTCGTCTTGTCCTCATTCACCTCCAGACCCATTCGCTTCGCCTCCTTATCCATGCGAGAAAAAGCAGAACAAACGGCGCGGTTGTTGCTTCCGATGATATCAATATCATCGGCATACGCCAGGAGCTGTACACTCTTGTAGATGATTGTACCCTCTCTATTTAGTTCTGCAGCTCGTATTATTTTTTCCAGCAATAGATTGAAGAAGTCGCACGATAGTGAGTCACCCTGTCTGAAGCCTCGTTTGGTATCGAACGGCTCGGAGAGGTCCTTCCCGATCCTGACGGAGCTTTTGGTGTTGCTCAACATAAAGGCACCTCTTTTTCGTGCTGTCGAAAGCAGCTTTAAAGTCGACAAATAGATGGTGAGTATCGATTCTTCTCTCTCGGGTCTTTTCCAAGATTTGGCGCATGGTGAATATCTGGTCCATTGTAGATTTTCCAGGTCTAAAGCCACACTGATAAGGTCCAATCAGTTCGTTGACGGTGGGCTTTAGTCTTTCACACAATACGCTCGACAAAACCTTATATGCGATATTGAGGAGACTTATACCGCGGTAGTTGGCGCTGATTGTGGGGTTTCCCTTCTTATGGATTGGGCAGAGCACACTAAGGTTCCAATCGTCAGGCATGCTTTCTTCCGACCATATTCTACAAAGAAGCTGATGCATGCACCTTATCAGTTCTTCGCCGCCGTATTTGAATAGCTCGGTCGGTAGTCCATCGGCCCCCGCCGCTTTGTTGTTCTTCAAGCGGGTAATTGCTATTCGTATTTCTTCATGGTCGGGTAATGGAACATCTATTCCATCGTCATCGATGGGGGGATCGGGTTCGCCATCTCCTGGTGTTGTACTTTCACTGCCATTGAGCAGGTCGGAGAAGTGTTCCCTCCATAATCCCAGTATGCTCTGGACATCCGTTACCAGATTACCTCCTCGGTCTCTACATGATAATGCTCCGGTCTTGAAACCTTCTGTAAATCGCCTCATCTTTTCATAAAATTTTCGAGCATTACCCATGTCGGCCAGCTTTTCAAGCTTTTCATACTCACGCATTTCGGTCTGCAAATGCGTCTCGCTTCCCTCTTCAGTTCTCGATACCTATCCCATCCCGAACGTGTTGTGGTCGATCGCAACGTTGCGAGGTAGGCAGTCTGTTTTCTCTCCACTGCGGAACGACAATTCTCATCGTACCAGCTGGTTTTTTGGCGTTGCCGGAGACCAATTGTTTCGGCTGCAGCGGTGTGCAATGAGTTTGAGATGCCGTTCCACAGCTCCCTTATATCGAGATGCTGATGAGTGCTCTCAGAGAGCAGGAGTGCAAGTCGAGTAGAAAATCGTTCGGTTGTCGGTTGTGATTGCAGCTTTTCGACGTCGAACCTTCCTTGTGTTTGTTGACGGGCGTTCTTTGCTGCACAGAGGCGAGTGCGTATCTTTGCTGCTACTAGATAATGGTCCGAGTCAATGTTTGGTCCTCGGAGCGTACGCACGTCTAAAACACTGGAGACATGTCTTCCGTCTATCACAACGTGATCGATTTGATTGCGCGTGTTTCGATCAGGGGACAGCCACGTTGCTTGATGAATTTTTTTATGCTGGAATCTGGTACTACAGACAACCATATTTCGGGTCCCAGCGAAGTCGATCAGCCTCAGGCCGTTTGGCGATGTTTCGTCATGGAGGCTGAATTTTCCGACTGTTGTGCCAAAGGCACCTTCTTTACCCACCCTGGCGTTAAAATCGCCAAGCACGATTTTGACATCGTGGCGGGGGCAGCGCTCATAGGTGCATTCTAGGCGCTCATAGAAAGCATCTTTGGTCACATCGTCCTTCTCTTCCGTTGGGGCGTGGGCGCAAATCAGCGATATGTTGAAGAACCTCGCTTTGATGAGGGTTGTGGCAAGACGCTCATCCACCGGGGTGAATGCCAGGACTCGGCGAAGTAGTCTCTCTCCCACCACAAATCCAACACCAAATTTGCGCTCCTTTATATGGCCGCTGTAGTAGATGTCACAAGAACCCACCTTCTTCCGTCCTTGTCCCGTCCATCGCACTTCTTGGACGGCGGTGATGTCAGCCTTTAGTTGTATGAGGACATCAACCAGCTGAGGCACCTTCTCAATCAAGGGTCCGGACATTCCCTTATATCATTATTCTTAAAACGTTTGCAGGGGTCGTCATCAAAAGGGCGGTTCTCATCCGAGGCTCTGTGTTTGTTTTCATTGGGGAGATTTTTTTATGTGGTGGGTCCCAAGCCCTACGCACAACCGCAGAAGCGGGCTTCGCCTTCTCACTTTAGCTCGCCTCCAAACGGATGTCTGTTAGCTACCCAGGGGATACTTGGTCTAAAACCGGAAGTCGTGAGCTGCTTGAGTCATATGCAAAAGAATCGTTCCTGGCCACTCCCAAGTGAATGGCAATCAGAAACTTTCCTCACTTGCGTGAACTTCTACATATGACCCCAGAATCAGAAAATTCTTCTTTCCGAAATCGTACCCTTTGTATAGATAGAGAATGAATAAAATGGAAGGGAAATGATTTTGAGTTCCATTAGGTTCTTTGAACCGGAATTGAGGAAAATAATGAAGGTTTTAAGGTTTGTATTTAGCATGGTTACAATTATTTGATTTATATCAAATATGCAACGTTTTTTTTTTATATCTAATAATATCGCCATTATTATAATGTCACTCACATTGAAACCCTTGTCCCAATTGGCAAAAAACGGCAGACAGTCGTTTACATAAATTTTCGTCGCTCGGGTGTTTTCCAAATTCTTCTTATTTCTGAAGAAGCATGATTTATTCAGGGTGGGAAATGGGTTTCTAGTATTCGTATGTATGTATATTCATAATCAATGTTGTTGTGGAATTCGGGCGCAAATGAAAACTATAGTTTGACTAACGGATATATGTGGTAAAAGTAAACAATAGCGGTGGAAACCATTATATTCGGCATATGATGCCGAGCAAAGTTGGGATCTATATATATATGTATATATATATATTAGAGTGGGTCAATTTTTTTCTTGACAAAGCGGTTATCAAAATCGTAAACTACGATGAATTCTATGAAAATTTGCCCAAGAAATCATGGGTCTAAAATGAAAATCGAGCTTCCGGTTTTTAACGAGAAACTTTCGTATATTGTATTTTGTAAAAAAAAAAATCCAATTCATATTCCACTGTCGATTTTTTGCATGTTTTGTAGATATCGAAGCTAATTTGCTCAAATTTGGTATGTGATGTTGTATTTAAGCAGAAAATTCGACAGTACAGAAATTTTGTATAGGGGGCGTGGCGCTGCCCACTTATGAGTTCATATGTATATCTCTGGAACCACCTCACCGATTTTTTTCAAATACTGTATACGTATTACATTATGCCTATGTAAGCGATATTTGAAAAATTATCAAAAGCGGACAAAAACCACGCCACGTTGTTCAAAATAATTAATTGTGAACTTTAGAAGAATATTATATTTTGTTTGGCCCTTAACAGTTAAGTTTTTGCTTTATATATAGATATGAAATGAAATTGTTAACTGCAATACGATTTCGCGGAAGATTAAAGCTATTAAAGTTTGAAATTTTATTTATTATTATTTTAATTTTTATGGGTGGATAGGTAAAATATAAAAAAAACAAAATGAAAAGTTTCTCGTTAAAAACCGGAAGCTCCATTTTGATTTTAGACCCATAGTTTCTTGGGCAAATTTTCTTAGAATTCATCGTAGTTTACGATTTTGATAACCGCTTGGTGCATTTTTTTTGCTCCATACAAATTGACCCACCCTAATATATATATTTGGAGTAGGAACCGCTTTAATCGATTATAGCCGAATCCACCAGAGCGCGCCACTCGCCTTTTTGCTTTTTGGTGCCAACTGGAAACACCAAGTGAAGCCAGGTCACTTTCCCAAGTCCTCTTCCGCGGCTTCCTCCTGTGGGTACTGCATCGAACACTTTCAGAGCTGGAGTGTTTTCATCCATCCGTACAACATGACATAGCCAGTGTAGCCGCTGTCTTTTTATTCGCAGAACTATATTAATGTCGTCGTATAAATCTTATAGCTGATCGTTCCATCGTCTGCGGTATTCGCCGTTGCCAATGTTTAGAGGACCATAAATCTTGCACAAAACCTTTCTCTCGAAAACCCCAAGAGTCGTCTCATCAGATGTTGTCATCGTCCACGCTTCTGCACCGTAAAGTAGGACGGGAATAATGAGCGACTTATAGAGTTTGATATTAGTTCGTCGAGAGAGGACTTTACTTTTCAATTGCCTCCTCAGTCCAAAGTAGCACCTGTTGGCAAAAGTGATTCTGCGTTGGATTTCGAGGCTGACATTGTTGGTCTTGGTAATGCTGGGATCTAGTTTCATTAATTTTTGGCTTTAGTCACATCATGATTGTATTTATTAGATACATTTGAAAACCAGAAAATTAAATAATATTTTCTGATGATAAATTTTCGCAAATTAAAACTACAACAAAATATATTCTCTGCTTGATATTTTCACAAAGGTGCAAAACTAAGAGTGAAAAGTTAGTTTGGTGTGAACAAAAATACAAACACAAAGCTTAAGTAAACACTTTCACCACTTTGCCAGCTTAGCTAAAACAACAAAACTGTAAAACTTTGGCTTTAGCCTTGTCGTTAGACTGAGTTTTGTCTTCGCACTAAATGATAAGCAAAACTGTGGAGCAACATGAAAAGGATATCGTTTACTTAACGCACTTGCAGCTGACACTTAAGCGCACTTCTGTGTAGTTATTTGCTATTATCTTGGTTAAGTTTCTGCTTAGCGCTGTTGGACTTTCTAATTTAGTAGACCGTGCGAGAGAAAGAGAAAGCAACCGGAAGTAAAAGGAGCGTCAAGGTTTGGTTGATACTATGCAAGGATATATAAAGTTGTGTGAGCCAGTGTGAATGTGCGACTTTGAGGAAGACGAAGACGCTATTGAACGTGCTTGTAATGATTATCCTGTTGGGAAGTGATTAATCATGCACCTGAGAGAGCGTACGCGTGATTATCACACGTAAGTGACACGTTGGCGGTTGAGCGGTAGCAACGTAAGATACGAGTATGAAAGAGGAGTTAAAGTGGTAAAGAAATACCAGTGGATATAGCGTAGCGCGAGTGACGAATGTGTGCTTGCAGCAAATAGTTATGTGGATCATTTTAATCGACAAAATCAAGTAAAGTCAACATAATCTAAACCATTCGGTAGGTGAAACTGTAAAAGCAACTGTGAGGTGGGTGGTCTGAACCTCTTTCTGTTGACGCTTATACGAGGATGTTTATGCGATCATCAATTTATATGGCGGCGTGAATACACTTACATAACAATAAATACACTTTATATGTACTTGTATAAATGAGGTCCATCCGATAAGTACTTAGCCTCTCCGCTCGATAGCGCACAGTCGTAAGAGAGATTTACTAAACTACTAGTACACATCTGAGACTAATGAACAGCCTTCGAAGGAGGCAAAGTCCGTCCTATCTGTGGCTTTTCTCATTTCTAGAATTCCTCGAAGTTTGACTAACTAGAATAGCAAAAAAGGTTACAGGAGAGGACACTGTTATATCAAATTATTGGTCCAATTCCATACTGACATGTAGAACTCTTCCACCATTAGAACCGACTCCAACCTCTGTTATTGCTGAGTTCAAATTGTTTGAATTATACCACGAACTGTTGGATCGGATCATGGTCTTCTCCAGATTTATTTCTGTCTGATTATTTTCCTTCCAATTTTTAAAAGGTCGATCGCCAGTGAAACCCTTTGAGTAGAACGAGGAGGCAATTGTTTCATTGGGATTGATGCGGTCAGACTAAAATCCTATCGGATGCCAGCTACACATGATGTTTAGAGGAGGATAAGAAGGAATTATTCTAATACTGCCTTCTGAAACATCCCACCTTTACGTGATCTAGACGAAAATTTCTTGGAATTCATCTTTTTGTATTGGTTCTTATCGCTTTTTCGAGCCCTAAAATCTCATTAAGGGTGCCCTTACTTTATAGTCTAAGTGTATTTCCCTCTTGTGGGGTACAGCTATAGAGCCTAGTAGAGATTATCAAGAAGGTCTACTTCGAAGACCTCCAGTATTTTTCTGACGAGTTCAAGAATTTGTACCAAGTCAAGTGTATCAAACTAAAAGTAGACTATGTTCAGAAGTAAATCGCCATTTTGAGTATTTAGTGGTACCTTCTCGTAGTTATAATCTCAACAATTCGCCAGTGTGCATATGTTCCATTGGAAGCTGCATGTGAATAACTGCAAATAATAAATTTATCATTTTGTCAGCAGTTAAACGATTGCGTTCGCCCCAACAGCCGGAGCACGAAATTAATAATTCATTGCACGGTGCCTACGGTGCCAGCGGCAACAAGCACACGCACACCGTCACATGTCATTGGTATTCGTCGGTTCACTCAATCACTGAATTGTCTGCCTGGCAGACGTGCGCACACTTCAAACACCAATTACTCGCATTCGCAACGCCATTCGACTTTCCCACCGCCCTCCTCACACACCGTTGGTTGTAGTTTTTTTAATGATTTTCAGTAGCAGTGGCAGCAGCGCAAATAGTTTGTGGAGAAATGGCATCGCCACTAGTGTCAAAAACTGTCAAATGCCGCGTACGATTCAACAATAAATCGTCGAGTTTATTTGAAGTGTTTATTGAATCCGTGACAGCTGTTTTTTCGCACTTTTTTCAT
Source organism: Zeugodacus cucurbitae (assembly GCF_028554725.1). Taxonomy (NCBI): domain Eukaryota; kingdom Metazoa; phylum Arthropoda; class Insecta; order Diptera; family Tephritidae; genus Zeugodacus; species Zeugodacus cucurbitae. The sequence goes on from NC_071670.1 coordinate 33,129,414, forward strand.
TTACTTCGTTCGGCCGCCTTCCTTCGCCTTCGCCTGTGCCTGTGCAATCGCGTCTTTCGCTCAATTTCGTTGGTTGTCTGTCGTTGACAGACGATTTTTGTTTGCCGTTTGCCATTTCGTGTTCGAATCTATTAGCCGTGGAGAATGGCGTGTGACATCGCGCGCAATGTCACTGTGCAAATGTTTGCTCAACGCGTGTGCCTTAACACTCCTCACGCTGGGCGAGCGCACTAGCTACTAGTTCTAGCCTTAATGTTGACTCTGCGTTGAATGCATTGTGACAATTCATCTTTTTACTGGTGTCAACATGTTTGGACAACTACGCAGCGCTCACCGAAGTGGTGTTGGTGGCGTCAGTCAGGTGATAAGGTGACATTTTTCATATTCATGGTTTTGACTAGAAATTTGAAATCATTCCCTTGAAAAATGTCTGTTACCGATTATTATCGTAGCTTGAAGAAATATCTATGACTATATGTATAATGTGTAGTGGGTTTCCGATATTATGATCAATTCTTAATTTGAACTAATAATGAATTATTTGAAGTATTATAATGAATTTTTTCATATTGACGGATTAATTATACATCGTTCACACGAACCGTAAACATATGTAACTTTTCTAATAAACTCTCTTAGCTATTTTATTTTCGAATTACTCTATGAATTACTTAACACACAAATCCAACACAAACACTTTTTTACTAATAATATAATAGGGTTTTATCCTAGAATGATAATGATTCATGATGTAACGGAACTATTTTAAACACTTTGCGTTAAAGGGTTGTGAGTGAAGAACTTATGTAAGTCGGATGTTGTGGAAATGAGGTATAAGCTAATGATTAAAGCAATCCAATTGTAATATAAAATATAGAGGCATTCTGTTAATTATTTACACATTTTTTATGGCTGGGTAAATACAAAAAAAAAATCATCAAACAAATCCTTATCGGATGGCTCGAATATATTCCAGCCGAGAGGCCGAATTTTCGAACACATTTTGTAGTAATTGGAGCCGTATGTCAACAATAAACGTTGTTTCAGAGTAAGTCTGAATTTTGAACTGGTAAAAAAAGCCGTTCCCACAACTCTACAACAAGTTAATTAGTTAATAGACAAAATGGTCCCATTTTTGGTAACCCTGAGCAAAAACGTCCATTGGCGCTATCTTTTGATTAGCATAATATGGTAGTTGATCTTGTTGAATTAATGAAGCGTGTTTAGTTAGTACTATAGAAGTAGTTCTCCTAATTTTTGAATTTCGTTGATAAAGTCACGAAAACTCTAAAACATGAGGAATCCCCTAATAATACATTACTCTATTTTTCGATGCTTAAATTCTTTGTAATTCACAAAAAGGATCGAGTTTAACGTTTTTAGGGAAAAAATAAAATGTTGCTAAATCCACGTTTTCTGGCATTAAAACGACAAGACAAGGAATTTTAAAACTCAAAAATTCTAAATTTTTTGGAACTGGAAAAAGAAAAACAAAAAATCAAACCAAATGAAACCGTTGAAATTTTCAACCAAACAGTTCAGTAGGCTAGTTATGAGACGGTGGGAATGAATTCTTCTCTTACATTTTCTATCACATCCTTTTAATAAAAAATATATATTTGTTTACATATACCACAATAAAATGTGAATGTGTTATTCTTTTTGGTTATTCGAAAACATGAATGATTTCACAAATGTGAACTGTCCTGGCTTTAATTAGTTCACGTTTTCGAACGTACGCTGTAATTATATTTATCATCAAAACTCTTTAGATTGCTAATTTGAAGTTTTATTACTTTATATATATGTATGTATATTATATGAATCTTCCCTTCTAAATATTTAGCCACAGAACTAGTTTATTTTTAAATACAACAACACAAAGGCATGCATTCGATATAATTTAAATCATTACCATTTCTCAATATTTAGTCTTAAAGTTACTTTAAAATAGCCAAGCACAACATAATTTCCATTTGTTACCAGAGTGGTGGCGGATGTATTAAAAAGGAAGCAAATAAAACAGCTGCTGCAATAAAGCATTAGGTCGATCAAGGTCGAAGCAATCGGTGTACACAAACATTTAAAATCAAAAAAGAAATTCAAGTAAACTCATCTAGACTTTTGAACATAATAATTTTAGTTCCTTTAGCTATGAAATAGAGTTGCCACATTATATTAAAATATTAAAAAAAAATATTATATTAAAATAGATAAAATTTATATAAAATTCGTAGTGCATATATACATATGTATGTATATCCTTAGTATTTGTTCCAGTTATATTAATATATAGTATTGAAAACATTTAGAGAAGGACACAATATCATATTCTATTAAAATATTCAGATATTTGGTATTGATATTTCAAACAATAATAACATTTTACTAATATTTCTGTCTTTCGCAAGAAATGGCAAACCTCTATTGTTATAATGAATAGCCCTCCGACCTGAAACGTATTTTTGATGGATTAAAAGAGCTTTAGACTTTGAACGAAATATCGTTGGATTGGATTTTAGTAAAGATAAAAATGATGATCGTATCTCAATTAAACACGTCGTTTTCTGTAAATCACTCAGAAACACAAATTCAAGATCATCACATGCTTAGGCCGTAAAAAGGGTTTAACTTTAATTTTATTGCGGAAAGAAGCACATCACAACTGTGCAAGCAGCTGAAGACATTTTCTGCAAGGTTGCAACGGAAATGCTTACAATTTGTTTGAACAGATGTTATAATGGGCCTAATCGTTGAATCCATTTCGATCGAAAAATGGTTCAATTCGATAAAAAAAAATTACGTCGGAATCATTGAAACCGTATCGAAAATAAAATTTTCGATTACATTGACCTCACTTACAGAGTCGAAAAAATACATTCCGTGGCTAATAGATGTCGCTAATTACGAAATCATTGAATCCGCAAACTCGAAAATTTTGGTCTAAATCTATCCGTTGGTGAATGAGTTGCGGAAATATAAATAAACCATTTGGAAGATTTAATGTAAATAATTACTGATGACGGACTAAATTATGTTGTAAATGAGTATTTTAGAGACAAGAGATAAAAACAGACTAACAAAAGTAAATTAAAGATGTTTAAGAGCGATATAAAGTTGCCGCCTGGAAAAAGCGAAAGAATTGTCTCAAATAGATTCAGGCGAATTAAATATTTTTTGATTTTGGAAGAAATTTCAGAATAATTAAAGGTCAATTCTAATTTTTTTTAACAAAGCAAGGAGCACACATTTGTCGATAACGGTCGATTAAACAGTTTTACGTTCTCACTTTGTGGTTTATCGACGGAATCAATGATTGCATGAACATTTTCGATAGAAAATCTTTATCGTATCGAAACCGAATTCGCTGCGGATTCAATTATTAGGCCCAATGTGTTCAACTCTCTAAGGCTTATATACTGAATTATTCGATATTATAAGTAGTGAAATATGTTGCAAATATAATTTTTGCAAGTTGGCAACACTCCATACAAACACTTTCCTCCGAATTTCTTTTCTTTCGGATACCTTCGTAGTGCCGACATTATCTTTAAATGATTTGCGTACTTGCACCAAAAAAACGTACACAAATATAAGGGGCAGACGTTGTAAGCTTTCTAGATCGAGGCAAAAAGTGAGTAAACAAATGGAAAAAGTACAGCGGCGTGCTAAATTATCGCAAATCAATTGCACGTACTGGAAAGTAACGGCAATGTACAACAATTGTAAAGTGGAGCAGTTAGGAGTTTGAAGCAGTTAGGCAAACGACCCTTTACAACAATAAGTGTAGCATCTGTTTTGATTTTTACGACGAGCCTAACTTTTTCTCTCATTGGACTACTTTTTGTTTTGCGCCGTTTTTATCGCCTGCCACAGTGAAACACACAACCGAAGTGGCAACAAGCAATTTTGCGCCGAGGTGGTGTGCGTCTATGAGCAATGCAAAAATTTTCTTGAGGCTTGTTGTTCATATTGAATGTTTGTTGAATCGGAATGGTGTGGTCTAGTGGCAAGGCCTTGCCAGTTACTGACACGTTTCATCTTCATTTTTTGCCACTTTAAGTTTCTTATTTGCTGTTGTTGTTTTTGTTGTAATTTGTTGCTATTGTTTCTACTCAAGTAACATTGTTTTGCCTTTCCCTACGTTCATAAAGCAAATTTTATTGAGTTGTCGGATATGGGTTGCAAGCACACACACACATACATAAGCGCCCACACAAATGTGGCATATACACGTTGCAGACAAATGTTGCACGAGTGTAGCGAATTTTCTGAAAAACGGGTATCAACATATGTGTGTCTGTATGAGTGCCAGTAAAATTAGCTAGCATGCCAACTTACAGTCTGCAAGGTGCTGCTGCCACTGCCTCAATGTTGCCGCAGATGTCACTGCTGCCACTGCCACTGCTGTTGATGATAAAATATTTTTACTGTGTTTCCCACGATTCACCAAGCCAGCATACACGCTAGAGAAAACAAAACTCAACGTTGTTATTGCAAATTCTATTTGCCGCTCTTCACCCTTTGCTTTCTCCACCTCAGCTCTCGCGCAACCTCGCCTCTATTGGAACCCTTCCCTCCGCTTGTTACCATCATCGTATTTTAGGGTATTGAGTAATCGTTTACAGCTGCTCGAATGCGCAAATAATTTGGGGCAAAACGAATGTTGTTGCCACAGTTGCAACTATGCTGAAGCTTCCAACAACAACAATAATAACTATGCTAGTGCAATAACAATATTATGGCAATGAAAAAACACTAAAATTTCATTTACCAGAGGTTATGTGTTTGTATGTATGCGCCGCTGTTATGGCTGGTCACCATTGTGTTGTCAATATGCACAAGAAATCATTACTGACGTAATTGTAAGGAAGCAAGCAAACCCTCATAGAGACAGAATCCTCATAAGCTATTTGAGTCGCTGCTAACAAAACAAAAAAACACAAAAACAATAACGCAACTTATGCTGAGGGCTCGTTGATTACAGGAGCGTTTCAAGAACCTTAATAAACATTGCAACATAAAAACATTTATTCCTTGCTATAAAGTTGTTCAGCTTACTTTTTTTACAATTGATCACGGTGAAGGCCAGCAGATCTAATATACCAATGAGCATTAACTATATTTCTTAGTACCTTATTTTGGAAGCGCTGAATGCAGGCAATACAGTTTTGACTTGAGCAACCCCTTGAGCTCCATAGGCCCAAATTGGTTTTAGTACTTGATTATATATAAACAGCTTGTTTTCGATTGAAAGCGTGGATCTCTTACCGACTAGATGGTAAAACTTAACACATTTTAAAACAAGCTCACCCATTTTTTTCTTGACATGCTCTTTCCACCGAAGCTTAGCACCTAGGGTGATTCCTAGGCACTTAGCATTATTTTGATGTGGTATAGGAGTACCATTTATATAAATGGTATGGTATGATGTTTTTTTAAGGTAAAGTAAACGTGCACAGATTTGGAATCTTTTAATTTAATGCGCCACTTGGAAGCCCATTTAATAATTGCATTGACTGCTGTTTGCATTTGAAGGGTAGAAACTGAGATAGACTTTCCTGCTGCTAACAGGGCTGTGTCATCCGCAAATGTCGCTGTCATATAACTAGAGTGAGTGGGGATATCACTTGTAAAAAGCAAGTAAAGCATTGGTCCCAACACGCTTCCCTGGGGAAAACCCGCTTCTATCGGTTGCAAGTTTGAGTATGCATCTTCTTGATTTATGCGAAAGTATCTATCTTTTAGGTAGGAAGCAATTATTTCGCAATATTGTTTGAGTAACATGCATTTCAATTTCAGCAGTAGACCTGAATGCCAAACCCTATCAGAAGCCTGAGACACGTCTAAGAAGGCCGAACTGATGTACTGGTATAAGGTGTTTTCGATCTATTATTAATTTGAGCCTCCTTATGAGAACATTCTCGAAGGCTTTCGATAGAGCTGGCAGCAGCGATATTGGCCCGGCTTATAACTTCAGATACTTTCCAAAGCGATGGAACGTATCTTAAGTATAATGCATTGTTTCCAATGTTTACAATTTTTATACAATTCTTTGGTAGATTGCGTAATATTTCTCCGGTTATTAAATCAAACCCAGGAGTTTTTTTGAGCCTTCCGTTCCTGATAAGACTTTTAATACCTTTACTAGTAACTGGAAAATTGCTGTCGAGTGGATCCAACCAATTATTTTCACAATTTAGCTCATGAGCTTACTCCATTCCGTCTTTATGTGGTTTCATTCTAGACGACTGGACTTTGCATGAATTCGGTGAGTTCTCAGAAAACCACCAGCACTACCGGGGTTACACTTTTGAGCCAAGTTAGATTGCAAATGGTCCATTAAATTATTTGCTTTCAGTAAGGCTCGTCATGTTCCAGTTGAACATATTCTGCCATAAAATTTTTGGAAAAAGGCGACGTAAAACCTCAATATTTTTTTCTGATCTGTAACTCTTTTACCTAGCTTTCACAAAACTTAAGCTTAAAATTCTTGGATCTCATAACTTCTGTCACCCAGTCGAACTCATTGGAATCGAAATTAATCAACTTCACTGGCTTTTTTCGCTTTCAAATCTCTTTTATGATATACTTGAATGACGGTTTAGAATAACCTATTAGTTTTGGGTAACACAAATGACAAGAATTTCCTACTTTACTTGTCCATAGCTAGAATCCTAAGGCCGCTGTGTCATGTAGTAATCTTATACCCTGCGCCCCTTGCGCCCTTCTCCATACCCAAAACAACCATCGACAGTTGAATACACCCCTGTCTACGTAATTGTGCCACTCCAATCATATTCACTTGCACCGCAATTGATTGCCCCTGTTGCTTGCCTCATTTTAGACTCATTAGAGTGAAACATTATGAGCGCCTTTACCCACCCACTGCACCCAAGCACTGCTTGCAGTGAAGTAACAAATGTAATAAACGCGAATGCGTCGACTTCAGCACAAACATCAGAACGTGAAGAGAGGTTGTACCACTGGAAGACGGCAGCAGCTTGAATGGGTGCTTGTATGTATGTTGTATGTATATATGGAGGGGCTTGTCTGCGCGCCTGTCGATGAGTTTGTAATGTTTAAAAAGGGATTTATTTTTTGTTGCCGCTCGTAAGCTTCTAATAATTTACTTGTATTTATTGCTTATGTTCTTATGAGGTACGCACAGGCGCCACAGCTCCTTGGCCCAAGAACCCACACAGCACAGCTGTCAATTGCCAACTGCTAACATTAGCCACGATTGTTGTTATTGTTGTAGTTGTTGCTGTGTTATCTTTATTTTTCTGCTGTTGTTATTGTGGAGGCCCGTTACACCATTACCGTTATAGGCCATATGTGCTGTGCTCATTTTCCGTTTTGCGTTCTCATACGCACTCATTTGTCTTACTCGGCAATAAAAGGCGCTTCTGCTTCCTCACTACGCTCCCCTCACCATTTCGATGTCTTGTTGGCTCGTCCTAATGAAATAATTCCACCCACGCAAAGTCCATTGCTCTCGTTGGCTTTAATTTGTAAATAATTACGCACGCATTTTAAAGTTCGCGCGGTGATTTGTGGGGGAGTGCAAATGCGCGAAGAAGAATCATCAATTCGCCAAACTCCGGCAAACTTGAATATAGTTTTTGGCAGTTGCTCGCATATTTCGCATAGCTCACGGTGCAGCAACTTTTAAGTGGCAAGGTTGTGTCCTGTCAAAGTTTTCCTCTGGCAGCTGTGTGCTCTTTTTTTGCTTGGAAATTCTACACCTTTTGCATTTTCTCTCGTTTTGTTTTTCTTTTTGTTGCGGAATTTGTGCGTTTGTTACATGACAAAATGTGTCAGTTTTCGCATTACGAGTGCAATCGTTGCTGATAAAAAGTATTTCAGAGGTGTTATTCTTGGCGCTAAGCACAAGCATAAGTCTTTTTTGAGCTTAGACTGCTATTGAAGCTAACAAATTCGTATATAAGCTCCAAACGAATTAAAGTTTAAATTCAAACTGTTGCGAAAATAATGTTTGCAGTTGGTTCTAAATTGAATTGACAAATATGTTGAGCATTTTTAAAATGTTGAGAATGAACTAAAATAAGTATTTATCCAATGTTTACATTTTATTTATTTCCCTTTCCGACTCTTGCTCACTTATTTTTAGCACGGAGGCATATTATTAGTAGTAAAATATTCACTCTGAATTTTTTCAAAATATCTGAGAGACTTACCTATATTTTCGGTCAAAAATTTATTAGAAGCACTGAGGTCCCCATGTTCGATACATGGGGCATTAAAGACTTATGGTCCGATTTTGGTGATATTTAGAATGGCGATGCCACACTATAAATGCAGTATTTGTTCAATGCTAACTTTATATATTGTAAAGTAAACGATTCAGATGGGCTTCAAAGTTCTGGTACGAATAGAATTTCATTGAAATTGGTCAATTAGTTTCTGAGAATTTTTTGTTTACCCATAAGTGGGTATACCAATTTGAGTGAAGCCTTCTGTACCACCTTTATAATGAAATTTATGTTTCTGGTGTTTTTTCTTACTGAATTAAAGGATTTTTAGTAGTTTTCAACATAACCTTCGTATGGGAGGTAGGCGTGGTTATTATCTGATTTCCACCATTTTAGAACTGTATAACATAGTACCTAAATGAAACTACTCTATAGAGTTTGGTTGATATAGCTATAGTAATTTACAAGATATGTACAAAAAACTTAGTAGGGGTAGGCCACGCCCACTTCTCCAAAAAGATTACATCCAAATATGCCCCTTGATAGTGCGATCATGTGTACCAATATTTACTTCCGTAGCTTTATTTATGGCTTAGTTATGGCACTTTATGTCTTTCGGTTTTCGCCATTTGTATGGGCGTGGCAGTCCGATTTCGCCCATAATTGAATGCAATCTTCCTATGGTGCCAAGAAACACGTATACTAAATTTCATTAAGATATCTTAATTTGTAATCAAGTTACAGCTTGCACAGACGGACGGACGGACAGTCATCCTGAAATTCAAATATACTGGTCACCCTGATGACTTTGGTATGTATAACCCAATATGTCAGTCGTTTAGTTTTAGGACTTACAAACAACAGCAGCTATGCTGGCTAGGTCATATTGTCCGAATACATACATACATTATGTGAAACTTTTATTTACAAATTCCAAAAAATTCCTTTGGTACCTCTTCTTCGATGAAGTGTCCAGAAAAGCCTCTGGCATGGAAATCATAACTCATTATTGGTCGATCTAAAATCAATAAACCAAAAATATTTCGATGGATAAATCTAGTTAATGAACGAAAGAAAAGAGAAAATATTAAAATTTTATTTATAGCAAATTTTTAACCAAAAAACTCACTTTTTTGGTAAAATGTTCGCCATATATTCGAAAAAATAGTAATATAAAAAAAACTTTGTTCATTAACTAGATAAAATAATATAATTTCAAAAATATTTGCAAAATTTGTTCAAATTGGCTTCATCAATTTTAAGATATCATGTCCACCAACCCAAAAAATTGAGTTTTAAGATGAACGCATTTGATGTTTTATATTATAACAGACCAGATGGATGGAACTTCCAAAGTGTATACAATAATTTGCGCATGAATTTCTATTGTATTGCATTTGGATGAACCTTTTTAATAGCAAGTAGTTCAGTGGAATTTCGGCATTTCACGCTAGGCTAAAACGAACTGGCAACCATGTAAGTGTTAGTTGTCAACCCAGAGGTTTATTTAACATGAAGAAACAGATACACGGGTGGCCTTTTTTGCGAAGTTTGTAGTTCCTTTGTAGTTCCCACCAATTCCGCACCCATACGAGTCTTATAATGGGAAAATTTAATGCTATCAATAAGGAGGACAAGAGAAGATAATGTTGCTTGACAATAATAGTATATCCGAAAATTGGAAGGAGACTTAAGAGTTTTCAAAATGTTGCCCAGATATCTTTCGCATTTGTTTATACAGCAGTTTTAATTGTAACAGCAAAATAAACTCATCACTCTCTGAATATTATATATCACAACTGTTTTCTACCGAAACAATGTATTTCTTTTTATTTACACTACCGAGTGTCATAGCATAGAAATGCACTGCAGGCTTTAAACTTAAATTTAACACACTCAAAACTACGTACCTACCCTGGGTCAATAATATCAACATTTGCGCCAATATTGACAAGCGAAAGCCGAATGCAATTCCGATCTCTAATAGACATGTAAACACGAATGCTGCACTTAAACTGCATACTACACCGCAACGGTCAATGTTGCAACAACATGGCGCGTCATGTTGTTATTACAATACGCGTACATACACAACCCTGCTGCCGGAGCAGTTAGGCCTTACCGTAAATACAATATATAGGTGTATATACCTAAGTGTGCAGGAGGTACACATTTGTGGCATGCAACGCGCATTTGGTAAATGCACGAATTGTGACCCAGAGAAGCTAGTATTTAGCTGGAGTGCCACCAAAATATTAAACAGCAGTGAAAGCAGTGGCAGCAGCAACACCAACAGCACCGGCAACAGAACAACAGCGACAGCAGTAAAAATACATGACCAGAAACAACAGTTGTTTCAACGATACATACTTACGTTGCAGGTTTGTATGTATGGATGTATGAAAGTGTAAATGTTGCAAGGCCATGAACGCGCAGCAGTAGGCAGCTTGTTTTCGCCGAAGTGTTGTGCAGATTTTTGGAACTCAGTGGGAGTGTGAGTGCAGTGTTGCACCAACCGATTGAGCTGTTCGCCTTGCCACAATGCCGCTACGTACACGTAACTGTACTTATATACGTATAGTGTAAGTGTCTGTGTGGCACATTGAACAATTAAATAACAGCTGCTACCTGTGCACGTTGTTGATAAATATCCAGCCAAGTGTATGTGTATGTGTGTTGTTAACATGCCACAGCGGCAATGTGGCCAACCAGTGTGCCGTGACGATAATTCACCCATTTTGACGGTGGCAACGCTACCGGTGGAGCAGCTCTCTTGGCGCCGAGCCTTACCATACTTATATTATGTGAATGTGTGTCGTCGTGTTGCCACTGCTGCCGCTGTTGGCAGCCACACCGAATGGCGCTGATAAAGTAAATTAAATGCAACACACTGCTGAATGACCCAGGCTCCTTTAACTGCTGCCATTGTTTTAATTTTTTCTCCTTTGCTTATTGGCCATTTAAGTTTTTTTGGCTTTGGGTTGTCCGATTTTCTCGCTTCTTTATTCAATGGTTTTTGTACACAACCCATAAAAAGTTTAGGGTATTCTTATGTTGTAAAAGATGCCTACTGATATATAATAACTAAACCGACTTACCAAATCCGGTCTTCGAAAGCAACTGAATGTTATTTGAGCTTAATGACAATGAAGATATCCAACAAAAACTCCGGATCTCCGGAGTAGTGCTTTTTCAATTTTAGGTAAGACATTATCTCCTCTTAACGCAATACACTAGACCCAGTAATACTACAATATAGGTCTGCAATGTTGGCGATATTGTCGAGCGATTGAATTTCGTGTTAAAGAACACTTCTTCACTCGTCAACTTGAACCATTTATTCTACAATCCAGTGGCAAATCGACCCAATAATATGGCTTAGTGGAGCCCTGTGATCATAAAGCTCTTCTCTATGAATTCGATGTAGATCACATCTTGTGAATTCCAGAAAACGGGGGCTTTGCCTTCTCCGAAGTCTGTTCGCCATGTAAAGTCCACTAATTCGACTTTCCTTGGTCTGATTTCTAGGTGTTTACGAGTTGAACTATGCTTCGTTGATGGTTATGAATGAATAATCCAGAAACTATTTGGGATTATGCTTAAACAGTGCCAAATACTGAACTCTGGAATGAGCAAACGCAGTACCGTCGTCAATGGATTTCTTATGGATAATAATTCATGCATGAAATTACTCTTATCTATCCTCATATATGTCTATTGTCTCAGCTGTTTCTCGATATCATCTCGCTAATACGAGGTCGTGTACCTTTCTCAAGTTGTTGCCCCTGTGAGCCGTTTTGGTAGTAGTGTGTAGTACATGAGACCTCGTGGAAACTTGTTACATAATTTTTGGCCATCGCCATCGAAGGAACACCTGACATACAAAAGTCAAGCCCAGGTTAATTTTTTGTGCGACTGTTAAGAATTAAATGACCAAGCTGCATTATTTTCTCAGTATTTCTAAAATCCGCTTACACGCGGGATCAAAATAACAAGACGGATATTTTGAATTAAACCTTTGCAAACCGTTTGATTAATATTTTATTACACTATCAAATAGGTATATTATTTCTTGGAACGTATTTGCCGATACCCGATGTTGTGTTGGGTGTAAAAAGTTCGATTTCACTCGAACTTGATATTTTACAACTTTATTGTTAACACGTTCAGCTTTCGCCGTTTACCGGTGTACTGGGAGTATTGTACTTTGCCGTAGTTGCCACACCAGTATAGGGTTCGACAAAATCAATGGATAAAAACTGCAGTGTCGGATGAAGTCTATTAAATAATCGAGTGTACCGATGCAGCGTTCTTCCAAGAGTTGTAGTTGTTGTGATGGCTATTTTCACTCTGTGTGTACGTTGCCATTGTTTTTGTTGTATAAATTAAATGATTTCGCACAACAGGCATTTCAACGATTTCCTCTCCCCTACCTGCCCATTCCGTCGACAGCTCTCCACCCGCTTTGAAATATGCTCGTGTTATTGTTTACTACTCGTTCCATTCACTTTATTTCTGCCTTTTTGTTAATTCACTCCGTGTAATTCGGTTGTTTGTTTTGTTTGTGTGTTTCCTTCTTACACCTTCGTTTCACAAGCACTCTGCCGTGTGCGCCGTTCGGTGCTGTGGTCATGTTTCAACGGTAATTCGTGGTGGCTATTTGTTTGCTCTTTATCCGTCTCCAACTTTATCACCCACACTTTTGTCTTTCGCTTTTAAAATGAAAATTTCCGCAGTCATTTAATGCGTGAGAATTCTCCGACGCTAAGTGGCTACATTAGGGTAAAGTGTGAAAAAATCTCCCCGAGCTTTGCCGCACTTTCACGCTTACACTCGAGGGTTTAGTAAATAATTTTGGTTAATCCAGTTCAGCGAACCGCTGTGCGGAAGTGCGGCATTAAGCACTGTGCTTACTCTTTACTGTACTGGCTTACTTGCTTACTGTTGTATATTGTTTTTCTTGTGCAAAACGCTATGCTTACGTTGGAGCTTACAGCTTTTCAGTCAGCTTTCACCGCTAAGTAGCGCTAAATAAGCGAAAGTTGAAGCTAATGAAATTGTTCTGGCGTAGTTGATGTGATTTTCGCGCTTACAGTTAATTATATATGTACTTAGGCGCATTTACACATACTTTGAATTATAAATATTCTACAATACAATTGTTTAGCTTTTGACCCATTAATTGACTTCTTAAATATTTAATTATTATTCATAGAATTTGCAGTTATTTTAGGTAAGATTTAGTATTTATAGGGATCAAATTACAGTGATCACACTTGTACAGTTGTATGTAGACCATTTCTTTACAAGTAAATTGTTACAAGTAAATTGCTAAAGACTAATCGAAATCATGATAAATTGATAAACCGCTTGCTGCCTATCACTAATCAATTGAGGTGACTAATATCAATTTCTGTCAAGGCGTCGGCTAGCTCATCGCAAAACAAAGTAGATCAAGTAGTTCAGTAAATATTTTACAATATATTCTTCGCTCACTCAAAACTAGCAGTCGAGTGTTAAAACTTGTGAACAATGGAGCAGGGTCTCTGAATATATTATATTGATATAACTTTCTATACTTGTAATTTTAGAGGATTTCGTTTCGACAAGCGGGTGTGCGGGAACCCAAAATTTTTTTCAGGATCATAGCATCATATATTGCCCTACGAAAAAAAGGTTTACTAAATAGCGGCTGCAAAGGTCAGGTCCGAACATATTTCATGAAAATGGTAAAGCGTAATGTCAGATTATACTTAATTTTCAGGAAAAACAAGAAAAAACGTTAACTTCGGCTGTAACGAAGCTAATACACCCTTCACAGGTGCATTTTTTTAGTAACTATGTGTTTAAGCAAATCTAAAGACGTAAGAAAAAGTAAGTAAAAAAAGAAAACATTTTACTAATTCTTTTTAGCCGGATTGTTTGCTGGAAACATTAAGGTTATATAGCTAACCGATCTGAACAATTTCTTCGGAGATTATATTATTACCTTAAGCCGTAATCCATGTCAAATTTCTGCAAAATTTCAAAACGATATCTTAAAAACTGAAGGGCCAGTTCGTATATATACAGACAGACGGACGGACGGACATGGATAAATCGACTCAGTTCAACATACTGATCATTTATATATATACTTTATAGGGCCTCCGACGCTTCCTTCTGGGTGTTACAAACTTCGTGACAAACTTAATATACCCTGTTCAGGGTATAATAACTTCCCCAATTTCTTAGTGGAGAGTCCAGCAGCATTCTCACTCAGTCGCCACAATGTCTAAATAATCGTGAAAAAATCGATTATTGTCGAGTTAAACCGATCAGGTTCGTAGACTTTTAGTCCTCGGCTATTTAAACATTTCGTTCTGGTAAATCGATCATCGATCAGATTTTCACGCCGTATTTCACTATTTATATGTTGATTTGAAAAAAGTAAGCTCTTTTATAGGTGAGAAATATTTCATTTGCTCTTCTAATGCAACTCGAGTTAAGAACCCAAACGTTAGCTCGTCTCTTCTTCCAAAAATATAGACATTTTACATAAAAGCTATTAAAAAAAGAATATTAGCCTTTAGAAAGAAATTTCAATAAATTCCAATTATACTAGTCATTTGGTAAATATATATATATAGATATATATGTGGAGATCACCACTCCACACTAATTATAATAATTTATCATAATAATTTATTTGTACTGTACATAATTATTTATTCGTTCGGAGGATGGGATCATGTGTAGAAGTTCACGCAAGTGAGGAAAGTTTTTGATTGTCATTCACTTGGGAGTGGCCAGAAACGATTCTTCTCCACATGATTCAAGCAGCTCACTACTTCCGGTTTTAGACCAAGTATCCTCTGGGTAGCCAACAGACATCCGTTTGAAGGCGAGGTAAAGTGAGAAGGCGAAGCCCGCTTATGCGGTTGTGCGTAGGCCTGGGACCCACCACATAAAAACGAAGTACCAATGAAAAATCGACGAAAGCCTCGGATGAGACACCCCCCTTTTGATGACGACCCCTGCAAACGTTTAAAGGACTATGATTTAAGGGCATGCACTTGGAATGTCCGGACCCTTAATTGGGAAAGTGCCTCTGCCCAGCTGGTTGATGTCCTCATACAACTAAAGGCTGACATCACCGCCGTCCAAGAAGTGCGATGGACGGGACAAGGACGGAAGAAGGTGGGTCCTTGTGACATCTACTACAGCGGCCATATAAAGGAGCGCAAATTTGGTGTTGGATTTGTGGTGGGAGAGAGACTCCGTCGCAGAGTACTGGCATTCATCCCGGTGGATGAACGTCTAGCCACAATCCGCATCAAAGCGAGGTTCTTCAACATATCGCTGATTTGCGCCCACGCCCCAACGGAAGAGAAGACGATGTGACCAAAGATGCTTTCTATGAGCGCCTAGAACGCACCTATGAGCGCTGCCCCCGCCACGATGTAAAAGTCGTGCTTGGTGATTTTAACGCCAGGGTGGGTAAAGAAGGTGTCTTTGGCACAACAGTCGGAAAATTCAGCCTCCATGACGAAACATCGCCAAACGGCCTGAGGCTGATCGACTTCGCTGGGGCCCGAAATATGGTCGTCTGTAGTACCAGATTCCAGCATAAGAAAATACATCAAGCTACTTGGCTGTCTCCTGATCGAAACACGCGGAACCAAATCGATCACGTTGTGATAGACGGAAGACATGTCTCCTGTGTTTTAGACGTGCGTACCCTCCGAGGACCAAATATAGACTCGGACCATTATCTGGTCGCACCGAAGATACGCACCCGCCTCTGTGCAGCAAAGAACGCCCGTCTACAAACACAAGGAAGGTTCGACGTCGAAAAGCTGCAATCGCAACAGACAGCCACGAAATACTCTACTCGACTTGCACTCCTGCTCTCTGAGAGCACTCATCAGCATCTCGGTATAAGGGAACTGTGGAACGGCATCTCAAACTCACTGCGTACCGCTGCAGCCGAAACAATTGGTTTTCGGCAACGACAAAAAACAAGCTGGTACGATGAGGAGTGCCGTCTCGCAGCGGAGAGAAAACAGACTGCCTACCTCGCAACGTTGCAAACGACCACAACACGTGCGGGATGGGATAGATACCGAGAGCTGAAGAGGGAAGCGAGACGCATCTGCAGACAAAAAAAGAAAGAGGTCGAAATGCGTGAGTACGAAGAGCTTGAGAAGCTGGCAGACAGAGGGAATGCTCGAAAATTTTATGAAAAAATGAAGCGACTTAACGAAGGTTTCAAGACCGGAGCATCCTCATGTAGAGACCAAGGTGGTAATCTGGTAACCGATGTCCAGGGCATACTGGGATTATGGAGGGAACACTTCTCCGACCTGCTGAATGGCAGTGAGAGTACAACACCAGGAGATGGCGAACCCGATCCCCAAATCGATGACGATGGAACAGATGTTCCATTACCCGACCATGAAGAAATTCGAATAGCAATTACCCGCTTGAAGAACAACAAAGCAGCGGGGGCCGATAGATTACCGGCAGAACTATTCAAATACGGCGGCGAAGAACTGATAAGGTGCATGCATCAGCTTCTTTGCAGAATATGGTCGGAAGAAAGCATGCCTGACGATTGGAATCTCAGTGTGCTCTGCCCAATCCATAAAAAGGGAGATCCCACAATCTGCGCCAATTACCGTGGGATCAGCCTTCTAAATATCGCATACAAGGTTCTATCGAGCGTACTGTGTGAAAGACTAAAGCCCACCGTCAACAAACTGATTGGACCTTATCAGTGTGGCTTTAGACCTGGAAAATCGACAACTGACCAGATATTCACCATGCGCCAAATCTTGGAGAAGACCCGTGAAAAGAGGATCGACACACACCACCTTTTTATCGATTTTAAAGCTGCTTTCGACAGCACGAAAAGGAGCTGCCTTTATGCCGCGATGTCTGAATTTGGTAGCCCCACAAAACTAATACGGCTGTGTAAGCTGACGTTGAGCAACACCAAAAGCTCCGACATGATTGGGAAGGACCTCTCCGAGCCGTTCGATACCAAACGAGGTTTCAGACAAGGTGACTCCCTATCGTGCGACTTCTTTAACCTGATGCTGGAGAAAATTATAAGAGCTGCAGAACTAAACCGAGAAGGTACAATCTTCTACAAGAGTGTACAGCTCCTGGCGTACGCCGATGATATTGATATCATCGGAAGCAACAACCGCGCCGTTTGTTCTGCTTTTTCCCGCATGGATAAGGAGGCGAAGCGAATGGGTCTGGAGGTGAATGAGGACAAGACGAAATATCTCCTGTCATCAAACAAACAGTCGGCGCATTCGCGTCTTGGCTCCCACGTCACTGTTGACAGTCATAACTTCGAGGTCGTAGATAATTTCGTATACCTGGGAACCAGCATCAACAACACGAACAATGTCAGCCTCGAAATCCAGCGCAGAATAACTCTTGCCAACAGGTGCTACTTTGGACTGAGTAGGCAATTGAACAGTAAAGTCCTCTCTCGACGAACCAAAATCAAGCTCTACAAGTCGCTTATCATTCCCGTCCTGCTTTACTTTGCAGAAGCGTGGACGATGTCAACATCAGATGAGACGACACTAGGAGTTTTCGAGAGGAAAATTTTGCGCAAGATTTATGGTCCTCAGAACATTGGCAACGGCGAATACCGCAGACGATGGAACGATGAGCTGTACGAGTTATACGACGACATTGACATAGTTCAGCGAATAAAAAGACAGCGGCTACGCTGGCTAGGTCATGTTGTCCGAATGGACGAAAACACTCCAGCCCTGAAAGTGTTCGATGCAGTACCCGCCGGAGGAAGCCGAGGAAGGGGAAGGCCTCCACTCCGTTGGAGGGACCAGGTGGAGAGCGAACTGCGAAGGAGAGAGAGAGGTGGCGCACTATCGTCGATTCGGCTATAACCGGCTAAACGGTTGCAACGCCAATCACACACACACTTTACTTCTTAAGTTCCCCATTACATGTATTTTCTCCTAAAACTTAACGAAAGTAACAATGTAAGGATGTAAGAGCATAAGCATTGAAATAAAGCACAGTTCGTCAGAGGATAGCAAACCAATCGCACGCGTTCTTTAATTCGCTATCGCCAACGACAACTACAACAACAACTAGTACCGCATCACCACCAAATATATATATATATTTGGCGTAGGGACCGCTTTAAGCGATTATAGCCGAATCCACCAGAGCGCGCCACTCATTCCTCCTTTTTGCTTTTTGGCGCCAACTGGAAACACCAAGTGAAGCCAGGTCACTTTCCACTTGATCCTTCCATCGGAGTGGAGGTCGTCCTCTTCCGCGGCATCCTCCAGCGGGTACTGCATCGAACATTTTCAGAGTTGGAGTGTTTTCGTCCATTCAGACAACATGACCTAGCCAGCGTAGCCGCTGTCTTTTTATTCGCTGAACTGTGTCAATGTCGTCGTATAAATCGTACAGCTCATCGTTCTATCGTCTGCGGTATTCGCCGTTGCCAATGTTTAGAGGACCATAAATCTTGCGCAAAACCTTTCTCTCGTAAACTCATAGTGTCGTCTCATCGGATGTTGTCATCGTCCACGCTTCAGCGCCATACATCAGGACGGGAATGATGAGGGACTTGTAGAGTTTAGTTTTTGTTCGTCGAGAGAGGACTTTACTTTTCAATTGCCTATTCAGTCCATAGTAGCACCTGTTGACAAGAGTGATTCTGCGTTGGATTTCGAGGCTGACATTGTTGGTGTTGTTAATGCTGGTTCCCAGATAAACGAAATTGGTAAATGTTGAGATCCAGAAGTAAGGATCTTGATAGAGACCGACCGATTAATCGGCCTAGGTGTCGGCATCGACCATATTTGGCCGATTCTTTCGATTTCTTTCGGATTACACCAAAATACACTTTTTTTACTTTTTTGATTTCTTTAAAGCATTAAATTTGAATTCTTCTGTTTACCATATAAAATACAGTGATTCACATTTGACTAAACTAATAAATCACCACGATGATAATTTAAGTCTAGTATAAAGAAATTCAATAAGTTTGCATTAAATTGAAGGTTTTATTTAGCACTGCTAGAAAGATTCGATTTATGTTAAATATTCACAGTTTTGTTTAACAACTTGTTGAGATTTTGAAGATAATGTCATAAAGCCACTATTATAGAAGCATTCGTAACTAGGAGAGTCTATTTTTAAAAGTTCGCCATAGACCGGATCACTTGATGCTGTCCTGGACTATAAGGTCCATGCAAAAGAACCTGCTAAACAAGCTTCCAAAGTTTCTATCGAGTCATTACTAAGTGACGCCTTTCACAATGCGAGATATAAATGACAAAAGTCATCTCTTTGAAAATAACGGATTATTTTTACTATACCTACTATTTTCGAATATTGGCCTTAATGCTCATATTTGTCCGTAAGGGATTAAATGGTTGTTTTCAATAATTTTTTTCTATGTAAACAATTATTTATATAATTCAAACTTTTTTCTGTTTTATGGACACATATTTAAATAATAATTTCTGAAATTAAAAAAAAAATTAAAACGCCTCCATTGAGACATCATTTCCGGTGACCCCTCGGAAAAAAGGTGCGTCCGCGTTGTCAGCATAACTCCTGACAGGATCACCCAAAATAAAAAAGTGTTCTAGGTAAGACCATAAACTCGTGCTTGAACGAAGGAAAGACAAAAAACTAAAAATTGGAATTTTGGCAGAAATTTTTCCAAAAAATAAAAATTTTGGTCAAATTTGTTTGACATTTTGTTTTTTTTTTTTAAATAGTTGTAATTGAAAAAAGAAAAAATCCTTCGTTCAAGCACGAGTAAATTGTATCTCGAACACATTATGCAAAATTTCATCAAGATCGATTGAGTAGTTTTCGCGAACATTTGACAACCGACTTCCGAGAAAAAACGCGTTTAAAGTTTTGCGAGCACACCTTCCAAAGTCTATAACTCCGAAACTATTATTCGGATCGACTTGAAAATTTAGGATAACATTCTTGCGATATTGTAGAATAAAACAAAAAACAAAAGAATTTTTGAATTCACGAAACCCATGTAACCCCTTAAAGGAAAAAAGCTATATTGCTGATTCGCTTTGAAAAACGTGAATAACTAATTTTTTCTATCAACATATATCTTATAATAATAATTTATTACGTTTTGAATATTAATTATATTAATTAACTTCATATTTACATATGAACTGAGTTGTTTACTTATTTTGTCATGTTATTTGTCTTTGTTTTTCTTTTGTTACTAAACTAATTTACTAAATAAAGTTATTGATGAAAGAATCGGCATCGGCATCGGCCGATTCATTGACAACTGGCCGATTAATCGGCATCGGCTAAAAATTTGGTATCGGTCGGACACTAGATCTTGACGTACTTAAGATTATGTGGTAGATTTTTTTAATTTGCGAAAAAGCATTATACCGCGTTTAGAAGACACTATTCCGATGTAAGGGGGCAATTAATATATGAACCAATGCTTTGAGTGCAATTAGATTTCAGACTGATCAACTTGACAGAGAGGATTCATTAGTAACTGAGTCTGTCAACTTATTTTATTAGAAGTATAAAAATTAACAAATAAATACATTTAAGGAGAGCCCGTCAGTAGTGACTCAAATATCAATATATAAAGATATTTTTTATAAAATTTAAAGTTTTTTTTTTAAATCTAATATACAAAAAGTTAAATAAATCTTTATTACTAAGCTTTACAAAGTCATCCACAAGCTGTCTCACCTACTCTTCCAGACCACATCACCGCATCACTTAAGTTTAAGCGCCGCTATTTTACTAGCTCAAACTGCAATCCGTCATAAGAATAACTGCGATCGTTGAGTGAAGCAACAAATTGTTGAAACGAAGCATGGAGCACATGTTGGAAGAACACACATTCACTGCACTACAGCAAAACATCTGAGTGTACAGTGACAGCCACGCACACGAATGCATTAAAATGCGCGGGATAGTAGTATACTGGTATATGCATAAAAACTTTAAAATTGCTGTGGCATGCTACGAATATATGAAATTCCCTGAAGGGTAACCTACAGAACACATTGTTGTGCGGCAAGCAAGACACGGCACAATCACGACTGATGTAACGGCAAGCAGGTACGAGTACAAACGCACAGAAAAGTGGAAACATTAAAAAAATTTGCAGCAGAAATTATTTGTGGCAAGGTGTCAACCACCTGCCATTTGGCATACTGTGTAGCCACTTGACGTGCAACAACAACAAAAAACGAGGCTATACAATACCTAAACTAAGCGGCTGTTGCAAAAGCTGAGGAAGCCAGAAAGTTAGGAGAGAGAGGAGAGGTAGAGACATAGCGGAAAATGTCGTTTGTTGACAATAACGGCAATAACAAAAACTAACAATAAAAGTAGTGTATGGCAATAGGGATGCAAAGATGAATGAATAAAACGACGTGCGCGTCCGTAGCGGCGACTTGAAAGGATAATGCTGCAAACTAAAAATACACGACAATGACAAAAAACAACACCTTACTATGTGGGCGGGCAGGGGTGTGCGATGGAGGAGCGCTGAGGCAGTGATGTGGTCTTATCAGCATTTCCTGTTGAAAGTTTTCATATTTTCACACTAAGCACACTCACATATTAACGCATATCCCAGCCACAGCCACTTCCGCTTCGCTTTTTCCCCACTTCATATTTTTTTGCCAAATAACGGCGTACGGCGTGGCGTATGCGGAACAATGGCTGTTGCTATATAACTACAACAGGTTGTCGGGTGAAAGTGTTGTGATTTTTCTTGCCGTTGTACCGTTTTTTGCTGTCACATTTTTTTTCGAAATCAACTGTGTGTGTGCGAAAATATTGTTGCTTTTTATTGCTGCTACCTGCGATGGAGTGTGTGGGCATGTGTGTGTCACACAATAATGGAGCGGAAATATTTAAACATTTTTCTTGTTGATCTGAATGGCGGAGCGAATGACTCAATCTGTGTGTTCTAAATGCGCGTTTTTGTGTTATTGACAGTGATTTTGTGCTAAAGATATTTCGCAAAACTTAACACAGATTTCTTGTTGATACACCGGAAAAAATATGCAGCCAGATGCTGGTGTTGCACTTGCCAATATTTGTGTGATAAATGTAAGGAAAAAAGGTTACGTGGACATTATGTATAGTAGGACAAAGTATATTAAGTAGTAACTATAAATGTTAAATATAAATTCTAAATTACTACTGGTAAGTCCTTCTATTAGATATATGCTTCATAGTCATATTTTTTTTACAAAAAACTTTGGTCCCTCACAGTTTGGCAACCCCGCGTTACACAGACCTAACACCATATGTTTTATTTTAGGCTTTACATATACTATAAGATATATCATAGCCAAAGAAAATAAGGAACTTTTTTTTCAAGTGACTTTTTTCCAGAGAATGCCTCATATAACGTATCTGATAACTAATATTAGAACTAATAATGAAACCTGATTTCTCGATACCTATCTTAGCACATAATCTAACCTATCCTAACCTTTAGGAGTGTCGTACAAAAAATAACTAACATTTTTAGTATCAGTCTTTATAACTTATTGATTAACATTACAAAATAAAAAAATAGAAGCTGCGGAAAAGCTGAATCATTTTTTCACAAATTGGTGACTGCTTAAACAAAATAATTTTTTTGTACCATTTTTTAACATTACGAATTTTTTTTAAATATTACAATTTAAAATTTGGCGGTTATGCTAGTACAGTGTCGCGCTTAAGGTTTCACGTAAAGACGTGTCAGTTTGGATATTTTTGGCGAATTCGAATTATAAGTTTGTATATCTTTGCTTAATGTTCTACGGAGGATGAATGAATATAACTGGGCAAGACTATCTGCAACAATTTCGAATATTTAAACTTTGTTAATTCAATCCATAATCCTGGAATCCATGGAAGCTAATTTGTATGAAATTAGACTTCTATTACCAATTCAAGAGTTCGAGTTATGAAAGTTAAACTATATTATCCAAACAAAGGATTGCTAATAATTAATTAATTAAAATAATATTTACCAAAATTAGAAACAATCGCACCAACTGTAATTAATTGAACACGAAAATCGCACGTAGACGTGCAATAAAACATTTGTTAATGGCAAGGCAACAATTGCAAATTTTGCATGTGGGGTTCATGGTCCACAATGGCCACTATCCATAATTCGTTGTATTTGAAAGTTTGTGGCACGTTTGAAAATTAAAATCATCCAGCAGTGTAAGTTCACCTACGCAATACACATGTTGTAACAACAACTCCCACTACGAATAGTGAAACTTCGTTTGAAAGCACGTAAAATTCCCAGGCGCAGCCGATTTCAGGAGGCTGCGTGTGGAATAATAGCCCAATGTCCTTGGAAAATATTGCGCGAGGTTCCATTTATTGAAATACACATATGCTTGTACACTGTTGTAGACAATTTAAAGTTACCCATATCCCTTTCTACGCACAATTGGAGTTGTTGCTTTTGGTGTTTTTAGCAATCTATGAAAACACTTCTCGTTGACAGATGAAAATCAAATCACCCATATACCCGGCAAATGCACCGAGGTAAGAGCGTTGTTTTAGAGGATGCTCGTTTCATTCTCGTCTGTGCAATTTGTGCAAGTGTGTATCGCTGTCAACACAAATTGCATTGCTTTTCAATGCCACTGCCAATTAAACACGAACTGGAATATGAATTTTCTAGTGAACCGCAAGTAACAGTGAGTTTTTACAGCAAAGGGCTTGGAAGTGGTTTTTATCCCCAAAGCTCTTTTACGGCGACTATAAAACCTCCAAATTTATGAAATATACGTATATTGAAAGAAAAAACCAACTTTAATCTCCCATTTATTATTAAAAACTCGTATTCCAATTTCTTGTTAAGCTGGGTTGCCACCTGTTTAAAAATACTTATTCAATAAACATCAAGAAATAACTACATTATTAAAATTTGAATTGGATCCGAAGTGACTTAAGAGTAAAATTATTTCAAAATATCAAAAGTAGGATTGCCGGCTACTTTCAAATTGGTAGGAATAAGTAATGAAGGGCTAAGTTCGAGTGTCACCGAACTCTCGCATTTTATTTATTTAATTTTATTAATAAAACAATAAATTTGACTCACATATTCGGCATATATGTGGTATTGAAAGTTTGAAAACCCTAATATTAAGTATATGGGAGATAGGGGAAGTTATGACCCGATTTCAATGATTTTTGCCACGAAGACATATTATTAGAAAAAACATATTCCCTCCGAATTTCTTCAAAATATCCTATATTTTCGTTAGAAGCACTGAGGTCCTCATATTCGATATATAGGGTCTTGAAAACTTATAGACCGAAGGAGATGCCACTCTTTAAATGCAGTATTTTTGTAAAGTTCTATTCCGATATCTTACTTATACATGCTTACTATATACATGTATAGTAAGGTAAACGATTCAGATCGACTTCAAAGTTCTGGTATATGGGAGGTAGGCGTGATTGTGAACCGGTTTGGACTATTTTCACAACATATCATTGGGAAGCTAGGAAGATGTCATGAACCAAATTTCATTGAAATTGGTCGAGAAGTTTCGGAGATATGGTTTTTGACCCATATGTGAGCGGAACCACGCCCATTTAATATTTTGTATACCATTTTGAGTGCAGCTCTTCTGTAATCTTTATAACGAAATTTAAGGCGGTTTCGTTTTGGTGGTTCTTTGTATGGGAGGTGGGCGTGGTTATTATCCGATTTGGACTGTATAAGATAGTACCTAAAAGAAAAGACTCTTGAAAGTTTCCTTGATATAGCTTTGGTAATTTACGAGATTTGTACAAAAAACTTAGTAAGTCGCGGGGCCACGCCCCATTCCCCAAAAAATTACAGTTTATTAGTTACAGCTCTTTATATGTTTTCGGTTATCGCCATTTTGTTGGCGTGGCAGTAGTCCGATTACGCCCATCTTCGAACTTAGCCTTCTTTGGTGCTAAGAAATATGTCTTCCAAGTTTCATCAAGATCTCTAAATTTTTAGTCAAGTTTCAGCTTGCACGAGCAGACAGACATCCGGATTTAAACTTTTATTCGTCACGCTGATCATTTTGATATATATAACGCTCTATCTAACTCGTTAAGTTTTAGGACTTACAACCAACCGTTATGTGATTGTTGAACTTGAAATTATAATTGAAAAAAAAAATCTATATGCAGAGTTGCCACCTGCTTAAAAAATAATTGTCTATCAATATAACAATTCGTTAAATATTTTTAACCATTATTTTTAGAAGGGTTACCAATTGTTTGTTTTTTTTCAGAAATATTTTATTTGTTATTTTATTTGTTGTTATTTTACGTTGTCAGCAATTAATTTTTTTACTCTGCTTTTTTCTTTAAATTTCATGTGAATTAAGCGCCTCGTAGCAGTTGGAAATGCATATCATATACACATGTTTACATGGAGACAAGTTGTTTGAGTGGGGTATGTGTGCACATGTAAATTGAACATGAGTTTAGAAACAAACTTCATCGTTAGCGCTCAACACTTCCATTCACACCCTTGCGTACCACCTAAAGTTCCACTCGTACAATGCTTACTTCCTTTCCATTGTTTGTCTGTTCCTTTGCCGCCTGCTCGATTTTGTTCTTCAACTTCCGCGATGTTCTTTAGCAGCTGTGGTTACAATTGCTTTGTTGTTGTAAATATAAATGCATGAGTGAGAAACAGTTGGTACTGCAGATGATGGAAAGTGTTCGCAGAAGCAGTAATAGAAGAAGAAGTAGTAGTACACGGAGTAGTTCACTTTCTTTCGTGACTACAAAAGATCTGATCCTCCAGCTTATAGGAGCATTAGTTTCAGCTACCCAACTTAATGTAGTTTTGTTGTAATTTTGATAAATCTTCAATACTCTAAGAATACACTCACTTCCCTCAATATATGGAATACTAACTAGATTCCCCAATTTATATCGAGTGATACTTAGTTTCTCTATAGGGTTAATACTACCTAAAACATCCGCGTTCTTTGGTATCAATACTCACATATGCGACTAAGAAAGTACAACTGCACATCGGAGTGTGCTCTCCTTTAGTCGTCATATGCTAATTGCATCCTTGAGTTTGCCAAACTTTTACTTAACACCAATTTTATTCTTGATGATAGCTTCCCCTTCTACTGTCTTGCCTCTTCTTCACTATCTTTCGCCTCTGTACTTCTCAAATAGCTAGCTCTTAATCAGTTTAACACTTTCTATTTAGCACGCGCATAAATTACATTTCACTACTTAGCGCTTTTATAATCTATATAACTGTCTACTGTCGTACTCTTATTTACATATGACAAATATTCATTTGCGGTATGACTGAGCCTAAGCTTAGTTAATATTCAATTAAAAGCGTATTACAAAACTAATCCTCTACAATTTATAAAGTTGCAATTTTAATGCGATGACGCGATACACGTCAAAGTCTATTAAAACATGAAGATAAATATGAACATATATGAAAGCTTATTGAAACGGGAAATTTCAATCAAATTTTTCGTAATAGACAAGATAAAACTACTTCCATGTCCACAAAATGGGCACCACGACATCCCACAACCACGCCCACTATATACAACTATTTTTAATACCAATGGTTTACTTCTCTTTACAATATATAATGAAGACTTCATCAGTCCCTTAACCCTCATATACAGGCCACTTTATTTTTTTGTTTTAAAAAATGATAACGCCTGAATAAGATTTTAATACAATAACTTCATTAAAGTGCATATGAACATATTTATTATGCAAGATTTCTTAATGAATGTAAATGGGCAAGTACTGGATGGTATTAATTTGGTACCAAAAATAGATCTATTGGTTCAAGTATGCATTATAAAGACGACGAATTTATGATGCGGCTTGTACTGATGTGTGGATACAGGATATTATACTATTAAGATTGCCTGTAAAGGGGATTTGAAGCATATCTCCTCCGCAAATAAATTAGCTTGTTATATGATAACTATAACCGTTGTTTTATAGACAATTTTTTAACTGGGAAATATCAATTATGTTTTTTTTTAAATAAGGAGAAATGTTTGTGCATTTAGTAGAACGTCTCTAAATATTAAAATAACGAATAAGGAAGGGCGAAGTTAGGGTATAATCGAACATTTTATACTCTCACACTTGATTTACTTAGTTTTATTAAGCTAACAAACAATTTGACCTAAATATTCGGCATTAAGTCCAATAGAATAACTGAGGTAATTCCTAAACCGATTTCACTCTGTCTATATGCTGTCTAAATTTGGCCAATAACCAATTATATAGGGTAGCAGCAGACCACTCTGGCTTCGCACGGGCTTAAACAAACATTTCAAAAGTTATACGTTTTTACACACTTATACACACTCTCCCATACATATGGATGTATTTTGCCGTTTCTTGCGTGGGTCTATTTTAAAAAAGTAAAATGAGGAAAATTCGCACATGAAATTATATTATTGCGATGCGAAGGGAATGACTTGCAAGACGATTTTCAGTTTCAGATTAAGATTCTTCATCACGGAATCTTTTTGGTACTCTCATCTAGGAACTATTTCCAGAAAGTTGAGATTCTAGCAATAAATATAGCCTATGTTACTCAGGGTGGATGTAGATTTCCAATTGTGAAAGAATTTTTGAAATCGGCAAAGGAGTTTTTGAGTTTATTCAATACAAACAGACATACAAATCTTTCCTTTTTTTATAATAATAGTATAGATTAAGCCTATCGTATTTTTGAAAAAGATAAATATCGGTTTATATAGCTGTATTGGTTTGCGATATATACAATAAACTTATTTGGGGCCGTGGCCACTTCTCCAAAAAAGTTATCCAAATATATATTGCAACCCTCCCATATGTCCAAGCACATGTATAGCAGTTTCTTAACTCGTCTCGTAATCCTGATCATTTCGATATACATATATAACCCTATATCTAACTCGTTTAGTTTTATGACTTACAATCAAACATTATGTGAACAAAACTATTATACTCTCTTAGCAGCTTCGTTGTGAGAGTATAAAAAGGTAAGTAGAAGTACCTATAAGAACGTATAAGCTGTTAATTACACGGCATGGACAATTAACATTGTTAACGATTAGCATTTAGCTCGCGACCGACTATCAGCAACACTTTGTTATTTGCCAATTTGTGGACAGTTGTAATCAGCGACTAGACAATTGACATTGTAGTTGTATCGAAAACGACCAATATTCGGAAACGAAGGTGCACTTTTCAACAACAAAACGGTGTGTCTCTTGTGACAAGTTAAAGACATATTATTTAGCTTTAATTTTAAATCGTTTAGGTTTGTGCGCTTCGAGGTCACTGGTTCGATAAATGTGGGTATGCGAAGCCACTCAAATTCGTCCCTGTATATTTTAATATAATTTGTGATATTAAGTAAAAACGGAACTTTCTTATACTTGTATATATAGTTTGAAAGGATTTGCTTGTGTGTTGTGGCAAATTTTGATTTTCTGCAAAATTATGCGGTTGCGTATACGCACCGTATTACTCCTTCTTTATGTATTGAAAATATTATATGTAATACCAATAAGTTAAGTTTAGCTTTAGACTTTCGTGTATAATTTAAAATCTATTTCTTACCATAGTTTTTTGGTGAGATAAATATCACCAGTACCTACCATAGTATAGGGACCTACTTTCGTAGCCATTTTTCAACCACTAAAGCCATGATCAAGCGTTTGATGTTAACAGACCCGTCAGCAAGCTAGAATATTTGCTGCACACAAATCTACAATCGTATACACAAACCAACATCCATGCATATAGAAGATATGTCATGTTACCACCCACACTTGTCACATCAGCAGCATTACAGCCACAACCACAGCAGCAATACATATACATATCTACCATACATTTGCCTGATACACCGACTAAGTTCCCACTCCGTGTCACACCGCCCGAATTGTCAGAATCCAAAAGCATAAGCCACCAAATGCCACCACAGCTTGTAGCAGTTGTCATACCATTTGTCAAAACAGCCGCTTATACTCCTCCTTCATTGTGACACTGCGCATGTGCTGCTCTGCTGTTGGCATTTAAAATTACATTTTTGCTGCCCTATTGCAAATTAGCAGAAAAAATACAGTCCACCATGTGCAGTAAGCTGCTTGCCATGCAACACGTGGTGGAATGTGTTGAGCCGCCAAAAACACGGACTCCCACAGCATGTTCGAAAATTTCGAACTTCGAAAAGTATTAGTTGCGCCAACGAGGTTTGTGCATTCGGCGCTCCAAGTCGCGTATTTTTACTCTCGTCAGAAACGGTGCATGAGCCGAACGGCATGCCGAAGTGCTTAACAACTCTTCGTGCGGCATTTGAATTGGTCCAGTCATTGCTGTTGGGCCAATGCGAAACGGATTAGGAAGCTGTGACTTTAGTTTCTGTGCAACGCTGCTGTAACTTGGACGCGTGGAAAACCAATACGGGCGCGAGTGTCAAAGCTTAGTGGCAATTTGTGAGATTACTAATAACAATATTTGTGAAAAAAATATTTAAAAAGTTATTAACACTAGTGTGCAAAATATTAGTAATAAAAAAATTTAATTAAATAAATAAATAGTTATTATTTATTAGTAGTTAAAAGAAAAACAAATACTTAAAATGCCAGTTTCACTAAAAAGTGACTTGCTCAATTCAATTATTATAGTTTTTGAAAGCGAATCTCAAACAGTGCTGAGCAAGAGCAGTGTTGAAAAATCATGTAAAATATTGTGTTGAAATAAATATTAAACAAAATAAAGTAATTTTGTATAATAAGTGTTGGTTGAAGTGTTCAATGACGTTACAGATAACAGTGAAATAAAATCGGAAATTCAAAAACAAAAGTGACGCAATGAAACTAATTTTGAAATCAAATATATTCTATTGTTATACGCGCCTGATCTACCATAATGAGAAGATGGCGATCGTTTTACTGCTGATCATTACGCTCATCAGAGGTAAATACTTTACTTTGAAGCATTCCAAGTAGTTTAAGACATTCTTAATATTTTAAAATAACTTCACTCAGGTGAAATCTGAAACATGTGTGATGCAAAGTTTAAGTTATTTTTTGTTTATGGAGACTATAAATATAAATAAACTTAAAAGCCCGAATTTGAAAATTTATTTTAAATATTTAACAAACTACAGTGCTAGTGAAATATGAAATAATTCCTACATATCTAGAATACTAGGAGACCCGACAGACGTTGCCATGCTTTTTCTGATATTTCAAGTTATTAGGATATTAAATGAATGTTGTATGAAATGCAACACATATAAGAAAATAATTGAAAAAAATATATATAATTGGATTGTCGATTTGGTACACCGACAGTAGCGACAACCAATTAGAAAATATTTCCAAAATAAAAACTATTTATTTATTAAATTAATTAATTTTATGAACTATCTAAATTTGATTGTATGGTGACTACAAACTAGTCTCGAATCCAACTGAAGGATAATTAAAATTTGCATTAAAATCGGTCCAGCCGTTTAGGAGGAGTTCAGTGACATACAAATGTACAGAAGAATTTTATATATAAAGATTAACCTATAAAAAGGCTATAAAATATAAGTCAAGTAATTATGTTTTGTAATTATTTGCTGAAAAATATAACTTGAAAATCATTGTTATCAAAAAATTACCTGAATATTAACTTCTTGGATACACGAGATATGTCTAGAATTCTACTTGTTAATCAAATATGGATTCAATTACTTAGTCAATTGGTTATGGAAGTTGATAATGTAGTCGAATAATGTTTTTATGGAATTTCGTTTGTTATGGTATTAGCACATACAGACATATTAATAATATTTTAAAATATCTACCGATGCAAAAAGTGATATTTCTTACTTTAGAATGTGTCACTTACTGCTCACTAAAACCTATTAAAATATTATTTGTTAGTTTGATAAAGACAAAATCTTGGTAAAGCAAACAATTTTCAAACTTAATAGACGAAAGAAGTTTAAAAAACACAATGGGGACTATATAACATGCCGGTCGGTGCGAGATAATTTATAATGTTAATTATATCTAATTTGCAGATAAAGAATATTTCCTTTTCAACAACATTAAAGTAAAGTGAAGTGATGTGGGCAACTTTTCCAGACAACATCCAATACAATGTATACACAAAATAATGAAATCTGTTTGATTTAAATCGTACATAACGATTAGTAGTGCAAATATTGAAATGATATGGAAAGTCTTCAATTTTTTAAATTTAATTTTGTCTTATTTTCAATACAACATACAAACAAAATTAAATTAACTTTTTTTATTGAAAAATTATTGAAATGGTAAATTTGATAGAAAATCAGTGTAACTGTTGTCATGGTTTGTAGATGGAAGAAATGCCGTTCAAACAATACTGAACGCCCTATAATAATAAGCTTTAATATAAATAATTTAATAAAATTATCATAATGAATGATCTGTCTAATATTTAATATCTTATTTGACGTTTATATCAGACATATCTGCCAGTCAGTTGCATCAATCTCTCAGATCCATCTAGTTCACTTCAAGTGTTCAAAAAATAAGATGAATTTTCAAATGCTAGTACACTCGTCTGGAACATATGTTCACAGTTTCAGCTCTATAGCATATTTATTATACCCTGACAGGTTATATTAAGCTTGTCACAAAGTTTGTAAGGAAGTCCAGAAGGAAGCGTCGGAGGCCCTATAAAGTATATATGGGCAAAACCTGCGTTACGAACGCCACATTCGTACGCGTTTTCGGATTGAAATATAACAATTTTTTTGGTCTTTCAAAAGAGATACCTTCAAGTTATACACAGTGTTTAGTGGGATTTGAGTGTACTTTCGAATGTCATCAAAATATTTTTTGTAACAGGTTTAAGCTGCGAAAAAATTGATCTCAAAGTATTGTTACGCACGCTACAAAAAATGGAAGTAGCTTTGAAGGTTGAGGTATGTTTTCGTAATTTTGAGAAAATTTTGTATAATAAAGCATACCAAATGAAATACCTTAAAGAAAGATGAATATAAGAGAATTCTAAAATAACTTACTTGCAGCCAAAAAATTTTGTAGTTTTTTATCAATGGCAGTGAACCTATCGTTACGCACGCTACGTTACGCACGCTAAATTTTTTCCAGTAGTATATAAATAAAAACAATTGTATTTATTTTAACAAAACAATTTATACTCTTTTTTAATAAGATTATTAAATTCATATTTTATATTTATAAATTGATTTATTAACGTATACATGTTTATAAATAAATTTTATGTTTTGCTGAATCTGCCATTAGTGCTATTTCGAGCTCATTTTCATTAAGAAATGAAAAATAATGGTTGCTTTTTATTCCGGGAATGCTCTTAACGTTAGCCCATCTCTCCGAAAGAAATGCAGTTGTATTTTTTATATATGTACTGCTTACAAACAAAGTAGAAATACCATTTATATTAATTTTTGCCAATTTAAAAAAATCATGGGCGTTTTTTTAAGTTTTTCTTTAATATTTTTTCTATAAATTTTCATCATTTTCGCATTTTTTAAACGTTCTATTTGTGTTAAGTTTTCACTGGATTGTATTTTTTTGCGATATTTTCGAATACGCTCTGCACCCGTTTTCATTTTTTCAACTGTTATTATTAAATATTAAACTGTAAACAAACAATTTTCTTTGGTACCAATATGCCGATAATTTAAAGTGACACTGAAAGATAATTGCAAATGATTGAAACGAAACCAAAGGCGAGACAACGTGAAATTTACCGTTTAAAAAAATAATCGCTAATCGGTACGATTATAGTAGGCTAAGAATAGTAGGCGAATAATAGATTTAAGAAGCGAAGTGATAAGAAAACAGAATAAAAATTGCAAAGGTTTCTTGTAATTTTTGTGAGAACTCAAATAGTTACGCACGCCACAGAAATGAATATGCTGTAATTTTTTGGTTTTTAATTGTAGAATGAAAAATTTTTTTTCTTAAAAGAAGAATATTTATTTAAATTAAAATTATAGATGAATTGCAAAAAAAAAAAATGTCTACTCACAATATAAAAAAACCTGATTTTCCGCTACGCACGCTACAACGCATTTACCTGGCATTTCATACCAAATTTTAATGTTTCCAGAAAAGTAAACGAAATTTTTTTTTACAAATTTTAAGGAGAATTGAGTGAATAACAATATGGCTTTTGAGTGGACCTATCTATGTTAATACTAAAGCAATGATAAACACGTAAAAAATTTAAGGTAATAATATAATCTCCGAAGAACTTGTTCAGATCGGTTAACTATATAACCTTAATGTTTCTAGCAAACAAGCCGGCTAAAAAGAATTAGTAAAATGTTTTCTTTTTTGTTTTACTTACTTTTTCTTACGTCTTTAGATTTGCTTAAACACATAGTTACTAAAAGAAATGCTCCTGTGAAGAGCATATTCGCTTCGGGCTTCGGTACAGCCGAAGTTAACGTTTTTTCTTGTTTTATTTGTTAGAGGCATAAGAGTTAGAAGTGTTTTGCGTGTTCGTCGATTTCGTCGATTTCGTCGACTTCGTGCTGTCGAAAAAATTGATCAAAGAATTTGCTTTCAATTATGTGTGGACACTGGCATACGGTGAGTGTATTCTGAGTCAAAAAAGTGTTTACAAGTGGTGCAAGCTTTTCAAAGAAGTTCGAGGAGATGTGAATGACGATGAGATGTGTCCTGGACATCAACATCGTC
Source organism: Zeugodacus cucurbitae (assembly GCF_028554725.1). Taxonomy (NCBI): domain Eukaryota; kingdom Metazoa; phylum Arthropoda; class Insecta; order Diptera; family Tephritidae; genus Zeugodacus; species Zeugodacus cucurbitae. The sequence continues at coordinate 33,163,384 of NC_071670.1, forward strand.
AGTTCGTTCCAAAATCGCTGAATTTTAACAAAAATATCCCAATTTGCTTAAAAGGGTCGTCATAACTGGTGCAAATCATTGGTATATGCTATGGCGTTCCAATGGAAGCCAAGTCCGAAAAATGCAATAGAAAATTTGTCGGTAGAGCTTAAAGCCATATTAAACTGTTTAGATGATTAAAAAAACGCTGGTACAAGTGTTTTATATCTGAAAATTCATTTTATTTTTTAAAAAGACCTCATATAATTTAGCTATTGCTATGTGTTACTATATACTAGGTTAGTGTTAAATACAGCAGAATTTTAATGAAGACGCTGAAATCTATTAAATATATTCATTTTCTTCTAGTGAAAATATTTGTACAGATACGTATTAAATTGTTTCAGCTTATACTTTCCTCGCCCATAAATACTTCGTAAAAGGAATATTTTCACCGTATAATTAGAATAGATCATATTTCATGTATGTAAGTTATCGTTTGATAACTTTGATTGAAATAAAAATAAAGTTGTTTATATGTGCAACTAAGGATTTAGCTTCAAAAAAACATCGTTACAGCTAGCAGTACTCAACAAAATCATAATTGTGCTTAAAACAATTTACACTTAAAAACCACAAAGATATTAATACACTTCAACTATTGTATTTAAATTCTGCGAAAGTGCGCACGCAGTTATTTGCTTTAAATTCCATAACAATAAATAAAGAGTATAATAGGCAGCTAAAATATGTTCACAAAGGTATGCCATGCAAAATAAACACCATTAAAGTGTTTACATTAAATAACTTATTTAAAAAATCACAAACGATTGCTGTGATATTAAAGCAGGAGCATATTGTTGTTGCTGTTGTTGTTAAATTGTTAAAATTTGTGAAATTGATATGCAAAGGCTGGAGCATATTTCACATGTATTGCCAATAAATAAATACTCGATTATCTGCCTGTGGATTTGCACTTGCGCATGCAAAAGGATGAGTGTGTGTGTCTGTGAGTGTGAGTTGATTATCGCCGATCGGTTGTGTGCCATGGCGGTTGCGGTTTGACGGCTGCACACGCTGTGGCGACGCCGCAGTTTGCACGTGGCAAGTTGCAAATTGACATGCACTTGAAATATATTCATATTCCCCCTTCTTCACACACAAAAACACACATCGGGGTATGTACAGCTATTTATTTGTAGGTGTGTGGGCAAATAAATAATATGCGTGTATGCGTGCTTGTGCAGGCAATCGTATGCACACTCGCAATCGCACGTATTAATGACGCAAATTATTTTATTGCGGCTTAATTGACTGTCATTTAAAATTTTAATACTTTTGTTTATTTATTGAAGTCAAGCGTTTACACGCGCGCGCGCACACATGCACACACGCACATGCAAATCGGTGAACGTATTTTTGTGGCTTTTCGGTCGTCGCCAAAACAATTGGCATGTCCGGTGTTAACACATTGTTTTTATTGTAGTTGCGTTTTTTTCGCAACGATAATTGTTTATAAAAACCGAGTATTTGATTATAGTGATTTTTCATTGCAATAAATTTGATATTTAATTATGCCGATTATTTATAATTTTTTTTTGCTGGCTTTTTTTATAAATTATGAAAAGTTTACAAGCCATACAGACGCACGCGTATACGATTTCATAGCTAACGGTATTTACATTGGCGTGTATTTATTGCGTTTATTTGTTGTTGTCGCCTTTTTGAAGTACAATATGCGGTAACTTAAACAGCGATTAAATATTTAAATTTTCAAACAAATAATTGACAAATTGTTATCGTTAATTACTCGGTTTAAAAATTTGGAGTTTAAATTCTCCCATCAGGGAAACAAATATGAAACAAATAATTGCTGCTTTAGTAATCATGCACTTATCAGTAATTGCTGAATTATTTTTTTAATACTCATATCTGCTGAAAATACAATACATGAATATTTCTTTAAAAAAATATCCAAAACCTGAGAATATGATATTCATATATTATTTATTTAATGGTTGAAAGGAAGAAGTCTAAGCTATGCCATGGTGTATGAGCTGAGCCCTCTTTGAGGATTTCACTTGCACAGTTTAAAGCAGATCTTTTGTAAGTTCAATTCTTTAAATTCATACCGAATCAGAATAATTTTGTAACGCTTAAAAAACTTGTGTCCATCTCAATTACGTGCAACTCAACAGTTCAAAAGTAAAAACGAAATGAGGCTACTCTTCTGATTAAGCTCATCAACTGTGCAATTTTTGGCGATTCCACATTAACCTGACCTCATCTGAATCTTATCAGGAAATAGTTTGACACCATTGGTAGTGAGGTCAAGCAATACCAAACTAGATATTAGCGCGTATCTTCGTTTTTCCTAATACATATTGTCAAAACTTACAGATTTTATTTGGCAATAGTCCACATAATGTAATGCAATATTGTATTTCTCGAATTAGATTTGATTATCAAAATTGTTTAAATACTCCTATTTGATCCATAATTTCTCAATACAATTCCAAAAGAATATTTACATACAGAGGTAATCAAAATTTTTTGCACATTGAACGTTTTTTACAATTTCCACAGTAAAAGTTTTTTCTTGTTGTTGTTGATGTGATGTGATATGATGTGTACTTTTGACGCAAAAAAAATATGTGTAAATACGTTTGACTACTGCGAGTCATCACTTCTTTTGTCCATTTCTCTGTCATATATCCAGCTATTTTCACCAAACTAGCATCGTTCGCTTGGGAATAGATCACGGTTTACAACAACATACCACTGGCACTGCCGCAACAACAACAGCAATGAAAAGTTTTTTTCTTTTTTTTATAATAGAATTTGTAAAACACGTACGAAGTGTAAATAATTTTGACTACCTCTGTATAATAAAGCCGAACAGATTGAGACACTTTTCTTGTAAATTAAAAGTGAGTTTAATTTCTCAACAAATTCTGTAAATTTTAACTAAGTCCGAAACCGAAACCCCAGTCTTAAACTTAGTAACAGTCTCCGATCTAGTTATAATCGATAATTCCTTTGTTTTCTGCATTTTATTTACCATTTTTTATATTTTAAGGCTGAGTTAGGTTGTTATGAATGCAATAGAATTCAATTACTACTACAAAGAAGAAAAATCTAGGCTTAAAGTATGTCTTGTAAAGACAAATTTGTTCTGTCCACAAGGATTGAAAAAAATATTGTCAATTGTAAGACATCTGGAAATATTGAATAAACATATAATTACAATTGCTTGAGTAACAAACCATCCTTAGTGTTTATACATGTTCCAAAAACCTTCTTGTAATGCGTCTATATATTCTTAAAAATTATTTTGTTCAATACAGGTACAAGTTTATTTGGTAGGCAGTGAAATAAATGTGTCATTAACTGTCATTAACATATGGGAAGGATAATAAATACAGTTGAACTTCCTTAACTCCAACCACCATAATCCACAAAAAAAAAAACATCGAGTAGAGAGACTTTGAGTTATAAAAGTTTTCATTAAAGTATACAATCTTGTAAATAGCTGTAAAATATAGGTTTATACCCAGTTTGCAATATCACCTCCATAGGTCGATAAGTTCGATTTATGGAAAGATATTTGTGTGAGTTATATGTGAGTCTTTGAGTTATAGAGTTTCGAGTTATGGAAGTTCAATTGTATTTCCTTTGCTTAATAATATGATTCGTTAGCCTATCTCACTTGCCTTTTTTTTGAAAGAGGAGCATTAATTACTCAAAATAGGTGCCAATCAGCTTTTTAAAATCTCATTCGTTTTAAAATATACGACAGTTTCTTTCTAGCAACAAATCTCTCGATATCTGAGAACAGTTGGGGCCAGATCAGTAGAATAAGGTGATTGCATGATTCGATCGATTGTAAGCTAGCTTAATAGGCATTTATACGTAGCTACGTAGTAGCTTACCCAAATATTCATAAACAATATTTTCAACATATTCTCTTAATAACTTTAAACTAGTATCGATAAACCTTATTTCACGATATTCATAGCTTTAATTGTTATTGTATTTTCGTTGCTAATCGCAATTGCTTCTTTTGGTGGTTGATTACTGTCTTCAGTACTCATACATATCCTGTACGGAACTTTGGAGACCACCACTGAAACGACTGAGCCCCGTGATTAAGCAATATTTAGTTTTGATAAATATTCTATCGGAGACTTTTTAAAACATTATTAAATCGGGACTCTTAGGTGAAACCCCTGCACTGGCAGGAAGAAGTACGCTAATGACCAGGCGACTGTTATTTAAATGTAAGCAAATTAAAAACGACTTAAAACTACAGAAGGTTTTTTAATCGAAAGTCGTCGTTAATACTCCTGGAGGAGGCTGATCTTAAGTTATGCCGTTAAGCTAAAACAAGAATTTTTTCTTAAAATTCCCTTAAACTTTTTCTTTCGAAAACATGTACCGTATGTATCAGATAATTTTTAGTATTATTTGCATTTCGTTAAGTTTTCTTTAGAATACTCAAATTTGTGTTACTCAAAAGTCTATATCTCTGGAAATATAGTCTGTACTACACCAGTGTATGTTTGACCAGTAAGAAATTATCACATTTTCCAACCATTATATTGAACCGATATAAAATTGATCAGATTTCTGACCGTAGTCAGTTGCTTTGTATGATTGAATTAACTAGTTGACTCTCTTAATAAGGTACTAGTTGTACAGTAGTTTATAATCACTAGAAGGGACTATCGGGTATTTACAAAAAACAACGTCGTAATTGCAATGCAAACAAATTATTTTGTGAAATTATATTTTTCGTTTGCATTATTTAATAGTACGTCGCTACACTTGGGAAAACTTTATTATTTAGAAAAACACTAAATATTTGATCAAAGTGATTAAAAGTAGCAAATGCATTGAAATGCATATATGTACGATATAGAAAAGCAGCAACAAAAGCGCGACCAGATAAATTAAGCGGTCGAATAAATGCCGTCGCGTTTGCATTGGCGCAACATTCATTAGGCAAGCATTCAAATGGGAATTTGCACAAATGCATGTTTAGCAGAGAATTCAACAATTTAAAATAAATTTGGACACATAATTACACATCAAACAGAAATTCGGCAGATGAGTGTGTGTGTTTGTGTGAAAAGTGTTTGAAATGTAATAATTTTCAATTATGACAAATATTATCACTAATAATTATGCTGTGATAATTCCAAACAAATTTGTTTGTATTTATGCGTGATTGTGTGTGTGTGTGTGAAGTAAAATATAAAAACATTTGAATTATGACAAAATAGTTACATAGTTTGTATAATGAAGCGTTAATTTGGCACTTTTGTTGGCAATTCGATTAAATGATTAATCGTTTGTGACTCTGTTTGTATAAATATGTATTTATATATGTGTGAGTTTTTTCAAAATTAAATAGAAAATAAATTTTGCATACATAACGGTGCTAAGCATAAGCATTATGTAATAGCGGTCAATTTAGCTGTATTTATTTACAAGTTTAAGGGCGCTATTAAAAGCTTTTCACATGAAAATATTTGCGCATTTATAATTGCTGTGTGGATTTATTCATACATATAATTGTACGTAACGCTGTTGGCTGTTAACCGTTGTTAGCGGATTGTGCAGATTTAGCAACCACATGAGGGATATGCACTTTGTCGTTGGGTTACCTTTTGATAAAAAAATGCAAATATGCCTACAACAGAGCTATATATGTACATATGTATGAGAATGTGTATTTGTCAACCCCGCATTGCGCACAAAAGGATGCAATGCTGGTCTGTTGCTAACCATTAAACGGCTTGGCTGACGTAACCATAGCCAAATGATGACATTTGCGCATTTTAGAGTTTGGCCGAAAGCCGCTTTAACATTTTTTGGACCTTGATTGAATACCTGGAACAAGAATATACATACAGTAGCCGATAAAGAAATGTGCTTGGTTCTTATATATAGAATATTAACTAATCTTTTACCATTATGTTTTGTGCTCCTCAAAGTTATTTATAAACAAGTAAGGAAAGGCTAAGTTCGGGTGGAACCGAACAGTTTATACTCTCGCAATTTATTGCTATAGTTTTATTAACATATCACACAATTTGACCCATATATTCAGTATAAAGTCCGATAGAGAAACGAAAATCATCATATATGGTATATAAGGGCTGAGGTAATTCCTGAACCGATTAAACTCATTTTCATCATTCTCATTTAATTTGGATAATATATTTCACATATTAACCGATTTATAAGCTATTAAGCCCATCGTATTTTTCAAAATCCTATAATTAGCTACATGAGAGCTAGGAGAAATTATGAAATGATTTTAACCATTTCTGATACAGAGACACACTATTAGAAGAAAACGATTTATCTGAGAGATTTACCGATATTTTCAGTGAAAAATTACCATAAGGTACTGAGTTCTTCATATTCGATATCAGGGGCAAGAAAAGTTTTGACAATTTTTTCATAAGTGATGCCACGGATCATATACAGTAAACTTTTATCTGCATTGGTTTCTATGTATATCTTATAAAGTGAAGGAATCAGATGGAATTCAAAATTGAATTATATGGGAAGTTGGCGTGCTTGTGAACCGATTTCGCCCATTTTTCATCCGTGTTGTCAGGGTGTCAAGAAAATATTACTCACCGAATTTCATTGAAATCGGTCGAGTAGTTCCTGATCCGAGTGCAGCTTCCAACTGGTTTTGTCAGTGAGTTAACTCACTTTTAGTAATTTCAACATAACCTTTGTATGGGAGGTGGGCGTGGTTATTATCCGATTTCTATCATTTTTGGACTGTATAAGTAAACGGCTGAAAGACACGACTGCAGAATTTGTTTATATAGCTTTATTGGTTTGCGAGATATATACAAAAACCATTATCACATATCATTGCGGATTTGCACAGTGCATCCACTCCAGCATCTGCGACACCTATTTGGAGGCGGGGCCACGCACACTTAAAAAAATTACTTCCAAATGTGCCCCTCCCTAATGCGATACTTTGTACCAAATTTTACTTTCATAACATTATTTTTGGCTTAGTTATGAGACTTTATGTGTTTTTGGTTTTCGCCATTTTGGAGCGAAAGCAACCTCCTCAGGTAGCCAAGGAATATGTGTTCCAAATTTCATTAAGATATCTTAATTTTTACTCAAGTTAAGCTATATCTAACTCTTTTATTTCTGGGTGATACAAACAACCGTTATGGGAACAAAACTATTATACTCTTGTGCAACATGTTGCGAGAGTATACAAATTAAAAATACGTGACTTTTGTCCGCTAGTATAGATGGAAGCATGTCCTCAGTTGTGCATATATGGGTTGATATTAATATTAAGCTCGTTGTTTCCTATGTTTCAATCGAAGCAAAGATTTAATTTTTTATTAACTCTATTCTAGGTATATATAATTGCGCTTCACAGCATATTGCTGCTTTGGAATTAAATATTAACACATACACTCATATATAGATTGCTACCCATACGTAGTTCACGTGTTCCTGCTTACCATACCTATTCCGCATGGAAAAATCCAAATAAGAACAAAAATGGTGGAAAAAAATCCCGTTTTCCGCATAGGGTAGTTAAAATTTTAATGAGCCCAGTTTATTTTATGATGTGGTGGCGGTTTTCATTGTGGCGTACGGTTATTGGCCAGTGAATGTGCGAAATTAGTGCGCCGCTAGATTTAATGAGCCTTTAAAACGTTGGCGAATTCGCTATTAAAATATATTTGCTTAGCATTTTTAATTAATTTAAATAGCGGCTCAGTATTTAAGTGTTTTCACTCTGTATTAATATTTTTTAAGTGCTACTTTGTGTGTTAATGAATAAAATTTCAAATTGTATATAAGTCTAAGCCAGTGTCTACGGTAATGAAGTCCTTCGATATTTGACGAATGATAAAAAAAGTCGATCAAGTCAGGTAATTTTCTTGTATCGGTAGGCCAGTAGGTCGGTTTACCTGTAGACACGAAGTCACATCCAGTGGTCATAGCGGCTTTAAATAGCTCTCTACCCTTTGCTGTCGTAATTCTTGAACCCCATTGCGAGTGTTTTGCGTTAAAGTCACCACCCATAATGAATTTTCCATGGTGCTGATCGGAGGATGGGATCATATGTAGAAGTTCACGCAAGTGAGGAAAGTTTTTGATAGTCATTCACTTGGGCGTGGCCAGAAACGATTCTTCTCCACATGATTCAAGCAGCTCACGACTTCCGGTTTTAGACCAAGTATCCTCTGGGTAGCCAACAGACATCCGTTTGAAGGCGAGGTAAAGTGAGAAGGCGAAGCCCGCTTATGCGGTTGTGCGTAGGGCTTGGGACCCACCACATAAAAACGAAGTACCAATGAAAAATCGACGAAAGCCTCAGATGAGACACCCCCCTTTTGATGACGACCCCTGCAAACGTTTAAAGGACTATGATTTAAGGGCATGCACTTGGAATGTCCGGACCCTTAATTGGGAAAGTGCCTCTGCCCAGCTGGTTGATGCCCTCATACAACTAAAGGCTGACATCACCGCCGTCCAAGAAGTGCGATGGACGGGACAAGGACGGAAGAAGGTGGGTCCTTGTGACATCTACTACAGCGGCCATATAAAGGACCGCAAATTTGGTGTTGGATTTGTGGTGGGAGAGAGACTTCGTCGCAGAGTACTGGCATTCATCCCGGTGGATGAACGTCTAGCCACAATCCGCATCAAAGCGAGGTTCTTCAACATATCGCTGATTTGCGCCCACGCCCCAACGGAAGAGAAGACGATGTGACCAAAGATGCTTTCTATGAGCGCCTAGAACGCGCCTATGAGCGCTGCCCCCGCCACGATGTTAAAGTCGTGCTTGGCGTCCTGCTCTCTGAGAGCACTCATCAGCATCTCGGTATAAGGGAACTGTGGAACGGCATCTCAAACTCACTGCGTACCGCTGCAGCCGAAACAATTGGTTTTCGGCAACGACAAAAAACAAGCTGGTACGATGAGGATTGCCGTCTCGCAGCGGAGAGAAAACAGACTGCCTACCTCGCAACGACCACAACACGTGCGGGATGGGATAGATACCGAGAGCTGAAGAGGGAAGCGAGACGCATCTGCAGACAAAAAAAGAAAGAGGCCGAAATGCGTGAGTACGAAGAGCTTGAAAAGCTGGCAGACAGAAGTAATGCTCGAAAATTTTATGAAAAAATGAAGCGACTTAACGAAGTAGATGGCGAACCCGATCCCACAATCGATGACGATGGAACAGATGTTCCATTACCCGACCATGAAGAAATCCGAATAGCAATTACCCGCTTGAAGAACAACAAAGCAGCGGGGGCCGATAGATTACCGGCAGAACTATTCAAATACCGCGGCGAAGAACTGATAAGGTGCATGCATCAGCTTCTTTGCAGAATATGGTCGGAAGAAAGCATGCCTGACGATTGGAATCTCAGTGTGCTCTGCCCAATCCATAAAAAGGGAGATCCCACAATCTGCGCCAATTACCGTGGGATCAGCCTCCTAAATATCGCATACAAGGTTCTATCGAGCGTACTGTGTGAAAGACTAAAGCCCACCGTCAACAAACTGATTGGACCTTATCAGTGTGGCTTTAGACCTGGAAAATCGACAACTGACCAGATATTCACCATGCGCCAAATCTTGGGGAAGACCCGTGAAAAGAGGATCGACACACACCGCCTTTTTGTCGATTTTAAAGCTGCTTTCGACAGCACGAAAAGGAGCTGCCTTTACGCCGCGATGTCTGAATTTGGTATCCCCGCAAAACTAATACGGCTGCGTAAATTGACGTTGAGCAACACCAAAAGCTCCGTCATGATTGGGAGGGACCTCTCCGAGCCGTTCGATACCAAACGAGGTTTCAGACAAGGTGACTCACTATCGTGCGACTTCTTTAACCTGATGCTGGAAAAAATTATAAGAGCTGCAGAGCTAAATAGAGAAGGTACAATCTTCTACAAGAGTGTACAGCTCCTGGCGTATGCCGATGATATTGATATCATCGGAAGCAACAACCGCGCCGTTTGTTCTGCTTTTTCCCGCATGGATAAGGAGGCGAAGCGAATGGGTCTGGAGGTGAATGAGGACAAGACGAAATATCTCCTGTCATCAAGCAAACAGTCGGCGCATTCGCGTCTTGGCTAGGAGTTTTCGAGAGGAACATTTTGCGCAAGATTTATGGTCCTCAGAACATTGGCAACGGCGAATACCGCAGACGACATTGACATAGTTCAGCGAATAAAAAGACAGCGGCTACGCTGGCTAGGTCATGTTGTCCGAATGGACGAAAACACTCCAGCCCTGAAAGTGTTCGATGCAGTACCCGCCGGAGGAAGCCGAGGAAGAGGAAGGCCTCCACTCCGTTGGAGGGACCAGGTGGAGAGCAACCTGGTTACACTTGGCGCCGAACTGCGAAGGAGAGAGAGACGTGGCGCACTATCGTCGATTCGGCTATAACCGGCTAAACGGTTGCAACGCCAATCACATACATATAAATCATATTTAATATTATGCCTAGGTGGGCTATATATTGCAGTAATATGTATTTTTCCAATCCCAGAGTCGACCGATATAGTCGTAATTTGGAATTCGGGAATGCTTACATTCATTTCTTCGAAGTGTTGAATGTTGTCTCGAACAATTATTGCACTCCCCTCTCTAGCGTTATTATTTGGGTGATTAGAGCAATACGTCCTGTAGTTTTTAAACTTAACAAAAGTCTGATTTGTGAAATGAGTTTCAGATATAAGACATATATCAATCTTTTCAAGATGGAGCAATGTCTCTAATTCGTCCCTATGTTTGAGTAAGCCATTAGCATTCCAGGTCATAATTTTTAGAGGTTTCATTTTTGCTGCCTATTTCCATTTAGCAGTCGCTCTAGTTGCTTAAGACGTTCGTGAATAAGCTTATTTTGCTCTTCTAACTTATTTAGCTTGTTGAGAATCAACGAAAGATTGTCGGTAACATCATCAACTACTTTCGGATGTATTTGATTTTCAGACATTTGTTGTTGCAATTTGTTGCCATCTTTTACTATGCTGGCAAATGATGGTTCACCAGATTCCTGGATTGTATTCGTAACTTCCTTCTGTGGGGCAGTAGATACTCTTGTGTTTATGTTTTTTGGTTGTTGAGGCTCTTTAAGTTTCACAGCCGCGTTTTTAATTTTTTGTATTTGTTTTGCCACTTCACATCCCCTATAGTTCGCAGGGTGGTTTTTATTGCAGTTACAGCATTTCAGCGGTAGATCGGCAGGTTTTGTACAGCTTAGAGTCGTATGGTTTCCGGCACACTTCACACACCTTGATGGTTTGCAGCAATAGTTTCTAGTGTGACCGAACACCTGTCAAGATTTGCACTGCGGCACAAGTTTCGATGTCTTGATGGGCTCAAGTTTGACGACAGAATTTAGAATACATATGTTTAATTTCATAAATTTTCTTAATGTTCTCTGTAGGTTCAAAGCATAAACATATTTAAACGATTTTTTGTTTTATATCGAAGTTTGTTAATGGCCTTCGTAACTTTGAAGCCTTGTTTATGAAGATCTGTGACGATACTTTCCGGCTCACAAGAGTGATGAAGGTCTCTTACCATGACGCGTATATCACGCAACTGCTTGTCCTCGTACGAGTACCAGGAGATTTTCGATTCGTTTAATTTCATCATGATAGTTAATATAATATTTCTCATCCGACGTTATGATCCGACGAAATTTAAATGTTGAAATAAGAAAATATATATCGATCTTTAAAAATAAAGTATTTATATTGTTTGAACCAATTTTTAAATTTTTTCGGTAGTCTCCAACTACATATTTAACTGAGTGAATAGAAAAAACATTGATTTTAAAGTGAAGACGAAGATCAGTTTTTTTTTGGAGCCCGAGAAGGTATACTTTCTCAACATACTGAAAACTGGGTAATCACAAAGATAATGTTCTAACGTCTCATCAACCTCCACGCATGCCCTACATTCGCTCCGTACTCGACTCTCAAGCGCGTACTTGACAGATTTTGATATTTTGTTCAGCAAGCAGCTGCGAGCACTCGTTACTCGACTCTCCGCCACGCGATTGCGATGCGAATACAAACATACATACAAATATTTCCTCCTTATAATAGTAGTATAGATATATGACTACATATCAAGATATATGAATCGAGTCCGATCTAGTCTTAATTCTCGCTTATCTATTCACAAGAAAATTTATGGATCTATTAGTTAGGGGGTAAGCCTGAAGTGCGCATTCTGTTAGGTCGACAATTTCGGCGTGAAATACCAAATTGCAGTCTTTTAGTTTGAAACTACTTTATATTTCTGGGTTATTACAAAAGAATTCTGCTCATGTACCTGTTTCATCTTTCGATTAGTCGATGAATACATAATATCACCATTGGTACCAAAAAAACGTTGCGTTTATCTCCCCAGCGGACACATTTTCCCGGCCGCAAAATCAATATAACCCAAGTTCTTTGACAAGATCTAGCATTATATCATGTTAGTAGTGGTGCAGAGTTTAGCTGATCTCATGCTCCAGTACTATAAGCCGACTTACTAATGCGAAAGATTAAGAAAAGATTAACGATTCGAAGAAGTTTAACAGCGTAACCTAAAAACTGACCACTTCACTCGTGCATGACAATTAGGAAATTCAAACATTTTTGAAAATTTGTAAAATGTCGAAACTTCTTAAAAAGCGACCAACTGCAACTATTTCACAATTTCCTACAATAAACAGGATTCTAAAGTCACCCAAAAAGGAAGTGCTTAGCGAAAGAAAATATAAAGCAAACAACAACAAAAAAAGCAAATTGAAAATAACACAGAAATTAATTGTGTGTCGTTTGTTAGAGGAAAAAAAGAAATGTAAAATTGAATGAAATTTGTATGCGCGCCACAAATGGCTAACTGCGAACGCCAAATGGCGAATTGTGTAAAGCAAATGTTGCACGACTGTCTAACGGCTGCAAGCGAGCATTACCATAAGGATTTCAGGCGCGAATAATTTGTACCGAGGGGCGGCAGCAGCTGCGCTTGATGCCTTCCGGCGTTCCAACGCGGACGACAGTCAATAGTAATGTGCAGAAATACACGCTCTCGCTCTCTCTTTCTCTCTTTGTGTAAATGCATCGGTGTTTGTGTGTCGAAATTTAAATTATATTGTCTTACAATTCTCTAACTCTTGCTGCCGTATCTACATTTGTGTAGATTTTTGTCCGAGCCGAAAGTAATTTCCCACAGTTGCTGTCTGCTGCCGCAATCTACAAATGACTCCACAGTTTCGCTATCTTAATGCCATGATGTTGCTTGGAATGAAAAACTGAAATCAAGTTCAGTCTGCATTCCACTCATTTGCGCAAATTATTGCCGTCAAGCATTTTCACGTAGTATTTATGGTAGTCTTGAAGATACCTACTATTGTACTTATGGACTCTTCGTGGAGCAGCTCATCTTGTATCAAATTTAGCGTCTTTCGCGAGACTTTCTTGCTATAAGCTCTTAGTAGCGCTGCTGGTCGCGCTCCCACACTCTCGTTTGCCAATTTTTCCATTATCACATATCATTGAGGATTTGCACAGCGCACCCACTCCAGCTGCTGTGACACCCAACCTCTAAACTACAGCTCGTCACCGCGTGCCTTCTTATGTCCGCACCACGCTGGTGCTACAAATTTCACCTCATCTGATATTTATCGCCATAAAAAGGTGTCATGCAGATTTGTATCTTCAGCTTACTTATGACCTTACCAAATAAACCACCACCAACTCCCACACAGCACACTTCATATCTTCTTACTGAAGCACCATTCTACCGCCGTCTCTTATTTCGCTTTTTTATTAGCTACCGGTGCAATGTCTTGTTTTAACCTCGACATTTACTGCCCATTTTCTCACCCGCAGATAAATTTCATTTTCCAAATCCCACTTGTCATTGTGTGATTTAAAGTTTGATCCGCTCTTCTACTACAAACTGCATTGCTTTTGTTGTTCGTATTTGTATACGGCTTGTTATGTTGTTTTACTTGTAGTATTTAGAGTTTGACTTCGCATCGGTGCTTTGCCCTTCGACATTTTACATTTTGCCAAGAAATTGACATTGGCCTTAAGCAGCAAATAAAAAGCCTAAATGTGCTCAAGATTTGAAATTCTTGAAATGTGTGTTGGAATTTAGTGAGAAAATTGAAAGATATTCATTTAACATTACATTAGCATCGCTTAATATTTTTAAGGTGATACACATAACATAAGAATAAGCACAAAGCCAAGGCTTATGGAAATCAAAAAACCAAATATATATGTATATTTTATTTAAATTTTCATCAAAGTTTACTTGTAATATTTGTTTACTTCATTCACTTTGGTAAATAGGCGCCGTTTCTACAATTACCCTACTTATTTGAACGCTCCTTGAAATCTCGAAATCTTGAATTTTTTGACTCTTTAGTGACAGTAAATATTCATCTTTAGACCTTTTGATAATATTGATGATAAAGGAAAATAATATGTACATGCCAAAAAAATTGATCTTCCAATCGAATGAACTCAGCGTGTTCGATTGGAAGGCTTATTCATTATTAATATAATAAAGACATATTGAATTTAATTCCTAATTGACTACAAATACTTTTTTGATCTCAATTTAATTTAAGATTAATTAGAAGGTAGTGTGTTGAATCCAAAACCCAAAAATAAAAAATATCTTTTCGAGCAGTGATATCCCCATCAGTAAATAAGATATACATAATATAACCAGGTACAAAGTGTCTCCTATGTTTACTTTTTTACGATTACCCTACATAAATGTTGAACAGAAATATAAATACAATATCAAAAGAAGATTCAAAAAATTTATCACTGCTGCATATAAAAGTATGTAGATATCCATAATCTACTTATTAATAAATATGTAAACTGAACTTATACGAGGGCCGCTATATATATTTCTGGCCTAATAATGAAAATAGGAATATTTATTACCGAAAATGGTTTTATTGTTTTTCAAAATATTCTCCATCAAGATTTATACACTTTTGCATGCGCTCAAACCAATTTTCGAAGCACTTTTTTGAGCGATTGTCAAATTGTGCGGGATCCAATGAGAACAAACCTTTTTTACGGCCAGGTGTTCATGCAATATCGAATGTATGCTGGTGGGAGAAATGCATAAGCATGCCTCTATCTGAAGGTATGTTACATGACAGTCTTGCATTATCAGTTCACGTACGGCATCGATGTTTTCTGGCACAATGGCTGTTTTTGGACGACCTTCACGGAATTCGTCTTTGAGTGAGCGTCGGCCACGATTGAATTCGTTGTACCAGTTTTTCACAGTGCTATAGGATGGTGCTTCATAGCCATACAAAGATTTTAGTTCATCGATGCACTCTTGTCGCGATAATCCACGTCGAAAGTTGTGAAAAATGATCGCACGAAAATGTTCACGAGTTAATTCCATTTTTTGGCCGAGATGAATTTTTTAATTCCCTGTAAATAAAACAATTCACGATTAAATGACAAAAATACCATGATGAGTGATGTTATGCTAAACAGGTAAGGAAGGGCTAAGTTCGGGTGTAACCGAACATTTTTTACTCTCGCAATTTATTTATTTGACTTTATTTATATTATGTAATACATAATTTGGCCCACATATTCGTCATATATATTGTATAAAGTCCATTGAAAGTTGGAAACCATAATACTAGGATAGAAGCACCGAGGTCCTCGTGTTCGATATATGGGGCCTTAAAAACCTATGGTCCGATTTCGGCGATTTTTAGAATGGGACTGCCACACCATTAACATAGTATTTGTGCAAAGTTCTGCACCGATATCTTCACTAGTGCTTACTCTATATATTGTAATGTAAACGATTCAGATTCACTTCAAAGTTCTGGTATATAGGAAGTAGGCGTGGTTGTGAACCGACTTGGCCTATTTTCACAACATATCATTGAGATGTAAGGAAACTATTACAAACCAAGTTTCATTGAAATCGGTCGAGTAGTTCCTGAGATATGGTTTTTGACCCATAAGTGGGCGACGTCACGCCCATTTTCCATTTTGTAAAAAATCTGAGTGCAGCTTCCATCTGCCATTTCTTATGTGAAATTTAGTGTTTCTGACGTTTTTCGTTAGTGAGATAACCCACTTTTAGTAATTTTCAACCTAACCTTTGTATGGGAGGTGGGCGTGGTTATAATCCGATTTCATTTTTGGACTGTACTAAGAAGTGGCTAAATAAAACGACTGCAGAAAGTTTGATTTATATAGCTGTATTGGTTTCCGAGATATGTACAAAAAACCAATTTGAGGGCGGGACCGCACCCACCTCCCCAAAAAAAATACATCCAAATGTGCCCCTCCCTAATGAGATCTTATGTTCCAAATTTCATTTTCATAACTTTATTTATGGCTTAGTTATGACACTGTATAGGTTTTCGGTTTCCGCCATTTTGTGGGCGTGGCAGTGGACCGATTTTGCCCATTTCGAAAGCAACCTCCTCAGGGTGCCAAGGAACATGTGTTCCAAGTTTCATTAAGATATCTTAATTTTTACTCAAGTTATCGCTTGCACGGACAGACGGACGGACAGACATCCGGATTTCAAATCCACTCGTCATTTATGTATATATAACCCCATGTCTAACTCTTATATTTCTTGGTGACACAAACAACCGTTATGTGAACAAAACTATAATAATCTGTGCAACTGGTTGCGAAAGTGTAAAAATGTCAAACTTTCCAATGGAAATGTCAGATTACTCCTGGCAACACTTAGTGTTGCCTAGGCCAGAAATATATATAGCAGCCTTCGTATACAGGTTTACTGGTTAGTTTTTGTACAACAAATTTCTATATTTAGAAGTATTTAGCACTCTTGTCAACTCCGAAGAAACCAACATTTTAAACAGCCAACTAAATTTTTGTGTATCATACCTTTATAATTACCACTGAATTTTGTTACACCTATAACCATCAAGTATTAAGAGGTTCTCTCAGTTGTAGGTTTAGTTTATCGATTATTCTTCCTCGACTGTCGAGTACACTTCACTGAACTAAGACAATTTGTCATCACAATGAACCGAGGTGTCAACTGTCCAAGGATTTCAAGGATGTCCTGTGATTTCAGTCTATAAACTTAACGAAATTAGTCTTTGATTAATTCCTGACTAAAAACAGTACTATAACGAAGCCAGCTATAACGAAGCTAGCCAGACACGATTGCGTGTGACTTTTTCCATGGTCCAAAAATAAAGAGAATCTTAAAGGGCCGACATTTTACAAGCAAAGATTAAATCGCTGAGGGAGGATAAAAGTCCAAAACCCAAAAAGGGTGTTTGAGAATTGTTTCGACGATTGGAAGAAGCGCTGGCATTAGTGCATATTATCGAATGGGGACTATTTTGAACGCGACAACATTATGGTAGGCGAAATAATAAATATTTCAAAAACCGAAAACGATATTTATTTTTTGAACACACCTTATAAATCACTTCTATGACGAATCAGTATACTCTCATGTATTGAGCTCAAACTTGTAATTGTCTTTTGTTTTCGTAACTAAATTGTTCAATATGAGAGCAAAACTCGAACACATGTAGCAAGCAGAAGTGGCGAATCGCAGTGGATATTATTATACTCGATAGTAAGACATATGCGGAGTTGTAGTAACATTTTCAATTTTTTTCGGAAGCTGAGTCATTCATACTATTTATATTGTACAATAGTTGTTCATTGTAAGATTAATAAGGATTGAGATGATGGCTGACTTCATAAACAATTTATTTGTATGATACCGTTAAACTTCCATAACTCGAACGATTGAGTTCGCTTTATAAGTCAAATTTCATACAAATTTCCATCCATAACTCAAGTCAAGTTGTCGAAGTTCTAATGAAAACTTATATAAGTCTATATAAGTCTCTCTAACTAGAAGTTTTTTGTGTATTATGATGATTCGAGTTAGAGAATCTCAACTGTATTTAATTTTTAACAAATT
Organism: Zeugodacus cucurbitae; assembly: GCF_028554725.1. NCBI lineage: Eukaryota > Metazoa > Arthropoda > Insecta > Diptera > Tephritidae > Zeugodacus > Zeugodacus cucurbitae. The sequence goes on from NC_071670.1 coordinate 33,181,384, forward strand.
TAATTGTTTCTAACTATTAACAGTTATCATTTTCTATATGTCATAATCACTCGTTTACTACCAATTTTAAAAAGTGGAATCGAGCCTACTAAACTTCAATGTCTAAAGCTTCGACTATGTAAACTTTTCCGCTCCAGCAACGATTAAATATTAGAACAATATTATCTTTAATAATAATGTGAATTCCAATAGTGAATTGCCCACTCTCACCACTTTTATGTAAATTCCGATTATTACACCAAAAACCCTGCGGGTCATTGCCAGAAGTTTAGAATGCGCCGAAATAAAAAAAAGTTGATGTCGGGTAGTATTTATGGCAAAAAGTTGGCAGTCGTACGTATACAAATACTTCGCATACCCGAAACACAACGAAACCTACAGGCGCACATGTGTTAACTCGAAGACATAAATAATTGAGTGAATCAACGAAATCAACACAATCAACGAGGCGGCACTTCATTTGCAAATGCTGCCAGAGAACGGAGCAAAAACTCCGATAGAAAATAGAGTCGAAACCATATATTTCAGCACTTTTTTGCTGAAATGGTTTTCATTGCCACGGCGGAGAGGAGTGCAAAACCAGAGTGAGAAATAGCAAAGAATTATACAAATTCGAGCAGCAACTAAAAAAACTTGTAAAAAAAAATTGTAGAAAAAAGTGAAAAAAACATAGCAAAAAATAATATAAAAACGAACAAAACGCAGTGAAGATATGCGAATCGATTTCATTGGCAACGCATGAATAAAATATATGCGCAGACAACTTTCGCTAGCGCTTCCACCGACTGCCGCTCGCCTGGTGCACGAAGTTCAATATTTAAATATTTATACAACTTCATGCAAGTTTATATTCGACAAAACTGGAAAGCGCTGTAACCAGAAAACCGAAAAAAAAAAACAAAATCACTTCTTCTGTAAGCAAATGTTCTGCGCAAATATGCAGCTGATGGCGCAAAAAGTTAAGAATGCCGAAAGGAGCATAGTAGAGTGTTTAAAACTGTCGGCGTTTATAAGAAATTGTTATGAGAAATACACGCACGTACACACATGTAAATGTGCGTAAGTGCAGAGAGGCGAGCGTAAAGAGGTGAAATAGTGCAAAAACCCGCTGAATCGACACAATTGACCGAAAATATGATTTATTGTAAATTTTTGTGCACCTTAAGTGCAGACGCCGACATAGTAGAGGAAGTAGACAAAGTAGCAGACTACTGCTACTGTACTTTTGCAGTGTTTGAGTAACACTTTGATGTGGTTGGTGGAAGTTTCAAAACTTAATGGGCGCCACAAACAATCGGTTTAGTTAAATAGGATAGAAAATACAAATTTTTGGATATGATTATAATTAAATTGAAGAACAAGAACAAAAAATTTGAAGGTACATTAATTCAGCCGAGATCCAACCCCAAATCAAATACTATCCTGAGAAGGGCGTAATTAATAATATCTATTAATATTCCTTCAAACAATCTATGTACTTTTGATGGATGTGAATGTTAGAAAATGTGGAGAAGGATTTCGACTCTTAAACCGTAATCCTATCTAAGTACTGAAGGCAATACAGAGGTAATACTTACGATCTTCTGGCTTAAATTTAATCGAACTTCCTTCGAATAAACATGATACCGCTTTCTTACTAAGGGACAAGTGGGTTGAAAATAACGAAACTGGAATTAAATTTTTCTTGCGCATTTATCACATTGCAGTTGTAAGAATTGCTCAACGAATTTACGGAAATTATTAATGACTTTAAGCGTTCACAAACATGGATATGCACATACGAAAATATACATGTATATGTATTTGTATATTTGTACTCATGCTATGATCAGCGTGAGCTGATGTGCGTAAATGACCGTCAACAAGTTCATGAATGGCCATAGCATTTCAAGGAACTGGTCGTTGCGACCACTGTCATGTGTATGGGGAGAAGTTGCAAGCGGATTGGAGGCCGTGAAGGCCATATTGCAGTAGCAGCTGTAGTATCGGAGCCCGCAACGAATAGCGAAATGCAGCAAAACTGTACGCAAATGTATATATTTATTTTATTCCAAACAGAAATAGCTTGTCTGTGTGTGTATGTGAGTGGGAAAGTGAATATTAAAATTAATGTGGTCAGATGTGCGAATCTTTTTTGCAAATATCCGTGAATGTTTGTGGCTACAATTAATATTGTCGGCATGTTTTTCATGTTGCTCATGTCTGTATCAACACTATCTTACTTACACATTTTACATTCATATACAGTTCATATTTATGCATAAGTACATATGTAGTCTTTAGTTTTGTATACACAATTGACCGTTGGCGTTTTTTGGCACTTTCATTTTGTTTAAGATGTCCAAATTTCACGAAGAGAATGAGTTTTAAATTTTTTTGTTATGCATAAATTATTTAATCAATTGATAAAATATGTGCCATAAAATTTAATATTTGCGACGGCAGAGTTATATTCGATTGTAACCGAACATTTTATACTCTCACAGTTTCCAAGGTTCATAGGTAAAGAAACAGATATTCATTTAATTAAAATAGTTGAATGATTACTATACAAAGATATAGACCGATATATTGAATATATTTTCTAGGAAAATGGTTAAACTTAAGAACCTGTTAGCACCAATTTTGTTAAGATAAGATTAAGATGGGTCAAGAAGACATATGTTCAGCATAATTCGAATTCAACAATTTTTAAATGAGCCCAGTCAAAGATCTAATGCAGCATTTGTGCAAAGTTTTATTTTGATATCTTCACTGGTTGTTGATTTGTAATTGTAAAGTGAACGAATTTTTTTTCAATTCGAAGTCCGATTGGCCCAATAATTCGGCATAGTAGTTTTTACCATTTTCCTGGTACTCAATGTACTTAAAAAAGACAACTGCAGCCATCATCTTTCCAACAAGTAGGGCAGCCTTCGCTTCCTTCCAAGCATATTCATTAGACGAAGTGTGTAACAATGTATCGATGATTCATCAACAGTCACGAAACGACGCTGAAATTTCTTTGGATTGCACATAAATAACAACAAACTCTGCTGTAAAGTGGACTTACTCAGTTGTACTGCATAGTATTGTGTCATTGGTCATCTATTGTAGGAACCACTTTAACAAGTTAGTTTATACTCGAGTTTTTGTAATTAGGCGAATGACGGAATTGTTCCTTTGTTTACTGATATTTAGCGTTTCGGAAGTAGTATTAGTGTGTTCTGCCAAAAGATAGCGGATGTCTTTAGTAGTTGCTAGGAGTTAGTAGACCTAACATTGCAAGAAGTTGTTTGGATACAGTAGAGTGTCGACTGGCCCGTTGATGCAATGAATGCCCATTGGTGTAGACCATTGATGCATTCCATGAGTTTGGAACTAGCAGAGCATAAAACTGAAGTGTTACTGATAAGCACAAGAAACTTGAGGAAATATTAACTCTCACTATTGGAAAGTGTGAGAATAATTCACAGCCACAGCTGAAGTACCTGGGGGTAATATTAGACTCAAGATTAAAGATCAAGGAGCACTTGGCGTACTCGTCAAACAAAGCAAACAAACAAAGCAAATATAACGCCTTATTAAGAATGATGGCGAATAAAGGCTGCGTGAACTCCAGCCGAAGATTTTTAATTGCAAAGGCTATGAGCTCTTTAATTTTGTATGCAGCGCCAATATGGAACCAGGCGTTAGATATTAAAGCGTCTGCCAGACCAATAAAAGCAATACATATTACACTGTCGGCAATAAGAGTAATAAGTGCTTTCCGAACCATATTTATCGATGGCGCTGCAGTGCTGGCCAGCATTCTGCCTATTGACATCCAGGGAGATTGGCGCGGCTGCATAGGTTAGCATCGCTCCCTTCAGAGAATATAAAGTTAGACGAGAGGAAAACGAGCATCAAGAAGTGGCAGCATCGATGGGAAACCTGAACTAAAGTACGGTGGACTCACAGACTAATACCGGACATCCATTCGTGGATACATAGAAAGCATGGGGACGTTGATTTCCGCCTGACCCAAATATTAAGTGGTCACGGGTCCTTTAGAAGTTACCTATACAAATTCCGTAATTTGAAAATGTCAGTCAGTCCTCCTATAATTGGAAAGCTGTTAGCAAAGCGGCAGCCATAATAATGACAGAACTAAGGCATCTACAACAGACTGGGCGACAGTGAGTCCGCGCTATAGAGGAAACTTAAATTGTCTTGACACTCCCATGAAGTAATACTTATTCCGGTGGTTCCGTGGGAGTGTTTTGTGTTGGGTGTAGGTTAGGTTTAGCGTATTAAAGTTCTGCACTTCGGCTTTCGATGCTTCCCCCTACTATAAAAAACCCGTTCGTAGTTCGGAACTTATTAATTTGTAGAATTTTTCTCTCCAGACCAGAGGCAATTATTTTGTTTAGTTAACTCGTACGCTCTGTAGGCCAATTTTAAATGCAGAAAATAAAATGCAGAGAAAATCATTTAAGATGCAAAATTAAATTTTTTTTCGCAATTAATCTAACTCTATTTGAACTATGTAAACATGCATGCATAAAGCATGTGCTAACACCAACACTTGTATATTTGTTGTTTGTGGCCATGTTTGCATTGTTTGGCCTGCTGACGTCATTCGTCGACACTGTTCCTGTTCGCTTCGCATCATTCAAACACACTTCCTTTGCCACACGCTTCCGCTACTGAATTACTTGAGGTATGTTTCTTGTTATTGCTATTTTGCACTCCATTGTTTAGTTTGCTTGTTATGGCTGCCTCGCCTGTCGCACTGCTCCAGTCGCCGCCCTGCCAACTGACCTCTCATGCTTTTTATCCGAACTGAGGTTAAGACTTGTTTGTCAATCTGTTTATCCACTTGCCATAATCCGTAGCTCAACACTTGTGGCATTTTCGCCAGGAGTTGTAGTCGCAATTGCCACATGCAACGTCTGCCGCAGCATAACTTGCAACAAACTTAAATGCATATATTCCTACATTCATACATACATATATACAGAAGTAGTACAGAAATTGCATGCGAATGTGCGCGTTGCTTTGCGGTCTCTGTGTTGCAGCTGAGTAAATGATGTGAGGTCGTCGCTGCTGACACGAGCTGTTGCAACATCGCTCAGGCATTGCTTTCTCCGTTGCTGAGCTCGAGCAATTTGTGCCATTTTATTGCTAGCTACTGTTTATTTACTTAGCAGTTGTCGGCTGTAAGAAGGAGTGGCAAGTGCAGAAGATAGGACGGGGTAATTTAGGGATAAAGTAAAATTCGCTTACTCTTACTGTGGTTACTATCTTATTTTACTTTGTCCAAATTGTGTTCATAGTTTAATTTTATCTTATTTTACATATCTTTTTATAATAATAATAATAAATCAAAACATTGCCATCCTTTCACCCAACCAGCCCGAGGAGTGCAATAATTTGCAGCTCGCGATTTAGAATAATGTTTAAAAGCCCAGTTCTTTGTAATTTTATTCACAAGTAGAATCTGAAACTGCTTTTTGTATACTAAAAATCTGAGTTTGATTACATTTGCTTTATAACGCGCAATAAACTCTTCGATACTTAAACTTAAAGTTAAAGTTAAAGTTCAAAAGAAATATCTTTAAATTTATACATTCAGTTAAGTAAGGATATTATCTTCGACTGAAAAAATGTCCTAGAATTTCATTGAAAATGCTCTAAAAGTAAATATTCTTTGGAATGGACTCTACCTTATTACAATGAATTTAATTATTATTTGAATTTGATTCTATATTAAAATACAATATCGCGTATATAAAATACAATATCGAGCGTACTGTTTGAAAGACTAAAACCCACCGTCAACAAACTGATTGGACCTTATCAGTGTGGCTTTAGACCTGGAAAATCCACATCAGACCAGATATTCACCATGCGCCAAATCTTGGAGAAGACCCGTGAAAAAAGAAAAGAAGTTGCCTTTACGCCGCGGTGTCTGAATTTGGTATCCCTGCAAAACTAATACGGCTGTGTAAGTTGACGTTGAGCAACACTAAAAGCTCCGATATGATTGGGAAGGACCTCTCCGAGCCGTTCGATAAGGAAGCGATGCGAATGGATCTGGAAGTGAATGAGGACAAGACGAAATATCTCCTGTCATCCCCCGTCACTGATTACAGTCATAACTTTGAAGTCATAGATAATTTCGTATACCTGGGAACCAGTATCATCAACACCAACAATGTCAACCTCGAAATCCAACGCAGAATAACTCTTGCCAACAAGTGCTACTTTGGATTGAGTAGGCAATTGAAAAGTAAAGTCCTCTCTCGAAGTACCAAAATCAAACTCTACAAGTTGCTTATCATTCCTGTCCTGCTTTATGGTGCAGAAACTTGGACGATGTCAACATCAGATGAGACGACACTAGGAGTTTTCGAGAGGAAGATTTTGCGCAGGATTTATGGTCCTCAGAACATTGGCTACGGTGAATACCATAGATGGATGGATTTATACGACATCATTGACATAGTTCAGCGAATAAAAAGGCCTCAACTCCGTTGGAGGGACCAAATGGAGAGCGACCTGGTTACACTTGGGATCCTCAACTGGCGCCGAACTGCGAAGGACAGAGAGAAGTGGCGCACTATCATCGATTCAGTTATAACCGGCTAAACGGTTGCAACGCCAATCACATACATACATATTAAAATACATATAGGTCATAACTGGGTTTTTGGAAAATCGGTTCCAGTTGTATATGTATCATTGTGTTCTATTAGTTAGATAGGAAAATATTTATGGAATAAACCCTCTTTCTTACAATCTCTTACAATGATCTTCATTTAAAAACAAACATCTTATACGAAAAACAAAAAGTAGAAGTGATCGAAGAGCATTCGCGTCCAGTATATCAAGAAGATTCGGTATTGCAAACTATTACCCCTATAGTGCGTTGTGACTGCCTGTAGATAAACGACTACTGGTCGATTGTAGACCATCGGTGCTATTGTGAGTGTCGATTAATCGCACAATCATCGATTGTAAATGCTTTTCAATCGCTCATGTGTCTAAAATATTTTTTTAATCGTTAGAAGCTTTTGAATTTTGTCGGACAAGTTACACAATAGCAAACCATTCGACACTCGCAATAGAAGGGTATATTATAAATTAGAATGTTCTAACATTAACTAATTTCCCATGCAAGAATATCACTGAGCTTTTTTACAAAAACAGATTGAATATCGATGTACAAACCTCCATAGTAAACTTTAGAATTAGTCAGCACTAATTTACAAAATACTTTCCCGGTTTTTCAAATGCAGCGCATTAATATTGAGAATATTGTTTTAATGCCTTGTGCGAATTAAGAATTAGTTTCCTTATGTGATCGCGGTCAATATATGTATGTATAATATTATATATCCACTTTGAACCTAACTGAATGAAGACTAACATGGAATGCTCTTTATTCGCTGGTTGGCAGGTTGGTTGCTTATATGTACTGATTGTATTTAGGATATGTTTAACATATCTCTAAAAATAGTTTTAAAGCGGAGATACTCTACCAGATTATCTGGGATAGCTTTAGTATTTTTTAATATATGTATGTATATATACTAGTTGACTCCGTCGTCATTGCACTGCGTGAAATTATTTGTTTTGAAAACAAAGTTGAATTTGTATAGTGTTGGAAAACATTTATTTACGATATATATACAGTCCAAAAATGAAAGAAATCGGATAATAACCACGCCCACCTCCCATACAAAGGTTAGGTTGAAAATGACTAAAAGTGGGTTAACTTACTAACGAGAATCGTCAGAAACACTAAATTTTACATAAGAAATAGCAGAAGGAAGCTGCACTCAGATTTTTTACAAAATGAAAAATGGGCGTGGCATCTCCCACTTATGGGTCAAAAACCATATCTCGGGAACTACTCGACCGATTTCAATGAAATTCGGTATATAATACTTTCTTGACACCCTGATGACACATGTGAAAAATGGTATCGAAATGAAATCAGTTCATAACCACGACAACTTCCCATATAACTCAATTTTGAATTCCATCTGATTCCTTCACTTTATAATCTATACATAAGGAACCAATGAAGATAGCGGAATAAAACTTTACACAAATAGTACATATCATCTCTGGCTTCACTTGAGAAAAAATTGTCGAAAACGAAACTATAACTTTTCAAGACCCCATATATCGGACATGTTGAACTCAACGCCTAAGGATAAATTTTAACCGAAAATATTGGTAAATCTCTTAGATAATTTAATGTAATTCAGAGGAAATTGTTTTCTTCTAATAGTGTGTCTCTGTTCCAAAAATTATTAACCCTTTATAACTCAACTAAGTAAAAACGGAAAAACTGTATCGTTTCTAATAGATTTCGGATAGAAATGAAATACGTGTTTTATAGTTTAAACAATTTTTTTTTTTTTTTGGGTGAAAAACAACAAAAAAGGGTATGTGACAGATATGTCACGTTATGTAACAACGTCTCTAAGCTCAATAATAATATTTGTATTTTGTGAATATTTACATGTTTTTAAGAAGTGTGAAATTCTTTGAAGCAGTTGTTTTGCTTGTTGTAGCATAAAGTCACAACACATTTTTCACATACCGTTTGTGATACTCCAACACATCCTGGATGCTTGCAACGAATTCGTTTTTCTGCCCATACCGGCCAGTGTCCAATTTGATCTTGCCAAACTGCCATAGTTGGAACATGTTGGGCTGGGCCCTTATGCTTTTTAGATTGTATCTTGAAACGAAGAGGAATTGAATTTCGTTTCATAGGGACTTTGTACCCAATTTGCACAACACCGTGGCAACTTCTAAACGAAAATCAGCAGATGACAACTGACTGCCCTCTAATTTTTTTTCTTTATGAGCTCTTTTGTATAAGAGCCAAGCATTAGACACTGCAAGGTCTAAAAAGTGATAAAATAGACGAACGTGCCATCGCTTGCTTATTACCTTATTACTCAATGTTACAGAAATGGTACAAACCTAAACTTCACTATATATTGTATTAGTGAACATTTTTCGAATTATCTTATAGAAATTAAACATAATAGTGAACGTACCTGAACTTTTCCACTAAATATTTTATTAAAACACTGAAAATTTTCTTATTTTTATCTTTTCGGTAATTGCAAGCACGTGCATTCACTAACTTTACCATAGCGAAAAAGAAAGTACCGTTTTATAAATGATGCCAATACATAAAAAACCAGAGAATTTTAAAATTGAAAAATACGGAGTGTGACAGTGCTGGTATATCATACTTAAAAAAGAAAAATTAATTTTCCTATGTTTTGTGCCCTCTAAAAGGGTTTGTAACATATCTGTCACATGATGCTATAAAGGGTTAAAATCATAAAATAATAACATCTCCTCGCTCCCATGTACATAATTATAGGTTTTTCAAAAATACGGTGGTCTTTAATCTACATATATGTATTGGTTAATATGTGAGATACTATATCTTTACGAAATTAAGTGCGTGTATAGTTTTGGATATAGTGTACCTAGCTGGTGAAAATAAATGAAATCGGTTCAGGAATTATCTCAGTCCTCATACACTATATAGGACGATTTTCGTTATTCTATTAAACTTTGTACCGAATTTATAGGTAAATTTGGGTGTTATCTTATTAAAATTTCTTCAATAAATTGCGAGAGTATAAAATGTTCGGTTGCACCCGAACTTAGCCTTTCCTTACTTGTTATACTATTGCTACGATCGAAAATTTAAAATGTAAATAGCAATTTCATTTTACGTCTTTCTGTTTATTTGCAATTAATAATAAAAAAACATATTTATTTCCATTTACAGAAACTCTCACTTTTCAACCGGAATTTGTGGAAAGCATATCGAATGTGTCAGTTGCTGTGGGTCGAGATGCTACATTCACATGTCACGTGCGGCATTTGGGTGGTTATAGAGTGAGTAATTCATCTATAATATTTATTTCAATTTATTTTGATTCTAAGTAATACTAGGAATCTAATAGTATGAACTTTCGATAATCGACCATATAACCCCCACATAAATCTAAATACCAAATCAACGTGTGCATTGTTTCATGTTCCTTTATTCTCTCTACTTTTCTCCACATGACCACCTACTCACCACCGTTGCATCACTTTTGATCAACCTGTGGCCATCACAACCGTTATTAAACAACTACAATTGCTGTCGACTGCTAATATTGCCCACTTTGCCGCTATTCTCGCTGTCATTTCGACTATGAACGCTGTTGGCGGCGCTAACTGACGGTACTTGTCGCTGCGACACCGCTATCAGGTTGGCTGGCTAAAAGCGGATACAAAAGCCATTCAGGCGATACACGAGAATGTCATCACACACAATCCACGTGTCAGCGTTAGTCACTTGGATCAGAATACATGGAATTTACATATAAAAGCAGTGTCGGAAGAGGATCGCGGCGGTTATATGTGTCAGCTGAATACGGATCCAATGAAAAGTCAGGTGAGTACTTCAGAGTGCTAAAGTTGAAATGGAATCAAATGCAATTAAATTTTGTTAGAAACGATTCGAATGGTTGGGGATTTTAAAGTTTAATATTAACCTTAACTAGAAATGGACAATTTATTAGCTAGTTGTCTTTAATCTAATAGAACAAAAATTTTTGCTGCATAGATGAATTAATATATTCTTCATATATATTTACATAAAAAATTAAAAGACAAAATTTCTATTTACTATATTAGCCATATTAGCCTCGATGAACTCAATAAGTCTTTATTCAATATAAATCTTCCCAAAAAGGACCACCTGATTGTACTTTGCTATAAAAATCCACATTCTAAGAGGTTCATATTAATTTGAATTATTATAAAGTGAGTACTTTTGTATCCTAATCAATTAACCAGAATCTCATAATCTAGAAAGTTCTCACAACAGCTCGTCAAGTGACGTAATTTGATACGAAATTTGGCATTAATGATGAATGACTATATCGATTTGAGTTTTGGGCTTAATTTGTTTATTGGTCATTTATTTGAATATCGTTTCAATATTTTTTTAATTTAATTCATACATTTTCAAATGTACACCCAATATTATACGTGGCGTATGAGTAATATTCTGTTCCCATAAAACCAATAAAATATCGCTCATTCGCCACTTAGAAACTCATATTTTAAACATTTTTGTTTTCTAACAACACGGAAAAAGTTTGATTTTATGCGAAAGCAATTTGCAAAGTGTCGAATGCTGTGTGTACACACCACAAACACAAACACATTAAACCAATATTGTCATTCAGCTGAATATTGCGGTGGCATCGAACTAAAAACCTTTAAATGCATAAGAAAGACCAACTTAACAGACGAACACACTATAGTGTGTGCACACACGACTGAGCTCGCAGTAAACACACACACACATACACACTCAAGACGCATAAGCAAACAAATACTAAAACAATGAGTATTATAGAGCTTGTGGTTCTTCGTTTGGGGTTAAGTAGGAATATTGTTTGCGAGGAAAGACAAGCCGCAAGCGCACTCCACACCAGCCCACTCCAACCACAGCCTGCCCAACCGGGCAGCGCACACTTCAATGTCCAACCAAGTGAAGTTTATGGCGCCAATAAAATGTATTTCATGCTTCCTTAATTTTTATTTCACTTCTTCGTCTGCGCTTTCACCTCACTGGCTCGCTCGCTCCGTAGCTGCCTTGAAATGTAATGGCATGAAATTTCGTATTTTCACATTTTTGCGGCTGGACATGAGGCGAAAATGCACGACTGACTGGATTCCTTTAGGTGTTTGTATTTTCTTTTTTTTTTTCTTTTTGTATTTTTTAATGCTTTTGTGCATACAAACAAACAAATATTTGCTAGTAAAGTATCTGACGTTCTTGCCAGTAAAAATTCCCACAAACTATTGTAAAATATTGCTACAACAAATACACAAGAATAGTTGCTCATGGTTTCATATATAAATAAATAACTGTATGCGCTGTGCAAATATACAAAAATCTCTGTCAATATATAGAGACTGTGCGCCGCAATAAAGTAACCGCGTGAAGGCCCCTTTCTTTTTTGGCCAGCTGTCAACATTGCTGCCCATTTACCTTGCGTCGCTCGTAAGCTCGTAAATTCCTGTTCTACATTCCCGTTTATGTGTTCTGCTCTTTGCTCATTTGTTGCTGCTTATTTATGTGGTCATAACTTGTTGTTGTTGTTGTTGGCTGTCGTTGCTGTTTATTAAAAGGTGATTTTTATGCGCACATCAAGGTGTTCGGCGTGTGAGATTTTTTATAACCATTGCTTGGGTACTTTGACAGTTCGGACAGGAAGTTAGCGTCCAGACACACCAAGTCGGATGTGGCGGAGTTGTTGACAGCTTTGATTATAATAAAACTACAAATGGCACGGAATTCACTTAGCGCAATCTAGTTAATTGAGATTAAAGCACACACATGTAGGAACACTAAATGGATGTTTAAGTGTCCGTGCGAGATTGTGACTGTTGAGTGTATTTCAGTGATTTTTACCTAGGTTAAATTTGAAGTCTTAATTTTATATTTTCCGCATATGTTTTATCGTTTTTTATATTCGTTTATCACATATGTATTTAGAAAGAGAAAGCTCTGGTAAATAATTTGATCATTTCGCAAAAATTTTGGATTTTTCTTTCAATTGGCATCTGAAGACGGAAGCTCTAACTGATACTTGGCAAACGACGGTCAAGAAATCACATATTTTGTAACATTCTAACATTAAGATTCTATTCGCATATTTATAAAACAAAAATTAAAATATCCTGTTTATTTTCTCTCTTAACAGATTGGCTTTCTGGATGTCGTAATACCACCAGACTTTGTTGCGGAGGATACCTCTTCTGATGTGATTGTGCCAGAAGGCAGTTCGGTCAAATTAACATGTCGGTGAGTTTCTTCAGCATTTTTATCAAAAGTAAACTTATAAAGTAGAAGTGTATAGTACTATAGTATTGATTTACGGTGATAGTTGGAAAATGGAATACAAATATGTATATAAAAGAATGTTTGATTGTTTCTCGCAACATTTGGCATAAAAGTATATTTGTGTACCCAAACGCTGTCTGTAACTCATAGAATGGGTCTAGTTAAATATATCAAATGATGAGATCTTTCAATGACGAATACTTGTGCGCTCATCCGTCCACTAACTTGAATAAATTATTGTTTTATAAATATTGATTCGCGCAGTCGTCCATACTTCAATGAGGTTGTTGTTGTAGAAGCATAGGAAATAATTGAGAAAAGACTGTACAATTGTCTCTCGTATAAATTGCCTATTAGTAAAAAACTATAAAGTGCCATATCTATACTTCTATACTAATATTATAAAGAGGAAATGTTTGTTTTTTTGTTTGTTTGTGTCGAATAGGCTCCGAAACTACTGAACCGATTTGAAAAATTCTTTCACCGTTGGAAAGCTATACTATCCCTGAGTGGCATAGGCTATATTTAGTTTAAAAAAAAATAGGGTTCCTTACCAAAAATCCGATAATGTAAAAAAATACCAAAAAACTTTCTTTAATCGAAAACGGTTGAAGATATAACAAAGTGATGTACTACAATTTTGTAGAACTTATCATTATCTACAAAAAACGTCGCGACATCATACCTCTAACTATTATAATTTTGTCACAATAAGCGATTTTATATAAAAAAATTAATAAAAATACCACTACTTGAAAAGGCTCTTTATTTATACCTTAGTATTAATCCTTATCGAAATAAATGATTTATTATTTAAGATCGCTTCAAAACCTTTATATAACTTTTCGAATTATTAGATTCTGACATTCCATTCAAAAGATATCACGAGTTAAAAATTTTGAAATTTTTCGGCGGCTAACTATGCGCTGTAGAGTTGTAGGCGCCACTCAGGCACGGAGGTACGGGAGGGCGGTTAAGATCACTCGCGCGGTCGATTCCCTACTGAATGGTACCGTGCGGAATTAAAAAAAATTGTCGCTTGATAATAATATAATATAAAAATGAATTGCTATTCGTTTGTGCCGCAAAAAAACAAGAACGGCCAAACCGATCTGGCTAATTTTAGTCTTGAAATATTCGTGGAAGGCCAGAAAAAGATTAGAAAGTGAGTAAATATGAAAAAATTGCGAGGAATATAATAATAAGCGAATTTTATTCGAGTTGACAAGAAAAATATAAAAAGAGAAAACAAAAAAATAATATTTTGAAGGTATTACAATAACCTTCAATTTCCAAATTTATTATAGTTCGTATAATTCACAGATATATCAGTACAAATGTTAAACTAATATAATTGTTAATTAAATATTAATAATTATTCAATTCCCCGTCCGGCACGGTCGGCGTCAACTACACATCTAATCTGAATTCAGGCACGTTACATATAATATTCATTATTGCTGAATTATGAAAGTGTATTGTCACTCTCTCTTACAGGTACAGACCTCCACAGTTATCATTTGTGCTTTGTTAAAATATTTTTGTTATTGTTCAATTGTATGAGGTTGTGTCGATAGCCCAAAACAGTTTGTAACTAATAAGGAAAGGTTAAGGTCGGGTCCAACGGAATATTTCATACTCGCAATTTATTGATGTAATTTTATTAAGATAACACACAATTTGACCTATATATTCGGCATAAAGTCCAATAGAAAATCATCATATATAGTATATGTGGGCTGATGTAATTCCAGAACCAATTTCACCCATTTTCACCACCAAGGTTAACGGGAATAGGGGCAACTTGGCACCTGTTAGTAGGCAAACATACGGCAATTGCAAATGAACGAAACACCAGTAGGCAAATTCGTCAAAAATAGCACTATAACGAACTTTAAAAGATCTTGATTGTCGATGAAAGTTTTTGGTGGAGCCAGGATTGTGTTAGTAGTGATTTACGCCAGACTCTTCCAATTATTCCTGGATCAACTGTTACTGACGGGCTAATCGCATGCCTAAAATCATTTAATTTGTGGCGACACATAAAGAATCGCCAATTAACAACTAACATATGAGTGTTTTTGCAACAATATCAAATTGCGATTGTAGAAGTAGTTGGCAGTTGACACCTCGATGGATTAATAGCATTTCCAAAAGATTTCTGTCACTTCATTGACTCAAAAGAGAAGTTTTCCTGACATGAAACCTCAATATGATAACCATAAATGACTGATTGAATGACCTATATTGGTGGAAAAAAAAAGATATCGATGATCTTAATTCGACAATTTCGAATTTCGGTCCAAGAGAGTTGACACAGCTACAAACCAGGATGACGTAGCCAATTATCGCAAACTATTTCAAATTGCCTGTACTTTGCAATTAAAAGTAGTGTGAGTTGTAATCATGCTGCGTAACATAAATCAACCTCGAGTAATCAATATCGTCGCCGAAGCCAATATTGGACCAACTTAATTTAATGTATACCTTAGCCACAAAAACGTGTGGCCGGGTCTGCTAGTCTATTATAAATTGAGTTGCAAAATTACAATTGGTTTCCAAAGGCGTGGGCATTTGTAAGTTAAACATTTTTGTAAAGTGGGCGAGGGCTATGTGGGTCGTTTTAATGTACAGTACTTTTCGTTTAATTGACCCTATAGTTAATTGGTTTCCCCGTATAATTGAACGGTGTTATCGGACAAAAAATATAACATATGACACACGTAAATTTTCTCGGATAATTGGATTCGGGGGGAAACTTTAGTATAGTATCCCCCGATTTCAGGGTTGAGATGGATATGGTTGGAAAGAGGACGATCTCCAGATTACGAATATATATAATAGTTGCCGCAGGAGACTTATAGTTTTCGAGATATTTGAATTTTAAGTTGAAAATTTCACAAATTTAATGTGGCGATTTTTCGATTATTAGTTAAGTTTTTATTTATATAATGCACTTATTATACACTAACACTTCACTAAATTGTTTCCACATATTTATTTTATGGCAATAAAGTTAAAATTTCGTTTAAATAAGCTTTTTAATTTTTGCACAATTTTGTTTATATGCACAATAAACAGATTGACAGATATCAAGTGTTGCCATATCCAAACGAATGAGAACAAAAAAGAAAATATACCTCTAAAGAAAATTTTTGAAATTAATTTAGCATTTTAATAAAAGAAAGGTGTTTTAAGGCTTATAGCTATGTTTTATTGCCTCCAATAATTTTGCAAATGGGTCTAAATGCCGATTTGATATATTTTTTCTCCAAATATATTCTTATATCAAATTGGAAAAGTCTTCACTATTATTGTAATTGTCTTTTATGAAAAAACGTTTAATTACGCGCCATTGTGATTCTATGCGCTGGGTGTGAGTTCCGTCCTCTGCGACAAATGGATTATCCGGGTCGCTATGATTCACGCGTCGGTGCTCATACCCGTAATTGGATAGGCAGTCGTATGCCTTCCAACAGTCAGTACAAATTATGGAACCCTGTTATATATGCCGCTGTATTAAGGGTATGAGCACCTCAGCAGATCTCACATTTTCTGGACACACCTCCAGACGAAGATCATCACACCCATCCTCTATCATCCCTAGGACCCAATGACCATCCACTCTCCGCCCTAATGTAAATGAATATAAAATAATTACATATGATAACTAAATTCATAAATATATATAATAAATTTATTATTTATTACCTTTGTTGTATTTACGCTTCCCAAATTTGCTCTCATCTATTTGAACAATTTTACCAGGGCCGCCAATTTTACCCACCGCTACCTGATGGTCAACCTGGTATAATACTACTGCTTCGCGGCAGTAATTATACCAGTCACATATGGTAGCGCTAGATAAAATTGGCTCCCTGATAATACTGTTCTTTCGAACTTCCGCATGAGACCAATGGGATGCATACGCGTACATTAAATAAAAAACTTAAGGCAATGGTATTTTCACGTCTTCGAACCACGTACCATTAGATCTTGAATACGCTGATCGTGTGCGGCATCGGAAAACACCCACCGTGCTGTTTTCAGACATCCTAACTGCCATTGGGGACCGATGGATGCGGCATAATTTGCTTTTCGGGATAAGACCCTCCCCTTCCGCAAATGCTATGCACTTCTCGCGAGTATCGAAACTTTGTAAAATTTTCGAAAAATTCCACATATTCTTCAACTCGGAGACTCTAAGAACATTAGTTCTTTTCACACCACGGCTCGTAGACGCTTCGTTGAAATCTATTTAAAAGTCCTAAGTAATATTTTTAACAATTTAAAATTTATAATACCTTACCTGAAGAATTTGCACTCATTTTTTATAATTAACCACGATTTATTGAAATAAAGAAATATGACAAAATATGAACACTAACCGAATCGCTCATTTGCATATTTTAATTAGAATTGGCAAAAAAGAATATAATGACATAACAGAAAAAAAACGAAACGGTACTTATTTTAGTTGTAAAAAGATCCGTTATAAGAAATGGGTGTTTATGAAAGCAATATACCCCCTTTAACATAACATTTTTTTTTTTAGAATTTCTTTCTGCATTGGCGGCCTTCGGCCGCGCTTAAAAAAAATAACCCTGGCCGAGCCAACACCGGGAATTATCAAAGAGGTGGAATGACAAGTTCTTCCGCGTAGAACTACCTTTTGCATTGGCGGACTTCGGCCGCGCTTCAAACAAAATAACCCTGGCCGAGCCAACACCGGGAGTTATCAAAGAGGTGGAATGACAAGTTTTTCCGCGTAGAACTACCTTTTGCATTGGGGGCCTTCGGCAGCGCTTCAAAAAAAAATAACCCTGGCCGAGCCAATACCAGGGTGGACCTTAGCACTTTCGCCCATTACTTCTTTTTTACATTGCGGCCTTCGGCCGCGCTTTGTTTATCAATTGAAATGAAATGATTATGATTCATGTATTTAGGGTATAATCCCCTTTTTTATTAATTTTTATCCGTTTGTACAATATTTATATATGGCAACACTTCATATCTGTCAACCTGGTTATTGTGCATATAAACAAAATTGTTCAAAAATTAAAAAGCTTATTTAAAGCAAATTTTAACATTATTGGCATAAAATAAATATGTGGAAATAATTTAGTGAAGTGTTAGTGTTTAATAAGTGCATTATAGAAATAAAAACTTAACTAATAATCGAAAAATCGCCACATTAAATTTGTGAAATTTTCAACTTAAAATTCAAATATTTCGAAAACTATAAGTCTCCTGCGGCAACTATTCGGATTCGGTTAATTGGCTTTCCCACTTAGTTGGTTCAAAAGATATGTTATCAAAAATAATTTTTCGTTTAAATTTCCCCGGTTAATTCCACCAAATAATATTGTTGAAAAAAACTAATCTTCTAAACAACACTGTATAATTTTTTAATAATAAATTTGAAAAACAAATATTCAGAGGTAGTCAAAATTATTTACACATCGGACGTTTTTTTACAAGTTTCACACAAAAAGCTTTCGCTTGTTGTTGTTGTTGTCGCAGGGTAACAAAATGTTATGTTGTTGTAAACCTTGATCTATTCGTGAGCGAATGAAGTCAGTTTGGCTAGAATTGCTGGAAATATGGCGGAGATATAAGCAAATGAACTGAAGACTCGCAGTAGTCATTACACACATTTTTTTGCGTCAAAAGTATTTACACACGGCGATTTAGCCTTTATCCTTGGATTTGGTTTGAGCAAAAGTAGTAATTTGATTCTATTGCATTCTTAACAACCTAACTCAGCCTTAAAATATAAAAATTGGTAAATAAAATATCGAAAACAAAGGAATTATCCATTATAACTAGATTGGAGACTTATGTTGAAACATGAGTATATTTATACAGGGAGATACATCCTAATATTTTAATCAGCATATTAAAGATACATATTGTGAAATTTATATTTTCAAATTTCGAAAGCTCAGCCGATGGTACCTCTTCTTTCATAAAGTGGCCAAATAAAGGTTCTTGCCGTGGGCATCATAAATCATTATTGACTCATCCAAATCAACAAACCAAAAATATTTCTTGTTAATGAACGAAGGAAAAAAGAAAATATTAAAAAATGAATTTTTGATTGATTTTGAACAAAAAAAACTAACTTTTGTGGTCCATGTACTGACTCAAAAAAATAGTTGTAATAAAGATGTTTGCAAATGTTGCAACATAATCGCTTCATAACTTTTCAAGAAATTATGTCCACTGACTTCAAAATTTGAGTTTGAGATAAACCCGTTTAAAGTTTTACATTCATACTGGATTTTCCTTATATCTTTTAAAATTTTATTGTATCTATTTCATAATTTTGGATAATATTTTAATATTGTACTATTTAATAAGACAAAAAAATTTCAAATTTTGAATTCTTAATCCCTTAATTCATCAGGTGGTCTAAATAAGAGTGATTCCTGTAATTGAACAAACTGTTCAATTAAGTTAGTATCTGTTAATTGATTCCCCGGTTAATTGAACGAAAATTTTGATGTGGATTTAAGCGAAAAGTACTGTATACATAAATATTAATAGTCATGATATTTCACCAGAATTTGGAGAATATTTACATCACTTATTTAAAACTGCTGAAAATTAGATAGTTTTCTATTTTATTATCATAAGTATTTAAATTAATGATAGAGATGATAGCTCATCAGTTCGAAGATAGTCGCAGTACTCAAACTTTTCGAAATTATTTATTATCACGGATGAAATAATATTTTCTATTTGGCCATTAATTTCATATTCTCAGTATGGACTTTATGAATGGAAATCGACTGTAACTAATTTACTTGAATTTGTAAACCATATATCAGCGAGTTTTAGAGAAAATAAGCATACTGATGGTATATACAGAGAAATGCTTTTGTAAAGCATTTTACAAAACAGACCATTCAATTTATTTGAAAAAACTGGATCCTATTGGTGTTCAACCTTTTCTTCAATAGATATATTCTTACCTTAGCAATAGAATACAACAAGTGATATTTAAAAGTACTTTTTCAGATTCAATTAATATCAGGCGATCCACAATGTAGTTCTGTTCTTGTTATTCATTAATGATATGTACTATATATCTTCAGTAATTAAATACTCAAAATTTTTCTTAGTTGACGACGATGTAAAACTTTTTAAGTCATTCACTTCAATTAATGATAAATGCCAGTAGCAAATAGACTTAACAATTTAGTTACGTGGTGTGATAATAATGGCATCGAATCTTAAAAAATTTAAAACAAAATGCTTTTCACATAGATCCGTCTACCCTTCTTCCATATATATGTAGATGTTAAGTACAAGTATTTAGCTTTGTTGATTTGGGAGTTACTATTCACTAACTGTCCTATAAATATCATGAGATTAGCAGATTTTTTATATGTGGCACATTTCTCGGGTGAACTTATGTTTTTTAATAAAAAACTATTATTTGTTGATATCCCAAAAATTACTTGGTAGAATTACATATTCTTGAATACTGTTCCATCCACAAATTTAAAGAGAAGCGGATTGTGAAACCTTGAGAAAATTAATTATTTTTAAATATGTGTTAAATACTCTCTAAATACCTCTAAAAACTTCATCCTCACATACACCTATACAAACACATTCAAATGCAGATTGTAATTGTATGTTCGTCCTTGCATACCGCCCTCATTAAAAGCTACTAAAATCCTCTAACTAGTGGTTACAACAAAAACTGTGCACACACACACCGCCGAAAACTGGCTCAAAGTCATTTGTGATAATTTTTGGCCAATAAAAAATTACTTTACTCAACAGTAATAAAACCACAACAAATAACTCAACAAAATCTTGCTGCCCCAACATTTAGGGCGTATGTGTCCACCGCCACCATTAAGTAATAATGTCAACAAATTAAGCGACACTTCATTCTTCTTGATTTAGTGGACAGAACTTTGCCATTTCGCTGGCCGCCACACTTGCCCCTGTCCGCCAGCATCAGTGGCAGTGGGGCAAGCATACAGTTACTAAATGTACCACAAAGTAGCAAAATTTCTACCACATTTGCCACTGTAATGAATGGCATGAGTGCCGCAGCAAAGCAAAGTAGAGAGCACACAACAAAAGAGACTGGACATATGAAAGGGCCTGCGTTCCTTCCGAAGGAGCGCAGCGGAGGCAGTTCTAAGTATTTGGTCAGTTTGTATATTACGACTACTTTGTTGGTGATTTATTGACCCGTGGCACACACAAACGCATATGTATACTCGTATATGTATATATACATATGTGTAAATACAATCAAAGAAAGGAGCTGAGAGCTCCGAGGCGAGTGCAGCGAATTTCACTTACTATTTAACTTGAGTATATTACTAAATTTGCACTTTGTTGATATGAAATCTAAAAATTTATCAAAATATGCCTTCTGCAACGCTCCGCCTCGTCTTGTTAGACATTGAACTTAAATGGAATGCTAAATAATTTCCGACCGACAAATGAATTAATTAATGCACTGCACTTTATGACGCTGCCACTGCAGAACTTTTCGTCGAAAGTTTTCAACACTCCTGCAGTTTTTTTTTGTTATTTATTTTTGTTTTGCTCCGTTTTCGCTTACTAGCCGGCAGCTTGTTCACACTCATGTTTAAACACCCAAAAGTATGCAAACATGCTTTGAAAGTCCTAAGCCAGTCACTGACACTGTGTAAATGGACCTAACCGAGTTGGCTGCAGTTCAGGCGGCGCTATTGTTTACACTTCTGCTGCTGCCGGCTTTTGTTCGCTAGACATTTGCCTGCAAGTAATGCAATCATCAAAAGTGTTGCATACATTACGGGTGCACGCCGTACACAGCCTCGGTGGCTCGGTGAGAGTTGTAGACGTTCTCATACTGCTGCCTTATTTTTCTGGGAGTACAAGTTTTTATTTACATATTGCATTTGGTGTATGTTATTGCTTGGGGGTCTAAAGAAATTTAAGTTCCCTGGCAATGACATCTGCTTTTGTGTGATAAGAGACAATAAAAATGTATGTGGAATTTAAAAATGATAGTGCTGATAGTTCCATTATGTTATTTAATGTAAAATTCTTTAAATTTTAATTTGTCATTGCTTGCACATCTCTGGTTTAAACTGAAAAACTAATTCTCTAATATTAGATACAAATAGATTTTTCTCTTCCACATGTAATTTGAGACCTTGTACGTATTGAACTCTGGTTTAAACTGAACTAATTTTCCTACACAGGAATGGATCTAAACTATGTGCGGTGATATTTTCTCCATATGTATTTTGAGTCACTCTCTTCTTCTTCTTCTTGACTGGCGTAAAACCCGCTTACGCGGTTATAGCCGAGTCCACAACAGCACGCCATGCAACTCCAACTCCTTTTGGCAGTTTGGCGCCAATTGGTAATACCAAGTGAAGACAGGTCCTTCTCCACCTGGTCCTTTCATCGGAGTGGAGGTCTCCCTCTTCCTCGGCTTCCACCAGCGGGTACTGCATCAAAAACTTTCAGAGCTGGGCACTTTCGTCCATTCGAACAACATGACCCAGCCAGCGTAGCCGCTGTCTTTTTATTGGCTGGACTATGTCTATGTCGTAGAACAACACATACAGCTCATCATTCCATCTTCTACGGTATTCGCCATTGCCAATGTTTAAGGGTCCAGAAATCTTCCGCAAAACCTTTCTCTCGAAAACTCCTAGTGCCGTCACATCGGATGTTGACGCCGTCCACGCTTCTGCACCATAAAGTAGGACGGGAATGACGAGGGACTTGTAGAGTTTGGTTTTTGTTCCCAGGTGGACGAAATTATCTACAACTTCAAAGTTATGACTGTCAACAGTGACGTGGGAGCCAAGACGCGAATGCGCTGACTGTTTGTTTGATGACAGGAGATATTTCGTCTTGTCCTTATTCACCACCAGACCCTTTCGTTTCGCTTCCTTATCCAGGCGGGACAAATCAGAACAAACGGCGCGGATGTTATTTCCAATGATATCGATATCATCGGAGCAGCTGTACACTCTTGTAGAAGATTGTACCTTCTCTATTTAGCTCTGCGGCTCGTATTATTTTTTCCAGCATCAGGTTAAAGAAGTCACACGATAGCGAGTCTGAAGCCTCGTCTGGTATCGAACGGCTTGGAGAGGTCCTTCCCGATCCAGACGGAGCTTTTGATGTTGCTCAACGTCAGTTTACATAGCCGTATTAGTTTTGCAGGGATACCAAATTCATACATCGTGGCATAAAGGCAGCTCCTTTTCGTTGTCTGAAGCCTCGTCTGGTATCGAACGGCTCGGAGAGGTCCTTCCCAATCCAGACGGAGCTTTTGGTGTTGCTCAACGTTAGTTTACATAGCAGTATTAGTTTTGCATGGATACCAAATTCATACATTGTGGCATAAAGGCAGCTCCTTTTCGTGCTATCGAAGGCAGCTTTAAAATCGATGAAAAGATGGTGAGTATCGATTTTTCGCTCTCGGGTCTTTTCCAAGATTTGGCGCATGGTGAATATCTGGTCCATTGTCGATTTTCCAGGTCTAAAGCCACACTGATAAGGTCCAGTTCGTTGACGGTGGACTTTAGTCTTTCACACAATACGCTCGACAAAACCTTATATGCGATATTGAGGACACTTATCCCATGGTAATTTGCGCAGATTGTGTGATCTCCCTTTTTATGGATTGGGCAAAGCACACTGAGACTCCAGAGATAGTAAATACACTAGTCAAAACTTAGTACTTTCAGACAATGAAATGTGTTTTTGTCTGGAATGTTATTGTTTTTTCTAAGGCATTAAATAAGCAAAAATAAATATATAAACGAATATATTCCATCAATTTTGTGCTCTAAAACATTTGTTTTTATTAGACATATGAAATTCAAATTTCGAAATATATCTTCGTTGACATTTCATAAAAATTGGCTCACCTATACCTGACCTCTGAGATTTACCCCCATATTGCGAGTGTCAACTGGTTGTAGATAATCGACTACTGAGCGATTATCGACTAATGAGCTATTATCGACTACCGGTCGCTCATTTGTCGATAGATATTTTTCAGTCGGTATACATTTTTTTAATTTTATCGATCAAGTTACACAATAGCAAATGAAAATATATTCGACTCAATCGACTAGAGTATATTTTACTGCCAGTCGACTCTCGCAATAGGAGGTTTACTTATTCGATTTTTATAAACTTATTCTACTTAAAACTATGTATACTCCAAAAATATATCGCAAATAACGATTTCGAACAATATTTTTCCATAATTAAGCGATCAATACTTTGATGATAAACATGCAAGGAATGTTCATCAAATGTTGAGTCGCAATTGGAAACAATTGAAACTCAATCTTAAATAAACCTCAGTTTATGAGAGGGTTCTACCAATGTATGAAACAGGGTAATTGAATTATGTACTTCGAGTCAAGTCAACCTAAGAATAAAGCGTAAACTTCAAAGAATTCTGAAAGTGGGGAGTACTCACCCGTCTTATATATGAATGAATTAAACTATGCGCCTCGATGTAGGCAATACTAATTCTTTGTATATTTTTTTACACAACATTGAACAGCGCTGGAATTCAGAATGAACGTTAGAACTATTTTAGAATAAATTTAAAGTTTTTCTTTAGAACGCCAATAAGTCAAAAATATTTAAAATGTAATGAATATCACATTCAATTTCTTGTAATTTTTAAGCCATGTCTCTTCGGTAATTTATAGAATTGTAAAATTTGTTTGCTAAATAATTTAGGAGGAAAATATAAGAAACTAGCGGACCCGACAGACTGTATCCCGCAAGATAATTCAAGATATTAAACAAAGTATACAATGAAATACACATAATAAAATAATTGGAATTATAAAACATTACCCAATCAAAAACAAATTTATTTACCCTTAGACGGTTTCTATACAGTAACAACGGCGTCATAAATTTTTTCCAAATATAAATTATCGAAAAAATTTATAAACTTAATATTAATCAAATGCACTATTTAAATAGGATCGAATGGTGACAACAAATCATTCTCGAATCCACCGAAGTCACACAAAACATTTCAAAAATCGGTCCCGCCGTTTATGAGGACATACATGCACACGTACAGAGGAATTCTATATATAAAGATGATATAGCTTTTTTCTTTTATTTTTAACTAAAAAATTAAATAATATTACTTTCGTACAGTGCCCGCGGTTATCCTGAACCTATAGTGACATGGCGACGAGAAGACGGCAACGAAATTGTGCTCAAAGACAATATCGGCACAAAGACAATGGGTGAGCAAATATTAACTGCAATTGCCTCAAATTTTATGAAGAAGTATCTAACAGTTTCTACTTCTTAACTATACCTATTTCTTCTCTCTCTTCCACACAGTGTCTTCATTTCGTGGCGAAGTTTTAAAGCTGACGAAAATCTCACGCAACGAAATGGGCTCATACCTCTGCATTGCATCAAACGGTGTGCCGCCGTCGGTCTCAAAACGCATCTCGCTCAACATACATTGTAAGTACATAATGACCAGCATACATGGTTGTATTTAAAAATTGTGTTACAGCTTATACATACATACATACATATATACACCGCAAATTTGCATAAAAAGGTGCCTGTGAGTGTTTGTTGGTGTGTGTGTGCCACAACAGTTTGCCTAAAATAAAAGAGCACATTGTCGGTTGTCAGCGCAGCTGCTCATTAATTACCGCAGTCTCATGTTGCAGCAGCTTCTTAACCACCGGCTCCCAGTGCTCATTGACTTCAAAAAGGTATTCTGTGGGCTAGTTTACCGCACAAACCACCCATCATTGTGCCGAGCTCTTTGTTTTGTGTTTTTTTGCTCTTCGGCAACTTATCACCACCGAGCACAAGTGGCTCTTTTTGGCAAGTTGCCTTTTGGTGGCAGTCAAAAGTGTGAATACAAAGGTCTACCTGCAGCTTAACAGACTATGCCCGACGACCAACTGACCAGCACAATCTCCATTATGGCGCACGCGAGAAGCGCCTGTGGCTTTAGCCTGTTTTCTCGCCAATTTCGTTCGTTTCACTTCGGCAACCACTATTTTGTCTCTATGTATTCGGACTCTTTGGCATTCCTTGAAACCTATTATCCCGTATTTAGACGTCACTACAAACTTCACATTGTCAAATAGAGGGGTTGCGCTTTTTATAAAACCAACAAACTCTTTCACCCGTTATTCGTGTAACCTCGTTCTTCCTGGCCACCTTTTCTCCATTCTTTCTTATTTCTTTTTTGTTAGTCCATTTTCTGTTGGCCATTGGCTTAAGTTTTTTGTCAAAATGTCGCCAGCACGTGCTCTATTCAGTGCGCTCAACTGCATCCACCAACAGTTCACTCAATCAAGTGGCATGCACCGGCAGCACAATTTCCTCGTCATCTTATGTGGCTGCACAAACATTTCTCAGTTTGCGACACAACACGAATCACTGCAGCTATAAAGCTGGCATGTGGCGCAAATGTGACTAAACGACGTGCTTCACTTAACTGGGGATCCACTTTTTGTTTCTTCGTGTGGAGTATATGTGCTCTTCATTTGTTCGAATTCATAAAGTTTAGTTTTTTTCATAGTTTTGCGCATCTCAGTTACCTGTCGAAATAGACAAATTAACACACATGAAAGATTTCAGAATATATTAAAATTTTTCGTAATACGTTTCATTTGAAATACATAAGTGTTATTTGTAAAGCGATTCCGCCAATATTTATAAAGTTAGCACAGGAATCAACTTATCTTTATATGGGGGCTGGATAATAGAAATATAATAGTGTTTTACATAAACTGAAATGATCAAATTCTGGCAGATAATGTCAAGATTTCCCTTTGAGGACCTTCAATTCCTCAGTGCTCATATTATTTATATTAAGTTAAGTTAAGCAAGTTATTCTGCTAAACTTTACCTTCCGGGAAAGATCTTTCGATGTACCTATTTATAAGATACCCATTAAATCGGAGTCCTCTCTATATTTAGATTGAAGCAGCGTACTTAAGGAAGTTACTCTTATTGTTCATCTAGTTTAGCATGAATAGTTTCTGAGAAAACAACAAAGCGTCTTCTAGATCATTTCGTATATGTTTCCTAAATGGATACATACAAATCTCGTTTTATTTGAAAATATGTTTGTTTTAAATGGAATTAAGAGGAGCACTTTGTTACTGAGCGTTATAAGGTCTTCTGGTATACAAAAGCGTAGCAGGAAACGTATTAGCTGCATCGGCAGCGGCAATAAATAGCTTTTTTAGCTGTGGGCCCCAAATATTCAGGGAATTGTTCCGGAAGGAGTTAAAGAGCCAAACAAAATGCATTAGAAGGTTACAAGAAGCTTGGAAGTGGGGCTTTATACAAGCCCACTGTACGCTCAGGAAGCATCTATACATGGGCATAGTCTCATCAGAAACATGCCGTTTTAGTAACATGGAGGCTGAAACTTCCAAACAACTGCAATGTGTAGCACCTTACAGGAGTAGGAGCAGAATATTGGGACTTCGAAATCCAATTGAGATGCGCATTGACTCTCTTACTCATAGTATCATTCTGAAATTCATCAGAGTTGGGGACACAATAATCCATAGGTTCATAATCTCATCGATTGTATCCGCAATTGCAACCATATTTAAAAAATAGTTTTCGCGAAGCTTTGGAATTGATTTTATTCATTTGGCTTCTTTCGATCATCATCAAACTTTTTTCTTCGAATCATTTCGACTTCAGATCATGTCTGTTAATTTCACTCATACATTTTGAAAATCCATTTTATTTATTTCATTCCTATTTTTTACATATAATTCAATATACACTACAATCGTTGGTCAACACGAATCATTTGCCTTTTCCGTAGCGAAGTCACACCAGTTGTACCTCCCACCCAAGTACAAATAGGTCCCTATGCACTTGGTCCTTCCATTGGATGCGTGGGCGCCCTTGATTCCGATGTCCACCCATGAGTCTCGAATCGAAAGAGCTTTTAAATTAAGCGTCCTCTTCCAGGTGTACGACATGATCCAACCAGCGTATTCGTTGGATCTTTATTTCATAACTATATCCACGTCGCCGTTGAGCTCAACAGTGCATGGTCCCATCTTCATCGGTAGTCCTTGCAGAGCACAGTTCTCTCGAATACTAATAATTTTGGTTTACGTGTAGAAATAAAACGTTAACACTCTGTTTTCGAAAAGTATAGTAATTTTCACTTTTTTCCACTTCTTGGACTTACTAACACAATTTTTCGGTAACAGTAACACACCAACAAAGTAGCGCTGATAAAAATAATGTAAAATACTATAGAAACCGTTACACTTTTCATTGCGCTTTCGCCCTAGCTGCAAAAGACTTTCCCTTGCACCAGTACGACGCTGCCAAGATTTGCATGCAAATAAGACTGATTAATTGCCGCATGCAAGAACGTAATGCATTTCCGGCTGCCATGTATGCCCGTACAATGCATAAGTGCATGTGAGCTTCCCACATACATATATAAACATAACATGTACTCGTATGTAAACCAGTTGTGTGCAACCTACAAGTGGAAATATAAATTAAGAAATATGTAAATATTTTTTTCTCAATTTAAATATACACACTTGCAACCGGCCAGCTGGCAGGCTGTGTTGCCACATTTTGTGGCATTGTTATTTTATTACGAAAAAAACCCACCAGAGCGCAGGTGTGTAAGACACATTTCCGTCTAGGCATTTTGCGAAGGAAATAATTAAGAGAATTTTCTTGCAAAACCACAATGCTACATGCAATTTGTCGCATTAAATTTGTTTCGAAAAGCTGCTTCTTCTTCTACACGCTGTGCTAAAAGTAAGCTGCCCTACAATGATAAATGCCAACGCAAAGCTTTGGCTTAGACATCCGATTTACTAGCACAGACATTGGCTTTGCAGGATGTCTAAACGTAAATAACAACAACACTATACATACACACACTTAAGGATGTATATGAGTTGTAAGTGCATTTGTAAACGCTCACTGTGAGCGAATGTCACGCAAATCATGAAAAATCACGTAGCAAGTGGAAGTAAAAATACATTTCACATTCATTATGTCGGTTACTATTTGACATTACTTCAATGTGCAAAAACCTAAACACACATACAATCATAAATACAGTTATCATACGTATCTTTGTATTGGGAACTAACAGCATTAGAAACTGGAATAGCAGCAATTTTATTCTAAGCACCGCTAGATGAAATAATAGTCGTCAAGATTTTTAGAATTACAACTTCTGCTCTAGAATAGTGTTTCGTTAATTTAACCATATTAAGAAATATAATAAAATAAATATCCCAAGTTGGAAATAATCAGACCGCCACTTTGAGCCGCATTTTTTATTCAATGGAAGTGGAAAATGGTATCAGCTGTGTTGTATAATGTGTTATTTAATAAGTCATAAGCGATACCAAACGAGGCATCAGACAGGGAGATTAAGCGATACCAAACGAGGCTTCCGACATGGAGACTCACTATCGTGCGACTTCTTCAATCTATTGCTGGAAAAAATAATCCGAGCAGCAGAGCTAAATAGAGAAGGTACAATTTTCTATAAGAGTGTACAGCTGCTGGCGTACGCCAGACTTGATAAGGAAGCGAAGCGTATGGGTCTGGTGGTGAATAAGGACAAGACGAAATATCTCCTGTCATTAAACAAACAGTCAGCGCACTCGCGTCTTGGATCCCACGTCACTGTTGACAGTCATAACTTTGAAGTTGTAGATAATTTCGTTTATCTGGGAACCAGCATTAACAACACCAACAATGTCAGCCTCGAAATCTAACGCAGAATCACTCTTGCCAACAGGTGCTATTTGAAAAAAAATTCCTCTCTCCACGAACCAAAATCAAACTCTACAAGTCGCTTATCATTCCCATCCTGTTGTATGGTGCAGAATCTTGGACGATGTCAACATCAGATTAGACGACTCTTGGGGTTTTTGAGAGAAAGGTTCTGCGCAAGATTTATGGTCCGATGAGCTGTACGACGACATTGACATAGTTCAGCGAATAAAAAACAGCGGCTACGCAAGCTAGGTCCTGTTCATGTATAAATGGATGAAAACACTCCAGCTTTGAAAGGTTCGATGCAGTACCCGCTGGAGGAAGCCACGGAAGAGGACGACCTCCACTCCGATGGAAAGACCAAGTGGAAAGTGACCTGGATTCACTTGGTGTTTCCAGTTGGCGCCAAAAAGCAAAAAGGAGAAACGAGTGGCGCGCTCTGGTGGATTGGGCTATAATGACCTAAAGCGGTTCCTACGCCAAATATATATATTTATATATAAGTCCTAAGTGGAGTTAGGATATACTACGTCTCAAGGTGCTGGAACATCAAAAAGTCGGTATTCTTGGTGGAGTTATAAATTTATATTTTTAAATGTTCCAATGTACCTCTTCGGCTTAGAGTGTGGGGATTGATAGGGTTCGTTAAGATTTTGAAATAAATAAAATTTCTAGTTAAATAGTCGACGAGTTATATTCACCATAAAACTGATGCTAGCACTAACTGAACGAGATGTGTTCAAAAAATAAAGGGAATTTTCGATTTTTGGAAAAAATTGTATTCAATATATTGTAGCCTTTAAAGTAGTCCCTATTTGATGTTATATACTAATTCCAGTGCTTCGTACAATTATCGAAACAACTCTCAAACTCGATTATTCGGATATAGCCCTTGGTACTTTCAGAGATTTCTCGTTTGCTTGTGAAACGACGGCCCTTTAAAGTTCTCTTTATTATTGGAAATAACACGGAATGATGTCTAGCGAATATGGATACTGGCGTCTAGTTATTACAGTATTGTTTTTAGCCAAGAATTCACGAACTAACAACGAATTGTGAGCTTTCAAAAAACGAAAATCGCCAAGCTCATAAACACATATCTAACTTAGCGGCTGCCAGTGTTGAACCGTGATAAACGGTCCTTCTTACACTGTTACTTAGGACCCACTAATAATAATAATTCTCGAGACAGTGTTACGTAAAACTTATAGATTCTGACTCTCTGAGAGATTGGTGGCTGAAAAATTTGTCAAATGTTCAGAAGAGTTTCCTGTGCGTTATTTAGTGACGAAAAGTCTGTCGGAATGTACGAAATATTCTCGTGGACAATGTCCATCTAGCAATTATAGAACAGTATAATGACGCAACGCGCAAAATGTGGCGATGAAATATGCCAAACCACTCACAAATACATATAAAGAAGTATTTTTCTTTGCACTCACAAAGTTTTCCGACGCATGTGAATAAGTACACATATGTATGTGTGTAAGCTACATACCACTCACTATCCTGATTAATGTTGCAACACTCCAACCTGCAATGAGCTACACTCAGTAAACACTTCGCCATTCACACGCGCACTCATACCGCTATAGACTGGACATAATGCTCTGTGTTGGCTAGCATTCAACATTGTCAACGTTTGCCATTGCAGTAATCACTGGTCCAGTCTGTGCCTAATACATATCTAAATGCCTTCCATGCCTCACATCATCTCCATCAACGGCACAAGCGACGCAGCGGCATCATCAATGTCCCGCATCCATCAGCAAACTCACTCACACACATACACCAATCCGAGTACATGCAGACTGTGGGTTTTGTTGCAGTTTAATTTTTGCGCACACCGCTCACGTTCGTCCCAACTCCACTCCGCTCGCACTCTTCACACTCTGCGTGTCATCAAGGTTATACTTGTATGCACATACTTAACGCGACTTTTATTTGTAATCAACTTAGCCAGCAGGTAGGCACGACCATCGCCTTAATGTGCATGCTTCTGTGTGTGTGCCCTGTAGTTAGGGCTCACCGCCACCGGCTGACCTAGCGCTCCCACCTCACCTCGAGGCATATTTCAATACGCTCTTGTTGGTCAACTGCAAATGTTGAATTTCGCATTTTCGCAGCATTACTTTTAGTGACCATGAAAATGTGTCAGTCTGCGGCATAGAATTTGTGGCTCTTTTAAATTTCTCCAAATTTTGCTTGTTCTTTCACTAACATAGGCGCATATGTTTCTATTTCCAAGTTTTGCATTGAATTCAACAACGAATGACGGTGTTACCGCAAAGCTTTTTCGGTTGGCCGGCGGACACATTTGAAATTATCACTATATTTTGAAAAGAATTCACAGAGAAGTGCTTCTTACATCCATTGACTACACAGCAATCACACAATTTTGATGGTCTATGGTTTTGAAATTATAGTATACGAGGTTATAGTATATTCGGAATAAAACTGTGAGACTCTAGCACATTCCCTTTCATTATCACTTCCAAACTCATACAATATTTTCATTATATTCTCGAACCTAATAATAATATAAAAATCTCCTATCTTCTTAAAAAACATTCTATCGTATAATGAAACATCTCAACGGTTAAAATTACACTTAAAGAACTTACCTTTATGACTCGTCAATTCTAAGGATAAACAATTTACAACCCTTGAGTCGTTTGGACGAGCTTCCAGCTACTCCAGCTATTATTGGTTGGCTACTTGTTATTATTCAACAAATGGAGAAGCCTACTAGTTTTATATATCATCTTTAAATTGTTGTCTAGAAAATTCTCCAATTTTTTTATTATACAATACAGTTTTCATCGGTTCACTGATTATAAGACCAGTACATGCCATTTTTCTCGTTCTCTTAAAGTGAGGATTTAAAAGTAATCAGGAAGTCCGATTCGAAAAACATCGTACTGAGGAAATTAGTCGAAGGCCAATTCATGCATTATGCAACTGTGCTTTCTTTTTACTCGAATGGGACTCCAAATTCCACGATTGCGTTCTTCAATCTTTACTGAATTCTTATCGTCACCCAATTTTCTATCATAAACTATATATCCAATATTTAGAGTATTATCTATCTCGATCAACGTCATCCTTTAGGCATCCAAAATATTTTTTTGGAACCTAATGAAATATATAATATAAAGCGCTACAGAGCTCGTATCTGGCAATACTATACATCTTTGAAAAGTCTTGACATAACCTACAAAACGACGCTAAGCATAATTAGTTTGGATGCGTTCAACAGTCATAGACGTGTAAACCTGGAGTTCACTAACGCCGAAATTAGCGATATTTTTAAGTTTTCCTTCGTTAAAGGCAAATCCGCTAGAGAAACGTTCCGTGAGATTAATGGTGTTTTGGGGGATGGTACTCTATCACTTCGAACAGCGGAGGAATGGTTTCGACGATTCAGAGTGGATGAAAACGACACCATGGATAAGCCAACCGACGGAAGACCTGTGATGACGTATACTGATCAAATCATGGAAAACATCGAGTTAGACCGGCATATGGCAACTCGTGACATCGCCCAGGATATGAGAGTTAGTCACCAAACCATTTTAAACCATCTGAAGAAGGCTGGATACACAAAAACCTTGATGTTTGGGTGCCGCTTGATTTGACGCAAAAAAATCTTCTGGACCAAATCAACGCCTGAAAGTGAACGAACTCGACCTATTTTTGAAGCGGATGGTAACTGGCGACGAAAAATGGATCACATACGACAATATCAAGCGAAAACGGTCGTGGTCGAAGGCCGGTGAATCGTACCAAACAGTGGCCAAGCCGAGAGTTTACCAGGTATTGTAAAGTCAACAAAATAGTTGGAATTTATGTTCAACATATGGAGCACATTATCGAAGTTAGATATTGTAAATCTGCCGGTCTCGTACTTTAACGCATTTCTACGTTGTTGC
This sequence comes from Zeugodacus cucurbitae, assembly GCF_028554725.1. Classification (NCBI taxonomy): domain Eukaryota; kingdom Metazoa; phylum Arthropoda; class Insecta; order Diptera; family Tephritidae; genus Zeugodacus; species Zeugodacus cucurbitae. The sequence goes on from NC_071670.1 coordinate 33,215,032, forward strand.
AAACCGGTTTTAGGGCCCCGGTAATGACAAGCATGGAGAATACCATAACGAAACGATATCCTATTGGCAGTCCGTCGATTGATGATGTGTGAAATCACCTACTACTTGTCCCCAAAAAATGCGTATCCTCCATAAAATATTGGGATAGGATGGTGTTGCATTTGCTCACTTCGGGAAGCAAGAGCATTGGACGTGGTTTAGGAGCAATTGCGTCGAAAATGTTGACTTCACAGACATTTGAGACCAATTAGAAGGTAATCGCGGACCCATTTTGTGAAAGCTCGAAAACCGTATAATTCCTATTAGTTGGAGCAATACTGAGTCAACGAGTCATCGAGTTAAAAGGAAATTATGTTGATACTTTTTTTCCAAAAATCTCGTGTTTCTTTAATAAACTAAATATTTATAGGCCGCCCACGCAGTTGTGTTACATATTTGAAAGAAGAATTTTATTTCTATGTATGGCATCTTCTTCCTTCGGCACATTTAAAAAATCATAAATGTATTTAATTTTTGGTTTATTTTACTTGTTAAATGACGCCTGCCAGGTGAGACTCACCCTGTATTTGGTGTCAAGTTAACCACAAATATTTTTGCTTTCACGCCTACTAAACTTTTGGCATATTTCGACTATTTCTTCTAAATGCATGTGTTAATTTGATTTAAAATTTTTACACTTTTGAAATAAGAGCAGACTTCTTTACACAAAGGTTGCTAAGCAGAAAGTTACACATACACAATATGCAACAATGTTGCCTGCAATCATCGGACAATAATAGTTGTTGCTTTGTTTGTTGCCAACAATAAACACATGCAAATTCATATGAATTGGTGTGTGTCAACTTATTTGTAATATTCTCAAAACTACCGAAGCAAATCCAATTTTAAATTTAAAATAGCTTTTGAGAATTGCTGCCTTTGGAATTTCAATTAAATCGACTTCAATAGATTATCACCTAATAGCATATACACACACACACATAAAGATGTATATGTTTTGATGTTGTTGTTGTTGCATGTATTATCTGTACACCTTTGGAGACACGTTTCGCCAGCTGCAATATCGTCAACTGCCACTTTTCAGCCGCAAGTGGCACGCATTCTTGTGCGAAAATCAATTAAAATCTCAAAATCTGCAAATCAATGTGAAAATGCACACACACACACCGACGCAAATACACGAACAAAGCTTGTCCAAAAATTGAGACATCTACACAAAAGCTCAGCACTAATAGCTGAAGTGCACATGCATACTTGTACACACGAGTACACAGAGGTTTGCATTAATTGTGTATACTCATGTTGCAAGCAACATATGCACATTTGTGTGTATGTGTGTTGGTCTGCAATCAACTGTCATTTTGACTTAGCCCTGGTGAACGTGGCTGACCACAATTTTCAAAGTTTTTATCTCGACTCCTACTCTACTCATTCGTGCTCTTGGTGTTGTTTCGTTGTTTTGTTGGTTTTTTGAACTGAAAATGTTTTGTACTCACGCAACATGTTGCCTAAAGTATAATAGTTTCATCTAGCTGTTCTTAGTTAGATCATATTTATTTTCAATATTATAGTAGATGATATGATGATATTTAGAATGATTGGGCAACATTCACCTGCTCGTACGACGAACTGTCACAAAAATTCTCTGCTGAAATTTGGTTGGCTCTTCGAAATTCGTCAAAGAATTCGTCACAAGGGTTTATACGACCCAGAATCGAATATGTGTTTTCGAAAAAAGTTCTTAGCGATTCACAGGATGTACTTTGAGGGAATAAAAACAAATTTCATTTCTATTCTGAAGTCTTACCTAAAGTCGAATTTATATGTGACAAAAGTAGGAAATTGAGAATTGGAAAAAACATGATTGATAGCTCTTTTAGTCTGTTAAATGATATTATATATAAATTTTCCAAATAATAATATTTTTATTATATTTAGGTAATCTTAAATCTCAAAGTTCTTCATATAGTATACTTATAGTAGTGATGAGCGATATTTCACTACCAGCGATTATTTCACAGTGATTGAAAAATCGTATATAGCAACTGCGATCCTTTTCTGTAAATAGCAGTTAATTTTATGAATCGCGATCGCCGTAGCAGTTCGATTCTTTGAGTTCGATCACACCAGTTCGGTGTTGTGAGCTCCATTACCATAGCAATAGCAATTCTAATTAGATCGCAGCAGCAATAGCGGTTCGCCGAGTTGTGATCGCAATAGCAATATAAAATTACAGTGATTTCAAAATAGCAATATCGTCCATCACTGATGGAACCATACTAAAGAAAACGCTCTACAGACTACTAACAATAGGTTCTGAAGAAACCAAATTTTTAGCATTTTGTAAAATTAATATATGAAATTGGGAATAAAATGATTATTCTCGAAGTTTTTCGATGTTAGTTGAGAAAATAATTATTTTATTTCCCATTCCAAAGACGTGTTTGAACAAAAACGCGAGATATGGTGTCTTAAAAAATATATGTAGTTTTAAGATAAACGCGTTTAAAGTTTTATATTCAAACTGACGTGGACTGATTCGGAACTTCTAAAGGGTCTATTTCTTAGAATTGTACTCGGGTCGATTTGATATTTTTGGAAAATATTTTAAACATATTTTACTATTTATTAATATATTTTTTTTTCAAATTTTGAAGTTTTGAGACCTCTTAGGTGGGACCCTTGACATCCACGGCTTGTTTTAATAAGAAATGTGTTCTGATTTAGGAACAATTTTGGTGTATTTTACATTTATTCAACATAAAAAATTTGAAAGCTGATTTTTTATTTCAACAAAGAAAACTCAAGTATATAGACACTTTCTAAGAAATTACTTTTATGCAAAAACTGCGAGTTGTCTTACAAAGTGCTTGACGCAACAAAATCCATCAATTGATATATGTGAATAGGAGAGAGACTTAAAAGCTACACATGCCCATGTATGAATATTTGAAGTGATAAGCCTTCTATGTTGTCTGAATAGTCTTTGTAGCTTCTTCTGCTGCAAAGCGTATGCAACTCTCAACGCTATTTGATTGCTATTGCTTAGTGAGGTGCCCACACCAGCACACCACTTTACTCACCACCCATTACTGGGAAACAAATCCAGAAACAAACCAGTGTACAAACACATATACATTTCCGATGTATATACATAGGTGAATGCATCGGCACATATGCCACGCCATGGCCATTCTTCATTGGAATAATAACAAAATGTCACTCGCTTCGGTTGCTCTGTGGTTTCTGCTTCACTTCAACATTTTACAACAAAATATTTTCCAAATTGCATTGACTTCAATACCTTTTGAACTGAACTCGAACTCGAGCTCAAATTGATGAACTGATTTTTAATGTTTTTCTTGCTTATTGTTGTTGTTGTTTGTTCTTGATTTCACCATTTGTACGAGCATATCAATATACTAGTATATCAGACCGTTTGCTGATTTGCCCTTTCAACGCAGCTTTGTTGTTGTTGCAATTGCTAAAATGTCCAACAAAACCACACAATTCGGTAGTGCGGCAGTTGCAGAGCGCCGCAATCGATTTGGATACAAAAAGTGCTGGCAGCACTATCACTACACCGACTATTTGCATATGAGTTAGCTAGGAACTTTAAATGTTGTCTCTGGTCACTTCGTGATTTGCCTAGAAGCACGTAAAGTTTTCCTAATCAAGAGGTGTTGCATGTTTCACCAATGTGAATGTTGATTTACTTCGATGCATGCTTCATTTCTACACCTTCTGACTGAGTAAAAGTACAAATAATTTGGAAATACTGAAACTTTCAGATGATTGATTGGGCTACTTAAAGTGAATTCCACTTGAAAGTTAAATCACGAATTTTAGAGCAGCACTTTTTTGAAGAAATTAGGAAAATTATTATATTATTTGATTAATAAAATATTATCTTCAGTTTCTTTTTCTTGAAAGGTTCTAAAGCACCGAGTACAAAATGATAACCAAGTAGTATCTAATAATGAATTCGGAACGCCGTTTGAAGATAAGATCACGCTTTTTTTTCAATATTTCCTTATTTATTGAATCTGTTTGTTTTTAAGCCTAACAACAAGTTACAAAATCTTAAATCTATTTAAAAGCTAGACAAGCTCAACCAAGTGATTGAGTTGTTTTGGTGAAACGTTGCTCCTCAGTGTGCTGGCATATCTCTTCTTTTTAGACGTGATTGATTACAAGAATGTAATAAAGCATTAGCCAATGGGTTTGGGTGATCGCGGAGTTTGGACAAATATTTATTTCTGCTGTTCCCTACTCCTTTCTTTACCATTAGAATACCAAGATCTTTATGGATATTTTCATTGCGAATGTACCATGGTGAGCACGTGATTGTTCTAAGCATTTTCGATTGGAACCTTTGTATTATATCAATATTAGTTGCACAGGTCGTACCCCACAGTTGAATGTCATACATCCAAATCGGCTTTATGACCGCATTGTATAAAAGCACTTTGTTGTCTAGGCTAAGTTTAGAGTTTCTATTTAAAAGCCAATTTAAATTTGCAGCTCTTATCTTCATGCACGTTATTTTACTAGATATATGTTTTCTCCACGTAAGCCTTCTATCTAGGTGAATACCAAGATAGGTAACTTCATTCGCTTGAGGCACTAGAATATTGTTCATTTTTACTGCCGGGCACATTTTTGGTCTTAGGGAAAATGTAACGTGCCTGCACTTTTGTTCATTTACATTTAAACGCCAGTTTCTAGCCATTCTTCGAAAAAACCAGAAACCTTAAATTTCATTATAAAGATGGAAGGGCTCCACCCAAACTAGTATACAAAATTTTAAGTGGGAGTGGCTCCGCCCACTTATGGGCCAAAAACCATATCTCAGGAACTACTCGACCAATTTCAATGAAATTCGGTATATAATATTTTCTTGACACCATATCAAAAATGAGTGGCTCACATCCACGACTACTAACTAAATTTTGAATTCCATCTTATTCCTTCACTTTAGAATATATGCATAAGGAATCAATTAAGAAAACTTTGCACAAATACTGTATATTATCTGTGGCACTACTGGTGAAAAAATTGCCGAAATCGGACTATAACTTTTCAAGGCCCCGGATATTGAACATGAAGAACTCATTGGCTAAGGGAATTTTTCACCGAAAATATCGGTAAATCCCTCAGATATGTTAATGTAATTCAGAGGACTTTTTTTCTTCTAAAAGTTTGTCTTTATTGCAAAAATTATTAAAATCGGTTTATAACTTCCCCTAGCTCCCATATACCTAATTATAGGTTTTTCAAAAATACGGTGGGCTTTACTTCGCAAATATCGGTTAATAAGTGAAATCTCTGAGCCAAATTAAGTGAGCATATAATCTTCGATATAATGTATGTTGGTGGTGAAAATGAGTGAAATTGATTCAGGAATTACGTCAGCCCCCATAAACCTTGTATAATAATTTTCGTTATTCTATTGGACTTTATGACGAATATATGACGAATTAATAAAAATATATCAATAAATTGCGAAAGTATAAAATGTTCGGTTGCACCCGAACTTAGCCTTTCCTTACTAGTTTATCATATTATTAAAAAGAGTTGAAATAATTATAACAACAAGCGGTTAACCAGACATGCTTGAAACAACAAGCCTAGCCTAATTGTCATCGAAGTCATCTAACGGGAGGACCAGGAACAGCTCGTTTCCTTCGATGGGGTCGGACCAAAGGGAAAGGGGTGTTTGATTAGTAGGGGTGGACCACTGTTGGTCCACGGGCACTGCGCACTGGCACTGACAGCGTGGACTAGAGGTGGTTCACAGATAAATTAATTTATCTGACGGCGCGGACCACCGGTGGTCCACAAATGTTTATGCTTTTAATTCAAACACCATACTAGAAATCATCATAAAAATCGTCATCGAAATCTTTTTGTGCACACGATGTATAGAAACAGAAAAAATGAGCCGGCTAGAACGTGTTAACTCAATGTGTGTCACTGTAGCAATATTATGGAAGATTACGCCTCCATTAAAGAATGCATGGTATTAGAAAAAATAAAATTTCTTAAAAAATTATATTAAATATACGAGTACATACACACATAAATTTTTACGATGTAATCAAAAGTGGCACACTTTTAAAATGACCGTTGGTAGTCATTACTCACAACGTTCTTTTTTTCTCTTAATCCCACAAATTTGTACCCAAAGATAGAGCACACTCTGAGCTCTATGTTAGTAGCTCACATAAATTCATTTGCCAAACTTGAGCGCCAAACTTTAAAAATTACCATCAAATTACAGCAGTCAAGTACCCCTTAATTGACCAAACCACATATGTTGCACGTACCAACAACACTAACAACACCACCACCACCACCGGCAACAACATGAAAATCTACCAACTACATGCACATTGTATGTAATTTACTACGGCTGGTTCCGCAGCATCACCACCACCACCACCGCATAGACTAACACTTTGTTGGCATTCTTTTTGATTTATGGTCTTTGTCTTTGCAGTTCATCCTGTCATTCAAGTACCGAATCAATTAGTTGGCGCACCGCTTGGCACTGATGTGCAGATCGAGTGTCACGTCGAGGCCTCACCAAAATCAATTAACTACTGGATTAAGGACACTGGTAAGTTTGTTAGAACACTGTACTCTAAATGTATGTGTGTATGAGTGTGTGCGTTTGTATGTAGTGTGGCCTACTGGATATGATGTAGTGTGCTGTGGTGTATGGTATTATGGCCACTATGCTGCAGCCACACAGTGGGTAATGGTGAGTCATTATTTTTGCATTTTATAGACATTTCGTACACATGCTGCCCTTACATAATGACACTGCCGCCACATATGCATGCCAATGTGTCTGCGTATGTACGCACATTAGTACTGGCCCAATTAAACAGTTAATGGCTATAAAGTCAACTATTGAACCGAACTAAGGTCAAATAGCCAACACAACGAGAGTTGAACTGCCCAAGGGTCATAGGCAGTTAGCTGAACAATTGGGCATATAGTATTTGTATGAACACTCTACCAGGGTTACCTTTACAGGTATATATGCAAGTTTAAAGTGTGGTTGGAGTTAAGAATGCTTGGTTGTGTATTTATAATGTAATACTGAGTTCGTTATTCAGTTCGATACCCATTTTACTGAACAGAATTACCAAACAAGTATATAAATTCAACATATTTGGAATGATTAGATCGTGAGTTATAGAATTTGAAGACATTTGAGAATGGAAGAATCCGTCTTTGCAGAGTCCATTCGACAGTCATACAATGAGAACGCCAAAAACCAAATACCAAGATGATGACGTTAAATATACACCCTCACAGAGCCAGGTTTGAATCTTTACAACTAGTAATAAAAAGGGGAATCAGCTGAGTGCGAGAGCTCCTTGTCTCTTGTGATTGGTCCGATACTATGACTATGAGCTCTCATCAGTGGCAGACTGCTAAGACGACCGTTCCAGCAGAAAATCTCAAGAAGACAGCATAACTGCAGACTGATAATACATAGTGGTTCTTAAATATGTTTCCTTGCAAATTGATCAGTTTTGCAGTTCCTTGCGATTCCGGTTAGACCACGCACCCTAATTAGTTGTATATCGAAGTAACTCTTCCGCAAGTATTCAAAGAAACGCGATATGAGGAAAATGAATATTTTTCGTCACACGGATGGCTAACTCTACCATATCAAAATGATAATTGGATTGTTATCTGAGCCTACTCCTAAATACCGAAATCCTCCGGCTCTTCGCATAATTCCTTTCCACGATTATCAAATATTATTCGCAAGATTTTAACGATGATTATAGATTTCTTGAGCGAAATAGTTATGCAATTGCGGTAGAAGCTTTTTACATTTTATTCACAGATAACACGAGTACATATAAGTATTTAAGCAAATATATTGCTTATGTACACATACATAAGTAGATGTTAATGCTTTGCAAATGAAAACTAAATAGAATGAAAGCAACAGTTAGAGTACAAGCAAATAGTGCAGATGAAATGATTCATATATTCATTCCACACACTGAGACGTCTTCTAAGCAAAGAACTTGCAACTGTTTTTGTTGATAATACAAGAGTGACATATTATTTTAGGTAAATAGTGTGTATTTATTTTATCTGGCAATGTATTGCTAAACATTAGCTATTATATAAATATACATATGTATAGTCAGTATACAATATTCTAATTTCTAGAGTTGAAAAAGGATTTGTGATGTTCTATTGTTAGAAAATTAATTAAATTTTGAACAGGCTTAAGTTCTATACAAAACGTAAGCACTTAAGAAATGTTATTTGCAATTTTTAATACCATAATAACAAGAATATTTCTTTTCGTATCGTTCATTAGTATTTTGATGAGCGATATTTTCTATTTGTTGTGTTCTAAGTCTACGAGGATATTCATAGTTAGATAATCGGATAATAGATTATGAATATTCTAAAAATTTTTAACTACCATTAAGAATCTTTCAAGGAATACTTTGCAATGAAATCATTAAATGCGAGAGTCAGCTGTCATAAGAAAAATAATATTTGCAAATTCTGCTAAAGAATATTTTAGATTAAAAGTCCCTGTCATGCAATGGGTCTCAAAATCACCTAATTGTAAAACCATGACAGGGTTACCATTGAATTTAAATTAGTAAAAGAAAATCCAGAAAAATTAATACACTCTGTAAAAGTCAGTCCAGTATAACGATTAGCTTCTATCCAAGACCCTTATATATCGCATATATAGTATAAATAAAAATCAGTTCGTTCCGTATTTATAATCTTTGAATAGCTTATATATGAAGTTGTCAGCAAAGGGGGGAAATACTGATCATATAGACCTTCCAACTTTGCGTTTTCTTTTTTGTTGTATTATTGGTCTTGTGGCTCCAAAATGACCCGAGTCTCATGGACTTTTTTCCAATGACCATGCTCTTGTATTCTGAAGACACAAAATTGCCGATGCGAACCAGTAGCGAAGAGAATCTTCGATAAAAGATTTATCGATACCTCGATGAACTTATTTTTACGGTTATCAAAAACATTTTCTCATCAATAAATAGTGTTTTATTAAGGGGTTACAAGGGTTTCGTGGATTCTAAAAATTGATTTTTTGTTTTTTGACTTTTTAATTTCTACAACATTTCAAGAATATTTTCCTAAATTTTCAAGTTGATTCGAATAATAGTTTCGGAGATACAGTCTTTGGAAGATGTGCGTTCTAAGTCAGGTATTACTGTTACTCAAAACTCTAAACGCGTTTTTCTCGGAACCGTGTTTTCAAAGTCGGTTGTCAAATTTTTTCGAAAACTACTCAACCGATCTTGATGAAATTTTACACAGGTGTTCGAGATACAATTTACTCGTGCTTGAACGAAGGAACAAAAATGTCAAGCAAATTTGACCGAAATTTTTATTTTTTTGGGAAATGTGTTATGTCTTTCCTAAACACTTATTTTTGTTTTTTTTTTTTCATTTTGGATGATCCTGTCAGCTGTTATGCTGACAACGCGGACGCACCTTTTTTTTCAAGGGGTCACCGGAAATGACGTCGCAATGGAGATTTTAATTTTTTTTTTTTTGAAATTTCAGAAATTACGCGCCAAAACCCATGTAACCCTTAAGACAAGAAATTGAAAAGTTATAATAGCAAAACTTGCGTCCCACACACATACAATATTTTAGACATCAAACGTCATAGAGCTATTAAAATTAGGGATATGTCTTTTAAAGATAAAGTGTAACTACAAAACAAACAAAATTCAATTCTAATAGCTTTCTGTTGTGAAAAATGTCACAACTGAAATAGTCTGAGAGTTATGTGCTTGATTTCCCAAAAAGAGAACATTAAGGTTATTAGTGACTTCTCTGATTGATCCCAAGCGTATATGTTTTATTAATCTATGAAAATCGTAGCCAAGAGGTTTACCCATGTATGAAGTTCGGTTTTGAACGTTTTGGATAGGGAAAATGAAGTTTGTCAATTCTCGTACAAATTGTAAATGTTTAAATCTACTTGATTTGAAATCTACATCGTAACATTAAAATACTAAATCTTATACTTCTCTCATATTAATATAAATTAAATTATTGATAAATTCGCCTTACTATAATATTCTAGGCTTAATATGCTCTAATAAAATTCAACTTATTAATATTCAGATTAGGCTTACAAATCACCGAATCTCTAAATTAATGAACAACTGGCTAATGTTTATCCAAGATTTGCATAAGACTTTTTATAATCAAATTACCTGCAAATTACTGTATTTAAATTCGGAGGCTTATATTTTATAAGAGTTATTTTATATGGAATACAAATTATTATTTATGCTCCTTACTCATCAACAGGTGAAATGATTGTGTCCTCGCTGAAGTATCATGTACAGGAATCCTCTAAATCCATGTACGAAACGAAGATGACAATGATTGTGCGTAAATTCCTAAAAGACGACGTCGGCTCTTACCGCTGCATAGCGAAGAACTCCCTTGGCGAGGTGGATAGCAGCATAAGGCTTTATGGTAAGTTTAAAATGCGATTTTCAGTCATTACTCGTTGCTCTTTACTCGCTGCCTGTGAGCATTAACAGTTAGTTTCTGAACATGCAGCGTAGCTTTATTTCTTTTTTATTATTTTATTTTCATATCTTTTCACTTCTTTTGCCTGAGTCTTTATCTTTATTTCAATTACGTTGCGCAATACGCTGCCAACACTGATGACCGTAAAAAGAAGCGCTATAGCCGGACTTGGCCTCACTCTTTGATTAACATGCGCGCAGATTTACTCACATTTCCTTTAACGCGTTGTTTTTGTTTTGTTGCGCGTCATTTGCTGTCGCAGCATTTATTTACACTTTTATTCGCTTAACGCTTGTTATTGTTTTTGTGTGCACCACAGAAATACCCGGTCCGAATCGTAAAAACCCAGCTGGCAAACACGGCGGTGGCGGCAACAACGACGCAGACACCAATGACGTACTGAAAATGAAACAGGTCAAAGTCACATATCAGCCGGACGACGAGGACCTGTACGGCTCAGCGGAGGATTTCGATGACAGCGAATTGCCCTTGCCACCATTAACGCCGAACATCTATTACACCAATGGCCAGAAACAGCCGACACATAGACCGGCAATGAATGGCGTAGGCCAGGGCGGTGGCAATGGTGGCGCACATGCCGCGAACGGTGGTAATGGTGGTGCGTCCGATGGACGCCATCACCACCACAACACAGCTGGCGGCGTTGGTGGTGGCATTGGTGGCGGTGTCGGTGGCATTGGCAATCTGGACTTCGGTAACTTGGACGCCACCAGTGGCGGGCTCAGCATTGCTAGTGGTTTCGCTGTGGCTCTATTTGGTGGCGTAACGCGTGGGCCTACATTTCAAACCGGCGTTGCTGACACATTTGGCGGTGCATTGGACAATAAGGAGCTGACGGGCGCACAACATGGCCACCTTGCTGCGCAGTGGTCGTGGTGGTGGTGGTGGCAACAGCAGTTGGACAGCAGCTATTACCGTTGGCGTGGCCATTGGCAGCAAGCGCTGCTGATGCTGCTCGTTCCCAGTTTAATCACTTCATTCAGCTGGCATTTATTATAATACGCGGTTGTCGTTAAATGCCAATGCGTGGCTCCAGCGCGGCGTGCCATAACAACAGCCAAATCGCGCAACAGCGCCAATCGCGTAGACGAGTTTGGGAACGCGGCGCGCATAGTAAGCGACGCACCAGTGCGGCAATGCTCGGCGGATGCTGTCAATGTGTCGAAAATGTCGAAGTCGGATGTGGCGTCTCCTGTTGCGGTTACCAGTTGAATTTTGCGTTGCGTTGTGTTGCGTTAAAACTGAATTTAGACAGGTTAGTATGAAAATATAAAATCTAAAAATCTAAAACAAGAAATATAAAATTAAATCAAATCAAATAATGAGATACATACATACATATATTTATAAAAACCCACTAAAGCGCATTAGTTTAGTTAAAACAAAACTATAAAATACTAGTCTAATTGAAAATGAAAATTTATAGAAAATAACAGAGACAGAGTTAATAACCGATTTTTCATTCGCTATATAAAAAGCCACCAAAATGTTAAGCTGTTAAATAAGTTATTTAGAAATTGAAGTTGGCAAAAGTTAAATGTTATAAAGGCGAAAATATAATTAAAATATAATATAATTATTAAATAGGATTTTGTACATAGTAGTTTATATACAAGTATATATATAATCATTGATTATATTTGGAGTTATATGTATAACTCTCACTTTAAATATTTAAGCGCAGTATGTAAGGTCAACAATCATTTAATGATTAAGCTATTCTGAAAACAATATATATAGGAAATCTTTTGGTTTGTAAATATTAGTATCAATGTAGAATAAGCATAGTATTTATATATATATAATATTCATTACCAAATATGTGCTTGCTTAGCAGTTTTTCTTTTAGCATACAAGTTCTCATTAAAAGTCATACAACTCAATTAATTATTATTTTCTTAATTTCAATAGTAAAATTTGGTGAAATAACAGCATGTCCTTCCTATGATAATATTAACGTTTGAAAGCTTCCCCGAAAGTCCATAAAATAACCTTCAGTGGAAGAGATTTTCAATTTGGGATAATGTTGTCCCAGAAATAGATTCTTCACTTGCCTACACGATTCTTTGCCTGCTGATCTGGCGAGCCTCTCCAGCATTTTTATAGCATACGATACATACGACCTATTGGCTTTAATCCCCGGAATTTGAGTTCTATTTATTTTAACAAAAATATAATATCACGTGGAAGATACGAATTAAATGTAATAATTATTTATACATTCAATGTACTCAATGGCTTTTGGGTAGGTCGTTCATACAAAGACCAAATCATGGTTAATTTATTTTCTAATCTTTTCCTTCAATTTTAATATATACACTTTTACCAATAAAGTCTCAATAATTTTCCTATTGTATTTTATTATGACCTCGTAATGTACATTCTTCTAACTTTGGCTTTTATCAAAGAAACGCTGACTCGATAGTAATCCCGTACATAGAACTCTCTGCTAAAAGACAACAACGCCCTGAATCTTCATTAGTTGCTCATATCTAATAAAAATTGTACTGCGCCCTCGCTGCAGTAGCTATAATTTTAAATGTAAAATATCTTTGCTTAGCTTTGTATATCTTACAAAAAAAAGTTCGTTTTCAGAACATTGTCTCGCTGGTCCTTTGACTATTTGTACAACATTTTGTCATTAGATCGCATTTATAAGATGCAAAGTGTTGACAAGATGAAGGTTACTATAAAACTAGTTTTTTAATAATTAAGTCATTGAGAACTTGGGAGTGTAATTTACGTCTTCCTCCAGCGGGTACCGCATCGAACACTTTCAGAGCTGGAGTGTTTTCATCCATCCGTACAACATGACCGGCTAGGTAGCGTAGCCGCTTTATTCGCTGTGCTATGTCAATTTCGTCGTATAAGTCGTACAGCTCATCGTTCCATCGTCTGCGGCATTCGCCGTTGCCAATGTTTAGAGTTTATTTTGAGCAAAACCTTCCTCTCGAAAACCCCAAGAGTCGTCCATCGGATGTTGTCATCGTCCACGCTTCAGCGCCATACATCCGGACGGGAATAATGAGCGACTTTTAGAGTTTGATTTTGGTTCGTCGAGAGAGGACTTTACTTTACACAGTAGCACCTGTTGGCAAGAGTGATTTTGCGTTGGATTTCAACGCTAACATTGTTGGTGTTATTAACGCTGGTTCCCAAGTAGACGAAAGTATCTACGACTTCAAAGTTATGACTGTTAACAGTGATGTGGGAGCCAAGACGCGAGTGCGCTCACTGTTTGTTTGAAATATTTCGTCTTGTCTTCACGCGATAACATACGAAAACTTAATTAAAATGAATATAACTCATTTGTGTTATTAAAATGAAAAGGCTTGCTGATATTTGTTTGGGTGTTAAATTGTGCGAGTCTAAGTGATTTAAAAAATGTCTTAATCAGCTACATTATTCGCAAAGTTTTGCCATCCTGTGACTTTTTATTGTTCCTTACTCAAAGGCCTTTGTTTCATATTGCACAAAGGATCGTAAAAGATATCCACTTAAGGAACTGATTGGATTATTAATTAATGTTTTAGCTTTAGCTCAAAAGAAGCCTACTGGTTCTCCGAAGTGTAGTTTCTCGGTTGAAGATTCCACAACTGGCTTAAATTTAATGAGACAGCGCTCTGTTGAAGTATTTTAAAATTGGATTTTTATCTTGACAACCGTTCTGAAGTAGGTTTAATGTCTACTGACAAAAATTCATTATTTATTCAGCGGTAAATACAAAGTATATACCTGCTAAATATCGGTTATATTATTACTCAAATATTCATCTTCATAAAAAGTTTCTAATTAACTGCACAACTACAAAATTAGGCAAACTGAGTAGTAAATAGAGTAACAAACCTACCGCCAAAAATGTAATCGAAAAAATAACGGTTGGTTTAAGAAATTTATTATTATTAAAAAAATCCCCTATCAAAAGAGAGCGTTGTTAATTAGCTGACAACTCTTGTATATCATATATGGGGACCAATAACCAATCCATAATTTCAATATGCTTTTTAATTATTCTGCATACCTATGAAAAGCCTTATCGACCTTATATTATTGACCTAAAGTCTTTGCTATGATATCTATGTACATAATTTGATTTTTCAACAATAAAAAATATGAAATTGTATGGATAACGGTATACTGTTACGAAACAAAACAAAACCCACTCGTTTGTTGGCGTGTCAACACACAAACGTTGCAAAGGCAATTGATGAGGGAACACCATTTCCTATTGAATGCTGGGGTTAGACGGGCAAAACTAATTCAAATGAAATTAATGAAAGTCGGTGACAACAACGCAGGAAATTTCTTTTTTTACAACTGTGGAAAATGTTTCTAAATTTTTGTTGTTTTAATTTGTTTTTACTTTTGCTTTTTTCTTATTTTCTATAATAGAAATGAAATGTTGCTTTGCTAACTTTGATTAATAATCAGTTTTTGTTTGCGTGCTACGGTTTTGGTGTTTTGTGTGTGTGTTCGTTGAAATGGGTTAATGAGAGCATTCGTTTGTTATTAACGCCTGAAAGCAGAAATATTTCATTTGTTTGGTGAATTTGTACCTTTTTCGCAGGAGGTGCCTCTGACACTCTCTTCGTCAAAGAAAAAAACATTCGATAGGCAATATGTTTTGAATTCTTTGCCAATTAAAAAAAATTCAAATAATTCTTATATTTTTTTTATCTTTATGACTTTTAATCGACCTTTCAGCGTTGAAATTTATTTAAATTTTTTTGGTTGTTTTCTTTTCACCCAGCAATCCTTTTATTGTGTACCTTTCTGTAATTAAAAACTAAAGTCAATTTTTCGCCCACCAATTGCAACTTTATTGAGCAACTTTTTATGTTTTTTTTTACAAAAAAATATTTACAGCGAGTAACTTTTAGTAAGTAATTTAAATTACTTTCGACAGTTGTTGCCAAGCTCCTCCTTAGTTGTTGCCACAGCGCTTGCACCAGCAAAAAGTAAGTAAGCGCAGCTGTCAAAAATACGACGAAATGTCAAAAAATTTATAATTTATGCAAATTAAATGTTGCGCACTAATACAATAACATGCAAGTGCGCTAACACACACATGTATATGTAAACACATGGCTGCTGATATGTGGCTTAATTCGCGTGTATAAATACATATTTACTTATATGTGGAGTACACTTGTCATTCAACTTGACATTTCAATGCACAGCAGCATTACATGCACACTTACTCACACTTGTTCCGCCGCAGAACTTCATTTCATTTCTACCCATAAACATTGTTTGTATGTGCCCCCCATCACTTATGCCACGACTGCCAGTCGCTCAAGTTGCGCATTTTTCATGCAACATGACAACATGTTGAAGAATACTCTAAGTAAGTAAGATCTACATAAGACTGTGCGCTGCGAGTGTTCTTGCTCAAGCGTGTGGCACATCAAGCAGCGCTGATAAAACTTCCTCCTTGCACTGGCAAAAAGGTTAAAAACTTAAAGATGCACTTCATCATATTCGCTCGAAAACAACAACAGCAACAACAATAAGGAATTACGCAAGTGACAGGCACACAGCAACAACACCGACAGTGGCAACGCCAAAAGCACAAATACAAATAAACAAGTTGAACAACCGTGGTCAGCATTATATGGGGAGGTATTTAGAAAATGAACGACGAAGGTTATCTTAATTTTAATACTTAAAATATATTTTATGAAATAGTCGGAAACTTTCTTTAAAATTACCAGATAGAAGAATTTTTATTTACTTCTAAATCTTTGAGGTTATGAGGATGCTAAATACATACGTAAAGAGTTATTTGGTTCTCTAAATTTCGAAATCTGTCATATTTCACGCTTAAATATATAGAAATGTATCTAACAATATCAAGCTTCATTAAGGGGTTAGGGGTAGTCAGAGACACGAAAAAATTAGAATTTTCAGTAATTTG
The DNA here is from genome assembly GCF_028554725.1 of Zeugodacus cucurbitae. Lineage (NCBI taxonomy): Eukaryota > Metazoa > Arthropoda > Insecta > Diptera > Tephritidae > Zeugodacus > Zeugodacus cucurbitae. The sequence goes on from NC_071670.1 coordinate 33,231,551, forward strand.
TTTGCTATTAAATCATGTTATTTTACAAAAGTAATAATATGGCATTATTATACAATGTTTTGACTTAAAGTTACGAAATTTTGAAAAAAAAAATTATAATTTCCAAAGTTATAGCTGTCTGTGTTGACCCAGTTTCAAAAAAAGGTCCTTACGGAGACAATCATAAGTTCTTGGAGATTCATCTAAAATCAATCAGTTAATTTTTTCCCGAAAATCTAGAAAAAAATTTCCTGAGGCCGCCATTTTGTTAATTTTTGAAAAACAAAAGTTTGGTTAAGGCCCAGGATTATCTATTTATAAAACTATTTTTTTTATCCGATTGATTGGTCTTATAAAATCGAAATTCTTGAAAAAAAAAATCTTTGGTTCAGGCTTGAGTATATTATGCATTCTAAAAGCTGTAGAAATTTCATTAAAATCTACTTAGCGGTTTTCTAAAAGCAATTATCGGATAAACTTCAAATTTTCAGAGTATATTTTTCAGATATTACACTTAAGGAAAATGCAACAAAAATGATTTTTTGAAAATCCTGCTACCCCTAACCTCTTAACTCTAACTTGAGAATGAACAAATTTTTATCGAAGATGTTTTTTCCAAACTTAACGTGATTTTTAATAGTTTTACTTCAGTGCTCTCCACTTATAAGCAATCTGAACGATGCACAGCCGGTAGCTTACGCGTTGAAAAAGTGTTCAGGGGAATACTAGAGAAATATTAATTGTTGCTGTAAAATATTAGTAGTTGTCTCTTCGGAGATTTTCATTTATAAGGGAGAGAAATACCCATTTCATTCTAAGATTTTCTAAACCGTTTCCGTATTGGTTTTCAAAAACTAGTTATAGTTGAAACCACTTAGAAACCTCAAAGGTTGTTTGAAACTAACATTGTATTTGAGTTCTTCAATTTAAAATAACAAAGATAAAATTCTAAAACTCTCCCTAAAACGTCTATACATATTGTCACACAGCATGATGATAATTATTTTCCAATTCTATTAACTAAATGATTAATACAATGACAAAGCAACAGCTACAGCTTGCATCAAGTGAATTAGCTATGGAATGCTGGCGGTTCAAATTACGAATTAAGTCATGTTAATCTACCCAAACCGCAGGCGAATACCGCAGAAGATGGAATGATGAGCTGTATGTGTTGTTCGACGACATAGACATAGTCCAGCGAATAAAAAGATAGCGGCTACGCTGGCTGGGTCATGTTGTTCGAATGGATGAAAGTGCCCCAGCTCTGAAAGTTTTCGATGCAGTACCCGCTGGTGGAAGCCGAGGAAGAGGGAGACCTCCACTCCGGTGGAAGGACCAGGTGGAGAAGGACCTGTCTTCACTTGGTATTACCAATTGGCGCCAAACCGCCAAAGGAGAGATGCGTGGCGCACTGTTGTGGACTCGGCTATAACCGCGTAAGCGGTTTCTACGCCAGTTAAGAAGAAGAAGAATCTACCCAAACGAAACTTTATTCTTTTGATCAACTTCGTTGCTGCTTTTCGAAAATGCAATAATTTACAAAGAATCCCCGTTTTAGCTTGTGATGTTTTTAGTACGAATGGAGCAAAAAGGTGCTTATCACATATAATTTGTCTAGTTCAACTTTTATATCGTACTAAGCTCTATTTCACAAGGAGCCATTGTGAAGTTTCAAACCGACCAATCTCAGGTCAGTATTGTTTTCAGTCTTTATATTGTGAAAACGCTCAATGATTAGAAAATGAAATAATATGATTAATATTTTTGCCAAGAATTTGACAATAATCTATATTACAAGCAATGCATTTATTGTATAGGTTCTCCAACTTTTCCATATCGGAGACGTGTGAAGCTTAGATATTTTCAAACTAGATGTTTGTCTCCATCTTAACTTAACCTCCTCATTTGAGTGAAAGAGTAAATCTTTTACTACGGAGAAACCTGGAGAACCCGAAAAAACATCTAATTTGTGATTCCTTAAAGAAGAATAAATATTTTTTTTTTTTTGTTTATGGAGAGATATTTCGGACTTTCCCTTGCAACTTACAACTAGCAGAAATATAAATAAAATGAAAAAAAAATGAATATGCTGCAAGCAAAAAACATAAAAAAATATTTTAAAAACTCCACTTATAATAGTTGCACAACGCGTGCTACTAGTACACGCATATGTATATATACATATGTTTAAAACAAATAAACGATGTGGTGGCATTTTCTCGCCAAAAGCACAAATTGACGACACACGCCCACAGAAATGTCTTACAACGCCAGGCATGTAAGGAACAACCGAAAATTGCCGCATAATGATGATGAAAAGGCAATGTTGATAATGACGCTGTTGACAGTAAAATACAACACTAATAGAAGTACGCCGCAGAAGAAGGGTATGTAACTTCAACGGGAGCAGTGTAAAAAGGAAGTAACGAAGAAATATGTTGAACAATAGACAAAATTACCAGAAAATACATACAGACCAATACACTCGTACATATGTGATTATATGTGTGTGGATATTTGGCTACTTATTCAAACTAGTACCGCTAACAAGTACAAATTACAAATTACTACAACAAAAATTACACAGTGCATAAAAACAACAACAACAACAAGAACGTCACAAGTGTTTTCAATTACTACATGGCCATTGATGCGCCGCAAAGTATGCTTTGCTACTTTACATACGCACACATACAAGTGCATATACATATTTCTATAAGTGTATTCCTCACGCTCTTCAACAAGCGAATTTCCAACAATCACTCCGATAACACGCCTTGCCACGATATGCGAGCACGTGCCGCATGTGTTTCTTATTCGCTTTTTTAGCCCTCCTTGCTTATTGCTCTAGTACCATTTCTTGAAGACTCCGGAGTTGTTCAAAGAGTAATGCGCCAGTGAAAGAACTATTTCGTTTTTTGAGTAAATTTAGAAAAATATGGAAAAAATAGAGAGTTTCCGGTAGCATAATTTCGGCTGGAGTTTCCGAAAATAGTGCGTTCAAATTAAAGACAAGGCAAATTTTAGAATGATAGTAGATATTATTTTAATAAAACTCGTCTCTCGAGAGGAAAAAAACTGATTTTTTAGTAATTTTACTTGTTATCAGCCATTTACATTACAGTTACAGGTCCCTGTGTCGTAAATAATTTAAAAAAAACTATATCAGTAGACATATCTTTTTTTAGATCCGGTAATTATATTTATGTATTTAGTTTTGAGATATTCAGATATCTCGGGTATTTTGATTTTTCTGCCTCCAAGGTGTTTTTTTTTTTGTGATCTCAAAGGGATTTGTTTTAGTCTAATGTTTGAAGAGCTGATTTAGTCACCATGAAAACATGACCCTATGATGTTTCATAGGGTCTATACTATACATACCTGTTGGTCTATACTATACTCATACTCTAATTAAGTATTCGCTACTAGATGGGATGATTTCAAATATGCGAGGCTCATCAAGCTCATTTACCGAGCCTTGGCACCAATGTTTCTTTCACAGTTAATGTTGAAAGTTTAATTGGCGCTTTCTTTTGAAAGTATCTGTATTGCTTCGTCTGTACGTCCGGTCTACAATTCATTAATGACTGCTACCTCTACTTCTAAAACTAATTTGAAAAAATCGAGTCAAAACAATTATAAATAGAATATTTCTAACTTGGAACCCTCAATGGAAGTTATGAAATACAGGCACTGATTCTTATATTTACAATCTTGAAAGGTATGTCTATACTTGTTCATCATCTTTTACTTCCAATATTCTATTTTTAAATGAATCTATTTATAATGATAAATATTTCAGTAATGGTTTATAATATATTTTAATTTTTTAAAATCAAAGTAACTCTGATACTCAATTCCGAAGTGTGGCCTCGCTCAGATCTCACTTACTATTCGTTCGATACTAGCCAAGATTTGTGATAAGGCTTGTATCGATGCTTGGCGATCGTATAATCTTTGGAAACTGTAAAGTAGAGCACTCTCCTTCTTACATTACCTTATATATTTAAAAAAAAAAATTTAAAATCCTCTGAACCTAATCCTTAAATCCTCTGTCGATATATAGAGGATACAGTGTATCAACTATCGAAATCTGAACTGCGCAAACTCTGTAGCATCTATACCTACTACACTCTTTGTCTGGAAATCTTTCATCCCTCGGATCTTTATGATTATGCCATAATCATAAAATACACATCTATATATACATATATCGTACATTTTTCTTTTACATATTAGTTAACAATACATATTCTTGAAGAACCTCACAGCATAAGTACAAGCTCCTCAATTCCTAGGCCAAAATATGAGCAACTTTCTGAAACACACTGCAGATGCTCATGTGTACTCGTATATACGTGTAAGTGCACACACTTAAGTAGACACTCGTTATTCGTTTCGTTTAACGGCTCATTTCAGTTGTGTATCCTGTAATTATTATGGTTATTGTTATTGGCATTGTTGTTATTACACTTGTAGCAGTTGTTGTTGTTGTCATAATAATTGCGGTTGTTGTTAGCATCGTAATTGTTTTGTGCTACTTTCCCGTTTAAAGTACAAAATGTATGATTACATGCCACCGGAGGTAAATTTCACACATACACCATTATTTTTCTGTATGTATATTTGCATGAGCGGTGTTTCATACTTAAGGAGTAACAAGTAAATTAAACAAGTGGCATGCAAGTAATTATGCATACATATTTATTAAATGAAAAATAAGCCAGATTTGTTGTTGCTGAGCCTTTCCACGCAACGCCTATTTTCGAAATTATGTTGCATGCCTCATTCGCAGGTATATTCTTTGGGAAACACTGCTACCACTTAGTACACTCTTTAGCAACATTCAACTTCTTCATTGCGACGCCGAATAGCCTACTTCCTACTTTTCAACAGCTGTTGATGTTACTGTAAATATGCGTCGGGTTTTTATGTTGCGCGCAAGAAGTTTTTCGAGCCGTGGTATGAGTAGTCCCCCGGCTGTAGCGAATAGCTGATACTCGTATTTGAGCATGTTTGTGGCGAATGTTTCCAAGTAAGCGGAGTATTTGCCAACGTCTGTGGTGAAACTTGTTTCAATTTAAATTTGGTGTTGGTGTTGCTGTTGTGTGGCAACATGTTTGCTTTATCGCCACAAGGCAAGCCGGCAATTGCGCTTCAGTACTTATGCAAGGCAATTGAATTCAATTGGTTATTTAAATTGTTGTTTTTGGGTGTTGAGAAAAGTCGGCAAGCGGAAATGTCGGATAACTTAAATTTACAGAATTTTTGTTTTTTAAAGTTTTCTTACTTCTAAGATATTTGTTTAATGCTCATTTTTTATAATTAGTTCAACATTTTAATAAAAGTGCAGCATCATATCTAAGAAACATGTTGCATAGCCTTTTGAATCACACAGCTTCACTTGTGAATGCCGACGAATCCTGTCTTTATCCTATTACTTGATACATCCATGTAAGTTCTCTGACCTTATGAACGCCGAAGAATATTCTCTTTACCCTGAAGCAACGACCTCCCATCGAAATTTTCTAATCATTTATTAAATATTGCCACTGCCGAGAAATCCTCTCTTTAATCTGCTGCCAAAATCCTCTCTCGGCTTGAGAATAAGCCATTTCTTTGATCTGTCGAAATCTTAAGAGGCCTCTTTCAATGCTGGTACTTAGTTCAAAGTCAGCTTTGATAACAAGAGGAGTTATAATTAGATATAATTTTGGTAGACACGAGAAAAATCATAAAATCAAAATTACGAAGCTTTCTTTTCTATTTATAATTGTCTTATGGTTAAGGACTAGTAATAGAAAAAATATTGTCGAATTGCCATTACCTTCAGAACCAATTTTTCACTTAAGTTGAGTTGATCGCAGAGTTGCTTAGCACCTCCATTGTGCTTCTTATAGTGTGATCTAACCATAAAACGTTTTATATGTGTTGTTGGATATACAGGCTTTTCGCATAACCTCAACTGTATCTCTTACAACTTCTTAAAACAAATTACAAAAATTTAGCCCACTTCGACTTTACTTCGCCTGTATAATAGTAATAAATAAAGTCAATAATAATATTTCTGTAACTTAAATAAATTGAATTTAATTGTATCTCCAATTATTGCAAGTTTGACTTAAATTATACATCATTCATCAACTTTATCTATTATTTTAGTTGGCTTTTAAAGATGCTCAACTGTTTTCCTTAGCAATATGTCACAGGCATTTATTTGTCTATTAAATTTCGTGACATTTTCTTGCATCTTTGGATTTCCATATACAATATTTCCACAATTATATTTTATTCACATATTATTCTGTCACATTTTCCATATGTCATGACAATAATAATGCAATTTCAATTCTGCCGAAGAGTTGAGTCGCTCACCTGCGAAATGTAAAATATCCAATTTACTATTTAAACTGTTTCTAATTCAATGATGTAACAGTAAATCAAATCAAGTTAAATCACCACATAAATGGCCACAAATTAATTATAAAGTGAGACACGCTTCACTCGCTACACTACTGTCAAAATTAAATATCCTGCTTCTTCAACTCAGCTCAACACTATGCAGTCCGGGATTTGCAAAGAAGAATTCAATGGATCGTATTTGGATTTAAATGTGTGCAAAATGTGCAATCGTTTAAACTATCTTCAATCACAAAACTGCTATTCACCAATTGCTTGCTGTTGTTGTTGCAGTTGCTGTTCTCGTTAACGGCCGTCCATTAGTATTGTTGTCGCGTAATTTCTTGTATCCGTTTTCATGTTGTATTCAAATAATAAGTTTAATTGCAAAACGCAGTACACAGATCTACAAATGCATACACATATTTCAGCATTAAAGCAATAATAAATAGTTCGTTGTAGTTATGCAGCAATCAACGGAGTAAGCAGTAGGGTTGCCATTTCATTGAAATTAAAATCATGTTATCAATCGAGATATACCGATTAGAGCGATACTAATTATTGTAGTCCGATTGGTCTTTTGTCTATATTGAAGACTCTTTCTCTTAAAATCTTAGTTTTGAGAAAAGACTGCAAATCCTCGATCTAGTATATAAAACTTGTTTACTTATTTTAAACCAATCCATATTTTTTCACAAAATGTACAATATGTGTCTTTCAGCTTTACTAAGAATCAAATTTTGCATTTTATTTAAGTCTACGTAATGTTAATTTTAAGCCCAAGGAGACCATAGCCAAATTTTAACATTTTTCCGATAAGAGTAGCCTCTGATCTATGTTTTAAGAAATCACAAAGTTTTCTATACAAAAATTAACATCTTGATAAAATAATAATTAATAATATTATTTTTATTATTCGTCAACTTCACATTTTTCGACTTATGGCAACTCTTCTCACTATCTCCACACTTTCATGCGCTGTCAACACATTTTCACCTTAGTCTTCAAGTCGACAAGGGAGTATGAATGCATTTAATTCAAATTGATATGCACTTATTCATTTCGCTTTTATATTGCACTTGTTGTAGTTGTAAAGACATACTTAATCCTTACAGAACTGCTTTGAATTTACACACTTCGCCTTATTTTAATTTTCTCTTCATTTGCTGATCAGCTCAACTGAGCGGCATTAAGTTATTTCTTATCCTTTTAAGTACTTTGTCCTACTATAATTTATACATTTTATTTTTGTAATTTAACAATTTTCATTCTCGTTTGGTCTTTTGTATTACTATCAATGTAGTTGCAGGGAGGGTTTTATAAGTGCAGTTGGTCTCTTAATTTCATTTTAAACATACTGTAGGAATTTCTCTTAATTTAAGTTAGTATTACTACGTAATTAAGTTGGCTGCAAGTGACATATATATTGAAAAATAGAGTCAAAAATGTTGACTAATAAATTTGGAGTGGTGCAAAAGATATACGTACAATTTTAGACAATTAATTATTTTTTATACCTAACAAGACTTATTATTAATTTTTAAGAAGATCTTACTTAAAAAAAACATTTCATACGATTACTCGATTACACAGAAGTAATTATTATCACGTGATTTCACCATCGATAACAGAGAGTTGGTAATTGTATGCTAAATTGGTTTCCTTACAAGCTATATAATTCTCCTCTTATTGTCAAAATATTAAATATTTATAAATGATTTTGCGATAATACACTTCAATTCAACGCCGAGATATGTAGAGCTGTTTTGTTTTGCCCTTTTAGCACTTTTATTCCACAAGAATCAATAACTCGTTACTGTAGTTGGAATTATGCATACAGATTTCTTTGAATTGTTTTCAGGTTCATTGTCAGAACCAAATATGGATACGGCATGGTTTGATATAGAGCTTCACTTAATTTGAATTAATTGTATGAATCACTGGTATAGTTGGTATAGTACAATAAATGATAATATACATCGTTCCAACACAATATCAACGATTTAGAATTATTTTCGCGTGTGACTATAGTTTAAAAGAACCGGATCTTCTTTAGATGGTTTTGTGAAATATAAGAAATGTTTAAACCAATTGGGGAAAATTGGAATTTGTACCCATCTAGACAGATGGCACGACGATTTCACTCCTCCTTCATAAGGAGTGAATTGCAATTTTTTCTTGGGGAAAATCAAATATGGAGGCACAAAAGATCCGACAGCACTCCTATATGTTATAACCGTTATAAGCAATGCGCGTTCCGCGGAAGTCATGGCACCTATTTGTCTTTTTCCTTTTTGTGCAATAAACTTTGGTTGCCGGGACTGCACTACTGACAGCCCTGTTTCGTCATCGTTCCAAATACGAGTTGTCAGCAAGTTGCAAAACGAAGAACCATTTTGACGAGTGAATCCTTTTGCACGGTCGAAAGAAGTGCCGGTTGGTGAACGCAAGCTCAATATTTCCCGATGTTGTTTACAAAATCCGTATGACCAGTCTTCACCCACACATTTTGCCAAAACTTTGAATTTATTAGGAATATTGTTTTTTAAGTCAATTTGACTCTTCAAAGGGTACCTTTTAATTCTATCTCTATTTCTATTTCTGACAAAGTGTTGTTGCAAGCAACTCCTCTGATGATTCGTTGCTTCTAGCCATTCGCTGCGATATGTGGAACTACGTATATTTTTATGACAGCTGCTATGGCTTTTATCATATTCTCCACATTCTATTGCCTTCTTTTATCCTTTTTGGGCATTATTATTGTATGATGTAACTCTAAAATTTAAATATTAACCTAAATAAGATAGGGCTGGTAATATAGTACACTATACCAAATTGGCCTCCCGCCACTATACCATATTAGATGCTTTTGTCCTGTCTGTTTTATTTTGTTATTTTTATTCAAAAGCTCACTTTTTTTAAACTTTTCTGTTTTAATTTAATTGCGATAAGTTATTTATCAGTTAAATAACTAAGTTTCATAGGAAAATCCGTTATAACCTAACAAAAATTATTTAATGTTGTGTACTCATAAAACACTAACACGAGCAATCCCGTGTTTTTAGGAATTGAAAGAAAACTTGACAACTTTCGAAAGTGTCACCAACTTTCCTTTACTCTTTCCAAATTTCACAGCTTTTGTCGTAATCGGTGTTACCACAGAGCACCTAGTTTAGGAGAAAAGCAGGTGTACCATAATAGCCGCCAATACCATAATTCCCGAAGTTACTCTATCCAGCTACCCTTGTCCCTTAGTCAGATTCCTAAACCGGTAAGCACTGTCCAGAAATGTAGATATTGATTGGCAGTTGAGAAAAGATTGATTTCTGTGTATTTGTAAGACTAATCTATAAATCCGCGGACTGCTTTGAGCATAACATTTCTCCTAGAGTCAGAAGTAATGCAGTGGGATTGTATAGTATGTAGCGCGCCAGGTTCGAAGGAACCTAATTTGAAATAACTACTTTTATCTTGATGAATTCGAATAAATTCCATTGAAGAGTATTTAGATTTATTTGTTTGTATAATATATAGTATGTATCTACTACTTAGTTCTATTTAAGCTCGCATTATTTTTTATTAATTAAATTTGAAATGTATATGTAAGTTGCATACAAAAAACTAACGACAAACTAAAGAAATGTTGGAATACAATAAAAATATGTGCCATTATTAGAGAAATCAAATTGCTACATGAATAAATACATAATGCATACATAAATAGAAATAACTGAAGACATAACTAAAGATTTAAAGCAATTATAGTGAAGATAAATATTAGTACAGAGATGTTAGTGCATCTCAGCATACAAATAACGGCATACAGCAAAGGAGTGCGATGCAGTCAAGCAAAATATAAACAATTAAACATTGTCAATCGTTGAATATGATGAATTTTTACCGAATGCATACATATTCTAAAACACTTATATGAAAAAATAAAAGCAAAAATAAATATGTAAATTATTGTAATTTGGACAAGAGTTTAATAACATGTTTATAACAGCAACAAATGTCAATGGAAACCTGAAAAATATGAAAAATCATTAAGAATTGGTATTAAATGAAATAAAATATGTATGTATGTAGTAGATTTAAGGATATAAAAGAAAATAATTAGAAATTTTGATAATTTCCAAATTACATTAAATTTTTTTATATTATTTCCTTTATTAAAAACAATAATCATATTTTCATTTCATTTCAAATTTCATATTTTTTAACAACATAATCAAATTGCGATAATTATAACGGCAATTGTACAGGAAGTGTTAAAATACACAATATGGAAACTTTAAAATTAAGTAATCCATTGAGTATGTTAGATTTTGAAAAACTTTTTATCGAATCAAGTAGTTTTGTTGAACCATGTCGACTTCAGCAGACTTCATAAATGATATAGACAAATTTGGGGAACAGGAAAAACACATTTTATATTCAGAAAATATTACTGAATAACCAAAAAGTTACTACGTCGACTTGTATTTCCTTTAAATCTCTCATATATCAATTTCAGTAACTAAAATTTCCTGAAAATCACGTGTGAAAAACCGATTAAATTGAGTAGCCAAACAGAGTTCCAAATTTAACGTTCCCTGACTACTTTTTGTCAAACACCGAAGAGATGTTCAAAAATGTCATGGAAAACACTCCACAAAGAAACTAATTTTGCTGTGGCCACTAAAGGCGGCACTCTACATATTTTGCAATTCAAGTTCAAATAAAGGCCTGATTTAAATGAAATTATTCGAAATATAAACTTGGTTCTTATTTATGTAATATTCATCGCTAAGGGCCACAACTGGTCTGTCTATGCGTGGCCTGCAGGCCTACCAGACCAACCTAACCTATGTTACCTATATATGTATCATTCAATTTACTTATCCTCCGTAGATCGCGATATGACAAATAGAAATATCACATGCAAAGGCTTGTATCATCTTCTACCATGGTTAACTATAGTTAGAATCCAACACAGTTTCATAGATCTTGAATTCCAACGCTTGCTATTTGTGAGTGTAAGCGTATGTACTTATATTGAGATAAAGTTGTTCATCGAGAGAAAATCTGACTTGATAACTAAAAGTATACTCAATATACCTCAGTCAAAAAATTATATGTGCATGAACTTTTTGGCACCGCTGCTATGGCTTTTATCATATTCTCCACATTCTATTGCCTTCTTTTATCCTTTTTGGGCATTATTATTGTATGATGTAACTCTAAAATTTAAATATTAACCTAAATAAGATAGGGCTGGTAATATAGTACACTATACCAAATTGGCCTCCCGCCACTATACCATATTAGATGCTTTTGTCCTGTCTGTTTTATTTTGTTATTTTTATTCAAAAGCTCACTTTTTTTAAACTTTTCTGTTTTAATTTAATTGCGATAAGTTATTTATCAGTTAAATAACTAAGTTTCATAGGAAAATCCGTTATAACCTAACAAAAATTATTTAATGTTGTGTACTCATAAAACACTAACACGAGCAATCCCGTGTTTTTAGGAATTGAAAGAAAACTTGACAACTTTCGAAAGTGTCACCAACTTTCCTTTACTCTTTCCAAATTTCACAGCTTTTGTCGTAATCGGTGTTACCACAGAGCACCTAGTTTAGGAGAAAAGCAGGTGTACCATAATAGCCGCCAATACCATAATTCCCGAAGTTACTCTATCCAGCTACCCTTGTCCCTTAGTCAGATTCCTAAACCGGTAAGCACTGTCCAGAAATGTAGATATTGATTGGCAGTTGAGAAAAGATTGATTTCTGTGTATTTGTAAGACTAATCTATAAATCCGCGGACTGCTTTGAGCATAACATTTCTCCTAGAGTCAGAAGTAATGCAGTGGGATTGTATAGTATGTAGCGCGCCAGGTTCGAAGGAACCTAATTTGAAATAACTACTTTTATCTTGATGAATTCGAATAAATTCCATTGAAGAGTATTTAGATTTATTTGTTTGTATAATATATAGTATGTATCTACTACTTAGTTCTATTTAAGCTCGCATTATTTTTTATTAATTAAATTTGAAATGTATATGTAAGTTGCATACAAAAAACTAACGACAAACTAAAGAAATGTTGGAATACAATAAAAATATGTGCCATTATTAGAGAAATCAAATTGCTACATGAATAAATACATAATGCATACATAAATAGAAATAACTGAAGACATAACTAAAGATTTAAAGCAATTATAGTGAAGATAAATATTAGTACAGAGATGTTAGTGCATCTCAGCATACAAATAACGGCATACAGCAAAGGAGTGCGATGCAGTCAAGCAAAATATAAACAATTAAACATTGTCAATCGTTGAATATGATGAATTTTTACCGAATGCATACATATTCTAAAACACTTATATGAAAAAATAAAAGCAAAAATAAATATGTAAATTATTGTAATTTGGACAAGAGTTTAATAACATGTTTATAACAGCAACAAATGTCAATGGAAACCTGAAAAATATGAAAAATCATTAAGAATTGGTATTAAATGAAATAAAATATGTATGTATGTAGTAGATTTAAGGATATAAAAGAAAATAATTAGAAATTTTGATAATTTCCAAATTACATTAAATTTTTTTATATTATTTCCTTTATTAAAAACAATAATCATATTTTCATTTCATTTCAAATTTCATATTTTTTAACAACATAATCAAATTGCGATAATTATAACGGCAATTGTACAGGAAGTGTTAAAATACACAATATGGAAACTTTAAAATTAAGTAATCCATTGAGTATGTTAGATTTTGAAAAACTTTTTATCGAATCAAGTAGTTTTGTTGAACCATGTCGACTTCAGCAGACTTCATAAATGATATAGACAAATTTGGGGAACAGGAAAAACACATTTTATATTCAGAAAATATTACTGAATAACCAAAAAGTTACTACGTCGACTTGTATTTCCTTTAAATCTCTCATATATCAATTTCAGTAACTAAAATTTCCTGAAAATCACGTGTGAAAAACCGATTAAATTGAGTAGCCAAACAGAGTTCCAAATTTAACGTTCCCTGACTACTTTTTGTCAAACACCGAAGAGATGTTCAAAAATGTCATGGAAAACACTCCACAAAGAAACTAATTTTGCTGTGGCCACTAAAGGCGGCACTCTACATATTTTGCAATTCAAGTTCAAATAAAGGCCTGATTTAAATGAAATTATTCGAAATATAAACTTGGTTCTTATTTATGTAATATTCATCGCTAAGGGCCACAACTGGTCTGTCTATGCGTGGCCTGCAGGCCTACCAGACCAACCTAACCTATGTTACCTATATATGTATCATTCAATTTACTTATCCTCCGTAGATCGCGATATGACAAATAGAAATATCACATGCAAAGGCTTGTATCATCTTCTACCATGGTTAACTATAGTTAGAATCCAACACAGTTTCATAGATCTTGAATTCCAACGCTTGCTATTTGTGAGTGTAAGCGTATGTACTTATATTGAGATAAAGTTGTTCATCGAGAGAAAATCTGACTTGATAACTAAAAGTATACTCAATATACCTCAGTCAAAAAATTATATGTGCATGAACTTTTTGCAAAAAAAATTAAATTAAATTTGTTATTATTAATGTATACAATATAAAAAACAAAAAATTAACAAATTTCAAAATATTTTTTAAACTATAAAACAAAATTGAAGTTTAGGCTAATAGTAAATATTTATATGTGCATTTTACTATATTTACAAGTAAAACCTATACATTTGAGTTTAACTGAAAGAAATGTTTATTTTAATAGTCAGTAGAATTGTCCTTAATTTTAAAACTAAATTAAGCCGCTTAATCAGAGAATTAACTACTGACTGTAGAATAGTTAGGTAAATATTGGCAAATTCTTGCTTTATGGTTAATTTAAGGTGACGTACTGTCTCAAACTGCTTTCCGTTTTGGAAAACAGGAGCAGAGAGGTTCCCCCAGAGATCCTCAATAGGATTTAGGTTCGAACTCAATGCTGCACATTGTAATACCGGAATTTTCCGGTCGTTAAAGATGTTCTTCGTTTGGATTGAAGCGTTATCCTTTCGATATGTCCACTTATATGCCATAAATATTGCCAGCAAATTTTATTAACTCGCTGTCCAAAAGATCTACATTGATATTACCATTCATTTGAGTGAATATAAAACATGTAGATAGCTTTTCACAGCAGCAAATTGCAGCCCATGAAATAAAGGCACCGCTTCCAAAACATCGCTTGTAGTAGGACCGTCGTTCCTGGTGCGAATCTCTCCAATACTTATTGCAATGACCTAGTCCGACCAAATTTAATTTTTTTTCGTCACTAAAGACTGTATTCTATCACTCATCGGCACAGAATTGGTATTTATTTGCAAATCTCAAATGGGCTTTATTGTGTTTTTCTTTAGCGTTGGTTTAGGTGCCATGGAGGTGTGTTTCAGAAACTGATTTTTATGTATAATTGGAAAAATTATATTTATTGTGATTTTCTGTCTTAACTAGGTCTATATTTGATCGCTGCTTATCAAATCCGCAACTACTAACCGTCGAACCATCCTTTCGCACCGCTCATAAGTGTTATTGTTCGTTCGTCGCACTATACCATAATTAGTGGGGTTTTTAAGAAATTTTGAGATACAGTTCCGATGACGGTTTGGTCTAAAACCATTTTGGAACCGTTTTCATGCATTCCTATGATTATTACTTATTCCTCGGCTGATAAACTAGTACCACAATGCATTTTAGGCTTAAAGTTAAATAAAAGTAGTAAAATTTTTAATAATTCATTAAGTTAATGCACCTACAATAATTTTGAAAACAAATTTTAGAAAAAAAGTTTTTGCAGCGACACTATCAGTAAGAAAGATCCGCTAAACTGATTTTGACATGTAAATATTTACTATGCAATACCCAATTCACAAGCACATTCTTAATGTAACTGTACAACGAACGAGAAAAGTATGAAACAATTTTCGTTGCATAGTAACGGCAACATATCAACCTTTTATTCCACATTTACCGAAATCCAAAAAATAACAGTGAATAAGAAATATAAACAATAGCAGAAATGCACATATAATTATTTGACTGGGGTACCTACATCTCAAACCGACGACAAATTATGGCGCTATCTGTACTTACTGTTCTTAAATAATCAATTAGTTTGACTGCAATTATATAAAGCATGATCCATGTATTAAATCCATTTTAATTATTTTTTCATGAAGCTGTTTTCAAAAAATTAATCAAAAATATTTTATGGAAATAAGAATAGGTTAGAGTGTAAATAAGTATAATGCTGTAAGTAAATAAAAATAATTTAATTTATTATTGATATTAATATAAAGGTTTTGTTTTTAGTTGTATACAGCAATTCAGTTAAGGCCTAAAACAACTTGTTATTATTTGTATTTTTAATTACTCACAATATCTTACGATAATACAAAAAGTATTAAATTATATGTAAGTACTATGAGCTTGCAAATCTGTTTTTTATAATATTTATTGTTTAGTTAACAGCAGCCAAAAAATGGTATTCAAACTATTGTCTCTGTTTAACCATTGCTAATAATATTGAACATCATTGAATTAAAAAAATATATTTATTTTTAGTTTAACTTATAAACCTTTAGTTAAATAAGTATAAACAAAAAGAAAAATTTATTAATTATATATACATAAGAGCGCATATAACTAAAAGGAACTTTATATATAATATTAAAAAATATATATACAATACAATATAAATATATGAAATGCATTTGATTCAGTATAACATTATATACTGTTCGAGATATATATTTAATAAACATATAAATAATGATACAAATAAAGGATACAATTAAAAATAAAAAAATAAAGTTGAATTTGAATATCATTTTTATTTCAAGGACGACATTTTGATTGTGAAAGTAAGTATCGCAATATCAAATATTACGTCGAAAACTACCAAAAGTTTTTTAACTCACTAAGAAATACTAAATTTGTTAGAAAAGATGGTACACAATGTAGGCATTATCAGGTTCGTGTAAAAAATTATAATCAAAGCCACTTGATGCCACCCACTTTTCGATCAAGATTTGGTACGTATACTTTCCATGACAATTTGATGTTACAGCTTCAAAATGGGCGGTTCACAACCACGCTAACCTCTCATTCACAATTTTAAATTTCATATATTTGTTCACTTTCCAATTAATAAAAATTTACGAAATCGGACTTTAACTTTTCAAGCCTCCAGTTACCTAATCTGAGGATCTCAGGGCCTGTTGTTTTTTTACCGAAAATATTTCTAAATCTCTCAGATATTCTAAATAAATTCAGAGAGAATATTTTTCGTATAATAGTGTTATCCAAAAATGAGCAAATTCCTCTTGCTCCCCTATACCTAATATAAGGAAATCCAACTTCCGGTGAGTTTCATACCGTATGTATCGGTTCATATGTGAGATATCTTAGCAAAATTTTGTTAAAATATATGCTTTGAAAGAATATACAATTGATTGGTGGTGAAAATTATTGAAATTGGTCCAAGAATTACCCCAGACCCAATACGCTATTTTAGTGGATTTTATACCGAATATATGGATCAAACTGTGTGTTATCTTGGAATCATATCTTTGAGTATGGACCTCCGCTAGCCAATGTGCTCAATATAGTAACGAATTCAGTCCAGATCATGGACAACTATTATAATAAAGTTTCACCAATTCCATCCATTTCTGAGCTTTACAAAATGCAAGATAAAATGAAATGTTCGGTTTAACACGAACTTAGTTCTATCTTACTTTTAAACAAATACTGTTACAGAATGTGATTTTATCAACGAACCTTTGGTTCTGAACATATATATGAATGCCTTGTCAAGAGAGTCTTGTATGATATTATTAAATATTAAACGTTGGTTTTCGCATCCTACAAATTTCACAAGTTTATATGATTATTAATAATCCATGATATTTTTGTATTAAATTTTCAGCTCAAATTCAAAGCTTCCTGGAAAATTATCACAGACCACATATTGCAGATATTAAATGTTCTCAATTAATGCAACGAAAAAACAAAACTGAATATTGGTCGTTCAAGTGAACTTTGCTGCTTAACTGAAGCAATTCTCAAATATTTTCAATGCCGCGTTATTAATTTCAATTAAACCAGTTAACCAGCCACATAACGCACTTAACGACCTTCCCCAACCATCGACACACAAATAGAGGCGAAACCCCAACGATTTTAACCGCAAACCGCGGCAACAACTACAAGCCAACTGCTCGTGTATCTTTCTAACTCTGGCCGCTAAATAACTGTTTCATTGGGTGGTGAAGGAAGGTGTGTTGTTGTATATTGTGGGACTGAGGGCAGTGAATTGACGGGTTGACATATTGCGGGAAGTGGTTAGCGGCATTGCAATGATGCTAGCATAGATTTAGTTGCATAGCATTTCATGCTGGATGTGTTTAGGGGTTAGGGATAGTCAGAGATACGAGGACAATATTTAGTAATTTATTTTGCTATTAAATAGTTTTTTAGTCATTTTAAATTTAACTTGAAGTCACGAAAATTTTAACAAAAAAATGTGTTTGTGCTAACCCAGTTCCAAAAAAGGTCCTTGCGGTGACAATCATAAATCCTTGGAGACTCATCTAAAATCAATCGAATAAGAAGCATTTGTTTTATAAATATTAGGCCCAGGAAAAAATTAACAAAATGGAAATCAGGAAATATTTTCTTAGATTTTCAGGAAAAAATCAACAAGATTATTATGCATTCTAAAAGCTGTATAAATTTCATTAAAATCTACTGAGACGTTTTTGAGTTAGAGTTGTCACCACTTCAAAAAACATAGTTTTGAGAAAAGACGCATTTAAAGTTTCACATTGTTGGAGTGACCGAGCGCTCTTTGTTATTTGTCGAATAACTCTACAAGTAATTATCGGATCAACTCCCAATTTGGTGAACAATTTTAATACTTACTTAAAGAAAATGCAAAACAAATTTCATTTCTTGAAATTTTTTCCTGACTACCCCAAACCCCTTAAGCTATATTGCTCTGTGAAGTAGTTCGAAGTGACAAGATATGGACTTGAGGATGAGGCTATTAGATCTTTTGAGAGTATTCACTATCCATATAGAAAGCGATAAACCCCATTTTTGTGAATTTGTATGATAAATCAGATATAGTGACTTGGTGGAAAATATTTTTAAAAACATGTTAACAAATTACTGCGATTTTAAGCTGCTCAAATTAGACACTTATTTCAGTGAAGAAGCCTTAATTAATTACTTTCAACAATTTTATAATCAATTGCACAGTTTTAACTGTTCTCAATTATAAAGGTTTCTACAATATTGAAAGTAAATTACAACCTAAAAACTTACTCGCCACTAACAAATTCACAATTTTAATTTATTTTAATTTTGCGGCGTTTAAATTACACATTAACCGCATCAATACTCGGTTTCTAGCGCTTCAATAGCTTTACTCGGCATAAATTAAATTCTATTAAGAAGGTTTGAGCGCCGCACAGATTCTCTCAGCACTCTTTTGTTTAGAAGACTACGCTTTGTTGTAACCGGAAGGATGGAAAGAACAACAGCCACAGAAGGTTGTAAGCAGTCAGCCGTTACGCATTTCATTAAATATTTCGAAATTTCTGATTTTTGGCTGGGTCAATTCAACACTTTCAACTGATTGAGCTACAAAAAGACAGCGCCGCTATTGTTTATATTTGTGTTTGCCACCGCGGCCTATTGTATTTGCATTTTGGTAATTTTATTTATGAATTTTGATTAAATTTCTAACGCTTGATTTGCATTGAGCAATTTTTAATTGCCTCCAAATTAGTTTGAAATTTAATTTTAAGAATTTAATGTGAATTTTGAAATTGCCTATTTCATACCGAGAACACTGCGTGCAATTTAAGCGCCAGCACAAAGCGTCAATTAACTGCAGCATAATTTAATTCGAGCCAATGGAACGCCCACTGACCCACTCCGGCACATAGCGGCATATCTGTTTGGTGGCACGCGGCCAACAACGTACGGAATTCCAAGCATTTAAAGCTTAACGACTAACATTGACCGGCCAAGCCAAGCCAAGCCAAGTCAACCAGCCAGTCAACTAGCCAAGCAGTCGGTCAGGCAAAGCGCCAGCGTCGTCGCTAAATGAAGTTAATTAAATCTGCTGCAGGTTGATTCATTTATTAAGCTGTAAAATTCAAAATAAAATAAAATTTTAACGCAGCAGTGTTAAAAAAAAATAATAAGTAAAAGCAAAATATAGTGCCAAGAAATAGCTGGCATTCCAAAGGAGATACTCCACATACACCAACTGCGTGCATCGCTTCACCATCACCTCCGCCAAGTTAGCGGAAGAGATTATGAAGCGGAGTCATATTTGAAGTTTCAACCAAAGGCGGCATGCCACAGAAGCATCGCTGGGGAAGCGTCGGCATGTTGGCGAAATTATTATGAAATATGATAAAACAAGCAAACTCGGAAATTTGCCAGAAATGCTCGCTTAATTTTAGCTTTGATAACTCACATTTTGGTGGCCAAGAATTAGGCAAGTCTTAATGAGTGGTTTGGGTAGGTGAATTAGTGCAGAATTCGTTTCAGTAATAGATTGCACAGTTAAATAGTTTAAATTATTGCTAAACTTGCAATTTGAAAGAATAAAAAAGGTTTGGAGTTAAAGTTTCAAATTATACACAATGGTTGCAACGTATTTTAATTTCATTTAACACTTTTCCAAAAATCAGAAATTCAAAATTCTACTGCGTTTTAGATAACATTTTATCTCACGTTTACTTTCCCTAGATGAGTTCGAACGAAATTGAATTGCAACTTTGCCGAGACCCAAAAGTAAGCTCTACATGTCTGCTATTTTCTAGAGCACATACCAGACCTAATTTACAAAGCAAGATAACTGTTATTATCTAAACAAGTAGGGAAGGGCTAAGTTCGGGTGTAACCGAACATTTTATACTCTCGCAATTTATTTATTTAACTTTATTAATATTATATAATACATAATTTGGCCCACATATTTGTCATATATATTATATAAAGTCCATTGAAAGTTGGAAACCCTAATATTAGGTTAGAAACACCGAGGTCCTCATATTCGATATATGGGGCCTTGAAAACCTATGGCCCGGCGATTTTTAGAATGGGGCTGCCACACTATAAACGTAATATATATGCAAAGTTCTGCACCGATATCTTCACTAGTACTTACTTTATATATTGTAAAGTAAACGGTTCAGATCCTCTTCAAAGTTCTGGTATATAGGAAGTAGGTGTGGTAGTGAAGCGATTTGGGATGTAAGGAAACAAACCAAGTTTCATTGAAATCGGTCGAGTAGTTCCTGAGATATGGTTTTTGACCCATAAGTGGGCGACGCCACGCCCATTTTCCATTTTGTAAAAAATCTGAGTACAGCTTCTATCTGCCATCTTTTATGTGAAATTTAGTGTTTCTGACGTTTTTCGTTAGTGAATTAACTCACTTTTAGTAATTTTCAACCTAACCTTTGTATGGGAAGTGGGCGTGGTAATAATCAGATTTCTTTCATTGGACTGTATTAAGAAATGGCTAAAAGAAACGACTGCAGAAAGTTTGGTTTATATAGCTTTATTGGTTCGCGAGATATATACAAAAAACCTATTTGGGGTCGGGGCCACGCCCTTAGTTTCTTTCGGGTATGTAAAAAAAGATGAGAGAATTACTTATCTCTGAGATCTCACCTGCAAAAACTTGATGTAGTAGAATCTGCAGAATGTAAGCCATGGGCGGAGAATGAAGAAACGCTAAAGCTTTATATTTACGATTGCCTTGCCTTCAGTCGGAAGATAATAGCTCCTAATATTTTGTTTAAAGAAAAAACTAAGAATTTATATCTCCTGAGTTCGAAGATGTTTTAAGAATTTTGCAATTTTCTAAGAATGAATCGATATCTTAAGAATATTTAAGCTTTCAATAACTGATAAAAAGAACGTCGGAAGTGGAAAATATTACAGAATTTCCTGGGTAACAAGTGGGAATACGCCTGAATCATACAGGCAGTAACAATAAAGTATTTTCCGTTGATGATAATACACCGATTTTAAGATAAGTTTCCAATTGTCATCAAACGATTGTCAAGATCAGAACAAAGTAGTGCTGAAGCGAGCTGAGTAGTGTTAAAACGGGATTACCTCCTGTTTAATGGGTTAGAAGGTATGCTCCTTATTTGAAAATATTAAAACTAAAGAAAAAAATTACAAATTAAATTAAAATTACCTTAACGATGTCCGAAGAGACACACAATTACATTTTGGCCATGTGCATAGGAATGGCAGTCAAATTGCAGTTATGTTGGTTTTTCGGATGAAAAAAATGTTATTTGGGAGAACCCTATGGGTTCAATTATTATTTTATGATCTTCGGACTATGGCTACATAGTTATGGAGGAAGTGTGATGGGTTGAAAAGCCGTCTTCTATTATGGCATATTCTGACTTGAATTTTTGAATACTAATATAACCATAAAGATATATAAAACGTACAGGAAACTGTATTCCCCATTTAAAAATTTGTCAATATAATAAAAAACATGTGAATATCGTTAGTTGGAAAAGTTCACGGGTCTCGCAGGCAATAGTCCACTAAATTAGAACAAAGTCAAAGTATTAAAAAGCCTTGATCATTAATTTCCTGAAATTCTATTAGAAAATCAGGCGATCAACACACTCTTAAAAATAAATAAAAAAATTTTAAATACTTAATACAAAAACTTAAAAATATTTACATATTAGCTGAAAATGTAACACAAATATTAAAAAATATTGAGGAAAGGTGAAAAATCCTTGTTTTATTTAGTGTGAAATTAATACATTAATAGTCGGTAATAATTTCAGATTGGTTGGTTCTTTAGTTTTGATAAAAATTAACTAAAACTATTATATTTGTTCCAGAGGTTTGCTAACTGTATTTGAACAAAAATTTTATAAGCAACAGAAAACGTGGATTGCAAAGCTTATATAATATCCAACGAATTTTCCAACGAATTGTCCAACGAATTTTCTTGAAACCTCCATTCGTTCTTCGAAGAATCTGATGATGAAGTTGTCCAAAATTAGTTGAAGTTACAGATTTTTCAGAACCAACAGTCTTAAGTAATAACTCTAAAATTATTCCTAAGGAAATCACAATTTATTTGTAGTCACGGTTTGTATATAATTTAAGTTTAATATTTGACAAAAAAACAGACTATAAACGGAGTATAATATACATATATATATATACATATATATAATATGAAGATTTCGAAACAATTCTGCATTTCAGAATGTAAAATTCTTAAAGTAACTTCCAAACAGTTTAAGACACGTCTGCAATATCAACTAACAATAGTTCCAGTTATTGTTGTTGTATTTTACAACAAAATCTTAGTTTACTGCTAAAAGATGAACAAAACGTTGCACTCGGTTATCTGGCTTGCCATCACAAGCCACAGCAAATGGGAATTCGCAGTGAGGCACGAAAACAAATCTGTTTACACGCCACATTTGCCCAAGACAAACGAAGGGCCGAGCGGTAGTGGTAGTGGCTCTGGAAATGGCAAAAAGAGAAACAAGGAAATCAGGCAATTGTTGGAAATATATATATTCAATATACTAAAAAAATAAACAAATTTCTACGTTGATGGCAGTCAATGCGACTTGGAGCAAATTCATATTTCGGTTTTCGGGCTTTTATTTTTTGTTCATATAATAATTTACAAAACAAATAACTGTAAACCTTGTCACCCTGTGAATAAAACTCAGTTACCTTCACTACCTGATCGATCAAACATGAAATATATTCCACAAACGAATAACTGTCACTGCGCGTCGAACAGCTGAGTTTGTTTATTAAGAAAGTTGGCAGTTTCTTGGTTACCAATTTTGTTTACTCACTTTCAACTTCCACAAACAATTGAACAAATGTCAGCCGGAGTAATTTTTCTTTTGAAAAACAATTTTGAAGCCTTGAAAAAATTCATAAAAATATGATAAGTTATTAATTGATAAAAAAGCAGATTGTTAACTGATTTTAGAATAATATATTTGACAACAAAATTAGCGATCGAAATTGGAAGAAACGTTTTGAAAGGACATCAACCGTTAAACGAAGAACGAGCAAAAACACAAAGCGTAGAGACTACTTAAAGTATAGATTTTAATAGCAGGAGCAAGAAGCAAAGCATACAAGCAGATATTACAAGATGGTAAGAAGATAGTTCTCCATTATTTTATATACATTTACGCTTTTATTTTATTCAGTAATGACTTAATTTTTTAATTATTCCCTACGGATCTATGTAGATACCGACCGATTAATCGGCCTTGGTATCGGCATCGGCCAGTATCGGCCACAAAATTCAGCATCGGCATCGGCCATATTGGGCCGATTCTTAGCCGATTCTTTCGATTTCTTTCGGATTACACCAAAATACACTTTTTTTACTTTTTTGATTTCTTTAAAGCATTAAATTTGAATTCTTCTGTTTACCATATAAAACACAGTGATTCACATTTGACTAAACTAATAATTCATCACGATGATAATTTAAGTCTACTATAAAGAAATGCAATAATTTTGCATCAAATATAAGGTTTTATTTAGCACTGCTAGAAAGATTCGATTTATGTCAATTATTCATAGTTTTGTTTAACAACTTGTTGAGATTTGGAAATAATGTCATAAAGCCACTATTTTAGAAGCATTCGTAA
Source organism: Zeugodacus cucurbitae (assembly GCF_028554725.1). Lineage (NCBI taxonomy): Eukaryota > Metazoa > Arthropoda > Insecta > Diptera > Tephritidae > Zeugodacus > Zeugodacus cucurbitae. The sequence continues at coordinate 33,255,692 of NC_071670.1, forward strand.
CTAGGAGAATCTATTTTTAAAGTTCGACATAGACAGGATCACGTGATAATCACTTGGTGCTGGCCTGGACTATAATACCTGAGACAGACATGTAGTATACATTGTAGTATGCTTCAGAAACCATATGTGTATCACCGGTTTTCCGAATTTTGTTTGAAAGCAAATGGTGTTCCGTACTACAATAGAGTTCTACGCGGTTATAGCCGAGTACGCAACTGCGCGCCACACATTTCTCCTTTTGGCAGTTTGGCGCCAATTGGTAATACCAAGTGAAAACAGTTCCTTCTCCACCTGGTCCTTCCATCGGAGTGGAGGTCTCCCTCTTCCTCGGCTTCCTCCAGCGGGTACTGCATCAAACAATTTCAGAACTGGGGCATTTTCGTCCATTCGAACAACATGATCTAACCAGTGTAGCCGCTGTCTTTTCATTTCATCGTCTGCGGTATTCGCCGTTGGCAATGTTTAAGGGACCATAAATCTTCCGCAAAACCTTTCTCTCGAAAACTCCTAGTGCCGTCTCATCGGATGTTGACATCGTCCACACTACTGCACCAGCAGCGTAGGACGGGAATGATGAGTGACTTGTAGAGTTTGGTTTTTGTTCTTCAAGAGAGGACTTTACTTTTCAATTGCCTACTCAGTCCAAAGTAGTACCTGTTGCCAAGAGTGATTCTGCGTTGGATTTCAAGGCTGACATTATTGTCGGTGTTGATGCTGGGTCCCAGATAAATGAAATTTTCTACAACTTCAAAGTAATGACTGTCAACAGTGACGTGGAGCCAAGACGCGAGTGCGTTGACTGTTTGTCTGATGACAGGAGATATTTCGTCTTTATTTTTATTACTTTTACTAGACTTAATATTTTCGAATATTGGCTTTAATGTTCATACTTGTCCTTAAAGGAAAAAAGATATATTGCTGATTCGCTTTGAGAAAACTTGAATAACTCATTTTTTCTATCAACATATATCTTATAATAATAATTTATTTAGTTTTGAATATTAATTAAATGAATAAACAACTTCATATTTATATATGAACTGAATTGTTTACTTATTTTGTGATGATATTTGTCTTTGTTTTTCTTTTGTTACCATACTAATTTATTAAGTTCTTGATGAAAGAATCGGCATCGGCATCGGCCAAAAATTTGGTATCGGTGGGACACTAGATCTATGTACTATTTAATATATTGCTAATAATCCGAGGTTTCCACGATATGCAAATTAGTCTAAATATTTAGCTAATTAATAAAAGAATCATCAGACCTAATATTTCGTCCAAGTTTCTAATTTTATATCTAACGTAAGACTTACCATTATTTAGATACACCAACAAAACTCAAAATACTCCCTATCATAAACCTTTTGACATCTACACTTTGTACACCCAAACAGTTGATCTGAATAGTCTAACCATCAATCTTAACAATCCATTCAGCTGCGATACGATTAGATCTGTCTGGAAGTCTCTAGAAATATAATAGTTGTGCAAAGAAGAGAGTATAAGTATACCTAAGGAGTGATCTTGAAACATCTTATATAAAGTTTTGTATTCCGTGTTCATTGTTATTTCAATGTAATGTTAAAAATGTATTTAAAATGTAATTAGAGATTCTATTTAAATTCGCCAAAAGCGCTAAGATTACATAATGAATATTTATTATGGCTTCAGTCTGATATATCTGAAGAAATATTAAGGCGACAATTTGAGAAAATAGTTAAGAGCAAGTGTTAAGAGTTTACGTGTGAATGGAAGATGATAGTAAATCATAAATGTTTTGAAGGATGCCTGCCCACCAGGAAATTGTACCATAATGAAATATGTAATTTTCCCTTGCTTACTTAAGACATCTTAAATGTAAGAATTCTTAACAGCTGGAGAGTTTGTGATGGCTACAGATATAAATAATTAATTTTTATAAAGAATATTTATAATTAACGGAGCTAATAAACGACTGGCTGAGTTAGACAAATACTATGAAACAGTCAATCAAAGTAGTTTGCATAACAGGTCGTCAAATTATTTCCAATATAATACCCCGAGATCTAAAACGAGATCCAAATATCAGAAAATAACGGATCGCAAATAGATATGTAAAGAGAAATATATGTATGTAGGTTCAATCAGACGTCAAAACATGAAAATGGTTTTAAAGAATGACGACACTTTTGCAAGAGAAATTTGAAATTTTTTTAGTGTAATTGTACTCCGCGAATTTCAGCAAAATGAAAAATAGTAATTTTGGTCGGTAATTCGATTATAGCTTTGGGAATATCACGTCAAAATTAGTTTAACACGACGTGGCAAAAGTCCACCACCGTAGGCTATTAAACAACAAGGTTTGAGACTGGTTAAGCGCAATCTGAAGGAGTTTCGGCGTCAGTTTGTAACTGTTGACGAAATATGGATCTTCTGGTACACATCAGAGACCAGAGTCCCATTTACGTTTTCTCCCAATTTGCACCCATAAATATGATTCGAATGAAGAGGTATCTGCTATAATACTCTAAATACTTGATTTTGAATCAGGATATATAATACAACAAAAGAAGGGTCCTACAAGTTTTAAGCCACCACTCAGAAGATTTAATACCGAAGGGATAAAGTTGTCTTATTTAACTTCTTGTAAGTCATCCACACCCACTACTTCTGAGAGCAAAGAAGTACTTTCCAATAGGGGCGTGCGCGGCTGTGGATTACCATACGTTGAGTAAATATTTAAATGCGATTATCTGCAGCAACAATGCATCATTAGTGCAACACCAACAACAATTTACGAAAAAGATGTTGCACGCGTTAAGCAAGCAGTACGCCGATGAGCCGCATGCAGGCGGCAATGCGACGATATATCGACCGTCACTTTATCATCAGACTGCGTCCTGCTGCACTGCACAAGGCGCTTCCCAGCAAATGTAGCGATTTTTCAACAGCAGCCGCCTTCGCTACCAAATGCACATGCAACTGTGTGTGTGTGTTTGTGTGTAGACGTTCGTAAATATGAATCCACGTACAACAACTTAAGCGAAAATGACGCCAAGGCATAACCGACCGTTATGTGCAACAAATGCGTCACAACAACGGCGGCAACAACAACAAAATTTATAACCAAAAATGTGGAAATATTTATGAAATCAAGCCAACGCGTGCAAGCACAACCGAACGCCTTGTCGGCGTTGTTGTCATTATGGATTTGTTGTTATTTTATTTATGAAATTTTCACTGCTTTCGCCGTTATATTCTCACCAACTATCGGAAACAGCTCGCCGCCCGCTAGTGGCATATAGTTTCGTGAAAAGGAAAGGATTGTAGGGATAAGGTTGGGCTGCCCTGCTGGCCCAAGCGTGGAAGTGTGGCGCTCGGACGCGGGTTTTTGAATAATTTGCATTCATAAAATATGCAATAAGCCAACAGCTGTTGTGATATTGTTTTGAAAGCCGCGTCATCATATTATTTAAACACTGGCTGCACGCGAACGGAAAAACGCGAAAAAAACCAAATGCGCGATTACTTATTTCGGTGAAACTATGTTTCCTTACGCTTTAAAATTGCATTTAAACCAAGGGAAAATTATTAAATGGTCAAGACGGAGTAGCGTGACCCAGATCAAGTCATGTTTGAATATGGTTTCTGTATGTTGCATTAAAGGCATATTTTTCCATATACTTATTTGCTCAGAATTAAATTCGAAACTCTTATTAAAAACCAGTAGGAACCAAATAACAGTGGGAAAGATCTTTACTACTTATATATGTGTATCTTTTCGAGAACTACTGGCCGAATTTCTAAGATTTCTGGCTTCTTGAATTCGTTATGACTCCGAATAGCAGAATAACTCATCCATCCCGCACTTAATCAGTGCACAAGTAGTCCTGGCATTTCAAATGGTTAAAGACGCTACTAATTTCAACCAAAGGAATTTGTCGTTGTCTTCGGGTTATAGTCTGACCGCCGTCCATGAGAGCACGGAGATTCTTGGTTAAAGACGCTACTAATTTCAACCAAAGGAATTTGTCATTCTCTTCGGGTTATAGTCTGACCGCCGTCCATGAGAGCACGGAGATTCTTGACCAGGAGAGATAAACAAAAGTGTTACGTGTAAAACGTTATTAAAATAATGAGTTATGAGCCATTCAATCCACTTATCCACCCTCGATCACCATGGAAGGTATTTTCGCACGATGTTAACCACCTAATTGACTCCCAGTCAAGCGTCCTCAAATATCACTTCTCTCCTCATGGTCAAAATCCAACATTTCACCGATCTTGTATTCGATGGTGTCGAACTATTGAATGTAAGCGACTGTATTTTTGAGAGAGAACCTAACAAAAGTACCGAAATCAGTAGTACTCAATCTAAAGTTCCATTTATTCACAACAGTATTTCCTCATTCTTAAGAGACGTAGGATGATGTTTGTAGCTGAAATTAGTTTCAGACTACATAAACTAGTTTCAACAAGCGTAATTCCTTCGATTGCAAGGTTTGTGTCGAGATTTTATCGAACGCCTCAAAATGCTTTCTGAACGCTCCTTATAAATCGTACAGAGAAAAAGTAACTAAAGACACGCTTTTTAAAGTAACGTATTATGATATTTCCCGTAAAAGTTTGCAACTAGATCTATTGGATAAACTATTATCTTCAAATTACACTATAAAAATATCTATTGAACTTGCAACCATATGCTGAAGGAATTCTTTTCTAATTCTAATAAAGTTGGGTTACTAACTTTATATATTATAAAAAGTGTGCCAATAATAAATCTCTCCAGCATTTTTTTTCAACGGTTGGTTAGTACTTTCTCAAGAGATCTTCCAAACTCAGACTGAAAAGATACAATCAGTCGGTTGAATTTGGTTCTCAATAATATGTATGACACGTTTCTTAGAAATCAAATGAGGTGCACTGAAGTTTGTTTAAGCTGCGGACTTTTGAAAAATATATTCAGATAATACAAACGGCGATATCATTTAACATTCGAAGCTTTCCTATATTTTCATCGCTATATCAATGATAGGTAGACCTTCGGGAGCAAGAATACATGGAGACTTTCGTTGAACCTTTATACAGTAATACCCCACACTCGAGTTAAGTAATATGTCAGAAGTATAGGTTACTTTTTATAGATATACCCACCGTGTGCAACAAAAAAATCAAAATCAGTCAACTCCATGTTATTTATTTTGATCGCATTTGTCCTACAAGACAAAAAAGGTCATCAAGCCGATTCTTAAGATTCTTTAATAATGATTAAGCAATTCAGCGTTGTTTTCTCCGTCGTTTTCACGTTTATTTTTCTACTTAACAGCTTAATTTTGTCTTTTTGTTACTCCTACTTTCGCCAGTTGCTCTTTATATTACCAGTCTCTTAATGCTTTGCACAGCTCTTCGGCGTATATCAATACAGATGTATGTATGTATTTATATCATTTAAAGCGCTGACTTATACATATGTATGTGTAAACAAAAATACAAATATACACGAACACATGTAAATGCGTGTTGTTGTTGTACTCAACAATCCTGTCAGTTCAATGCACTTCATAAACGAAAATGCGAACGCCAATCTGCTTTAGCGGTTCGCCTGATGCATTTCAATTATTAAATTTTTATAATCGATGGCTGGTGAAAGTTTCCTGCCTCCTTGTGATTACATAGTATGTACATGTGCTTGTATGTGTTTGTTCGCCATTAAATATCTTATTGTGCCTTTATGGAGTTGGCGTTGCTTGGATTGTCATACGTTGTGTTAATATATATGCACGATACATGTGTAAATGAGTAAAGAAAATATTAAGTTTCTGTCGGATAATTTCTCGAAAACAGAAACAACAACTTGAGCAATAAGAACAGCTATTGTAATTAACTCGATCTCTTGTTGCTTCGTTCTTCGGTCTATTTGTATCATCTTCTATATGTATATGTTCACATACATATGTGTATTTAAAATGAAATTTACTTAACTGTAAAGTATATATTTTAAATTCATAGTTTTGTTAATTATTATCACAATTCCTCAATGATACATCAATTGAATTACAGTAATTATCTCTTAATGCTTCTTGTGTATATGTATCCATTTAAAGGGTGTTTGTATCTAACTTTTATTTTTATATATAACATTACAAAGTTAATGATTTTTTTTTTTAATTTATTGAATTCTGTTTTCAAATAAAAGCTCTGTCAGTCGAAATTTTTAATTTCACACTATTTTCCCAACACCAAAAACGCATCAGATTTAGTTTTATCGACAAGTATTAAATTTAGTTTGGTACTAAGGTCCCTTTGAAAGATATGTGTATGTATTGTAGATGTATTACCTGTCGGGCCATTAGTTAATTATAAAATTTTTAAGATATGGATAAAACGAATTTTGTCTGTTTCTCATAAAGAAAATACGGACGCTCTGGGAAAAGTTGGTGCTACGGGTGCTCACAGTCGACCGATGCACTGTGCCACGAATGTAATGCATGAAATGGAATTCACATTGCTTCCTCGTTGTCGGTTTTAACGGATCTGGCCTCAGCGATTGTTTTCTGTTCTCAAACCTTAAAGAGTATTATTGGAAAGAAAGTCGGCGGCAATGAAGAAAGCACACTTTGAAGAAAAGCAACAAATACGTTAAGGTTTGGCTCATAAGGTCATATTAAAGGAAAAGGCTCTAAGTGTAGACAAGGTGGTTTATATTTTCTGTATTGTAATGTACTAGAAAGTCAATGAAATTATCAAAAGTCACTGTTTTTTTAAGTTCTGATAATGAACGGTATTTCATATATTTGGATAAAAGCTTTTAAATATTTTGCGTGATAATCTGTCATTATTATAGTGACATTATCTGGAATCAATACTGATTTTTTCCATGCTGCAACTATTGTAGTTCATTAAAGTGGACAAGTTCATGTGTAAAATAATAAAAAAAATACAACTAAAAGTGAACCGTTTATTCATTGTAATATAAAATCTAGGCAGTACCACACCCAACATGCTATTTTGAAAACCTCAAATTTCATATTTTCTTCTATTGTGTGACTTTCTGTAACTATCTGAGTAAAATTATGGAAAAACACTTTCTAACATCGATTATTACACGATTGAAGTATTAACAAGTAAGGAAGGGCTAAGTTCGGGTGTAACCGAACATTTTATACTCTCGCAATTCATTTATTTAACTTTATTTATATTATATAATAAACAATTTGACCCACATATTCGTCATATATATTGTATAAGGTCCATTGAAAGTTGGAAACCATAATATTAGGTTAGAAGCACCGAGGTTCTCGTGTTCGATATATGGGGTCTTAAAAACCTATGGTCCGATTTCGGTGATTTTTAGAATGGGGCTGCCACAGTATTAACATAGAATGTGCAAAGTTCTGCACCGATATCTTCACTAGTACATCTTCTTCTTGACTGGCGTAGACACCGCTTACGCGGTTATAGCCGAGTCCAAAACAGCGCGCCACGCATCTCTCCTTCTGGTAGTTTGGCGCCAATTGGTTATTCCAAGCGAAGCCAGGTCCCTCTCCACCTGGTCCTTCCATCGGAGTGGAGGTCTCCCTCTTCCTCTGCTTCCACCAGCGGGTACTGCATCGAATACTTTCAGAGCTGGAGCACCTTCATCCATTCGAACAACATGTCCTAGCCAGCGTAGCCGCTGTTTTTTTATTCGCTGGACTATGTCTATGTCGTCGAATAACACATACAGCTCATCGTTCCATCGTCTGCGGTATTCGCCGTTGCCAATTCTTAAGGGACCATAAATCTTCCGCAAAACCTTTCTCTCGAAAACTCCTAGTGCCGTCTCATCGGATGTTGACATCGTCCACGCTTCTGCACCGTAAAGTAGGACGGGAATGATGAGAGACTTGTAGAGTTTGGTTTTTGTTCGTCGAGAGAGGACTTTACTTTTCAATTGCCTACTTAGTCCATAGTAGCACCTGTTGGCAAGAGTGATTCTGCGTTGGATTTCCAGGCTGACATTGTTATTGCTGTTAATGCTGGTTCCCAGGTAGACGAAATTATCTACAACTTCAAAGTTATGACTGTCAACAGTGACGTGGGAGCCAAGACGCGAATGCGCTGACTGTTTGTTTGACGACAGGAGATATTTCGTCTTGTCCTCGTTCACCATTATTTTCTCCAGCATCAGGTTAAAGAAATCACACGAGAGTGAGTCACCTTGTCTGAAACCTCGTCTGGTATCGAACGGCTCGGAGAGGTCCTTCCCGATCCTGACGGAGCTTTTGGAGTTGCTCAACGTCAGCTTACACAGCCGTATTAGTTTTGCGGGGATACCAAATTCAGACATCGCGGCATAAAGACAGCTCCTTTTCGTGCTGTCGAAAGCAGCTTTAAAGTCGACAAAGAGATGGTGTGTGTCGATCCTATTTTCACGGGTCTTCTCCAAAATTTGGCGCATGGTGAATATCTGGTCCGTTGTTGATTTTCCAGGTCTAAAGCCACACTGATAAGGTCCAATCAGTTTGTTGACGGTGGGCTTTAGTCTTTCACACAATACGCTCGACAGAACCTTATACGCGATGTTGAGGAGGCTTATCCCACGGTAATTGGCGCAAATTGTGTATTGGGCAGAGTACACTGAGATTCCAATCGTCAGGCATGCTTTCTTCCGACCATATTCTGCAAAGAAGCTGATACAAGCACCTTATCAGCTCTTCGCCTCCGTATTTGAATAGCTCGGCTGGTAATCCATCGGCACCCGCCGCCTTATTGTTCTTCAAGCGGGTAATTGCTATTCGAATTTCTTCACGGTCGGGCAATGGAACATCTGCTCCATCGTCGTCGATTGGGGAATCGGGTTCGCCATCTCCTGGTGTTGTACTTTCACTGCCATTCAGCAGGCTGGAGAAGTGTTCCCTCCACAAACTCAGTATACTCTGGTCATCAATAACTAGATCACCTCTGGGGGTCCTACAGGAGTGCGCTCCGGTCTTGAAACCTTCAGTTAGTCGCCGGATCGTTTCGTAAAATTTTCGAGCATTACCCCTGTCGGCCAGCTTGTCAAGCTCTACATACTCACGCATTTCGGCCTCTTTCTTTTTTTGTCTGCAAATGCGTCTCGCTTCCCTCTTCAGCTCTCGGTATCTTTCCCATCCCGCTCGTGTTGCGGTCGATCGCAACATTGCGAGGTAGGCAGTCTGTTTTCCCTCCATTGCGAGACGACAATCCTCATCATACCAGCTGTTTTTTTGACTTTTCCGAAAACCAATGGTTTCGGTTGCAGCTGTACGTAAGGAGTTTGATATGCCGTCCCACAGCTCCCTTATACCGAGATGCTGATGAGTGCTCTCAGAGAGCAGGAGTGCAAGTCGAGTAGAAAATCGTTCGGCTGTCGGTTGTGATTGCAGCTTCTCGATGTCGAACCTTCCTTGTGTTTTTTGACGTGTACGCTTTTCTACACAGAGGCGGGTGCGTATCTTAGCTGCTACAAGATAGTGGTCCGAGTCGATGTTGGGACCACGAAGCGTACGCACATCAAAAACACTGGAGACATGTCGTCCATCTATCACAACATGATCGATCTGGTTGCGAGTGATTCGATCCGGGTACAGCCAAGTAGCTTGATGGATTTTCTTATGCTGGAATCTAGTACTACAGACGACCATATTTCGGGCCCCGGCGAAGTCGATCAGCCTCAGACCGTTTGGTGATGTTTCGTCATGGAGGCTGAATTTTCCGACTGTTGTGCCAAAGACACCTTCTTTACCCACCCTAGCGTTGAAATCGCCAAGCACGATTTTGACATCGTGGCGGGGGCAGCGCTCATAGGTACGTTCTAGGCGCTCATAGAAGGTATCTTTGATCACTTCGTCCTTCTCTTCCGTCGGGGCGTGGGCGCAAATCAGCGATATGTTGAAGAACCTCGCTTTGATGCGGATTGTGGCTAGACGTTCATCCACCGGAGTGAATGCCAGGACTCGACGACGGAGTCTCTCTCCCACCACGAATCCCACACCGAATTTGCGCTCCTTTATATGGCCGCTGTAGTAGGTGTCACAAGGACCCACCTTCTTCCGCCCTTGTCCCGTCCATCGCATTTCTTGGATTGCGGTGATGTCAGCCTTTACTCTTACGAGGACATCAACCAGCTGGGCAGAGGCACCTTCCCAATTAAGGGTCCGGACATTCCAGGTGCATGCCCTTATTTCGTAGTCCTTTAAACGTTTGCAGTGGTCGTCGTCAAAATTGGGGTCTCTCATCCGAGGCTGTTTTTTCTTTTTCATTGGGGGGTGTTTTTATGTGGTGGGTCCCAAACCCTACGCACAACCGCATAGGCGGGTTTCGCCTTCTCACTTTAGCTCGCCACATGTAAAAGAATCGTTCCTGGCCATTCCCAAGTGAATGACAGTCAGAAACTTTCCTCACTTACGTGAACTTCTACATATGACTCCATCCTCACTAGTACATACTTACTTTATATATTGTAAAGTCAACGATTCAGATTGTCTTCAAAGTTCTGGTATATAGGAAGTAGGCGTGGTTGTGCACCGATTTGGCCTATTTTCACAACATATCATTGGGATGTAAGGAAACTATTACAAACCAAGTTTCATTGAAATCGGTCGAGTAGTTCCTGAGATATGGTTTTTGACCCATAAGTGGGCGACGCCACGCCCATTTTCCATTTTGTAAAAAAATCTGAGTGCAGCTTTCATCTGCCATTTTTTATGTGAAATTTAGTGTTTCTGACGTTTTTCGTTAGTGAGTTAACCCACTTTTAGTAATTTTCAACCTAACTTTTGTATGGGAGGTGGGCGTGGTTATGATCCGATTTCTTTCGTTTTTGGACTGCATTAGGAAGTGGCCACAAAAAACGACTGCAGAAAGTTTGGTTTATATAGCTCTATTGGTTTCCGAGATATGTACAAAAAACTTAGTAGGGGCGGGGCCACGCCCACTTCCCCAAAAAAATTACATCCAAATATGCCCCTTCATAGTGCGATCCTTCATACCAAATTTTATTTCCATAGCTTTATTTATGGCTTAGTTATGGCACTTTATGTGTTTTCGGTTTTCGCCATTTTGTGGGCGTGGCAGTGGTCCGATTTTGCTCATTTTCGAAAGCAACCTTCCTATGGTGCCAAGAAATAAGTGTGCCAAGTTTCATCAAGATATCTTAATTTTTACTCAAGTTACAGCTTGCACAGACGGACGGACGGACGGATGGACGGACGGACGGACAGACAGACATTCGGATTTGAACTCCACTCTGATCACTTTGGTATATATAACCCTATATCTAACTCGTTTAGTTTTGGGTGTTACAAACAACCGTTATGTGAACAAAACTATAATACTCTCTTTAGCAACATTTGTTGCGAGAGTATAATAAACTTTTGGCATTGAAATATCTAAAAAAACAACATTTCATCATCTTTGTGGTTTGATAAAACAGTCCGAAAGTATGACCTGACCTCGCCTCTGCATTCAAGTCTTCAATATGTCTTTAACCAAGGACACCTACACATTTTTGGATGAAATTATGAATATTTTGAGTTTGAAGATATATTATTTAAAATGGAAACTATTAAGGCTTCTGGAAATTTAAATATAATAACTCTCCTTAGAGGGATTTCAATATTTTCTTTTAATTCTATTTTATTTTTATTATCGAACGAACCTCAAACAGGTAATGGAACAAAAGTTATCGTAATATCTCTATTCCCTTTTTTTAGAGTTCTTTACTTTAGCTGCCCGAGTTCTTTTAGTTGTCTACTTGGTGGCCCGTATAAGATATTTATGGGCTAGCCTGGCGTTTTGATATCCGTAATTCCTCCATACATTTTACAGATCTTCTATTATCTTGTTTGATTGCTCCGTCAACTCTTCATACACAAGTAATTCTTTAGTCTCTGAATTGTTGGTGTCGTAAGAATTAATTCCTGTGACAACTATTAGTTTAGGCAATATTTGAACAAGATTTATTCGATATTTTTTTTAAGTATGAGATAAAATAGGTAACTTTGTTTAAGAACATTATTACATTTGTACGATAGCACGAGCCGTAATATATTCAATATTACATACTAATACGCTGAATATAAACCATAAGCATTTATTATAAGGCACTTCAACCATCAATTGCTAATACATAAATTCTTTATTTCATTTCAGCCGCCCAAAAAGGCTAAAGGAAAAAAGGGCAAGAAGGCGCCAAGTAAGTACATTTAATAATTCACTCAAGCTTAAATTTTCAGTCATATCGAATATTGCTGACAGTAAGCTCTAAAATTATTTTAAGAAGAACTCAGTATTTAATTTATATACGAATGTGTCACCCTCTTCAAGGTTTCCGAAAGAAACCACACAGACAAAGACAGCACTCAATAGCAAAGGAATAACCTCGACTCAGGCGACAAGCGCTTCGCAATACATCCCTTTTGCATAATAAATTAAATGTTGAAATTAATATGAAGAAAAAATGCTTTATAGCCAAAACAGTGCTGTCTGATATGCAGCATGGCATTGCAACAGCAACGGCATTGACACTCAAAGCTGCAAATGGACATGAAGGGGATAGGCTCAAATATTGCAGCATGTTTTTCGGCGTTTAAAAGCTTAAATAGAAATGAGAATAAAATGTACTTCGAATGTGCTGCTAAATGTTGAGTATGCAGTCAAATTAAAATACCAGCACGATTGTTAGGATATACAGTAACTGGTGTCACTGTGCATAGATTTTTCGCAACGCGCCTAAAAGCGCACAATGCTCGCGAGTTACAGCGTTGTAATTTACGAGCACAATTTGAGGCGCCGAGTCACGAACAAAAGCCGCATATTGCATTATTTTAGTTCGCATCACATGAAATGCCGGCTTCCGGCTGACGAAGAAGTCAATTGTGTGCGCGATTTAGCTACGCTTAGAAGCGACAAAAACAATAGATAGGACAATGGCTTATTGACGCTTTTAGTGGAAAAATGTCAATGGCTGATAAGCGTTAATGCGGCGCTGCATATTTTTCCGATTTTTCTGCAATCGAGCGGCAACAATGCGTTTCACAAAAAGGAAAAATTATCTTTACATTCATCATGAATAAAGAATAAATCTGTTGTGACGTTATTTTGGCAGACAGCGCCTATACCATGACGGTACAGCATTTTGTGCATCTTGCAACGTTTTGAATTGCCGACAATGTGTGTGTAGGCGTGCAACAAAGTGTTGCAACATACTCACATTTGTATAGTGGCACATATTGCCGCAATTGGTGCACTCACAATGTAATGCAAGGCAATAAAAAAATACTTATTCACTATGTATATAGGTTTGTAGTGGTCCAGGCATAAACCTATGCTTTGCCGTATGCTCTCTCCAGTCATTTTGCCGACCTATTAAGCGCAGTGCGACACAGAACAGACACGACATGTCCATATATTCATATTTATATGAGCGAATGCGTATGGTATTTGTGGCAAATGTTGCATGCAACATGGCCACTATGAAAATTAAAGCACATACGAAGTTATAACTATCTCTGATATTACTCAATTGTTGGTCACTGGCAGAAGCCCATGACTATTGACGGGCCACCAGCCCTTGGCATATATGGTTATATATTAAAAAAAATATAAAAAATTAAGTACATTTCTTCGAGCTTGACACAGTGAAGACAAAAACAGTTATAATACAAAATAATAATTTGTTTGTTAATTTAAAGTAGTACATGAACTTTATCAGAAATCAGAAGTCATGAATTAATTCCGTAAATAAAAAGAAAATACTTTATTGAAAGTTTAGTAGGTTTTTTATTTACTTGCAACTGTATGTGCAGTGTGCACATAGGCTTTAATGGCATCTTGTTTATATGGACTGCACTTAGAGTCAACTGCGAGTCAAGTGCGGTTACAGTGCAGCTGTTGTCTCCTTACTTAATTTCCACAACTGAGCGGATAATTGCTTTTACCACAAGCTACGCGGCGTCAGTCGGATACTTGATCACTTATACGCCACGTCAACGCAAAGAAACGTTAATATTTGTTTAGTGAAAGAAAGCGGTTAGTCCGATTCGATTATTCCGAATTAAAATTTTCCAATATGTCCTTTAACCACCACTCAATGTGGTTTATGGCAGAGCGGGAAATGAAAAAAAGGTTAAGATAAGATAAGACAAAAATTAAAATTATTAGAAACTCTCAGAAAATGGTTTTCATAACCTTGTGGATACCTACTTCAAACTAGAAGGAACACTTTTGATCGTTCAATCAAATGCGTGAACGTTGCGAAAAATTCTAGTTGAGAACAAACTTCGTATAAGTATACCCAAAATAGTGTAAGGTATAAATTCAAAATCATCACTCGTGATATTTACAAACTGATTGATTAATTTAATTATATTAGACAGCATTTAATTAATAATTCTAAGATTTTTACTTCACTACGCCCTACGTTATCTATATACATTTTGAGTTTCTGAAATCGTACATCGGTGAAAAAGGTTTAAGAAAGTATTCTTAACTTAAATCATATCAAAATACCCTTAATTGGAGGCGGATGTAACCTCAGAAATCGCTCATTTGCAGACCTTTCATGGTGGTTATTTCACTCACTCTTAACTGAATATACTTATGTAGACTTTGCTGATCTAGTTTCATTCCTACATTCTCCAATTAACTCATTTCGGCGCCGAATACGAATCTGAGGTCCATTGGGGTACAACAGTTTAGGGTTTTGATATAACCCCAAAAACGATATAGCGGACAGCTTTTGTAGAAATTCAACGCATTCGATTGGAACTCGCTATTCGGCGGTTTTCGGGTTCACGGATTACGAATACGGTGTCGGTTTTTCATATCCAAAATAGAGAATCCCATATAGCGGGCGCGTTTTTGAAAATTTCATCGAATTCACCTGAAACCTGTTACACAGGGTTTTTCGGAATCTTTGAATACGAAACTGATGTGGGTGTGAAATGGCGGATCCAAAATGACAGATTTTTAAAATATGTCCACCATACTGATCCGCTATTTTGAATTTTTGAAAAGTAAAGTGAAATCCGTAATCGGTGACTTCGAAATGAATGAAAATATTATTATTTTGAGTTGAAAATATATCATTTTAAATAGAATATATACAATTTAACTATAATAAAACTCCCAGTTGCTAGTGATTAGAGAGACTTTAATATTTTCCTTGTAAGTAAGACATTTTATAACATTATAAAGAACAACAAGTTACCAACCCGTCTACACGTCTCATTTATGACGTCACGATGTCATGTATTTTATTCTATTTTATTTTTATTGTCAAAAGAACCTCAAAAAAGTAATGGAACAAAATCTACCGTAATCTCTATTTCTTACGCTATTTTAAAGGATGATAATAGTCCGAATCTTTCAAGAGTATACCAACCAGTCTGTCCTATTCTGAAACCTATTTTCCGCTTATAGTCATAGTATTTTAACTACTAACTACAGTTCTATATCACACAACTTTCCAAGTAATCCACTTTATCTTCAAATCATAGACACTGATGTCGTTGAAAACATGCAGCTTAGAATAAATATTGCAAAAATGTCTAGCTCTTGCACAAAGGCTAACTGGGCAACTAAATGCTGCTACGACGACTTTCTCACTTTTCTAAATACCCAGCTGCGCCATATGTCCTCCTCTGCGTCACAAATGCACAATTCACGACGAGACGCATTCAACTTAACTTTGCGGTGCCGACTTCGCCAGTTTGTATGTAGGTATGTAAGTGCTTGCTGGTCAACTACAACCGAGAGGGCACTGATGTCCCATACGGTCCTCCACACGGTACATTAGCGACTTAGTTACTAAATACCATCTCTAGAGGGTGACGCTGTGCAATAATGGCACGCCAACTCATATGTGAAAACGGCAGCAACAACCGAAAAAAGAAAACTTAGCAAACTAGAGAGAAAACAAAAATTAAAATAGAAAATAATTGCGCAAATAGAGAAGCACATAAAATCATTGCCATCGTTGGTGTAAGCCACAACAAGTGCAGCGTGTGCGACGATTGTCCAACCGCGTTTGGGACAGACTCCAAAGCAGACCAAGGCCAATTGCATCGCTTAGTGGAGAAGTCGATTATGCCATGGGTAGTAATTAAAAAGACACATTTCACGTTTTTCACTTAAGGCGTTTGGTTGGTAAATTATTTTTATGACGACATATATGGAATATTTTGGCAGAAGTACTATATAAATTAATTAAAGAGTTTATTTAAGTATTAAATTAGATAAAAATGTAAGGTTTAGGAGCTGATTTCACCGGAGATCTTGGGGATCCTACAAAGCGTTTTGAGCTTATCAAAGATCCATTAAGTTTAGTCTAGTGAAGTCAGAACAGTCGATTAAAAATTTCGAGATTTTTCCACTAAATCTTCCTCCAGAAAACTTTCGAACTAACCGAACTAACAATGATACTTATTATTCTCCTTGATTAATCCTTCAAACGTCTATGAAGGTATGACCAAGCCCATATTAACCCCATGCAAAACCAAGTTGAACGGGGGTTCCCATACACTAAACACATTATTCTGAAGCTACCAGTAGCTGGTACCAGAGAGCAGCTTCGGGTATGTTCGAGTGTGTTCAATCACACTAGCTTAAATTCGGTACGAGTGTGTCGTAACACTCTTCAAACACGTGTTCGATCGAGTTTGGAACCCGAAGCGAAAATAACGCAAACGAACAATCACGACGGTCCTATCTTCGAGTGCAAGCAGCAAACTCGGATTTTATGTGTATTATATTTTCGGGTGTGTCGTGCACGTGTTGATTGTGATCGACACACTCGAGTGGCACTCGAAGACCAAAAAATAATAGATAAGCATACGTACACACATATGTACATATGTTGGCGTCGGGATGACGCGTTCTGTCTTAGCTTTTTTGGTTGAATAATTTGAATATTAGACGTACATAGTACATATTATAAAAGAATAATTCAATTTAAGAATAGAATTCACTTAAGACTTATTTTATTTATTAATTTATAAATCATAAATAAAAAACATTTCATTGCACTTAAATATTTTAATTTTTTTTTTAAATCACAAATTTCAGGTGTAGACCAGATAAGGTGTTTGTGCCATTGGAAATGTTCTCACAACCCGAATTTTCTATCGTTGTCATTATGAATTATAAAAAGTAAACAAAACAAACAAAACCAATAATCGTTGACAATCACTACGCAATAATAGCATGACTGCCAATTACATACATACATATTCTGAAATTTTGTGCACACTCGTGTGTGACTCGATCACATTCAATACGATCGGGTTAGAGTGCCAGCTCGTTCACAAACGAGTGTCAACTCGGCACTCTGTTAAAACAAGCATATATGCTTGTGTTTCGAGTGTCGCGAAAGGCTCGTTCGTTTTGAACATGTCTCCAAGCGATCAATACGTGTATTCATACCGAAAAGTTTGATCAAACAAAATCAGAGTGGACATTCGAGTGTGCACGAAAGTGATATACCCGTTGCAGCTCTCTGGCTGGTACCTATTTAAATACTTTCAAAATGAATGCAGTATACTCTAGAATTCAGACTAATACTATACTTTATAATGGGAAAGATAGGCGACTTGTTAAATGTTAGTAACGTTTGTCGAGAGAAGTTAAAAGAAGAACTATTTCGAGGCAGTGAACTACAACCCCAAAGTTAAAACTGTCAACTGTAAAGTGTTAGCAAAGACTCGAATAAATTGGTTGTTTATTTGATATTTCGTTCGCGAGTTGTCTTGCCTGAAACCTCGTTTAGTATTAAAGAGCTTGGAGATGTTCTACCGAATTCTGAGTTAACTGCTGATATTGTTCATAAATCATAAAAACTAGAATCCACTTCTCTCTCAAGTACTTATCAAGTCCACGACAACATCAAAGCCATAAATATAATGTTAGAACAACAATAATTTCAATTAAAACTCAATTACTGGCAATTATGAAGTGACACCACTTACTTTGAATGCCAGTAATAAAGTCATGATTTATAACGATTTCATTTAATGGCGCTCATATGCTTACACCAAACGCATTTATTCCCATTTATAGTGCCACAGCTATAAGTATTTCCAAATAAGCGCACAATTCCCGTCCTGCTGAGAAATTAGTTGAAATACCAAATGGCATGATACTCACCAACACAGCACATTCAAAGCATAAGGGTGTGAAGAGCAACTTCAACACAAACTTAACCTAATTCGACAAGCTTAAATGAATTTGAAATCCTTGTGATTCGATTTCGATTAGCTGCAATTGAATTCACTTTCTGTGCTTTCAGTGTTAATTGATGGCGTGGACACGTCCACCATGACGCGGGACCAGCTGGAGCAGTTTGCATTGAAATTGAAGGAGGAGATGGAGCGCGAACGTGAAGAGCGAAACTTCTTTCAATTGGAACGCGATAAAATACGCACATTCTGGGAGATCACCAGGGGGCAATTGGGTATGTATACATCACATCAGCACTGGTATTAATTAACAGGGATGATTTATACGATTACTAATTGGTACACGTTTCTATTATTTGGTGTAATGTAATATAGAGGAAACCCGCTATGAGGTTCGTCACAAGGATCACGAAGTGGAGATGGCACAAGAGCTGGCCGATGTCGACACCAAACACATTATGCAGCAGATGAAACATCTACAGTATGAAAACCAAAATAAAATTGGTGAAATACGTGCCGAGGCCATGACACAGCTGAAGCTGGCACAGGAGGATCATGTGGCACAGGAGCAGGAGTTGCTGAAGGATAAACGCGATTTACGACGCCTACTGCGCGAGCACGATGAAACACATGAATTACAAGTTCAGCAGCTGAAGATGAAACATAACGATGAGATGTCGTGAGTAGAACAGCTCAAAGCCCATATTTATTCTTAAACAGAATCGAAACGACTTTTCAAACCTTAGTATACTTAACGTTTTCTTTTCTTTCCCACTTTCAGCGAAGCGCGCATACAATTCCAAAGAGAAGCAAAAGACATGGAGCTTCTACACGAAGAGAAAATGAAGGCGCTGAAGAACGAGGTCGAACTGGTGTACCGCATGCAAATGTTTGAAGTGGAGGAACGTAAAAACTCACAAATTCAGCGTCTAATTGAAAGTCACGACACCGCCTTCAATGACATGAAGAACTACTATAATGATATCACGCTGAACAATTTGGGACTAATTAGCAGTTTGAAAGAACAACTCGAAGCGTTGCGTAAGCAGTCCGAACGCAGTGATCGCACCGCAACCGAAGTGCTTACAGAGAATCGCAAGCTGAAAGAACCGCTCGAAGCAGCGCAAACCGAACTCGCCGATTTGCGACGCAAGATGGAGCATTTCGAGCGCGATCGCAATCAGCTGGCGCGTCTCAAAGCACGCAATACTTACATAGAAAAGCAGTTGAAGGCGTTGACGTGGGAGACCGAAACGCTACTCTTGCGCAACGACACACTCAAAAAGGAACGCGAAGAACTTAAGTTGAAATTCGACGAAGTCGTCATGGAACTGCAACAGAAGACGGGCCTAAAGAATGTGCTGCTCGAACGCAAGATATCCATGATGGAGCGTGAGGGCGAGAAGCGCAACATATTACTCAAACAGACACAGTTGATCTGCGGCGCTTCCGGTGATGTTACACAAAATATGCAAAAGCAAATAAACACATCGTTGGATGAGAAGAATAAATTGATTGACGAACTGCGTTACGAGCTGGTGCGCGTCATCAAAGCGCACGACGATCTGCTCGCCACGTACGAATCCAAGTTGGCGCAGTTCGGCATACCACAGGACGAGTTAGGTTTCGAGCCGCTGCGCCTGTCGGAGAAACATCGTTATTTATGCGGCCCAGCTGGCCTGGTGACCAAAAATCAATGAAAAACTCCTGCCAATATGTCAATGATGCAGACACGCTTATCGGTTTGGCATGTTTCATATTTTCGTTTCTTTTGATTTTTGTTTTGTTCGTGCGTTTTGTACAAGCTTTAAGCTGGCATTAATGCACGGAGCTAATGGACTGAATGGAGTGGAATGGTAGTATTTTGTTAACCTTCGAAACAGACAAGCAAGCATATTTTTTTAAAATATACATACCTACACATATACTCTGTGATATACTCTTTTATATGTTCGTCATTTTTTTCACATTTTGTTTTGTGCCTCTGTTCGTTGCATGAATGGAAACTTTCGCTTTATGTTCGATGATTTACTGGCACACTGATGCGGCTGTAGGCAGCATTCTCGTTGTTGTTGTACGACAACAACACTGATAGTGTGTGAAGTCGTTGGCAGGCGGTGCGGGCGGCTTGTCGTCGTCAGTTGCATGCCAGCAAGTACATTATTCAAAAATTCCGCTATGCCTGGGATGTGGTAACGGTGGTGTTGACGTTAACGGTGTTTTGGCTGCAGCAGATCTTGGCCATTGGCCAACTAACGATGCAGTGAAGTGTGCAGAGCAAATAAGCGCTCTTGCGGCAGTTGAACTTGAAAATAACACAGCATAGGCATGATAAATTGAAATGTGAGGGTAAAGATAAGAAGTTGTGTTTGGTTGTAATAAGAGGATTCAAGTCACATTTCTTCAGGTGGGATATTTGGTGACTTCCAAAGTTCGACATCAAGCCCTCAACTTTCTTTCGCATACGTTTAATGATTTATTCATCCATTCGGTAGTTCGTACTCCACGATGAATATATAATACCAATTAAAACTGGTGAAAAAAGGTATTATGGTTTCTAGACTAATTGAACCCAAAACTCCAGATCTGACTAAAAATGGGAATGTAATCAAGGTCTCGTGGTGAAGGTAACCATAATAGTAACGCTAAAGATTATAAATCCTACCCTATATTGAAGTTAAAGTGATGTTTACATTACCTTATTTAGAGTAATATAGAAGTTAATATGCTTTTTACCGTGAGATCTAAACAAAAATAAACTAATATCTTTTGATAATATGTTTTCACAATGCAGAGGGTTGTAATTTTGTTTACAAAGTGGGTTAGGTTTTGTGCTAAAATTTGTCCATTGTCATTTCATCAGTTCAGACATAGTATCTTCTAGGTATCAATCTTTAACAGCAAAGTACCGGGTAATTGTAAGCGAGAGGACATCGAGTTTTGTAGGGAGTAAACTAACAGAATCGCTGATACGTTCTTAAAAAATTCTCTAGACGTGCAATCTCGTAAGACCAAGAAATACTAGACTTAAAGACAAACAAATTGCTTTCATTTTCTAGACCATTGGATGAAGCTGTTGAAATTGCTGGTAATCTGCTAAGGAGCTCTCATACGAATAATCTGTTTATACTCTCGCAACCTGTTACACTGAGTATAATAGTTCACACAATGCTAGTTTTCAACACCTTGATATATAGTTATATATGTATATCAAATTGATCAGAATGACGAGACGAGATATACAGATGCCTTTTCGACCGCTCGTCGGTTCTTGCAACGAATAGCTTGAGTAAAAATTGAGATACAGTTGAACTTCCATAACTCGTACTTCTATAACTCGAAGTCCTCCATAACTAGAACTTTAGAATAAAATTGGCAATAGAAGTCAAATTTCATACAAATTTCCTTCCATAAATTGAACTTTTCGGCCAGGATATAATACAAAATCACGAATTTTACAAATCGAGGCAGAATTTTAAAAAAGTCCCTAGGTCGCATGGACGCGCACAAAAAATATATGGTCAACATTCCGCCGGTAACGACGAAGATAACATTCCTATATTTTTTTTTTTGCTAAATATTGATGATGATGATCAATAATCAATGGAAACTGATTTCGAATTAAGGTGGACAATGAGATTTGCTCAGCCGGATTTATAATAGATGATATTGTAGAACCGAATACAGTGGAACTTCGAATTCGAACTTTTGAATTGACAATAGCGTTTAGAAATCAAATTTCATACAAATTTCCTTCCATAAATCGAACTTTTCGGCCAGGGTATAATACCAAATTTATAATTATACTATCGTGGCAGAATTTTAAAAATGCCCCTGTGTATCGTATGGATGCTAACAAAAAATATGATTGCATAAATCATGTAACAAAAGCATGGGATATACACAGTTTATTAATGAAAACTTCAATAACTCGAAGTCTCTCTAGCTCGAAGTTTGTTTGTGGATTATGGTGATTCGTGTTATGGAAGTTTAACCGTATATTGATAAAATACATTTTGGTTAAATATGGCAATTGGCGAAATCGGAACACTGCACTTTTTTTAATGCCTTCGTGATACCGATGGAAAATGCGAAATCGGTTGACAACTACACTTACTTCCCATATAATATACATAGTTTTGAATTCTATCTGATTCGTTAACCTTACTGTGTATAAAACAAGTACAAATTAAGAGTTCGAAAGAGAACTTTACACAAAAACTGCATTTCAGGTGTTGCGTCACTAATTTAAAAATTGCCGAAATCAGACTAAAACTTTTTAAGACATTGGATAATTGGATAATGGATAATTATTTTACCGAAAATACCGGTAAAAATCTAAGATATTTTGAGGAAATTCAGAGGGAATCTTGCTTTTTTCATATGCGTTTCTGAGTTAAAAATGGGTGAGATCGGACCATAACTTATGGTGAAGTATGGTGAAGTGGTGTCTAATAGTAGAGTTTTCAAACATCCCGTGGTCTTTATACCGTATATATCGGTTATTATAGGAGATATCTGAGCAAAATTAACACCTGTATTATGTATCTATAATAATCTCAGTATAGACGCATTCAGGCTAAATTCAGGTGGATTGAAAAATATATTAAGAAGGCTACTTTCGAATATATCATTGCATCTTGATGACTCCGGTCGAGCACCTTCACAATGAGGCCCGCATGCTACCTGTGAAGGAGCATAGCATAATGCATACCAGGCAGTTTCTATTAGGATGCTTTCGTAGAAATCACCCCTGCTGGAAGCCGAGCCGCCTTCCAGAACCATCAAGAGTACCTTCCTGAAATGCGTCGACGACTTAAAAGGCTATACCGACAGGATGTGACTAACTATAGACAAGCACTGAACGCTATTCACAGAGGAGCTATTAACACCTTCATTGACTCCCTCCCCGCGAATGGCCTACTTGGAGAAACAAAACCCACTGTTGCAGACACAGAGCTCGAGTAGCCTCGCGAAACTAGAGTGACCGTTGCGCAACATCGTTCTGGATATTGTAGAAGACTAAACTGCTACCTATCCAGACTAGACCCTGACATACTCAATATATGTCCTGCATGCAAACAGTCCCCGCATGACACTAGCATTCCCCCTTAACCCTACTTATCCAACACCCCTTTCCCTTTGGTCCGACCTCATCGAATCAGCTCGTTTCCTGGGCCTCCCGTTAGATGACTTCGATGACAATTAGGCTAGGCTTGTCCTTTCAGGAAGGCCTGGGTAACCGCTACAACAACAACAGGCTACTATCGCCAGTCACCATTTTTTCATATTTCTTACTGTCAACCCTCATTATATGCAGAATCCAAATATGTCAAAAACATACTACTGATCGAGACAAGTTTGAGTAAAGCATTACACCAGAGAATTCTGTTTCATTGCTTATTGCACAGGCCAACACTCAATTTGCTTCTTTGAATTTATCAACTGATTCTAGTTAATTTGGGTGAACTAAATTCAAATCTGTGATCAGTTTGTCTCTATCTGCTCTAGGTTGAAAACCAAAAGGTATATTAATGGTTTCCGAAGTTGTCTAACACTCATTACAAATATGTATCACGTTTTTTTTTTTTAATTTTGGGGTATTTCAACGCATTATTTATATCTATCAGCTGTTGTTTACTGTACTGAATTATTAGGCCTTTTTGATGCCGAGGATATTTTTCCAAGATATTCGTGTTTTTTATAGGTTATCTGTTTATCTTTTTGCGATGAAAGTTATCGTCTGGGTACGGAGAACTAAATGACAAGGAACCCAACATTCTTAACACGAATGTTGCATATGATCGAACCTGGATCACTTTGTTTGTATTTGCAGCATTCTTATAAATTATTTGAGGAATCTTTTATCTCCCTAGGATTAAAAAAAATATAAGGGAATCTTTACTATTCCGATTGGTCAGGTAGTTAGAGAATAATAGTAACAAAGTTAACCAGAATCTATAAACTAGCGGTTCCTCCAATAATTGTTTATGTGGTTTGATAGGGGCTTGGTATTTATTATAAATATCTACACCTTTACGATTCAAAAGGGGCACCCTAAAGACCATTTTTTTTGGTTGAGGAAAGCTGCAATTATTTGAAAACCTGGAGGCTTCTAATACAGGTAATTAAAACACATTTTTTGTTTGCTTTTCAGCTGATCGGATGTATATTTTTTAAGTCGGATTTATTAAATTTGCTTAACAATATTAAGAAAATAAAAATTTTATCGAAAATTATTTAATATTGTTTAAATAAATATAAACTTTCCTAATGAAAACGCGGTAATAGCAATAAATCTAATGTATTTTTGAAAAAAAAAATAAATAAATAAATAAAGTAATATAAGAACTACATACATTTTTGTATAAGCAGTAAAAAAAAATTAATGAAAGAATTTTTGTTGAAAGAGTAAAATAAAAAACTGTAATAAATAAATTCGTAGATTTTAAATAATTTCCAGCAAATAAATCACTTTTGTGCACACATTAGCAATAAGTAGTTTTTATAATTTACAAAAGAAAACATATAAACTTATATCAAAAAATTTAATACAACGCGAATTTTTGTATATAAAATTATTCAGGCTGTTTTTGTTTTCCGGAGAAAATTTATGTCATGTAAGTATGTATGAGTTTTGGCTTTCGTTTTACTTTTAATTGTAAAGTTTTTTTTTCTTCTTTAAATGTTCATTAATTTCGTTTTGTTAAATGCTAATATCTATGCAGATAGAATACTCTTAACTTTAAGAAAATTGTATGCTTGCTTTACAATTAGCAAATGTATTTTTCCTTTTTGAACATATTTTTTTGTTTTTTTTTTTGTGTTTTGTAAATCAATTTTATCGCTATTTTTTGTTTCATATTGTTTACATCGAGATTTATAATATAAACTTACATATGTATTTATTTATGTTTTAGCCTTATGAATTAATCACTTTTCAAACTTGCTTTTAAACAAAATACTTATGCTTCGCAATTGCGCGCTTTAATTCTTTTTAATTCCTCACACTTTTACTATATACATAGTATGTATGTGTGCTTAAAAAAGAATTTCGTGTGTGAATATGTAGCGTTTACATAGTTACAAAATTCAATTTGAAACAAATTTCGCTTTTATAATTGCTTAATTTTTTAGTATAAGGAAAAAAAATTATATTTTTTCGTAATCAAATCAAAAACACTTTCGGCACTATAACTTTAGACTAAACATGTTTACATACAATTAAATATTTATTAATTATTTAAATTAAATTGAATTACAAATCTAAACGTTTGCTGGTGTACAGTTAGCGTATATGCGTTTGTTTTGTTTTCACTATTTTTACTTAATTCATTTTTAATACTCTTACAATTGTTTTTGAAAAATATCACATCAGTTTTCAACGTTTCAACGGTTCTATTTCTTAATATGTTCCATTTGCTCACTGCTTTTTGCGCATAACTGTGGGTGTGATGACTGCTTTATGTCATTTTTTTTGAGTTTTTTATGTGTCTGCCTGTTGCAACAATTTAAACACTTTTTGTTTTTTATTGTTTTTTTTTAGTTTATAAATAATAATAAATAAACTATTTTATTATTCATTTATTAACGAAAGCAAAGTACGTTTTTTAAAATTGTATCTAAATTTTGTTTAACTGCTATTTCATTTGTTTTGTCTTTGTTTTCTTTTACTTCGTTTATGTGTTTTGCATAAATTTTGAGGATTTATCGGAGTTTTGAAAGGTACTTTTCGGTTGCGCTTGATTCGTTAACAATGAATTTGTAATTTTTTGCAATTTGCCTAATATTTTGTAAAGTTCTTTGCATTTTGTTTGTTTCCTTTATTTCCATGTATTTCTTATTTTTATTTTATTGTTATTGCAAATTCATACGATCCGGTAACACAAGTTTGCTTTGTCTTTGCTTGCCTGCTATTTACTTTAGTTTTGTTTCGGTTTTGCTGCTTCGTTTCGGTTTATATGCTATTTAGTTTCGTTTTAATACTTTTAAATTTTCTATATATCGTTCGTTAAACGTTAAATTTTTGCTTTAAATTTCTTAGCGATCACAACGGTTTGTTTCACAGATGAGTGTGTGTGTTTCTTATATTTTTTGGAAATTTTGCAAATTTCTATGTTTACTTAAAATAATAAAACTAAAATCATATACATACATATACATATATAGAGTTTAATCTTTAACTATAATTAGCAATACCATATTCTGCACATAACTAGTACGCTAGCAACTGTTTGTAGACCATAATAAATTATAATTTAAGTTGAAATATTCAATATTTCTTTAGTTTATTGTTCTTTGTTGCTTTTTTTTTACTAATTAATTTACAACATTACAACTTGGCGGTTTACTACTTAGTTAAGTCGAACAGTATCGTAAATCGTTTTGTGTTTACTATAAAGTGAGATTTTTCATATGCAAATTTTGTGTGGTAATTTTACTTCCTGAAATGGCACATAAATTTTCAAGAAATTTTCATTTACTTATGCATGTATTTGATTTATCGAATAACTGTTGCTATATATTTTCTATTATGTTGCTATATAACCAGTTTCTTTAAAGGCAGTCGAAGATTCAGTTGCTTGTCAATACAAAAATTTCACTATTTTATCAGATAATGAATAATTTATTTAGTTTATTGTTCCTTCAGTTGCAGTTGTATGCGTTGCGAAAACGCTTTCGTCTAACATAAACTACTAACATTCCAATGCAATTGAATTGCAGTAAGTGGCTGTGTAGTCTGTGTGTCTGGTCAGTATATTGCATTTTATACAAATTGGAATTTGGCAGCATTGTTTCTGATATATGTAAATATGTATTTTTTTCATTTCAATTCACTTAATTATGTCTAAATGGATTTTATTATTGCGCATACTTCACTATGATTATGTATACAAGACAGTAACACAAATTGCTGAGATTCTTTAAATTTCTTTTTTTTTTGTAATATAACTAACTGGAATTATAATTGGCGTGTCAGAGAGCGTTGCCATATTGATTTGTAACCGACACTATTAACACAAAATACTTTGCAATTTACAATAACAATTACACAAAAAACTGGAATTAAATTAAATGTTCGCTTAATTTGTATTCCTCAATCGCACGCTGAAATTTCTAAATCTATAATTAAATATTTTATCTCACAAATTTATAATCACTTGTAAATATTAAACAAATTTCGAGTTTATCAGTACAGTTTACTATTTACTATTTCGCATCAGTTCAGTTTCAATATCAGCATTTTACGCGTTTTTGCTTCTGTTTAACATTCGAATTTCATACAAACATATATTTGTAAATATGTATATATGTATACATTTTATGTATGTTTGTGTGATTATGTGTTTTGCGTGCATGTGTGCCAATAATACACGCTTAGCTTAAAATACCGTTAGCATAATGCTCGTTTCATACAAAGTATAATTAAATTTACAATAATTTAGTTTAATTAGGTTTAACTTAATTGGTAGTTTGCATTTCGAATTGTTTGCGATTTTGCAGTTTTAAGGCATTTCAGTTTAGCATCCATATTGGTACGTTACGTCTATGATTTCGTTCAATTTTGATTTGATTGTATCCATTCAATAGTATTTATTGTGTTCAAAATTTTCAATTATATTGTATTTCCCCATTTTCTTTTGTTTGTTTGACTTTATTTTCAACATTACTTTAAAGCACGTTTTGAACGGTTGCATATTAACTAGTTTTAATAATTTAACAGAAATTGAGTTAAACAATTGAGACAAGCAAACATTTTCATTACTTTGTAATTAATAATAATAATAAAGAAAAGCGTAACGCTTGATAATGTTATCTCAGTGAGGAGGTATGTGTGTGTGTGTGTGTGGAAAAATAATTAATTAAGAACATGAAATAAACAGAAAAATTAATATGCAAATTTAACGCTCAAACACAAATGGAAACAAAAAACACTAACACTAAGCCTTAGCAGAAAGAAAAATACGGAAATCTTCACTACAATTATGTATCGCTCATATGTATGCGTACTACAAGCTACGATATTAATTATGTAATTATTTATACATGGCGCATTGCATGTAATTAGAACATTTAAATGTTATCATTAGTATTATAAGTATGTATGTATGCACTAAGCAACTGGATTAATTATAACGCACTTTTAATACTACATACAACTTATGTGTGTGTGTTTATATTTTCAAACCACATTCACTAACACCCAATTTACCAAGTGAAATCATTTCTTACGCTTACCGGTCACACAGAGCGCGGAAACTGTAAGTTTTATATAATTCACGCACTTCTTTTTTTTCACTACACTTTTACTGTTTTGTTCACTGGATCGTTACCAATTTCCTGCGCTGAGTCGTCGAGAATATATAATAGTTGAAATTTGTTTTTAACCGAAGCGGTTCAACGCGAAGTTGTTTATCAAATTTGTAGTGTGCTCGTCTAAACCACAAATTTCTAATACATTTTCGTTGCGTGTAGCTGAATAACACATCGACTGACGAAATTTCAATAAGTCCAATATAACGAACCTGTGGAATTAAGGAATTAGTTAAACTTTTGTTATTAAAAAAGTATGCGCATTACACATTTATATTAACGTTAGCGTAATAGTAAATAAACAAATTAACTACACATACTTTAAATAAAATATCACGACACTCACTTTGCTTTCGGATTCTTCTTTTCACGATATTTATCTAAAAATTTGCACAGAAATTCAGAACTATTTTTTGGATTGCCGCGTCCGGCTGTTGGCACAATAACCAGGAACACATCGTAGACCTGCTTACGTTCCATAGCACGCAAAACTGGCGTTATGAGACGCTGACTTGTCTTTGTAATCTAAATTGAGCAAATATAATTTGAAAATAAAAAATATAAAACTTGCAAAAAATTTAGTAATTGCAGTTGTTAAAACTTACATCCAACAAATCGCAATATTCAATTGCATCTTCAACAGTTATACCATTCTCCCAGGGCATTTGTGCCAAAGCAAGCTTATCGTCAATCCAGTAGAACACATCAACCTCCTTTTCTTTTTTATAGTAACCAAAAGCTAGTGCGATTGCAGCCTCGAGAAATCCCAGTTTTTTATGATTTTTTAAAGTTTCTGTAAATATGCATTGAATTTCGTTAATTATTGGCACATATACTTAAACAATTATATACACACTTTTCCTGTAATTTTTTTGTATGTTTATTGTGATGTGCATACGCAACCCGGTGCTTTGATTGTTGCCAAATGACTGCTGATAGAGCTGCTTGAAAAGCGGCATTTTCAACGCTTCAACTCGCTTGGGTGCCAGCTGTTGGTTGAATTTATTAATTTGAATTAATTTTTTTTTTTTAATTTTCTTAGTTTAATTTTCACTTTATTCGCTGATAAACTTACCTTTGCTATGTCATCACGCATGCCCAAGTCGCGCATCTGCATCAGGAATACAATGGGATGTATATTGTCCTTGCGCAATAGTTTCTTATTTTCAAACAGCGCTTGACACAATTTCATTATTTTTGGGTTATCAAAATGATAGCGTGCCAAATTGCGCCAACTCTTCAAGAGTTGCAAATATGACATGGTTGGTATTAACGTCTCCATTATGGGACCGAAACGTAGCAAATGATTGGGCACTTGATGGTAACGTAATTTGAATTTGCGTATGATTTTCAGTGCCTCGGCCTTATTCTTGGTTGTACGTAGTTTGCTGACAGACAAAACGACTGAGGGTGATAACTCTGTATTACTTTTCGTTTTTTCAACATCTATGGCGGTTGTCTGCTCAGTTTGCTCTTTTTCGTTCTCATTTGTTTTAGAGTCTGTGTGATTTTCAACAATGGCGAAACCATCACTCGATTCAGATGATTTAAGTAATTCAGTACATGTTTTGAAAAACGGTGTAACTGTTCCCACAGCACCGATGGTTTCGTCGTTAATATGACATAGCTTAATAAGCGATTTGTGCGTGAAGCCATGTGCACCGCGGTGCGTTAACCACATTTGACGTAGCTCTTCTGATGATTGATCTTCGTACCAAGCTGTTATGGCTTTTCTTGTTGTACTAGTGAATCCTTTATGCTTTAACTGACGTTGTATGAGCATAGCGTATTTGCAAAACATGAAAAGGTCTTCATCATTTAGTATTAACGCCGGAAAGACTTTACGCACTGACGTTTTCAATTTTATGTCGACATCACTAGCTAAATAAGCTGCATAAACGAAAAGTGGCTATTGAAGAGGTTATGAAAGCAAAAAAAACTTAGTCAGCAAATGTAGAATATTAAAATGTTTAATATTCACCTCATCACGTCGCACGAGTGTGGTTTCCTGTAGCGCTTGTCGCAAAATTAGAAGCATTGCTACGTCATCCAGTGATTTGCAGAGCTCTGCTAATTGCGGCCAATACAACCCAACATTGATCGAGCCACGCAGATGTATATAGACGGGTTCAAACCTCCCAAGATAACAGAAACGCCGTAGCTTGTCTTTTGCGTCCAACTCCATTAGCGAGCTTTTAAGAAGCCTACTTTACGCACAGCTGAATGAAATGAACATGGAAAAGAAAAAATAATTTCTGAATTCTTTAAACGTACATTAACCACTTACAACACCAACGTCTTAAAAGCTATCGCCACCGCCCGCTTTCACTGTCTATTCTTTGCTTTCCTGATGTCTACGGCCACAGCCCAAATTAAGACACGCAAAAACAATTCTCACTTCTAAGCCAACCTTATTAAATGGTTATAGCCTTTGTCGTTAATAATATCGTATTTGTGTAAGATTTTGAAATGTAAAAATGGTCAAACTGAAGAATGAAATGAAGAAATGTGCAAACAGCACAAAACGTAATGAAATGCAAATTGCAATAGCTCTACTTTTTTTGGGATGACAAAAGTTTCGGAAGAATTCATCGATAGACGTGAAAGAAGTACAAAGGAAATATCGATAGTCTTATTTTGGCACATATATGAGCACAATGTGCATTAAAATTTCATAGTTCTATTATACTTACAATAACTGTAAATAAATATGGATGTTGAAAAATTTATTACTTAACCCGCAGCAAAGGAATGCTGTTAAAAATTGCCAATTTATAATCGATTTCCGATTATCCCAAATGTTAAACGATTTTCTCCGTTTACACATTTCCAATTAGAAACAGTTGACAAATGAAATTATACAAAACAGAAACGAAGAAATTGCCTATGAAAACAAATAACGCAAAATATATTTGGAGGAATCATATTAGAATTATTGTGTAATGATGTTAGCCAGACTGAGCGATTTCTAAAATTACAAGAATTTGAGATTAATGATATACTTATATTCAATAAATGTAAAAAAAAACAATTTAAAAGCTGAATAAACGTACATTTTTTATACTTTTTGTTTATTTTATTCAAGCCAGACCCTCATCGTTATGAAAAGCAGAATAAGATTTCTTATTTGAATTAAATACTGGTATGTTTTTCATGTGTTACTGAGCAGTTTTAGAGCCACTTGTTGGTAGTGACTTAATTTGGAAGCACTTGTGCGTCGTATGAGCAAACCGTTACAGAAATATTTCATTCAAGTAGTGTATTTGTAAATTTCACTTGTCGGATTAACATGTGTACAGATATGCAAACAGTGTAATTTTTTAATAACTTTACAAACGAGTGCTAATTTATACAATCAAAATGCGCGTAAGTATTTACATATTAAGTAAGCTGTTTATTTAGATTAATGCCATATACTCGTACAGATTTTACGTTCGCAGTATTTGAAATTGAAGGCAGAGCAGAGCCCTGACAACTCAACTACAACAAAAACAACAACTGTAAGTACATAATTGTGTTAATAATTTACAAATATTTCCGTACTTTTACAACATTATTATTGTGCATTTATTTCTGCTCACATGTCCTCAGCTGACTGCGCTTCACGATGAAAGGCAAATTCGACAAACAAGAATGACCTCGAAGGCCATACGAGATGTAAACTCGATACAAACCGTTACTAAGGCTGCACATACTACCGTAGAACGCGACTCTATAATTACTACAAGTAATACGACATCAGCAATTTATCGCCGTAATTCAAGTTTAGCCTGTAATGACACCTCAAAGTGTACTGCCGAGATTTTACAAAATGCTTTATATGCCGCTAAGCATAATCTCGGCGTTAATTGTGCAGACAATTCGCCCGGACAACTAACTTTACAAAAACGTCGTCAAACACTGGCATGCGTTAATGATGATTTTTTAAAAGAGCAGATTTTGAATGCTTTAAAAATTAAATTAATTAATACGCCGACCGACCAATATACACGCATCAATGTGGTAGTGAGATTCTATGAGGAAGGTACGATGTGGTATACACGATTCTATCGTAGTTATCAGGATGTATTGTGGGTACAAATACCGCGTGTTGGTCAAACCTTCAAAACAAAGTGGCATTTCAAATGTGAGGTTTGTCAGAAGAAACTATGTTCTTTCAGCACGCTAAAATCTCATCTAAATATACATATGGGATTCTTTCCATATCGTTGTGAATATTGCCCAAAGCAATACCCTGCTAGAGGCTCTTTCACGCGTCATGTGAAGCAAAAACATTAAGGTGGGATTTAACAACATTGCTATGAGGTGACAAATCATGTGGATAGACATATGATGTAAGACGACAAACCATGAGCATAGACATGGTTTGGAATCAGTGACGAATAAAAATACTTACCAGTGGACGAATTTACTCAAAAGTGCTTTACAAACAATAATTGAATTTTGGTTTTTACAGTTTATAACTACAGCCATTTAATTTAGAGAATAAGTTAACCCAGTGAATAATTTTTGACTTTTATACAGTTTATCTGTATAAATATTTACTAATGCAGATTATAGAACTTAATTATATAAAAATGAAGTTATTTGTAAAGAAAAAACAAATAAAATTTAAAGTTTTTGTACATATTTACATTGAAATCACACAAATGTAGTTTATATTTATAAGGAATTGATTCATGTGATATAAGTATGATAGAAATCAGTTAAGTTAGTGTGAAGGTATGGACAATTCTGAACTAATTTGTTCGAATATTATTGAGAAACAAAGAAATCTTATTGGTCCAAGTAATTTAGTGTAACCGAATAGCACATAATATAACTAAAATCACCAAACTGTATGAAACATTTGTATAAAAGAAAATGAAAATGCGACAAAATGTTGAGCATACTTTTTATGTATCAAAGCGTTAAATTAGATAAAATAAATTCTTTACTTACGTTGTCCACTTGGTTGCCAGCGTCTCTCTGCATATTTTCATTGATTATTGACATTGACATTATGAAGTTTATTAAGTAAACGGTATTCGATATGTTTTAGCTTGCAGCTAATATGTAGTAGCTCTCACTTCATTTTGGATTTTCTCTCATTCAAAAATTTCGCTGGAATTTTGAATAAATTTTGCTATTTCTATGGATGGATGGATTTATGATGGATTTATCCAATACTCTGTAGGGTCTATAAATATATTTATTGCCAACGCTAATAAGAAAATATGCTTTGTTTGTTTTTGTTGCTTTGTGTTTTTTTTATTTTATTGTTAATTATATTAATCTTATACGCGGCTAAACAATTTTATGAGAATACTTTTAAAACTGGCATACATTCCTACACTTTTTTGTATTTGCGATAAATATTCTTCCGCTCAAATTTAACATGTTTATTATTTTTGTCGAATAAGCAAATATTTAATGTCGCAAGAATTTTCCTTTAGATTTTTGTTATTTATTTATTTTATGTTTTGTTATGATTCGCTCATCTGACATGTGGCACTTGCATAAATTTGAAATGTCATCGCTTAACCACCTTATAGTAGTATTTAAGTGTTGCACTTAATTAAATTTTAATAGACTACTATTAATTTAAAGACTTAAGCTTGTTATTGCACTTAGATTATAAAGTAAAATGTAATGCTTTGCATTTGTTTTCTAGATTTCAATATTTAGTTAAATTTAATTTAATTTATTTTTTATTGGTAGATCTGCAAGTTTATACTATGTATTAGTGAAGTGTTAAGTTGAAAATTGCTTTTAATTTGTATTTTGTATTTTTTTCGTTTCACTACGTTTTTTCACTAGCGTAATTTTAAATGTTGCTCATCGGCGTTTCGATTTTGGAAACTACAAATGTGTACATTATGTTTGTATATGTGTGTTATGAATGCAAAATGGTTTCAAAAATGTGTTATTTCTTGTTAAACATTGTCTCAAATGTTGTTCGTTATCTGTGCTATTTACATTTTTTTTTTTCCCTTGCAAATTGTACAATTTCGTAAAGTGCTTTGTATATTTCAAAGATATATGTCAATGTGACAATGTTTTTCAAAAACTCAAGCGGTTGTAGAGAAAAAAGTGATTATGCGTTCGTTAAGCAGTAATAACAAAAATTATTGTTCGTAATGTGCTCGTTGCACCACAAAAAACACCACTTTTTCTTTGCCGGAGAGAGATTTAGACAAACATCTATTAATATATATTAGGGAGATTCCATAACTTGATTATTTCTAAAATGATCTTGTGGTAAATTATAAAAAAATATAAACTGCTTCATTCGAGAATTTATGAACATAATTTCATTATACTACATATTTTTCAGGTAACTAATTTTAATTTATTAAATTCTTCAGCAAGCTAAATTAATTCATTTAAATATTTTCTGGTTTAAACATAGTAACAAATTTTTTTATATATAATCTGAATAAAACAAAAAAATAATAATAATATTTAAGGTATGTAATGCATATATATATATTTTTATTCTATTTATTTATCTAATTTTTTCTCTTTAAAGGTGTGTATTAGTGTACAGGATCATAAACTAATAAGATGAAGGAGCAAACCAGCGTTATCCATGGTAGGTGTCTAACTTGTAATCAGCAGATCTAACCTTATTAGTATTAGAAATATTAATATTTTTTTTTTACCAATTTCATATTAAAAACAAGAAAATTTTCTCAAATCTGCTGAATAACAGATGAAATGCAAAACATTAAAGTCAAATACAAGATCTAACTTGCTACAACGTCCACATTTTCAGCCCATAGTAGGCACCTAATACATGAGAGGCGTGTTCAAATTTGAAATAGTCTTTCATAATCTTTCTGATTGATTTTTAAAATATTTTATCCATTCTGTTTAGTAATAAGTTTAGATATGAGCAATGTCATCTATGCCGAAAATAAGGATCGAAATCAATCGAGAGGTATTAGACAAACGGTATTGAGTGAATAAGTTGTTTTTGCTAGGTGTAAGGGCATCTAACGTGGATGCCAGAAATCTTATATCAGTTATAAAAATCTAACAGAAGGCTCAGAAATTCACTGGTTCCATAAACGTTCCAAAATTGTATTCAAGAATAATCTCTCATAAAATAAAATTAATCAGAGTTGTCACGTATTGACAAAGCTGTTAAACTAAATCAATAAAAGGGCTAAAATAAACGAATTATAGCAATATTCCAACAAATTGAGTCGTTTTTTCTGGAGTATAAATTTACAAAATATATATTTAAGAAATCTGTAATAATTTAAACGTAAGAACGTAAGAAATAAAATAAATTTGTTATAAATTGAAATATTCTCAAAGAATCCCTCTTCAGTTGGGTTCACAGCATACAATTGTCAAAGAAGTGGAGTTAGACCCAGTAATAACTGCTTCAAACTATAATATTTACTGCAACTTCTTGACACTATTTAAGGAACAACATCTGTAACTAAGCTTATTTAAACCACAATTAACATTTTCGCAGCAAAAGCAACCAACCAACCAAAGTAAACAAAAAAATATGAAAATCATAATGCAACTTTTGGCAATTATAACTTTCATATGCTTAACGCCTCAGGACGGAGTTATCAAATAACAAAGCAACCCCACACAAAACCATTTTCTGGTTTTACTATATTATGTAAAGTGTTTATGCGAAATTTTGATTACTGCTTAATTTTTTTTATTCATTTACTTGCTTATATTTTGAAATTTCAAAAATCACTACATTTGTTGAGTATAAGGCAAACGCAACTAAAGTATTTATATTAATGTTAATAATAATTCTCATGAATTTCGTTAATTGAACAACTTTACTGCTTTAACGTTAGCTGATATCATGCGCTTACTTAACGACAATTTTCGCTATTACTAATGTTGATTTCATTTTTTTTTATTTTGGAAATAACAATTTTTACACTAGTGTAAGTGTGTTAGGCATTACTTTTTAGTATTTTCATTATTATTTTTTTAATATTGTGTGTATCGTATTTTACTGTACTACGCATAATAATGAAGTTCTTTGATTCAAATGAAAATTTTATTCTATTTTAATTTTGCTTCAAACGTTATTCGTATGCAATTTATTTAATTTTAATTTTTTATTTTAATTTCATATTCGTTTTTTTAGTTAGTATATGCGCTAATATTCAACTGTTATTATTTTACATGAAATCACAGTCCGTATGTGAGAAAGAACGTGTAAATGTTTATGCAGCCTTCTGCATAAGTTATTTAACATTATACGAGTATATTTGTTTTTCTTTTACTTTAATTTAATTTGTTAATTTTTTAAGCATTATTTAATGTGCTTATTGGTTTTGCAATCATTTTAGTGTTAACAATTTGAATGAAAAAAATAATTTGCTCTTAAATTTTATGCCGTCACATTGTATGTGTATGTTTTAATGCTATTGAAATGCTTTATGTTATATAATATAAATTAGTTATCTACTCGCACTTTTATACTTATGTATGTACAAATTACTTTACTTTTGATGGCGTCACAACTTTTTTCAAGTTTACTAATTTGCATTTAGTTATTTTTGCTAATTTTATTTATAATTTATATTGTTCATGGAACTAAGAATGTTCACTTATAAAGTCTTGAAATTGTGATTTGTTCAAGGTGATGCTGTAAATTGATTAATTCATTTTCTTTTTATCCGCAGTACATGTTTAATTGTTCAAAAGAGAGATGAAAGTGTTAAAAGTGAGGTTAGAATGTAAAATAGTATGTTACTTTGCTATCTACATACATATGTATGTATGCGGTACCAAAATTCTCAAAATGCTCACTGTAACTGAAAATGCATTGGGTTATATTATTATTAGTATTTTTTAATTATTTATTATTAAGTAAAAATTTGGCTTGGTTTCATTAGCGTGTATTTTTAGTTATGCTATTTTGTTTTAAAAATTAATTTTTCTGTTTGTTTAATATGTTTCAATAAGTATTTAGTTGTAAGCATCCATGTTTTATTTCCATATTATGAGCAATTTTTACGCAAACGGTTGTAGCTGCTATTTAGTAATATTTATTTTTATATTGTCTTCAAAGCAGTTATAAATGTATGTTGATAGGAATCCAACATAAACTTGTTTTAAATGAATAATACATAAATTCCTTAATAAAATGAGAGCTAATCCAGACTCGATGGAAATAAAATATATTAAGTGCTCCGTAAAAACATTTCAAGCGACTTACAGGAAGCTCAAGAACTACATAAATTTCCAAATTGAAGCCTTATAAAAACTTGTTCAAGGTTCTTGCAAAATAGTACAATTATTTGATTACTAAATAACACCCAACTTAAGAGATTAATTAGAAGACTTTTTCTGGAGTAATGAAAAATTAATAAAATTTCTCTCTTGCAGACTTTAAAAATATTTATTTGAATGGGTAAAAAATCTATATCCACAATCCATATTTTAATATTATAAATGCGAAAGTAACTCTGTCTGTCTGTTACTCTTTCACGCCTAAACGGCTGAACGGATTTTGATGAAATTTGGTATGGTGATAGATGATAACCTAGAAATGGTCATAGGCTATAAATAATCACGCCATCGTTCTTAGTGAGTTGGCAATAGACAGATAACTAAATTGAGTTAGTGATTTTTAGTCGTTTTTGTTGGGACTTTTGCTTTTTCACGTCTAAACGCCTGAACGGATTTTGATGAAATTTAGTAAGGTAATAGATGGATACCTAAAAACGGATATAAGATCAAAATGATCACGTCATCGTACTTAGGGGATAGGAAGTAGGCAGAAAACTGAATTGAGTTAGTGATTTTTTATGGTTTTTGCTGGGAGTTTTGCTCTATCATGTTCCGGACGAAGTCGCGGGTAAAAGCTAGTTCGTTAATTATTTCAAATAAGCCCATATGCACAACCCTGATTCTGATTCCCTTAACGAATTGTCATATAAAAAAACATTACGTTGCAAGTAGGATTCAAAAACATTTCAATATGTGAGAAGTGTCTTTTCAAAAGACTACATATACTTACATGTTTATTCTTTTTTAAACTAAGTAAGCAGTCTTGTTCTAAGTGCTAATATACATAATTTTGCCGCTTGGATAATGATCTGAACCAGATAGTTTCTAAGTAAAAATGCTTTAAATGTTAGCGTCTTTTCAAAACGGGATATTTTTATCCATAAAAACATAGCTTTGTTCTTTTCATAACATAAAAGGTGTATTATGATATTTTCAAGCAATATGGTCAATTAAAAGTATTAGAACAATACTGGATTCTGAAAGATATAAAAAGCTTTGAAGAGAGAGAACTGGTTCGTGTTTCAACCACTGTCAAATTGGCGGCCTATAAAGAATATAGATTTGAATCTGGTACAAAACAACCTATGTCATTACTAAAAAGGGGTAACCGACCCCTTTTGACTTTGGATGATTTGTATGCACGTAGTACAACGGGCGCTGAAAGAATGCAAGAAAAAAGAGACTTCAAATTTACTCAAGAAACAGTTTGGAGAAGAATGGTACAATTTAGATGAACTGAACTGAAGGGGCATAAAAAAATATTTATTAATAAT
Source organism: Zeugodacus cucurbitae (assembly GCF_028554725.1). Lineage (NCBI taxonomy): Eukaryota > Metazoa > Arthropoda > Insecta > Diptera > Tephritidae > Zeugodacus > Zeugodacus cucurbitae. Next base: position 33,294,705 of record NC_071670.1, read on the forward strand.
AATCCAAACTTCAGTCCTGAATAACAGAATACTGAAATGGAATATTTATTGGGATATTTACAACATAGTGCAAAACTAAAGAAGGCATTTACAAAAAGTGCACAACAAATGGGGATATTACTAAAGTCTCGTGTCAAAAGGGGATATTCTGTGTTTTAAGAATACTGTAGCTCTAGTTAGAACTATGTAATGCCATAGTTTCTAAAAGCAAATACTATTTTTCAGTAGGTCTGTAAATATTTCTTTTGTAATGTTTTTTTATTTTGTGAAAAAAAATTAAGATGTAGATACGCACTTTTGAAAAGACATTCCCCATATAATAAAATCAAACCAAGATAAATGTCCACTTTTCAGGCAATCCAGAAATTAAAAACCACAAATTTTGCCTTGCACTCATTTTGAAATTAAATGGTGTTTACAACAACAAATGAATATGAAAGAATATGAGGTTTTTTAAAGTTTTTTAACAGAGCCAAAATTAAGTGTTTTAAATTTTTCTTAGGAAGAAACTGTAAAACCCAACCAAACTGCGAGAATTTATTTTGTAAAATATATTATTTGTAATGCTATAACAAATATTTGTATATTTTTTTAGGTTATGAATCATGCTTTTAAATGTTAGCTTCTAAAGTAAGTTATTTAGAGTTAAACTGGTCGTCGATAAATAAAAAAAATACTCCAAATAATGGTTATTCAATGGTTTTTTAACTACAGAAATAAAATGTATTTCTTAATTATTTTGGTTTCGTTTCTCAAAATTAATTTTGAATTTTGAAACATAACCTAAAAATATTAGCAGTATTTAATTGGTCTAAAATCACCAGTTTTTTCATTTAAAATTGTATGTAGTTACGAACCAAATCCTCAGAGCCTTAATTTTTTGAAACTCTTTTATCAAAAGCGATTATTATCGACGATTTAACCTCCCTAAAATCACTTACATATGTACATAAAGGTTTGCACACGTAATGTGTCTTCGCTAAGAAATAAAGTGAAAAGTGAGCGATTTTTTATTTTAGAAATTTGGCTATTTGGCTATTGTGAAGAAATGTGTGAGAAAAAAGTGTTTGCATACAATTTGAAGTGTCATCGATTGTGATTGAACTGTGTGTCTTTTTTATAGATTTTATTTTTGAAAGTTATTTAATTTGTATTGTATTAAATTTTCGCAATAATCTTTATTTTTGCATAATTTATTTGATAATTTAAGCTTTAATTTTTATTTAATAAATATTTAAGCTATTTTATAATTATAAATACTTGACTAGTTATGTATTACGATAATTTTAAATTGTCTAATTAAATTTTAAAAATTCATAAGCACTTAATTGCATAACGATGTAGAGAGCATCAAGAGTACACATGACGCGACAAAGTCAACCGCGCTTGAGAACGCATAGAAATGCTCGACTACCTTTTAACATACGCTGCTATTTATTATTGCATTGCCAAATGTAAGGCTTTAAAATGCCATACTCGTACGCCGTCCACCGCCGCCGCCGCCACCCGCACCCAAACGGGGCCCACCACCACGCGGCAGTCCACTATGCGAAACGCTGCGGCCCATTCGCGCCTCGCTACCGCGCCGTTCACGCGCCTTCCGCAACAGATCGCTCGTGCTCGGCCGACGGCTATCACTCGCGCTGGATGTACCGCTGCGCTTGCACGACATAATGTCCGACGTAGAGGAGCGTCGTATATTGCCCGAATCGATGGCATACGGCGACAGGTAGTACGGGGAAGGCGAACTGGCCTGCGAACGCGAACACATGTCGTAACGATTGATGTGTAACAGCTGCGAACTGGAACGATGGTCGTCTTCGTGGGAGCTATTGCGACGCGACGAGTACGGTGATTGCGGATAATCGAGCAGTAGATTCTCCGCCTCCTCAGCATCGACCGATTCGATTTTGAGATATGGTGGCATGCGATTATTGATTGCTGTGCCGCCGCGGTTGCCAATCGGTGTGACGGCGTCCAGTAAACCGCTGCCATTCGCGTTATCTGTGGCACCGTCACCGTCAGCAGCGCTAGCACCACTTTTGCTGCCACCACCGACGCAACCGCCCAGTGATGAGGATTGCGACTGGGAGTGTTTGTTGCCGTTGCGCAAGCCCGAATAGAGCGATTTGATATGGAAATCGAACGATTTGAAGTTGAGCAGTGAGCGACGCTTTTGTGTCTTCGGTTCCGTTTCGCTGGCTTCGCTGGTTGGTATCAACACGCAGCCGTTGTTGTTGGTCGGTGTGGTGGCGGTTGTGATGGCGTTGGTTGTGACACTTAAACTAGTTGTGTTGTTGTTTAGAGAATCTATTTGTATAATTGCGGTTGCACTATCTAAGCGTGTTGTTGTGGTTGTTGTTGTTGTTGTGATGCTAGCTGACGGCGTTGCAGCAGTTGCAGTTACTGTCGCCAGCGTCGCGGTCGCAGCGTCTAAATCGTAAATATTTGTGGTGTTATCGACTAAACTACTAACGGTATTTTTAATTAACAAACTTTTATTGGTTGTAGATTTGAATAAGTGTGAAGAATGTTGTTGCTTTTGTAAATTTGCTTGTTGTTGTTGTGTTTGGTCTGTGTATTGCACATGTAGCGTCGGCTGCTGCGCATGCTCCGGCTGATGTAGTAGTAACAATTGTTGCTGTTGTTGGTGCTGCTGCTGCTGCTGCTGCAACTGCTGTTGTAGTTGTAAGTCATGTTTGCTTATTGTTGTTGTCATTGTTGTACTACTTAAACTAGCTTTACTACTAATCGCTTTCAAAAATTTATTATCGTTATCTAAGGACCCCTTTTGTCACTGAATAACACAGAAACCCTGCTTTGACGCATCCTTCGCATCCGCCTCCTCGCAGAACGCCTCTTCCTCATTTTTAGGTGACTCTGCCCCGCAAGGGCCGCCGCCACTGAGGCTCGGCGGCCCCTGAGGGCAGGCTGATTGTCACCGAAGTGCGAGTGTCGATATCATTGGCGGCCGCACCGGTTTATTCTCTAATATACGCTCCAACTCCATCAAAACGCTGGTTGAGAGGCGTGGCAGTAGCTGCATGAGTAAATAAATAACACAAGTTTAGAAAACGGACAATTAAAGCCCAGCAAAGCGGGGCTAACCTGCAGGGATTGCAAACTCTGATGCAATTGTTCCGCCGAGGTTGCGCCTAAGAGCAAACATTGCACCGGTTCATGCTTGAGTGACCAAGCAATGGAGAGTTGCGTTGGACTGCAACCCAATTTCTCGGCCAGTGCTGCCAAATCACGCAAACGATCACAATGTCGGCGTCCCTCATCCACACGATCTTTACCCCAGCTGCCTTGTGGCGATAAGGCCGCCTGAAATTAACAATAAAATACAGTTAAGTAGAGACTCTATCCCCTGCTCTTTGCTCTCTCGACTCACGTTTCGGTTAATTTCATCCTCTGTCCAGGAATAACTTTGACTCTTCGTTTTGAATGAACCCTTTGGTAAAAATAGCTTTTCACCATTTTGCGTATCGGCCAATGCCATTGAAAGTGGCCCCCAAGCCATCAGGCCCACACCAATCTTATTGTACATTTCTGGCAAATAGAGCTCACACTTCTCACGACAAAACATGTGGTACTCGGATTGTTCGACTATGGGTGTAATGCAATTGAACTGTCGGCAGTTAGTGTAGGCTTCCATGATCTCGACATGTGACCAACGTGCTGTGCCCCAATACATTGCCCAGCCTTGCTGGATGACATAGTTCATGGCACGTACAACTTCTGTGCGCAAGAGTACAAATTGTAGAAGGAAATTAAGATGAAATATTAAAAATTAAACAGGAAAACGGTTAGCTTTACTCACCTTCCATGGGGCACATAGCGTCCGCCTTGTGTATAATCACTATGTCTATATATTGCAATTGCAGACGCTGCAAACTTGCTTTGACACATTCGATGATGTGCTTGCGTGAAAGGCCACGTTCTTCGGATCTGTTGAAGATGTTGAAAATAACAGAAATTAGAAAAGTGGAAGTGTAAGAACTTATGGATAACACAGTGTATGTGGGACCTCAAAAAACTCAGCGAGTCCTTTCGAAGTAGAGCCCCTTAGAATCATTATAAAATTACAGGTTAGAGATTGGAAAGTATCCATTAGTTACCCAGCTATGTTCTAGTTCTTTAACCTATATCTTTTTGGCAGTCTAGAAGCAAGAGATCGGCAAGATGCTAAAATGGGTTCTAAAACGCTCATAGTCCATTCAGAGCTCCGACAAATATTGCAAGGAAATTGTAATTTGATTCGGATTGCGGTTCAGCTAACCACATCTTAGCTAGGCATGTCCTTAGTGATTGTACTCAACTACACATTATTTGGGATACCTAGCGACCCCAAAAGTAATACTTAATCCGGAATCCACATGGAAGAAACCTAGTAAAGCGGAACCGGTCTGCAAATTATAATGAAACATAACGTCATATGTCTTTCTGAATGTCCAGTCCTCAGATTATTGAGACGGGACATTTTCTACAGTTATTGAATAGTGTTTAGTTGTGAATCACTTGATAGAGCAATCAGCCTAGTAAATAATAGCATAATTACGTCCACTTGAGCTGAGGTACTCTAGCGACCTAAACAACCTTGTTTCTTCCTATTTCTTCTTTGCTGTTTACTTCTAGTGTATTATCAAGGAAGACGAATCATATTATATTCATATTCCTATGCGAGGTAACTTACAGGTAACTAAATTTTAGGAAGGTATAAATTTGAGTGGAACTGATAGGAGGTTTTAGTCGTGAGTGTGTGGTTTAAATGATTTACTCACTTGGTACTCCAGTAGACCTTTGTCGTAATCACATATGCTGTACGCTTCCAGCCGGTGCGCTGCAAAATCTTTCCGATTTCCGTCTCTGAATGCGCCTCAGAGATATCAAACAAATTGATGCCACTCTCGATGGCCAAACGCAATATAGCTTCGGCTTGTTCGTCACTAACGCCGGGTGAAAAAACGGGCCACGTGCCCAGACCGACATTGGAGACGCGCAAGCCGCTCTTGCCAAGGTTCTTGTAGCGCAAGCCGGGCGTCGGTGTGGAGCCATGGCGTAACGGTAGTGCCGGATTCGAACCCAAACTTATCGAACGGCCTTCACAGCGCGTGCAGGAAGGAGGGGAGGAACAGAGAAGAGAACATTAGTCAATAAAACAGTATAATTAAAGTCATGAACAGCTAATTTGATTCAACTAAGCGATATTGACGTGCAAACATATGAGTTAGCGACCAATTGCTACGAGCAGCGTGTACAGTGGCGTGCAAATATTAATTTTAATCACACGAAAACATGAAAACAATAAAAACAAACATGGTGTGGTAGAATTGTGTGCACGAAATATTGGACTTGGTGGACTTTATGTTGACAATAGTTAGTGTGTAAGCGAACTATAATTAGTTGATTACAAAAACAAAAAAATTTACACTCAGTCTCGATAATAAATTAAATTGAGAGTGGACATAGTGATATATACCACTTTTCCATGTGCGTGTTGAGTCGATTGGTGAAATAAAAATTATAACCTCAATTTACAAGTCATATATTTCATATTAATTACAATATTACTGGACAACTTTACCTAGTTTTGCGCTATGTATCTATTTGAACAACAACAATACTGATTAATTGATGCATGAATTGATTAATGAATGAATGAGTTAATAAAGAAACTGTAATTACGTAGAGAGAAACGGAAAAGTTTCTCAAAAACACAAAAACGTAAAAACAAAATTTGTTCAAATATCGGTTGGTTTTTTCTCTACAAAACAGTAATTAATGAAATGTAAAATTTCTGCTTTTCAAATACTTGAACAAACACGAGTACACACGAAAACATGAGAAGAAATGAGAACACTAATCATTAGAACACGAGTACAAGCGGCAGAAATTGGTAGTGAGAAATTTGATACCGAAATCAAGATGACCTCCCGTACCACTGAACTCCTCCATGCAGTCGAGTGACGCTATTGGGGCCCGGCACCTGTAATTAAACGAAATTTCGACAGAAATTAATATAAGCACTAAACAAAATCCTCTTATTTTTTCAATAAATATGAAAATATACAATATTTGTGGAAGTGGATAGACCAGTAAGAAATACCCAATAGTTAACCGCCAACGGGTCCCGTGTGTCGCATTGATAGCACGCACCAGCTACTGTTGGCCTCGCTCGCTTGTCCAATCGCGTGGCTGAAATTTCTGCTTGCCACACAGATTGACATCTCTGTTTTACTTAATACCTATCATAATTTCATTTTTTATTTTTCAACTTTTGCCGCTCGCCGTCACTCAGTTTGTGTCCTTCGCCAACGCCACTTTCGTTTGCTGGCACTTGACAGAAGCGCGTAGGTTGTGCTGCGGTGCTCTCGTTACACGCGGCTCAAAAGTGTAATCCTTCGAATGACTTTTTACGCTCGCACTTAAGTGGTTTGCAAATATAATTTTCCCTTACTTGCTTAATATTTAATGTTATTATTGACTGTTCATACGGGCTTAAACTGACACACTGACCGGTGGCTCGACGCACTGCCCAGTTGATTGGCATTGAGTTTATACAGCAGACAGTTATATTAAATGGTACGGAATGTTCGTGCTCGAAATTACTTAATAGTTTTTAAATACAGTGATTATTGTAGTTGATAGCTTTGTAGAATAATGAAAGCTCTAAGTCTGGATAAAAGCTCTGATTATGAAAGCTCGATGAAAGCTTTTTCCACATTAGATTGAAAGATGTGACTTTTGCTGTGTGGCTTGTGGCGCCGTCCTGTTGGAACCAAATATTGTCCAAGTCTATATCATAAAATTTGGGCCAAAAATATTCGGTTATCATTGAGTGGTCAGACAGGACGATTATGACGACCATAAATTGGACGTACCGCTCTTAAAGTTGAGGCCACTAACTCCGAATTTTGGTAATAAATTTTATTTATATCGACTCGTTGTTAGATAGTATATGCAATGGCAAACCTTACTAAAGAGAAATGCCAAAAGAGCGGGAAAAAATATGGCATCTTTTGCTACCCCTATTGGTCTACTTTTTTAGCGTCCCTTTTGAAAAGCCCTTTATAATATATTTACAAATTACTCTTTGGAGGCAGCCTATTTGCAGATAATGCCTGCCTTGTGTTGTTATATGTAAAGCCTAGTCGTGAATAGTTTGTTCAATTAGCTTGCCAACCTTAGCAAAAAAAAGTATAGGGAAATCTTATTGTACGGGTGTTATAATAATTATATTTTCAATATTTTAAAATAATTAGAATTTTCTTCACAGACTATAAAATGAAATTTGCACAAGCCGCAATAATAAAATTTTTAATCGACTACTGACCTTTGTACGGTATGCCTTTTCAGGCACTAATTAAAATATTAGTTTCTTTAAAGCCTACTACCAGCTATTTCATCTCATCCTTAGACAATAAAAAAATATTTGCACTGACTAATCTTAAAATGTATATCATTCTTAATCTAGCTTAAAAGATAATGAAGGTTATTGTACGGTTGTTAACCATTATATTTCTGTCATCGGCACTTTAATGTTAATATCTTCAAGTACCATCTAACCTTTTCATTACAAAGAATACCTATTTGTAGGTTGGAAGGCTGTTTTATTATTATTAACTATTGACTTATAATATTATCGGGTAGAATAACTGTAAGAGGTGTCAGACTATTCAGGTTTATGTAATCAAACTATTTGTTATATATTTTCTCATTTTTCAAATGTATTATATATGTACCTCAGTCAAATAATTATATGTGCATGAACTTTTTGCAAAAAAAAAATTAAAAATTACAAAATTGCAAAATATTTCTGAGTATGCAGGTTTGTTATTATTAATGTCAAATAATTATATGTGCATGAACTTTTTGCAAAAAAAAAAATTAAAAATTACAAAATTGCAAAATATTTCTGAGTATGCAGGTTTGTTATTATTAATGTATACGATATAAAAAACAAAAAATTAACAAATTTCAAAATATTTTTTAAACTGTAAAACAGAATTGAAGTTTAGGCTAATAGTAAATATTTATATGTGCATTTTACTATTTTTACCAGTAAAGCCTATACATTTGAGTTTAACTGAAAGAAATGTTTATTTTAATAGTCAGAAGAATTGTCCTTATATTTTAAAACTTAATTAAGCCGCTTAATCAGAGAATTAACTACTGACTGTAGAATAGTTAGGTAAATATTGGCAAATTCTTGCTTTATGGCTAAATTAAGGTGACGTACTGTCTCAAACTGCTTTCCGTTTTGGAAAAAAGGAGTAGAGAGGTTCCCCCAGAGATCCTCAATAGGATTTAGGTTCGAACTCAATGCTGCACATTGTAATACCGGAATTTACCGGTCGTTAAAGATGTTCTTCGTGTGTATGGAAGCGTTATCCTTTGAATATGTCCAGTTATATGCCATAAATATTGCCAGCAAATTCATTTGAGTGAATATAAAACATGTAGGTAGCTTTCCACAAAAGCAAAATGCAGCCCATGAAATCAAGGTACCGCTTCCAAAACATCACTTGTAGTAGGACCGTCGTTCCTGGTGCGAATCTCTCCAATATTTTTTGCAATGACCTGGGTCGACCAAATTTAATTTTTTTCGTCACTAAAGACCGTATTCAACAACAGACCAGTTATTCACCATGCACCAAATTTTGGAGAAGACGCGTGAAAATAGGATCGACACACACCATCTCTTTGTCGACTTTAAAGCTGCTTTCGACAGCACGAAAAGGAGCTGCCTTTATGTCGCGATGTCTGAATTTGGTATCTCCGCAAAACTCATACGGCTGTGTAAGCTGACGTTGAGCAACACCAAAAGCTCCGCCAGGATCGGGAAGGACCTTTCCGAGCCGGTCGATACCAGACGAGGTTTCAGACAAGGTGACTCACTCTCGTGTGATTTCTTTAACCTGATGCTGGAGAAAATAATACGAGCTGCAGAGCTAAATAGAGAAGGTACAATCTTCTACAAGAGTGTACAGCTCCTGGCGTACGCCGATGATATCCATATCATTGGAAACAACACCCGCGCCGTTAGCTCTGCTTTTTCCAGACTGGATAATGAAGCGAAGCGTATGGGTCTGGTGGTGAACGAGGACAAATCGAAATATCTCCTGTCGTCAAACAAACAGTCAGTAAAAGTAAAGTCCTCTCTCTACGAACAAAAACAAACTCTACAAGTCTCTCATCATTCCCGTCCTACTTTACAGTGCAGAAGCGTGGACGATGTCAACATCCGATGGGACGACACTAGGAGTTTTCGAGAGAAAGGTTTTGCGCAAGATTTGTGGTCCTCTAAACATTGGCAACGGCGAATACCGCAGACGATGGAACGATGAGCTGTATGTGTTATTCGACGACATAGACATAGTCCAGCGAATAAAAAGACAGCGGCTACGCTGGCTAGGTCATGTTGTTCGAATGGATGAAAGTGCTCCAGCTCTGAAAGTATAGTACCCGCTGGTGGAAGCCGAGGAAGAGGGAGACCTCCACTCCGATGTAAGGATTAGGTGGAGAGGGACCTGGCTTCGCTTGGTATAACCAATTGGCGCCAAATTGCCAGAAGGAGGTATACGTGGCGCGCTGTTGTCGGCTATAACCGCGTAAGCGGTGTCTACGCCAGTCAAGAAGAAGAAAGACCGTATTCTATCACTCATAAGCACAGAATTGGTATTTATTTGCAAACCTCAAATGGGCTTTATTGTGTATTTCTTTAGCGTTGGTTTAGGTGCCATGGAGGTGTGTTTCAGAAACTGATTTTTATGTCTAATTGGAAAAATTATATTTATTATGATTTTCTGTCTTAACTGGTCCATATTTGATCGCTGCTTATCAAGTCCGCAACTACTAGCCGTCGATTCAACCTTTCGCACCGCTCATCAATGTTGTTTTTCGTCCGCTGCGTCGCACTATACCATAACTAGTGGGGTTTTTAAGAAATTTTGAGATACAGTTCCGATGTCGCTTTGGTCTAGATAAACTTTGGAACCGCTTTCATGCATTCCTATGATTATTACTTGTTCCTCGGCTGATAAACTAGTACCACGAGGCATTTTAGGCTTAAAGTTAAATAAATGTAATTACATTTTTAATAATTCATTAAGTTAATGCACCTACAATAATTTTGAAAACAAATTTTAGCAAAAAAGTTTTTGCTGCGACATTATCAGTAAGAAAGATCCGCTAAACTGATTTTGCACATATAAATATTTACTATGCAATACCCAATTCACAAGCACATTCTTAATGTAACTGTACAACGAACGAGAAAAGTATGAAACAATTTTCGTTGCATAGTAACGGTAACATATCAACCTTCTATTCCACATTTACCGAAATCCAAAAAATAACAGTGAACAAGAAGTATAAACAAAAGCAGAAATACACAAATAATTATTTGACTGGGGTAGATTCGTACCTCTACGCCGAATATTTAGTTCTATTGAAATTGTTTTTTTTTTTTCAGGAATTACATGTATACAGAAATGAGTAATATATCTTAATTCATTCATCTTCCAGACGAATATTCTAATAAATTTGATAAAATTGATATTTATTATCATATATTTTGAAAATCTTCAAATTTTTTTTAAACCAGCTGGGTTGAACGATTTTTTTTTGCACAAAAATATGTATGTCTCATTCATTATTCTCTTCTTTCCAGGGGGAATTTTCTTGAGACCTGAGGACAAACAATCTTTTACTTAGTGACTCAAAAAAGCTATATATTGGAAACCATTTGGCGACAGCTTTGAAATTTCTAAAAATCGGTCTTATCCAAATGTTCGTTTGGGTCCCCTTCAACTGACTTTTTCTCACCAGGCTTGTCTTCTTCGAAAAATTCGTGCAAATTTATTGCTTCCTCAATTGCTTCAATTTCCGTTAAATGCCTTGTTGTCTGAAGTGAGTTTAAACTTTCATTTAATCGTTTTAGCTTTAATTTGCTGCTATTCATGCATCACATGACTCTAATTTCCACAAAAATAAATAAACCAACCCATGGCTGCTTGTTCAGTAAAAAAAAAATCACTAACTAATTTGACAATTTGTGGTAAATATGCGCTTGTGGTCGTTAGCGTGTGAGTGCGTGCGTGTTTTTGTAAACTAACGGTGTTGAGTGCATATTTGCAACCTCGTTGCTGCCCTAATTTGTAGCAAACGTCCCTACACATACACCTACTCACTCACCCACACGCTCGGGCATGTGCTCGAGCACAAGGCTTCTGTGTGTCGGTGATTTAACGAAGCATTAAAATGGTTTCTGTGGCTAAAGCTGATTTTTAAATAATTTAAATACTTTAAATGCATGGCAGGCGAGTGTGGCAGCTTGTAGATTGCAACTTTAAAGCACAGACTACATGTGTCGCACATGTTTGTATATGTTTGTATGGGAGTGTGTGTGTGATCACGCAAGTATATTTGCATGAGTACTTAAAACGATTGCTACTATGATTGTTATTGTTGTTGTTATGTTGTATTTTTTCTGTGTTTTTGCAACATTTTCGCCTACAGCATGTCATGTTGCAGCGGCAATTATTGTTATGCGGCTAATTGCACTTGGTTTAATTGCACGCAAACACAAACATGCATTTACTGGCAGTAGATACGCGCTCCAAAGCGTTTTGTTGTTGCAATGCAAGTGTTTTTCTGCGATTTTCAGCTACTGTCAACTACAAGTTGCTGTTGTTTTTGTTTTTACAATGTTGCAATTACGGCACAATTGCACGACAGTCAATGTCGCTCACTCACTACAACTTCATTAGCAGCGGTGAACCGTACGCGAGCACAGTACGTAAGTTGCTACGTGCTTAAGGTAGCCGCAGCGAAATCCGCTTGTTGGCTCCGCAACAGTTCAGCGTTAATCTGTAGGCAGATTTTTTGCTGCTGTCAGCAAATGTAGTTAGGGATCTCATAACTGTAACTGTAACAGCGGTGGCCGTGATGACATCGTTTTAATTTACATTTTAAATTAAAGTCGCAGGAGGCCTAGTGGGTGGCAGTCGTGCATTGCTGCTATGTGTTTGTAGTTATTACCTTGTGAGTTCTGTGAACAGCACGAAAAGTTACTTATTTATGTTTTTTAATTTTTTTTTTGAGCTTACTAAAGTTTTAATAACTCACAATGGTGCTCAAGTTGTCATGTACATAGTTGGAAAGTATTCTTTTCAAAACAATAAATTTTAATCAAAAAGTCTTCTTGAAAGTGTCGCTGTCATATTGAAATTTAGAAACTTTATCTGAAGTTACCTCAAAGTATTTGTCATGTATCAATGGTTTTCACTGTCAATCACAACTTATAGTACAAGTATACATATGTATACCGAAACCAATTTGGAAGTTCCTTATATATATGACTTCATCCGGTCCGATTTAGTTAGGTTACGACGCCTCAGTGTCGAAAGTCTCGAGAATCCCACTTTTGCCTATCAACGAAGCCTTTGAGCTTGTCAAAAGATTTCAAAGTCACCCGGTTTATTGAAAATATGATAGACGAAATGCTTAAGCATCGGTATAGGGAAACCTAGACTATCTATGAGAAAGTATCGCCTTTCTTCAGACAATTTTTTCAAATGGCATCCGAGGGTTTGGTTTTTTTTTCGAGACAACTAATTGCACCCACCATAAAACGATTTCTCGCTACAAACCTATCTGATTGTTATCTTAAGAATATATTCTGGTAACTCGACATAAAGGTCCAGTGATTGTGATGGCATATCAAATTAACATACGGTGGCTTTAGAAAATACAGTAGTTAAGTCAGTAACACGATATAAAAACAAATAAGTCGCATTCTTGATTAATAATAGAAAATTTTCTTCTCATATATCTACTAAGGAGTAAACCACTAGGAGAAAGATCTCTGCAAACCATATATGTACATCTGCAATATAATATTCCCTCGTCTAGGTTCTTTACACTGGTTTATCGATGGAATTGGATGGAGATGAGATCATATACATGTGTATAGCATCGTATGAGTATTTATGCATCTGGTGTCTGACTTTATTTAACCACTAGACCGAAAGTTTTCCAAACCGAGCGTCATAACTAGACTCAAACTTGATTTAATCTCGACAAATCAATAATAAATGTTTTCTTATACCCCTGACAGACGGTGGCGTTAATTCGGAATAACTGCTTTAATCGGGGTTAATTCGAGAGATATCTCAGTTCACTCCGTTTGCTAACTTCCATTTAATCCTCAAAATTTTAGAGAGGTAGAGGGAGTTCGTGCCATTTTCGTTGGCAACATTGTTAAACATGGCCTCTTTTTATCTATTGTGAATGAAAATATGCAATACTGACAGCTGTTTTTCAATTAAATGTAAACAAAAACATACGCATGCAATGAAATAACTATTTTTTTCTAAAATGGAAGTTCTAATAATAACGTATTTATGTATATTTTTTAGTAATTAATGATTTTGCATTAATTGTGCGGCTAACAACCGCAATATTTGCTTTATATCCAATTTCTTTTTACCAAAATGGAAATATTATTGCCAATCAGCTGTTTATGAGAGTTTATAACTCGCTTTGCTGCCGTCTGACACCCCCAAATTGGAACTGATTTAAAGCGCAGTAAATCGGGAATAACTCTGTCGTATGTCTATTAGTCATGTTCGACAGAACTAAGGGGCTCTTTGGTTACTCTCCGATAGTATGTATTGTCTAAGTTTGTAAAGGAATGATTTAAAAGTCTAAAACTCTTAACATGAATATATACTTTTTGGAGTCGGTTTTTTGACAGCTGTAACTTCATTTACATATACTCAGTTGGGGTTTGATTTCAAAATGAACAGATCTCCTCTGGAACTACGTTTATTGTTGACATAAGGGGTCGAAAATTGTGCCTCTCGGCTGGAATTTATTCGAGCTTGCCGCGGGAGTATTTACAAGATATAATTTTAAAAACATAATGGCAAACATTTATCTTTATAATAATGTTAAATTCTTGGCCATAACACTTAATAATATGCGATTTATTCCTGCTTGTAAGCCACATGCCTGAAAAACACCCTTAAAATCTGAGTAGTGTCACATTGGTACTCTTTGTATTCAGAAAATATGTAAGTTCTAGTCTAGATAAACATGTGTTTATTCTACTACAGTAATTGCACAAGGATCACTCCTATTTCTCAATGCACGTCGGGCTTCTTATTTGCAATATTCTTATAACAGTATTTTGGGATGATTGACACAGGTTTTAAGGTTCAATACTCTTTTCATGAATTGCTTAATATTATCGCTGCGAATTTAGGGTGTGTGTAGACGTTAAACATTTTAATGTTACGGACATTGATCCGGAATTCATTTGGATTAGTATTTTTCGGCTATTGGTTCTTTTTAGTTTTATGCTTACGTAAGACATCCCAACAGCTATATTTGTTTAAAACAAGCTGATTTCAAATACCTCTTACCGCGGGTCGGGGAAAATATTTGAAACACCAAGCTTGAGTGAGAACTATTTCATTCTGATTTTATTTTGGTTTTTTACTTACTTATATACAAATTTTAGAATTATCTTAACTATCTAATATATATGTATGTGTGTATGTCTATATGTATATTTTATATGTTGCACGATAAGGGGTTATTTCAAATGCAAACAAGCAATTGCCAAATGTATTTTTATAACCAATAGGTTATCTTGTGCATACATATAAATGTGTTTGTTGAGTGCATGCATGTTGCATATAGATGCATGCGTGCCTCATATAAATGTATGTGCGTTGCATATATAAATGTATGTATTATATGTATGTATGTATGTATGCTCGTTAAATATATTTGAACATACATATTTATGTTCAGTGGACTGTATGTGTTCTTATATTTTTCTTATTTAATATTCTTAATATGTAGAGTAATAAAAAATGTATATATATGTATTGCTGCATAAAAACTAAGTGTGGCCTTTTGACGCCAACACATGTTCATTTTTGAACATTCTCCCGGGCGACAATAGTGACTGCTGGATAGATGAAATCAGTTTGTAATCGTCGCCTCGTCGTTACCGATGCCCCAATTAACATTTGTGTGTGATAGTTTTGTGAAGCCGCAAGAATAACGCCTTTGTAGCGGTTAGTGCATCGTGCTCCTGCTCCAACATAAGTTGCCATGGTATTAGTAACTCCCAAATGGTTGTTACTACATCCACTTTTCCAAACAAAATCTGTTGACTGTATTTCGCAAGTTCAAATGGTTCTCGACGTTTCCTTGTAGATTGTAATAATGTCTTCTTATCAATTTCCAACGCATTGGATCTTATCTTCAGTAATGTTATCATCTTTTTATATATTAATTTTTTCACATAGTGGTATTTCTTTTTCATTCGTGAATCAAGCATGTTATTTTTCCTCCTATATGTTGTATTGTTGTCTGGTATCTTCTTACCACGAATATCTCCACCAATCATCGTTGCCACAATCGGTGTTATTGTTATTCTCCAGCTCTTGCACGATTTGCTTCTGTATTGCTGGACATTTTTATCTTCAATATTTTCTTCGATTTGGTTACTTTCAGTAATAACTCCTTGTGTATATTTTTCTTCTTCTTCAACCAATTTATTTGTTTTTTCCTCAGATAAAAGAAATTCATGAGATTCTTCTGCTAAAGAACTTTCTGAAATAAGTTCTTCTTTCATGAACATTTTTTCTGACAGCATATAATGCGGAAACGAAATTTCGCTGTGAACAGTGATACGTTTTGAAGAAGTAGTAACATCTTCCTTCTGTGTTGCTACTTTTTTGACATGTAATGCATCTGCGTCGTCGTTTCTTTTCAGGTCCTTTGTAATTGGGTTATCACCATAAGGGTAGGTGACTTTCTCCAATGTGTATTTGTCATTAGTTGGTTGTTCATTACCGGCAAGTCTCTCCAGTGGCATATTTCCATCGTCATATGCCTTGGACCCAACTGTAGTAGCGGTGCCAAAAGTACTTCCACCATTAGTTTCCACCTTACCTTTGTTAGCTGGAGCCTTGAAAATTAGGCTCGAAAATTTATTTGATTGCATTTCTGGATCTGAGTCATATGTATTGGTTTGACCAAAGACACTATCCTTTGTATCAGCGTCAAAACCACTAGTAGCTGGAGCCTTAAAAGGTTGGCTCGAAAATTTAATGTTGAATAATTCCCTTTGCATTTTCAACATTCGTACAATTTCGGCGACTTCAACTAGTAATTCCTCTGCTTCAATATAAATAAATTTCTCGTCGTATTTATATGATAACTCATCCAAATTTTGCTCCACGAGGTTTTGAAAATGTTGTAATTGAATTTCATACCTTTCAAGTGCAGCTTCGTCAGCAATATATATATTTGCTTTTACCTCTGCAATTATAGATATAATTCTTTCTGATCTTTTTTCAATTGCTTGCAATAAATGGTCTGCCAACTTTTCGTTTGGGCTATACGCTCTTGCCCCTGTATCCATTCCTTTGGATGCTTGTTGTTGTCTCCCAACTCTACAACAAATGCGGTATACTTCCATATATTTTTTTTTTATATTAAAATTTTATAAAAAACAAACTGTTCTTTTTCTTCAAAGAATTTGAGGATTTTTGTTTCGATCGCCTTGTTGATCATGCTGTGCCTCGACTCACAGCTGCTGTAATTCTTTGAATAACAGTTAACTAATGCGTATTGTCTCTCGCAAATACGTTTTACATACAATCTTTTCAATTGATTTTTTTTTTTTTTTTTTTTTTTTTTTTTTTTTTTTTTTTTTGTTGTCTTTTGCCTAATTCATGTATAGGACTTTTTCTTGCCTGTATTTCTTCTATATACAGGTCTTTTTATTTGTCTGAGCTCACATTCTGCTCTAAAGACCAAATTTTGTAATAGGTGCCTCTATATTCTAATAGCAGGCCTTCTTAATTGGATCTCTCTTCGGCTCCGGATCTCTCTATCCGGCTCGAAGGACCAAATGTTAAAACTAGCTGTGTCAAATATTTCTTACCGCTGGTGGGGGAAAATAAATGATAGTCTAGCTTTATTGAGAAATTATTTCATTCTGATTTTATTTTGGTTTTTTACTTACTTATATACAAATTTTAGAATTATCTTAAGAACTAATTATATATGTATGTGTGTATGTCTATATGTATATTTTATATGTTGCACGATAAGGGGTTATTTCAAATGCAAACAAGCAATTGCCAAATGTATTTTTATAACCAATAGGTTATCTTGTGCATACATATAAATGTGTTTGTTGAGTGCATGCATGTTGCATATAGATGCATGCGTGCCTCATATAAATGTATGTGCGTTGCATATATAAATGTATGTATTATATGTATGTATGTATGTATGCTCGTTAAATATATTTGAACATACATATTTATGTTCAGTGGACTGTATGTGTTCTTATATTTTTCTTATTTAATATTCTTAATATGTAGAGTAATAAAAAACTAAATATATACGCACATGTTCATTTTTGAACATTCTCCCGGGCGACAAAAGTGACTCCTGTTCATTTTTGAACAATATTTAAAGAGGAAAGAACATATTTGAGACTTGTAACTTTAGTTTAAATAATTGGTCTTTCATAACAAGATAAGATATTAGAAGATAGATATAAGATTATATTTTAAAGATAAGATAAGAAAGAAGAAACTTTTCATAATCTTTTATGGGAACCATAGTTCATATTATGTCATCAAGGCTGAAAATGTATTATGGTTTCTATGAAAGGACGTCACTCAAATTGCATGCATATGTTTCATGGTTGTAATATCCCTTCAAAAGACGAAAGTTTAGATATTTTGTGATATGTAAATCTATCAATATGATAGGAATATTCCATGGATAGTGTATAGAATTCTTCTGTATCCATCATACTCTAACGATCTGATTTCTGTTCTCAGATCTCTAGTGAAAACTCGAGGTTTTGCCAGTTCGGTCAGCGGTTTGAAACGTATGTATTTGTATTGGCTTAGTTCTTGATTTTCATTCATGTTTTCTGAAACGCATTCCTCTTTTAAAACCAAAAATATTTGTTTATAAATAATGTATTTAATAAAATTTAAATTATGCATTGTTTACTCCAGCAATTAAGTAATTTGAACTTCTTGTTTTACGGGTACTAGAATATTACAAGAGGACATTAAAGGGATAAGGATTTCGGTAACTTTTCAATTACTTTCAACAACGCAGGGCATGCAATAAAATTTAATTGGAACAGGAAATTGTTGGTTTCAATTACCGAAAAAATTGGTACGCTTAATGCTCTCCACAAACATATGGTTCTTTTTATCCCTCCCCGCAATTACAGTTAGTAGTGCTGTTGCTTTTGTTTTTGCTTGCGTGTTTACCTGTAAATTGTCACAGCATTCGATTCTTCGCTTGTATTATCCATATTGTTGTTGTTGTCATTTGTTGTATTACCCACAGCAATGGCACCACCACCAGCACCACCTCTACCGGCAGCCGTTGTTGTGGTCGCTACCGCGCCACCAGCCAGTCCACCCATGAAAACGGCTATGGGCGGATTGGCATTGACGGCATTCGCTGTTTGAACGTGCGACGCAGCGACGGCAGCTATATTCGAGGGAATAACGGTAATATTGGCGTAGGTCGGCATGCTGTAGTTGTTCGCATTGGCAGCGGCGGCGGCGGCGGTGGCGCTGGCCATGACAGCGCTCGGTGCATGGCCGTACGTCGCGTGCGACGAGTGAGCGTGAGCGCTGGCAATGCCAATGCTACCGTTCAGTATGCTCAGATTGCCGCTGCTTAGCGCGGGCGGTGGAGGTGGTGGCGGTTGTAGTGGCGGCAGCGATGAAATGCCGCCACTTAAATTGGCAGCGCTGCTATTATTGAGGTTGCTGGCGGCGGCGGCGTGTGAATTATTGGCTGTTGCTGTTGCTGTTGTGGTTGTGTTGTGGCTGCTGCTGGCATGCGTTGCTGCAGTGTTGTCGTCGTGCATGGTCATGGTGTTGTTGGCTGATAGTTGCTGTTGCTGTAAATTTTGCTTTGTGTCCGCCTTGGTTGCTATTGGCATTTTACGGTATGCCGCTGTGTGTGAAGCGCGAGCTCACTGTTGATTGCTGCGTGTGCCTGTCTGTGTGACTGACTTCGGGCGTTTTATTGCTTTCCGTTATCTTGTTTACGCGCAATTCGAAATTGGTTTTAATGTTTCCTTTTAATCCTATTTGCTGTTTTTGTGTTTATTTTTATTGTAGCTTCACTCGTGTTTTTGTCGTCTTTATTCGGCCATTGTTTACGCGCACGGATAGCCAATGAATTTTACATGCTCGACTGCTGGCTGTTGGTTGTGTTCCTTTGGCGAGTTGTTGTTTTTGTTAGTTTTAAAAAACTAACGTTGGTTAAAAAACTGTTTCGTTAGCTGAATAAATTCAGTTTTCAATAAAATAATTTATTTAAGCTTTATTGTGTTTTTGGGTCATCAAATTTCTGCACTCGATTTCCCGCGTAAAACCATAAAGCGCCTGAATAAAATTGTAAAGAATTTTTATTTATATGTTATTGCGGGTTCACTTATTGCATATTGCTGTAAAATAACCTGTTTTCATACAATTGTTATGCAATATTTATTTTTGCACTTTTGTGGATGTAAATTTGCGTTTTTGCTTTTATTATCACTTATTTGTTGACTGTTATTGTGTACTAAATATTTATTTATGTGTTTTCTTTTTTATTTACTCATTCATTACTCATTCATTTTTTCAAGTGGAACTGTAAAATTTATCACAGTTATTATTATTATTTCGCCATTGTGTAACTAAAAGTTATAAGCTTTCGCCAACTTAGCTTTTAATTGTTAACAAAAGTTTTAATTGAGAGGTATAGTTTCATGATTTTTTTGGGTCAGTTTACTTATTTCACATCTGCAACATTTAGTTATTACAATTCCACTTTATTTCTAAATGTTACGGTGCTTACTTTTTATTATCGTCTAATGTGACTAAAAGATTTATTAAAAACAACGAGGCGCGTGGAATCGACAACATACCCCCAGAATTGATGCAAGTAGGTACAGTAACAAGTGTCTCTCTGACCCTTGTGACGTCCCTCGTTAATCAATTCTGTCTATTCAAAGCGCTCACTTAAGAGTTTAAAGAAGGTATCATTATTAATCTTCCAAAAAAGGGTGACCTCACAATGTGAAATAATTGGAGGGGAATAACCCTATTATGCTGTCTTAATAAAGTTGTTGCTGAAATTTTCAGAGAAGAAAGATTTAAAAATAAAGGGCCGATTTCGTCCTAGAAGGTCGTGTGTTGACCATGTAAACACGCTACGAATAATCGGTGAATATACAGTCTGCGGAGTGGCGCTCCTCACTATATGTAGCTTTCATATAATTTGATACAAAAAAGCATTCCACACTCTATGTCATCGTGCGATTTGGGACGCTTTGGAATAAAAAAATGCCCTCATTACTATTGTACTCGGGTGCCAGTTGTTGCGTGTTACACGATAGCCAACTTGGTAGCAGTATTCCTGTAGAAAGAGGCGAGCGAAAAGGATGATGGTGATGAGGAACGCAACGCGTGATGAGAGAGGAAGAAGGTGGGGACTGTTTGATCGGCTCGAAGACTTAGATTATGCGGATAGTGCATAATCACGCAGATATGAAAACCAAATTCGACGGTAAAGCTGAAGCGTCCTCAAAACTGGCCTTAAAATAAAATTTAACAAACCAAAAATCATGCGTCTGAACTCTGGCAATAACCACTGTATATACTTGGAGAGTATGTATAAGATGTTGAATAATTTGATTATTTTGGCTGGACGATAAATGGTTCTGGAGGTTCGTTTGAGGATAGTTATAAGTACGCACATCGGAAAAGCAAAACAAACATTTGGAATGCTCAAAAACATATGGAAATCTCAACACTTATAGAAAATCCGACTACAAGCGTATAATACTACACATTTACCGGCCGAATAAAGTCTCCAATCAAGCACTATGAAGCCGGACGCAACAAAATCCACAGCGCTATGATGCGCAAGTGGACGTGAACTGGACATACCTTACGAAAACCTGCGAAAACCAGAGGCGCATTGGCAGACCAGCTCATATCTGGAGAAGAACTCAGACCAACAGGAAAGAGTTGGGGCAAAATTAAGCGTATGGCATGTGACAGAAAAGGTCGGAACTGTTTCACTGTGGGCTTATGCTTTTTGTAGGAGTATGGTAAAAGTACTACAAATTGAAGGTATACATCTTGCGGCAGTATTCTTAATAGGAAATGTTGAGTCTCTGTGCTGAAGAATTTTAGAACCATTAAAAGAAAGAGATAAAGCGACTTTAAGTTCGTTTATAGATGTTTCTCTTTCCTATGAAAACACCCTGAGAAGAGTTGCTCCAACGATTTCAACGGTACGAAAGAGAGGAATCCCGGCAGACTCCAGATTGTAAACTCAACTGATCACTTTATGAGAAAATATGTTACCCAGTGAAATTAGCTATATACTACCGACAGAGAAACTAAAAACATTCATTCTCGGGCAAAAGTGAAAATAAAAGAGATATGAACGCTTTAAAGGGATAAATAATCTCAATTAGGACGAATTCAAACAAAAAAGAGATATACATCACTCACACATGAGTAAATTTGAGCTTCGACCTCGACTCGATTAATTAAAAGTTAAGAGTCATATCACAGAGGTTATAAACCTTTGTATGTAAAAAATCACAAATATCTCACATCTCTGGTAATGAGCTGTACGAACTTTGTGACTGTATGTCATCAGCATTTTATTTAGTATTTTATATGAAAAAAAATGTCTCGGATTTTTATTGTTACCTTATTAATTTTTGCATCATTTTGTTAATTTAGAAATTGTATTTATATTTTCAGTTTACTTTTTTCGATTTAGTTATTTTACTTTTTATATTTATATTCATATTTACATTCATTTAATTATTTATTTTTTGTTTAATTTCACTTTCATTTGAAACTGAATTTAATTCACAGCATTTTTTCATAATTTATTTACTCGTATAGCAAGCAGCTCACCTTTAAAGAGTATTTAATTGCTAAAATATTCATTTTATTTACCGTTTTTTGCTACAAAAACATTTATGTGTATTATTTGTTTGTATATTTACGTAAGTTTAATTGTATTTATTTGAATTTAATTACTATTAGATCACTTGTTTGCTTTGAAACTGTTTAACTGCAAATATTTATGCGGTTTTCGTACTTTGCTACTTTGATATTTTCATAATTTCTCTAATTAGTCATGCTTAAATAGATTCTTGAAATTAACGTTATATCGCTACTCGTTGTTGTTGTACTTTAATAGAATACTACGACGATTACTTAGTTAGCATTAAATGACTAAAAAGTTTGTTGCATATTTTAAGGCAGTTTCGCTTGATTTTTAATCTCTTAATTATTTCCTTATTATATTTCTGATTTCCTTATGCGATGTACTCTTATGTGTGTATTTGTATTTATATAACAGATGAACTTTGCTTTTTAGCGTTTTATTTGTTTTTTCTTCATGTTCTGCGCCCCTGCAAGAGAAGTGGTTGGCTTAGTGTGACTTTCAAAGCTGGCAGTTTGCCGCTTTTCTTTACACATTAAGCTTTGCGGAGTTTATGATTTTTGCTGCTGTGCTTTCTCTGCCATTGCCACTGCATATCGAGCGTTTGCGCTTATTTTCTTTTTCTGTTTTCTTATTTTGTGTATTTTTATTTGCTTTTCTGTTGCTTAGGAAGTTGTTGGTTGTTTGTTGTTTGTTTGACTTGGAAATCGCTGGGAAATGAGAAAATGTAATTTATGTACTATGTTGCAAGCAGTTTATTGTGCATTTTTATTACTCGCCACAGTGGTTTCGGTGGTGTCTTGCCAGTGTAGTCTCAGTAGCTGGCTGCGAAGTTAGTTTGCTAAGCGCTTAATTGTACAAATAGCATTAAATATACGCGTGACTTAGGTAAGAAAAGTTCAAAGTTTCGGTATAATAACTTTGTGAAAAAAAATTCAAAAAAAATTTTACTAGTTGCAATGATATGTCGGAGGCTTGAAGAGAATGCATAAAGAATTCTTCAACTTCATCGTTCTTGAAAAAATTAATTTCAAATTCTACAATAAAGAGTTACAACAGTTTTTATTATAAAATTTATTGGGAAGCAAACATATATCCATCCTAAAATAAATTAAAGACTTAAATCATGTAATCAATAGATAATTATTCATAGAAAAGCAACTGAGCTCATCTCCGAATATTTCAAGCTAAATGTTTTTATAAGCTTACTTTTAAGTTATTATCACATACATATTTATTATTATTAATTTCTGACACATCGATACTTTGACTGACTATTCAGTACAATCGAATAGACGATACTTATCGAAAGTAAAAACTTCAAGAGATTGAGAAAAATAAAATTTATAATGACTCAAATTCTCCAAATTTGTAATATGTATAGCGAGTATGGAATAGCCGTACTTTGATTGACAACTCGGTAAACTCGATACAAATCGATAAACAACTTCTTACTTATTTATCGATAATATACTTTTAAGAAATATACTTTTAAGAAATAACTTGTACTTTATAACTCTATAATTATATACATTTAATTGCATAACCTCAAAATTGTTATAATTCTATTTGCATATTCAATAAATTACGAAACTAAAGAATTAAAATCCGAAAAAAAAATTATTTATGAATTTAAGGGCCATTTATGTTTTAGTTGCTTATTTTAACCCATAGTTCTCGAAAAAGCGTTTTTTATTTTTGTTTAGAAAATATTCGAATAAATAATTCCATAATATTAATTGATAGTTCCGCATATCAATATTTATATGTTATCGATAATTCTTTGCAGTCTTTATATAGTTACTGAAATCAATACTTTACCGAATGATATCAACGACAATGAAGGTTTCTTCGAAAAGATATTCATTGATAAATTATTTGAGTGTCGCTGTGAAAATTCAAGAAATTTATGAAATAAACAAGTTATCACCGAAAAATTTATCAATGTTTAACGATATTACAATTGTTGTTTGAAACACATGTTTTCAAAAAGTCATTTTACGAACCAGATCGGGTCTATATAACATGACTCTGTAATCCTTTTTTGAGGAAACAAAATCAATTTTGATACTTTCAATACCATAGCCGTATAAAAGATACGGACCTTGTACCGGAAGAGATCTACTCTCAGAAACTCTACAAAATTAATTTGTAAATGTTTGAGAGAAATAAAGTTCAGAAGTGGCTTATGGTTTTGGCTAAAATATTCAAAACTGTCTTAAGTATCACAAAAAGAAATATTCTAAATAACAGTGAAAGAAGAAGAGTTCAAATATTATCAACAACACACAAGATATTGGCTGCATTTTCATTTCGAGATAAACATAAACTCTCTACTATCATAGTTTAGCTTTTAGAGTGCCTCAATTTTTAATTAAAAATTCCATTTGGCAGACCCTTTGGCACAGTTACTCCTCACTGAACAGATTAATTAAGGCATTGGTTTGCCAAAACTGCATATAAGCATTGTATAAAAATAGTTGGAAAACATATAAGAGATAGACTGAAAAATATGCCCCAAAAGGCCGTTCGTTGCAAAAATATGAGACCTAAAAGCAGAAAGAGTTAAAAATAAATAAAGCAATCGATGTTGGCTGTTGAGCTTTGGGCCGCAATATGTGTATACGCCTTTGTTATTGGCCTTACTGACCCGACTAACTAACGTCGGCCCGTTGCCGCACAGTCTGTCCCACCCACTCGGAGCGCAGCAGCTTTGGGGAATTGCAGTGGATTCTATGCCGGCAGTTAAAGTATTTAGTTGTCGATATATAGTACATACTTACATACGAGTATGTTCAACATATGCTTTGGCATCGGCTAGGCACAATTCTGTGGTGTGCATTTCATAAAATTTGAAATTTTTGTCAAGGTTTTTGTTTGCTGCATATGCAATAAATATAGCAGAAACAGATAGGAGTAGAATGTGCATGCAGATGTAGTAAATGTCAATAGTGTTTTATTTTTAACCAACTGAAATCATTTATATTTTATTTATGCAGTGTCACATATTTTGTGTTAAGCCCTTAAATATTAAGCTGAAAATAGTTTAAATGTTTGCATGAAGATATTTAATTGTATGAAAGCCAAAATATTCGGTCTTTACATATTATTTGTATTTATTTGGCATATTTACTGTCGTATTTTAGCTTATGTTGCAAGTGGTTTAAGGTTATTGCGCTTAAGAATTAGACATGCAGATTTTCTCTATCTTGTGGTTTTACATTTCAATGTCAAAATATTCGTTGATTAAAAGTTTGGAAGTATACAGTTATGTACAGGGTGCGCCATCTTAGATAGTGACTCACCAGTTGAGTCGTTTAGATATATTTTCAAGTATTGTTCTAAACATGAATCATTTCCACCGAAATAAGGTTAGGAAACAACAAGACTCATTTTATCAACGTATTTAGCAAAAGAAGAAACATTTGGTGGCATACTTTAAATATATATTGCTGACTAAACATCGATATCCAAATTAATTCGGTGACCAAAATCAATGGTCTTTGGGTGTCACAATAAAAAAATTCAAGGCTGGCTTCTTTTTATGACTTTATTTTTAAAAGTCAAATCAAGACCAGATGTGTATCTATGATGTATTGAACAAGTAATACAAATAATATAAGTAGTAAAAGTTTGAATTAAAATATTTCTTCTGAAATACGGAGACGGGAAGAGAGTGAGTATCTCACCTTAGTAAATAATTCTGGGAAACAAAACCAAAATTATCTTGTATTGTTTAACAGCTTAAATCCTGCTAAGAGTTGTGAATATTTTTTTATCGTAAGCCTGTCTGAAGTGGTCGCTATTTAAAACCTTTTTGACGGAAGTTGGAATCAAACACAGCCGATGCGTAGTAGTAGCGCGTACCTTTAACTCTAATTCACAAAATAATCATTTCGAAATTCATACATCTGATACAATTACTGATGAAAATGACAAATCTGTGAAGTCGTCTTACATTCTGGATAATGCGATTCGTCGATCCACTACTTAACTATATAAGCGTAGATCTCAAAATCCTGTGGTACGAAAACTGTTTAGAATTGTTTAAATTCTTTATCAACTTTAATAATCGTTATATAATCACTTGGTATCGAAGAGTTTCTGTATGAGGATTATGTTAAGGTAGAGTCTACAAAGTCGAGGTTTGATAGAATATATTATTAGTATATATATAATGATTTTGCTTTTACAAATAAATAACACTTGTTGATAATTCAAACTTTACTTAATTTAATTAAAAAAATAACACTCTTTAAAAATCGCTTGAGATTCTGGCAAACATTTTTTAATTCTTTCCAGTTTCAGATTTTCCAGTCAAGTTATTGGATGAGCTTTTTTCTTAATTTGAAATTAATGGTCAACTTGCACCAAGTATACGTTTTATTAGGTCTTCAACTTTGCTTCCACCGTTATCCAATAGATGTCTCTAGGGTCAAGCACTGGTCGATTAAATCGTTTTATATCGATCTTGGATATTTATGTCAACATTAACCCAACAAAATATTTGTAGATATCTGTTTGCATCCCAAACTTATTCTCAACTGAAGATGTCACTTTTTGAGCCGAATTCTCGACATTTGCGGGAAATTTTGCTTTTCTTTTTTAATTCAATGAAAAGTGCGG
The DNA here is from genome assembly GCF_028554725.1 of Zeugodacus cucurbitae. Lineage (NCBI taxonomy): Eukaryota > Metazoa > Arthropoda > Insecta > Diptera > Tephritidae > Zeugodacus > Zeugodacus cucurbitae. The sequence continues at coordinate 33,321,372 of NC_071670.1, forward strand.
CTGAGGCTCATCGAATGCTTTCGGATACGTACGGTGAGGCTGTCCTAAGTGAAAGAACATGTCGCGAATGGTTTTAACGTTTTAACAATGGTGATTATGAAGTCGTAGACCGGCATGTTGGTGGAAGGGCTTCTCCCTTTCGAGGATGCTGAATTGGAAGCATTACTCGACCAAGATGCGTTTCAAACCCAAGAGGAATTGGCCGAATCGTTGCAAGTGACACAGCAAGCCGTATCAAACGCCTCAAAGCCATGGGGATGGAAAACTGGGTTCCTTACGACTTGAAACCAAGAGATGTCGAACGGCGCTTCTTCGCATGTAAACAGCTGCTTCAAAGGCACAATCGAAAGGGATTTTTACATCGCATTGTAACTGGTGACGAAAAATGGGTCCACTACGATAATCCTAAGTGAAGAAAGTCATGGGGAAAGCCTGGACATGCCTCCACGTCGACGTCAAAACCAAACATTCACGGCGCCAAGGTCATGCTTTGCATTTGGTGGGTCCAGCTGGGGTTGATATATTATGAGCTGCTAAAGCCCAGTGAAGCCATCACAGGAGCTCGATACCGAACGCAATTGATGCGTTTGAGCCGAGCACTAAAAGAAAAACGGCCACAACGGCTAGCGACGCCCAATATTTATAACATTTTTTTAACCGTTTTTATACAATAAAGCCTTAAATTTACAACAAAAAAAAAAAAAAAAAAACGGCGGAAGCAAAGTTGTAGACCAATACCAATTTAAACGGAAGTATTTTTCATACATTCAATATATTGTGATATAAATTTAATACAATTTACATTAAAAAGATTGTTAGAAACGTTTTTTCTAGTACTATGAATTGTACGACTAACAGTTTTCAACTAATAAACATAAAATTCTACATAAATTTTAATTATCAGAATTCTATGCAATTGTATTGTATTATTTCTATTGATATTTTAATTAAGGCTTTAACGGGATCTTTTATTAACTGTCATTGTTCGAGAATCATTTTCTTTTCTCTCACTGTTGGTATTGAGTGTGCAAGGTGATTGTAATAATACTAATAATAAACTACATTTAGATGCTGCCTTTATTGACATGTGATTCCAAATTTAAACAAAACACTTGTTCATTAAATTTGCATTGAAATATACAAATATATTTCTCTTACAACTTGCAATTGCCATAAAATAACCGAATAATAAATGCATGAATATATGTACATTTGAGTACATTGCTTGTAAATTATTACTGACACTATAACCTGCCTGATTGTGTGCTCATAAATAAATATGTTTACAAATACAGCTTTTAGAAATGAATTCATGATTTCAACAGCTAAGCGCTTACAATTTCAGTTCTTTACAAAGTAAATTGGTGCAACGTGGCGTATGAGTAACGTTGATGTTGAGCTGACAGTTTGACAGATAGATGACATTTTCTTACTTACATGAGCTTTGTGGTTGCAATGACATTAATGTGTGATTAAAATAAAATTGGATTTATGGTGAATTCTACAGCATCTTTGTGGTTGACTAAAGTTATATAGAATTTATATATGTCGAAGCAAAAGCATATGAATTCTAAACTTGTGTACGAGTTGTTAATTATTTGAAGTAAATTAGTCAAATCCAAAATATGCAGAATTTTAGCTTAACTTTTTTATATAATTTTATATTTCATTAAGGTCGTAGGAAAAAGCTGTGAATATATTCTGCCAATCAGTGCAGCTCCAAAGCGAAACTTTGGCTGACCAACTCCCAAACTTGCAAACAACCACTTAAAATAAAATTGTGCGAAACAAGAGGAAGCCAGGCGAAACGCAGTCTCATGCCAACACGCACTTAAAAGTTTCCAAATCTAAAGTATAAAATCACTGCAGAAACTGCGGCGCAAAAAATGCTAATCTCAGTTGAGTGGCGAGCTCCAGCACAATGGCGCACCCAACACATGCTCTGGTTAAGTAGCAAAAAGTGAAAATTAATTTAAGTTTCTGAAATGCGCGCTTTAAGGAAATGTAAAAATAAAGAGGTGGAAAAAATCGAGAGAATTCGTGAAAGGAACAAGCGGTTTAAATGGTTGTTTTGCTTGCACTAAAATGCTTTTGTTTCTACCATTTTCGCCGTCTGTTTAATTCTGCGTAACTCCTTAGTAAAAATGCTTTAAGTTTTCCTTTTATGGGGAATCTGCAAATGCAATTTCACTGAGTTGTTTTTTTTTCTTAGTGATTATTTACTATAATTCCTCGAATGCATTGACTTAATGAGGACATAAAAGGCCATATATATTATCTGTATATAATTTATGTTTTATATATTCTATATAACAAATGAACTAGCTACAAACTACTTGTAACTAGTATCAACCTGAAGCCTTTCTTTTTGTTTTGACGATTTCAAAGATACTCAAAATATGTGAATATTTTTTATTACTTATATTTTTGTTCGGTATTATTTGGCATTTATTACGAGGTGTGGTTTGTGGGCTAGTGGAATCATCGGTCCATATTTCTCCAAAAATGATTCCGGGTAGAAAATAACCGTCAATGGCGACCGTTATCGCGCCATGATAACCGACTATTTGATGCCTGAAATGGAAGCTCGTAATCAATCAAAGGATTGATTGAAAGAACACTTCCGTAAACAGATCATTTCACGTTTTGGGACGACCGATTGGACACCAACAGTTAGACTTTTTACTGTGGGGATATGTAAAGTCTAAAGTCTATTCGAACAAATCCGCTTCGATTCAGGCCATCACGTGAAACTTCACGGGTGCCAGTTACCAGTCGAAATTCTCGAGTCATCGAAAATTCGACTCTACGGATGGACCATCTGAGACGTAGCCACGAGATAATCTTAAAAAACAAAACAATTGCGAAAGAATATTCTTTCGAATGATAATAAATTTGAATTAACTGTGTTTTCTCTTTAAAAAAGTACGGAACCTCGTAATGGATCTTTGTATTGCTCAGCTCTTTTATGTTTTAGGAAAGATTACTTGTTAACCTGTTTTTATTATCTAATTTCTCTTTAGTTAGGAATACAACAAAACTTCAATGAAAATGTGGACACTAGACCGCAGAGATTGAAGTGTTTTTAAAAAGGCTCTATATTGACATGGACTTTCAAAGACTCTGGAAATTGGTACCCATTCCAATTAAAACGGTTGTGGACAATTCGGAGACCGAATATTGTCATCAGAGGGTATATTTTCGAACACATTCTACCTAATTTACTAAGTATTTAATTAATTTCACTCACGCAATCACTCCGATTCAAAGGTCAAGCCGCGCCGTGTAAACAAGGCCTAACATACATAAATATCGACATTGTCTATGGTTGGGGGAATCCCAGAATGATAATACAATTTTAATAACTATCTTAACTATATTAATATATGTGTATGTGTGCATGTTCATGTGTTGGTTATTGTTTGAACCTATGTTATGTGACCTTGGGTTTGTTTTAATGTGAGTACACATGCAAACATTATTTATTTAAGTGTTTGTTTATGTATTTACTTTGTACTGCCTCAGCATTGGCGAAGACAACATATTGCGAGAGAAAAAGTAATTATCCAATATTAGTGGACTGTATGTGTTTTTAAAATAGTGAGAATTACATAGTTTCATATCTTATCTAATATATTGAATATTCTTAAGTGTAATAAAACTAAATATATTGATGCGTACCGAATGCTCCTTGGTATCAACGTACATGTTCATTTTTGAACAATTTCATTATGTCGAAAAGAACATATTTAAGTGGTTCACAAAAAAGAAAAAAAGTTACAGCTCAAAAAGAAACAACGGAAAAACTTCCAAAGCTCACTTCGTTTTTTACGGTTGAAGAAACAAATAAGGCGAGGGATTATTCATTTGTGGATTAGTGAATTTGATCCTTTTCTTGCTGATCACATACAAAACTGCGGAAATCGTGGAAAAGGAAGTACATCATATTTATCGGCAAATATTTGTAATGAATTTATTAATTTAATGGGAGAGCAAGTTTTGAAAACCATTGTCAAAGAACTTAAATCAGCAAAATACTATTCTATTAGCGTAGATTCTACGCCAGATCTGTCCCACGTTGACCAACTAACTTTCATAGTTAGATACGTAAAAGACGGACAGCCTATTGAGAGATTTATGCGATTTTTGCCTATGTATAAACATAATGCGCAATATATAGCAGATACCATTTTAAACTTTTTTGAAAGCCTTGATATTCCTATAAAAGATTGTCGCGGGAGAGCTATGACAATGCATCAAATATGTCTGGAAAGTACTCTGGTGTTCAGTCAAGAATAAAAGAAATTTGCGAATTTGCGATTTACGTTCCATGTGCATTGCCATGTGCCATGCACATTCGCTAAATTTAGTGGGTGTTCAGGCTGTTGAGTGTGTTACTGAAGCGGTATCATTCTTTTAATTTGTACAAAAATTGTTCAATTTTTTCTCAGCTTCGACAAAACGATGGAAAATTTTGACAAATGCTCTGTCAAAACAAATAGAGTCCTAAAGTCTCTTTCGGAAACTAGATGGTCTGCACGTGCCAAAGCTATTAATGCTTTGAAAATTTGAGACTGCTCTTCTAACGGAAATATGGAATGATCTTTTGGGAATTATGAATAAAATAAGCCTAAGTTTAGAGAATAGCACCCTGACCATAGACGTTGTAACGAAACTTTATGAATCTCTGATCAGTTACGTCAATACGGCACGCAATAATTTTGATTAGTACGAAACGGCTGCTAAAGAAAAAAATCCATTTGCTGACTACAAAGATACATTTGAAAGAAAAAGAAATCGCAGCACAAGCATCACTTTTTTGAAGGATCATCATAGACTACACAGTTGAGAGGCAAGGATAAGTTTCAATACACATTTAAAAAAATGTTCGGCTGCATACCAAGAAATTTATAGTCGATTTAGTTTTCTTTGTCAGTTAACAACAATTGAATCTGGCGAGTTGATCAAGAAATGCAAAGAATTTTCAGAATTTTATCATGAAGACAATAATGCAGATGTGCTTAAAACAGAATGTTTTCATTTAAGCCAATATTTAAAAAACACAGCAAAGCAATCAGCGGATTTAAATATCTCAAACTTACATAACCTAATAAAATCAGATAAATTGGAAGAAACTTTTCCAAACGTAGAAATTGCTACTAGAATATTCCTTTGAGAATAAAAAATGAATTGCGAACAACAATGTTACAAGAACGACTGAGTAGTTTGTCGATTATGTGCATAGAAAGTGATATCCTTCAAAAAATTGACTTTAAAGATATAATAGAGGATTTTGCTCAACAGAAATCCCGAAAGAAATCGTTATCTTAATATCGTAATCACACACACACCTACACGCATCATCATTAATGACATTTATATCATACTGTATTTGATTACCTTTATTAAATGTAAAAAAAAAATTAGTATAAGTCGTTTTTTTACTTTCAAAAAGGGCCCCGAATTCTTGTGTGCCCAAGGGCCCCAGCTTGGTTTAAGACGGCCCTGTATGTATGTAGGTTTTTATATCATTATGACCTTTCTTTGAAATAATATAGAATAGGATGGAAACCCATTTCTATAATAAATATATTTAGAAGACTTATCTAATTTCTAAGCCCTGTATTTATCAACCATTTTTGAATGTTTTAATTTTTGATACTTGGCACCTCTATTCAACATATGGTGTATTGAATTGTGCCTCGAACACTTTCCGGAAAAACGAATAATTTTTTTACACACACAATTCCGCAATGAAAGTTCAAAAATGGTTGAAGATATTTTAGATTTCGGAAACTGTGCACAGACGTCTTTCAAAACATCCAAATTAGTCAATCAGAGCTAAATGGCGAGCGTTTCTAACACTAACGCTATCATCCAAATATATTCGTCTTCCATATACATATACATATATACAGATGTGCTTATACGGTGTATGTTGCATAATAGAGACTGAAATAGGAAAGCTAAAGCTGAACCTAAAAATGCTGAAGGAAAACACCTCCCAGCAAAATGGTGTAAAAATGAGCAAAGAGAAAGGCGAGATAGCGCAGAAACGGTTGGAACGGAAGGAAAGGTGATGAATAGAGCGCAAATGAAAATGAAATGCTTAGCTAAGTACGCGATTCATGCAGATATATGTACGTACAAAAGTAGAATAAAAGTCGTCGTGCATATATATGTGAACCTACAGGGTTGCACGCGAGCTCAATGCAAGTTTACACGAAATGACTGAATCATCAACAATAGAGGCAAACGAAATGAAAATGTGTTGTTGTTCGAGAGCGAATGTTGGAAATCTCTTGAACCTTCGCCAAAGCCAACCATCAGCGACACTCTGCCTGTGTGATGTTACGACAATACGGTCACTGCAGCGCCGTGCAAGCCAAGTTGAGATCAAAAAGAAAGTTTGATTGCACACACACATACAAGCAGATATGCTTTCCGTAAGTCAACTGCACTGTGTCAACATTTTGTTGCAAATACATATATGTATGTATGTATATTGCACATCCCATCAGCAGCAGACGCAGCGGCGACAATGACACCGAAGTTGGCAGCACACCAGTTACAACAACTTGACGCAAGTGAATGCGCGCTCAAACAGTCACAATTTGTAATTTTCTGCGAATGCAAAAAAGTAGAACAAAAACATCACTACTGTTGTTGAAACATTGCCAGCAGAAAAGAAGCTGCTTTTGGAAAAAGTTCACAAAAGTATGACAGCCAGTTGGGCCGCACGAAAACATATTCGATGTTGCATGGTGGATGGATGACGCATGTGTGTGCATTAAAAAAAGATAAAAAAGGGACCAAAAGTTGGTACTGTTTTTGGTGAAGTGGCAAGGACATATTTGTAACGATTACTCTGCTGACCGATTGACTCATAAATTTACTTGACAACTGCATGCAACAATAACACAATGTGGCAGCAGCAAAAAGATGAGTTGAGATGAGTGTCAGCTAAAAAAGCGGCAATTATGTATAAAAAGTGTGGGGTATCAAGCAGTTTTTAACCTCAAAATTGTCGGACATTTATCTGATGTCGATTTTAAAAGCGCTTGAATTTTGGCATATTCAATGATGCCTGTCAGTTGTCATCTATAACTTCCATTTTCAAAAATATCTTCTGGCTATCATTTGGTGTTCAATAAGCCTATATTCTACTTTGCTATATGATCTCTTTTTTCATGTTAATTTTTTTCTTATCCCCTGATGACCTTTCTACTATCATCACTGAATGCCAAGCGTTGCGTTACCAAACTCTGACGAGTGTCAATGTAAAGAGGGTGATTTTTTAAGAGCTTGATAACTTTTTTAAAAAAAAAAACGCATAAAATTTGCAAAATCTCATCGGTTCTTTATTTGAAACGTTAGATTGGTTCATGACATTTACTTTTTGAAGATAATTTCATTTAAATGTTGACCGCGGCTGCGTCTTAGGTGGTCCATTCGGAAAGTCCAATTTTGGGCAACTTTTTCGAGCATTTCGGCCGGAATAGCCCGAATTTCTTCGGAAATGTTGTCTTCCAAAGCTGGAATAGTTGCTGGCTTATTTCTGTAGACTTTAGACTTGACGTAGCCCCACAAAAAATAGTCTAAAGGCGTTAAATCGCATGATCTTGGTGGCCAACTTACGGGTCCATTTCTTGAGATGAATTGTTCTCCGAAGTTTTCCCTCAAAATGGCCATAGAATCGCGAGCTGTGTGGTATGTAGCGCCATCTTGTTGAAACCACATGTCAACCAAGTTCAGTTCTTCCATTTTTGGCAACAAAAAGTTTGTTAGCATCGAACGATAGCGATCGCCATTCACCGTAACGTTGCGTCCAACAGCATCTTTGAAAAAATACGGTCCAATGATTCCACCAGCGTACAAACCACACCAAACAGTGCATTTTTCGGGATGCATGGGCAGTTCTTGAACGGCTTCTGGTTGCTCTTCACCCCAAATGCGGCAATTTTGCTTATTTACGTAGCCATTCAACCAGAAATGAGCCTCATCGCTGAACAAAATTTGTCGATAAAAAAGCGGATTTTCTGCCAACTTTTCTAGGGCCCATTCACTGAAAATTCGACGTTGTGGCAGATCGTTCGGCTTCAGTTCTTGCACGAGCTGTATTTTATACGGTTTTACACCAAGATCTTTGCGTAAAATCTTCCATGTGGTCGAATAACACAAACCCAATTGCTGCGAACGGCGACGAATCGACATTTCACGGTCTTCAGCCACACTCTCAGAAACAGACGCAATATTCTCTTCTGTACGCACTGTACGCATTCGTGTGGTTGGTTTAATGTCCAATAAAGTAAACTGAGTGCGAAACTTGGTCACAATCGCATTAATTGTTTGCTCACTTGGTCGATTATGTAGACCATAAATCGGACGTAAAGCGCGAAACACATTTCGAACCGAACACTGATTTTGGTAATAAAATTCAATGATTTGCAAGCGTTGCTCGTTAGTAAGTCTATTCATGATGAAATGTCAAAGCATACTGAGCATCTTTCTCTTTGACACCATGTCTGAAATCCCACGTGATCTGTCAAATACTAATGCATGAAAATCCTAACCTCAAAAAAATCACCCGTTATTTCATACTCGTGCCAAATAAATTTGTCAAAATTTTTGACATTCACATTCACCCACACAATCGAAGTTCATTTTCTATTCATTTTTCCATGAAATGTTTTATTGAAATTCTCATTTGTATCCCATTTTTACATTTGCATAACTCTAGTGAATGTCACGAGTGTCATACCCAAATATATGCGTCATATTTTTTGACAGTTTCTCTTCTTCTTCAAGTAAATTTTATATTTATATATATATTTATATTTTTCATATAAAATATGTTGTTTGCAATATTTATAGTATATTATTTTTTAGATGTTGATTCTTTTCCTTTTTCACAAGTTGTAAGCTGTCAAAATTGGGAAATTTTTTGTGTTGCCGCCGATTTGTTTTGGTATGCTTCATACAAAATTTATGATACCTCGCATTTTTCATAGTTTTGAGGCGTTTTCCGCGTCAATTTAGGCATGCTGTTAAGAGAAAATCTCTCTATTGACGGGAGAATGAAACTGTTTATTTAAAGTAGCTTATGACATTTTCTAAATACAGATCATTTATGAGTAACTATAATAGGACTATGTTCATATTAACTTGAGTTACAATAAACCAAGTAATTTGGCCAATTATCTTACTTAAAATTATTTAGTTTATTTTAATAATTTAAAACAAAAGCTAAATTAATAAAATAAATAATAGCCGAAAATGAGAGACTATAAAAAAGTTTGTCTTGTGGGGAACCAGAACAAGACAAAGTACATGGAGGCTACGCACAAAGATACACCGCGTCTTGAGAGCTACTGCATTGTTGGTAACTATAAATTTGAAAAAGTCAAAGGATTTGTCTCATCCTCAGGATTTGTCTCATACCTCAGAATAAGCATACGTATCACCAACAATCTAAGTCTGAAGATCAAGTGTAGAATAACACATGTCAAATGCTGGTGCTGTAGGATCGTTGAGCAATTGAGAAGAAGATCCCTCTCTCGATGAACAAAAATTTTGCTCTATAAGTACCTCATCATTTCTGACCTATTTGAGCATTTAAGAAAACTGTAAGCGCATAAAACGTCGTACATAAGGAAGACAATGCACCATCGAAAAGATCGTGGTTCGAGGTTGGGCAACAGAAGCTAAATGGTGAGAACAAGTTATAGGGATGTATAACTGGCGTAACCACGCAGTTGATAGAAGCAACTAGTAAATTTTTATATTATCGACGCAGACCGATCAACTGTTGAGGTGTTACAATAGAAGAAGAAGGATCAGAATCAGAAAAAAACTACAGAATTTTTCAGAGAATACTAGATATTTGATATTTTACCCATCCGCAATATTAACCCAAAAAACTATAAATTAAGAACCACAGTGTAACCGAGTCAAAAAGTAACTGAGTTTACGATATGTAAAGAATCATGGTTAGTAACATTCTATTCTCAAAAGGAAATTGGTTTCTAGTTTACGGTCTTGAAAATATTGTTAACTCAAGAACATTGATTTCAGCTATTTTATGAATATTATCTTGCTTTTTGACTTTTGCTTTCAACACCGACCTCTTACTTTCTACATAATCTTTCACTACCATCGTTCATCACGGTTGCGTTGCCAATATTGTCGATGCCAGCAGCAACAGCAAGGGGCATATGCCATGCGGATTGCAAGCAAACTATAAAACGTGTCGCAAAATAGTAAAGTGAAAAAAGTCATGCGCTAAACTAAACTTGCGGCAAGAGTGGAGCGCCAACTGCAGGTCGCCCCGATGACGACTCGATTAGGGGTCACATGGTGGGCCAACTAACGCGCCGCGAGCTTATTTTTATTCTCTTTACTTTTGGTTTTGCGCTTATTCGTGCATACAACCGTTTTTAGACTGGTTTTATGCGCCGAAAGCTTTTTGGGGCTCATTCGCTTAGCTTACATTTGCTATGCCAGCTAACTGTATAAGTTGGCGCCACCAATATACGAGTACGCTGCCATCACTTGTGTGTGTGTGTGTTTGTGTGACAGATTGTAGCTGCTTGAATTGCAACTCATTTGCAATGCAGCTGCACTAACTACAACAACAATAACAATATAATTGTTGGCAGTTGTTGTCACTCTCGCTTTTTACGTTGCTGCCATCCCCGCTCTCATTCTCTATTCCAAATTCTGCCGTAAATTTACATTTTACTCGTAACGATTTCAGTCATTTACACGCGCGCATTGTTGTTGTAGGAGGTTGAGTGATCAGCGCGCCAACTTTAACGTCCTTCATAGCTGCTGGCGTGCATTCAACTAGGAGCATATTACACAGAATTTATTTCTCTGCTGTTTTTGTGATCTCGTGCCGTGCTTTAATGCATTTTTTTTTTTTTTACTTAAATCACCCGACGCTTGCGTTCTAAAGCTGCGTCTTTATACGTAAGTGCTTGCCACAGCCAGCTAAAAGCGTATGAGTGCCCATTTCAAGTACCGGAAAATTGCGAGCAAATTTGCGCGTCTCTCAGCAGCAGCGCCAGCCATTCAAACCAGCACAAGAACAGCAACAACAAACAACGTCAATTTTAATAAAAAAGAACCTGCGAACTTTTATTAACGAGCCACTGCTGTCGCATCTTCACTAACACGTTGATATCGGAAGCCACCGCGGAAGAAGAAGAAGCGGCAGCGACAACAGCCACACGTATTCACGTTTGCGAACTAATCGACTTTTTCCACTTGCACATAAAACGCTCATCCCTCCGCATGCATAGTGCGAATTTATATAATCCGGCAAATTAGACTTGAGCTGCACAGTGAGTAAAGTGATTCCGATGGCGCAATTTTCCGCTTGCAACTTGCACTTGCAGCATGCGAAACAACAATACAAACATGCATATATATGCGGAGGTTTTTTGCATCACTCGGTGCAAAAAAGTCGCTGGCAAAAATCAGTTTGGCGCCAAGCCAACTGCTCGTTCGCTGGAAGTTCACCAATAAATGCCACAGTTGCATTGGCAATGACAGAGGCAGTGAGGCGGTTGTTGCAGGAAAAGGCAAAACTAGGTCTCAGCTTGCAAAGGAAGGCATTGAGTGGCATAGACAGTAGAGTAGATATTATTGCTCTAACGAAGATACTAGCAGAGATAAGCATGAAAAAATATATTCTTATTTTAACGAAATTAAAATATTGTGTAAGCGATTTCTTTTCATTTGCCTTGATCCTTCGATTTTTCTTTAGCATGAGGTTGAGCTCGAGGAAAGTGAAATACATAACCTCAAATAAATAACGGTTAAAAGACGGACAGAAGAAGAAATGAATATTGTTTATTGCAATTATGAAGGCAGTGAATCTAAAATATAAAATCTTAAATCTTAAAACTTAAATCTTAAATCTTTAATCTTAAATCTTAAATCTTAAATCTTAAATCTTAAATCTTAAATCTTAAATCTTAAATCTTAAATCTTAAATTTAAATCTTAAATCTTAAATCTTAAATCTTAAATCTTAAATCTTAAATCTTAAATCTTTAATCTTAAATCTTAAATCTTAAATCTTAAATTTAAATCTTAAATCTTAAATCTTAAATCTTAAATCTTAAATCTTAAATCTTAAATCTTAAATCTTAAATCTTAAATCTTAAATCTTAAATCTTAAATCTTAAATCTTAAATCTTAAATCTTAAATCTTAAATCTTAAATCTTAAATCTTAAATCTTAAATCTTAAATCTTAAATCTTAAATCTTAAATCTTAAATCTTAAATCTTAAATCTTAAATCTTAAATCTTAAATCTTAAATCTTAAATCTTAAATCTTAAATCTTAAATCTTAAATCTTAAATCTTAAATCTTAAATCTTAAATCTTAAATCTTAAATCTTAAATCTTAAATCTTAAATCTTAAATCTTAAATCTTAAATCTTAAATCTTAAATCTTAAATCTTAAATCTTAAATCTTAAATCTTAAATTTAAATCTTAAATCTTAAATCTTAAATCTTAAATCTTAAATCTTAAATCTTAAATCTTAAATCTTAAATCTTAAATCTTAAATCTTAAATCTTAAATCTTAAATCTTAAATCTTAAATCTTAAATCTTAAATCTTAAATCTTAAATCTTAAATCTTAAATCTTAAATCTTAAATCTTAATTCTTAAATCTTAAATCTTAAATCTTAAATCTTAAATCTTAAATCTTAAATCTTAAATCTTAAATCTTAAATCTTAAATCTTAAATCTTAAATCTTAAATCTTAAATCTTAAATCTTAAATCTTAAATCTTAAATCTTAAATCTTAAATCTTAAATCTTAAATCTTAAATCTTAAATCTTAAATCTTAAATCTTAAATCTTAAATCGAATTTTTTTTTAGAATAATATTTTTTTTTTAATTTCAAAGAGTTTGCAACTACTTTCTTACAAATATGTAAAAACTTCTTATTTTACACAGTTAAGGAGCTAAAGAATAATTAAATTCTTAAAGAATTAATTTTCTCTACTTAACCCAATTCCTTTTAGGAAAATCTTCTATTTGGCATTACGAAAATCTTTTTTTTTTGATAATTTCTTTATCAAGATTCCAATCGGCAATTTACGAGCCGCTGTCTGCACCTGCTTCGATAAGTGAAAATAGAAAATATAAAATCCCAGCAAAGGCAACAACGTTGACTTCGACATGTTTATTTACTAGGCTGTCTGTTGGAATGGCATTGCAACATAAATTTCGATGCCTACTCAAAAGAGGAATGCGACGCCAGGGACGGGAAGATGCGGCATACTGTGAAGAAAAACAGCAAAGGGCGACTTAAGGCATCGATATGGCCTTACATACAATATACATATGTATATCTATATCTGTGTGTTTGTGTGTCATAATACCTTCCACACACGGTAATGAGCAGCAGCTTAAATATGTAATGAAATTAAAATTCCTCGAAGTGTTCCTTTTCACTTATTTAACATTTCTCTTTGCTTTTGGTTTTTCTTCTTTCGTTTTTTCTTTCAATTCGTGTATTTACGAGCTAACGTGACATGTCAAGCAATAAATTGAATGTTCAATGTTACACATACATATCTATTTTTTTAATATGTGTGAGTTGTACAGCTTATTTCGATTTTTGTTTTCTTGTATTGCGGAAGCAATTACATAAGCGAAAACAAACACAAAAAACAGCGGAAGAAATTAACGAAAGGAGAAAAAGTTAAACCAAAATAGACTCGCGATGAAAATTGCACAAGCGTCTTAAGAGAAAGAATATTGTGCCGCATATAAAGATGTGTCCCTTGTTTTAAGGAACCCTTTATGAGAGGATGTGTAAAAAGAGCTTTAAGTGGTCTATATAATTTTTTCATTGACCTCGCATCTACTAATAGTGGAGTTTAGTAAATTTTTTTAAAGGTTTTTTCAATAAGAGCTTAGCGCTTTGTGAAAGTATATTCGATGCCATTATGTATGGAACTCGATTTATTTTACATGACCAGCACGTGCACGTTGGCAGAAGTCCAGACGCTGAACCCAATTTTCGACGATTTTCAATCATAACTCGACCGATACCGCTGCAATTCAACGTTCGATATTCGTACGAAGGTCATCAATCGTCGATGGCTTGTTGGCATAGACCATATTTGAAGATATTTCTTATACAATGACCTACGATTTTTGAAAAATATCAAAAATTGACAAAATGGCGTAGTTCTGAAAGAAAAAAATTTTTTAATGCCAAATTGACATTTTTCAACAAACCTAAATGATCATTGTATAGTCAATATATTCGAGAACATTCAGTTTAAGTTGATCGGTCAATTTCTCGTTGAGTTATTATGTCAGCAGTTTTGAGAAATGCCGTTTCGAGAAAATTGCGATTAAAGTTTCGACTATAGCGGCGTATGCCTACGATCGGTCGCTCTTTAGAACTCTGCAGTTCAGAAACTACTTCAGAAACGACCTTGCCGCTTTCACGGGATATTTTTAAAAAGCAAAAAATAAAAAAAATAAAAAAACAATTTTTTGAAAATTTTAACACTGGTATAGTCTCAACAGAGCGGGAAAAAATTACGTCACTTGCTGTCCCTATCGGTCTACTTTTGTAGCGTCCCTATTGAACAATCCTTTACCTTCATATAATAAGAATTCAAATACAAAATACTACTGAACTCAGTAAATTTTTGTACCAACGACAAATTAGTTGGACTTAGTGTCTCAATCGTTCAGAAAAGTTCAGATAAATATGGTATGATTCAGAGTGAATCTTAAAACTGCGATTGTGACTGCGATTCTAGTAATAATCTTGCAATATACCAGAGAAGTCAATTGTCCTTCGAAGTGCTTCAGCATATACAGCATTCTTTCAATCTGGCATATAGCGACTTTTTCCTGTTCCTATAAACCTTTAAACAATTATCATGGGAAAACCCACGTTCGCTCAGTCATTGCCGCACATTGTAAGTAATATTTTCTTTCTTTTATTTTTTTATAGTATTTTCGAAATAAGACTGTAAACGCCTTTTACAACTCAACTTTTCTTCAGATTAAATTTTTAATTTCGGTATTAACCATTACCACACAACTTGTCAAGTTATTTTTAGTTGAGTTGTCAACTTACAACTTTTTTATGCCACTACAGTTTAAATTGATCTAAGTCTCATTTTAAACCACGATAGGGTTTAACACTCAATATCTGACAGCACTTTTAGTCACATAATATGATATAATACGCTAATAAATAATAACAAGGAAACTAGTATATGCAAGTAGATGCATGCTTGTGTTAACACTTATATTTATAACATTTAAAACGACTTTAGTGCCATATTTTCAAAGAAATTTGAAGTTGTATAGCAACTTAATATCGGACGTATACGCCACGTTGTCTGTCAAAGCAACAAAGCTGAATTATGACATAACTGTTTCGCTATGTGAATAATATGTTTTTTTTTTACTTTGTGTATAATAAACAATAGACTAGCGGAAGAGCTAGTTTTTATTTTGTCTATATGTTTGCTTACAATAGCGATTTGTTGCCAAACCATTCCTTGCTACAACGGAAAAGAAAGAGAAATTCCCACGATTTTTGTTTTGTTGACATCACAAGTGAAACAAGACGAAATATTTTTATGATATTATACAGTTTTGCTCACCAAAGTCGTGTGCTGTCATCGTAAGTTTATATATATACATAAATATATATACTGAATGCGACAAGACTCAATCAAAAACACACAAAAAGCGTCAGGAATGTAATGCAGCCCTTGCTGTTTCAGCTATTTGTCTTCATGCGGCTACCGCTATTTCAACCGATTGCGCTTTGTGAAGGTCAAAGTGAGTAAGTGGCTGTGAGCGAAAGATGACCCCACTTATATACGAACATACATACATATGCCTAGCACAAATCTACAACTGTGTATGTCTGTGAGCGTCCACTAAATGAAAAGTTTAGTCGAGAGGACTCACTGGCGCCGGATGCCAACACACCCACACAAACACATATACAGTAACCGTGAAGTGGCTGTTGACACACACACACACACACCGGCATGACACACATTTATGTAACCGAAAAGCGGCAAAAGAAAATACAAAAATTCACATAATACCGCTATATGAAAGGTATGCCAAGGCATATGCATGATTATTCATAGCTTAGACACAACGCACCGGCAGCAGGCAGCAGGCAGCGCACAGGCAAGCATATGTGTCATTCATAGGTGAATTTGCATGTGTTTTACAAGGTGCTTGTGGCGTTGGGCGTACATGTTATTTTATGCATGAGCGTTTATCCTGTCACTGCTGACGTTTTGCGCACATCTGTCTCTCTCTCTGTTCTGCCCGCTAGCTACGTCATGTAGGCATTTTTCACAATGTGCGGCCCTGCCGACCTGTGTGTGTTTGTACAAGAAAAGTATGCAAAGTGTTTGCTGCTTGTTTGCACAGACACATATTTTTGTTGTTTTGTTTTATTTTTTGTCGTTACTTTGACAGCACTTTCCCTCTCATTCTCCTTGTCTACGTCTTCTTGAGATTTGTTAAACTTTTTCGTTACCTCGTCCCCGTGCAATCGCCTCCACACTTTACATTGCAATCCTAACTACACTGACATATATTTGCTGCCTTGCCAAGTGTACTTGAGATTATTATTATTTTCCGTTATAATTACCATACCGTTACTTTGTAAGTGTCGCTCGTACGCTGCGTAGTTGCTATGGGTCGTTGAAGGTCGCAGCCGCCAAAAATAATTACACTTGTAATTTTTGAAAGTTCACAATTTTTCTCGCTTATATAATCTAACATTAAACTGTTTGTATTTATTGTTGTTGTGTTTAGCGTTCTAATATTTATATCATATTACCGCATAAGCTGCTTGATCAAGTGTTTTGAACCGAAATGCAGTCATGTTTAATTTTATTGTTGTTGTTAATATGAGTTAAGAATGTTAGATACTGAGATAATCCTTTCAAGTGGCTGGCAATTTTCTTAAGTGCTTGAATAGGTGGTTGATGCTACTAGATAACTTAAATGGCTTTTGAGTTCAAAATTGTGCATAAATGTATCATAAGAGAATTCATATAATTTTTATTAAAATTCCGAGTAATTATGCCTGTTATATAACATACAAATTTGTTTTTTGACGTAATTTTTTTTTTTGATTTTTTTAATCAAATATAAACAGATGGCAACTCTTCTAAGAATATTTGCACCTTTCACTTCCTTGATTTCTTTAAAAAGAATATTTCAATTATACATAAAACACGTTTTATTACATTAAATTAACCAGGTGGCAGCGCTCTCAAAAACATTTTTATACTCTCGCAACAAAGTTGCTAAAGAGCTATGTTCACATATCGGTTGTTTGTAACACCTAAAACTGAAAGAGTTATATATACCAAAGTTATCAGGATGACGAGTGGAGTTCAAATCCGGATGTCTGTCCGTTCGTCAGTCCATCCGTCGTTGAGTAAAAATTGAGTAAAAATTGAGATATCTTGATGAAACGTGGTATATGTGATCCCTGGTGATCCAGAAGATTGCTTTTGTAGATGGGTGAAATCGGATCACTGCCACGCCCACAAAATGGCGAAAACCGAAAACATATAAAGTGCCATAACTAAGCTATGTATTAGTTAAGTTTTAAAAGTAAGTACAAAGGATCGCACTAGGAAGAGGCATATATGTGGATGTAATTTGTTTGGGAAAGAGGGCGTGACCGCGTCCCTATTTTTGTACATATCTTGTAAAGTACTGAAAATACTTCCTCTACAGTCTACAAATGGAGGAAATCGGATTATAATCACGCCCACCTCCTATACAAAGGTTATATTGAAAACCACTAAAAATGCTTCCATTCAGTAAAGAAAAACACCAGAAATCTTACATTGCATTATAAAGATGATACAGAAGGGCTTTACTCAAATTGGTTGTATCGCCAAAAAAATGCAGAAATCGGACCATAAGTTTTCAAAGCTCCGCATATCGATCATGAGGACCTCAGTGCTTCTAATAAATTATTTACCGAAAATATACGTAAGTCTCTCAGATATTTTGAAGAAATTCAGTGGGAATATTTTTCTTGTAATAAGAAGTCTCCGTGCCAAAAATGAGTGTAATCGGATCAGAACTTTATCTATCTACTATAGGTATATAGTAGTTTTCAAACCTTCAATGGACTTTATATATATGCCGAATATGTCAGTAAAATTGTTTGACTTCCTTCCTGACTTGTTAACTATACGTTTTTTCAGCCCTTTCCTGAATATAGTTACTAATAGAAATCATTAATATTTTTCAATCTCTGACTCTTAATAGTGAACTATATATATTTTATTGCGCACTGAAATGAACCTAACGGTTAGTAGTTCCTTTCCTAACAACTTGCCATATCAAATCCACTGAGACTCATTGCACACATACAGAGCCTTCAACAGCCAGATAAACACGTGGTGTTGAATGAACTGAAAAAGTTTTAGCAAAGCTCTACTGCTACCAACCTCCCAACCATTAATATGCACAAATGGTGGTGTGAGTAAACCAACAACAACACGTCAGTGTACAGTTAGCAGCAAACGCGCATTGCATGCATGAAATCAGAAACGGAACGTATGGCCCGCTGGACGAATGCCACAAATACCAGCGCGCGGTAATGATTACCAATTTGCAGCAAATTTACTGCGAAAAGCGAGCGAATGGTGCGGAAGTGTGGCAAAAAGACACTGAATGCAAATGACTTTGCAAGTAAAAATCTCATTTATATATACATATATATGTGTGTGTGTGTGTGTGTGTGTGTGTGTGTTGTGTGTGTTTGTATGTGTGTGAGTTGCAACCTTGATGTGTAGGGCAAATGCTTTCCATCTGCGTTTAACCGAAATACTTTGGTTGATAACAATCGGTGTTTGTTGGCGAGGCGGAAGGGAGTAGGTACGTGTTATACATATACATACAGCAACAATGTTTTAGCGAGTAGTTTATGGCATCAAACTCGCTAAAACTACTCAGAGCAGCTCTCTCACACTCTCCACACTAACTCTCTCGTCTGTACTTACACATGTACAAAAGTAATTAATTAAATCATATTAAAGTAATTAAATTTCAGTAATTAATATATAAATAATCAAACTATTATTATATAATATAATCAACACTAATGAATTGTCATGCCGACACTCGAGTGAAAAAACTGTAAAATATGAAAATGAGCGCGGCAAACCGCAGTCAACCGCGCCAATTAGGGCAATCAGCAATCGCATTCATCAGGCAGGCAGACAAGCTGCAGCAGCAACAACTACGGGAAAGTAATTAGCATTGGTAATTGAAATTTTCAACTTAGTTCTTCGTCTGCAATAAATATATTCGTCGGTGACAGACGGCAATTAACCATGGAGAATTGGTTGGCGGTTTGCCATTGAACACCTTACACTTTTGTAGTCAACACCTGAGATCTGGTACACATTTTCAAACCTCTGCCGCCGCGACGCTTAGCAGCAGCAGTTTAATGTTGCAAATGACAGTTTCTGACTTTTCATAGTGCATACATTTGCATTTGTTTGATGATAACTCAAGTAGGGTTGCATTTAAAATGGAAGCAGGCGTACTTAGAAAATCTTTTGGAATCGGTGTGAATATATTCAAGGTTTGATTGTTCGTGTTTCTTGCTTAGATACGTGATAAAGCGTGAATTTATGAATTTTGCGTTAATGGCAGTTCGTACAAAATTTGTCCAGCAAAATAAATGTATTAAATATTTGGAAACAACGATTGTTTGATGTACTCAGCTGAGCATTGTATATTTCTGAATTTGTACCTTGTTTCCTTCATTGAGGCGAAAAATTTCACTTCTAAAAAAATATGCATGAAAACTTACATTACAATGGTTTTGTCGGGGTATTTGTTAGTTTTTGCATAGGAACTCAAATTTTTGAATTACAACATTTTGGTGAAACCCTCTTAAATCAACAATTTATTACTTTAAAATAAGAAAGGAAGGACCAAGTTCGGATGTATTTATTTATTTGTTTAATGTTATTAAAATTACACACAATTCGACCCGTATATTCGTCATAAAGTCCACTAGAATAACGAAAATCATTATATATGGTATAATACAAGAAAAAGATTCCATCTGAATTTCTTTGAAATATCTGAGAAATTCACCGTTACTATCGTGCAAAAATAATGATTCGCTGTGTTCGATATCAGGGTCCTTGAAAATGTATAGTTTTTAAACATTTTAAACTTCGCTTTGAGCTTTCAAACTATAATCGCCAATCATTTGGAGATTAGTCAAAATGGCCATTTTTTCTTGTCTTCTTGAGAAAAAAGATTTGAAATTTCATTTTGATTAAAACGTTGGAACATCACAGTCATGCATATCACGTTCAGAAGAGTGATCAGAGGAAAAATTTTCGCCCGATCAAGCGTGTTGATTGTCGTCATTTATCAGTACCAAATAAAATGCACATAAACCTTGGGCACCAAAAAACTTTTTTTGTTGGCCTTCCACTTTATTTGTTAAAAAAACTTTTATTTGGTCTTTCCAATATTTCTGCATATTGTCGATTTTATATAATTTTTCCACTCAGTCAACAAATGTTTACACTTGTAAAATACAAAAACTATAGTTATTTGCTTTCACTTACGCTTTATTTCACTTTTCATTAAAATTCAGATTCCAATAAAAATTCTATATTAATAAAGTGCTTGTTCATATTGCTTTGACAGTTGTTATGTAAACAATTTACAGTTTGGAAAGCAGTGCAAAAGAAGCTGTAAACAACTGAAAAAAGCTATAATAAAAGAAGGACGGCAAAAATAAGTACTACTTTCAGCAGAAGCTAATATGAAAATAAAACGAAATGAAACTTCACTGACTATTGTTGTAAGCATGGAATTAATTTAAAAATTGAATAATTAAAAATTGTGTGTTTAAGCATTCGCAAAGACGATTTTTATATTGATAGGAATAATTTAATTTGTTATTGATGACTGAACTGCAATATATAAGCCTATGAATTTGTGATTATATTCATTAATTTATTAGATATTGACATATAAATTTAATATAATTTAAAGTTACCGCTGATACATAAAAACCTTATATGACTGCCACATAAAGCATTAATGTCACTCCTAACTGACAATCAAATAAAATGTATCTATGCGTAAAAGCTTTTTCAAATGTCTTTTTTTGAGATCAATAATAAATTTTCCAAACAGGTCAGAAGTCTTTAAAAAATATTATGGATGGAAATATTATCCAAGTTTTTTAAGTTAGTGTGAATTTTTTTATTTATTTAATTAATAAGAAATTTATTTCATTAATTGTAAATAATAAATAAAATTATTTTTTTATAGGTGAGAAGTTCTTTTATTTAATATCAATATTATAACTTATTTCAAAAGAAATTTTACTTGCATAAGTCACTTTAATTCAATAGCTAAAATGTATTAGTTGCCTTCGATTGGTCATTTCTTTTTATACTCTCGCAACAGAAGTTGCTAAAGAGAGTATTATAGTTTTGTCCACATAACGGTTGTTTGTAAGTCCTAAAACTACACGAGTTAGATATAGGGTTATATATACCAAAGTGATCAGGGTGACGAGTAAAGTTCAAATCCGGATGTTTGTCTGTCCGTCCGTGCAAGCTGTAACTTGAGTTAAAATTTAGATATCTTAATGAAACTTGGAACACGTATTCCTTGGCACCATAAGAAGGTTAAGTTCGAAAATGGGCGGAATGGGACCACTGCCACGCTCACAAAATGACGATAACCGAAAACACATAAAGAGCTATAACTAAGCCATAAATTAAGCTATGAAAGCAAAATCTGGTAAAAACGATTGTTCTAGGAAGGGGCATATTGGATGTAATTTTTTTGAGAAAGTGGGCGTGGCCCCTTCCCCTACTAAGTTTTTTGTACATATCTCGTAAACTACTAAAACTATATAAACGAAACTTTCAGCAGTCGTTTTTTCAGGTATTTCCTTATATAGTCCAAAAATGGAGGAAATCGGATAATAACAACGCCCACCTCCCATACAAAGGTTATGTTTAAAACTATTAAAAATGCTTTAATTCAGTAAGGAACAGAAACCTTAAATTTCATTATAAAGAAGGTACAGAAGAGCTGCACTCAAAATGGTATACAAAATTTTAAATAGACGTGGTCTCGCCCACTTATGGGTCAAAAATCATATCTCCGAAACTACTCGACCAATTTCAATGAAATTCGGTTTGTAATATTTTCCTTGCATCCCGATGATATGTTGTGAAAATAGGCCAAATCGGTTCACAACAACGCCTACTTCCTATATACCAGAACTTTGAAGACGATCTGAATCGTTTACATTACAATATATAAAATAAGCACTAGTGAAGAAATCGGAACCATCGCCCTTCTAAAAATCGTCGAAATCGGATCATACATTTTCAAGGCCCCATATATCGAACATGAGGACATCAGGGGTTATAGTTTCTTTTTTATCGGAAATATAAGTAAATCTCTCAGATATTTTGACGAAATTCGGAGGAAATATGTTTTTTTTTAATAATATGTCTCCGTGCCTAAAATACGTGAAATCGGGTTATAACTTATACATAATATTAGGGTTTCCAACTTACAATGGACTTTATACCAAATACATATCGAATATGTGGGCCAAATTGTGTGTTATATTAATGGAATTGAATAAATAAATTGAGAGAGTATAAAATGTTTGGTTACATCCGAACTTATCCCTTCCTTACTTGTTTTTCGTTATCTTTGTGCGCTCTTCTCTTATCTTAAATTTATAAAGGCAACAACAAAGTTATCCAGTTGATTTAGTACATGAGAGTATGCGAATATATATAGCGTCAATGCTACCAAATTTAATTTTACACATTTTACTCAATTTACAATGGTAAAATGGCTCTTAATGTCAAAAACAATAATAATATCAACTATTGATTTTAATTTGAAATAAATAAAAATATTTTAAATGAAACGTAATGTATGGATGCTACTCGAAACTAGAGAGTTATAATATCTTTCATAGCACAGATTACAGTATTTATCCACCAAAGGAAGCAGCTCTACACTCCTACATATGTGTAACAAGACAGGTTTGCACCACAAGTGCTGTCTGTTGGTTCGAACAACTGGATAGTTCATTTGAGTCGATTCTCTCCAACGCTTGGCGATTCGTAAACAACTAAAATACTTTATTAGTTTAACTAAATGAAACGTTTCGAAAATATTTCTTAGAAATTTTTAAAATTCTAGACTTTTGTAAATATTTTTAATTCGATATTTTTAATTCGAAAACGGTATTACAAACATTTCAAAAATACAGATGGCAAACCTTTTGAACTAATATTTACTGTTTATAATGCAGTGTTCTTACCTTTACATGTTTTAGAATTAACATTTTGAGTCAGTTGGTAAATTATTTTAACTTTTCTGAACTATGGAAAGAGGTTCTTCAAATATTACACAAAAATACTGCGAGCTTCACGGATTGATGACTAAAGAACTTATTCCAAAATCCACATATCGGGATAATCATGCACCTTGTGAATAAACCAACTCTACTACAATTTCATTTAGCCATTTATTTTCATACAAAAGCAATTTTCATACAATCAAATATACTAGTTAGCAACCTGCATACTCAAAGTTAAATTGCTAAAATCGATTTGAGTGAAATGTAAACCTTCGCCAGAGCACTTTGCATGTGGCATTTCATAGCCTTAAATAAAGTTTAAGGTTGTATTGTTTCGCAAACTTCCAACAACTTCAACAGTCAAATCAAGTAATTGTAGAAACAAAAACAAGAGAAAAAGCGAATTTGCAAAAAACGCAAAATAAATTTGCATGTCAAGGAAACGGGCGTAGTGAGCCTTTAACCGCCACAAGCAGGTTTAGGCTCTACACGAGTATTGTGGCAACGCTTTGGGCGTTTTTGGCATTCTCAATGTCGGTGTATACTGCTGAGCATTTCGCAAACGAGTTGTATTTTTACTGTTTGCTTTTCTTGATTTTTTGTAGTTAACCTAGTGTAGGTGAGCAGAAAAGTCAATAAAGGAAATGATGCCTTGGGTTGAAACAAACAAACGCCGAGTGGCAAAAAAATATTGTGGATTTGTATTACGAAACTCGTGACTATAAAAGAAAAGGTGATAATCCAAATTTAAGTAAAAATGTATTGAATATTATTTTATAATATAAAAGAGGGATGATTTTCTTAAAATTGGATGAATTGGAGTTAGACGAATGATTGAAGCGATTTCGATAATTTTTTAAGCTTACCTATTCTGGTCTAGAGAAAAATGTCTATTTAGTTTGACTAAAATAGGACATATTAACCAATATTGATGGTAGAACATAAATATATAGTAATCTTTAAGACTGAGGTTTTGAGAACATATATCCATGAAATTTAATAAAGATAACTCACAATTTCAGTGATGTATATATTGCATAGAGTCGGCGTAATTCCTGGACCACTTCATTTTGTTATATATCTTATATCTTGACCGATATATACTGGCATAATCATTATATTAGGTAAATGGGGCTGGGGAAAGTACTGAATCGATAATATCAATATAATTTTATGAAAAGGTTTTATAGAATGCCCGATATTTTCGCCCGACATGTTTAATTAGGACCCCATATCAGTTATCTGGGACCTTGAAAAGTTATGCACCGTTTTGACTACAGTTATATCAAAAAAGGGTCAGTTTAATCCTGTTGTTATAAGTTAATCTCTTGGGCATTCAAAACAGGCCTAATTTGAACAATTTCTTTAGGAAGTAAGCGAAAGGTTATCGGACTTCTCTATCGGTGCTTGATTTATAAAAAGTAAATTGAAAAAATCTGATCGAATTAACCAAAAAATATTTAAATTATTACTCAAACATAGTCAGAAGGAGAGTCTTTTGAAACCAATCTGGAAAATTGAGAACCGCACAGCAAGCTTAAAGATTCATATTAAATAGTATAAAAAATTGATTTCTCACAAAGCCAAAATCTTAAACATTGTCTCAGCTGTGAATGGCTAAATAAAATATTGCTAACAAAAAGCAAACAAAAATTAAATTTGGAATTCAAAACGTTGCATGTCTACGCCGACAAAGAGAATGTGAAAGTGTTTGTGCCGAAAATCGCTGCGGCAGCAATGACAGGTCGATATTCACAAACACAAATACATATCCGCTAAAACTGGCAAGAAATTTCACCAATAACGGTACAATTGGCAAAACGTACGAAAGGAAATGTGAACTATGTAATTTGCCACTTTCACCAAACAACATTGACTTTGACTTTCACCACCAACACAATGCAAATAAATGCCTAAGAAAATAAATATGTGCAATAAGGCGAAAGCTAGAAAGAAAGATACCAAAAAAACAGAAAAAATCGCAGCAAAAAAACTGAAATTATGGCAATTTAGCGAGTGGCATGCAACAATGCCGAGCGTGTTGAGCGAATAATAACAAAATCATTATGTCGTATTTCAACAACAACTACACATTATTACAGTAAACAAATATGACAACAATGACATTATTAGTTGTGTGTAACCAACTATCGGTTTAAGCGTTATGACAGCCATGAATATGCACGGCGTCAGCACAAATTATGCCAAACAACAGCAGACACCAAGGATATCGGAACCTTTTCGCCTTCAGTGGCCCAAATGTGGTTGGTAATCATAAATGCAGTGTTGATAAAAATCAGGCATTGGCAAGGCAATAGTATGTGGCACCAAAATCGAAGGCTCATATCGCTACTCATTCCCAGTCGGTTAATAAATATTCTGAATAGTCAGCACACATTTTTCGTACAATTGAGCCATTCAGGCGCTAAACAAAATGTTTTAGATCACTGCACATAAAGGTCATCGAAATACATAGTTAATTTGTTGTAATCTTATTAGGTCACATTAAATCGAACTGGGTTTTGGCTGAAATAGTTAATGTTGTTGATATATATATGAACATTTGTATGTACATATATCATAATTGTATATAAAATTTTTTGTATTCTCTGGCTATATTGGGTTCACTACATATTATATAGTCGACCTAAGAAATATGTAAGGGCTTCGACGAAAAATTTGGGCATTTTGGCGTTGTCCACAGCTATCCTGTTGGGATCTTAGCACAAGGACCTAACCCTATTTTCCTATTGTAAGTCATTTGTATATAAGATCTGTCAAATATAGTGAATTTCTTAGGGGACAGTTGTAAAACCAGCTTTCAAAGCATGGTTTGGCTATTCCTCATTCCTGAAGTTCTAAAATTGGTTTCAAGTTTCAATTTTTAAAAGATTTTTATTTTTTAAAACATCAGTTAGTATCGTACTACTGAAAGAAACCACTGCAATAATTTCATATTACATATGTCTCGGATGTAAGTACTTACGACGCACCAAGTAGAAATTACGTATCGAAATATTTGTTTACTATGACCTCGACCACTTTCAACCAAAAAAGTGCTCACACCCAAATAAAACTTTGTATGCGTTAGGAAATAAGTAACTTCGACTGGTCTATTAACTTGGGCTTTGAAAAATTAACTTTCCCCCAAATATTAATATAAATAACGCTGTACAAGCAATTTTTTCTAGAAAAACAGGGGAAATTAATGATTTGCTGCCGTCAAACGCTTCATAAATGTTGACTACCACGACTGACTGCCGTTCAAGAATGATTGATGATAGTACAAAGCTGCTAACTGCTAGTTGCCAACACACAGATTGTAGTCTTGCATTTTATTACAAACATACTCGTATGTAATACTTGTATCGATTTATTCGAAACTTATGTCAGCAAGTCTGTTTGTTGGTTCTACTAGAAAAAGAAAACGGAAAATACTTGGAATAAGTGTCATGAGTCTGAAATTAATATCTGGTTAATCAGACAAAAACCATTACAGTGCAATTGTTAAACTGATTTCTGAGATTTGACTATAAATAATAACTGTTTGAGTTAAATACAATATTACGTTTATATTTTTGGATATATCGAAGTTCAAAGAGGGGGAGAAGAAACTAACTTCGTTCGTACTCTTTTGAAGGTTATATGTAACTACAAAACATTTAAATGTACTTATAGATGGTATAATTCTGATAGAAGCGATTGGAACTTTTCGATACAGTACCATAAATCATTTGGACGAATTCAAAGATAGTTGTATAAAACTTGTTTCGAGATTGGCTGGTGGGTCTCACTATGTGAGCTAACCGCATATAGGTATACAATGACGAACTGTGTTCTTTCAAGACTGATGACCTACCCTAGAAGTTCGTTTTCTCGTAAACAGAAACTTATTTAAGTCACTTCGTGAAGTTTGGGCTGAGAGGAATACAATGTAGTTTTCAGAAGTAATGAACTTTATCGTCTTTGACAATGGTTTTAAAAAGAAGTTTGTGTATTGCTCTGGAACAAAAACTTTAAAGGCTTGGAAGACTTTTTCGGTATCCAATATCTTCTATTGTTTCAGTAATTTACTGGCAAATTTACTCAAATTTGGCCATGTATACGAGCTGATACATATGCCATGTAAGCTAACTATAATTAATGAGACAGATTTTCCAGTTACAATCTAGCAGGTTGTATTGATATATTTATCAGCTTTAAAGATCTCTTTATTGTACTTCTTTAATATTAGGATCCTGAATTTAGCATTGTTGGACTCATTTATTAAAATGATACCATTACAATGTGCTGAAAATGTATACCATCCATAGTTTATTAATTAGAGGGCAATATTTTCGAAACAAAAGCTCGTTTTTGTAATATCGAATTTCTACATAAAATTTTTAGTTTAAATGAAGGATAAAATTTTTCAACGACTTGCAAACTTTAACTGCATTACTTTCATCAATTGATTAATTCATATTTTTCAATTTTTATCCCCACAGCAACAATATTTAAGTGTTCTACAAACTGTTGATTTCCGGGAGATAGCTTTAATGCTAAATATCTACCAAAATTTCCTTAAATATCTCTGTGCTAAATAGTTTATGTACTTGAAGTAGTTGCCGTAATTCTTTTGTAAATATCGAATACATTTCATCGTATTAAAAAATGTTTTATTACCAAATCTAATCAAATCCAAATTACTTACTTAACTAACCGCAAGATGGCGAAAGTAAATATTTATTCTTCGAAATGCCACAAATCTAAAGGGTTTCACTAATACAGCACCTCATTGCTACGCTATCGAATTACAGGCAAACAATGAAACATCAATAAAACTCAAATCAAATGATGGACAGCTGGTCTTAACATGCAACATTTCATTGAGTTCGATTTCAACACGCTCCAGCACATTACGAACATTGAATGAGAAAATAAACAGGATTTGCTTCAACAAATGAAAGCGCCACAAAATAAGTGACAGCGCCCTTAATAATACGAAATTGCAAAAGACTGGCCGTTGAGTAAACAAAAAACTTATGAAATGAAAAAAGGAAAGCATGGAAAATTCGATGAAGTGAAGCATGAAATTATGTTATAGGGAACGGGAAACAAAGTAAATAATTTATGGGTGCGCAGTGAGATAATGTTGGTGGATAAATAGGGGTATATATGTATATTTGAAATGTATTTAAGTGGACGAATTTAATGTTTATTTATATATGTAGTTGCCATATTCGTTTAATAATTGTCTTCTTTTGTCTCTCTGTAACAGAACACTACTACTATTAAAATTGTCATTCTGTGAAGAGCAATGAAAAGATAATAAAACTATGTGATATAGGTTAATGAAAATTGTATTGTTAAATATAGAAAACATTTGTGTACAGTACGCTATAAAAACATAAGTCTATCATATTTTCAAACCGTTGCCGATTCGTCCCTTCTCTACTTGCTAAATTCGAGTGCCAGTTTTTTGCCAAATTATTCATTGTTTTTCTATTTACTATTATATCATATTTTAATTTTTATTATTATTTACTATTTTGTTTTTTCCTTCAATTTAATTTTTTTTTTATAATGACTTGCAATTTTCCGAATTGTACTATTAAAGGTGATTCTGATCGTTTTGTTTCTTGTTGGCTTTGTGACGGGCTTGCCCATCTTAAATGTGCTGGATTGAGAGGTAGAATCTTAGATTCTATTCTCGATGGAAAGGGTCTGCGCTGGTCGTGCTTAAAGTGTAGACCGACAGATATTGAATTATGTAAAGTTTTTAAACAGGCGCGCAATAATTTTAAAGAAATCGGTCGAGAACTTCAAAACCTTACAGAAAAATTTAAGCATTATGAAGTGTTGTTTCAATCATTTAAATGCCTAAATGATCAAGATGATAATGCTAAGCCTTCATCAAAACGTAAACGTCCGTCTAATGAAGAACCTGCCACTTTGTCCGTAAGAAGTATATCACCGGTGAAATTAGACCTTATTAATCTCTCATCTCCTTGCCCTCAAGGAGAGAAGCCTTCCTCTTCAAAAGTGCTTAATCCTCCGAAAACAATTAACGATAACCTTAAGCGGAAAACTATTCAGGATCCGCCTCCTATTAACTCTGAGTTTGTGGCAAAAAATTTGGTAGTAATATATTGGAGTATGGTTCTGTGGTATGGAATCCTAGCTATCAATCTCATTCTGATAAGCTTGAGTCCGTTCAAAAACAATTTTTACTTTTTGCTTTAGGCCACTTATATTGGGATTCAAGATTGAATCTTCCCCCGTATACTAGTCGTTTAAAACTTATAAATCTTCCCACACTCACTAGTCGCAGAGAAATGCTATGTATAATTTTCCTAGTAAAACTTTTGAATGGTTTATTTTGTAGTTCATTCCTTTTGTCTGATATTAAGTTTAATGTCCCATTGTGTTCATCCAGGCAGTTTAGACCATTATTTCTAAAATCTTCTAGAACAAATTTTGAGTTAAATGAACCATTCTGCCGAATATGTCATGATTTTAATTCGCATTCCAGCACATTTGATCCATCTGACTCAATATTTAGCATCAAAAAAACTATTTTGTCTTCTCTTAATAAGTAATATTCAGAAATTTTTAACTTTTTGTTTTTATAAATTTTTAATTCTCAGCTGTTGAAATGTTTGTTTCTGTAGCTGAGCAGTTTGAGAACCGGACGCTTAAAAATCTCTTGCCTTTTTAGACTCGGCAAATTCCGCTCGTGTGCGGACTGCGCCCCACGCGTCGGTTGGGCGGGAGGAGGGTAATCGTTTGGGTTAATAATAAAATCAAAAAGAGAGCAAATAAAAATTATAAAACAATTTTAAAATTTTACAAATCCGGTTCCGTTCTGGTTTTGTATAACCGATTGATGGGAAGAGCCATCATTTAATGGTATTACCGCTCGGTGCAATTTTTCATTATATACTTCTGCCGATTATGGTTTTGCTCATTATTTATTCGATTTCCCACCAGAATGCAGTATCATCAGACTTATTTTTATCTACTTTCTAAATATTATATATTTTCGATTTGAATACTCGTAGTTAAGAAACAGAAATATAGTTAAGTTATCTGTGATTCCCTCAATATTTTTTCAAAGGCTAATTCTCATAAATTCTATTCTTATAATATTTGTTAATAATTGTTCTTCTTAATAGATTTTTGCTACCAAAAGGTCGACTATTGGGCCAATGATAATCTGAAGCTTAGCTTGAAAACCTATAGTCGCCCCTCATGTTCTCGTTAATGGAGTACATGATTTATGACTGTGTAAGAGTAGGTAACAAGCAATTAAATACCCGGAAGAAGAAACTTTCCGATCACTTTGATAAGCTTTTCCTCGTATTTCATGTTATCCAGCTATGTATCGAGTTAAGGTTCGATATTTTTTTATAACTTCAGTTTTCTTATAAGCAATTCCTCAGCTCAGCAGATTGTCTATTTTATATATTTTGACAACGCAAGGGAAGCCTTAAAAGTATAAGTGGATGGCCGCTGAAGTTCTGTCCTAGAATCGACATATTATTGAAAACGTTTACAGTACCAGAGTTATCATTTCGAGACTTGAACGAAATAAAGAATACTTTTGAATCGAACGCTCAAATTTGTGATATCAGTTTTAAGTCGCTAGATTTTTACTTAGGAATACGAGAGATTAATGAGTAAAATATTAATTTTCCTTTTCTAAAAGGTAAAATCTTAGCCTATAAGATACTCATGGATCAGATACATATAACGAATATTGTGGAACGAGTGTAAATATGCTGAAGCTAATAGAATATTGCATTTGCAGAGGGAGTTTTATACACTCACCAACTTCAACTACTTCACTATACACTTGACACTTTGGGCTGCTACTATATAGCACAAACGCTGTTTTTTCATTCTTGAAAGTTTTTCATAATACCCACTTATGTGCCGTTCGCATGTCATCGATAAATGTTCTCATTCTGATGTAATTGCTTATGTAAGCGATAGCCAAAATAAAAGGCAACAACAAAGAGTCCATGCCAGCACACACAGAGAAGCAAATCGCACAATCGATTAAACGCACACACACACACACAAAATCACATTCGCCGTGGCATGCGTTTAATCGCTAGGCGTGGAACGCACGTCACCTTCACTGATGACGAACACCCTCCAAGCGCCGTAAATGCGCCTACACACACCTAAACACAGCGGGCGTTTAGTATATAAATATTAGAAACATACAATCAGGCGCTAAATCACATACAATGCATGCGTGTAGGTGTCTTGATGGCGTTTTAATTTGCCACCGCCAACTGCCGCTATTCCATATAACTAACTATTTACTCATATTTGTTTGCTTGTTTATCAGCGCTTTTTCGCTTCTGCACATATTTGTTTTATTACTGATTTGTTGTTGTTGTTGTGTGAGTTTAGTGTTTTTCTTTTCGATCTGATAGCAAATGTGACTAATGTGCCGCCGTTCGTATTATGGCAGCTGTAGCAGCAAATCTGATTGCAGCAAATTTGTTTGTGTTCTAATCGATTTGAATCGCATAAATTTTATTTATATTGCCAATTAAGTACATGAATATCCATTGGCTCTGGGCAAAATATTTAACGGCTTTGTTATTAAATTTGATGGTATTAAATTCCGAAATGGAATGTGCGATTGAATTTCAAATCGTTAATTTAATTCGTATTATATTTGTTTACCCGAGAGGGGTGTGAGTTGCTTATGGACAAATTTAATAGAAATTTAAATTTGAATTGATTGCTCAAATGCTGAAAAGCACTAGGTGTGACAGTTTATATATTTTTACTTTTCTGGATGGTGTAATAACTTGATTGAAAAATATATCGAAATTATGGGTTTCTGATTTTGACATTGCCAGATAAAGTAGAGCTTCAGTGTTAGTACCACAATTTCAATTCGATTTTAAACCAATTTCATTCATAATAGTTTTATTATGTACTCTCCATACAATTTGGATTTGAATTCCATCAGCTTCTTTTAATGAACTATAGATAATATAAGCTATAGTTAAAGTATCAAAATAATATATATATTAATTCTACCCCTGATAAGAGGTCAGGTTAGCTTAGGTTAAAAGGCGGGTCCCTGTGTTACCAGTACATTGTTATGCCGTGAGCTCCTCAAAATGGTTTCCCGAAACCCTCAAGTGAAGACAAAGCGCTTTGTGCCTTTGACGAATTTGTACAGGTAACTTTCGGAACAGTTCAACTGGTTATGCTGCAAAGATGTTTCAGCCGTAGTCTAGCGAAAGCAGTACAAAGAAGGAAAAAGTGACAAGATGTCTCAATCTCATCTTCTTCCATACAGCGTTAGCAATTTGCATCCGATAGGTTATTTAGCCTCTGGGCATGTAGTCCCATTTGTCAGGGTGCAGTAAGTACCTCTACCATTACAGCTAGCGGAACCTTGCTAAGAGCAAATAACGGGTGATTTTTTTGAGGTTAGGATTTTCATGCATTAGTATTTGACAGATCACGTGGGATTTCAGACATGGTGTCAAAGAGAAAGATGCTCAGTATGCTTTGACATTTCATCATGAATAGACTTACTAACGAGCAACGCTTGCAAATCATTGAATTTTATTACCAAAATCAGTGTTCGGTTCGAAATGTGAAATCCGCTTTTTTATCGACAAATTTTGTTCAGCGATGAGGCTCATTTCTGGTTGAATGGCTACGTAAATAAGCAAAATTGCCGCATTTGGGGTGAAGAGCAACCAGAAGCCGTTCAAGAACTGCCCATGCATCCCGAAAAATGCACTGTTTGGTGTGGTTTGTACGCTGGTGGAATCATTGGACCGTATTTTTTCAAAGATGCTGTTGGACGCAACGTTACGGTGAATGGCGATCGCTATCGTTCGATGCTAACAAACTTTTTGTTGCCAAAAATGGAAGAACTGAACTTGGTTGACATGTGGTTTCAACAAGATGGCGCTACATGCCACACAGCTCGCGATTCTATGGCCATTTTGAGGGAAAACTTCGGAGAACAATTCATCTCAAGAAATGGACCCGTAAGTTGGCCACCAAGATCATGCGATTTAACGCCTTTAGACTATTTTTTGTGGGGCTACGTCAAGTCTAAAGTCTACAGAAATAAGCCAGCAACTATTCCAGCTTTGGAAGACAACATTTCCGAAGAAATTCGGGCTATTCCGGCCGAAATGCTCGAAAAAGTTGCCCAAAATTGGACTTTCCGAATGGACCACCTAAGACGCAGCCGCGGTCAACATTTAAATGAAATTATCTTCAAAAAGTAAATGTCATGAACCAATCTAACGTTTCAAATAAAGAACCGATGAGATTTTGCAAATTTTATGCGTTTTTTTTTTTTAAAAAGTTATCAAGCTCTTAAAAAATCACCCTTTAGTTCAGTAGATCTCCTGTGATCCTTAGGTAAGAATGATCTCACACAGGTACTGTTCGACGTCTACCGTGTTCATTCGACGACCACTATTCCAACATGTTTCAACGTGGAGAAGCAGGATGATAGTGGAGTACCAGCTTGTTCCCAATATGATGAAATTGCAGTTTGGATGCCCTTACGCGCAAGCTCATTTGCTCTGCAGTTCCCAGCGATACCGCTATGGCCTGAGATCCAAACGAGTCGTATCCCAAAGTAGCTAGAAGCTATTGATAATGAGACCACGCACTTCTTGACTAGTTTTGAGCGAACAGGCAACGATCGCATGGCCAGTAATGTCGCTCTGCTATCTGAATGAATGCTCATCTCCCTGACAGAGTTTGAGTATTCTATCAGTTACTAAATTTATGACCGCCACTTCCACTGCAGTGATATGGCATATTTATGAGCTCCCAGAAATAATATTAACGGCTCTCAAAGCATACTTAAAACTTACGAGAAAAATTTTATAAAAAATACTGTTATCCGCATAATTCATACAACAGTACACAAATATATTCTTAACAATAAGGTTATGTTTTGATGCTGACCTTTCTTTGAATATATCCTGTTTTGACAGGTTCCCATAAAGATAAATATTTTGCAACATGACTTCCAAAAATTAATATATTCAAAATAAGATTATAGTAAAACTACAACTTTTACTCCTAACTTGAGTTAAATTCTAACTGCATTTGACCGTTCAACTAAATTTTAAATACCGACATCTTGCTACACCAATTCTACTATATGTAATGTACTCAAGTATTTATTAAAAAGTATTTTATATTCTATTTTGATTCATGCATAATAAAATTGAGCGCAGAGCAAAGTTTCGAAGTTTCTTCATGGCAGCCATAATGCTCATAATACTGAAGTGTTAAATGTGCTCGAAAGTGTATTATTTCAATGAGTGCAATTCACGACATAGTAATCCAAGCTCATAAGCCATAGCGCAACTTTTGCACAGCCAAGTGTACACAAATACTCATATGTATGTATATAAATGAACTGTACTTCGTTATATATACGCTGCTCACAGATAATGTTTGCTGCTGTCGGTCGAGATTATAAGTAAGTGAAACTTCCTTGATACTTTCTTCCACAAGCACACACACACACACACACACACACACACACACAATACAAGCAAACAGTTGCGAAAGTTTAGCCATTGAATAGAAAACATTTTGTGTGCAAAATTTTATGTTTACGGTTGAGTTAATGCCTCACACACACACTCACACACTGGCATGCGAATGTATTGCTCATCTTATAGTTATCTAAATCGCACAATGTTGCACACATCAATAAGCAAAGTCATATTTATGATGCACTACACGAGCTCAAGTTGCGAAAGTCAACATAAAATCGGTCATAAATTGAACAAAGCCATGAAGCGACAAATTTCAAAGTGAAAACGTCAGTTGCACTTACACACTTTGATGAGAATACAAATACCCAGTAGACAAAAGGTTGGGTTGAGTAAATACATTTCTTTTAAAAATTTAATATTAAGCTTTAGAATATTATTTCAACTGATGAAAGTACGATTTAAATGGTTTTATTTGTTTTATACCTAAAAAAATTATTTTCTTGGTTTTCACAATGGTCCTCTTAAATGCCGTCCGGTTTAGTAAAAGATGCATATTCTTCAAAAGCCGTTGAAAAATGTGATATCTTTCCTAAATCATTCTAGGTTTCTTACTACAATGCAAAATAGAACAATTCTTCCGCCACCACTAATTAAGACCTTATGACATCGGGTCTATGAAACCCTAATGATAATAATAAATTTACCCCGACACCTATTTTCTCAGATGTATTTTCCAAACAATAGAGATTATTTTATGCAGTCTCTGAAGCACATTTTTCAAAATAAGAAAAAATTCGGTCAAGATAAGCTTCTTGAACTATCAGGTCCTTTAGTCGGTTTGCAGATTTCAAAGAGATGATTCTAGTTTTCATTTATTTCAATTTTTCACCCGTTTTTTGGAGATTCGTCACATTCTCGTTCAATGTTAGAACCTCTTTACTATCTTCCTTAGCTTACTTCGTGAAGGTAGAACTAAGTGTGATTCTAGTAATACGATTTAATTATACGAGGGAAAGAGAAAAAATTTGTCTCGGAGAGATTGGAAGAGAGTGGGAATCGAATTAAAAACTTTAGTGAGCAAAATGCGAATGAAATGACGAAAAAAAGAGAAAATAATGAAGTATTATTCTTTTTTTCAAAAGATGTAGTGTAGGAACCTTAATGACAATTTTTTATTATCGAAAAAATTTGCACAATATACCATTATATTGGTTCAATCGGAATCCAGGAGTAGTGAAAAATCAAAACATTTATAGCGAATATACGATGGCTGTTGGTTGGTGAAGGAGTTTTTGAATAAATCACTTCGATAAAGAACAGATTACTTGACTGTAGTATATCTGGGTGTACCCTAATACTTAAAAAATACTGTTTCTATATTAATATGTCAAATTGACGGGTTCTGATAATCTAGTGTTAAATACAGGGATGGCGTGTAGACAACCACATTTCTTCCCCTTTTTATGCTTCTCTTGTTCACTGGGTATAAAGTGAAGCTGCATAATCACATTACACTTTATCAATTGTTGGCAGCGTGTTGAAATACATAAAATATGAACACTCAGTTCACTTCTATCTCATGTACATATACATATAAAAATACATTTTATAACGTACTTATTCATATGCATTTGCATAAGAACCCATGCGTTCTCATGCGTGAAATGTGCATCATACAATCATGACTTGCCACAGACATGTGCGTGTCAGCGTCGCCCGGCTGCAGCGACTGCAGCAAGTTAATATTACTGCGTTTGTGACCCGTGAAAGGCAAATGATTTCCACACACCCGCACGTAGATGCAGTGAAAAGCGAAATAAATCATATTTACGGTTTTGTTTTTGACATATGAATTTGTTGAATTGAATTATTTTCCGTTACGCTCTAAAACGCGAGTGAATGGCGCTGATTTTACGCTGCCACATTTAAATAATATGCAAATATTTGGCTGCAGTAGTTGTGCATGTTTTATTGAAATGTCTGTCGAGAGATAATGCAATAAAATAAAACTGGCAGCGATAAGTTCGTTTCAAGGGTTGCGTTTAATTAGCGTCACTGTTCAAGTGAGTGGAGTGCATGTTATTTGATTCACTACATTAATATAATAAATTTATAGAGATATATAGTGTGTATGTATGTACATATATAAATATAAATAATATATAAGTATATATAAATATTTCAATACACAAATATTTAATTATATATTTTTATCTGAATTACTAACTTTTATGCATGAAGGGTATAGGGATTAAAAGTTTTTGAGCTACACCAATGAAAAGTGCAGTTCATTCACATGAAAGTATACACTAACAACCTCACGATAGGGGAAATATCGAAATATCATATTAAAACGTACTCGCTAAATTATAAATTTAAGCTGTATTCAAAAATATCATTTTGTAAATTTATTAATTATTAAATAAATTAAGAAAATTTGTAATAATTACATGTACATTATAAAGTATTTTGTAACGATATTCAATATCCTTGAAATATTTATTGTATTCAAATAAAATATTCACAAAGAAATTATTTCCAAATTTGCACAAAGCAACAACTGATTTGATAAGTTTAAACAAATATTCCATTTCATTGTGTGAAATTGAATGACAACAAGTCAGCTAATTTGACAATTTTACTATTTCTGTGTACATTCATAAACATTATTCAGTTTCAGTTGTGATGACATTTCACACCACCTTGAAATTACTAACATGAATTTCATTTATTTGACAATAGGTTTCATTAAATTTGACGACTTAAAAGTGATTTGCCATAGGTTTACAATGCATTATGTATATATGTATTTACTTTCTTTATATGTAAATGAAATCAAAGAATAATAAAAGAATATCAAGGGATTGCTGCAGAACAATACTCGATTGTGATTTTGTGGTATTCTTAAATCAACTATATTGAATGAAAGATATGGGATTAGTTAATATATTTTGAAGTAAAAATAATTTACGTTGATGGAGCGCTGTGTATTATACCTTGAAAATTCGTTCGAAGAACGTCCCTGAATACACCTGCTATAGGTTTAAAAATCGCTTTCTATTACCTTTGAACAAAGAATAGAAATAACAAGATTTGAAGCTGTTAAAAAATTCGAAAAATATCGTTTGAATACCGATATTGTATTCATCTGCAGCATAAATTGGAAAGTGTTACCTTATTTATATTTTTTTAATGTTCACCGTTTATCAATTATTATTTATCTACATCACCACAATGAAAGTTTATGCAGCAGTGCCCATTGGATAATTGTGTGAAAAAATTCACCGGTTTCTATATGACAATTTTCATTGATACCGACTCAAGAAGGAGATTTTATCAGTGAGTCTTTGAAATTTCAATTCAACATTGAGTATTTGAAGAATTTGTAAATAAAGAAAGAAAAAAAAATTCCTTAATCGATTGCACTTCACTTTATAAAGAATTTGAATACCTTTTGATGAATTTTCCTAATAATTTCATTCATCATGAAAGGTTATATTACACATTTTATGGAAATTCTAATAATGATATCAATAATATTTATCGATTAGCATGAATAGAAAGAAAGTGATCAAAGGGGCAATAATAATTATTTTCAGCATAACATAATATCGTTTTTATACGTACTACATATTGTACAGATACCTCTCAACCTACAGGGCGTATACGTAACTTTTTCTGCAGACAGTTGAAAAGCCCTATATGTTATTGAAAAAAAAATGCAAATTAAAAATAAAACTCGTGTATATTTATACTTTGACAAATTAATGACACTTATTGAAATAAATATTATTTATTAAAACATTTTTACTCTGCCTCAGAAAATATGATGTTAATATGGTCTGGTTTTGGATAAACAACTTCGCTCTCTCTAATATTATTGTAATTTTATTGTTGTTGTAGTATAACAAGAGTATGTGGAATACGAAATCAAACAGTTGTAGGGTAGAATAATTAATAAACGTGTATGCTATTTTCAAATTAGTGAATACATTAAATTGATGAAATGAGTTTTGAGGCCTCTCAAAATATGTAAGAGCGAGCTATGCATAATTTAATAGCCCAAAAATTTCAAATAAACCTGAGGAACATTAAAGGAACGCATAACTTTCAAGCGCAGTAGCAAATGGAATATGCATAAATTAGGCAACCACGCAAGTGAAACAGAGACCTTACAATGTATGCTCTCTTATGCATAATAAACGGGCGCTTGACATGTTTCAGCTGCTTATGCCACAGCGAGCAAGCACTTAGGCGCGGGCAACATTGACAAGTCAAACCGTAAACTAATAAATCATGCATTAACACAACACCAGCAGCACTGACAACAGCAGCAGCAACAGTTGTTAGGAAGCAAATGACGGCGGAAACACTTTGATAATAGAAGAGCAGTACCCACAGTCACACCCGCACGCACTTGTTTGCAAATGCGTGTAAAAGCGGCATATCTAGGGTACATACATTGTACAAGTAACGGTACATTAATGACATGTTGTTGCACAAAGCTGATAGCTACTAGTAGCTGGATACACAACGCACAACCAACACATCATTGTTGTTGTTGCTGTTTTGTTGCTGTTGTGGTTGACGCTGCAGGAAACAATCCACAAGCAGCTTAGAGATCTAACACCGGCAGTAAGTGGTTTATCTGCCAGCAAAGTATCAATTATGTTGTGCTCGACAAACAACAAGCATCATACATGAAAAGATAACAACAAAAAAGTCGCACAAAACACATGTTTACTATGTACAGTATGTGTGGAAAGAATGTGAAGGCAAATCAAGCGCTCAACTGGGGTAAGCACAGTTTATCAGCGTTTGGTATGCGCTGTTATAATGGGAGTACATCGAGGTGCTGCGGCGTGCTAATAAAAACGGTACATAATGTGTGTTTATTGTTAATGTTGCACGTCTGCTCGCTTTTATTAATTGGAATTACGGTAATTAGCAGAAGTCATGTGCGAACAGTGCGCAACTTATGGCGCGGTGTGTTTACTTAATGATAATAATAATCCCGACTATGTGGCTTCATCGCATTCAAAACAGGTTCTTTGGTACTCAACTAGAAATATTTACTTTAAGTGAAATAAAGAAGATATTAACAGTACTGAGTATTGAAAAATTGTTTACTATTTTTTTAAATATTAGAAGAATTCAAAAGTACTTTTTACACTCAAATCACTCATAGAAACCCCATTCAAAAGGGTGATTTCGAAAACTGGTCCCATAGCATTCTTTGTAAAAGTGTGAATAAAACAACTTTTGTATACACTTAAAACTCGATTTGTTTCCTTAAATGATCAATTAACCAGATTTTGCTCGATTAAGGCGCTGATCTAGATCGATTTATCGTACAAAAGAAAAACTTTATTTGACTGCATTAATTTTTATTCAAATACAAATCGAGTTGAAACTTGAATGCAACTCTGTGGAGTTTTGTCCACGTTGTAAATTTGGCCGTGTTTATTGGAATAATAGCAATCAGCTGTTGAAACTTAGAAACTTCTTGTGAACAGCAAAATCAAAATTTTTTAATAGTTAATCCTCAGTGGAGCAGCCGGCAGTGCGAAAAGTAAAAACTGGTATCTCAATTAAAATCTTAATGTACTAAATATATTTGGTTGTAGAATTGCCGGATTTGGTTGGCATAGTTTTATTAATTGCAATACTTTATATTGACAGATCTCACCCAATTTTAAAAATTTATAAACCACGCTTAATATTGTGTATTCTAACTGATTTGGTTAACGAGTTATACTGCTTTAAACTTTTGCGAACAATGCGTGTTGATTGATGTGGCATTCGAGGATTACAACGCTTATCCAAACCGAGCTATTGAGGAATACTTATGTAAAAAAATCAATATATAATATAAAGATTCTGAAGATATTTCGAAAATCAATTCGTATCGCTATCCAGATAGTTTTTGTATATAAAACTTCAGAATTATCTTTATCTTTTAGTGCCATAAAAAATGATATGTATACAAAATCTTTATACATACATATATTGCGAGAGTATAAAAATTACACTGTTTGCTAAAATCAAAGACGCAAACAATTTTGGTACTGAAGATGAAAGTTACTTGTAACTCCCAACACAAGTTTCTCGTTAACTTTGCACTAGTTGCCTAATCAGTGGCCAACGTCAGGTTTACTTGTTTGAACTGTTAATTGGTTTATCAGTGGGGTTGATTAGCTTACACTGTTTGTTACTAAGCGGCTTGTGTAGGAAGTGCTGTTTAGTAAGAGTTCAATCGTTTCACTAGTATTTCTTGTTGCTGCTGGCTAATTGGTGAAATGCGTTTGACAGCATTGTAATTGGCCAGCCACGCGCTTTGCATATTTGATGCTGTTTTTCATTCAATTATTTACTACAATCATTACAAGTAAGTAGTAATTAAATATGTACTTCGGTAAAACCAACTTCTGAAATGATTCGGGAACGAACTAATCAATAATTACCAAATGGTTATTTTATCAATTGATTAAGTGAAGGGGCGTTTTCATCAAAATGAAGGAATAGTCTATCCAATAAATTCGTGTGCGCCCTCTTATATAAATATTAAGTACGCCTAATATGTGAAAATGTCCTTATAATGTCCAACCAACCATTAACTGAGTGCCATAACAATTTTGGAACATGTTTATTCTGTTGTAAGGGTCACAAGTGTGATATAAGTACTAAACGGCAACAACTTAGTGTGTAACAAAAATAATTGCTTAAATGTGTGTTTATATATATTTAATTGTGGAATGTGAAATGATTGTGAGATAAAGTGTAACGACGACTGTTTTACTTTGGGTCAGTAGGAATTCTAACCTGACATGAAGGGTGGTTCAATTCATATAAAAGTACGTTATGAAGTGCAATAAGGCTGGTCTCTCTAGTATTCGACAGTTAATACAAAATTGAGGTTTCCATTTAAGATTAATTAAAACTAATAAAACTTATTATTTATAATCAAATCTACATTTGTTTTCGAAAATATTTGTGTTTGTTTCTCCTTATATGAAACGACAGCGCTAGATAATTCTAAAGTTAACGAATTACTGAAGTAATAATTCACGGTATCTATTTAACAGAACTTCTTTTTCAGGTTTGAGAGTCTGTTTGAGATTAGAAGGTCCTAAGAGGTTATGAGCAATCTTTAGTACAAAACGGAAGCTTCTTTATGGACTTTGCCCATATATTTACTTCTCTTCAACTGAAATATGGAGTATAAGAGAGTATTCTTCAAAGTATTAAGTCAGCTAGCAAGGCTAGAATAAAATTTTTAACCATCATTATATTTATGGTTTCTTGACATGTTCCTTTTTAAGGGTATATGATTGACCAACCCAATTAGAACCTGTGCTTCGTTAATTAAATCTTATTAACAAGCATGTGAGAGAAGATTACTTTATCACATGAATGGAGGACGGACTTGGTGCGGGAATATACTGTCCGGAGTTAGGCATAAAGGCAGCGTTTTAAACTGCCGGTTCACTGCAGTATATTTCAAGCAGAAGTGTTTGCAATTATTGCAAAAGCCGTCTGCAATGCATCATATGGATCAAGAAGAAATTAATGAAATGATGTATTTTTGCATATCGGGCAAAAGTACGTTGGATAGCAGGGTGACACTGGCGTATGTAGCCAGGAACAAGCGACTTAACTTCTTTTGGTTGCCACGCCACAAATGCTTTGAGGGTAACGAAATAGCATACATTGTCTTTACAATTATCTGTACAGAAGCATGGAAACGAAGATTAAGACGCGTTGGAAAATTCTACCGGGGTGGTTTAGGCGGTTGTGGGCATTCAATTCGAGACTTTGGAAGAGGTATAGCCTCATATAATCTGATAAAGTTCGTTGGTTTCCTAAAGGATAACTACTCCTTATGGACTACGAGCCGACACTTCATTTGAGCCTATTGCTCCACCAAACTAACTTTACCTAACTTCGATTTATTATGTGAAGGACATCGCACTGCCAGTTAAGGCGATGCTTGCTCAGTTGACAGGTCGAAGCGATCAACTTAAAAACAGTGTCTATTTTAGTTAGCGTCTAAAAAGTATTTAATATCAAACTGACGAAGTAATATATATCGGTCCAGCAAGAATATCGTAAAAGATATTCTATTATTGTATAGGCCAAATTATCGGATGAATGTGTCGATAACACTTTTATATAACACTTTTGACACAAATCAATCCCAACTTTAAACCCATCGAAATTGAATAGCCAGATATAAAGCAATATATTAAAATAATTATGGATAAATTTAGGTATATATTTTTATACTCTCGCAACAAAGTTGCTAAAGAGAGTATTACAGTGTTGTTCATATAACGGTTGTTTGTGTAACCCAGAAATAAAAGAGTTAGATATGGGGTTATATATATAGGGAATATTTTTCTTCCAATAATATGTGTCCGTTCTAAAAATTTGTGAAATCGAGTCATAACTTCTCCTTGCTCCCATATACCTAATATTAGGGTTTCCAAATTTCAATTGACTTTATACCATATATGTATATGACGAATATGTGGGTCAAATTGTAATATTAATACAATTAAATAAATAAATTCTTCTTCTTCTTGACTGACGTAGACACCGCTTATAGCCGAGTCCAAAACATCGCGCCACGTATCCCTCCTTCTGGCAGTTTGGCGCCAATTGGTTATACCAAGCGAAGCCAAGTCCCTCTCCACCTGGTCCTTCAATCGGAGTGGAGGTCTCCCTCTTCCTCGGCTTCCACCAGCGGGTACTGCATCGAATACTTTCAGAGCTGGAGCACTGTCATCCATTCGAACAACATGACCTAGCCAGCGTAGCCGTTGTTTTTTTATTCGCTGGACTATGTCTATGTCGTCGAATAACACATACAGCTCATCGTTCCATTGTCTGCGGTATTCGCCGTTGCCAATGTTTAAGGGACCGTAAATCTTCCGCAAAACCTTTCTCTCGAAAACTCCTAGTGCCGTCTCATCGGATGTTGACACCGTCCACGCTTCTGCACCATAAAGTAGGACGGGAATGATGAGGGACTTGTAGGGTTTAGTTTTTGTTCGTCGAGAGAGGACTACTTTTCAATTGCCTACTCAGTCCATAGTAGCACCTGTTGGCAAGAGTGATTCTGCGTTGGATTTCCAGGCTGACATTGTTATTGCTGTTAATGCTGGTTCCCAGGTAGACGAAATTATCTACAACCTCAAAGTTATGACTGTCAACAGTGACGTGGGAGCCAAGACGCGAATGCGCTGACTGTTTGTTTGACGACAGGAGATATTTCGTCTTGTCCTCGTTCACCACCAGACCCATACGCTTCGCTTCCTTATCCAGTTTGGAGAAAGCAGAACTAACGGCGCAGGTGTTGTTTCCAATGATATCATCGGCGTACGCCAATAGCTGTACACTCTTATAGAAGATTGTACCTTCTCTATTTAGCTCTGCAGCTCGTATTATTATAAATTATAAATAAATTGCGAGAGTATAAAATGTTCGGTTACATCCGAACTTAGCCTTTCCTTACTTGTTTTTTGTTTAATTTATGAGACTGTATTTGTGTAAATGATTCGGAAATTTGTTCCTTGCAAATTGTTATTGACTCCTATAATGTTAACAATATTCAATATAACGTAAAAATTTATATCTCAACGGCGATATTTAGATGTAATATATTTCCATTTATGAGCCATAACAATTTGAATAGGGTGTTATAAAAGGTATACGCGAAGAGTTGGGTTAAGTTTTTGTTTTATTTTTAATTTTTATTTCAAAGTTTATGAGTGTGTGCACACATATGTATTTGTTCATATAAATATACATATGTATGTTAAGTGCATATGTGATTACACAACACCATCACCATCGCACTTCATGGAGCGGAAATTGAATTATTATCATTTCATTTTATGCAC
Organism: Zeugodacus cucurbitae; assembly: GCF_028554725.1. Lineage (NCBI taxonomy): Eukaryota > Metazoa > Arthropoda > Insecta > Diptera > Tephritidae > Zeugodacus > Zeugodacus cucurbitae. The sequence continues at coordinate 33,366,219 of NC_071670.1, forward strand.
TTTACAGCAGCTGAGTGTTATTGACAAGCGCGATTTATGCGCTTTTCAATGAGTTATAAAAAAGATTGTGGCTAAAGAGAAACGCAAAAACAAAAAAAACAGAACTGAAAAGCCATTAACAACAACTCGTGCAATATGCAAAAAATGTATAAAAATGGAAATTACGGCAATAAGCCACAGCATTAAAGATCAGAATAAACGCGCTCGAAAATAAAGTATTGCGAATTGCAGGCGAACGCATAAATACATAAGGACATATGAGTATGTATGTTTATGTATACATTATTGCCCGTAAATAAAATACACCTTCAACACACACTTTGCATTCACTTTCTTATGCAAATACAATATGCTTCCAATTCAATATTTGTAAACGAGCGCATTTATGTATTCACACTTTTACACACATACACGTACATACTGATATATGATTACATCTGTATGTGTGTGTGTAGATGCGCTGGATTTTATGGTCACGCTGACAGCCACAAATGGCGCGCTGAGCGTTCACAATTGCTTTGCGCACAAAAGCTTGACTGTCAAGCATTCAGACTCACACACACATACATACATATATTATATGCTATATACATATACATATGTATATGTATGTGCCCTCATGTACATATGTTTAAGGTAAATGGTAATTTGAATGCTCAAAACAAAAGTTACCCACTCAGTTAGCGTGTCGGTCATTCGTTATTGTCCTTCTCATTGTCAACAGACCACCAAAGCAAACAATGCAAAGCAAATAAAGCATTTTTCCTCACACACACACACACACACACTAACGACTAGTTGGTTTTGCAATTATGTTTGCATGTGTTGTTGGCGACACAATGCGACAATGCGGGCTTTCACCGCAACTATTTATTGCCCTGCTTTCGTTGTTTGAATTGTCAGTATTGAAATATTGACACAAGGTCCATTGCTGCGTGCATGAGTGTGGCGAATGGCAAATAATCATAAAAATTGCATAACGTTGACCACAAATAAATTAAGTTGACGCGCATAAAGGGCTTGAAATAGGAAATAACGGTTTCATAGTGACAATAAACGGAGCGTGCACTTTCTTAGTGGCAATTATTGAAAGTGGTGTAAATTCATATAGTTGGTGTGAAATATGGCATGACCGAGAGCAATAATCGGCCATCGAGAATGTCTAATCAGCGTAGTATCTATTCACTTTTTAATAACGCCAAAATCGCTTTTCATATTCAGAATTCTATAAGCACAATAGAACATTTAACTATCTACTGTATAAAAACAATAAACAAATAATAAAAAGTATTTGTTTGTGATTCAAAGTTATCCAGTTTGTCGGAGAATAGTAAAGGAGAAGACGGTGCTTATTCGGAAAATTGTTTGAAAAACAAAACAAAACATCGGTAACGAATAAGACATGAATAATAAGATATTAATTATATTCCAGTAGTTTGAGTTCTTGAAATCTCTCTAATAGCCAATCTGTTTGGTAAAGAATTCCTTGTTTTTGAAAACTGTTGGCAACATTTTTTTTAAATTATTGTTTTATATAAGTTTATTCGATTATCAAAATCTTGCGAAAAAAATATAAGACAGACTGCAGACTGTCTATTAAAAATTACCTGTGGATAATTATTTATTTCATTTATAAAATTACTAGCAGACCACTCCGGCTACGCACGGGTTTAAACAAACCTTTCAAAAATTATACTTTTTTACACACCTATACACACTCTCCCATACATATTTATGGATTTTGCCGTTTCTTGCGTGGGTCCATTTTGAAAAAATAAAATGAGGAAAATTTGCACATGAAATTATATTTTATTTGCAATGAGCTAAAACTTGATTATAACCTCTGTTCTTTGGTGTCAGTTGTCTTTATTTCTGATTATTAAGGCGTTGGGAACGCTCAGAACGCTCGACGCCCTAGTGCGAGCTTGTATATTTCTAATATTTTGTTCTTTAAGCCGCTGCACACGTTCCGTACTCGACTCTCAAGCGAGTACTTGGGAGGTTTTGAAATTTTGTTCAGCAAGCAGCTGCGAGCGCTCGTTTTTCGACTCTCTGCTACACGATGTGAAGGGAATGACTTGCAAGATGATGACAGTTGTCGGGATCAGAATTCGAACCGACTACAAATTCTGGTTCGTGTCATGAATTCTGATATTATTGGTTTGATGTTCGAATCAGAAATTCTATTGGTTTTAGGTGTCATGGAAACCAATTTTAACGGTTTAACTATCAGAAAAAAAACCAAGAGCTTCAGGGCTGACAGATTTGAGACATTTTGTTCAAATATATTTTGATTTGCCGTTAAAACGCTTTGGAAAAAATATATTTATTATTAAAAAAGAAGATAAGAACGCTAAATGACGTAATTATTGAATCCAACGGAAAAGAATAAAATATTCTAAGAATTTTACAAAATAAGTAATTCAGATTTCAGTGGAACTTCCATAACTTGAAGATCTCCATTACTTGAACTTTTAAATTGGCAATAGCGTTTAAAAATCAAATTTCATACAAATTTCCTTCCATAGCTCGAACTCTTGAAGTGGCATTGAAAGGCAATTCCATACAAATCTCCTCGAAGTTTTTTTTTTTTGTGGATTATGGTGATTTGAGTTAGAGAAGTCCACTGTATATATACACTTAAATATGTACATTTTTACATTCAAATAATTACTATTTTTGACTTCCTTTGAGCATAAAGCGAATTACTGCGATTCCTTAAAACTTTCATTTTTTCGCGCTACTTTCATTGCCAAATAAAATAAAAGTTGAAATAATTTCTCATGTTAATTATATTTTTTGGGTTTAATGAATATTTTGAACTAATTATATGATTACAATTCCAAAAACATGTCTTGTTAATTTTTCCCCATGAATAAATAGCAGAACAGCTGATCGAATATTGGTTTGCTTATATTCGAAAAGACGAAAATCCAATCAGATTCTGTGACACCAATGAAAATCAGAATTGGTTTGCCATTCTGACATTCAGCAAATCTGTATTGGATTCCACAACACCTCTGCATGTTACGTAGTTTTCGAGTTTATTCAATACCAACATACATACAAATTTTTTCTCTTTATAATATGTAGTAGTATAGTATGTACGAAATACCGCATGAAGTATTGGACCAAACTTTTTTTCCTGGAATTTAATCCATAAGTAAAGAAATGAATATATATATAAATGTTTTTTGCAATTAGCCTCTAAAATCGAAATATGTATTAGTCTTCGAACTTCGAAATTAAACATATCGAAAATCATTATTATTAATTCCAGGATGTAGTTACTCAACCAAAAATACCTACTTGTTCCTATTATTTCAATGGTATATAACATTTTTAAATCAGGATTATCATTAAACGAAGTTTTAATTAAAATTTCAACTTCCTAAATGTTAAAGCTTTTAGCTTTTCCTTGCAGTCCGTGCAACCACATATTGTCTATTTCAATAACGACAATTCATTCAAAGATTAACATTCAAGAATACTTTGAGACTGCTCACATGGTCACATATAAGGTATGCTATTGTGTTGACCAGAGATGAATAAAAGTCTTTCTTAAGTTTCTCAAGAAACTGAGGAATTCTAAAGCCACATACTATTGTCTTTGAAACCGAATAAAAATGTGTGTATGTATTTATATATAAGTTAATATATGTGTATCATTCGTACATCTGGCAGCTTTTCTTTCACCGTAGCCAAACTATAACTACATTTACATTTACCCTGAACGCTTTTGAATAGCTATTGTTATCATCTGATGTATTTAGCTTAGTACATACATATATAAGATGCTCTTCTGCACATTGATTGGAATATATGCAGAAGATTATGCTGGCAAGAATAACTTTCAAATGAATATTCAACGTTCTTAGCTACATACGTATGCGGGTAAATTTATGTGTATATACATATGTACATGTGTTTAAATATATTATATGCAAATGTTTAAACATACATACTACTGTACTCACATCTGCATATGTACTATGAGATCTATGTTACTTAAGGCGATTTTTTAATTACACAGATAAAAATCGGAAAGGTAAAGAAGGTTAGGATGTTTAAGGTATAACTTTCTAAAAAAGTTAATGCTAAAGCTTCGGAAGGACAATATTTTTGAATCAGAATTAAATGGAATAATTTTTATTTTTATCACAAAAAGATGGTATATCTGCGAAATTTAATACAAAACAAGATCGCTGTAATATATTTAGTTATATATATCAATAACATATATAATTTCATTTAACAAACTGTATTTAATATTTAACATTTAAATTGATAGGGCTGCTCTTGTATAATTATCTTTGTAGGGAAAAGTTAAAGGTGTACTATCTTATATACATTGCCTTTATACTATGACCAGTAGACGTTTTTTCCATCTGATCACGAAGTCTGTTCCAGAAATGAATAACTGCAATCTTAACGGTGTAATATTTTTAGAAACATATTTTCCCTCTATTATTAACTCTTTCGATTTTATATGAATATGAGTTTTCAACCTGCTTTTGGTCCAAACAAGTACATTTCGCTCATTTACTTGAATAGTGTCATAACTCAAAAAACACGATTTTTGAGTTGAGTATGCAGAAATGTGCGCAAATAAACCGTGATATAAGAAAGTGCCGTTCTTAAACTTGTTATGTTGCATTAGTTTTCAACCACAATAACGACACTTCTCAGTTGTGCCAGAATTAATTATAATATTAATTATAATTTTTTTTACTAAGTAACGACATATTTTGTGTTCCAACACATCTTGTCATAGGGTTAATTTGGTTTTCTTTTCGGAAAAAACGACACATTTTGTATTACAACGATATTGGTGAAAAAATAATTAAATTTAACTTATGACGGCGAAATTGATTTATATTTTTCACAAATAACAACATAATTCAAAAGGGGTCCTGTTTATGCCCACGGCAAAGCTTCAGTACACTCTTTTTAGTCCACTTAAGCTCATCATTTCATTCAATATATTACATGCCACTAGTTTTTTTCAATACACGTATGGCATTTTTCTATATTTGCTGAATAAGAGACGATTGTAAACTTTAAACCGCTCTCCTCAAAAAGTTGAGTTGTGACACTATTCAAGTAAATAAGCGATATATTCATACGAAAAATCTCCTGCTGAGCTTTTGTCTAGCACATAGAGTTATAAATAATACATTTTATAGTTTTTCCAATCTCAATTATCAGAGAACAACTATGGAAATAATATAAACGAGGGTTCTTCACAAATAAAACGATTTATAGTTTTCCTATAATTTAAATCCCTAATGGCATTGTTAACAGCTTTGTTTCTTTGCTTCTGTTATATGCTTTTGACCAGCGAATATTTTAAAAATTAATGTAGTTATCTAAAGCTAGGTTCACACTTCTACATAAAATAAAATGTATCTAATAAACTAGCTCATTAAATCAAGGTCGTTCATACTTTAAATCAAATTTTAATATTTACATGTGGTTTAGACACTATTTAGAGAAGTTGAAAGAATCAAGTAAAATTGTAATTATGAAATGAGGGTAGCAAAATATATTATACAAACTACCTCAGGTGGACTGATGAGTAGATAATTGGCTAAGTACCTATATATTTATAGTGAATTTACTTAACTTAAACATATATCAAGAATGTGCTTCAAATTCAGATAATGTGAATATATTAAAATGAAATAATTTTAAATTATCTAATGTATCTTACATATAAGTAGTAAAGCGAACGCTCGGTTTCGGTCCTCACAATTGATTCGAGGTGAGCTAAGAAACCTCCATGAAAAACCTTTTACTATTTACCATCAGATATTCACACTACTGCCCGGCATTATTTGTATTTTGCATTGCCAAATAGATATATCGACAACATAACCCTTATTCAATGTCTTCTACAATACGCTTTTGTAAAGTTCCCAATTATGGCGAGAGAGCAAGATTACATCTCCATTGTTATTAAAATCATCAATGCTCAGCTTTTATTGTTATTGTTTTATCTTGGCGATTTCGCCATTAGTAAGCGGTTGTTATATATGTATTTGCACACAGCCACACAATTAATGCACGAATACATAGAGAGAGAATACCGCAACGTTTGCCAGTGCTCGTTTGCACTCGGTAATAAATTGAAAGTGCTAAACGTAAGCAAACAATAACATTGCGGATGCGGTGACAGAAAGACAACATACAACAATAACAACAAGAAGGGGAATAATGTACAATACAGCAAAAGATACCAGAGGATTCACTTGTCTTCAAATAGTTTTGCCATGTTCACTTGCAACTTGAGCACATTTCTTACAAGCAACGAATTTTACCCCTCTGCTTTCTTTACCCCCCTTCACCTTAATTGGTTATTTTTGGAACAATGCGAATTGAGACTCATCGCAAAGGAGTCACTGCAACTGCTAGCTGACGTGTCTGTTGACTCCGAAAAGTATGCAACTGCCAATTGGTATGTGTGCGAGTGTGTGTGAGACACTGGAATGACAGCGTAGTTAGTCAGCCTATAGCTAGGCTTCTTAAACTTGTATGTGTGTGTGCGCATGCCTGAGCATTTTAACGAAAAGTTAAAACTACAAGTGCATACACCCGAGAACGCTCTCACACAGAGGAAAGTAATTGCTTTTAAGCCAATTTCGGCTTGCATATTCCAGGCCACCCTGTATGCACATAAAAACATACACATATCCATATATATTTCTATAAGTTTGTGTGTGTGTCTCATTCGCATTGTGCTTTCCCTGGGCGCACACTTGGCAGCCACTAAAACCGAAAACACAACTTATTTTCTTGAATAACAACACCGAAGCAGGTCACCCCTTTACATTTGCTCGCTTTCGTTTGTTGTCCGGCAATTTTGCCCGGTGTTCATGGCATGTAAGGCATGTAGTGCTTGAAATGAATGCATGCATGTTCTTGTACCTGCTGGTGTATGTGTGTGTGCCTCTGTGGCATACATGAATTCCCCGTTGTCGACAAGTCATATTGTTCATATCAATATTTTACAAAATATCTTAAATATTCGGCAAACCGGCAACTGGGATGTTGGGCATAAAAACAATTATTTTGAAAAGTTGTTCTTTTCAAAGAAGATATAACAACAAGGCTTTTATTATGTACTGGCAAATATTAACAGTACGGCTTTATTGTTTAAAGTTCGAGTGACATCGTGACATAACCTCACTTAAGAAACAAAGAAAATATGGAAGAATAATATATGTATACTTTACTCATACCGTTTCCTGCCTTCACAGACTGAGTATGAGGCCCTTAGTTTATTGTTTATTGACTTTTTACGGAAAGATAATGATATAAGACATCATAATGAAATTTATTTATATCAGTAAATATGTAAGTTTCTTAACAATTGGGTATATTAGTGTAAAATATCATATACTTCGGTGGTGCAAGTATGTAAAAAACTAGGTACAAAATTACCTAGTCATGGAATGTGTGAGTTATATTGGAAATATTCGTATGGAAAATGAACGAATCACACATATTTCTCGAATCACATAACACGCGCACTAAAATCGAATTTAAGTTGTATTGTTACTTAAAATTCTTTTAGAGAACATCTAAAAAAACTATAGTAATATATTGAATGTACAGGCTGCTGCGGACTTGCGAGTTCAATGGTGAAGAAGGCAAAGGGGATAATTAACGATCGTGTTGTTTACAAATCCCTTTATGTTGATGATGTAATGAGTGTGGTGAACGTGGAGTGTCAGTGATGTGCGTCTGAGTAAGTGTTGTCTAACAGTGTGGTGTGTTCGATAACGATGTGAATGTGGAGTACGTTGTGTGTGGGAGAAGACTTAGGCTCTTTAATCAGAAATATTTTTCCGAACAAACTATATCTATTCTAATATAAAATTATATTTCAAATACAAGTTGATTTTATTCGCCAATTTGTCCAATGGAATTTAGTTGGCATGTTTTCTTAACCAATATGATATGGTATTAACAATAGATTAAATAGATTTTACCCTTTAGAAATTGTGAAAATCAATATAATTACTTCTATTTAACTTATATGTAAGTCAGGATGTCAGCTATCTAAATCAAATTGAGCGATATTATTATAATAAGCTTAATGTGGGTCTTGTTTAAAATTTTTAAAATCATGATGATATTTTGTTCGAAGAGATCGTTCTTAGTTTTACTATTATATGCATATACATATATGTAAATAATAAAAAATATTCGTAGACTTCCTCACTTTTGTTGATTTATATTGCTTTTAAAAATAATAATACAGATAAGTGATAAAATAATGGATTTAACGTTTCTGTACTAAAATTTTGTAATATTTATCTCTATTCAATTTTGACTTAAGGCATATAAGGATTTCTGTTAGTTCAGTTGGTATTAAAAAAGAAATTCGGAAATAAAGCTGTTGCTTAAATTACTCAAATGAAACAAAGTTTGCACGTGATATTGGGAGGTGGTAGCTTTTTCAACCTAACTTTGAATGTATAATGGGAAAATGGCTCAGAAGACAAAAAAGAAGATGAATGTGAGCACAGCTTTTGCACTAATGCACGACAGCAAATTGATGAAGTAGAGTAAAAAAGTTAAAATCTCTGCGCTTAATTGCCACAAGCCGCACATTAAATTACTATAAATGTTTAATGCAACTATAGTTTTTTGTTGTAGTGCTTATTGTTGAGTACACCTTTTTTATAAGCACTGGCAGCGTAGCGGATATTCTTCAGCTGCTGCGAAGTGTGCAGGCCGGATGCTTTGCAGCCGTTTGTCAGGCACAATTTCAGCAATTCATATGCACAGCACGAAGTAGGGCAAATTTATCTTTTTCCGCAACGAATCGGTTGCATTGATAGCTGCCACACACACACTCAGGCACTGGCAATAGTAGGTATTATGTGAGTAGCTGGTTATAATGTCTGTTATAACGGTAAATCGCAACAAAAACCTAGTAATGCCAACACACTTACACGCGTGCGTATGATAAAAATGCGAAAGTTCAACATTATTTGTGTGTGTACCGCAATCGGCGCAAAAAATTAAGTGAAACGGGTAGGAAAAGATTTGGCAAGCACTAAAATTGTATTGAATCAGTAACTCCACTCGTGTAGCATATATATAGTGCTCGCTGGCACGGATAGCTCAAGAGGCGGAAGCAGCATCAAGCAGGTTTGACAAGATGAATTGCTGTAAGAGCGCTGAGCGTGTGTGTGTGTGTGGGGGGAAAAAGCGTAACGCATTCAATGGTTGACCAGCAGTTTTTCTTTATTTTTCTTCACTTTTGTTTTTGTTTTATTTTTATTTCACTTTTTTGCCATTATTGTTAAACCAATATTCAGTTGGTTTTATGCTGTATGCAAGTCTCTGCAGTTTTGCTTCCGAAAATAAGCGAAAAAGTAAATGAAAATGTATTCAATTTGCTCGCTTGTCTAAAGGGGTTGGTTGGCAAAAAATACACGCAGTTTAATCAATGTTTGAGCTATGATGACCAGCAACGGGGATCGTCTTCAGCACTTGGTACGAGGGCACATATTTATATCGAAGTCTATTGGAAGGAATTCAGTAAAGCTGTGCTATAAAGTTTGGATCTCGTCGAATGTAGTCACTCAGTTTTGAGATAATTTTGGACGATCGAAAAAATGAAATCCTCGATATGCCAGCAAAACTAGACAGTACCTCAAAAAAAACATGACTTCCCCATCTGTCTCATTCTCTAAAGTTTTAACCCAAAGTAGAGCCTCATAACTGCACATTTTTCAATAAATATATTATTTTTCCTAAAAATCTCTGTTATCAAAAAATACTGACCCACCCAAAACGCCCTAGTATGCACCACCTGCTCTCACCACTGCGTGCTTGTTTTGCTTCACTGCATGTTGTTTGCTTGCTTGCTTCGTTGTTTGGTTATCTCAACCAGAAGCTGTTAATTGAACGCCTGTCAGTGGGGGCTGCCGCACAATTGGCGCCACCATGAACGTGTATTTGCTTCGAAATGTTTCTTCTTTATGTTATTTTTAATCGAGAATCTGAGTAAAGAGAATTTGCACGCTTCCAATTTAGACAAACATGCAGGAAATTTGTAACGTAGAAGTGTGAGTGGGGCTAGCATGGGAGAGAATGTGTTCAATTCTTTTGTTATTTAGTTTACAATGTGATGTTTATACAATGAAACAAATATAACAAATATAACAATACCAATTGAAAGTATGCTTTGATTCCAGCTATACGTTGAGTTTAGAAGAAAGATTTCGTAATTTTGACTTATTTCTTAAAGTGCTCCATCATATAAATATCTATTAGAATAGTGTTCTGAAGATATTTCGACACCGTTATCTGGTTTTCGTGTAGACAACAGTTTATTCTCATTCTCGGAAAATGTATTGGATTCAGGCGACTCCATCTTATTTTAACTCAGTTGGGATTTTCTGGTAAATTACCCGAGATAGTCGTTAATATAACATTGAGAACTTAACTTAAACCTAAACCTCGTCAAAAAAGTATAATATTATTATCATATTCACCCTGCAAAGCCTAACCGAAGATGTTTACAATTATTATTATTGTATTTACATAATCTTTTACCAAATGAATGCCAGGAGACGAGACTCAATTTACGAATCAAGAAGAACTTGGAAAAATGTTAATTGTTAAAAATGGAAAACCAAAAAAGTCCAATTTACACGCGCTAATAATAATATATAGTAAAACACTTTCCTAACCTCACTGACCACATTACGACTATCTAGCGTAACACCTTTGTTCGGAATGTAAAGCCCCTGAAAATGGAATATATTTTAAAGATATTGCTAAATCATGGCAATATATGTATATTATGGTCAATAAAATATCAAGCTGCCTATACTTAAAGAGTATTACCGAAATTTTGATTTATCTATTTATAGATCTCTCCAATTCTGGATAGACAAGAATAGAATACATCCTTTTTTAACGTATGTTAGCTTTCACAAGTTTTCTATTTCATGCGTTTTTTGCTTTATTGTTTTTTATTTTTGTATAAACTTTTGACAGCTGCAAAAAGTGTTATTGCCACTGGCAGTTTGAGTCGGCATTTGCTTACGGCGACTCGATTTGTGGCGCGTTATTGCAGCACTCACTTTCGAAGCGCTCGATTTGTTAACGCTTTCGCGCTTTTTTACACATGTGCTTGACAGTTACCCACGCTAACCAGACGTGAAACCAAAGTAACACACTAATTCGAACGGTGCGCTGAGGCGTATACGCAACCAAATTCGATTTTCATGTGTTGTGGGTTTTAAATAATTTTTTTTTGCTGTTTTGATACAAGGTGGTCTGTCAATTCAGATTTAAAGAAGTTCTATTGCCTAAACTTATTTCTAGCACTAAAATAGTAATTTTTTGTTGTAGTATACATATATTTAATTTCATCAAAAAGTACTCATATTCATCAATATTTTCGAATATTTGCTTGATGTAAACATTTACGAATATTTTTAAATTATATAAGAAAAGAAAAATAATGATTTGTAGCCAATTAAAAACCCTAAAAGTCTTAGGTTTGCTCTAAAACCTACATCCACTTTATTTTGCATTTCATGCTGTTCCTGTTGCCTGTTGTTCATATGCATAAGTACAGTTATTTTATACGCAAATGCGCACTTAACATAAGTACCTACATGTGCATACTTATATATTTGCATGCAAATAAATAACTGGCATTTGAGCAGCACAATTTATTTTCCATAAAACGGGTCTTATTTACTTTATGCACTGTCAGGATAACCCTGCCGTCAGTTGAATAAATTCGAAATGAATACATTTCTTAAATAATGAGCAGCAGCAGCAGCAGCAGCTAGCAATGCATGGCTCATATTTCTGTTTAGTGCTTGAGCCATATTCGAGTGTCTGTACGTACGCAAAACGGCAGCTGCGCAACCCAACGCACAGTCATCTATTTCTCAATCTCAGCGTTTCATATTTCAAATGTAAATCAGCTATGAAACAGTTGACAGTTTCCGCTTGCTAGTTTAAAGCACGAATATATACAAACATTTCAATTTTCCGTATATACAAGTGGCTCTACAAGGCTTTGTCAGCAAAGCGAAGTATTTATGAAGTAGAATTCTACATTTGCGTATATTCATAATTTAGTTGTAGACCGCAACTGCAGCAGCACATAAATTGAAGCCGAGCGTAAGTAGCAGCTGCATTTAGCTTGTCAAATATTTAAAGATATCTTTAATTTTATATTTTTATTATTTTTGTAGTGTGACCTATTGCGACTGTGTAGTAGATTTGGTGTATAAGTTAGATTTTGCCGAAATTTGAGGGAGCGGAATGTATTTTTAGTTCTAAAGAAAATTTGTATGAAAAGAGGAGACTAATAAATCTACATATATTTGCTAGGGCTCTGCCAAGTTGCTCTCTTTCCTTTCCTTTCCTTTCCTTTCCAGTCCACTCTATATACTTCACATTGCATGACAATAATACTTCAAAGATGTTGACCTCAAGTTGAATAAAAACTAATATCATATTCAAATATAAATGACAGTCGTTGATTCTCTAGACTCTCTTCATTAAACCTACAATAAATTATATCCACATTGTAGGTTTTATATTTAAGATTTTCGGAGTTGAGGAAAGCTTAGATGATGTAGGTCGAAAAGAAGTATACTTTTTGGCTAATTTTCAAATGAACTGCCAAATTTCTGAATCAAAAGAGCATCTCAAAGCGTTTTCAATATTAGTAAATATATTTTTTAAACCAAAACTGCATTAGTCAAATATCATTTCGTGTGATCTAGATGGGTCCATACATAGCAATTTTCAAATTAATTCGGCTTCTACGCCATCTGTCGAGCAACATTTTAAGATATTTATGAACTTTTGGAACATTTAGATCACAGCGCCTGGATGCATTCCGTTCAAGTGCAACCGTCGTGAAATCGCACTTTTGAAGATTTGTTAAACTAGGCTCTGCTGTCGACCTTTTGAGTTAAAAAATTGTAAAATACATTCAAAGAAGGGATCTATTTGATTTAAGGTTTCCATGCATTTCTCATTAGCTATAGATTTTGTTGAAAATTTATTATCACTATATATCCTCAGATATGTCCGGAGAAAATATTTATATGAAATGACATAACTGTTAGTTGTCTTTCACTAACCTCATCACTAAGGTGTCCTCGTACTCTTCCACAGTTCAAATTTCGTTTCCTTGGTATGACTTCAACACACAAATTCTGGCAATGTTTACCATAAATAGAATGAAATGAGAAGAAATCCTTTGACAAAACGCCATGACACAATCTTCACTCAACTCATAACAACGTTTTGCCAAACGAAATGTGGATATGAGTGTGATTCAACAGCGCTGACAGGCCGCCAGAGCAATCGTACGAGTAGAAATCGCAACACAGCAGAATGGCAATGAAGGAATGAAATGCTGGGTTATGGTTCAAGTGAAAGCAAAGGGCAGGACGAAAGAGCTGTGCGGCGTTGAAAAGCGCTTTGAACAGCATTTGCGGTCGATAGTGCGGTGTCAGTGTATTGGTGGCGGTTGCAAGCGGCTTATGGCAGCACGCGACACTCAGCACTCAGCACACATTGCGCGCAACTCAAGCTGTGACATTGAGGTCAACAAAATTAAAATCCATGCACGCAAGCGGTCATGAAGTTTCGTAAAGCACACATGTATGCGGGCATACATATGTATTGTATTCACATGTGTTGATATTTATTTGCAGGCAAGTTTACTTGCTCGTGTGTATGTATGTGTATTTGTGTATTCCAAAAGTGTTAAAATCGCGCATAAGCGAAAAAATCACAACAAAACCACTAAATACTGAACCGAAATGAACGCACGGATGTGGAGCATTTATATGAAGCGTTCAAAAGCTGGAAAAAAATCGTAAAAAAGTGAAAATATCAAAGGCGACTGACCAGCCAACACCAGTTGACGCCAACGAACCGGAAATGGAGCCTTTCGTCGGTTTCTGTGCCACTGCTTTTGGACGGATGTGTTCTGTGTCAGCAAAATGGCATATATAAAGACACGAATATTCATATATATACATATACATAAATATGTATACTATATATGCACATATGAAAGCGATTAAAGAGTTTAAAAGAATCATCATTCTACTAGCATCCCTCACACTGTTATGGTATTTTTTGCATCGACCTACTAGGATCAGCTATAAAATATAATACAAATAATAATTGGTCAGATTCCTAAAAATATATTTATTGGTACCCAATAAACTCACCGAAGATCTAACCCTCGTAAAATTCTTCAAATTACTTCTCTTTACTTAAGAGGTAAACTTCTGTACGTCAGACATAAAATTTGTTATATACATATATGAAGTCGGTTCATATCTCCTTAGTGAGCTTTAAAAGCCAAGAAGCAGAAGGCAACAAACAGCAAATCGTTTAACATCACACTTCCGCACTTTGCTTACGTATGTAGTAGGTATATACCAAATACTGCATCACTGCCTGCTTAAAATAGAAATGTGTCCTTCCGCTAACCCATATGAGCAAAAAGAAATATTATGGCAGTGGAAGGAACTAAAGTACATTCAAACGACTGCATGTAGCGATAAAGGAGAAGCTAAAAACGAGACTATAACAATTAAAAGCATTGGAACAATGCAAAAAGAAGTGACGCAGAAACGAAAGAGCTTTCTGCAGTTTTACATGCAGCATATTATATATTTTATATGGCAATTTGCCTTTGCATCTCTCAAATGTTCAAATGTGCAAAATTATATATGTACATATATGCAATCTTTCATTGTGCGAATTGTGCTGCCCTCTTTGCAGTGCCAACAAATGTTACGTATACGCAGCGTAGCGCCACTTGTGCTGATGAGACATTGAAGTGCTGCAAATACGAGCGCAGCTGCATTTTTTATTTCGTGCGAATAAGTAAATTTTTGCTTTTGCACTCAAATGAGAATTTCTGGTTTGTTTTTCTTATAATTAATATTTCAAGCTTTACATTCATCCATTAAGTTTGCTTAGTAAAAATGTTGAAAAGAGTAGAGCAAGCACGAAAAAAAGAAAGAATGTAATGAATGTGTCCAAAGTGTCTTAACAGAGATTCCGTTCAGAAACATTTTATATTAAATATGTTTCTAAATAACTGATAGATTTACAAGATATTTCCAGTGGGTACTGATATCGAGTCAATCTTTTTCGTTTAAGGATAATTTTATTAAACAGAAGGAAGACGATTTTTTGAGATTTATATGGAATATGCCTGAACTTAAAGTAGCTGAATAGTGTACATGAAAAAGTAATAGACACACGTACAATTTTTTTTTCGTTTTACTTTTAGAAACGCATGTACATATGAGGATGTATGTACGTATTCCTAGCTGGTTTTTGTGTGTTTTTATCCTAGAAATTTATATATTGCAATACGTTTTCTATGCTGTATATATAAATTTTTATGTTAAACTAATGTCTTTGCTATCTCCTTTCTTTGACATCTTCAAATGCCTTAAATAAGTGTGTATGTATATTTTGAAAATATATTTCAATATATTTGTATATCTTTATATATAAAAATCTTCTGTACGTGTGTTAGTCATTGAACTCCTCCTAAACGGCTGGACCGATTTTGATGAAATTTTTTGTGTGTATTCCAGGGGGTTTGAGGATGGTTTAGATTCACAATAAGATCATCTAGATATTATATTTTTTGTTATATTATTTATTTAAAAATTGTTTTTGATATTAGCACAACTTACATAGGATACGCCAATCGCTGTGTCAAATATTCAAGAGTGTGTCTTATGTGGAAGACCAGGAAAGAATTAGAAAATATGTAAATATGTCATATTTACATTTTTACATATATTTTTGTCATAATTCATCAAAAATTCATTTAAAGAATAATCAAAAATGAAAAATAATTTCTATAAAATTGAGTCATTATTTATCCGAAATAGGTACGTTAAAATCGTTTACCCTTCTAAATATTAACTTACAGAAGTTACAACATTAGCTGTAATTTATTTTTTATAGTATTGCATTTAAAAGAAAAAATACCACGTCTTCGCAGAGGAGCAAAAAATATTGGGCGATTGTATATTTTACATTGAGATGTGGGACAGGACAACGTCTGTCGGGTCCGCTAGTATATAAGTATATTATAAATGCTGTTAAATACAGAAAACATTAAAAACAGCTTAACTGATTTTGATAAAATCTCAAAGCATACTCAAAATCTTAGTTATTTCGGTGTCCGATTTGTAATCAAATTCGTTAAGTAAATTATTATTAGTGACATCATAGCCTTACTGACAAATATGTGGTTTTGATTATGTCAAATTGAATGACAATTGTATTGACAATTTTATTCTTGTAAGTATGATAAAGCTATTCATTCGACCTGTATATGTTGAGTTCATTTGAATAGGTTTAAAACTGTTTGTTATAAATTTCTAGAATAATGAAATGAAAATATTTTTCATTAGTTTGACAACAACTGTCATTAATTTGACAAAATAGAAACTATACATAAAGAAGCAAATTAATATATGTAAATATGTCACATTTAGAGCAATTTATGATAAACTATGGTTTTTTGAAAAGTTATAAATTCACAATAATATGACATGAATGGAGTCAACAGTGCAAACTCTGATATTCAAGAATTAAATAAAGTATATGTGTTGTATACTATAGCGATATGCAATTGTTTATTCTACTTTATTTTTGTTGAAGTACGGATCTTGTTATATACAGTTGAACTTCTATAACCCAAATTTCTATAACTATAACTTGAACTTTTTAACTATATATAGCAAAAGGCTGGATTTGGTCTACATTCTGCTTGGAACGACGAACATACCTTTAATTTTTTTGCAGAACATTGACGATGATCAAACATTTATGGAAACTGATTTCAACTTATGGATGAGAAATAGTAATACAAATATCCCTTCAAATATTACTATCCGGTTATAACAAAACATCTGCAATAAGTTTAATGGCCTGCTATTTCGTTATCTATATATATATTAATTCATGTCACGTTGTTTGTCCGGGATTGGCGCATAAACTACAAAACCGATTTTAATGAAATTTTGCACACGCCTGCAGTTTGGTCCAACTTGAGAGATAGGATAGTTTATATTTCAAATTTTATTCGCAATGTCCGTCTGTCCATTTCACCATTCGGTCAAGCGAAAATTTGAATTGAAATCTAGATATCTTAATAAAACTTCGTACACGTTACAATTAGCAATATGAGATTGTATTGTAGATGTACAAAACCGGACAAATGCAAAAAATTAAAAAAAAAGCTAAGAAAAAATAAAAAAAATATAAAAATTAGAATTTACATATTTTTAGGAAATGAATTGGACAAGCGACAATTTGATCTGGATACCCTAATATAACTTAGCTCACACTTAAAACTTGATACTATGAGAAGGTTGGTAGTTTTGATGGCCAAATCTGACTTCTGCAACAACTACAAAATAGTAGTTAAACAAAAAGAGTTATAACAAAGCAACAATTTAAGCTATAAAATTCGGAACACATGATCTAGGTACGGAAGGGCATGTGTGGCTAATTGTTTGATAAATTGACGGAAAAAAAACCAAAGAGAGAGTTTTGGTATATTTATCGCAGACTACTAAAGCTGACGGAAAACTTGGAAAGCAGTGAAAGTAGTAGATTCATCTCGAGATAGTAGAGAAAGGCTTCACTAAAAATTAGACAATGGATGTAACACTACATACTACTCTTTTGCCGCTTTGATCCAAATTGGATGCATGTTATTTTGACATATTTATGTACTTTAGATAATAAGAATAACGCACGTTCAAAACATTTTATGGCGAAATGTTGAAATACTTCAATCGGATACAGCTTCAACTTGATTCCTCAGCAGATATATTATTTTTGGAAGCGGTGGAATAGAACTGCAACCGAATAAAAAGTGTATTAATCTGAAAATAGTTAACCCGAAGAGAATTTAACATACATATACCTTATCCACAGCGATGCTTGGCCCGGCCACTAATTTATGTATATATTTTATTTGTTATTTGACAACATTTTCTTTCTTACACAATGTTGCGTATATGCATTGGCATCCCCTTGAAAAAACATTTATACTGCGCACATATGTACATTGTAAACAGCATTTCTTTTTACTATTTTATGAGCTAATCCTTCCCATTCTATTTAATATGTTCCACCATACATCTAGTTAATGGAGGCTAACACGCGAATGCAATGAACTTAATCACTGCAGTAAATTTATGATGTCGACTAAAAACGACAATGAACAAAATGAGTCACTCAAGTTAATGTTCAATTGACAAAAAATCATTGTGCAAAAAAATAAGAAACACAATTTGCCAAAATAAAAACAATATATTTCTACAATGGACTTAAAGGAAAACAATGAGCTGAATTAATTATACAATTACGCTGCGGAAAGCAGACCAACAGCTGCAGGTAATTGCGGCGCCTCAAAAAAAGACGTGCCATAAGTCTCTTATGTGTCGTGAATGATACAAGCAATAGATCTTCGGATGCTCAGTTGCTTTTGCACCTGCTGTGCTGCGTGTGCGAAATTGCGGCAATTTTTCACAGCTGTCAGTTAAAGAAGCAGTTGGGGCCCATAACCCTTTTAAGCCCCGCGCGCACCTCTGCTAATCAATGTCTTAACGCAGCAGCAACTGTGAAGTTTTTAATAAATATTTGCTTTCACTCATGTATATCTTCACGCTTTAATTATTTATTCGTTTCCTACGAAGTATGACGAAATGTGACGTGGCAAAGCTGGCGGTGTCGATGGCAGCCCTGAACATGTGAAAAGGCCAAAGAAAATCGTTAAAGCACAAAATGGTTATTGTTGTTTTTGTATATTTGTGTAAGTGGCAGTTGCTGGCAGAATTGTGGCCTTTCGTGTTGCTAAATATACATGCATACTTAATTACATACACACATACTCAGGCATACCCTTACGGTTATATACTTGAATATTTTTGTAATTCACTGAATTTGTATTTGTGTGTCTGTGTGTGTTTGAAGCGAAATGTTGGCATGCATGTTTATTGATTTTTTTCCGTAAATTTTGCGCTCCTTACTGCTTTGTGTTGCTTTTTTTGCGCTCATTGTTGTTGACCATCACCTCACTTGACGCTGTATGCTTTATTTGGTTGTAATAAAATGCTCTGTTTGCAAAGGCTGAAGTGGCACAGCGGTTTCATTCCGTACAAATAAAATATTTTTACTGCGATATCGGCAATAAATATTTTTTACAACCATTTAACGAGCTACATTAAATGGCTATAAAAGATTTTGATATTGTTTACAACTGATATCTATTTGTACTCAAACTTTGACATCACTGTAATTTAATTTTACATATGAAAGGTGGACTGATAAATTCTATAAGATATACTACAATGTCAAATTTATTGTCAAATTCTTAATGGTTAAATAGTCAAATAGAAATAAGTGAAGTCATTTTTTTAATCACAATATTCTTGTCAATTTAAACTATAGAACAGCAGTAAACCCTTTTTAAATTTTGTGTCAAATTCAGTGATAGACGAATAATTCAATGTCAAAAATTTTGAAATGTTTTATATTCTATTCTTTTATTGTGCTACTAACTGTTTTGTCAATTGTCAAATTTACTGACAAGTTTTTATTGGTTAAATAGTTTCAGAAAGAAGTTAAAGTTGTCACTGTTTCAATAACAAATTTGATGGCAAACATTTAAGCTATAAATTAGCAGTCAATTTTTCAAATTATATGTCAGATTCAATGGCATTACCTTGACAATGTATAATTTTGAAAAGAAGTTTTCCATCGAGAAAATTTACACCTAATTAACTTTAATTGCTTTATTATGTGACACCAACTCTAGCTAGAAATTAAATTTGTCTCTTTTACTGGGTTGAAATTTCTTTGTCAAACATTTTGACATACTTTATATACCATCCTTAGGCATGAGTCATTATTCTCATTTGCTATGATTTATTCCTCCAACAGATATGTTATATATACATGTCCTATGTCTGAATTCGGTTTCTCGTGAGTACTTTTTATGTTTATCAAATTTTATGGCACGTGATCAAAATTGTGTTAGCCTTAAACGGTTTGAAGCTATGATATGCTATGAATTGTTGCGTGACATGGTCAAGTATAAAAACCAATCTACAACAAAAAAAAGCCTATCGCGCATTTCGTTCACTCGCTGACCAGGTGCGTCCACCTACTCCACAGCTGGTTGTACTGACATTTAAAGCCAAAATTTAATTAAGAACACTATGACCCACTGTGTCGCACTCAGCACGGTACAATAGCCAAAGTAATGAGCGACACGAAAGCAATGTCGTATGTCAAAAGAACAACACACAGCGGAACAAAAACTGCACCAGCCGCATTTTAGGCGCTTTAATTGTTAGCAGGTGTGGCCAGCAAGCAAACTATTGTTTCGATGATGCTCCTATTATTATCATATTCTTTGCTCTACGGTGGCTCGAGTTTTTACCCAAACCACACAAATTGCTTGAAATGTCGCGAGATTGCGGACATAAAAGTTTGCCATTTGTCATTTGCATTGTTCGCCTTCATTGCTCTACTTACAGCGCGCCGCACCAGCTGCAGCAGCGCTACACAACTACGAGCACGCCTATCATATGGCACTTTATATAGGAAAAGCGAACTTTTGCACGCATTTGAAATGCACACACACATACTTCAATATATAAATATATAAAATACACACAAGTGTTGAAGCATTTAAGTAGCCTGCATATGGCGCATTGCGGCCACATCCGTTGTCATTACCGCTAAGGTTGCCATTACCGTTACAACAACTACTACAAACAGCACACACTCATGTGCGCATATTTGCTCGTGTGTTCTATATTTATATTACTTGCATGTGTATGCACACACGGTTGCGTCTCTTGGCACGTGACTGCGGTTAGCTGCCAACAGCCTGCCTCGGTTCACAGCGCTGTTTCTCAAGCCTACCAACAGCTACTTTCCCAGGCGTCTTACTGTAGGTTAGTATTCATAGGAAGCACCGCCTTTTGTTTATTCTATCTATTTTCCTTTTATCACATATTATTTTACTTTGCCTTTTTGCTTTTTTATGAGTGTAGCGCTTCTTTACTTTGTGAGAGGATATGTGATTTACTTTTGCACTTTCATGTTCAGTAGTTTACTTTGATCGAATGGCTAGTAAATAATGAACAACTTTATATATCTTGTCTTGACCTGCTGACCTCTTCATTCATTATGTAATTGAGTTCAGCCACTTAATTCTCAAGTAATTCCCCAAGGGTTTGACGTGTGGGGATTGAAAAGCTATTAGTTGTAGAGATTTTATATAAACGTTTGGGGAGTGGTCATATTAGATCCAATAGAAAATATAAAACTGATTAGCTTGCAAGGAAACGCAGTTTTTTCATCCTTCTCGGAATTGGAAAGAGCGCCATCAGTGGTCTACTCTTGGGTTGCAACGAATGCTGGTCATTGCTACTACTTAAGTGCTCAGTAAGGTATGTTAATCCTCACTTAAGGGGGTTAGGTAAGGCTGTTCCCTAGAAGCAAAACACTTAAACTATGAGAGGCAGTATTTTGTGAAGCCAGGATCGCTTCCTTGATTAGATATTAAGACTCGACAAATCGCTCTGAACTTACTACAAATTTGCAAAGATTTTACACTTCTATATACGCTAGTTCGTTCAATATCTCTATATCTTTGCCGAAATTGCGTGGAAGATGACACGATGGTTTGACGCATCTTCACTTTAATTCCAATATTTATCGAAAGAAGCTATATGATATCAAATTTATTGCCCCTATCAGAGAAATTGCCGTTATAAAAAGATTTTGTTCCGTTTTCAGACATTTGGACAACATAAAGCCATACCTCCGAATATATTGTATTGAATTGAACAGATATATAGAGGACGGAAGATAATATAGGTTACAGAAAGAGTTACAAATCAAGCTCCTTTTCTAGCCCGAACTCCTTCTTAGTATACGGAACCAGATGGAGATTTGTTTTCGTCCATTCGGTTACTCTAAAATATAATTCAAAAGCATTTTGTGATGTCGTAGGGCAGAGTGTCAAGTATAGTAAGTAAAATTTCAAAGTGGTCTAGTCTCATCCCTAACTAAATTATCGTCTTGACGTAGAACAACTTCAACTTCGTCAGTATTATTATTCAGCTTGATTCAAACTTTACTTTATTTGTAGACACCTTACCCCTTCTATAGGCCAATACAACATATTCAATTTGTTCATTCAATTAACCTATTCTCGCCCTGTAAAAGCGGCGAAAATCAATATTTTTTAAATCAAAAACATCAAATTCTCTCATCTCACTTGAGTATAACGAAGTAATAAGTGATATTTCAGTATATAAGCTTCGTGATTAAAAAAAAATATTGACACTGATGCCGAACAAAAGTCTCGATAACAACGAGTACATAAAAACTTTAAGGCAAACATGAAAAGTAAACACATATGTATAAGTGCAAATATCCAACGAAACATAATGTCGATACACATAAACACCAGACTAACTGTATATTACTTAGCTGCTTATTTATTTTCTCAAGATTGACAATATATTTTGCCCCATCTGCATATCTAAGCGATAGATCAATGTCGCCTGTGTTTAGTGCAAGGCATTTATCACATGGCTTAAAGGGCAACGAGAGCAGTGAACAACAACATATAATATAACATACGTTTGTACAAGCAAATAATTGTGTATACATTATGCCATTGAATGCAGATCTTGTGAAAGCAATTCGAGCTGATAAATCGCTTAGTGCAAGGGCGTTGAAAATAAATCTTGAAAGACAACTTAGGAAAATATTTTACTAAAATAAATAAACTATTGAATATAATGAAATCCTGAGATGAAATGCTGCTTTAAATACACGTGTGTATATTCATGTAGAATAACTTTGAATGGTTTATAGATTGAGGATATATATTTTTTCATATAATTGCAGGGCGAAGAGAGTTCTACAGTTTATATGTTTACCTGACAGTGAAAATGTTTTGTTTTTCATTTGAATTAAACTATTAATATTAAGTAAGAATTAACAACAAAAGCATTAATAACATTAGTGTCATTCTGAAAGGGTTTACTTCAAAACAATTTGTTAATTAGTGTTAACTTACGCGAGAATCTGATGTTCTTTGTTAATTTTTTATTCCAGTTTTCCATGTCCAATGAACTGTTAATTTAATAATTAAGTTAACTCCAACAATTTAGTATATACTCCATTCAATTATGAATATAATGGAGCAATTAACTAATTACATAATTAGTATATATTGAAGAATATATTAATTTGTAAAAGCTTTCGAGTTTATTCGATGAGATTGTTCAGTAAGAAAACGTAATATTGTCAAAATATATGTCAAGCCGTGCAGTTACAGTAAGTTTTTAATTTTGAAATTTAATTTGTAAAATATTTGGTTTCCTAAATGACTTAAGTTACATGAAACAAAACCCCGCTGAAAGTAATTGAATACAATTTTCAGATAGCTATCAAATACAAATCTTTTAAGTTAGATGGACTACGTTTCAGTCAATTTAGAAAAGCTTAATTATATTCAATTATATCTTAACTCCGTTACCTAATTTAATAATTATTGAAGCGTTACGTTTTACGTTTTAATTGCCTCATAAAATCTAATATATGTATCTTATTAAATTCATATCTTAATTGCGTCAGTTGACCTAGATTCGGTCGATTTACATCTTAACTGCCTCAGAAAAAATACTAAATGTTGAATAAACACTTAGTACATTTTAGTCAATTTACATCTAAATTACCTCAGAAAAAATTACGGAATAAACATTTAGTACATTTCAGCATACATTGCTACGGCTATTTTGCTAATTGTTGGATCTAAATTGAGTATAATTTATCCAAATTATCAAATTTCACTTTAGAATCTAAATTCTAATCACTAATTGATTGTAAATTAAGTCACATAAATAGAATGTGTGAGTCGAAAATAGTATTTTTTCTCAGTTATTTGATTTCAAATGATTAATGCAGCTCATTGTCCATATTTGTTTTGACACCAATAGTTTATACCAGTGTTGTTTGAGACAATCTCCTAATTTGGTCAAAATTATTACTGATTGACTGAAGTAAGTGGCAATCTGAAGCGTCGATAAGGTAGATTAAATAAATATTCAAAGGTAAAATAAATAATAAGCTCTTACATATCTCGAGCGCTACCATTTTTCTGTTCGCGGAAGTATTTCTCACTTACTTGATTTGCAGCGACACCTTTGGGTGCAATTATTCATTGAAAATTTATTAAAATTAGAAAATTCATGTGGCAAACATAAATAAGACAGAATTCTTCTATCAAGAGGATCCTTCCTTATTCTTATATTTAGATTTTAATATAAACGACGACAGCAACGCCTAAAGTAAGTTCAATATTTTGATTTTATAGCCTATGAATTTACAAAAAAAGGAGCATCTTCGGTTATGCAATTACAAGCAACAACAAACACAACTAAATACAATATTTTATGCACAAATAATAAAAAAACAGCGACAACAAAAGCAATAAACGCCATTGATTATGCATGACAATGTAACCTTTTTGCATAATACAACGGGCGCTTACAATGCAAATTTGTACATAAAAGCGATGTTAATATGCTCTTGCTGTTGTTGCTGTTGTTGTCGATCTCAACAATGTGTGGTGTATCACATTGACTGGTTACGCCACGCTGCCTGCGACATACAGTTGAACAGAAGCCGCACTGGCGTTTGTGTTAGGCACATAAATTTGCCAAAACGACGATGAAGAGAGGAGAGGAGTTTAAAATATGGCAGTTGTTGTTCTTTTTTCTTTGCTTTGTTGCTTTTTGTGATTTAAAACACGGCAATGCGGCGACCAACAAAGCGTGTGACACACAAAGGACACGCAAAGGCAACAAAACACACACACACACACACGCATGAATAACTCAAATGTGTGAGTGTGTTGTTGTTATCATATATGGTATATTTGGCTATGACACAACCAAGGTTTGTATTGCTGTTGTAGGCCACTACAAAAGTTTCAGCGAGTTTTTAGCGTCGTCTGTGACCTCTCAATGGCCTGTGCACACAAACCAAAATTTTCGAAAAAAATTTACTTAAACAAAAATGAAATGCTGTAAGGACACAGTGGCGTGTATAAAAGTTGACACACTTGAGCATGTGCTTAAAAACGCGCTGAGTAAAACAACAAATACTTGCAACCAGCAAACACATTTTACCCACCTCTGCCAGACGCCTAAAATCATGCAACGCCTTGTGTTTGCCGTGACGATTTGAATTGATTTTCGATTTTTTCATATTTTTTCGTTAATTTGCTTGCTTTGTTTCACTTGCTCACTCGTGCTGCTGTGTGCGCAAAACAAAAAATAATTGGCAAACACATGCACGTTGTACAAAAACAATTACAATAACTGACTATAATGCGGCGGCACTTGGTAGTCAAGTGAGTCACACATAACGTGCGTGTTTCGCATTTGAGTCGAACTGAGTCGAGTATAAAAAATATAAAAAAATCATAAACTGAAATGTTGAACAAATAAATGCATATAATATACGTTTATATAGGCGACCAACAACTTTTTGTTCAGACAGGATTTTCTTTCAGTAAAGCAAACACTCATACTTGCGCCGCAAACATGCTGGCAAATGGCAGAGTAAGCACACAGTGCCACTCTAGACACTTCAAATATCAAGTATTTGCATTTGTTTGTCGAGATTTTTTTTACTTGCTGCTATTTTAACGATTTTCTCAGGCGTTGAACGGCGCTTGTTTGACAGTGTCTGTCATTTTTTGTTGCTTGAATTATGTCAAAAAATTTATTTTTATTTTTTTTATTTACTAAATTTATTTATGTTTAAATTTTAAGCGAGTTTTGTAGAAAAGCGTGGCATTAGAGGTTATTGCTTATATTAATTTTAATTATTTTTTAATAAATATTTATATTATTTTCTAATTATATTATGTATCATATATGCACTGCAGCAATTGTGTTGTAATTCCCGTCACAAATTCTATAGTCACAATTCACACTTTGTTTCGCTAATTTTACGCTCGATCACAGAGTGCGCTTAATTTGTAGTTAATATTAGTTAATATATTTTTTTAATTCATAAAAACACAAGAGAAAACACTGTTTTTGTTACTGCTGCACGACGCCGCCACAACGTCTGACACACAAAACACGTAACACCGCAATGAGCCAGCGACACGGCAGGCACCATTGGCTCGGGCCAGTCCGCCAAACAGTCTCTGCAGAGACAGAGCAGCCGCGGAAGGGCAACACAAACAGAAACAGCGAGAAAGCTATGAGCAAAAGCGAAAATGGAAAATAGCAAACGAAAGCGACAAGCAACAAAACACAACACAGAGCAAACCGCATGCTGACACGCGCCAACACACACACGCACGCACATGCAAGTGGGTACTATGTGAGAAAGTTGGCATAGCGGCAGTCGGTCACACGGCCACCAATACACGCGCCGCAGCAGTCAGGCGGTAGCTCGAAAGGCGGCCAAGTTGGCTGCTTAGTCGGTTAGTAGTGTTGGGTGCCACGGCGTGCACGTGTTTTTGCAACAAATTGTTGTTTTTGGCGTAGAAATTGCGCGCGCGCACACCAAAACAACAGAGAGCAAGCGAAGTAACAAAGAGAGAGCGAGCAAAACGCAAGTGGAAACAAAAAACACGGACGAAATTAAAGGTGAAAGCGGAAAGAGAGACAGCGTTCAGCGAGAGAAAGTAGAGAGCGACAGCTGCAAGTAAAGTTTTGACACTAGTGACATTGTGGAGAGTCTTGAAAGGGCGAGCAAAAGCATTTCAAATTCACCACAACAAAGCAGCAAACAAACATTTGTAGAGTCTCCTCACCAATTCACCAACTGTGGAGAGTTTAGCTAGTATGTTATGCGGCATATTGTTGGCTGTTAAAATGCCTTTTCGTAACTTTTATTATTATTAGTGCTAAGGAAGTGGTAGTAACAGTGGCAGTTGAGGGGGCGGAAGTGACAACCAGCCCTGCTGCATTACAGATTTGTGCACATACAAATGTCGTTTTGTTTTTGGCGCATTCCGCCACGTGGGAATCGGCTAACATGTCGTCTGTATGCCGGAATAACAAAATAACAACTAAAGCATTTCATATATAGACATGTGCTTTTATGTGTGTCCAATTGTGATTTACAAGCATTTATGAACACATGTTGGCGTTGTAGCAGCGCTGCGGGTTGGTGTGGCGGCAAATGCAGACAACTACCATAATGAATGGGCGAGTAAGAACAAAAAGGGTTTAATGCCGTGAGCTGTAAGTTAAACCTTGATTATGAGTTTGCTTATTACACTTCACATTAGGGCACTTTACAAAATGCTGTAAATATTTATACAAATATGTGAGCATATGTAGGAATAATGAATATGTCTTTTTTGTATCACAAATGTTTGCTCAATTCGCTGATTAGTTGGGCAATCCCAATGGGCATTCACATTGAAGTTGTCCAAATTCGTATGTTGCTCATACGCACTGGGTGTTTATATTGTTTGAAATGTGTGTGAAGCCGCAAATAAGTGTGGGAGAAATTCTAATTAGTTAAGAACTATTTTTTTCGGAAAAAGTATATAAGAAAAGAATTCATGAAAATATAATTGTTGTAAAATATGAATGTTATTCAGTTTTGAAAATTGCTAATTTGTAAGTATGAGGTCGTCGTAAATTTAAATATATTTTATTCGCTTGAAAATACTAATATTATAATTTTATTTCTTCAAAAATTTTACACTAAACAGTATTTAATAGCTATCTATGTCTTTGCATGATGTGACTTATATAAAGTTAATGTAAAATTGTATAAATAATGCAATAGTTTAGAGCCTCAAGGAAAAAATATTCAATTAAAGCTATTGCTCCTTAATACAGTGTATCAAAATATCGACCCTTCCAAAATTAGAATTTACAATTCTAAGTCTAAGGTCAATTCAGTATATCTACAGAGTGCGGACATTGAATATAATTTATATCAACTAATTTTGAGTGGTTAAATACATAACTATAGAATATGTAAGTGTAAAGAATTTTTAAATTTTTTTTTAATATACATATTATTTCACTGAAAAGAAATATTGAAGAGTCAACTACCATAAATTCTCTACAATTACTTTATATCTATAAGTAAGGCCTTCCAGCGTAGGTACGCTTCCTTGTAATATGTGTCCCATACCCAGAGAAAAAATATCCATTTTGTCGTATAGTGTTTTTTATGGCCCTGATTAGATAGGTATAGACGAAAATGAACATGTGAATGGGGCCTTTCCAGACACAGTTTATAGCAGTGCTACACTGCAAAATTAATTTCAGGTAGAGTAGGAGGTAAAAGGAAAGTCAGTAATGTGGGTATTTAATTCTAAGGTCTGGCCTCCAGAAACTAGATATAGCAAATATTGTTGTGAGGCTAACTTCGAAAATCGGAGAACACACAGTTTTTACTTATGACTCAATCTCCCGGGAAAAGTAATTTTGGTCCAATACTCAGCCGAATATTCTACAGTGTAAGCATCCATATTAGTTAGAAGATGAATTTTGACAATGTGCTTGTGAAGTTAAAATTTTCTGTTGTCAAATTTATATATAAAGTAGTAGTGGACTCATTGAGTAAAGGCATAGGATTTATTTGCTGTTAATCATAATTTATTTTGAAGACAAATACGATTTTTGATTTTTAATTGTAAATAAAAATGGCAAACAAAAATTTACATTCGATAATATTTCTCGATACTCATACGCCGTGGAGACCAAATTATATATTATTCAAAAACAGCATTAAGTAGCTTTTCTTAAATAAATCCAAGCCACATTTAAATGAAAATTCAAATCTTCATCGTTACAACTGTTTTCTGATATGCACCTTTTCTGTACTAACACACTACACAGTATTCGTAAGCTGCGCGCAGCTTTTAGTGCATCTCAAAACTATTTGATAGCAGAGAACTGCATTTTAATTGCCGCACATAAGAAAGCTTTATGTAATGCGACAGCAGAGCTTTTGGGATGCTGCAGCTATATTTAAGAACGCATTGTGTTGCAGCTGCAGCTGCTGCTACCAAAGTATCAAAAAAGACAAAAGCTGCGGTACAGAGAGATGCATCTGCCGAAATACAAATAAAAATTTTAGTACTCTGTCCAGTGCTTTAGCAGAAACTAGCAAAATCCGGCGAAATGTAAGAGGAAAAGAACTATTTATAGAAAAGAGTGTAAATGAATTTTTATAAGCACCTATTATTGTTTTATATATCTACTGACTATAATAATTTACACTTGCTCATTTTTGAATTAATATAATTAACTATTGCATAGTCTAAAGCTATCCAAAGTATATAACAGATAATTGTATTTATTGGTGGCATACAAAGGAAATTTCATTATGTATATTGAAAAGAAATCAACAAGTTGCTTATACGCCCCACCACTTATCAGGAATTTTCACTACGATTAGTTCTCATACGCCCTGACAAACAGTTCCGAAATGCTATATACATATACATCGTCTACCAATAGGGATGACGTAATAAAGCCTTCGTAAAAAGAAAAATATCGCTAGTCAAATCCTTTGGTTCAGGAAAAAGAATTGCATCCTCAAGATTTAACAGTTTGTTACCGATTGTGGTATGGCGGCATCATTATTTCTTTAGAAACTAGCATTATAACATGATGTTGACCGGCTTTTTTTTTTGAGTTTGATGAAATCTTTCATCTACTTCCAACAAGACTGCGCCGCTTCATGTTCCATGTCTAAACTTGGACCTATTGCGTGAAATGTTTGGCGACTCGTCAATTTTGGAAAATGCTCACCTTTAATTTCTCTGGTTGGTAGACTCTTTATGTATAAATACCAACATTTATGAATACTGGAGCTTGCAGAAAAAACATAATGTATTCCTCGATAAAAATGAACTAAGCAAATTTGACACAAATCCCTTGATTTCAGATCACTAATTTAAAAGAACTAATAATAATATTATTGATGGAATTTGTGTAATATTTCCCTTCAATCTTCCCACCTTTTACGCGATAGTTACAGTTAAGGACAATAAAATAGAATCAGCCATAGTATTAATTTTCTGTTTCGAAAAAAAAAATGAATTTGATTTAAATTCAACTAAAATTTATTTCTGTTATTTACTTCATGTCAAGTGCTATTCGTTACAGTAAAAATATTGGGAAAAAGCAATTCATAAATAATGGAAAACAAAGGTAAAATAAAAAAAATAAAAAATTGGGAAGACAAAAAAATAGAATCATAATATTTTATATTAAAAATAATAAATGTTTTAAGAGAACTAATACGTTAAATTATTAGTACTTTGTAGCGTAGCCGCTACTGACTTATCGCATGCATATTTTCTAGGGATATACTAAATTATTAAGAGCTCTGTGAACAGAATACCAGACCTCTTGAACCTCCTCGAAGAGTTCCTCCTCATTTTTTGGTTTAACTGGTCTTATTTCTTTAAGGCTCTTTTCCTTAATGAATATCGATAAGTTTTCAAATGTATTCGTATCTTGTAGTTGTGCTGGCCAAGCCATAACATCAACACCACGGTCTCAAACCACTTTTTTCCACGCCCTAGACATGCTTGGAGTCATTGTCTCGTTGGAAATACCAAATGAAATGCATATCTATTCAGCATATGGGAGAATGAGTTCCTCTAAAAATTAAACATATATTTGGCGGCTCATGTTTACTTGTATCCAAAAATAGGTCAGACAACACATCACGAGAAACAGCTCCAAACCATTGTATTACCGACACCATGTTTGAAGTGCTAAGTCGTGTAGTCGTTTTAACGTCAGACCTATGTCCTGCCAGCATTTCCCCTAATATTAATTTTTAATTCATCAGACCATACGTTGTTGAACCATTTTTTTCATTTTCATCCTTACCCCAATTAAATTGTGTTTTGCAAAATTAAATAAGAATGCATCTATGCCCTTCGTTCGGCAATGGACATTGTCGGGACAATCTGCCAAAGATATTCTTCTCTACAAACCGTATTCTTACCGTTCTTGAAAAAAAATTTTGCAAATATCTCTTGTTAAATGCCAGCAGCGGACTTAAACGGATCGCACAGCGACCGATCGACTGATTGATCGACTTTCGCCGTAATTTTTCGTGGCCGGCCTCTTTTTTCACATATGTTCGGAGATGTTAAGGATTTAAACTCAAATATTTGCATTTTCTTTTCAATATGTTTGCAATTTGCCATTGCGTGTGATCATTTCTTAACAATTTTTTTACGCAGAACTTTTCTTTCTCTGAACAATGTTTTACTCGACCAATTTTTCTACATAAATACATAATTAATACAAATATGGATTCAAATATCTAATTAAGCTAATATAACTACTTATTTGGAACGAGCCACTCTATTTATACTTTCCAAATTACAGTTAACTGTAAAACTCGGCATTCTTAACCTTTTCTAATTTTTAAAAGTACACATGACTACAGTTGTAATTATGTAAAAGGAATTGAGAACGAAGAAATTGATAACAGTAGTAAAGAGATATGTTATACTTCAATATGTTTGGAAGCGCTGAGTGGAGTCATTTAAAATCTGTATATTTTATTGTTTGATGATATTAGATATGTTTACTGCAGTCCTAATTATAATTATTAAAAAAATCGATTTCCTTAACTGCTTTCCTTTCGTAGTTTCACATTTGTTTAAATTGCAGCAGAAAATACTGATTTTTATCGCTTTCGGATGAAAGTTTGTCTTTCACAAACTACTTTTATCACGTTTAATTAAATTAAAATAATAAAAATAAAATTATATAGAAGCTATAATAAATGGGTGCAAGCACGCAAACAGCCACTTATACGCAAAATATTATTAAAACTGCGTTGACCACAACTACAGTATTAATATGCGCCTGGCTGTATGCTAACAATTGCTAACATGGACAAACACATTTGCATTTTACTTTCATGTACGTCTGTGCAAAAGTGCGATTATAACTGTGTTGTCAGCTGTGGAACATCGCATGTGTTGTCACCCACTTTTTATTGTCGTTTGTGATTTTGCTTGATAGTTTTTGAATTTTTCTTTTTTACATTGCATTTGGCTTTGCAGCCATTCTGCGCCTTCATGTGTGCTTTGCTTTTGCTTTTCGAGTATGCCCAACGGCAGTTGTGAGACATAGTTTCCTCATTTCTCATTGCGTAAAAATGCAATGCAATAAACAAAAGTTGACGCGAACAACAATAACAATAACAGCAGTGAAAAGTTGCAGCGCGGCATTGTTGTAGTTTCTATCTGTGCTTGCAGACTTGTTAGTACGCTGTTCATCGTTGCTTAGGCGACCGCGTTAGATGAAGCAAGCGAAAAAAAATTACAAGGCATTATACCCACCAGCTGCAACATTTTTCGCTTCTCCACGTCTTTTAATGCTAAAATTATGTTTTAGTTCGTTAACAAGCACGCCTTGTTCACTTCACACGCGCATACAGACGCAAGAACACAATGTAACGGTATTGCATGTTGACGTACAGAACACAAAAAAATACCCGGGAAATGCGAGCTACTACGTTCGACAAACTGTGGCTTGATAAACCCGTTCACAGTCGCGGTTGCAGCCGCAGTCGCAAATGCAAAATAGTTTGTAGGCAGCAAAAGTGTGAGCGACAGGCGAAGGTTGTGTTGTTGGTTGAAGCAACAAAGGCATTATAAAGCCCAGGGCCTACAACGGAACACAACTGTGAAATTCGGGAATGCAAGCATTGCTGCAGCCAAACTGTGAACAGCTGAGCTTACATCAGGCATTGCGAAGCGTGGGGCCAAGGATGGATGGCGGCGTGCGAAACTGGCGCTCATTTGGCATTCATTCAAAAGGCGGCCTAGCTTTTCTGCCATTGCCGCCCCCATTTTCAACAGCTGTTGCCAGAATTTTTGTGTTAATTAGAAAAGTGGTGGCGCTCCCGGCACAGTTGCAAGATGATTTATCTCAGCGAATTTGCGCTATTTATTTGTTTATAAGCGAATATTTCGCACAATCTGTGATGCACGTGACATATAGTTGATGAGCTGACAGTTGTTTTTTTCTTTTTAGGATTCTATAGCTTTAATTTAGAGTACACTGCTTAAAGGGGATATAATTTTTGGATTTTGGTTGCACATATATATGTATATAATATGGAGATAAGGTGTGGCAAATGCTCAAAAAGATAAGTTGTAGTATCACACTTTTTGAGATTTAGATTAATAACAGCGCTTTTCAACTAGTACTTCCTTTGAAAGTATTGTACCAGGCCGGTGAATTTCTTTTAATTTCACATGAAAGCATGCCTGAAGCGTATGCTATCGATATTTAAGTTCTATATGTTTGCTGAGACTATAGCTCAAAAAGTATTTGTGACAAAAAATTTTTTAAGTTCTTAGATAGATAATTAATTTGGGGTAGAGTGGTTACTGAGGACGGGGTCATGTGTAGAAGTTCACCTAGGCGATAAAAGTTCCTGACTGTCATTCACTTAGAATGGCCAGGAACGATTCTTTTGCAAGTGGCTCAAACAGCTCACGACTTTCGGTCTTAGGACGAAGTATCCTCTGGGTAGCCAACATACATCCGTTTGGAGGCGTGCTAAAGTGAGAAGACGAATCCCGCTTATGTGGTTGTAAGTATAGTTTGGGACCCACCACATAAAAAACATCCCCAATGAAAAGGTAGCAACAGCCTCGGATGAGATTCCAATTTTTATGACGACCACTGTAAACGTATTAAAGACAAAATCCTCTCTCGACGAACAAAAACCAAACTCTGCATGTCCCTCATCATAACCATCCTACTTTATGGTGCAGAAGCGTGGACGCTGTCAACATCTGATGAGACCGCGCTTGGAGTTTTCGAAAGGAAGGATTTGCGGAAGTTTTTCGGTCCCTTAGACGATGGAACGATGAGCTGTACGAGTTAAACGACGACATTGGCATAGTTCAGCGAATAAAAATACAGCGGCTACGCTGGCTAGGTCAAGTTGTTCGAATGGACTAACTCTGAAAGTGTTCAATGCAGTACCCGCTGGTGGAAGTCGATGAAGACATCGACTCATAATGAGATCTTATCTTCAGAATTAGATATTCTCTCTTAGTGTTCAAATATGAAAGATATTGATCGGCCATTACAGGAAAGTTGAGGAATTATTTCATAATACAGAGATGTGTGCAATGTTGCTTAGTTCGATTCAATATTGACTATAATTTGAGTTATGATTCTTTTAACATCCCCTTTCGATCAACTAACCAAACTCGTATGCCCGTTTTCAAAGTCCGTGCTTAAGTTGTTCCGCTAAGGTCTTAGCAAAACATTATTATTGAAAAGTAGTCGTTTGCGTTTCACAGTCGATAATGACCAAGATATGGCATCTTTAAAGGGAAATATATGTCGTCTATAAATATAGAAAGTATGTTATTTTTTATACTTCAGGTGGATAAAAACGATATAAGGACACCAAGTTATAGTTCAAGCGAGGATAATGAACGAAAGAAAAAATTTAATGTTAAAATTTTTATTTATCCAGATCTTTAACAAAAAATTGACTTTTTGATCAAATTTTGGGCATGAATTGGCTCGAAGATAATATATGTGCAAAATTTTAGCAAAATCGCTTCATAAATTTTCGATTGTGGTTACCGACTTGAAAGATCGAGTTTTCAAAGCGCGTTTAAAGTTTCGATAGAAAAGGACGTGACCTGATGGGTGGAACTTCAAAACTTTAAAATTTTTGAAACCCACCTAAGCCCTTTAGTCTCCTCTTTTCAGTACCTAAACAGAACTTAAGTATGTACTGTTGAACAATATTTCGCTGTTTCACGAACATTAGTGGCAGATCTCCGGACGTTATTACCACACCGGAGATAGTGTTTCGATTTCGGTGTTAAAAAAAATAAATTAATCGGATGTCATCGTATTGTTTTTAAGAAATTTTTTGGTTCAACACTACATAAGCGCATTTGAGAGATTACTTCTCATAGAATATTAATCCGTAAGAGTAGTGGTCAGTTAATGAAGCAATGGAATTTGTTCTTCATCATTAGGATGAAAAAATTAGAATCCCAAATAATGTCGAATTTTAGTAACACTGTCCAATTTGAGATAAAAATTCAAGTTTTTAAAAAATTCAATTCTTTTACAGAATTCGAAAAAGAAAAAAAAAATCAGACGATAGCCGTGCATACTTCGCATAGAACTAGTTAGTCAGATTAGCCTATTATACTTTACAATAAATAACTTAATCATAAAGGAGGGAATTAAAATTAAGCTAATCACAAAAGAAAAATCCTCTGATGCCAATCCTTGTTGCTAACTAAACCCATTGATTTATACCACATTGGGTAATTAAGGATATATTTTTTTATAAATTGCCAGCAATGATAGGAATACTATTACGGCCCGCAAAGATATCAGAAGCTGTATCACAGCAGCAAATATAGAAAACCACAACAATGCTGTAGAGTAGAGTAATGCACTTTCCAGCGCCAAGTAGCAAGGTTAAATAGTTGCAGAAGAACTAATTCCAACCGAAATGGATGTTATTGCGCAAACATTTCAAAGGCACTTTGCCAAAAAGTTCAAGTCACACACACACACACACACACACACGAGTATTTCGCTTTGCACACGAATGCAATCGGATATTAGTACTTGGTAGAGGTCTTGAACTTCCTCTGCACTTTTTTGTGTTGATTTCGATAATATTTTATTTATTTTTTTGTTAGCTATTGCACGTTATTCGCACTCGATACACACGATGACAATAAAAGCAACTGCATATGTAGCCAGCGATGTGAGCGTGTGCACTCAAATGTGCAGTTACGCGATAATGATAGCCGTTTCATGGTAAAGGTTATTGCTAAAATTGATTCCAGCATGCAAATAAATAAAAACTGAGTGATATTTCCTCTGAAATTGCTTTAACCAACCACCAACGACAGTGCGAGTGACAGCGACTGCAACGAAACAGCTCGTGCCGACATAGACAGTCTGCCGCTTTTACCGTTTTCGTAGGGGTCGAGGAGGGCCGCAGACGTGTACTTTTCATTTTCACTAGCTCTTGGCACTTAACTTCACGGTCGGTTGACTGCCACGCTGCACACTCTCCAACACACACACACACACATCCACAGTTACAAGCGCATAGTGTAAGTCATCTGCGTTTGGCACACGCTGGCGTATACGTAACACCGTGTATTTACATGCAATGAATTTTTAATTGATTGAGTTTGTGATCTGTGCTGTGCGCTGACAGCGCCAACAAGTGTGTTTGTCTAGCAGCAGTAGAACATAAAAAGTATTATGCGCAAATTTATTGGAGCGTAAACGTTTCGAGTAGCGATAATAAAGCATCATTGACATCTACGTGTGTGTGGAAATTACACAACCGCACGGTTGTATTTGCATGTAAATGATAGCACATTTACGAATATGATTGATTTGAAAAATAAAAAATCTGCCTTCATTTGAATGCCCACCAAGAGAGCATGAGTATGTGAGAACTGGTGGGAGTCTAGTATATTTAGAACAACTACTAGGAGTAATAAGTGCAATAAGATTAAATGAGGTATATTAAATGATGAAAATAAGCACTCCTTGTTCAGCATGGTACCAAGCTGTAGATCCCACTCCATCCAAGTTTAGTTGCGATCGTCATGAAGATCTTGGAAAACTGGAATGTTCTGATTGAAATCAAACGAGATATTAAGGATGTAAATGTCACACAAACGATCATTCTAAATGCTCAAAAGATCGTCATATACAGTATTGTAAACATTCGATTTTCAATTTTTGAAGCACTACGAAGCAATAATTCTGTAGTAAAAAGAGACAAGGCGTCAACGTTAAAGATCCCTGAATCCTTCACCCCTATACTATCAAATTAATAATGTTTTTCGGATTCCAAAATGTATTTCAAGGAAAAAAAATATTTTTTTATGAAAATCTTAAACTGTTCTAACCCCTTTAGTCAAACAATTATGGGCAATACAAAATTATGACGGCCAATATACTCGAACATACATATTTGTGTTTCTTAACAAATCTAAATATTTCATTTCCATTTAATATCGAAGAAAATATATGACAAAAAGTAGAATCCTCGTAGCAACTATAGCACAACAAATAAGTTGTATATATATATATATATATATATATATATATATATATATATATATATATATATATATATATATATATATAAGTATATATTTATTTGCGCAAGTACTCTCAAGTACACATGGCTATCATGACATTGTCGATGACAGCAATATTCAACACTTTACCAATTTATTAACAATTCCAGGAAACAGAAAGCTTGATTTTGATCCGAAAAATATACATATTGTTTTGTGACGTCTTGTCAAAGTAAAGTTAAGTGAAATGATCTTGACTGCACATAAGCACTTTGTAAAAAACACAATTTCAAGGGAATTTCATTGTTTTCAATTCGAACTTTTCAAATATGAATGACAAAAATGACATGTTTTAGTAGGAAACTGTCTAAATCAAATACAAAAATAAATTCCTTCTTTACTCGCTTTTAAATTTTACTGTTTCCTTTAAGCTTGTTAAACAAAGTTGAAGGATATATGGCGAAAATAAATTTCGTAGAACTCAGCGGTAGTTCTTTTACTTCTTATGGTAATATATTATTAGATACTTGGAAAATCTCACTAAATGTTCATGGTTTTGTCAAATAAATATTCTTTGGTAAAAGTAAATATGAACAGCAACTATAATATGAAATATTCCTGTGATGAAACTTTTATGGAGATAACATTTATTTCTTGAAGTATATTGATAACGAATAAGTAAACAAAACGCATTTTATTTCCGAGAAATTTATGGTAGTGTTAATACTTATGCCGAATTTTGAAGAATTAAGTGTGTCTGGGAAACCGCAGGTTATAAAATTTTAAATTTGATATTAAACTCCAGTTGTGAAGACTCATTAAAAATTCTTAATGTCGAGTTATTAAATTCTAAATAAATAAATTTATTCAGTGTAATAATAGTATGTGTTTACAGCGGTTTAACCATCAACAACTTTTTTACTAATTATGTGTAAGAAATAAATGAAATATCACATCTCATCCAATTCCACTGAATTTACGAAATTTCGTCAGCAGACAACCTAATATTATTCAAATAAAGATTACGCAAAAGCTTCCAAAAACTAGATCCAATTCGTGGAAATTCAAATATTTCTACTAAAATTATTTATGCAACTTATTCTGCATTTAAAATTTAAACTTGCCAGAAATTCAAGCCACCTACAGCCTGTTCACATGCACAAATGTAGCATAGCAGCTCGTTAAGCAGACTCATCAAGCCAGTAGACAAACATACATACATACACACATTATACAAAAGCACCAAGTCTTTTATACGTAAAAACCACCGAGAAGCGTAAGTGGCAACAAAGCGCTACCGCCGCATTGTATTTCACTTGCATTGTGTCACTTTGGCAAAGGAGATGCACAAAGCATCTCCAACGTAGAAGCACTTAAACCACAAACTTGAAGATAATACATTTTTAATTTTTAATTTGCGGTTTTAAATATAAATTATAGCTGATGTGAAGTGCAAGCAAGGCGAAAGTGTGGTTGGATGAACGACTGAAATAGTATACATTATTACCTTCAATATTTTTTTGAGAAAAATTCGCCGAAAGTTGTTTGCACTGCAGTTCTTGATGTGGTCGCGAAGCGTTGCACAAAGCATAAAGAGCGCTGAACTTGCATTTAAAGATGTCCAGCTAGCCGCTATGCGAGTGTGCTGGAGCTGCAGGCGGTGCACGAAAAATCCAATAAAGTCATTAGAGTGAAAAGCGAAATGCGAAACAGGCAACTGCACGCGCTTGGATTTCGGTACGAGCTGATGTTGGACGCTGAGAATGCGGTTCTTTTACTTTGCAAGCACTGGCTGGTTCTTTTTTGCACTGACCAGCACAATTCTCTACTTTTAATTTTTTTTTTCAATTTTCTTTATATTTTTTCTCAACTTCAAAATCTTGCTACACACAATTATTATTATCTTTTCTTATTTGAAATGTATCACCAAAAGCCACACATTAACTCTAACTCAACGGGTAATTGTCGGCGCGTCTATACGCCAACGAAATGCGTCCGAAAATGGCGGCGACGCAACTAAATCAACGCTAAACGCTCGATGTGCAGCCAACGAAATGGAAAATAGTGAAAGCAGAAAGCGAAAATGTTGAAGCAAAATTCGAAAAGGACACGTGCATTTTGCGTACTGTGCTCCTGTGTCCTACATACTACAAGTACAACTGTGTGGGCGTACTTCACACTCATGAGCAATTACTTAGGTGTGTGTGCGTCGTGTTGTCAGCCGCCAACAGACACCATAAGTTACTACTATAAACTGTCAGACACACGAAAGCGTCAACTCACGCACACCCATGAAACTCAATTACATGTGTATGTGTGTGTGTGTTTCTCTGCACTGTTGTTTGGCTTTCATTGCAATTCGCTTTGGTTTTGAAATTCGCATTTTTATTATTATTTGTTTTCATATTGAATTGACATTCGTTGGTGCATCCTTTTCAATTATTTTTATTGCACAATATACATAGCTCGAGTTGACAAGCTTGAATGCTCTCAAACAAAATAAGCGAACTTTCAAGGCGCCAAATGTATTGAAAACAACTGAACTAGAAGTATTTAATAAAAATTTACCAGTACGTTTCTGTTCAAATAGTTTGCATGTTTTTTCGTACAAACCCTTTTCACTATGTTGTTCATGTTGTTGTTATCTGTTGATATCCCTTAGTTTACACTTTCGCTTTTCAACTGCTTCTCCGTTTTTAACATTTTTCGTCTGTCAGTTGTTATGTAGGGAGGAAAATGTAGAGCAATAACATCTATGTTATGTTATATTTCATGTTAAAAAGCTTGCTGTTAAAAAACTTTGAACGTTTAACAATCCTTAGCTTTAACATTAGCTGTTTTCCCAGGAGGGAAGAATAACATTAATGCATACAAAACTAAGTTAAATAGTTGATAATGAGTAGGTCCGGCTGGACACTATACACGTATTTCCGTCTTATAGACTTAGATTGAAACGCATAGGAACGCGTTCTAATAAGACGTAGTTTTGACTTTCAAAAAATTACACACTATATTGTTTATAGCAGTTTACACAAGTGAGGAAAGTTTCTAATTGCCATTCACTTGGGAGTGGCCAGAATCGATTCTCACGACTTCCGGTTTTAGACCAAGTATCCTCAGGGTAGCCAACAGACATCCGTTTGAAGGCGAACCAAAGTGAAAAGGCGAAGCCCGCTTCTGCGGTTGTGCGTAGGGTTTGGGACCCACCACTTAAAAAATCCTCCACAATGAAAGAACGAACTGAGCCTCGGATGAGATATCCCAATTTTAATGACGACCCCTGCAAACGTTTTAAGGAAAATGATTTAAGGGCATGCACCTGGAATGTCCGGACCCTTAATTGGGAAGGTGCCAACTAAAGGCTGACATCACCGCCATCCCAGAAGTGCAATGGACGGGACAAGGACGCAAGAAGGCGGGCCCTTGTGACATCTACTACAGCGGCCATATAAAGGAGCGCAAATTTGGTGTTGAATTTGTGGTGGGAGAGAGACTCCGTCTTCGCGTCGCCGAGTCCTGGCATTCACCCCGATGGATGAACGTCTTGCCACAATCCGCATCAAAGCGAGGTTTTTCAACATATGGCTGATTTGCGCCCACGCCCCGACGGAAGAGAAGGACGAAGTGATCAAAGATACCTTCTATGAGCGCCTAGAACGTACCTATGAGCGCTGCCCCCGCCACGATGTCAAAATCGTGCTTGGCGATTTCAACGCTAGGGTGGGTAAAGAAGGTGTCTTTTGCACAACAGTCGGAAAATTCAGCCTCCTTGACGAAGCATCGCCAAACGGCCAGAGGCTGATCGACTTCGCTGGTAATATGGTTGTCTGTAGTACCAGATTCCAGCACAAGAAAATTCATTAAGCAACATGGATGTCCCCTGATCGAAATACGCGCAATCATAACAATCACGTTGTGATAGACGGAAGACATGTCTCCTGTGTTTTAGACGTGCGTACGCTCCAAGGATTGTTTTGTCAGACAATTTAAATATACCATTATTAGCGCTTATAGCACTATCATAAGTGAAGTTCTTGAATCTGAGGCTTTGACTTCCTTTAATATTTCCTATAATAATTTTAATCGCATTTCTACAAACATTATTTTTTATTATACCAAAATTTGTAAGTTCAAAATTAAACTTTTTAAACAATCCAAAATAAAAAAAATTATGCTTGTAGTATACAAAATATTTTATTTAAAATATTATAATTTTCATGAACTAATTCTGCATTGGGTTCCTTAAAAGCTTCCTGACAACTTTCGTTCTTGCGTACTCACTCCTTTAGGGCATTACTCTTGCTCTCCCACTGCTATTTGTTATTACTCTGAATGCTGTTATGCACTCGAAGTTCTCTCTCTGAGAGAAGGTAATATGCAACGTTAAGCAGCAGTGAAGCAATGATTATCTACAGGCTTCTGAGAAACTTCGATACCGGTACTTGCGCAGCAGCGACGCATAAAAAGCTCAAGCATTTCAGCCCTTTCACAACATACTTTAAGTTGACTACCGCATTGACAGATTAGCCGTTTATGGGTCAACTTTCGCAAGAAATTTTCAGCAAAATTATGTGTGATTAAATAGCAATCGACAACTTTGAGAGCTGTCAACATTTTTCTCGTACTTTCTTTATTTATATTGCAAGTTACGATTGTAAATTTTCATGTTCGTATTTAATATTTTTTTAAATTTTCCACATCAACTGTATGCTATCACGAATCGCTAACGTTCCAGGTACTTGCAGTATTTCCTCTCAATGACAGCACCCTCAAAAGTGAATGAAAACAAAGCGACACTCGTTGACGGCACACAAATGTATGCTACAGCTGTCTGCATGCTATTCAAATGCTTTGAAACGTATGTGGGACTGTGCTTGAAATTCCACACCATGGCTGCCACTGCTGAGCTGTGACGTAGTTTGTGCCACCGCAACAACTTTTGTTTCTTTCACCTTTGTTGCTTTTTGATATGTGTACAAAGAGGAAACAGGTATGAATAGTGCAGCGAAAAAGATGAAAGCAAGGCAAAAGGTGATAAGGTTTCACAACCACAACATGAAAACTATTAACCTCTTAGAAAATAGTTCTCATATTTTTGCATTTTTCTTGGTGCGAAAAAATTGTACGCGAATGAAAACAAATTGTGGGTTTTCTAGTTAAGCATTGAATAAGAAGAAAACATAAAAAGATTAAATATTTTTAAGTTTTCTTTCCGTGTTGGGGATTAGTTTTCAATAATAGAAATAAATATTTTACGCTATATTCCAATGTTTATACCACTAAATTATTAGAATAGAATAAAAAATA
Source organism: Zeugodacus cucurbitae (assembly GCF_028554725.1). Classification (NCBI taxonomy): domain Eukaryota; kingdom Metazoa; phylum Arthropoda; class Insecta; order Diptera; family Tephritidae; genus Zeugodacus; species Zeugodacus cucurbitae. The sequence goes on from NC_071670.1 coordinate 33,408,763, forward strand.
ATTATATAGGTCTAATAAAAAGAAATGTATTATTTTAACAATCGTTAGCATTTAATTATGTCTTGTACATTGGCCAGTAGGAGAGGAATTGTGTTCCACCTAGACAAATATGGAATGTATACTTGACTATTCACATCGTCTATTCAGACCTTTTGATGTCTAATGGAAAAAGGACAATAATATTATTCAAATCCAATCCATTCATAAAATCAGAGGCAGAATCGAAATAAATATTTACATATTCAGTTAAATCCAATTGCTTAATCAGTTCCAGGTGTGAGCTCTTGACATTGTCCTTCACTCAACCAAACACGTAAGCCGTATATTAATGGCTTAGCAGTAAAAAGCAAATATGCCAACAATAATAAACCGAATTACACCAGAAAGCGGCAGCAGAGTGCACGAACGCTTGCAATTCTTATTTCGCTTTACGCTTTTCGCTTTCCACTCAAAAACTCGCCATTTGTAACAGGCACTTACATAAGACTGCGACGCGTTAACTACTTCGTTGTGGGGAAGAGCCTTCAAGCGAAAACCAAACAAGTGCATAGCTTTCATCTGTGTATATCTGTATGTAAATATGTTTACAAGAAAGTGCTAGTGTGTATGGTAGCCCGAATACTCTAGTGATTTTTACGCTACGCTTGTAAGTTGTGTTTTTGGCCGTGTACTCTTGCGACGGTAAAATGGGAAAATGCAAAACAACAACACCAACTATAGCAAGCAGCAAAATGGGAAACGACACAACAGAGCAGCGCCCAACCAGCAAACCTTTCCACCAAAATCACTCAACTGTGCTGAATGCAGTCGAGCAAATGTTGGTCCGAACGCAAGTCTACCCACCCTACAGCGCGTTCTGGCAACCTGATTGCATTTAAAATGCAATACAATTTACAATTGCCACATTGCTACTCACTGCTGGGGCTGGAACACATAAATCTACATTGATACGGGTTTGTGCTTGTAGATATGTATTTGCGAGTTGCCACCCTTTTTTACCATACACCAATAATTTTTTTCCATGCACATACTATAATTGAGGGAAATCGTAAAAATAAAAGTTGTTTAAGTAAAAGTTTAGCTTGGGTGTGTGTGTGTTGATGCGTGCTACACGAAATCAAGAATCGATTATTTCATTAGTTCTGCAATGTTGGACACTGGTGGCCACTTCATGCAGCAGTGAGCAGATAATTGCAAAATGCTTTCCCTTTTGACCTCAACTAACTAAGTTTAACACGTTTGGGTTGTGAACGTTGGTATTTACATATAGAGGAATACCTACTATCGGCTAATTGTTGTAAGAAACTACAAACATAACATTACATTAGAATTTGTATTACATATGGATAAGAATTCTTTACTTTTTATCCACTTCCGCTACGGTAATTATTATTTTATAGATATATATAAATAAATCAAAGTAATTTTTGCACTTACATAATGCGATGATACGCATCTGGCTGGGCCTGCGCACATGTCACGGATTGCTCCGACTCCGTGGAGTCATCACGCAAGGTGGCAACTCCAAGCGGTAATATTGGGATTATAGCAGCTGTAGCAGCTGCTGCTGTTGCCGGAGGGCCCGCCACCACCGAATGATGTGTGGCTGGCGGCGGTCCAGTTATAGCCTGCGGTGATGGTGTCGTGCTTACACCCTCCTACAATAAATTCACGCAAAAGAGATAAAAGAGAAATATTCAAGTAATTTAAATAGGCTCCATGAACATATGAATATAGTGAAAGGCGATGAAAGGAAGGGAAAGTAAAAGGAGCAGGCAATCAGCATTCGCTGTCTAAACAAATTAAAAAGTAAACTGTGCTGAGGCGTGAAAGAAAAAATAGACATAAAAAGTAAATAAAACCGCAATTGACATTTTAATGAGCTCTCCACATTGAGCACTGGACAGACGGAAATTGCAATCACGTTCAAGCCAAAGCTTGACACACACAAACACATGCCTCGTCGTGCACTCACCTTGATTTCGGCTGTTTCCGGTACCGAATACCTTTTGCGCTCGTAGTGTAGCTCACGCTCGATGGATCGACTGCGAAACGCCGGCGGACACGAACGATCTGGTGGCGTTTGTATGCGGGGCGCTGTGGTCGTGCCGCTACTGCTGCTGCCAGCGCCAGTCACTTGCTGTTGTTGTTGCTGCTGCTGCTGCTGTTGTTGTAATAGCTGTTGTTGTTGTTGTGACTGGCCCGATGTCGTGGGTGGACTCTTCTCGCTCGTGCCTGCTTGTGATTGTTGCTGCTGCTGGTGTTGTTGTTGTTGCAACTGATGTTGTTGCTTATGCTCCTCACGTTTCTGCTGTCGTCGAATCTCCAAATCGAGCAAACGCGCCTCACGTGCCTCTTTGTCGCGCTGCAAAACACACGCGGGAGAGAAGAGATTGGGTACATTTAGAATCCATTGGTTGGTAAGTGAGGGAGTGTGTGTTTTGTTTTAATAAATCATTCCTTAGAAACTTATAATAAAATGGAATCGCAACAGGCGTCGTGTCTTTCTTTCATCTTTGATATCGTTGTAGTTTTGAATGTGTATATATGAGTGTATGTATGTTTGTCTATGCATATTCTTTTATATGGTTTTGCGAGAGTGTCTGTGTGCTATATTCACCTTGTAATTGATGGCGTCCTGCTCCTCTTTCTTCGCTTCGCGTTCGCTGCGCTGTCGGTCGCGTTGCTTCTCCTCGTCCGTTTGCGATGTTTTGCTGTCTGCAATTCAATTACAATCAAGTTTATATCGATCAAATTTAACTAAACGAATTTTCAGATTGCATTTCTTTTTGCTTGTCGCAAACATCATTCACGTAATGGAAACGTAAAACGTAATGCTTTTATTCAAAATTTGCATGCAATTGCATTCAAGACAAAGGATTGGAATGTCAAACATGCTTTCACTTAAAAAAAATATTTTCCGGATTTCGACATGCTACAAAAAAATAGATTTATTTATGTTATTTTATTTGTATAAAACTAACATATAAACATACTAGCTATTATTGACTGCTGAATTTTATGGATGAATTATATTCTCTATAAATTAGTTTTAATAGGTGTAATTCCAAAAAAAAATAATTTAGTACCACAAAATATTAATATTTACAGTTTTATTGCTAAGTACTTTAGTAAGGCGGCGCATAAATTTTAGCAAAAGAAATGTACATACGTAAATATATATATATCTTTCATTAATTATAATCTGATATTTTTTTCCCAACGATTTGATTGTTTAGAAATAAATAATTCAGTCAACTTACAGCTGTTGTCAACTAATATATATTTGTAGTTTCTGTTTAGAATGTTTTTCTTTAACATTTGCTACAAAGTCGTACAGTATTTAAAAAAGAAGCATTTAATGTCCTAAAGAATATGTAAATTTAAAACCACTTCCTAATGTTGCACGTGAAACGGCCCCCGAAAAATCAGTAGGAGTATTCCTCAAAATAGCAATTGACTTCCGAAAAGACTCAAAAAAGAGTTTCACTGACATTTTACGAAAAATTCAGGACGTATTTAAGTCTATGTATCCAAGAAAACAAGTATTCGGTGTTTGGTAGAATATTGCTTGCTTGATGACGACATGAAGATCAGTATAATTATAGTCCGATCTCGACAATTTTTCCACAAGCGATGCCACAGCGAAATATCTCAAAAACTTTGTCGTTGCTAATTATCTGACAACTGTTGTATGTAGTATATCAACACATATACTTCCGAAATTTTAATGTGATTAAGCATTTCGACCGTTATTAATAATATATTTAGCTTTGGTGATGGAATCAATTAGCGTCTGATTAAAAATTAAATGAAATAAATATGAAATAAATGTCAAGAGTTGGACATTCATAAATTATGCCAAAACAAAACCCAAAAACTATCAACACACACACAGCTACACTCTCATTTCCTGTTACCCCAGAGACGTCGCAATTAATTGCATTTGATTTTGCCCATCTGTGGTATAGCAAGCAATAAAAGGCTTTTGGATACATACAACTGGTTTCATGTGTTTTTGTATTCATATACGCACTTATGTTTTCAAATATTTCGTGAGCAGGCATGCATATCTTGAGGTCAATCAAACGTGACTGCAGCGAGTTGCAACCTACGCAATCCCGTATTTGTACACGCTTAATAATAAAGGATTATTGCAAATTGGTATCTTTAGGTTAATTAAAGAATAAAACTGTTTCATAATTATACAAATGTTTAAGATTTTATCACGATTCCTGAAAAAAACCTCAGTGACTCAAAAAAGCACAAATAAATCTTTACAATGTGGAAGGATATATAAAACCAAAGTTAAACTAATATACGGTAGGATCCTTGTGTGGTGGAGATTCCAAAAGGCTTCCCGACTATTTTAGCGTTTTTAAAGCGCACGTTGATGCTATAAAGGTAGCAACGAATCTATTGCTTCGAAGCGTAGCACCCTTCAGTGAAGTGACGATTCTCTCTGGTAGTAAGTGCTCGAGACTTGTAAGGAAATGTCTACCCTCACATTCGGGCGATACCGGTTACGATTAGTTTGGTTGCCTGGCCACAGAGGAATACCAGGTAATAACGTAAGGCTGATAACGATGTTTCAAGGCTAGGTACGTTAGTATTAACTACTGTAGAATGGGAACAAGTAGGAGGACTACCTATTCTTTTGTGATACTCAACTAGATAGTCAGGCTGAGCTCTGGTCAGTCGCAAGATCCTACTAATCCAAAGAAAATTGTGAGACGTCTAGGAAGGGGTCATTGTCCCATTAAAAATTTTATCGGGTGCTAGCTGCAGAAGTTTCCTAGAAGAAGACGAGGCAGAATCATCTCAACACTTGCTGATGGAATGTCCCACCTCTGCGAGATCTATACTAAAATTTCTGGAATCTGACTTTGCGAATTTGCGGATTTTGAAGTAAAAAATGTATGCAGATTTGTAGGTGGTTCACGGCGCATTGACGACTCCTAACATCTATTTAGGGTTTTTATGAGTTCATAAAGGTCTGTAGGCTATAAGGTCTATGTGTATTCCTTCTCTTGTGGGGAACATGTTTTGGCAGAAAATCCTAATATAGCTCTCAAAGAAAAAAAGGAGAAAGTGCATGCATTTGGATAGAAACATAATGGCATCACCATCAGTATCGATTGGAGAAAAGATCAAGATTGCTACTCAATGTCTATTTAATACTGATTTTTAACTTTTTTCGTATTTTGTTTTTATATTTTTTAACGAATTTTCTAAATCTACTTTTAGGATCCTAGGCTTCTACTGCAGCCGACCACTTACAATCATATAAATTGCGTTGTTGCTTTTGCCCCGATTGTTGTTTTTGATACTTTTGTTGTTGCTGTTGTTGTTGGTTTGATGGTGACTGTGGCGGGCCTGATGGAAATTTACGTTGAGACGAGCGCACATTCATCAAATATTTGGAAACGTTCGGTGGTGGCACCATGTTGCACAAACAACTTTTTTTAACTCTTTAAAGAATACTCGCGTATAAACACAAACAATTGTTCACATGGTCGCTTTAATCTTTTAAAATATTCACACGTTTAAGAACACAAATAATTTGTTTATAGTTTTACAAACATTTTGCATGCCACACTCTCAAACACGCACTCGATATATTTATTTTTATCCTTTCCGTTTTGTCAATATTTAACAGTTATTCTTATTATACGCCAGTACAAAAAGCAATAAACTTTGCCGGCAGCAGGCAGCACGCAACCTTTACGCGGCAGGAAATCAAATCGAGTGACCGGCCACGTTGACCGTCTTCTATTCTCATATTTCTCTGTCTACAATAACTGTAATTATAAATACCGTTACATGCAATTGCAACTATAATGAGTCGTTTGTGCTGTGCGCCAGCATACTCTGACTCTTGTTGTACCCCCGTTGTCTCAGCACAGCCACGACTCAACAACAGCAAAGAAATAAGGCGACTTAAGCACGCCACGGCGACGCGTATTTGCCGCTGTCAGTTAAATAGTGGGACAACACCCGGTCACATACTGGCTTTGTGACCCACTCAGTGTCGCTACTTATGTGCTGCCGTTAAGCGAAACGTTCAAGCCACCACATTCGACAGTCGTGACGCTTTTTCGCTAGATTAGCGCTGGCAAATGTGCCGGCATTTCCCGGTACTGTGTGTGCTGGCTGTGGTATTGTATCTGACTGCACATGTAACGCTTACTGGCCTGTTTGATTAGCTGTGCTATGTAGTCTTTTAACGCTATTTTTATTAACCGTTAGGCATTTGTGTGAGTGAGACATATGCACAGTGAACAATTTCAGAGGTTTAATCAGAAAAACTTACTAATTCCATACTATGTCCATATACGGATCGTAATTATTATTTTTTTAGTTCGTAGCCATCATCGGATCACTATGTCTGGGAATTGCTTAATTGTCAAAAAAATTTCAAGTGAAAGCAATAACAAAGTTGGAGAGTTGAACGCGATAAGTTGCGAATATTTCCTTAAAGTGTTTACGATGTGCATTAGAGGACAAGATATCGCTGCTCGCTAAAGCTTAGGGAATCAGAAATAGCAAATGTAAGTTAGGTACTAACGATCTCCGAATAACTAAGAAAGATTATTCTGAAGACAGGACCTTTCATACCAGTTGAGCTTCATATATAGGGAAGTTTTCTTTCAAATGAAAAACATACTATTTTTTTAAGCCTGCTGGAGGGATACAGTCACTTGATATTTAACTCATTCACCTAAAAAAAATTTGGTTTGATCAATTCAATTTCTGCATCTGCTGAATTTTAAGAAGCTGTAAGCGAAGATAATCCCTTCAAAATACACACATATTGGACAAATAGTCGTTGAGAATGGCGTTGAAACGGAAAAAAAGCTCACATGTCTCACTATATTGATTATTCAGTGGCAGAACCTCAACTCAGCCCATATAAATATACGCTAATTAGGAAATATATATATATATATACAGTGTCGGACAAAACTCATTGGACTAAATCGAGTCTCAGACATATTCTGTCATAACTTTTTACATGGATGCATTGGAAGAATAATTTTTTTTGCAAAAGAAAGATCGCATATTCTATATTAAGAAACAATTCAATTTTATTTTTCAACTTTTATGTACAATTTATAACTTATAACAGAAGGGAAAAAAGTAAAAAATTCTCGCGACATAACTCATTGGACTTTAGCTGAATATGAAAATAAATTCGTTTTAAATTAATATTTTATTGGGTAGCTATTATTTTTAATGATTGCAGCACATATTTTAGGCATTGATGAAATTAAATTAATAATATGTGTATCATTTATTCCATTCCAGGCTTGTTTCAGGGCATCAAATAGCTTGTTTTTATTACCGTGGACCTGTTCCCTATTAATCTGCCTGTTGACAATTTCCGATAAGTGCAAATTAGATTTGGAGCAATGGAAGTCAGTATTGTTTTCAGATGATTCCAAATCTAATTTGCAGAACTCAGATGGAATGACACGTGTACGAAGACCAACAGAAAACCGTTTATACCGTCGATACTTGCAGGGTACCGTAAGGCATGGTGGGGGTAACATAATGGTGTGGGGATGCTTCTCTGGCAGGGATTAGGACCTATTTTCAAAATAGAAGGGAACGTGGATAGGTTCCAATATAAAAATATACAGCAAACCCAAATGTTAGCCCACGCCATCCAAAAAATGCCGCCTGATTTGCAGTTCCAACATGATAATGACCACAAACAGACATCAAAAGTTGTGAAGGATTGGCTTTTGGAAGAACAAGTTTGTGTGATGAGATGGCCCGCCCAGTCTCCTGATATAAACCCGATTGAAAACTTATGGGTCAACAGGCAGATTAATAGGGAACAGGTCCACGGTAATAAAAACAAGCTATTTGATGCCCTGAAACAAGCCTGGAATGGGATAAATGATACACATATTATTAATTTAATTTCATCAATGCCTAAAATATGTGCTGCAATCATTAAAAATAATAGCTACCCAATAAAAAATTAATTTAAAACTAATTTATTTTCATATTCAGCTAAAGTCCAATGAGTTATGTCGCGAGAATTTTTTACTTTTTTCCCTTCTGTTATATGTTATAAATTGTACATAAAAGTTGAAAAATAAAATTGAATTGTTTCTTAATATAGAATATGCGATCTTTCTTTTGCAAAAAAAGTTATTCTTCTAATGCATCCATGTAAAAAGTTATGACAGAATATGTCTGAGACTCGATTTAGTCCAATGAGTTTTGTCCGACACTGTATATGCAAGAACAAATTCTTCTGCATACTTGTGCCATATTTATACGAGGAAATGCTCAATAATCTGGTTAGACCTACGACAGCAAATGTCAAAATGGTTTGACGTCGCTTGTTCGCGGAAAAAATCAAAAATTCAACAAATACACTCATACTAAGAAAGGCATGTCACCACACGATAAATTCATTTTTACTAAGCTAAGAACAGTTGAAAAATAGCGCAAGAAATTTCTACGAATAAAAGCACAAAATATGTGTTGCGTATACGCCATGGCATACCATAAGCAGATGTGTGTACTTGCAAGTAGATAGGTAGACCACTCAGTAGCCACTGCTACAAAAAAAATAAAATAAAATGTAATAAATGTATATAACGGTGCTTTGAAATGTTTACACACCCAATGGCATACCCAGGCATAACGGTGCATTTATGTCAAGTTAACAAACAAACATACATATATAATCGAAAAATAATAACTTTTGTAACACAAAAGCATGTATGCTCGTTTGCCGTTCTACAGGTATGGCAACATATTTATTTATAGGTTTGTACTTTTCTTTTTTGTCTTCCACAAATTTAGACTCAAATGGCAGTGACAGTTTAATAGCTTTTGACATGACTCTATGTGTGAGGTTAGAGCTTTTAGTAATTGTAAATAAGTATGAATAACAAATACATTTTTTACCGTACTCAGGTAATATGCTAAAGAAAAATCAATAAACACATATATTTAGTTCATAACAACAGTAACACATACTGTTTTTTACAAATTCCACACAAACAACCACAGATCACCAATTGATTATCAACCTTACAATATTCTTCGCATTATTTAGTGAAACCAAACTCAAACATATTTGAATAATTATCATTATGCACTACAGTATTAGATTCGTAATTGGAATTTTCTTTTCATAATTCTTAAACCTTTTCCAAAAAGAAAATAGTAAGTACATTTGCCCTTCGAATAGCTCTTTACACAAAATTCTTTTGCTTTATGGGGATTTCGGCCCTTCATTGGTTTTATACATTTCCAAGTTGCATGAATAATTGCATTTGTGCTACATAAAACGACTCTTAACCAACCACTCGCATTTATAAAGGTTACATTTGCAGTTGGTTTGAGTATATTTGCGGGTTGCTGTAAATTCAGATGACATCTCTTACCCAAACAACAAATGCAGCGGCTGCTTTATGGCCTTCAAATTGTGTTTTCAAAATGCAAAACAGTATTACTTAAGAGAATTGGTTTTGAAATTAGTTAGATTAAAACAAGTGCTTCGGATCGAAATAGTTTTACATATTAACACAAATTAATATTTTAGTTTGCAATGATAATATTTGTAGCATACGACTGCAAGGGCTTAAGCTGCTCGAATAGCATCAATATCACTGTCAAAACGTGTTATGTACATATATGTATGCAGCATACAATAAGTTGAAATTTTTAACTCATATACAAATTATCTTCTTTCGTCTAACAATTCTAAATCAGACTATACCCTATCTAGTCTGATATACCAAGTGTAAAATAGGTCCCAGATCGAAAGTGCCAAAGGCGGAATTGTAAATATTTGCTTTCAATTTTAAAATTTCGCCGTTTTGATATTTTTGGGATGTAGAGCGGGTCGCCTCCTAGTGGTGCATCCTGGGTAACGCTGACTGACCTGCGGCCTCCTTTTTGAAGCTCCTCACGGACTACGACCCTGGACCGACACGGACTACGATTTTTTTAAATCTTTTGGATTTGTTTGTTACCTGGGCTGGTGGTCTTGATATTCCGCCACCTGAGTATGTAGGGGTGACACTCTACAGAAATGGCTGGTGGGTTAATGCCAAGGCTGCCTCCATCCCGTTAAAACCCTGGCAGGCCTCGGTGTCCGTTCCGCTCCTGTCATCATTAAGTTGATGTGGAGGTGTAGGTGGAGAAGACTCCCTCTTTACGGCGGAAGCCTGCCGACAAACGCTAGGAGACAGGTGTCGGCGTCCAAAAAGTTGAAGTCGGACCGCCGCATGGGAGCCAAGATCTTGGAACGCTACGGTGGCGAGCATGCTCAGCAGAAACATGGGCAGTATGCTAGCACACTCGAGTGGGCTAGGAAGGTGCTTAGCGACGGTGTCGATGGTAAACCGGTGGGATTGGGTGAAACTCAAACTCAGCGGTTTCATGAGGGTGATCAGAGGAAACCCTGGTCCCCCTCAAAATGCGAGAGCGCAGGATGGCACTACGGTATCCACAAGCTTGTCAGGTGTGCTGATGAAAGATCAGCATCCTTGTACAAGGAAGCGGTGTCCCTGATGGGAGAGGTCTGGAAGGGGGCTAAGCTCGAGGCGGTGGCTAAGGAGGAACTTCCACCTCGGCCTCGTGCTCGGGTGTGGCTCGCCGCCGAACCCTCCACTTCAGGAGAGATCGAAGAAATCTTGCGTTATTGCAATCCTTCTCTTCCCGTTCAAGATTGGAAGGTCATTCGGCTAGAGAAAACTCAGGAGCCATATCGGCAAACGCTGATACTTCTGAATAAAGAGTCCTTGGGTCCTCTCAGCGATGTAAAGGGGGTCATCAGCTATGGTTTCGAGAAGGCGGTCCTTCGGGTCCTCCCTGCCGATGCCAAAGTGGATGTCCCACTACCTCCAGGAGCGGGAGAGGAGGGAATTGATGCCCAAACGGGCATGGATGTTGACTCATCCCACTCAGACACGGCGAGTATTGGAGATGGATCCATCTTCAATCTCGGCAAACTGTTCGAGATGTATGGAGAGTGCGGAAATCGCACTGTTGGAGAAGAGTTTGGAGGATAAAGATCCTGCAAATTAATCTCCAACACGCAAAGGCGGCCAACTTATTGCTTCGTCTAGGATTGGACGAGGCCGACGTCGTCCTGAACAAGGAGCCGTGGCGAAGCAGCAACGGTGTATCGGGTTTAAGGACGAAGAGCCACAAGCTAATGACAATGATTTCACCAGCCAATGTATGAAAACTTTAATGAAAATTATTAGATCGAAATAATTGCACTCAAGTCTCCTTGACTGTGGTTAATATGCATGAAATTGAATTCACTTACCCCAACTCACTCTTCAAATCAGCTGATGCATAATGCAGTTAATGTGTTTGTACTTTAACAAATACATTGGTAGTTTAAAACCAATTGACCTACTTTTGACTTAATTTATTCTCAAGTGCTTCGATTATTTGCATGTTGGCGAATAAATATCAGCAACGTTTCAATTTCTTCCGAAATGAACAGTAGGTATGTGTTTTCTTAACTTCCAGGAACTTAGAATTGAGAATATTCCATTTGTTTTTAAAGCATGATGAGCAAACAAAACAATATTTAATCGGAGAAATATTTCTTGCTCTCTTTTCATTTTTAAAAGGTATGCTTATTTAAAGAATACTTGATGCATATGCAAAATGTGACTCAGAGTATAATAACACAGCTACACGTTCTTTGAGATTAATGGTGTTTTGGGGGATGGTACTCTATCAACCATCTCTAGCCATATCTAGTCAACCATCTGCCACCATTTAAACCATCTGCAGAAGGCTGGATACACAAAAAACCTTGATGTTTGGGTGCCGCATGATTTGACGCAAAAAACCTTCTGGACCGAATCAACGCCTGCGATAAGCTGCTGAAACGGAACGCACCCAACCCATTTTTGAAGCGGATGGTGACTGGCGACGAAAAATGGATCACATATGACAATATCAAGCGAAAACGGTCGTGGTCGAAGGCCGGTGAATCGTCCCAAATAGTGGACAAGCCGGGATTGACGGCCAGGAAGGTTTTGCTGTGTGTTTAGTGGAATTGGAAGGGAATCATCAACCAGAAGCGCCCAGAATTGGCCAAAAGGAAGGGCGTAGTGTTGCATCAGGACAACGCCAGACCACACACTTCGTTAATGACTCGTCAGAAGCTACGGTAGTGGGAGGTTTTATCGCATCCACCATATAGCCCGGACATAGCGCCAAGAGTTGGTATAAGTTGCGGCAAAACTGATTAAAATAATTTCCGAAATTTGTTAAAGTTTACCTAAAAATTGTGCTTGAATAAGTTTAGGGGACGTGGAAACACATAAATTAATATTTTTACATATTCTTGCTATATATATTATACATACTTTTATATCTATGGAAATTTATCTCACCGATTAAGTGTCGTAGTTGCATGCATTTTTATTTAATTCAGAGAGCGTATTCTCCCTGTAATACGTATACATATATGCCTCGAATATAGTTAGAGTGATAGTAATAATTGCATGAAGTCATTGCTTTCTCTTATTTTACACTTTGAAATTATGATAAAAAGCAAATAATTGAAGAATGAAAATATGAAGAAATCCAAAGCAATTTCGGCACTAAAGAAAACAATTTAATGTCATGAGATATTTGGAAAATAATTAAGGGTCGCATTTAAACATTTATTTATTTTAATTTAATTTAACGTCACTACTCATAAAAATATTATACAAAAACTATATGGAGAGGCATTAGCATTAGCAAATACTAACAAAATACAACAAAAACAAGAGAAACGAGAAAATGAACGCACTAAAAGTTCGTACTTTGCTATGCAAACAAATAGCAAATAAAATTCGACGCAAATGTTCGCTAATCAAAACAGCACAGCAAACTAGGTTGTAAGTAAGACAAAAAATGCTAAACTCAAATAACAAACTAGTTTGAATTTCGCTATAAATTGTTGCTTACAGTTTTCAAGCCTTACCTCTAAGTTAGTGTTTAAAAATTGTTTGTTCTATGGGTACGATTACGATTACGTGAACGATTACGTTTATTTGTTTACGTTAACGTTTAAGTTGTACGTTATTTTTTGTTTGTTATTGTACACTTTTCAACTTTTCATTCTACACGTGTGTTTGTTTACAATTTTTTTACTTGGTGGTTGTGACTTATTGGACTAAAAGTGGAGGAACCCTAAATTGAAAGAACACATATTTAAATACAAATACATTAAAATCTTTACTATTAATTATACAATATTTATATAGATATTGCGTAAAAGAAAAGAATAAACATATATTCATACTCAAATAGCAAAATAATGGTTCACATATATTTCAAGCTACAAAACACAAAAAACAAGTTGAAGATTTACACAAATATAGTTACAATGAATAAGAGAATGTAATGGAATGAAGTGACCTATATTCTCTTCTTTAGAGAATAGTAGACAGACAACGTTTGAGTTCTCTTCTCTCAAGTACAAAGTTGTCAAAAATAATTTTATAACTGTATACATAAATGATTTCCTAAATAAGGGTATTTATTTTATTTTTTTATTTATTTTGAAGAAAACAATTGGTGACCATTTTAGAAATTATCGTTGACCCTAACCTTTTCTAAAACTATTTAGTTTAATAACTATTTCGAAAAAAAAATTCTTTATCTTAATATAGCCCCATACTTTAACTGTAAGTGTTGTTGAATGTTTTACGTTTCATATCTACCTATTTATATGTTATATATTTAACCTATAAAAATCGGATGTAAATCCCTCTTAGCGATATCTCCCACAGAGATTTTTTTAAAACTTTGCTCATAATATATCATCTATTGACAAAGTTTTATTACAAATTTCAACAGTTGGCAACTCTTCTCAAAAGTATGTATCAATGTAAGTTCAAGTGAAACCCTTTTGTATGGTAACTATGGTTAATTGTTAGAAAAACAACATCTATCTACCAATTATATTCGTTTATAATATTTCTTCAACATCTAAGTATATTGAAAATTCCAAAAACGATATTGACATACGATCCATTAAGAAGTAATGACAGTTGAGCGAACAAATGAGAAAAGCATCTGAGCTTTTACTAACAGATATTTCAATGCAACTCTGCTGCTGGTCTGCTAAAGCTTCTCATTGGATATTGGTCATATTTCAATGGTTCAGCTTATTCAGCAATGACTAAAGTTACCCAAACATCTTGACTAAATGTTTTTGACAGGACCCAAAGCTAGCGAGCAGAGAACTGTCGAATCGATGACGGCTATTGAAATTGGTCAACTTAACAGACCTATTTCTACGACATATAGGGCCTTTATTCTCAGGAACTATGGTATAAAAAGAAACATAATTGGGGCTACCAAAATATCGTATAGCATATGAGGTAAATGGTAAGAATCTTATTACACCCACTCTCATAAATGAAATTGTATGAAATGATGATTTTGAAATGTTTTATTTTTATTAATTTTTTAGAAATGTTTTGTAAAATTCATAAAAATAATAATTAAATGGTTTTTAAGTAATCGAAATTATAATTTTATGTTTAACTATATATTTAAATAGTTTATTATTTATTTTGATCAGTAGTTTTGGTTTCCAATCCATTGCACTTGCACCATAATTTCCACATATCCAAAATCACAAATACAAAATACAAAGACAACACCAATACACGAGTATACGAGTACGAGTACGAGTAGGAGTTATGCAAATACAAATAAAATTTGTTATTATAACAAAAATAAACATTTAGTGATTACAACAAATCTTATGCGGTAGTACAACTGAAAAATATACATAATATTATTTGTAATATGCGCGAACTCTGCCAAACAGAAATTATTTTTTATGAGTTTTATACGCTTTTTTCATTTTGTTTCATATTAAATTTGATACAAAAACAACAAGAATATATATAAGCATAAACGGTAGTTATTGGTTGTGAACTCACTGGAAGAGCCTCCGCCAGCGCCCGGTGGCGGATATGAGAACCAAAATTGATGTGCCAGTTTGGTGGGGGTGCCCAGGGGGCTATCTGCAATAAAAGAAGAAATTATGAGAATTTATATATAAAATATAATAGATAATACTATATATAGATATAGATATGTAATATTCTATATAAATCCGAAATGTGATTGCCTGTGCTGACCCCAAAATAGAGATAATCACCTAAACCAACAGCCAGTTGTTGTGACACTCAAAATTTAATAATTCACAAACTGTATGCATCTCTAAGCACACTTGTTTCGATGTCATCTGCAGTGATCACAACAAAATCGAACAACAACAAAACCTACAACACCAGAGGTGTCAAACATTGACGATAACATTCAAAGAATCATCATCGATCAAATTGAGTCATGCCAAACAATCATAAAGAACCAATAGTTTTTATTGTTGTCAGTGAAAATTCTTGGCCATTGGCAATTCGTGGCAGGCGTTCGCACACATTTGGACACTTGCCAAAATTCGGTTTTATGAGATTCTCAGTTTCACACCAGTCAAACAAAATAAAATAAACAAAACGAGATGGGATAATGACAGTTCAGAGGCACGAGTGTCAGATCCAAGGGGGTACTTGGACAGTTTAAACCCCCTTTTTATGTGTGACATATGGAAATTAGTAATAGTATAATAGTAGTATAATAATTGTGAATTTTATAATTTTGTTGCTACGTAGGGATCATGTTTTATATATTTACAGTGGAACTTCCGTAACTCGAAGTTCTCCATAACCCGAACTCTTGAATTGGTAATAGAATTGAAATTTCATACAAATCTTCTTCCATAAATCGAACTTTTCGACCAGATCAAGATACAAAACTTAAAATTTTACTATCGAGGCACAGTTTTAAAAGAGACCCTCTATCCTATGGAGGCAAACAGCAAATAACAATTTTCATAAAATTATTTCATAGCGATCTGCCTTATTTATGTAATAAAATAAAGAGAATATTATTTATGTCCATAAAAATTGCCTGTGCACAAAGAACAAACATCGGTAGCATTCGACAACGCTAAACATCTTCGCACAGCTGAAAGCGACTTGTTACGGTACTCAAAATGCTTTCTGGTTGTGTGATTATTTTGTTTATTTTGCGCTGTCCCCTTTCAGCACCGTCGCACTCCTTTCCCCATGGAATTGCTCGGCAACGACAGTTTCATGACCGCCACTGTTGGTAGCCCAAGCGGCCGAGAGGTTGTGTGTATATGCCAAAAACCACTGACTTGACACTCCTCCTTTCAGTGCACGCCCTCTTCGGTGCGAATAGCTGCTGTCAAGCAATTCCTGCTGTTGATTGAGCACTTGTGGAATATTGGACCTTTGGTGTGCGACAGCGGCGCAATGTTGACTGGCGAAAGCACATATGTACATATGTATATTCGTTCATGCAAATTTACTTTTTCTAAATATAATATATGTTTATTTATTTACGCCGTGAAGCGTAAAATGTATACTTATATGTTTTGTTTTTGTAAATAAACACTAAAATTGTGAATATTTGACATTCTTGTGTGAATTAGCTTAGAAATACTATTTTTTTTGCAGTAATTGTATTTCACTAATTTTGGCAACTCATATACGTGACCTCTGCAGCGTTAATGAGACTATAATGTAGGTTAAGGTATCGTCAGTTAAAATACGGAAGCCTTCTTCTGTCCACATCTAATAGCTTAGTCCACAGTACCTTAGACTCCGAAGCATTAATGTGTTTACGTAGACAAACGTCAGCATTCCCTATTCAGAATATCAGTCCTGTTCCATGATCTGGGGTCTGACTGAACAACTGCAAAAATATGTCGAATTTAAGGTTGTACATTTATGCCACTCTTACAATGGTATTTCAATTTTTGTTAGCTTGGAAATTCTACTTCGATTTCCATTGTGCATTTATCAACAATGCTTTCATTTCTACTGTGAGCATGATAAACATATAGTATTAAAGTAATTCAATTTAAAACACAATATTTCTATAGTCTGAGGCGCGATTTAATGATCCGTTCCGCCCGTGCTTATCAACTCCTTAGTTACAAATGTCAACAAGCCAAAATATTTCTTTCTTTTGTTTGCTAAATAAATGCCTTAATTATAGAATATTGTTCAAACAACTCAACGGTTTTATTTGACTTTATATCTCATCCTTTCCTTATGAAACGAAAATCCGTAGATATTTTAATGGTTTTATGTTTGTCTGTGTTGTGTTGATTTTATTAAATCTAACTATGCAGTTTTATTGCTTAAAACAATAAAATGTATTTGTTTACAAACTGTCTGTGGGTGATCGCATTAAAAATCGTGTTAATTAAGTGTTCGGCTGAAAAGTAGCAGAACAAATTTTCGTGTGTAAACAGTAAAACAGGAAAATGTTTGGCCGTGAAAAAAGATGTCCGAAATATTAATTTTGAAAAAAAATTATTGCGACGGTATGTTATGTTATATACAGTACTCTGTTGATAAGCAGCAGAAGAAAACAGAATAATTCTTACAAATGATTAGAACTGTTGACTTTCTTAAAGCTATTAATTTATATTAATTTAGACAGTGTTTATTTCCCTTATATATTATTTTTACTTAAAATTTAATTTTATAAAAACAGTTTAAGAGATAATAACCCTCCTCAAAATGCGATCATAATTCTTATTTTTTATCAATTTTTATTCTTTCAAAATTTTAAATAGCTGCCAACACTTTTAATTATTATTTTCTACTGTACGTCTTATTAAACGCATTTAGTTTAATAAAAAAATATTCATTTCCCTGGATTTTGTTGCGCAACACAATTTCGTTGCAGTCTTCATAAATATGCTCACTTTCAAACCTGAAAACTAAAATCTCACAACTTTGCCTAATGCTATTAGGTTAGATATTGAAGATTTATCTCACCTTGTTCATTCACCATCATTTGCGGTGTCTGCGTTTGTCGCAAAAGCTCATTATGCGAATCGCACATTTTAGAATATTTCACATAAAACAACAACTACAACTTATTTGTCTGATTCAGTCGTTACTGATCACTATTTAAATTTGCTTATGGCCACTGGTTGCAGAAAGCTCCTGCACACTTTTCACATAACATCAAATCGATTCACACATAATAAACGCTTAATATTGGCAATATCCGCAGGCTGGCGATTGCGTTGCCATTTTTTGTCGAAATTTCGAATGAAATCGAATTTAAAATTCGCAAATTCGATGATTTTCACAACAAATTAACACCAAAAGCAGCCGTAAAGTGAAATGCTAAAGAGCTTATTTCTCAAATTAGCTTCTCCAAATAAACGGAAATTTCACCGCACACACCGCCAGCCGTTAAATGGCAAACTGTCGTCAGTCGCTTTTGCAACTCAATAAAATTTTTAAGTATTTTTCGTATTTTGAAAATTTTGGAAGAGCAGCGAGGAGCCCACATCAATTGCGACGCCGACGGTTCATACGAAATTTTGTTTTCCGATTTTCCGTTTTGTTTTGTTGCCAAAAATACACACGTTTGTACAGTGTCCGCAAGAAGTGTCGGCCCAAAGGTACGAGCAGTGCCGCGACGCCTTGCTTTTGCCTTCGCGCACCATTCGCCACCGCCAGTGTTCATTTACTGTTACTTTGTTTACTTTTCACATTTTTCGAGATATTAAAAGTCATAAATTCTCGCAATTGGCTGGCCATTGCAATGAGTGCCACTGACTGACGTCAAGGCAAGTGTTGATTTTCGTTTGCTCCGAAAAATTCAAATTTCAAATTAATTTTCCAACAGTGTGCGTCGTAGGGAAAACCAAACAAGTGGTCGGGGGAAAAAGCGTGCAATGAATGTGTGAACATTATTTCCATCTATTTAATATCAAATCTAATATGTTTAATAATAATACGAAAATGGAATCAAAAAAGTCACGCCCTCATATTTTTGTGGCATTCCTCCAATTTTATTTTCTTCTTCCACAAGCTTAAACTGTTCTATAATATTTGGAGGCCAATTTCCACTTTACACCCACCAACACAAGCACATTATTAGAATTCGCTAATTTAATTCTTAATTTCGGACTGTGTGGCTTTTTGCCTTTTCCAAGAATTCTGGTGTGATCATAGTTGTGGGAATGAAGTGCTCTCGAAACTGTGAAATAAATACTTGAGCTCGATGAAATTACTTTTACAAACAATTTCCTTATGCCTTGTTAGTGCTGATTCGTTGTTGTAATATTCGTGGAACGAATATATCTTTAATTTATGTAGGTACGCAATATTCATCTTACTTATATCTCTTCTTTACAGGTCATAAAGCTTTAAACAACTCAAAATATTCCGGGAGGTCACTTGTTATACTCTCGCAACAAATGTTGCTAAAGAGAGTATTATAGTTTTGTTCACATAACGGTTGTTTGTAACACCCAAAACTAAACGAGTTAGATATAGGGTTATATATACCAAAGTGATCAGGGTGAAGAGTGGAGTTCAAATCCGAATGTCTGACTTACTTATTTCTTGGCACCATAGGAAGGTTGCTTTCGCAAAATGAGCAAAATCGGACTACTACCACGCCCACAAAATGGCGAAAACCGAAAACACTTAAAGTGCCATAACTAAGCCATAAAAAAAGCTATTGAAATAAAATTTGGTATGAAGGATCGCACTATGAAGGGGAATATTTGGATGTAATTTTTTTGGGGAAGTGGGCGTGGCCCCGACCCCTACTAAGTTTTTTGTACATTTCTCGCAAACCAATAGAGCTATATAAACCAAACTTTCTGCAGTCGTTTTTTTAGCCACTTCCTAATACAGTCCAAAAATGAGAGAAATCTTATCATAACCACGCCCACCTCCCATACAAAAGTTAGGTTAAAATTACTAAAAGTCGGTTAACTCACTAACGAAAAACGTCAGAATCACTAAATTTCACATAAGAAATGACAGATGAAAGCTTCACTCAGATTTTTTTTACAAAATGTAAAATGGGCGTGGCGTCGCCTACTTATGGGTCAAAAACCATAACTCAGAAACTACTCGACCGATTTCAATGAAACTTGGTTTGTAATAGTTTCCTTACATCCCAATGATATGTTGTGAAAATAGGCCAACTCGCTTCACAACCACGCCTACTTCCTATATACCAGAACTTTGAAGACAATCTGAATCGTTTACTTTACAATATATAAAGTAAGCACTAGTGAAGATATCGGTGCAGAGCTAATACTAATACTATGTTTATAGTGTGGCAGCCCCATTCTAAAAATCGCCGAAATCGGACCATAGGTTTTTAAGGTCCCATATATCGAACACGAGGGCTTCTGTACTTCTAACCTAATATTATGGTTTCCAACTTTCAATGGACCTTATACAATATATATGACGAATATGTGGGTCAAATTGGGTATTATATAATATAAATAAAGTTAAATAAATAAATTGCGAGAGTATAAAATGTTCGGTTACGCCCGAACTTCGCCCTTCCTCACTTGTTCTAGATTATGGTTGCCCATAGCAATTGCAACAGACCGAAAAGTACTTATCCTAACGAAGAAGAACAAATTGTTGTGAAACAACATGAATATACAATTCATAATAGTTCTGAAACACCGATTCTAACGATATAACCAATTTTCGATACCATTTATGTGGAACGATTGGCTTTTTGCTTCATAATAGAGTTCAGTCTATAAGTTTTCTTTTCAGCGACCATTATCATGAGGTTTGAGAGCATAAAATGTCGCTACACCAGTTCGAAAGCATGTGGAGGATTTGGATAAAATGCATAGCATGAATAATGTGGAGAGTTGCCACAAATATTTTGTTTTAATGGATCAAAATAAGAAATTTGACTGTTTAAGCGTTAAAGCCCAACCATTTTCCACTTTGGTGATGAAAATATATCGTCTACTCTAAATATCTTTATAAAGTTAACCAAACAGGTATCTTTGAAACTGTTTGGCAGTAATTTAAAGACATTTGTTTATTTTTAAAAACAATAAAAAAACGTCAACTCCCACACATGCGATTGTTTGTCGAACTGTTGCTGTTCGTATATCTTTTTTATGTCTTTACAAAACATTCCATTGTTCTGTTTCCAAAGTGCCCGAGGTCATGGTTACCGCAATGCGCATACTCAAACGAATTGTATGGTTCATTGTTAAATATGAATATATTCATACGATACAAACCTTGCTGTAGGCGGGAACAGTTCTTTATGTAGGTTAAAACTCTGGTAGGATACATACTAATCATTTCTATATAAAATGGAATAACTTGTATATATTATTATAGCACTATTGCTGCACTTTGAGCATCCAGATCCATAGAGATATACTTGAATAATATATACGAGTATATATATACGAATATTGTTGAATACAAATTCGTATGTGTTATGTTGCTTTCTATTGTTGCTGCTGTATAATTTTACTTTGTGTATGCACTCTGAAAGATTAAAAATAAAATAAATACATCAGTAAATATAGTGCAAATACTTTTGCTGTTCCACCAATTCTAGCTATTGTACATCTGTGCTGCATTGAATAATGCTATATTATGGTAAATAAAAAATAAATGTTTAGAAAGCTAAATTTATTACTTTAGAATACGAAATGGCAGTTTGACAATTAACTCTTAATTACTTCAGCCAACCGCCAACCTGTCAGTTGCTACATAGTTTTCTTCACTAATATGAAGAATTCATCTATTTCTTTGGACATCTTTCCAGTAGTCCTGTTTTCCTCTTTCAAAACGAAATAATTATTCAATTTGATCAAATTATTATTGAAACATGTTATGGAGTCATCTAATCTAATAGTAATGTGCTAATGAAATTTCTCATCGCCCAGTTAAAAAATCGTTTCTAAACTACCTTTCACAAAGCCACAGCGCAATCAAATTACGACAAAGATTGTAATTTAAATTATGGGCTCTGAAGGGAAAACTTGATGAATTATGAGAAAAATGCAGTAGAAAACTGAAGGCTAATTGGACACCGCATTCATGGAATGCAATCAACTAAGAATAAGAAAAAGAAGAAGAAATAAATTGAAAAAATTAGGAACAAAGTTACACATACGCCTCAGGAGCGAGGGCGCCAAGGCAGAAAGCAGAAATTTAATAAAAATGCAAGTTAAAAAGGCAAAAGATTTGCAGTGACGCCCATTGGGCCTCGAAGTGGAGCGACAAAGTGAATGTGAATAATGCTACGGCAAGTGATATACGTAATAGAAACAACATGTGAGGTGAAGTAGAGAAGGTGTGCGCATTTATGTGGATAGGTTGCATAGATGATGATTGAGGGTAACCTAATATGCTCCCACTTTACTAAGTACCTACTATGTATGTATATATGGATGAGGACACATTTCTGAACGTGCTGTGCCCACCATTCAACAAAAGTGAAATGGATAAAAATCGAAGCAGCAACATTAAACATGAACAGTAAAAAGGAAATAGAGTGTAAAGGAATTAAAGTGCATGGGATGCGTACCGTATAACATAGTGTAGTTTTATGTTCCTTCCAGGTCATGCGGGAGCTTACTGTGTCGATTCAACCGTGTAGGCTGTAAAGGGCTTGCGGATGCTTGCATGCTAATGTTTGTCTTCGTGTGTGTGTCGACAAGTGTAATCAAAGCATAAAAAGGATGTGACATTAATAGCATACATCAGCATTGCACTCGAGTAATAAAAATGATGTCAAATAGAGCAAGAAGCGCAATAAAAAGCTATTCATAAAAGGAGACACATTTCGCATAAAAGAGTGCGTTCGAGTACTAACTTAATACAATTGCTCCAACTGAATGTATGTAGATGTGCATATGATTTATAGTACTAAAGTCATCAGATCATTATTAAGTCCAAAGCACAAAGCAAATGAGCTTTACTACCACAACTCAGCAGTTATTTTAGTCATTTGAAGATAGTACCCTTTTGTTTTTAAAAGTAGTTTGTTTGTAAATAATTGCTGTCGAACAAAGTTATCCTGTAAAGGAGATTTATGGCTTTAAATCTGTGCTTATTCAAATATTGTCACCTTTTTATTTATATATTACAGAATGGCTATTCTACATCCGAATAAAATTAATTCCTTCTGTAACTAAATCGCATAAAATTTGGTCGAACAGAACACACAAATCCGCACAAAAGCAATGGGGCTTGTAATCTCTTTGGCATTTAATGCACGAGTGAGAGCAGTAAATGAAAGCAAATCAGTGAATGGAAAGCTCTTTTTCATGTCGAAATACATTTGTCAAAGCGAAGAACTCTGGAGCGAGTATTGCTTGTCAAAATCGAAATAAAAGTACTGACGCACTATCAAAGCAAATTTCGCCTACATTTTTATGAACTGGTAGTATTAAAAAGGGAGACCAGCAGAAAGCAAAAAAGGATAAATATTTTATGAAGTGCTGGAATAAATAGAGACATGTAGCACAAATTGCAAATAAAACAAACTGCAATATATCTATTACATTTGCTAAGAGCCGGAGCCCTTTTGATATTACTCTCGACGGACATTTTTTACCCGCAGCATACCCGCAGAAGCTTTATCAATCATCACATTTCATTTGTGCCACCCTATATTGCCCTTAAGTACCCATAACTGCACTGTCTACGTCAACTTGTGGCATGGAAGTTTCACATACGGATTTGAAAAAGTAGCTTCATAGCACACATAAAATTATTTTAGACTAACTTTTAAAATTAAGTCAGTTGAATATGAATAAGAAGTGATTTGCGAGATTAAAAGCCGGATAAAAGTCGTATAAAATCCTACTCTGCAGCTATTATTCATATAACTTAATTCCAATTAATCCAGTTAATCCGGATTAACGCCGCCGTCTGCAAGGGGTATAACGGTTGTTTCTGTCACCCAGAACTAAAATAGTTATACGTGGGATTATATATATACAAATGATCTGGATGACGAGTGGATTCGAAATCCGGATGTCTGTCCGGTTGTCCGTGCAAGCGATAACTTGAGTAAAAATTTAGTAATCTTTATGAAACTAGATACTTGAAAATGGACAAAATCGGAGCATTGCCACGTCGATAACCGAAAACATATAAAGTGTCATAACTAAGCCATAAATAAAGTAATGAAAGTAAAATTTGGTACAGAGGATCACAATAGGGAGGGGCATATTTGAATGTAATGGGCGTGGTCCCGCCCCCAAATACGATTTTTGTTTATATCTCGCAAATCAATAAAGTTTTCTACAGTCAAACTTTCAACAAATGACGTAATAATTTTCAAAATTAGACCTTTATTTTATTATACTGCTTTTTCTGCGCTGTATCTTTTAGACCAATTTCAAACTTTATTTATTTCAAACTTAATTGCAAAAAATGTCCCTACAAAAGCCACAAAGCTTTCAATTGAATGATGCTGGTTACACTTAAATGGCAATAAAACTAAAGCACCGAAAATACTTCTGCAAGCAAACATCACGAAGAAAGGCTACAAAACGATTGCACAATTCACAACTATAAAATATTGTAATACTATAAAGGAAAAACTAAAATATTATTACCACTTCTTTGTACAACAACAACCACAACACTACTACAGTATAGAGATAGGATATTGTAATTGTGGAAATTTGAATAGCAACAACTCAACCACAATAAGCGTCCGAGCAAAGAGAACTTCTGAAAAGAAACGTCGGAAAAAGTTGTACAAGAAGAAGGGATTCGCCACCGCCGTTGAGTAGCTGAGTTGACCGCACACAATGACATCCGCCGCAATAACGGTCAAGTGTCTTACTTGTTCCGTTATGTCGTAAAGGAAAGCAATAACAGACAATTTGAAAGGACAAGTAATTGAGCCAACTCTAGGTATGTACTCACGCCCGTCTTTTATGTCAGTGGTTTGCAGTTTCGGTAGCTTATATAAATAACAGCAAGCACATGAAACTATGTAAATGCATTTGCTCTTACAAGAATAGCACTGGTCAGCACAAGTTTTTTGGATGTCTCTTTAGAAGGTTGACCTATTCAGTGCCTGTGAAAATGTCAAGACGCAACTGCCAAATGTTGCAAATAAAAGTCCATACATATATGCTCTTGTTGTATAAAAAGTGAAGAAGCACTTTCGATTGCTTAGCTGAAAGCACATAACAATAGGACTTCAGTTGTCTGAAATTGAGTGCTTTGAATTTCGTTAGATGGACAGTTTTTTGCAATAAATAAGAGTTTTTTATGCTTCGAAAAGTATGGGGCTATTGTAATAAAAAAAAGAAGTGAAAAACACCCATAAAATATTGTGCTTAAATTATTTTAGAAAGAAAACAAATATAAATTAATAGCTATAGTTGGCACTATGTAGTATAACACGTGATATATATTGTTCAAAATAATTTGGTAATAGTCCGTCCAAAAATAGTGCAAACGATAGTAACATCAACAAATTGATGATTCAGCTCAATGTATGATGCTGTCGATAAGTCCACAGTTTTGATCGGTAAATGATTTACATTTCACTCGGAGAGTAATCGAATCCAAAGCAAGGGAAAGTAATAGCCTTTTCACACAGGACGTAATTGATCAATTAACCGGCCTTTGCTCGATTAAAACGCTGATTTAGATCGATTTACCACACAAAATAAATATCTATTTTTTCTATAATACATTAATTTTTGAATTGACTTGAAAATGAAATGCAACTCTGCGATAAAGACCGTATTTGTAATTAAATATACGATCTTTGTCTACAAATTGATGCTCACACTACACGACGGTAGATGTCGCTCAAAATTTCAATTGATCCATTAATTTGGCTGTGTGAAAAGGCGATTCAACTGACAAAATTAAGTCGTCTATAGTTTGGGATCTTTGTGATTTTGCGATAATCATACAGTGTTATTGACACAGTTGGCGAACGATATCGGAGAAAAACGACTCCATTTGATGAAGGAGAAAGAAGAAGAAGAGGCTAAGCAAGACCAATCTTTATAGCAGTGTTTGCTGATATTAAAGAACAGTATTTTTCCTTATTTTAATACTTTTTTCTCCGAAAATTATTTTAAAATAACAAAGTTATTGTTATTTTGCTCAGACCAGTTTTAGAAATAAATTTCCAAGATTTTCAAATGTACGAATGCGAGTCATTATATAGAAGGCATAAAGAAAGTTAATGTAAAACACATTTGTTTACTCTAACAGTTACAATATCGGAAATTCATTTGTTCACTTTGCCAATTTATATTTCAGCTTTTCTTCTTGGAAATTTTAAATTTATGAAATAGCGAATACATACTTCTATCATATCAAGATATCTACATATCAAATAAAAAATGTACGAAAGAGGATTAATATCTATAACTGAAGGTTTGCTTTGCACGTATGCAATCCTCAACTTAATGAAGTGATAATCTTAATTATTGCCCAGCAGATATTTCGCACAAACATAACTTTTCATGGCATACGTAGTCATAGCAGCTATCAACAAAGGAGGAGGTCTACAACCAAGGACTTCGTGACAAGCTTCTGCAATTTATGACCTCCATTGGGTGTTTGCTATTGACAGCAATTCGGCCGTTTGGTGTGCTTAGTGCTTAATATGCCTAATATTGAGTGGTGCCAATATTGACTGATCGCAAACGCACATACACACATGCATATACGTTGATTGTGGCTGGCATATACTTACTTGCTAACTACTTATGTGCGTGTGTATGTGAGTGGTTACAATTTGAATGCAGAATAATAGTACGTACTGCAAATGGCAAATGAAACGGGGCATATTGTTGAGCTGGAATTGATTGAGCAGTCATGAATTTGCACATAAGTACATGATTCTCAAGCAGATGATTCTCAAACGGGAAAGTAATCTGCTTGTAATCTATTTCTAGGACATACTTAATTGTGTGTAGTGTATGTATTAGAGCTCTTGGTATTCGACTAATCGACTAACCGAATCAACCGAATAGGGCATTATTCGAATAATAATATTCGGTTTGCGCTATTCGGATAGTCGTCAGTCATCGACTATTCGATTAACCGTTCATTTTCGACTATTCGGTTAATCCTTCGTTGTCGACTATTCGAATAGTGCAAGTTCATTAATTTTCTTATTTTTATTGAAAAAAGTGAAACATTAGAACTAACAAAAAACTCGCTATTTTTTCTGACTGTCATACCAACTGTTGTTGTTTCACATGCAAAATTAAAATATGACTGATACAACACTGCGTGGTATGTTTCTTGAGTTCGCTATTCTATACCTCTACCCACTTGCTGCCGAATTTTTTCGGTTTTTTGCGACATATGCCTAGTACTGCAGTAACCGGTTACTTTTTGGAACCGGTTTTTTTTTGGGACAAACTCGTGGCAGTGTAGGCGGTCGGTGGTTGGGGCTTTGGGGCATTTTGGGGCAAAACTTCGACGAGTGGGTAGTCGGTTTTGTGTGAAGAACCGGGTTTTTTGGGTCGGTCAGTGGTCGGTTTTGCTCGTGCCCTTCTGACCGAACACTTCTCAACCGATTTATACCGCACATTGTATATATCTGGAAAATACGGACATATATCTGGAAAATCAAAGGCTTTTAGACTGCAAACAATTTTCATTTATTCGAATAGTGACAGTATAACTATTCGAATAACCGCAGTAGAACGACTATTCGAATAGTCGGAACATTGCGACTAACCGAATAGTGCTAACCGGTTAATATTCGTACGAATGGTTACAAACCGGATATTCGAATAATCGGTTTACAGGTTAATAATTTTAAGAGCCCTAGTATGTATATGCCAATAAGTTACTAAAGTAATTCTATTTGTAAGTACCATTGTCTCGGCATGATTTGCATATTAAGTGCGCTTAAATTGTCAGCAAACTAGCCACGAGCTTTTCTGAATAATAAAAAGGTGGATGTAAATGGTAAGGAGTGCACAATGTTAATGGAAAAGTGAATTATAAGCACTGCAAACGGCAATAAAATAAATCCACTAACCGATGATTTTGGATCAAGAAGAAAAATACAACTTTTCACATTTGCTACATTTCCCGCAGATTATATGTCTTTTCGAGCTTTTTTTCTTTACTAGAAAACTTTCAGACAGAGATATTGGAAGCTTTCAGTTATATGCGTTTACATTTACAATTTGATTCCCGTTGTGTATATTATGGAATAAAATTATTACATCTTTTCAATATTTTGGTTTATTTTTGTTTAATAATTTTAAGAAAATACAAATTAATTAATTAATTTTTAAGATATACCGGTAGAATATTGTTTATTTTGTTTTTTAACTGTTGTGTAATTGTTAAATAATTATATGCAAATACATCCATAATAAAGTTATTTCAAATAGAGCACTCTCTTGACAAAGTGAAATGATGCTTTGCGTCTCATCATAATAAGAATTGTATCATTCGCATCATACTTAATCAAGACGAGTCGTGATACCAAAAACAGTTAATTCTGCTATATTATACAATTTCTTCGAAGCAATTGACTACAGAAACTAAAAAACGAGTCCCTATTTTCTTTTGAAATTAAAACTTCTATTTGATATTTTGCTTCTGCTTGCTACTTTAGCTCCAAATTTTTTAATGCTCTCAGCAAACTTACGTGCTCACATGTCGCAGCTGACGGAAACATAAATGAGCGCTTGTCAAAATGTTTGCCATAAAATGCAGCAACACAACACACACATAATTTTCGTAGATTGTAATCTCAGTGGCTGATGTGCATTAAAGTGTATCCTTTACACACCTAGACTGACACATACAAACTTACAATGATTTACTTTGTCATTTGAACTTTTCGCGGCAGTGTTCTTAACGGATGATTAACGACACTCGCCCAAACTACGCTGCTGCCATCCGTGCAACCAGACTTAAGAACATTAATTCCTTTTCAGACTACTTTTATTGAGTCGAAATGTGCGTTTTAGTGACTTTGTTTTTTTTTTTTTCAGCAGTTCTGTTGACATTGATAAATGCTTGTAAATACACAGGACTTAATATTTTTACAATCATATATGTTTTTTGACATGTAAACTCAGTATCTCCTTCATATAAGAATGATAAGTTTGTACCTGTGCACTTGAGTTAGTATCCAACCTATTTACACAGAACAACTTGTCAGGAGAAGACATTTTTCTCTCAGTCACTATTGGAGCTAAAAAGTGAGAAATTCTTGACAAAATTTATACGAAAAAACTGGGATTTATGAGCAATAAAGCATATTCGTGCTATTTGCTCGAGAAAACGTCACTTAATTGAACATAACACTGATGCAATGTGAAAATCATGTGCATCTAGTGTTGCTTTTATTGCTATCTACTCTATAGGACCAACGGTACACATTAGAAAGTTCATTGACTGTGCTATTATTGAGTAACAAAGCATAAAGCATATTTTATAGAGATAATTGGTCGAGCATATATTGTTTAATACGCGATATTTTCTTTTAGGTATACAATAAATGGAGGAACATATTATTAGTAATTAACTTGTTATTAGTCAATTAATCTAGGTAGAGCTGCCATACAACTTTAATGTAAGACAAAAAATGGAATGGAAAATGTCTAGTGTTCTAGTTTTTCTGTTCTAATGAGAACTAAATAACAATGTACCGGTTTTATAATATTATAAGCAAATTATGTTCATTAAGCAATATGACAATATGAGGTCTTCATTTGTTAAATAGAATAAAGAGATTGTTAGCTCTTTTAGTAAGTTGGGGAGTTATAAGGATCCAAGCTGCTTGACGTAGCTTTTAAATCATTTAAGTGAATAAATTTGACAAATAGGCTTAATCTCGCGTCTCTCATTATCTTATGCCATTTACCTCATACTCACATGAGAGGCTGTTAAATTTCATTACCATGACAGCTTCAATAATCTTATGGCCTTCGTTAAATTATATTATTAAGCTCAAGAGACTCTAGCAATTTCATTAAGAACATATAAAAGCACCAAATTAACAATGATGCTGCAGTTTAGTCTGAACTTCTGAGATTATTGTGAGGTAAAGAAAGCGAAGAGTGGAGAAAAGAGTGGAAAACAAATATAGAGAGAACAAGTAAGGAAGGGCTAAGTTCGGGTGTAACCGAACATTTTATACTCTCGCAATTTAGTTATTTAACTTTATTTATATTATATAATGCACAATTTTACCCACATATTCGTCCGATATATGGTTTAAAGTCCATTGAAAGTTGGAAACCCTAATATTAGGTTAGAAGCACCGAGGTCCTCGTGTTCGATATATGGGGCCTTAAAAACCTATGGTCCGATATCGGCGATTTTTAGAATGGGGCTGCCACACTATTAACATAATATTTGTGCAAAGTTCTGCACCGATATCTTCACTAGTACTTACTTTATATATTGTAAAGTAAACGATTCAGATTGTCTTCAAAGTTCTAGTATATAGGAAGTAGGCGTGGTTGTAAAGCGAGTTAGCTTATTTTCACAACATATCATTGGGATGTAAGGAAACTGTTACAAACCAAGTTTCATTGAAATCGGTCGAGTAGTTCCTGAGATATGGTTTTTGACCCATAAGTGGGCGACGCCACGCCCATTTTCCATTTTGTAAAAAAATTTTCTGACGTTTTTCGTTAATGAGTTAACCCACTTTTAGTAATTTTCAACCTAACTTTTGTATGGGAGGTGGGCGTGGTTATGATCCGATTTCTTTTATTTTTGGACTGTATTAGGAAGTGGCTGAAAAAACGACTGCAGAAAGTTTGATTTATATAGCTCTATTGGTTTCCGAGATATGTACAAAAAACTTAGTAGGGGGCGGGGCCACGCCCACTTCCTCAAAAAAATTACATCCAAATATGCCCCTTCGTAGTACGATCCTTCATACCAAATTTTATTTCCATAGCTTTATTTATGGCTTAGTTATGGCACTTTTATGCTATTTTCTGGGCGTGGCAGTGGTCCAATTTTGCCCATCTTCGAAAGCAACCTTCCTATGGTCCCAAGAAATAAGTGTGCCAAGTTTCATCAAGATATCTTAATTTTTACTCAAGTTACAGCTTGCACAGACGGACGGACGGACGGACAGACAGACATTCGGATTTGAACTCCACTCTTCACCCTGATCACTTTGGTATATATAACCCTATATCTAACTCGTTTAGTTTTGGGTGTTACAAACAACCGTTATGTGAACAAAACTATAATACTCTCTTTAGCAACATTTGTTGCGAGAGTATAAAAAAATGCTTACATTAATTATTTTATTAAGGATAAGCAAAATTACGAAAAAACAGTATATATTTATTAATTTGTTAGCAATCATCCCCAGATTCCCATTATCGTTTTTACACAGCCAAATTAATTGATCAACCAAAATTTTGATTTTGCCCTTCACACTGCCGACTACTCGATAACCGATCAGCTGTTATACATTTTTATACTTTCGCAACAAATGTTGCTAAAGAGAGTATTATAGTTTTGTCCACATAACGGTTGTTTGTAACACCCAAAACTAAACGAGTTAGATATAGGGTTATATATACCAAAGTGATCAGGGTGAAGAGTGGAGTTCAAATCCGAATGTCTGTCTGTCCGTCCGTCCGTCCGTCTGTCCATCCGTGCAAGCTGTAACTTGAGTAAAAATTAAGATATCTTGATGAAACTTGGCACACTTATTTCTTGGGACCATAGGAAGGTTGCTTTCGAAAATGAGCAAAATCGTACCACTGCCACGCCCACAAAATGGCGAAAACCGAAAACACATAAAGAGCTATAACTAAGCCATAAATAAAGTTATGAAAATAAAATTTGGAATAAAGGATTGCACTAGGAGGGGCACATTTGGATGTAGTTTTTTTGGAAAAGTGGGCGTGGCCCCGCCCCCAAATATGTTTTTTGTATAAATATTGCAAACCAATAAAGCTATATAAACCAAACTTTCTGCAGTCGTTTCTTTTAGCCGTTTCCTTATACAGTCCAAAAATTAAAGAAATCGGATAATAACCACGCGTACCACCCATACAAAGGTTAGGTTAAAAATGACTAAAAGTACGTTAACTCACTAACGAGAAACGTCAGAAACACAAAATTTCACAGAAATGATAGCAGAAGGAAGCTGCACTCAGATAGTTTTACAAATTGGAAAATAGGCGTGGCATCGCCCACTTATGGGTCAAAAACCATATCTCAGGAACTACTCGACAGATTTCAATGAAATTCGGTATATAATATTTTCTTGACACCCTGACACGGGTGGAAAATGAATGAAATCGGTTCACAACCACGACAACTTCCCATGTAACTCAATTTTGAATTCCATCTTATTCCCTCACTTTATAATGTAAACATAAGGAACCAATGAAGATAGCAGAATAAAACTTTACACATATAGTGCATATCATCTCTGGCTTCACTTGTGAAAAAATTGTCGAAAACGGACCATAACTTTTGAAGGCCCCAGATATCGAACATGTTGAACTCAGCGCCTAAGGTAAAATTTTAACCGAAAATATGGGTAAATCTCTCAGCTAATTTAATGTAATTCAGAGGAAATTGTTTTCTTCCAATAGTGTGTCTCTGTTCCAAAAATTATTAAAATCGAGTCACAACATCTCCTAGCTCCCATATACATAATTATAGGTTTTTCAAAAATTCGTTGGGCTTTATTACGCATATATGTATTGGTTAATACGTGATATAACTTAGCAAAATTAAGTGAGCATATAGTATTGGATATAGTATCCCTTGCTGGTGAAATTGAATGAAATCGGTTCAGGAATTACCTCAGCCCTCATATCTATATATGACGATTTTCGTTATTGTATTAAACTTTATGCCAAATTTATGGGTAAATTTGTGCGTTATCTTAATAAAATTTCTTCAATAAATTGCGAGAGTATAAAATGTTCGGTTATACCCGAACTTAGCCTTTCCTTACTTGTTGATTTTGCTTTTCAAAAGAAGTTGGTAAGTTTCATCAGCTGATTGCTAATTTTTTAGCAGCAACATCTACCGTCGAGTAGTGTTAATGCAATTTTATCAAAAAATAGAGCCAATCGCAGACAAAGAACGTATATATAATTACAGATACGGTCTTTGTCGCAGATTTGCATTTCATTTTCAAGTCGATTAAAATTCAATCAAAAATTAATGTAGATTTTTAATTCGGATGGTAAATCGATCTTAATCAGCGTTTTAATCGAGCAGAGGCCGGTTTATTGATCAATTAGCTCTTGTGTAAAAATTTTTTATGATATGCCACATATTTTAGAGTGGATATATACATATATGTATATGTAAATGTACTCAGTTTATAAACTAAGATATGGGTGTTCAAGAAATTCAACTGGACCAACTCTCGCAGCAGCCCACTTGTGTTGGGTATAATTAATTAAAATAGTACAAGGACGAGCGTTATACACTTCGCTAATCAGACTTCGCATCTTTGAGAACAACTGCCTACGAGTGACTAATAAGTGGGTCGTCATCAAATATTTACTTCATATTTATTAGATCTGCTTGCACACTTGCGGGTAATTAACTGTTGACTAGCGACTGTATACATCGAGAACCGTAGAAGTACACTTGGAAAACAACTTTTGTTCATTATATAACAACACAGTTGCATAAGCAATTATGCGTGCACGTGTTGACGTCAGTGGAAGACTACGTAAGAATGTGTGTGCGAACACATGTTTGTCGCAATTGAAATTACAATTAAATGCCTTGACAGCAACACTTTAACATTTAAGTTATCATGAAATCCGTTTTTTTTTTTAATATCATGCTTTGGGGCGCCAACAAATCACCTGCTTTCATGAACTTCCGAAAAAGCAAGAAAATATATGAAATTTTTATTGTTTGTAAATTTTTTTGTTCAAGATGCTATACAGGTTGGCTGTAGTGTCGTCACTGGAAGGATCCGGAAGTGATAATGTTCCAATTTTGATTCCGAATTTCAATTATATGTATATTTTTGTCCGAGCATTTAACAAGAATTAAAAAAGGAATGGAATTTTAAGAATTAGATATTGAGAATTCCCTCACTCCAATCGTTCACAGTTGACCGGTTTGTGCTTCGAACATGTTACGTATACGACACGTATACCCTTTTCTCCCAAAACTGGTGTGATTTTCCATTTTCTTATTCGTTCTAGAAGTGAAATAATAAATTATAATTTTATATAGTAAATCTTTCGCTATAAACAGCGTAGCAAAGAGATTCGGAAAACAAAAATATAAAAAAAAATAATTTAAAAATTTAATCTCGTTAAATAGCGGTGTTCAAATGTTATATTTAACTCATGAATATAATAACAATAACAATTTTTTGCATTGCATTCAGCTTTCGCAGGGAAATTTCATATATAATAAATGTTAAAAAATATGTGCAGTACTTCCGGTTTACTATCAATTCGGAGTAATTCGTGTCATTCAGAAAATTTTCGCTTAAAATTGTTGAGCTCAATTTTTTGATTTTGCGTGCTTTTGTTTTGAGCAACAAAAAAAAAGATGATGATCGCTTCCACTAACAACCTTAACAGGCTTGTACACATATGCTTACGCTTCCGTTGCGCGCATGTGATTGCATGTTGTTCTTTATACATTTATATATGTATTTTTGTCTATGTGCATACATTTAAAACGCATCTTCCAATGGCATTTCGTAATTTTATTACGTATGTATTTGTTTTTATCGCCGTTGTTGACAAGCGCGTTTTCCCCGTAAGAGTGGTTGTTCAAACATATACTTATATAAAAAACCTTTACACATATATGTATGTCAGTGCCTCAGTGGCTGACATGCTGTCATAGAATTCTCACATTACCATTGCATAAACCCAAGGCTTAACTCACACACTATTCCTCGCAGCAGTGAGCTGGTTTGCTTATCTCCGCTGCAACTTGTTAAATTGTCTAACGCGCGCAACAAGCCAGAACACAAAGTTAGCAGGAAAAACAAATTAAAAAGGGGTTTCTATGCTGAAAAGTATATACATTTATATGGCAGTTGTTTGTATGGGATAGTTTGTGCAAATGCAATTTATTGCAATTGTATAAAGTTGTACAAATATTGCGGAAATCGCTGCAACAAACTACAAACACTTTACCCACGTCGCTACAAATGAGCGATAAGCGAAATTATGTGCGCGAAGTGACTAACATGAAGATACATATATGTACGAATGCGATTGTTATGTCCGTATGTGTCGCTCTTTTCATTTCCTTGCTTTTCGTTTCCGTTCCATTGCAGCGGACAACTATTTCAACATTACACTAAATTGTAGGTCCACAGCTGCCGCAAACGAGCAGACGCTCCCCAATGCAGCTGTGACAACCAACTGCAGAAGCTGCATTATTGACACACCATAGTGTGTGTCTTTGTTCCTTGATTGTCGTATGCTATATATATTTCCTTGATCCCTGCAGGAATCGGGAAACATATTTTATCGAAACTCTAGTATTTTGAAATACTAAATCGGAAAGCAATGTTCTGCAAAGTAACATTATCAAATAATTTTTTTATTTAATCTACTTCAGATCAGGTTAAACCCCTAAACTATTAAACAAAATCCCGTATATTTGTTTCAAAAGTCAAATTCTAGAGAATCAACTATTTTCACACTTTTTCTATAATTGGTTTTTCCGCCTATTTTGATCAAAGCCAGGAATTTCTAATTGTATTATGGTATCATATCTGACTTATTTGATGCTTCCCTGCAGGCAGTGGAACCGTGTATTGCAAACAGAAAAATTTGAAAGTATCCTATATACTTTTGGAATTATTGTCGGCATGACAGCCTCTTCTATGATATACATATGTTTATCTGGGAACGATAATCCTTATTCGAACACGAATCTTGCTCGATTTCGGTTACGTTTACCGAAAAACGAAATTTCATTGAACAATTATTAAACCACTACACTTTGGATGCCTCCTAGCGAACTGATACAAATGTGGCGAAATAGTTCTTGCTCCAAACGAGTAACTTTGGACCGACCGGCTGGCGTTTTTTCTATATTGTCAACATTTGTAGACACCAACTGCGTAAACACTGCCAACATGTCTCCCGCTTATCCGTGGCAGTGAATATATGGCGCAACCACATACATGTACATACATATGTATGTATATGGAGATTTGTATAAACAGCATTTGCTTTATGCAAGCATTTCCCGTTTTGTGCCCTTTGTGAGTGTAAAAATGTATTGTGTAACATTATATTTCATTTTATATGATTTTCTTCCGCTCGAAAACTTTGCAAAGGGATTTGCATATTGGCATGCAAAGTACAGAAATTATTTCATAAGCATTTCACATAACAACTGTTAGCTTTCATACAGGCAAACAATCGTGCAACTAAAATAAATTGAAATTATATTTTATTCGATTGCATATTGCACTGTTTCTTTGTGGAGGGCATTAGATTAAAAATATGTTGATTGATTTGATTAGTTGCTGAAGATACCTCAACAAAGTCAGAAATATATTTTAACGCAATTGTAATGTATTTCAGTAATGGTAAGCAATGTCGATTACAAGCTACACAAAAATATGAAATAAATAAAAGGAGACTCTAATTACGATTTTTGTTGCTTTTACAGAGCAAACAAAAGTGTCAAGACAAACTGACAGCTGTCAGTAAAGCAAAATGGTGCACACAAAAAGAAGAAGAAGGAGTTGCCATTATTTGTAGGGTAAATGCAATTTAATCTATTATGCGCATATAATATGCTTTTTGGTTGTTGGATGGTCACACCTTGATTACCTAATAACGTACGATCGCTTTGAAATTGGCAATGACAAATAATTTAATTAACGACTTCATGCCAACGAAATTAATATAATGTTAATTTAGACAGACGGTGTACAGAATTAATTGAATACAATTAAGCAGCTCCCTAATTAATTGATTTGAAGTCAAATGTTTTATGTTAAGTGTTGTTAGGAAATCATTTATTTAGAGTGGCAGTAGAAACTTAATTAGTATTAAATATTTTCGTCCATATAGGCACGTCAAATTGAAGTTCGGTATCAGAATAAATGCAATCCAATTTATTACTAGCCTAAACCTTACATATCCTTAGTCATAGGGGTTCTTACTGGTCATTGCCCCATCGGGACCCATGCTGTAAGGTTAAAAATCTTACCGGACGCTAGCTGTAGAAGCTGCATGGAGAGTATAAGGTGGAATCATCTCATCATATATTTCTTGGATCTCACTTTTTCGAGCAAGCTCGCGAAATAGCGAATATAGAAGTTAAAAATCTCTGCAGATTTGTAGTAGGTTCAGGGCGCTTTGTCGAATCCAGGCTTTACAAAGAACTGTCTTTTAAAGACTACGTGTGTTTCCCTTTGGCAAGCAGCCTTACAACCTAACCTAATCTAACCTATTACTAGAGAATTGGTATATAACGCCTTAAGGGGCATACCCGTATATATATATATATATATATAGTTATATAACGTTATCAGTTATAATAATTTAAATTTTTAATTTACGCAATTCTCCAGCATACACCCCCGGCCACTAGACTCAACTCAGACGTAATGATTCACAAGCTTCTGGGAACTCTTTGCCTTTCGCACCAATAATTTCTCATATATTTTCCGAAATCTTAATCCGCAAAACGCGCATGTAAATCAAATTAAGAGTGAGTGTTTGAATGAAACATTACGACTCGAAATAGAAGCAAATATTTTACAGCGTAAAATAAGGAGCTACAATTACAAATATTTATTAGCGAAAACTCTAGCATCATTTCATTTTAAATATACTTAATTTGCTTAAGTTCGTTCGAAAATTCCCAAGCTGACCTTCAATATGGCTGGCACTTGTCCTCAAAGCCTTAGTGTGCGAAAACTTTTTGCCATTCCTCCAACTGGCACCATGCAAAGTTTTGCTCCAATGCCACAGGATAAGTTTTAATTTTCGTCGATTATTTGTGGAACCCCTCGGATGGGGCAGAGGAGTAATACGGCGAGTGTGACGTGTGAGGGTTTCAGCTTGCCTTGAAATAAGCATGAATGACTTTTCAATAAACTTCAAATATTAATTTCACATTTTAGACACGCAAACAATTGGCATTTGGCCAGTCAACTATGTAGTCAAAATGAATTTATGTAGTGCGAGTATTGACGTTGTTGAAAGTTGGCAAAGAAGGCGCACTGTTGGCAGCAGCAGGAAAAATTGGACAACAGTTTTGAATGTCTCTTGCCTTTGAAAGTTCTATTTGAATACTTATTTTCTATTTATTTGTGTTTGGGAAAAGTTCACATATTTTTGGTACACACCACATAAACTGTGCATAAGAGCAAGCACTGGCTGTAGAGAGAGGGAGATTGAGGGAAATTTACAGTTTGAAACTTTCCTTTTATTCGCCAGATGTTTTGGTGTCCCTACGAACAAAACAAAAACCTTTCCAATTTTATATTATTTTATTTATTTCATTTTTCCAACAGATTTATTTATTGTTCAAAGCTGACAGCTTAGTAAAGCTAGTTAGAAAAGCTTTCAAAAATTGTAAACCGATTCTTTGATATCTCATTTAATTTGCATGCTTCAAATTTCAACTTCTTAATCAGCTAACAACCCCATTTAAAATATATCGAAATTTCATTTCATTTCATTAATAGCTTTGAAAAAAATTAAACGAATAATCTGAACGGAAAAATTAGTCAGTAAGTGGTTAGGAAATAAGAAGATACAACTGTTTTTCGTGAACACATCTCTATTACATGTTAGCAATGGGCGATGTAGACGATTTTTCGTCTCATGTGCTGCAACGTTATGAGATATCCAAGGAGAGATCATTAGCAGTACACACTAATTATTCGAAAAAGAAACAGATCAATTAGCTGAGGCAGTTATGATATAAATGAGCTGATTCTTTGTTGTATTCATATATACTCAATATTGATTGAACAATTAAATATATGTATATGATAATTTGGATCGAATTCTGTTTACTCATAACAGAAGTATTTATTTAATTTCCCATTAAGCAGCAGATATTGCCTATCTAACTTCACTTCACAGAGTTGCCTTAGGAAATTTGCATAAATGCAGTGTCAATAGCATAGCTAATTAGGCAATTAGTTAATTAATAGATTGTATGATAAATTGAGAATAATTAGTTATTCAATTTCTAAAAACTATGTATCTTTATTGACTCACTAAAAGTGCTTCGAATATGATAGTAAACGATATTTTAAACCAAGCATGTATAAATCAGGATTCAGTTTCAAATTCATATTAACAGATAAATATGTATATCCATACCATCAAAAAACTGTTCAGAAAGTACTTCGTTAAACCGACCTTCAGAGAAAAACATAACTTCACTCATAAAGAGTATAAAAATAATTTTCATTGTATATTTAACAAATGAACAATTTTATAGCCACATTAATGCCTCGCAGCGCATTCTCCTTGCGCATAATTTCAATTGATAGCAATATTTATTCATTAACCGATAACATTACAATTAGGAACGTCAGCCATTATGTTTTTTATACCTTTTATGTTCGCTGACGGAAATTCAATTTAATTTTATGTGCAAATGTAGTTTCACAGCATGATAACAGTATACATATAGTTTTTTAAACAGTGACTGATAGTCATTTTATTTAGTATTGTTCACAGATAAAGCAACCTTTTAGTTAAAAATTAAAGAATAATGGATGTATTTCATAGGAATGTTATGCAAAATATTAAAGGCTTTTTGGAATATTTCATTTCGGCCTTTATGATTAGTTTACTTAAGAAGCAGATCATATTAATAGCTAAAACAACATTTACTATGTTAAACTTTTTTATTTTACATCGGACCATTATTTACCAAAAGCCAAACACATAAAAAAGACAGCGGAAAAATATAGTAAATAATTCAATATGTAACATTACATTCTTCAAGGTACTTAATTCACCTGGTGTGATTCAGAATTTGCACCCTCCTGCTCACAATTGTTATCGACATTGTCGTTTAATTAATCCCTGGGTTTACACCGAGGTAGTGAAAATTCCCTTATATTTCTTACATGAAGCGAAAACAGCGAAATAGGAGAAAAACCGCAACACAACTTAATTTAATACATTGAGCACAATGAGTAAACAACGATTACTAATGTGAATGTGGTGTGAAACTACTTAGAGCACATATAAATTTTTCCAATGGGACTGTACATAGGCGTATTCAGGGACTAGTTTTTCGTTGATAGCTTGCGAACTTGTTTCAATGCCTTGGATCTTATTATCTTTACTTTAATAATTCTGTATCGAACACTTTTTAGAATGACATTCTTAGCTCTTCATCTTCATAATTTTGAAGATACTGAATTTTTTATGCTTCAAATCCAGATTTCCTTATAGAAAGTTACAAAATAGTTATTATACATCAGTATATATAACCTCAGTGCCTATGGAGGAAATATAATTTGGGAATTTAGAGGTAATCTGATTTTCTAATCATATACCTCTGTGCCAAAATGTTTAAAATCGCGTCATAATCTCCTTGAACTAATATTAGGTTTTACAAACATACGATGCCCATTCATTCCGTATATATCGGTATAAAATGAACGTATAATCTTGGATATAATGCACCTTGGTGTCGAGATTGAGTGAAATCGGTTCAAGAATTATCCCAACCCCCATATACTATATATAATGGGCTTCGTTACATAAATTGGGAGAGTATAAAATACGGTTACGTCCGAACTTAGCACTTCCTTATTGGTTGTAATTACTATTAAAATATATATAAAAATGCCATGCAAGTTAACCAGTTCATCGAGAACAAATACAAGTACTATACATATATGGTACTTAAAAGGGTTTATCAAAGGCGTAATCTAACATAAATCTATGATATTATTATCTAATTTATGTTGTATCTTCTTGTGGTTTCTATAATCATGTGATTTTAAGATGGATGACTGACTATTAACAAATTAATTAAATTTAACTGCTTTTGTAATTTGTAATGCTATTGACACAGTGATCGAATTATAATTACTGAACTTGCTATAGGTACTGTGATTGAACAAAAACCCTAAACTTCTCTATAGCTACTGTGATCGAACTCAAGTTATTAAAATGCCGTTGCGATTGTAATTCTCTGCTATTTACAAAAACTGATAGCAGTTGCTATATGCTACATCGCACCCAATTCTGGTGCTGAGTCTGCCAGAGAGCCCCCAGGCCAGCACGTGGGCAACAAAAGTGTCTCTGTGCGGGTTGAAGGATGGCTGTATGTATGCACGGTCGACAGTATAATAAACTAATTACAACCACATTATGGAAAACAACTACAAATATTTGCAATATGTATTAATCGAAACATATTTTATTTTTATTTAATTTTTTTTTTTTTTTTTTTTTTTTTTTTGATTTGTACCAATGACAATTGGGATCCTCTAAGGGCGACGGAGTTACTAGGAAATGAATCAATTCCGAAGAAAGGATAAACGATTGAAAATTTTTTTATAACTAGTACAATTATTATTATATGTGTAAATAGTATAATCAGCACCGCTTTAAGGCATAAATTCCTACAGGGTATACACATATTCAATTAAATATTGCCATCCCCATAAAATAATTAGGACGCACATTTTGGGTTTCGGCAGATAAAAACTCCTCATCAATTAGTTAGTGTTTCTTGTCTACTCTCTCTCTCTCTCTCTTTCTATGGTTTCGTTTACTCACCAGCAAATGATTTTTCCTTGGTGTTTATGTGATGTGATTAGCTTCTACTGATGTTTAGTCATGCACAACGATGAATTCCTTTGTTCCATACGAAATAGATGGATTATTCCCTTGACTGCTGTTGTATTGCTGAATTTGTTATTGTTGTTGTTATACTACGAACAACATTTCTTTTGGTATTTGCTATTAGGTTGAACGTTTCTATTTTTCGCCTTTTAGTTTCGTTTAATAAATATATTTTCAGGTTAGTGACGATGCTGTGGTCATTAACGACGGACCCATTTATTAGTTGGTGGGTATTGTTGTTGTGCTCGAGGTGGCGGAATGTCTAAATTGCCATCATCAAGCCTAACGACAAATAAAATCAACAATGTTCGGCACACGAAATGCTGATGTTGACAACTGTAATGCTCGACACGTTAATATGCGAAAGTTGTAAGTCAACTATAACTGTTGTTGCGAGCGGCGAATTTGTGGTCGGCTCCATGCACCAACGACCGGCTAGAGCAATATAGTGGTTTATTAGAATGGTGTTTGTTTGTTTGTTTTCACCAATTTCTAATTGTTAAATCGTTTCGTTTGGTTTGTTGTTGTGTGTGTATATTTTTGTGCACTAATTACAATTTTAAAACTTGTTGCTGCTTATACACTTTTGTCACATGTGTTATTTACTATATTTTAAATTTTTGTATTAATATTTAAGAATATTTTCTCTCTTTTACAGTAGGGTTACTCCTTTGTAGCTTTCTGATATATTTATTGCTCTTTTTGGATTAGTTCTGTTT
Source organism: Zeugodacus cucurbitae (assembly GCF_028554725.1). Taxonomy (NCBI): domain Eukaryota; kingdom Metazoa; phylum Arthropoda; class Insecta; order Diptera; family Tephritidae; genus Zeugodacus; species Zeugodacus cucurbitae. The sequence continues at coordinate 33,451,156 of NC_071670.1, forward strand.
AATTCTCCACTGGATATGCTTAGGTTATAGTTGTGTTTTCAAAACTAGCTATTTTGTGATATATTTTTAATTTTTCGAAATTTTTCAATTTCGATTTTCTATAAATATATTTGTAATCTTTTATAAATATGCATCTATTTTTAAAGTAAAATTATTTTTTATTATTTAGATATTACAATAATTTTGGAAAAATCCACTTTTAATGAACTCCGATTTACCAACATTTTATTAAATTATTATACAATTTTTTGATTACTATTTTTTTTTAATAATTTTAATTATTTTTTTTGCTATTATTTATTTATGTTTTTTTTTATAATTTTAAATAATTTTCTTTATAATTATTTATTTTTATTATAAATATTTATATTGTATTTTATATTTTTTCCAATTTCATTATTGCATTCCTTATTAATTTTTGCATTTGATTTAATTTTTTATTTAAAATAATTATATATGTTCATTAATTTATTTGGAAAGTTAATTAATTTCTTCAGAAAGTTTTACAATAACTCATTTTTTAAAATGAGCTGTAATTTGTAGTGTTAAACCCCAATATCAGTTTTTATCACTTATGCTTTTTTTTTTTAATTTTCACATACACATCTTCTTTAATTTTTTACTGCTATTATTATAGAATTTTATTTTTTGTTTTTTTTTTTTTAATTCATTTTAATATTCATTGTTTGATCACAATCAACAATTTCACTTTTTTTGTTTAAGTTACAGAAACTAAGTAATCTTTCGTAAATATTGTTAAACTTAATACTATTTTTTACAAATTATACTGAGTATTCTTAACTTTTTTTATTTTAAATATTTATATTTAAAAAATTATTAGTAGTTTTATTTTTTTATTCTAGTTTTTTCTTACACGTTATTTTTCATTTTTTACAATTTTTGTTTTTGTTTTGAACACTGTCAAGTATTTTAATATTTTTTAATTATATTAAAAACTTCTTATACCGTTATTATACTTACGTATTTGCTCTAACACTCGTTTTTGTTGAATTAATCTATTTTAGTCTAGTATTTTAACAAATTGTGTCTTAATTTTTACTAAAGATCATTTAAGTTCATTTTAAGCATTAATTTTAATTTTTATATTTCACTTCAAATACTTTTAGGTTTTTTTTATAAATCTTTATTAATTTTAATACAATTTAGCTCAAAAGATCTAGTAATTTATATGATATTTTCTGTTTTCAGAATTTAAAAAATTATATGCACTACTTTTTCACAAATCAATAAAACTTGCAAAGAACCACTTTTTTGATAATTCACTATTTTCCAATTAAATTTTTTGCATTATTAGTTTCAAATATTTTTTTATAAATTTAAATGTATTTCCTTTTATAGTCTATTTAATATTAATGAATACATTTGAAGGATATGTTTGAATTACACTTATTATTTCACTTATCTACTCAATTATTTTATTTTTGTTCGAAGAATTTCAAATGTCAAACAATTTTTCCATAAACGCTGCTGTGGCGACTGCACCTGCACCTGCAAATGCATTGAAATTGTGTATGAAATATCATTATTCCTTATATCCGACACTTGCTCATTTCAATTATAGATTTGTGGTTACACATTGCCACAAATCAAGTAGAATTGCATTTCACACATAAATTTAGCATTTTATTTGATTTCCATTTGGTTGTTTCAAACGGCCATACTTTATTTCTGTTTTCGAAAATCAGCTGATTTATGGCGAATTTTTCCTGCACGCGCACAATGCTTCGCATGCGGGCGAACTTATTTTATTTATTTATTTTCTGTCAGTTTTAGTCACGTTTGGACGCACACATGACCGTTATGCGTTGCGTGTGTTATTGTGTATATGTGTTGGTCTTAACGCTTAGGCCACAACTATGGTTCGTGTCATCATCGCCAACATATCATTGCGGCAATAATGGCTCTCCCGTACTCTTGCAACCGAGTCCTTTCGCACAACAACAACACCTCGCTAGTCGGCCAATTCAAACACACACACACCGCAAATGCCACGAGTAAGGGAGGGGGTTTGCAATCGTAGCCACAGACTCCACACTCGTACACTCGCAGGCACATACGCACATAAATCTGCCGTTTGGCATACATATACCAATAAAATCGAATTATTAGAAAATAACTGTAAAACCTTATGCAATTTTAGTTTTCCTATTTTTTACCGCTTCTCCTTCTCACACATTTTGATTTTTACCATTTTCATACTTTACCAAACCCTCGTTATTCTGTTCTTTTTTTTACTTTTCTTTTTTCCATTTTATTTTCAAAATACATTCTCTGTTGTTAAATCGTCGGCAAAATGCTTGCAAGTTTCATTTGCAATTGAACTGAGCTGTTCTATTCGGCTGCATGTTGGGGCATACCCGCATTTGCTCCACTCATATCTCCATATACACACATGTGTATGCATGTATGTGCGTAAGTTTATGAAATGACATTGGCATAGAGCAAACGACACAGAGTTCGCCTGCAAGGGCACTGATGACGCGTAAACTTTGCAAACATGGAAGCAAGAAGCCGACGTTGTACAGGGATATGCTGGATGGTAAACTGCTAATACAACCGTTGATGTGAGCATTGCAATCATAAACAAAATGTTCTTAGAGTAACTTTGAAGAAATTTAAGTATTTATTTTATTGAAGTTTGAACAAAGTGCTCGTTACTGTAGTAAAGTCAGATTTGGTCAGCGTTGGATATTTTTGTATGTAAGAATATATGAACTCCTCAAATATATTCAAAGCAACTAACCAAATCTCTTTCATAAAACTTCAGAAGTCACCAAAACTCTTCTTTTTTTGACTCCTAAAGATACTTAGAACGTTCAATAATATTCATGCAACCACAGCCAATTTCGCACGGACAAACAAATAGAAAGGAGCCAACGTAAGGTCATTTGCGTAAGATTTCAAATATCGGCAACTACTCAATTAATACTAACTAATCAACAATTCTCAAAAATATTACAGGAAACCTGTATTTAGGTTTAGTCTTGAAACTTTAATAATAAAAAATATTTCAAACTGAAGTCTATCTAGTAAATAAGAGATCTAATTGTCTTTCAGGGCATTTTCAATACAATCCAAGGATGTTTTTGAGTTATGATGACAATCTGTAAAATCTTTAACAAAAAATCAGTAGCACTATTTCGACAGAGCGAACTTAAATGTTTGACTGATTGCTTTCGAAGTCTGGTCTGGTTTGGTTGCTGTTTTGACGTTTTCTGATTTTTTTGTGATGTGAAGGATTTTTTTCTTAGTTTTTTTTTCGGAGATGTTCTTCCACCTCTAATTAAACGACCAATAGTTTAAGATTCTAATTCTTGGACATTATTAAGTTATTGGAAGAACCTGTGTGTGTTTTACTGAATGCTTCTCCACTATTACTAATTTCCAAGAATTGGGGTTTTGTATTCATAGGAAATCTGTGTTTAGTATGAAGTAGTGTGAATCGTATTGAGAACAATTGGTAGGATACGGATATAGTTTTTCGAATAAAATATGTAGCAAATCATTGGGCAGACGGTAGCAAATCCTTTGGTATTCAAATAATCTATTTTCCAAATATAAATCCTATTATTCGACAACTCAAATAAGTTAGTAGCCGAGTATCAACAAATGTATCTGTATATGTATATTGAATATTGAACTTTGGTCTCAATTCACAAACTAGTCCCAATATATTTATATTTAATATTTTATAAATAGGCAATAATCTCTAAAGTGACTATATATCTATTAAAATGAAAAAAATTAAAACAAATGAATATTTTTAGACAATTGCCACAAACAATCAATATTGATTAGTTATTCTTGAAATCCTATGACTTTTATTTACAATTTAACATTCACTACTCGATTATATTTATATTGGACTTTATGGACCGCAAAACGTAAGTGCATTAACGTTAGTTCACTAAGTATTTAATTAAGAACACAGATATTCACACTAAAGCCAACCAACAACCAAAAGGTCAATTGAACTTGTTGACACATTCAGATTAGGTGACAGCGAATTTCGAACACTGCAAAATAACATACATTTCAGCACTTAATACGACTGTCCGACAGTGCAATACAACAGCAACGAAATTCGGGAAAATTTTGAGGATTCCAGTGAAAATACTCAGCAATCATTTCAACCGAGGCATCTTTGTAGACGCTGCAAAGTGTAATGACGAATGTCAACGGAATAGCAACAGACTCAAAAGCGTGATATGAAATGTCAGAGTCAACGAAATTAACAACAACAATTGAAAACAGCTTGATGCTTGCCACAGCACACACACACATTACAGCAATCAAGTGCGCGTGTGTATATGGTAAGCAAGCTGGCAATGGCAATGCTATAGTAGACAGCCTATCTAACAACCACAATAACAATAGCAATAACAACGAAAGTCTGAACGTTGTCGACCGCAGCAACGACGAAGATTGTGTTGACGAGTGGCTAAAACAATTGAAAACGTTTTCTGTTTGCCACCGCTTGCAATCTCTGTTCTGTTGCGCTTTTTCGACTTCTCATTTATTCATTTTAACCGTTAGCCTTTTTTCGAAACGACTTTTGTTGTGTGTCAGTGTGGTTGTATAGTTTCGTGCATCTTGTGTTGTTTTTCAGTTTCTATTCATTTCTGCTTTTCTCTTTGGTTTGTTTATTTTTCTACTTTTTTGTTGTTTTTTGATTTGTCGTCGTAAGGGTCTTCATGCTCTGATGCCTTGTGCTTACTTGCAGTCAGTAAAACAAGTCAAATTAAGGTAATTAATGCTCATTTGTGGCTCGGGAATTTTATTGTTTGTGTAGCTGTCCCTTCATGTATGTGTTTTTGTAACGTTTCTCCCTTATTTTTAAGCTGTTTCCTTCTGCACATTTTGCATTACGTGACTGTTATTTTTAATGATCTTGGTGAAAGATTAATCACGAATCGATTCTTTTGAAATCGATTGCCCTGAATTGTTATACAATTCCAATGCCAATAATGTTCGAATCAACTAATATCAATTTAAAATTAAAATTCTCCAATAATTTAATTAACATTAGAGGCAGAGCGATTGTTCTCAACAACTTTTATTTATCGACTAAATCTATTGTATTTTAATTGAACATTTTAATATAACATTTTTTACAAAAAAATCTATAATATCCTAGAAGGTCCTCGATTAGAGATTGTAAAAAAACTTGTCAACGAAACAACAGCTCTATCCAAAACCGAAGTCACCAAATTTAGCTCCCTACGACCTTTTGTATCTGCTACACTGTAGATAGAACCAATAAAGTAAAAAATATGGAAATGTTTCTTCTTACAAAAAACTTTGGCTGGATCAACTTGAATGCAATAAATAAGAGACAACGTAAAATTAATTAAAGGGTTAAATAAACTGAAGTGGAAAGATCCACAAATTTTAAACTTCCTCAAACAGTTCCAAAATTTTTATATTTTTATATCATAATAGTAATACAATTATTTTTTGTATTCTTAAATAAACTTGGAGACTTGACACTGGGCGAGTGTTTTAATTACTAATAATTATAAATAACAACGATATTTATTAGAAACATTTTCCCTCACGACCCTAACTCCACAACCATTTAATTGAGCAATTATTTACTAGTTACAACGAGCGCAAATACGCGCATGAAAAGAACCAATTTCTGTATAATTTCATATAACAAAAACCAATAAGAAAGAGAACTGATATTTTTGCCTTTCTTCTAACAAAATAATTTGTATAATTTTCTATTTTAGTCAAGTGTCCTCTTCCGAAAAATATTATCAAGGTCTGGGCTAACTTTTAAAATAGAAGTTTTATAAATGTATATTTATATATTTACTTTTTATTATTTAATATATTTTTTGTTATTATATCAACTCCAAATGAGTACTGCATAATAGTAACGAGCGCTTTTTAATTACATCATCTAAATGCTCCAAAATTAAATAGATTCAAGAAATTCCACAGCACGCATAATCCTTCTCGGTCATAAAACTGCCAAAAACAAACAATAGTTGCTAAATTCCAAATTGCAAAGTGAAATAACAAGCAAATAGTTACTAAAAGCAGGGTGGACCTGCATTTTTATTCCCAAATATTAACAACAACTTACGAAAAATTCAGCGCAACCAACAGCGGCAGCGGGTGAAAACTGATATTACTTATACGCCCCGGCTTACAACAAGAGTGTGCACGAAATGCATTTAGAAGTGAGTTGTTGCAGATATTGTAGCACCGCCGGCGTCTAATATATGCCTTCACTTGCAAATTGAACGAAATAGGCGAACAAGCAGAGTGCTGGAGGGCCGTACATACACTTACATATACACAGCAAGGCAACAACAGCGAATTTTCAACAATTCCACACCGCCAAAACAAACAAACATTCACGAATATAAACATATGAGCCTCAAATCGCCAGCGTTTTCGTGTTTGTTTTCTTTTTGAATTTACTTAAATTTTATTTCGTGCTCATCAGCAAGCTCGATAATAGCGCTGATAGTTTTATGGCTGGCGATAATCAAAAATAAGCGCAGACAGGGCTTTCAGTGCTTACTACATGCATACACAGGCACATAGTAGGCAGTTCATATATGTCTATACATATATGCTTCCACATAAGAAGTAAATGCTGCTTGCTTATATGGATAAAAACAAATGTGCATGTGCATGTGAATGTGTTTGCCTGCAAGCTCGTGAAGGCTGTTGCTAATTTTTTGCCATCGCTTGTTGTTGTTCCAACGATGTCTGTATGTTCATGCATCGTCGTTGCTGCAGTTTTCGCGCAGCTTCAAGGCATTTCTTGTTGCTTACTTTTTAACACAAACTACACGATTTTGGAAAAAACACAAAAACAGCAAATATGTGTTATAATTCAACAAAATCTATTTAAAATGTTCACTTTAACTGAAAACTTTTGTTCAAAACATCTCTCAACTAAAAATTTTCAAAATTATTTTCCACAAAATTTTTAAAAATATTTTTGCACTTTCTTATGAATTTTCTCAATACTTCGTCAACAAACACATTTTTAACCCATTTTGCACTTTTGCTTTGAGCTTTTTATTTCACAATGTTTTTTGCATTATTATTTTCTTTTCTAATTCTTGCTGGTTTTTTGTTACCACATCTAGCGTCGCTCGCAGTGAATTTCGTATTTTCAAGACAACCACACTCGTTTGTAGCGAGAAACACTCTGACGCTGGGCCAACTCGCCAGCTGCCTGGCTACTTGGCAGCGCGCTTGTTTATTTAGCTCGCTCGTTGCATGAGTCTGTGTGCAAAAATTCGTTGCTATCTGCTGTTGCTGGCATTACTGTTGCTGTTGCTGGTGCTGCTGCTGCGGCATTGCAGACACAGCTGACTACCTCAGAGCACGAGACCCCACACCGGTGACCGGTCTCTTCGTCGGTCGTTTGTAGCAGCAGTGGCACCAGTGGGTGATTTCCCTCCCTGTGTAGTGTTGATTCGACGAAGCAGCATTCAGGCTGTAAAAGCATGCAATTTCGTGAAGCAGCGAGTATATTGTTGTTGTTATTGCTATTGCTACATAATAACATTAAGTGAGATGTTACAGTGACAGCTCGTTGCTCATCGTTTCTTGTTTTCCTTCTCTTGTTTGTGCATGAAAAAGAGAGCGCCCTGTAAAAGCTTGTGCAGCGGAGACTCTGGCCGAGCAGCATCGTTGTTTTGATTACATTACCAACGAAGTTTGTGATTATTTTGAAGATTTTGATAATACATTGTAGCAATTCAAGCAGAATTTATCCAGATAGCTTCGAATTTTCCAACTAAAGTGAGGGTCTTGAGTTACTCGAACATAACTGCAAGGTTTCCTTTCTCCGCAAGGGATGACCGAGGGAAAATAATCTTATTTTATTTGACATCTAACCTCTGTTCGGGTTTTAAACATGTTGACTGAGCTCATAGTTGAAATATTGACCTTAACGACACCCTACTTTAAGATAAATAATCATAAATGATCTCTCGGCGAAAGATGAGTTCAAATTGAAGTATATAGTATAGAAACAGTAACATTATCTAATAGGTCCTTTGAAGTTAATGATATAGAAAGAGGAGCCAAAGTCATTGAGCTTCCCCATTAATGTCACAACATCTCAACCAATTGTTATTTTCTTTTTTTAGTTAGCATTACCTTACTTTGGGAACGTTATTGAGATAACAGTTCTGGTTCTTTCAGTTTAGAAAACGCGACTATGGAAGAAACACTCGAACACGCTGTGTCGTTGAAACTAGGAATCTAGGAAATCTCAGAAAACTAATCGACTAAAGGGAGAACCACAGTTTTATTAAAAAAATTTTAATTCCAAAAAATATTCTAGCATTATCCTCACAAAATATCATCACTGCAATATAGTTCGAGAAATTCAAGTCGTTGCAACACCTCAGAGCACCTCTCAGCTCAATTCATATTCTCATTACGCTCTCTCTCTGGCTGTGCATAAAGAAAAATGCAGCATTGCAGGGGAGTTTCGCTCCTTAATATGTGACTGCATCGCATTTAAGTGGCTGCTAACAAAGTTTGAACGATGAAATTGGAAGTTGGCAAAAACTAGCAGTACACACGCGCACTTGTTTAATGAGGACATTTAGCATTTAAGTGCAGTTTTAATAGCGATCAATATGCACTCCTGCCTTTAATGACACTTTCTGCTTTGAGGCAGAAGCATGTGTGGACGATTAAAACGGAATTTTAGCCTTTTCCAGCAGATGCGAATGTGCTCTCTCTCTCTGGACATGTGCTATTTACATATACGAGATAAATATGTATAATCTTTTATAGCAATTCACTGCAGTGCTTATCCATGTTTTTAGTGAATGCCAGTCACTTGTCGTAAGTACTTATCGTAAACAGTGATTGTCATTATATGTTGACTCACAATAACAAACACACAGATTTACCTACTCATGTTGACACACATTTGCAGATGTGTGTATACCAGAGATCAGCAACGGGTGATTGTAAAATGTTCATACGCAATCATTGCACAGAAATATCAGCCTTTACGCTCATACGATCGAACTTGTTCGAACACTCATATTCAATGTTGATTTTAATCAAACCATGCGGTTCGTGTGCGCTCGGTCATTTAATAAACGACCGCCTCAGATCACTCAAGTTGGGTACTTGTTCGTTCAACTCAAAATGATTTTTTGTGATGGGGAATAAACTCAAAAAAGGCGCAAATGAATGTTTTGATTTTTATGCCGGTAGACAAACTGGATCACGGAAAAAACAAACTGAGGTGGGAAAGAAGGAATATTAATTCATTACAGTAAAATTATGTTTATTTTCATACACACATATCTATATACATAAATACAACTTAAAATAATATGTTATTCATGAAAGGAAAATAAAAATTACATATATAAAAAAAAAAAAAATTTAATTCATATTTTCTTAAATAAGTATTAAAAAATAAAAAAAACTGAAAACAATACTTTTAATTTTTTAAATTTTTGAAATATGATTGCAAAAATAACAAGCTGCCTATCGATTTTGGCCCAAGTCTGTTTCTCTTTTCGGTTATTACGTTGCCAGCCAAAGAAAAAGCTCGTTCAGCAGCTGCACTACTGGCAGGAATTGAATGGACTTGTAGTGCGACTTTAGATAAATATGGATAGAACTTTTCATTTGATTTCCACCATTTGAGAACATCAAAATCGTCAGTTATTTCTACATTTTCCTTGCAGTATCTATCTACCTCCCCTGTTGGTGTCTTCGTGGTATTCTGCGTTGCTTTTTTAAATATGTCGGGGAAAAAAAATTGAACCTCTTTTTTATATGACGGTTGATTTGTAGATTCAGTGTCCAAGTCTATTGAAATACTGTTTTGAGTAAATGAAAATTGCGCAACGGAATCAGAACAAGGTGTGCACGGACTAGTTGGGATAGAATGAGATGCTGATGATGTGGGGGTAATATTAAGTAAATTTTCAATTAAGGAAACGCAAAAATTCTTAATATCATTTAAATCGGTTTGCTGTGTACTCAAAGCTGGTGGATATAAAAACAAAGCAGTTTTTTGCCATAAACCCACATTTACATCCCACACTTTTTCAACGTTTTGAGTAATTTTTTTCTTCAATGATACTATAGCAGCTACGTCTGTATCTTTAGGCATACACACACTCTTAACTTTTTGAATTGCTGGTATAACGAAACACAATGATGGAGAACTGCAAAGTTGTAATTTTTTAAATATTATTTCAAAATCACTGCACAAGTCAACAAGCTCTTTAAGCGTTGAAATATTTATCAACAACAAGCGTTGGCTTTCTTCTTTCTCTTTGAGTATTTCGTTAATTTGGAACCAATTGTCAACTATTGACTTGAACATAGTAAAATTCGAATTCCAACGGGTGGGGCATTCGTTTTTTAAAGAAGTTTGCAAATGGTGCTGCAAATTGGCTTTTTTGAAGTATTTAACGATCCTCTTGCACGCCTCAACAAGGTCTCGCAGCTCTGTAGTTTCCTTAAAGGAGTATTCCAATACATTTAAAAACAAATGGGAGCTGCAGTTTAAACTAATTTTATTCTCCAAGGCTTTTACAATGTTTGATCCTCTGTCTGTTACGAATTTAATGTCATCTATATTACTTATTCCAAAGTCACCAAACAAAGTCGTTAGTTTACTCCAAATGTTAGCACCAGTTGAACGCTCGAAATCCATGGATTTAATACCCAAAACTAAGTCGTATAATTTCAAATTTTTTTGATAATACAATGTAACTCCCAAAAAATTTCTGTGTACATAATTATCCGTCCACAAGTCCATTGTAGCAGTGGCTCCTCCGCAGTTTATTATATCAGATATTTCATTTTTAATTTCTTTTCTCTTATTATCTGCTAGCTTCTGTGTTGTACGAGAAAGTGTTGATGGATCAGGGAGCAGATCTTCAATATCGACATCTTCTCCATATTTGGCTCCAATTTTAATTAAAAACTTTGCGAGCTTTAAGAAGCCAGACCCCTTAATAGCTGTGAATGGCTGAAAATCTTCTGTAATCCACATTACACAATTGTCAATGGCGGTCGATTTATCTTCTAGTGCAACACTTTTTAGACACTTAAATTCTTTCAGTGACTGGCAGCACTTATGACGGCATAAATTGGACGTTTGTTTTGGCAAACATTTAAGAAGTTTTGAACATGAACGGCAGTAAACAAATCCCTCCAAAATATTTCCACCCTCTTTAATTATTTCGGATAATATACTCCATATAACACTTCTGCCTTTGCGTCGTGGCGTCAATGTGTAAACATTTTTAAAAATTTGTTCTCGAATAAAACTTTGATCGTCCGACATTTTTACGATGTTAAATGTATGCTTCTGCACAACAAACTGAATAAAATCAAATGGGTTGATCTTACTCAAATCAAACTTACTTTCGCTCAAACAAGTGAATTTACACAAACATGTTCGATCAATCCACTCATAAATATCCGAAAGACGTGTTCGACAACTTGAGTGTGATTTTATTCAATGCTGAGTTTTGTTACATGATTAAATGTGAGTAAAAATTTTGTTGTATGATGAAATCAAGAAAAATGTGATTTTTGCTGATCTCTGGTGTATACCCCCCTCTTCCCCTCGTTGGTTGATGGAATTTACATGGTGCACACTCCTTTAAATATATTTCTGTACAAACTTGCATGAGCTAACATGCATTCTCATTGCTTATCCACTGTATATCGAGCGGCAAAGCGCCACTGAACCCATCAATTTCGCGCAACATTCACACTTTGCGAATTCACCTTAGGTGCAGTATACCTAAGCGCTCTTGTTGTTGTTATTGTTCCATTTAGTAACTGCTTTGTATTCTTTACTTTACCTCGCCTGCCAATTTAATGGCATTCTTTTCACACTACTTCATTTCACACGAGCACGTGACGGTAAGTTTTGTTTTATTGGTCAAGTTCCTTTTCCACTCTAACCTTCGTATTTGTGGAGCTTCATATAATATATCAATTAATTTAATTAGGGAAACCACAGGTGATGGATAAATTAATCGAACTTAAATAGTTGCCGAAATAGTGAGAACACTCTAAATATTAAATCGGGAAATAATTTTTCTATTATTAAATACTAACTTATGGGTTTAATATGCTAGAAAGTTCAGTATTTCTAGAGAGACATAAAAAGTATAACTAAAAGAGCAGAGACACATCTGACCTATCAAAATTTCCATAACAAATTTTAGAATTTTTTTAAAATAAAAATATCAATATTTATATCCGTGGCCCAAAATCACTGAAATATCTGAACACATAGAGCAGTTTTGACGTATATGAGATAAAGAAGGTTTTTGATGATCATTGAGCTTTAGCGTTATTTTGTAAAAATTATAAATTTAAATCAATAATGTAGACTTTGTGACGATTTTTAAAATATAATGCAGAGGACCATTTCTTTCCATGCTCCAAATTTAAATATACAGGCACACTTTATCAATTCCAACTTTGATTTAAAAGCTGTTATTTAGTATATCCATACACTCTGCTTAACTCACACATTTGCACATGTGCAATGAAATCGCAGCAAATTTGAAAATGCACTTTTGGTGAAGTCATCAGTATTATATACTGCCCCATCCATCAATTTTGATTCTACTGTTGTCAGCATTTTGTTATATAATACGCATGAATGATCGCAGTAAAATAACCTTAATAAAAGGAAGTAAAAGGAGGAAGAAATAAAGAAAAGGGAAAACGATGCCAAAAACAGGAAGCGCATGAAAGCAGAATGATATGGTCATAAGTGAAATGAGTTCAATTAAAAGCAGGAAGAAGTAAAAATTTGACAAATAGCAATGATAATATAATTTACAAACTTTTGTATTATAGAAAATGTGCGTCATGTGGACTAGCTTAATAAAAGAATAAAGCATCAGTAAACATAAAGAAAGAAGATCGTTCATAGAGAAAGATTGAAATTATTTACGCATAGCATTTATGTTGTACTAAATTAAACACTCATGAATGAATTAATGGACTATTTTCTTTTTAAATTGAATTCGTTTAAAAAACTCCCTTAATAGTTCTGATGAGTAGACCGTCTTTTAGCCAAATAAAGATTCTGTACAGTTTCGGTTATATCGATCCGGCTGTTACGAAAAAGCAACCAACCTTTGATGGTACATAACATTTCCGAAATCGTGATCTGTATCGAACGAGGGATTATTTATTATTTGTCGCGATGATGCTCAAGGTTATAACACAAATATATTTCTATCACGTTCCTTACTCCGAAGCATATCTTTTAGCATCCGAACTTTGGTGAACAGACGCTACAAATTTCGTACTTCTGTGGAGCCTTAACCGCAAAGTACGTGTGAAAATAGAAAATGGTTCTTCGACAAGCTCAAAGTGCATTCACATATACAGGCGAGTGTATGTACATTTGAAATGTCGTCGACTTCATTTTCATCACCTACAGGATTTCTGAAATGCATTATATCTTTCCATTTGCCAATAATAAACGTCAAATGCTTGTTTGTACGTAATTGCGATATATGAGTACTTTGTTGTTGCTTTAAAAACTCATTTCCTGTCAATTACTGTCCAAATGTACTTTGTATGTTCCTTTTTATAGCTTCGTGATACCATGACGACAAATTTATGTGCAACATATTTTCCTATTAGAAGTTCTTTAATTTTATGATATTGACCACACTTTGTTTTGTTGCTATGTACGTGTAGTATACGCAAATTATAAAAATATTTTTATTTTCTTCATGTTTGGAATTACAAAAAATGTCTGTACGAAAGGTAAAATACACACACTAAGTTCCATATCTTTTCCTCAGTGTTTGCAAAACCAAGCTATTGATAGTTTTGAACCGATGGAAGTCAGAAAAGTAATACTAATTATTCAGGTGTAAACTTCAGGTGTGCTGCATTCAACTTAAGTAGTCATTATTGTGCCGTCTAAAATTCGTGGTTTTATCAAATTCATAGAATTTTGTAGCGACACAAAAAATTTACCGATTAATTTCGGGATATGTCCCCGAGTTGATTAATTGTAAAATCCGGACGTATAAGTAAATATGATTGCTGTGGAAACGGATTTCACGGTGATCTCTGCGGCTCCTACCGAACGTTCTAACGAAAATACTGGGCTGTGTATTATTTAATCGATTAGTACCATTTCGTGGTTATAATTCGTTTCAATCCAATCATCATCAACAAGGAACAATTTTACTAAATTCTTTCAAAATATTTTGTTCAAGCCATGGATGGACAATTGGGTAAACAGATATTAGAAATGAATTCGTTTCCTTTTTACAATTATATTGATTCATATAATTCCACAACTCTCGCAATTAGTGTTGGTGAAATTGCTTAAGTCGTCAGTTTCCTTTTTACTTTCAACAAAAATTACTTCGTTAAAAATTCAAATTTTACACTTGAATATACATATATAGATATACTTATTCATATTGGTATATGTATTATATGTACACCTGACAGCCAAACGATTATTAACTAACATTTTCAATCCAGCTGCAACGCTTTCCGTTGTTGATACTTTTATGCGCTAAGTATTTCCGTAAGTACGACTATATTTGAAAATCCTAAAGGGGTACTCGTAGTGGATTTTTTTTCTACACCGTGTGAAAAGAAAAACATTTCTGGGAGAGGGGGCGCACCCCGCAAAGAAAGAAAAAGTTACAGGAGTGTAAACATAATTTCACGGAAGATGATTAGCGATTCACAATGGCGCAGATTCGCTTGGAAAATCGACAGTTGGTTGTACGAGGGCTGATATATATATTTCTGGCCTAGGCAACACTAAGTGTTGCCAGGTGCAATCTGACATTTCCATTGGAAAGTTTGACATTTTTTAGCATAACATCACTCAGAACGTTTTGTCATTTTATCGTGAATTGTTTTATTTACAAGGAATTAAAAAATTCATCTCGGCCAAAAAATGGAAATCACAACTTTCGACGTGGATTATCGCGACAAGAGTGCATCGATGAACTAAAATCTTTATATGGCTATGAAGCACCATCCTATAACACTGTGAAAAACTGGTACAACGAATTCAATCGTGGCCGACGCTCGCTCAAAGACGAATTCCGTGAAGGTCGTCCAAAAACAGCCGTTGTGCCAGAAAACATCGATGCCGTACGTGAACTGATAATGCAAGACCGTCATGTAACATACCTTCAGATAGAGGCATGCCTATGCATTTCTCCCACCAGCATACATTCGATATTGCATGAACACCTGGCCGTAAAAAAGGTTTGTTCTCGTTGGATCCCGCACAATTTGACAATCGCTCAAAAAAAGTGCTTCGAAAATTGGTTTGAGCGCATGCAAAAGTGTATAAATCTTGATGGAGAATATTTTGAAAAACAATAAAACCATTTTCGTTGATATATATTCCTATTTTTCGCTTCAACAAAACTAATAAAATTTTAATGTATTTAGTAGATTTACCAATTCCCAAAAATTAAATTTGTTTCTTTGAGCAATTTTCAACGTTCGCCACATATTATGAATTAGATCAAGGTCTGGTATATGTAGCGAACAGCCATAGATATGATTTTTTGTTTCTATAGATTATTACCCTGTAATTTCCATTCAAATTAAATACCTGTTCAATAATAGGATCAATACAGTGAAATTTCCATAACTCGAACTTTTATAACTCGAAGATCTCCATAACTCGAACTCCTAAATTGGCAATAGAAGTCAAATTTCCTTCATAAATCCAGCTTTTCGATTAGGGCATAATACAAAATTTTAAATTTTACTATCAAGGAACAATTTTAGAGGAGTCCCTAAATTCGTATAGAGGCGAACAAAAAATATGATACTACCCTAATAGATTTGTTAAACCGTGTAACAAAGGCGTGGAATATAGTCATCAAGAGCCAAACAATAGCAAAGTGCAACAAACAAAATTACAGAATACCTGTTTTAATGTATTTAAATAAAACTTTGCCGCGCTTGTTGCAAAATGCCTAGTAAAGCAAAATAGTATATTTTTTTGTTTTTGCTTTGCAGTAATTTTTCAAGTTCGAGATTTTTATAAACCTAAGTTAGTAATATACGTCCTAGATTAAGCCGCATATTTTCCTCCTTACAAGGAAATGATAATTAACTAAACTAAATTTGCACATAAATTTGCACAACCTACATATTTCAACAAATTCAAAATTCATTTAGTAATATTTCAACATTACTAATCCACCTCTACCTGTAATTCATTTTGAAATCACAAATTGCTTATACCAGTGTTCGCAAAACAATGAAAACCCATCAAAAGATTCACACAAAAGATTCTTTACCAAAAAGCAGCTACGAACACACAAATATACAAAACAAACCAAAAACGTGACAACAACATATTAGAATAAATTGTTTGCTCTAGAGGACAAATCGTCAAATAATTGTGCTAGTATTTTTCACGGTATATTGTTTTTGTATTGCTCAATATTATTTGTACTGTTGTATGTTATCATTTGCTAGCTAGTGGTTGTTGATCATACTGTCACTCGACCTTGACCTTGTTTAAAGAGGAGTTTTTTGAAAATTCGGTTTTTGTTTTTTTAGTGCCACATAGAGGGATAACCAGCAATCCAAATGTCAAAGGAAATAAATGTAACTGTCTGTCGATAGATAACCTCCATAGCAATTAATTTGATATTTGATTTGACAAAAATAATTAATTTGCTATATAAGTATATGATTATATCACAAAGCTCTGAAGATTAAAGTCCATGATAATAAATTTTTTTTATAAAAACAGTTTTAACCGGTGAAGATCTTCAAATTTTATACAATTCTATAGTTAAGCCCCTTCAGAATATTACAAATTTAATAGTATGTTGTTGACAACCATTCAACTTTTTCTGAGTTTCATTAATCCAAGTATTACATTCATACATCGATAATTTGTAAAATATGATTCATATCCAACGAGCCTGACGGAATTTCTTCAAAAAAATTCAATATAGTCGATTGATTTCTACAGAAATTTACCAAAAATATTTAACCAGAAGCATCTTAGAACATTAATTTTGATAAATTATATAAATTATTAAATATACTTACTTTTTCGTACACCTCATTATTGCTTGTTCATTAAGTTACACAAATTTAAAACATTTTTTGTATTTTCCTATATTTACTATTTAAAGTCTTTATTGAAACTACTGGAATTGTGTTAATACCACAAATTTAAATTATTTATATACTTTGTGTCCCATTCCTTGCGGCACATTTCTTCACGCGAATCATGGTGAAGAATTGAAGCCATAATCTTATAAATTGTTGCTCAGTAATATTCGCACTGGGCACACGACATTTTCTTCCACGAACGCTTTGCGATTGTTCTTCAGTTCCTCCTTGTTGAGTAAATACAGGTCTTCGGGAATCATCGCCTTCACGATTTTCATTATGAACTTCTACATCCGCATATCATCCGGCACAATAGTGCCGACAATGATCGACACAATGAAACCATGATGAACTCAGGGGAATTACAAATCTGCCTTATGATGAAGTCGACGCTGGCATTCACCTGTTGGGTAAACAAATGGATCAACATTGTGCTTTCATTACTGAGTAATTTAAGCAAATATTAATGCAATAGTTACACCAAAATTGATGTCAGAAGTTCTTTATGTAGATGAACACTGAGATTTTCGGTTCACCCTATGACTCGAAGCTACGATTGCCTCGTATTACACGTTTCAGAAATGATATTTCGAAATGTATACATTTCAAATTATATGTTTTCGAAAATGATATTTCGAATATATGATTTCGAAATTATATTTTTTAGAAAATGATATTTCGATACATATGTATGTATGCATTTAACCATTCTACGAGCATATACATATATTCAGATATTACTAAATAAACTCACCTTTCATTTACTGCATGTCTTCCTCCATTGATTTGGATATTGTATGTCCTTCAGAGTATCCACCAACATCTGTGGCAATTGTGTCTACAAATGATAAAAGAAAAGGATGAAGGATGAAAAGAGGATGGAGGCGTAAAATAATATACAGATTTTTTTCTCTAAGGTTCGTAAGAATATAACTCCATTAATATATACTTTTGAAGTTAAAGAAATTTTTTGTTTCCACTAATTAAAAAATATAACCCAATATTTCAATAGATAAAATTTATTAATATTATAAATCTAAAATAATGATAAGTTATAATTTTAGTCTAAAATATTTTATTTAAAAAATCATTAATTTGCATTTTAAGTTCTCCATTTGGGTTTCTTAAAAGCTTCCTGGTATCTTACGATCTAGCTTAATCACTTCTTTAAGACAAGCTATTTGTTATTATTCTGTTTTTGGTTATGTACTCGTATTTCTCTCTCTCTATCTCTGACTTAAGCCACTTGCGTAACAGTGATACACGAAATGCTCAAGCATTCCAATTTTCAAGTCCTTCCAATTTTCAAGTCCTTCCACAACATAGTTTAACATGACAACCGCATTGACAGATAAGAAAAGACGCTAACGGAAGGAGTGTTCTACCTGTACGTGTGACTGTTGAGTTGCAATCGACAACTCCGAAGATTGTCAACGTTTCTTTCCAAATTTAATTATTTATCATTCAATATGAGTATTAACCTTAGGAATTTTTACTTTCTTCCATTTTTCGTATACGTATTTTTTGCCAATTTTCCATCAGCATTTTCGAACCTCAATCCATTCTGTCATGAATTTCTAGCAGCTTTCTCTCAATGGCAGCACCCGCGAAAGTGAATGAAAACAAAGCGAGGCTCGGTGACGGCGCATAAAAGTGTGCTATAGTTGTCTGCAAGCTTTTCAAGTGTATTAACAGGTGTGAGAATGTGTGCTTGAAATTGCATGCCACCGTCGGTCTCTTGCTGCCGAGTTGTGACGTTGTCACAACTGCAACAGCTTTTGTTTACTTTAGCTTTGTTGTTTTTTCATAAATGTGTCTGCTGTGTTGTTGTGAATACAAAAAGGAAAACAGGCATGAATAGTGCAGCGAAAAAGATGAAAGCGATGCAAAAGTTGATAAGGTTTCGCCACAACATGAAAACCATTAACCTCTTAGGAAATCGTTTTCATACTTTTGCATTTTTCTTGCTGTGAAAACATTTGCAAGTGGATTTTCCAGTTAAGTATAGAATGCGAAGAAAACATTCAAATGTTTAATATTTGTAGATATTCTTTCCGTATAAGGAATTAGTTTTGAATAATGGTAGAAAAAATAGTAATTTTGATGTCAAAAACGCACCAAGCATAAGAAGGCTAGTTGTAAAGTAATTGGAATCATACGGAATTGGAATTGGAATCCGACGATCATATCTGACCGAAACAAGTATCTGTTTCGATTACCCGAATTGAATTTTCTTCTGAAAATCGCTTTTGAATCACAACAAAATCTGGAGCAAACATTGGCGAGCCAGGAAGGTTTTGCTATTATTTGGTAGGATTGGTAGGGAATCATCTGCTATGAGCTGTTACCCTACTGCCAAACATTTAATTGTGACATATACATTGTCAATAGCAGAGGAATTGTGTTCCATAGGACATCGATGGTGACTCGCCAGAAGCTGCGGGTGCTTGGTTGCGAGGTTCCAAAGTCATTGCAAATGTAAAATCATTACAGAATCGAAGTAAATATTCGCATATACTGTTAATTCCAATTGCTTAATGAGTTCGAGGTGTGAGCTCTTGACATTGTCCTTCACACAACCAAACACGGCAGCAGTAAAAAGCATATATGCCAACAATAATAAACTGAATTACACCAGAAAGCGGCAGCAGAGTGCACGAACGCTTGCAATCCTTATTTCGTTTTACGCTTTGCGCTTTCCTCCCAACGACTCACCATTTGTAACCAGCACTTACATAAGACTGCGACGCGTTAACTGCTCAGTTGTGGGGAAGAGCCTTCAAGCGAAAACCAAACAAGTGCATAGCTTTCATCTATGTATATCTGTATGTGAATATGTTTACAAGAATATTTGCTAGCGTGTATTGAAGCCCGAATGCTCTCGTGATTCTTACGCTACGCTTGTAAGTTTCGTTTATTGCTGTGTATTCCTGTGTGGGTAAATACGGAAAATGAAAAAAACAACACTTACAGTAAAACTAACCACACCAACTACAGCAAGCAGCAAAAGAGCAAACGAAGCAACCGAGCAGCGTCCAACCAGCTAACCTTTCCACCAAAATCACTCAACCGTGCTGAATGCAGTCGAGCAAACGACGGTCCGAACGCAAGTCTACCCACCCTACAGCGCGTTCTGGCAACCTGATTGCATTAAAAATGCAATACAATTTACAATTGTCACATTGCTACTCCCAAACATCACCAGTTATATACACCATACTAGTTATAATTGAGGGACATTGTAAAAATAATAAGTAAGAAAAGGCTAAGTTCGGGTGCAACCGAACATTTTATACTCTCACAATTTATTTATTTAACTTTATTTATATTATATAATACACAATTTGACCCACATATTCGTCATATATATTGTATAAAGTCCATCGAAAGTTGGAAACCCTAATATTAGGTTAGAAGCACCGAGGTCCTTGTGTTCGATATATGGGGCCTTAAAAACCTATGGTCCGATTTTTAGAAATGGCCTGCCACACTATAAATACAGTATTTGTGCAAAGTTTTGCACCGATATCTTCACTAGTGCTTACTTTATATATTGAAAAGTAAACGATTCAGATCATCTTCTAAGTTCTGGTATATAGGAAGTAGGCGTGGTTGTGAAGTGATTTGGCCAATTTTCACAACATATTATTGGGAGGTAAGGAAACTATTACAAGCCAAGTTTCATTGAAATCGGTCGAGTAGTTCCTGAGATATGGTTTTGACCCATAAGTGGGCGACGCCACACCCATTTTCCATTTTGTAAAAAAATCTGAGTGCAGCTTTCATCTGCCATTTCTTATGTGAAATTTAGTGTTTCTGACGTTTTTCTTTAGTGAGTTAACCCACTTTTAGTAATTTTCAACCTACCCATACAAAAGGGAGGTGGGCGTGGTTATTATCCGATTTCTTTCATTTTTGGACTGTATAAGGAAGTGGCTAAAAAAAGCGACTGCAGAAAGTGTGGTTTATATAGTTTCATTGGTTTGCGAGATATATACAAATAACCAATTTGGGGGCGGGACCACGCCCACTTCCCCAAAAAAATTACATCCAAATATGCCCCTTCTTAGTGCAATCCTTTATTCCAAATTTTATTGTTATAACTTTATTCATGGCTTAGTTATGACACTTTATGTGTTTTTGGTTTTCGCCATTTTGTGGGCGTGGCAGTGGACCGATTTTGCCCATTTTCGAAAGCAACTCTCTCACGGTCCCAAGGAATATGTGTTCCAAGTTTCATTAAGATATCTCAAGTTTTACTCAAGTTATCCCTTGCACGGACGGACGGACAGACATCCGGATTTCAACTCCACTCGTCATCCTGATCATTTATATATATATAACCCTATATCTAACTCTTATATTTCTTGGTGACACAAATAACCGTTAGGTGAACAAAACTATAATACTCTGTGCAACTGGTTGCGAGAGTATAAAAATTCACACTTGGAAAATCGATATGTGTTTGGCTTGGGTGTGTGTGTTGGTGTGTGCTACACGAAATCAAGAATCGATTATTTCATTAGTTCTGCAATGTTGGCCACTGGTGGCCACTTCATGCAGCAGTGAGCAGATAATTGCAAAATGCTTTCCCTTTTGACCTCAACTAACTAAGTGTAGCACGTTTGGGTTGTGAATTGTAAGAAACTACAAACATAACATTACATTAGACATTTGTATTACATATGGGCAACAATTCTGTTTATCCACTTCCGTTACGGTAATTATTAATTTATAGATATACATATATGTATATAAATAAATCAAAGTATTTTATGAACTTACATAATGCGATGATACGCATCTGGCTGAGCCTGCGCACATGTCACGGATTGCTCCGACTCCGTGGAGTCATCACGCAAGGTGGCAACTCCAAGCGGTAATATTGGGATTATAGCAGCTGTAGCAGCTGCTGCTGTTGCCGGAGGGCCCGCCACCACCGAATGATGTGTGGCTGGCGGCGGTCCAGTTATAGCCTGCGGTGATGGTGTCGTGCTTACACCCTCCTACAATAAATTCACGCAAAAGAGATAAAAGAGAAATATTCAAGTAATTTAAATAGGCTCCATGAACATATGAATATAGTGAAACGCGACGAAAGGAGAGAGAAGTAAAACGAGCAGGCAATCAGCAATCGCTATCGAAGCAAATTAAAAAGTAAACTGTGATGAGGCGTGAATGAAAAAAGAGATATAAATATAAAATAAAACCGCAATTGCCTTTTTTAATGAGCTCTCCACTCTGGGCACTGAACATACGGAAATTGCAATCACGTTCAAGCCAAAGCTTGACACACACAAACACATACTCGTCGTGCACTCACCTCGATTTTGGCTGCTTCCGGTGCCGAATACCTTTTGCGCTCGTAGTGTAGCTCACGCTCGATGGATCGACTGCGAAATGCCGGCGGACACGAACGATCTGGTGGCGTTGGTATGCGGGGCGCTGTGGTCGTGCCGCTACTGCTGCTGCCAGCGCCAGTCACTTGCTGTTGTTGTTGCTGCTGCTGCTGCTGTTGTTGTAATAGCTGTTGTTGTTGTTGTGACTGGCCCGATGTCGTGGGTGGACTCTTCTCGCTCCTGCCTGCTTGTGATTGTTGCTGCTGCTGGTGTTGTTGTTGTTGCAACTGATGTTGTTGCTTATGCTCCTCACGTTTCTGCTGTCGTCGAATCTCCAAATCGAGCAAACGCGCCTCACGTGCCTCTTTGTCGCGCTGCAAAACACACGCAGGAGAGAAGAGATTGGGTACATTTAGAATCCATTGGTTGGTAAGTGAGGGAGTGTGTGTTTTGTTTTAATAAACCATTCCTTAGAAACTTATAATAAAATGGAATCGCAACAGGCGTCGTGTCTTTCTTTCATCTTTGATATCGTTGTAGTTTTGAATGTGTATATATGAGTGTATGTATGTTTGTCTATGCATATTCTTTTATATGGTTTTGCGAGAGTGTCTGTGTGCTATATTCACCTTGTAATTGATGGCGTCCTGCTCCTCTTTCTTCGCTTCGCTGCGCTGTCGGTCGCGTTGCTTCTCCTCGTCCGTTTGCGATGTTTTGCTGTCTGCAATTCAATTACAATCAAGTTTGTATCGATCAAATTTAACTAAACGAATTTTCAGATTGCATTTCTTTTTGCTTGTCGCAAACATCATTCACGTAATGGAAACGTAAAACGTAATGCTTTTATTCAAAATTTGCATGCAATTGCATTCAAGACAAAGGATTGGAATGTCAAACATGCTTTCACTTAAAAAGAAAAATGTTTTTCGGATTTCGACATGCTACTAAAAAGTTTATTTATTTATTTATGTTTAATATAAAATTAACATATAAACATACTAGCTATTATTGAAAGCTAAAATTTATGGATGAATTATATTCTATATAAAATAGAGTTAATAGGTGTAATTCCAAAAAAATAATTTAGTACCACAAAATATTAATATTTACAGTTTTATTGCTAAGTACTTTAGTAAGGAGGCGCGTAAATTGTAGCAAAAAATTGTATATACATACGAAATTATTCTATATAAATATCCTTCATTAATTATAATCTGATATTTTTCTCCCAACGATTTCATTGATTAGAAATAAATAATTTAGTCAACGTACAGCTGTTGTCAACTAATTAGCAACGCTTCCTTTTGATAGGGATTGATTAGAATAAGAGTAAAATTCCTAAATTTTCCGTTATTTTATTCCCTCAAAGTTGGTTTGCTGCAATTGAACTTCTTTTAATGTTTTCAAAACAGTACAAGCGTTACTTAGTGAAAAAGAGAGTACTTAGTTAGTAAAAAAGAGTTTCACTGGTATTTTACGAAAAATTCAGGACGTATTTAAGTCGAAATATCCAAGAAAACAAGTATTCGGTGTTTGGTAGAATATTGCTTGCTTGATGACGACATAGATCAGTAAAAGAGAAAAGGTGTTATAACCAAATAGTAATTAAAAACAAGTAAGCAAAGTCTAAGTTTGGGTGCAAACCAATTTTTTTTACTTTCGCAATTTATTGATGTAATAATATTGAGGGAACACAATTTCACCCAGATATTCGGCATATAATCCAATAGAATAACGAAAATCTCTATGTGTAGTATATTAGGGCTGAGGTAATTCCTGAAACCTATAATTAGGTATATGGGAGCTAGGAGAAGTTATATCCCGATTTTAACCATTTCTGGTACAGAGATACTGTATTAGAAGAAAAAGATTCCGCCTGAATTAAATTAAAATATCTTAGATATTTACCGATATTTGTGATGAAAAATTACCCTTAGGCACTGAGTTTTTCACGTTCGATATCCGGGTCCTTGAAAATTTATAGTCCGATCTCGACAATTTTTCCACAAGCGATGCCACAGCGAAATATCTCAGAAACTTTGTCGTTGCTAATAACCTGACAACTGTTGTATGTAGTATATCAACACATATACTTCCGAAATTTTAATGTGATTATCCATTTCGACCGTTATTAATAATTGATTTAGCTTTGGTGATGGCATCAATTAGCGTCTGATTAAAAATTAAATCAAATAAATATGAAATAAATGTCAAGAGTTGGACATTCATAAATTATGCCAAAACAAAACCCAAAAGCTATCAATACACACACAGCTACACTCTCATTTCCTGTTACCCCAGAGACGTCGCAATTAATTGCATTTGGTTTTGCCCCTCTGTGGTATAGCAAGCAATAAAAGGCTTTTGGATACATAAAACTGGTTTCATGTGTTTTTGTATTCATATAATTGGATTATTGCAAATTGGTATCTTTAGGTTAATTAAAGAATAAAACTGTTTCATAATTATACAAATGTTTAAGATTTTATCACGATTCCTGAAAAAACCTCAGTGACTCAAAAAAGCACAAATCAATCTTTACAATGTGGAAGGATATTCAAATCGCGAGATCGGGCACAAAAGTGAAAAATCAGAAGCAGTCGTGAGCCATTAAAAAAATGTGAAAATTATGGTATGAAATACTCAACGGAGGGCAATGTAAAACTTAAAATTCGAAGATAAACCAAATTAAAAATCAAACCACTAAAACATTTTTTGAACTGCACAAAAAATAAAAGATTTTTTTATTCATTTAGTTTTTAAAGAATTATATTATCATCAACTTATTCCCAAAATTATACCTATACATTCAGAGGAAGACAAAAGTATTTTCTCATCGAACGTTTTCAACAAATTCCACACAAACAACCACAGATCGCCAATTGATTATCAACGTTACAATATACTTCGCATAATTATAGTGGAACCAAATTCAAACAAATATGAATAATTATGATTAATGTAGTGAATGAGATTCGTAATTGAAATTTCTTTTTATAATTTTTAAACCTTTTCCAAAAAGGAAATAGTAAGTACATTTGACCTTCGAATATTTCATTAAATCGCAGCCGTTTTCATTAATCACAAAATTCCTTTGCTTTCTGTGGATTTCGCCCCTTAATTGGTTTTATACATTTCCAAGTCGCATGAATAATTGCATTTGTGCCACATAAAGCGACTCTTAACCAACCACTCGTATTTATAATGGTTACGTTTGCAGTTGGTTTGAGTATATTTGCGGGTTGCTGTAAATTCAGTTGACTTTGCGAATTAATTCGTTTCTCTCTTACCCGAACAACAAATGCAGAGGCTGCTTTATGGCCTTCAAATTGTGTTTTCAAAATGCAAAACAGTATTACTTAAGAGAATTGGTTTTGAAGTTAGTTAGATTAAAACAAGTGCTTCGGATCGAAATAATTTTACATATTAACATAAATAAATATTTGAGTTTGCAATGATATGTAGCATACTACTACAAGGGATTAAAGCTGTTCGAATAACGTCAATATTATTGTCCAAACGTGATATGTATATGTATACCGCATACAATAAGTTGACATTCTTAACTAATATACAAATCATCTCCTTTGTTCTAATTATCTTCTTTGCTCGTCTAACAATTTTAAATCGGCCTATACCCTATCCACCCTGTTATATAACAAAATAGGTCCCAAATCGGAATTGTAAATAAATGCTTGTTGTATGCCGAAGTCATATTAAAATCACCGAATGTATTTCTGAGATTTTGTCTAGCCTTTTAACGGATTTGAAATGACGTGAATTAAACTTGTATTTCATTATTTTGAGTAGCTTTATCTTAGTTGGAACGTGCAACTTTTTGTGTTATCTTTAGAATGATATGAAGTTATGTACAATAACTGTATGTAAAAATGTAAAAGAGCCACTAAAAGCTTTCTAAAATATATATGGTAATAAGCCTTTACAAACAGCTATTCTTATATCGTTTTTAAACAAGAGCTAATTGATCAATTAACCGGCTTCTGCTCGATAAAAAAGCTTATTAAGATCGTTTTACCATACAAAATTAAAGCTACACTTATTTTAAATTGAATTTTGAACTTGAAAATCAAATGATTCTTTGCGACAAAGACGGACGATATACGTTCTTTGTCTGCGATTGGCTGAATTTTTTGATAAAAAAAGCTACGGTAGATGTCGCTGCTAAAAGATATTAATCAGTTCATGACACTTACCAAAGCAAAACCAAAAACGTATAACAGCTGATCGGTTATCGATCGGCTATCGTATCGGTTTGTTAATAAAAATTTTAATTGATCAATTTATTTGGATGCTCTTAAAACGCTATTAGAATCAGCTAATTTTGAATTTAGTAATAAATATAATAAAATTTCTCTCATTAGATGTTTTCAAAATAGAACCATTCCAATACTCCTATATTTAACACATACTTATATTCGCATTACTTTTACTTAATTTCAACAGCCAATATATGAAAATTATTAGATCGAAATAATTGCACTCAAGTCTCCTTGATTGTGATTAATATGCATGAAATTGAATTATATTTGCGTCATAAATTCACTTACCCCAACTCACTCTTCAAATCAGCTGATCCATAATGCAGTTAATGTGTTTGTAGTTTAACAAATACATTGGTAGTTTAAAACCAATTGACCTACTTTTGACTTAATTTGCTCTCAAGTGCTTCGATTATTTTCATGTTGGCGAATAAATATCAGCTACTCGTTTCAATTTCTTCCGAAATGAACAGTTGGTATGTATTTTCTTAACTTCCAAGAACTTAGAATTGAGAATATTCCATTTGTTTTTAAAGCATCCTGAGCAAACAAAAACAATCTTTAATCGGAGAAATATTTCTTATTCTCTTTTCTTTTTTAAAAGGTAATGGTGTTTTGGGGGATGGTACTCTATCACTTCGAACTGCGGAGGAATGGTTTCGACGATTCAGAGCGGGTGAAAACGACACCATGGATAAGCCAGCCGGCGGAAGACCTGTGACGGCGAATACCGATCAAATCATCGAAAACATCGAGTTAGACCGGCATGTGGCATCTCGTGACTCCCAAACCATTTTAAACCATCTGCAGAAAGCTGGATACACAAAAAAGCATGATGTTTGGGTGCCGCATGATTTGACTCAAAAAAACCTTCTGCACCGAATCAACGACTGTGATGTGCTGCTGAAACGGAACGAACCCGATCCATTTTTGAAGCGGACAATATCAAGCGAAAACGGCGTGGTCGAATCATCGACCAGAAGCGCCCAGAATTGGCTAACAGGAAGGGTACAGTGTTGCACCAGGACAACGCCAGAACACACACTTCGTTGATGACTCGTAAGAAGCTGCGGAGGTGGGAGGTTTTATCGCATCCACCATATAGCCCGGACATAGCGCCAAGTAATTACCACCTGTTTCTGTCCATGGCGAACGCCCTTGGTGCCGTAAAGTTGAACTCAAAAGAGGCTTGTGAAAAGTAGCTGTCCGATCCAAATAAGTAGAGGAGCTTTTACGAGGGGGTATTATGAAGTTGCCGTTTAGATGGAAACAGATTATCGAACGAAACGGCGGATATTTGAACTAAATCCGATGATTGTACCACATTTTATAAAGCACTGATTAAAGTGCAAAAAGCGGAATTCTTTAAAGTTCAAATCGTATAAATCGTATAAAGTATAAATCGCATAAAACAAGAACTCTCTATTGACCATAGATGACAATAAAACCTACAATACTTAGATACTTGACGCTAAAACTAGATTTCGATTTCCGATGTTTATTTTAGTACAACGAAAAAAATAAAGATTTTTCATTGAAGCTTTCCGGTAATTTAAGTTTCTTCTTTAAAATGTTTGGGGTTGGTATAAGTTGCGGCAAAACTGATTAAAATAATTTCCGAAATTTGTTAAAGTTTACCTAAATATTGTGCTTGAATAAGTTCAGGGAACGTGGAAACACATAAATTAATATTTTTACATATTCTTGCTTTGTATATAATACATACTTTTATATCTATGGAAACTTCTCTCACCGATTAAGTGTCGTAGTTGCATGCATTTTTATTTCTCCCTGTGATACTTATACATATATGCCTCGAATATAGATAGAATGATAGTAATAATTGCATGAAGTCATTGCTTTCTCTTATTTTGCACTTTGAAATTATGATAAAAAGCAAATAATTGAAGAATGAAAATATGAAGAAATCCAAAGCAATTTCGGCACTAAAGAAAACAATTTAATGTCATGAGATATTTGGAAAATAATTAAGGGTCGCATTTAAACATTTATTTATTTAAATTTAATTTAACGTCACTACTCATAAAAGTATTATACAAAAACTATATGGAGAGGCATTAGCATCAGCAAATACTAACAAAATACAACAAAAACAAGAGAAACGAGAAAATGAACGCACTAAAAGTTCGTACTTTGCTATGCAAACAAATAGCAAATAAAATTCGACGCAAATGTTCGATATCAAAACAGCACAGCAAACTAGGTTGTAAGTAAGACAAAAAATGCTAAACTCAAATAAGAAACTAGTTTGAATTTCGCTATAAATTGTTGCTTACAGTTTTCAAGCCTTACCTCTAAGTTAGTGTTTAAAAATTGTTTGTTCTATGGGTACGATTACGATTACGTGAACGATTACGTTTATTTGTTTACGTTAACGTTAAGTTGTACTTTATTTTTTGTTTGTTATTGTACACTTTTCAACTTTTCATTCTACACGTGTGTTTGTTTACAATTTTTTACTTGGTGGTTGTGACTTATTGGACTAAAAGTGGAGGAACCCTAAATTGAAAGAACACATATTTAAATACAAATACATTAAAATCTTTACTATTAATTATACAATATTTATATAAATATTGCGTAAAAGAAAAGAATAAACATATATTCATACTCAAATAGCAAAATAATGGTTCACATATATTTCCAGCTACAAAACACAAAAAAGAAGTTGAAGATTTACCCAAATATATTACAATGAATAAGAAAATGTATTGGAATGAAGTGACCTATTTCTCTTCTTCTTTTTTTAAATAAAGAAGATTTTAATAGTTCTTTAGGGAATAGTAGACGGACAACGTTTGAGTTCTATTCTCTCAAATACAAGGTTCTCAAAAAATAATTTTGTACTTACTTTCGATTTTCTAAATACCCTTCATTTTGAAGAAAACAATTGGTGACCATTTTAGAAATTAGAAATCTTTTTGACCCGAAATTATGCAATTTAAAATATGGTAACTTTCCTGAAACATAACTGTAAGTCTTGTTAAATATTTTACATTTCATACCTATTTATATATTGTGTATTAAACCAAAAAAAGTCGGATGTCAATCCCTCTTAGCAATATCTCCCACAAAGATTTTTTAAAACCTCAGTCATAATATATCATCTATCGACAAAGTTTTATTACAAAATTCAACAGTTGGCAACTGTTCTCAAAAGTATGTATCAATGTAAATTCAACTGAAGCCCTTTTATATGATAACTATATTGTTATTCGTTTATTTCTTTTCACTTGCGTTAATTGATAGAAAAAACAAGGGAAAACATCTCTTTCAATTATATTCGTGTATAATGTTTCTTCAACATCTAAGTATATCGAACATTCCAAAAACGATGTAGAAATACAATCCATTGAAAAGTAATGACAGTTGAGCGAACAAGTAATAAAAGCTCTTTAGCTTTCACTAGCATATATTTCAATGCAACTCTGCTGTTGGTCTGCTAAATCTTCTCGTTAGATATTAGTCATATTTCAATGGTTCAGCTTATTCATAAATTACTAAATTGTTTGTAAATGGTTTTGCCAGGAGAGCAGCGCTCAAAACTAGCGGGCAAAGAACTTTCGAATCGATGACGGCTACTGAAATTGGTCAACTGAACAGACCAGAGTATTTCTACGACATATAGTGCCTTTATTCTCACGAACTATGGTATTAATAGGAACATAATTGGGACTATCAATATATCGTATATCATACTAGCTGACCCGGCGAACTTTGTACCGCCTAACAGTCAATGAATGTGGTGTTACAGATAAGCAGAACTTTATGATTTTTTGAAAGCAATACAATGAATACTTATAATATTTATAGCGGCCCGGTACGTGCTTCGCTACGTTTAAAGTGAAATATTAAATCAAACTCATTTTTATAAAAAAATATTTATTTAATTATTTGCTAGCTATCCAAAACATTTGGATAAACAATATTTTTTGTTTTTCCATTTTGAGCATGAATAAACAAACGGCTGGGGGTACCGACTCTGGAACAGGCAACATAAAGTTGGCCATGTGAAAAACATGATTCCTCCAAATTCACACCACAAACGTTAAGTGTTTGCCCTTGAGCTTTGTTGATGGACATCGCAAATGATAAACGAACAGGATATTGTAATCGTTTGAATTCAAATGGCATATCAGTTGGAATCATAGGGATACACGGTATTAAACAAACTTCTCCTTTTGATTTACCAGCTAAGATCGTTGCTTCAATCAAATTTGGCAATACATTTTTCACTGCCAATCTGGTGCCATTACACAGTTTTGGTGGATTAGTATTTCGCAATGATATAATCAAAGAACTCACTTTCAGATTCAATAAATGCGGTGGCATACCAGCCGGTTCTAATGAATTTAAAAATTCAGTTGGATAATTCATTGCCTCATCTTGATTCATAGCACTGTCAATTAATTTATATGTCGTGACTACGCCTGGGAGTTTTGCTTGAATTTGAAAATTAATGTCATTGATATGAATGTTCTTCGGTGCTAAAATGGCGCGTTCTCTCAACCAATCATGGTTTCTGTAATTCTGAAGAATATTTGGAAAAACACATTCAATCAATTCAGCTATCGATTTCGTAATTGTACAAAAATTGTTCAGTACAGTGATCAATCCGTTGGTTCTGTCGATTTGTATTTTGCCATCACCAATTTGTAACAATTGTTTTGAAAACTCATGGGCAGCTGAATCATTTTGTAGGTGAATACGCATATTAATGTTCAGTGTCAATTTTTGTACATATCTCCAAAGAACTGATGACTTCAAACAGGCATTAATTTCATCAGCAGGAGTTGACCGAGGAATGACAGGCAATGTTTGTCGAAAATCCCCTGACAGTAATATCAAAGCACCACCAAAAAGCTGTTGGTTACCACGTAAATCTTGCATTGTTCGATTAAATGCTTCTAGTAATTTTTTATTCGCCATTGTACACTCATCCCATAAAATAATTGACGTTAATCGCAGAACTTTTGCCATAGCAGAATTTCTCGAAATATTGCAAGTTGGAGTTTCAATCACCTGTACATTCAATGGCAATTTTAATGCAGAGTGTGCTGCCCGACCACCTTCTAATAATGTAGCAGCAATTCCCGAAGATGCAAGTGCCAATCCAATTTTCTGTTCCGATCGAATAGTGGCTAAAATCAGTGATATAACGAACGTTTTGCCTGTACCACCAGGTGCATCCAAGAAATATAACCCACCTGCATTATTGGAAATGGCTTGCATGATTTTGTCATAGACATGTTTTTGCTGAATATTCATTTTGGTTATATTCGATTGTACAAATAAACGCAAATCATTAGAATTGAATTCCTGCTCACGTTGCAATTCACGATCAAATAGATCATGCATGTCACGATTTGGTGCGGTCATACCCAATTGTACTAATGTTTTATTTGCAATCCGTAGACACATATCTTCAGTAAATGATTAAACTATTATTGATGTATGTATGTTAATATGAAAACGTATAATCCGCTGGCTAAGTGGGATGAATCTGACCAAACAAATGGGTTTTTGGTGTGTTTTTTAAAATAATTCCACCATACATTGAACGCTTTTCAGCTTTCCAATAGGTACGAGTTAATTAAAAAAAAAAATGTAACATATGTGTGGTGAAATTTTTGTAACATTTTTGCCGATATCTCGAGACCCTAGTCACGGAGCGGCATCAAAAATACTCTATACTATAGAAATCATCAACAGCTTCTATTTGCTACCCATATTGTACTAACACATCCTAGGGTTACCCGGGTCCACGTTTTGGCCTATTTCTCGAGACCCTGGTATCCGATTCTTAAAATTTCAAAACACAAACCATCTACTGAATAGTCCAAACAAAGCCTAAAAATTTGGTTTGGATAGGTAAGCCCGTTCTTGAGTTATAAAGTCACAACGAAAAATGGCATTCATTTTTATATATATAGATGTGATAAATGGTAAGAATCTTATTTAACCTACTCTCAAAAATGAAATTGTATGGAACGCTGATTTTGAAATGTTTTCATTTGTTAATCTTTTAGAAATGTTTTGTAAAATTCATAAAAAAATAATAATTAAATGTTTTTAAGTAATCGAAATTATAATTTTATGCTTAACTATATATTTAAATAGTTTATTATTTATTTTGATTAGTAGTTTTGGTTTCCAATCCATTGCACTTGCACCATAATTTCCACATATCCAAAATCACAAATACAAAAAACAAAGACAACACCAATACACGAGTATACGAGTACGAGTACGAGTAGGAGTTATGCAAAGACAAATAAAATTTGTTATTTTAACAAAAATAAACATTTAGTGATTACAACAAATCTTATGCGGTAGTACAACCGAAAAATATACATATATTATTGTAATATGCGCGAACTCTGACAAACAGAAATTATTTTTTATGAGTTTTATGCGCTTTTTTTCATTTTGTTTCATATTAAAATTGATACAAAAACAACAAGAATATATATAAACATAAACGGTAGTTATTGGTTGTGAACTCACTGGAAGAGCCTCCGCCAGCGCCCGGTGGCGGATATGAGAACCAAAATTGATGTGCCAGTTTGGTGGGGGTGCCCAGGGGGCTATCTGCAATAAAAGAGGAAATTATGAGAATTTATATATAAAATATAATAGATAATACTATATATAGATATAGATATGTAATATTCTATATAAATAATTCGATTTTTTTTTATCCGAAATTTGATTGCCTGTGCTGACCCCAAAATAGAGATAATCACCTAAACCAACAGCCAGTTGTTGTGACACTCAAAATTTAATAATTCACAAACTGTATGCATCTCTAAGCACACTTGTTTCGATGTTATCTGCAGTGATCACAACAAAATCGAACAACAACAAAACCTACAACACCAGAGGTGTCAAACATTGACGATAACATTCAAAGAATCATCATCGGTCAAATTGAGTCATGCCAAACAATCATAAAGAACCAATAGTTTTTATTGTTGTCAGTGAAAATTCTTGGCCATTGGCAATTCGTGGCAGGCGTTCGCACACATTTGGACACTTGCCAAAATTCGGTTTTATGAGATTCTCAGTTTCACACCAGTCAAACAAAATAAAATAAACAAAACGAGATGGGATAATGACAGTTCAGAGGCACGAGTGTCAGATCCAAGGGGATACTTGGACAGTTTAAACCCCCTTTTTATGTGTGACATATGGAAATTAGTAATAGTATAATAGTAGTATAATAATTGTGAATTTTATAATTTTGTTGCTACATAGGGATCATGTTTTATATATTTACAGTGGAACTTCCGTAACTCGAAGTTCTCCATAACCCGAACTCTTGAATTGGTAATAGAATTGAAATTTCATACAAATCTTCTTCCATAAATCGAACTTTTCGACCAGATCAAGATACAAAACTTAAAATTTTACTATCGAGGCACAGTTTTAAAAGAGACCCTCTATCCTATGGAGGCAAACAGCAAATAACAATTTTCATAAAATTATTTCATAGCGATCTGCCTTATTTATGTAATAAAATAAAGAGAATATTATTTATGTCCATAAAAATTGCCTGTGCACAAAGAACAAACATCGGTAGCATTCGACAACGCTAAACATCTTCGCACAGCTGAAAGCGACTTGTTACGGTACTCAAAATGCTTTCTGGTTGTGTGATTATTTTGTTTATTTTGCGCTGTCCCCTTTCAGCACCGTCGCACTCCTTTCCCCATGGAATTGCTCGGCAACGACAGTTTCATGACCGCCACTGTTGGTAGCCCAAGCGGCCGAGAGGTTGTGTGTATATGCCAAAAACCACTGACTTGACACTCCTCCTTTCAGTGCACGCCCTCTTCGGTGCGAATAGCTGCTGTCAAGCAATTCCTGCTGTTGATTGAGCACTTGTGGAATATTGGACCTTTGGTGTGCGACAGCGGCGCAATGTTGACTGGCGAAAGCACATATGTACATATGTATATTCGTTCATGCAAATTTACTTTTTCTAAATATAATATATGTTTATTTATTTACGCCGTGAAGCGTAAAATGTATACTTATATGTTTTGTTTTTGTAAATAAACACTAAAATTGTGAATATTTGACATTCTTGTGTGAATTAGCTTAGAAATACTATTTTTTTTGCAGTAATTGTATTTCACTAATTTTGGCAACTCATATACGTGACCTCTGCAGCGTTAATGAGACTATAATGTAGGTTAAGGTATCGTCAGTTAAAATACGGAAGCCTTCTTCTGTCCACATCTAATAGCTTAGTCCACAGTACCTTAGACTCCGAAGCATTAATGTGTTTACGTAGACAAACGTCAGCATTCCCTATTCAGAATATCAGTCCTGTTCCATGATCTGGGGTCTGACTGAACAACTGCAAAAATATGTCGAATTTAAGGTTGTACATTTATGCCACTCTTACAATGGTATTTCAATTTTTGTTAGCTTGGAAATTCTACTTCGATTTCCATTGTGCATTTATCAACAATGCTTTCATTTCTAGTGTGAGCATGATAAACATATAGTATTAAAGTAATTCCATTTAAAACACTGGATATAGTCTGAGGCGCCATTTAATGATCCGCTCCGCCCGTGCTTATCAACTCCTTAGTTACAAATGTCAACAAGCCAAAATATTTCTTTCTTTTGTTTGCTAAATAAATGCCTTAATTATAGAATATTGTTCAAACAACTCAACGGTTTTATTTGACTTTATATCTCATCCTTTCCTTATGAAACGAAAATCCGTAGATATTTTAATGGTTTTATGTTTGTCTGTGTTGTGTTGATTTTATTAAATCTAACTATGCAGTTTTATTGCTTAAAACAATAAAATGTATTTGTTTACAAACTGTCTGTGGGTGATCGCATTAAAAATCGTGTTAATTAAGTGTTCGGCTGAAAAGTAGCAGAACAAATTTTCGTGTGTAAACAGTAAAACAGGAAAATGTTTGGCCGTGAAAAAAGATGTCCGAAATATTAATTTTGAAAAAAAATTATTGCGACGGTATGTTATGTTATATACAGTACTCTGTCGATAAGCAGCAGAAGAAAACAGAATAATTCTTACAAATGATTAGAACTGTTGACTTTCTTAAAGCTATTAATTTATATTAATTTAGACAGTGTTTATTTCCCTTATATATTATTTTTACTTAAAATTTAATTTTATAAAAACAGTTTAAGAGATAATAACCCTCCTCAAAATGCGATCATAATTCTTATTTTTTATCAATTTTTATTCTTTCAAAATTTTAAATAGCTGCCAACACTTTTAATTATTATTTTCTACTGTACGTCTTATTAAACGCATTTAGTTTAATAAAAAAATATTCATTTCCCTGGATTTTGTTGCGCAACACAATTTCGTTGCAGTCTTCATAAATATGCTCACTTTCAAACCTGAAAACTAAAATCTCACAACTTTGCCTAATGCTATTTGGTTAGATATTGAAGATTTATCTCACCTTGTTCATTCACCATCATTTGCGGTGTCTGCGTTTGTCGCAAAAGCTCATTATGCGAATCGCACATTTTAGAATATTTCACATAAAACAACAACTACAACTTATTTGTCTGATTCAGTCGTTACTGATCACTATTTAAATTTGCTTATGGCCACTGGTTGCAGAAAGCTCCTGCACACTTTTCACATAACATCAAATCGATTCACACATAATAAACGCTTAATATTGGCAATATCCGCAGGCTGGCGATTGCGTTGCCATTTTTTGTCGAAATTTCGAATGAAATCGAATTTAAAATTCGCAAATTCGATGATTTTCACAACAAATTAACACCAAAAGCAGCCGTAAAGTGAAATGCTAAAGAGCTTATTTCCCAAATTAGCTTCTCCAAATAAACACAAATTTCACCACACACACCGCCAGCCGTTAAATGGCAAACTGTCGTCAGTCGCTTTTGCAACTCAATAAAATGTTTAAGTATTTTTCGTATTTTGAAAATTTTTGGAAGAGCTGCGAGAAGCCCACATCAATTGCGAAGACGACGTTTCATACGAAATTTTGTTTTCCGATTTTCCGTTTTGTTTTGCAGCCAAAAATACACACGTTTGTACAGTGGCCGCAAGAAGTGTCGGCCCAAAGGTACGAGCAGTGCCGCGACGCCTTGCTTTTGGCTTCGCGCACCATTCGCCACCGCCAGTGTTCATTTACTGTTACTTTGTTTACTTTTCACATTTTTCGAGATATTAAAAGTCATAAATTCTCGCAATTGGCTGGCCATTGCAATGAGTGCCACTGACTGACGTCAAGGCAAGTGTTGATTTTCGTTTGCTCCGAAAAATTCAAATTTCAAATTCATTTTCCAACAGTGTGCGTCGTAGGGAAAACCCAACAAGTGGTCGGGGGAAAAAGCGTGCAATGAATGTGTGAACATTATTTCCATCTATTTAATATCAAATCTAATATGTTTAATAATAATACGAAAATGGAATCAAAAAAGTCGCGCCCTCATATTTTTGTGGCATTCCTCCAATTTTATTTTCTTCTTCCACAAGCTTAAACTGTTCTATAATATTTGGAGGCCAATTTCCACTTTACACCCACCAACACAAGCACATTATTAGTATTCGCTAATTTAATTCTTAATTTCGCGTTGTGTGGCTTTTTGCCTTTTCCAAGAATTCTGGTGTGATCATAGTTTTGGGAATGAAGTACTCTCGAAACTGTGAAATAAATACTTGAGCTCGATGAAATTACTTTTACAAACAATTTCCTTATGCCTTGTTAGTGCTGATTCGTTGTTATAATATTCGTGCAACGAATACATCTTTAATTTATGTAGGTACGCAATATTCATCTTACTTATATCTCTTCTTTACAGGTCATAAAGCTTTAAACAACTCAAAATATTCCGGGAGGTCACTTGTTATACTCTCGCAACAAATGTTGCTAAAGAGAGTATTATAGTTTTGTTCACATAACGGTTGTTTGTAACACCCAAAACTAAACGAGTTAGATATAGGGTTATATATACCAAAGTGATCAGGGTGAAGAGTGGAGTTCAAATCCGAATGTCTGACTTACTTATTTCTTGGCACCATAGGAAGGTTGCTTTCGCAAAATGAGCAAAATCGGACTACTACCACGCCCACAAAATGGCGAAAACCGAAAACACATAAAGTGCCATAACTAAGCCATAAATAAAGCTATTGAAATAAAATTTGGTATGAAGGATCGCACTATGAAGGGGCATATTTGGATGTAATTTTTTTGGGGAAGTGGGCGTGGCCCCGACCCCTACTAAGTTTTTTGTACATTTCTCGCAAACCAATAGAGCTATATAAACCAAACTTTCTGCAGTCGTTTTTTTAGCCACTTCCTAATACAGTCCAAAAATGAAAGAAATCTTATCATAACCACGCCCACCTCCCATACAAAAGTTAGGTTAAAATTACTAAAAGTCGGTTAACTCACTAACGAAAAAGTCAGAATCACTAAATTTCACATAAGAAATGACAGATGAAAGCTTCACTCAGATTTTTTTACAAAATGGAAAATGGGCGTGGCGTCGCCTACTTATTGGTCAAAAACCATAACTCAGGAACTACTCGACCGATTTCAATGAAACTTGGTTTGTAAAAGTTTCCTTACATCCCAATGATATGTTGTGAAAATAGGCCAAATCGCTTCACAACCACGCCTACTTCCTATATACCAGAACTTTGAAGACAATCTGAATCGTTTACCTTACAATATATAAAGTAAGCACTAGTGAAGATATCGGTGCAGAGCTAATACTAATACTATGTTTATAGTGTGGCAGCCCCATTCTAAAAATCGCCGAAATCGGACCATAGGTTTTTAACCTAATATTATGGTTCCCAACAGTACAATATATATGTGGGTCAAATTGTGTATTATATAATATAAATAAAGTTAAATAAATAAATTGCGTGAGTATAAAATGGTGGGTTACACCCGAGCTTCGCCCTTCCTTACTTGTTCTTGTTTTTGGGGAAGTGGGCGTGGCCCCGACCCCTACTAAGTTTTTTGTACATTTCTCGCAAACCAATAGAGCTATATAAACCAAACTTTCTGCAGTCGTTTTTTTAGCCACTTCCTAATACAGTCCAAAAATGAAAGAAATCTTATCATAACCACGCCCACCTCCCATACAAAAGTTAGGTTAAAATTACTAAAAGTCGGTTAACTCACTAACGAAAAACGTCAGAATCACTAAATTTCACATAAGAAATGACAGATGAAAGCTTCACTCAGATTTTTTTACAAAATGGAAAATGGGCGTGGCGTCGCCTACTTATTGGTCAAAAACCATAACTCAGGAACTACTCGACCGATTTCAATGAAACTTGGTTTGTAATAGTTTCCTTACATCCCAATGATACGTTGTGAAAATAGGCCAAATCGCTTCACAACCACGCCTACTTCCTATATACCAGAACTTTGAAGACAATCTGAATCGTTTACTTTACAATATATAAAGCAAGCACTAGTGAAGATATCGATGCAGAGTTAATACTAATACTATGTTTATAGTGTGGCAGCCCCATTCTAAAAATCGCCGAAATCGGACCATAGGTTTTTAAGGTCTCATATATCGAACACGAGGGCTTCTGTACTTCTAACCTAATATTATGGTTTCCAACAGTACAATATATATGACGAATATGTGCCCTTCGAACTTCGCCCTTCCTTACTTGTTTTAAGATTACGGTTGCCCATAGCAATTGCAACAGACCGAAAAGTACTTATCCCAACAGAACAGAACAAATAGTTGTGAAACAACTTGAATATACAATTCATAATAGTTCTGAAACACCGATTGTAACGATATAACCAATTTTCGATACCATTTATGTGGAACGATTGGCTTTTTGCTTCATAATAGAGTTCAGTCTAGAAGTATTCTTTTCAGCGACCATTATCATGAGGTTTGAGAGCATAAAATGTCGCTACACCAGTTCGAAAGCATG
Organism: Zeugodacus cucurbitae; assembly: GCF_028554725.1. Taxonomy (NCBI): domain Eukaryota; kingdom Metazoa; phylum Arthropoda; class Insecta; order Diptera; family Tephritidae; genus Zeugodacus; species Zeugodacus cucurbitae. The sequence continues at coordinate 33,490,905 of NC_071670.1, forward strand.
TGGAGGATTTGATAAAATGCATAGTATGAATAATGTGGAGAGTTGCCACAAATATTTTGTTTTAATGGATCAAAAGAAGAAATTTGACTGTTTAAGCGTTAAAGTCTCCTCTCATAATCCCAACCATTTTCCACTTTGGTGATGAAAATATATCGTCTACTCTAAATATCTTTATAAAGTTAACCAAACAGGTATCTTTGAAACTGTTTGGCAGTAATTTAAAGACATTTGTTTATTTTTAAAAACAATAAAAAAACGTCAACTCCCACACATGCGATTGTTTGTCGAACTGTTGCTGTTCGTATATCTTTTTTATGTCTTTACAAAACATTCCATTGTTCTGTTTCCAAAGTGCCCGAGGTCATGGTTACCGCAATGCGCATACTCAAACGAATTGTATGGTTCATTGTTAAATATGAATATATTCATACGATACAAACCTTGCTGTAGGCGGGAACAGTTCTTTATGTAGGTTAAAACTCTGGTAGGATACATACTAATCATTTCTATATAAAATGGAATAACTTGTATATATTATTATAGCACTATTGCTGCACTTTGAGCATCCAGATCCATAGAGATATACTTGAATAATATATACGAGTATATATATACGAATATTGTTGAATACAAATTCGTATGTGTTATGTTGCTTTCTATTGTTGCTGCTGTATAATTTTACTTTGTGTATGCACTCTGAAAGATTAAAAATAAAATAAATACATCAGTAAATATAGTGCAAATACTTTTGCTGTTCCACCAATTCTAGCTATTGTACATCTGTGCTGCATTGAATAATGCTATATTATGGTAAATAAAAAATAAATGTTTAGAAAGCTAAATTTATTACTTTAGAATACGAAATGGCAGTTTGACAATTAACTCTTAATTACTTCAGCCAACCGCCAACCTGTCAGTTTCTACATAGTATTTCTTCACTAATATGAAGAATTCATATATTTCTTTGAGTATACTTTCCAGAAGTGCTACTTTCCTCTTCCAGAAAGAAATAATTAATCAATTTGATCAAATTATTATTGACATATGTCATGTAGTCATCTAATCTAATAGTAATGTGCTAATGAAATTTCTTATCGCCCAGTTAAAAAATCGTTTCTAAACTACCTTTCACAAAGCCACAGCGCAATCAAATTACGGCAAAGATTGTAATTTAAATTATGGGGTCTGAAGGGAAAACTTGATGAATTATGAGAAAAATGCAATAGAAAAATAAAGGCTAATTGGACACCGTGTTCAAGGAATGCAATCAACTAAGAATAAGAAAAAGAAGAAGAAGAAATAAATTGAAAAAATTGGGAACAACGTTGAGCATACGCCTCAGGAGCGAGGGCGCCAAGGCAGAAAGCAGAAATTTAATAAAAATGCAAGTTAAAAAGGCAAAAGATTTGCAGTGACGCCCATTGGGCCTCGAAGTGGAGCGACAAAGTGAATGTGAATAATGCTACGGCAAGTGCTATACGTAATAGAAAAAACGTGTGGGGTGATAGGTGGCATAGATATGTAGATAGGTGGCATAGATGATGATTGAGGGTAACCTAATATGCTCCCACTTTGCTAAGTACCTACTATGTATGTATATATGGATGAGGACACATTTCTGAACGTGCTGTGCCCACCATTCAACAAAAGTGAAATGGATAAAAATCGAAGCAGCAACATTAAACATGAACAGTAAAAAGGAAATAGAGTGTAAAGGAATTAAAGTGCATGGGATGCGTACCGTATAACATAGTGTAGTTTTATGTTCCTTCCAGGTCATGCGGGAGCTTACTGTGTCGATTCAACCGTGTAGGCTGTAAAGGGCTTGCGGATGCTTGCATGCTAATGTTTGTCTTCGTGTGTGTGTCGACAAGTGTAATCAAAGCATAAAAAGGATGTGACATTAATAGCATACATCAGCATTGCACTCGAGTAATAAAAATGATGTCAAATAGAGCAAGAAGCGCAATAAAAAGCTATTCATAAAAGGAGACACATTTCGCATAAAAGAGTGCGTTCGAGTACTAACTTAATACAATTGCTCCAACTGAATGTATGTAGATGTGCATATGATTTATAGTACTAAAGTCATCAGATCATTATTAAGTCCAAAGCACAAAGCAAATGAGCTTTACTACCACAACTCAGCAGTTATTTTAGTCATTTGAAGATAGTACCCTTTTGTTTTTAAAAGTAGTTTGTTTGTAAATAATTGCTGTCGAACAAAGTTATCCTGTAAAGGAGATTTATGGCTTTAAATCTGTGCTTATTTAAATATTGTCACCTTTTTATTTATATATTACAGAATAGCTATTCTACATCCGAATAAAATTAATTCCTTCTGTAACTAAATCGCATAAAATTTGGTCGAACAGAACACACAAATCCGCACAAAAGCAATGGGGCTTGTAATCTCTTTGGCATTTAATGCACGAGTGAGAGCAGTAAATGAAAGCAAATCAGTGAATGGAAAGCTCTTTTTCATGTCGAAATACATTTGTCAAAGCGAAGAACTCTGGAGCGAGTATTGCTTGTCAAAATCGAAATAAAAGTACTGACGCACTATCAAAGCAAATTTCGCCTACATTTTTATGAACTGGTAGTATTAAAAAGGGAGACCAGCAGAAAGCAAAAAAGGATAAATATTTTATGAAGTGCTGGAATAAATAGAGACATGTAGCACTAATTGCAAATAAAACAAACTGCAATATATCTATTACATTTGCTAAGAGCCGGAGCCCTTTTGATATTACTCTCGACGGACATTTTTTACCCGCAGCATACATGTATTCATTCATTGCATTTGTCTCTGGTTGGTTGTACTTGGTTGTCACATGTGTTATCCTCATACACCACCACACAGCACATATATGACAAATGAGACAAAATGTTTGTCCGGTATATTAGAACACATGCAATAATGTTTTGTATTAGCATTCCCCCAGAAAAGGATAAAATACCCTATGTAGCTAAGAAATTTAATATTTGAAAATTGTAAAGAGTGAGAGCACTTACGGTACTTAAAAACATGAGTTTTTTTAATTGATTTCAATTGAAATTAATAAAGAAGCTTTATCAATCATCACATTTCATTTGTGCCACCCTATATTGCCCTTAAGTACCCATAACTGCACTGTCTACGTCAACTTGTGGCATGGAAGTTTCACATACGGATTTGAAAAAGTAGCTTCATAGCACATATAAAATTATTTTAGACTAACTTTTAAATTTAAGTCAGTTGAATATGAATAAGAAGTGATTTGCGAGATTAAAAGCCGGATAAAAGTCGCATAAAATCCTACTCTGCAGCTATTATTCATATTACTTAATTCCAATTAATCCAGTTAATCCGGATTAACGCCGCCGTCTGCAAGGGGTATAACGGTTGTTTCTGTCACCCAGAACTAAAATAGTTATACGTGGGATTATATATATACAAATGATCTGGATGACGAGTGGATTCGAAATCCGGATGTCTGTCCGGTTGTCCGTGCAAGCGATAACTTGAGTAAAAATTTAGTAATCTTTATGAAACTAGATACTTGAAAATGGACAAAATCGGAGCATTGCCACGTCGATAACCGAAAACATATAAAGTGTCATAACTAAGCCATAAATAAAGTAATGAAAGTAAAATTTGGTACAGAGGATCACAATAGGGAGGGGCATATTTGAATGTAATGGGCGTGGTCCCGCCCCCAAATACGATTTTTGTTTATATCTCGCAAATCAATAAAGTTTTCTACAGTCAAACTTTCAACAAATGACGTAATAATTTTCAAAATTAGACCTTTATTTTATTATACTGCTTTTTCTGCGCTGTATCTTTTAGACCAATTTCAAACTTTATTTATTTCAAACTTAATTGCAAAAAATGTCCCTACAAAAGCCACAAAGTTTTCAATTGAATGATGCTGGTTACACTTAAATGGCAATAAAACTAAAGCACCGAAAATACTTCTGCAAGCAAACATCACGAAGAAAGGCTACAAAACGATTGCACAATTCACAACTATAAAATATTGTAATACTATAAAGGAAAAACTAAAATATTATTACCACTTCTTTGTACAACAACAACCACAACACTACTACAGTATAGAGATAGGATATTGTAATTGTGGAAATTTGAATAGCAACAACTCAACCACAATAAGCGTCCGAGCAAAGAGAACTTCTGAAAAGAAACGTCGGAAAAAGTTGTACAAGAAGAAGGGATTCGCCACCGCCGTTGAGTAGCTGAGTTGACCGCACACAATGACATCCGCCGCAATAACGGTCAAGTGTCTTACTTGTTCCGTTATGTCGTAAAGGAAAGCAATAACAGACAATTTGAAAGGAGAAGTAATTGAGCCAACTCTAGGTATGTACTCACGCCCATCTTTTATGTCAGTGGTTTGCAGTTTCGGTAGCTTATATGAATAACAGCAAGCACGTGAAACTATGTAAATGCATTTGCTCTTACAAGAATAGCACTGGTCAGCACAAGTTTTTTGGATGTCTCTTTAGAAGGTTGACCTATTCAGTGCCTCTGAAAATGTCAAGACGCAACTGCCAAATGTTGCAAATAAAATTCTGCAAATACAAAAGCACATTTTACTTACATACATGTACGTTCTTGTTGTATAAAAAGTGAAGAAGCACTTTTGATTGCTTAGCTGAAAGCACATAACAATAGGACTTCAGTTGTCTGAAATTGAGTGTTTTGAATTTCGTTAGATGGACAGTTTTTTGCAATAAATAAGAGTTTTTTGTGCTTAGAAAAGTATGCGGCTATTGTAATAAAAAAAAGAAGTGAAAAACACCCATAAAATATTGTGCTTAAATTATTTTAGAAAGAAAACAAATATAAATTAATAGCTATAGTTGGCACTATGTAGTATAACACGTGATATATATTGTTCAAAATAATTTGGTAATAGTCCGTCCAAAAATAGTGCAAACGATAGTAACATCAACAAATTGATGATTCAGCTCAATGTATGATGCTGTCGATAAGTCCACAGTTTTGATCGGTAAATGATTTACATTTCACTCGGAGAGTAATCGAATCCAAAGCAAGGGAAAGTAATAGCCTTTTCACACAGGACGTAATTGATCAATTAACCGGCCTTTGCTCGATTAAAACGCTGATTTAGATCGATTTACCACACAAAATAAATATCCAATTTTTCTATAATACATTAATTTTTGAATTGACTTGAAAATGAAATGCAACTCTGCGATAAAAACCGTATTTGTAATTAAATATACGATCTTTGTCTACAAATTGATGCTCACACTACACGACGGTAGATGTCGCTCAAAATTTCAATTGATCCATTAATTTGGCTGTGTGAAAAGGCGATTCAACTGACAAAATTAAGTCGTCTATAGTTTGGGATCTTTGTGATTTTGCGATAATCATACAGTGTTATTGACACAGTTGGCGAACGATATCGGAGAAAAACGACTCCATTTGATGAAGGAGAAAGAAGAAGAAGAGGCTAAGCAAGACCAATCTTTATAGCAGTGTTTGCTGATATTAAAGAACAGTATTTTTCCTTATTTTAATACTTTTTTCTCCGAAAATTATTTTAAAATAACAAAGTTATTGTTATTTTGCTCAGACCAGTTTTAGAAATAAATTTCCAAGATTTTCAAATGTACGAATGCGAGTCATTATATAGAAGGCATAAAGAAAGTTAATGTAAAACACATTTGTTTACTCTGACAGTTACTTTAACAGCTATCAATATCGGAAATTCATTTGTTCACTTTGCCAATTTATATTTCAGCTTTTCTTCTTGGAAATTTTAAATTTATGAAATAGCGAATACATACTTCTATCATATCAAGATATCTACATATCAAATAAAAAATGTACGAAAGATGTAAATGTAATATCTATAACTGAAGGTTTGCTTTGCACGTATGCAATCCTCAACTTAATGAAGTGATAATCTTAATTATTGCCCAGCAGATATTTCGCACAAACATAACTTTTCATGGCATACGTAGTCATAGCTGCTATCAACAAAGGAGGAGGCCTACAACCAAGGACTTCGTGACAAGCTTCTGCAATTTATGACCTCCATTGGGTGTTTGCTATTGACAGCAATTCGGCCGTTTGGTGTGCTTAGTGCTTAATATGCCTAATATTGAGTGGTGCCAATATTGACTGATCGCAAACGCACATACACACATGCATATATGTTGATTGCGGCTGACATATAATTACTTGCTAACTACTTATGTGCGTGTGTATGTGAGTGGTTACAATTTGAATGCAGAATAATAGTACGTACTGCAAATGGCAAATGAAACGGGGCATATTGTTGAGCTGGAATTGATTGAGCAGTCATGAATTTGCACATAAGTACATGATTCTCAAGCAGATGATTCTCAAACGGGAAAGTAATCTGCTTGTAATCTATTTCTAGGACATACTTAATTGTGTGTAGTGTATGTATTAGAGCTCTTGGCATTCGACTAATCGACTAACCGAATCAACCGAATAGGGCATTATTCGAATAATAATATTCGGTTTGCACTATTCGGATAGTCGTCAGTCATCGACTATTCGATTAACCGCTCATTTTCGACTATTCGGTTAACCGTTCGTTGTCGACTATTCGAATAGTGCAAGTTCATTAATTTTCTTATTTTTATTGAAAAAAGTGAAACATTGGAACTAACAAAAAACTCGCTATTTTTTTATGACTGTCATACCAACTGTTGTTGTTTCACATGCAAAATTAAAATATGACTGATACAACACTGCGTGGTATGTTTCTTGAGTTCGCTATTCTATACCTCTACCCACTTGCTGCCGAATTTTTTCGGTTTTTTGCGACATATGCCTAGTACTGCAGTAACCGGTTACTTTTTGGAACCGGTTTTTTTTTTTGGGACAAACTCGTGGCAGTGTGGGCGGTCGGTGGTTGGGGCTTTGGGGCATTTTGGGGCAAAACTTCGACGAGTGGGTAGTCGGTTTTGTGTGAAGAACCGGTTTTTTTGGGTCGGTCAGTGGTCGGTTTTGCTCGTGCCCTTCTGACCGAACACTTCTCAACCGATTTATACCGCACATTGTATATATCTGGAAAATACGGACATATATCTGGAAAATCAAAGGCTTTTAGACTGCAAACAATTTTCATTTATTCGAATAGTGACAGTATAACTATTCGAATAACCGCAGTAGAACGACTATTCGAATAGTCGGAACATTGCGACTAACCGAATAGTGCTAACCGGTTAATATTCGTACGAATGGTTACAAACCGGATATTCGATTTAATTTTAAGAGCCCTAGTATGTATATGCCAATAAGTTACTAAAGTAATTCTATTTGTAAGTACCATTGTCTCGGCATGATTTGCATATTAAGTGCGCTTAAATTGTCAGCAAACTAGCCACGAGCTTTTCTGAATAATAAAAAGGTGGATGTAAATGGTAAGGAGTGCACAATGTTAATGGAAAAGTGAATTATAAGCACTGCAAACAGCAATAAAATAAATCCACTTACCGATGATTTTGGATCAAGAAGAAAAATACAACTTTTCACATTTGCTACATTTCCCGCAGATTATATGTCTTTTCGAGCTTTTTTTCTTTACTAGAAAACTTTCAGGCAGAGATATTGGAAGCTTTCAGTTATATGCGTTTACATTTACAATTTGATTCCCGTTGTGTATATTATGGAATAAAATTATTACATCTTTTCAAAATTTTGGTTTATTTTTGTTTAATAATTTTAAGAAAATACAAATTAATTAATTAATTTTTAAGATATACCGGTAGAATATTGTTTATTTCGTTTTTTAACTGTTGTGTAATTGTTAAATAATTATATGCCAATACATCTATAATAAAGTTATTTCAAATAGAGCACGCTCTTGACAAAGTGAAATGATGCTTTGCGTCTCATCATAATAAGAATTGTATCATTCGCATCATACTTAATCAAGACGAGTCGTGATACCAAAAACAGTTAATTCTGCTATATTATACAATTTCTTCGAAGCAATTGACTACAGAAACAAAAAAACGAGTCCCAATTTTCTTTTGAAATTAAGACTTCTATTTGATATTTTGCTTCTGCTTGCTACTTTAGCTCCAAATTTTGAAATGCTCTCAGCAAACTTACGTGCTCACTTGTCGCAGCTGACGGAAGCATAAATGAGCGCTTGTCAAAATGTTTGCCATAAAATGCAGCAACACAACACACACATAATTTTCGTAGATTGTAATCTCAGTGGCTGATGTGCATTAAAGTGTATCCTTTACACACCTAGACTGACACATACAAACTTACAATGATTTACTTTGTCATTTGAACTTTTCGCGGCAGTGTTCTTAACGGATGATTAACGACACTCGCCCAAGCTACGCTGCTGGCATCCGTGCAACCAGACTTAAGAACATTAATTCCTTTTCAGACTACTTTTATTGAGTCGAAATGTGCGTTTTAGTGACTTTGTTTTTTTTTTTCAGCATTTCTGTTGACATTGATAAATGCTTGTAAATACACAGGACTTAATATTTTTACAATCATATATGTTTTTTGACATGTAAACTCAGTATCTCCTTCATATAAGAATGATAAGTTTGTACCTGTGCACTTGAGTTAGTATCCAACCTATTTACACAGAACAACTTGTCAGGAGAAGACATTTTTCTCTCAGTCACTATTGGAGCTAAAAAGTGAGAAATTCTTGACAAAATTTATACGAAAAAACTGGGATTTATGAGCAATAAAGCATATTCGTGCTATTTGCTCGAGAAAACGTCACTTAATTGAACATAACACTGATGCAATGTGAAAATCATGTGCATCTAGTGTTGCTTTTATTGCTATCTACTCTATAGGACCAACGGTACACATTAGAAAGTTCATTGACTGTGCTATTATTGAGTAACAAAGCATAAAGCATATTTTATAGAGATAATTGGTCGAGCATATATTGTTTAATACGCGATATTTTCTTTTAGGTATACAATAAATGGAGGAACATATTATTAGTAATTAACTTGTTATTAGTCAATTAATCTAGGTAGAGCTGCCATACAACTTTAATGTAAGACAAAAAATGGAATGGAAAATGTCTAGTGTTCTAGTTTTTCTGTTCTAATGAGAACTAAATAACAATGTACCGGTTTTATAATATTATAAGCAAATTATGTTCATTAAGCAATATGACAATATGAGGTCTTCATTTGTTAAATAGAATAAAGAGATTGTTAGCTCTTTTAGTAAGTTGGGGAGTTATAAGGATCCAAGCTGCTTGACGTAGCTTTTAAATCATTTAAGTGAATAAATTTGACAAATAGGCTTAATCTCGCGTCTCTCATTATCTTATGCCATTTACCTCATACTCACATGAGAGGCTGTTAAATTTCATTACCATGACAGCTTCAATAATCTTATGGCCTTCGTTAAATTATATTATTAAGCTCAAGAGACTCTAGCAATTTCATTAAGAACATATAAAAGCACCAAATTAACAATGATGCTGCAGTTTAGTCTGAACTTCTGAGATTATTGTGAGGTAAAGAAAGCGAAGAGTGGAGAAAAGAGTGGAAAACAAATATAGAGAGAACAAGTAAGGAAGGGCTAAGTTCGGGTGTAACCGAACATTTTATACTCTCGCAATTTAGTTATTTAACTTTATTTATATTATATAATGCACAATTTTACCCACATATTCGTCCGATATATGGTTTAAAGTCCATTGAAAGTTGGAAACCCTAATATTAGGTTAGAAGCACCGAGGTCCTCGTGTTCGATATATGGGGCCTTAAAAACCTATGGTCCGATATCGGCGATTTTTAGAATGGGGCTGCCACACTATTAACATAATATTTGTGCAAAGTTCTGCACCGATATCTTCACTAGTACTTACTTTATATATTGTAAAGTAAACGATTCAGATTGTCTTCAAAGTTCTGGTATATAGGAAGTAGGCGTGGTTGTAAAGCGAGTTAGCTTATTTTCACAACATATCATTGGGATGTAAGGAAACTGTTACAAACCAAGTTTCATTGAAATCGGTCGAGTAGTTCCTGAGATATGGTTTTTGACCCATAAGTGGGCGACGCCACGCCCATTTTCCATTTTGTAAAAAAATTTTCTGACGTTTTTCGTTAATGAGTTAACCCACTTTTAGTAATTTTCAACCTAACTTTTGTATGGGAGGTGGGCGTGGTTATGATCCGATTTCTTTTATTTTTGGACTGTATTAGGAAGTGGCTGAAAAAACGACTGCAGAAAGTTTGATTTATATAGCTCTATTGGTTTCCGAGATATGTACAAAAAACTTAGTAGGGGGCGGGGCCACGCCCACTTCCTCAAAAAAATTACATCCAAATATGCCCCTTCGTAGTACGATCCTTCATACCAAATTTTATTTCCATAGCTTTATTTATGGCTTAGTTATGGCACTTTTATGCTATTTTCTGGGCGTGGCAGTGGTCCAATTTTGCCCATCTTCGAAAGCAACCTTCCTATGGTCCCAAGAAATAAGTGTGCCAAGTTTCATCAAGATATCTTAATTTTTACTCAAGTTACAGCTTGCACAGACGGACGGACGGACGGACAGACAGACATTCGGATTTGAACTCCACTCTTCACCCTGATCACTTTGGTATATATAACCCTATATCTAACTCGTTTAGTTTTGGGTGTTACAAACAACCGTTATGTGAACAAAACTATAATACTCTCTTTAGCAACATTTGTTGCGAGAGTATAAAAAAATGCTTACATTAATTATTTTATTAAGGATAAGCAAAATTACGAAAAAACAGTATATATTTATTAATTTGTTAGCAATCATCCCCAGATTCCCATTATCGTTTTTACACAGCCAAATTAATTGATCAACCAAAATTTTGATTTTGCCCTTCACACTGCCGACTACTCGATAACCGATCAGCTGTTATACATTTTTATACTTTCGCAACAAATGTTGCTAAAGAGAGTATTATAGTTTTGTCCACATAACGGTTGTTTGTAACACCCAAAACTAAACGAGTTAGATATAGGGTTATATATACCAAAGTGATCAGGGTGAAGAGTGGAGTTCAAATCCGAATGTCTGTCTGTCCGTCCGTCCGTCCGTCTGTCCATCCGTGCAAGCTGTAACTTGAGTAAAAATTAAGATATCTTGATGAAACTTGGCACACTTATTTCTTGGGACCATAGGAAGGTTGCTTTCGAAAATGAGCAAAATCGTACCACTGCCACGCCCACAAAATGGCGAAAACCGAAAACACATAAAGAGCTATAACTAAGCCATAAATAAAGTTATGAAAATAAAATTTGGAATAAAGGATTGCACTAGGAGGGGCACATTTGGATGTAGTTTTTTTGGAAAAGTGGGCGTGGCCCCGCCCCCAAATATGTTTTTTGTATAAATATTGCAAACCAATAAAGCTATATAAACCAAACTTTCTGCAGTCGTTTCTTTTAGCCGTTTCCTTATACAGTCCAAAAATTAAAGAAATCGGATAATAACCACGCGTACCACCCATAGAAAGGTTAGGTTAAAAATGACTAAAAGTACGTTAACTCACTAACGAGAAACGTCAGAAACACAAAATTTCACAGAAATGATAGCAGAAGGAAGCTGCACTCAGATAGTTTTACAAATTGGAAAATAGGCGTGGCATCGCCCACTTATGGGTCAAAAACCATATCTCAGGAACTACTCGACAGATTTCAATGAAATTCGGTATATAATATTTTCTTGACACCCTGACACGGGTGGAAAATGAATGAAATCGGTTCACAACCACGACAACTTCCCATGTAACTCAATTTTGAATTCCATCTTATTCCCTCACTTTATAATGTAAACATAAGGAACCAATGAAGATAGCAGAATAAAACTTTACACATATAGTGCATATCATCTCTGGCTTCACTTGTGAAAAAATTGTCGAAAACGGACCATAACTTTTGAAGGCCCCAGATATCGAACATGTTGAACTCAGCGCCTAAGGTAAAATTTTAACCGAAAATATGGGTAAATCTCTCAGCTAATTTAATGTAATTCAGAGGAAATTGTTTTCTTCCAATAGTGTGTCTCTGTTCCAAAAATTATTAAAATCGAGTCACAACATCTCCTAGCTCCCATATACATAATTATAGGTTTTTCAAAAATTCGTTGGGCTTTATTACGCATATATGTATTGGTTAATACGTGATATAACTTAGCAAAATTAAGTGAGCATATAGTATTGGATATAGTGTCCCTTGCTGGTGAAATTGAATGAAATCGGTTCAGGAATTACCTCAGCCCTCATATCTATATATGACGATTTTCGTTATTGTATTAAACTTTATGCCGAATTTATGGGTAAATTTGTGCGTTATCTTAATAAAATTTCTTCAATAAATTGCGAGAGTATAAAATGTTCGGTTATACCCGAACTTAGCCTGTCCTTACTTGTTGATTTTGCTTTTCAAAAGAAGTTGGTAAGTTTCATCAGCTGATTGCTAATTTTTTAGCAGCAACATCTACCGTCGAGTAGTGTTAATGCAATTTTATCAAAAAATAGAGCCAATCGCAGACAAAGAACGTATATATAATTACAGATACGGTGTTTGTCGCAGATTTGCATTTCATTTTCAAGTCGATTAAAATTCAATCAAAAATTAATGTAGATTTTTAATTCGGATGGTAAATCGATCTTAATCAGCGTTTTAATCGAGCAGAGGCCGGTTTATTGATCAATTAGCTCTTGTGTAAAATTTTTTTATGATATGCCACATATTTTAGAGTGGATATATACATATATGTATATGTAAATGTACTCAGTTTATAAAGTAAGATATGGGTGTTCAAGAAATTCAACTGGACCAACTCTCGCAGCAGCCCACTTGTGTTGGGTATAATTAATTAAAATAGTACAAGGACGAGCGTTATACACTTCGCTAATCAGACTTCGCATCTTTGAGAACAACTGCCTACGAGTGACTAATAAGTGGGTCGTCATCAAATATTTACTTCATATTTATTAGATCTGCTTGCACACTTGCGGGTAATTAACTGTTGACTAGCGACCGTATACATCGAGAACCGTAGAAGTACACTTCGAAAACAACTTTTGTTCATTATATAACAACACAGTTGCATAAGCAATTATGCGTGCACGTGTTGACGTCAGTGGAAGACTACGTAAGAATGTGTGTGCGAACACATGTTGGTCGCAATTGAAATTACAATTAAATGCCTTGACAGCAACACTTTAACATTTAAGTTATCATGAAATCCGTTTTTTTTTAATATCATGCTTTGGGGCGCCAACAAATCACCTGCTTTCATGAACTTCTGAAAAAGCAAGAAAATATATGAAGTTTTTATTGTTTGTAAATTTTTTTGTTCAAGATGCTATACAGGTTGGCTGTAGTGTCGTCACTGGAAGGATCCGGAAGTGATAATGTTCCAATTTTGATTCCGAATTTCAATTATATGTATATTTTTGTCCGAGCATTTAACAAGAATTAAAAAAGGAATGGAATTTTAAGAATTAGATATTGAGAATTCCCTCACTCCAATCGTTCACAGTTGACTGGTTTGTGCTTCGAACATGTTACGTATACGACACGTATACCCTTTTCTCCCAAAACTGGTGTGATTTTCCACTTTCTTATTCGTTCTAGAAGTGAAATAATAAATTATAATTTTATATAGTAAATCTTTCGCTATAAACAGCGTAGCAAAGAGATTCGGAAAACAAAAATATAAAAAAAAAATAATTTAAAAATTTAATCTCGTTAAATAGCGGTGTTCAAATGTTATATTTAACTCATGAATATAATAACAATAACAATTTTTTGCATTGCATTCAGCTTTCGCAGGGAAATTTCATATATAATAAATGTTAAAAAATATGTGCAGTACTTCCGGTTTACTATCAATTCCGAATAATTTGTGTCATTCAGAAAATTTTCGCTTAAAATTGTTGAGCTCAATTTTTTGATTTTGCGAGCTTTTGTGTTGAGCAACAAAAAAAAAGATGATGATCGCTTCCACTAACAACCATAACAGGCTTGTACACATATGCTTACGCTTCCGTTGCGCGTATGTGATTGCGTGTTGTTCTTTATACATTTATATATGTATTTGTCTGTGTGCATACATTTAAAACGCATCTTCCAATGGCTTTTCGTAATTTTATTACGTATGTATTTGTTTTTATCGCCGTTGTTGACAAGCGCGTTTTCCCCGTAGAAGTGGTTGTTCAAACGTATACTTATATAAAAAACCGTTACACATATATGTATGTCAGTGCCTCAGTGGCTGACATGCTGTCATAGAATTCTCACATTACCATTGCATAAACCCAAGGCTTAACTCACACACTATTCCTCGCAGCAGTGAGCTGGTTTGCTTATCTCCGCTGCAACTTGTTAAATTGTCTAACGCGTGCAACAAGCCAGAACACAAAGTTAGCAGGGAAAACAAATTAAAAAGGGGTTTCTATGCTGAAAAGTATATACATTTATATGGCAGTTGTTTGTATAGGATAGTTTGTGCAAATGCAATTTATTGCAATTGTATAAAGTTGTACAAATATTGCGGAAATCGCTGCAACAAACTACAAACACTTTACCCACGTCGCTACAAATGAGCGATAAGCGAAATTATGTGCGCGAAGTGACTAACATGAAGATACATATATGTACGAATGCGATTGTTATGTCCGTATGTGTCGCTCTTTTCATTTCCTTGCTTTTCGTTTCCGTTGCCATTGCAGCAACTATTTCGACATTTTACTAAACTGTATGTTCACAGCTGCCGCAAACGAGCAGACGCTCCTCAATGCAGCTGTGACAACCAACTGCAGAAGCTGCATTATTGACACACCATAGTGTGTGTCTTTGTTCCTTGATTGTCGTATGCTATATATATTTCCTTGATCCCTGCAGGAATCTGGAAACATATTTTATCGAAACTCTAGTATTTTGAAATACTAAATCGGAAAGCAATGTTCTGCAAAGTAACATTATCAAATAATTTTTTTATTTAATCTACTTCAGATCAGGTTAAACCCCCAAACTATTAAACAAAATCCCGTATATTTGCTTCAAAAGTCAAATTCTAGAGAATCAACTATTTTCACACTTTTTCTATAATTGGTTTTTCCGCCTATTTTGATCAAAGCCAGGAATTTCTAATTGTATTATGGTATCATATCTGACTTATTTGATGCTTCCCTGCAGGCAGTGGAACCGTGTATTGCAAACAGAAAAATTTGAAAGTATCCTATATACTTTTGGAATTATTGTCGGCATGACAGCCTCTTCTATGATATACATATGTTTATCTGGGAACGATAATCCTTATTCGAACACGAATCTTGCTCGATTTCGGTTACGTTTACCGAAAAACGAAATTTCATTGAACAATTATTAAACCACTACACTTTGGATGCCTCCTAGCGAACTGATACAAATGTGGCGAAATAGTTCTTGCTCCAAACGAGTAACTTTGGACCGACCGGCTGGCGTTTTTTCTATATTGTCAACATTTGTAGACACCAACTGCGTAAACACTGCCAACATGTCTCCCGCTTATCCGTGGCAGTGAATATATGGCGCAACCACATACATGTACATACATATGTATGTATATGGAGATTTGTATAAACAGCATTTGCTTTATGCAAGCATTTCCCGTTTTGTGCCCTTTGTGAGTGTAAAAATGTATTGTGTAGAATTATATTTCATTTTATATGATTCTCTTCCGCTCTAAAACTTTGCAAAGGGATTTGCATATTCTGTTTGCATGCAGAGTACAGAAATAATTTCATAAGCATTTCACATAACAACCGCTAGCTTTCATACAGGCAAACAATCGTGCAACTAAAATAAATTGAAATTATATTTTATTCGATTGCATATTGCACTGTTTCTTTGTGGAGGGCATTAGATTTAAAATATGTTGATTGATTTGATTGGTTGCAGAAGATACTTCAACAAAGTCAGTAAGATATTTTAACGCAAAAAGAAGACGAAGGAATAGCCATTATTTGTAGGGTAAATGAAATTTGAACTATTATGCGCATATGGAGAGGGGAGGCCGTTGCTTTTTGGTTTTTGGATGGTCACGCCTTGATTGCCTAAGGACGGACGATCGCTTTGAAATTGACAATTACAAATAATTTAATTAACGACTTCATGCCAACGAAATTAATATAATGTTAATTTAGACAGACGGTGTACAGAATTAATTGAATACAATTAAGCAGCTCCCTAATTAATTGATTTGAAGTCAAATGTTTTATGTTAAGTGTTGTTAGGAAATCATTTATTTAGAGTGGCAGTAGAAACTTAATTAGTATTAAATATTTTCGTCCATATAGGCACGTCAAATTGAAGTTCGGTATCAGAATAAATGCAATCCAATTTATTACTAGCCTAAACCTTACATATCCTTAGTCATAGGGGTTCTTACTGGTCATTGTACCATCGGGACCCATGCTGTAAGGTTAAAAATCTTACCGGACGCTAGCTGTAGAAGCTGCATGGAGAGTATAAGGTGGAATCATCTCATCATATATTTCTTGGATCTCCCTTTTTCGAGCAAGCTCGCGAAATAGCGAATATAGAAGTTAAAAATCTCTGCAGATTTGTAGTAGGTTCAGGGCGCTTTGTCGAATCCAGGCTTCACAAAGAACTGTCTTTTAAAGACTACGTGTGTTTCCCTTTGGCAAGCAGCCTTACAACCTAACCTAATCTAACCTATTACTAGCGAATTGGTATATAACGCCTTAAGGGGCATACCCGTATATATATATATATATAGTTATATAACGTTATCAGTTATAATAATTTAAATTTTTAATTTACGCAATTCTCCAGCATACACCCCCGGCCACTAGACTCAACTCAGACGTAATGATTCACAAGCTTCTGGGAACTCTTTGCCTCTCGCACCAATAATTTCTCATATATTTTCCGAAATCTTAATCCGCAAAACGCGCATGTAAATCAAATTAAGAGTGAGTGTTTGAATGAAACATTACGACTCGAAATAGAAGCAAATATTTTACAGCGTAAAATAAGGAGCTACAATTACAAATATTTATTAGCGAAAACTCTAGCATCATTTCATTTTAAATATAACGGGTGATTTTTTTGAGGTTAGGATTTTCATGCATTAGTATTTGACAGATCACGTGGGATTTCAGACATGGTGTCAAAGAGAAAGATGCTCAGTATGCTTTGACATTTCATCATGAATAGACTTACTAACGAGCAACGCTTGCAAATCATTGAATTTTATTACCAAAATCAGTGTTCGGTTCGAAATGTGTTTCGCGCTTTTTTATCGACAAATTTTGTTCAGCGATGAGGCTCATTTCTGGTTGAATGGCTACGTAAATAAGCAAAATTGCCGCATTTGGGGTGAAGAGCAACCAGAAGCCGTTCAAGAACTGCCCATGCATCCCGAAAAATGCACTGTTTGGTGTGGTTTGTACGCTGGTGGAATCATTGGACCGTATTTTTTCAAAGATGCTGTTGGACGCAACGTTACGGTGAATGGCGATCGCTATCGTTCGATGCTAACAAACTTTTTGTTGCCAAAAATGGAAGAACTGAACTTGGTTGACATGTGGTTTCAACAAGATGGCGCTACATGCCACACAGCTCGCGATTCTATGGCCATTTTGAGGGAAAACTTCGGAGAACAATTCATCTCAAGAAATGGACCCGTAAGTTGGCCACCAAGATCATGCGATTTAACGCCTTTAGACTATTTTTTGTGGGGCTACGTCAAGTCTAAAGTCTACAGAAATAAGCCAGCAACTATTCCAGCTTTGGAAGACAACATTTCCGAAGAAATTCGGGCTATTCCGGCCGAAATGCTCGAAAAAGTTGCCCAAAATTGGACTTTCCGAATGGACCACCTAAGACGCAGCCGCGGTCAACATTTAAATGAAATTATCTTCAAAAAGTAAATGTCATGAACCAATCTAACGTTTCAAATAAAGAACCGATGAGATTTTGCAAATTTTATGCGTTTTTTTTTAAAAAAGTTATCAAGCTCTTAAAAAATCACCCTTTACTTAATTTGCTTAAGTTCGTTCGAAAATTCCCAAGCTGACCTTCAATATGGCTGGCACTTGTCCTCAAAGCCTTAGTGTGCGAAAACTTTTTGACATTCCTCAAACTGGCACCATGCAAAGTTTTGCTCCAATGCCACAGGATAAGTTTTAATTTTCGTCGATTATTTGTGGAACCCCTCGGATGGGGCAGAGGAGTAATACGGCGAGTGTGACGTGTGAGGGTTTCAGCTTGCCTTGAAATAAGCATGAATGACTTTTCAATAAACTTCAAATATTAATTTCACATTTTAGACACGCAAACAATTGGCATTTGGCCAGTCAACTATGTAGTCAAAATGAATTTATGTAGTGCGAGTATTGACGTTGTTGAAAGTTGGCAAAGAAGGCGCACTGTTGGCAGCAGCAGGAAAAATTGGACAACAGTTTTGAATGTCTCTTGCCTTTGAAAGTTCTATTTGAATACTTATTTTCTATTTATTTGTGTTTGGGAAAAGTTCACATATTTTTGGTACACACCACATAAACTGTGCATAAGAGCAAGCACTGGCTGTAGAGAGAGGGAGATTGAGGGAAATTTACAGTTTGAAACTTTCCTTTTATTCGCCAGATGTTTTGGTGTCCCTACAAACAAAACAAAAACCTTTGCAATTTTATTTTATTTTATTTATTTCATTTTTCCAACAGATTTATTTATTGTTCAAAGCTGACAGCTTAGTAAAGCTAGTTAGAAAAGCTTTCAAAAATTGTAAACCGATTCTTTGATATCTCATTTAATTTGCATGCTTCAAATTTCAACTTCTTAATCAGCTAACAACCCCATTTAAAATATATCGAAATTTCATTTCATTTCATTAATAGCTTTGAAAAAAATTAAACGAATAATCTGAACGGAAAAATTAGTCAGTAAGTGGTTAGAAAATAAGAAGATACAACTGTTTTTCGTGAACACATCTCTATTACATGTTAGCAATGGGCGATGTAGACGATTTTTCGTCTCATGTGCTGCAACGTTATGAGATATCCAAGGAGAGATCATTAGCAGTACACACTAATTATTCGAAAAAGAAACAGATCAATTAGCTGAGGCAGTTATGATATAAATGAGCTGATTCTTTGTTGTATTCATATATACTCAATATTGATTGAACAATTAAATATATGTATATGATAATTTGGATCGAATTCTGTTTACTCATAACAGAAGTATTTATTTAATTTCCCATTAAGCAGCAGATATTGCCTATCTAACTTCAGTTCACAGAGTTGCCTTAGGAAATTTGCATAAATGCAGTGTCAATAGCATAGCTAATTAGGCAATTAGTTAATTAATAGATTGTATGATAAATTGAGAATAATTAGTTGTTCAATTTCTAAAAACTATGTATCTTTATTGACTCACTAAAAGTGCTTCGAATATGATAGTAAACGATATTTTAAACCAAGCATGTATAAATCAGGATTCAGTTTCAAATTCATATTAACAGATAAATATGTATATCCATACCATCAAAAAACTGTTCAGAAAGTACTTCGTTAAACCGACCTTCAGAGAAAAACATAACTTCACTCATAAAGAGTATAAAAATAATTTTCATTGTATATTTAACACATGAACAATTTTATAGCCACATTAATGCCTCGCAGCGCATTCTCCTTGCGCATAATTTCAATTGATAGCAATATTTATTCATTAACCGATAACATTACAATTAGGAACGTCAGCCATTATGTTTTTTATACCTTTTATGTTCGCTGACGGAAATTCAATTTAATTTTATGTGCAAATGTAGTTTCACAGCATGATAACAGTATACATATAGTTTTTTAAACAGTGACTGATAGTCATTTTATTTAGTATTGTTCACAGATAAAGCAACCTTTTAGTTAAAAATTAAAGAATAATGGATGTATTTCATAGGAATGTTATGGAAAATATTAAAGGCTTTTTGGAATATTTCATTTCGGCCTTTATGATTAGTTTACTTAAGAAGCAGATCATATTAATAGCTAAAACAACATTTACTATGTTAAACTTTTTTATTTTACATCGGACCATTATTTACCAAAAGCCAAACACATAAAAAAGACAGCGGAAAAATATAGTAAATAATTCAATATGTAACATTACATTCCTCAAGGTACTTAATTCACCTGGTGTGATTCAGAATTTGCACCCTCCTGCTCACAATTGTTATCGACGTTGTCGTTTAATTAATCCCTGGGTTTACACCGAGGTAGTGAAAATTCCCTTATATTTCTTACATGAAGCGAAAACAGCGAAATAGGAGAAAAACCGCAACACAACTTAATTTAATACATTGAGCACAATGAGTAAACAACGATTACTAATGTGAATGTGGTGTGAAACTACTTAGAGCACATATAAATTTTTCCAATGGGACTGTACATAGGCGTATTCAGGGACTAGTTTTTCGTTGATAGCTTGCGAACTTGTTTCAATGCCTTGGATCTTATTATATTTACTTTAATAATTCTGTATCGAACACTTTTTAGAATGACATTCTTAGCTCTTCATCTTCATAATTTTGAAGATACTGAATTTTTTATGTCTCAAATCCAGATTTCCTTATAGAAAGTTACAAAATAGTTATTATACATCAGTATATATAACCTCAGCGCCTATGGAGGAAATAGAATTTGGGAATTTAGAGGTAATATGATTTTCTAATCATATACCTCCGTGCCAAAATGTTTAAAATCGCGTCATAATCTCCTTGAACTAATATTAGGTTTTACAAACATACGATGCCCATTCATTCCGTATATATCTGTATAAAATTAACGTATAATCTTGGATATAATGCACCTTGGTATCGAGATTGAGTGAAATCGGTTCAAGAATTATCCCAACCCCCATATACTATATATAATGGGTTTCGTTACATAAATTGGGAGAGTATAAAATACGGTTACGTCCGAACTTAGCACTTCCTTATTGGTTGTAATTACTATTAAAATATATATAAAAATGCCAAGCAAGTTAACCAGTTCATCGAGAACAAATACAAGTACTATACATATATGGTACTTAAAAGGGTTTATCAAAGGCGTAATCTAACATAAATCTATGATATTATTATCTAATTTATGTTGTATCTTCTTGTGGTTTCTATAATCATGTGATTTTAAGATGGATGACTGACTATTAACAAATTAATTAAATTTAACTGCTTTTGTAATTTGTAATGCTATTGACACAGTGATCGAATTATAATTACTGAACTTGCTATAGGTACTGTGATTGAACAAAAACCCTAAACTTCTCTATAGCTACTGTGATCGAACTCAAGTTATTAAAATGCCGTTGCGATTGTAATTCTCTGCTATTTACAAAAACTGATAGCAGTTGCTATATGCTACATCGCACCCAATTCTGGTGCTGAGTCTGCCAGAGAGCCCCCAGGCCAGCACGTGGGCAACAAAAGTGTCTCTGTGCGGGTTGAAGGATGGCTGTATGTATGCACGGTCGACAGTATAATAAACTAATTACAACCGCATTATGGAAAACAACTACAAATATTTGCAATATGTATTAATCGAAACATATTTTATTTTTATTTAATTTTTTTTTTTTTTTTGATTTGTACCAATGACAATTGGGATCCTCTAAGGGCGACGGAGTTACTAGGAAATGAATCAATTCCGAAGAAAGGATAAACGATTGAAAATTTTTTTATAACTAGTACAATGTAAATAGTATAATCAGCACCGCTTTAAGGCATAAATTCCTACAGGGTATACACATATTCAATTAAATATTGCCATCCACATAAAATAATTAGGACGCACATTTTGGGTTTTGGCAGATAAAAACTCCTCATCAATTAGTTAGTGTTTCTTGTCTACTCTCTCTCTCTCTCTCTTTCTATGGTTTCGTTTACTCACCAGCAAATGATTTTTCCTTGGTGTTTATGTGATGTGATTAGCTTCTACTGATGTTTAGTCATGCACAACGATGAATTCCTTTGTTCCATACGAAATATATGGATTCCCTTGACTGCTGTTGTATTGCTGAATTTGTTATTGTTGTTGTTATACTACGAACAACATTTCTTTTGGTATTTGCTATTAGGTTGAACGTTTCTATTTTTCGCCTTTTAGTTTCGTTTAATAAATATATTTTCAGGTTAGTGACGATGCTGTGGTCATTAACGACGGACCCATTTATTAGTTGGTGGGTATTGTTGTTGTGCTCGAGGTGGCGGAATGTCTAAATTGCCATCATCAAGCCTAACGACAAATAAAATCAACAATGTTCGGCACACGAATTGCTGATGTTGACAACTGTAATGCTCGACACGTTAATATGCGAAAGTTGTAAGTCAACTATAACTGTTGTTGCGAGCGGCGAATTTGTGGTCGGCTCCATGCACCAACGACCGGCTAGAGCAATATAGTGGTTTATTAGAATGGTGTTTGTTTGTTTGTTTTCACCAATTTCTAATTGTTAAATCGTTTCGTTTGGTTTGTTGTTGTGTGTGTATATTTTTGTGCACTAATTACAATTTTAAAACTTGTTGCTGCTTATACACTTTTGTCACATGTGTTATTTATTATATTTTAAATTTTTGTATTAATATTTAAGAATATTTTCTCTCTTTTACAGTAGGGGAGTAACCCTTTTGTAGCTTTCTGATATATTTATTGCTCTTTTTGGATTAGTTCTGTTTAATTCTCCACTGGATATGCTTAGGTTATAGTTGTGTTTTCAAAACTAGCTATTTTGTGATATATTTTTAATTTTTCGAAAGTTGTGTTAATGTATGGCTAATTTTTAAATTTAGTTTTATAATTTTTTTTTTATATTCAATTTTAACGATTTTGCATTCGCTGTTTTAATGGGAATAAAATTATTAGTATTTATTTTTTCGTTTTTAACTTAAATTTATTTGTTTCTCTTTTCAATTATTATTTGCTTTTAATTGTCTTTTAAACTCGTACTTACTAAATATTCAAAATGATTATTTATTCATTTGTTGTTGCATTTAATTTTTTTAATAATTTTAATAATCAATTTCGATTTTCTATAAATATATTTGTAATCTTTTATAAATATACATCTATTTTAAAGTAATATTATTTTTTATTATTTAGATATTACAATAATTTTGGAAAAATCCACTTTTAATGAACTCCGATTTACCAACATTTTATTGAATTATTATAAAATTTTTCGATTAATATTATTTCTGATATTTTTAATAATTTTAATTATTTTTTTGGTATTATTTATTTTATTTTTTTTTATAATTTTAAATAATTTTCTTTATAATTATTTATTTTTATTATAAATATTTGTATTGTATTTTATATTTTTTCCAATTTCATTATTGCATTCCTTATTAATTTTTGCATTTGATTTAATTTTTTATTTAAATAATTATATATGTTCATTAATTTATTTGGTATTATTCTTTACAATAACTAATTTTTTAAAATGAGCTGTAATTTGTAGTGTTAAACCCCAATATCAGTTTTAATCACTTATGCTTTTTTTTAATTTTCACATACACATTTTCTTTAATTTTTTACTGCTATTATTATATAATATTATTTATGTTTTTTTTATTAATTTTCAATTTTAATATTCATTGTTTGATCACAATCAACAATTTCACTTTTTTTGTTTAAGTTACAGAAACTAAGTAATATTTCGTAAATATTATTAAACTTAATACTATTTTTTACAAATTATACTGAGTATTCTTAACTCTTTTTATTTTAAATATTTATATTTAAAAATTATTAGTAGTTTTATTTTTTTATTCTAGTTTTTTCTTACACGTTATTTTTCATTTTTTACAATTTTTGTTTTTGTTTTGAACACTGTCAAGTATTTTAATATTTTTTAATTATATTAAAAACTTCTTATACCGTTATTATACTTACGTATTTGCTCTAACACTCGTTTTTGTTGAATTAATCTATTTTAGTCTAGTATTTTAACAAATTGTGTCTTAATTTTTACTAAAGATCATTTAAGTTAATTTTAAGCATTAATTTTAATTTTTATATTTCACTTCAAATACTTTTAGGTTTTTTTTATAAATCTTTATTAATTTTAATACAATTTAGCTCAAAAGATCTAGTAATTTATATGATATTTTCTGTTTTCAGAATTTAAAAAATTATATGCACCACTTTTTCACAAATCAATAAAACTTGCTAAGAACCACTTTTTTGATAATTCACTATTTTCCAATTAAATTTTTTGCATTATTAGTTTCAAATATTTTTTTATAAATTTAAATGTATTTCCTTTTATAGTCTATTTAATATTAATGAATACATTTGAAGGATATGTTTGAATTACACTTATTATTTCACTTATCTACTCAATTATTTTATTTTTGTTCGAAGAATTTCAAATGTCAAACAATTTTTCCATAAACGCTGCTGTGGCGACTGCACCTGCACCTGCAAATGCATTGAAATTGTGTATGAAATATCATTATTCCTTATATCCGACACTTGCTCATTTCAATTATAGATTTGTGGTTGCACATTGCCACAAATCAAGTAGAATTGCATTTCACACATAAATTTAGCATTTTATTTGATTTCCATTTGGTTGTTTCAAACGGCCATACTTTATTTCTATTTTCGAAAATCAGCTGATTTATAGCGAATTTTTCCTGCACGCGCAAGTTATGTTCCGTACCCAAATTTAAACAGATCATACTCATATTGTAAACACACTATTATAATAAGCACACTTAATAATAATAAACACACTTCAATCCCACATTCCAAAACTTCCCACATTCCTATACACATTACACATATCCTAACTTCCATATCCACACTTTTCCCAGGCACTCACTTTCCACAAATCCCAGGCACTCACTTCCCACAATCCACTTAGCATATTTGAAGTTACCGACTTACTTTGATGATCTATTCATTTATAGTCAGTCTTAAGATTGGATCAGAATAAAAATTATAACCAGGAGAATTTCATTTATTTGGTTTTATTTAAAACTCTGCAGAATCAACCTAAGTTGAGTCTAGAAACTTTAGTGGCGCAGTCGGCAAACGACCCGAAAAAGTTCCATTATAAAAAAAAGTTTTAACACAAAAGTGGTGTAATAAAAATTTATTACAAATAAAAAACTAACAGATTAATGTGTCATAAATGTGCAAAAACAGCGTAATTGATAAATAAAAATCAGTGACTACAAAAAGATTTTAGTAAAACATTATTTGTGAAAGAAAAACTTAATGAATACGAAAAAATCGGTGATTAGCTAAAAAAAAAAAAAAAAAAACTATAATTTTCAATCCAATTCATAAAATACATACATATATCAATAAATGACACACAAATTTGATGTAAATAGAAAAATGAATAGTGAACAAATTGAAGAGCTTCAACTGATGATCAGTCGACAAGAAGCTATTATTGAGCAACAACAATTAAAACTCCAAGAGCTTGATAATACAATTAAAACTCAAGCACACCATATACAAAACCAAGGTGCTACAACAGCAGCAATGCAGGAGTTAGTACAACAACAACACTTATCTCTAAATAATAGAGACAAATTACAACAGTTCCGCCACTTGAAACAGTTGGAGGGAACAAGCCATCTAATGCAGTTTACAAAGTCGGTGGAAAGAACATTAGGCTTGTGTTCTGATGATCCAGCTGTACAGGAGTTTGGACTACAAATAATAATCCAGGAAAAAATATGCGGTGATGCAGCTAAATGTCTCCGTGAAATAAAGGAAAATGCTACTTGGGAAGAAATAAAAAAGAAATTGAAAGAACATCTTCATCCAAGGACAACGTATGGCGAAATATATAATAAGTGTAGATATATCAAAGTGAGTAATTTACGAGAACTTTTAAGTATATTTATTACAGCAAAATACGATCTGTTAGAACTACAATTTTTTGACGATGACAAAAAAGATATGTATGAACCGCATAATATAGAACGAGACTTAATTGACCTTCTCTTAGACAAAATACATCCATCAACTAGAGCTCTTATGACTGAAACGAATACTCTTGACCAAATTAAAGAAAAATATACAAAATACAAGCTTTTAGATGAAAATAATACGATTGCTTTTGGCCACCGTAAGACCACAAGTAAACCCCAATACAATTCGAATAATAAGACACAAAATAACAATTACAACAACAATAGTAACCAAAAGTACGACTGTTCGAATAGCAACAATTACAAATTAAACAGAAATAATTACAGGACGGATAATAATTATCACAAATTTAATGATAATAAGTCGAACAACACAAAACAGTATAATTCACAAAATTCAACTCAAACAAAAATGTCCTATATGACTATTGACCCGACTGAACCAATGGAGATCCAAAATATTGAAGATCAATATAAAACTGACGGAACAAATGAAAGCATAAATTTTCACGAAGAGCCTCGGAATCAAGATTACCAATAATTACATTAACCATAGACAACCAAAAAATTAGGTGTCTTATAGACTCGGGAGCCACCATTAGTGTAATAGGCCCGAATACTCTTAATAATTTTGAATTAGAAAGTCTCAAAACCCCAATTTACTTTTCTACAATAAATGGAAGAGATAAAATTACAGATAAAATAATTACACCTTTTCCGAAAGAGTTTCCTTCATTCGGAACTATATCTTGGAAAGTGGTCAACTTGAAAAACAAAAATTACAACGCGATCATTGGTAGAAACATTTTGAAAGCCTTCAAAGCAACCATTAACAATGATGATGACTATATAGAAGTAGGCAAAAGAAAATTGTTTTTTGAAAAATATCCTTTTGATGTAAATATATGTCATTTGTCACATATAAATAGAACAGCTATTGAAAATTTAGACTTCTCACATCTAAATAGCGAAGAAAGGGCAGCAATAAGAAAATTAATAACAAAATATGAATCATTATTCTACAAAGAAGGTGATAATCTTACATTTGCTCACAATGTTCAACACCAAATAGTTACAACAACAAACAATCCAATCTACTCAAAAATTTATAGATACCCCATAATTCATGAGGAAGAAATATCACGTCAAATAAAAGATATGCTTCAGCAAGGAATAATTACAGAATCTTCGTCTCCCTATAATAGTCCTCTATGGATCGTACCCAAAAAAGTCGACGATTCCTCCCAAAAAAAATGGAGAATTGTAATTGATTATCGAAAACTCAATGCAAATACTGTAAGTGATAAGTTCCCCATACCTAATATTGATTCTATTCTTGATAAACTGGGAAGAGCACAATACTTTACTACAATAGATCTCGCTAAGGGTTTCCACCAAATTAAGGTCAAAACAGAAGATCGAAAGAAAACAGCATTTAGTACCCCTCATGGTCATTTTGAATTTGTCAGAATGCCGTTTGGGCTTAAAAACGCTCCAGCCACTTTCCAAAGGCTGATGAACTCAGTTTTGAAAGAACATATTAATAAAATATGTGTGGTATACCTGGATGATATACTTATCTTTAGCACATCTTTAGAAGAGCACTTAAACAGTATAAAAATCATATTTAACACTTTATTAAAGGCAGGCTTGAAGATCCAAGTTAATAAATGTAATTTTTTAAGTAAACAAACACAATTTTTGGGTCATACTCTTACTTCTCAAGGGATTACTCCTAACGATAAAAAAGTAGAAGTAATACAAAAACTGAAATTGCCAACCACTGAAAAACAAATCAAATCATTTTTAGGAGCAACAGGCTACTATCGGAAATTTATTCGAGATTACGCTAAAGTTGCTTATCCGATGGTTTATTATCTAAAAAAAGATAACAAGATCAATCTAAATGACCCAAATTACATCACATCTTTTGAAAAATTAAAAGAATTAATAACAAAGTATCCAGTTCTACATTATCCAAATTTTAACAAACGATTCAAGCTGACAACGGACGCAAGTAATTTTGCATTAGGTGCTGTACTATCCCAAGATGGGCACCCTATTTGTTATGCTTCCAGAACGCTCAATGACCATGAAAAAAACTATTCAGCTATTGAAAAGGAATTTTTAGCTATTGTTTGGGCGACACAATATTTTAGACCGTATTTGTTTGGTAGGGAATTCGATCTTCAAAGTGATCATCAACCACTTAAGTGGCTCCAAGCTAAATATAATGGCAAAGATATAAATCCTCGATTGCAACGTTGGTTAATACAATTAGGTGAATATGACGCCAAAATAGATTATATCAATGGAAAAGATAACAAAATTGCAGATTTTCTCAGCAGAATAGATGCTTGCAAAAATGAAATAAATGCTATAAACGAACAAAATGATTTATTTTCCACAATGGCCACTGTTCACTCTCAAGAAGAGAACGCTAATGATCATATTCCAATTTTGGAAACTATTGTTAACAGATTTAAATCACAAATAATTCTAGTTGAACAAAAAACACAGGAATTTGAACATATCTTAGGCAACAAACGTATTTATATTGAAAAAAATGATATACCTCTTAATATTGCTGATATAGTTCGAAGACATACTACAAACAGAAAAACTGCCATTTATTCAGAATTAAGCGATTTTTTGTATAATAAGGTCCAACTTAAGTTAATTGAATTATATGGAAATAATTGCAGTACTAAATTTGTGAAATGCTCTTATTTTGCAAAAGACATGGAAAATGAGGAACATGCAATTAAACAAATTGCACTCTACCATACCAAAGAATCTGGTCATGCTGGCATCGTAGCAAACTATCAAAGTCTGAAACACGTAATATATTTTCCAAATTTACTTTATATAATACATAAAGTAATTAATAATTGTGAAAGATGTAGTGCGGCCAAATATGACCGTAATCCGATCAAAAAGAAATTTCGTACGACAGAAACACCATCAACCATAGATGAAATTGTTCATGTAGACACATATATTAATTCTAAACAAGCTTTTATAATGTTTTTAGATAAATTTTCTAAACACGCAGTAAGCTTCTACTTAGAAGACAGAAACAGTGTAACCTTAGTAGAAAAATTGCGTTTATACTTATCTCTTTCTGGAAAAATAAATAAATTTGTTTTTGATAATGAATTCAATAATACGAATGTTAAGCAATTCTGCAAAGAACAAGAAATTCAAACACATTTCACTAAGCCTAACAGTCATACAGGTAACTCAGATGTAGAACGTCTCAATAATACAATTACAGAAAAAATCAGATCACAAAATTTAGAAGAAAAACTTCCTATCAAGGAACAAATGTCTAAAGTAATTCAATTATATAACCACACTTTTCACTCCACTATCAAAGATACTCCTCATAACGTCCATTATAATAATGCGAATAAAGACTTAATAAAACAGCGAATTCAATTACAGAAGGAAATAAGAAACAATAAACTTAATACAAAGAGAGAAGACTATATTGAAAACAGGAAAATAGGTTTTGTAAAAAATTATAGCAATGTACGACACAAAGAACAACCTAAGTTTAGGAAACTCAAATTAGATAACATTCACGAGACGAACATTAAAAGACCACTTAAATTTGCAGACCCTTCTACTAATTATTTTACTGATAATAACTGACACCAACAGGACTGAACTCACCTGACATATTTATCTATACTACAATGTTATTTATACCATAAATTGCCGTTAAATTGATTACAACTATTGGAAATGTACAATTATATAAAAAAAACAACAGCTATTGAAAATGTAAAAAAAAAAAAAAATAAAACGCTGAACCTGACATTGAATTACATTAAATTTATTTGCTTATACTATAATATTGCAATAACATTAAACTTATTACACCCACTGTTACTTACATTTATATCTTAAAAAAAAAGAGGGGAGGAGTAATGTTCCGCACCCTAATAATATATCACATATATATGAATATTTTCTGTTATTAAATTACACACCATAAGTGACTTATTACAGCTACTGTCATTACTTATATAAAAAAAAAATATTATATGTAAATATATAAGAACATTTTAGATACTCATTCAATTTAAATTAAACATTAAGCTATTACGAGATCCGGGAGAATCTCGAATCTAAGAGGGGAGGAGTTATGTTCCGTACCCAAATTTAAACAGATCATACTCATATTGTAAACACACTATTATAATAAGCACACTTAATAATAATAAACACACTTCAATCCCACATTCCAAAACTTCCCACATTCCTATACACATTACACATATCCTAACTTCCATATCCACACTTTTCCCAGGCACTCACTTTCCACAAATCCCAGGCACTCACTTCCCACAATCCACTTAGCATATTTGAAGTTACCGACTTACTTTGATGATCTATTCATTTATAGTCAGTCTTAAGATTGGATCAGAATAAAAATTATAACCAGGAGAATTTCATTTATTTGGTTTTATTTAAAACTCTGCAGAATCAACCTAAGTTGAGTCTAGAAACTTTAGTCGCACAATGCTTCGCATGCGGGCGAACTTATTTTATTTATTTATTTTCTGTCAGTTTTAGTCACGTTTGGACGCACACATGACCGTTATGCGTTGCGTGTGTTATTGTGTATATGTGTTGGTCTTAACGCTTAGGCCACAACTATGGTTCGTGTCATCATCGCCAACATATCATTGCGGCAATAATGGCTCTCCCGTACTCTTGCAACCGAGTCCTTTCGCACAACAACAACACCTCGCTAGTCGGCCAATTCAAACACACACACACCGCAAATGCCACGAGTAAGGGAGGGGGTTTGCAATCGTAGCCACAGACTCCACACTCGTACACTCGCAGGCACATACACACATAAATCTGCCGTTTGGCATACATATACCAATAAAATCGAATTCTTAGAAAATAACTGTAAAACTTATGCAATTTTAGTTTTCCTATTTTTACCGCTTCTCCTTCTCACACATTTTGATTTTTACTATTTTCTTACTTTACCATCACGCTCGTTTCTCTATTCGTTTGTTTAATTTTCTAAAATTCTTTCAATTTGGTTTTCAAAATTCAATTCTCTGTTGTTAAATCGTCGTCGAAATGCTTGCAAGTTTCATTAGCAGTTGAACTGTGCTGGACTATCGGCTTCGGTTGCATGTTGGGGCATATCTCTATATACGCACATGTGTATGCATGTATGTGCGTAAGTTTATGAAATGACATTGGCATAGAGCAAAAGACACAGAGTTCGCCTACAAGGGCACTGATGACGCGTAAACTTTGCAATCATGAAGACAAGAAGCCGACGTTGTACAGGGATATGCTGGATGTTAAGCCGTAGATGTGAGCATTGCAATCATAAACAAAATGTTCTTAGAGTAACTTTGAAGAAATTTAAGTATTTATTTTATTGAAGTTTTAACAAAGTGCTCGTTACTGTAGTAAAGTCAGATTTGGTCAGCGTTGGATATTTTTGTATGTAAGCATATATGAACTCCTCAAATATATTCAAAGCAACTAACCAAATCTCTTTCATAAAACTTCAGAAGTCACCAAAACTCTTCTTTTTTTGACTCCTAAAGATACTTAGAACGTTCAATAATATTCATGCAACCACAGCCAATTTCGCACGGACAAACAAATAGAAAGGAGCCAACGTAAGGTCATTTGCGTAAGATTTCAAATATCGGCAACTACTCAATTAATACTAACTAATCAACAATTCTCAAAAATATTACAGGAAACCTGTATTTAGGTTTAGTCTTGAAACTTTAATAATAAAAAATATTTCAAACTGAAGTCTATCTAGTAAATAAGAGATCTAATTGTCTTTCAGGGCATTTTCAATACAATCCAAGGATGTTTTTGAGTTATGATGACAATCTGTAAAATCTTTAACAAAAAATCAGTAGCACTATTTCGACAGAGCGAACTTAAATGTTTGACTGATTGCTTTCGAAGTCTGGTCTGGTTTGGTTGCTGACGTTTTCTGATTTTTTTGTGATGTGAAGGATTTTTTTCTTAGTTTTTTTCAGAGATGTTCTTCCACCTCTAATTAAACGACCAATAGTTTAAGATTCTAATTCTTGGACATTATTAAGTTATTGGAAGAACCTGTGTGTTTTCACTGAATGCTTCTCCACTATTACTAATTTCCAAGAATTGGGGTTTTGTATTCATAGGTAATCTGTGTTTAGTATGAAGTAGTGTGAATCGTATTGAGAACAATTGGTAGGATACGGATATAGTTTTTCGAATAAAATATGTAGTAAATCATTGGGCAGACGGTAGCAAAACCTTTGGTATTCAAATAATCTATTTTCCAAATATAAATCCTATTATTCGACAACTCAAATAAGGTAGTAGCCGAGTATCAACAAAAGTATCTGTATATGTATATTGAATATTGAACTTTGG
Source organism: Zeugodacus cucurbitae (assembly GCF_028554725.1). Lineage (NCBI taxonomy): Eukaryota > Metazoa > Arthropoda > Insecta > Diptera > Tephritidae > Zeugodacus > Zeugodacus cucurbitae. The sequence goes on from NC_071670.1 coordinate 33,523,301, forward strand.
TCTCAATTCACAAACTAGTCCCAATATATTTATATTTAATATTTTATAAATAGTCAGTAATCTCGAAAGTGACTATATATCTATTAAAATGAAAAAAATTAAAACAAATGAATATTTTTAGACAATTGCCACAAACAATCAATATTGATTAGTTATTCTTGAAATCCTATGACTTTTATTTACAATTTAACATTCACTACTCGATTATATTTATATTTATATTGGACTTTATGGACCGCAAAACGTAAGTGCATTAACGTTAGTTCACTAAGTATTTAATTAAGAACACAGATATTCACACTAAAACCAACCAACAACCAAAAGGTCAATTGAACTTGTTGACACATTCAGATTAGGTGACAGCGAATTTCGAACACTGCAAAAGAACATACATTTCAGCACTTAATATGACTTTCGGCACAGTCAATAACACAAGCCAAAATTTTGCAACGAAATTCGGGAAAATTTTGAGGATTTCCAGTGAAAATGCTCAGCAATCATTTCAACCGAAGCATATTTATAGGCGCTGTAAAGTGTAATGACAAATGTCAACGGAATAGCATACAGACTCAAAAGCGTGATATAAAATGTCAGAGTCAACGAAATTAACAACAACAATTGAAAACAGCTTGATGCTTGCCACAGCACACACACACATTAGAGCAATCAAGTGCGCGTGTGTATATGGTAAGCAAGCTGGTAATGCTATAGTAGACAGCCTAGCCTAACAACCACAATAACAATAGCAATAACAACGAAAGTCTGAAGGTTGTCAACCGCAGCAACGACGAAGATTGTGTTGACGAGTGGCTAAAACAATTGAAAACGTTTTCTGTTTGCCACCGCTTGCAATCTCTGTACTGTTGCGCTTTCTCGACTTCTCATTTATTCATTTTAACCGTTAGCCTTTTTTCGAAACGACTTTTGTTGTGTGTCAGTGTGGTTGTATAGTTTCGTGCATCTTGTGTTGTTTTTCAGTTTATATTCATTTCTGCTTTTCTCTTTGGTTTGTTAATTTTTCTACTTTTTTGTTGTTTTTTGATTTGTCGTCGTAAGGGTCTTCATGCTCTGATGCCTTGTGCTTACTTGCAGTTAGTAAAACAAGTCAAATTAAGGTAATTAATGCTCATTTGTGGCTCGGGAATTTTATAGTTTGTGTAGCTGTCCCTTCATGTATGTGTTTTTGTAATGTTCTTTCGTTGATTTTAAGCTGTTTCCTTCTGTTCATTTTGCATTACGTGACTGTTGTTTTTAATGATATTGGTGAAAGATTAATCACGAATCGATTCTTTTGAAATCGATTGCCCTGAATTGTTATACAATTCCAATGCCAATAATGTTCGAATCAACTAATATCAATTTAAAATTAAAATTCTCCAATAATTTAATTAACATTAGAGGCAGAGCGATTGTTCTCAACAACTTTTATTTATCGACTAAATCTATTGTATTTTAATTGAACATTTTAATATAACATTTTTTACAAAAAAATCTATAATATCCTAGAAGGTCCTCGATTAGAGATTGTAAAAAAACTTGTCAACGAAACAACAGCTCTATCCAAAACCGAAGTCACCAAATTTAATTCCCTATGACCTTTTGTATCTGCTACACTGTAGATAGAACCAATAAAGTAGAAAATATGGAAATGTTTTTTCTTACAAAAAACTTTGGCTGGATCAACTTGTATGCAATAAATAAGAGACAACGTAAAATTAATTAAAGGGTTAAATAATTGAAGTGGAAAGATCCACAAATTTTAAACTTTCTCAAACAGTTCCAAAATTTTTATATTTTTATATCATAATAGTAATATAATTATTTTTTGTATTCTTAAATAAACTTGGAGACTTGACACTGGGCGAGTGTTTTAATTACTAATAATTATAAATAACAACAATATTTATTAGAAACATTTTCCCTCACGACCCTAACTCCACAACCATTTAATTGAGCAATTATTTACTAGTTAAAACGAGCGCAAATACGCGCATGAAAAGAACCAATTTCTGTATAATTTCATATAACAAAAACCAATAAGAAAGAGAACTGATATTTTTGCCTTTCTTCTAACAAAATAATTTCTATAATTTTCTATTTTAGTCAAGTGTCCTCTTCCGCAAAATATTATCAAGGTCTGGGCTAACTTTTAAAATAGAAGTTTTATAAATGTATATTTATATATTTACTTTTTATTATTTAATATATTTTTTGTTATTATATCAACTCCAAATGAGTACTGCTACTGTACTACTACTGTACTAATTACATCATCTAAATGCTCCAAAATTAAATAGATTCAAGAAATTCCACAGCACACATAATCCTTCTCGGTCATAAAACTGCCAAAAACAAACAATAGTTGCTAAATTCCAAATTGCAAAGTGAAATAACAAGCAAATAGTTACTAAAAGCAGGGTGGACCTGCATTTTTATTCCCCCATATTAACAACAACTTACGAAAAATTCAGCGCAACCAACAGCGGCAGCGGGCGAAAACTGATATTACTTATATGCCCCGGCTTACAACAAGAGTGCACGAAATGCATTTAGAAGTGAGTTGTTGCAGATATTGTAGCACCGCCGGCGTCTAATATATGCCTTCACTTGCAAATTGAACGAAATAGACGAACAAGCAGAGTGCTGGAGGGCCGTACATACACTTACATATACACAGCAAGGCAACAACAGCGAATTTTCAACAATTCCACACCGCCAAAACAAACAAACATTCACGAATATAAACATATGAGCCTCAAATCGCCAGCGTTTTCGTGTTTGTTTTCTTTTTGAATTTACTTAAATTTTATTTCGTGCTCATCAGCAAGCTCGATAATAGCGCTGATAGTTTTATGGCTGGCGATAATCAAAAATAAGCGCAGACAGGGCTTTCAGTGCTTACTACATGCATACACAGGCACATAGTAGGCAATTCATATATGTCTATACATATATGCTTCCACATAAGTAGTAAATGCTGCCTGCTTAAATGGATAAAAACAAATGTGCATGTGCATGTGAATGTGTTTGCCTGCAAGCTCGTGAAGGCTGTTGCTAATTTTTTGCCATCGCTTGTTGTTGTTCCAACGATGTCTGTATGTTCATGCATCGTCGTTGCTGCAGTTTTCGCGCAGCTTCAAGGCATTTCTTGTTGCTTACTTTTTAACACAAACTACACGATTTTGGAAAAAACACAAAAACAGCAAATATGTGTTATAATTCAACAAAATCTATTTAAAATGTTCACTTTAACTGAAAACTTTTGTTTAAAACATCTCTCAACTAAAAATTTTCAAAATTATTTTCCACAAAATTTTTAAAAATACTTTTGCACTTTCTTATGAATTTTCTCAATACTTCGTCAACAAACACATTTTTAACCCATTTTGCACTTTTGCTTTGAGCTTTTTATTTCACAATGTTTTTTGCATTATTATTTTCTTTTCTAATTCTTGCTGGTTTTTTGTTACCACATCTAGCGTCGCTCGCAGTGAATTTCGTATTTTCAAGACAACCACACTCGTTTGTAGCGAGAAACACTCTGACGCTGGGCCAACTCGCCAGCTGCCTGGCTACTTGGCAGCGCGCTTGTTTATTTAGCTCGCTCGTTGCATGAGTCTGTGTGCAAAAATTCGTTGCTATCTGCTGTTGCTGGCATTACTGTTGCTGTTGCTGGTGCTGCTGCTGCGGCATTGCAGACACAGCTGACTACCTCAGAGCACGAGACCCCACACCGGTGACCGGTCTCTTCGTCGGTCGTTTGTAGCAGCAGTGGCACCAGTGGGTGATTTCCCTCCCTGTGTAGTGTTGATTCGACGAAGCAGCATTCAGGCTGTAAAAGCATGCAATTTCGTGAAGCAGCGAGTATATTGTTGTTGTTATTGCTATTGCTACATAATAACATTAAGTGAGATGTTACAGTGACAGCTCGTTGCTCATCGTTTCTTGTTTTCCTTCTCTTGTTTGTGCATGAAAAAGAGAGCGCCCTGTAAAAGCTTGTGCAGCGGAGACTCTGGCCGAGCAGCATCGTTGTTTTGATTACATTACCAACGAAGTTTGTGATTATTTTGAAGATTTTGATAATACATTGTAGCAATTCAAGCAGAATTTATCCAGATAGCTTCGAATTTTCCAACTAAAGTGAGGGTCTTGAGTTACTCGAACATAACTGCAAGGTTTCCTTTCTCCGCAAGGGATGACCGAGGGAAAATAATCTTATTTTATTTGACATCTAACCTCTGTTCGGGTTTTAAACATGTTGACTGAGCTCATAGTTGAAATATTGACCTTAACGACACCCTACTTTAAGATAAATAATCATAAATGATCTCTCGGCGAAAGATGAGTTCAAATTGAAGTATATAGTATAGAAACAGTAACATTATCTAATAGGTCCTTTGAAGTTAATGATATAGAAAGAGGAGCCAAAGTCATTGAGCTTCCCCATTAATGTCACAACATCTCAACCAATTGTTATTTTCTTTTTTTAGTTAGCATTACCTTACTTTGGGAACGTTATTGAGATAACAGTTCTGGTTCTTTCAGTTTAGAAAACGCGACTATGGAAGAAACACTCGAACACGCTGTGTCGTTGAAACTAGGAATCTAGGAAATCTCAGAAAACTAATCGACTTAAGGGAGAACCACAGTTTTATTAAAAAAAATTTTAATTCCAAAAAATATTCTAGCATTATCCTCACAAAATATCATCACTGCAATATAGTTCGAGAAATTCAAGTCGTTGCAACACCTCAGAGCACCTCTCAGCTCAATTCATATTCTCATTACGCTCTCTCTCTGGCTGTGCATAAAGAAAAATGCAGCATTGCAGGGGAGTTTCGCTCCTTAATATGTGACTGCATCGCATTTAAGTGGCTGCTAACAAAGTTTGAACGATGAAATTGGAAGTTGGCAAAAACTAGCAGTACACACGCGCACTTGTTTAATGAGGACATTTAGCATTTAAGTGCAGTTTTAATAGCGATCAATATGCACTCCTGCCTTTAATGACACTTTCTGCTTTGAGGCAGAAGCATGTGTGGACGATTAAAACGGAATTTTAGCCTTTTCCAGCAGATGCGAATGTGCTCTCTCTCTCTGGACATGTGCTATTTACATATACGGGATAAATATGTATAATCTTTTATAGCAATTCACTGCAGTGCTTATCCATGTTTTTAGTGAATGCCAGTCACTTGTCGTAAGTGCTTATCGTAAACAGTGATTGTCATTATATGTTGACTCACAATAACAAACACACAGATTTACCTACTCATGTTGACACACATTTGCAGATGTGTGTATACCAGAGATCAGCAACGGGTGATTGTAAAATGTTCATACGCAATCATTGCACAGAAATATCAGCCTTTGCGCTCATACGATCGAACTTGTTCGAACACTCATATTCAATGTTGATTTTAATTCAATCAAACCATGCGGTTCGTGTGCGCTCGGTCATTTAATAAACGACCGCCTCAGATCACTCAAGTTGGGTACTTGTTCGTTCAACTCAAAATGATTTTTTGTGATGGGGAATAAACTCAAAAAAGGCACAAATGAATGTTTTGATTTTTATGCCGGTAGACAAACTGGATGACGGAAAAAACAAACTGAGGTGGGAAAGAAGGAATATTAATTCATTACAGTAAAATTATGTTTATTTTCATACACACATATCTATATACATAAATACAACTTAAAATAATATGTTATTCATGAAAGGAAAATAAAAATTACATATATAAAAAAAAAAAAATTTAATTCAAATTTTCTTAAATAAGTATTAAAAAATAAAAAAAAACTGAAAACAATACTTTTAATTTTTAAAATTTTTGAAATATGATTGCAAAAATAACAAGCTGTCTATCGATTTTGGCCTAAGTCTGTTTCTCTTTTCGGTTATTACGTTGCCAGCCAAAGAAAAAGCTCGTTCAGCAGCTGCACTACTGGCAGGAATTGAATGGACTTGTAGTGCGACTTTATATAAATATGGATAGAACTTTTCATTTGATTTCCACCATTTGAGAACATCAAAATCGTCAGTTATTTCTACATTTTCCTTGCAGTATCTATCTACCTCCTCTGTTGGTGTCTTCGTGGTATTCTGCGTTGCTTTTTTAAATATGTCGGGGGAAAAAAATTGAACCTAATTGAACCCAAGTCTATTGAAATACTGTTTTGAGTAAATGAAAATTGCGCAACGGAATCAGAACAAGGTGTGCACGGACTAGTTGGGATAGAATGAGATGCTGATGATGTGGGGGTAATATTAAGTAAATTTTCAATTAAGGAAACGCAAAAATTCTTAATATCATTTAAATCGGTTTGCTGTGTACTCAAAGCTGGTGGATATAAAAACAAAGCAGTTTTTTGCCATAAACCCACATTTACATCCCACACTTTTTCAACGTTTTGAGTAATTTTTTTCTTCAATGATACTATAGCAGCTACGTCTGTCTCTTTAGGCATACACACACTCTTAACTTTTTGAATTGCTGGTATAACGAAACACAATGATGGAGAACTGCAAAGTTGTAATTTTTTAAATATTATTTCAAAATCACTGCACAAGTCAACAAGCTCTTTAAGCGTTGAAATATTTATCAACAACAAGCGTTGGCTTTCTTCTTTCTCTTTGAGTATTTCGTTAATTTGGAACCAATTGTCAACTATTGACTTGAACATAGTAAAATTCGAATTCCAACGGGTGGGGCATTCGTTTTTTAAAGAAGTTTGCAACTGGTGCTGCAAATTGGCTTTTTTGAAGTATTTAACGATCCTCTTGCACGCCTCAACAAGGTCTCGCAGCTCTGTAGTTTCCTTAAAGGAGTATTCCAATACATTTAAAAACAAATGGGAGCTGCAGTTTAAACTAATTTTATTCTCCAAGGCTTTTACAATGTTTGATCCTCTGTCTGTTACGAATTTAATGTCATCTATATTACTTATTCCAAAGTCACCAAACAAAGTCGTTAGTTTACTCCAAATGTTAGCACCAGTTGAACGCTCGAAATCCATGGATTTAATACCCTGAACGGCAGTAAACAAATCCCTCCAAAATATTTCCATCCTCTTTAATTATTTCGGATAATATACTCCATATAACACTTCTGCCTTTGCGTCGTGGCGTCAATGTGTAAAACTTTGATCGTCCGACATTTTTACGATGTTAAATGTATGCTTCTGCACAACAAACTGAATAAAATCAAATGGGTTGATCTTACTCAAATCAAACTTACTTTCGCTCAAACAAGTGAATTTACGCAAACATGTTCGATCAATCCACTCATAAATATCCGAAAGACGTGTTCGACAACTTGAGTGTGATTTTATTCAATGCTGAGTTTTGTTACATGATTAAATGTGAGTAAAAATTTTGTTGTATGATGAAATCAAGAAAAATGTGATTTTTGCTGATCTCTGGTGTATACCCCCCTCTTCCCCTCGTTGGTTGATGGAATTTACATGGTGCACACTCCTTTAAATATATTTCTGTACAAACTTGCATGAGCTAACATGCATTCTCATTGCTTATCCACTGTATATCGAGCGGCAAAGCGCCACTGAACCCATCAATTTCGCGCAACATTCACACTTTGCGAATTCACCTTAGGTGCAGTATATCTAAGCGCTCTTGTTGTTGTTATTGTTCCATTTAGTAACTGCTTTGTATTCTTTACTTTACCTCGCCTGCCAATTTAATGGCATTCTTTTCACACTACTTCATTTTACACGAGCACGTGACGGTAAGTTTTGTTTTATTGGTCAAGTTCCTTTTCCACTCTAACCTTCGTATTTGTGGAGCTTCATATAATATATCAATTAATTTAATTAGGGAAACCACAGGTGATGGATAAATTAATCGAACTTAAATTGTTGCCGAAATAGTGAGAACACTCTAAATATTAAATCGGGAAATAATTTTTCTATTATTAAATACTAACTTATGGAACTTATGCTAGAAAGTTCAGTATTTCTAGAGAGACATAAAAAGTATAACTAAAAGAGCAGAGACACATCTGACCTATCAAAATTTCCATAACAAATTTTAGAATTTTTTAAAATAAAAATATCAATATTTATATCCGTGGCCCAAAATCACTGAAATATCTGAACACATAGAGCAGTTTTGACGTATATGAGTGCTAGAAAGAAGGTTTTTGATGATCATAGAGCTTTAGCGTTATTTTGTAAAAATTATAAATTTAAATCAATAATGTAGACTTTGTGACGATTTTTAAAATATAATGCAGAGGACCATTTCTTTCCATGCTCCAAATTTAAATATACAGGCACACTTTATCAATTCCAACTTAGATTTAAAAGCTGTTATTTAGTATATCCACACACTCTGCTTAACTCACACATTTGCACATGTGCAATGAAATCGCAGCAAATTTGAAAATCCACTTTTGGTGAAGTCATCAGTATTATATACTACCCCATCCATCAATTTTGATTCTACTGTTGTCAGCATTTTGTTATATAATACGCATGAATGATCGCAGTAAAATAACCTTAATAAAAGGAAGTAAAAGGAGGAAGAAATAAAGAAAAGGGAAAACGATGCCAAAATCAGGAAGCGCATGAAAGCAGAATGATATGGTGATAAGTGAAATGAGTTCAATTAAAAGCAGGAAGAAATAAAAATTTGACAAATAGCAATGATAATTTAATTTACAAACTTTTGTATTATAGAAAATGTGCGTCATGTGGACTAGCTTAATAAAAGAATAAAGCATCAGTAAACATAAAGATGATCGTTCATAGAGAAAGATTGAAATTATTTACGCATAGCATTTATGTTGTACTAAATTAAACACTCATGAATGAATTAATGGACTATTTTCTTTTTAAATTGAATTCGTTTAAAAAACTCCCTTAATAGTTCTGATGAGTAGACCGTCTTTTAGTCAAATAAAGATTCTGTACAGTTTCGGTTATATCAATCCGGCTGTTACGAAAAAGCAACCAACCTTTGATGGTACATAACATTTCCGAAATCGTGATCTGTATCGAACGAGGGATTATTTATTATTTGTCGCGATGATGCTCAAGGTTATAACACAAATATATTTCTATCACGTTCCTTACTCCGAAGCATATCTTTTAGCATCCGAACTTTGGTGAACAGACGCTACAAATTTCGTACTTCTGTGGAGCCTTAACCGCAAAGTACGTGTGAAAATAGAAAATGGTTCTTCGACAAGCTCAAAGTGCATTCACATATACAGGCGTGTGTATGTACATTTGAAATGTCGTCGACTTCATTTTCATCACCTACAGGATTTCTGAAATGCATTATATCTTTCCATTTGCCAATAATAAACGTCAAATACTTTCCTGGGCATGTTTGTACGTAATGGCGATATATGAGTACTTTGTTGTTGCTTTAAAAACTCATTTCCTGTCAATTACTGTCCAGATGTACTTTGTATGTTCCTTTTTATAGCTTCGTGATACCATGACGACAAATTTATGTGCAACATATTTTCCTCTTAGAAGTTCTTTAATTTTATGATATTGACCACACTTTGCTTTGTTGCTATGTACGTGTAGTATACGCAAATTATAAAAATATTTTTATTTTCTTCATGTTTGGAATTACAAAAAATGTCTGTACGAAAGGTAAAATACACACACTAAGTTCCATATCTTTTCCTCAGTGTTTGCAAAACCAAGCTATTGATAGTTTTGAACCGATGGAAGTCAGAAAAGTAATACTAATTATTCAGGTGTAAACTTCAGGTGTGCTGCATTCAACTTAAGTAGTCATTATTGTGCCGTCTAAAATTCGTGGTTTTATCCAATTCATAGAATTTTGTAGCGACACAAAAAATTTACCGATTAATTTCGAGATATGTCGCCGAGTTGATTAATTGTAAAATCCGGACGTATAAGTAAATATGATTGCTGTGGAAACGGATTTCACGGTGATCTCTGCGGCTCCTACCGAACGTTCTAACGAAAATACTGGGCTGTGTATTATTTAATCGATTAGTACCATTTCGTGGTTATAATTCGTTTCAATCCAATCATCATCAACAAGGAACAATTTTACTAAATTCTTTCAAAATATTTTGTTCAAGCCATGGATGGACAATTGGGTAAACAGATATTAGAAATGAATTCGTTTCCTTATTACAATTATATTGATTCATATAATTCCACAACTCTCGCAATTAGTGTTGGTGAAATTGCTTAAGTCGTCAGTTTCCTTTTTACTTTCAACAATACTTACTTCGTTAAAAATTCAAATTTTACACTTGCATATACATATATAGATATACTTATTCATATTGGTATATGTATTATATGTACACCTGACAGCCAAACGATTATTGACTAACATTTTCAATCCAGCTGCAAAGCTTTCCGTTGTTGATACTTTTATGCGCTAAGTATTTCCGTAAGTACGACTATATTTGAAAATTTTCCTAAAGTAGTAGTAGATTTTTTTTGCTACACCGTGTGAAAAGAAAAACACTTCTGGGAGAGGGAGCGCACCCCGCAAAGAAAGCAAAAGTTACAGGAGTGTAAACATAATTTCATGGAAGATGCTTAGCGATTCACAATGGCGCAGATTCGCTTGGAAAATCGACAGTTGGTTGTACGAGGGCTGATATATATATTTCTGGCCTAGGCAACACTAAGTGTTGCCAGGTGCAATCTGACATTTCCATTGGAAAGTTTGACATTTTTTAGCATAACATCACTCAGAACGTTTTGTCATTTAATCGTGAATTGTTTTATTTACAGGGAATTAAAAAATTCATCTCGGCCAAAAAATGGAAATCACAACTTTCGACGTGGATTATCGCGACAAGAGTGCATCGATGAACTAAAATCTTTATATGGCTATGAAGCACCATCCTATAACACTGTGAAAAACTGGTACAACGAATTCAATCGTGGCCGACGCTCGCTCAAAGACGAATTCCGTGAAGGTCGTCCAAAAACAGCCGTTGTGCCACAAAACATCGATGCCGTACGTGAACTGATAATGCAAGACCGTCATGTAACATACCTTCAGATAGAGGCATGCCTATGCATTTCTCCCACCAGCATACATTCGATATTGCATGAACACCTGGCCGTAAAAAAGGTTTGGATCCCGCACAATTTGACAATCGCTCAAAAAAAGTGCTTCGAAAATTGGTTTGAGCGCATGCAAAAGTGTATAAATCTTGATGGAGAATATTTTGAAAAACAATAAAACCATTTTCGTTGATATATATTCCTATTTTTCGCTTCAACAAAACTAATAAAATTTTAATGTATTTAGTAGATTTACCAATTCCCAAAAATTAAATTTGTTTCTTTGAGCAATTTTCAACGTTCGCCACATATTATGAATTAGATCAAGGTCTGGTATATGTAGCGAACAGCCATAGATATGATTTTTTGTTTCTATAGATTATTACCCTGTAATTTCCATTCAAATTAAATACCTGTTCAATAATAGGATCAATACAGTGAAATTTGAATTTATAACTCGAAGATCTCCATAACTCGAACTCCTAAATTGGCAATAGAAGTCAAATTTCCTTCATAAATCGAGCTTTTCGATTAGGGCATAATACAAAATTTTAAATTTTACTATCAAGGAACAATTTTAGAGGAGTCCCTATATTCGTATAGAGGCGAACAAAAAATATGATACTACCCTAATAGATTTGATAAACCGTGTAACAAAGGCGTGGAATATAGTCATCAAGAGCCAAACAATAGCAAAGTGCAACAAACAAAATTACAGAATACCTGTTTTAATGTATTTAAATAAAACTTTGCCGCGCTTGTTGCAAAATGCCTAGTAAAGCAAAATAGTATATTTTTTTGTTTTTGCTTTGCAGTAATTTTTCAAGTTCGAGATTTTTATAAACCTAAGTTAGTAATATACGTCCTAGATTAAGCCGCATATTTTCCTCCTTACAAGGAAATGATAATTAACTAAACTAAATTTGCACATAAATTTGCACAACCTACATATTTCAACAAATTCAAAATTCATTTAGTAATATTTCAACATTACTAATCCACCTCTACCTGTAATTCATTTTGAAATCACAAATTGCTTATACAAGTGTTGGCAAAACAAAGAAAGCACCACAAATAGTCGCACAAAAGATTATTTGCCAAAAAGCAGCTACCAACTCACAAATATACAAAACAAACCAAAAACGTGACAACAACATATTAGAATAAATTGTTTGCTCTAGAGGACAAATCGTCAAATAATTGTGCTAGTATTTTTCACGGTATATTGTTTTTGTATTGCTCAATATTATTTGTACTGTTGTATGTTATCATTTGCTAGCTAGTGGTTGTTGATCATACTGTCACTCGGAATGACCTTGTTTAAAGAGGAGTTTTTTGAAAATTCGGTTTTTGTTTTTTTAGTGCCACAGAATTTTATAGAGGGATAACCAAAATGTCAAAGGAAATAAATGTAACTGTCTGTCGATAGATAACCTCCATAGCAATTAATTTGATATTTGATTTGACAGAAAATAATTAATTTGCTATATAAGTATATGATTATATCACAAAGCTCTGAAGATTAAAGTCCATGATAATACATTTTTTTTATAAAAACAGTTTTAACCGGTGAAGATCTTCAAATTTTATACAATTCTATAGTTAAGCCCCTTCAGAATATTACGAATTTAATAGTATGTTGTTGACAACCATTCAACTTTTTCTGAGTTTCATTAATCCAAGTATTACATTCATACATCGATAATTTGTAAAATATGATTCATATCCAACGAGCCTGACGGAATTTCTTCAAAAAAATTCAATATAGTCGATTGATTTCTACAGAAATTTACCAAAAATATTTAACCAGAAGCATCTTAGAACATTAATTTTGATATATTATATAAATTATTAAATATACTTACTTTTTCGTACACCTCATTATTGCTTGTTCATTAAGTTACACAAATTTAAAACATTTTTTGTATTTTCCTATATTTACTATTTAAAGTCTTTATTGAAACTACTGGAATTGTGTTAATACCACAAATTTAAATTATTTATATACTTTGTGTCCCATTCCTTGCGGCACATTTCTTCACGCGAATCATGGTGAAGAATTGAAGCCATAATCTTATAAATTGTTGCTCAGTAATATTCGCACTGGGCACACGACATTTTCTTCCACGAACGCTTTGCGATTTACCTCCAGTTCTTCCTTGTTGAGTAAGTACAGGTCTTCGGGAATCATCGCCTTCACGATTTTCATTATGAACTTCAACATCCGCATATCATCCGGCACAATAGTGCCAACAATGATCGACACAATGAAACCATGATGAACTCAGGGGAATTACAAATCTGCCTTATGATGAAGTCGACGCTGGCATTCACCTGTTGGGTAAACAAATGGATCAACATTGTGCTTTCATTACTGAGTAATTTAAGCAAATATTAATGCAATAGTTACACCAAAATTCATGTCAGAAGTTCTTTATGTAGATGAACACTGAGATTTTCGGTTCACCCTATGACTCGAAGCTACGATTGCCTCGTATTACACGTTTCAGAAATGATATTTCGAAATGTATATATTTCAAATTATATGTTTTCGAAAATGATATTTCGAATATATGATTTCGAAATTATATTTTTTAGAAAATGATATTTCGATACATATGTATGTATGCATTTAACCATTCTACTAGCATATACATATATTCAAATATTACTAAATAAACTTACCTTTCATTTACTGCATGTCTTCCTCCATTGATTTGGATATTGTATGTCCTTCAGAGTATCCACCAACATCTGTGGCAATTGTGTCTACAAATGATAAAAGAAAAGGATGGAGGATGAAAAGAGGATGGAGGCGTAAAATAATATACAGATTTTTTTCTCTAAGGTTCGTAACAATATAACTCCATTAATATATACTTTTGAAGTTAAAGAAATTTTTTGTTTCCACTAATTAAAAAATATAACCCAATATTTCAATAGATAAAATTTATTAATATTATAAATCTAAAATAATGATAAGTTATAATTTTAGTCTAAAATATTTTATTTAAAAAATCATTAATTTGCATTTTAAGTTCTCCATTTGGGTTTCTTAAAAGCTTCCTGGTATCTTTCGATCTAGCTTAATCACTTCTTTAAGACAATCACAGCTATTTGTTATTATTCTGTTTTTGGTTATGTACTCGTATTTCTCTCTCTCTATCTCTGACTTAAGCCACTTGCGTAACAGTGATACACGAAATGCTCAAGCATTCCAATTTTCAAGTCTTTCCAATTTTCAAGTCCTTTTACAACATGGTTTAACATGACAACCGCATTGACAGATAAGAAAAGACGCTAACGGAAGGAGTGTTCTACCTGTACGTGTGACTATTGAGTTGCAATCGACAACTCAGAAGATTGTCAACGTTTCTTTCCAAATTTAATTATTTATCATTCAATATGAGTATTAACCTTAGGAATTTTTACTTTCTTCCATTTTTCGTATACGTATTTTTTGCCAATTTTCCATCAGCATTTTCGAACCTCAATCCATTCTGTCATGAATTTCTTACGTTCCAGGCACTAGCAGCTTTCTCTCAATGGCAGCACCCGCGAAAGTGAATGAAAACAAAGCGAGGCTCGGTGACGGCGCATAAAAGTGTGCTATAGTTGTCTGCAAGCTTTTCAAGTGTATTAACAGGTGTGAGAATGTGTGCTTGAAATTGCACGCCACCGTCGTTCTATTGCTGCCGAGCTGTGACGTAGTTTGTGACACTGCAACAGCTTTTGTTTACTTTAGCTTTGTTGTTTTTTCATAAATGTGTCTGCTGTCTTGTTGTGAATACAAAAAGGAAAACAGGCATGAATAGTGCAGCGAAAAAGATGAAAGCGATGCAAAAGTTGATAAGGTTTCGCCCCAACATGAAAACCATTAACCTCTTAGGAAATCGTTTTCATACTTTTGCATTTTTCTTGCTGTGAAAACATTTGCAAGTGGATTTTCCAGTTAAGTATAGAATGCGAAGAAAACATTCAAATGTTTAATATTTGTAGATATTCTTTCCGTATAAGGAATTAGTTTTGAATAATGGTAGAAAAAATAGTAATTTTGATGTCAAAAACGCACCAAGCATAAGAAGGCTAGTTGTAAAGTAATTGGAATCATACGGAATTGGAATTGGAATCCGACGATCATATCTGACCGAAACAAGTATCTGTTTCGATTACCCGAATTGAATTTTCTTCTGAAAATCGCTTTTGAATCACAACAAAATCTGGAGCAAACATTGGCGAGCCAGGAAGGTTTTGCTATTATTTGGTAGGGTTGGTAGGGAATCATCTGCAATGAGCTGTTACCCTACTGCCAAACATTTAATTCTGACATATACATTGCCAATAGCAGAGGAATTGTGTTCCATAGGACATTGATGGTGACTCGCCAGAAGCTGCGGGTGCTTGGTAGTGAGGTTCCAGAATCATTGCAAATGTAAAATCATTGCAGTCTTCCAAATAAATATTCGCATATACCGTTAAATCCAATTGCTTAATGAGTTCGAGGTGTGAGCTCTTGACATTGTCCTTCACACAACCAAACACGGCAGCAGTAAAAAGCAAATATGCCAACAATAATAAACTGAATTACACCAGAAAGCGGCAGCAGAGTGCACGAACGCATGCAATTCTTATTTCGTTTTACGCTTTGCGCTTTCCTCCCAACGACTCACCATTTGTAACCAGCACTTACATAAGACTGCGACGCGTTAACTGCTCAGTTGTGGGGAAGAGCCTTCAAGCGAAAACCAAAGAAGTGCATAGCTTTCATCTATGTATATCTGTATGTGAATATGTTTACAAGAATATTTGCTAGCGTGTATGGAAGCCCGAATGCTCTCGTGATTCTTACGCAACGCTTGTAAGTTTCGTTTATTGCTGTGTATTCCTGTGTGGGTAAATACGGAAAATGAAAAAAACAACACTTACAGTAAAACTAACCACACCAACTACAGCAAGCAGCAAAAGAGCAAACGAAGCAACCGAGCAGCGTCCAACCAGCTAACCTTTCCACCAAAATCACTCAACTGTGCTGAATGCAGTCGAGCAAACAACGGTCCGAACGCAAGTCTACCCACCCTACAGTGCGTTCTGGCAACCTGATTGCATTAAAAATGCAATACAATTTACAATTGTCACATTGCTACTCCCAAATATCACCAGTTATATACACCATATATATATATATATATATATATATTTGGCGTAGGAACCGCTTTAAGCGATTATAGCCGAATCCACCAGAGCGCGCCACTCATTCCTCCTTTTTGCTTTTTGGCGCCAACTGGAAACACCAAGTGAAGCCAGGTCACTTTGCACTTGGTCTTTCCACCGGAGTGGAGGTCGTCCTCTTCCGCGGCTTCCTCCAGCGGGTACTGCATCGAATACTTTCAGAGCTGGAGTGTTTTCTTCCATCCGTACAACATGACCTAGCCAGCGTAGCCGCTGTCTTTTTATTCGCTGAACTATGTCAATGTCGTCGTATAAATCGTACAGCTCATCGTTCCATCGTCTGCGGTATTCGCCGTTGCCAATGTTTAGAGGACCATAAATCTTGCGCAAAACCTTTCTCTCGAAAACCCCAAGAGTCGTCTCATCGGATGTTGTCATCGTCCACGCTTCAGCGCCATACATCAGGACGGGAATAATGAGCGACTTATAGAGTTTGATTTTGGTTCGTCGAGAGAGGACTTTGCTTTTCAATTGCCTACTCAGTCCAAAGTAGCACCTGTTGGCAAGAGTGATTCTGCGTTGGATTTCAAGGCTGACATTGTTGGTGTTGTTAATGCTGGTTCCCAGATAAACGAAATTATCTACAACTTCAAAGTTATGACTGTCAACAGTGACGTGGGAGCCAAGACGCGAGTGCGCTGACTGTTTGTTTGATGACAGGAGATATTTCGTCTTGTCCTCATTCACCACCAGACCCATACGCTTCGCTTCTTTATCTAGTCTGGAAAACGCAGAACAAACGGCGCGGTTGTTGCTTCCGATGATATCAATATCATCGGCATACGCCAGGAGCTGTACACTCTTGTAGAAGATTGTACCCTCTCTATTTAGTTCTGCAGCTCGTATTATTTTTTCCAGCAATAGATTGAAGAAGTCGCACGATAGTGAGTCACCCTGTCTGAAGCCTCGTTTGGTATCGAACGGCTCGGAGAGGTCCTTCCCGATCCTGACGGAGCTTTTGGTGTTGCTCAACGTCAGCTTACATAGCCGTATTAGTTTTGCAGGGATACCAAATTCAGACATCGCGGCATAAAGGCAGCTCCTTTTCGTGCTATCGAAGGCAGCTTTAAAATCGATAAAAAGATGGTGGGTATCGATTCTTCTCTCTCGGGTCTTTTCCAAGATTTGGCGCATGGTGAATATCTGGTCCATTGTAGATTTTCCAGGTCTAAAGCCACACTGATAAGGTCCAATCAGTTCGTTGACGGTGGGCTTTAGTCTTTCACACAATACGCTCGACAAAACCTTATATGCGATATTGAGGAGACTTATACCACGGTAGTTGGCGCAGATTGTGGGGTCTCCCTTCTTATGGATTGGGCAGAGCACACTAAGATTCCAATCGTCAGGCATGCTTTCTTCCGACCATATTCTACAAAGAAGCTGATGCATGCACCTTATCAGTTCTTCGCCGCCGTATTTGAATAGCTCGGCCGGTAATCCATCGGCCCCCGCCGCTTTGTTGTTCTTCAAGCGGGTAATTGCTATTCGAATTTCTTCATGGTCGGGTAATGGAACATCTATTCCATCGTCATCGATTGGGGAATCGGGTTCGCCATCTCCTGGTGTTGTACTTTCACTGCCATTGAGCAGGTCGGAGAAGTGTTCCCTCCATAATCCCAGTGTGCTCTGGACATCCGTTACCAGATTACCTTCTCGGTCCCTACATGATAATGCTCCGGTCTTGAAACCTTCTGTTAATCGCCTCATCTTTTCATAAAATTTTAGAGCATTACCCATGTCGGCCAGCTTTTCAAGCTTTTCATACTCACGCATTTCGGCCTCTTTCTTTTTACGTCTGCAAATGCGTCTCGCTTCCCTCTTCAGTTCTCGATATCTATCCCACCCCGAACGTGTTGTGGTCGATCGCAACGTTGCGAGGTAGGCAGTCTGTTTTCTCTCCACTGCGGAACGACAATTCTCATCGTACCAACTGGTTTTTTGGCGTTGCCGGAGACCAATTGTTTCGGCTGCAGCGGTATGCAATGAGTTTGAGATGCCGTTCCACAGCTCCCTTATATCGAGATGCTGATGAGTGCTCTCCGAGAGCAGGAGTGCAAGTCGAGTAGAAAATCGTTCGGCTGTCGGTTGTGATTGCAGCTTTTCGACGTCGAACCTTCCTTGTGTTTGTTGACGGGCGTTCTTTGCTGCACAGAGGCGAGTGCGTATCTTTGCTGCTACTAGATAATGGTCCGAGTCAATGTTTGGTCCTCGGAGCGTACGCACGTCTAAAACACTGGAGACATGTCTTCCGTCTAGTCTAGTTATAATTGAATTGTTATCCGTCTAGTTATAATTGAAGGACATTGTAAAAATAATAAGTAAGAAAAGGCTAAGTTCGGGTGCAACCGAACATTTTATACTCTCACAATTTATTTATTTACCTTTATTTATATTATATAATACACAATTTGACCCACATATTCGTCATATATATTGTATAAAGTCCATCGAAAGTTGGAAACCATAATATTAGGTTAGAAGCACCGAGGTCCTTGTGTTCGATATATGGGGCCTTAAAAACCTATGGTCCGATTTTTAGAAATGGCCTGCCACACTATAAATACAGTATTTGTGCAAAGTTTTGCACCGATATCTTCACTAGTGCTTACTTTATATATTGAAAAGTAAACGATTCAGATCGTCTTCTAAGTTCTGGTATATAGGAAGTAGGCGTGGTTGTGAAGTGATTTGGCCAATTTTCACAACATATTATTTTGAGGTAAGGAAACTATTACAAGCCAAGTTTCATTGAAATCGGTCGAGTAGTTCCTGAGATATGGTTTTTGACCCATAAGTGGGCGACGCCACGCCCATTTTCCATTTTGTAAAAAAATCTGACTGCAGCTTTCATCTGCCATTTCTAATGTGAAATTTAGTGTTTCTGACGTTTTTCTTTAGTGAGTTAACCCACTTTTAGTAATTTTCAACCTAACTTTTGTATGGGAGGTGGGCGTGGTTATTATCCGATTTCTTTCATTTTTGGACTGTATTAGGAAGTGGCTAAAAAAAGCGACTGCAGAAAGTGTGGTTTATATAGTTTCATTGGTTTGCGAGATATATACAAATAACCAATTTGGGGGCGGGACCACGCCCACTTCCCCAAAAAAATTACATCCAAATATGCCCCTTCTTAGTGCAATCCTTTATTCCAAATTTTATTGTTATAACTTTATTCATGGCTTAGTTATGATACTTTATGTGTTTTTGGTTTTCGCCATTTTGTGGGCGTGGCAGTGGACCGATTTTGCCCATTTTCGAAAGCAACTCTCTCACGGTCCCAAGGAATATGTGTTCCAAGTTTCATTAAGATATCTCAAGTTTTACTCAAGTTATCGTTTGCACGGACGGACGGACAGACGGACAGACGGACGGACAGACATCCGGATTTCAACTCCACTCGTCATCCTGATCATTTATATATATATAACCCTATATCTAACTCTTATATTTCTTGGTGACACAAATAACCGTTAGGTGAACAAAACTATAATACTCTGTGCAACTGGTTGCGAGAGTATAAAAATTCACACTTGGAAAATCGATATGTGTTTGGCTTGGGTGTGTGTGTTGGTGTGTGCTACACGAAATCAAGAATCGATTATTTCATTAGTTCTGCAATGTTGGCCACTGGTGGCCACTTCATGCAGCAGTGAGCAGATAATTGCAAAATGCTTTCCCTTTTGACCTCAACTAACTAAGTGTAGCACGTTTGGGTTGTGAATTGTAAGAAACTACAAACATAACATTACATTAGATATTTGTATTACATATGGGCAACAATTCTGCTTATCCACTTCCGTTACGGTAATTATTAATTTATAGATATACATATATGTATATAAATAAATCAAAGTATTTTATGAACTTACATAATGCGATGATACGCATCTGGCTGGGCCTGCGCACATGTCACGGATTGCTCCGACTCCATGGAGTCATCACGCAAGGTGGCAACTCCAAGCGGTAATATTGGGATTATAGCAGCTGTAGCAGCTGCTGCTGTTGCCGGAGGGCCCGCAACCACCGAATGATGTGTGGCTGGCGGCGGTCCAGTTATAGCCTGCGGTGATGGTGTCGTGCTTACACCCTCCTACAATAAATTCACGCAAAAGAGATAAAAGAGAAATATTCAAGTAATTTAAATAGGCTCCATGAACATATGAATATAGTGAAACGCGACGAAAGGAGAGAGAAGTAAAACGAGCAGGCAATCAGCAATCACTATCGAAGCAAATCAAAAAGTAAACTGTGATGAGGCGTGAATTAAAAAAGAGATATAAACATAAAATAAAACCGCAATTGCCTTTTTTAATGAGCTCTCCACTCTGCGCACTGAACATACGGAAATTGCAATCACGTTCAAGCCAAAGCTTGACACACACAAACACATACTCGTCGTGCACTCACCTCAATTTTGGCTGCTTCCGGTGCCGAATACCTTTTGCGCTCGTAGTGTAGCTCACGCTCGATGGATCGACTGCGAAACGCCGGCGGACACGAACGATCTGGTGGCGTTTGTATGCGGGGCGCTGTGGTCGTGCCGCTACTACTGCTGCCAGCGCCAGTCACTTGCTGTTGTTGTTGCTGCTGCTGCTGCTGTTGTTGTAATAGCTGTTGTTGTTGTTGTGACTGGCCCGATGTCGTGGGTGGACTCTTCTCGCTCGTGCCTGCTTGTGATTGTTGCTGCTGCTGGTGTTGTTGTCGTTGCAACAGATGTTGTTGCTTATGCTCCTCACGTTTCTGCTGTCGTCGAATCTCCAAATCGAGCAAACGCGCCTCACGTGCCTCTTTGTCGTGCTGCAAAACACACGCAGGAGAGAAGAGATTGGGTACATTTAGAATCCATTGGTTGGTAAGTGAGGGAGTGTGTGTTTTGTTTTAATAAATCATTCCTTAGAAACTTAGAATAAAATGGAATCGCAACAGGTGTCGTGTCTTTCTTTCATCTTTGATATCGTTGTAGTTTTGAATGTGTATATATGAGTGTATGTATGTTTGTCTATGCATATTCTTTTATATGGTTTTGCGAGAGTGTCTGTGTGCTATATTCACCTTGTAATTGATGGCGTCCTGCTCCTCTTTCTTCGCTTCGCGTTCGCTGCGCTGTCGGTCGCGTTGCTTCTCCTCGTCCGTTTGCGATGTTTTGCTGTCTGCAATTCAATTACAATCAAGTTTATATCGATCAAATTTAACTAAACGAATTTTCAGATTGCATTTCTTTTTACTTGTCGCAAACATCATTCACGTAATGGAAACGTAAAACGTAATGCTTTTATTCAAAATTTGCATGCAATTGCATTCAAGACAAAGGATTGGAATGTCAAACATGCTTTCACTTAAAAAGAAAAATGTTTTTCGGATTTCGACATGCTACTAAAAAGTTTATTTATTTATTTATGTTTAATATAAAATTAACATATAAACATACTAGCTATTATTGAAAGCTAAAATTTATGGATGAATTATATTCTATATAAAATAAAGTTAATAGGTGTAATTCCAAAAAAATAATTTAGTACCACAAAATATTAATATTTACAGTTTTATTGCTAAGTACTTTAGTAAGGAGGCGCATAAATTGTAGCAAAAAATTGTATATACATACGAAATTATTCTATATAAATATCCTTCATTAATTATAATCTGATATTTTTCTCCCAACGATTTCATTGATTAGAAATAAATAATTTAGTTAACGTACAGCTGTTGTCAACTAATTAGCAACGCTTCCTTTTGATAGGGATTGATTAGAATAAGAGTAAAATTCCTAAATTTTCCGTTATTTTATTCCCTCAAAGTTGGTTTGCTGCAATTGAACTTCTTTTAATGTTTTCAAAACAGTACAAGCGTTACTTAGTGAAAAAAGAGAGTACTTAGTTAGTTAAAAAGAGTTTCACTGGCATTTTACGAAAAATTCAAGACACAATTTCACCCAGATATTCGGCATAGAATCCAATAGAATAACGAAAATCTCTATGTGTAGTATATTAGGGCTGAGGTAATTCCTGAAACCTATAATTAGGTATATGGGAGCTAGGAGAAGTTATATCCCGATTTTAACCATTTCTGGTACAGAGATACTGTATTAGAAGAAAAAGATTCCCCCTGAATTAAATTAAAATATCTTAGATATTTACCGATATTTGTGGTGAAAAATTACCCTTAGGCACTGAGCTTTTCACGTTCGATATCCGGGTCCTTGAAAATTTATAGTCCGATCTCGACAATTTTTCCACAAGCGATGCCACAGCGAAATATCTCAGAAACTTTGTCGTTGCTAATAACCTGACAACTGTTGTATGTAGTATATCAACACATATACTTCCGAAATTTTAATGTGATTATCCATTTCGACCGTTATTAATAATTGATTTAGCTTTGGTGATGGCATCAATTAGCGTCTGATTAAAAATTAAATCAAATAAATATGAAATAAATGTCAAGAGTTGGACATTCACAAATTATGTCAAAACAAAACCCAAAAGCTATCAACACACACACAGCTACACTCTCATTTCCTGTTACCCCAGAGACGTCGCAACTAATTGCATTTGGTTTTGCCCCTCTGTGGTATAGCAAGCAATAAAAGGCTTTTGGATACATAAAACTGGTTTCATGTGTTTTTGTATTCATATAATTGGATTATTGCAAATTGGTATCTTTAGGTTAATTAAAGAATAAAACTGTTTCATAATTATACAAATGTTTAAGATTTTATCACGATTCCTGAAAAAACCTCAGTGACTCAAAAAAGCACAAATCAATCTTTACAATGTGGAAGGATATTCAAATCGCGAGATCGGGCACAAAAGTGAAAAATCAGAAGCAGTCGTTAGCCATTAAAAAAATGTGAAAATTATGGTATGAAATACTCAACGGAGGGCAATGTAAAACTTAAAATTCGAAGATAAACCAAATTAAAAATCAAACCACTAAAACATTTTTTGAACTGCACAAAAAATAAAAGATTTTTTTATTCATTTAGTTTTTAAAGAATTATATTATCATCAACTTATTCCCAAAATTATAATATAAATTATAGCTATACATACAGAGGAAGACAAAAGTATTTTCTCATCGAACGTTTTCTACAAATTCCACACAAACAACCACAGATCGCCAATTGATTATCAACATTACAATATACTTCGCATAATTATAGTGGAACCAAATTCAAACAAATATGAATAATTATGATTAATGTAGTGAATGAGATTCGTAATTGAAATTTCTTTTTATAATTCTTAAACCTTTTCCAAAAAGGAAATAGTAAGTACATTTGACCTTCGAATATTTCATTAAATCGCAGCCGTTTTCATTAATCACAAAATTCCTTTGCTTTCTGTGGATTTCGCCCCTTAATTGGTTTTATACATTTCCAAGTCGCATGAATAATTGCATTTGTGCCACATAAAGCGACTCTTAACCGACCACTCGTATTTATAATGGTTACGTTTGCAGTTGGTTTGAGTATATTTGCGGGTTGCTGTAAATTCAGATGACATCTCTTACCCAAACAACAAATGCAGCGGCTGCTTTATGGCCTTCAAATTGTGTTTTCAAAATGCAAAACAGTATTACTTAAGAGAATTGGTTTTGAAATTAGTTAGATTAAAACAAGTGCTTCGGATCGAAATAATTTTACATATTAACATAAATAAATATTTGAGTTTGCAATGATATGTAGCATACTACTACAAGGGATTAAAGCTGTTCGAATAACGTCAATATTATTGTCCAAACGTGATATGTATATGTATACCGCATACAATAAGTTGACATTCTTAACTAATATACAAATCATCTCCTTTGTTCTAATTATCTTCTTTGCTCGTCTAACAATTTTAAATCGGCCTATACCCTATCCACCCTGTTATATAACAAAATAGGTCCCAAATCGGAATTGTAAATAAATGCTTGTTGTATGCCGAAGTCATATTAAAATCACCGAATGTATTTCTGAGATTTTGTCTAGCCTTTTAACGGATTTGAAATGACGTGAATTAAACTTGTATTTCATTATTTTGAGTAGCTTTATCTTAGTTGGAACGTGCAACTTTTTGTGTTATCTTTAGAATGATATGAAGTTATGTACAATAACTGTATGTAAAAATGTAAAAGAGCCACTAAAAGCTTTCTAAAATATATATGGTAATAAGCCTTTACAAACAGCTATTCTTATATCGTTTTTAAACAAGAGCTAATTGATCAATTAACCGGCCTCTGCTCGATAAAAAAGCTTATTAAGATCGTTTTACCATACAAAATTAAAGCTACACTTATTTTAAATTGAATTTTGAACTTGAAAATCAAATGATTCTTTGCGACAAAGACGGACGATATACGTTCTTTGTCTGCGATTGGCTGAATTTTTTGATAAAAAAGCTACGGTAGATGTCGCTGCTAAAAGATATTAATCAGTTCATGACACTTACCAAAGCAAAACCAAAAACGTATAACAGCTGATCGGTTATCGATCGGCTATCGTATCGGTTTGTTAATAAAAATTTTAATTGATCAATTTATTTGGATGCTCTTAAAACGCTATTAGAATCAGCTAATTTTGAATTTAGTAATAAATATAATAAAATTTCTCTCATTAGATGTTTTCAAAATAGAACCATTCTAATACTCCTATATTTAATACATACTTATATTCGCATTACTTTTACTTAATTTCAACAGCCAATATATGAAAATTATTAGATCGAAATAATTGCACTCAAGTCTCCTTGATTGTGATTAATATGCATGAAATTGAATTATATTTGCGTCATAAATTCGCTTACCCCAACTCACTCTTCAAATCAGCTGATGCATAATGCAGTTAATGTGTTTGTAGTTTAACAAATACATTGGTAGTTTAAAACCAATTGACCTACTTTTGACTTAATTTGCTCTCAAGTGCTTCGATTATTTTCATGTTGGCGAATAAATATCAGCTACTCGTTTCAATTTCTTCCGAAATGAACAGTTGGTATGTATTTTCTTAACTTCCAAGAACTTAGAATTGAGAATATTCCATTTGTTTTTAAAGCATCCTGAGCAAACAAAAACAATCTTTAATCGGAGAAATATTTCTTATTCTCTTTTCTTTTTTAAAAGGTAATGGTGTTTTGGGGGATGGTACTCTATCACTTCGAACTGCGGAGGAATGGTTTCGACGATTCAGAGCGGGTGAAAACGACACCATGGATAAGCCAGCCGGCGGAAGACCTGTGACGGCGAATACCGATCAAATCATCGAAAACATCGAGTTAGACCGGCATGTGGCATCTCGTGACTCCCAAACCATTTTAAACCATCTGCAGAAAGCTGGATACACAAAAAAGCATGATGTTTGGGTGCCGCATGATTTGACTCAAAAAAACCTTCTGCACCGAATCAACGACTGTGATGTGCTGCTGAAACGGAACGAACCCGATCCATTTTTGAAGCGGACAATATCAAGCGAAAACGGCGTGGTCGAATCATCGACCAGAAGCGCCCAGAATTGGCTAACAGGAAGGGTACAGTGTTGCACCAGGACAACGCCAGAACACACACTTCGTTGATGACTCGTAAGAAGCTGCGGAGGTGGGAGGTTTTATCGCATCCACCATATAGCTCGGACATAGCGCCAAGTAATTACCACCTGTTTCTGTCCATGGCGAACGCCCTTGGTGCCGTAAAGTTGAACTCAAAAGAGGCTTGTGAAAAGTAGCTGTCCGATCCAAATAAGTAGAGGAGCTTTTACGAGGGGGTATTATGAAGTTGCCGTTTAGATGGAAACAGATTATCGAACGAAACGGCGGATATTTGAACTAAATCCGATGATTGTACCACATTTTATAAAGCACTGATTAAAGAGCAAAAAGCGGAATTCTTTAAAGTTCAAATCGTATAAATCGTATAAAGTATAAATCGCATAAAACAAGAACTCTCTATTGACCATAGATGACAATAAAACCTACGATACTTAGATACTTGACGCTAAAACTAGATTTCGATTTCCGATGTTTATTTTAGTACAACGAAAAAAATAAAGATTTTTCATTAAAGCTTTCCGGTAATTTAAGTTTCTTCTTTAAAATGTTTGGAGTTGGTATAAGTTGCGGCAAAACTGATTAAAATAATTTCCGAAATTTGTTAAAGTTTACCTAAATATTGTGCTTGAATAAGTTCAGGGAACGTGGAAACACATAAATTAATATACTTATATATTCTTGCTATATATATTATACATACTTTTATATCTATGGAAACTTCTCTCACCGATTAAGTGTCGTAGTTGCATGCATTTTTATTTCTCCCTGTGATACTTATACATATATGCCTCGAATATAGATAGAATGATAGTAATAATTGCATGAAGTCATTGCTTTCTCTTATTTTGCACTTTGAAATTATGATAAAAAGCAAATAATTGAAGAATGGAAATATGAAGAAATCCAAAGCAATTTCGGCACTAAAGAAAACAATTTAATGTCATGAGATATTTGGAAAATAATTAAGGGTCGCATTTAAACATTTATTTATTTAAATTTAATTTAACGTCACTACTCATAAAAGTATTATACAAAAACTATATGGAGAGGCATTAGCATCAGCAAATACTAACAAAATACAACAAAAACAAGAGAAACGAGAAAATGAACGCACTAAAAGTTCGTACTTTGCTATGCAAACAAATAGCAAATAAAATTCGACGCAAATGTTCGATATCAAAACAGCACAGCAAACTAGGTTGTAAGTAAGACAAAAAATGCTAAACTCAAATAACAAACTAGTTTGAATTTCGCTATAAATTGTTGCTTACAGTTTTCAAGCCTTACCTCTAAGTTAGTGTTTAAAAATTGTTTGTTCTATGGGTACGATTACGATTACGTGAACGATTACGTTTATTTGTTTACGTTAACGTTTAAGTTGTACGTTATTTTTTGTTTGTTATTGTACACTTTTCAACTTTTCATTCTACACGTGTGTTTGTTTACAATTTTTTACTTGGTGGTTGTGACTTATTGGACTAAAAGTGGAGGAACCCTAAATTGAAAGAACACATATTTAAATACAAATACATTAAAATCTTTACTATTAATTATACAATATTTATATAAATATTGCGTAAAAGAAAAGAATAAACATATATTCATACTCAAATAGCAAAATAATGGTTCACATATATTTCCAGCTACAAAACACAAAAAAGAAGTTGAAGATTTACCCAAATATATTACAATGAATAAGAAAATGTATTGGAATGAAGTGACCTATTTCTCTTCTTCTCTTTATAAATAAAAAACACTTTAATAGTTCTTTAGGGAATAGTAGACGGACAACGTTTGAGTTCTATTCTCTCAAATACAAGGTTCTCAAAAAATAATTTTGTACTTACTTTCGATTTTCTAAATACCCTTCATTTTGAAGAAAACAATTGGTGACCATTTTAGAAATTAGAAATCTTTTTGACCCGAAATTATGCAATTTAAAATATGGTAACTTTCCTGAAACATAACTGTAAGTCTTGTTAAATATTTTACATTTCATACCTATTTATATATTGTGTATTAAACCAAAAAAAGTCGGATGTCAATCCCTCTTAGCAATATCTCCCACAAAGATTTTTTAAAACCTCAGTCATAATATATCATCTATGGACAAAGTTTTATTACAAAATTCAACAGTTGGCAACTCTTCTCAAAAATATGTTTCAACGTAAATTCAGCCGAGAAGCCCTTTTATATGATAACTATATTGTTATTCGTTTATTTCTTTTCACTTGCGTTAATTGATAGAAAAAACAAGGGACAACATCTCTTTCAATTATATTCGTGTATAATGTTTCTTCAACATCTAAGTATATCGAACATTCCAAAAACGATATAGAAATACAATCCATTGAAAAGTAATGACAGTTGAGCGAACAAGTAATAAAAGCTCTTTAGCTTTCACTAGCATATATTTCAATGCAACTCTGCTGTTGGTCTGCTAAAGCTTCTCGTTAGATATTAGTCATATTTCAATGGTTCAGCTTATTCATAAATTACTAAATTGTTTGTAAATGTTTTTGCCAGGAGGGCAGCGCTCAAAACTAGCGGGCAAAGAACTTTCGAATCGATGACGGCTACTGAAATTGGTCAACTGAACAGACCAGAGTATTTCTACGACATATAGTGCCTTTATTCTCACGAACTATGGTATTAATAGGAACATAATTGGGACTATCAATATATCGTATATCATACTAGCTGACCCGGCGAACTTTGTACCGCCTAACAGTCAATGAATGTGGTGTTACAGATAAGCAGAACTTTATGATTTTTTGAAAGCAATACAATGAATACTTATAATATTTATAGCGGCCCGGTACGTGCTTCGCTACGTTTAAAGTGAAATATTAAATCAAACTCATTTTTATAAAAAATATTTATTTAATTATTTGCTAGCTATCCAAAACATTTGGATAAACAATATTTTTTGTTTTTCCATTTTGAGCATGAATAAACAAACGGCTGGGGGTACCGACTCTGGAACAGGCAACATAAAGTTGGCCATGTGAAAAACATGATTCCTCCAAATTCACACCACAAACGTTAAGTGTTTGCCCTTGAGCTTTGTTGATGGACATCGCAAATGATAAACGAACAGGATATTGTAATCGTTTGAATTCAAATGGCATATCAGTTGGAATCATAGGGATACACGGTATTAAACAAACTTCTCCTTTTGATTTACCAGCTAAGATCGTAGCTTCAATCAAATTTGGCAATAAATTTTTCACTGCCAATCTGCTGCCATTACACAGTTTTGGTGGATTAATATTTCGCAATGATATAATCAAAGAACCCACTTTCATATTCAATAAATGTGGTGGCATACCAGCCGGTTCTAATGAATTTAAAAATTCAGTTGGATAATTCATTGCCTCATCTTGATTCATAGCACTGTCAATTAATTTATATGTCGTGACTACGCCTGGGAGTTTTGCTTGAATTTGAAAATTAATGTCATTGATATGAATGTTCTTCGGTGCTAAAATGGCGCGTTCTCTCAACCAATCATGGTTTCTGTAATTCTGAAGAATATTTGGAAAAACACATTCAATCAATTCAGCTATCGATTTCGTAATTGTACAAAAATTGTTCAGTACAGTGATCAATCCGTTGGTTCATTTTGTAGGTGAATACGCATATTAATGTTCAGTGTCAATTTTTGTACATATCTCCAAAGAACTGATGACTTCAAACAGGCATTAATTTCATCAGCAGGAGTTGACCGAGGAATGACAGGCAATGTTTGTCGAAAATCCCCTGACAGTAATATCAAAGCACCACCAAAAAGCTGTTGGTTACCACGTAAATCTTGCATTGTTCGATTAAATGCTTCTAGTAATTTTTTATTCGCCATTGTACACTCATCCCATAAAATAATTGACGTTAATCGCAGAACTTTTGCCATAGCAGAATTTCTCGAAATATTGCAAGTTGGAGTTTCAATCACCTGTACATTCAATGGCAATTTTAATGCAGAGTGTGCTGCCCGACCACCTTCTAATAATGTAGCAGCAAGTGCCAATGCAATTTTCTGTTCCGATCGAATAGTGGCTAAAATCAGTGATATAACGAACGTTTTGCCTGTACCACCAGGTGCATCCAAGAAATATAACCCACCTGCATTATTGGAAATGGCTTGCATGATTTTGTCATAGACATGTTTTTGCTGAATATTCATTTTGGTTATATTCGATTGTACAAATAAACGCAAATCATTAGAATTGAATTCCTGCTCACGTTGCAATTCACGATCAAATAGATCATGCATGTCACGATTTGGTGCGGTCATACCCAATTGTACTAATGTTTTATTTGCAATCCGTAGACACATATCTTCAGTAAATGATTAAACTATTATTGATGTATGTATGTTAATATGAAAACGTATAATCCGCTGGCTAAGTGGGATGAATCTGACCAAACAAATGGGTTTTTGGTGTGTTTTTTATAATAATTCCACCATACATTGAGCGCTTTTCAGCTTTCCAAGTAGGTACGAGTTACATTTTCGCCGATATCTCGAGACCCTAGTCACGGAGCGGCATCAAAAATACTCTATACTATAGAAATCATCAACAGCTTCCATTTGCTACCCATATTGTACTAACACATCCTAGGGTTACCCGGGTCCACGTTTTGGCCTATTTCTCGAGACCCTGGTATCCGATTCTTAAAATTTCAAAACACAAACCATCTACTGAATAGTCCAAACAAAGCCTAAAAATTTGGTTTGGATTGGTGAGCCCGTTCTTGAGTTATAAAGTCACAACGAAAAATGGCATTCTTTTTTATATATATAGATGTGATAAATGGTAAGAATCTTATTTAACCTACTCTCAAAAATGAAATTGTATGGAACGCTGATTTTGAAATGTTTTTATTTGTTAATTTTTTAGAAATGTTTTGTAAAATGCATAAAAATAATAACTTAATGTTTTTAAATAAAAGAAATTATAATTTTATGCTGGACTATATATTTAAATAGTTTATTATTTATTTTGATTAGTAGTTTTGGTTTCCAATCCATTGCACTTGCTCCATAATTTCCACATATCCTAAATCACAAATACAAAATACGAAGACAACACCAATACACGAGTATACGAGTACGAGTACGAGTAGTAGTAGTATTTATGCAAATACAAATAAAATTTGTTATTATAACAAAAATAAACATTTAGTGATTACAACAAATCTTATGCGGTAGTACAACTGAAAAATATACATAATATTTTTTGTAATATGCGCGAACTCTGCCAAACAGAAATTATTTTTATTTAGTTTTATGCGCTTTTTTCCATATTGGCTCATATTAAATTTGATACAAAAACAACAAGAATATATATAAACATAAACGGTAGTTATTGGTTGTGAACTCACTGGAAGAGCCTCCGCCAGCGCCCGGTGGCGGATATGAGAACCAAAATTGATGTGCCAGTTTGGTGGGGGTGCCCAGGGGGCTATCTGCAATAAAAGAGGAAATTATGAGAATTTATATATAAAATAAAATAGATAATACTATATATAGATATTAGGGTGGCCCTTATTTTCCAAAGTATTCCGATTCTCGATCGCACCCCCTGGAAATAAATAATAATAGTGTGTCTTTGAAATATGGAAGTCTGAGACATAAAAATGGCAAAAATTCTTAATTTTTCAGGATTTCAAGCTCCTTGCGCAACCCCTAAACCTTTTTTGATTGACCTAAAACTTTGTATATACTAGTTTTTGGGCTATTCGCATATTTCTAGGAGGTGCGATCGAGAATCCAGAAACTTTTTTTATTCTCCATACAACTAAGGGCCACCCTAATAGATATAGAAATGTAATAATTTATATAAATTATTTGATTTTTTTAATTCCTAAATTTGATTGGCTGTGCTGACCCAAAATCAGAGATAATCGCCTAAACCAACAGACAGTTGTTGTGACACTCAAAATTTAATAATTCGCAAACTCTATGCATCTGTAAGCATATTTGTTTCGATGCCATCTGCAGTGGCCAAAACAAATTCGAACAACAACAACACCTACACCAGTGATATTAAGCATTGACTATAAAATTCAAAGAATCGTCATCCGTCAAATTAAGTCATGCCAAACAATCGTATAGAACCAATAGTTTTTTTTGTTGTCAGTTAAAATTCTTGGCCATTGGCAATTCGTGGCAGGCGTTCGCACACATTTGGACACTTGCCAAAATTCGGTTTTATGAGATTCTCAGTTTCACACCAGTCAAACAAAATAAAATAAACATGACGAGATGGAATGGGGACACGAGTGTCAGATCCAAGGGGGTTCTTGGACAGTTTGAACCCCCTTTTTATGTGCGACATATAGAAATTATTAGTAATAGTATAATAGTAGCTTAATAATTGTGAATTTTATTCTTTTATTGCTACATAGGGATCATGTTTTATATATTTACAGTGGAACTTAAGTAACTCGAACTTCTATAACTTGAAGATCTCCATAACCCGAACTCTTGAATTGGCATTAGAAGTGAAATTTCATAAAAATGTCCTTCCATAAATCGAACTTTTCGACCAGAGCATGATACAAGTGCCTATAGAGGCACAATTTTAAAAGAGGCAAACAATAAATAACAATATTCATAAAATTATTTAATAGCGATCTGCCTTATTTATGGAATACTCGTAAAAGAAAGATAATATTATATCCATAAAATAAGTCTTTCCCAAAGATTCATCAGTTTATAGCTGCCTATACATAAGTACAAGCATCTGTAGCGTTCGACAGCGCTAAACGGTTACTAGTTACGGTACTCAATATACTTTCTGGTTGTGTGATTATTTTGTTTATTTTGCGCTGTCCCCTTACAGCACCGCCGGACTGCTTTCCTCAGAGAATTGCTCGGCAACGACAGTTTTATGTTGGCAGCCCAAGCGGCCGAGAGGTTGTGTGTATGTGCCAAAAACCACTGACTTGACACTTCTCCTTTCAGTGCACGCCCCCTTCGGTGCGAATAGCTGCCGTCAAGCAATTGCTGCTGTTGATTGAGCACTTATGGAATATTGGACCTTTGGTGTGCGACAGCGGTGCGTTGTTGACTGGCGAAAGCACATACATATGTACATCCGTTCATGCAAATTTACTTTTTTTAAATATAAGTTTATTTGTTTACGCCGTGAAGCGTAAAATGTATACTTATATGTTTTGTTTTTGTAAATAAACACTTTATTTGTGAATATTTGACATTCTTGTGTGAATTAGCTTAAAAATACTATTTTTTTTGCAGTAATTTTATTCCACTAATTTTGGCAACTCATATACGTGACCTCTGCAGCGTTAATGAGACTATAATGTAGGTTAAGGTATCGTCAGTTAAAATACGGAAGCCTTCTTCTGTCCACATCTAATAGCTTAGTCCAGAGTACCTTAGACTCCGAAGCATTAATGTGTTTACGTAAACAAACGTCAGCATTCCCTATTCAGAATATCATTCCTGTTCCATGATCTGGGGTCTGACTGAACAACTGCGAAAATATCTCGAATTTAAGGTTGTATTTACTATACATTTATGCCACTCTTACAACGGTATTTCAATTTTTGTTAGCTTGGAACTTCTACTTCAATTTCCATTGTCCATTTCTCAACAATGCTTTCATTTCTAGTGTGAGCATGATAAACATATAGTATTAAAGTAATTCAATTTAAAACACAATATTTCTATAGGCTTAGGCGCCATTTAATGATCCGCTCCGCCAGTGCTTAGCAACTCCTTATTTACAAATGTCAACAAGCCAAAATATTTCTTTCTTTTGTTTGCTAAATAAATGCCTTAATTAGAGAATATTACTCAAACAACTCAACGGTTTTATTTGACTTTATATCTCATCCTTTCCCCATTAAACGAAAATGCGTACATATTTTAATGATTTTTATGTTTGTTTGTTTACTACATTTAGTGTCTTAATTATGCAGTTTTTTATTACAATAAAATTTATTTGTTTACAAACTATCTGTGGGTGATCGCAAATCGTGTTAATTAGGTGTTCGGCTGAAAAGTAACTGAGCAAATTTTCGTGTGTAAGCACTGACAACACTTTTAAAAAACATTTTCTACTGTAAGTTTTATTAACTGTTTCCTGATTATAGTTGTTTTTTTAATAAATTGTTAGACTTCGCATTTTCTAAACTGGTAGTAAAGCTCTGATTAAATCATTATTGAAGCGAAAACTTCAGGAAAATGTTTCATCTCAGTACAGAATTTATTATGACACCCTATATACTATGGACCTCACTGAATTTTGTTGCGCAACACAATTTCGTTGCCTGCAATTCAAAATCTATTTTATCGTTTACTCTCAAACCTGAATGTTAAAATCGCACAACTTTGCTTTATGCTTCATATTAGGTTAGATATTGAAGATTCATCTCACCTTGTTCATTCACCATCATTTGCGGTGTCTGCGTTTGCCGCAAAAGCTCATTATATGAATCGCACATTGTTAGAATATTTCACACTAACTTATCTTTTTCTGGTTCATTCATGCGTTTGATTCCACTTTAATTTCAATTAGCTACTAATCACTATAATTTCAATATATTTGTTTACAAAATTTAATTATTGAAATTTGCTTTTTGCCACTGGTTTCAGAAAGCTCCTGCACACTTTTCACATAACATCAAATCGATTCACACATAATAAACGCTTAATATTGGCAATATCCGCCGGCTGGCAACTGTGTTGCCATTTTTTGTCGAAATTTCCGAATGAAATCAAACAAATTAACACCAAAAGCAGCCGTAAAGTGAAATGCTAAAGAGCTTATTTCTTAAATTAGCTTTTTAAAATAAACACAAATTTCACCGCATACACCGCCAGCCGTTAAATGGCAAACTGTCGTCAGTCGCTTTTGCAACTCAATAAAATTTTTAAGTATTTTTCGTATTTGAAAATTTTTGGAAGAGCTGCGAGAAGCCCACATCAATTGCGAAGACGACGTTTCCTACGAAATTTTGTTTTCCGATTTTCCGTTTTGCTTTGCAGCCAAAAATACACACATTGGTACAGTGGCCGCAAGAAGTGTCGGCCCAAAGGTACGAGCAGTGCCGCGACGCCTTGCGTTTGGCTTCGCGCACCATTCGCCACCGCCAGTGTTCATTTACTGTTACTTTGTTTACTTTTCACATTTTTCGAGATATTAAAAGTCATAAATTCTCGCAATTGGCTGGCCATTGCAATGAGTGCCACTGACTGACGTCAAGGTTTGTTTGTTCCGAAAAATTGAAATTTCAAATTCTTTTTTCAACACTGTGCGTCGTAGGGAAAATCGAACAAGTGGTCGAGGGAAAAAGTGTGCAAAAAATGTATGCACATTATTTCCATCTATTTAATATAAAAATTAATATGTTTAATAATAATGCGAAAATGGAACCAAAAAAGTCACGCCCTCATATTTTTGTGGCATTCCTCCAATTTTATTTTCTTCTTCCAAAACTAAACTTTTTCGTAAAGCACTATTACTTACACCAACTTTTGTGGCACTTAAACTGTTCTATAATATTTGAAGGCCAATTCCACCAACACAAGCACATTATTAGTATTCGCTAATTTAATTCTTAATTTCGGACTGTGTGGCTTTTTGCCTTTTCCAAGAATTTTGGTGTGATCATAGTTGTGGGAATGATGTGCTCTCGAAACTGTGAAATAAATACTTAAACTCGATGAAATTACTTTTACAAATTATTTTCTTGTCCATTGTTAGTGCTGATACGTTGTTGTTGCAATATTCGTGGAACTAATATGTCTTAACTTTATATAGGTAGACAATATTAAACTAACTTATATCTCTTCTTTACTTTAAACAGCTCAAAATAGTCCGTGAGGTCACTTGTTTTAAGATTACTGTTGCCCATAGCAATTGCAACAGACCGAAAAGTACTTATCCCAACAAAGCAGAACAAATTGTTGTGAAACAACTTGAATATACAATTCATAATATTTCTGAAACACCGATTGTAACGACATAACCAAAAAAAATGTTTAGAAAACCAAAATTCAAAAAAGCTAAATTTATTGCCTTTGAATACCAAAAGGCAGTTTGACAATTAACTTTTAATTCCTTCAGCCAGCACCAATCTGTCAGTTTCCACAGGGTATTTCTTCACTTCTATGAAGAACTCATCAAATTCTTTGGACATCTTTCCAGAAGCGCTACTTTCAAAACGAAATAATTATTATATTTGATCGAATTATTATTGAAACATGTTATGGAGTCATCTAATCTAATAGTAATGTGCTAGTGAAATTTCTTATCGCCCATTTAAAAAATCGTTTCTAAACAACCTTTCACAAAGCCACAGTGCAATCAAATTACGGCAAAGATTGTAATTTAAATTATGGGGTCTAAAGGGAATACTTGATGAATTATGAGAAAAATGCAGCAGAAAAATGAAGGCTAATTGGGCATCGCGGTCATGGAATGCAATCAACTAAGAATAAGAAAAAGAAGAAGAAATAAATTGAAAGAATTGGGAACAACGTTGAGCATACGCCTCAGGAGCGAGGGCGCCAAGGCAGAAAGCAGAAATTTAATAAAAATGCAAGTTAAAAAAAGATTTGCAGTGACGCTCATTGGGCCTCGAAATGGAGCGACAAAGTGAATGTGAAGAATGCCACGGCAAGCGCCATACGTAATAGAACAAACGTGTGAGGTGAAGTAGAGAAGGTGTGCGCATGTATGTAGATAGGTTGCATAGATGATGATTGAGGGTAACCTAATATGCTCCCACTTTGCTAAGTACCTACTATGTATGTATATATGGATGAGGACACATTTCTGAACGAGGGCACATCTGCTGTGCCCACCATGCAACAAAAATGAAATGGATAAAAATCGAAGCAGCAACATTAAACATGAACAGTAAAAAGGAAATAGAGTGTAAAGGAATTAAAGTGCATGAGATGCGTACCGTATAACATTGTGTAGTTTTATGTTCCTTTCAGGTCATGCGGGAGCTAGCTGTGTCGCAGATATTCAACCGTGTAGGCTGTAAAGGGCTTGCGGATGCTTGAATGGTAATGTTTGTCAATAATCAAGGCGTAAAAAGGATGTGACATTAATAGCATACATCAGCATTGCAAGAAGCGCAATAAAAGCTATTCATAAAAGGCGACACATTTCTCATGGAACGACTGCATTCGAATACTAAGTTAACAAAATACCTCCAATTGAATGCATGTAAATATATGTGCATATGGTTTACAGTACTAAAGTCATCAGCTCAGATGAGATGTTCCAGAGATGATGATTTTAGAAATCCTTTCATAAAGAACCCAGAGGTTCTTCTATACTAATATTATAAAGAGGAAATGCTTTTTTTTTGTTTGTTCGTCTCGAATAGACTCCGAAACTACTGAACCGATTTGAAAAATTCTTTCACCGTTGGAAAGCTATACTATCCCTGAGTGAGATAGACTATATTTAGTTAAAAAAATAGGGTTCCTTACCAAAACTCCGATAATGTAAAAAAAAATACCAAAAAACTTTCTTTAATCGCGAATGCTGCGAAAACGATTGAAGATATAACAAAGTGATGTACTACAATTTTGTAGAACTTATCATTATCTACGTCGCGACATCATACCTCTAACTATTATAGTTTTGTCACAATAAGCGATTTTATATAAAAAAATTAATTAAAATACCACTACTTGAAAAGGCTCTTTATTTATACCTTAGTATTAATCATTATCGAAATAAATGATTTATTATTTAAGATCGCTTCAAAACCTTTATATAACTTTTTGAATTATTAGATTCTGACATACCATTCAAAACATATCACGAGTTAAAAATTTTGAAATTTTTGAATGGTCCTGTGCGGAATTAATAATAATTGTCGCTTAATAATAATCTATATATATAACAAGTAAGGAAGGGCTAAGTTCGGGTGTAACCGAACATTTTATACTCTCGCAATTTATCTATTTAACTTTATTAATATTATAATACACAATTTGACCCACATATTCGTCACATATATTGTATAAAGTCCATTGAAAGTGGGAAACCCTAATATTAGGTTAGAAGCACCGAGGTCCTCATGTTCGATACGTGGGGCCTTGAAAACCTAAGGTCCGATTTCGGCGATTTTTAGAATGGGGCTGCCACACTATAAACGTAGTATTTGTGCAAAGTTCTGCACCGATATCTTCACTAGTACTTACTTTATCTATTGTAAAGTAAACGATTCAGATTGTCTTCAAAGTTCTGGTATATAGGAAGTAGGTGTGGTTGTGAAGCGATTTTGCCTATTTTCACAACATATCATTGGGATGAAAGAAACTATTACAAACCAAGTTTCATTGAAATCGGTCGCGTAGTTCTTGAGATATGGTTTTTGACCCATTTTCCATTTTGTAAAAAAATCTGAGTGCAGCTTTCATCTGCTATTTCTTATGTGAAATTTAGTGTTTCTGACGTTTTTCGTTAGTGAGTTAACCCACTTTTTGTAATTTTCAACCTAACTTTTGTATGGGAGGTAGGCGTGGTTATTATCCGATTTCTTTCATTTTTGGACTGTATTAGGAAGTATTTAAAAAAAACGACTGCAGAAAGTTTGGTTTATATAGCTCTATTGGTTTGCGAGATATGTACAAAAAACTTAGTAGGGGGCGGGGCCACGCCCACTTTCCCAAAAAAATTACATCCAAATATGCCCCTTCATAGTGCGATCCTGCATACCAAATTTTATTTCCATAGCTTTATTTATGGCTTAGTTATGGCACTTTATGTGTTTTCGGTTTTCGCCATTTTGTGGGCGTGGCAGTGGTCCGATTTTGCTCATTTTCGAAAGCAACCTTCCTACGGTGCCAAGAAATAAGTGTGCCAAGTTTCATCAAGATATCTTAATTTTTACTCAAGTTACAGCTTGCACAGACGGACGGACGGACAGACAGACATTCGGATTTGAACTCTACTCTTCACCCTGATCACTTTGGTATATATAACCCTATATCTAACTCATTTAGTTTAGATGTAATTTTTTTGGGGAAGTGGGCGTGGCCCCGCTAGTAACCACGCCCACCTCCCATACAAAGGTTAGGTTGAAAATTACTAAAAGAGGGTTATCTCACTAACGCAAAACGTCAGAAACACTAAATTTCACATAAGAAATGGCAGATGTAAGCTGCACTCGAGGTTTTTTTACAAAATGGAAAATGGGCGTGGCGTCGCCCACTTATGGGTCAAAATCCATATCTCAGGAACTACTCGACCGTTTTTAATGAAACTTTGTTTGTAATAGTTTCCTTACATCCCAATGATATGTTGTGAAAATAGGTAAAATCGCTTCACAACCACGCCTACTTCCTATATACCAGAACTTTGAAGACAATCTGAATCGTTTACTTTACAATAGATAAAGTAAGTACTAGTGAAGATATCGGTGCAGAACTTTGCACAAATACTACGTTTATAGTGTGGCAGCCCCACTCTAAAAATCGCCGAAATCGGACCTTAGGTTTTCAAGGCCCCACGTATCGAACATGACCTAACCTAATATTAGGGTTTCCAACTTTCAATGGACTTTATACAATATATGTGACGAATATGTGGGTCAAATTGTGTATTATAATATTAATAAAGTTAAATAGATAAATTGCGAGAGTATAAAATGTTCGGTTACACCCGAACTTAGCCCTTCCTTACTTGTTTTTAAAAGTAGTTTGTCTGTAAATAATTGCTGTCGAATAAAGTTGTCCCCTAAAGGAGATTTATGGTTTTAAATCTGTACTCATTTAAATATTGTCACCATTTTATGCACATATTACTGAATAGCTGAATGAAATTCTACATCCGAATAAAATTAATTCCTCCTGTGACTAAATCGCATTAAATTGTGGTGGAATGGAACACACAAATCCGCACATAAGCAATGGGGCTTGTAATCTCTTTGCCATTTAATGCACGAGTGAGAGGAGGAAATGAAAGCAAATCAGTGAATGGAAAGGACTTTTTCATTTCGAAATACGTTTGTCAAAGCGAAGAACTCTGGAGCGAGTTTTGCTTGTCAAAATCAAAATAAAAGTACTGACTCACTATCAAAGCAAATTTCGTTTACATTTTTATGAGCTGGTAGTACAAAAAATGGACCAGCGGAGACCAGCGCAAAGCAAAACAGGATAAATATTTAATGAAGTGCTGGAATAAATATAGACATGTAGCACAAATTGCAAATAAAACAAACTGCAGTATATCTATTACATTTGCTAAGAGCCGGAGCCCTTTTGATATTACTCTCGACGGACATTTTTTACCCGCAGCATACATGTATTCATTCATTGCATTTGTCTCTGGTTGGTTGTACTTGGTTGTCACAATGTAATGAAGATATAAACATAGTTATCCTCATACACCGCCACACAGCACATACATGACAAATGAGACAAAAAGGATGTCCGGTATATTAGCATACATGCAATAATGTTTTGTATTAGCATTTCCCCAGAAAAAGGTAAAATTACCATATGCCCATAAGTACCCATAACGGCACTGTCTACGTCAATTCCAATTAATCCAGTTAATCCGGATTAACGCCGCCGTCTGCAAGGGGTATAACGGTTGTTTCTGTCACCCAGAACTAAAATAGTTATACATGGGATTATATGTATATATACAAATGATCTGGATGCCGAGTGGATTCGAAATCCGGATGTCTGTCCGGTTGTCTGTGCAAGCGATAACTTGAGTAAAAATTTAGTAATCTTAATGAAACTAGATACTTGAAAATGGTCAAAATCGGAGCATTGCCACGTCGATAACCGAAAACATATAAAGTGTCATAACTAAGCCATAAATAAAATTATGAAAGTAAAATTTGGTACAGAGGATCACAATAGGGATGGGCATATTTGGATGCAATTTGGGCGTGGCCCCGCCCCCAAATACGATTTTTGTATATATCTCGCAAACCAATAAAGCTTTCTACAGTCAAACTTTCTACAAATGGAGTAATAATATTTAAAATTAGACCTTTTTTTATTTCTTTTTCTGCGCTGTATCTTTTAGACCAAATTTCAAACTTTATATTATTGAAAATTACAAAAAATGTCCCTACAAAAGCCACATAGTTTTCAATTGAATGACCAAATGACCAAAAATACTTCTGCAAGCAAACATCACGAAGAAAGGCTCCAAAACGATTTCACAATTCACAGCTATAAAATATTGTAATACTATAAAGGAAAAAACGTTAAATTCTGCTCGGCCAACTTTAAAAAACTAAAATATTATTACCACTTCTTTGTACAACAACAATCACAACACTACTACAGTATAGAGATAGGATATTGTAATTGTGGAAATTTGAATAGCAACAACTCAACCGCAACAAGCATCCGAGCAAAGGGAACTTCTGAAAAGAAACGTTGGAAAAAGTTGTACAAGAAGAAGGAATTCGCACCGCCGAGTTGATCGCACACAATGACATCCGCCGCAATAACGGTCAAGTGTCTTACTTGTTCCGTTATGTCGTAAAGGAAAGCAATAACAGACAATTTGAAAAGACAAGTAATTGAGCCAACTCTAGGTATGTACTCACGCCTGAATTTTATGTCTGTGGTTTGCAGTTTCGGTGGCTAATACTACTAACAGCAAGTATATACAATGATGTAAATGCATTTGCTCTTACAAGAATAGCACTGGTCAGCACAAGTTTTTTGGGTGTCTCTTTAGAAGGATGACATATTCAGTGTCTGTGAAAATGTCAAGACGCAACAGCCAAATGTTGGAAATAAAATGCCAAATGTTGGAAAGAAGAAGCACTTTTGATTGCTTAGCTGAAAGCACTTAATGACAATAGGACTTCAGTTGTCTGAAATTGAGTGCTTTGAATTTCGTTAGATGGACAGGTTTTTGCAATAAAAAAGAAATTTTGTGCCTAGAAAAGTATGCGGCTATTGTGATAAAACATAAACAGAAGTGAAAAACGCCCATAAAATATTGGGCTTAAAACTATTTTAGAAAAAAAAAAAATATAATTTAATAGATATAGCTGGCACTATGTAGTATATTTCGAGCACGTATCGAGCATCGTTCAAAATAATTTGGTAATAGTCCGTCCAGAAATAGTCCAAACGACAGTAACATCAACAAATTGATGATTCAGATCAATGTATGGTGCTGTCGATAAGTCCACAGTTTTGATCGGTAAATTATTTACATTTCACTCGGAGACTAAACGAATCCAAGGCGAGGGAATGTAATAGCTTTTTCACACAAGACGTAATTGATCAATTAACCGGCCTT
Organism: Zeugodacus cucurbitae; assembly: GCF_028554725.1. NCBI lineage: Eukaryota > Metazoa > Arthropoda > Insecta > Diptera > Tephritidae > Zeugodacus > Zeugodacus cucurbitae. The sequence goes on from NC_071670.1 coordinate 33,565,383, forward strand.
TGATCGATTAAAACGCTGGTTTAGATCGATTTACCATACAAAATAAAAATCTATTTTTCCACATTAATTTTTGAATTGTGCTATTGAAACAGTGGCGAACGATATTCAATAAAAACTACTCCATTTGAAGAAGAAGAAAGCGTTGTCTCGTTTAAGCAAGATACAGTGTACATTGAAAATTTTTATCGCAGATACTAAGCAAGGCGAATCTTTATAGTAGTGTTTGATGATATTAAAGTAGAACATTTTTCCTTATTTTAATACTTTTTTCTCCAGAAATAGGTTTCACAGCCACAGAATATTTTAAAATAATAAAGTTAATGACATTTTGCTCAGACCAGTTTTAGAAATACATTTCAAAGATTTTCAAATGTACGGATGTAAGCCATTATCAGTATGCAATCCTTAACTCTTCTTCTTCTTGACTGGCGTAGACACCGCTTACGCGGTTATAGCCGAGTCCAAAACAGCGCGCCACGTATCCCTCCTTCTGGCAGTTTGGTGCCTATTGGTTATACCAAGCGAAGCCAGGTCCCTCTCTACCTGGTCCTACCATCGGAGTGGAGGTCTCCCTCTTCCTCGGCTTCCACCAGCGGGTACTGCATCGAATACTTTCAGAACTGGAGCACTTTCATCCATTCGAACAACATGACCTAGCCAGCGTAGCCGCTGTTTTTTTATTCGTCCATCGTCTGCGGTATTCGCCGTTGCCAATGTTTAAGGGACCATAAATCTTCCGCAAAACCTTTCTCTCGAAAACTCCTAGTGTCGTCTCATCTGATGTTGACTTCGTCCAAGCTTCTGCACCATAAAGCAGGACGGGAATAATAAGCGACTTATGGAGTTTGATTTTGGTTCGTCGAGAGAAGACTTTACTGTTCAATTGGCTACTCAGTCCAAAGTAGCACCTGTTGGCAAGTGTGATTCTGCGCTGGATTTCGAGGCTGACATTGTTGGTGTTGTTGATACTGGTTCCCAAATAAGGTTCAAAGTTATGACTGTCAACAGTGACGTGGGAGCCAAGACGCGAGTGCGCCGACTGTTTGCTTGATGACAGGAGATATTTCGTTTTGTCCTCATTCACCTCCAGACCCATTCGCTTCGCCTCCTTATCCATGCTGGAAAAAGCAGAACAAACGGCGCGGTTGTTGCTTCCGATGATATCAATATCATCGGCGTACGCCAGCAGCTGTACACTCTTGTAGAAGATTGTACCTTCTCTATTTAGCTCTGCAGATCGTATTATTTTTTCCAACATCAAGTTAAAGAAATCACACGAGAGTGGGTCACCTTGTCTGAAACCTCGTTTGGTATCGAACGGCTCGGAGAGGTCCTTCCCAATCCTGACGGAGCTTTTGGTGTTGCTCAACGTCAACTTACACAGCCGTATTAGTTTTGCGGGGATACCAAATTCAGACATCGCGGCATAAAGCTGAGATTCCAATCGGCAGCTCCTTTTCGTGCTATCGAAGGCAGCTTTAAAATCGACAAAGAGATGGTGTGTGTCGATCCTATTTTCACGGGTCTTCTCCAAAATTTGGCGCATGGTGAATATCTGTTGATTTTCCAGGTCTAAAGCCACACTGATAAGGTCTAATCAGTTTGTTGACGGTGGGCTTTAGTCTTTCACACAATACGCTCGACAGAACCTTATACGCAATGTTGAGGAGGCTTATCCCACGGTAATTGGCGCAAATTGTGGGGTCTCCCTTTTTGTGTATTGGGCAGAGTACACTGAGATTCCAATCGTCAGGCATGCTTTCTTCCGACCATATTCTGCAAAGAAGCTGATGCAAGCACCTTATCAGCTCTTCGCCGCCGTATATGAATAGCTCGGCCAGTAATCCATCGGCCCCCGCCGCCTTTTTGTTCTTCAAGCGGGTAATTGCTATTCGAATTTCTTCACAGTCAGGCAATGGAACATCTGTTCCATCGTCGTCGATTGGGGAATTGGGTTCGCCATCTCCTGTTGTTGCACTTTCACTGCCATTCAGCAGGCTGGAGAAGTGTTCCCTCCACAAACTCAGTATACTCTGGTCATCAATAACTAGATCACCTCTGGGGGTCCTACAGCAGTGTACTCCGGTCTTGAAACCTTCAGTTAGTCGCCGGATCTTTTCGTAAAATTTTCGAGCATTACCCCTGTCAGCCAGCTTGTCAAGCTCTTCATACTCACGCATTTCGGCCTCTTTCTTTTTTGTCTGCAAATGCGTCTCGCTTCCCTCTTCAGCTCTCGGTATCTTTCCCATCCCGCTCGTGTTGCGGTCGATCGCAACATTGCGAGGTAGGCAGTCTGTTTTCTCTCCACTGCGAGACGACAATCCTTGTCATACCAGCTGTTTTTTTGGCTTTTCCGAAAACCAATGATTTCGGTTGCAGCTGTACGTAAGGAGTTTGATATGCCGTCCCACAGCTCCCTTATACTGAGATGCTGATGAGTGCTCTCAGAGAGCAGGAGTGCAAGTCGAGTAGAAAATCGTTCGGCTGTCGGTTGTGATTGCAGCTTCTCGATGTCGAACCTTCCTTGTGTTTGTTGACGTGTGCGCTTTTCTACACAGAGGCGAGTGCGTATTTTAGCTGCTACAAGATAGTGGTCCGAGTCGATGTTGGGCCCACGAAGCGTACGCACATCAGAAACACTGGAGACATGTCGTCCATCTATCACAACATGATCGATCTGGTTGCGAGTGATTCGATCCGGGTACAGCCAAGTAGCTTGATGGATTTTCTTATGCTGGAATCTAGTACTACAGACGACCATATTTCGGGCCCCAGCGAAGTCGATCAGCCTCGGGCCGTTTGGTGATGTTTCGTCATGGAGGCTGAATTTTCCGACTGTTGTGCCAAATACACCTTCTTTACCCACACTAGCGTTGAAATCGCCAAGCACGATTTTGACATCGTGACGGGGGCAGCGTTCATAGGTACGTTCTAGGCGCTCAGGTATCTTTGATCACTTTGTCCTTCTCTTCCGTTGGGGAGTGAATCCTTTATATGGCCGCTGTAGTAGATGTTACAAGGACCCACCTTCTTCCGTCCTTATCCCGTCCATCGCATTTCGTGGATTGTGCTGATGTCAGCCTTTACTCTTACGAGGACATCAACCAGCTGGGCAGATGCACCTTCCCAATTAAGGGTCCGGACATTCCAGGTGCATGCCCTTAAATCGTAGTCCTTTAAACGTTTGCAGTGGTCGTAATCAAAATTGGGGTCTCCCATCCGAGGCTGTTCCTTCGTTTTCATTGGGGGGTGTTTTTATGTGGTGTGTCCCAAACCCTACGCACAACCGCATAAGCGGGTTTCGCCTTCTCACTGTAGCTCGCCTCCAAACGGATGTCTGTTGGCTACCCAGAGGATACTTGGTCTAAGACCGGAAGTCGTGAGCTGTTTGAGCCACATGTAAAAGAATCGTTCCTGGCCACTCCCAAGTGAATGACAGTCAGAAACTTTCCTCACTTACGTGAACTTCTACATATGACTCCATCCTTAACTCAATGATGTGATAATCTTAATAACAGCACAGCAGATATTTCGTACAAACTTACTTTTCGTGGCATACTTAGCAGCTATCAACAAAGAGGAGGGCTACAACCAAGGGCTTCGTGAGAAGCTTCTGCAATTTATGACCTCCATTGGGTGTTAGTTATTGACAGCAATTCGGCCGTTTGGTGTGCTTAGTGCTTAATATGACTAATATTGAGTGGTGCCAATATTGACTGATCGCAAACGCACACACACGCATACATATACGTTGAGTGTGGCTAACATATAATTACTTGCTAACTACTTATGTGTGTGTGTGTGTGTATGGGAGTGGTTAGAATTTTAATGCAGAATAATAATACGTACTGCAAATGGCAAATGATACGGGGCATATTGTTGAGATGGAGTTGATTGCGAAGTCATGAATTTGCAGATAAGTACATGATTCTCAAACGGGAAAGTAATCTGCTTGTAATCTATTTCTATGACATAATTAACTCTGTGTAGTGTATATGCCAATAAGTTACTAAACTTATTCTATTTTTATTGTCCATGCAAACCAGGTTGCTAAGTACCATTGTCTCGGCATGATTTGCATATTAAGTGCGCTTAAATTGTCAGCAAACTATCCACAAGCGTTTCTGAATAATAAAAAAATCGGATGTAAATGTCCAGGAGTGCACAGGGTAACGGTAAAGTGAATTATAAGCACTGAAAATGACCATCATATGCGATACATATATACAAAAAAATATTCGTAAGCATAAATCCACTTAACGGTGATTTTGGACCAGGATGTCGTAAAATTCAACATCTCACATCTGTCACAATTTCCGCAATTTTTATGTTCTTTCGGGTCTTTTTCTCTTATTCGCAAAAAACTTTTTGCCAGAGAGATTTGAAGCTTTCGCTTATATGCATTTACAATTACAATTTTATTTCCGTTATTTATATTATGAATAATAATAATAAGAAAATATAAATTAATTAATTAAAATATACATGTAGAATATTGTTTATTTCGTTTTTTAACTATGGTGTAATTGCTATATAATTATATGCAAATACATCCATAATAAAGTTATTTCAAATAGAGTGCTCTCTTAACAAAGTGAAATGATGCCTTGCTTCTCATCATAATGAGAATTATATCATTCCCATCATACATTATCAAGACGAGACGAGTCGAGATGCCAAAAATAGTTAATTCTGCTATATTGTACAACAATATTAGTGAAACCTCGTGCTCCGCTAAAATACAGTACGACTCTTTACAGAATACACTCTTCGAAGCAATTGACGAGCAAAACAAACAACGAGTCACAATTTTCTTTTGAAATTAAGACTACCATTTACTATTTTGCTTCTTCTTGCTACTTTGGCTCGAAATTTTTTAATGCTCTCAGCAAACTTACGTGCTCTCATGTCGCAGCTGACGGAAGCATAAATCAGCGATTGTTAAAGTGTTTGCCATAAAATGTAGCAACACAGCACATACACACCATAATTTTCGTAGCTCATAATCTCAGTGAATAATGTGTATTAAAGTCCACACCTAGACTGACAGATACTTACACACACACAGACACACTTACAATGATTTACTTTGTCATTTGAACTTTTCGCGACAGTGTTCTTAACGGATGATTAACGACACTCGCCCAAGCTACGCTGCTGGCATCCGTGCAACCAGACTTAAGAACATTAATTCCTTTTCAGACTACTTTTATTGAGTCGAAATGTGCGTTTTAGTGACTTTGTTTTTTTTTTTCAGCAGTTCTGTTGACATTGATAAATGCTTGTAAATACACAGGACTTAATATTTTTACAATCATATATCTTTTTTGACACGTAAACTCAGGATCCCCTTCATATAAGCCTGATAAGTTTTACCTGTTCACTTGAGTTAGTATCCACCCATTTACAAAGAACAACTCGTCAGGAGAAGACGCTTTTCTCTCAGTCACTATTGGAGCTAAAAAGTGAGAAATTCTTGATAAAATATATATAAAACAAGTAAGGAAAGGCTAAGTTCGGGTGCAACCGAACATTTTATACTCTCGCAATTTATTTAGAGATTTACCTATATTTTCGGTGAAAAATTACCCTTAGGCACTGAGTTCCTCATGTTTGATATCAGGGACCTTGAAAAGTCATGGTTCGATTTTGACAATTTTTCCACAAGTGATGTCACAGCTCAAATACAGTATTTGTGTAAAGTTTTATTTCGCTATATTTATCGGTTTCTTATGTATATATTATAAAGTGAACGAATCAGAAGGATTCAAAATTGAGTTATATGGGAAGTAGGCGTAGTTGTAAACCGATTTTCCGATATTCCACCAGTGTCATCAGGGTGTCAATAAAATATTATATACCGAATTTCACTGAAATCTGTCGAGTAGTTCCTGAGATATGGTTTTTTTTTCTTTATGTAAAATTTGGTGTTTCTGACGTTTCTCGTTAGTGATTTAACGAATTTTAGTCAACCTAACCTTTGTATAGGAAGTGGGCGTGGTTATTATCCGATTTCTTTAATTTTTTAACTGTATAAGGAAACGGCTAAAAGAAACGACTGCAGAAAATTTGGTTTATTTAGCTCTATTGGTGTGCAAGATATATATAAAAAAACCTATTTGGGGGCAGGGTCACGCCCACTTTTCCAAAAAAATTACATCCAAATGTGCCCCTCCCTAAAGCGATCCTATGTTCAAAATTTTTCATAACTTTATTTATGGCTAAGTTATAGCTCTTTATGTGTTTTTGGTTATCGCCATTTTGTGGGCGTGGCAGTGGTCCGATTCCGCCCATCTCCGAACTTAACCTTCTTATACGTGTTCCAAGTTTCATTAAGATATCTCAATTTTTACTCAAGTTACAGTTTGCACGGACGGACAGACGGGCAGACAGACATCCGGATTTGAACTTTACTAGTCACCCTGATCACGTTGGTATATATAACCCTATATCTAACTCGTTTAGTTTTAGAACTTACAAACAACCGTTATGTGGACAAAACTATAATACTCTTTTAGCAAACTTTTGTTGCGAGAGTATAAAAACTGGGATTTATGAGCAATAAAGCATATTTGTGCTATTTATTCGAGAAAACGTCACTTAATTGAGCATAACACTGATGCAATGTGAAAATCATGAGCCACTAGTGTTGCTTTTATTTATTCGCGATATATTCTTTTAGGATGGCAAATATAAAGGGAAAAATATGCATACATTAATTATTTTATTAAGATAAACAAAATTATGAAAGAAAATATAAATTTTAATTACTTTATTAGCAAACATTCCTAGATTCCCATTATCGTCTTTACACAGCAAAATTAATTGATCAATCAAAATTTTGATTGAGAAACCGTTTTTTGCCCTTCACACTGCCGACTACTCGATAACTGATCAACTGCATTTTTGCTTTTGCTTTTCATAAGAAGTTGGTAAGTTTCATCAGCTGATTGCTATTTTTTAGCGACATCTACCGTCGAATAGTAATAATGCAATTTTATCAAAAAATAGAGCCAATCGCAGACAAAGAACGTACAGATATAGATATTACAGTCGCAGATTTGCATTTCATTTTCAAGTCGATTAAAATTCAATCAGAAACTAATGTAGATTTTTAATTTGGATGGTAAATCGATCTTAATCAGCGTTTTAATCGAGCAGAGGCCGGTTTATTGATCAATTAGCTCTTGTGTAAAAGGGTGGATATACACATATATGTATATGTAAATGTACTCAGTTTATAAACTAAGATATGGGTGTTCAAGAAATCCAACCTTACCAGCACTCGCAGCCGCCACTTGTATTGGGAATAATTAATTAAAATAGTACAAGTACGAGCGTTATACACTTCGTTAATCAGCCTGTGAGAACAACTGCCTACGAGTGACTAATAATAAGCGTCGACATCAAACATTTACTTCATATTTATTAGATCTGCTTGCACACTTGCGGGTAATTAACTGTTGACTAGCGACTGTATACAACGAGATCCGTAGAAGTACACTTGGCAAACAACTTTTGTTCATTATGTAACAACACAGTTGCATAAGCACTTACGCGTGCACGTGTTGACGTCAGTGGAAGACTACGTAAGAATGTGTGTGCGAACACATGTTTGTCGCAATTGAAATTACAATTAAATGCCTTGACAGCAACACTTTTACATTTAAGTTATCATGAAATCCGTAATTTTTTGAATAACATGCTTTGGGGCGCCAACAAATCACCTACTTTCGTGAACTTCCGAGAAAGCAAGGAAATATATGAAATGTTTGTTGCTTGTACATATTTTTTTTTTACAGGTTGATACACAGGTTGACTGTAGTCTCGTAACTGGAAGAATCGAGAAGTAATTCTCTACCAATTTTGATTCCGAATCTCACTCAAATCGTTCACGGTTCACTGGTTTGTGCTTCGAACATGTTACGTATACGACCCGTTGGCTCTAAGAGAATTATCTCCTATAACTGGTATTCTTTTCCATTTCTTTCCATTTTCTCACTCGTTTTAGAGGTAAAATAATAAATTATAATTTTATATAGCAAATCTCTCGTTATAAACAGCTCAGCACAGAAATTCGGAAAATAAAAGTATACAATAAAAAATTTAAAAGTATAATCTCGATCAATAACGGTGTTCAAATGTTATATTTAACTCATGAATATAATAAAAATAACAATTTTTTGCATTGCATTCAGCTTTCGCAGGGAAATTTCATATATAATAAATGTTAAAAAATATGTGCAGTACTTCCGGTTTACTATCAATTCCGAGTAATTCGTGTCATTCAGAAAATTTTCGCTTAAAACCGTTGAGCTCAATTTTTTTTTGTTTTTAGTTTGCGTGTTTTAAGTTGAGCAACAGGAAAAAGATGATGCTCGCTTCCACTAACAACCTTAAGAGGCTTGTACACATATACTTACGATTCCGTTGCGTATATGTGATTGCGAGTTGTTCTTTATACATTTATATATGTATTTGTCTGTGCGCATACATTTCCGACGCATCTTCCAATGCCATTTCGTAATTTTATTACGTTTGTATTTGTTTTTATCACCGTTGTTGACAAGCGCGTTTCCCCCGCAGTGGTTGCTCAAACATGTATATACATACATATTTATTTAGATACTTGCTTATGCGTCAGTGCCTCAGTGGCTGACATGCTGTCATAGAATTTACACATTGCCATTGCATAAACACAGGCACAACTCACACATTATTCCACTCAGCAGTGAGTTGGTTTGCTTATCTCCGCTGCAACTTGTTAAATTGTCTGTCGCGCGCAACAAGCCAGAACACAAAGTAAGCAGCGAAAATAAAATCAGCGTTTTCTATGCTGCAAAGTATATATATTTATACGGTAGTTGTTTGTATGGGATAGTTTGTGCAAATGCAATTTATTGCTATTGTATAAAGTTTTACAACTATTGCGGAAAGGAGAAAGAGTAAAAAACTTAACTCACGTCGCTACAAATGAGCGATAAGCGAAATTATGTGCGCGAAGTGACTAACATGAATATACATATGTACGAATGCGATTGTTATGTCTGTATGTGTCGCTCTTTTCATTTCCTTGCATTTAGTTTCCGTTGCCATTGCAACGAGCAGCTATTTCAACATTTTACTAAACTGTAAGCAGAAGCTGCATTATTGACATTTTCAAAAATTCATTTCGAAATTTCATAGAACAATTATTAAACCTCTTCACTTTGAATACCTCATAGCGCTTAACAACAACTTATACAAATGTGACGAAATAGTTCTTGCTCCAAACCAGTAACATTTCTGACGAGTTGGCATTTTTCCTATAGAGTCAAAATTTGTACACACCAACTGCGCAAACACTGCCAACATGTCTCCCGCTTATCCGTGCACCTATCAGTCGATCAGCATTTGCTTTATGCAAGCATTTCCCGTTTCATGCCCATCGTGAGTGTAGAAATGTATCGTGTAGCATTATATTTCATTTTATATGATTTTCTTCCGCTGGAAAACTTTGCAAAGGGATTTGCATATTGTTTGCATGCAGAGTACGGCAATAATTTAAGAAGCATTTCATACAACAACCGTTAGCTTTCATACAACTAAAATAAATTGAAATCTTATTTTATTTGATTGCATATTGTACTGTATCTTTGTGGAGGGAATAAGATTAAAAATATTTTTATTGATTTGATTGGTTGCTGAAGATACTTCAACAAAGCCAGATAGGTATTTTAAGGCAATTGTAATGTATTTTAGTAATGGTAAGCAATGCCGATTACAAGCTACATAAAAATATGAAAGAAATAAAAGGAGACTCTAATTACGATCTTTGTTGCTTTTACAGAGCAAACAAAAGTGTCAAGACAAACTGACAGCTGTCAGTTAAGCAAAATGGCGCACACAAACAGAAGAAGAAGGAATAGCCATTATTTGTAGGGTAAGTAATTTGAACTATTATGCGCATATAATATAGAGAGGGGGCCGTTGCTTTTTGGTTGTTGGATGGTCACACCTTGATTGTCTAATGACGGACGATCGCTTTGAAATTGGCAATTACAAACAAATTGCAGTTTAATTAACAGCTTCATGCCAAAGGAATTTATATAATACCATTAAGACAGACAGTGTACAGAATTAATTGGATACAATTAAGCGGTTCAATAATTAATTGTGTTAAAATTTATATATAAATGAGCACCGATGCCGTTAATTGATTTGAAGTCAAATGTTTTATAATAAGTTGTTGTTGTTAGGAAATCATTAATTTAGTGTGAAAGTAGAAAATTAATTTGTATTCAATATTTTCGTCCATATATGTATGTATGTATGTGATTGGCGTTCAACCGTTTAGCCGGTTACGCGCCACTCCTCTCTTTCCTTCGCAGTTCGGTGCCAGTTGGAGATCCCAAGTGTAACCAGGTCGTTCTCCACCTGGTCCCTCCAACGGAGTGGAGGCCTTCCCCTTCCTCGGATTCCTCCGGCGGGTACTGCATCGAACACTTTCAGGGCTGGAGTGTTTTCGTCCATTCGGACAATATGACCTAGCCAGCGTAGCCGCTGTCTTTTGATTCGCTGAACTATGTCAATGTCGTCGTATAGCTCGTACAGCTCATCGTTCCATCGTATGCGGTATTCCCGTTGCCAATGTTCTGAGGACCATAAATCTTGCGCAAAATTTTCCTCTCGAAAACTCCGAGTGTCGTCTCATCTGATGTTGACATCGTCGAAGCTTCTGCACCATAAAGCAGGACGGGAATGATAAGCGACTTGTAGAGTTTGATTTTGGTTCGCCGAGAGAGGACTTTACTTTTCATTTGCCTACTCAGTCCAAAGTAGCACCTGTTGGTAAGAGTTATTCTGCGTTGGATTTCAAGGCTGACATTGTTCGTGTTGTTGATACTGGTTCCCAAATAAGGTTCAAAGTTATGACTGTCAACAGTGACGTGGGAGCCAAGACACGAATGCGCCGACTGTTTGCTTGATGACAGGAGATATTTCGTCTTGTCCTCATTCACCTCCAGACCCATTCGCTTCGCCTCCTTATCCATGCTGGAAAAAGCAGAACAAACGGATATCAATATCATCAGCATACGCCAGCAGCTGTACACTCTTATAGAAGATTGTACCTTCTCTATTTAGCTCTGCAGCTCGTATTAATTTTTCCAGCATCAAGCTAAAGAAGTCGCACGATAGTGAGTCACCTTGTCTGAAACCTCGTTTGGTACCGAACGGCTCGGAGAGGTCCTTCCCAACATGATGGAGCTTTTGGTGTTGCTCAACGTCAAATTACACAGCCGTATTAGTTTTGCGGGGATACCAAATTCAGACTTCGCGGCCTTTTCGTGCTGTCGAAAGTAGCTTTAAAATCGACAAAAAGGTGGTGTGTGTCGATCCTCTTTTCAAGGAAAATATTTCTTGGATTTCACTTATAGAGCAAGCTAACGAAATAGCGAATATAGTTGAAGTTGAAAATCTCTGTAGATTTGTAGTAGGTTTAGGGCGCTTTGTCGAATCCAGGCTTCACAAAGAACTGTCTTTTAAAGTCTACGTGTGTTTCCCTTTAGGAAGCAGCCTTACAACCTAACCTATTACTAGCGAATTGGTATATAACCCCTTAAGGGGGATACCCGTATATACATATATATGTACGACCCGAGTTATTTAACGTCATCAATCAGTTATAATAATTATAATTTTTAAATATACGCAATTCTACAACAACCAAAATAATTTCAATCATACAAAGTAAAACCTACCAGCCAACTCAGCATTTAATGCATCACAAGTTTCTAGGAACTCTTTGCAACTCGCACCAATAATAATAAATCAAACCGCACCGCAGTAAATCAAATTAAATGTGAGTGTTTGAATGAAAAATTACGACTTACAATAGAAGCAAATATTATACACCGTAAAATAAGGAGCTACAATTACAAATATTTATTAGCGAAAACTCTAGCAGCATTTCAGTTTTTGTATACTTAAGTTTGTGCCACTTTCGTACGAACAGCCCCAATATGGCTGCTCTTGCCCTCAAAGCCTTAGTGTGCGAAAACTTTTTGCCACTTCTCAAACTGGCACCATGCAAAGTTTTGCTCCAATGCCATAGGATAAGTTCTAATTTTCGTCGATTATTTGTGGGACCCTCCGCAGGGTGCAGAGGTGTCTTGCCTTGAAATATGCATGAATGACTTTTCAATAAACTTCAAATATTAATTTCACATTTCAGACACGCAAACAATTGGCATTTGGCCAGTCAACTATGTAGTCAAAATGAATTTATGTAGTGCGAGTATTGATGTTGTTGAAAGTTGACAAAGAAGGTGTAGGGTTGGCAGCAGCAGGAAAGATTGGACAACAGTTTTGAATGTCTCTTGCCTTTGAAAGTTCTATTTGAATACTTATTTTCTATTTATTTGTGTTTGGGAAAAGTTCACATATTTTTGGTACACACCACATAAACTGTGCATAAGAGCAAGCACTGGCTGTAGAGAGAGGGAGATTGAGGGAAATTTACAGTTTGAAACTTTCCTTTTATTCGCCAGATGTTTTGGTGTCCCTACAAACAAAACAAAAAGCTTTGCAATTTTATTTTATTTTATTTATTTCATTTTTCCAACAGATTTATTTATTGTTCAAATCTGACAGCTTAGTAAAGCTAGACAGAAAAGCTTTCAAAAATTGTAAACCGATTCTTTGGTATCTCATTTAATTTTAATGCTTACAATTCTCTTCAAAATTCAATTTCCACTTCTTAGTCAGCTAGCAACCTTATTCGAAATATATCGAAATTTCATTTGATTACATTAATAGCTTTGAAAAAATTTAAACGAGTAATCTGAAAATTAGAAAAAAATTAGTCACATTAAGTGGTTAGTGGAAATATGAATGTACAACTGTTTTTCGTGATACACTGCCAAGTCCTTACGAACTTATTTGAGATCGAAAAACCATGTGCAGCTAAACACATCTCTATTACAAGTTAACAATTTGTATACGATTTTTCGTCTCATGTGCTGCCAACGCGCAGTGGTTCCGCGGTCATAAATACTTCCCGTTGAGATATCGCTATGAAATTTTCACCATAAATCTAGAAAAATATTTTTTTTTCGGTTTTCGTGGGCGTGCCTATGGTGCCAAGAAATGTGTGTGTCAAGTTTCATGAAGATATCTTAATTTTTACTCAAGTTACAGCTTGCACAGACAGACGAACGGACAGACAGACGTTCGGATTTTGACTCGCCTCGTCGCCCTGACACTTCGTTTAGTTTTGGGTGTTACAAACAACCGTTATATGAACAAAACTGTAATACTCTCTCAGCAACTTTGTAGCTAGCAACTTTGTTGCGAGAGTATAAAAATTGACCACATCGTGCGACTATATCCTATAGCTCCCATAGGAATGATGTCAAGTTATAATAACTTTGTAATTTTCGGTTGGTTGTAAACCGATTTCGTCCATTTTCGAACTGTTGCATTGGGATGTAATGAACCGGATTTCGTTAGAATTAGTTTAGTAGTTTCTAAAATATGATTTTTACCACATAAGTGGGCGGAGCCACGCCTATTGTCCGTTTTTTATACCAAGCTTAATGCAGCTTTTCTGTACCGTCTTTACAATCTTTAGGGTTTATGGTGTTTTTCCTTACTGAATTAAAGCACTTTTAGTAGTTTTCAACATAAAATTTGTATAAAAGGTGGGCGTGGTTTTAATCAGATTTCCTCCAATTTCATGCTGTATAATCAAGTGCCAAAGGAAATGACACCACAAAATTTGGTTGATATAGCTTTAGCAGTTTATGAGATATTCACACAGAATATAAAGGGGCGCGGCCACGCCCATTTTGCCAAAAAAAATTTTATCCAAATATGCATCTCCCTAATGTGATCATTTGTACCAAATTTAGTTTTCAAAACTTTATTTCTGGCTTAGTTATATAGATTTCGCAAGGCAAAACTCTTTTCCCATATAAAACGAAGCATCCACTAAAAGATCATTAGCATTCGACACTAATTATTCGAAGCACAAACATATCAATTAGTTGAGACAGTTCAGATATACATCTTCTGTTGAATTCAAATATAATCAATTTTTGGTTGAACAATTAAATATATGTATATGATAATTTGGATCGAATCCTATTTGCATATACTTGTAACAGAAGTATTAATTTTATCGGCACTTCACAGCGTTGCTTAAAGAAATTTGCATAAATGCATTGTCGACATATTTAATTAGGCGATTAGTTAATTAATTTATTGTATGATAAATTGAGAATAACTAGTTGTTCAATTACTAAAAATTATGTATCTTTACTGACTCACTAAAAGCGCTTCGAAAATGATAGCAGACGATATCTTAAACCAGCATGTATAAATCAGGATTCAGTTTAAAATGCTTATTCACAGATAAATATGTATATCCATACCATCAAAAAACTGTTCAGAAAGTACTTCGTTAAACCGACCTTCAGAGAAAAACATAACTTCACTCATAAAGAGTATAAAAATAATTTTCATTGTATATTTAACAAATGAACAATTTTATAGCCACATTAATGCCTCGCAGCGCATTCTCCTTGCGCATAATTTCAATTGATAGTAATATTTATTCATTAACCGATAACATTACAATTAGGAACGTCAGCCATTATGTTTTTTATACCTTTTATGTTCGCTGACGGAAATTCAATTTAATTTTATGTGCAAATGTAGTTTCACAGCATGATAACAGTATAATTTTTTAAACAGTGACTGACAGTCATTTTATTTAGTATTGTTTAAAGAAAAAGCAATCCTTTAATTAAAAAATAAAGAATAGGGGATGTATTTCATGGAAAGGTTATGCAAACTATTAAAGACTTTTTGGAATATTTCTTTTGGGCATTTATGATTAGTTTACTTAAGAAGGAGAAACTATGTAGTTATCTGAAGAATTGGCGGTTAACCATGAGTATTTCAGACTCCCAATTGTTATCGCCAATGTGGTTGAGTTAATTCCCGGGGTTTACATTGAAACACCGAAAATTCTACAACTTTTCTTATATGAAGCAGCAGAGAAATATAGTGTAATGAGTAAACAACGGTTACTAATGTCAATGTGGTTCGAAACTACTTAGAGTACATTTAAGTATTCCCAACAGAAAATACATGCCCGTATGTAGTGAGATGAGTTCTTATATATGGGCTTTGTGTTCGTTGATAGCTTGCGAACTTGTTTCAATGACTTGAATTTTATTATCTTTACTTTAATACATCTGTACTTAATATCTTTTTGAATAAAATTCTTAACTTTAAAGCATAAATTCCTACCGGGTATACACATATTCAATTAAAAGGATATACAGATGTTCCCAAAAGATAATTAGGACGCACATTTTGGGTTTCGGCAGACAAAAACTCCTCACCAATTAGTTAGTGTTCCTTGTCTACTCTCTCTCTTTCTATGGTTTCTTTTACTCACCAGCAAATGATTTTTCCTTGGTGTTTATCTGATGTGATTAGCTTCTACTGATGTTTACTCATGCACAACGATGAATTCCTTTGTTCCATACGAAAGAGATGAATTATTCCATTGGCTGCTGTTGTATTGCTGAATATGTTATTGTTGTTGTTATACTACGAACAACATTTCTTTTGGTATTTGTTATTTGGTTGAACGTTTTTATTTTTCGTCTTTTAGTTTCGTTTATTAAATATATTTTCAGATCAGTGACGATGCTGTGGTCATTAACGACGTACCCATTTATTAGTTGGTGGATATTGTTGTTGTGCTCGAGGTGGCGGAATGTCTAAATTGCCATCATCAAGCCAAACGACAAACAAAATCAACAATGTTCGGCACACGAAATGCTGATGTTGACAACTGTAATGCTCGACACGTTAATATGCGAAAGTTGTAAGTCAACTATAACTGTTGTTGCGAGCGGCGTTTCTGTGGCGGCTCCATGCACCAACGACCGGCTCGAGCAATATAGTGGTTTATTAGAATGGTGTTTGTTTGTTTGTTTTCACCAATTTATATTTGTTAATTCGTTTCGTTTGGTTTGTTGTTGTGTGTGTATATTTTTGTGCACTGATTACAATTTTAAAACTTGTTGCTGCTTATATACTTTTGTCACATGTGTTATTTACTATATTTTAAATTTTTGTGTGAATATTTAAGAATATTTTCTGTCTTTTACAGTAGGGTTACTCATTGTAGCTTTCTGATATATTTATTGCTCTTTTTGGATTAGTTTTGTTTAATTCTCCAATGGATATGCTTAGGTTATAGTTGTGTTTTCAAAACTAGCTATTTTGTGATATATTTTTAATTTTTCGAAAGTTGTGTTAATGTATGGCTAATTTTTAAATTTAGTTTTATAATTTTTTTTTTATATTCAATTTTAACGATTTTGCATTCGCTGTTTTAATGGGAATAAAATTATTAGTATTTATTTTTTCGTTTTTTACTTAAATTTATTTGTTTCTCTTTTCAATTATTATTTGCTTTTAATTGTCTTTTAAACTCGTACTTACTAAATATTCAAAATGATTATTTATTAATTTGTTATTGCATTTAATTTTTTTAATAATTTTAATAATCAATTTCGATTTTCTATAAATATATTTGTAATCTTTTATAAATACACATCTATTTTTAAAGTAATATTATTTTTTATTATTTAGATATTACAATAATTTTGGAAAAATCCAATTTTAATGAACTCCGATTTACCAACATTTTATTGAATTATTATACAATTTTTTGATTACTATTTTTTCTGATATTTTTAATAATTTTAATTATTTTTTTTGCTATTATTTATTTATGTTTTTTTATAATTTTAAATAATTTTCTTTATAATTATTTATTTTAATTATAAATATTTGTATTGTATTTTATATTTTTCCCAATTTCATTATTGCATTCCTTATTAATTTTTGCATTTGATTTAATTTTTTATTTAAAATAATTATATATGTTCATTAATTTATTAGGTATTATTCTCTTCAAAAAGTTTTGCAATAACCAATTTTTTAAAATGAGCTGTAATTTGTAGTGTTAAACCCCAATATCAGTTTTAATCACTTATGCTTTTTTTTAATTTTCACATACACATTTTCTTTAATTTTTTACTGCTATTATTATAGAATATTATTTTTTGTTTTTTTTTTTTATTAATTTTCAATTTTAATATTCATTGTTTGATCACAATCAACAATTTCACTTTTTTTTGTTTAAGTTACAGAAACTAAGTAATATTTCTTAAATATTATTAAACTTAATACTATTTTTTACAAATTATACTGAGTATTCTTAACTTTTTTTATTTTAAATATTTATATTTAAAAAATTATTAGTAGTTTTATTTTTTATTGTAGTTTTTTTTACACGTTATTTTTCATTTTTTATTATTATTTTTTTTTTTTTTTTGTTTTGAACAGTATCAGGTATTTTAATATTTTTTAATTATATTAAAAACTTCTTATACCGTTATTATACTTACGTATTTGCTCTAACACTCATTTTTGTTGAATGAATCTATTTTAGTCTAGTATTTTAACAAATTGTGTCTTAATTTTTACTAAAGATTATTTAAGTTAATTTTAAGCATTAATTTTAATTTTTATACTCTCGCAACCTGTTGTAAATGATCAGGATGACGAGTAGATTTGAAATCCGGATGTCTATCCGTCCGTCTGTCCGTCTGTCCGTGCAAGCGATAACTTGAGTAAAAATTAAGATATCTTAATGAAAGTTGGAACACATGTTCCTTGGCATCCTGAGGAGGTTGCTTTCGAAAATGGCAATACAGTGTCATAACTAAGTCATAAATAAAGTTATGAAAATGAAATTTGGTACATAGGATCCCATTAGGGAGGGGCACATTTGGATGTAATTTTTTTGGAAAAGTGGGCGTGACCCCGCCCTCAAATAAGTTTTTTGTATATAACTCGCAAACCAATAAAGCTATATAAGCCAAACTTTCTGCAGTCGTTTTTTTAGCCATTTCCTTATACAGTCCAAAAATGAAAGAAATCGGATAATAACCACGCCCACCTCCCATACAAAGGTTAGGTTGAAAACTACTAAAAGTGGGTTAACTCCCTAACGAAAAACGTCAGAAACACCAAATTTTACATAAGAAATGGCAGAAGAAAGCTGCACTGAGATTTTTTTACAAAATGGAAAATGGGCGTGGCGTCGCCCACTTATGGGTCAAAAACCATATCTCAAGAACTATTCGACCGATTTCAATGAAATTCGGTATATAACACTTTCTTGACACCCTGATGACACGGGTGGAATATGGGCGAAATCGGTTCACAACTACGTCTACTTCCCATATAACCCAATTTTGAATTCCATCTGATTCGTTCACTTTATAATGTATTCATAAGGAACCAATGAAGCTAGCGGAATAAAACTTTACACAAATAATGTATTTGAGCTGTGACATCACTTGTGGAAAAATTGTTAAAATCGGACCATGACTTTTCAAGGCCCCTGATATCAAGCATGAAGAACTCAGTGCCTAAGGTTAATTTTTCACCGAAAATATAGGTAAATCCCTCAGATATTTTAATGTAATTCATTCCCTCTGAATTTTTTTCTTATAACAGTTTCTCTCTGTACCTGAAATGGTACGGGTCATAATTTCCCCCAGATCCTATATACCTAATTATAAGTAATATTAAATTAAGTGATCGTATAGTCTTCGATACATTGTATCTTGGTGGTGAAAACGAGTGAAATCGGTTTAGGAATTACCTCAGTCCCCATATACTATTTATAATGGTTTTCGTTATTCTATTGAACTTTATGCCGAATATATGGGTCGAATTGTGTTGTCTTTATAAAATTACATCAATAAATTGCGAGAGTATAAAATGTTCGGTTACACCCGAACTTAGCCCTTCCTTACTTGTTATATTTCACTTCAATTACTTTTAGGTTTTTTTTTATAAATCTTTATTAATTTTAATACAATTTAGCTCAAAATATCTATAATTGATATGATATTTTCTGTTTTCAGAATTTAAAAAATTATATGCACCACTTTTTCACAAATCAATAAAACTTGCTAAGAACCACTTTTTTGATAATTCACTGTTTTCCAATTAAATTTTTTGCATTATTAGTTTCAAATATTTTTTTATAAATTTAAATGTATTTCCTTTCATAGTATATTTAATATTAATGAATACATTTGAAGGATATGTTTGAATTACACTTACTATTTCACTTATCTATTCAATTATTTTATTTTTGTTCGAAGAATTTCAGATTTCAAACAATTTTTCCATAAACGCTGCTGTGGCGGCTGCACCTGCAAAGGCATTGAAATTGTGTATGAAATATCATTATTCTTAATATCCGACACTTGCACATTTCAATTTTAGATTTGTGGTTGCACATTGCCACAAATCAAGTAGAATTGCATTTCACACATAAATTTAGCATTTTATTTGATTTCCATTTGGTTGGAATTTTTGCTGCACGCGCACAATGCTTCGCATGCGAGCGAACTTATTTTATTTATTTATTTTCTGTCAGTTTTAGTCACGTTTGGACGCACATATTGTTACTGTGTATATGTGCTGGTCTTAACGTTTAGGCCACAACTATGCTTCGTGTCATCATCGCCTGTAAATCGTTGCGGCAATAATGCGCTCTATCGTACTCTTGCAACCGAGTCCTTTCGCACAACAACAACACCTCGCTAGTCGGTCAATTGAAATACACACACCCACCCGCCCCTAGCGCAAATGCTACGAGTAACGGAGGTGGTTCGACCGGCAGCGACGACAGCATCGATGTACAGTCGGAGATACAGCCTCCACACTCGTACACTCGCAGGCACACACACACACATAAATCTGCCGTTTGGCATACATATACCAATAAAATCGAATTCTTAGAAAATAACTGTAAAACTTATGCAATTTTAGTTTTCCTATTTTTACCGCTTCTCCTTCTCACACATTTTGATTTTTACTATTTTCTTACTTTACCATCACGCTCGTTTCTCTATTCGTTTGTTTAATTTTCTAAAATTCTTTCAATTTGGTTTTCAAAATTCAATTCTCTGTTGTTAAATCGTCGTCGAAATGCTTGCAAGTTTCATTAGCAGTTGAACTGTGCTGGACTATCGGCTTCGGTTGCATGTTGGGGCATACCCGCATTTGCTCCACTCATATCTCTATATACACACATGTGTATGCATGTATGTGCGTAAGTTTATGAAATGGCATTGGCAAAGAGCAAAATACCTAGAGTTCGCCTGCAAGGGCACTGATGACGCGTAAACTTTGCAAGCATGGAAGCAAGAAGCCGCCGTTGTACCGGAATATGCTGGATGGTAAACTGCTAATACAACCGTTGATGTGAGCATTGCAATCATAAACAACATTTTCTTATAGCTTTCAAATAACTTTAAAGTAATTTAAGTATTTATTTTATTGGAGTTTCAGCAAAGTACTCGTTACTGAAGTAAAGTCAGATTTGGCCGGCTTTGAACATTTTTGCATGCAAGTATATTTGAGCTCGTCAAATATATACAAAGCAACAAACCAAATCTCTTTCATAAAGCTTCAGCAGTTCACCAAAACCACATTAAAAAGTAAGGCTTCAAAATAAAGTGTTGCAAAGCAAAAACGAGAACTCTTCATTTTTGACTCCTAAAAATAATTAGAACGTTTTCAATAATATTCATGCAACCATAGCCAATTTCGCACTAACAAACAAATAGGCCACTTGACTTTAGTTTTAGTCTTGAAACTTTAATAATAAAATTTTATTTCAAACTGAAGTCTTCTTAGTAAATAAGAGATCTCATTTTATTTCAGAGCATTTTCAGTACAGTTCAAGTCATTTTTTGAGTTACGATGACAATCTGTAAAATGTTTAACAAAATATCAGTAGCAATATTTCGACAAAGAGAACTTAAATGTTTAACTGATGTTTTTTGTGACTATAAAATAAAGCACTTTTTTTTAGTTTTTTTGTCGGAGATGTTCTTCAGCCTCTAATTAAAGGACCACTAGCTTCCAAAGCCCCTTTTTGCACATTATTAAGTTATTGGAACAACCTGTGTGTTTTTAATGAGTGCTTCTCCTCTATTACTAATCTCCAATAACTGGGGCTTTGTATTCTTAGTAAATATGTGTTTAGTATGAAGTAGTGCGAGACGAATTGACAAGAATTGGTAGGATATGTATGTAGTTTTTTCCGAATAAAACATGAATTACTATTCAAACAAACTGTTTTCTAAATAGAAATCCTATTATTCATCATGTCAAATAGCTCAGCACCAACAAAAGTATCTGTATATATATATCGAATATTGAACTTCGGTCTCAATTCACAACCTAATCCAAAAGTTAATATTATATATATATTGTCAGTAATCAATAAAATGATATACAAACTTTTCATATATCTTCAAAACAAATGAATATTTGAAGACAATTGCCACAAACAATCAATATTGATTAGTTATTCTTGAAATTCTATGACTTTTATTTACCAATTCAACATTCACTACTCCATTATATTTATATTTATATTGGACTTTATGGACCGCAAAACGTAATCGCATTAACGTCGTCTGACTAAATTCACTAAGTAAAGATCAATTCAACTTGTTGACACATTCAAATTAGATGACGGCGAATTTCAAATTTTTTTTGGGAAAATTTTGAGGATTTCCAGTGAAAATGCTCAGCAATCATAGGCGCTGCAAAGTGTTATGACGAATGTCAACGGAATTGCATACATACTCAAAAATGGCAAGTGCGACGAAATTAACAACAACAAATGAAAACAGCTTGATTCTTGCCACGGCACACACACACATAAGAACAACCACGTGCGGGTATTTATATGATAAGCTAGCTAGCAATGCTATAGTAGACAGCCTATCTAACAACCACAATAACAATAGCAATAACAACGAAAGTCTGAACGTTGTCGACCGCAGCAACGAAGAAGATTCTGTTGACGAGTGGCTAAAACAATTGAAAACGTTTTCTGTTTGCCACCGCTTGCAGTCTCTGCTCTGTTGCGCTTTTTCGCCTTCTCATTTATTCGTTTTAACCGTTAGACTTTTTTCCAAACGACTTTTGTGGAGTGTCAGTGTGGGTGTATAGTTTCGTGCATCTTGTGTTGTTTTTCAGTTTCTATTCATTTCTGCTTTTCTCTTTGGTTTGTTTATTTTTCTACTTTTTTGTTGTTTTTTGATTTGTCGTCGTAAGGGTCTTCATGCTCTGATGCCTTGTGCTTACTTGCAGTCAGTAAAACAAGCCAAATTAAGGTAATTAATGCTCATTTGTGGCTCGGGAATTTTATAGTTTGTGTAGCTGTCCCTTTATGTATGTGTTTTGTAATGTTCTTTCGTTGATTATAAGCTGTTTCCTTCTGTACATTTTGCATTATGTGACTGTTGTTTTTAATGAACTTGGCGAAAGATTAATCACGAATCGATTCGTTTTAAACTGATTGCCTTGAATTGTTATACGATTTCAATGTAAAATAGAAGAATTAATGTTCGACGAAGGTTCAAATCAAGTAAAACTAATTTAAAATTAAAATTTTCCAAAAGCTTCTGGGAAGGCTAATAGTATTCCAGGGTCATAAAATATAAGAGAAGTCAGCAAATGTGGTTCCCTGCAACTGTTTCCTGCTCGCGAAATGGAATTATCTGCTACACTGAAGAATGCATCTTAACCCATCCAGTACAAAATATGAAATTGTTTTATTGCTTACAAAACCTTAGGTTGGATCATCTTTAATCTAATATTTAATATAATTACTTTTTGTATTCTTAAAAAAACTTGGAGACTTGAAACTGAGCACTGTCTTTCAAATACTAATAACAATAAATAATAATAATATTTATTAGAAACTTTTTTCCCTCACGACCCTAACTCCACAACCATTTAATTGAGCAATTACTTTCCAGTTACAACGAGCACAAATTTGACTTCCCACACCACGTTGGTCTCACATGAGAGGAACCAATTTCTGTTTTCCAAATTTCAAAATTTCGTATTTTTTTATATTGCCTTTTTTGGCAATAAGAAAGAGAACTGATAATAAATGAATGCCTACATTTAAGTGTTCTGCTTTTCTTCTAACAAAATGATTTTTATATTTTTCTATTTTAGTAAAGTGTCCTCTTCCGCAAAGTATTATTAAGGTCTGGGATAACTTTTAAAGTAGAAATTTTAATTTTAAAATATATATTTTATATTTGTTTTATATAATATATATTTAAAATTTTAGAGCTGTATACTATCATTACTTAATATATTTTATTATTGAATTTCTATTTATACATGTTTTTAGACTCAGTAAGGTCTTTCATATATTAATTAAAAATATTTATTTCTATATATTTTGTTTGCTATTATATCAACACCATATGAGTACGATTCACTGCATAATAGTCATGCTCTCATGCACTCCATATTAATATTTAATTACATGGTCTAAATGATCCAAAATTAAATAAATTCAAGAAAATCCACCGTACACATAATTCTTCTCGGTCATAAAACTGCCAACAAAAGTTGCTAAAATCTAAATAGCAAGTAAATAGCTGTTAAAAGTAGGGTGGAACTGCATTTGTATTCCCCCATATTAACAACAACTTAAGGAAAATTCAACGCAACCAACAGCGGCAGCGGGTGAAAACTGATATTACTTATACGCCCCGGCTTACAACAAGAGTGTGCACGAAATGCATTTAGAAGTGAGTTGTTGCAGATATTGTAGCACCGCCGGCGTCTAATATATGCCTTCACTTGCAAATTGAACGGAATAGACGAACAAGCAGAGTGCTGGAGGGCCGTACATACACTTACATATACACAGCAAGGCAACAACAGCGAATTTTCAACAATTCCACACCGCCAAAACAAACAAACATTCACGAATATAAACATATGAGCCTCAAATCGCCAGCGTTTTCGTGTTTGTTTTCTTTTTGAATTTACTTAAATTTTATTTCGTGCTCATCAGCAAGCTCGATAATAGCCGCTGATAGTTTTATGGCTGGCGATAATGAACAATAAGTGCAGACATGGCTTTCTGTGCTTACTACATGCATACACAGGCACATAGTAGGCATACATATATGCTTCCACATAAATAGTAAATGCTGCCTGCTTATATGGATAAAAATAAATGTGCATGTGCATGTGAATGTGTTTGCCTGCAAGCTCTTGAAGGCTGCCAACGATGTCTGTATGTTCATGCATCGTCGCCGCTGCAGTTTTCGCGCAGCTTCAAGGCATTTCTTGTTGCTTACTGCCTGGCTACTTGGCAGCGCGCTTGTTTATTTAGCTCGCTCGTTGCATGAGACTGTGTGCAAATTCGTTGCTATCTGCTGTTGCTGTTGCTGTTGCTGCTGCTGCGGCATTGCAGACACAGCTGACTACCTCAGAGCACGAGACCCCACACCGGTCTCTTCGTTTCGTTTGAACCAGCAGTTGCACCAGCAGGTGATTTCCCTCCCAGTGTAGTGTTGATTCGGCGAAGCAGCATTCAGGCTGTAAAAGCATGCAATTTCGTGAAGCAGCGAGTATATTGTTGTTGCTATTGCTATTGCTACATAATAACATTAAGTGAGATGTTACAGTTACAGCTCGTTGCTCATCGTTTCTTGTTTTCCTTCTCTGTTATTTGATTGAGAGCACGAAAGCAAGAGTGCCCTGTAAAAGCTTGTACAGCGAAGACGCTGACCGAGCAGCATCGTTGTTTTGATTACATTACCAACGAAGTTTGTGATTATTTTGAAGAATTTGAAATGCATTGTTGCATTTCAAGCAGAATTTATTTATCGAGAGAAAATCATCTTATTTTATTTGACACATAATCTCTGTCCGGATTTTAAACAGGTTGACTGAGGTCGTAGTTGGAGTTCTGACCTTAACTACACCCTACTTTTAATAAAATAAAATAATCATAATGATCTCCCGGCGAAGGATATCATGAGTTAGGCGTTCAAATTGAAGTACATAGCATAGAAACAGTAAAATTATCTAATAGTCCCTTTGAAGTAAATGATATAGAAAGAAGAGCCAAAGTCATTGAGCTTCCCCATTAATGTACAAAAATATCACAAACATTCGACTTTTGCTCGGAAATATTGATTTTATTTTTTTAGTTAGCATTACCTTACTTAGGGAACGTTATTGAGATTACACTTCTGGTTCTTTCAGTTTGGAAAACGCGACTGTAAGAAACACTCGAACACGCCGTGTCGTTGAAACTAGGAAACTATGAACAAAATCACAGAAAACTAATCGACTTAAGGAAGAACCACAAAATATCATCACTGCAAAATAGTTCGAGAAATTCAAGTCGTTGCAACACTTCAGAGCATCTCTCAACTCAATTCAATATTCTCATTACGCTCTCTCTCTGGCTGTGCATAAAGAAAAATGCAGCATCGTAGGGGAGTTTCGCTCTTTAATGTGTAATGGCATTGCATTTAAGTTTCAGCGATGGAAATGGAAGTAGTAATGAATTGCAGAAACTAGCACCACATACTCGCCATTGTTTAATGAGGACATTTATCATTTAAGTGCAGTTTTAATAGCGTGCAATATGCACTCTTGCCTTTAATGATACTATCAGCTTTGAGGCGGAATCATGTGTGGACGAATAAAACGGGATTTTGGCCTTTTGCTGCAGATGCCTGAATGCGAATGCGCTCTCTCTGGACATTTGCTAGTCTATTTACATATTCGAGATAAATGTGTATAATCTTTTAGAGCTATCCACTGTAGTGCTTATCCGTGTTTTAGTGAATGCCAGTCACTTGTCGTAAGTGCTTGTCGTAAACACCTGATTGTCATTATATGTTGACTCACAACAACAAACACACAGATTTAACTACTCACGTTAATACACATATGTTGATGTGTGTATACCCCACTCTCCACCTCGTTGGTTGATGGACTTTACTTGGTACACACTCCTTTAAATATATTTCTGTACCAACTTGCATGAGCTAACATGCACTCTCATCGCTTATCCACTGTATATCGTGCGGCAAGCCGCCACTCAACCCATCAATTTCGTACAATGTTCACACTTTGCGAATGCACTTTAGGTGTAGTGTACCTATGCGCTCTTGTTGTTGTTGTTATTTTTCCATCAACTAACTGATATGTATTCGTTACTTTACCTCGCCAGCCAATTTAGTGGCGTTCTTTTCACACTTCTTCATTTCAAGCGAAACGTGATGGTAAGTTCAAGGAGCTTCATATAATAAATCAATTAATTTAATTAGGGAAACCACATGGGATGGATAAAAAAAAGATAATTTAAATTGTTGCCGAAATAGTGAGAACTCTCTAAATATTAAATCGGGAAATAATTTTTCTATTATTAAATACTAATATTAAACCCATAAGTTATATGCTAGAAAGTTTAATATTTCTGGTACAGAAAAGTATAACTTAAAGAGCTGTGCTCTGATATCTGATCTATGAAAAAACACATATAAAAATGGTAGAATTCATATTGTAGCTCAAAATCACTGAACTATCTGAACACATAGAGCAATTTTGGCGTAGATGAGTGCTAGAAGTAAAAGACAGTTTTTTGTCATCATTGAGCTTAACTTCAGGATCCTTTTTTATTCACTACGGTTATTTTGAAGAAAATTATAAATTTAAATCAATAATGTAGACTTTGAGAAGCGTTTTAATATATAATATAAGTTCCATCAACACACACCTATCAATTCTAACTTAGATTTTAAAAGCTGTTATTGAGTATATCCACATATTCTGCTTAACTCACACATTTGTACATGTGAAATGAAATCGCAGCAAATTTGAAAATGCACTTTTGGTGAAGTCAGCAGTATTTTATACTGCCCCATCCATCAGTTTTGATTCTACTGTTGTCAGCATTTTGTTATATATTACGCCTGAATGATCACAGTAAAATAACAAAAGAAGTAAAAGGAGGAAGAAATAAAGGAAAGAGAAAACGAAGCGAAAAACAGGAAGCGCATGAAAGTAGCATAGCATGGCTATAAGTGAAATGAATTCAGTTAAAAGCAGGAAGAAATAAAAAATTGACAATTAGCAATGATAATATAACTTACGAACATTTGTATTATAGAACATGTATTTTTTTTTTTGAAATTACTGAAGTTGTCACTTTTCTCTGTTAAATCTACTTCGTTAAAAAATTCTAAGTATACACCCATAATTATAGATATACAGTTCATATATGTACATCTGACAGTCAAAAGATTATTGATCCATACGAGTATTTTCGGTGCAGCTGCAACACCTTCCGTTGTTGACACTTTTATGCGTTAAAGTATTTACGTAAGTACAAGAATATTTGCAAATTTCTCAAAAACGCGGTACTTGTAGTACGATTTTTATTGCTACACCGTATGGCAAGCAAACACTGTCGGCAGAGGAGACGCACGCCACAAAGAAAGGAAAAAGTTACGCGAGTGTAAACATAATTTCATGGAATGCGCTTAGCGCTTTACAATGGTCCAGATGTTGCTTTCAAAATCGACAGTTGGTTGTAAACAGATTTTTATTAAAAATATCATTATAACAACAAGCATGTTTTTAACGAAAAATATTACTAGTGATTATAGAAAAAATATGTGAAAGTAATTTACGCTAAAAGAAAATGATAAAATATGATAGGTGATAACTTAAAAGAAGTACAATAAATGATGGAGATGAATGATACTTTGGTAACAAAATAATTACAAAAATTAAAATTTTAAGACTGTAAATAGCATGAAATAGAGACATTATCATCGAAATTATTCAGTTCAACAAAAACAATAAAATTTTACAGTATTTAGTTATTTAGTTTCTAATGTCAAAAAATGTTTGGCTTTTGCATCTAAGAGCAATTTTCACCATTAGCCACATTTTAAAAATTAGTTTTAGGTCTGGTATATGTAGCGGGCAGCCATAAATATGATTATTATTTTGAGTAAACCATTTCTTTCCAGAGACCATTGCCATAACCAATGTAACTTCCATTCAAATTAAATACCTGTTCAATATTTGGAGAAATACTCCGAAACCATCCTAAACTCGCCGCCATATTTTGGTTAAAGTTTCTTTTGAAGCTGCTATTTCCAGATCTCAGTGAAATTAGAAATATTGTGACAAATAATTACTTCAGTAGTTAAAATATAGGCAGTATAGAATTTAATGACGAAGCAAAAATTGTGAAGTTTTATATTTATTTATTATATTTTAACTACTGAAGAAATTATTTGTCACAATTTGTATTAGTATCAATATATGTATAGTATGGAGAGTGCGGAAAGAATGCTGAACGGAATTAAAATTGCCCTGAAGGTATTTAAAAACACCGCAATATTTTATCTGTCTTAGCTTAGATTTATAGATTTTGTTTATGTTTTTTATTTATTGAAAATCAAAGGAAAATTAAGGATTCTCTGGTTTTACACAGATACCTATTTTTAGATAACCATACCGCATTGCTACTCGTAGGCGAGAGTAAAAAAGAGTAGCTACTCTGAGTATGATTTGGCAAAAATAATTAATTTGCTATATAATTATATGATTATATCACAAAGCTCTAAAGATTAAAGTCCATGATACTAAATTTTTTTTATATAAAAACAGTTTTAACCGGTGAAGATCCTTCAAATTTTATACAATTTTATAGTTAAGTCTTCTTCTTCTTCTTCTTGACTGGCGTAGACACCGCTTACGCGGTTATATCCGAGTCCAAAACAGCGCGCCACGTAACCCTCCTTCTGGCAGTTTGGCGCCAATTGGTTATTCCAAGCGAAGCCAGGTCCCTCTCCACCTGGTCCTTCCATCGGAGTGGAGGTCTTCCTCTTCCTCTTCTTCCACCAGCGGGTACTGCATCGAATACTTTCAGAGCTGGAGCACCTTCATCCATTCGAACAACATGTCCTAGCCAGCGTAGCCGCTGTTTTTTTATTCGCTGGACTATGTCTATGTCGTCGAATAACACATACAGCTCATCGTTCCATCGTCTGCGGTATTCGCCGTTGCCAATTCTTAAGGGACCATAAATCTTCCGCAAAACCTTTCTCTCGAAAACTCCTAGTGCCGTCTCATCGGATGTTGACATCGTCCACGCTTCTGCACCGTAAAGTAGGACGGGAATGATGAGAGACTTGTAGAGTTTGGTTTTTGTTCGTCGACAGAGGACCTTACTTTTCAATTGCCTACTTAGTCCATAGTAGCACCTGTTGGCAAGAGTGATTCTGCGTTGGATTTCCAGGCTGACATTGTTATTGCTGTTAATGCTGGTTCCCAGGTAGACGAAATTATCTACAACTTCAAAGTTATGACTGTCAACAGTGACGTGAGAGCCAAGACGCGAATGCGCTGACTGTTTGTTTGACGACAGGAGATATTTCGTCTTGTCCTCGTTCACCACCAGACCCATACGCTTCGCTTCCTTATCCAGTCTGGAGAAAGCAGGACTAACGGCGCGGGTGTTGTTTCCAATGATATCGATATCATCGGCGTACGCCAGTAGCTGTACACTCTTATAGAAGATTGTACCTTCTCTGTTTAGCTCTGCAGCTCGTATTATTTTCTCCAGCATCAGGTTAAAGAAATCACACGAGAGTAGTCACCTTGTCTGAAACCTCGTCTGGTATCGAACGGCTCGGAGAGGTCCTTCCCGATCCTGACGGAGCTTTTGGTGTTGCTCAACGTCAGCTTGCACAGCCGTATTAGTTTTGCAGGGATACCAAATTCAGACATCGCGGCATAAAGGCAGCTCCTTTTCGTGCTGTCGAAAGCAGCTTTAAAGTCGACAAAGAGATGGTGTGTGTCGATCCTATTTTCACGGGTCTTCTCCAAAATTTGGCGCATGGTGAATATCTGGTCTGTTGTTGATTTTCCAGGTCTAAAGCCACACTGATAAGGTCCAATCAGTTTGTTGACGGTGGGCTTTAGTCTTTCACACAATACGCTCGACAGAACCTTATACGCGATGTTGAGGAGGCTTATCCCACTATAATTGGCGCAAATTGTGGGGTCTCCCTTTTTGTGTATTGGGCATAGCACACTAAGATTCCAATCGTCAGGCATGCTTTCTTCCGACCATATTCTGCAAAGAAGCTAATGCATGCACCTTATCAGTTCTTCGCCGCCGTATTTGAATAGCTCGGCCGGTAATCCATCGGCACCCGCCGCCTTATTGTTCTTCAAGCGGGTAATTGCTATTCGAATTTCTTCACGGTCGGGCAATGGAACATCTGCTCCATCGTCGTCGATTGGGGAATCGGGTTCGCCATCTCCTGGTGTTGTACTTTCACTGCCATTCAGCAGGCTGGAGAAGTGTTCCCTCCACAAACTCAGTATACTCTGGTCATCAATAACTTCGCTCTTCATACTCACGCATTTCGGCCTCTTTCTTTTTTTGTCTGCAATGCGTCTCGCTTCCCTCTTCAGCTCTCGGTATCTTTCCCATCCCGCTCGTGTTGCGGTCGATCGCAACGTTGCGAGGTAGGCAGTCTGTTTTCTCTCCACTGCGAGACGACAATCCTCATCATACCAGCTGTTGTTTCGACAGCTGTACGTAAGGAGTTTGATATGCCGTCCCACAGCTCCCTTATACCGAGATGCTGATGAGTGCTCTCAGAGAGCAGGAGTGCAAGTCGAGTAGAAAATCGTTCGGCTGTCGGTTGTGATTGCAGCTTCTCGATGTCGAACCTTCCTTGTGTTTGTTGACGTGTGCGCTTTTCTACACAGAGGCGGGTGCGTATCTTATCTGCTACAAGATAGTGGTCCGAGTCGATGTTGGGACCACGAAGCGTACGCACATCAAAAACACTGGAGACATGTCGTCCATCTATCACAACATGATCGATCTTCTCTTATGCTGGAATCTAGTACTACAGACGACCATATTTCGGGCCCCGGCGAAGTCGATCAGCCTCAGACCGTTTGGTGATGTTTCGTCATGGAGGCTGAATTTTCCGACTGTTGTGCCAAAGACACCTTCTTTACCCACCCTAGCGTTGAAATCTCCAAGCACGATTTTGACATCGTGGCGGGGGCAGCGCTCATAGGTACGTTCTAGGCGCTCATAGAAGGTATCTTTGATCACTTCGTCCTTCTCTTCCGTCGGGGCGTGGGCGCAAATCAGCGATATGTTGAAGAACCTCGCTTTGATGCGGATTGTGGCTAGACGTTCATCCACCGGAGTGAATGCCAGGACTCGATGACGGAGTCTCTCTCCCACCACGAATCCCACACCGAATTTGCGCTCCTTTATATGGCCGCTGTAGTAGATGTCACAAGGACCCACCTTCTTCCGTCCTTGTCCCGTCCATCGCAATTCTTGGATGGCGGTGATGTCAGCCTTGAGTCGTATGAGGACATCAACCAGCTGGGCAGAGGCACCTTCCCAATTAAGGGTCCGGGCATTCCAGGTGCATGCCCTTATTTCGTAGTCCTTTAAACGTTTGCAGTGGTAGTCATCAAAATTGGGGTCTCTCATCCGAGGCTGTTTTTTCTTTTTCATTGGGGGGTGTTTTTATGTGGTGGGTCCCAAACCCTACGCACAAGCGCATAGGCGGGTTTCGCCTTCTCACTTTAGCTCGCCTCCAAACGGATGTCTGTTGGCTACCCAGAGGATACTTGGTCTAAGACCGGAAGTCGTGAGCTGCTTGAGCCACATGTAAAAGAATCGTTCCTGGCCACTTCCAAGTGAATGACAGTCAGCAACTTTCCTCACTTGCGTGAACTTCTACATATGACTCCATCCTCTAAGTCCCCTCAGAAAATTAAGAATTTTATAGTATGCTGTTGACAACCATTCAACTTTTTCTGAGTTTCATTAATCCCAGTATTACATTCATACATCGATAATTTGTAAAATATGATTCATATCCAATGAACCTCATCCGCGCCTGACGGATTGATTTCTACAAAAATTTACCAAAAATATTTAACCAGAAGCATCTGAGAACTTTAATTTTGATATATTATATAAATTATTAAATATACTTACTTTTTCGTACACCTCAATATTGTTTGTTCACTAAGTTAAAAAAATTCAAACATTTTTTTTGTATTTTCCTATATTTACTATTTAAAGTCTTTATTGAAACTATTGGAATTGGATTAATAAAACAAATTTAAATTATTTATATACTTTGTGTCCCATTTTTGCTGCACATTTCTTCAAGCGATTCATGGTGAATAATTGAAGCCATATCCCTCTAAATTGTTGTCCAGTAACATTCGCACTGTGCGCCCCGCATTTTCCTCCACCAACGGTTGAAACGCTTTGCGATTGTCCTCCAGTTCCTCTTTGTTGAGTAAATACAGGTCTTCAAGAATCACTGCATTCACGATTTTCATAATGAACTTCAAGATTCGCATATCATCCTGCACAATAATGCCGACAATGATCGACACAATGACGCCATTATCGCGACATCTCTGCACGAAACTTATGCTGCACTCGGGGAAATACTATTCTGCCTTAAGTCGACGCCGGCATTCACCTGTTGTATAAATAAATAGATCAACATTGGGTTTTCATTATTGAGTTATTTAGGCAAATATAAAATGTTCTTTGATTGCTTTATGTTTAATTTTGGTAATTTCCCGGATATTTTTGATTTACCGACTTTTCATTATCATATGGATGTTTTTTCTCAAATAGATTAATATTTTTAATTATATTCGGCAAATCTTCGAAAAAAAAATGAATATTAGTGTTAGAAATGATATTTCGAATATATGATTTCGAAATTTTATTTTTTAGAAAATGATATTTCAATACTTGTGTATATAACCGAAATTGGATTTTAAGAAAAAAATCTTCACAGTTTCATCTACTACCATGTATATTCAAATATTACTAAATAAATTCACCTTTCATTTACTGCATGTATTACTCCAGTGATATAGACACCGCATGTCCTTCAGGATATCCACCAACATCTGTGGCCATTGTGTCTGCAAATGATAAAAGTAAAAGATGGAGGATGAAAGGAGTATGGAGGCGTAAAATAAAACTACAGATGTTTTTCTCTAGGATTCGTAAGATTATAACTTCATTAATATAATACATATTTTTGAAGTTAAAGAATTCTTCTATTTCCAAAAATTACAAAATAAAAAACAATATTCTAAAAGTTAAACTTTATTAATTTCCTCATTAATTTGCATTTTAAAATCTTCACTGGGTTTTTTAAAAGCTTCCTCTCTATCTCTGAGTGAAGCTAACGCTCTACGCCACAGTCAAACAGCGCTTATCTACGGTCATATCATGTGACTCATATGAGAGACTTTGAAACCGCAGCTTACGCAACGGTGACACACATGCTCAAGGATTCCAGTTTTTTTTTCGCCCTTCCACAATGGTTTAACTTCACTACCCTATTGACAGTTAAACCGCTTACCGAAGGAGTGCTCTACATGTAAGTGTGACTATTGAGTTGTAATCGACAACTCAGAAGATTGTCAACGTTTCTTTCCAAATTTAATTTTTTCTCATTCAATATGAGTATGAAATTTCGGAATTTTTACTGTCCTCTATATGCCATTTTTCATATAAATATGTTTTTTTGGCAATTTTCCTTCTGCATTTTCGAACCTCAATCCATTCTGTCATGAATTTCTTACGTTCCAGGCATTCGCAGTTTTCTCTCAATGGCAGCACCCGCGAAAGTGAATGAAAACAAAACGACACTCATTGACGGCGCGTAAAAGTGGGCTATAGTTGTCTGCATGCTATTCAAGTGTATTGTCACGTGTGTAATTCTGTGCTTGAAATTGCATGCCACCGTCGTTCTGTTGCTGCTGAGTTGTGACGTAGTTTGTGACACTGCAACAGCTTTTGTTATACTCTCGCAACAAAAGTTGCTACGAGAGTATTATAGTTTTGTTCACATAACGGTTGTTTGTAACACCTAAAACTAAAAGAGTTAGATATAGAGTCATATATACCAAAGTGATCAGGGTGACGAGTAGATTTGAAATCCGGATGTCTGTCCGTCTGTCCGTCTGTCCGTCTGTCCGTCTGTCCGTCTGTGCAAGCTGTAACTTGAGTAAAAATTAAGATATCTTGACGAAACTTCGCACAAATATTCCTCGGCACAATAAGAAGATCAAGTTCGAAAATGGGCGGAATTGGACCATTGCCACGCCCACAAAATGGCGAAAACCAAAAACACATAAAATGTCATAACTAAGCCATAAATGAAGATATAAAAGTAAAATTTGGAATAAAGGATCGCACTAGGAGGGGGCACAGTTGGATGTAATTTTTTTGGGGAAGTGGGCGTAGCCCCGCCCAAAAATCGGTTATTTGTATATATCTCGCAAACCAATAAAGCTATATAAACCAAACTTTCTGCAGTTGGTTCTCTTACATACCCCACCACACACCATGAAAATAGTTGAAATCGGATCATAACCACGCCCACCTCCCATAAAAAGGTTAGGTTGAAAATGACTAAAAGTGGGTTAACTAACTAACGAAAAACGTCAGAAACACTACATTTTGCAGAAGAAATAGTAGAAGGGAGCTGCACTCAGATTTTTTTACAAAATGGAAAATGGGCGTGGCATCGCCCACTTATGGGTCAAAAACCATATCTCAGGAACTACTCGACCGATTCGAATGAAATTCGGTATATAATATTTTCTTGACACCCTGATAACACGGACAAAAAATGGGCGAAATCAGTTCACAACCACTACTACTTTCCTTATAACTCAATTTTGAAATCCATCTTATTCCTTCACTTTATAATGTAAACATAAGGAACCAATGAAGATAACGGAATAAAACTTTACACAATTAGTGCATATCATCTCTGGCTTCACTTGTGAAAAAATTGTCCAAAACGGAAACTAACTTTTCAAGGCCCCAGATATCGAACATGTTGAACTCAGCGCCTAAGGATAAATTTTAACCGAAAATATGGGTAAATCTCTCAAATATCTCAATTTAATTGAGAGGAAATTGTTTTCTTCTCATAGTGTGTCTCTGTTCCAAAAAATTATTAAAATCGGGTCATAACATTTCCATATACCTCATTGTAAATTTTAAAAAATACGGTGAGCTTTATTCCGCATATATGTAGTGGTTAAATTTCTTCAATAAATCAATTCAATTCTTTTGCGAGAGTCAATTTCTTCAATTGCGAGAGTATAAAATGTTCGGTTGCACCCGAACTTAGCCTTTCCTTACTTGTTTACTTTAGCTTTGTTGTTTTTTCATAAATGTGTCTGCTGTGTTGTTGTGAATACAAAAAGGAAAACAGGCATGAATAGTGCAGCGAAGAAGATGAAAGCAATACAAAAGTTGATAAGGTTTCGCCCCAACATAAAAACCATTAACCTCTTAGAAAATCGTTTTCACACTTTTGCATTTTTTTTGCTGTGAAAACATTTGTACGCGAATGAAAGTAAATGCTGAATTTAGTTCTGTATAGAACGAGAAGAAAATATTCAAAGATTTTGTTGCGAAGAAATTTGTATAATTAAATATGCGACACGCTCTGTGTAAATCTAGTACTTAGTATTGACAGATGTCATTATTAATAGAAGCTAAGTTCATATTTAATAAACTTGCTTCTTTCCTTTTTGATACTCTTACCGAGGTAACACCCGTTTGCTCTGCACACTTTAACAGGTTATGGGTCTTTTGCCACGCAAAGTTTATTTAATCTATTATTAAATAAATTCGAGCAAAAAGTTCTGGTGAGTTAATTAAACCGTTTTGCCACTTCTTTTGAAATATATTTCGTGATAATGTCGAATGTATTTTCTGTGTCGGTGGATCGACTTCGCGGTCGTGAAAATTTTTATGTGAGGAAATGCTAGGCAAAATCGTATTTGGTAATAAAGGGCCACTAGAAAATGGTCCAGAACGGTTTGCCTGTCACTGCAACAGACGCTGATCGTGATGCTAATGAAAAAGCACTAGCTGAAATCACGATGTTGGTGGAGCCAAATAATTTCGGACATTTTGCAAACAAAACATCTCCTAAAGACGCGTGGGAAGCCCTCATGGAAGTCTATAAAGATAAAGGCTTGACGCGTAAGGTGGAACTTTTGAAGCAATTAGTACAACTCAAGCTGTCAGACTGCGAGAATATGCAAGAGTATTTAAACTCAATGGTTATGACTGCATTATAGGCGAGAAACGCAGTTTTAAAACTCAATGATGAACTAATAGCATCACTTATGTTAGCTAGATTGCCAAATGAATTTCAAGCACTAGTGCTCGCTATTGAAAACTCAAAGAAAAAGCTCACTGTAGACGCTGTGAAAAATCTACTTCTGCAAGAAATTTGATACAAAACAAGGTGCCGAAAATGAACTTTACACAAAGACAAAATCCTTAGCAAAAATTCGCTGTCATACATGCAAGCAACTAGGGCACATAAACAAAAATTGTCGTAAGAAAATAGTGAAAGAAGACAAGCCAAAACAAAAAAGTCAAGTGCTGTTTGCTTCATCGCTATATGCAAATATGAACAACAACGAAGACTGGTATGTCGACTCCGGCTATTCTCAACATATGGTGAAAAGCAACGAATGTATGACAAATAGAAAACGCGCGATAAACAAGAGAGTAATTGTCGCTGATAATAACAAAATTGATGTTAAATGCACTGGCGATGTTCAACTCTGTCGAGCAGGTAAAAATAATAATGTTAATGCAACAATCAAAAATGCTAAATACGTTCCGAGTTTGTGCGCGAATTTACTTTCAGTCAGTCAAATGACTGACAATGGAAAATCGCTTCTCTTTAAAAACAACTGGTGTAAAATTTTAAACGATAATATACAGCTGATTGGAACTGCAACCTGCAACCGATGTAATCAGACGTTTCGGCATGGAGGAATGCAACCCTGTAAGCACACCTCTTGACGTGAACCAAAAGCTGTCCGTGGAGATGTGTCCAACTAATAATGACGACAAAAGGGAAATGGCTACTGTTTCCTATAAGCAAGCTATTGGATGCCTGCTGTTTGCCGCTCAGGTCACGCGACCTGATATCTGTTTTGCTGTCAACCAGCAAATACAGCACGAACCCAGGAAAGGCCCATTGGACTGCAGTAAAGCGGCTCATGCGCTATCTCAAGGGAACCATTGACAAGGGCTTAGTCTATAAGACAAGTTCTGATCACATCGTTGGTTTTTGCGACACTGACTGGGCAAATGATGTAAGTGATCGCCGCTCAACAACTGGATATGTATTTTCCTTTCAGAATGCTGCCATTTCCTGGGCTACCAAAAGGCAACGGACGATAGGCTTATCATCGACTGAGGCCGAATTAATGTCGATGGTGGCTGCAACACAAGAATCAATCTGGCTTAAACGATTTGAAAAGGAGTAGGTGCCCAATGCTTCGAGATCAATTACCTTATTCTGTGATAACAAGAGCGCTATACATATAGCTGAAAACAACTCATACTCAAGCAGAACGAAGCATGTAGACATCAAATCAAACTTCATCAAAGAAAAAATTGAAGATGGCAAAATTAAGTTATACCATATTGGCACCGATAAAATGATAGCTGATATTTTCACGAAAGCATTTTATAATTAGAAGAAATTTGTATAATTAAATATGCGACACGCCCTGTGTAAATCTAGTACTTAGTATTGACAGATTTCATTATTAATAGAAGCTAAGTTCATATTTAATAAACTTGCTTATTTCCTTTTTGATACTCTTACCGAGGTAACACGCGTTTGCTCTGCACACTTTAACAGATTTAATATTTGTAGATCTTCTTTCCGTATCGGGGATTAGTTTGGAACAATGGTACAAAAAAATGGTAATTTTGATGTAAAAAACGCACAACGCTTTAGAGGGCTAGTTGTAATGTAATTGGAATCATCAAGTCCGACCATCATGCTTGACCGAAGCAAGTCTGTTTCGATTACCCGAATTGAATTTTCTTCTGAAAATCGCTTTTGAATCACAACAAAATCGATCCATTCTTGAGCAAACAGTGGCAAGCCAGGAAGATTTTGCTATAATTTGATAGGATTGGTAGGGAATAATCTGCAATCAACTGTTACCCTACTACCAAACATTTAATTCGGACATATGCATTGCCAATAGCAGAGGAATTGTGTTCCATAGGACAGCGATGGTGACTCGCCAGAAGCTGCAGGTGCATGGTTGTGAGGTTCAAGAGTCATTACAAATGTGTTGCAGTCTGCGAAATAAACGTTCGCATATACTGTTAAATCCAATTGCTTAATGAGTTCGAGGTGTGAGCTCTTGACATTGTCCTTCACACAACCAAACATAACAGCAGTAAATTAATGGCATAGCAGTAAAAAGCAAATATGCCAACAATAATAAACCGAATTACACCAGAAACCGGCAGCAGAGTGCACGAACGCATGCAATCCTTATTTCGGTTTACTCCCAAGGACTCACCATTTGTAACAGGCACTTACATAAGACTGCTACGCGTTAACTACTCCGTTGTGGGGAAGAGCCTTCAAGCGGAAACCACACAAGTGCATAGCATTCATCTGTGTATATCTGTATGAAAATCTGTTTTTAAGAAAATTTGCTAGTGTGTGTGAAAGACCGAATGCTCTAGTGATTCTTACCCTACTCTTGTAAGTTGCGTTTATTTCTGTGTAATCTTGAAAGGGTAAAATGGGAAAATGCAAAAAAACAACACCATCTAAGACAAGCAGCAAAATGGGAAACGACACAACAGACCATCTTCCAACCAGCAAGCCTTTCCACCAAAATCACTCAACTGTGCTGAATGCAGTCGAGCAAATGTTGGTCCGAACGCAAGTCTACCCACACTCAGTCGATCTGGCAACCTGATTGCATTTAAAATGCAATACAATTTACATTTACCACATTGCTACTCACTGCTGGAGCTGGAACACAAAAATCTATGTGGGTTTGTGCTTGTAGATATGTATTTGTGAGTTGCCACCCTTTTTACCAAACATCACCAGTTATATACACCATACTAGTAATAATTGAGGGAAATTTTAAAAATAAAAATAAAATAGAAAATTCCGAAAGGAGACACTCACACTTGGTAAATCGATATGAGTTTAGCTTGGGTGTGTGTGTGTTGGTGCGTGCTATACGAAATCAAGAATCGATTATTTCATTAGTTCTGCAATGTTGGCCACTGGTGGCCACTTTATGCAGCAGTGAGCAGATAATTGCAAAATGCTTTCCCTTTTGACCTCAACTAACTAAGTGTAGTACGTTTGGGTTATGAATGTTGGTATTTACATATAGAGGAATACCTACATATCGGCTAATTGTTGTAAGAAACTATAAACTTAACATTACATAGGATATTTGTATTACATATGGGCAAAAATTCTTTACTTTTTATCCACTTCCGTTACGGTAATTATTAATTTATAGATTAGATAGATTATTAGCAAATCAAAGTAATATTTGCACTTACATAATGCGATGGTACGCATCTGGCTGAGCCTGCGCACATGTCACGGATTGCTCCGACTCCGTGGAGTCATCACGCAAGGTGGCAACTCCAAGCGGTAATATTGGAATTATAGCAGCTGTAGCAGCTGCTGTTGTTGCCGTAGGGCCCGCCACCACCGAATGATGTGTGGCTGGCGGCGGTCCAGTTATAGCCTGCGGTGATGATGTCGTGCTTACACCCTCCTACAATAAATTCATGCAAAATAGATAATAAAAGAAATATTCAAGGAATTTAAAGAGTTTCAATGAAGATGTGGAAATATTGAAAGGCGATGAAAGGAGGAGAGATGAAAGGATTGATTTCGTTGTAGTTTTGAATGTGTATATATGAGTGTATGTATGTTTGTCTATGTATATTCTTTTATAAGGTTTTATGAGAGTGTCTGTGTGCTGTATTCACCTTATAATTAATGGCGTCCTGCTCCTCTTTCTTCGCTTCGCGTTCGCTGCGCTGTCGTCGCGTTGCTTCTCCTCGTCCGTTTGCGATGTTTTGCTGTCTGCAATTCAATTACAATCAAGTTTATATCGATCAAATTTAACTAAACGAATTTTCAGATTGCATTTATTTTTGCTTGTCGCAAACATCATTCACGTAATGGAAACGTAAAACGTAATGCTTTTATTCAAAATTTGCATGCAATTGCATTCAAGACAAAGGATTGGAATGTCAAACATGCTTTCACTTAAAAAGAAAAATATTTTCCGGATTTCGACATGCTACAAAAAAGTTTATTTATTTATTTATGTTTAATATAAAATTAACATATAAACATACTAGCTATTATTGAAAGCTAAAATTTATGAATGAATTATATTCTCTATAAAATAGTTTAATAGGTGTAATTCCAAAAAAAAAACAATTTAGTACCACAAAATATTAATATTTACAGTTTTATTGCTAAGTACTTTAGTAAGGAGGCGCGTAAATTGTAGCAAATGTATGTATAATTGTATAGATATCTTTAATTAATTATAATCTGATATTTTTCTCCCAACGATTTCATTGATTAGAAATAAATAATATAGTCAACTTACAGCTGTTGTCAACTACTTAGCAACGCTTCCTTTTGATAGGGATTGATTAGAATAAGAATAAAATTTTCCGTTATTTTATTCCCTCAAAGTAGGTTTGCTACTCTATTCACTACTAAATGTGCCTAATTTTGTAGTTGTGCAATTGAATTTCTTTTAATATTTTCCAAACAGTACAAGCGTTACTTAGTACAAAGTGAATCGAGCGAGACAGCTTATTAGAAAAGTTTGATCAAATATGAAATATTCGACACTTTATGCTAAATATTTTAGTAATAATATTACCGATTTTTAGTAGGTATATACATTGAAGTTACTGGTTAGAATGTTTTTCTTTAACATTTTAATTGTGGAAAATCACCAGCTGCACTCTTGCCCTGCCCCTGCTAAAATACATACAACGTTTATGCTTCATTTCTACTCGGTTATATTATACACGGGTAAGTTCAACCCCCATGCATAAACAGTTTTTCACCACGAGTTAAATGTTAATACTCGGGTAGAATATACACATTGCTATTTAATAATGTACCTAAAAATTTTATCAAAATTTCTAATATATAAAAATTTCTAATAAATAACGCAATTTGCCCAGATTTTTGGCATAGAATTCAATATAATAATGGAAATCTATATATAGGTATAAGTAGTTTAGTTTAGTTTTCAAAACGCCACGTATAGCCGTATTTTGATGGCCGTATGTGACGGGCTTTAAAGATAAATTTCAACTACTTCGGTTTTTTGTGCAGAAGATACATATTTTTGCCATTTTTTTGTAATGTTAAAAATTGCTTTCTGCATTACCCATATGTAAATATTTATTGTTTACATTTTTTTGAAATATCTGAAGTCTGTGAAACAAAGCTGGTATTTCAGTTTACTTCAAATCGATGTGTGTCAAGGCACGTAGTAAACATAATAACATAATACCATAATACTTGGTATTTTTACCAGATGTGTGTCTCGGGTATAAGTGGGCGACACCACGCCCATTTTCATTTTTTTTTATCTGAGTGCAGCTTCCATTTATTTTGTAAGATTTAGTGTTTCTGATGTTTTTCATTAGTGAAATAACTTTTTCAACTTATTATCCGATTTCCCCAATTTTTATAGCTTGGGATATATGTACAAAAAACCGATTTAAAACCTAGTGGGGCTACACTCCGGGAGTGCAGGCAGAAGTGAAAACTTGAACTTATGGCGCGTTGGGCACGTTTTTGGGTGAGCATTTTTAGACGCGCTCGCGACATGAGAAATTGTACATAAAAAATCAAGTTTATCAAAGCAATGTGGGCACTTTTTGAATGGACATGAAGTATAATAATGTAGAATATAGAATAATATAGAATATAGAAACTATATTCGAAGGAAGTGGTTCTATTTAAATGATTAAATATTAGTAAATATAAGATTAATCAATTCTCATCCATCATTTCAACAACTCTTACATCATCACTATCAGCATTTTCATCATTATTATCAGGATTTTCATCAAATTCTAAAACTGAAACAATAAGTCTATGGAAACTTAAGTATGAAATGAACAATTTTGATTTAAATCTATTTATATATCTTGTGAATACTGCATCAATAGTAGTTTTGTATTTTGTTGTGCTAAGATTGCGATCATTGGACATCGTTAAATCAAATCTCTGGTAGATGGACCAGCGATTTGAGGAGGTACACTTTGTTGTACAAACGTTTGGTCAGTTGATAATAAATTTAACGTTCTTCGTTTATCTCTGTATCGTTTACAAAAATCTTTGTTCGCTTGTTTCGCCAAGCCTGACTTATGTGGCTGTTTCTCTCTGTATCGATTATCATATTATTTTCTTTTTGTTTTCTTTTTTCTACTTCATCCTCATAAGTGGAGTCATCTATCGAGTTTTTTCTTTTTCGAGCATCATTTGAATCATCCGCATCCATTTTCAAGACAAATATTAATCCGAAATTAAAATGCAGATTTTTTTAAAGCTATAATAGCATATATATTAGGAAACTACTTTTCCGGTTTCCCCATAATTTTTAGCGATTTTCCGACCATCAAATCACGTCCCTAGTGAAATTCTAATAAAATGAGTATATTTTCGATTTTTAAGGTTTTCCTACTTTTCCGCCTTTCCGATAATTTTTAATTCTTAGCTGAAATGAGCATAGAGTCAATTTTCCTAATTTCCCAAAATTTCGAATTTTCTGCAACTTTGTAAAAATTTATCAACTTCAAACTTTAAATGCAGCCCCTTTTTTAAACGCTAGCGCCAAACTTGTATTCTTGTAATGTAACTGTTGGTAAAACCGGAAGTTGTCTCCCTAGCCGAAGAAAGAGACAGTTGATATATATCTATGCGAATACTAATAGTATTGTACACTATTGTAAACATATATGTATGCACCCCACGTGTTACTCATTTTTTAAATAATTTTATTTAATAACATTTGCATTTGTTTATGCAGTTGTAATAATGTATACAAAATATAGTAACACTATAGTATACAAAAACACTACAACAATGGTTTTATTAATTCTATTAAGACTTTAGATTTGTTTTTTTTTTTTTTAACACAATACCATAGCAGCAACCCAAGTCAAATGAAATATTTAATTATATAAATTTTCCGTTTAATATTCATTTATAAAATAAATATAAAAACTCTCAATCTCGTCTGTCGCGAGAGCACGAACGAATGCCCATGCAAAGAGCGCATATAGTATACATATATTATAAGAATACACGCGGAGTATATCTGTGTAAAATCTTATCTGTCGCGAGAACGGCTGAAAATGCTCACCCACAAAAGTGCCAACGAGCCATAAGAAGTTTTCACTTCAGAAAATTAAATCCAAATATGCCTCTTCCCTATGGGATGACTTGTAC
Organism: Zeugodacus cucurbitae; assembly: GCF_028554725.1. Lineage (NCBI taxonomy): Eukaryota > Metazoa > Arthropoda > Insecta > Diptera > Tephritidae > Zeugodacus > Zeugodacus cucurbitae. The sequence continues at coordinate 33,608,768 of NC_071670.1, forward strand.
CAAATACACATTTAGCTTTATAAATGGTTTAGTTATAGTTATTGATAAGTTTTTGAATTTCGCCAATATGTGGCCGTGGCAATGATCCGACTTCGCCCATTTTCAATAGCAACCCTTCCACAGTCCCAAAGAACATATGTACAAAGTTTTGTCAGGATATCTTAATTTCTACTCAAGTTATCCATTGCATGGACAGTCGGACGGACAGACAGACATCCGGATTTCAACTTGTCTCGTCATCCTGATCATTTTGATAAATATCTAACTCGTTTAGTTTTTTGAATTACAACCAACAGTTATGAAAACTCTACTCTTAGCAATTTTGTTGCGAGAGTATCATAAATGTATTTTTCCCACTGTCATTATGTTTATCGCAATTAGTTGTCCCACCCGTATCGTAGATTTCAAATGTTTTTGTAAAAAAAAAAAACACAAAATTATTGAAACATTAATTTTGAATAATTTGTTTTCTACTTGTTTAAATAAAATTAGCGAAAAAAGTAGGAACACAAGTGTTTTAGTAGAAAAAGATTATTTATCTAATACTAAGTGCCGTTGCTAATTACCTGACAACTATAGTATGTAAATACTATATCAACACATAAACTTCCGAAAATTTAGTCTGATTATGTATTTCGACCGTTATTAATAATCGATTTAGCTTTGGTGATATAATCAATTAGCGTCTGATTAAAAATTAAATCAAATAAATATGAAATAAATGTCAAGAGTTCGGCATTCATATGTTATGCCAAAACAAAACCAAAAACTATCAGCAAACACACAGCCACACTCTCATTTCCTGTTACTCCAGAGACGTCGCAATTAATTGCATTTGATTTTGCCAATCTGCCCATCTGTGGTATAGCAAGCAATAAAAGGCTTTTGGATACATACAACTGGTTTCATGTGTTTTTGTATTCACATATCCTCTTATGTTTTCCAATACTTTGTGAGCAGGCATGCATATCTTGAGGTCAATCAAACGTGACTGCAGCGAGTTGCAACTAAAGGATTATTGCATATAAATTACAAATGCATAATTAATGGAAAATCGTAAACATTTCAAATTACCATTCAAAATAATTTAACATGAAATTATATTAGTACTTATTGTTGCTTTATTCCTTAAATAAATATAAAATACAACATAAAAAAAATCCTCAACTATTTACTGTAATTTATATCGCTGGAAAAATAATAATATTATTGTTTAATGAAGTACATATTCGTTTAAACACATCATTATGAGGAGGTCGAAGTTTGATTGGAAAAAAATTACTCGATCACTTCGTAAAATAAACAATTGGTATCTTTAGGTTAATTAAAGAACTAAATTGTTTTCATAATTATACAAATGTTTCAGATTATATCACGATTCCAGAGGGAAAATACCTCAGTGACTCAAATAAGCACAAATTAATCATCACCGCAGTACATGCAGTTACATGCAGTGGACAACTCAGAGGGATGAAGTTGTATTTTCCGATGAAAAAATATTCAATTTAAATGGTCCAGACTATTCCAGTTGTTGCTGACATGATTTGCGTAACAGCAATATACGTTTTACAAAAATAAACTTTGGTGGTGGCAGTGTTGTGGTGTGGAACGCGTTTTAATCGAGAGGTAAAGCAAAATTATGCTTCATGACGCCGAAAATGGATTCAAAATATACACCAAAATGTTGGACGATGCTCTCATTTAATTTTTGAATGACAAAATGGATGAAGATAACATTTTTCAACAATGCTGCCATTCACGTTTCTAAGGAGTCTTTAAAATGGTTTGAGGAGCGCAATATCGCACTTATAAAGTGCCCAGTCTGCAATACTGATTAGAATTCAGTAGAGAACATTTGGAGATATTTATTACGAAAAATCTATGGACAAAAAGTCCAAGGACACCTTTGACTTAATAAAGATAACAACTCTTTTTGTGGGTATCAAATCAAAACTATACTAAGAAAAAAAATTCACTCCGAATTCATAATCTCATTATTCATATCATTTCATTGAGTCTGTATGAACGTTTCAGAATAATTAAAATAAAACGTTTATTTTATAGGAAGTTTAAAATATGCCATGTATTTTTGTGTTTGTCGAGTTTTTCCAACGGCTCCCATTGAATCTTTTTGAACAAGGAATAGCTCTATAAAATAATATTTTTGTTTTTAATATTTAAAATTTTACTCGCAATACAACATATATGTTAACATACAACATGTCAACACACAAATAGTTTTAGGGAAAAATAAGTCCCGCCACTGCAGCAATATTAGTAGACTGAAATAACCTTTACAAATATATTATCTTTTCCAACAACAGAAATATTAATTTTGAAAGCTATAAATTTTAAAACTAAACGTATAAAAAAGCTTTTATATTGATTCAATATTTGAATGAGATTAAGTGGACATGTTTTCTTAACCTTAACCTTTCTTATTAATAATATACTTTTTTAAATGGTAGCCAAAGAATTTTAGAATCCCTTTAACCTTTTGGTATGCACAAATAAAATGTTGACAACATATATTAAATCTCCGTCATTTGCATTAATGACGTTGAAAAGCTAAAGTTTCCGTTTATTCTCCTGAATTGTTTATACGAAATTTGCTAAATTATTATTATTAATCGGTCTCGCTCCATTAAACAAAGTAATTTATTCATGAATTATTAACTATACCAAATGAAGTCTATTCGTTTTCATTATTTCTAAATTAACGGTTGATGGCACTTGTACAAACTGATAGTTGTAAGGTATTAAATTTGAATGACAATGCAGTACTTAATAGGGATTGGTGAAATTTAATGTAACAATTGGACAAACATATCGCCTTTCACATCAAGAATTTAGTAGAGACTGACCGATTAATCGGCCTTGGTATCGGCATCAGCCAGTATCGGCCACAAAATTAAGCATCGGCATCGGTATCGGCATCGGCCATATTTGGCCGATTCTTAGCCGATTCTTTCTACTTCTTTCGGATTATACTAAAATACATTTTTTTTTTCTTTTTTGATTTCTTTAGAGCATACAATTTGAATTCTTCTGTTTACCATATAAAATACAGTGAATCACATTTGACTAAACTAACAATTCATCATGGTGATAATTTAAGTCTAGTATAAAGAAATTGAACAATTTTGCATTAATGAAAGGTTTTATTTGGAACTGCTAGAAACATTCGATTTATGTCAAATATGTACAGATTTGTATAAAGTTGTTGAGATTTTGAAGATAATGTCATAATGTCACTATTATAGAAGCATTCGTAACTAGGTTAAGTTATTTTTAAAAGTTTGCCATAGATAGGGTCACATAATAATCACTTGTTGCTGGCCTGGACTATAATAAGATGCATGGAAAAGAACTTCCCAAACAAGCTTCCGAAGTTTCTATTGAGTCACTATCACTATTTGTCGCTTTTCACAATGTGAGATATAAATGACAAAAGTAATATCTTTGAAAATAACGGATTCTTTTTACTAGACCTACTATTTTTGAATATTGGCCTTAATGCTCATATTTGTCCTTAAGGGGTAACTCAGTGTAACCCATGAAAAATTGGCGAATTTAGTGAATTTTTTTAAAGAAAGTACTCGGTCGAATGTTTCGAAGTTTTTTGGACATAATAAGGTGTACTTTCAACTATATTTTACGATTTTTATTTTACAAAAATTTTGAAAAATAAAGAAGTTATGGGTTGTCTTGGGAGGTGCCAAAAAAAAGTTCCCCAACTGCTGACATGATTCCCGCCGAATGAGTAACTGAAACACAAAAATTTAAAAAGGTTATTAAAGTTGAATATATTCCCTATACAATGACCTAGATTATTGAAAGATATCAAACATTAACAAAATGGCGTAGTTTTAAAACAAATTTCGATTTTTTAGGTAAGAAATGGTCGTTTTTTAAATGCCAAATAGACAATTTTCAACAAATCAAAACGATCGTAGGTCATTGTATAGTAAATATATTCAAGAACATTCAGTTTAAATTTGAAGTTAATCGGTCAATATCTAGTTGAGTTATGATGTCAGTAATTTTGTGAAAAGTCGTTTCGAGAAAAACGCGTTTAAAGTTTCGACTATAGTGGCTAATACATGTGAGCGATTGCTCTTTAGCTTGCTCAGGATATTTTTGAAATTATAAACTTTCAAATAAGCAAAAAATAAAAAATCGATTTTTTGAAATTGTCACACCGGTATAGGGTATACTTAAAGGAAAAAAAGCTATATTACTGATTGCTGAATAAACGCGAATAACTTATTTGTTCTATCAACATATATCTTATAATAATAATTTATTTAGTTTTGAATATTAATTAAATCACTAAACAACTTCATATTTACATAAGAATTGAGTTGTTTACCTATTTTGTGATGTTATTTATCTTTGTTTTTATTTTGTTACTATACTAATTTACTAAATAATGTTGTTGATGAAAGAATCGGCATCGGCATCGGCATCGGCCGATTCTTTGCCAACTGGCCGATTAATCGGCATCGGCATCGGCCAAAATTTTGGTATCGGTCGGACACTAGAATTTAGTCGATATTAAATTATGATATGCATAGTTCGATATATTATGTTTTGTCTATTTAATACTGATTCTTAACGTGCTTGTATTTTATTTTCCATTCTTTTAACGAATTTTTGAAATCTACTTTTAGACTCCTGGGCTTCTACTGCAGCCGACTACTTACAATCATATAAATTGCGTTGTTGCTTTTGCCCCGATTGTTGTTTCTAATACTTTTGTTGTTGCTGTTGTTGTTGGTTTGATGGTGACTTTGACGCGCCTGATGGAAATTTACGTTGAGACGAGCGCACATTCATCAAATATTTGGAAACGTTCGGTGGTGGCACCATGTTGCACAAACAACTTTTTTTAACTCTTTAAAGAATACTCGCGTATAAACACAAACAATTGTTCACATGGCCGCTTTAATCTTTTAAAATATTCACACGTTTAAGAACACTAATAATTTGTTTATAGTTTTACAAACGTTTTGCATGCCACACTCTCAAACACGCACTCGAAATATTTATTTTTATTCTCGCCGTTTTGTCAATATTTAACAGTTATTCTTATTATACGCCAGTACAAAAAGCAATAAACTTTGCCGGCAGCAGGCAGCACGCAACCTGTACACGGCAGGAAATCAAATCGAGTGACCGGCCACGTTGGCCGTCTTCTATTCTCATATTCCTCTGTCTGCAATAACTGTAATTATAAATACCGTTACATGCAATTGAAACTATAATGAGTCGTTTGTGCTGTGCGCCAGAACACTCTGACTCTTGTAGTACCCCCCTTGTCTCAGCGCTCTGCTGTCTGGTTCGCGTAGCGCGTGCTTTGCAACCTCACTGCCACGACTCAACAACAGCAACGATATAAGGCGACTAAAGCACGCCACGACGACGCGTATTTGCCGCTGTCAGTTAAATAGTGGCAAATGTGCCGGCATTCCCAGGTACTATGTGTGCTGGCCGTGGTATTGTGTCTGACTGCACATGTGTCGCTTACTGACCTGTTTGATTAGCTGTGCTACGTAGTCTTTTAACGCTATTTTTATTAACCGTTAGGCATTTGTGTGAGTGAGACATATGCACAGTGAACAATTTCAGAGGTTTAATCAGAAAAACTTACTAATTCCATACTATGTCCATATACGGATCGTAATTATTATTTTTTTAGTTCGTAGCCGTCATCGGATCGCTATGTCTGGGAATTGCTTAATTGTCCAAAAAATTTCAAGTGAAAGCAATAACAAAGTTGGAGAGTTGAACGCGATAAGTTGCGAATATTTCCATAAAGTATTTACGATGTGCATTAGGGGACAAGATGTAAGCGAGCAAATGTAGGTTAGGTATTAACGATCTCCGAATAACTAAGAAAAATATTATGAAGGTACGCAAGCTTAAGGTTTTCTTTACTCGCCAGTTTCCTTTTGATACCAGCTCAGCTTCATGTATACATTTACATATATACATCCATATATATGTATGTTGACTCAAATGAGATTACTCAATCTTAGCTAATTTGACGGAGAACAAATAGCTCTCTAGTTGAAAATTTTCATGTTTTGCTGCGCTTCTGCACTGGGGCTTCTGGGCTTTGACTTTCACACAAATAACTACACGTTTTGAGAATATAGGTATATAAAGGGAAGTTTTATTTCAAATGAAAAACATAATATTTTTTTAAGCTCTACTGATAGGGTAGTCTCTTCAGAAAGGTCTGAAATACCTTTACGTTAGGGTGAGTGAAGGTAAGTATTTAAAATCAACTTTCACTTGATATTTAAATCAAAATACACACATATTGGACGAATAGTCGTTGAGAAAGGCGTTGAAACGGAAAAAAAGCTCACATGTCTCACTATATTGATTATTCAGTGACAGAACCTTAACTTAGCCCATATAAATATACTTTAATTAGGAAATATATATATACATATGCAAAAACCAATTCTTCTACATACTTCTGCCATATTCTTAAGAGGAAATGCTCAATAATCTGGTTAGACCTACGACAGCAAATGTCAAAATGGTTTGACGTCGCTTGTTCGCGGAAAAAATCAAAAATTCAACAAATACACTGATACTAAGAAAGGCATGTCACCACACGATAAATCCATTTTTACACTTAAAACATAACTGAGCCAAAAACGGTTGAAAAGTAGCGCAAGAAATTTCTACGAATAAAAGCACAAAATATCTGTTGCGTATACGCCATGACATACCATAAGCAGATATGTGTGTACTTGCAAATGATAGATGGACCACTCAGTAGCCACTGCTACAAACAAAAAATAAAATAAAATGTAATAAATGTATATAACGTGCTTTGAAATGTTTACACACAAAATGGCATACCTAGGCATACAAGTGCATTTATGTCAGGTTAACAAACAAACATACATATGCATATACATATATTCGAAAAATAATAACTTTTGTGACACAAAAGCATATATGCACGTTTGCCGTTCTACAGGTAGAGTAACATATATATTTATAGGTGAGTACTTTTATTTTCTGTCTTCCACAAATTTAGACTCAAATGGCAGTGACAGTTTAATAGCTTATGACATGACTCTATGTGTGTGGTTAGAGCTTTTAGAATTAGTAAATAAGTATGAATAACAAATACATTTTTAACCGTACTCAGGTAATATGTTAAAGAAAAATCAATATATATATATATTTGGTTCACAACAACAGTAACACATATTGGACTTGGTTAAAAACTATTATATTCAAAGATGTGTGGAATGATTTTCTAAACGAAATTACCGTAAGCTTATTACCAAAATTATACCTATACATATAGAGGTAGTCAAAAGTATTTACTTATTGAACGTTTTTTACAAATTCCACACAAACAACAACAGATCGCCAATGATTATCAACATTACAATATTCGTCGCATAATTATAGTGGAACCAAATTCAAACAAATATGAATAATTATCATTAATGTAGTGAATGAGATTCGTCATTGAAATTTCTTTTTATCACTCTTAAACCTTTTTCAAAAAGGAAATAGTAAGTACATTTGACCTTCGAATATTTCTTTAAATCGCGTCCGTTTTCATTAAACACAAAATTCATTTCCAAGTTGCATGAATAATTTCATTTGTGTCACATAAACCGACTCTTAACCAACCACTCGTATTTATAATGGTTACCGTTGCAGTTGGTTTGAGTATATTTGCGGGTTGCTGCAAATTCAGTTGACTTTGCGAATTAATTCGTTTCTCTCTTACCCGAACAACAAATGCAGAGGCTGATTTGAATTCGAGATTTTAAGAAATATCAATGGAAGCCTTGAAATTGTGTTTTCAAAATGCAAAACAGTATTACTTAAGAGTATTGGTTTTAAAATTAGTTAAAGTAAAACTTGTGCTTCGGATCGAAAAAATTTTATATATTAACATAAATAAATATTTTATTATAGTTTGCAATGATAATATTTGTCGTAAATATGATATGTAGCATACTACTGCAAGGGCTTGAAAGCTTCTCTAATGACTAATGCCCAAACGTGATATGTTGTATATTTGTAACTAATATACAAATTATCTCCTTTGTTCTAATTATCTTCTTTGTTCGTCTAACAATTGTAAATCGGCCTATACCATATCTAGCCTGATATATCAAATGTTAAATAGTTCCCAAATCGAAAATGCCAAAGGCGGGATTATAAATAATTGTTTGTTGTATGCCGAAGTCATATTAAAATCACCGGAGGTATTTCTGAGATTTTGTCAAGCCCTTTAAGGGATTTCAAATCACGTAAATTAAGACTTGTATTTCATTATTTTAAGTAGCCTTATCTTAGCTGAAACATGGCTCCGTGCAACTTTTTATAATATCTTCAGAATGATATGAAGTGATGTACAATAACTTTATGTAAAAGGGACACTATAAGCTTTCTAAAATTTATATGAAGATTCTTGGAAACTGCTAATTTTAAATTTAGTAAAAAATATAATGAAAATATTCTCAGTAGATGTTTTCAAAATAGAACCATTCCAATACTCCTATATTTAACACATACTTATATTCGCATTACTTTTACTTAATTTCAACAGCCAATATATGAAAACTTTAATGAAAATTATTAGATTGAAATAATTTTACTCAAGTCTCCTTGATTGTGGTTAATGTGCATGAAATTGAATTTTATTTGCGGCATAAATTCACTTCAAATCAGCTGATGCATAATGCAGTTAATGTGTTTGTACTTTAACAAATACATTGGTAGTTTAAAACCAATTGACCTACTTTTGACTTAATTTGCTCTCAAGTGCTTCGATTATTTTCATGTTGGCGAATAAATATCAGCTACTCGTTTCAATTTCTTCCGAAATGAACAGTTGGTATGTGTTTTCTTAACTTCCAGGAACTTATAATTGAGAATATTCCATTTTTTATAAAGCATGATGAGCAAACAAAACAACATTTAATCGGAGAAATATTTCTTACTCTCCTTTCTTTTTTAAAAGGTAGGCGTATTTAAAGAATATTTGATGCATATGAAAAATCTGACTCAGAGTGTAATAGCACAGCCACAATCACATGATTTCTTGATATAATTAAGAGCAAAAATTCGTGAGTTCAAACTTTAGCCATAATACTTCATATATAACTATATGGTTAATATTTTTTATTTTCACTTCAAGGAAGCTGATATGCATATTCGCAGGTGGTTATGCCCAAATTGGCGGTTAAGTACGTCGACGGAGGGACAAAGTCCTACAAAGGAAGTGTAATGGGTCGTCTAATTAGATATAGGAAAATGTTGACTAACTGAAAATTTTCTTAGAATTTCGGATGAATTTATTCAAAATTCCGTATTTCTATAGTTTTACTTCGAAGTGAGAGAGTACCATCCCTCAAAACACCATTAATCTCACCGTTTCTCTACCAGATTTGCATTTAACGATGGACAACTTTAAAAGAGCGCTAGTTTCGACGTCAGTGAATTCCATGTTTTCATGTCTATAACTGTTAAACGCAATATCCAAACTAATCATACCAAACGTTTTGTAGGTTTTGTCAAAACTTTCCAAGATGTATAGTATTGTCAGATACCAGCTCTATGGCGCTTTCTACATAGCCGCGAAATTCAACAGACAAAGAAGGGGGAACGGAGATATTTGCCAAACTAATATATATCTATAATGGGATAAGAATTTCTCTTTCCAAACTTATATTTATTTAAGGCCAAGGGTTACAGTTGATAAATTCAATAGTAATTTTGAATATGAATATAAAATCCCACAATTCACTCAAACACAATCCCGTGACAATAAACCGCGAATATCTCGAATTATGCTTAATAGGTCAAACAGTGAACGACGTAAACCCGTAAACGGAGAGGGCCGATGCGACCTATCTTATGAGACTTCAATGTAAATGAACAGTCATCACCGCTTCTACCGCCCGCTTCTACCGTACGCTTCGGTAGACATTCTAGTCATTCGGATTTTTCCCGTAGAGACGAGTCGGCCGCTTCTCACTCTCGAGTCTCTTACAATGCAGGGTTACCAGTATCGATATTTTGTATTAATTAAAAAAATAAACTTTAAAATATTTAAACTTTTCTCAAACTAATTTCTCATTTTTTCTTTACTACTATGGGCATAACAAATTTTGGTTGCTACGGGCGACAAGTACGGGCGGGCGTAACGTTTTTGACTGTTTCAACTATTAAGTTCAAATTGGCAACACTAAAATTATAATGCGCAAAGGACAGGAACTGTCTAACGACCATAGATGACAATAAAACCTGCCATACTAAGGACTATCTAAAGATTCTTGATTGAAATAAGATTTTGAGCAAATGAAGCTAAAAATAGATTTCGATCTCCGATGTTTATTTTAGTACAACGAAAAAAATAAAGATTTTTCATTGAAGCTTTCCGGTAATTTAAGCTTCTTCTTTAAAATGTTTGGAGTTGGTAGAAGTTGCGGCAAAACTGATTAAAATAATTTCCGAAATTTGTTAAAGTTTACCTAAATATTGTGCTTGAATAAGTTCAGGGAACGTGGAAACACATAAATTAATATACTTACATATTCTTGCTTTGTATATAATACATATTTTTATATCTTTGGAAACTTCTCTCACCGATTAAGTGTCGTAGTTGCATGCATTTTTATTTCTCCCTGTAACACGTATACATATATGCCTCGAATACAGATAGCATGATAGTAATAATTGCATGAAGTCATTGCTTTCTCTTATTTTGCCTTTTGAAATAATTATAAAAAGCAAATAATTGATGAATGAAAATATGAAGAAATCCAAAGCAATTTCGGCACTAAAGAAAACAATTTAATGTCATGAGATATTTGGAAAATAATTAAGAATCGTATTTAAACATTTATTTATTTAAATTTAATTTAACGTCACTACTCATAAAAGTATTATACAAAAACTATATGGAGAGGTATTAGCATCAGCAAATACTAACAAAATTTGACAAAAACAAGAGAAACGAAAAAATGAACGCACTAAAAGTTCGTACTTTGCTATGCAAACAAATAGCAAATAAAATTCGACGCAAATGTTCGCTAATCAAAACAGCACAGCAAACTAGGTTGTAAGTAAGACAAACAATGCTAAACTCAAATAACAAACTAGTTTGAATTTCGCTATAAATTGTTGCTTACAGTTTTCAAGCCTTACCTCTAAGTTAGTGTTTAAAAATTGTTTGTTCTATGGGTACGATTACGATTACGTGAACGATTACGTTTATTTGTTTACGTTAACGTTTAAGTTGTACGTTATTTTTTGTTTGTTATTGTACACTTTTCAACTTTTCATTCTACACGTGTGTTTGTTTACAATTTTTTCCTTGGTGGTTGTGACTTATTGGACTAAAAGTGGAGGAACCCTAAATTGAAAGAACACATATTTAAATACAAATACATTAAAATCTTTACTATTAATTATACAAAATTTATATAAATAATTCGTAAAAGAAAAGAATAAACATATATTCATACTCAAATAGCAAAATAATGGTTCACATATGTTTTAAGCTACAAAACACAAAAAAAGTTGAAGTTTTACACAAATATAGTTACAATGAATAAGAGAATGTATTGGAATGAAGTGACCTATTTCTCTTCTTCTTTTTTTAAATAAAGACGATTTTAATAGTTCTTTAGGGAATAGTAGACGGACAACGTTTGAGTTCTATTCTCTCAAATACAAGGTTCTCAAAAAATAATTTTGTACTTACTTTCGATTTTCTAAATACCCTTCATTTTGAAGAAAACAATTGGTGACCATTTTAGAAATTAGAAATCTTTTTGACCCGAAATTATGCAATTTAAAATATGGTAACTTTCCTGAAACATAACTGTAAGTCTTGTTAAATATTTTACGTTTCATAACTATTTATATATTGTGTATTAAACCAATAAAAGTCGGATGTCAATCGCTCTTAGCAATATCTCCCACAGAGATTTTTTTAAAACCTTAGTCATAATATATCATCTATCGACAAAGTTTTATTACAAAATTCAACAGTTGGCAACTCTTCTCAAAAATATGTTTCAATGTAAATTCAGCCCTGAAGCCCTTTTATATGATAACTATATTGTTATTCGTCTTGGCTCCCACGTCACTGTTGACAGTCATAACTTTGAAGTTGTAGATAATTTCGTTTATCTGGGAACCAGCATTAACAACACCAACAATGTCAGCCTTGAAATCCAACGCAGAATCACTCTTGCCAACAGGTGCTACTTTGGACTGAGTAGGCAATTGAAAAGTAAAGTCCTCTCTCGACGAACCAAAATCAAACTCTATAAGTCGCTCATTATTCCCGTCCTGATGTATGGCGCTGAAGCGTGGACGATGACAACATCCGATGAGACGACTCTTGGGGTTTTCGAGAGAAAGGTTTTGCGCAAGATTTATGGTCCTCTAAACATTGGCAACGGCGAATACCGCAGACGATGGAACGATGAGCTGTACGATTTATACGACGACATTGACATAGTTCAGCGAATAAAAAGACAGCGGCTACGCTGGCTAGGTCATGTTGTACGGATGGAAGAAAACACTCCAGCTCTGAAAGTATTCGATGCAGTACCCGCTGGAGGAAGCCGCGGAAGAGGACGACCTCCACTCCGGTGGAAAGACCAAGTGCAAAGTGACCTGGCTTCACTTGGTGTTTCCAGTTGGCGCCAAAAAGCAAAAAGGAGGAATGAGTGGAGCGCTCTGGTGGATTCGGCTATAATCGCTTAAAGCGGTTCCTACGCCAAATATATATATATATATATATATTCGTTTATATCTTTTCACTTGCGTTAATTGATAGAAAAAACAAGGGACAACATCTCTTTCAACTATATTCGTGTATAATGTTTCAACATCTAAACATTTCAAAAACAATCCATTAAAAATTAATGACAGTTGAGTGAACAAGTTAGAAAAGCTCTTGATCTTTCACTAACAGATGTCTCAATGCAACTCTGTTGTTGGTCTGCTAAAGCTTCTCATTGGATATTGGCAAGATTTCAATGCTTATTGCTCTGGTTCAGCATATTCAGAAATGACTAAAGTTACCCAAACATCTTGGTTAAATGTTTTTGACAGGAGAGCAGCGCCCAAAGCTAGCGAGCAGAGACATGTCGAATCGATGACGGCTATTGAAATTGGTCAACTTAACAGACCTATTTCTACGACATATAGGGCCTTTATTCTCAGGAACTATGGTATAAAAAGAAACATAATTGGGGCTACCAAAATATCGTATAGCATATGAGGTAAATGGTAAGAATCTTATTTAACCCACTCTCATAAATGAAATTGTATGAAATGATGATTTCGAAATGTTTTATTTTTTTTAATTTTTTAGAAATGTTTTGTAAAATTCATAAAAATAATAATTAAATGTTTTTAAGTAATCGAAATTATAATTTTATGTTTAACTATATATTTAAATAGTTTATTATTTATTTTGATTAGTAGTTTTGGTTTCCAATCCATTGCACTTGCACCATAATTTCCACATATCCAAAATCACAAATACAAAATACAAAGACAACACCAATACACGAGTATACGAGTACGAGTACGAGTAGGAGTTATGCAAATACAAATAAAATTTGTTATTTTAACAAAAATAAACATTTAGTGATTACAACAAATCTTATGCGGTAGTACAACTGAAAAATATACATAATATTTTTTGTAATATGCGCGAACTCTTCCAAACAGAAATTATTTTTTTTAGTTTTATGAGCTTTTTATACTCTCGCAACAAATGTTGCTAAAGAGAGTATTATAGTTTTGTTCACATAACGGTTGTTTGTAACACCCAAAACTAAACGAGTTAGATATAGGGTTATATATACCAAAGTCATCAGGGTGAAGAGTGGAGTTCAAATCCGAATGTCTGTCTGTCCGTCCGTCCGTCTGTGCAAGCTGTAACTTGAGTAAAACTTAAGATATCTTGATGAAACTTGGCACACTTATTTCCTGGCACCATTGGAAGGTTGCTTTCGAAAATGAGCAAAATCGGACCACTGCCACGCCCACAAAATGGCAAAAATCGAAAACACATAAAGTGCCATAACTAAGCCATAAATAAAGCTATGGAAAAAATTTGGTATGAAGGATCGCACTATGAAGGGGCATATTTGGATGTAATTTTTTTGGGGAAGTGGGCGTGGCCCCGCCCCCTACTCAGTTTTTTGTACATATCTCGCAAACTAATAAAGCTATATAAACCAAACTTTCTGCAGTCGTTTTTTTTAGCCACTTCCTAATGCAGTCCAAAAATGAAAGAAATCGGATAATAACCACGCCCACCTCTAATACAAAAGTTAGGTTGAAAATTACTAAAAGTGGGTTAACTCACTAACGCAAAACGACAGAAACACTAAATTTCACATAAGAAATGGCAGATGAAAGCTGCACTCAGATTTTTTTACAAAATGGAAAATGGGCGTGGCATCGCCCACTTATGGGTCAAAAACCATACCTCTGGAACTACTCGACCGATTTCAATGAAACTTGGTTTGTAATAGTTTCCTTACATCCCAATGATATGTTGTGAAAATAGGCCAAATCGCTTCACAACCACGCCTACTTCCTATATACCAGAACTTTGAAGACAATCTGAATCGTTTACTTTACAATATATAAAGTAAGCACTAGTGAAGATATCGGTGCAGAACTTTGCACAAATACTATGTTTATAGTGTGGCAGCCCCATCCTAAAAATCGCCGAAATCGGACCATAGGTTTTTAAGGCCCCATATATCGAACACGAGGACATCGGTGCTTCTAACCTAATATTATGGTTTCCAACTTTCAATGGACTTTATACAATATATATAACGAATATGTGGGTCAAATTGTGTATTATATAATATAAATAAAGTTAAATAAATAAATTGCGAGAGTATAAAATGTTCGGTTACACCCGAACTTAGCCCTTCCTTACTTGTTTCATTTTCTTTCATATTAAATTTGATACAAAAACAATAAGAATATATATAAACATAAACGGTAGTTATTGGTTGTGAACTCACTGGAAGAGCCTCCGCACGCGGCCGGTGGCGGATATGAGAACGAAAATTGATGTGCCAGTTTGGTGGGGGTGCCCAGGGCGCTATCTGCAAAAAAAAGAGGAAATTATGGGAATGTATATATAAAATATAATAGATAACACTATATACAGATATAGATATGTAATAATCTATATAAATAATTTGATTTTTTTTTTGTTTTTTTTTTTTAATCCGAAATTTGATTGGCTGTGCTGACTCCAAAACAGAGATAATCGCCTAAACCAACAGATAGTTGTTGTGACACTCAAAATTTAATAATTCACAAACTCTATGCATCTCTAAGCATATTTGTTTCGATGTCTTCTGCAGTAATCACAAAATAATCGAACAACAACAACACCTACACCATTGATGTTAAGCATTGACTATAAAATTCATAGAATCATCATCCGTCAAATTAAGTCATGCCAAACAAACATATAGAACCAATAGTTTTTATTGTTGTCAGTGAAAATTCTTGGCCATTGGCAATTCGTGGCAGGCGTTCGCACACATTTGGAGACTTGCCAAAATTCGGTTTTATGAGATTCTCAGTTTCACACCAGTCAAACAAAATAAAATAAACAAGACGAGATGGGATAATGACAGTTCAGAGGCGTCGGTACACGAGTGTCAGATCCAAGGGGGTACTTGGACTGATTGAGCCCCCCTTTTATGTGTGACATATGGAAATTATTAGTAATAGTAATAGTTTAATAATTGTGAATTTTATAATTTTATTGCTACATAGGGATCATATTTTATATATTTACAGTGGAACTTCCGAAACTCGAAGTTCTGTAACTCGAAGATCTCCATAACCCAAACTCTTGAATTGGCATTAGAAGTGAAATTTCATAAAAATGTCCTTCCATAAATCGAACTTTTCGACAAGAGCATGACACAAAAATTAATATTTTACTATAGAGGCACAGTTTTAAAAGAGCCCCTCTATCCTATGGAGGCAAACAATAAATAACAATTTTCATAAAATTATTTCATAGCGATCTGCCTTATTTATGTAATAAAAGAAAGATAATATTATGTCCATAAAATAAGTCTTCACCAATGGTGTCTCCATTTATAGTTGCCTGTACATAAAGTACAATCATCTGTAGCGTTCGACAACGCTAAACATCTTCGCACAGCTGAAAGCGACTTGTTACGGTACTCAATATGCTTTCTGGTTGTGTGATTATTTTGTTTATTTTGCGCTATCCCCTTTCAGCACCGTCGCACTCCTTTCCCCATGGAATTGCTCGGCAACGACAGTTTTATGACTGCCACTGTTGGCAGCCCAAGCGGCCGAGAGATTGTGTGTGTGCCAAAAACCACTGGCTTGACACTCCTCCTTTCAGAGCACGCCCCCTTCGGTGCGAATAGCTGCTGTCAAGCAATTCCTGCTGTTGATTGAGCACTTGTGGAATATTGGACCTTTTATTGTGCGACAGCGGCGCAATATTGACTGGCGAAAGCACATACATACATACATATGTACATCCGTTCATGCAAATTTACGTTCTCTAAATATATGTTTATTTATTTACGCTGTGAAGCGTAAAATGTATACATATATGTATGTTTTGTTTTTGAAAATAAACACTTTATTTGTGAATATTTGCCATTCTTGTGAGAATTAGCTTGGGATTTGTATTTTTTCTCACCATATTTTACGAAATATTACTTTTATACCCTGAACAGACAGGGTATATTAAGTTTGTCATGATGTTTGTAACACCCAAAAGGATGCGTCGGAGACCCTATAAAGTATATATATAAATGATCAGTATGTTGAGCTGAGTCGATTTAGCCATGTCCATCTGTCTAGTCCTTCAGTTTTTAAGATACCGTTTTGAAATTTTGCAGATGTTATTTTCTCTTCAAAAAGCTGCTCATTTGTCGGAACTGATATCGGACCACTATATCATATAGCTGCCATACAAACTGAACGATCGGAATCAAGGGCTTGTATGGAAAGCTTCCCCATTTTACTACATATCTTCACGAAATTTGGTGTGAGTTATTGTTCATAGAAATAATTTAATCTCCAAAAAAATTGTTCAGATCGGTTCACTATAGCATATAGCTGCCATAAAAGAAATGTGAAGGGTATTTTAGCTTCGGTACAGCCGAAGTTAACGTTTTTTCTTGTTTTGCATTAATTTCAAGGGGTAATATGGAATTGGAGGGTAATATGGAATAGGTAGTTATAGGGGCCCCATCAGCCTTTTATACTTCCTTAACTACTTGGGATGGAATACATTAAAATGGTCCAATTCCTTTCCAAGGATATCAAAAAAGCTATTCACATAATATTTTGTGAAATATCTTGCTCTTGCCAATGAAGTTCCTGTTGGAGAGCGGAACTCCAAATTTGCGTTCCTCTTTAAAAGCAAACACATCCAATGGGTGCATAATAATATTTCAGCCAGTTGATAGGCTAAGTACTTAATATCTATACTCGATATTAGTCTCTAGCGTGGTAGTCCATATTAGAATCAACATGTGCTGGGGATATAATTGAGTTTCATTGCAATCTGAAACATATTTATTAAACTCTAATTATTAAAAATTAGCAAAAAAATATTTCTTAAACACACGTTATTTGTCAATTTATTCATTTCACAATAAAATTCAAACAAAAACGCTAAATTCACATACGCACCAATAATTATCAGCAACAGTTCCGCACTTGCTGAACGATAAATTCAAACCGAGGAAGCTTGCGCGAATAGGCGAAGAAATCAAACGACAATAACGGTGGAATTAACAACCGGAATTCAAAATAACAGGGTGGTCCATAACCCACCTTGTCCATATTTGCCTACTTAATCCTACAATAGCAAATGACATGTCCTGTTCCATGATGGGAGACCTCAACAACTCAAACGAACTGAGCATTTATAAAATTTCCTAAAATGTGGGAGTAGGAATATACATACATATAACAATTTTCAATTTTTAGAAAACACACTTTAGAAATGTTCCGAACATAACATTGAATTTACTATATTTGCAAATTTCAGCAGTACAACAATTATCTTTCTTTTGTTTGCTAAATAAATGCCTTAATTAGAGAATATTGCTCAAACAACTCAACGGTTTTATTTGACTTTATATCTCATCCTTTTCTCATTAAACAATACATATTTTATATTATGTTTCCTTTTATTACATCTAATTATGCAGTTTTATTGCTTATAACAATAAAATTTATTTGTTTACAAACTGTCTGTGGGTGATCGCATTAAAAATCGTGCTAATTAACTGTTCGGCTGAAAAGTAACAGAACAAATTTTCATGTGTAAACACTGGCAACACTTAAAAAAAAAACGTTTCTACTGTAAGTTTTGATAACTGTTTCCTGATTATAGTTGTTTTTCTAAATAAATTTTTTGACTTCGCATTTTCTAAACTGGTAGCAAAACTCTGACTTATTTAAGCCATTTTTGAAGCGAACACTTCATGAAAATGTTTCATCTCAGTACAGCATTTATTATGACACCCTATATACCATGAACCTCATTCAATTTTGTTGCGCAACACAATTTGGTTGCTTTCAATTCAAAATTTATTTTATAGTTTACTTTCAAACCTGAAAACGAAAATTTCACAGCTTTGCTTAATGCTTCCTATTAGGTTAGCTATTGAAGATTCATCTCACCTTGTTCATTCACCATCATTTGCGGTGTCTGCGTTTGCCGCAAAAGCTCATTATGTGAATCGCACATTTTCAGAATATTTTACATAAAAAAACAACTACAACTGATTTGTCTAATTCATACGTTACTGATCACTACGAAATCTATATTTAAACCAAACAACAATTATATTTGCTTACAAAATTTAATTATTTAAATTCGTTTATGGCCACTGGTTCCAGAAAGCTCCTGCGCACTTTACACATAACACCAAATCGATTCAAACATAATAAACGCCTGATATTGGCAATATCTGCCGGCCAGGAACTGCGTTAATGCCGTTGCCATTTTTTTCGAAATTTCAGAATGAAATCGAATTTAAAATTCGCTAATTCGTTGATTTTCACAACAAATTAACACCAAAAGCAGCCGTAAATTGAAATGCTAAGAGCTTATTTCTTAAATTAGCTTCTCCAAATAAACAGAAATTTCACCACACACGCCGCCTGCCGTTAAATGGCAAACTGTCGACAGTCGCTTTTGCAACTCAATAAAATTTTTAAGTATTTTTCGTATTTGAAAATTTTTGGAAGAGCTGCGGGGAGCCCACATCAATTGCGACGCCGACGGTTCATACGAAATTTTGTTTTTCGATTTTCCGTTTTGTTTTGCAGCCAAAAATACACACGTTTGTACAGTGTCCGCAAGAAGTGTCGGCCCAAAGGTACGAGCAGTGCCGCGACGCCTTGCTTTTGGCTTCGCGCACCATTCGCCACTGCCAGTGTTCATTTACTGTTACTTTGTTTACTTTTCACATTTTTCGAGATATTAAAAGTCATAAATTCTCGCAACTGGCTGGCCATTGCAATGAGTGCCACTGACTGACGTCAAGGCATATGTTGATATTTGTTTGTTCCGAAAAATTCAAATTTCAAATTCTTTTTTCAACAGTGTGCGTCGTAGGGAAAATCGAACAAGTGGTTGAGGGAAAAAGTGTGCAAAAAATGTATGAACATTATTTCCATCTATTTAATATAAAAATTAATATGTTTAATAATAATACGAAAATGGAATCAAAAAAGTCACGCCCTCATATTTTTGTGGCATTCCTCCAATTTTATTTTCTTCTTCCACAAGTAAACTTTTACGAAGAACACTATTACTTACACCAACTTTTGTGGCACTTAAACTGTTCTATAATATTTGAAGGCCAATTTCCACTTTACACCCACTAACAGAAGTACATTATTAGAATTCGCTAATTTAATTCTTAGTTTCGCGCTGTGTGCGTTTTTGCCTGTTCCGGGAATTCTGGTGTGATCATAGTTGTGGGAGTGAAGTGCTCTCGAAACTGTGAAATAAATACTTAAGCTCAATGAAATTACTTTTACAAACAATTTCTTTATGCCTTGTTAATGCTGATACGTTGTTGTTGTAATATTCGTGGAACTAATATGCTTTTACTTTATATAGGTACACAATATAATAAATATATAAATATATCTCTTCTGTATATGTTATAATGCTGTATACAGATCAAAATAGTCCGAGTACTCTGTTGTTTCAAAATTACGGTTGCCTATACCAATTGCAACAGACCGAAAAGTACTTATCCTAACGAAGAATAATATATAGTTCTGAAACACCGATTGTAACGATATAACCAATTTTCGATACCATTTATGTGGAACGATTGGCTTTTTGCTTCATACTCGTAATAGAGTTCCGTCTAGAAGTTTTCTTATCAGCGACCATTAGCATGAGGTTTGAGAACATAAAATATCACTAGATCAGTTCAAAACATGTGGAGGATTCGAAAAGAAGCTTAAGATGTAGTTTCGCTATAATTTCCTTTGAAAATTCACTTAAGAAAAATTTTAAAAGTGTTGCCACCTCACTAAATTAAAAACTATTTGTTATAATAATAAGATTTACAGTTCCAATATCTTTAGATGTTGACGACACGTTTATAAATTTATGATCGATAAAATGCATAGCATGAATAATTAGAGTTGCTACCAATTTATTAGTTTAATGGATTAAAAGTAAAAATTTGACTGTTTAAGCGTTAAAGTCTCCTCTCATAATCCCAACCATTTTTCAGTTTGGTGATGAAAACATATACTCCAAATATCTTTTACAGGTCTCTTTGAAACTGTTTGCAGAAATTTAAAGGCATTTGTTTATTTTTTAAAACAATAAAAAATCGTCAACTCCCACACACGCAATTATTTAATTTCGAACTGTTGCTGTGCGTCCATCCTTTTTAGGTCTTTACAAAAAATCCCATTATTCTGTTTCCAAAGTGCCCGAGGTCATGGTTACCGCAATGCGCATGGATATATTCACACTAAATTTCTATATAAAATGGAATAACTTGCAAATATAATTATAGCATATGAGTTCAAAGTGTAGCCTCCAGATCCATAGAGATTGTTGCTTGTATAATTCTTGTTGCTGTTGTATAATTCTAATTTGTGTATGCACTTTGAAAGATTAAAAATAAAATAAATACATCAGTGAATATAGTGGATAAGCTTATACTTTTGCTGTTTCACCAATTCTAGCTATTGTACATCTGTGCTGCATTAAATAATGCTATATTATGGTAAATAAAAAATAAATATTTAGAAAACCAAAATCCAAACATGTTTAGAAAGCTAAATTTATTGCCTTTGAATACCAAAAGGCAGTTTGACAATAAACTTTTAATTTCTTCAGCCAACCGCCAACCTGTCAGTTTCTACATAGTATTTCTTCACTCCTATAAAGAATTCATCTATTTCTTTGAGTATACTTTCCAGAAGTGCTACTTTCCTCTTCCAGAAAGAAATAATTAATCAATTTGATCAAATTATTATTGAAACATGTTATGAAGTCATCTAATCTAATAGTAATGTGCTAATGAAATTTCTTATCGCCCAGTTAAAAAATCGTTTCTAAACTACCTTTCACAAAGCCACAGCGCAATCAAATTACGGCAAAGATTGTAATTTTAAATTATGGGCTCTGAAGGGAAAACTTGATGAATTATGAGAAAAATGCAGTAGAAAACTGAAGGCTAATTGGACACCGCGTTCATGGAATGCAATCAACTAAGAATAAGAAAAAGAAGAAGAAATAAATTGAAAAAAATTAGGAACAACATTGAACATACGCCTTAGGAGCGAGGGCGCCAAGGCACCAAGGCAGAAAACAGAAACTTAATCAAAAATTCAAGTTAAAAAGGCAAAGGATTTGCAGTGACGCTCATTGGGCCTCGAAGTGGAGCGACAAAGTGAATGTGAATAATGCCACGTCAAGTGCCACACGTAATAGAAAAAACATGTGAGGTGAAGTAGAGAAGGTGTGCGCATGTATGTAGATAGGTGGCATAGATGATGATTGAGGGTAACCTAATATGCTCCCACTTTGCTAAGTACCTACTATGTATCCTAGTTTTTTATATTTTATATATGGATGAGGACACATCTCTGTGCGAAGGCACTTCCGCCGGGCCAGCCATGCAACAAAAATGAAATGGATAAAAATCGAAGTAGCAACATTAAACATGAACAGAAAACAAAAGAAAATAGAGTGTAAAGGAATTAAAGTGCATGGGAAGCAGCAGTTGGTTCAGGGGATGCGTACCGTACAACATTGTGTAGTTTTATGTTCCTTCCAGATCATGCGGGAGCTTACTGTGTCGCAGATACTCAAGCGAATAGGCTGTAAAGGGCTTGCGGAGGCTTTCATGCTAATGTTTGTCTTCGTGTGTGTGTCGACAAGTGTAATCAAGGCATAAAAAGGATGTGACATTAATAGCATACATCAGCATTGCACTCGAGTAATAACAATGATGTCAAATAGAGCAAGAAGCGCAATAAAAGCTATTCATAAAAGACGACACATTTCGCATAGAACGAGTGCATTCAAGTACTAACTTAATACAATTCCTCCAATTGAATGTATGTATATGTGCATATGGTTCAAAGTCATAAGCTCATTATTAAGTCCACAGAGCACAAATATACATAACCAGAAGTCCTTCCTAAAAGCAAATGAGATGTGCCAGAGATGCTGATGTTAGAAATCATTTCATAAAGAACCCAGAGGTTCATATTATTCATCATCGCAATAAATTTCATACCGAATTGTGTAGCAAAATTGTCGTCACAATAAGAGGTAATAGCCAAAAACAGCATAGAAAAAGCTTCTCTCATCTATTTTATAGATCATTTTTGGGCGAGAACGAACATATGAGGTGACTTTGAAATTCTATATCCCAGTATTACAGTGTTTTTTATAGCTTTACTACCACAACTCAACGGTTATTTTACTAATTTGAAGATAGCGCCCTCTTCTTTTTAAAAGTAGTTTGTCTGTAAATAATTGCTGTCGAACAAAGTTGTTCTGTAAAGGAGATTTATGGTTTTAAATCTGTACTAATTTAAATATTGTCACCATTTTATGCATATATTACTGAATAGCTATTCTACATCCGAATAAAATTAATTCCTTCTGTGACTACATCGCATTCAATTGTGGTGGAATGGAACACACAAATCCGCAAATAAGCAATGGGGCTTGTAATCTCTTTGGCATTTAATGCACGAGTGAATGGAGTAAGGACGCACAAAGCAATGAACGAAAAGCACTTTTCCATGTTATTTCGAAATACATTTGTCAAAGCGAAGCATTGTGAAGCCAGAATAGCTTGTCAAAATCAAAATAAAAGTACTGACGCACTATCAAAGCAAATTTCGCTCACATTTTTGTGGCAGTACAAAAAATGGAGACCAGCGCAAAGCAAAAAAGGATAAATTTTGAAAGAGGTTGTGGAATAGATAGAGACATGTAGCACACATTTAGTTGTGTTGACTTATGTTCATGCTAGGCATGTCTGTGCTGCAATGTATCTACTACATTTGCTCAGAGCCCTTTTGCTATTACTCTCGATGGACCTTTTTCACCCGCAGCATACAAGTATTCATTCATTGCATTTGTCTCTGGTTAGTTGTCACATGTGTAATGAAGATATAAACATAGAGTTACCCTCATACACCACCACACAGAACTTAAATGACAAATGAGACAAAACGGATGTCCGATAAATCATCACACATGCAAGAATATTTGGTATTAGCATTCCAAACATTGGTATGTAGCCAAGAAATATTGACATATCATAGCACAAATAGAATTATCTTAGACTAACATTGAAAATTAAGTCAGTTGAATTTTAACCTGGTACTCCCTAGAACTTTTTACGTTTCACAGTTTTCTGAAATGAAATACACCGATGTATTTTGACCGCCTGAGCATGAAAATGAAGTCTATTTTGCGATTCATTATATTCGATATATAAATTTTCCGGAAAATGCGAAAAACCAGCGTAGTTTGTAATTTTATAGTGGAATTTTCAAGTTATTTATGAAAATATAGGGATACATTTTGCTTTACCATATGGTAATCGAGGGTTAATTCAGGTTAATAACAAATGATTTACGAAAATGAAACTTGATACAAATATTCCTTGACACCCTTAGAAGGTTGGTAATGAAAAAAAAGTGCCATCACTAAGCCATAAATTAAGTTCACCCCGCTCCCAAATAGGATTTTTGTATATATCTCGCAAACCAATAAAGCTACATAAATCAAACTTTCTACAGTCATGTTACTCATACGCCATAGTGAGTCAGGTGAGTTGCAAAAAATGTTTAATAATATAATGAATTTAAAATAAGTCTTAATGAAATATCACGCAATGTATATTATTATTGAAATATATTCAAATCCAAAGAAAGTCATACTTACAAATATATTGAGATTCAGCAATATACATTATACAAACGATCTAATTTCTCATGCTTAATTAACCGTCTTATACCAAGATATGTGTGCGTAGACATATCTATACAATCAAGAATTCGTATCAGGCGTGTGATATGGCATCTGCGTAAGCGCATATAAATTATATATTGTGCAAATTAGCCGAAATATGCAGCTGTGCGATGCTTGGGCGCGGATGTTCATAGTCAATGAAAAAAGGTGTGAACAAATAAAATGCTCATACATAGATGTATTGATGAGTATACATATTTAAACACAAAAGCCATTGATCTTGCGCCCATCGCTTCACAAACAAAATTGCATGTACACACGTGTGCACCTTATAAGTAAATATGTACATACGAGTATCAATGTGCCACTTTCCAAGCAAGCAGATGCGTATTGTCTCAAAAGCTTCAGTCAACAAACATCAAAACAATAACTCAATTATGTGATCGATGGCTATGACACACACTCAGCAGCTGCAGGTCAACAGATATGTCACCGATTGTCATTTTATGTGCTTGATGTAGGCTACTTTCACACTAAAATTTTATTGAGAATTTGTGGCAAAAATGTAGTTAGATAGAGGTAAAAACAAAAAAATATTAATACAATTTATTCAATTAGTCTTAATTAACTGATTCATTTGGGTTCGTATGATATGCTTTTAAAAGGAACTGTAGACACCGCGCGGACAGCTAACAATGATATATTTGCCGGGAGCGAAGCAAAATTTTTTGAAGAAAGCGAGATTATTAGTAATATAAAACAAGAACAATGCGCTTGTTGTTGTAGATTTGGTTTCAATAATATCATCCACGGAAAATGAAAGTGAGGCAACATGTAAATGACCATGAATATTTTTTTCAACGTTCTCAGAGTAGTTTTGGAGAATTCCATTTCGCTGCGGGAGAATTCCATTTCCAGCTTTTTTTGCCGTACTCCTTAAAGCGGACAAACATAACCAGCAGATTTATGAATATTTAATTTCTTCATCTATAGATTCAAAAACAGTTCATGAATACGTACGAAAGACAATGATTACTCTTGAAGGGATCTATTTGTTTCGAGTCTATCTTTATGGTTGACAAAAAAATGCTCAAACCTCTCCGGTTTGATCTGTTTCTTATATTTACGAAACATTTCATAAGATATTTAAATGTCGACTACTAGCAGCAACATTTCCCATTTTTTTACTGAATTTAGTTACATAAATCGCGTAATAAAATTCAAAATTAGACCTCTTTCCATTATACTGTTTTTTCTGCTCTGTATCTTTTAGATTAAATTCAAACTTTAATGTCATCACAAAGTTCTCAATTGAATGACGCTCGTTACATTTAAATAGCAATAAAACTAAACAACCGGAAATACTTCTACAAGCAAATATCACGAAGAAAGGCTCCAAAACGATTGCACAATTCACAGCTATAAAATATTTTAATACTATAAAAGAAAAACATTAAAATCTGCTCGGCCAATATTGAGAAACTAAAATATAATATTATTACCACTTCTTTGTACGACAACAGCAATAACAGTACTACAGTGTACAGTACAGAGATGGGTAATTGTGGAAAATTTGAATAGCAACAACTCAACCGCAACAAGCATCCGAGCAAAGGGAACTTCTGAAAAGAAACCTTGGGAAAAGTTGTGCGAAGAAGGAATTCGCCCTCGCAGTAGAGTAGCTGAGCTGGCCGCACACAATGACATTCGCCGCAATAACGGTCAAGTGTCTTACTTGTTCCGTTATGTCGTAAAGGAAAGCAATAACAGACAATTTGAAAGGACAAGTAATTGAGCCAACTCTAGGTATGTACTCACGCCCGTCTTTTATGTCAGTGGTTTGCAGTTTCGGTAGCTTATATAAATAACAGCAAGCACGTGAAACTATGTAAATGCATTTGCTCTTACAAGAATCGCACTGGTCAGCACAAGTTTTTTGGATGTCTCTTTAGAAGGTTGACCTATTCAGTGCCTCTGAAAATGTCAAGACGCAACTGCCAAATGTTGCAAATAAAATTCTGCAAATAAAAAAGCACATTTTACTTACATACATGTACGTCCTTGTTGTATAAAAAGTGAAGAAGCACTTTTGATTGCTTAGCTGAAAGCACATAACAATAGGACTTCAGTTGTCTGAAATTGAGTGTTTTGAATTTCGTTAGATGGACAGTTTTTTGCAATAAATAAGAGATTTTTATGCTTCGAAAAGTATGCTGATATTGTAATAAATAAAAAGAAGTGAAAAACATCCATAAAATATTGTGCTTAAAATATTTTTAGAAAGAAAACAAATATAAATTAATAGATATAGCTGGCACTATGTAGATATAACACGTGATATATATCGTTTAAAATAATTTGGTAATAGTCCGTCCAGAAATAGTCCAAACGACAATAACATCAATAAATTGATGATTCAGAGCAATGTATAGTGATGTCGATAAGTCCACAGTTTTGATCGGTATATGATTTCATTTCATTACATTTCACTCGGAGAGTAAACGAATCCAAAGCGAGGGAATGTAATAGCCTTTTCACACTGTTACATAAGGTATAATAATTGATCAATTAACCGGCCTTTGCTCGATTAAAACGCTGATTTATATCGATTTACCTCACAAAATAAGTATCTGCATTAGGGTGGTCCTTATTTTTCGACTTTTTTAAACTTAACCGGGCACCCCGTAATATGATTCTCTACCCTAAAATAAGAAATAAGAATTTTTTAAATTTATTTTTTGAATAGTTTTAGAGGTCGCTACCTTAAGTCGAACTTTGAAAAAAACAGTTTTATAGACATTATAACTATGAAGTTATATAATTAGTTTCAGATTTTTTTGTAACGCATTTTAAATTTTTCGCCATTATTTTTACATGGTTGGCATTCCTGAAATTCCTAACCTAAAAATGCTTTGTTTACTTCCATAAGTACTGCAACATTGGCTTTTAGTAATATCGCGTATTCTCAAGTGTAATGTGTTTGTTTATTGCAACTAATATGGTGAAATCCTAATTGGCATTTTGAATTTTGTATTTTATGGGAATAGCACAAAAAATAATTATCTTGTGTTCATTTATGTTTACGAATATTAAGTTGAATCCTTTGATTCTTGTGTGTACTGGAGTTTGAGCCATATACGTGAGGTGATTTTTTATTATATACTGATTACATAAATTATTTTTGTCATGCAAAAATTCAAAAACAAATATACATTGCATTTCATTTGAAACTTTCAAACCTTTTAACCTTTCTTTTTCAGTACTCTCAGTTCGAATTTAGTAAATATACAGAACACACGTGCTTTTCCTTTTCCAAACCATACGTTCTGTTTCAACTTGTTATGGCGTCAACAAGTAGTGGCGGTAGTTTATTAACTAGAAATAAAACCAACGTTTAGTTAATCGGTCAGTCAATACCAAATCTAAATCAATCGAAACTACCTTCTATTGGTGAGGTGTTACGTTTATTTTTTTACTACAAAAGTGAAGAAAAAAGAACCGATCGAGATTCTGCTACTGTGGCTGCTGGTGAAGTCATGAATTTGTGGGAAAAAACTAGTATACCAACAAGATTGAAAAAACATGTTATCAGTAAAATAGAAAAATACTTCATAGAGTGGAAGAATCTAAAAAAAAATAAGGAGAACAAGAAAAAACGTTCGAAAGCAATAGAGAAAAAAGAGCGAGATTGGCAACAAAAATTAGAAGATTTGTTTGATATTGCTCATTCTGAAGCTTTAAATATTTTGACTGTAGAAGAGGATAAGCAGTTTTTATTAGCACAACGACAGAAAGATCGCCCTGGTTTAATAGGTTTAATAGACAAAAAAAGTTTGAGAAAAAGTGAAGAACTGAAAAAGAAAGAAGAACGCCTCAAAAAGTTACGTGAAAGAGAAAACAGATGTATTTCGGCTTTGACAGAAAAATGTGTACTTTCTTCCTCAACTACCAGCGAAGAAACTAGTGCATCTGATTTCGAAGTTTCATTAGGACCTTCAAAAGTGCAACCGCCAAAAAAACGAGCTCGAAAAGAAGTAATAAATAGCCACTTAGCTGCTAGCCTTGATGTCACAAAATTAAGTGACAGAAAAGCTGCTGTGGTTATAGCATCTACATTGAAAAGTGCTGGATGTCACCCGTCAGAGTTTAACAATTGCACAATCTCTTAAAAACGAGTTTCAACCTGATGTGCCATTAACGATTCATTGGGATGGCAAGTTAATTGAAGACATAAGTGGTCACGAAACTTTAGATCGTCTACCAATTTTAGTGTCGGGACTTGGAGTAGATCAGCTTTTAGCGGTTCCAAAATTGAATTGTGGAACAGGGAAAGCTTGTGCATCAGCTGTTTACGAATCAATAACTTCATGGGGTTTAAGCGATAAAATAAAATGTTTATGTTTAAATGTGAACAGAAAATGAAGAAAGATATGCTTTGGCTGGCCTGTCGCCACCATGTAGGGGAAATTATGTTACAAGCTGCCTTTGATCAAGCTCTAGGTCCATCTAGTGGGCCTGATATTCTATTGTTTAAAAGGTTTAAAAAATATTGGGAAAAAATTGACGAAAATGATTATAAAACAGTAATTCATGATACCACGTCCTTCAAGATCATAGAAAATATTGCTGAAGACAAGATTTCTTTTGCACAAAACCAACTCCAAATATATCAACCTCGAGATGACTATAAAGAGTTGCTGAATCTTACGATCATTTACTTGGGAGGAGTTCCTGAAAAAGGAGTATCATTTAGGAGGCCTGCTGGCCTTCATCGCGCTAGGTGGATGGCTAAAGCCATGTACTGCTTGAAAATTTTCCTTTTTCGACATCAGTTTAAGCTTTCAAAGAAAGAAGAAAAACCAATCAAAGATATATGTATTTTTACAATCATGATATATGTAAAATACTGGTTTCAAGCTGCTATCGGATATTCAGCACCAAGAAACGACTTACAATTATTAAAAGACCTTGACTCCTTTAAAAATATATCCCAGTAATAGCCAAAATTACTATGAAAAAAATACTGAGCCATTTATGGTACTTATCAGAAGAGTTGGTGTCTTTTGCATTTTTCGGCGACAAACTATCAGCTCAAGATAAGAAAAAGCTAGTAAATGCACTAAAAAACAAAGGTGTAGCGAATTGTCCAAAAAGAAAAAGCATTGATGTCGAACACATCAGTGAGAAATGCATAGAATATTTTGTGACTAGCAACTCTTTACGATTTTTTCTTATACTGGGCATCTCATCACAGTTTTTGAGTAAAGACGTTGAAACTTGGAAATATGATTCTGATTTTAAGGCTGCAAAAGCAATCGTCCATTCTATGCGGGTAGTGAATGATATTGCTGAGCGTGGTGTTGCCTTAATGGAGGAATATAATAAATTGATAACAAACGATGAAGAGCAAAAGCAGTATTTGCTTTTGTTGGTAAAAGACTACAGACAGAAATATCCTGATTCAAAAAAATCAGCACTTCTATCCTGATTTTACACAATTTCAGTATTAAAACATACTCTTATTTGTATTGTTTACTTAAATTTTGCATGTAAATGTTTTATATCAATAAATAAAAGTTAGTGATTTTATTGTTATACTCTCGCAACAAATGTTGCTAAAGAGAGTATTATAGTTTTGTTCACATAACGGTTGTTTGTAACACCCAAAACTAAACTAGTTAGATATAGGGTTATATATACCAAAGTGATCAGGGTGAAGAGTGGAGTTCAAATCCGAATGTCTGTCTGTCCGTCCGTCCGTCTGTGCAAGCTGTAACTTGAGTAAAAATTAAGATATCTTGATGAAACTTGACACACTTGTTTCTTGGCACCATAGGAAGGTTGCTTTCGAAAATGGGCAAAATCGGACCACTGCCACGCCCACATGTCGAAAACCGAAAACACATAAAGTGCCATAACTAAGCCATAAATAAAGCTATGGAAATAAAATTTTGTATGAAGGATCGCACTATGAAGGGGCATATTTGGATGTAATTTTTTTGGGGAAGTGGGCGTGGCCCCGCCCTCTACTAAGTTTTTTGTACATATCTCGCAAACCAATAGAGCTATATAAACCAAACTTTCTGCAGTCGTTTTTTTTAGTCACTTCCTAATACAGTCCAAAAATGAAAGAAATCGGATCATAACCACGCCCACCTCCCATATAAAAGTTAGGTTGAAAATTACTAAAAGTGGGTTAACTCAGTAACGAAAAACGCCAGAAACACTAAATTTCACATAAGAAATGGCAGATGGAAGCTGCACTGCGAAAATATACTTAGGTAAATCCCTCAGACATTTTAATGTAATTCATTCCCTCTGAATTTTTTTCTTATAACAGTTTCTCTCTGTACCTGAAATGGTAAAAATCGGGTCATAACTTCCCCCAGATCTCATATACCTAATTATAAGTAATATTAAATTAAGTGAGCGTATAGTCTTCGATACATTGTATCTTGGTGGTGAAAACGAGTGAAATCGGTTTAGGAATTACCTCAGTCCCCATATACTATTTATGATGATTTTCGTTATTCTATTGAACTTTATACCCAATATATGGGTCTAATTGTGTTATCTTTATAAAATTACATCAATAAATTGCGAGAGTATAAAATGTTCGGTTACACCCGAACTTTGCCCTTCCTTACTTGTTTTTTTTTAATTTCTTTGAAATCGGTCGAGTAGTTTCTGTAAGGTTTTTGACCCACTTCTTATGTAAAATTTAGTGTTTCTGACGCTTTTGCTTAACGCACTTTTAGTAATCTTTATACTCTGCTATCAACAAAGAGGAGGGCTACAACCAAGGGCTTCGTGACAAGCTTCTGCAATTTATGACCTCTATTGGGTGTTTGCTATTGACAGCAATTCGGTCGTTTGGTGTGCTTGGTGCTTAATATGACTAATATTGAGTGGTGCCAATATTGACTCAAGACAAAAGCACACACACATGCATATATGTACGTTGAGTGTGGCTGACATATAATTACTTGCTAACTACTTGTGTGCGTGTGTATGTGAGTGGTTACAATTTGAATGCAGAATGATAGTAAGTACTGCAAATGGCAAATGAAACGGGGTATATTGATGAGCTGGAGTTGATTGAGCAGTCATGAATTGGCTTATAAGTACATGATTCTCAAACGGGAAAGTAATCTGCTTGTAATCTATTTCTATGGCATACTTAATTCTGTGTAGTGTATATGCCAATAAGTTACTGAACTTATTCTATTTATATTGTCCATGCAAACCAGGCTGCTAAGTACCATTGTCTCGGCATGATTTGCATATTAAGTGCGCTTAAATTGTCAGCAAACTATCCACAAGCGTTTCTGAATAATAAAAAAATCGGATGTAAATGTCCAGGAGTGCACAGGGTAACAGTAAAGTGAATTATAAGCACTGAAAATGACCATCATATGCGATACATATATACAAAAAAATATTCGTTAGCATAAATCCACTTAACGGTGATTTTTGGGCCAGGATGTCGTAAAATTTAACGTCTCACATCTGTCACAATTTCCTAAATTTTTATGTTCTTTAGGGTCCTTTTCTCTTATTCGCAAAAAACTTTTTGCCAGAGAGATTTGAAGCTTTCGCTTATATGCATTCACAATTACAATTTTATTTCCGTTATTTATATTATGAATAATAATAATAAGAAAATATAAATAAATTAATTAAAATATACATGTAGAATATTGTTTATTTCGTTTTTTAACTATGGTGTAATTGCTATATAATTATATGCAAATACATCCATAATAAAGTTATTTCAAATAGAGTGCTCTCTTAACAAAGTGAAATGATGCCTTGCATCTCATCATAATGAGAATTATATCATTCCCATCATACATTATCAAGACGAGACGAGTCGAGATGCCAAAAATAGTTAATTCTGCTATATTGTACAACAATATTAGTGAAAACTCGTGCTCCGCTAAAATACAGTACGACTCTTTACAGAATACACTCTTCGAAGCAATTGACGACCAAAACAAACAACGAGTCACAATTTTCTTTTGAAATTAAGACTACCATTTACTATTTTGCTTCTTCTTGCTACTTTGGCTCGAAATTTTTTAATGCTCTCAGCAAACTTACGTGCTCACATGTCGCAGCTGACGGAAGCATAAATCAGTGATTGTTAAAGTGTTTGCCATAAAATGTAGCAACACAGCACATACACACCATAATTTTCGTAGCTCATAATCTCAGTGGATAATGTGTATTAAAGTCCACACCTAGACTGACAGATACTTACACACACACAGACACACTTACAATGATTTACTTTGTCATTTGAACTTTTCGCGACAGTGTTCTTAACGGATGATTAACGACACTCGCCCAAGCTACGCTGCTGGCATCCGTGAAACCAGACTTAAGAACATTAATTCTTTTTCAGACTACTTTTATTGAGTCGAAATGTGCGTTTTAGTGACTTTGTTTTCTATTTTTCAACAATTCTGTTGACATTGATAAATGTTTGTAAATAATCAGGACCTAACATTTTTACACTCATACATGTTTTCTGACATGTAAACTCAGTATCTCCTTCATATAAGAATGATAAGTTTGTACCTGTGCACTTGAGTTAGTATCCAACCTATTTACACAGAACAACTTGTCAGGAGAAGACATTTTTCTCTCAGTCACTATTGGAGCTAAAAAGTGAGAAATTCTTGACAAAATTTATACGAAAAATTTATGGGATTTATGAGCAATAAAGCATATTCGTG
This sequence comes from Zeugodacus cucurbitae, assembly GCF_028554725.1. Lineage (NCBI taxonomy): Eukaryota > Metazoa > Arthropoda > Insecta > Diptera > Tephritidae > Zeugodacus > Zeugodacus cucurbitae. The sequence goes on from NC_071670.1 coordinate 33,642,062, forward strand.
CTATTTGCTCGAGAAAACGTCACTTAATTGAGCATAACACTGATGCAATGTGAAAATCATGTGCATCTAGTGTTGCTTTTATTGCTATCTACTCTATAGGACCAACGAGACACACATTGGAAAGTTCATTGACTATGCTATTATTGAGTAACAAAGCATAAAGAATATTTTAGAGAGATAATTGGTCGAGCATCTATTCTTTAATTCGCGATATCTTCTTTTAGCTATACAATAAATGGAGGAACTTATTATTAGTAATTAACTTGTTATTAGTCAATTAATCTAGGTAGAGCTGCCATACAACTTTAATGTAAGACAAAAAATGGAATGGAAAATGTCTAGTGTTCTAGTTTTTCTGTTCTAATGAGAACTAAATAACAATGTACCGGTTTTATAATATTATAAGCAAATTATGTTCATTAAGCAATATGACAATATGTGGTCCTCATTTCTTCAATACTAACATTCTCTTATAAGGATTCAAGCTGCTTGACGTAGCTTTTAAATCATTTAAGAGAATACATTTGACGAATGAGCTTAATCTCGCGTCTCTCATTGTCTTGTGTCATTTACCTCATACTCACATGAGAGGCTGTTAAATTTCATTACCATGACAGCTTCAATAATCTTATGGCCTTCCTAAAATTATATTATCTCGCATCTGTGAGAACAACTGCCTACGAGTGACTAATAAGTGGCGTCGACATCAAACATTTACCTCATATTTATTAGATCTGCTTGCACACTTGTGGGTAATTAACTGTTGACTAGCGACTGTATACATCGAGATCCGTAGAAGTACACTTGGCAAAAAACTTTTGTTCATTATGTAACAACACAGTTGCTTTAGCACTTATGCGTGGAGGTGTTGACGTCAGTGGAAGCCTACGTACAATTAAATTAGATTTAAGTGCCTTAACAGCAACTCTTTAACATTTAAGTTATCATGAAATCCGAAATTTTTTGAATATCATGCTTTAGGGCATCGACAAATCACCTGCTTTCATGATCTTCTGAGAAAGCAAAGAAATATATTAAATTTTGGTTCAAATTGAGCATTCTCCCACTCAAATCGTTCACCGTTCACTAGTTTGTGCTTCGAATGCTACGTATACGACACGTCGGCCCTAAGAGAATTTTCTCATATAACTTGTGTTCTTTTCCATTTTCTCATTCGTTCTAGAGGTAAAATAATAAATTATAATTTTATATAGTAAATTCCTCGCTATAAACAGCGTAGGAAAGAGATTCGGAAAACAAGAATATAAAATAAAGTATAATCTCGTTAAATAGCTGTGTTCAAATGTTATATTTAACTCATGAATATAATAACAAACACTTTTGCAGAGAAAGTCCATATATAATAAATGTTAAAAAATAGGTGCAGTACTTCCGATTTACTAGCAATTCCGAGGAATTCGTCTCATTCAAAAAGTTTTCGCTTAAAACTGTTGAGCTCAATTTTTTTGTTTCTATTTTGGATGCTTTTGAGTTGAGCAACAAGAAAAAGATGATGATCGCTTGTACACATATGCTTACGCTTCCGTTGCGCTCATGTGATTGCATTTTGTTCTTTATACATTTATATATGTATTTGTCTGTGTGCATACATTTAAAACGCATCTTCCAATGGCTTTTCGTAATTTTATTACGTATGTATTTGTTTTTATCGCCGTTGTTGACAAGCGCGTTTTCCCCGTAGAAGTGGTTGTTCAAACATACACATACATACAAAACCTTTACACATATGTATGTCAGTGCCTCAGTGGCTGACATGCTGTCATAGAATTCTCACATTACCATTGCATAAGCCCAAGGCTTAACTCACACACTATTCCTCGCAGCATTGAGTTGGGTTGCTTATCTCCGCTGCAACTTGTTAAATTGTCTAACGCGCGCAACAAGCCAGAACACAAAGTGAGCATGGAAAATACAATCAGCGATTTCTATGCTTAAAAGTATATATATTTATATGGAAGTTATTTGTATGGGATAGTTTGTGCAAATGCAATTTATTGCAATTGTATAAAATTTTATATCTAGGAGGAAAGAAAGAAAAAAGCAAAGCACAGCTGTGAGCTGTGCAAACAATAGACACTTTGCTCACGTCGCTACAAATGAGCGATAAGCGAAATTATGTGCTCGAAGTGACTAACATGAATATACATACATGTACGAATGCGATTGTTATGTCTGTATGTATCGCTTTTTTCATTTCCTTGCTTTTCGTTTCCGTTGCATTGCAGCGAACAACTATTTCAACATTACACTAAATTGTAAGTCCACAGCTGCCGCAAACGAGCAGACGCTCCTCAATGCAGCTGCGACAACCAACTACAGAAGCTGTATTATTGACACACCATAGTGTGTGTCCTTGTTGCTTGATTGTCGTACACTACAGATATACGTGTTTATGTTTTTAATCCCTGCAGGATTCGGAAAGCATATTTTATCGAAACTCTAGTATTTTGAAAAACTAAATCGGAAAACAATGCTCTGAAAAAAAATTATTAAATCAATTTTTTATTCAACCTTAAGCTTAAACCCCCAAACTATTAAACAAAATCCCGTATATTTGCTTCAAGAGAATCAACTGAAACTGTTATACCTTTATAGACACTTTTTCTATAATTGGTTTTTCTGCCTATTTCGATCAAAGTCAGGAATTTTTAATTGTACTATGATATCATGTCTGACTGATTTGATGCTTCCCTGCAGGCTAAAACAAGTTTATTGCAAACAGAATGATTTGAAACTAGCCTAGATTCTTTTGGATTAATTATCGGCTTGAGGTCGTAGAGATTCTCCCATGATATATGTTTATCTGGATCGATTCCGACGGAAGTGGGACCGATAATCCATATTCGAATAAGAATCGATTTCGGTTACGTTGACGAGCTGGCGTTTTTCCTATAGGGTCAACATTAATACACACCAACTGCGAAAAACACTGCCAACATGTATCCATGTCTCCCGCTTATCCGTGGCATCTATCAGTGAGTATATGGCGAAACTACATACATGTACATATGCATTTGGAGATTTGTATAATCAGCATTTGCTTTATGCAAGCATTTCCCTTTTCGTGCCCTTTGTGAGTGTAAAAATGTATTGTGTTGCATTATAAATATTGATAAATTGGGAATAATAAGTTGTTCAATTTCTAAAAACTATGTATTTTAAACCAAGCATGTATAAATCAGGATTCAGTTTAAAATTCATATTAACAGATAAATATGTATATCCATACTATCAAAAAACTGTTCAGAAAATACTTCGTTAAACCGACCTTCAGAGAAAAACATAACTTCACTCATAAAGAGTATAAAAATAATTATCATTATCACATTTAACAAATGAACAATTTTATAGCCACATTAATGTCTTCGTGCCCTTTGTGAGTGTAAAAATGTATTGTGTTGCATTATATTTCATTTTATATGATTTTCTTCCGCTCGAAAACTTTGCAAAGAGATTTGCATATTCTGTTTGCATGCAGAGTACAGAAATAATTTCATAAGCATTTCACATAACAACCGCTAGTTTTCATACAGGCGAACAATCGTGCAACTAAAATAAATTGAAATCTTATTTTATTCGATTGCATATTGCACTGTTTCTTTGTGGAGGGCATTAGATTAAAAATATGTTGATTGAATTGATTAGTTACTGAAGATACCTCAACAAAGTCAGAAATATATTTTAAAGCAATTGTAATGTATTTCAGTAGTGGTAAGCAATGTCGATTACAAGCTACACAAAAATATGAAATAAATAAAAGGAGACTCTAATTACCATTTTTTGTTGTTTTTACTGAGCAAATAGAAGTGTCAAGAAAAACTGACAGCTGTCAGTTAAGCAAAATGGCGCACACAAAAAGAAGAAGAAGGAATAGCCATTATTTGTAGGGTAAAAGTAATAATTTGAACTATTATGCGCATATGGAGAGGGGAGGCCGGTGATTTTTGGTTGTTGGATGGTCACACCTTGATTGCCTAATGACGGCCGATGGCTTTGAAATTGGCAATTACAAATAAATTGCAGCTTTAAATAACAGCAGTTCAATAATTAATTGTGTTAAAATTATATACAAATAGAGCCAAATAGAGCACCGATACCGTTAATTGTTTTGAAGTCAAAAGATGTATTTTAATTGTTGTTAGGAAATCATTTATTTAGTGTGGAAGTAGAAACTGAATTAGTATTACATATATTCATCCATATATAGCCATAGTTAGCCTTGATAAAGTTATTTCCATGTTTAATATTAAGTATGTATGGTTACAAATTTGTTGTCGAATTTATCCGAGCTTTTCTCTTCTCAAAGAACTTACATAAAACACCAATAACAAAATTATTCAATTCATTACTAGCGAATTGGTATATAACGCCTTAAGAGGTATACCCGTATGTGTATCTATCTGTACGACCCAAGTTATTTAACGTCATCAATCAGTTATAATAATTCACATTTTTAAATATACGCAATTTTCCAGCAACCAAAATAATTTAATTCATACACTTTTACCCGTTTAAGACCTTTACCAGTTTAAGAGGAATACACCCCAGCCACTAGACTCTACTCAGCACGTAATGATTCACAAGCTTCTAGAAGCTCAATGCAACTCGCGCCAATAATTTCACATATTTTCTCCGAAAACTTAATGCGCTAAACGCCCAAGTAAATCAAATTAAAGGCGACACGCAAACAAACAATTGGCATTTGGCTAGTCAACTATGTAGTCAAAATGTATTTATGTAGTGCGAATATTGATGTTGTTGAAAGTTGACAAAGAAGGCGCAGGGTTGGCAGCAGCAGGAAAGATTGGGCAACAGTTTAGAATGTTTCTTGTCTTTGAAAGTTTTATTTAAATACTTATTTTCTATTTATTCATGTTTGGAAAAGTTCACATATTTTTGGCAGATGCCACATAAACTGTGCATAAGAACAAGCACTGGTTGTAGAGAGAGGGGGATTGAGGGAAATTTTTTAGTTTGAAACTTTCCATTTATTCGCCAGATGTTTTGGTGTCCCTACAAACATTAAAAAACTTCACAATTTTATTTTTCTTATATTTATTTCATTTTTTCCAACAGACATATTTAAAGATGGCGGTTTTGTCAAGTTTTCGATCGTTTAGAGGTTAAAAAAGCTTTTAAAAATTGTAAACCGATTCTTTGATATCTCATTTAATTTCAATGCTTCCACTTTCAACTTCTGAGACAGCTATTCAAAGAATATCGAAATTTCATTTCATTACATTAATAGCTTTGAAAAAATTTAAAATTGAATCTTTTAATAGAAAAATTAGTCATAGTAAGTGGTTAATGGAAATATGAATATACAACTGTTTTTCGTGATAGACATAGTAGTGACATGTAACTATTTCATCTCTCCTTACAAACTCAGTTGAGATCGAAGAACCTTGTGTAGCTAAACACATCTCCACTACATGTTATCAATTTGTTGTATATTTTTCGCCTCATGTGCTGCCAACGTTACGACGCATCCACGAAAATTAGCAGTTGATACTAATTATTCGAAGCACAAACATATCAATTAGTTGAGACAGTTCGGATATATATGAACTCATCTTTTGTTGTATTAAAATATAATCAAATAAATTGGTTGAACAATTAAATATTTTACAGGAATCGTGGCACAACTCAAAAAAGTCGATTTTTCAGGAGAGCGATTTAAAGTTTTCAATTGTCTCTTATTTAGCAAATATAGAAAATTGCCATCAGTTTATTGACAAATCTAGTGGCCTGTAATATATTAAATACAATGTTGAGCAGAAATGGACCAAATAGAGTGTACTAATGCTTCTCCTTGGGCATAAATGTGACCCATTTTCAATTATGTCGTTATTTGTGAAAAATATAAATCAATTTCGCCCTCATAAATCAAATGTGTCGTCCAAATTCACCTTTTCACAATATGTGTTGTAACACAAAATATATCGTTATTTCGTAAAAAAAATTATAACTAATTCTGGCACAACTGAGAAGTGTCGTTATTGTGGTTAAAAAATATTGCAACATAACAAGTTTAATAACGGCACATTCTTATTTCACCGTTTATTTTTCTACGCATCCGAATGATATTTTTATACAATATGAACGATGAAATTGTGCACATTTCTGCATGCTCAACTCAAACATCGTATTTTTGTGTTATGACACTATTCAAGTAAATGAGCGATATGTATATGGTAATTTGGATTGTATTCTATTTACTCATAAGAGAAGTATTATATTAAATTAATTTAATATAATTTTCTCATTAGCAGCCGATATTGCCTATCTTATCGGCACTTCACAGAGCTGCCTTAGGAAATTTGCATAAATGCATTGTCAATAGCATAGTTAATTAGGCAATTAGTTAATTAATTGATTGTATGATAAATTGGGAATAATAAGTTGTTCAATTTCTAAAAACTATGTATTTTAAACCAAGCATGTATAAATCAGGATTCAGTTTAAAATTCATATTAACAGATAAATATGTATATCCATACTATCAAAAAACTGTTCAGAAAATACTTCGTTAAACCGACCTTCAGAGAAAAACATAACTTCACTCATAAAGAGTATAAAAATAATTATCATTATCACATTTAACAAATGAACAATTTTATAGCCACATTAATGTCTCGCAGCGCATTTTCTCTGCGCATAATAACTATTAATAGCAATATTTATTCATTTGCCCATAACATTTCAATTAGGAACGTCAGCCATTCAGTTTTTTATTCCTTTTATGTTCGCTGACAGAAATTCAATTTAATTTTATGTGCAAAAGTAGTTTCACAAGATGATAACAGTATAGTTTTTTAAACAGTGACTGACAGTCATTTTATTTAGTATTGTTTAAATATAAAGCAATCTTTTAATTAAAAAAATAAAGAATAATGGTTGTACTTCATAGAAAGATTATGTAAAATATTAAAGGATTTTTGGGATATTTCATTTCGGCCTTTATGATTAGTTTACATCAAAAGCAGAAACTATGTAGTTATCTGATGAAGTGGTGGTAAACGATTTTATTAATCGATCATATTAATAGGTAAAACAACATTTACTATGTTAGACTTTTTTATTTTACATCGGACTAAAAATACCATATTTCCAAAAAAAAGAAAAAAAAAACACAGGAAAAGATTCTTCAAGGTATTTAATTCACCTTGTGGGATTCAGAATTAGCACCATCTTGCTCACAATTGTTACCGCCATTGTGGTTGAGTTAATACCCGGGATTTACATGAAATAGCAAAAATTCTAAAATATTTCTTATATGAAGCAACTGCGAAATAGGAGAAAAACCGCAACACAACTTAATTTAATACATTGAGCACAATGAGTAAATAACGGTTACTAATGTGAATGTGGTGTGAAACTGCTTAGAGCACTTATAAATTTTCCCAAAGGCACTGTACATGGCCGTATTCAGGGAGATGAGTTTATATCTATGGGATTTGTGCTCGTTGATAACTTTCGAAATTGTTTCAATACCTTCAATTTTATTATCTTTACTTTAATACATCTGCACTTAATATCTTTTTGAATAAAATTCTTAACTTTAAGGCATAAATTCCTACAGGGTATACACATATTCAATTAAATATTAACATCTCCACAAGATAATTAGGACGCACATTTTGGGTTTCGGCAGACAAAAACTCCTCACTAATTAGTTAGTGTTTCTTGTCTACTCTCTCTCTCTCTTTCTCTTTCTCTCTCTCTATCGTTTCTTTTACTCACCAGCAAATGATTTTTCCTTGGTGTTTATGTGATGTGATTAGCTTCTACTGATGTTTACTCATGCACAACGATGAATTCCTTTGTTCCTTACGAAATAGATGGATTATTCCCTTGGCTGCTGTTGTATTGCTGAATTTGTTATTATTGTTGTTATACCACGAACAACATTTCATTTAGTATTTGCTATTTGGTTGAACGTTTTTATTTTTCGCCTTTTAGTTTATTAAATATATTTTCAGGTTAGTGACGATGCTGTGATCATTGACGACGAACCCATTTATTAGTTGGAGGGCATTGTTGTTGTGCTCGAGGTGGCGGAATATCTAAATTGCCATCATCAAGCCTAACGACAAGCAAAAACAACAACAATGTTCGACATGTAATGTTGATGTTAATAATGTAACTGTTGTTGCTGTCGACGTTTTTCGGCGGCTCCATGCACCAACGGCCGGCTAGAGCAATTAGAGAGGTTTATTAGTTGTTGTTAGAACAGTGTCGGTGTGTTTATTTTCAACAATATCTAATTCTTCATTCGTTTCGTTTGGTTTGTTGTTGTGTGTGTATATTTTTGTGCACTTTTGAAGTTTATGTTTTGGGTCGAGACCCCATTAATTACGATTTTAAAACTTTTTGGTGCTTATATACCTTTGTCACATGTGTTATTTTTATATTTTAAATTTGTGTGCGAATATTTAAGAATATTTTGTGGCTTTTTCAGTAGATTTACTTATTTATAGCCTTCTGACATATATATTTATTGCTCTTTTTGGATTAGTTGGGAATATTTAGAAAACACCAAATAGTTTTGTTTAATTCTCCAATGGATATGCTTCGGTTATAGTTGTGTTTTATAAACTTGCTATTTTGTGATATTTTTTTATTTTTCCGAAATTTGTGTATCGGTATGGCTGGTATGTCTAATTTTTAAATTTAGTTTAATAATTTTTTCTTTATATTAAATTTTAACGCTTTTGCATTCGCTGTTTTAATGGAAATAATTATTAGTATTTATTCTTTCGTTTTTTAATTAAATTTATTTGTTTCTGTTTTCAATTTTTCTTTGCTTTTAATTGTCTTTTAAACTCGTACTTAGTAAATATTCAATATAATTTTTTATTAAATTTAATTTTTTAATCATTTAAATAATCAATTTCGATTTTCCATAAATATATTTAGTTATTTTCTTTCATATATATACATCTATTGTTAAAGTAAAACTATTTTTAAATACAGTGGAACTTCTCTAACCCGAATCACCATAAAAACTTCGAGTTATAGAATTTTCATTAAAACATATAAATTTTGAAATAGCTGAAAAAATCATTGGAAGATGTTTTCTGTAATTTTGTTTGCTGCATTTTGCTATTGTTAGGCTCTTGACGTCTTTAATTGATGATTTATGCAATCCATAAGTGTAATATTATATTTTTTGTTAGCCTTCGTACGATATAGAGGGTATCTTTTAAAATTCCTCCTCGATAGTAAAATATTAAAGTTTGTATTATGGCCTGACCAAAAAGTTCGATTAATGGAAGGAAGTTTGTATGAAATTTGACTTCTATTGCCACTTCAAGAGTTCGAGTTATGGAGATCTTCGTGTTATAGACGTTCGAGGTATGGAAGTTCCACTGTATTTATATATTAAATCATTTTCAACTTCTTTCACAATAATTTTGGAAAAAACACTTTTAATGAACTGCAATTTACCAGCCTTTAAATGAATTTTATTTTATTTTTATAATATTAATTAATTTTTTTTCCTGAATTTTCACACATATGTATTTATTTTTAATTTATTTTTTTGTTTATGCTATTATTATATTATTTGTTTTATTAATTTCCAATTTTAATATTCATTGTTTGATCACATGCACAATTAACAATTTCCCTTTTTTGTTAAATTACGGAAACTAATCTTACTTTTTATTAATTTATAAGCCGCTGGAAAATAATATTTTCCACTAATTTTAGTGAGTATTTTTAACTTTAATTTTGTCTTTAATTTTAAATATATATTTATATTTAGAAGAAAATTATTAGTATTTTACATTCTCTATATGATTTTGTTTATAATTAATTACTGAAGTTAAGTGTATTATATTTGAAATTTTAACACCATTTCGAAATAATTTATTCAGCAATTTTATTTTTATACTCTCGAAACAAATGTTGCTAAAGAGAGTATTATAGTTTTGTTCACATAACGGTTGTTTGTAACACCCAAAACTAAACGAGTTAGATATAGGGTTATATATACCAAAGTGATCAGGGTGAAGAGTAGAGTTCAAATCCGAATGTCTGTCTGTCCGTCCGTCCGTCTGTGCAAGCTGTAACTTGAGTAAAAATTGAGATATCTTGATGAAACTTGGCACACTTATTTCTTGGCACCATAGGAAGGTTGCTTTCAAAAATGAGCAAAATCGGTCCACTGCCACGCCCACAAAATGGCTAAAAGCGAAAACACATAAAGTGCCATAACTAAGCCATAAATAAAGCTATGAAAAAAAAAATTTGGTATGAAGGATCGCACTATGAAGGGGCATATTTGGATGTAATTTTTTTGGGGAAGTGGACGTGGCCCCCTACTAAATTTTTTGTACATATCTCGCAAACCAATAAGGCTATATACACCAAACTTTCTGCAGTCGTTTTTTTTAGCCACTTCCTAATACAGTCCAAAAATGAAAGAAATCGGATCATAACCACGCCCACCTCCCATACAAAAGTTAGGTTGAAAATTACTAAAAGTGGGTTAACTTACTAACAAAAAAACGTCAGAATCACTAAATTTCACATAACAAATGGCAGATGAAAGCTGCACTCAGATTTTTTTACAAAATGGGAAATGGGCGTGCCGTCGCCCACTTATGGGTCAAAAACCATATATCAGGAACTACTCGACCGATTTCAATGAAACTTGGTTTGTAATAGTTTCCTTACCTCCCAATAATATGTTGTGAAAATAGGCCAAATCGCTTCACAACCACGCCTACTTCCTATATACCAGAACTTTGAAGACGATCTGAATCGCTTGCTTTACAATACATAAAGTAAGTACTAGTGAAGATATCGGTGCATAACTTTGCATAAATACTATGTTAATAGTGTGGTAGCCCCGTTCTAAAAATCGCCGAAATCGGACCATAGGTTTTTAAGGCCCCATATATCGAACACGAGGACCTCGGTGCTTCTAACCTAATATTATGGTTTCCAACTTTCAATGGACTTTTTGCACTATATATGACGAATATGTGGGTCAAATTGTGTATTATTAATATAAATAAAGTTAAATAAATAAATTGCGAGAGTATAAAATGTTCGGTTACACCCGAACTTAGCCCTTCCTTACTTGTTTTTATAAATCTTTATTCATTTTATTACAAAATAACTAGTATATTTGCATGATATTTTCTATTTTCATAAATTTAGTAAATTATATGCACCACTTTTTCACAAATCAATAAAACAACTTTTTTGATATTTCACAGCTTTCCAATTCAATTCTGTACAATATTATTTTCAAATATTTCTTTATAAATTTTAATTTCTTTCCTTTTATAGTCTATTTAATATTAATGAATACATTTGAAGGATATGTTTGAATTACACTTATTATTTCGCTTATCTATTCAGTTATTTTATTTTTGTTCGAAGAATTTCAAATTTCAAACAATTTCTCCATACACGCTGCTGTGGCGGCTGCACCCGAAAATTCATTGAAATTGTGTATGAAATATCATTATTCTTAATATCCGACACTTGCACATTTCAATTATAGATTTGTGGTTGCACATTGCCACAAATCAAGTAGAATTGCATTTCGCACATAAATTTAGCATTTTATTTGATTTCCATTTGGTTGTAGCAAACGGCCATACTTTATTTCTGTTTTCGAAAATCAGCTGATTTATGGCGAATTTTTCCTGCACGCGCACAATGCTTCGCATGCGGGCGAACTTATTTTATTTATTTATTTTCTGTCAGTTTTAGTCACGTTTGGACGCACATATTGTTACTGTGTATATGTGCTGGTCTTAACGTTTAGGCCACAACTATGCTTCGTGTCATCATCGCCTGTAAATCGTTGCGGCAATAATGCGCTCTATCGTACTCTTGCAACCGAGTCCTTTCGCACAACAACAACACTTCGCTAGTCGGTCAATTGAAATACACACACCCACCCGCCCCTAGCGCAAATGCTACGAGTAACGGAGGTGGTTCGACCGGCAGCGACGACAGCATCGATGTGCAATCGGAGCCACAGACTCCACACTCGTACACTCGCAGGCACACACACACACATAAATCTGCCGTTTGGCATACATATACCAATAAAATCGAATTCTTACAAAATAACTGTAAAACTTATGCAATTTCAGTTTGCCTACTTTTTTCGCTTCTCCTTCTCACACATTTTGATTTTTACCATTTTCATACTTTACCAACACGCTCGTTATTTTATTCTTTTTTATAATTTTCTAAAATTCTTTCAATTTGGTTTTCAAAATTCAATTCTCTGTTTGTTAAATCGTCGGCGAAACGTATACGTGTGTATGCATGTATGTGCGTAAGTTTATGAAATGACATTGGCATAGAGCAAAAGACATAGAGTTCGCCTGCAAGGGCACTGATGACGCGTAAACTTTGCAAGCATGGAAGCAAGAAGCCGACGTTGTACAGGGATATGCTGGATGGTAAACTGCTAATACAACCGTTGATGTGAGCATTGGAATCATAAACAACATTTTCTTATAGCTTTCATATAACTTTAAAGTAATTTAAGTATTTATTTTATTGGAGTTTCAACAAAGTACTCGTTACTGAAGTAAAGTCAGATTTGGCCGGCTTTGAACATTTTTGCATGCAAGTATATTTGAGCTCGTCAAATATATACAAAGCAACAAACCAAACCTGTTTTATAAAGCTTCAGCAGTTCACCAAAACCACATTAAAAAGTAAGGCTTCAAAATAAAGTATTGCAAAGCAAAAACGAGAACTCCTCATTTTTGACTCTTAAAAATAATTAGAACGTTTTCAATAATATTCATGCAACCATAGCCAATTTCGCACTAACAAACAAATAGGCCACTTGCCTTTAGTTTTAATCTTGAAACTTTAATAATAAAATTTTATTTCAAACTGAAGTCTTCGTAGTAAATAAGAGATCTCATTTTATTTCAGAGCATTTTCAGTACAGTTCAAGTCATTTTTTGAGTTACGATGACAATCTGTAAAATGTTTAACAAAATATCAGTAGCAATATTTCGACAAAGAGAACTTAAATGTTTAACTGATGTTTTTTGTGACTATAAAATAAGACACTTTTTTTAGTTTTTTTGTCGGAGATGTTCTTCAGCCTCTAATTAGAGGACCACTAGCTTCCAAAGCCCCTTTTTGCACATTATTAAGTTATTGGAACAACCTGTGTGTTTTTAATGAGTGCTTCTCCTCTATTACTAAGCTCCAATAACTGGGGCTTTGTATTCTTAGTAAATCTGTGTTTAGTATGAAGTAGTGCTAGACGAATTGGCAAGAATTGGTAGGATATGTATGTAGTTTTTTCCGAATAAAACATGAATTTCTATTCAAACAAACTGTTTTCTAAATAGAAATCCTATTATTCATCATGTCAAATAGCTCAGCACCAACAAAAGTATCTGTATATGTATATCGAATATTGAACTTCGGTCTCAATTCACAACCTAATCCAAAGGTTAATATTATATATATATAGTCAGTAATCAATAAAATAATATACAAACTGTTCATATATCTACAAAACAAATGTATATTGTAAGACAATTGCCACAAACAGTCAGTATTGATTAGTTATTCTTGAAATTCTATGACTTTTATTTACCAATTCAACATTCACTACTCCATTATATTTATATTTATATTGGACTTTATGGACCGCAAAACGTAAGCGCATTAACGTCGTCTGACTAAGTTCACTAAGTATTTAATTAAGAACACAGACATTCACACTAAAACCAACCAACAACCAAAAGATCAATTCAACTTGTTGACACATTCAAATTAGATGACGGCGAATTTCAAATTTTTTTTGGGAAAATTTTGAGGATTTCCAGTGAAAATGCTCAGCAATCATAGGCGCTGCAAAGTGTTATGACGAATGTCAACGGAATTGCATACATACTCAAAAATGGCAAGTGCGACGAAATTAACAACAACAAATGAAAACAGCTTGATTCTTGCCACGGCACACACACACATAAGAACAACCACGTGCGGGTATTTATATGATAAGCTAGCTAGCAATGCTATAGTAGACAGCCTATCTAACAACCACAATAACAATAGCAACAACGAAAGTCTGAACGTTGTCAACCGCAGCAACGACGGAGATTGTGTTGAGAAGTGGCTAAAACAATTGAAAACGTTTTCTGTTTGCCACCGCTTGCAATCTGCTCTGTTGCGCTTTTTCGCCATCTCATTTATTCGTTTTAACCGTTAGACTTTTTTCCAAACAACTTTTGTGGAGTGTCAGTGTGGGTGTATAGTTTCGTGCGACTCGTGCTGTTTTTCAGTTTCTAATTTTTCTGCTTTTCACTTTGGTTTGTTTATTTCTCTACCTTTTTGTTGTTTTTTGATTTGTCGTCGTAAGGGTCTTCATGCTCTGATGCCTTGTGCTTACTTGCAGTCAGTAAGACAAGTCAAATTAAGATTATTAATGCGCATTTGTGGCTCGGGAATTTTATAGTTTGTGTAGCTGTCCCTTCATGTATGTGTTTTTGTAATGTTCTTTCGTTGATTTTAATCTGTTTCCTTCTGTCCATTTTGCATTATGTGACTGTTGTTTTTAATGAACTTGGTGAAAGATTAAACACGAATCGATTATTTTTAAATTGATTGCCCTGAATTGTTATACAATTGCAATGTCAATAATGTGAAATAGAAAAATAAATGTTCGACAAGGGTTCGAATCAATTAAAACCAATTTAAAATTACAACTTTCCAGAATCTTTGGGGAAGACTAATAGTATTTCACTGTCATAGAGTATAAAAGAACGGCACTAAAACAAAGGAAAATCGACTTGAATATCATTTTATAAACATTAAAAGGATTGCAATTGTTCTCAATAACTCATATTCATCGACTAAATCTATATGGATGGACATGTTCGATATTTTCTTACACATTTTTTTTATAATAATTATAGTATGGAATAGAAACATTTTCCCAACGACCCTACCTCGCCAAACATCGCATTGATGGATTGGTTTGAATAATTTCCACGAGCGCAAATATGAGTTCCCACGAAACGTTGTTCTTATGTGAAAACAACCAATTTCTGTTTTCAAAATCTTATATTACAAAAGCTAATCTGGAAGCGAATTTATAATATCTTAATGCTGTTTTTAAGTGCTCTTCCTTTCTTCTAAAATATAGCTATGAAAATAATTTTTTTGGTGATTTGGAGTTACTAAAATGGTAATCGTTTAATTTTTTTTATATGTATTTACAATTTTAAAGCTACTATTATTATTTTATATATTTTTCCAACTTATAAATATGTTTAGACGCAGTTGAGTCATTTTATTATATTTATGCAAAATACTTATTTCTATATATTTTGCAATTATATTAACTCCAAACGAGAATGCTTCATAATAGTAACGCTCTCATGCACTCCATATTATTATTTAATTACATCGTCTAATTGATCCAAAATAAAATACATTCAAGAAATTCCACAGCACACATAATCCTTCTCGGCCATAAAACTGCCAAAAACAAACAAAAGTTGCTAAATTCCAAATTGCAAAGTGAAATAACAAGCAAATAGTTACTAAAAACAGGGTGGACCTGCATTTTTATTCCCCCATATTAACAACAACTTACGAAAAATTCAACGCAACCAACAGCGGCAGCAGGTGAAAACTGATATTACTTATACGCCCCGGCTTACAACAAGAGTGTGCACGAAGTGCATTTAGATGTGAGTTATTGCAGATATTGTAGCACCGCCGGCGTCTAATATATGCCTTCACTTGCCGTGCACACACTTACATATACACAGCAAGGCAACAATTGCGAATTTCAGAAATTCCACACCGTCAAAACAAACAAACATTCACGATTATTAACATATTAGCCTCAAATCGTCAGCGTGTTTCGTGTTTGTTTTCTTTTTGAATTCTCTAAAATTTTATTTCGCATTCACCAGCACAATTGCAAGCTCGATAATAGCCGCTGATAGCTTTATGGCTGGCGATAATCAACAATAAGTGCAGACAGGGCTTTCTGTGCTTACTACATGTATATACAGACACATACTAGGCAGTTCATATATGTCTATACATATATGCTTCCACATAAGTAGTAAATGATGGCTACTTATATGGATAAAAGCATATGTGCATGTGAATGTGTGCGTGTGTTTGCCTGCAAGCTCGTGAAGGCTGTTGCTAATTTTTTGCCATCGCTTGTTGTTGTTCCAACGATGTCTGTATGATCATGCATCGTCGTTGCTGCAGTTTTCGCGCAGCTTCAAGGCATTTCTTGTTTCTTACTTTTTAACACAAACTACACGATTTTGGAAAAAACACAAAAACAGCAAATATAATTCAACAAAATCTATTAAAAATTTTCACTTTAACCGAAAAACGTTTGTTTAAAATATCTTTGAACTCAAAATTTTCAAAATTATTTTCCAAAATATTTTTATAAATATTTTTGCACTTTCTTATGAATTTTCTCAATTCCTCGCCAACAGACACATTTTCATCTCTTTGTGCACTTTTGCTTTAAGCTTTTTATTTTACAAATGCTTTTAGCATTATTATTTTCTTTTCTAGTTCTTGCTGGTTTTTTGTTACCACATCTAGCGTCGCTCGCAGTGAATTTCGTATTTTCAAGACAACCACACTCGTTTGTAGCGAGAAACACTCTGACGCTGGGCCAACTCGCCAGCTGCCTGGCTACTTGGCAGCGCGCTTGTTTATTTAGCTCGCTCGTTGCATGAGGCTGTGTGCAAAAATTCGTTTCTATCTGCTGTTGCTGGCATTACTGTTGCTGTTGCTGGTGCTGCTGCTGCGGCATTGCAGACACAGCTGACTACCTCAGAGCACGAGACCCCACACCGGTCTCTTCGTTTCGTTTGAACCAGCAGTGGCACCAGCAGCAGGTGATTTCCCTCCCTGTGTAGTGTTGATTCAGCGAAGCAGCATTCAGGCTGTAAAAGCATGCAATTTCGTGAAGCAGCGAGTATATTGTTGTTGCTATTACTATTGCTACATAATAACATTAAGTGAGATGTTTCTTGTTTTCCTTCTCTGTTATTTGATTGAGAGCACGAAAGCAAGAGTGCCCTGTAAAAGCTTGTGCAGCGGAGACGCTGACCGAGCAGCATCGTTGTTTTGATTACAGTACCAACGAAGTTTGTGATTATTTTGAAGAATTTGAAATACATTGTTGCAATTCAAGCAGAATTTATCAAGAGAGTTTGGTATTTTATCTAGGTATTTTCCGACTAAAGTGAGGGTCTTGAGTTACTCGAACATAACTGCAAGGTTTCCTTTGTCCACATCGAGAGAAAATCATCTTATTTTATTTGACACATAATCTCTGTCCGGATTTTAAACAGGTTGACTGAGGTCGTAGTTGGAGTTCTGACCTTAACTACACCCTACTTTTAGATAAATAATCATAATGATCTCCCGGCGAAGGATATCATGAGTTAGGCGTTCAAATTGAAGTACATAGCATAGAAACAGTAAAATTATCTAATAGTCCCTTTGAAGTAAATGATACAGAAAGAGGAGCCATTGATCTTCCCAATTAATGTCACAACATCTCATAAATTTGAGTTTTCTTTTTTTAGTTCTCATTATCTTACTTGAGGAACGTTATCGAGATAACAGTTCTTGTTCTTTCAGTTTGGAAAGCGCGACTATGGAAGATACATTCGAACACGCCGTGTTGTTGAAACTAATCAACTTAAGGGAGAACCACGGTTTTCTAAAAAAATATTAATTCCAAAAAATATCCTAGCATTATCGCCTCAAAATATCATCACTGCAATATAGTTCGGGAAATTCAAGTCGTTGCAACACTTCAGAGCACCTCTCAGCTCAATTCAATATTCTCATTACACTCTCTCTCTGGCTGTGCATAAAGAAAAATGCAGAATCGCGAGTTTCGCTCCTTAATGTGTAACTGCATTGCATTTAAGTGGCTGCTAACAAAGTTTGAGCGAAGGAAATGGAAGTAGCAATGAATTGCAGAAACCAGTACCACACACGCGCACTTGTTTAATGAGGACATTTAGCATTTAAGTGCAGTTTTAATAGCGAGCAATATGCACTTCTGCCTTTAATGATACTATCAGCTTTGAAGCGGAATCATGTGTGGACGAATAAAACGGGATTTTGGCCTTTTGCAGCAGATGCTTGAATGCGAATGCGCTCTCTCTGGACATTTGCTAGTCTATTAACATATATGAGATAAGTGTCTATAATCTTTTATAGCAATTCACTGCAGTGCTTATCCATGTTTTAGTGAATGCCAGTCACTTGTCGTAAGTGCTTGTCGTAAACACCTGATTGTCATTATATGTTGACTCACAACAACAAACACACAGATTTACATACTCATGTTGACACACATTTGCAGATGTGTGTATACCCCCCTCTCAACCTCATTGTTTGATGGACTTTACATGGTGCACACTCCTTTCAATATATTTCTGCTCAAACTTGCATGTACTACCATACACTCTCATCGCTTATTCACTATATATCGTGCGGCAAATCGCCACTCAACCCATCAATTTCGCGCAACATTCACACTTTGCGAATGCACCTTAGGTGCAGTATACCTAAGCGCTCTTGTTGTTGTTGTTATTGTTCCATTAAGTAACTGCATTGTATTCGTTACTTTACCTCGCCTGCCAATTTAATGGTATTCTTTTCACACTTCCTCATTTCACACGAGCACGTGATGGTAAACTTTGTTTTATTGGTCATGTACTTTTTTCACTCTAACCTTCATATATGTGGAGCTCCACATGGTGATGGATAAAAAGTTAGAATTTAAATTGTTGCCTAAATAGTGAGAACTCTCTAAAGAGAACTCTATTAAATACGAACTTATGGGTATAATATGCTAGAAAGTTTAGTATTTCTAAAAGAACAAAAAAAGTATAAATAAAGGAGCAGAGACACATCCGACCTTTGAAAACTCTCATATAAAAATTTCAGAATTTTTTCAAATTAAAAATATCAATATTTATATTGTGGCTCAAAATCACTGAAATATCTGAACACACAGAGCCATTTGGCGTAGATGAGTGCTAGAAATAAAGTTTTTGATGATCATTGAGCTTTAGCGTTATTTTGTAAAAATTGTAAATTTAAATCAATAATGTAGACTTTGAGACGATTTTTAAAATATAAAGCAGAGGACCAATGCTTTTCCATGTTCTTAATTTAAAGATACAAGCAATTTCAATCACAACAATGTCAATTTCAACTTAGATTTTAAAAGCTGTTATTTAGTATGAAATCGCAGCAAATTTGAAAAAGCACTTTTGGTGAAGTCATCAGTGTTATACTCGTATACTGCCCCATCCATCACTTTTGATTCTACTGTTGTCAGCATTTTGTTATATAATACACATGTATGATCGCAGTAAAATAACAAAGGAAGTAAAAGGAGGAAGAAATAACGGAAAAAGAAAACGATGCCAAAAACAGGAAGCGCATGAAAACAGAATGAAATGGTCATAAGTGAAATGAGTTCAATTAAAAGCAGGAAGAAATAAAAATTTGACAAGTAGCAATGAATATATGACTATTGCCGACTGTTAATTTCGGCACAATCTACTTCGTTAAAAAATTCTAAGTATACACCCATATTTATAGATATACAGTTCATATATGTATATCTGACAGCCAAAAGATTATTGATCCATATTTTCAGTGCAGCTGCCACACCTTCCGTTGTTGACACTTTTATGCGTTAAAGTATTTACGTAAGTACAAGAATATTGCTCAAAAACGCGGTACTTGTAGTACGATTTTTATTGCTACACCGTATGGCAAGCAAACACTGCCGGGAGAGGAGACGCACGCCACAAAGAAAGGAAAAAGTTAAGCGAGTGTAAACATAATTTCATGGAATGTGCTTAGCGCTTTACAATGGTCCAGATGTTGCTTTTAAAATCGTTAGATTGTTGTAAACAGATTATTATTGAAAATATCATTACAACAACAAGCATGTTTTTAACGACAAATATTACTAGTGATTATAGAAAAAATATGTGAAAGTAATTCACGCTAATAGAAAATGATATAATATGATAGGTGATATTAAAATTTTAAGACTGTAAATAGCAACATTGAAATAGAGACATTATCATCGAAATTATTCGGTTCAACAAAAATAATAAAATATTACAGTATTTAGGTATTTAGTTTCCAATGTCCAAAAACTATTTGACTTTTGCATCTAAGAGCAATTTTCACCGTTAGCCACATTTTAACAATTAGATCAATGTCTGGTATATGTAGCGGGCAGCCATAAATATGATTATTATTTTGAGTAAACCATTTCTTTCTAGAGATAATTGCCCTGTAACTTCCATTCAAATTAAATAACTGTTCAATAATAATGGAGAAATACTCCGAAACCATCATACTTTTAAAGTTTCCTGGAAGCTCCTATTTCCAGATCTCAGTGAAATTAGAAATATTGTAACAAATAATTACTTCAGTAGTTAAAATGTAGGCAGTATAGAATTTAATGATGAAGCGAGAATTGAGAATAAAATTGTCTCAATTTCTATTTCTATCATTATTTCTATAATTTCTGGAGAGTGCGAACGCTGAACAGGATTAAAATTGCCCTGAAGTTATTAAAAACACCGCAATATTATTTCAGTCATTACTTAGATTATTCAGATTTTGTTTATGTTCCTTGTTAATTGATGTTAGAAAATCAAAAGAAAATTAACGATTCTCTGGATTTACACAGCTACCTATTGATTAAAATGAATTTTTAGATAACCATACCGCAGCTCGTAGGTGAGAGTAAAAAGAGTAGCTGAGTAAAATGTAGCTTGAAATAGTTATACTCGTACAAATACAAGCTCATATCAAGAATTTTAAGCAAATTTTGCAAAATGACTAGTAAAGCAAAATAGTGTCTTTTTTTGTTTTTGCTTTGCAGTAATTTTTCAAGTTCGAAATTTTTATAAACCTAAGTTAGGAATATACGTCCTAGATTGAGCATGGCTACTACGAGTACTAACGCTTATAAGGAAATGGTAATTAACTAAACTAAATTTGCACAACATACATATTTGCCGTATTTCATTTACATCATATTTCAACACATTCAAAATTCATTTAGTAATATTTCAACATTACTAATCCACCTCTACCTGTAATTCATTTTGAAAACACACTGATCTCTATTTTGAAGATGTTTTACTGTTATGCTCAATTATTATTTAATAGTTATAATTATATGCGGTGTTTTTGAAATTAAAATGAGAAACAGAAATCCACATAAATATGTATATATGTATATGTTATTCTAAAGCTAATAAATACTCCCTCATATATGTAAGTAATTTAATAAAAAATGCAAATTCTTCAAATGTTATTCACCGGCATTGTTGCCAGTTCATAAATTAACATCAAAAGGTGCCCGTGTCTCCTAATCCAATCACAAATTGTTTGTACAACAACAAAACACCACAAATAGTCACACAAAAGATTCTCTGCCAGAAAGCAGCTACGAACACACAAATATACAAAACAAACCAAAAAACGTGACAACAAAATATTAGAATAAACTGTTTGCTCTAGAAGACAAATAATTGTGCTAGTATTTTCGCGGTATATTGTTTTTGTATTGCTCAATATTATTTGTAATGTTGTATGTTATCATTTCTTCTTGACTAGCGTAGAAACCGCTACGCGGTTATAGCCGAGTCCAAAACAGCGCTTCACGAATCTCTCCTTTTGGCAGTTTGGCGCCAATTGGTAATACCAAGTGAAGACAGGTCCTTCTCCACCTGGTCCTTCCATCGGAGTGGAGGTCTCCCTCTTCCTCGGCTTCCACCAGCGGCTACTGCATCGAAAACTTTCAGAGCTGGGGCACTTTCGTCCAATCGAACAACATGACCCAGCCAGCGTAGCCGCTGTCTTTTTATTCGCTGGACTATGTCTATGTCGTCGAACAACACATACAGCTCATCATTCCATCTTCTGCGATATTGGCCGTTGCCAATGTTTAAGGGACCATAAATCTTACGCAATACCTTTCTCTCGAAAACTCCTAGTGCCGTCTCATCGGACGTTGACACCGTCCACGCTTCTGCACCATAAAGTAGGACGGGAATGATGAGGGACTTGAAGGGTTTAGTTTTTGTTCGTCGAGAGAGGACTTTACTTTTCAATTGCCTACTCAGTCCATAGTGAGTGATAGTCTACATAGTAGAGTGATTCTGCGTTGGATTTCCAGGCTGACATTGTTATTGCTGTTCATGCTGGTTCCCAGGTAGACGAAATTGTCTACAACTTCAAAGTTATGACTGTCAACAGTGACGTAGGAGCCAAGACGCGAATGCGCTGACTGTTTGTGTGATGACAGGAGATATTTCGTCTTGTCCTCGTTCACCACCAGACCCATTCGCTTCGCTTCCTTATCCAGGCTGGAAAAAGCAGAACTAACGGCGCGGGTGTTGTTTCCAATGATATCGATATCATCGGCGTACGCCAGTAGCTGTACTCTTTTATAAAAAATTGTATCTTCTCTCATTAGCTCTGCGGCTCTAACTATTTTTTCCAGCACCAGGTTTGGTATCGAACGGCTCGGAGAGGTCCTTCCCGATCCTGACGGAGCTTTTGGTGTGGCTCAAATTCAGACATCGCGGCATAAAGGCAACTCCTTTTCGTGCTGTCGAAAGCAGATTTAAAGCCGACAAATAGATGGTGTGTGTCGATCCTCTTTTCACGGGTCTTCTCCAAGATTTGGCGCATGGTGAATATCTGGTCAGTTGTTGATTTTCCAGGTCTAAAGCCACACTGATAAGGTCCAATCAGTTTGTTGACGGTGGGCTTTAGTCTTTCACACAGTACGCTCGATAGAACCTTATAAGCGATGTTATGGAGGCTTATCCCACGATAGTTGGCGCAGATTGTGGGGTCTCCCTTTTTGTGGATTGGGCTGAGTACACTGAGATTCCAATCGTCGGGCATGCTTTCTTCCGACCATATTCCGCAAAGAAGCTGATGCATGCACCCTATATGTTCTTCGCCGCCGTATTTGAATAGCTCGGCCGGCAATCCATCCTTGTTGTTCTTCAAGCGGGAAATTGCTATTACAACTTCTTCACGGTCGGGTAATGGAACATCTGTTCCATCGTCACCGATTGGGTAATCGGGTTCGCCATCTCCTGGCGTTGTACTTTCACTGCCATTCAGCAGGCTGGAGATGTGTTCCCTCCACAAACACTGTATACTCTGGTCATCAACAACTAGATCACCTCTGGGGATCCTACAGGAGTGTGCTCCGGTCTTGAAACCTTCAGTTAGTCACCGGATCTTTTCGTAAAATTTTCGAGCATTACCCCTGTCGGCCGCTTATCAAGCTCTTCACACTCACGCATTTCGGTCTCTTTCTTCTTTTGTCTGCAAATGCGTCTCGCTTCCCTCTTCAGCTCTCGGTATCTTTCCCATCACGCTCGTGTTGCGGTCGATCGCAACATTGCGAGGTAGGCAGTCTGTTTTCTCTACACTGCAAGACGACAATCCTCATCATACCAGCTGTTTTTTTGACTTTTCCGAAAACCAATGGTTTCGGCTGCAACTGTACGTAAGGAGTTTGATATGCCGTCCCACAGCTCCCTTATACCGAGATGCTGATGAGTGCTCTCAGAGAGCAGGAGTGCAAGTTGAGTAGGAAATCGTTTGGCTGTCGGTTGTGATTGCAGCTTCTCGATGTCGAACCTTCCTTGTTCAGATTTCTGAACAGTTCTTAACGGCTACAGTTGTAGATAAGATATTTTTGTAAACTATACATATACAGATATCATATTATGAATATTTATGTGTATTATCGCTAAACATAGAAATGTATTTATCAATTGCCCATTTCTATCAACACTAGAAATATATGTTCGGGTATATTGAATAGAGATTGTAGTACAATAACACTTAAGGTTAAGTTATGTGTACATAATGCAGATATGTACAGTAGATTAGGATTAAGATATGTACATGTATAACACAACTATGTGTGTGTGTCACATACATGAATTAGGCTGAGAATATTCTATAAATAAAGGAGCTCTGGGCAACCAGAGCTCGAGTACTATTTTGAAACCGAACCTCAACGCGTCTTATTAAACATTCCTTGTGTTTGTTGACGTGTGCGCTTTTCTACACAGAGGCGGGTGCGTATCCTACCTGCTACAAGATAGTGGTCCGAGTCGATGTTGGGACCACGAAGCGTACGCACATCAAAAACACTGGAGACATGTCGTCCATCTATCACAACATGATCGATTTGGTTGCGAGGGATTCGATCCGGGAACAGCCAAGAAGCTTGATGGATTTTCTTATGCTGGAATCTAGTACTACAGACGACCATATTTCGGGCCCCGGCGAAGTCGATCAGCCTCAGACCGTTTGGCGATGTTTCGTCATGGAGGCTGAATTATCCGACTGTTGTGCCAAAGACACTCTCTTTACCCAAGCACGATTTTGACATCGTGGCGGGAGCAGCGCTCATAGGTACGTTCTAGGCGCTCATAGAAGGTATCTTTGGTCACTTCGTCCTTCTCTTCCGTCGGGGCGTGGGCGCAAATCAGCGATATGTTGAAGAACCTCGCTTTGATGCGGATTGTGGCTAGACGTTCATCCACCGGAGTGAATGCCAGGACTCGACGACGGAATCTCTCTCCCACCATGAATCCCACACCGAATTTGCGCTCCTTTACATGGCCGCTGTAGTAGATGTCACAAGGACCCACCTTCTTCCGTCCTTGTCCCGTCCATCGCATTTCTTGGATTGCGGTGATGTCAGCCTTTACTCTTACGAGGACATCAACCAGCTGGGCAGAGGCACTTTCCCAATTAAGGGTCCGGACATTCCAAGTGCATACCCTTAAATCATAGTCCTTTATACGTTTGGTTGTGATCGTCATCAAAAGGGGGGTGTCTCATCCGAGGCTGTTGCTTCTTATTCATTGGTTATTCGTTTTTATGTGGTGGGTCCCAAACCCTACGCACAACCGCATAAGCGGGATTCGCCTTCTCACTTTAGCTCGCTTCCAGACGGATTCTGTTGGCAGCCCAGAGGATACTTGGTCTAAGACCGGAAGTCGTGAGCTGTTTGAATCATGTGTAGAAGTCAGAAACTTTCCTCACCTACGTGAACTTCTAAATATGACTCCATCCTCCTTATCATTTGCTAGCTAGAAATTGCAAGTGGTTGTTGATCATACCTTCACTGGGAATGACCTTCTTTAAAGAGGAGTTTTTTGAAAATTCGGTTTTTTTTTAGTGCCACAGAATTTCATAGAGGGATAACCAGCAATCCAAACATCTATGTCTATGAACTGTCTGTCGATAAATTACCTCGGTAGCAATTAATTTGCTTTCTCCCTCAAAGGACTATAGTAATAAAGTATTAATAAACGTTATATGGAGTTTAACATAATATTTTATGTATAGAAAAAATTACCATTTTGTTTTTGTTTAATTATAAATTTTATTAATAATTAATTTTCTATATAAGTATATGATTATATCACAAAGCTCTGAAGATTAAAGTCCATGATACTAATTTTTTTTTATATAAAAACAGTTTTAACAGTTGAAGATATAGATATTTATACAATTTTATAGTTAAGTCCCTTCAAAAAATTAAGAATTTTATAGTATGCTGTTGGCAACCTTTCAATTTTTTCTGATTTTCATTAATCCAAGTATTACATTCATACATCGATCATTCGTAAAATATGATTCATATCGAACGAGCCTGACTTCTACAAAAATTTTCCAAAAATATTTAACCAGAAGCATCTTAGAACTTTAATTTTGATATATTATATAAATTATTAAATATACTTACTTTTTCGTACACCCCATTTATACTTCTTTACAACGCATTTTTTGTTGATTCTCCTATATTTACTATTTAAAGTCTTTATTGAAACTACTGGAATTGTGTTAATACCACAAATTTAAATTATTTATTTACTTTGTGTCCCATTCCTTGCTGCATATTTCTTCAAGCGATGCATGGTGGTGAATTGAAGCCATAATCTTCTTAATTGTTGTCCAGAAACATTCGCACTGTGCACACCGAATTTGCTTCCACCAACGCTTGAAACGCTTTGCGATTGTCCTCCAGTTCCTCTTTGTTGAGTAAATACAAGTCTTCGGGAATCAGCGCCTTCACGATTTTCATTACGGACTTTAAGATCCGCATATCGTCCGGCACAATGATGCCGACAATGATCGACATAATGACGCCATTATCGCGACATCTCTGCACAAAACTTATGATGGACTCGGCGGGCATTCACCTGTTGGGTAAACAAATGGATCAACATTGTGCTTTCATTACTGAGTAATTTAGGCAAATATTAAATGTTCTTTGATTGCTTTATGTTTAATTTTTATAATTTGTAGGATATCTTTGATTTACCGACATTTTATTATCATATGGGAGATTTTTCTCAAATAGATTATTATATATTTAATTATATTCGCTGTTTAAAGGATAGTGACTGAGTTTAACTAAATGCAATAGTAATACCAAAATTGATATTAGATCATCTGTATCTTTGTATAGATGAACACTGAGATTTTCGGTTCATTCCTAAGATTCGAAGCTACCTGTGACAGGGCAAATCGTCGAATAATCCATGTTTTGAAATGATATTTCGAAATGTATATCTTTCAAATTATATGTTTTTGAAAATGATATTTCGAATATATGATTTCGAAATTGTATTTTTTAGAAAGGGATATTTCTATACATATGTATGTATGTATGTATATAACCGATATTACATTTTATAAAAAAATTCTTCACACTTTCATCTACTAGCATATACATACATATATCCAAATATTACTAAATAAACTCACCTTTCACTTACTACATGTTATGTCTTCCTCCATTGATTTAGATATTGCATGTCCTTCAGGATATCCACCAACATCTGCGGCAATTGTGTCTGCAAATGATGAAAGCAAAGAATGGGTATGAAGGACTATACTAAGTTAGTTAACAAAGGCGTAAAATATAAGTACAGATTTTTTTATCTAAGATTCGTATAATTATAACTCCACTAGCTGTGACCGCTGGGCTTCGTGTTTATCTTCGTCCGCGTCAATTTCTGTTATCAGAGAACTTCTGCGTAAATTATATTTTTTGTTTTATTTTCTGGTGGCAGAAGAACATAGTGATTTTCTCGGCAACCGGATCTTGACATCGCGACATATAATTGGCCATGTGAAAAGCAGTCTTGGCGTAAATCGATCCCCATGTGTTTAAATGTTTGCCCCTGCAATTTATTAATTGTAACGGCGAAAGATAGCTTAAAGGGATATTGAATTCTTTTAAAATTAAAAGGTATATCATTTGGGATCATCGGGATGCGAGGTATAAGTACTGTTTGACCAACTGCTGGACCAGTCAAAACGATTGCAACGATCACGTTATTGCGATGTAATTTGACTTGAAGTCGGGTCCCGTTGCATAAATTAGGTGGTTTCAGACTCCTAAGTAAAATTATTGGGGCGCCTATTTTTAGCTTAAGGGAATGTGGAGGAAAGCCACTTGGGTTCAAAGAATTTAGAAACTCCTGTGGGCAATGGACCACATCTTCTTGATCCATTACAATATCAATAGATATGTTTGTGACTATATCTCCTTCAAGTTTATTTAAAACTTGCTGACCCCACAGGCTTTGCCCTGCGTAAAATTATTTGTTTTGAAAAGGAAAGAAAGTTGAATTTAGATTGTATTGAAAAGCATTTATTTGCGATTTTTCTACATTTTTTTTCAATGTAACGCAGCTTGATAAACAAAATTTTTTGTTTTCTGTTCGGGAGCGTAAATATACAGAGAAGATGGTTTTTCAACTCGTGAACACTCCACATATAGCTAACCGTATGAAAAACATGGCATTTCCAGATTTATGCCACACATTTCCAGCAACTGTCTGTGTGACCTGTTGATTGACATCGTCACAACGTCACAATCAGGGTTCAATTACACAGTTTCGACATAATTACATAATAATGACGAATCCAACTTTAAGATGTACATAAATGATGCGGCGGCATGTCAAGCAAATCCAAAAAATTTAGAAATTCAATACACAAATCTCACTTGAGACATTCAATTCATCCGCCGCTGTTGATTTTGGAATAACAGGAAGTATTTGTCGAAAATCGCCAGCTAACGGTATCATTGCGCAACCAAAGCGACGATTATTATTCCACAAATCTTTCATTGTTCTGTCTAGAGAATTGCACTTATCTCATACTATCAGTTTACAATTCTTCAACACTTTTTCCATAGCTTGCCTTGCAAACAGTTGTTACATTGATTTGCATGTTTAACGGAAGCTTCAGTGCCGAATGTGCCGTTCTTCCAACTTCAGTAGATGCGAGAGCCAACGCATTGCCATTTTGAAATCGTATTGTTGCCAAAATCAATATTATCTGTTCCGCCGTTGTTGTCAACTTGAATACAATTCTTTTATTATTATCTTTCTAGCAAATTTTCAATATTTGTTTACTTTTTCCCTGTACTTCCACGTATATTTCAATACTAAAACAAATAAGGAAAGGCTAAGTTTGGGTGCAACAGAACATTTTATAATCTCGCAATTTATTACTATAGTTTTATTAAGATATCACACAATTTGACCCATATATTCGGCATAAAGTCCAATAGAATAACGAAAATCATCATATATAGTATATTAGTTATCACAAAAACGGTACTTACGGACTTTTTTTAGATCATTAAAAGAGAAATAATTCTTTCATACATAACTTTTGTGTATCTTGAACCGCTTTCGCAGCGCAAGGAACGGAAGCCCTCAAAGATAAATAATTTCCCCCGTTTTTTACACATTTACTACTGTTTATTCGCTCCTATTGGTCATCATAGCGTATATAGCCTATAGCCTTCCTCGATAAATGGACTATCCAACATAAAAATAATTATTCAATTCTAACCAGTAGTTTCGGAGATTATCGCCTTCACACAAACAAACAAACAAACTCTTCAGCTTTATAATATTAGTATAGATTAATATATACTTTTGAAGTTAAAAAAATGTTTGTTTCCAAAAATTAAAAAAATATAAACAAATATTCCATCAGTTAAAATTTATTAATATTAGTAAATCAAAATAATCCAAAGTTATAATTTTGGTAAGAAGAAATACTTTATTAAAAAATCATTAATTTTCATTTTAATTTCTCCATTGTGTTTCTAAAAAGCTTACTGGCATCTTTCGATCTAGCTTACTTACTTCTTTAAGACAATCGCAGCTATTTGTTTTTATTCTCTATTTGGTTATGTACTCGTATTTCTCCCTTTATCTCTGACTTAAGCCAACTTGCGTAACAGTGATACACGATTCCACAACATTGTTTAACTTGACAACCACATTGACAGATAAGAAAAGACGCTAAAGGAAGGAGTATTCTACCTGTACGTGTGACTATTGAGTTGCAATCGACAACTCTGAAGATTGTCAACGTTTCTATCCAAATATAATTATTTATGATTCGACATAATGTATGAAGTTTCGGGATTTTTACTCTCCACTATTTGCCATTTTTCGTATTAATATTTTTTGTCAATTTTCCCTCTGCGTACCTCAATCCACTCTGTAGTGAATTTCTTACGTTCCAGTTTTCTCTCAATGGCAGCACCCGCGAAAATTAATGAAAACAAAGCGAGGCTCGGTGACTGCGCACAAATGTAGGCTACACTTGTCTGCATGCTATTGAAGTGTATTGAAAGGTACGTGAGTCTGTGCTTGAAATTATATACCGCCGTCACACTGCTGCTGCAGAGCTGTGACGTAGTTTGTGACACTGTAATAGCTTTTTTACTTTGGCTTTGCTGTTTTTTCATAAATGTGTCTGCTTTATTGTTGTGAATGCAAAAAGGACAACAGACATGAATAGTGCAGCGAAACAGATGCAAGCAATGCAAAAGTTGATAAGATTTCGCCCCAACATGAAAACCATTAACCTCTTAGAAAATCGTTTTCATTTTTTCTTGCTGTGAGAACATTTGTACGCGAATGAAAACAAATTGTGGATTTCCAGTTAAACATAGAATGAGAAGAAAACATTGAAAATTTAAATATAGTACATACATATAGAACTTCTTTCCGTATCGGGGATTAGTTTGGAACAGTGGTAGAAAAAATAGCAATTTTGATGTCAAAAACGCACCACGCTTTAGAAGGCTAGTTGTAAAGTAATTGGAATCATCAGGTCCGACCATCTTGTCTGACTGAAGCAAGTATCTGTTTCGATTAATATATCATATAAATAATGCTGAATACAAAAATTAACTCCTCATTTACTGAATTTTTTTGCTATTATTTGGTAGGATTGGTAGGGAATCATCTGCAATGAGCTGCTACCCTACTGCCAAACATTTAATTCTGACATATAAATTGTCAATAGCAGAGGAATGATATTCCACACCACATCGATGATGACTCGCCAGAAGTTGCG
This sequence comes from Zeugodacus cucurbitae, assembly GCF_028554725.1. NCBI lineage: Eukaryota > Metazoa > Arthropoda > Insecta > Diptera > Tephritidae > Zeugodacus > Zeugodacus cucurbitae. Next base: position 33,672,593 of record NC_071670.1, read on the forward strand.
GGTGGTTAGTTGCGAGGTTCTATAGTTATTGCAAATGTATAATCATTGCAGAATCGAAGTAAATATTCGCATATACTGTTAATTCCAATTGCTTAATGAGTTCGAGGTGTGAGCTCTTGACATTGTTCTTCACACAACCAAACACGGCAGCAGTAAATTAATGGCCAAACAATAATAAACTGTATTACAAAAGAAAGCAGTAGCAGAGTGCACGAACGCTTGCAATCCTTATTTCGCTTTACGCTTTGCTCTTTCCGCCCAACTACTCGCCATTTGTAACAGGCACTTACATAAGACTTCGAAAAATGCAATCCAATTTACAATTGCCACACTGCTACTCACTGCTAGGGCTGGAACACAAAAATCTACATTGGTGTGGGTTTGTGCTTGTAGATATGTACATATTTGTGAGTTGCCACCCTTTTTTACCACACACCAACAGTTTTCTTTCCATGCACATACAAGTTATAATTGAGGGAAATTGTAAAATACAAATACACACTATAAATACAGTATTTATGCAAAGTTCTGCACCGATATCTTCACTAGTGCTTACTTTATATATTGTAAAGTAAACGATTCAGATTGTCTTCAAAGTTCTGGTATATAGGAAGTAGGCGTGGTTGTGAAGCGCTTTGGCCTATTTTCACAACATATCATTGGGGTGTAAGGAAACTATTACAAACCAAGTTTCATTGAAATCGGTCGAGTAGTTCCTGAGATATGGTTTTTAAACCATAAGTGGGCGACGCCACGCCCATTTTCCATTTTGTAAAAAAATCTGAGTGCAGCTTTCATCTGCTATTTATTATGTGGAATTTAGTGTTTCCGACGTTTTTCGTTAGTGAGTTAACCCACTTTTAGTAATTTTTAACCTAACTTTTGTATGGGAGGTGGGCGTGGTTATTATCCGATTTCAATTAATTTCATGGTGTGTGGTGGGGTACGTAAGAGAACCGACTGCAGAAAGTTTGGTTTATATAGCTTTATTGGTTTACGAGATATATACAAATAACCGATTTGAGGGCGGGACCACGCCCACTTCCCCAAAAAAGTTTCAATCAAATATGCCCCTTCCTAGTGCGATCCTATATTCCAAATTTTATTTTTATAACTTTATTTATGACTTAGTTATGACACTTTATCGGTTTTTGGTTTTCGCCATTTTGTGGGCGTGGCAATGGTCCGATTTTGTCCATTTTCGAAAGCAACCTTCTCACGGTCCCAAGGAACATGTGTTCCAAGTTTCAATAAGATATCTAAATTTTTATTCTAGTTATCCGTTGTACGGACAGACGGACAGACAGACATTCGGATTTTGACTCGTCTCGTCACCCTGATCATTTTGATATACACTGGTGGCCACATAATTAGGGACAAAATAAAGTTGAGTAAAATACGCGATTCAGTTCAATGTTTTTAGCACTAAATTTTCGCCTAGAGACCCACTGTAAATTGCAACGGTATATTATAACTGTGCTCAAAAATGTAGCACGTTTTTGAGTGACAAATTTAGACACTTTTACTAAAATTCGGCGGTTTGATGAATTTATTGTATTTTGAGTGTGCTTGTGCTTGGTCACATAATTAAGGACACCAATTTTTTTAAATTGGATTTTTTATTATTTTAACACAAAAACTTGCGGTAAGTTGTATAAATCATTTGTATATTAACTAAATATTCCATATCAAATTAAATAACTGTTAGATATGGGTCTAAAAAAGAGTTGTACTCCAGAATTGAGGAAAATGATTATTTACAAGTACGTGAAGGAAAAAATGTCCATTAGAGCCGTAGCGAAGAAACTTTTATGCTCAAAATCAATGGTTCACAATGCTTTGATTCATTACGGAGGACAGGGAGTAAACTAAGAAAAAAAACGGCCCAGAAAAACTACTTCAAAGTACGATCGTGTAGTTTGTAGAGTTTGCAAGGCGAATCCTTTTTTAACTTCCAGGCAAATTCTTGGCACGATAAAGGATCAACTGACCAACGATGTATCAACACGAACCATCAGATGTCGTCTTCTTGAATCGCAAGAAAAAAAACCGCACGTATCAAACAAAAACTTCAAGAGTCGTATTAAATTTGCAAAGGAGTATATCGGAAAACCCTTAGATTTTTGGAAACAAATACTGTTGAGCGATGAATCCAAGTTTAATTTATTTGGTTCAGATGGGAAACAATTTGTTCGTTAAATTTTCAATAAATCTATACATTAGAAGATAATAAATATGGTAACTGAAGTTTAAAAAAATATGTCGCTTTTAAATTATAAAATAAACCAATATTTTAAAATAAAACGGAGTGTCCTTAATTATGTGACCACCAGTGTACATAACCTAGATATAGGGTTTAGTTTTATGACTTACAAACAACCGTTATGTGAACAAAACTATAATACTCTCTTAGCAACTTTTGTTGCGAGAGTATAAAAATTCCGCAAGGAGACACCACACTTGGAACATCGATATGATTCAGTTTAGGTGTTTGTGTGTGTGTGTTGGTGCGTGCTATACGAAATCAAGAATCGATTATTTTATTAGTTCTGCAATGTTGGCCACTGGTGGCCACTTTATGCAGCAGTGAGCAGATAATTGCAAAATGCTTTCCCTTTTGACCTCAACTAACTAAGTGTAGTACGTTTGGGCTGTGAACGTTGGTATTTACATATAGAGGAATACCTATATATCGGCTAATTGTTGTAAGAAACACAAACTTAACATTACATAGGATATTTGTATAACATATGGGAAAGAATTCTTAACTTTTTATCCACTTTCGCTATGGTAGTTATTCTTTTATAGATACATATACATATATAAGAATAACTCAAAGGAATTTTTGCACTTACATAATGCGATGATACGCGTCTGACTGGGCCTGCACACATGTCACGGATTGCTCCGACTCCGTGGAGTCATCACGCAAGGTGGCAACTCCAAGCGGTAATATTGGGATTATAGCAGCTGTAGCAGCTGCTGCTGTTTGTGGAGGGCCCACCACCACCGAATGATCTGTGGTTGGCGGCGGTCCAGTTATAGCCTGCGGTGATGGTGTCGTGCTTACACCCTCCTACAATAAATTCACGCAAAAGAGATAAAAGAGAAATATTCAAGTAATTTAAATAGGCTCCATGAACATATGAATATAGTGAAAGGCGATGAAAGGAAGGGAAAGTAAAAGGAGCAGGCAATTTTCATCGCTGTCGAAGCAAATTAAAAAGTAAACTGTGCTGAGGCGTGAAAGAAAAAATAGACATAAAAAGTAAATAAAACCGCAATTGACATTTTAATGAGCTCTCCACAGTGGGCACTGGACAGACGGAAATTGCAATCACGTTCAAGCCAAAGCTTGACACACACAAACACATGCCTCGTCGTGCACTTACCTTGATTTCGGCTGTTTCCGGTACCGAATACCTTTTGCGCTCGTAGTGTAGCTCACGCTCGATGGATCGACTGCGAAACGCCGGCGGACACGAACGACCTGGTGGCGTTTGTATGCGGGGCGCTGTGGTCGTTCCGCTACTGCTGCTGCCAGCGCCAGTCACGTGCTGTTGTTGCAGTTGCTGTTGTTGTTGTGACTGGCCCGAGTCGTGGGTGGACTCTTCTCGCTCGTGCCTGCTTGTGATTGTTGTTGCTGCTGATGTTGTTGTTGTTGCAACTGATATTGTCGCTTATGCTCCTCACGTTTCTGCTGTCGGCGAATCTCCAAATCGAGCAAACACGCCTCACGTGCTTCTTTATCGCGCTGCAAAACACACGCAGGAAAGAAGAGATTGGGTACATTTAGAATATATTGCTTGGTAAGAGAGGGAGTAGGTGTGTGTTGTTTTAATAAATCATTCATTAGAAACTTGAAATTACCTTTTTTTCGCACTCTTTCTATCATCTATGATTTTTGTCTTACTTTTGAATGTGTATATATATGTATATGAGTGTATGTATGTATGTATATGCATATCTTTTTATATGGTTTTTTTCACCTTGTAATTGATGGCGTCCTGCTCCTCTTTCTTCGCTTCGCGTTCGCTGCGCTGTCGGTCGCGTTGCTTCTCCTCGTCCGTTTGCGATGTTTTGCTGTCTGCAATTCAGTTACAATCAAGTTTGTATCGATCAAATTTAACTAAACGAACTTTCAGATTGCATTTCTTTTTGCTTGTCGCAAGCATCATTCACGTAATGGAAACGTAAAACGTAATGCTAAATAATAAACAGTTTATTTATGTTTAATTTTAATTCAAAATTTTATTTATTTAGTCAAGTTTAATATAACATACAGGCTAATATTGAAATATATAGAGATTATTAATCTTTAATTGAAAATAAAAACAGTAAATTATATATTGATGCATATTTAGGCTAGTTGGCGCATAATTTACATTTATACATATATATTATCGATCCGTCAGGTTAAAAGGTTGTTGTAGCTTTCGCCTATCTAAATATAAATACTATGTGAGGCACCCACAAACTTAAGATGACATTAGTAACCCTTTAACTGCTAGAAGTCTAGTATTTTTTCGATTCACGAGCATTTAGCATAAGACTGGAAGACATCCATGAACGATCCTAGGATATGTCAATCTCTAGACAAACGCACACTCTAAGTATTTTATTACTTCTTATGCTACTCGTATGTGTCATCCATAGCATTGTTATTTTAGAATCGATAAGTGCCTACTTCATGAGCCTTTGTGTACTTTATATAATTATTCTATAATTGTTCATGGGGTACTTGTACACTTGATGTTTTTCGACTGCTATGCAAGCGGAAACTCTACTTTGAAATTGATTTCTACTACAGTATTTTCCAAACTATGATATTAATTTAGACTATTAACCAATAATCTATGAAGATATGGTCAATATACCTCCAATATATTCAAAGGTGACATTGGACTAGTCCTGAGATATGGTTTATGACCCGAAAGTTTTCTTGTATCATCTTCACTATCAAAACAATTGCTTCTTGCATTTTTAATTACTGAATTAACGCACTTTCCATTGATTAGGAAATTAAATAAAATGTCAACAGTTGGTCATTCATAAATTATGCCCAAACAAATCAACACACACACAGCCGCCCATTCATTTCCTTTTACCCCAGAGACGTTGCAATTAATTGCATTTGGTTTTGCCTCTATGTGGGAGAACAAGCGATAAAAGCCTTTTCGATTCATACACATGGTTTGATGTATAATATATTTCTATTCACATACGCACTAGTGTACTTCTGACCTGTATATATTCCCCAATGTTTTGTGAGCATGACAGCAGTTGCAACCTACGCAAGCTCGGACTTTCGTTCACTTAATAATAATATCATTATTAATGGAAAATCATTAAAACTTCAAATTATCATTCAAATTATAGCATAAATTTATAAAAAATTAAAAAAACATTATGTTCAACTAGCTGCGAGAATTTATATCGCTCGTAAAAATAATACATTTATCAATACTTAATTAAACAAGTAAGGAAAGGCTAAGTTCGGGTGCAACCGAACATTTTATACTCTCGCAATTTATTGAAGAAATTTAACCAATACATATGGGGCATTCTCTGGAAAAAAAGCCACTTGAAAAAAAAGTTCTTTATTTTCTTTGGCAATGATATATCTTATAGTACATGTAAAACCTAAAATAAAACATGGTTTTAGGTCTGTGTAACGCTGGGTTGCCATATTATAAGGGGCCAAAGTTTTTTGTAAACAAATTTTCGAACCGCCATAACTTTAAAACTAATGAACACATTTTAAAACACCATGTGACTTTTTTGTACAGAATTTCGCAAACTTTGAAACTGTATATCGTAAAAATTTTTAAAATTAATATTTCATAGCAAAAAATAAAAATTTTTTTTTTTTTTGGAATTTTTAACCCTTTATGCCCCCTTCGATTTTTTTCGAAAATATCTTAAAATGTTCCTTATTTCATCACCTTTTTACCCTCCAAAGGGAATTTTGGGACAGCAATATTTGTATGAGCTACAAATAAAAAAACAACTCAGAACATGATGAAAAATCATTGATTTATGCACTATTATTATCAGAATTTAGCGTATATAATATATAATGTTCGGTTACACCTGAACTTAGCCCTTCCTTGCTTGTAAATTTGGATGACAATACGGAATACACTCAAAATGGTTTGGAGAAATTTAATGTAGCAATTGGACAAACAAGAGCGTAGCTGATATTGAAATAGGATATGCAGAGTTCGATCGACTATATTTTGACTATTTAAACCTGATTTTTAATTATTTTGTATTGTTATTTAAACAAATTTATAATATCTACTTTGAGCCTCCCAGGCTTCTCATACTGCCGACTAATTACAATCATATAAATTGCGTTGTTGCTTATGTCCCGATTGTTGTTTTTGATATTTTTATACTCTCGAAGCAAAGTTGCTAAGAGAGTATTATAGATTTGTTCTCATAACGGTTGTTTGTAAAAGAGTGGAGTTCAAATCCGGATGTCTGTCTGTCCGTCCGTCCGTCTGTCCGTCTGTCCGTGCATGCTGTAACTTGAGTAAAAATTAAGATATCTTGATGAAACTTGGCACACTTATTTCTTGGCTCCATAGGAAGGTTGCTTTCGAAGAAAAATCGTTGCAAAATCGGAATACTGCCACGCCCACAAAATGGTGAAAACCGAAAACACATAAAGTGCCATAACTAAGCCATAAATAAAGCTATGGAAATAAAATTTGGTACACAGGATCGCACTATGAAGGGGCATATTTGGATGTAATATTTTTGTAGAAATGGGCGTTGCCCCGCCCTCTACTAAGTTTTTTTCTACATATTTCGTAAACCACTTAAGCTATATCAACCAAACTTTCTAGAATCGTTTCTTTTAACTACTACCTTATACAGTCCAAATAGGAGGCAATCGGGTGATAATCACGCCCACCTCCCATACAAAGGTTACGTTGAAAATTACTAAAAGTGGGTTATCTCACTAACGAAAAACGTCAGAAACACTAAATTTCACATAAGAAATGGCAGATGGAACCTTCACTCAGATTTTTTTTTACAAAATGAAAATGGGCGTGGCGCCGCCCACTTGGGGGCAAAAACCATATCTCCCAAACTACTCGACCTATATCAATGAAACTTGGTTTTTAATATTTTCCTTACATCCTAATGATATATAGTGAAAATAGGCCAAATCGGTTCACAACCATGCGTACCTCTTATATACCAGAACTTTGATGCCGATCTGAATCGTTTACATTACAATATATAAAGTAAGCAGTAGTGAAGATATCGATGCAGAACTTTGCACAAATACTACGTTTGTAGTGTGACAGCCCCATTCTAAAAAACGCCGAAATCGGACCATTGGTTCCCAAAGTCCCATATATTGAACATGAGGACATCGGTGCTTCTAACCTAATAATATGGTTTCCAACTTTCAATGAACTTTACACAATATATATGAAGAATAAGTGGGTCAAATTGTGTATTATATAATATTAATTAAGTTAAATAAATAAATTGCGAGAGCATAAAATGTTCGCTGACACCCGAACTTAGCCCTTCCTTACTTGTTGTTGATGCTGTTTTTGTTGGCTTGGTGGTGAGTGCGGCGCGCCTGATGGAAATTTACGTTGAGACACATTCATCAAATATTTGGAAACGTTCGGTGGTGGCACCATGTTGCACAAAAAACTTTTCTTAGCTCTTTAAAGAATACTCGCATGCATAAACACAAACAATTGTTCACATGGTCGCTTTAAGCTTTTAAAATATTCACACGTTTAAGAACACTAATAATTTGTTTATAGTTTTACAAACGTTTTGCATGCCACACTCTCAAACACGCACTTCAAATATTTATTTTTATTCTTGTCGTTTTGTTAATATTCAACAGTTATTCTTATTATACGCCAGTACAAAAAGCAATAAACTTCGCCGGCAGCAGGCTGCACGCAACCTTTATGCGGCAGGAAATCAAATCGAGTGACCGGCCACGTTGACCGTCTTCCATTCTCATATTCCTCTGTCTGCAATAACTGTAATTATAAATACCGTTACATGCAATTGCAACTATAATGAGTCGTTTGTGCTGTGCGCCAGCACGCTCCGACTATTGTCGTACCCCCCTTGTCTTAGCGCACAGCTGTCTTGTTCGCGTAGCGCGTGCTTTGCAACCTCACTGCCACGACTCAACAACAGCAACGAAATAAGGCGACTAAAGCACGCCACGGCGACGCGTATTTGCCGCTGTCAGTTAAATAGTGGGGCAACACTCGGACACATACTGGCATTGTGACCCACTAAGTGTCGCTACTTATGGGCTGCCGTTAAGCGAAACATTCGAGCCACCACATTCGAAAGTCGTGACTCTTTTTCGCTAGATTAGCGCTAGCAAATGTGCCGGCATTCCCCATTACTGTGTGTGGTAGCCGTGGTATTGTGTCTGTTTGATTAGCTATATGTAGTCTTTTAACGCTATATTTATCAACCGTTAGATATTTGTGTGAGTGTATAAACGATTGCATCAAGCACAGTGACCAATTTCAATGATTTGAATGATTTGAAGCAAATGTATTAATTCTGATATTCATATTAGAATCGTTATTATTTTGCTTAGGTCGTTTTGCGTCGGGATTTGTATTATCGCAGGCGTTTTTCAAGATGAATTTTATAAAAACTAAGCTTTTTAGATAGAATTTTTAAGATTTGCTGCGTATCTGTGCTTGAACTATACAAAGAAACAACATTTTTCTGAGTACAGATACATGAGTGGTGTCTTTTAAAAGTATAAGTGATGGTAAATATGTATGTAAAATCAACTTCCACTTGACATTTAGCTCATTCTCTGAATCAAAGAATCAAAATTAATTATCTCAATTTCTGTGTCTGTTGATATTTCTGAAGCTATAAGCCAAGCTAATTTCTTCAGTCAGTCATCGAGAATGGCGTTTCCTCCTCATATACTTTAAAAGATCACGTGCCCCACTCTATTGATTATATGGTAGCAAAACTTAAACTCAACACATATAAATATAAACTAATTAGTGCAAAAACAATTGCTTTGTAATACCATTACCATAGTCATAATAGGAAATGCAATAATCAGGTTAGACCTTTGGCAGCAGTTGACAAAATGGTTTGGCGCCGCTTGTTGGCGGCAAAACTAAAGAATTCACCTACCAGAATGATACTAAGAAAGGCAAGTTACCACACTATGAACAATTTATTACGCCTAATACATAACTGAGCTAAGTAAGATTGAAACTTAGCGCAAGAAATTTGTACGAATAAAAGCACAAAATATATGTTGCGTATACGCCCTGGCAGACCATATGCACATGTGTGTTTGTATTAGTGATGAGCGATATTGCTTTTTTTGAATCACTGTGATTTCAGTGATTGCTACTTTTAAATCACTGTGATTTTTTATTGCTATTGCGATCACAATAAAAAAAAAACGAATTTATGAGAATTTGTACTCCATTTTTTTTTTAATTTTTTACATATACATTTTCATTAATTTTAAAAATATCCAAAATTTACCTGCTTTTGTAATCACTATCACTAATTAATAAATTTTGGGTACATTTAACTGCTTTTATAATCACCGTATCCAAAATTATCGAAATCACAACTAAAATTTCTACTGATCACTGGACAGTGATTGCTATTTTCGAACTGATATTGGTACTGAACAGTGATTGCTACTTTCGAACTGATATTGTTACAGTGATCGAATTAGAATTACTGAACTCGTATATGTACTGTGATCGAACAAAAGCACTGAACTTCTCTATAGCTAATGTGATCGAACTCAAATTACTTAACTGCAATATCGATTTTAAATCACTGATATTTACAAAAATTGATCGCTATTGCTATACGGGATTTTTCAATCACAGTGAAAAAATCACCGGTAGAGAAATATCGCTCATCACTAGTTTGTATAGAGTGTACTTGCAAATAGATAGTACACCCACTCAGTAGCCACGGCTATAGACATAAAATAAAATGTAATAAAAATGTATAATGGTGTATAACATTGGCGGCACCCGCAAACCGGTGCTTTGAAATGCTTACACACCTAAAGACATACCTAGACAAGTTCATTTTAGGGAGGTTAATACATATACATATATATATATACATATATACATACATACATTTATTCGAAAAATAATAACTTTTGTGATACAAATATATATATTCACACTGTCCGTTAATGGCATATCCACAGGTTAAGTTACATATTTATTTATACACGTTCTCTATTCTTTTGTGTATTTCACAAGCCATTTACCAATTTAGGCTCCAATGACAGTGACCGGTTAATAGCTCATGACATGGTTGTGTATGTGTGGTTTGAGCTTTTGGAATTAGTAAATAAGTATTAATAACAAACACATTTTTTACCACACTCAAGTTACGTTAAAGAAAAATCAATATATATTTTTACATACAATAACAATAACACATGTGGGCGTTTGAACAAAAATATATTTTTTCATAGGTATGTCCAAAGGGGCATAATAAGATAATATTTCAAAACTAGTTTTCAATATGTAAATTGTGTGGAAATATAACTATGGAAGTACTTTTTTAAACGGTAATTTTTTCGGATTTCTTATTCCGATATCCGATAACCAGAATGGTTTTGTAGTTATAACTACCAAAAAATAGCTATACTACTATTATTTCCGTCTGTATCACTGAAGTAGTTCCTTGTTCAATATGGAATATCGTTAAATTTTCATTCTGCGCACCAAAGACAATACGTCTTCAATATTCTTCGCTTAATGTACCGCAGTTATTTGCACAAGCTTCAACAGATCCATTGTACAATTCTGGAGACAATATAAGCTCTTTTCAAAATCCTATCGCCCTGCTTCACAACATTACAATAATCGTCGAATAATAATCATGGAACGCAACTCAAATATATTTGAATACTTTTCAATAAGGACTAGATTAATTTATTTTTAATTACAATTAAATTTTATACTTCTTAAACCTTTTCCACAAAGGAAAAATTCGTACATTTGTCCTTCACATATTTCTTTAAATCGCTGGCATTTTCATTAATCACAAAATGCTTTTAAATTCTGCGGATTTTACCTTCACCTCTTCCAAGTTGCATGAATAATTGCATTTGTGGCACATAAAGCGACGCTTAGCCAACCACTCTTATTTATATCGGTCACCATTGCAGTAGGTTTGAGTTGTTTTGCGGGATGTTGGAAATTCAGTTGACATTGCATTTTATTTCGTTTCTCTCTTACCTAAACAAAAACTTACTGTTGCAGCCGCTGCTTTGGATTCGAGCTTTTAAGAAATGTCAATAGAAGAGGAAACATTGCAAATGGCCCTGAATTTGAGTTGATCTTTAGTTATACTGTGACGATGTCATATTAGAATCACCGAGCGTATTTATGAGATGAAAACTTTTTTCCACCCCTTCAACAGATTTCGAATCAAATAGCTTTCAAAAATATTTTTAAGCCTTTTGAGTAAAATTAATTTATTAAAAATTGCAACCATTCCAATTATTTTTGCAAATAATACATACAGGGGGGCTGATGAAAGCCGCTACAAAAAAAAATTTAAAAAACTTTTTTCCTATTTAATGAATCTGGTTATTTTTTTTCTTTTTTGTTTTGCAGATTGACTTTTACATTTAACAAAAATGGATAACTGGGACACTGAAACAAGAATTTGGATTGTCCGCCGCTATCACGCCCTGGAGTCCGTAGTTTCGGTTCAAAGAGAGTATAGGCGCACGTTTGGCGGCAATCCTCCGAGCAGATGGACCATAATGAGACTTGTAAACAATTTTGCCGAGCATGGGACAGTCAACAGAAGACCTTACCATCGAAACCCTTCAGTTCGAACGGAGGAAACAATCGCTGCTTTAGCTGCTGCCATACAAAACAATCCACGTGTTTCGACAAGAAGCTTATCTGCTCAAATGGGTGTAAGCAGACAGTCATTACAGTCAATTATGCACAGAGATTTGGACTTATTCCCATATAAAATTCAAATGGCCAACAAATTGAACGCTGCAGACTTGCCGATTCGCTTGGAATTTTGACAGAAGATGCTTATGAGCTGATATCCAGAAACTCACATTCCGTTGGCAATCCAGGTCGCCTGACCTTACTGCACCTGACTTTTTCTTGTGGGGTTATTGCAAACAGGAAGTCTACAAAGCAAAACTAACAAATTTGAATGAACTAAGGCAATCCATTCGAGAAACAATTGCGGCTATTCTCCGAACTCAACTCTCCGAACAGTAATGGACAACTTTTTGGTAAGATGCCGCACATGCATCAACGAGCAGGGGGGCATTTAAATTCCATTATTTTTAAAACTAATTAAGCCATATTTAATAAAATTGAATGAGCTTTAATATGAATAAAAGAAAAATGAAATCCATACACTGAAAAAAAAAATTATTTGAGTTTCTTAATGTAGCAAAATTCATCAGCCACCTTGTAGGTATGTAGGAAGGGAACTAATTAATGTACTTATAAATACTACCCTGACAGACTGATCGAACTTGACGAGACTCCTGGCAGGCGTTCAAATGAAATAAATAAACAGAGATCAGTTATTAATTTTTCCACATAGTACTCGCATTACTTTTTCTAAATTTCACCAGCCAATGTATGGAAGCTTTAATGAAAATTATTAGATCGAAATAATTTCACTTAAGTCTCCTTGAGTATGGTTAATATGCATGAGATAGAATTTTATGTGCTGCATAAATTCACTTACAACCACTCTCCCTTCAAACCAACTGATGCATAATGAAATTAACGTGTTTGTATTTTAAATATAAATACTCAAATAGATTTTACTTAATTTACTCGCAAATGCTTCAGATTTTTTGCATGTTTGGGCCATAAATATCAGCTACGTTTCAGTTGCTTCCGAAATGAAGTCTTGGTATGGGTTTTTTACTTCCAGGAGGAACTTGTGGGAGAACTGAGAAGAGTCTAAAAGTTTTTTTTTAATTGTACAAACAAAAACAATCATTAATGGAGAAAATGTGTTTCTCTCCCTCCTTTTCTAAAATGTATACGTATTTGATACTTCTCCAGCCTGTTAAATGACAGTGAAAGTATAACACCAGGAGATGGCGAATCCGATTGACCAATCAACGACGATGGAGCAGATGTTCCATTGCCCGACCGTGAAGAAATTCGAATAGCAATTATCCGCTTGAAGAACAACAAGGCATCGGGGCCCGATGGATTACTGGCTGAGCTATTCTAATACGGCGGCGAAAAGCATCAGCTTCTTTTATACGCTAAGTACAACCGAAAAATATATAATACATAATATTATTTGTAATATGCACGATATCTGACAAACAAAAGTTACGTTTTAAGAGTTTTATGCGCTATTTTTCATATTGGCTCATATTAAATTTGGTACAGAAACAACAATAATATATATATAATTCTTAACGGTAGTTATTGGGTGTGAACTCACTGGAAGAGCATACGCCAGCGCCCGGTGGCGGATATGAGAACCAAAATTGATTTGCCAGTTTGGTGGGGGTGCCCAGGGGGCTATCTACAATAAAAGAGGAAATAATGGAAATTTATGTGATAAGAATATGTATAAAATAAAATATAGAATAATATATTTGTAAATAATAAGCATCGAAAATTGATTGGTTGCACTGACCGCAATACAGATAGTTGTTGTGTTACTCAAAATTTAATAATTCACAAACTCTATTGACACCTATCATCATTGACTATAAAATTCACAGAATTGTCAACGGTCAAATTGAGTCGTGCCAAACAATCATATGGATGCAATAGCTTTTGTTGTTGTTAGTGGAACTACTTGGCTACATGGCAGGCGCTCGCACACATTTTGACACTTGCCAAAATTCGGTATTATGAGATTTTCAGTTTCACACCAGTCAAACAAGTCAAACTAAACGAGACGAGATGGAATAACAACTGTTCAGAGGCATCGGTACACGAGTGTCAGATCCAAAGGGGTACTTGGACAGTCTGTATTATGGATTTAATGAGTAGATTGATTTATAATAGAACTAAGGTCTCCCAATGAGATCACGTTTATATTTTGTTTGAGTTTATATATATAGTTTAAGAGAAATGCGCAAATTTGTAAAAAAAAAATTCTTCTACTCCATAACATTCTACAATATTTCTCGAAATTCTTCATAATAAATGATTACAAACTTGTTCACTGTCAGTTTGATCGGACATTTCTTCTTCCTTTTTTCGCTGTTAAATTTTACCGTTACAACTTTTACTTGTCATTTTTTCGCATGACACTTATATTTCTTAATCAAAGAACGTTTTTCTCTTCTCACAGAACATACTCGACATGGCTGATATTGAATTTGACACAAATTTATTGGCAATTAGGTACTGAATGGCAATTACTTATATATGAGGTTGAGGCTGCTGAACTTTATTAATTGGCAATTAAAATGGATAGCTGGCCGTATATACATACATATATATGAATAAATTTGAAAAATATCAGCCGTGTTTAATATTTGAAATGCAATTATTATTAAATTATATTTAAAATTTTATTTAATTTACTATTCAAGCTATAGGGCGCTGTCGAAATTTAAAATTCTCTAAAGCTGTTTTACCTATGTTAAATTTCACGTATGTTTTTCCTTTTTAAGTATTATCAAGAAAGGAAGGGCTAAATAACACACAATTCGACCCATCTATTCGGCATATAGTCCACCAGAATATCGAGAATCACTATATAGAAATGGGGCTAATTCCCTGACCGTTATTACTTAAGTAACCGAATCAGATGGGCTTCAAAATTGTGGTAAATGGGTAGTAGGCGTGATTGTAAACCGACTACGTCCATTTTCAAACTGTTTACGTAAACAAATGTCAGCATTTCTTATGCAAAATATGAATCCGTATATATCGGTCAATATGTAATTAAAAACATCAGGTAAGAGTAAAAATTCTCTGGGTTCAGGAGACATTTATGAGCAGACCAAATTAGAAAAAGACCGAAAGTAAAAGATTTATGTGTGTCATAGAAGGGTAAGAAGACTGAATCGAAAAACACGTCCTGCTGCATGATCTGGGGCCTATCTCGAACTTCTACTTCCATTTATCAACATAGCTTTCATTTCGAGTGTGAGAATGATAAACGTATAGTATTAAATAAAACTCAAATTAAAACACTATATTTCTATAGATAAACCAAAATATTTTTTTCTTTTGTTTGCTAAATAAATGCCTCAATTAGAGACTCTTGCTTAAACAACTCAACGGTTTTATTTGTTTTTATATCTCATCCTTTCCTTATTAAACAAAATTCGTATATAATTTAATAATTTCTATGTTTGTTTGTTTACTACATTTAGTGTCTTAATTATGCAGTTTTTATTGCATGTAACAAGAAAATTTATTTGTTTACAAACCGTCTGTGGGTGATCGCATTAAAACTCGTGTTAATTAGGTGTTCGGCTGAAAAGTAACAGAGCAAATTTCGTCTGTAAACACTAAGAAGGGAAATGTTTGACCGTGAAATTAATATCTCCGAATATTAAATTTAAAAAGATGTCAGCGACGGTGTGTTATATTGTATACAGTACTCTATTAATAAGCAGCAGAAGACAATATTTATTACTCATGCCAACTTAAAAGTTTTGTAGAGACTATTGAATAAATAAAGGGTTGAGAACATTTCGCAAATAATTTTGTGGAATGCTGTCGAGTAGACAATTTGTTTGAATTAAATTTCGTACACAGTTGACATCCCTCCTTAAAAATATTTTCAACAAGAAGGCTATTAATCACATTGTAATAAACCATTTTGACTAAGAATTTTCAGATAGATTCTTTTAAGAATTAATTTCGACAGAAAATGACGGTTTACCATTACATAAAATTTAAACCAATGGCAAACTTTCTCACAAATGTTTTGAGCTGTTGACTTCCTTAAAATTACTAATTTGTATACCCATGGGACAGTGTTTATTTCGCTTATAAAGTATTTTTACTTAAAACTTAAATTTTATAAAAAACAATTTTAGATTTATCAATTTTTATTAGAATTAACATTTTAACAGCTGGCAACAATTTAAAAAGTGATAATAATAAAATAGTGTAAACTTTATTAAACGTTTTCAGTTAATGTTTTATTATAAAATTGTTCACTCCCACTTTTCAACTTGCGGCAACGCCATCAGCTATTTAAACCATAGTATTATTGAAATGAACATATCAAGATAATTAATGAATTTAGCAGTATAAAACCATGCTCCTCCCTGAATTTTGTTCCGCAACACAATTTCGTTGCCTTCAGTCAATTTTATTACTTTACTTTCAAAACTGAAAACTAAAATTTAAATCATTTCTCCTTATTTCTACTTAGGTGACGTATTGGCTCCGACTAACCTTGTTTATTCACTGTCATTTGTGGTGTCTGCGTTTGCCGCAAAAGCTCATTATGTGAATCGCACATTTTTAGAATATTTCGCTTAAAATAATAACTACAATTTATTTAACTGATTCATTCATGAGATTATTTAAACTTCAATTTCAATTAGTTACTGATCACTACGAGATCTATATTTAAACCATACAACAATTAATATTTGTTTACAAAATTTAATTATTTAAATTTGCTTATGGCCACTGGTTGCAGAAAACTCGTGAGCACTTTTCATACAACACCAAACAGTTTCACACATAATAAACGCTTAATATTGCGTCAATGTCGTTATTATTTTTGTCGAAGCTTCCGAAAGAAATCGAATTTCAATTCGCAAATTCAATGATTTTCACAACATATTAACACCAAAAGCAGCCGTAAAGTGAAATGCTAAAGAGCTTATTTCTCAAATTAGCTTCTCCAAATAAACAGAAAATAAAATTTCACCACACACAACGCCAGCCGTTAAAAGACAAACTGTCGCTTTTGCAACTCAATACAATTTTTAAGTATTTTTCGTGATAGAAAATTTTCATACGAAATTTTTTCGGATTTTCCATTTTGTTTTGTTGCCAAAAATACAGTGGACGCGTGAAGTGGGGGCCCAAAGTTATTAGCAGTGCCGCGATGCCTGGCTTTTGCCATCACGCACCGCTTACCGCTGTCAAGGCAAGTGCTGATTTTCGTTTATTCCGCCGAGTTTAAATTTCAAATTCATTTTCCAGCACAGTAAGACGTTGGAGAAACCAAACAAGTGGTCGGGGGAAAAAGTTTGCAGTGAACATTGACAATATTGAATATCAAAATTAATATATTTCATTTTCTTCTTTCACCAGTAAACTTTTACGAAGATCACTTTTACTTGGCGCAACTTTTGTGGCAAATAAACTATTCTAAAATGTTTGCAGGCCAATTTTCACTTTACACACACCAACACAAGCACATTATTAATATGGAATTCGCTAATTTAATTCTTAAGGGAGAGGTAAGGGTTTCAGCGTAAAAAACACTTTTTTTGTGATTTTTTATCTCAAATATCGATAAAGCATTTTTATTCAACCCTTCCATACGTTATTGAGCATAGTTTTGACTATGTTCAGTTAAATTTTCTATGTTTAGTTAAATTTTAAACAAATCTTCCCCCCAACGTTCTCTGATTATTTTTTTTTTATTTAAAATTTTTTGGCGGCCATCTAAAGTGTGAGCCGTTATTTTCGACTAAAATTTCCGTCATTTTCAGGGTAGGAAACACCCTTAATGTTAAAAAAAAAAAATTTACAAACGTAGGGGGGAGGTATGAATTTTATATGAAGAAAATGTGTACAAAGTTTGAAATGAATCGGTCGAGTAGTTTTCAAATGGCAATGAACACGGACTTCGAAAAAGTACACATTATGTGGTTTTGTTATAATTTTCATTGATTTGTTACATGGTGTATCCACGCGGAATCCATATAGTCATTTTTCATTCGCAAATATTCAAAAATATATTCTGTGAATTTTTGTTGTTTTGGTTTCATAAGGGTTGTTACTAGTAATATAATGTAATTCAAACCAAACTATTTTTTAAAAGATTTCTGTTGAAAATAATTTTGAAAAGGCTTGCCATTTTATAGAATTAAAAATCTTAATTATAAAGAGATTTTTTTAAACGTTGATAATTTTAAGTTCTATGTAAGAAAAATAATTTTGTTTAATCAGAAGTTTGGCTTTTTAAGTATTAAACTAACTATTTTCCAATTCGGTAAAATAAAGATATCGTCTATTCTAAATATATTTTATGGAACATATTTGTAAAAAGTTTACCTAACAAGTCTCTTTGAAATTGTTTCGCAGTAATTTAAACAATACATTTGTTTATATTTCAGAAACAATACAAAATCGTCAACTCCCACACATGCGTTTGTTTAATATTCAACAGTTGAACAGTTGAACAGCTGTGTGTATATCTTTTTTAGGTTCCAACGAAAAATCCCATTGTTCTGCCTCCAAAGAGCTCGAGGTCATGGTTACCGCAATGCCCTTACTCAAACGAATTCAAACATGAGTGTAGGCGGGAGCAGATCTCTATGTAGGTTAAAGCACTGGTAGAATTCATGTTAAATATAGAAAAAATATGTCATAACTTGCATATATTATTATATGAGTTCACAGTGGTGCGTTTGTTGCATCTCAGATACATATATATGTAAATACTTACTTAGTTTGTACATACACACTTGCATGAATATTGGTGAATATAATTTCGAATGTGTTATTTTGTTTACTATTGTTGTTGCTGTACAATTTTACTTTGTTCGTGCACTTTCAAAAAGATTAAAAGAAACCTAAAATGCATAAATAAAAGTATTGAATGAGCTTATACTTTTGTCGTCCCACCAATTCTAGCTGCATGTGTGCTGCTTTGAATAATCCACATAAACAGCATAGTAAATAGAAAATATTATTTAATTTATATTTTTTTATTAAACACATTTTTGCAATACCAATATTCCTTTGCAAAAATTTTTTAATATTTTATACTCTGACAATAAAATCTTTTTTCCATCATAAGCGAGTAAAAGATATTATTTATATAACTGAAATGCCTACTTCGATTATACAAATTAATTTAAAAATGTTAGTTGAAATATTGATTAAAATATATTTTCAGAGAACTTTCAGGATTTAGTGTGGATTTCAGATTATTAGATTATTTCGTTCACCCAACAGTTGTTTATAGTACCTGAACCTAATCGAAATACAGAGATATAACTAGATGGTTATAGACATCAAAATGTTTGTTTTATTTAAATATGTACATATACTATATAATTGACCATGTACATGATATAATCATTCGTGAAGGTTTTACTAACCATTAGTGATAGAACAGGATGTTATATGCTAGGATTTTCAATGGGAGGATTATGGATTTTAAATAAAAATTGGTGCCACCTCTTTCTATGTTCAACTACACATTTGTAACTCACATTCTAGAACAATTAGTTTCAGTAAGACTTGTGTGCGAATATATTTTTAGAATCCTTATAGTATGGGCAATAAAATTATTTTTTTAAGAATAACTTTGCAAACGGAAATGAGCGATTGTATAAATATCTATAACAGAGGCTGCCTTATGTTTTGAATAATTGTCATATTCCTTTCCGCCCAACGTTGGATTTTCGTCGAAACTAGATTATATCTAAAATTCAATAACACTTTTATTGATAAATTTTCTTCAAATCTCAGTTATTGCCAATTTTATTTAGACGAGAGTTTTTCCTAATAAAATTAAGTAATTTTTACAGCTCTCAATTACTAATTGTTTAAGATATACTGTTATAGTGGAATGATACATTTGTGTTGTGAATATATAAATATTTGTATAAGGTACATAAGAATGAAATATTCTCTTTAAGGAAAGAATGAAAGCTTTGTTCGGGAAAACTGTAGAAATTTATAAAATACTAGAACATTAAATTCCTGAAGTTTTATTTACTTTGCTTTTTAATCAAAAAGTAGTTTCCAAACTATATTTTACAAAGACGAAGAATAATCAATTTATAGCAGATATGGTAATTTAAATTATGGGGTCTGAAGGGAAAACTTGATGAATTATGAGAAAAAAAGCAGCAGAAAAATGAAGGCCAATTGAACACCGCCTTCATAGAATGAGATATAAATTGAAAACATTAGGAACAAAGTTGAACATACGCCTCATGAGCGAGGGTGCAGTGACGCTCATTGTGCCTCGAAGTGGAGCGAGAAAGTGAATCTGAAGAATGACACGGCAAGTGCCACACGGAATAGAAAAAACGTGTTAGGTGAAGTAGAGAAGGTGTGCGCAAGTATGTGGATAGGTTGCATAGATGATGATTGAGGGTAACCTAATATGCTCCCACTTTGCTAAGTACTTACTATGTATGTATATATGGATGAGAATACATTTCTGAGCGAGGGCACATCTGCTGTGCCAGCCATGCAACAAAAATGAAATGGATAAAAATCGAAGCAGCAACATTAAACATGAACACTCAAAAGGAAATAGAGTGTAAAGGAATTAAAGTGCATGGGAAGCAGTAGTTGGATCGGGGATGTGACATTAATAGCATACATCAGCATTGCACTCGATTAATAAAAATTATGTCAAATAGAGCAAGAAGCTCAATGAAAAGCTATTCACAAAGGCGACTCATATAAAAAGGCAGCATGTTCATCGAGAAGAGAAAACGCTATAAGTCTAGAGAGTGCAAATATACGTAGATATAAACCATTCCAAAATGCGAGTGAGATTTACCAAATATGTACTTTGATAAACAACGTAATGGCTAATGTTATTTCTTTTTTTTTTTCAGTGTAAAGGAGTAAAAGTGTATTGTAACCCTAGATTAAAATCATGTTTAACTATAGACTAGCCACCGTAGACCAGAAATTAAGTGTTTACATAAAACTCACGACTAACAAGAGTATAGTTTGAAGGTTAAGTTTCTTCAGACGAACTAAATACATTACTCGAAGTAATGTTAATAACCGCAGAGATCTAGGTTATGCATGTTAGGTTTTTCCAAACGCGTTTAAGATATAACCTATAAATAACTATTGATAAGGGCTATCTAATTTTAAGTATATTTTTCAATTTACTTATAAATATCATAAAGCTTAACTATGCTTCAATACTTCCAACTGCTACCTACTACATAGTTTTCAAATGCGATGAACATGATTTCTGAAGTATTAAAATTCCCACGTCTACGAGCTGGGTATTCTTATCAGCTCAACATGATAAAAGAACTAATGATTTTAAAGTTAATTTCGACAGATAAAAATAAGTTTTATTTAATCCCCTATCTCCCTATAAAAATTATACGATTCTTTGAACAACTGTTGGCCATTACTGTTAGTGTCCATTAACGAAATACATGCATATATGTACTGAAACTACTATTTATAATTTGTACCTGGAATTAATTGTTGCGGTTCAAAGGAGATTTATGGCTTTAAATCTGTGCTCATTTAAATATTGTCACCATTTTATTTATGTATGTAGAATAGCTATTTTACATCCAAATAAAATTTATTATTTGTGTGACCAAATCGCATTAATTCGTGGGTGAATAGAACACACAAATCAGCACATAAATACAAATTTCGAAATACATTTGTCAATGCGAAGCATTCTGAAGCCAGAATATGTTTTCAAAAGCAAAATAAAAAAAATGTTTTGAAAGCAAATTTCGCCTACATTGCTGGAATAAATAGAAACATTTAGCACAAATTTAGTTGTGCAGACTTATGTTCATGCGAGGCATTTTTGTGATTCAATATAGCTACATAGCTACATAACTACATTTGCTCAGAGTCGGAGCCCTTTTTATATTACTCTCGGTGGACCTTTTTCACCAGCAGAAATGTATTCATTCATTACATGCCTTTCTAGCTGGTTGTCACATGACTAATGAAGATATACATAGTTACCCTCATCCACGTACACCAGCACATAAATGACAAATGAGACAAAAAGATTGTCCGGTATACTAACAAATAAGCAACAAAATGTGTATTAGCATTCCTAACATGAGTTGACTATTTCACGAACTTCATGTGATAATAGGTATCGTAGCAGAAGGTAAAATTACCATATGTAGCCTAGAAATATTGTCAGATTCATAGCACAAATAAAAATATCATTGATTATAAAAAAAAAACAGTTGAATCTGAATAACAAGAATTTTAGCTGTTTAGGCGTCGGAAGAGTTCATCAGCTTCTTATAAATTTTCTTTAAGTATGAAGTTGTATTGTTATCAACAATCGGTGTGAAGGATGTTACTCATACGTCATGGTGTACACATATTATTGCATTATTACAAAATGAAGTTTATATTTATAATACAATAATATAATAAATTTAAATAAATTCTCGATAAGCCTGCACAAAAGCAAAATATAGCTCAGTATAAAAATTTATTTAATATTGGAAACTAGAACAGTGAATAGCCTTAAAATTAGTAAGTATAACTAAAGAAAGATGTTCAAATACCAGAAAAGCATTCGAACTTTTATAATATTAATGATAATTGGTATACATAAAAGCTTAAAGGAAAATTTTGGCTGGCCTTAGATATAAGAAAAGGCAATAAAAAAATAAATATTTTCCTAAGTTTAAATATTGTTTAGAGTTCAGTTAAGGGAAAAAGTGTCTACAAGTATATATTACACAATTTATATTATATAATATAGGTACGTGAAAATATATTCAAATGCAAAGAAAGACCTACTTACATATCTATTACAGTGCATTTAGCATTGCCATATTCACAATATAACTGTGAAAATACATTCGATGCCATTATGAATTGAACTCGATTTCTTTTGCATGGCCACCATGGGCACGCTTCCAAAAGTCCACACTTTGAACCCAATTTTTGACAGTTTTCAAGTATAAATCGCCTGATACTGTTATAATTTCACATTCGATATTCGTACGAAATTCATCAATCGTCGCTGGCTTGTTGACATAGACCATAGACTTGACGTAGCCCCACAGGAAATAGTCTAACGGCGTCAAATCGTACGACCGAGGCGACCAATTGACTCGGCCGTCATGTTGGAACCACAAATTGTCCAAGTTCGGGCCAAAAATATTCGGTTATCACTCAGCGGTAACGATTCCCCATCACAGTAAAGTGCCGATCTTGATCATTACGGAAGAAGTACGGCCCAATGACGCGCCGCCGGCCCATAAACTACATCAAACCGTAATTTTTTCGGGATGCAATGGTGACTCAAGGAGTAGGTGTGGATTGCTGTCTGACCAATGACACATATTATGCTTATTGACGAAGCCCTCAGCCAAAAATGGGCCTCTTAAAGTTGAGGCCTCGATGAAATCAGGCGTGTGATATGACATCTGCGTAAGTGCATACAAATTGTATATTGACCAAATTATCATTAATATAATTGTAGAAAGCCGAAGGCGAAGATCTCATTTCCATCTCAATAGATTCCAAAATATTACATAGATACTTTAGAAAGTTCATGTTGCTTTCACAAAGGAGCTACTTGTTTCAATTCGATCTATGGGGAAGAAATATCAAAAAGCTTTCTAACCTGGTTTGATCTGTCAAAAAATACTTAACTTATTTAAGAAATGTAAGATATTATACTTAAATGCCGACAACAAGGAGCAACCTTTCACTTTTTATTACTAAATATTATTCGATGAATAGTATAACAATACTACAAATTAGACCATTCTTTATTACTTTAAATATCTGTGCTGTATCTTTTAGAACAATTTCAAACTGTATTTAATAGAAATTGCTAAAACATATCACCACAAAA
The DNA here is from genome assembly GCF_028554725.1 of Zeugodacus cucurbitae. Taxonomy (NCBI): domain Eukaryota; kingdom Metazoa; phylum Arthropoda; class Insecta; order Diptera; family Tephritidae; genus Zeugodacus; species Zeugodacus cucurbitae. Next base: position 33,696,371 of record NC_071670.1, read on the forward strand.
GCCACAGGCTAGTAACACTTAAATGACAATAAAGCTGAAGTACCCGAAATACTTCTTCAAGTAAACATCACGAAGAAAAGCCCCAAAGCGACTGTACAATTCACAGCTATAAAATATTGCAATGACATAAAGGAAAAACATTAAATTCTGCTCAGCCAACTTTGTAAACTAAAATATTATTGCCACTTCTCAGTCCAGAAGCAACAACAACAACAATAGTACTGCTGCATAGATATAGGTAATTGTGGAAAATTTGAATAGCAACAACTCAACCGCAACACGCAGACGAGCAAAGAGAACCTCTGAAAAGAAACGTTGGGAAAAGTTCTGCGAGAAGCAAGTCACCTTCTCCACTGAGTAGCTGAGTAGTAGTACAACACAATGACATCCGCCGCAATAACAGTCAAGTGTCTTACTTTTTCCGTTATGTCGTAAAGGAAAGCAATAACAGACAATTTGAAAGGATAGGTAATTGAGCCAGCTCTAGGTATGCACTCACAACCGTCTTTTCGGTCTGTGGTTTGCAGTTTCGGTGGCCGATATAAAAAACAGCTAGCATATGAAACTATGTAAATGCATTTGCTCTTCTGCCTTCACTGACAAGAATAGCACTGGTCAGCGCAATGTTTTCTATATTTTCAATGGTTGTCTCCCCTCAAGGATTCAGTGCCTGTGAAGATGACAGAACGCAGCTGCCAACTGCTGGACGTAAAAGTATACAAATTCACATTCACAATCTACAAATATGTATGTACTTATTGTATAACAAGTAAGGAAGGGCTAAGTTCGGGTGTAACCGAACATTTTATTCTCTCGCAATTTATTTATTTAACTTTATTTATATTATATAACACACAATTTGACCCACATATTCGTCATATATATTGTATAAAGTCCATTGAAAGTCCATTAGGTTAGAAGCACCGAGGTCCTCGTGTTCGGCGATTTTTAGAATGGGGCTACCACACTATTAACATAGTATTTGTGCAAAGTTCTGCACTTATATCTTCACTAGTGCGTACTTTATATATTGTAAAGTAAAGGATTCAGATTGTCTTCAAAGTTCTGGTATATAAGAAGTAGGCGTGGTTGTGAAGCGATTTGGCCTATTTTCACAACATATCATTGGGATGTAAGGAAACTATTACAAACCAAGTTTCATTGAAATCGGTCGAGTAGTTCCTGAGATATCGTTTTTGACCCATAAGTGGGCGACGCCACGCCCATTTTCCATTTTGTAAAAAAATCTGAGTGCAGCTTTCATCTGCCATTTCTTGTGTGAAATTTAATGTTTCTGACGTTTTTCGCCAATGAGTGAACCGGCTTTTAGTAATTTTCAACCTAACTTTTGTATGGGAGGTGGGCGTGGTTATGATCCGATTTCTTTCATTTTTGGACTGTATTAGGAAGTGGCTAAAAAAAATGACTGCAGAAAGTTTGGTTTATATAGCTTTATTGGTTTGCGAGATATGTATGTACATATAACCGATTAGGGGGCGGGGCCACGCCCACTTCCCCAAAAAAATTACATCCAAATATGCCCCTTCATAGTGCGATCCTTCATACCAAATTCTATTTCCATAGCTTTATTTATGGCTTAGTTATGGCACTTTATTTATTTTCGGTTTTCGCCATTTTGTGGGCGTGGCAGTGGTCCGATTTTGCTCATTTTCGAAAGCAATCTTCCTATGGTATCAAGAAATAAGTGTGCCAAGTTTCATCAAGATATCTCAATTTTTACTCAAGTTATCCGTTGCACGGACGGACGGACGGACGGACAGACAGACATTCGGATTTGAACTCCACTCTTCACCCTGATCACTTTGGTATATATAACCCTATATCTAACTCGTTTAGTTTTGGGTGTTACAAACAACCGTTATGTGAACAAAACTATAATACTCTCTTTAGCAACATTTGTTGCGAGAGTATAAAAAAGCGGAGAAGCACTCTCGATTGCTTAGCCGAAGCCATCTTATGACAATAGGACTTCAGTTGTCTGAACTTGAGTACTTTGAATTATGTTGGGTTGTCTGTTTTTATAAAACAAATAAGGTTTGTTTTGCTTAGGAAGTTATTGGTAGGTTGTGTTAAGATGGATTTATTACCACTACTGTATAATTGAATAAATAGTCCTATGATACCAGGTTTATTAACCATATCATAGAATTGAGTGGAGGTGTGTATTCCAAGGTAGGTGTCATACGAACTGTCAAAGTAAACCAATGAATTTCCAAGGGGGATAGCTGCCAAATTGTTAAAGAAAACATATGAATTTGACATGCGTTTTCGGTATAGTTTAAAAATGTGACTTAAAGACTTTCATACTTAATTATGTGTAGTGCTTATGCCTCAGCATGATTTGCATATTAAAAGCGCGAAAAATGCTAGAAAACTATCCATGAGCGTTTTTGAATAAAATGAGCGGATGTAAATCTGCAGGATAGTAAGAATAACGGTAATGTGAATTATAAGCATTGCAAATGACAATAAAAGGCTCACGTATGCGTAAAAATAAATCCACTTAACGATGATTTTTGAAATAAGATGGTCATAAAATACCACTTTTCACCTCCGTCAAAGTTCCAGTGGATTTTATATTCCTTTATTTTTTCCCTATCTTTCGTAGACACGCTTTTGTCGGAGAAATTTTAAACTTTCTTTTATATAGTACGAGTACATTTACATTTTGCATTTCGAATTCCGTCTCTCACTTTACGGAATATAATTATTTTGCAAAATCTTATATATTCCTGCCTATCTGTAGGGTATGTAAACGATTCTTTTAATAAAATATAAAATGCCAATGTTATAGATTTTAATAAATAAAATTAATTCCAGAGATATATAAAATGCACAAAGGAATGAAATAAACTATACAATAAAATATGTCGAATCATTTGTGAAATGTAAAATGTCTCCCAATGTAGTGTGTAACACTTCTAGGCACATGGGGATACGATTTTTTAACCCTCAGTAAAAATTGTGTGTGCTTAATGTAACCTCTAAAAGACTTATGGCACTTGAAGTATATTTGGGTAAAGTAATTATATGAAAGCTGAATGTGGTTATTATACGATTATTAAAAGATGCGGAAAATCGTGAATAGAATTGTTTGCATAGCTTTTTCTCAAATTATACCGATTAAAGCGAACTATTAATTATTTAATTATAATTTAATAATAAAATTAGTATTTTTCTTCAATATAAATCCGCGAGTATTCAAATCCAAGGGATAAATGTAAATAACGGAAAAATTTCAAAGCCGAATTCATGCAGTTTTGCAATCGATTTCATTGCGTTGTGAGGGATTCCCCTCCTCATCCATTCCATTATATATCATGCTGCTCTCTCCTTTCACAAAACTTTCACCCATATATACCCATATAGTCATGAACTATATGTTCAACACGTTCCATATATATAGTATATGTTTAGAGTGTATCTCGATCAACTTCGTTGTATGCTCGACCAAAATGATTTTGTGAATTTTTTTATCTTTTTATTTTTTGTGATCAAATGGACTGTACGATATTAAGCAAACCATATTACACAGAGTTGCTTCCATTAACGCTTAATTTGGTTCACAAAAAATATTATCAATGATGTTAATGAAACAACAGACATTTTATCCATTTATAAAATACCAAAAACATATGTTTTACAAAAAATTTTTATCGAAAGGAGCAAACCAACATATAGGGAAATAAAATGTGAAAATTAAAAGAAAATAATAACAATTGTGTGGGTTTGTTATGAATTACAACGTATGGTTTGCACTTTTCGAAGCAATTGATTACAAAAACAAAAAACTATGAGTCGAATTTTTTTTTTTCAAAGTAACTCTACCACTTCCTTGAATGAATTTCCCTTTTGCTTGCTACTTTAGCGCACTCAAAAATTTCCGATCCCTCATATTCAGCTGACGCGCTCACATGGCGCAGCTGACGGAAGCATAAATCAGCGCTTGTCCTAATTTCCACCATAAAATGCAGCAACACAGCCCAGGCACACCATAATTTTCGTAGCTCGTAATCTCAGTGGCTGATGTGCATTAAAGTGTCCCCACACGTACACCGACAAAGACTTACACACACGCACACACACAACTTACCATGATTTTACTTTGTCCTTTGAACTTTTCGGGAGAGTGTTCTTAACGAATAATAAGCGACACTCCCCGATGCTGAGTTGCTGCCATCCGTGCTGCCAGACATGCTGCCCGAAAATTAATTCCTTTTCAGTCTAATTTTATTGCGCATAAGTGTGTGTGCGTTGAAGTGTTTTTCGTTTTGCAGCAATTTCGTTGACTTTGATAAATGCTTTTAAATATCACGACCTAATAAACACACATACACATATGTTTTTTGCCATATAAGTTCAGGGACTCTTTCATATAAGCCCTTAAGTTTATACCTGTTCACTTGAGCTAGTATTCAACTCATTTATATTAAAATCTATTCTATATAATCTATTTTGACGAATTTTGACAACACCTCAGCAAAAGCAAATTTTCTCTCAACCACTTTTGGAGCTAAAAAGTGAGAAATCATTTTGTGAATAAGTTTGGAACGCAAAGACATTGACAAAATGTATACGGGAAAACTAGGATTATGTGACCAATTAAGCATATTTGTGATATTTTTTCGAAAAGACGTCTATTGAGGTTTAACATATATTCAATGTAATAATCATGAGCCTCTATTATTGCTTTTATTGTTATCTACTCTATACGACAACACCGCTAACATTTTAAGGGATTTTTTTTTGTTTCATGAAGAATGGATTATTTTATAACTAGATGTACTTTTTTGAATCTGGAGAAAATTTCGAAGAAATAATACAAGAAACTCGATTTTTTTGTAGAGAAGCTCCGCCGAACATGTATTCCTTCATTCTCGATATATTATTTTAGGTTTTCAATAAATGGAGAGAATTATTATTAAACAATAGTTTAGATTTTGGTGGGACTAGTCAATTATTCGAGGTAGGGTTGCCATACCACTTTTATATGAGCCATAAAATGGAATTTAAAATTTCTTGCATTATAGTTTTTCTGTTTTGGCAAACAATAAATTATTTCACTAGAATTTGTTCACTAAATTAGAATAATAAACATAAATATTATTTTCATACACCTATTTTTCACACTAAATAAATATGCTCATTAACGAATATGACAATATGTGGTCTTTATTTTTTCAATACTAACACTCTTTTTTAGTAAAACAGCGAGTTACAAGGCTTGAAGTTACTTGACCGAGCTTTTACTTTTTGTCAGCAGCTTTTTTAATCACCCTTTAATGACTGTTGCGTTATTCCTAAGACAGACATATGGTTTCTGTACTACGATGTATACTACAATAAAAGCTTAAGAAACCATATACCAGCATAGCACATGTAGCATTGTACTATGTTTACATCCGACAGCTGATACAAATAAATTCAAGCAAAATATACATATATACTTAGTTATAAATTAAAGCAATCTTAAAATATTATTATTCATTATATTTATTACATATTATTGCAAACATATTACATATTTTTCTCATCATTTTTTCAAATTTTGTTTTTTGAATTCAATTTATTTTGAATTTAATTTATTTTCTGTATGTCAAAATGTCAGAAAACATAAGATTGTGGCAGAAGTGCTTAAAGCTTTCGGTGTGTTCAATGCAATCCATTGTAGTACATTTCACAACGCCACAAAATTTCAAAACTCTATTGTAGTACGGAACACCATTTGCTTTCAAACAAAATTCGGAACACTGGTGATACACATATGGTTTCTGAAGCAAACTACAATAGGTACTACATGTCTGTCTCAGGTATTACATATCATCAAATCGACTACATTAAAACAAAACCATCAAATAGGCTTAATCTCTCGTCTCTCGTCTCTCATTATCTTGTGCTATATACCTCTTACTCATATGAGAAGCTGTGAAATTTCATTACCATGATTGATTTATTAATCCAGGACCTTCGCAATATTACATTATTAAGCTCAAGAAACTCTAGCGATTTCATTATAACCATATAAAAACACTAAATAATAAATTATAATTATGAAAGAAGCTATATATTTTAAATAATTTCCTAGATTCCTTTCTGAACATCATCTTATAAAATGAATATGGTATATATAAATGAACATTTGGGAAATACAAGACTTCTCAAAATATTTCTTGATGTCAATCCTGATGAAGTACATAGCAGTGACTCAATCTCAATAATATTTATATTAGTGATGACCGATGTGCATCGATGTTTCTTTAATGTGATACATCGCTTAATTTCGATCGACGTTTTTATTGAATTTATTCCCATGGAAACTTGCTTTAAATATACAAATGCCTGTAAAAAATTTTCCGATACACAAATGCAGAGTTTCCTAGGGGTCACTGAGCAAAATCCAACAATTATAAACCGTTTTAGCAAAGGTTAAAGCAGTTGTTAAATGGTTCAAAGTCTTACGGCGAGTGATGAATTGCGGGAAGAGACGAACAATGAAAAAATCAACTATTTACAAGATCAATATAATATCATTCAACGTTTACTGGCCTGAATTTCGAACATGTTACGTATACGACACGTCGGTCATAATAATATTCTCTCCTGCAGATGGTGTTGAATTGTCAAAATTTTCCATTTGGTAGGCAATGTAAATAAATGCTTAAAGTACTGTACTACTCTCTTGATATGGACAATTCGTTCAAATAATAACATTAAATTTAAATATAATTTTTATATCATAAACTTCGCGGAATAAGCTTAGCGCTTCAAGCGATTCTCCAAACAAAAATATAAAATAAATAATAAAAAAATGTAATTTCGACAAACAGCGGAATTCAAATGTTATATCTATATAAAATAAAACTGTTTTGCATAGCTGTAAGCCTTCACATGGAAATTTCATATGAAATAAATGTAAAATAACATGTATGTGCAGCACTCCAGTTTACTGGCAATCCCAATAATTCGTGTCATTCAAAAACTTTTCGCTTAAAATTGCGCAACTGTTGAGTTTGATTATTTTTGCTTTTATTTTGCGCGCTTTTTAGTTGAGCAACAACAACAAGATGATGCCCGCTGCCACTCAAAACTTCAACAGGATTGTAACCTTCTGCTCACGCTTCCGATGCATGCTGTTTCTTATATATATGTATATCTGTGCGCGCACATTTCGACGCATCTTCCAATGTCATTTCGTATTTTTATTACGTTTGTATTTGTTTTTATCGCCGTTGTTGACAAGCGTGCTTTCCCTGCAGATGTGGTTGCTCATACAAAATATACATACAAATTTACTTATATGCCTGCATATGTGTCAGTGTCACATGACTGACATGCTGTCATAGAATTTACAAATTGCCATTGCATAAACACAGGCGCAACTTTCACATTATTCCACTCAGCAGTGAGTTGGTTTGCTTATCTGAGCTGCAACTTGTTAAATTGTCTAACGCGCGCAACAAGTCAGAACACAAAGTAAGCAGGGAAAATTAAATAAAAAAGGGGTTTATATGCTGAAAAGTATATATATTTATATGGTAGTTGTCTGTATGGGATAGTTTGTGCAAATGCAATTTATTGCAATTGTATAAAGTTTTACAACTATAGCGAGAAGAAAGAAAATAGCAAAGAACATCTCACACGCCACCCTTCTGCAGTAAACAACAAACACTTTACTCACGTCGCGACAAATGAGGGATAAACGAAATTATGTGCGCGAAATGGCTGGCAGAAGTATGAATGTGTGTATATGTACGAATGTCAGTTTCCATTTCCTTACTTTTCGTTTCCGTTGCCATCACAGCGTGAAGCTACATTGCACTAAATTGTAAATTCACAGCTGCCACAAGCGAGCAGATGCCCCTTAATGCAGCTGTGACAACCAACTTTATGTATATGTTTTGTTGATCCCTGCAGGATTCGGGAAATATATTTTATCAAACAGGAAGTTGGAACGACAATATTTATTCAAATATGAATCTTGGTCGATACGTAGACCGAAAATCGAAATTTCATAGAAGAAGTATTAAACCGCTACATTTTGGAAGTCTCGTAGCACTTAAAACCAACCGATACAAATGAGGCATAATTATTCCAGGTCCGATTTTGAAATTTGCCTAAACAACTTACGCTTTTCCTGCAGAGTCATAAGTTGCGCAAACACTACCAACATGTATCCCGCTTATCCGTCATCTATCAGTGAATATATGGCGCAACCACATACAAGTACATACATATATATGTATATGGAGGTTTGTATAATCAGCATAATCAGCATTTGCTTTATGCAAGCATTTCCCCTTTTCGTGCCCTTTGTGAGTGTAAAAATGTATTGTGTTGCATTATATTTCATTTTATATGATTTTCTTCCGCTCGAAAACTTTGCAAAGGGATTTGCATATTGTTTGCATACAAAGTACAGAAATAATTTCATAAACATTTCACATAAGAAGCACTAGCTTTCATACAATCGTGCAACTACAATGAATTGAAATCATATTTTATTTGATTATATATATGTATTTTACTCTTTCTTTATGGCGGGAATTGGATTAAAAAGATTTTGATTGGTTGCAGTTATAACTTATCGACGACACTGCTCCTACGTCTTTATACACAAACATACACATAATAGAAAATTCATTTAAAATACTTTATTAGTTTGTAAGTAATTAGTTTTTAATTTTTTAGTTTTTAACTACAACGAAACATTTAAGAAATCAAATAAATGAATCTACTTCAGAGGCTTGCACAAGCCTTTTTCGCGTATCATATGAGTACGTATACAAGTAATCACTTTATAAGTACAGTTTTATGAGCATAGCAATGCAGTTTTATAATCATACGATCTATTTGCATAGTGAACCGTCCGACTCTTCTATTATCAATTATTTATTTAATCTAACGTTAACGATGGTACGCAATGAACGTAATATCTTACGACACACTGAATAAAGTCCTCTTTATTTATAAATTGAGCATATCGTAGACGTAAGTTACCAAGTCGATAACACTTTTATTGTTTTGGCACCTTCCGGCAGTCTTAAAACCTACAATTAGTCCCATACCTTCCGATAGACTTTTTGAACGCTTTTATATTTTTCAGCATTTCACGCCATCTATCTTTCCTTTTTTCTTTCGAAAGATATGGCTTTCACACTTTTTTTAGATATCGGCAATTTATATTCGCAATCACAGTAAGTTTTAAAAATTTAAAGATCTGGCAATGTTTTCGAATACATAAATGTATTATGGCCAACAGCAAACGTATTGAAGATCCTTTTTATATTAGGGTAATCTCGTATTAAAGGCACCATATGTTTACGAACCATAAGTCTTCCAATTCCACATTTGGTGCTACCTTCATCTTATCGCTTTTAAATTGCGCTCAATTGATTATTTAATAATACTTAATTTTCGGCAGCTGGCACATATATTATATATTTAATACATTGAATTAAAATGTAATCAAAATGATTTAAAATGTATTATTTATCGAATCAATGCTAGTTACACAGCACACTTAAAAAAGAAATAAATAAAAAAAATTTTTGTGTTGCTATTGCTGAGTAAACAGAAGTGTCAAAGCAAACTGGCAGCTGACAGTTTAGCAACATAGCGAAAACAATTAGAAGGTGAAAAAGGTAGGGTAAATGTAATTTGAACTAGTATGAGCATATGGAGGGGAAAGGTTGTAGCTTTTTGTATATTGGATGGTCACACCTTTGCCTAATAACGGATGATCGCTTTGAAATTGCCAATTACAAACAAATTGCAGCTTTAATTAACAGCTTCATGGCAGAGAAATTAATATAACACCGTAAGGATAGATACCGTTAAAACGGTGTATATAATTAATAGTATCTAATTAAGCAGTTCTGTATTGAATTCTTCTAAAATGTATATATAGGTACTGCACGGAGTCATTAATAAATTGGAAGTTGTACTTTATGCGTTGTTAAGAAATCATTCATTTGCGATGGATCTGGAAATTAAATTATTTTGAATTTAAACTGAGAAATGATGGATAGAACACTGAGGCTATAAATATGTTTCGCTTCAGAAATTGTTAGTAAAATTATTTTATATAAAGGCAATAACCCCTCAAAGATAATATCTTCGCATGAGTAAAGCATTGATCTTTATATATCCGGCAATCTTTGTCATTCTCCGAAGTCTAATGATTCACAAACAGTTGGTATAAATGTTAAAGAGTAATCAAATATATCATAATTTAAAGTACTTCCATCGCAAATGTTTTAATATAATGAATCATTTGTAATAATTTGTATATTCAGCTACAAATAATGTTTACCAAAAGAATGCTCACGAATTTCTCAACCCACAAAAATAATTTTAATCTTCCATAGCAAAAAGAACTTGTATGATCTCCACTCAGGGAAAACATTGACAGCATACGAAGCCACACGCTTCCAGCCCCTAAACTCAGCTCAGCACGTATTGCATCACCAGCTTCTAGGGCAACTCGCACTAATAATTTTTCATATTTTCTCTGAAATCTGAATGCGATTAGCACGATTATAAATCAAATAAAAAACGAGTGTTTGAATGAAACATTACGACTTACAATAGAAGCAAATATTTTGCACCGTAAAATAAGGAGTTGCAGTTACAAATATTTGTTAGCAAAAACTCAGGCAGCATTTTAGTTTGTGTATACTTAATTTGTTTAGGGTACAACCTCGAACAGACCTTCAATATGGCTGCTAATGGCCTTTGAGACTTTTATGTGCGAAAACTTTTTGCCATTCCTCAAGCTGGCACCATGCAAAATTGTACTGCGTTGCCACAGGATAAAAATTTTCGTCGATTATTCGGGGAACCACCCGCAGTGCGAAGAGAAGTAATACTGCGAGCGGGCCGCATGAGCGTTCGAGTTTGCCTTGAAATATGCATGAATGCCTTTTCAATAAACTTCAAATATTAATTTCACATTTTAGACACGCAAACAATTGGCATTTGGCCAGTCAACTATGTAGTCAAAATGCATTTATTTAGTTCAAAGTTGGCCAAGAAGTCGCAGGGTTAGCAGCAGTAGGAATTATTGGGCAAAAGTTTCGAATGCCTCTTGCTTTTGAAAGTTATTTCTATTTTGACAAAATTCACATATTTTTGCACACGCCACACATACTATGCGTAACAGCCAGATCTGGCTGCAGAGATAGCGAGAGAGACGGGAATTTGTACTTTGAAACTTTCTATTTAGCCGCCAGATGTTTGCAATTTAATTTTATTTATTTCATTTTTCATACAGCGATTTTGTGTTTTGTTCAAACTTGGCGGTTTCGTAAAGTTTTCGATCTTTCGATACCCATTATCCCATTATCCCGATTAAAAATATTTATGCAGGATAATATTTTGAAGTTAAGAGTTTTATTAGCTTTAGTTTGACATCAATTAAAATCATTTATAAGCAATATATGCAGTACACGGGTTGATTTCGTAAAGGCGTGTTTTTGCTAAAAACTTTGTGCTGATAAAGAGATTCTGATATTGAAAATGAATATACAGTTGAACTTCCCTAACTCGAAAAACCCGATGCCACAAAAAAACTTCGAGTTAGAGAGACTTCGAGTTATGGAAGCTAATTTGTGTGGATGTGGATGATGGGATTGATGGTGTGATTAAGAACATATATTCTGCGGAGTCTGTTGGAATAACCCAAACTGGCACTGTATTTGAAGTTGCTAAAGACGCATAATCCCGCCACGATGTAAGAGTCGTGCTTGGCGATTTTAACGCCAGGGTGGGTAAAAAAGGTGTCTTTGGCACAACAGTCGGAAAATTCAGCCTCCATGACGAAACATCGCCAAACGGCCTGAGGCTGATCGACTTCGCTGGGGCCCGAAATATGGTCGTCTGCAGTACCAGATTCCAGCATAAGAAAATACATCAAGCTACTTGGCTGTCTCCTGATCGAAACACGCGGAACCAAATCGATCACGTTGTGATAGACGGAAGACATGTCTCCTGTGTTTTAGACGTGCGTACGCTCCGAGGACCAAATATAGACTCGGACCATTATCTGGTCGCAGCGAAGATACGCACCCGCCTCTGTGCAGCAAAGAATGCCCGTCAACAAACACAAGGAAGGTTCGACGTCGAAAAGCTGCAATCGCAACAGACAGCCACGAAATACTCTACTCGACTTGCACTCCTGCTCTCTGAGAGCACTCATCAGCATCTCGGTATAAGGGAACTGTGGAACGGCATCTCAAACTCACTGCGTACCGCTGCAGCCGAAACAATTGGTTTTCGGCAACGACAAAAAACAAGCTGGTACGATGAGGAGTGCCGTCTCGCAGCGGAGAGAAAACAGACTGCCTACCTCGCAACGTTGCAAACGACCACAACACGTGCGGGATGGGATAGATACCGAGAGCTGAAGAGGGAAGCGAGACGCATCTGCAGACAAAAAAAGAAAGAGGCCGAAATGCGTGAGTACGAAGAGCTTGAGAAGCTGGCAGACAGAGGGAATGCTCGAAAATTTTATGAAAAAATGAAGCGACTTAACGAAGGTTTCAAGACCGGAGCATCCTCATGTAGAGACCAAGGTGGTAATTTGGTAACCGATGTCCAGGGCATACTGGGATTATGGAGGGAACACTTCTCCGACCTGCTGAATGGCAGTGAGAGTACAACACCAGGAGATGGCGAACTCGATCCCCCAATCGATGACTATGGAACAGATGTTCCATTACCCGACCATGAAGAAATTCGAATAGCAATTACCCGCTTGAAGAACAACAAAGCAGCGGGGGCCGATAGATTACCGGCAGAACTATTCAAATACGGCGGCGAAGAAATGATAAGGTGCATGCATCAGCTTCTTTGCAGAATATGGTCGGAAGAAAGCATGCCTGACGATTGGAATCTCAGTGTGCTCTGCCCAATCCATAAAAAGGGAGATCCCACAATCTGCGCCAATTACCGTGGGATCAGCCTCCTAAATATCGCATACAAGGTTCTATCGAGCGTACTGTGTGAAAGACTAAAGCCCACCGTCAACGAACTGATTGGACCTTATCAGTGTGGCTTTAGACCTGGAAAATCGACAACTGACCAGATATTCACCACGCGCCAAATCTTGGAGAAGACCCGTGAAAAGAGGATCGACACACACCACCTTTTTGTCGATTTTAAAGCTGCTTTCGACAGCACGAAAAGGAGTTGTCTTTACGCCGCGATGTCTGAATTTGGTATCCCCGCAAAACTAATACGGCTGTGTAAGTTGACGTTGAGCAACACCAAAAGCTCCGTCATGATTGGGAAGGACCTCTCCGAGCCGTTCGATACCAAACGAGGCTTCAGACAAGGTGACTCACTATCGTGCGACTTCTTTAACCTGATGCTGGAAAAAATTATAAGAGCTGCAGAGCTAAACAGGGAGGGTACCATCTTCTACAAGAGTGTACAGCTCCTGGCGTACGCCGATGATATTGATATCATCGGAAGCAACAACCGCGCCGTTTGTTCTGCTTCTTCCCGCATGGATAAGGAGGCGAAGCGAATGGGTCTGGAGGTGAATGAGGACAAGACGAAATATCTCCTGTCATCAAACAAACAGTCGGCGCATTCGCGCCTTGGCTCCCACGTCACTGTTGACAGTCATAACTTCGAGGTCGTAGATAATTTCGTATACCTGGGAACCAGCATCAACAATACGAACAATGTCAGCCTCGAAATCCAGCGCAGAATAACTCTTGCCAACAGGTGCTACTTTGGACCAAAATCAAGCTCTACAAGTCGCTTATCATTCCCGTCCTGCTCTACGGTGCAGAAGCTTGGACGATGTCAACATCAGATGAGACGACACTAGGAGTTTTCGAGAGGAAAAATTTGCGCAAGATTTATGGTCCTCAGAACATTGGCAACGGCGAATACCGCAGACGATGGAACGATGAGCTGTACGAGTTATACGACGACATTGACATAGTTCAGCGAATAAAAAGACAGCGGCTACGCTGGCTAGATCATGTTGTCCGAATGGACGAAAACACTCCAGCCCTGAAAGTGTTCGATGCAGTACCCGCCGGAGGAAGCCGAGGAAGGGGAAGGCCTCCACTCCGTTGGAGGGACCAGGTGGAGAGCGACCTGGTTACACTTGGGATCTCCAACTGGCGCCGAACTGCGAAGGAGAGAGAGAGATGGCGCACTATCGTCGATTCGGCTATAACCGGCTAAACGGTTGCAACGCCAATCACATACAAAGACGCATAATCGTTAGAGAAGAATCTTTGTGTGGTTGAGTAAAATGTGTTCTTGAAGAATCAAAGTTTACTTTTTATGTGGAAAACGGTATACGGTAGGATTTCTTTGTTTACAAAGGGTCCACTGCACCTCTAAATGAGAATCTAGTCAAGACAGTTGGAAGCTGTTCTGCAATTGTAATTGAATCTCTAAGATGAAAAAGGACATAAATTGTATTTTGACAAATTCCTCCAGTCTTTTCGATAATTTGAAATTCTTTATGACAAAGGAATATATGCAGCTGGGACTGTTCGTTCCAATCGCTATGCAATTTCTACATGGCCCAACAAAAATGTTTTGTCCATAGGAGGACATTGGCTTCAAAGTTCGTGGGAATTGGTGTAACGGACAAAGCTCGACGATATGAAAAGGATTCACAATATTATATTGAAGTGAAATTTCCAGAAGTGGTTTTACTTCATGATTTGTCGGTGCAGATTCATGAGAAATCTGAATGTTACACTCTTTCTAGAACTCTTTCGTAAGAACAATAATCAAAACTTTTGGAATTTGGTTAAATTTTCGAGACATTAGGGACTGTACACGCCCACTATTTATAATTTAGGGCCTTTTCCTCGCTTTGGGTCTAGTATTTACTTATTTTCCGATCAATTTTACCCATTATACATTGTTGATATTTTTATGGCCACATTAATATGAAGACAGGGAAGTACATATATCCACTTAGGAAAGAATTTTATATAAATTAGCCCAAATTAGTCCAATCATGTATCGGGCTTAATTATGTACGGTTAATCAGCAGATGAAATCCAACGCATATATATAATACAAATTTGGCCGAAAACGGTTAAAAACAACGAGCAAATACATAATTCTACGCATGAAGAGTATTAAAATAATTCTCATTATCATAATTCTCATTATCATATTTAACAAATTAACATTTTTATGGCCATATTAATATGTTGCAGCGCAATTTCCTTGCGCATAAATAACTATTTAAGGGAATATTTATTAACATTTCAATTCGGAACGTCAGCCATTCTGTTTTGTTTGCCATATATGAACGCTGACGGAATTTTAATTAAATTTTAAAATAGTGACTGACAGTGAATTAAATTGCGTATATATTACTCTATTGGAGTTGCGTATGTAAAAGTGGAGTTTTTACGCAGCTATAAATCAAGCTTAGGCCACACTTGCTTAAATATAAGGTCAGATGTTATTCAAGTTTCTTTATAATAAAGAGCATTTTTTTGGAAGAAACAAAACGTCTATAATTTAATGTTATGACCAAGAAATTAGTTTTGTTATAAAGAGAAGGGTTTGATATTATGGTGTAAAAATTATTTGGGGCAGAAGTACGCCGCGGCAGAGTCCAGCCAAGAGTCCCAATTTTCGACCACTTCTTTGCTGAAATTGTTGCCGTTTGTAAGCAGTAAACGTTGTTCCTGAATATGTCTGTCAAACCGAGAATAAATCAAGTAACAGCAGTCAAAAAGACCAACTTCTAAAGAAATTTTGCCTTATTAAAAACCACACGTCTAAAAAACACACTCTGTAAGAAAAGATTAGGGTGCACACCCATTTAATTTAATATTATCATCGCCACAAAATCATTATGGCGTACATTTTGGGTTTCTTCAGACAAAAACTCATCACCAATTAGTTAGTGTTTCTTGTCTACTCTCTCTCCCGTTTCTTTTACTCACCAGCAAATGATTTCTCCTTGGTGTTTATGTGATGTGATTAGCTTCTACTGATGTTTACTGAAGCTCAGCGATGATTTCCTTTGTCCCATACAAAATAGATGGATTTCCTTGACTGCAGTTGTATTGCTGAATTTGTTGTTGTTTTT
Organism: Zeugodacus cucurbitae; assembly: GCF_028554725.1. NCBI lineage: Eukaryota > Metazoa > Arthropoda > Insecta > Diptera > Tephritidae > Zeugodacus > Zeugodacus cucurbitae. The sequence continues at coordinate 33,712,479 of NC_071670.1, forward strand.
TATTTAGTTTATATTTTTTTTTTGTGAATTAAATATATTTTGAGGTCAGTGACGATGCTGCGATCATTAATGATGGATCCATTTATTAGATGATGGGCATTGTTGTTTTAGCATCCATGTGTGTGTGTATAATACACTTGTTTGTGGTGGTGGCGCAAATACTTAATTACCATCATCAAACCTAACGACAAACAAAAATAATTATGTTCGGCACACGAAATGCTGGTGTTGACAACTGTAATGTTCGACACGGTTAATATGTGAAAGTTGTAAGTCAACTATTACTTTGTTGTTTTTGCTGTCGGGGTTTCTGTGGTGGCTCAATCTACCAACAAGCAGCTAGAGCAATTACCGTCGTTGTTTAGTTGTTGTCGTTAAAACTGTATCTGTGTGTTTGTTTTTCACAATTTCTGTTTGTTAATTAAATTCGTTTAGCTTGTCCTTGTGTGTTTATTTATTTTAATTATTTGTTGAATTGTATGTGTGCACTTTTGGGGATTATGCTTGACGAAAACTTTTAAACTTTTTGGTGCTTATTCACTTCTTCATTTGTGTTATTTCCTATATTTTTAATTTTAGTGTTAATATTCGAGAAAATATTGTGTTTTTAGCAATAGAGTTACACTTTTGTAGCTTTGTTGTATATATATATAGTGGTCTTTTTGGTTTGACATATGCTTATATTATAATTTAGGTACTTGGTACTCGATACCTTTGTAGTGACACATTGCCACAAATCAAATAGAATTTAATTTCGCACATAAATTTAGCATTATATTCGACTTCCATTTTGGTTTCACGAAACTAAACACTTTACTTTCTTTTTTCGAAAATCAGCTGATTTATAGTGATTTTTTCACATGCCGCAAACTTTATTTTATTTATTTGATCGCGTTTGATCGACCCTTCCGACCGTTATGAGTGTTCAGCTAGTTAATATTTAAACCACAACTATTCTTCGTGTCATCATCGCCACCAAAATCGTTATGGTAATAATGCGCCCTCACGTCCTCTGCCACAAATTCGGCGCCCGTTTGCACAACACTCAACATTGTTGGCTAATTCAAACCATCAGCCCCACCACTAGTGCAAATGCAAGGTGTGACGGAGAGAGATCGACTTCGCAATCACAAACAAACGCGCACAAACTTGACCTTTGACACACATATACCCCAATAAAATCGAATCCTTAGAAATAGTGTAACTACACTTATACATGAATCTCAAAGAATACCCACTAAACTCGCTACAAAGCAACAAACCAAATTATATAAAGTTCAGGGGGTTTCGTTAAAAACTAACATACGCGAATGAGTTCTCATTAGAAAATTAGGGATGCAAAATAAAGAGATGCAAAGCAATTACGAGAACTCTTTTACATTTCTTACCTTAAATAATGTGAGAACGTTTTCGAAAATATTCATGTAATTACAGCCAACTTCATTCAAATACATAAATAAAATGGAGATAAGGTAACATGTGTAACATTTTAAATATGTGCAACAATTGAATTAATTAAAACTATTCATCAATTCTCCAAAATATTATAAGAAACCATCATTTGATCATTTGGTTTTGATTTTGAAGCTTTTAATAATAATAATAATATTCTTCAATTGGAATTCTTGGTTGTAAATAAAAGATCTTACAGAGCATTTTCAATACAGTTCAAGCTGTTTTTTGGGTGTTGATGGAAATCTATCAAATGTTTAATAATAAATCATTAGTACAAATCAAATCAGTCAGTACAAAGAGAACTTCAATATACTTTTTTCAAATTGATAATGAGAAAAGTCAGTCTGCATTTGAAAAAACACACAAACAAAATACTAACTAACAAATGCCTTAATGACTCCGACAATACTGCTTATTTTGTCTAGACATTAATCTCGTTCTAAACAGTATTATACTAAGACTAAACGAACACTAGCTTCAGCTAAGGAACTTAAGGACAAAAGCTAAAAATGTTTTAAAAGCATTAAGCGAAATGAATAAACAACCTCAGTTTGACACGAAACCGCAAAGGTGGTGGTGAGGTCCGACATTTTTTTTTTTGCTTCAGAATATCTGCCAGCATGAAAGGGACTTCACAATCATCACAAATCTCACAGCGATAGCAATGAATTTTGAGATTGTATTATATAGATCTATAATTTGTTCTTTTAAGACTATAATTTTGTATGTACTATTTTCCAACAATTTAGAGCCTTCGATACTCTTTGTATTGGTTTCAAAACTATTACAAAACTAGTCAAAAGATTAATATATTATACATATATGCCAAATGTTCTCGAATGAGAGACTTCACTTATTAAGAAACAACAAAATAAATGAACATTTGAAAACTGATGGATACTAAAGACAATCTTGATTTGTTTTTCTTAAAATTCTTTGACTTTTACTTACGACTTCTCATATCCACAATATAAACACTTTTGTATTATACTCATAATTAAGTTGGACTTTATGGAAACACATGTGCATTAAAACAGTCCGCTTAAGTCCACTAAGTATTTAATTAAGAAGACACACACACAAACCGACCAACCAACAATCAAAAGGTCAATTCAACTTGTTGACACATTCAAATTAGGTGACAGCCAAATTTAAACACTTGAAAACACATATATGTATTTCAGAGCTTAATAACAGCACGCTACACAGCCACTAACACAAGCAAAGATTCGGAATTTTGAAATTTGGGATAATTTTAAGGTTTTCCAGCGAAAATGCTCAGCATTCATTTCGACCGAGGCATATTTTTAGGCGCTACAAAGCGTTATGATGAATGTCAACGAAATAATCGAGCAGGTATTCAGTCAGCTAGCAGGCGGGACAAAAACGCACAAATGACAAGCAGTACGCAAAATGGCAGCGCAGTGTTAACGGAATTAACAACAACAAATGAAAACAACAGCTTACCACAAGCACACACATATGTATATAAGCTGACAATGCTATAGTAGGCAGTAACCACAACAAAAACAACAATAGCAATAGTAAAAACGACGAAAGTCTGAACGTTGTCAACCGCAGCAACGACGAAGATTGTGTAGACAAGAGGCTAAAACAATTGAAAACGTTTTTTGTTTGCCACCGCTTGCTTTCTGCTCTGTTGCGCTTTTCGCCTTCTCATTCCTTCGTTTTATTCGTTAGACTTTTTTCGAAACGACTTTTGTTGTGTGTCAGTGTGGGTGTATAGTTTCGTGCATCTCGTGTGTTTTTCAGTTTCTATTCATTTCTGCTTTTCACTTTGGTTTGTTTATTTCTCTACTTTTTTGTTGTTTTTTGATTTGTCGTCGTAAGGGTCTTCATGCTCTGATGCCTTGTGCTTACTTGCAGTCAGTAAAACAAGTCAAATTAAGGTAATTAATGCGCATTTGTGGCTTGGGAATTTTATAGTTTGTGTAACAGTCCCTTCATGTATGTGTTTTTGTAATGTTCTTTCGTTGATTTTAAGCTGTTTCCTTCTGCACATTTTGCATAACGTGACTGTTATTTTTAATGATCTTGGTGAAAGATTAATCACGAATCGATTCGTGAATTTGTAATCCATGGTTGTCTACTACAAACCTTGGATTTTGATGAATCGAACCACAAATAGTACATAATCAAATAGAGTAATATAATCATATAGGGTTATGTAATATAATGCCGGCAAAATTTTTGACTAGAGGGTGGCTCAGAGAAGTGACTATTTTGTAGATAAAAAATATTGTCTTTGTTCCGTTGTGTAGTTAAAAAAAGTGTCTACGAATAGAATTGATGCTAACTCAGAACATCCGCTGAGATTGTATGAAGATTGTTTGTACGCTTGACAAATAATTGAATACTTGCTAATGATTTTTAATTACACATAACTAAACAGGTAAGGAAGGACTAAGTTCGGGTGTCACCGAACATTTTATACTCTCGCAATTTACTCCCATATTTGGCATATATATGGTAGATATAAAGTCCATTCCAAGTTTGAAACCCTAATATTAAGTATGTGGGAGATAGATAAAGTTATGACACGATTTTACTCATTGTTGACACGGAGACATATTATTAGAAGAAACCTATTTCCTCAAAATGTCTTCAAAATATCTGAGAGACTTAACTATAATTTCGGTAAAAAAATTTTAGAAGTACAGAGGTCCTCATATTCGATATATAGGGTCTTGAAAACTTGTGGACCGATTTCGACGAATTTTAGAAGGGCGATGCCACTCTTTAAATACACAATTTTTGTAAAGTTCTGTTCCGATATCTTCACTAGACTAACTTTAGTTTTTTTTTTATGGCTGGGATATATCATTTTGTATTGTAAAGTAAACTATTCAGACCGACTACAGAGTTCTGGTATATCATTGGGAAGCTAGGAAGATACGCGGCGGAACCACGCCCCTTTAAAATTTTTTGAACCATTTTGAGTGCAGCACTTCTGTGCCATCTTTATAATGAAATTTAAGGTTTTCCTTACTAAATTAAAGCATTTTTAGTAGTTTTCAACATAACCTTTGTATAGGAGGATTATAATCCGTGTTTTTTTTTCATTTTTGGACTGTATAAAGCAGTACCTAAAAGAAATGACTCCAGAAAGTTTCCTAGATATAGCTTTAACAGTTTGCGCGTATGTACAAAATACTTAGTAGGGGGCGGGGACACGCCCACTTCCCCAAAAAAAATTACATCCACATATGCCCCTTCATAGTGCCTTCCTCTTTCGTACCAAATTTTACTTCAATAGCTTAATTTATGGCTGAGTTATAGCTTTTTATATGTTTTCGGTTATTGCCATTTTGTGGGCGTGGCAGTGGTCCGATTACGCCCATCGGACATTACCTTCTTATGGTGCTAAGGAATACGTGTTCCAAGTTTCGTTAAGATATCTCAATTTTTACTCAAGTTACAGCTTGCACGGACGGACGGACAGACAGACATCCGGATTTGAACTCTACTCGTCACCCTGATCAGTTTGATATATATAACCCTAACTCGTTTGGTTTTAGGAGTGACAACCAACCGTTATGTGGACAAAACTATAATACTCTCGTAGCAACTTTGTTGCGAGAGTATAAAAAGCATAAAGAAAGTATTTTTCCGAAATTCCTCGTCCCTTTCTTTCTAAAGTCCTTCCTTTTTTTTAAGTAATAATTTGTTATTTTTCTTCTTATTAAAGTTTCCTCTTTAGCACAGTGTTAAGAAGGTATGAACTAACTTTGAAAATAAATTATTTGGCTATTTGGTCGCAGGAAAATCATAATATATTTTATTTTTATTCAAAATTTTGTTTCGAACCTATAATATTTTAACTGATATATTATAGCGATTTTTACCTTATAAATATATTTAGATGAAGTAGCATCACTTTAAATATAAATATATCTATCAATATTATCACACTATTATAACAAGTTCAAACCTTCTCACTGCAAGATAATTACGCTCTTAACTCCTCCATTTTATAGTAATAACCATTAAATGTTCCAAAACAAAATAGTTTGTAGAAGTTCCACAGCCCTCATATACTTTGCGATAATAAAACTGTGAAAAACAATACGACAAACAACCAAAACAGCAAAATTACAAATCGCATAGTAAAATAGCAAGTAAATAGCTGGTATGACTGACCTGCATTTGCTTCACACATATTACCGACAACTCCAGTAGCGACTGAATGTTGATGTTACTCATACGCCCCGGCCTACAGCAGGAATATAAACGAAATGCATTTAGCAGTGAGTTGATGCAGATAATGAAGCACCGCTGACGTATAATATATGTCTTCACTTGCAAATTGGACGAAAGAACAAAAAACAGCATACTGCACATGCATACACACTGATGGGTTGAAAATTCTTCCTCAACCACAAAATTTCACCTCCACAACAAACAAACAAACATTCACGAGTATAAACATATGATCCTAATTTTCATGTTTATTTTATCATTGTCTTCTTTGTTCTTCAACCGCACATCAGCAAGCTCGATAATAGCGCTGATAGTTTTATGGCTGGCGATAATCAACACTAAGTGCAGACAGGCCTTTCAATGCTTCATTCACGTACATACAAACATTCATTCATATACTTATGTACATATGTATATGATTCCCCGTAAGTAGTAAATGCTGCCTGCTTATATGGTTACAAAACATACATATGTGCATGTGCTTGTATGTGTGAGTGTGTCTGCTTGTAAACTCGTGAAGGCTGTTGCGAATTTTTCTTGTTGCTTGCTTTATAACAAACAGAAAACTAATTTAACTGAAAAACGTTTGTTAAAAACAACTTTCAAAACAAAATTTTCAAACTTTTTGTAAATATTTTCTCAATTCTTCGCAAACAAACACATTTTCATCTCTTTGTGCACTTTTGCTTTAAACTTTTTATTGCACAATTTTTTTACATTATTATTTTCTTTCCTAATTCTTGTTAGTTTTTTGTTACCACATCTAGCGTCGCTCGCAGTGAATTTCGTATATTCAAGCCAACCACACTCTTTTGTAGCGAGAAACAGTCTGACGCTGGGCCAACTCGTCAGCTGCCTGGCTACTTGGCAGCGCACTTGTTTATTTAGCTCGCTCGTTGCATGAGCCTGTGTGCAAAAAATCGCTTCTATCTGTTGTTCCTGGCATTGTTGTTGCTGCTGCTGCTGCTGCGGCATTTCAGACACAGCTGACTACCTCACGGCACGTAATCCCATAGCAGTCACCGGTCTCTTTGTTGGTCGTTTGCAGCTGCAACTGGCAACAGTAGTAAACAGCAGGTGATTTCCCTCTCTGTGTGGTGTTTACCCGGCAAAGCGGAATTCAGGCTATAAAAGCGTGCAATTTCGTGTGGAGACGAGCATATTGTTGTTGTTGTTGCTATTTCTACATAATAACATTAAATGAGATGTTACAGTTACTGATTGTTGCTTTCTTGTTTTCCTTTTCTGTTATTTGTTTGAGAGTGCAAAAACGAGAGCGCATTATAGAGGCAAGTGGAAACGCCAGTCGAATAGCATCGTGTGCAGCATCGCAACGGGGTTTCTGTGTTTCCATAATATTGCATTACTTTTGAGTAATTCAGGAATTTACATTACTCGCCGTCGAAGTTTGTAATTATTTTAAAGGTCTGATATATTTTGTATGAACAATTTCCTATTTCGAAATACTGGGCCGAAACATATTTGGAAAATAGAAAATAAACAAATAGAAAAACAAACTTTTTGATGAATAAGAGAGAAGTGTTTAATTAACAACAATTTATTTTACTATATTTATTATTTTTTGACAATAATTTTTTATATATTGAATCTGAACATTTTAAATAAAATAAAAAACCTTTAATCTATTTGAAACTAGATAAGATGAAGAAGTGATTGAGCTGTTTTTGTGGAAAGATGCAGGCAGAACTCTTTTTTTTAAGCTTTCTAAGGCATTGTACAATGGGTTTGGAGCATTTCAGATTTTAGACATATATTAATATTCGCTGTTCTCTACTTCCTTCTTAAGCTCATAGTACTGATTAAATACTTCCGCGTGAATCTAATCGCAAATTGACTTGAGAATTTATCCAGCTTTTCGGATTTCTGTCTTGATATTTTAGTTAAAATAAGGGAGAGAGTAAAATTACTACTCTCTCTTTGAATAACAATTTTATGCAATTTGGCATGAATCATAAGTTCGTTAAGATCTACATAGGCCAGAAACTTGGATAGTCCAATAGAACAACAAAGAAGTAGAATAATAAAGGAAAGGGAGACCAAAGAGATCTGCAGAGCAAAAGAGATACCTTATATGTTATTCCATGAAGTAAACATCAATGATGTCAAAACATGTGAATTCAAATAGCATCGCAGGTGAGTTTCAATTCTCAAAGTGTAAGTGCAAATAAGTGGCAGATGACAAAGTTTGAATGATGAAAATGGAAGTAGCAATGAATTGCAGAAACTAGCAACACAAACGCGAGCTCGTTTAATGAAGACATTTAGCATTTAAGTGCAGTTTTAATAGCGAGCAAATAGCACTCCTGCATTTAACGATATTACGAGAGGTATATGACAGCGCCCACTTATATGAGAAGCCCTATATCTTTGATTATCAAATAAAGCCTAATTTGGTATAGCCACGGATAATTGCCATTACACAATATTAACTTTTATTAAATACTTTCACTTTACAATAGATAAATCAAGCGTCAATGAAGATACGGTAATAAAGCTTCGAAAAAATAATAACGGTTGGAACGTATTATACCTTCTCGAAGTTCCATATACAGAATAATTGAATCTCCGCAGACTTGACTGCCTTTATAAAATTATGGAAATATTTACACACCTCTGATTCTTACAAATAAATAGAATATATATAGTATTTACATACTATTTAATTTCTTGCCCGATAAGGAATATTTTGCAAGATAAAACTTCGAAATATCAATATTTATATCATATAAAGGGTTTTTCAATAAGAGCGCCAAAAACTGAAAAAAGTTGAAATTATTTCTTCCTTTGAAAGTACATTCGATGCCATTATGTATGGAACTCGATTTTGATGACCATGACCACTACGGGCATGCTTGCAGAAGTCCAGACGCTGAATCCAATTTTCGTCGATTTTCAAGCATAAATCGCCTGATACTGATGCAATTTCACGTTCGATATTCGTGCGAAGTTCATCAATCGTCGCTGGCTTGTTGGCATGGACCATACGCTTGAAGTAGCACCCAGAGGATAGTCTAACGAAGTCGAACTCATGACCGAGGCGGCAAATTGACTGGGCCATTTGGAGAGATAAACGTTCACCACATTTGGTTTTCAAGAAATTCAAGATTATGACAGCCGCTGTGTGGCTTGTGGCGCCGACCTATTGGAACAACATAATGTCCAAGTCCATATCATCCAATTCGGGTCAAAAATATTCGGTTATCATTGAGCGGTAGAGATTCCCATTCACAGTAACGTGCCGATCTTGATCTTCATTGAGGAAGTACGGCCCAATGACGCCGCCGAATGCAATGGTGACTCATGGAGCACGTGCCAACAATGCGAGTACTCAAACTTTTATTTTTATTGCTGCAACATGTGGCAAGGGATAGGGAGCACAACTCACAAAGAATCCGTAATTCCTAAAATAAAAACCCAATCTACATAAAAAAAGTTTATACAAATTTAGTAATGATATAGAAATAATTCACGATACTTACTTTCTACGCACACCTCTTTTCCTTATAAATGTAAAATTCCATAACAACACTTTTGTAAAAAATGTATATTTACTATTTGCAGTCTTGTATGAAAATATTGAGATTATGCTAATACATCAAATTTAAATTAGTTATGCAATTTGTGTCTCATTCATGCTGATGATTTGTACATTCTTCAAGCGAGTTATGGTGAAGAATTAAAAGCCATAAACACCCAATTGGCTGTTCAGCCACATTTGCACTGTGCGCACCGCATTTTCCATCGCCAACGCTAGAAACGATTTGCGGTCTTCCTCCAGTTCTTTATATTTACTCAGCAGATCTTCGGGAATCTCCGCCTACACGATTTTCATGACTTATCCGGCACAATAATGCCGACAATGATGGACACAGTGATGCCGTTCTCGCGACATATCTGCATAAAACTTAGAATCAAATTCAGGGCGCCGGTATTCATCTGTTGAGTAAACAAATAGATCAGTATTGTGTGTTTTCATTGAAGAGTAAACTAGTATTAAATGTTTTTTGATTGCTTTGTGTTTAATTTAGATGATTTGTCGGATCTTTTTTTACCGACTTTTCATTGTGAATATGGGAGATTTTTCTCAAACAATATATCAATTATTGATTTATATCCGATGTTTAAGTAAAATTTTTCAGGGGAATGACGCATAAAGCAGGCTGATCCAGCCGAGTGGTGTATGTGCGTGTCAATCAACCGAGAGATCGTGAATTTACATTTTGAGCCCGTGCAGTACTTTGTGACTGTGAAAATTGGGACTATCGTTCCTCATACCATGATTTGATTCACATTGAATTAAAGCCATATGTGAGAAGGCAAATCGGCCAGTGTCGAAAAATACATTTTTCGGTAATGATATTTCCAAATATATGATTCCGAAATAACATTTTTTCGAAAATTATATTTCTTGAATTTTTTTATATTTCGACAACTTTATTTCGTCATTAAATTTTTTCCAAAATGTTCGATAATATATTTTTCGAATAAAAATTGTTCAAACGTTCTTCGTTCATCGCATTGTCACATTTTTTTTCTAAATTTTACTAAATAAACTCACCTTTGACTCACTGCATCTCAATCATAGATTTAGATTCCGAATGTCGTTCAGTATATCCACCAACATCTGTGGCAATTGTGTCTGCAGATGATTAAAAAACGAGAACGAATATGAAGGACTGTACCAAGTTGCTTAATAAAGTCGTAAAAGTAAAGTAGAGAATTTTTTCGATCTAAGTATCGTAAGATTATAAAATATTTCGGTAATAATTATACTAAATAAAATGTTTTAAGCAATATTATAAAAGACAACAAGTAAGGAAGGGCTAAGTTCGGGAGTAATCGAAAATTTTATACTCTCGCAATTTATTTATTTAACTTTATTTATATTATATAATATTAGTGAGTTAACCCACTTTTAGTAATTTTCAACCTAACCTTTGTATGGGAGGTGGGCGTGGTTATTATCCGATTTCTCTCATTTTTGGACTGTATTAAGAAGTGGCTAAACGACTGCAGAAAGTTTGGTTTATGTAGCTTTATTGGTTTCCGAGATATATACAAAAAACCTATTTATGACCCAATTTTATTATTAAAATATTCTTTAATATTTTTATTCTCACAAATTTATGAGCAACAAACCCACATCCCTTAACACAAAGTTTTTGAGTTAAACAAAACAGTTTGGTTTCAAAAAGTTACAAAAAAACAATGTTTCATCGGTAAATGGTTATTATTATTAATTATCCAAAATATTAAAATGTTATAATTTTACTATGGAAAACATTAAAATGTATTAAAAAATCATGAATTTTCATGGAATAATTCTGCATTGGGTTCCTTAAAAGCTTCCTTGCAGCTTTCGTTCTACCTTACTCACACCTTTAATTTTATTATTTTGGTTGTTGCTATGTACCCCTATTTCTCACTCTCTGAGTAAAACTAACTTGCAGCGCTAATCATCAGTAAAATAACGATTATCTACATGCATCTGAGAGACTTCGAATCTGTAACCTGTGTCACAGCTGCGCACGAAAAGCTTTGCAAGTCCTTCCACAACATACTTTAAGTTGACTACCGCACTGACAGAAAAACCGCTTTTTTGGCAAAAAATGTAAAAAAGAGCAGTTTGCGGTTGAGAAATATTGCACTGCCTGCACGTGTGACTCTGGAGTTGCAATTTACAACTAAGAAGACTGTCAACGTTTCTTTTCAACTTGCATTACTTATTCGATATGACTATAAAATTTCCGATTTTTTTATTTTCGCGTACATTTTTTCTTATTATTCTCTCGCAACAAATGTTGCTAAAGAGAGTATTATAGTTTTGTTCACATAACGGTTGTTTGTAACACCCCAAACTAAACGAGTTAGATATAGAGTTATATATACCAAAGTGATCAGGGTGAAGAGTGGAGTTCAAATCCGAATGTCGGTCTGTCTGTCCGTCCGTCCGACCGTCTGTGCAAGCTGTAACTTGAGTAAAAATTAAGATATCTTGATGAAACTTGGCACACTTATTTCGAATGAGCAAAATCGGACCACCGCCACGCCCACAAAATGGCGAAAACCGAAAACACATAAAGTGCCATAACTAAGCCATAAATAAAGCTATGGAAATAAAATTTGGTATGAAAGATCGCAGTATGAAGGGGTATATTTGGATTTAATTATTTTGGGGATGGGCGTGGCCCCGCCCCCAAATAGGTTTTTTGTACATATCTCGGAAACCAATAGAGCTATATAAACCAAGCTTTCTGCAGTTGGTTTTTTAGCCACTTCTTAATACAGTCCAAAAATGAAAGAAATCGGATAATAACCACGCTCCCTCCCATACAAAGGTTAGGTTGAAAATTACTAAAAGTGGGTTAACTCACTAAAGAAAAACGTCACAAACACTAAATTTCAAATAAGAAATGGCAGATGGAAGCTACACTCAGATTTTTTTTACAAAATGTAAAATGGGCGTGGCGTCACAAACTTATGGGACAAAAACCACATCTCAGGAACTACTCGACCGATTTCAATGAAACTTGGTTTGTAATAGTTTCCTTACATCCCAATGATATGTTGTGAAAATAGGCCAAATCGCTTCACAACCGCGCCTACTTCCTATATACCAGAACTTAGAAGACGATCTGAATCGTTTACTTTACAATATATAAAGTAAGTACTAGTGAAGATATCGGTGCAGAACTTTGCACAAATACTATGTTAATACTGTGGCAGCCTCATTCTAAAAATCGCCGAAATCGGACCATAGGTTTTTAAGGTCCCATATATCGAACACGAGGACCTCGGTGCTTCTAACCTAATATTATGGTTTCCAACTTTCAATGGACTTTATACAATATATATGACGAATATGTGGGTCAAATTGTGTATTATATAATATAAATAAAGTTAAATAAATAAATTGCGAGAGAATAAAATGTTTGGTTACACCCGAACTTAGGCCTTCCTTACTTGTTTTTTCTTATTTTTTATTTGTTTTTTGCAATTTTTACATCATCTGTATACTGTCATGAGTTGCTTACATTCCAGGCACTTGCAGTGTTGTCTCATTTATAGCAGCCGCAAAAGTGAATGAAAACAAAGCGTAGCTCGTTGGCGGCGCACAAATGTATGCTATTCAAGTGTATTGAAATGTGTGTGCTTGAAATTTACGTTACCCTACTGTGACGTAGTTTGTGACACTGCAACAGCTTTGTTTACTTTAGCTTGTATATGTCAGGCAGCTGTGTTGTTGTGAATACCAAAAGGTAAACAGGTATGTATAGTGCAGCGAAAAAGATGAAAGCAAGGAAAAAGTAGATAAGGTTTGACTCCAACATGCAAACTATTAACCTCTTACAACAACATTTTCACACTTTTGTATACAAAACTATATTTTGTTGTGAAAACATTTGTACGCGAATAAAAACAAATATTGGATTCTAGATAGGATTAAGAGTTTGAAGGTGTAGAATGAGAAGAAAACATAGAAATATTTATTGTTTTCTTTCTGTATTGCGCATTAATTTTCAATTATAGAAAAAATATTTTATGCTATTTTCTAATATCTATACCGCTATTAATTGATTAAAAAAGTGAGGTATAATAAAAAGAGAATTGATTGTAAGTCACTTAAGCAAACGTCAAGCGAAAACAGATCGCGGCCCACCACAGTTGGCAAAGGAGGGGTTGAAAGGGAATCATCTACTATGAGCTGTTCCATCCGTCCATACATTGGCCAATAGAAGAAAAATTGTGTTCCAAAAGGACAGCACAAGCCCACAAACATCGATAGTGACTCGACTGAAGCCCCGGAATCTTCATTAGAAGGCACCAAGTGATTACCCCGTACCCGTTCTGTTCTATAACGAACTTACTGGTAAAAAATTGGCCTCAAGAGAGGCTTGTTAAAATCGACTGTTTCCATTTGTTTCTAATAGAGATGAATATTTCAATGAGAGTAACATTATGAAATTATCTTCAAAGGTATTTAATTTTTCCAAAACGAATGGAGTTCTTTTTACTGGACCTTATTTCAAAAGATTTACCAAAAGTTAAGCTTACTAAGTTTGTTTTTATTTAATTATCCCTCTTCCGGTGATTCCGCTATGGCCCAGTGTGTCTGCTGGTGGCTTGATGTCAGCTATCTCTGCTTGAAGAAAACTGCAGTGGTTCTTTAAAGTCAAAGAAATATGATTGCTGATATATTCCATATGATAACTATATAAACTCTTATTTTCTCTTATTGAACATTGGCCATCAATATTTTTTTATTTGATTCCTTTCATAAAGCCAGAGACACTGTAAATGTAGAATCACTGCAGAATCTCGAAATAAATATTCGCATATACTGTTAAATCCAATTGCTTAAAGAGTTCGAGGTGTGAGCTCTTGACATTGAGCTTCACACAACCAAACACGCAAGCAGTAAATTAATGGCATAGCAGTAAAAAGCAAATATGCCAACAATAATAAACTGAATTACATCAGAAAGCAGCAGCAGAGTGCAAGAGCGCATGCAATTCTTATTTCGCTTTACGCTTTTCGCTTTCCACTCAAAAACTCGCCATTTGTAACCAGCACTTCATAAGACTGCGACGGGTTAACTACTCAGTTGTAGGGAGCGAAAACCAAACATATGTATATCTTTCATCTATGTATGTTTGATGTACATATGTATGGATGTGAGTATGCGTTTCTAAGTATATGTGTGAGTGTGTATTTTTTTTGGTGAGTGTGAGGGCCAATGCTAAAGTGTTTTTTTTTTTGCTACGCTTATAGGTTGTAAGTTACTGTATACTCTTGTGTGTGTAACGAAGGAATGTGCAAAAGCAATAACACTTATAGCAAAAACAACTACAACAACTACATCAGCAGTGAAAAAGCTGGTAGCGCACACAGAGTCGCGTCCTACCAGAAAACCGTTTCATCAAAACCACTCAACTGTGCCGAGTGCAGTCGTGCAAGCATGGGTCCGAACGCAAGTTTACCCACCCTAAAGTCCTGATTGCACTTAAATGCAATACAATTTACATTATTACATAAATCTACATATATTATATATAGCTGCTTGCTTGTATGTATGTATTAGAGATCTTGGTATTCGACTAATCGACTAACCGAATAGGGCATTAGTTGAATAATAATATTCGATTGGCACTATTCGTCAGTCATCGACTATTCGATTAACCGCTCATTTTCAACTAATCGGTTAAACGTTCGTTGTCGACTATTCGAATAGTGTAAGTTCATTCAATTTCTGTTTTTAATGAAAAAAGTGGAACACTACAACTAACAAAAAACTTGCTTAAAAATACAAAAAATAACAATGATTTCACTGAAACCATTAAGTAATGACAAAATATTTAGTATTTTGATACAAGAAAGTTAAAAGATTAACTTTTGTTGGTTGCAAGCACAATGGTTGTACGTGGTTTCACAATGTTTCCAGCAGTGGAATGAGGAAACTTTACAAAATTAAAAGCTGATTGGATTTCAAACAATTTAGTACTAACCGGTTAATATTCGTACGAACGGTTACAAACCGGATATTCGAATAATAATTTTAAGAGCCCTAGTATGAGCCACTTCTTGCCACCCTATCCACGAAGCAGTGCTACTTTCCCTATAATGCAATATATTATTGAGGGAAATTGTAAAAATAGAAATAAAGGAGGAAGTTTCCGCACACACTCACTTTCACATAATCGATTTCAATTCGAAGGTGTTGCACGAAATCAAAAATCGATTATTTCATTAGTTCTGCAATGTTGGCCTGGCACTGGTGGCCACTTCATGCAACAGGGAGCAGATAATTGCAAAATGCTTCCCTCTTTGACCTCAAATAACCAAGTTTCGGTACGAAGGTAGCAGGTTATTAAAAACACAACTAAATTTTTATATGTTTCCAAAGGCTTTATACAAAATATAAGTAAGAACTAGATTGCCCTGCAATATAATTTAAAATAATACAAAAAAACTATATATCGCTCATTTACATGAATAGTGTCCCAACTCAAAAATGTTTTTTAGTAGAGCGGTTTAAAATTTTTAATTCTTATTTAGCCTTTTGAAAACAAAGCTCCCAAGATAACAGCGTATGCGGATGACATCGCCATCTTAATAACGGGAAAATGTCTGCACACTGTCAGCAGTATAATGACCAGCACTGTCAATAACTGGGCAACACAAGCGGGACTGGGGCTCAATGCGGAAAAGACAGACCTTCCCTTCGCTAAATGGGACCGAGCTCCCGCTCAAGGACCGTACCAAATACCTAGGGGTAGTCTTGGACACCAAACTTCTGTGGAAGTACAATGTGGAAGAGAGAGTGAGGAAAGCCAGTAATACTCTGTATGCATGCAGGAAGATGCTTGGCACTACCTGGGGGCTTTCTCCCACTCTCATGCACTGGTGCTACGCAGCAATAGTGAGACCAATTCTGCTCTACGGGGTTCTGGTATGGTGGACGGGTACCAGAAAATCTACGTATCGGAAGCCGATGGAAAAGGTTCAGCGGCTTGCAGCGGTATGTATAACGGGGGCCCTAAGAACCACCCCAACGGCTGCTCTAGAACGAATATTAAACCTGCCACCTATAGATCTCTTTGCCGAAAGCTGCGCGGCGAAATCGGCGGGTCGACTGATGGCAATAGGTGAATTCACATACAGATCCTTCGGACACAGCTCGGTTGCTAAGAGCAGTCTGACAGGTATCGACTATCTGGTCCCATTCTACAACTGGGAAAGAGGTTTCATGGTAAACATGGAAAAGGATGGTTGGCGCAAGGGTACCGTAACTACACGCAACACCTTAAATATCTATACGGATGGCTCTAAAATGGATGAAGGAGTAGGTGCAGGAATATACTGTCCGGAATTAGGCATAAGACAACCGTTCAAACTGCCGAACCACTGCAGTATATTTCAAGCAGAGGTCTTTGCTATTGGGAAGGCTAGCTAGCTATTTGGGAGCTAGCCTCCAGCACACAAGGCCAATACTCTAAAATTAATATCTACGTAGACAGCCAAGCGGCAATCAAGGCAGTAACATCGTGTCGAATATCGGCCAAAAGTGTCCTGAGCAGCAGGACAGCAGTGGTGAGGGTCGCCAGAAATATGAGGCTACACTTCTACTGGGTGCCAGGCCATAAAGGCGTCGAGGGCAACGAAATCGTAGACGGGATTGTACTGCCGGGGTGTAAAACTGCAAAAGTCATGTGCAAAGCGGTAGATCAAAAATATACAAGGTTCCTACTGGAGCTCGATAGAAAGGGTTGTAGGACCATGGTTGGCATTCTTATCGGTCACAGTCTAGTAGCGGCACATGCCTATAAGATGGGGTTGTCAGATCGGAAGGAATGCAGAAAATGGCAAGAGCGTGGCATCAAGGAAACAGTGGAGCATCTCTTGTGCGTTTGTCCTGCGTTAGCGAGACAGCGTTTCAGGTACTTAGGGGCCCCACAGTACGATAAGTTAGAGGAGATATCGTCAATGAAGCCTCATAAACTATTAAAATTCAAGACAGGCGCAGGCATCCTGAACGATGACTATTACTCAGGGAACACGTAAAGGCACTCCATTCTGGTATCGCAAAGGACCATAACTGTTCTATGCGTGGCCTGCAGGCCTACCAGACTAACCTAACCTAACCTATTTAACCAATATAGAAAAAGGCCACAAGTGTATTGAAAAAACTAGTGGCATGTAATATATTTAATAAAACAATGATCATAAGTGGACTAAAAAGAGTGTACTGAAAGCTTTGCCGTAGGCATATACGTGACTCCTTTTGAATTATGTCGTTATTTGTGAAAAATATAAATCAATTCCGCTGTCATAAGTTAAATTTGTCGTTATTGCTGAAAAAAGCAACATGAAAAATTTAATTCCCTTTTCACAAGGTCTTTCTTTCGGAAACAAAACATGCCTAATTCTGGCACAACTGAGATGTGTCGTTGTTGTGGTTAAAAAATAATGCAACATAACAAGTTTTATAACAGCAAATTCCTATTTCACGGTTTATTTTTCAACGCATCCGAATGAAATTTTTATACAATAAAAATCGTTTTTTTTAGTTATAACACTATTCATGTAAATTAGCGATTTGTAAGTAGGTAGTATAGTTGATGTCTGGCGACGCAACTAGGCCTCTAGAAAGCCCATTGTAGTACCCGCGGGAATTGAATCCCTTCGCACTATCTGTGCACTGTTTCTCACCGTACGTAATTAATTTATTTTAGTTACAACTTAAATGTCAAATCACACGTCCATGTTCTACCGGGGTCAGCTTCATTTTGAAAATAATAATAAAATAAAGACAAAACTGCTTGGAAGAAAATGTGAAAAAGTCTCATCTAAAGTCTATTATCGGTTAGTAACGTAATTTATGTATAATTTGCAACCAGAAAAAATGTCAAAAATGTGTAAAACATATCTAGAACTGGGTGTGGATGGGGTCATCCTTTCAGCCAAGAAACTTTTATTTTGCTTCGAGAATACACTCTGATATATATCAGTATACAATTTAAAGGACATTAAAACTTGAACTTCGTGAAACTTTTCATCTATTACCATTTTTAGTTTCCTACCCATATTCTAAAATTGATAAAGAAGCAAAATTCCTATACGGATAAACAAGTATATAAGCACATTAAACATCTTCAGTTATACGCTGATATTGGTTAAGATAAAATTGATTGGTGTTAAGTGTATGCTAACACCAAATATTTCTATAGAGATTTCTACAATAGTATATACAGGACTATTTTATGATTTCATTTAGTTTTTGCGAAATTGCTGTAACATCTGCGCCAAACATTTAATATATTAAATACGTTATATACCATATAAATAATGCGTATCCCACTGGCATATGCTTGCTGTAAACTTCTTAACTTATTTTTGGCACTGGTGCAGATAATAAAAAATTAAAAGAATTTTTCACTTACGTAATGCGATTATACACATCTGGCAGGACACGTCTCGGATTGCCACGATTCCGTGGAGCAGGAATATTGTTATTATAGCAGCTGTAGCAGCTGCTGTTGACGGAGGGCCCGTCACCACCGGATGATGTGTGGCTGGCAGCGGTCCACGTGCGATGATGGTGACGTGTCTGCACCATCCTGCAAGAAATTTTCGTAACACAGTTGATGAGAAAAATATAATTCAAGCTATTTAAATAGGCTCAATTAAGATGTGGAAATAGTGAAACGCGATGAAATGAGGGGAAATTAAAATGAGCTTGCAATTTCCATCGCTATCGAAGCAAATTAAAAAGTTAACGAACGACTGTGATGAGGCGTGAATAAAAAAACAGACATTAAAATAAAATAAAACCGCAGTTGACGTTTTAATGAGCTGTCCAAATGCTAAACAAACGGAAATTGCAATCACAGTCAAGCAAACGCTGGTAACACTCAAACACATGTCTCATCGTGCACTCACCTTGATTTCGGCTGTTTCCGGTGCCGAGCACCTTTCGCGCTCTACTGCGAAACGCCGGCGGACATAAACGGTCTGGTGGCGTTAGTATGCGGGGCGCTGCTGCCAGCGCCAGTTGCTGCTGCTTCAGTTGCTGGCCCAATGTTATGGGTGGACTCTTCTCGCTCGTGCCTGCTTGGGATTGCAGTTGCTTATGCTCCTCACGTTTCTGTTGTCGGCGTATTTTCGAATCGAGCAAACGCGCCTCACGTAACACTCCGCCACGCTGCAAAAAACACGCCAGAGAAAAGAGAATGTTGGGAATTTAGAATCTATTGGTGGGTAAATGAATGAGTACGTGTGTGATTTATGTATGGCGAATGTGCCTGTCTGTCTACTTGTAAAAATAAATAATTCCTTAAAAACTTAAAATTAAATGAAATCGCGACAGACATCATGTCTTTTTTCTTTCATCTCTCTATTTCATCTTGATTTGGAGTAGCTTTATTTGATTCAGAGCGTATGCAGGTATTAGGGTGGAGAGATTATATTTAATAATGAATAAACTCAAAAACTATTGTGTCGATTTCAAAACTTATTTCACCATTGAAAAGTTACATTCACCCTGAGTAACATAGGCTACATTTATTGCTAGAAATGATTAGGGTTCCACCTCCTGAGATTAGGGAAAAGCCGTAATGAAGTTTTAGTTCATTAGAAAAAAAAATATAATTTATTGTTCGAGTTTTCTTTTTTTTACTGTTTTTTAATGACCACACGCAAAAACGAGAAAGTGCATACATAGGTATATATGTATG
Source organism: Zeugodacus cucurbitae (assembly GCF_028554725.1). NCBI lineage: Eukaryota > Metazoa > Arthropoda > Insecta > Diptera > Tephritidae > Zeugodacus > Zeugodacus cucurbitae. The sequence goes on from NC_071670.1 coordinate 33,732,410, forward strand.
GGAGAGTGTGCAAGCGTGTGTAAAAAAATTAAGTGTTTTTTTAAACCCGTGTGAAGCCGGAGAAGGCTGCTAGGACTATATATTATTGAAAGCTAAAATTTATAGAAAAGTTATGCTATCGGTTAAATAAATGATTTTTCTTTAATTCAATTGAAAATTGAAAAAAATTATAAAAAATGAACTTTTTTGGCCATAGCTCTCCAGATTAGCTTGGAAGGATCATACCTGTGGTGTCACCATGTTGCACAAGTAACCTTTTTTTAGCTCTCTAAAGAATATATTAGCACGAACAATTGTTCACATGGTCATATCAACCTTCCAAATTTTCACACATACATACAGAGGTAGTCAAAATTATTTACACATCGGACGTTTTTCTACAAGTTTCACACAAAAAGCTTCCGATTGTTGTTGTTGTTGTCGTAGGTTAACAAAATGCTATGTGGTTGTAAGCCCTGATCTATTCCCGAGCGAATGAAGTCGGTTTGGCAAGAATAGCTAGAAATATGGCTGAAAAATAAGCAAATGAACTGAAGACTCGCAGTAGTCAAAAGTATTTACACACAACTTGAAATATTATTATTTTTATTCTCGCCGTTTTGTCAATATTTAACAGTTATTCTTATTATACGCCAGTACAAAAAGCAATAAACTTTGCCGGCAGCAGGCAGCACGCAACCTATATGCGGCAGGAAATCAAATCGAGTGACCGGTCACGTTGACCGTTTTACATTCTCATATTCCTCTGTCTGTAATAACTGTAAATATAAATACCGTTACATGCAATTGCAACTATAATGAGTCGTTTGTGCTGGGCGCCCAGCTCACTCTAACTCTTATTGTACCCACCTTGTCTCAGCGCTCAGCTGTCGAGTTCACGTAGCGCGTGCTTTGTAGTCACACAGACACGACTCAACAACAGCAACGAATGTGCCGGCATTCCCCGGTACAGTGTGCGCGGTGGGACGTACACTGTCTGACTGCACATGTGTCATTTACTTGTCTGTTCGATTAGCTGTGCTATGTTGTCTTTTGAAGCCATTTTTATCAAACGTTAGAATGTTGTGTGAGTTAGACACAGTGACCAATTTCAGCGATTTAATCAGAAAATCTTACTAATTCTGATATCCATATACGGATCGTGATTATTGTTGGTTCGTTTGTATTGCGTTGCATTCTCTTTGACTCACTAAATGTTTCACCCATAAGAAGTTCTACTGATATCGACTTGATAGAACTCAGGTGAAACTTTATAACTCGCTCATTCACACTCGTCATCGATACACCATTTTTCTACTCGCTATATCTTGCCGCTGATCTAATATCAAAAACAAAGTTAGTAAGTTGAATGCAATAAATGGCGATATTTGTATGTGTATTGTATGTATTGTATTTGTTTTATAATCATTATCTTTAACGTGAAATAAATAACCATAAATCACCATAGAAAGAAACAGAACCATGTAAATTACAAATTATTTTGAAGCTATACATGTAGATTCAGAAAAATTATATCTTGAAGAATTCCCTAATAAAATGTTATCTTAAATTAATTTTGATACTATGTAGACAGATTTCTGAAATATAATGCGGCGAGATTGCCCAATTTTTTAGCATTTAGCATTTGATTTAAAACAATTTGAAATGTATTCGAATAAAAGCACAAAATATAAGTTGCGTATACGCCCTGGTATACATGTGTGTTTGTATAGCTTGTACTTGTATTGAGTGTACTTGCAAACAGATATAAAAACCACTCGGTAGCCACTGCTATGGACAGAAAATACAATTCTATAACTGTATAACGGTACATACCGTTAGCCGCACTCGCAAATAGGTGCTTTGAAATGTTTACACACCCAATGGCATGCCCAGCCATACAAATTCATTTATGACAGGTTAACAAGCATACATACTCGCACATATAAATGATCAAAAAGTAATAGTTTTTGTGACTCAAAAACTTTTCTTTTCTTTTGTGTCTTTCGCGAGCCATTCACCAATTTTTACTCAAATAACAGTAACAATTTAATAACGTATGACATGGCTGTGTGTGGGTAGTGTCCAACCGATACCAAATTTTTGGCCGATGCCGATGCCGATGCCGATTTTTTCATCAATAACTTTATTTAGTAAATTAGTATAGTAACAAAAGAAAAACAAAGACATATAACATTACAAAATAAGTATGCAACTCAGTTCATTTGTAAATATGAAGTTGTTTATTCATTTAATTAATATTCAAAACTAAATAAATTATTATTATAATATATACATATGCTGATAGAAAAAAAGTTTTGTAAAGCGAATCAGCAATATATGGATTAAAAAATTCTTTTTTTTTTTTGTTTTATACTACAACATCTCAAGAATATAATCCTAAATTTTCAAAGTTATCCGAATAATAGTTTCGGAGATACAGTCTTTGGAAAGTGTACGCTCCAAGTCAGTTATTATTGTTCCTCAAAACTTGAAACGCGTTTTTCTCGGAACCATGCTTTCAAATTCGGTTGTCAAATGTTCTCGATACAATTTACCCGTGCTTGAACGAAGGATTTTTTTCTTTTTTCAATAACAACTATTAAAAAAAAAACAAAATGTCAATCAAATTTGACCGAAATGGAAAAATGTCTTTCTTTCATTCAAGCACGAGTTTATGGTCCTACCAGAACACTTATTATACTCTCGCAACAAAAGTTGCTAAAGAGAGTATTATAGTTTTGTTCACATAACGGTTGTTTGTAAGTCCTAAAACTAAACGAGTTAGATATAGGGTTATATATACCAAAGTGATCAGGGTGACGAGTAAAGTTCATATCCGGATGTCTGTCTGTCCGTCCGTCCGTCTGTCCGTCTGTCCGTCCGTGCAAGCTGTAACTTGAGTAAAAATTGAGATATCTTAATGAAACTTGGAACACGTGTTCCTTGGCACCATAAGAAGGTTAAGTTCGAAGATGGGCGGAATCGGACCACTGCCACGCCCACAAAATGGCGATAACCAAAAACACATAAAGAGCTATAACTAAGCCATAAATAAAGTTATGAAATAAATTTGGAACATAGGATCGCATTAAGAAGGGGCACATTTGAATGTAAATTTATTGGAAAAGTGGGCGTGACCCCGCCCCCAAATATGTTTTTTGTATATATCTTGCAAACAAATAAAGCTATATAAACCAAACTTTCTGCAGTCGTTTCTTTTAGCCGTTTCCTTATACAGTCCAAAAATGAAAGAAAGCGGATAATAACCACGCCCACCTCCCATACAAAGGTTAGGTTAAAAATTACTAAAAGTACGTTAACTCACTAACGAGAAACGTCAGAAACACAAAATTTCACAGAAATGATAGCAGAAGGAAGCTGCACTCAGATCTTTTTACAAATTGGAAAATGGGCGTGGCATCGCCCACTTCTGGGTCAAAAACCATATCTCAGGAACTACTCGACAGATTTCAATGAAATTCGGTATATAATATTTTATTGACACCCTGATGACATGTGTGGAAAATGGATGAAATCGGTTCTTTATAACTCAATTTTGAATTCCATCTGAATCCTTCACTTTATAATACATACATTAAGAACCAATGATGATAGCGAAATAAAACTTTACACAAATACAATATGATCAGTGGCATCACTTGTGAAAAAATTGTCGAGATCGGACTATAACTTTTCAAGGCCCCAGATATCGAACATGTTGAACTCAGCGCCTAAGGTTAAATTTTGACCGAAAATATGGGTAAATCCCTCAGCTAATTTAATGTAATTCAGAGGAAATTGTTTTCTTCCAATAGTGTGTCTCTGTTCCAAAAATTATTAAAATCGGGTTACAACATCTCCTAGCTCCCATATACATAATTATAGGTTTTTCAAAAATATCATCCCCTAGCTCCCATATACCTAATTATGGGTTTTTCAAAAATTCGTTGGGCTTTATTACGCATATATGTATTGGTTAATATGTGATATATCTTATCAAAATTAAGTGAGCGTATAGTATTGGATATAGTGTACCTTGCTGGTGAAATTGAATGAAATCGGTTCAGGAATTACCTCAGCCCTCATATCTATATATGACGATTTACATTATTCTATTAAACTTTATGCCGAATTTGTGCGTTATCTTAATAAAATTTCTTCAATAAATTGCGAGAGTATAAAATGTTCGGTTACACCCGAACTTAGCCTTTCCTTACTTGTTTTTTATTTATTTTTATTTTTTATTTTGGGTGATCCTGTCAGGAGTTAAGCTGACAATGCGGACGCACCTTTTCTCCGAGGGGTCACCGGAAATGATGTCTCAATGGAGGAGTTTTAATTTTTTTTTTTGAAAATTTCAGAAATTATTCTTTAAATATGTATCTATAAAACAGAAAAAAGTTTGAATTATATAAATAATTGTTTACATAGAAAAAAAAATTATTGAAATCAGACCATTTAATCCCTTAAGGACAAATATTAGCATTAAGGCCAATATTCGAAAATAGTAGGTCTAGTAAAAATAATCCGTTATTTTCAAAAAGATGACTATTGTCATTTATATCTCGGATTGTGAAAGGCGTCACTTTGGAAGCTGGTTTGGCAGGTTCTTTTGCATGCACCTTATAGTCCAGGACAGCACCAAGTGATTATTACGTGATCCTGCCTATGGTGAACTTTAAAAAATAGACTCTCCTATAAATAAATCGAATCTTTCTAGCAGTGCTAAATAAAACCTTCAATTTAATGCAAAATTATTGAATTTCTTTATACTAGACTTAAATTATTATTATACTTAAATTATCACCACGATGATTTATTAGTTTAGTCAAATGTGAATCACTATGTTATATATGGTAAACAGAAGAATTCAAATTGTACGATTTAAAGAAATCAAAAAAGTAAAAAAAAATGTATTTTAGTGTAATCCGAAAGAAGTAGAAAGAATCGGCTAAGATTCGGCCAAGTACTGGCCGATGCCCATACCAAGGCCGATTAATCGGTCGGTCTCTATGTGTGTGTTTTGTGTTATGTAAATTATATTACACCAATAAATTGCGAGAGTATATAATGTTCGGTTACGTCCGAATTTTTACTTTTTAAATTTTACAATATACAAATCAAACTCCAATGAAGATATCGGAATAATACCACTCAAAATAGTGGTCGAAATCGGATTATATCTTCTCAAGCCCACAGATAAGGCTCTTAATACCCATGGGCGATTTTGTACTTACAACAATATCAGCGAATATGACACAAATTCTAAATGAAATAATGTGGACATCTTTTCCTGATGAACATAGTCTTTCTTTACTTATGTTGATCAAAATTGAGTGCAATTTCATGCAAAGTGGCTACCAACCTTAGGATTTAGTGTTTCTTAAACTAGATATGTCATCATCACAATAGCAAAGTCATGAAGCCTGATTAGGAGTCCATTTCCTTCGTTACGTAGTTTCAGCACCTACCTAAAATACGATATCCAACATTGTTTTGTGATTGTAAGTGCACTAACGTCACAGTAGTCTTCGCACAAACACATTTGAATAATTTTCATTTTAATTACAATTTCGTTTTATACACTTCAAACCTTTGCCAAAAAGGAAATAGTAAGTCCTTTTGACCTTCGAATATTTCTTTACATCGCTAGCGTTTTCATTAATCACAAAATCCCTTCGCATTCTGCGGATTTCACCTTCACCCCTTCATTAGTTTTATACAGTTCTAAGTTGCATGAATAATTGCATTTGTGGCACATAAAGCGACACTTAACCAACCACTAGCATTTATATCGGTCACCATTACAGTTGGTTTGAGTTGTTTTGCGGGTTGCTGTAAATCCACTCGGCATGGCTTTTTAATCCTTCACAAACAACAGCTTACAGTTGCAGCTACTGCTTTAGATGCGAGCTTTTAAGGAATGTCAATAGAAATGGAAACATTGTAAATGGCCCTGAATTTGCGCATTCTAAATTTTGCATTCTAAATGCAAAATTATATAAAATGATAAGATTGATTTTTGAGTTAGACTTTCAGTATGAAGTGTTTTTTATCGAAATAATATTTTTGAAAAAATATATTTATAAAGGGTGATTTTTTAAGAGCTTGATAACTTTTTTAAAAAAAAAAACGCATAAAATTTGCAAAATCTCATCGGTTCTTTATTTGAAACGTTAGATTGGTTCATGACATTTACTTTTTGAAGATAATTTCATTTAAATGTTGACCGCGGCTGCGTCTTAGGTGGTCCATTCGGAAAGTCCAATTTTGGGCAACTTTTTCGAGCATTTCGGCCGGAATAGCCCGAATTTCTTCGGAAATGTTGTCTTCCAAAGCTGGAATAGTTGCTGGCTTATTTCTGTAGACTTTAGACTTGACGTAGCCCCACAAAAAATAGTCTAAAGGCGTTAAATCGCATGATCTTGGTGGCCAACTTACGGGTCCATTTCTTGAGATGAATTGTTCTCCGAAGTTTTCCCTCAAAATGGCCATAGAATCGCGAGCTGTGTGGCATGTAGCGCCATCTTGTTGAAACCACATGTCAACCAAGTTCAGTTCTTCCATTTTTGGCAACAAAAAGTTTGTTAGCATCGAACGATAGCGATCGCCATTCACCGTAACGTTGCGTCCAACAGCATCTTTGAAAAAATACGGTCCAATGATTCCACCAGCGTACAAACCACACCAAACAGTGCATTTTTCGGGATGCATGGGCAGTTCTTGAACGGCTTCTGGTTGCTCTTCACCCCAAATGCGGCAATTTTGCTTATTTACGTAGCCATTCAACCAGAAATGAGCCTCATCGCTGAACAAAATTTGTCGATAAACACATTTCGAACCGAACACTGATTTTGGTAATAAAATTCAATGATTTGCAAGCGTTGCTCGTTAGTAAGTCTATTCATGATGAAATGTCAAAGCATACTGAGCATCTTTCTCTTTGACACCATGTCTGAAATCCCACGTGATCTGTCAAATACTAATGCATGAAAATCCTAACCTCAAAAAAATCACCCGGTATAACACATTATTTATATAGCATATGGTACTGAAATAAAATTTACATACTTTCTTGAGCAAAGAATAAAGTAAAGATTTCTTTTTTTGACTTCTTTATAACCCCGCATGCTCATAATTATTATTTGAGTATCACAAACTAGTAAAAGTAACTCGGTGAAACATTTAGCAAAGTTATTAGTTAGAAAGTGCGCTCGAAAAGTAGCAGGTTAGAATACCATTAGAACATTAGTTCAGTATCTAATCCAGAAGTGTTTTAACAATAATATCTTACAGAATCTGGTTTTTCTTAGTAGAGTACTTTGCAAACCTTCTTAAAAAATATGAGGTGAAGCAATTGCAAGATTAAGAGTCACCACTTCTACAAATATTTCAAATTATACCATACCATATTCAGCTGATTTTGCGTTCAATTAAAATGTAATTTAAGCCTTTCTCACATTAAATTATTATGAATTACGACCATTACAAATACTCTGATATGTAATGCATATTTATACTCCCATCACTTTTACTAAATTTCACCAACCAATGTATAAAACTTTAATGAAAATTATTAGATCGAAATAATTTCACTCAAGTCTCCCGGAATGTAGTTAATATGCATGAAATTGAATTTTATTTGCTGCATAAATTCACTTACACCAACTCCCTCTTCAATTCAATGGACATGTGATGCAAATGCAAATCGTTGCTGTAATTGAAATAAATACATACATATATTTGGTTTAAAGAAACAGTGTTTCTAAAAAATTTTGTGTTTTTAGCATAGGGTCAAATATAACTGATAGACGATGGACGCGGCGTTGCCCACTTAGGTCTCAAAAACCATATCTTAAGAACTACTCGACCACATTCAACAAAATTCGGCTGGCGACATTATCTTGACAACGCAATAGCATAATGAAAAAGGGTCAAAAATCGGTTAACAACCCCGCCTGCTTTCTATAAACCACAAACTTGAAGTCCATCTAATTCATTTTTTTGTTAAGAATTTATCTTTCTGCCCCAAATAACATTTTATTAACCCCGTTTGCTTTCAGTAGAGTCTTTATCTTACGTCTTCTATAAAAAGCATTTTACATTTTAAATCGAATTTAAACTCTTTTTGTTTAAGAACCAACTCTTTTGTCATTCTTTTTAATTTAATTACAATTTTTGCCATTACAATAAGTTCTTATAACCTAACATACATATTTAAAAAGTACAATTATGAAAAATGTATTACATGAACTCATCTGCAATAGAAGAGAAAATAATGGAAATGTAGGCTATAAGAATATGCTTAAAACATTATATAGAATAATATATAGATATGTTATAATGTATATGAATAACATAATTTTTTTAATTTCGAAAATTGATTGGTTGCGCTGTCCGCAACACAGAAATAAGCGCTTAAACCAAGAGATCGATGTTGTGACACTCAAAATTTAATAATTCACATACTCTATTTATCTCTAGGCACATTTGTTTCGATGTCATCTGCAGTGACCACAACAAAATCGAACAACAACAACACCTTCAACACCAGATGTGTCAAGCAATGACTATAAAATTCATAGAATCATCAATGGTCAAGTTGAGTCGTGCGAAACAATCACACGGATAAAGTAGTTTTTGTTGTTGTCCGTGGAATTTCATGTAAAAGGGTGATTTTTTAAGAGCTTGATAACTTTTTTAAAAAAAAAAACGCATAAAATTTGCAAAATCTCATCGGTTCTTTATTTGAAACGTTAGATTGGTTCATGACATTTACTTTTTGAAGATAATTTCATGTAAATGTTGACCGCGGCTGCGTCTTAGGTGGTCTATTCGGAAAGTCCAATTTTGGGCAACTTTTTCGAGCATTTCGGCCGGAATAGCCCGAATTTCTTCGGAAATGTTGTCTTCCAAAGCTGGAATAGTTGCTGGCTTATTTCTGTAGACTTTAGACTTGACGTAGCCCCACAAAAAATAGTCTAAAGGCGTTAAATCGCATGATCTTGGTGGCCAACTTACGGGTCCATTTCTTGAGATGAATTGTTCTCCGAAGTTTTCCCTCAAAATGGCCATAGAATCGCGAGCTGTGTGGCATGTAGCGCCATCTTGTTGAAACCACATGTCAACCAAGTTCAGTTCTTCCATTTTTGGCAACAAAAAGTTTGTTAGCATCGAACGATAGCGATCGCCATTCACCGTAACGTTGCGTCCAACAGCATCTTTGAAAAAATACGGTCCAATGATTCCACCAGCGTACAAACCACACCAAACAGTGCATTTTTCGGGATGCATGGGCAGTTCTTGAACGGCTTCTGGTTGCTCTTCACCCCAAATGCGGCAATTTTGCTTATTTACGTAGCCATTCAACCAGAAATGAGCCTCATCGCTGAACAAAATTTGTCGATAAAAAAGCGGATTTTCTGCCAACTTTTCTAGGGCCCATTCACTGAAAATTCGACGTTGTGGCAGATCGTTCGGCTTCAGTTCTTGCACGAGCTGTATTTTATACGGTTTTACACCAAGATCTTTGCGTAAAATCTTCCATGTGGTCGAATAACACAAACCCAATTGCTGCGAACGGCGACGAATCGACATTTCACGGTCTTCAGCCACACTCTCAGAAACAGACGCAATATTCTCTTCTGTACGCACTGTACGCATTCGTGTGGTTGGTTTAATGTCCAATAAAGTAAACTGAGTGCGAAACTTGGTCACAATCGCATTAATTGTTTGCTCACTTGGTCGATTATGTAGACCATAAATCGGACGTAAAGCGCGAAACACATTTCGAACCGAACACTGATTTTGGTAATAAAATTCAATGATTTGCAAGCGTTGCTCGTTAGTAAGTCTATTCATGATGAAATGTCAAAGCATACTGAGCATCTTTCTCTTTGACACCATGTCTGAAATCCCACGTGATCTGTCAAATACTAATGCATGAAAATCCTAACCTCAAAAAAATCACCCGTTATATACTAATACACACTCTCGATTTTTCACACCAGTCAAACAGTTTCATCCCGAGAGGAGATGGGACCAGAGGCACCGGCAGATGAGTTTTAGACTTTAGGGGTGCTTCTTAGCACTTTGATACCCCATAATATGAATAATATACGGGAGTTATTGACAATTACTTTTGGAATAGTACTAAGGATAAAAATCTTGAACTTAATTCAAATACTTTAAATAATATAATTAAGATCTACTAAAGCGATACAATTTTATAGTTTGATCAAACAATGTCACATAGCTGAGGCAATTAATTTGTGAATTGAGTCATTTATTGTTAATATGCGCTCAATTTAGTTTACGCAATTAACATTTAATGAGAATGAAGTACTCTAAAACTATATTTATTTATATAGTAATACCTGAGACAGACATGTAGTATCTATTGTAGTATGCTTCAGAAACCATATGTGTATCACCGGTTTTTCGGATTTTGTTTGAAAGCAAATGGTGTTCCGTACCACAATAGATTTCTAGAAACCATTGAAATTTTGTGGTGTTGTGAAATGTACTACAATGGATTGCATTGAACACACCGAAAGCTTTAAGCACTTCTGCCACAATCATATGTTTTCTGACATTTTGACATACAGAAAATAAATTAAATTCAAAATAAATTGAATTCAAAAAATAAAATTTGAAAAAAATTATGTGAAAATATGTAATATGTATGTAATAATTATATTGGACAATAATATTTTAAGATTGCTTGAAGTTATAACTAAGTCAGGATCAATTTTCCTGCCTGTTATTCATAATTATATTTTGCTTGAATTTATTTGTATCAGCTGATGAATGTAAACATAGTACAATATACTACATGTGTGTCACTATGCTGGTTCATGGTTTCTAGAGCTTTTATTGTAGTACATATAATAGTATGGAAACCATATGTCTGTCTTAGGTATAAAGAAATATTGAAATTTTCAATATTGTACCACATTCATTTATAAAAGAAATTATCTTATACTCAACCACATTTTTCTCTGAATTCTTCATAATAAATTCTTATAAATTTGTTCACTGTCAGGTTTGTCAGCCATTTACTTTTCCCTTTCTGCTATTTTAATTTTCCATTATCACTTTTACCTGCCATTATTTCGCATGGCACTTATAACTTCTTATTCCACAAACGTTTGCCCATCTCACTGAACAGATTCGACATGGTTGAATATTGAATTTGGCACAAATTTATTGGCAATTAGGTGCTAAATGGCAATTACATAAGTATGTATGTGGTAGGTTTAGGTATGAGAGTTAGGCTGTTGAAATTCATTAATTGGTAATCAAGGTGGATGGTTAGACATAAGAATATACAGGGTGTGTAAAAAATGTATTTTGATACTGGACACTTTGTTTTGAAATATGATTTTTGAACTTCTGAAATTCACCGTTAATGAGTAAACAATTCTCAACAATTTGGATCAAATTATATTATAGCGATCTGATTTATTTATGTAATGAAATAAAGTAAAGATTATGGCTATAAAATAAGTTTTCGCCAAAGCATCCTTTGTTTATTGCTGCCTATACAAATAGTACAAACATTTGTGGCATTCAACAGCGCTAAAAAGCTTCTCACTGCTGAAAGCGACCTGTTACGGCACTCAATATGATTTATAGTTGTGTGATTATTTAGTTTATTCAGCACTGCTCCCTTACGCAGCGCTGTGTTGCTTTGCCCAGTTTTATGATCGCCACTGTTGGTAGCCCAAGCAGACGGGATGTTGTGTGTGCCAAAAAATCAATGGCTTGACACCTCCTCCTCTCTATATACGCCCCCTATGGTGCGACTAGCTGCTGTCAAGCAATTGCTGCTGTTGATTGAGCACTTGTGGAATATTGGACCTTTGGTGTCCGACTGCGGCGTGATGTTGATTGGAGAAAGCACATTTGTACATATATATGTATATATATATAAATATGAATACATTTTCACATAGTTCCTAGAGGGAACACAGGGTACATATACTATATGTTTAGTATACACTATAATTAATCATATTTAGCATTCCTGTGGTCATAGCTTGTTATATATATTTTTCCAGCGTATTTTATGAATTATTATATATATTATGCCATTTATTTCATATATTTAGTCATTTATTGCATTAATTTATTTTTGACTTACCAATTGCCCTCCCTAGTTTGATCCTCTGTACCAAATACTACTTTTATAACTTTATTTATGGCTTAGTTATGAGCCTTTATAGGTTTTCGTTTTCGCCATTTTGTGGTCGTGGCTATGGTCCGATTTGGCCATTTTCAATAGCAACCCTCCCACATTCCCAAGAAACATGTGTACAAAGTTTCGTCAAGATATCTTCAATTTTACTCAAGTTATCCGTTGCACGGACAGACGGACAGACAGACAGGATTTTAACTCGTCTCGTCATCCTGATCATTTTGATATACATATATAACCCTATATCTTACTCGTTTAGTTTTACGAGCCTGCTACTTCTATAGGAACGTAATTTTGAACCCCATTCCACTTAACCTTAGAATCCAAGCCATCAAAAATGTTATGGAAATAAAACGCAGAAACGCTGAGCTAACTTTTTTAACAAAACGGTCGAGTGTCCGTTTATATCGGTTCATACGTCATATATACTATTATTAAAATCAGATAAGCATAAAAATTAAAATGCCGTGGGTTCAGGAAAATTAAGTGTGCGCATCACATTTGAACCGAATCATTATTAGTAAAAATAAATATATCTTAGATTTTCTATTTTTGGAAAAAAATACTTTCAAAATGTCCCGAACATAAGGTTGTGTCTACCATATATTGGTACCACTTTTACAACGGTATTTCAATTTAAGTTATGTGCAAGTTCGTTCGGAACCTTTACTTCGATTTTCAACGTCAATTTAGATCGTTAATATTTGCCAACGCATTCAGTATATTTCAAATTATATGATTACAATTCTATAGTCTGAGGCGGTATTTAATGCTACCTTTTGTCCGAGCGTAACAACTCCTTAAATTGAAATAAGTATTTTCTACTGCACTTTAAACATAATACACACAATAAACGCTTAATTAATTTCTTATTAAAAGTTTTAAGTATTTTTCGTATTAGACAATTTTCAAACGATTTTGTTGCCAAAAATACGTGGACGCGAGAAGTGCCTTCGCGCATCGCTCGTCCAGCGACCATTTGCAGTTACATTGTTAACTTTTCACATTTTTTGAGATATTAAAAGCCATAAATTTTTGCAGTTGGCTGGCCATTGCAATTAGTTTGTTGACTGACGTCATGACAGGTGCTGATTTTCCTTTGTTCCGAAGAATTGAAATTTCAAATTCATTTTACAACAGTGCGAGTTGTAGGATAAACCAAAAAAAGTAGTCGAAGGGAAAAGTTTGCAGTGTATTTGTAAACATTATTTAATATCAAAAATAATATATTTTAAAATATAATTCGAAAACGGACGAGAAAAAGTCACGCCCTCAATTTTTGTGGTCTCTACAATGTAAAACCGTTAATTCTAACTTAATTTTCTTCTTCCACCAGTAAACTTTTACAAAGAGCACTATTACTTGGCCTAACTTTTGTAGCACAAAAATTGTTCTAAATTTTGGAAGGTCAATTTTCACTTACACACCCAAACAAAGTCACATTATTAATATTTGCTTATTTAATGCTTAATTTCGCGCTGTTTGGCTTTTCCAAGAAGTTTGGTGTGATCATAGTTGTGGGAATAAAGTGCTCTCTTAACTGTGAAATAAATACTTGAACTTAATGAAATTACTTCCACAAATAATTTTCTTTCCCTTGTTGGAGTTCGTGAAACTAATATTTATTTTCTTTATATACATAATAATATTCCACTTTTTCATCATCCAGGCTTCAGCATATAAAGACTAGTTGAAATATTTTGTAACAAATTTATAAACTATGTTTGCAATTTTTCAGTAATAAAAAGTTTGAAGAAATATGCACTAGGATGCGGATTTCAAATCAAAAAATCATTCAAAAAGGTGAAAGCTGAAATTGTTTTCTGAGAAGATTTAGCATTTACTGTTTATTTTAAATCGATAAGGTAAAACGATTTATATGAAACTAAAGATATTAAGGAACACACCTAGTGTGATGGCCTAAAACAAAGGTGATTTTTGGGAAGTTTCTTTAAAAAAAATACTTTATCAATTATTTCAAAATTTTAAGAATATATTTATACATGTTTCAAGAATATACAGTGAAATTTTTGAAGAAAAAAATTATTTTTTTAAGTTATAGTCGATCTCCAACGGCGCGAAAAAAGGTTCTTCACTGCTGCAGTGATTCCGGCCTTCTCCGTGGATGGAATCTAAAAAAATTCCCGTTAAACTAGATAATATTGTCTGTACAATGACCTAAAATTAAAAAAAATCAAAAATTGACAATATGTCGGCGTGTAAAAAAAAATAGTCGATTTTTACCCAAAATTTTGGTCGTTTTTGGCCTGCCAAAGTTCGATTTTTTGATCAGATCAAAAATCGATAGGTCATTGTACGGAGAACTATATATAGAACATGTAAAAAAAATCGATAGTGATCGAATCATTTGTTTTTGAGTAATCACTGCAGCAAATTCGGAAAATGCTGTTAACTCAAAAACTATTTGAAATATCGATTTGGGCATTAGATGTGCCCATTAAGAGAGAGAAAGAGGTGCAATCACATTCTATTTATTGTCCATAATCTGCCCATCGAAGCTCTCAGCATACAGTAAGTACTCTATTCTGTCACCCTCTCGTGCTAATACAAGTGCAATAGATAGCCACTGAAATGTCTGTCAACTTATTGAGTTAATTAAAGGAATTATAACTCAATAACGAGGGGGCCGATCGAAAAGTTCGCATAAGAAATATGGAGATATTCAAATATATATTGAGTGTACTCTAATGGCAATGTAGAAACAAGTTGAAATCTATTGGCCTCAATCATGTATATTTATTATTTAGATGAATCGATCATAAATAAGTACAACTTTGGACTGAGTCTAATGGCCTATTTCAACAGGTTGCTTATTATTTCCTATGAAATACAAATATTCATTATTAAGTGCTACCTTATATGATATCCCTTTTTATATTTTATGTGGCGCTGAATTACTTTATATCCATTTTAATTCAATTTCCAATTATTACTACATTCTGCTGTGTGGTCATAAACCTACTACAGGAAACAGTTACACATTAAACATATTACACAATCGCTTTGTAAATATATAGGGTGAACCGGTAGTATTTAGACTTTAAAGGTAATAGAAGATCGGTCCATAATATTAACTCTTCAAGGAAACTGCCGCTTTAACACATTTTAAATTTTGCTCATTTCAATTTTGTTCAATAAAACTAAACTAACTAACTGTAAAACTAAATTCTTGCTGTTTTAATTTGCTCTTTATTCAAAAACTTGTTTCTAAATTACCCTTTTACGCCAAAACGAAATTAAATTACGGCGAAGATTGTAATTTAAATTATGGTGTCTGTGGGAAAACTTGATGAATTATGACAAAAATTAGAGCAAGTTGAAAAACTGAAGGCTAATTAGACACCGCGTTCATGCGATTCTATCAACTAGGAATAAGAGCAAAAAGAAGACATAAATTGAAAAAAATTATAATAAGAACAATGTTGAACATACGCCTAATGAGCAAGGGCCAAACCAGACACCAAGGCAGAAAGTAGAAATTTAATAAAAAATGCTATTTAAAAAGGCAAAGGATTGCAGTGCAGCTGAAGGGGCTTCAAAGTGGAGCGACAAAGTGAATATAAAGGATGCCACACGTAATAGAAAAAACGTGTGAGGCGAAGTAGAGAAGGTGTGGTGCGCATGTAAACAGGCTGCATAGATGATGATTGAGGGTAACCTAATATGCTCCCACTTTGCTAAGTATCTACTGCATACATATGTGTGAATGGATGAGGCATCTCTCTTCGAGGGCTCGTCTCCTGCGCCAGCCATGCAACAAAAATGAAATGGATAAAAATCAAAGCAGCAACATTAAACATGAACAGTCAAAGGAAATAGAGTGTAAAGGAATTAAAGTGCATGGGAAGCAGCAGTTGGTTCAGGGGATGCGACCCATACAACATTGTGTAGTTTTATGTTTATATATGTATGTTCTTTTCAGGACCTCAGATACTCAAGCGAGTAGAATGCGAATGCTTGAAGGAACATATATATGTATATGCATGTGCGAACATGCTATAGTGGGTTTCAATTAATTATCAGTTGTTTTATTTACCCTATTCATATACTACTTAAAAATTAGAACGAGACTTTACTCACGACTAACCAGTGTATAGTATGCAGGTTAAGATTCTTCAAACGAACTAAATCCATTGCTCAAAGTAAGGTTAAAACCACACAGATCTAGAATATGTATGAGCAACGAGACACACTTTGCTTTAGATAAGTCTTCAACTATGATAGATCCCGTAAACCATTAACTTAAATGATTTCTCCAAACTCCTTCAATATGTAAGGAGTTATAAAAAAATCGAAAACCTGAAATATATGTAATTAGTAATTCAATTTTTGGATTTATTAATAAACAGCATAAAGCTTAGCTTTGCGACGATACTTTCAACTGAGGCACTATAAGATATATAATTTTTTTGAACGAAAACACTAAAGACACAAGTCTCGTAACCAATGTGAACACAACCTACTACATAGTGTTCGAAACATCCATTGAACATGCTTTATGAAGAATAGAGACCTTGTTACCATGGCAACACGAGACAGTAATATTTCGAAATCCAACATTCAATTATTGAGTTTAAGCTCTCTTTAATCCTTTATCTCCCTATAAATTTATACGATTCTGTTAACAAGTGTTGCCGAATATTTTTAGTGACCGTAATATATATGTAGTCCAAAAATTACTTTAAACTACATTTCAAATTATGTTCATAGTAAAAGATACCAAAGTGATAGCCAAAAATAGCAAAGAAATAGCTTATCCCTACTATTCTATAGATTATTTTTGATTCTCTGTACAAACAGATTGTTTATTATATTATGAGCGTGTCTTGATTGCGCTTGAGATTATATATCTCAATATTATAGAGTCCTTTTATAGAAATTTGAAGCTAATGCGCACTCCTTCTTGTGCCAGGAATTAATTGTTGCGGAAGAAAGGAGATTTATTGCTTAGATCTGTGCTCCTTTATATATTTTTACATTTTTATTATGTATATATTATAGAAGAGCTGTTCTACATCCAGATAAAATTAATTATTTTTGTGACCAAATCGAATTAAATTGTGGTCTCTTCCCTATTAAATTCACGAGTGAATGGATTAAGAACACAAAAAGCAATGAATGAAAAGTACTTGTTCATGTTATTTCGAAATACATTTGTCAAAGCGGAGCAATCTGAAGTCTGAATAGATTTTCAAAGGCGAAATAAAAGTACTGACGTACTATCAAAGCAGATTTCGCCTACATTTTTATGAGCTGGCAGTACACAAAAGGGAGACCAGCATAAAGCAAAAAAGGATAAATATTTAATGAAGTGCTGGAATAAATAGAGACATGTAGTAAATAGACAGACATTTTTTATGATTTAATGTAGCTACATAACTACATTTGCTTAGAGTCGGAGCCCTTTTCATATTACTCTCACAGGACCTTTTTCATCAGCATAAAAGTACGCATTCGTTGCATGCGTCTGGTTGGTTGTGGCTGGTTGTCACATGACTAATGAAGATATAGACACACTTCCACCTACACCAGCACATAAATGACAAATCACATAAAAGCAACAGAATTTGTATTAGAATTCCCAACATGAGTTGGCTTTTTCTCGAACTTCATGGCATAATAGATATAGTAGCAAAAGGTAAAATTACTATTTGTAGCCAGCAATATTGTCACATTCATAGCACAAATATGACCTTGACTAATATTCAAAATTAAGTCAGTTGAATTTGAATAACAAGTGATTTGTGAGATTCAAATCTGGATTCACTATATAAAATCCCACTCTGCAACTACTCTTCATATTGGAGTTTAGTCCCTTCTTAAAGATTTTACGCACTTTCTAACCATACTTAATGCGATTCATAAAAAAAGTATATTTTACGAACTTTATAAATAATGGCCAGATCACACTTCATATCACAGTATTTGACAGAAAAAAAATATATATAGTGTAGAATTCTACAAATTTAATGGCGATAAAAATTTCAGTTGTTTTTATATGTTGGAAGAGTTCAATAGCTCCTTTCAAATTTTCATTGAGTATGAAGTTATATTATTATTTATGACTGATGTACAAAGATGTTACTCATACGTCATAGTGTACATACGTACATATGTATATTATTGACATTTGGCATTATTACAAAATGTTTGCAAATTAATTCGGAGAATATGTGGTTTCTATGAATGAGTTAGGGAGTACATACTAACATAGTAAATATAAATTCTAAATGAGCCCTCACAAAGGCAATGTATTATACATTTATTCAAGCAATAATATAGGACTTTTCAAAAAATTATTTTAATTATATAAATAAAGTACTTAAAAATACATTCATACATATAATTAATTCAAGGTTTATTATTGGGTTAGTTGATCGAAATCGTTAATGTGAGATGGAGTGTCCTTAAAAACAGTTCCATTTCCAGATCTTTTTGCTATATCCATATATGGGAGGATGGGAGCATGTGTAGAAGTTAACGCAAGTGAGGAAAGTTTTTGATTGTCATTCACTTGGGAGTGGCCAGAAACGATTCTTCTCCACATGGTTCAAGCAGCTCACGACTTCCGGTTTTAGACCAAGTATCCTCTGGGTAGCCAACAGACATCCGTTTGAAGGCGAGCTAAAGTGAGAAGGCGAAACCCGCTTATGCGGTTGTGCGTAGGGTTTGGGACCCACCACATAAAAACACCCCCCAATGAAAAATCTACGAAAGCCTCGGATGAGACACCCCCCTTTTGATGACGACCCCTGCAAACGTTTTAAGGATAATGATATAAGGGCATGCACCTGGAATGTCCGGACCCTTAATTGGGAAGGTGCCTCTGCCCAGCTGGTTGATGTCCTCATACGACTCAAGGCTGACATCACCGCCATCCAAGAAGTGCGATGGACGGGACAAGGACGGAAGAAGGTGGGTCCTTGTGACATCTACTACAGCGGCCATATAAAGGAGCGCAAATTCGGTGTTAGATTTGTGGTGGGAGAGAGACTACGTCGCCGAGTCCTGGCATTCACCCCGGTGGATGAACGTCTTGCCACAATCGGCATCAAGGCGAGGTTCTTCAACATATCGCTGATTTGCGCCCACGCCCCAACGGAAGAGAAGGACGATGTGACCAAAGATGCTTTCTATGAGCGCCTAGAACGCACCTATGAGCGCTGCCCCCGCCGCGATGTAAAAGGCGTGCTTGGCGATTTTAACGCCAGGGTGGGTAAAGAAGGTGTTTTTGGCACAACAGTCGGAAAATTCAGCCTCCATGACGAAACATCGCCAAACGGCCTGAGGCTGATCGACTTCGCTGGGGCCCGAAATATGGTCGTATGTAGTACCAGATTCCAGCATAAGAAAATACATCAAGCTACTTGGCTGTCTCCTGATCGAAACACGCGTAACCAAATCGATCACGTTGTGATAGACGGAAGACATGTCTCCAGTGTTTTAGACGTGCGTACGCTCCGAGGACCAAATATAGACTCGGACCATTATCTGGTCGCAGCGAAGATACGCACCCGCCTCTGTGCAGCAAAGAATGCCCGTCAACAAACACAAGGAAGGTTCGACGTCGAAAAGCTGCAATCGCAACAGACAGCCACGAAATACTCTACTCGACTTGCACTCCTGCTCTCTGAGAGCACTCATCAGCATCTCGGTATAAGGGAACTGTGGAATGGCATCTCAAACTCACTGCGTACCGCTGCAGCCGAAACAATTGGTTTTCGGCAACGACAAAAAACAAGCTGGTACGATGAGGAGTGCCGTCTCGCAGCGGAGAGAAAACAGACTGCCTACCTCGCAACGTTGCAAACGACCACAACACGTGCGGGATGGGATAGATACCGAGAGCTGAAGAGGGAAGCGAGACGCATCTGCAGACAAAAAAAGAAAGAGGCCGAAATGCGTGAGTACGAAGAGCTTGAGAAGCTGGCAGACAGAGGGAATGCTCGAAAATTTTATGAAAAAATGAAGCGACTTAACGAAGGTTTCAAGACCGGAGCATCCTCATGTAGAGACCAAGGTGGTAATCTGGTAACCGATGTCCAGGGCATACTGGGATTATGGAGGGAACACTTCTCCGACCTGCTCAATGGCAGTGAAAGTACAACACCAGGAGATGGCGAACCCGATCCCCCAATCGATGACGATGGAACAGATGTTCCATTACCCGACCATGAAGAAATTCGAATAGCAATTACCCGCTTGAAGAACAACAAAGCAGCGGGGGCCGATAGATTACCGGCAGAACTATTCAAATACGGCGGCGAAGAACTGATAAGGTGCATGCATCAGCTTCTTTGCAGAATATGGTCGGAAGAAAGCATGCCTGACGATTGGAATCTCAGTGTGCTCTGCCCAATCCATAAAAAGGGAGATCCCACAATCTGCGCCAATTACCGTGGGATCAGCCTCCTAAATATCCCATACAAGGTTCTATCAAGCGTACTGTGTGAAAGACTAAAGCCCACCGTCAACGAACTGATTGGACCTTATCACTGTGGCTTTAGACCTGGAAAATCGACAACTGACCAGATATTCACCATGCACCAAATCTTGGAGAAGACCCGTGAAAAGAGGATCGACACACACCACCTTTTTGTCGATTTTAAAGCTGCTTTCGACAGCACGAAAAGGAGTTGCCTTTACGCCGCGATGTCTGAATTTGGTATCCCCGCAAAACTAATACGGCTGTGTAAGCTGACGTTGAGCAACACCAAAAGCTCCGTCAGGATCGGGAAGGACCTCTCCGAGCCGTTCGATACCAAACGAGGTTTCAGACAGGGTGACTCACTATCGTGCGACTTCTTCAATCTATTGCTGGAAAAAATAATACGAGCTGCAGAACTAAATAGAGAGGGTACAATCTTCTACAAGAGTGTACAGCTCCTGGCGTATGCCGATGATATTGATATCATCGGAAGCAACAACCGCGCCGTTTGTTCTGCGTTTTCCAGACTGGATAAAGAAGCGAAGCGTATGGGTCTGGTGGTGAATGAGGACAAGACGAAATATCTCCTGTCATCAAACAAACAGTCAGCGCACTCGCGTCTTGGCTCCCACGTCACTGTTGACAGTCATAACTTTGAAGTTGTAGATAATTTCGTTTATCTGGGAACCAGCATTAACAACACCAACAATGTCAGCCTTGAAATCCAACGCAGAATCACTCTTGCCAACAGGTGCTACTTTGGACTGAGTAGGCAATTGAAAAGTAAAGTCCTCTCTCGACGAACCAAAATCAAACTCTACAAGTCACTTATCATTCCTGTCCTGCTTTACGGTGCAGAAGCTTGGACGATGTCAACATCAGATGAGACGACACTAGGAGTTTTCGAGAGGAAAATTTTGCGCAAGATTTATGGTCCTAGGAACATTTGCAACGGCGAATTCCGCAGACGATGGAACGATGAGCTGTACGAGTTATACGACGACATTGACATAGTTCAGCGAATAAAAAGACAGCGGCTACGCTGGCTAGGTCATGTTGTCCGAATGGACGAAAACACTCCAGCCCTGAAAGTGTTCGATGCAGTACCCGCCGGAGGAAGCCGAGGAAGGGGAAGGCCTCCACTCCGTTGGAGGGACCAGGTGGAGAGCGACCTGGTTACACTTGGGATCTCCAACTGGCGCCGAACTGCGAAGGAGAGAGAGAGATGGCGCACTATCGTCGATTCGGCTATAACCGGCTAAACGGTTGCAACGCCAATCACATACATACATACATATACAGGCAGTACATTTATAGATACTTCTTTATATATCTATAGAATCAAAAACATTCCATTAATACACACAAAAGCCAATGATTACTTCTCAAGGGTCCCAGCTGATTCGAGTATCTTGTAGGCAAAAAAGATTGTTAACTTGTCCAATTTGATCTCTGAAGGAACATTTACCTAATGTTAGATATTTAAATTTATATTTCTTATAGTTAAATTCTTTTATTTGTAACTCTAATTCGAATAAATGGCATAATAATATTAAAAATTAAGTCCTTTATTTTATTATATTGGTATTTCTGCGCTGTATCTTTTAGGCCAATTTCAAACTTTATGTGATTGAAATTGCCACCGCAAAAGCCACAGAGTTCTCAGTTGAATGACGCTCGTTAGACTTAAATGACAATAAAACTAAAGCACCGGAAATACTTCTGCAAGTAAACATCACGAAGAAAAGCCCCAAAGCGACTGTACAATTCACAGCTATAAAATATTGTAATAATATAAAAGGAAAAACATTAAATTCTGCTCAGCCAACTTTGAAAAACTAAAATATTATTACCACTTCTTTGTGCAGCAACAACAACAACAGTACTGCTGTATAGAGATGATTGTAGAAAATTTGAATAGCAACAACTCAACCACAACAAGCAGCCGAACAAAGAGCACCACTAAAAGAAACGTCGGGAGAAGTTATGTGAGCAGAAAGTTGCACCGTAGCTGAGTAGCTGAGTTGGCCGCACACAATGACATCCGCCGCAATAACGGTCAAGTGTCTTACTTGTTCCGTTATGTCGTAAAGGAAAGCAATAACAGACAATTTGAAAGGATACTCACGCCTGTCTTTTCTCTGCGGTTTGCAGTTTCGGTGACCCGTACAAATAACAGCAAGAATGTACAACTACATTTGCTCGTCTACTTTGCACTGGCAAGGGAAGCACCGGTCAAGGACATTTTGTTATATTCAATGGTTACATCTTCTCAAAAATAACGTGTTCAGTGCCTGTGAAGATGACAACTGCTGGAGATAAAAGTGTGTAAATACTTATGTACCTCTTATATAAAATGACTTGTTGAAAAAAAATAAAGGAGCTCTTTCGATTGCTAAGCTCAAAGCTCATAATGGAATAGAACTTTAGTTTAGAAGACTTTAGACTTTAGAAGACTTTTGAATCGATAAATGATTCACATTACATTCAGGGACCTAATCGAAAGTCCCAAAATTAAACTACTAGTTATTAAACGGCAACACAGCGTCGGAATAAGAACTATAAGGGATAAGATTGTGGTTACAGGGCTATTGAAACATCTGGCGAACAAAGTCATAGAAAATCAACTCCTTTTGAAGAAGACGAAAGTGTTGTCTCGTCTAAAGAAAATAGCTTCGAAAGCTATACAAGAATATGAGTTCAATCGAGTTCCCAATTCAGAATCTAATTTCGCATCGTCAGTTGTTTGAATAAATTATAGTGTTCCCATAAAAGAGTAATCTCTTTGTTAATTTCAATCAATGAAGATTTGCGTTGTACATATGTGATCCTGAACTTAATGAAGTGATAATCTTAATTATTGCACAGCAGATATGAGTTACAAACATAACTTTTCTGCTCATACGTTACGCTATGACAGCTTTCAACAAAGGTGGAGGCCTACAACCAGGGTCTTCGTTATAAGCTTCTGCAATTTATGGCCTCCATTGGGTGTTTGCTATCGACAGCAGTGCTTAATACGACTAATATTGAGTGCTGTCAATATTGTCTGAAGACAAATGCACACACACACACACACATGCATATACGATGAGTATGGCTGACATACAATTGCTAGCTAACTTCTTACGTGCGTGTGGAATTTTAATGCTGATTAATAGTGCGTACTACAAATGGCAAACGAAACGGGCGAGCTGAAGAGCTGATTGGCAAGTAATGGATTTGCAGATTTGAAGGTAAGTACACAATTCTGAAGCAGATGTTTCTCTAGCATCAAAGTAATCTGCTTGTAATATGTTTCTATTTCATACTTAACTATGTACATTATATAAGTTAGTTACTTACTAAACATATTTATATTATACATGCAGAACAGGCATTCGCTGCTAAATACCATTATCTCGGCATGATTTGCATATTAAATTCTCTAAAAATGCCAGCAAACGATTCACGAAAATTGAGATATCTTAATGAAAATTGGACCACACGTTCCTTGGGACCATAGGAAGCAAAATCGGACCACTGCCACGCCCACAAAATGGCGAAAACCGAAAACACAAAAAGTGCCATAACTAAGCCATAAATAAAGCTATGGAAATAAAAATTGGTATGAAGGATCGCACTATGAAGGGGCATATTTGTATTTAATTTTTTTGGGGAGCTTTGAAGACGATCTGAATCGTTTACTTTACAATATATAAAGTACGCACTAGTGAAGATATAAGTGCAGAACTTTGCACAAATACTATGTTTATAGTGTGACAGTCCCATTCTAAAAATCGCCGAAATCGGACCATAGGTTTTTAAGGCCCCATATATCGAACACGAAGACCTCGGTGCTTCTAACCTAATATTTACTTTCAATAGACTTTATACAATATATAAGACGAATATGTGGGTCAAATTGTGTATTGTATAATATAAATAAAGTTAAATAAATAAATTGCGAGAGTATAAAATGTTCGGTTACACCCGAACTTAGCCCTTCCTTACTAGTTTTTTTTATTTCTGTTACTGAGACTGCGACAATAGAATTTAGATTAATACTTTATACCACCGCAAAATAAAACAATACGAGTAAAATACAGTTAACTCATAATATATATATTTTTTTTATTTTAGATTGCAAATTATTATTGAAACATAGTTATATATTCAAATTGGCCAAGTTCTTTAGCATTATTAAAAAAAAAACATTGTGACGGTAAGCTGCTATTCATTCGATGATTAAAGAAACCTTTATTTGCGCTGGAAATGCCCATAGGAAATGATTTATGACCTAGACAATAAATTTAGGTCAATTCGCTACTGAATTATAGAAGTTTAAGCCTACTATAATCAAATAGTTATACAGTGGAACTTCCATAACTCGAACTTCTATAACTCAAAGGTCTCCACAACTCGAACACTCGAATTGGTAATAGCGTTTAGAAGCCAAATTTCATACAAAATTCCTTCCATAAATCGAAATTTTTGGTAATACAAAATTTAAAATTTTACTATCAAGGAACAACTTTAAAAGAGTCCCTACATTCTCAAGGCGGCGAACAAAAAATATGATATTACACTTATAGATTTCATAAATCGTATAACAAAGGCATGAGATACAGACGCAAGAGCCAAACAATAGCAAAGTGCAACAAACAAAATTTTAGATTACGTGTTTTAACATATGAACATAAAACTTTTCTCGAACTAAATAAATAAAACTGTGGGTAAATCTATATTTTACAGCTTTTTGTAAAATGTATGTTTTAATGAAAATTCTATAATTCAGTTTTTTTGTGGATTATGATGATTCGAGTTAGAGAAGTTCCACTGTATATGTATATTCGATTGGAAAGGTCTGTGAGCAGTCTTGCTATTTGTTTTAATTATTAATTGTATCTTTGATTAATTACTCATTCCATAAACCAGTTTCTCTTTTGCTTATTACTTTAGCGCGCTCAAAAATTTGTAAATGAACTCAGCGAGCTCTTGCGTTCACATGCTCAGCTAACGTAAGCATAAATCAGCGCTTGTCAAAATGTTCGCCATAAAATGCAGCAACACAACACATATACACAATTTTCGTAGCTCCTAATCTCTGTTACTGATGTGCATTAAAGTGTTGCCTTTACACACGTAGACCAACACATGCTTACGCACACACACCCACAAAACTTAAAACGATTTTACTTTGTCATTTAAACTTTTCGCGACAATGTTCTTAACGGATGACAAATGACACTCGCTAAGGCTACGCTGCTGGCAACCGTGCTGCCAGACGTAGGAAAATTAATCAACCTACTTCTATTGAGTAGTGTGTGTGTGTGTGGCAATCTTCTAGTGCCTTTGTTTTTATTTTTCAGCAATTCTGTTGACATTAATAAATGCTTGTAAATACTCGGGACCTAATGTTTTTACACTCACAATTCTATTTTCTGACATGTAAGCTGAGGATATTCTTCACATAAGCCTGGTAAGTTTGTACCTGTTCACCTGAGTTAGTATCCAACCCAATTACAATGAAATGTATACCGCAATTTTTCTCTTAGCCACTTTTAGAGCTAATTTCACTGCTTATACACCTTGAGAGCAAAGCTGTAGACAAATTATACAAAATAAAACAAGATTGTTTGGCGAATAAAGCATATTTATGCTATTTTATAGAGAGAATGTCACTTAATTGAGCATACCATAAATCCATGTGAAATCATGAGCTTCTATTATTACTTTAATTATTACCTACTCCGAAGAAATCGAATTAGAACGATTAAATTATAGCTTTGAAACAAAGGTGAGAAGTTATAACCGAATTGCACCCCAATCCGAATATTTAAGGTCAAAAATTAACTATATAATCTGTCACCTCACCCGCCTCTCATTCCAATCATATCATATTCGTTATCATATGCTATTTACCTTATACCCACGAGTCTGTAAAATTTCATTACCATAACTGCTTAATTAACCTTATGACCCCCGTAATATTAGATTATTAAACTCAGGAGACTTTAGCAATTTTATTATGAGCATTTAAAAACACCAAATAACCAACGATGTTCCAGTTTACCCAGAATCGCAGTTATTATTAGGATGCAAAGAAAATTAGAGTAGAGAAACAAAGAGGAAAAGAAAACGAGGAGTTGCGAAAAAGTACACAAGGAATATGTGGAGATAGAGCACTAAACTGACAAATCTATTAATTGATTTATTAACAATAAGCAATACTATAAGCAAATGTTTTTGTTTTTTCTTTTAGTTGAATCATCCTGCCTAAGTATGAAGCAGTGTCGGAATCTGTTCGAAAATAAACTTGATGAATTTGTATATATGTACATATATTGGTAATTTTTATAGTACATATTGAGCTTATCTTATCTTTGATCAATCTTGCAAGTTCTTCGTATTACTATTACTAGTTTCCTATAAGTCTACTGATAGTTGGTCTGTTATGCAGCTATAATAATGTTTCAATTTTTAACTCGTTGTTTAAGTTTCATCTAGTAAGCTTAGTTGTCAACATTCTCATACAAGTTTTAGCTATGAAGTGACTTGCTAAAAATTTTAAATGGTCAAAAGCAACCAGTTAAATTCAACATCAATTGTAATTGTAATGTAGTAGTCTACATTAGTCTGAGATTAGGTACAAGTGACTAATTAGTAGTGTCGGCATCAAACATTTACTTAATATTTATTAGATCTTCTAACACACTTGTGGGTAATTAACTCTTAACCAGCGACTGCATGCATGGATTTCCATTGAAGTACACTTAGCAAAGAACATTTATGGAGCAGCACAGTTGCATAATCACTGTGTGTACACGTGATATAGTCGCCATTCGAAATAAAATTGCGTTTGCTTTACATTTCAAAAATCAAGAAAAACTGATAGCAATAATCCATATGTTATCACTATGAGGATCCTGGAGTGATTATCTTCCGAATTCCAATTATATGTAATTGTAAGTTGAAGTAAGTAATAAGTCTTGTTTTTAATTTTTTTAATGATGAACGTGGTTAGGTGGGTTTCGGAGGCTAAAAAAGGTATTTTAAAATTTTTATTTTTAATATTTGCAATCCCATATATCATTTAAACAAGTCAGTATGTCAACGATACATACTTGCACAGTATTTTATGAAATTATTATTTAAAAATTCCGAAAACTCAGCCGTCTTCCTTGACGTCTAAAAAAATGCTCTTAATGTGGACAGCCTAACTAACAATTAGTTCATCTATAATTAAAAAAGCCGAAAATACTTCGATAGTACAAGTATATATCTCGTTAGTGAGCAAATGTAAAACATATATGTTGAAATTGAATTTTTGAGAGACTTTGAACAATAAAAATTTGTTGTACAATTTTCGCCATATATTGAGTCGAAAAAGATAGTTCTATTATTGATTGGCGGAACTTCCAAAGGGTCAATCTCTTAAAATTTTACTCTGACCGATTTCAAAGAATTTGAAGAATATTTTTAACATATTGTACTATTTAATAAAACCAAATTTTTGATTTCAAACTTTGAAATATTGAAACCCACTTAACCCCTTAATACAGTAAAGACTTAAGCGAGCACTAGTATGAGGATTTGAAAAATTGAGATTATTGAGAAGGTTCAGTGGGTTCCAACATGTTACGTATACGACACGTCGGTCTTAATAAAACTCTCTCCCATATAGTGTTAAATTATCTTCACTTTCACTTTGGTACCCAATGTGCTCTGATATTTATAAATGCTAAAGTTAAGTACTACCCAGTTGGTACGGAAATTTTAAGAAATAAAGTTTTATATAATACATAAATTCCTCGAAA
This sequence comes from Zeugodacus cucurbitae, assembly GCF_028554725.1. Taxonomy (NCBI): domain Eukaryota; kingdom Metazoa; phylum Arthropoda; class Insecta; order Diptera; family Tephritidae; genus Zeugodacus; species Zeugodacus cucurbitae. The sequence continues at coordinate 33,760,839 of NC_071670.1, forward strand.
TGAGCTCAGCATTTCAAGAAATATTGGAAACAAAAAAATAAAATCAATAGTTCAATAGTATAAATTCGATACACAGTGGGGTTTAATTGTTATATATAATTCATGAATATAATTACAATAAAAATTTTTTGCATTGCATTCAGCTTTCACTGGAAAATTTCATATGAAATAAATGTTAATATAAATGTGGAGTACTTCCGGTTCACTGGCAATTCCGAGTAAATCCATGTGATTCAAAAACTTTTTGCTTAAAATTGCGCAACTGTTGAATTAATTTTTTTCTTTTTATTTTGCGAGCTTTTGAGGGGAGCAACTACAACAATATGACGCTCTCTGCCGCTAACAACTTTGACAGTCTCGTAGCCATTTGTTTGCGCATGTGATTGTATATTGTTCTTTACACTCATACAAATGTATGTGTGTCTGTGCGCGCACATTTCCGACGCATCTTCCAATGTCATTTTGTATTTTTATTACGTATGTATTTGTTTTTATCGCCGTTGTTGACAAGCGCGTTTTTCCCGCAGCTGTGGTTGCTCATACATAATATACATACAAGTTTACTTATATGCCTGCATATGTGTCAGTGCCACAGTGGCTGACATGCTGTCATTGAATTTACACATTGCGCACACATTATTCCACGCAGCAGTGAGTTGGTTTGCTTATCTGAGCTGCAACTTGTTAAATTGTCTGTCGCGCGCAACAAGCCAGAACACAAAGTGAGCAGGGAAAATAAATTCTGCGATTTCTATGCTGAAAAGTATATATATTTATATGGCAGTTGTCTGTATGGGATAGTTTGTGCAAATGCAATTTATTGCAATTGTGAAAAGTTTTACAACTATTGCGGAAAAAAAAAGCAAACAACGGCTCACATTCCACCATGCTGAAGCAAACAACAGACACTTTGCTCACGTCGCTACAAATGAGCGATAAGCGAAATTATGTGCGCGAAATGGCTTGCAGATAAATTGCCATCACAGCGAGCAGCTATTACGCTTTATTCCTGAAACTATTTCACAAAATTGTAAATTCACAGCTGTCGCAAGTGAGCAGACACTTCACAATGCAGCTGCGATGTGTAACTGTGGAAAATGCACTTAAGCATAAACTACATAGCTCGCGAATGCGAATGCGAACGTTTGACAGTTGAGTTGAATACACATGTTCTTATGAGGTGAGCTACATAGCTTTCGCATGATTTCGCAACCAACGCTCCGAATTTCGAACTCGGATTCGAAGACGCACAGAAGTTGAAAATTTTCAACTTTCATGCGCTAACACAGCAACCTTCACATTCTTAAGAATAGCAACCAACATTATGTTACTTACAATCTTGTATGTTTTAATTGTTTAAGCTCGTTTTCTTCGATACATTATAAGTATTTTGTGAAATATAATATTTATTAATTTATTAATAATATATTTATCAAATATTTAAAGTAATTTTTAAAAATTTAACAAGGCAGGCAGTTTAAATTTTCCTTCCTTTGCTTAATTCGAGGTTTTTTATATACACTGCTTATAAAAATCAATAAAAATTTAAAATCGCCGTCCATATTATTTAGGTCGTTTTCAAACTCACAAATAAAAAGTGTTTATGTGTATTACCTTGTACACAGCTGTCAATGCATTCAAAAGCGCATTTATGGTGTTGCTCGATATATACGCAGTCAAGCGCATTTTTTCGCTTTCGCATTCGCATTTGCATACGCGAGCTATGTAGCTTCAGCTTTATTGACGCATCAGCATATGTCCTTGTTGCTTGATTGTCATAGGCTACAAATATAATTGTTTATAATATGTTTTATTGATTCCAGCAGTATCCGTGAAAAATAGTTTAATATTATTAAGGTCATTAAGGTTATTGCCCAACAGGTTTGACATAAAAATGTCTCAATGGGTCTTTGGTTTGATTTTTATGTTGCCTAAATAACTTTGAGAACGTAGCCGACGACATCGACGACGGATCTACAATCCTTCTCCGAATACGAATCCGGCTCGGTTTCGGTTACAATCACAATTTCATATAGCTGTAAATCAAATATTAAAACCTTACATTATGGAGGCCTCCCAGCGGCAAAAGCCCAATGGCACGAATGTGGCGAAATTGTTCCAGCTACGAAGTAGTAATTTGTCTAACTAACTTACATTTTTCCTATGAATTCTACAGCCAAACACTACTAACATATCTCCCGCTTATCCGTGGAATCTATAACTGAATATATGGTATGTATGTGGAGATTTGTATCATCAGGCAAAAAAGTGGAATTTGTGCCTTTGTGAGTGTAAAAATTTATTGTGTTGCATTATATTTCATTTTATATGATTTTCTTCCGCTCGAAAATTTTGTAAAGGGATTTGCATATTGTTTGCATGCAAAGTACGGAAATCATTTCATAAACATTTCAGATAACAACCGCTAGCTTTCATATATGCATATTTTATTCGATTGTGTACAGCACTGTCTTTTTGAGAAGGGAATTAGATTGAAAAATGTTGATTGGTTGCAGTTATAACTTATGGAAGACACTGCAACAAGCTCTTTATACGCAAACATAGTAGATAATACATTCAAATTACTTTTTTAGTTCGTAAGTATTTTTTCTAAATTTATTAGGTTTCAAGTTAGGTCTTGAACGATTTTAAATTTAATCAGCATTTCAATCTTTCTATGCTCTCAGCTATTCCTTGTTTCCTTCTCATCCTTTTTCAGATATCGGCAAAACTCTATCGCTCTACAATAGCAGTAAGTTGTAAAAACGTAAAGATTTACATATCTGGAAATGTGTTCGCATACAAAAATCATCACATTATGGCCAACAGTAAACGCATTGAAGGTCCTTTTTATATTAGGGTAAGTCTTCCAATTCCATACTTGGTGCTACCCTCATCTTACCACTTTTAAATTGCGCTTAATCGATATTATATAATAAAGAATTTTCTTCGGCTGGCACCTTCCAATCGCAATTATTATGTATTTAAGTAAATGTATTCATTAATTAATCAAAGCTAGTTACACAGCACATTTATAAATGAAATATATAGAAGTTGGCTCTAATTTCCCTTTTTTTGTTGCTTTTGCAAAGCAACATTTGATTTGTAGGGTCAATGTAATTTAAACTATTATGAGCATTTGGACAGCGAAGTCGGTGTCTTTTGGTTGTTGAAAAGTCATACCGTGATTGCCTAATGACGGATGATCGCTTTGAAATTGCCAATTACAAATTAATTGAAGCTTTAATTAACAGCTTCATGACAGCAAATTAATATAATACAGTTAGGACAGATACCGTTAAAACAGTGTATATAATTAATAGAATCTAATATAGTTAGTCGCGCCTTTAGTTCTGCTTTTTCCAGACTGGATAAGGAAGCGAAGCGTATGGGTCTGGTGGTGAACGAGGGCAAGACGAAATATATCCTGTCATCAAACAAACAGTCGGCGCACTCGCGTCTTGGCTCCCATGTCACTGTTGACAGTCATAACTTTGAAGTTGTAGATAATTTCGTCTACCTGTGAACCAGCATAAGTCAGCCTGGAAATCCAACGCTGAATCACCTTTGCCAACAGGTGCTACTATGGACTAAGTTGGCAATTGAAGAGTAAAGTCCTCTCTCGACGAACAAAAACCAAACTCTACAAGTCTCTCATCATTCCCGTCCTACTTTACGGTGCAGAAGCGTGGACGATGTCAACATTCGATAAGACGACTCTTAGGGGTTTCGAGAGAAAGGTTTTGCGGAAGATTTATGGTTCCTTAAACATTGGCAATGGCGAATACCGCAGACGATGGAGCGATGAGCTGTATGTGTTATTCGACGACATAGACATAGTCCAGCGAATAAAAAGACAGCGGCTACGCTGGCTAGGTCATGTTGTTCGAATGGATAAAAGTGCTCCAGCTCTGAAAGTATTCGATGCAGTACCCGCTGGTGGAAGCCGAGGAAGAGGGAGACCTCAACTCCGATGGAAGGACCAGGTGGAGAGGGACTTGGCTTCGCTCGGTATAACCAATTGGCGCCAAACTGCCAGAACGAGGGATACGTGGCGCGCTGTTGTGGTCTCGGCTACAACCGCGTAAGCGGTGTCTACGCCAGTCAAGAAGAAGAAGAATATAGTTATATATTATATAAACAAGACACGGATGTCATTAATTAATTTGAAGTCAAAAGTTGTACCATATGCGTTGTTAGGAAATCATTCGTTTAGGGTCAATCTAAAAATTAATGTATATTTCCATATAAAAGCACATCAAACCTAAGTTTTGATATCACAATATGGGTTGAATATTAGTTATAGAGGGAAAAATGATAATTAGAATACCGACATGAATAAAATTTAACTATGTATTCGTATAGTCTTAACAAATGGTAAAAAAAATTCTCTTTAGAAATTATAAGTAAAATTAATTTATCGCAAATATTATGATATAATCAACAATTTTTAATAATTTATATTTCTAACTACATGCAATATTTACCAAAAGAATGCTCACGAAATTCTCAACCCACCAAAATATTTTTAATCATCCCAAGAAAAGCAAAAACATGTACCACCACCACCACTCAGTAAAAACATTGCCAGTTTATGAAGACATACACTACCAGCTCCTAAACTGAACTCAGCACGTAATGCTTCACAAGCTTCTAGGGACTCATTGCCACTCGCAACAATAATTTCTCATATTCACGCTGAAATCTTAACGCACCAAGCGCGGAAGTAAATCAAATTGAATGTGAGTGTTTGAACGAAACATTACTACTTCTAATAGAAGCAAATATCTTGATCGTAAAGTAAGGAGCTGCAGTTATAAGTAATATTAGCAAAAACCCTGGCATCATTTCTGTTTATGTATACTTAATTTGTTTAAGTTAGTGTCTCTTTCGTACGAACAGTTCCGAGCCTTGAATATGGCTGCTCATGGCGTTTGAGGCTTTAATGTGAAATGTAATTTTTTTATAATGCTCAAACTGGCACCATGCAAAGTTTTACGGCGATGCCAAGGGATGTTATAATTATCGACGATTATACGTAGAACCACCCGCTGAGCGCAGGGGAATATCAGCGTTTTAGTTTCCCTTGAAATATACTTGGATGCCTTTTCAATAAATTTCAAATATTAATTTCACATTTCAGACACGCACACAATTGGCATTTGGCCAGTCAACTATGTAGTCAAAATGCATTTATTTAGTTCAAAGTTGGCAAAGAAGTCGCAGGGGTTAGCAGCAACAGGCAGCAAGTTTTATTTAAATGTTTATTTTCTTTGGAAAAATTCACATATTTATGGCATATGCTTTATAAACGAAGCTTAATAGCCAGAGCTGGCTGTAGAGATAGGGATAGAGACGGAAATTTATAATTTCAAACTTTCCATTTACTCGCCAGATGTTTTGGTGTTCCTGCAAACTAAACAAATTTGCAATTTCAATTTATTTATTTCATTTTTCCAACAGACATTTTTTATTATTCAAAGTGGGATGTTTTTTGAGTTTTCGATTTTTTAGAAGTTAAAAAGGTTTTCAAAAATTGTAAACCGATTCATTGATATCTCATTTAATTTTAGTAATTACAATTTCTATTTCTTACTCAGCTAATAACCCTATTCAAAATATATCGAAATTTCATTTCATTACTTTAATAGCCCTTACGCTCCTTACGAACTCATTTGAGTTCGAAGACCATGTGAAGCTAAATACTTCCCTGCTAAATGTTTTCTATTTGTTGCAGCTTTTTCGCCTCAGTTAAGATATAAATGAGCTCATCCTATGTTGTATTCATATATACTCAATCTTGGTTGAACAATTAAATATATACTTTAATGTGAATCGAATTTAGGCAGCCGATTTGTATATGTCATCGACACTTCACCGAATTGCCTAAGAGAATTTGTATAATTGCATTCTCAATTACATAAATACATTACTGATAGTTGATTACTTGTTTTATTGTATGATAAATTGAGAATAATTAGGTGCTAAATTTATTTAAATTTTTTAATTGACCCATTAAAAGTACTTTGGATAAGGTATGTATGTATGTGATTGGCGTTGCAACCGTTTAGCCGGTTATAGCCGAATCGACGATAGTGCGCCACCTGTCTCTCTCCTTCGCAGTTCGGCGCCAGTTGGAGATCCCAAGTGTAACCAGGTCGCTCTCCACCTGGTCCCTCCAACGGAGTGGAGGCCTTCCCCTTCCTCGGCTTCCTCCGGCGGGTACTGCAGAAGGTATACGACGGTATTTTTGCCAAATATAATAATAAAACATTATTATGCTAAAACTACAATGAACAGACAAATTTATCCCTAACATAGTCAAAAACCTGTTCAGAAAATACTTCGACAAACCAACCTTCCTAGGAAAACATAATTCCACACATAGAGATTAAAATAATTTTCATCGTTTATTGAACAAATGAACAATTTTATAGCCACATTAATGTCTCGCAGCGCATTTCCCTTGTGCATATTAACTATTAATAGCAATATTTATTCATTTACCGATCACATTTCAATTAGGAACGTCAGCCATTCAGTTTTTTATTATTTTTATGTTCGCTGACGGAATTCAATTAAATTTTATGGCCAATGTAGTTTCACAGCGTGATAGCTGTAGAGTTTTGAAAACAGTGACGGAGAGTAGTTTTATTTAGTAGTGCTTAAAGATAACATTTTAATTAAAAAATAAAGAATATTTCATGATAGGTTACGCAAATTATTAAAGGCCTTTGTTTTAAATAAATCTTATAACTTTTTAATATAAAACACAATGTATGCTAAAAATATTTCATTTCGGTCTTTATGATTAGTTTACTAAAGGGGCCGAAACTTTGTAGATTTCTGAAGATATGTTGGTGAACGGTTTTATTAACTGATCATATTAATAACTGTTAGACTTTTCTATTTTACATCGGTCTTAAAACTACCAATATTTACCCAAAAACGAAAGTATATAATTCAATCTGTAACCTTAAGGTTACCTGTTCAAGGTACTTAATTCATCTTGTGTGATTCAGAGTTTCCACCATCCTGCTCACAATTATTAACGCCATTGTCATTTAATTAAATCCCTGGGCTTACACCGAGGTTGTGAAAATTATGTATTGAGCATAATGAATAAACAACGGTTAGTAATATGAATCTGGTATGTAACTACTTAGGGTACATATACGTTTTCCCAACGGCACTGAACATATCCATATTCTGGGAGAAGAGTTCAGAGTTAAGGCATCGCACATTTAAAAATTGTCGAAACCGGGCTTTAACTTTTTGAGGCCTCAGATACCAAATATGTAGATCTTAGTTCATATGGAGATTTTTATTATTACCGGCAAATTTCACGGCTTTTTTATAAAAATGCGAGACAATCTTTTTCTATATATACTAGCTATATAGCTAATAGTAGGTATTTCAAACATATACCGCATATACCGGTATCGGGAATGAGTGAAATCAGTCCAGGTCCCCAAACCCCATATACCATATTCTGATTTTCCTTACTCACCAGCAAATGATTTTTCCTTGGTGGTTATGTGATGTGATTAGCTTCTACTGATGTTTACTCATGCACAACGATGAATTCCCTTGTGCCATATAAAATAAATGGATGCCCTTGGTTTAAGTTGTATTGCTGAACTTGTTATTGTTGTTGTTATACTTTTTTTCGTTAAACGCTTTTATTTTTCGCGTTTTCATTTCGTTTATTTAAAAAAAATTTCAGGTCAGTGACGATGCTGTGATCATTAACGACGAACCCAGTTATTAGTTGGTGGGCATTGTTGTTGTAACTTGCATGTATGCACTTGGTTGTGCGATTGTTGGTGGTGGTAGCGCTAAATCTAAATTGCCATCATCAAGCCTACTAACAAACACAACAACAAAAATGTTTGACAATCGAAATGATGGTGTTAACAACTGTGATGTTTGACACCGTTAATAGGCGAAAGTTGTAAGTCAACTATAACTGTTGTTGCTGTCGGCGTTTATGCGATGGCTCCATCCGCTAATGGGCGGTTAGAACAATTAGGGTTGTTTATTAGTTGTTGTTAGAATGGTGTCTGTAGCTATAGAGTCACTCTTTTGTAGCTTCATAGGATTGTATTTATTGCTCTTTTTAAATTGGTTTAGAATTTTGAGAAAACCCCAAATAGTTTTGGATAGTTCTCCATTGGATATGCTTAGGTTATAGTTATGTTTTAAAATATGACTTTTTTGTGGTTTTTTAATTATTTATTTTGTTTTTATTTTTTTTAAATATTAATTAATTTTCTTTATATTTAACTCGAAATGACTAATCTATTTGCATCACATTCTTTGTTTAGAGAATTTAATAAATTATATGTACCTCTTTTATAAATGAATAAACGTGTTAAGAACTCTTAGATATTTCACTGTATATCTAAGAAATATAAAAAAAAAAATTAAGAAAATTATTTTAATTATTATTTTCAACTATTTTTTATAATTTTTAATTTCGTTCCCTTTATATAATCCTTATATAATGAATACATTTGAAGGATATGTTAGAATTACACGTATTATTTTACTTATCTATTCAATTAATTTCTTTTTGGTATTTCTTTTTTTTAATAATTTCAAATTATTCCATAAAATCTGCCGTGGTGACTGCACCTGCAAAATGCATTGAAATTGTGTATGAAATACCATTATTCTTTACATCCAGCACTTGCTTATTTAAATTTTAGAATTGTGGTTGCACATTGCCACAAATCAAGTAGAATTGCATTTCGCACATAAATTTAGCATTTTGTTTGACTTCGATTTGGTTTCCCAAAACTAACACACTTTGCTTTTTTTCGAAACTCAGCTGATTTATAGTGAATTTTTCCTGCACGCGCATACTGCACCACATAGCGGCAAACTTTATTTTATTTATTTGATTTCTGTCAGTTTTATTCACGTTTAGACGCACACACATATGACCGTTATTTGTATGTTACTGTGTATATGTGCTGGTCTTAACGTTTAGGCCACAACTATGCTTCGTGTCATCATCGACTGAAAATCATTGTGGCAATAATGCGCTCTATCGTACTCTTGCGAATGAGTACTTTTGCAACTACAACAACACCTCGCTAGTCGGCTAACTCAAACACACACCCATCCGCCGCTGGTGCAAATGCAACGAATGACGAAAAGGGTTCCGACCGACAGCGACAGCATCGATGTGCAATCGGAGTTACAGCCTCCACACTCTTTCACTCGCAGTCGCACACACACATACAAACATGACGTTTGACACACATATACAAATTCAATTGAATATTTAGAAAAAAGACTTATGCAATTTTAGTTTTGCTGCTTTTTACCGCTTCTCCTTCTCTTATGTACATTGCTTTTCTGAAATCCTTTACATTTAGTTTCCGAAATTCAACTCTATTACTCTATTATTTAAACGTCGGTGCATCGCGTGAAAAGCTGCATTACCAATTGCACTGAGCTGAACTATCGGCTTCGGTTGCGTTTCGAAGCGGACTCGCACTTGTACTACTTATAAGTACATAAGTACAAATATATCTACTTAGAGTTAAGTTTGTTTGTTTATGAAATGACATTGGCATAGAGCAAACGACACAGCGTTTGCCTGAAGGGCACTGATTACGCGTAAACGGTGCGGCCATAAATGCAAGAAGCCGCCGTTGTACAGGGATTTACTAACTAACTAACAAATATGTAATGTAGACATTATAAACACAATTTTAATAAAATTATAAAAAAAAACAGTAAATTTGTAAAATCTGTCCTTCAGGTTTATGCTCACTAGCTGAGCGAAATGGTAGGATGTCTCAGTTTGCTATTGTTTAGCTTTTAGCATCTGTATCCCATGCCTTTTACATGATTTATGCAATCCTCATATTTTCATTTTTTTCGCCTCTTTTAAAATTCTGCTTCGATAGTAATATTTTAAATTTTGTATTATACTCAAGCAAAAGATCAATTCAACTTGTTGACACGCGCAAATTAGGTGGCAGCCAAATTTAAACACTTCAGAAAATTCAAAGCTTAATAACCACTCCATAAAGCTACTAACAAAAACAAACAATCCACAACGAAATTGGGAACAATTTTAATGCTTTACAGCGAAAATGCTCAGCATTTATTTCAACCGAGGCATATACATAGGCGCTGCAAAGTGTTATCACGAATTCCAGCGAATAGTCGAGCAGGCAGTCAGTCAGCTAGCAGACGCGTCAAAAGCGCATAAATGGAAAGTGCTACACAAAATGTCAGAGTCAACGAAAATAACAACAACAATTGAAAACAGCTTGATACTTGCCACCGCACATACACACATAAGAACAACCACGTGCTCGTATGTATATGGTAAGCAAGATGGCAATGACAATGCTATACTAGACAGCCAAACAACCACAATAACAATAACAATAACGACGAATACCTGAGCGTTGTCAACCGCAGCAACGACGAAGATTGTGTTGACAAGTGGCTAAAACAATTGAAAACGTTTTCTGTTTGTCCCCGCTTGCAATCTGCTCTGTTGCGCTTTTCGTCTTCTCATTTCTTCGTTTTACCCGTTAGATTTTTTTCGAAGCAACTTTTGTGGTGTGTCAGTGTGGGTGTATAATATCGTGCCTCTGATGTTGTTTTTTAGCTTTTACTTTGTCTGTTTTTCACTTTGGTTCATTTATTTTTCTACTTTTTTCTTGTTTTTTGATTTGTCGTCGTAAGGGGCTTCATGCTATGCTGCCTTGTGCTTACTTGTAGTCAGCAAAACTAGTCAAGTTAGGGTAATTAATGCGAATTTGTGGTTCAAGAATTTTATAGTTTGTGTAGCTGTCGCTTCAAGTGTGTGTTTTTGTAATGTTCCTTCGTTGATTTTAAGCTGTTTCCTTCTGTTCACTTTGCGTTACATGACTGTTGACTTTAATGATCTTGGTGGAAGATTAACGACGAATCGATTCGTTTTAAGTCAAATGACTTGCATCGTTATTTGATTTCAGTGACAATAATATGAAATTGAAGAATATCCGGCGAAACTTGGAATCACGCTGGCTTCTACTAAAAATCTTAAAATCAGTCAAAACGAACAACAACTGATATAAATGACATATGTTGGCATATTCATATAGAGCAAGTAGTTATACCAAATTAATCGAATCCACATATTGTTTTATATGATTTCGCCTTTTTCACCATTGGGTAGGATATTGAATATTATAACAACTTATCGTCAAGTTTTTCTTATATCGATCGCTTTCAAATTAAAAATGTTGCAAACCGTTAACCTAATTTTAGTTTACATCTTTGATAATTTATACCAAATGAATAGTTCCATGAAATTCCACAGCACAAATATTATTATTCGGTCATAAAACTGCCAAAAACAATACAAAAACTAACAAAATTTGGCAAATACCAAATCGCATATTGAAATAGCAAATTGAAATATATATATTTATTATATTCCCACATATTACCAACAACTTACGAAAAGTTAAGCGCAACCAACAGCGGCAGCGAATGAAATCTGACGTTACTCATACGCCCCGGCTTACATCAAAAGCAAAGCTAAAATTAAACGAAATGCATTTAGAAGTGAGATGTTGCGGGTGTATAATATATGGTATCAATTGCAAATTGGACAAACTAGTCGAACAAGTAGAATACTGGAGAGACAAACACACACACTTATATGCAAAGGCAAGACGCTGATGAAGGATTGCAAATGCATTCACGATAAACATATGAGCCTCTAATCGACAGCGTGTTTCGTGTTTGTTTTCTTTTGAAATTTTCTCAAATTCTATTTCGCTTTTCACCCACACAATTGCAAGCTCGATAATAGCGCTGATTGCTTTATGGCTGGCGATAACCAACAATGTGCGCAGACGAGGGCTTTCAGTATTTACTACGTTCATACACACACATATAGTCATATATATTTTTATATAAAAGTAAATATGTATATGCTATCACATAAGTAGTAAATGCTGCTTGCTTACATGGATAAAAACATGTGTGAATGTGTATGCTTGCAAGTTCGTGAAGGCTGTTGCTAATTTTTTGTTCACGTTTGTTATTGTTCCAACTATGTATGTATGCTTGTGCGTCGGCGTTTTCGCGCAGTTTCAAAGCATTTCTTGTTACTTACAAGAAATGAAAAATTTATAATATTTTAAAAAAATGTCAACTCAATATTTTCAAAAATATTTTACACAATTTATTTTTAAATATTTATGCATTTTTTTTATAAAATATCATATTTCGTCAACAACAAACACATTTTTATCTTATTATGCACTTTTGTTTTAAGCTTTTTATTTCACAAATGGTTTTTGCATTATTATTTTCTTTTCTAATTCTTGCTGGTTTTCTGTTACCACATCTAGCGTCGCTCGCATTGAATTTCGCATTTTCAAGACAACCACGCTCGTTTGTAGCGAGAAGCATTCTGTCGCTAGCTAACTCGTCAGCTGTCTGGCTACTTAGCAGCGCGCTTGTTTATTTAGCTCACTCGTTGAATGAAACTGTGTGCAAAAATTCGCTTCTATCTGTTGTTGCTGGCATTGCTGTTGCTGTTGCTGCTGCGGCATTGCTGGCACAGCTGACTGCCTCACAGCACGAAGCCCCACACCGGTGACCGTCTCTTGCAGCAGCAGTGGCACCAGCAGTAAACAGCAGGTGATTTCTCTCCCTGTGTGGTGATTACCCGGTAAAGCAGCATTGAGTGTGTAAAAGCTTGCAATTTCGTAGCAGCAAGTATGTTGTTGTTGCTATTGCTACAAATAACATTAAGTGAGATGTTACAGTTGCTCATCGTTTCTTATTTTCAGTTTCTGTTATTGGATTGAGAGTACGAAAGCGAGAGCGCACTGTAAAAGCTTGTCCAGCGGAGGCGTTAGCCGATTAGCATCGTTTTTGGGATTTCTGTGTAATATAAATATTTAAGAATTAAGGTTTTGATTATGTAGGTTTTTGATTCTTGTAGGTATAATTATCGATATATTACCTATATATAAAATGAAATGATAGTTTTTTCCAAAAATATAGAAAAATATAGCAGAGTCTATAGACTTTTTAATTAATAAAAAGCAGTGTTGGGCAAACATTTACTTGACTCTCAATTTACAAAACAAATGTATTAGGCCATTTAAAAAATTAGCTTAAAGATCTGATTAACCCTGCTTGATTAACTGACTTGACTGACTCCAGTGTTCTATGTTTGATGTTCCTCAAATCGAGAGTATTGAGGTACTAGAATAGACTTGCTGGGTTGACATTGTCTGGGATAAAACGAAATTGTTGAGAGAAAATATACTTCTATAATTTGATCTCTACCCGGATTTCAAACATATTGTTGACATGCAGGATAAAAAATTTTTAGACTCTGCTTTAGAAGAAATAACTATAAAAAATCTCTTTATAATTATGTTCAACATGGAATGAAGTTGTTTCAAGTTCGTTGAGAACTATCTATGGAAGAAACTTTAACAATCCAATAAAACCTCTCACGTAGAATAATAATGAAAGTAGAGACTAAAAATATCAACTGAGCAAAAAAGTAATATCTTATCTGTTACTCCATGAAGAAAGTAACGTCTTTAGAAGTAACGTCTTCTTACTTGGGAATCTGGATGACCTTGATGGGTTTTAACTGTTTCGAAGACTCAATTATAGGAACAGTTGACAAACATTTGTAATCCAGTAAACTATAGAAAATACACAGAGCACAAACAAGTTAGAATCCAGCTTCGACCTTCTTCAAAAAATAGTTTATTTCAAAAAGCATACAATACCGCCACAAAATAGCAACACTGGAATATATTTACTAGGAGAAATTCACTTCATTGCAGCACTTCAGACTACCACTCATCTAAATCCCGTATTCTCATTTCGTTCTCTCTAGCTGAGCTACAGTGCATTGTATTTAAACAGCACATAAAAATGTTTACAAAGATGGAAAGGGATGAAGAAGGGAATGGAAATGAATTGCAGAAACCAGCAAACCACACGCACACTAGTTTAATGAGGACATTTAGCATTTAAGTGCAGTTTTAATAGCAGGCAATAAGCACTTCTGCTCTTAATGATACTATCAGCTTTGAAGCAGAATTATGTGTGGACTACTAAAACGGGATGTTCGCTTTTCCAAAATATGCTTGATTACGATTGCGCTCTCCCGTATACCTTCTCCAGACACTTGCTTATATGAGATATATGAGTGTAATCCTTTAGAGCTATCTAATGCAGTGCTTATCCGTGTTTTAGTGAATGCGAGTCACTAGTCATAAGTGCATGTCGTAAACAGTGATTTGCATTATATGTGAATTAACAACAAATAAACAGATTCTGCATCTTCCCGTTGAGTCACATAAGTAGATGTTCGTATACGTCCCTCCACTTCGTTAGACGGTGGACTTTTCATGATACACACTCAGCCCATCAATCTCACACTACATTTCCACCGTAAGTGTAATCGAGCATAATTACATGTAAATAGATTCAAACATCGGAAAATAGACATGATTTGGTACAGACATTCTTATATTACAGTTTAACAAAGACCAAATTAGACTACTTATATTATATTAGATATACATATGTATATATCAATGATAGTTCTTCCATCTTACTAAAACTCTCATCTAAAAATTGTTGAAACAGGAGACTTGGATGAAACCCTATACAAAGAATATGAGAAGCTCTAATGGTTTGCCTTAATAATTTATGCCTCTACTTGAAAGTACTTCTCTTATTTTTGTTAATTTGACACTAGTCGGAGTTATCAAATTATTGAATAGACATTGCAGCTGTGCCTGAAATTATAATAGTGTTAACTAATATATTTTATATAAGATTTTGCCCGATTAAGAATATTTTGCAAGAAGTTGGAAAATTGTTCTCATTCCTAAGCCTTAAGTGAAATTTCATGTATGAAGAACAAAGTATTATATATATTTATTCCCATAAAAGGGGCTTGACTTTTCTCATTTTGATATATTATTAAAAAAAAAACAAGTAAGGAAGGGCTAAGTTCGGGTGCAACCGAACATTTTATACTCTCGCAATTTATTTATTTAACTTTATTCATATTTTATAATACATAATTTGACCCACATATTCGTCATATATATTGTATAAAGTCCTTTGAAAGTTGGAAACCATAATATTAGGTTAGTTCGATATATGGGGCCTTGACAACCTGTGGTCCGATTTCGGTGATTTTTAGAATGGGGCTGCCACACTATAAACGTAGTATTTGTGCAAAGTTCTGCACCGATATCTTCACTAGTACTTACTGTATATATTGTAAAGTAAACGATTCAGATTGTCTTCAAAGTTCTGGTATATAGAAAGTAGGCGTGGTTGTGAAGCGATTTGACCTATTTTCACAACATATCATTAGGATGTAAAGAAACTATTACAAACCAAGTTTCATTGAAATCGGTCGAGTAGTTCCTGAGATATGATTTTGGACCCATAAGTGGGAGATGCCACGCCCATTTTCCATTTTGTAAACAAATCTGAGTGCAGCTTCTATATGCCATTTCTTATGTGAAATTTAGTGTTTCTGGCGTTTTTCGTTATTGAGTTAACCCACTTTTAGTAGTTTTCAACATAACCTTTGTATGGGAGGTGGGCGTGGTTACAATCCGATTTCCTCCATTTTTGGATTGTATACGGTAGTACCTAAAAGAAACGACTCTAGAAAGTTTACTTGATATACCTTTAGTAGTTTGCGAGATATGTACAAAAAACTTAGTAGGGGGCGGGGCCACGTCCACTTCCCCAAAAAAATTACATCCATATATACCCCTTTATAGTGCCATCCTTCATACCAAATTTTACTTCCATAGCTTTATTTATAGCTTAGTTATGGCACTTTAAGTGTTTTCGGTTTTCGCCATTTTGTGGGCGTGGCAGTGGTCCGATTACGCCCATGTTCGAACTTAACCTTCTTATGGTGACAAGAAATACGTCATCCAAGTTTCATCAAGATATCTCAATTTTTGCTCAAGGTACAGCTTGCACGGACGGACGGACAGACAGACATCCGGATTTGAACTTTTCTCATCACCCTGATCATTTTGATATATATAACCCTATATCTAACTCGTTTAGTTTTAGGACTTACAACCAACCGTTATGTGGACAAAACTATAATACTCTCGTAACAACTTTGTTGCGAGAGTATAATAATATTCACAAAGGAGTATTCATTATATCGATTCGACATACGTTTCTTTGACTTCAATAGTATAGCGAATAGCGAGCAACCTACTTCTCCATTCCAGTTTAGAATGCAAAAGCTTTTAGATGTAATCAATAACTTTGTTTAACTCATATGTGAAATGAAATCGCAGTAAATTTATAAATGCACTTTTGCTGTTGTTATCAGTAGTACATACTGGTCCATACATCAATTTTGATTTCACTGATGGCAGCATATTGTTATATAATACGCATGAAAACTATGCGAAAAAAGAGGAAGTATATGAAAGCAACATAAAATGGCCATAAGTAAATTTAATTTAATTGAAGGCAGGAATATATAAAAAATTTAAAAGAAGCGATGGAAATAGGCATAATTTTATAGAGCTTTAAAAGTACAGGGACGTATGAAAATTGAGTTGGAGTATACTAAGAATGACTTCACATATATAAGGGTATATGTATCTCACATCATCAAACAAATTTTCGAAAATTCATTTGTATTTATTCAAATGTCATATGCTGTCATGTACGTTCGTGTGTAAATTCGTATTTATATTAAATACATATGCTTTGTTGTTGTTTGCAAAAATCATCATAGGGAATCCAAATGGAACAGGAGACTCGTTTTAAACATACTACTTTTGCTTAAATAATTTAATACAAATGCAAATTCTTCAAATTCTTTACGCCGTCGTTGTTGTAAGTTCCAACATCAAAAGGTGTCCGACTCACCTAATCCAATAGCAAATTATTTATACAACAGAAGAGACCACAAATATTCACAAAAGAGTTCTTTGCTAAAAGCCGACACAAATACGAACAAAAAACATTAGAACAACATATTTCAATAAATTGTTTGCCCTAGACGATAAATCATTAAATCATTGTGCTCGTATTTGTTCGTGTTTTTTTTTTTTGTATTCACTAATTTTATTTGTATTGCGAATGAGTGTTGTCATTTGTTGTTGTACTGGCTACAAATCACAAAGTGGTTGTTGATCTTACTGTCACTCAACTCATTTGTTATTACACTTCCGTCCACAATGTTGAATGCCAAAATGCCAAAAAGTTAACAACAACAACACAAGATATTCAGCAGTGAACAGTTGGGCATATATACAAAAGCACATATTCGACAGAATATATACATACATATAAACCGAAATGAAGTAACAATCAAATAACAATGAGAGCATTTTGATAATAATTTAAAAATGTGTGTACGAAACATTAATACTATTAGTTCAAATAAATATACTATTTGAGAAGCTTAGCTTAAGAAAAAAAGCTGCGATTTTTCAAAATTAGTAATTAGCTTGAGTGCTTTTGTATTAAAATTTTACTGCTTATTTCTTTAGATGTTTAGAATTTCCTACAGGTATGGCTAATAGCTAAACCAGCTGTAAATGATGGAATTTTTTTTTTCAAAACACGTGTTTTATGCGACAAATATTTATCTCCAATGATTCACCAATTTGTGGGTCAAACAACGAAATCAATCGTCAAAGTGCGAAATACTTCCAGCAGGTGCATGGTAACATATGTGACCACTATGTTATTGGAACTAACTTTTATTATCTTAGGTTATTGGTGACTTCTATAGATTGTATTTTGTTGTGGGTCACAACAGTTCTCTATGCTGATAAGCAAGCTATGGAAAACGATATTAAGCTAGTTATTGGTAAGAAAAGAATGAATATGTCATAAATTAGTGCGAAATTTAACCGATAGCTTGGTCACTGTCGTGGTAAACAGTCACCTAACTCTATTCAAACACTACATAAATACATATAATAATATTATAGTAAAGTATTCATATTTCTATAAAAAAATCAAGATATTGGGATCAATTGCATTTCTGCTCTAAAGTGGAAATGGGTTAAATCGGTTCTCAACCACGCCTGCTTCCCATATAACTCAATTTTGTATTCCATCTGATTCCATCACTTTATAATTGATAGTGTACCTTGATGGTGAAAACGAGTGAAATCGGTGCAGGAATTACATAAGCCTTCATATACTATATATAATGATTGGACTTTATGTCAGATATATGGGTCAAATTCAAGTAGATGGGTCTTAGCCTTTTCTTACTTGTTTTTATTTGTTTTAGAAACTTAATTTCTTAATCTTATCGTCCTCAAAATAGATCGCATTAGATATACAGTGGAACTTCCATAATTCGAACTTCTATAACTCGAAGTTCTCCATAACTGGAACTCTTGAAGTGGCAATAGAAGGCAAATTTCATACAAATTTCCTTCCATAAATCGAACTTTTTGGTAAGGCATAATAAAAAATTTAAAATTTTACTATCGAGACTTAATTTTAAAAGAGAAGAAAAATATGATATTACACTTATGGATTGCATAAATCATGAAGAAAACCATGGAATATAGACGTCAAGAGCCAACTAAAAATGTAACAAACCAAATTACAGAAAACAATCTTTTAACGTATGCCCATAAAAATGTTTGCGAAGTAAATAAATAAAACAGTGCATAAATCTTTATTTTACAGCTATTTCAAAAAAAATTATGTTTTAATGAAAATTCTATAACTCGAAGTTTTTTTGTGGATAATGGTGATTCGAGTTAGAGAAGTTCCACTGTAATGCAATAATGCCAGCGCTTCTTCCAATCGGCGAAACAGCAACGGACAAGCAACGAAGTGTGAGCTTTTAACATACGAAAATCGCCACGCTGCTAAAGACAAAGTAAGTACCTATCGTACTTATGGGGCATGTATACTAAATTAAAGAATAAATTGTTATTGGACTTTTGGCCAATTGGAAATTTTAAAATTAGTTATTTTTTGAACAAATCTAGTAGTTCCTATCACTACTGGTTAGTGATTTACCGCCGATTTAATAGTTGTAAAAAATGGTACGCCCATTGATTGCCGTCTATTCAAGCTATTTTAATCATAATAAATTAAATATTTCAATGTTTAGTTATCTGTACTATACTATTATAAAGAGGAAAGATTTATATGTATGTTTGTATTGAATAAACTCTAAAACTACTATGCCGATTTCAAAATTTCTTTAACTATTGGAAATCTTCATCCACCCTGCGTAACATAGGCTACATTTATTGCTAGAATCTCAACTTTCTGGAAATAGTTCCGAGGTGAGGGTATCAAAAAGACTCCGTGATGGAGAATCTTAATCTGAAACTGAAAATCGTCCTGCAAGTCATCATCTTCGCATCGCAATCGCGTGTCAGAGAGTCGAGTAACGAACGCTCTCAGCTGATTGCTGAATAAAATTTCAAAACCTGCCAAGTGCGCGCTTGAGAGTCGAGTACACGGAGCGTTTGCAGAGGCTTGAAGAACAAAATATTAGAAATATACAAGCTCGCACTAGACCGTCGAACTCTGAGCGTTCCCAACGACTTCATAATCAGAAAGAAAGACAACAGACACGAAAGACTAGAGGTCGTAATCAAGTTTTAGCTCATTGCAAATAATATATAATTTCATGTTCGAATTTTCCTCATTTTACATTTTTTAAATTAACCCGCGCAAGAAATGGCAAAGTACATACGTACATATCTATAGGAGAGTAGTATAAGAGTTATAATTAACTATTGAAATGTTTGTTTAAGCCCGTGCGAAACCGGAGTGGTCTGCTAGTCTAACATAAAGTTTATCAAAAAATTGTAAAATTAAAATCATTATTTATTTGTTTAAAAGAAAGAATAATTGTTGAAGGCCACTTACTTGAATTTCATCTTCATTTCTTCTGAGGCAACAACCGATTGGTACAGTACGAACTAAAAGTTTATTAGTAAAATGAATGCTGGACGAGTAATTCAAGTTTTGCACCAACAGATTACATACATATACGTAGAAATTATTTAAAGCGACCCAACAAACATTGGAATTGAAATTTTCAAACGTGGGATTAAATATTAGTTTTGAATTTGAAGTTCAACATTTATGCAATTTGAAAGACAAAATTTTCTCAAACGTTTCTCAAAGCTATTTCTCACATTTTATTTTACAATTTAAGAAAACCCATTTTCTCGTTTCATATTTCAGAAAATGTTTGAGATTTTGACATTCTCAAATTGAGGACAAATGAAAATTTAATATTAAAACTGTGCCTTTTAGTTTGAAAATGGCTATGTTTTAAAATTAAAACACATTTGAGAACAAACGTTTGAGATTTGAAATTAAGGTTGATTCTCAAACGCATCTCAATTTGAGAATCAACAAAAATGTTTGTCCTGGAGATTCATAAATTTCTCTTTTTGACATAAAATCAATAATTTTGACCAATACATCATATGAGATATTAAACTGTAAGGCAAAATTGATTTTTTTTATAGAAATGGAACAAATGGATAAATTAATTTTTTAGATATGGGTTAAGCTGTCGAAAAGAATTGGTTTGATCCCATACTTAGTCGAGTGTTATTCGATGTAATGGTGTAATCTACTACCGCAAAAATATTTATTCTATATTAAAATGCTAATAAATATAAAGAATTTTTCTTAATTAGGGGATTTACATTTGAATAGTTCGATGTACAGAAGTTTAGTCGTCCGGTCATAAAAAAACAAATATGTTTGTATTAAACTTATTCAATGAGAGTTGTATATCTATTTTAAAACAATTACTTAATAATTTAGGAAAATCTTTTGAATAACCCCTTCGTCAAGTAAATAAAATGCATATTATCTACTAATAATCACTCGTTGACTGCGAATGACATTCTTTAAGGGGTTATATACAGTTAGACGGCCGAAAAAACTGAATTTTCCAGATTTTTTTCTGAGAAAACTGTTTAATTTATTGATCCAAAAATTTATACACATATTATGGTATCTTTTAACTGTATTTTAAGACTTAGTACTAGTAAAAATATTTATTTGAAAAAGAGCTACAGCTGATCTCCAGGAGCTCCTCTCAAAAAAGACGTTTTGCGGTGACCACTATATCTAGGAACTGCATCATCCGAAATTAAAAAACCAAACAGATTTCGTTACAATAATGTTAAATCTAGTAATTAATCGAAGGAATAAAATTTTTTGACAAAATGGCGGTTTCTAAAAAAAAAATCGATTTTTCACCGAAATTTCGGCCTTAAATTGTTTATATAAACAAAAATATTTATCGGAGAGAAAAAATCTTCGATTAATTTCTAAAAAATATATTTAAGAAGGTCGTGTTAAAATTTGAGACTAATCGGTCTAGCCGTTTTCGAGTAATGTTGGTCACCGACTTTGAAAACACCATTTTGAGAAAACGCGTTTAAAGTTTGGACCTTGTACTTCCAAGCACTCTGAAACGCCTTTTCAAATTTTTCATTTGCTTGTAACTTTGAAAATATTCACCGGAACGATATGAAATTGTCTGTGTGTATTCTTAAATATATGTTCATTAAGAAAATGAAATAAAAAAAAATCGATTTTTTGAAAATTCTAACTGTATATAACTAATAATTAATTAATTAATAATAACTAAATTCTATAGTTAACTTCAAAATATAACAAGTAAAGAGGGGCTAAGTTCGGGTGTAACCGAACATTTTATACTCTCGCAATTTATTATATTCAGTAAATTTTATTATAACACACAATTTGTCCCATATATTCGGCATATGTATGGTATAAAGTCCATTGGAAGTTTGAAAACCCTAATATTAGGTATATAGGAGATAGATGAAGTTATGATCTGATTTTACTAATTTTTGGCACGGAGACATATTATTGGAAGAAAAATATTCTCTTTGAATTTCTTCAAAATATATGAAACCTATATTTTACTACTTTACCTATATTTTCGGTAAAAATTTATTAGAAGTATTGAGGTCCTCATGTTCGATACTCGGTCGTCCGATTTGGCATTTTCAAACCATATCATTGGAATGCCAGGAAAACGTTATGAGCCGAATTTCATTGAAATTGGTCGAGTAGTTTCGGAGACATGGTTTTTTGACCGATAACTGGACGGAGCCATGCTCATATAAAATTTTGTATACCAATTTGAATGAAGCCCTTCTGTACAATCTTTATATTGAAATTTAAAGTTTCTGGTGTTTTTCCTTACTGAATTAAAGCATTTTCAGTATGTTTCAACATAACCTTTGTATAGGAGATAGAGCGGTTTTATTCCGAGTTCCTCCATTTTTGGACTGTATAAGGTAGTGCCTAAAACAAGAAAGATTTGCAAACCGGTGGCAACTCTCAAACTTTTTCCTGACTTTCAATAATACGAGTATTACACTAAGCAACCAAAAAAATATTCAAATTGATTCACTTGGGTGGTGCTTTATATAAAGCAAGAGTGACGGAATTTGATTTCTTTACCGAATTTCGTTGCACTCTGGCGTTTTCTAAAGAATATTCACTAAAAACAGCTTACCAGAATTCTCTTTTCAATGAAAAAATAATAATATTTTTTTTATAAAATATTCTAAAATATAATTTACTATTTACAGTCTTGTTTGAAATTAGTGAAATTGTGCTAATACAAAGAACTTAAAGCAGTTATGTACTTTGTGTCTCATTCAAACTGAGGATTTGGTGAATCACCTGCTGCACATTTTTCAAGCGATTCATGGTGAAGAATTGAAAGCCATAAACTTCTAAATTGCTGTCCAGCAACATTTGCACTGTGCGCACCGCATTTTCCACCGCAAATGCTTGGAACGCTTTGCGGTCGTCCTCCAATTCCTTGTATTTACTCAAAAGGTCTTCGGGAATCACCGCCTTTACGATTTTCATTATGAACTGCAAGATGCGCATGTTATCCGGCACGATAACGCCAACAATGATCGGCACAGTGATGCCATTCTCGCGACATCTCTGCACAAAACGTATGATGGACTCGGGAGAGAAGCAAATCTGCGTTATGATAAAGTCGGCGCCGGCATTCACCTGTTGAGTAAACAAATAGTTGAACATTGTGTGTTTTCATTGATGAGTAAACAAATATTAAATGTTTTTTGATTGCTTTGCGTTTAATTTAGATAATTTGTTGGAATTTTTTTGTTTAACGACTTTTCATTGTGAGTATGGGGGATTTTTCTCAAACAAAATATGAATTATTGAATTATATCCGGTGTTTAAGTGCTAGTTAATGAGTTTAATAAACTTATCTAGTTTTTTTTTTCAAATCGCCATCTCATGCAGCTGTTCGTTGTTCTACTTTTTTTGTGAGAAGAGTACTCGTCTCAAATATGGTAATTACCGCTTTACTAACAGATGAAAAATCAAGTTTTTGAGGGGAATCACGCATAAAGCTGACCGTTCTAACCGAATGGTGTGTGCGCATGTCTATCAACCGGTAGATCGTGTATTTAAATCTTGGACCCGGTAAAATAAAAAAAAAAATCAGAGAGAAAAAATTTAACTGAAATCTTCGTTCGATACACTACGTTTAACCTCTAGAGGTGTTTCTGCATACATATCTACTATATGCTTAGGCGAGCTACTCCGTCAGTAAGCTTACATAAAATATGTTTTAGTAATAATAATACTATCAGGTTTATAGCCTGTGAAGAGACTACTGGG
This sequence comes from Zeugodacus cucurbitae, assembly GCF_028554725.1. Taxonomy (NCBI): domain Eukaryota; kingdom Metazoa; phylum Arthropoda; class Insecta; order Diptera; family Tephritidae; genus Zeugodacus; species Zeugodacus cucurbitae. The sequence continues at coordinate 33,784,566 of NC_071670.1, forward strand.
ATTAAGAGTTATCGTTTTTATTGTTTATTGAAACCGGGAAACCGACCAATGTAATTCAGATGCATTAATAATCTTTTAAAATAGGAACATTTATATTTCAATTGATATCATAAATAATTTTGACCAATATTTATTAGAATAGTAAGAAAGAAAATCTCGAAAATTATGGCATAATGATCGAGAATAAGAGTTGACCTAGAGTTATATCTGTTAAAGACAAAATCATTTTTCAATTTCAGAAATACCTAAATGAACCTAACTCTATACAAGAGATTTTTCCAAAGTGAAAGTTTTTATATTCACATAATCATATTCTCACAAAGTTAGCCTCAATTCGGGTTTTTAAATACGTATTAATTATTCACTGTTACTTTAATCTTGGTCATTCCTCGAAATTTATTATATAGTGAGAAATTTCACAAGAAAATCTCAAACAAAAAATAGTATTGGTTGGAGCTCGAAATATGATTCCCAAAATTTAATATTATTAAAACTAAATTTATTTTGTTCTTAAAAGTGGAAAAAATTCGCAAATAAAATTCGGAAATAAAAACTCAAGCTCCAATGTTTCTTATTATTTGTTAGTTTAGTATTAAACCACGCGTAAGCCATATGTTGTTTAATCTTTCGTTTGAATCTTCAATGGAGATTTTAGCACTAAAATGAATTTATGCTATGACTTAATATTGACTTTAAGCGCGCTAATCAAAACAATAATAAATACTATATACTAGTCAAATACTAATGTAGTATTATTTCAGATTGTTGTTGTTAACCGTTCTGTGAACCCCAACAGATAGCATCGATGTTTACTTGTAATCATAAGCGAATTATCAATGGTAAGCAGACAAGTTCGTTAATTCAGAAACAGATGGTAGCTCCTGATTTTTTATGTTCAACTTACAAAATACATGTTGACGCCGCCCCCGCCTAATTTCACTGCCACGTCTGTGTCGGAAGAGCGATCACTACTTCGAAGCTTTTTCGAAGTCTTAATTCGAATATTTGAAGTTGCGCTCTTGCCTTTTTACTTCTTCTTAACGCTTCCTTTGCGACATCTCAACCGATCCAGACGTGGTAAGTGTAATTCCAATTAATTTAATAAAATTATAATTATTATAAGAATATTTGTTCTTCTTTTTTTTGGAAAAACTTTATGTGGAATCATTTGCGCCTTCTATTTCCCCACGGCCAACCACAAATACGAAACGTGAAGCACACCGTACTCCACCACCTGAGCTAACATTGGTCCTTCGAGCCGGATCACAGGTAACAAGTTGAATTTTTTAAAGTGAAAAGTGCATTGATTCGCCTGAATTAGTAACACGCAAGGTTACAGCCAAACATATTTTGGACTTGTGCTCTGCAAGCTATAAGGCAATAAATTAGTAAATTTGTACATAATTTATGTATGTACAAAACTAATTGTGCGGTGTGAAGTAGAGACCGAAACTTATTTTTGGCGCTCTACCAACAAAAACTCGCACACTGCAGGTTGTATTGTACTTCGTTTAAGTACAACAATAAATACACCTCGCCTTGCAGTCGTCATTTAAGTCACTTTATATATTCTAACAATATCTGTTATTCGAAATTTAATTTTCTTGGACGCACAAACAACGTCTGGAGCGTCAACAAATCTCTCTCGGTTTTCGTCTTGCTAATTTGAGTCTAGTCGCTCAACTCTGCCTTTCCATATATTGCTCGAATAGCAATAAAGGCAAGCAGCAATACAGTAGCTGCAGTAACGCTCTCGTTACAAATCTCTCTCGGTCCTTTTGTGTAGTTAATTTGAGTCTAGTCGCTCAAATCTGCCTTTTCATATTGTTCGAATAGCAATATAGGCAAGCAGCAATACCGCAGCTGCAGTTACGCGAGTGATAAGTGAAAAGTAAAACAAAAAAAAGAACAAAAAGCACATAGCCAAAAAAGAGCGTTGAAGTGAGCGACGCAATCAAAGGCAAAGCAGCGCAGCAGCCATCACAGAAGGCCGGCAGCAAAGGCAGAGCAGCAAAGGCAGGCAGAGCCAAAGGACAGCAACAAAAGGGGCATTGCATTAGTGCGGAGATAACCCCATAAGCCCAAGTTCAAGTGATAGAATTAAAATAAGTACTTGTGAATTTTATTTGTAATTTGCTTTAAATAAAGAGTGACTAAACACACATCAATCTTTGTTTGTGTATTTATACGAACACTAGGCGTGCAAGTGTATTGGGACGATTACCCAGCAAGTACTTTCCAAACAAATTTGAGCGCAACTCATTGATATCAACGACTTAGCACATATCAATTTTTGTTCGTGTATCTATTCGAAGACTAGACGTGCAAGTGCATTGGTACGATTACCCAGCAAGCACTTTGAAAAATAAATTTTCACGAAACTTGAACTTGGCTTTATTAAATTTATAATTTTTTATTTCGAAAGATTTGTACGCTTCACAACTAAACAACGCGTTAATTCAGTTTGCAGTTTTCCGTGATTGGTGCTGTAACTCTTAAACTTATTGCAACATATTTGCAATTTTTTTCAAATTTAAATCAAATTTTAAAGTTTTAGAAACGATTTTGCGCAACATATTTGCAGTTTCGGTTAAATTGTCAAATACAATGGAATCCATCAAGGCCTTTATCAGAGCTGCAGACGCTATACTGGAGTTTGAGGAGTCTTTTGCTCCAACTGCAAACAACCAAAGTGCCTACTCTCTTGAAGTACAACAAGCCGAACTGAAATCTCTGTGGGCAGAGGTAAAGTCGGAATACAAGTTGTGTTTGCCAAAGGTGGATGCTTCCGATACAAAAACAGTTGAGGACATAAAACTTAAATATACCAACAGTTACCACTCATATGTGTGTTGTGCGGCCTTGATGGGCGAACACATGCACAACCTCACGGGGTTCAACCAAAGCCCAAGTTCAAATTCTACAATAATTCAACCTGAACGGTTACAACAAACGGCAGAACCCGTGAGGTGTTCCCTCAACTTACCGCCATGTGATACAGAAATATTTCATGGCGATGTGTTGCAATGGCCCTCATTTAGGGATCTATTTGCCGCAATTTATGGGAACAACTCGAGGTTATCCCCAGTCGAAAAGTTATTCCACCTGAATCAAAAAACCCGAGGTGAGGCGAAAGCTATCGTTTCGAAAGCGCCTCTGACGAATGATGGATTCGCATTGGCTTGGAATAATTTGTTGTGTAGATATGAAAACAAGCGAGTTCTTGTCAATACACAATTAAATTTATTATTCAAGCTTCCGCACATTTCAACTGAATCTGAGGCCGAACTCAGAAATTTACAGCGGGAGATAAATAGCTGCATTTCAGCTTTACAAATACATGGCATCAATATAGATAGCTGGGATGCCTTATTTACGTATTTGTGTTCTATCCGATTGCCTGACTATACACTGTCGCTTTGGGAACAATCTCTGGATTCGGATTCAGAGATTCCAAAATGGGTTGAGTTAGACAAATTTCTAACCAAACGGGTTAAAACGCTAGAGAGGGTATCAAACCTCAAAGGCGAGTCGATTACTCAACCCAAGGTTCAGTCGGCTGATGGTGAAGGTCGGACACCAACCTTGCAATCAAGGACAGGGTCCAAACCCATAAATTCCCATCACGTCAAGACAAACAGTCTTAAATGTAAACTTTGCTCATCTCAAGCGCACATTTTAAAATCTTGTCAAAGATTTATAGAGATGCAGCCTAACGCAAGGTTAAATGCGGTCAGAAAACTTCACGTCTGCTTAAACTGTTTATCGGACACACATGAAGTCAAAGATTGTAAAAGCATGTTTAACTGTGCTAAATGCAAACAGAGACATCACACTATGATTCACCGGGATCAGAGTGAAGAAATAGCTCAGTCACCCTCCAGCACAGACCCTACTGAGATTTCCACTAAATCTCATATGGCCTCCATTAAGGCCAATGTATCAAATGTGCCGACCAGTCAAAGCATGCTCTTAGGTACAGCTATGGTGACTATATGTCACAACGACAACACCTTCACTGTCAGAGCCCTGATCGATTCGGGATCTGAAGGAACCTTCATTACCGACAGTCTGCAGAAACGCTTAAATCTGACAAGCAGGAAGGTCAGCGCACGAGTTTCGGGATTGAATAATACCGTGTCGGGACGAGTTCAAACGGTATGCTCAATCACCATTGGCTCGCCCCGTAACAAAGGTTTAAAACTAGAAGCGGAAGCGTTGGTACTACCAAAACTGACTGGACTGCTTCCATCCAGATCCATCAACCCTTCAATTGTTAAAAGGTTACCCAATATCCCCTTAGCGGATAATAATTTCCATACGAGTCAAAATGTTGACTTGTTGATCGGAGGGGATATCTACCCGAAAATCATATTAAACGGGGTAAAATCAAAGATCTTCGGTTCCCTCATTGCCCAACGTACAGTGTTCGGCTGGATTTTAACAGGTTCTGTTCCCTCCGAAGAAACAAAGAATAAACCGACTTACGTCACATATTTCAACGAGGTATCTTTAGATAATCAGCTTTCCAAATTCCAGGAACTAGAAGAAATACCTAAAAAACCATTTTTCACTGTAGAAGGACAATATTGTGACAGGTTATATTCAAAAACAACCATTAGAAACAGCGAAGCGCGTTACATTGTTTCACTCCCATTCAAAGTTATTCCAGCAGAAACTACTTTTGGAGCATCTCGACATATTACACTGAAACAGAAACGAAAGAAATGGAAACATTCCCAACAGAACGTCCAAGTAAACGACCTAGTGGTAGTTCGTGATAAAAATTTACCTCCAAATGAATGGAGATTGGGCAGGATCACCAAAATATATCCAGGGATGGACCAACGAGTTCGAGTTATGGACATCAAAACACAACGCGGCTTAATTTGTAAGCCTATCACAAAAAATGTCATTTTACCCAATCAATGTTAACTTTTTCTATACATTCACACCTTAATAATTTTCTTTTCATTCAAGAAATTATCAAAAATGACGACCATCAATTGCCCGTTATGCATAGATAATCATCTTCTACGCTGGTGCCCAAAATTTCGCCAGATGTCCCCAGAAAATAGGCTGAGGACAACCTTAATACACCGCTATTGCAGCAACTGCCTTGCCTCGAACCACTCAAAGGATGAGTGCGACAGCGTAATACGCTGTAAACGTTGCGGCAGCCCTCACCATACAATGCTCCATGGCATTAGTTCAGATGTCGAAGAACTAGACGAGGATGTCGTAGAGTTAACATGGGCACAACAAGTCGAGGCAGCGGAAATGGAAGAGGAAACCATCGCTACGACGGATTCGATACCTATTCAACCATGTCAACTGACGGCATCAGTCATGCAACCAAGGGAAAGCTCTGACCAACGATGCCTCTCCCGCATACCACACGCCCAGGATCGAGCCAGACTCGATTCGTCTCGCCGACTTCGGCGTGCTGGTAACTTCTATTCGGATTGGCGGCATGGTAACGATCGACTGAGACTCGATTCGTCTCAGCGACATTAACCGGACCCAGCGGAACGCAATGCGTCCCGCCGGCCACCCCGTCCGAAGAGAAGGCGAGGACAAGGTGCTCGACGTCAAGCAGACGCACGCCGTATCATCAAGGATAGGCACGCGACACTACCTTGGCAGCAAAAAATAGCGCTTTCACCGACCGCCTTAATCAAGATACGCACTGCAACCAGGTTTATCACTGTGCGAGCCATGATTAACCCGGTCAGTCCATCCACTGTCATTCTCGCCTCCACTATTACACGACTGCGACTCCGCACACAAGACCGTGGAGACAGCCGAGTGTGCGATTTCATGTTTCGAGACAACCATGGTGGACAGTCAGAAATCTCCGTAACAGCAAAAATACAACGTCATCAACTACCACCGACGCCAGTAAGGTCTCTGGAAGACCACACTCTTCAACACTTCCAGAACCTAAGACTCGCAGACAACGACTTCTACAAGTCAGCGCCAGTCGAGGTAATTTTGGGAGCGGACATCTACTCCCGGCTCATACTACCAGGGTTACAACCAGCGACAGTGGGACAACTCGTCGCCCAAAATACGACGCTGGGATATGTAATATCCGGCGTCGTATAATACGGCCCAATAAAATGCACTGGCTGCCTACGCCTCTGACATTTACCATTTACCCAGGATCGAGTCAGACTCGAGTCGTCTCACCGACCTCGGAATGTGGTAATTTCTACGCAGTTTGGTGGCATGGTAATGACCGTCTAAGGCTCCATTTGTCTCAGCGGCATTTCCCGGACCGAACCAGACTCGATTCGTCTTGTCGGCCACCCCATCTGCAAGAAATGCATCGCTTGCCAGAGGAAGTATAGGAGCCAGTCGCATGTTAGTTTTAAGTAATAATTAATTAATTGTAAACTGCATTTGCAGTAATACTGCAAGGCGGGCGGAATGTTGACGCCGCCCCCGCCTAATTTCACTGCCACGTCTGTGTCGGAAGAGCGATCACTACTTCGAAGCTTTTTCGAAGTCTTAATTCGAATATTTGAAGTTGCGCTCTTGCCTTTTTACTTCTTCTTAACGCTTCCTTTGCGACATCTCAACCGATCCAGACGTGGTAAGTGTAATTCCAATTAATTTAATAAAATTATAATTATTATAAGAATATTTGTTCTTCTTTTTTTTGGAAAAACTTTATGTGGAATCATTTGCGCCTTCTATTTCCCCACGGCCAACCACAAATACGAAACGTGAAGCACACCGTACTCCACCACCTGAGCTAACAATACATATTTATAGGTAGGTATGGTATATAATTTTGTTCTAAAAATAGCGTAACTTTAAAATAGATTATCTGTTATGATAGTTAAGATATTTTTTTATTTTTCTGAACCCTCAAACAGTGATTAGAAAGTATTAATGTTAATCAAAGTTGTAAAATTTATATTTATCTCAGCCTTCCAGATGATTAATTCTTTTTGACACTTTCTGTCAGTCATCTAAAGGATTAGTTATTTTTGGCAATCGTAATGACATAATTCAATTTACTGCATAAATGACAATATAATTAATAATCTATTGTAAATTTAAATAATTGAAACCAGAGAGTAATGATTACTTGCCAATAATTAAATTAGTATTGAGTAATAAAAAATATATTAAATTATTTTTCGACTACCCTGATTCTTTAGTATTTTATGTCATTCTAAAGGAAATTATACTCTCTGTTTACATATTTTAATAATATTATAATATATAATAAGCATATATTAAATACTAATTTGAAAGTAATTAAAAGTCTAATCATTACCATTTTGATTATTGTAAATGTAAATAGTTTTTATAGTTTTTTCTGATTATTTTCGATTATTTAGACCAGTGTTTATAACTGATTATATTCCGATAATTATTAGAAGTCATCTATCATAAATTATTAAAAAGTATAAGTAATGGTAACTAACCTTAATTAAATACAAAATTAAACTCATAGAAAATCAATATTATTTTTTATTTTTTATTATTTTTTATTTAAATGTCAAAATTTATTGCTAATGGTAGTGTCTGAATTCATTATTCTGAAATTTCCTAACAACTTATTCAAACACATGCTTTTCTTTCTATTAAGATAAGATCAGAGCAAGCTTGAATATGTTATAAAACTTCGTCGTTATTTTTTTAAACAGGCAATATTTAGATTATGTGTAATATGTACATATGTAAATTACTAGTATACTCCTAGAACTAATAGTTTCGCTAACAATCAATTGTAAATTTTAGCTATAATTTTTCAAATGAAATCCTCGACATTTAATAAACAAAAAAAATATATTTTCTCAGAAACTTTATTTACAAAATATTTAATTAATGCGCTCTGAACGCGTTTCCTCGAACTAGTTGATCTGATAACTGTCGCATTTTAGGAACCAACTTTAATCACTCATCAATCATATTTTTAACCTATAAATTTTGATCCCGTTTTTTCATGACGCATTCTTAGTTTTATAATATACAATTTCCTTCCCTAACTCGAATTTTTTAACTCGAAGTTCTCCATAACTCGAACTCTTGAAGTGGCAATAGAAGGCAACTTTCAAACAAATCTCCTTCCATAAATCGAACTTTTTGACAAGGGCATAATTTAAAAGAGTCCTTCTATAACATACGGAGGCAAACAAAAAATTTGATCATACACTTATGGATGTCATAAATCATCTAACAAAGGCATGGGATACAGACGACTTTTAACATATGTCTATGCATAAATCTATCTATATTTTACTGCTTTTTGAAAATTTAAATGTTTTAATGAAAATTCTTTCTATCTAATCTAAACTCGAAGCCTCTCTAACTCGAAGTTTTTTTGTGGTTCGAGTTAGAGGAGTTCCACTGTATATTGAATATGGATTCTAAATGTGTTCTATATTAAATAAATATCCTAAAGAACTCGTATAGATACGCATTTAATAATTATGCCGAATTGAGTTTCTTATATTGCCATTATGAGTTAATTTGCATTTTTTAATGCATATTTTTTCCTACTTTTAGTTTGAATCAAAGATGAATTTATACGGGTATTCGGACCGAACAATATAATTTAGTAATTCGTTATTCGATACTTCGTTAAAGCTCTTAACTGTGAACATAATTGTGCTCTAGCTCAGTAGTGTGGTTTATCTTGAAATATGAAACAAAAATTAAATAAATTTTTTAGGCAACAACGCCAAACAAATAGAAAATTTGATGTTATCAAGTAACGAAAAAAATTATCAAGCACTGGTACTTCGTTACTCGATAGAACGATAATTTGTTAAAATTAAAAATCAAAATACTCGTAAAAAACTACCGAGTATCGACTAACGAATTAACAGAGCTGGACAGGATGCATATTTACTTGATTACATAACATTTTTCGAAACCTGATTTTCAACGGGGAAGTAAATGTCTATAAAACTTGGCACTATACATAGGACAGTAGTATGGAAATTTATACCATTTATAATCGGTAGTCATCGAAATAATTTTATAACTTTTTTAGGTAAAAATAACTAAAATATGTCAAACGTAATTAGAAACATACAGAAAACATATACCAATCTATTTGAAGTTAATTAACCGTATCGATATTTTTTTATATTTTAATCTAATAGCCCATTAATGACAAAAAGTAGAAATTGCGGAAGTAGAGTGTGAAATTTGAAATCGCCATTTACTACACTAATTTTATTAATAACTGTAATTTTAGTGAAACATTAATATAGTACAGAGAGAGGAATTAAGAGAGAGATTTGAAAATGAAACTAAAACAAGTAAGGAAAGGCTAAGTTCGGATGCGACCGAACATTTTATACTCTCGCAATTTATTGATGTAATTCTATTAAGATAACACACAATTAGACCCAAATTTTCGGCATAAAGTCCAATAGAATAACGAAAACAATCATATATGCTATATGAGGGCTGAGATAATTCCTGAACCGATTTCAATAATTTTTCCAAGATACACTATAACCAAGACTATATGGTCACATAATTTTGCTAAGATATCTCACATATTAACCGATATTTGCGAAATAAAGCCCACCGTATTTTTTAAAAACCTCTAATTAATATAGTGGAAGTTATTACCCGATTTTAATAATTTTTGGAACAGAGACACACTATTAGAAGAAAATAATTTCCTCTGAATTAAATTAATACATCTGAGAAATTTACCGATATGTTCGGTGAAAAATTATCTTTAGGCACTAAATTCGTCATGTTTGATCCCGGGGCCTTAAAACGTTATAGTCCGATTTCGACTATTTCAACAGTTTTTTGTAAAGTTTTGTTACGCTATCTTCATCGTTTCCTTTTAATTATATTTTAAGTGAAGGGATCAGATGGAATTAAAAATTGAGTTATATGAGTAGTCGTGGGTGTGGACCAATTTCGCCCATTTTCCATCCGTGTCATCAGGGTGTTAAGAAAGTATTATGTATCGAATTTCATTGAAATCGATCAAGTAATTTTGAATAAGTTTTGACCCAAAAGTGGGCAAGGTCACGCCCATTTAAAATTTTTTTAAATTTAATATTTTTTCTGACGTTTTCTGTTAGTCTTTTAGTAATTTTCAACCTAAACTTTGTATGGGAGGTGGGTGTGGTTATTATCCGATTATATCCATTCATATGGTGTGTAATCGGTTACGTAAGAGAAACGACTACAGAAAGTTTACGAGATATTCACAAAAACGAATTTGGGGGCCATAACAAAAAAATTACATCCCCATAAGCCTCTTCCTAGTGCGATCCTGTATTCGGAATATAGTAGCTAGTGGATTTTGACCCGTCTTTACCCATTTTTGGCACAAAGTCACACTATTTAAAGAAACAGATTCCCCGTAAATTTTGAAATTTGTGTATATGGCTCAAAGTGGTCTATGACCAAAATACTTCAATCACTTCAACTTTTGAAAATTTTTTTTTTTTTCGAAAATATTTCGAATATTTCTAAAATATATTTTGCGATGAAAATCCTTCAAATGGTATACAGCTACAGGGATTTAGTGTGAACGTTTAAAAACTTTTGAAATGTTGAGTTTCGAAAATGATATATCTTCGAAAATTCTATTTTTCGAATAAAAATTCTTCAAACTTACGTCTCCTAGCAAGTAAACATCAAAATCTTAACATTTTTATTAAAAACTCACCTTCTCCTTGAGGTACTGCATGTCTTCCTCCATTGATTTCGATTCCGGATGTCCTTCTGGATAACCACCAACACCAATAGATACTGTGTCTGCAATGGATAAGAAAAGCGAATGAAAAAACTTAAAAGCTTGCAATCAAAAATGCACGTGTGACAAAGTAAACAAGCAGAAATCAAGCTACTCTTCCTTCCCATCCGTCTACACTACACTAGAAATAAGCGCAGAGTGCCGGGAAAGCTAGCTGCTATCAGCTCGTGCAATCAACTATTGAGAATTATACAAACGCATGCAATGCGCTGACAATTTGCACTGATGTAATAAAATGTAATAAAATGCATGGTGTTAAAGATAGCAACAACAAAAGCAACGGGTAATTTGGAATTTTTCGAAATTGCATTAATAAATCAATTAAAAATGTGAACGCCATTATTTTTAAAATAATGACAAGCAACTATCTCTGCACTTCAGCTATCTAACTATCTACCACTTAAGCTATAAACACGCTCAAGTGCCGCTTACCGCCGCGTTTGCTGCGTATATACGCGACCAAATCTTTTGCATGCTGGAATTGTTGTTGCGGCACCACTTGATCGCCGCGCAGCGCCAAAATATTCGTGAAGTTGAGCGTTAAGAAATCGTCGAGTCGCTTGGAATCGGCGCGATAGCAAGTGAAGTGTGGCATCACCACCACATGTTGTTGCAGTTCTTGTCCCAGACTGATGGCATCCACCGCCGCCATATCCTCGATGTTGGCATAGTCCTGCCCCAACCACACGAGCGAGGTGAAGAGCGGAAGCAGCGCGCCGAAGCCATTGTAGTCCAGCATTGTTTGTTGTTTGCCATATGAACGCGCCGACAGCTCGATGCCGTAGAAGAACTCTTTGGCGGCGACTTTTTGCGCGAACAGCTCACCTAGCTTGTGCTGTTCGGGCGCCAGTTGTTCGCTGGTGAAGCGCACATGCAGCGGTTGAAAATCGGCCGTCGGTGCTGTTGGAGTCGGCAGATAGCCACCGCCAATGCGCGGAGACACGCTGCTACTGTTCGACGCCGGCACGTAGTCGGGATTATGCATATTGTTTATGTTATTATTTGTAGTGAAACGAAATTGTGTGTTTTGATTTTGCGTTAGCGTCACTTTTCTGAAGCGTTCGCATCCGAAAGCGATAGCGATCTGATTGGAGAATCGTAATTCAAATAACTAACAGCGTTCGCAGTGTTGGACTTTTTCGGTGACTTGAGCGTCGCGTAGAAAGCTTTTCTGCGCTCATATTTCGGCGGAACGCTATGTTGCATTAGGGTGGTCGTGCACAAAACAACTGATTTCGCAAGGTAGTGCATACACAATGCAACATGTTGAGACTACTTTGGATTGAAAATAATATGAGAAGCTACACTGTTAGTTATAATAATAGAAACAATTTATTAAAACGTTCAAAATAACAGAAAAGTAAGAAAACAAAGGAAAACACCGGTTTAAAAAAAATATGCCAACAAATTTTTTTGTATATGTGTATCGGTCCTCGGAACTTGGGAAGACGACGCATACCTCTATCTATACTAGAGCCCTTGGTATTCGACTAACCGAATAGGACATTATTCGAATAATAATATTCGGTTTGCACTATTAGGATAATCGGCAGTCATCGACTATTCGATTAACCACTAATTTTCGACTATTCGAATAGTGAAAGTTCATTAAATTTCTATGTTTATTGAAAGATATGAAACTCATGAAAAATGCGAACAATTGACATTTTCACAAATAAAAACAAACAAAAATCAAAGGCTGCTTGGATTTGCAACAATTTCATTTAGTCAAATTCTTCTAGCGGAGCAACTATTCGAATAGTCGCAGCAGAACCACTATTCGAATAACCGTATTAGAACGATTATTCAAATAGCCGTAACATTGCGATTAATCGAATAGTACTAACCGGTTAATATTCGTACGAACGGTTACAAACCGGATATTCGAATAATCGGTTTTCAGGTTAATCGAATAAATTTAAGAGCCCTAATCTATAAACATATTTCTCGTCCAAACCGTCTTCTAACGTTGACAAATGGTTGGTATCTTCTGATTTCGAAGATGACTATTATCATAACCCTATAGCAATCGCCGTTCTCTATTATTGGCAACTAGTCACTAATTGTGTTTTCAAACAAGTTATGGTCAATCCCGAGTGCTTTACTACTTTTAATGCATTTCAATTTTTAAACGTACATATATTCTTGTGGAGCTTATTCAGTTATACATGTATACGACCACATTAAAATCGTGTATGGTATATAGTAAAATGTTTGCTTTGGAGAGTCACTTGTTTTGCTCATTCTCTTTATCTCTCCAAAGCTCCTATCTGGTTAATCAATATCTATTCAATATCATTTAAATATCTGTTGTTTATTTATTCATGTGTTTTTGGAATGCCGCTATCAAGCTAAATAAATATGTATTTGAAAATATTGATAGAGTACCGAATAGAAGATATTTATATTTATATACATACATTCATACATAGCACGTAGTCTTTTATTGTCTTGAATGATACGACAGGTTACTGATAGGTCGAGTAAGCTTTGTTAATTCATCTTCTTAAATGGTTTAGACATCGCGTACACGATTATAGCCGAGTTAACCACATCGCGCCATAGTGATACCAAGTGCAACCAAGTCCTTCTCGACGTGGTCTTTCCAACGGAGTGAAGGTCTTCCTATTTTTCATTTTCACCAGCGAATACTGCAGACTGTGAGGGCTGAGGTAACTCTTGAACCAATTTCACTTATTTTCACCACCAAGTTTCAGGCCTATACGCCCACTTAATTTTACTAAGATATCTCACCAATATATGCAGAATATAGTCTGCCGTATTTTACCCGAATTTAATAATTTTTGGAATTAAATTATCATTAGAAGAAAAAATTTTTCTCTGAATTATAATACATTACATTATCACAGAGATTTACCCATATTTCAATTTTTATAGTGTGTGATGGGGTACGTAAGGAAAACGAGTGTAGGAAATTTGGTTTATGCAGCTTTACCTTGCAAACCAAGATATATACAAAAAACTTTTTTAAGGTCGGCGCCACGTCTACTTTTCCAAAAAAGTTACATTCAGATATGCCCCTTCCTACTGCGATTCTTTATGCCAAATTTCACTTCATAACTTTATTTAAGTTTTTGGCGTGGCTGTGGTCCGATTTCGCCCATTTTCAATACCAACCTCCTAAGAGTGCCAAGTTTCGTCAAGATATCTTCCTTTTTACTCAAGTTATCGCTTGCACGGGCAGACAGACGGACGGACAGACATCCGGATTTGAATTCTACTTGTCAACCTGATCATTTTGATATATATAACCTCATATCTAACTCTTTTATTTCTGGGCGACACAAACAACCGTTATGTGAACAAAACTATTATACTCTCTTAAGTAACTCTGTTGCGAGAGTATAAAATGCAATTTCAAGATAAACGGGCTTTAATTGAATTTTGAATCTAACTGATCCGAAAGCTTCGACAACACAGGGTATTGAACAAAGAGATTATTTGTTTTACAGTTTTGAATAACGTCCAACTTTATCAAAATCTCCCTTATACTATTTATCGCAGAAATATTACTGGAATAAATTATTTATAAACAAAAATTTTACATTTTCAACATGTGGCAACACATTTATTTAGAAAAATTGTAGGTAAAAAAATCAAGAAAGAACATTGTTTGGCCATTTGCTGTGGACAGATCGCGATGCAGATAAAAGTAAAGCACAAGTCCCTTCCAATAACTCATCAATCAATAGCTATACTCTTTCTGCTTTTCCAAGTTTTCTTTATATCCAAATATGCGTGATGCGTTTGTCGATGTTAATAAGAATTACTTTAATTGTATATCATTTATATATTTTGCCGACATACGGCCCCAACTGTTGCAAAAAGTGGTCGAAAATCAGACCTCCGCAGCGGTGACTTATCCAAAATCATTTTGAAGACCTAATGACAAAGCCTTATAATTGTAATGAAACTAAATTCTGGACCATAACATTAAATTATATGGGATTTATTACTTCTTGAAAGCAACATTTCGAAAAAACACCCTAATATAAAACATTTTAACTTTTCTGTTCCGCATTTAGTCAACATGGTGGTCTACACTGCATTACCGACCAAATTTTATATCAGAAAATTTAGAGTAATGTGCGACAGTTTGAGAGCTTAGGTATGCTTGACTCAACAGTATAGTTCTTTTAAATAATCCAATTAAATGAAAAAGTCAATTCGCAAATTTCCAAAAAAATTTGTTTTTGCATAATCATCATTAAATTTTTATAACAAATATTTATAGAAATATATGTGATACTGGCCTAACTAAGTCCATAGATTTATTCATCAAGCATGTAAATACTCGACTAAATTATTAAGCTACAATAATTTACGGATAAAACATTTTAAAGCTGAAATTTATTTAATAAATAAATCTTAAAATAGTTTATCATACTAGGCGGGACAAACAGCCGTGTCCATTATGATTACATGAACCCATCTGTCCTTGCGAAGGCAAAATACAAATTTGAATCTTACAAAAGAGTATAAAATAATTTGAAACACAACTGTAAAATTACTGTTTGTTTTTATTTATTGCGTTAGCATAACTTTTCTCTTAAAAATCGCTTAAATTTGGTTAACTTACTTACAAATAGACATATTTTATTTTTTGTTTTTTTTTTTCTTTTAATTATACTTCTCGTGTTTTTGTTATATTTTGGCAAATGACATTTCTGTGCTAAGTAAATCTCACTGTTTCCCTATGTAAAACACTATACAAACAGTTTCAACACGGTGGCAAAGTGGTAAGCAAGTGAGCGCTTCTTACTTCGTTGCTTTAGAAATATATAATACATACATAAATATATTTAAATACATAACGTACACTAAGCGCTCACTATTGTTTACCATTTCATTACGATTGCTGCTTTTGCTAAATGCAGCAAGCAAATGTAGAATGCTGGATTATTACTATAAATATGTTTGTATGTATGCAAATTAATTGCACAACACTGTTGCTACACTTGCACTTATAAGAAAAGAAATGTTTGTGTAATTGTAACCAGTGCGTTGTGCACACTTTCAGTTTAGTATTATTACACTTACATAATATACAATATTATATACTATATTAATATTTAACAGAATGATTATGATTATTTAATGGAAGATTTAATTTTCTTTAAATACAATACAAGCAAACATTTTGTAAAACAAAGACGATTCACTGAGGACCTATATAACGGCTAACAATTATGTCTCAACATAATTTGTTGTCTTTATTGACATACATACATGCGTGAATTTATATATTTTTTTACAATTTATAATAGCTGCCGCATTGTATTCAGCACTAAATCACTCATTCGTTAAATATAATGCGTTTGTTGTTGAGTTGTTAAATATTAAAAATAGCGAAAATCTCTAAATGAAAAAGTTTTAAGCCACTAAAATATATATAAAAACTATAGTTTGTAGTACTTGAACATAGAAAATTTTATGTAACGCGCAAATTGAGTACAATTAGTATAAATGTTTACAAATGAAATGTGAATAGACAATGTTTCAACTAAAGTAACAGTAGTCACTTGCTGCTAAAGCTGTTTGCATTAGTATTACCACTAAACTTTATGCAACTCTGTCTACTTGCAGTCCACAAATAGTTAAAGCAACGCGCACACAAGTGTTTCTTTTAATATACAAACATTTGTAATAATTTTTTATATATACTTATTTGAAAAAAAAAAAAATCAAAAATATTTTCTTATTGACCTACGCGCTTTTATACTTTTAAATTACTTTTTAATGTTTGCTTACTTTTTCTGTATTTTTTTTACTTTTTTGTTTTTTTTTTTTTCTATTTTCTCTTAAATTTTTTATTACATTTTGTTATTACCATAAAGATTCTTTACATACATACATATATAAAATTGTATTATTTAATTAGCTATATACTATCGCAGTCCATATTTGACGTCTGTCATTTCTTTTTGATACGCTGCACGATCCACTCGAGCCCCTGATAAAGCCTATTAATAAGGAAGAAGTGGAGTATTGATTATACAAGTTTTTATACATAGGTATATAAATATGCAATTAAAAGTATTAAAAAGCAACATCAATCTAATAAGTAGCGTAATAACTAATAATAAAAGCTAATAATTAGCGGTTTTGGAAGTGAAGATAAAGTGGTAAAAATGATTAACGGGAGAAAAAATTATCTTGTGCAGAGAAACCACTACAATAAAGACAGAACAGATTTGAATATAAAAAATGTGTTTTCAAAAATTTTATTATTACCGTAGAAAAAACAAAAAAGGATGTCTTCAACATTTTTTATGTAATAAACATGTTTCAGGGATTTCTGACAGCACTCAATTTCGTACACAATCTTAACTAATTTACAATTAATATTTAATTGACAGTAAATTGATAAAACTTTTCATAAAAAGACATTTCTCAAACACACTACTAATTGAACAATTAACCGAATATCAGTAATTTAACGCTTAATTGCATGCGCTTATGTACACAATCTTACCTAACTATACAATTGTATTTAATTGACAATTAAATTGATATAAAACTAATCAATAAAAGACATTTAAAATTTCTTGAATTTAAGACATCCGCTTAATTGAGTTAATTATCAAATCGTTCGCACCAATATTATCTAAATTTTAAGAATTTCAGCATTTTTGTTTAAGTATTTTCTAATAAAGTTGTGAACTGTTAAAATATAATTAATCAATATCGATAAAAGGCATAATTATGCTCAATTTTGTACACAGAACAGCAATTAACTAATTATATAGTTAGTAATTATTTACTTTATTAATTTATTATTGACAGTAAACTGTTGTAAATGTTAGTTCGTTTTATTTATATAATTTATTGACATTAAACAGATGTAAATGTCTTCATGAAAAACTTTTTACATAGCTCTCAATTGCGAATTTTTTAGGCTAAATTGAATATATTTAAACAGTTGTTGTTGTTGTTGTTTTAGTAACGATATCTATCCCTGCCATCTAACGGGAGGCCTAGGAAACGTGCTGTTTCGACCGGAAAGGGGTGTTAGATGAGTAGGGTTCGTTGGGCATGCAAAAGGGTGGTTAGTGTCATGCGGGGACTCATTGCATGCAGGACATGTATTTTGTATGTCGGGGTTCAGTCGGGATAAGTAGGAGTTTAAGCTGCTACAATATCCAGATCGAAGTTGCACAAGGGTCACTCTGGTTTCACGCGACTCGAGCTCTTCGTCTGCTAAAGATGGTGGTTTGGTTCCAAGGACGCCATTCACTGGAAGGGAGTCAAGGAAGGTGTTAATAGCTCCACTGTGAATGGCGTTTAGAGCGTGTCTAAAACTGTCTGCGTCCGCAGTCTGGTCGGTGTATTGTTCAAGTTCGTCAACGTGCTGTAGGAATTATATCTTGATGCTCACATTTAAAGTAAATTTCGAGCAAAATAATAAAAAGAAATTCTACTATCGATAGACGAAATATTTTCTAAATACAAAAACATATTTTTCGGTACAAAAATAAAACTTGAGTTTAATTGAACTTGAAGTGTCAAAATATGAAACACTTGCAATGTGTAAAAGATTTAACGCGCTCAATGAGATAACAAAAGCGGTTATAAATATGCTAGGCACTTCTAAAATCTAAGCGGTCCGTTTACGATTATGGTAGCTCATGAAAATAAAAAATATTTATTTATTCTCTTCTTAGCACAAATCTATACACAAATAAGCGTATTTTATTATGCTCGTCATATGCTGCCATAATAAGTACTTAAATGTACTCAAGTAACAAAGTTAGTAAAAGTTGGTGCACATATTTACACACACACTGCTTTTGAATAAAATCAAAATAAACAGAAAACGTCACAATTACGTAAATACTCAACAAAAAAACAAATAAAAATATTTCGCGCAATACGTCAACACTGCCAAAATGCTCATGCAAATAACAATAAAAATAACAATTTTTGTTTATGTTCCTTATGTTATGTCATACCCCTCGCCGGTGAGCGCACAACACGCTTGTATATGCCATTGATGCTTCTTAATCGAGGTTAAGTCCAATTGACGTGAAATTTCCGCAGCCGACATAGCACCCTTGAGATCCTGCACGATAGTTAATACAATTTATTATAAATATTTATAAATCATTTTAAATGTTTATGTATATAAAAAATTGTTAAAGTGTTGACAAACCTGTTTATTCGCATAAACTAATAGACTGGCTTTGCACAGATCTTCATGCTGCAGCATGCGATACAGTTCGTCGCGTGTAACAGCCAAACGCTCGCGATCCGTCGAATCGATGACCATAATAATAAACTGTCGAATAAAGAAAGCGGATATGCCGTTGAATAACCTTTTTTTTTTTATTCTTTATATAAAAAATTTTACCTCTGTGTTTGTGTAATAAGTGCTCCAGGCGGCGCGCAAACTCTGCTGTCCGCCCAAATCCCACACCAGAAAGTGTATGTTCCGCCACACCACCTCCTCCACGTTGGAACCAATTGTGGGGCTGGTGTGTACGACTTCATTCATGAGGAATTGATAGAGTATTGTAGTTTTGCCGGCATTATCTAAGCCAACCATTACTAATTTGTGCTCTGTGAATAAAAAAAAGAAGTTGAAAAATACATAAATTATTTGCAATAACAAATAATAATAATTTATAACACTTTTTTATTTTTATTTTATTTTTATTTTGTTTTTTTATTTTTTTTATTTTATTTTATTTTATTTTCTTTAATTTTATTTTATTTTATTTTATTTTATTTTATTTTATTTTATTTTATTTTATTTTATTTTATTTTATTTTATTTTATTTTATTTTATTTTATTTTATTTTATTTTATTTTATTTTATTTTATTTTATTTTATTTTATTTTATTTTATTTTATTTTCTTTAATTTTATTTTATTTTATTTTATTTTATTTTATTTTATTTTATTTTATTTTATTTTATTTTATTTTATTTTATTTTATTTTATTTTATTTTATTTTATTTTATTTTATTTTATTTTATTTTATTTTATTTTATTTTATTTATTTTATTTTATTTGTTTTTTTTGCAATGCCATACTACCACAATTCATTCTCATTGTGTTTTCATGAAATTTAGTTTTTGTTCTATATTTAAACAACTTCTAAATATATTGAAGTAACAAACGACAACATGTTGCTATGAAGTTTGATTATTATCAATATTTCGCGCACACCCTTTCATAAACACATTGCACTACAGTAATTACCATGTTTTGCTTTCTTCGCGATATCGGGCAATTTGCTGTGTTGCTAATTGTCTATCTTATCAATAACAGTGCAGTAAAGGTGTAATTTTTATCACAAGATTTTGCATGTTTTCTTACAAAGAGTACTTGTTATTATTTGCATTAGAAGTTAATACAAAAATTTCCTATATTTACTTTGATAATTTCTAAAGCTTAGAAAATACTTAAAATTGAATCAAATAATAAACAAAAGAAAACGAATAAGCATTGTGGAATTAAGTCTAAAAAGATGTGTTATTAATTAAGCGCTTTTACATGTCTATAATTGTCAGGTTATTGCTCATAAGTATTTTTAAACAATAAAAGTGTTTCAGGGGTTTCTGACAGTGAATATCCTTCAATCAATGTTGTCTAAACACACTACTAATTGAACAATTAACAGCATTTCAGCAATTTTATTTAATTGAGAGCAAATTGATGTAAAACATTTCATAACAAGTAAGGAAGGGCTAAGTTCGGGTGTAACCGAACATTTTATACTCTCGCAATTTATTTATTTAACTTTATTTATATTATATAATACCGGCTATAACCGGCTAAACGGTTGCAACGCCAATCACATACAATACACAATTTGACCTACATATTCGTCATATATATTGTATAAAGTCCATTGAAAGTTGGAAACCATAATATTAGGTTAGAAGCACCGAGGTCCTCATGTTCGATATATGGGGCCTTGAAAAGCTATGGTCCGATTTCGGCGATTTTTAAAAATGGGCTGCCACACTATAAATACAGTATTTGTGCAAAGTTTTGCACCGATATCTTCACTAGTGCTTACTTTATATATTGTAAAGTAAACGATTCAGATCATCTTCTAAGTTCTGGTATATGAGAAGTAGGCGTGGTTGTGAAGCGATTTGGCCAATTTTCACAACATATTATTGGGAGGTAAAGAAACTATTACAAACCAAGTTTCATTGAAATCGGTCGAGTAGTTCCTAAGATATGGTTTTTGACCCATAAGTGGCCGACGCCACGCCCATTTTCCATTTTGTAAAAAAATCTGAGTGCAGCTTCCATCTGCCATTTCTTATGTGAAATTTAGTGTTTCTGACGTTTTTCGTTAGTCATTTTCAACCTAACCTTTGTATGGGAGGTGGGCATGGTTATTATCCGATTTCTTTAATTTTTGGACTGTATTAAGAAGTGGCTAAAAAAACGACTGCAGAAAGTTTGGTTTATATAGCTTCATTGGTTTGCGAGATATATATAAATAACCGATTTGGGGGCGGGACCACGCCCACTTCCCAAAAACATTACATCCAAATATGCCCCTTCCTGGTGCGATCCTTTATTCCAAATTTTACTACTATAACTTTATTTATGGCTTACTTATGACACTTTAATTGAGTTAATTATAAAATCGTCATGCATTGCTATCTAGATCTAAATCAAGATTTTTAGTTAAATCCGTTTGAATAGAGCGACCAACTGAATTAAAAGCAATAATTATTCTTAATTTTGCACACTGTGCAGCCATTAACTAATTGCACAATTAGTATTTACTTTATTTATTTGTTATTGATAGTAAACTGATGTAAATATATTTATATCAAAATGTTTAGGTAGCTTTCAATTACTAATTTGTTAGACTAAATTCAATAAATTTAAACACCAAACTCATTGAGTCCATTTAATTATTTTAGCTAATTTTTCAATAAGCAAGGTTTAATACACTTGAAAGAGTATTAATTGATTAAATTAAGATGTTTCCCATAATATTTTCAAGTGAATCCGTCTTAAGATATAAATGGTAAAGTAATCAGGTATGCTTCAAACGAATATTGTCGTTAAATGCCATCGTTGACGTTATTTTTTTTAAATTTATTTATATATTTTTCCATAAGACATTTTTAAAGAGAAATATGAATGATTGATTTCTTTCTTGATATAGATATCAGTAAAAACAAAAGCGTTGTAAAAGAAGTCGAATATATCTCTTCATATAGTTAGAGAGGTCTGTAACGTGTCCAAATCCAAATCAGAGACAACAAATATTGAATAAATATTACTAATCTAGTGGAGGAAGAAATTTAAATATAAATCTATTAATCATTTTTATTATTTATACAGCTTTATTGATTTATCAAGTCAACGGCTTCAGCATTTGGGGGCTACACATTACGTTAATCTGGAAGAGATTTCGTTGGTGAAGCCACAAAGCCTTTTGAAATTCGCAACAAGCGCTGGCACCCTAAAGGATGACTACTCCTCATTAACTAAGTGACGGCACTTCAACTGGTATCACAAAGGACCAAAACTGGTCTATGTGTGGCGTTGTAGCCTGCCAGAGTAACCTAACCTAACCTATTTGTTACACTTTATTAGCTTGTTTTGACATTTTTAGATTATCCTTAATGATTAGTAAATTCTCCTTAGAGAAACTCCTCTGAAAAAATCTGAAATTTTATTGGTTTTTTGCTAATAAAGGCCGGGCTTTGCTATTATTGTAATTTTTATTTCATGTTAATTTTATTCAGAACCAAAAAGATTTAGAAAACGTCTTCCTGATGTCATTTGGGCCTCTGATTGATCATCTAAACCTCTATTAACAAGGTATAGGGCACATAATAAATTCGATTTTCTAAAGTATTGCTCAATTGAACAGTCGGTAGTTCATTACCGAAACAAAATTGATTCGATCCACATAACTGTGAAATTTAGTATTAGAATATTCCCCTATTAATTTAAAAGTTTGTATGTATGTATAAATGATAATATAACAAAAAGCAGAAGTGAGTCTATTGAGTAGTACATAGGAAATAAAAACAAATTATGTATTATCAAAAAAAGATGTGCAAATATGTTGAAGTGCTTCTGACCTCTGAACGCCACAGTAGCGATAAAATATGCATTCAAGTGTAGTCCCTTGAGATTCTAATGCACAAATATGTAGTTCTTCACTACTATATGAACTGTGAACAACACATTCATTTAAATGAGATACAAAAGCCGACAACCATGTGGGTAAAAGTGCGTTCCATTAAAACAGCTCAAATGGGAATTGAAGTGTAGCGGCAGACAGACAGTGTAATAGACAAATCGACAAAGCGAGAATTTGTCACTCATCAACGCCATGCGAGCGAGCACGCAGTTAAAAAGTTTGTCAACAAGCACTTATGCTTGTCCTCTGCTCAAAAAGTACCCAAAATTCTTGCGTGATTTTTTCATTTATAAAACAGTTATAGTTAATTTTTGACTTTTAGTATAACTTGAAAGACTTAATTGATCTAGTCTAGATTAACAGATACTAAAAAATCAAAATTTCGGTAATGTATGTAAGAAGAATAGATTTCGATACTATAATATTCTAAAAATGTCTAGATTTTAAATCTACCTGTCATATACAATCATAAAACACTTACGAAACAGCTCGAGTTGTCACGTGGAACTATAGTGACCCTTGCACAACTTCGATCTAGGTATTGTAGCAGGTTAAACTCCTATTTATCTAGCCTAAACCCCGAAACAAAATACATGTCCTGCATGCAAAGAGTCCCCGCATCATATTAGTCACCTCTCACCTTGCTCAACGAACCCAACTCATCTAGCACCCCTTTTTCCTATCGAAACAGCACGCTTCCTGGGCCTCCCTTAGATGACCTCACGACAACTAGGCTTATACTTTCCGTTTCAGCAAGGTTAAAGCAATAACTTAAGAAACAACATTATTTCTTTTCTTCCAGTGTCACTGAATACCCAACAAACAAACATACCATAAAAACAGTAAGTAAATATGTATCTTCAAAATAGCTCAAGTGGTGTTTGTTTATACGAAAATTTCCTGGCACTTATTGCACAGAAGCTACGCGCATACAAATATGGAATTCAATTGGTTAAAGATTGCATGGCGCTCACAATTAGCGCATTGAATGAATTAACCTACGCACCAAGCTCTGTGTCAAGAGTTACAGTAATCGCCGGCGCTGTCGGCATTAACAATGACGCGTTGCTTCCATTGTAAGCCTTACAGCAATTAAAGCTTAGTGTTGATACACATTTTTGTGGTTTCAAAAGTTGACTATTTGCATTCAAGTGTAGCAATATAATTGTGCCACAATGTGATCATACCATATGTACGGGTGTATGTAGGCGTGACTGTTATGTATGTAATGTTGTCTATTAGTTTGGAAATTCATGGGTTTATGACTCCCCTTACTATTTTAATAATTTTTAAGAGGTCGGTAGGCATTGCCACTTATTTAATTGCCTTCAGATAAAATAAATAATCGTCTGTGATTCACTATTGCTTTACGTTTCAACTTTATTCGATAATGAAATTACTTCTGTAAGCTACAAAAAAAATATTTGAGTTAAATTTATTATTTATTATCTTTAAAGAGGTATAGCTTTCCTTACATTACACTATCTAAATATTTGTGGGTATATCAGTAAACTTTATACCAGTTTATACCAATTATGTCAGCGATTCACCACTCTGCAAGAGAAATTTAGATTACATTTTCTAGCTACCTTTGACCCATTGGTTTATTCGATTCGCCACTTTACAAGTTTAGCAGAAACGAAAACAGCGTTTGTCGATAAACAATTCACGATAAGTTCGGCCCAAATCCGTCAAGGTTAGATACACTACCACACTATTATCACAACTTATTGCATATACTCTGTGATGACACAATCCATTGGGACATATTATGCGAGCGGCATTTAATTACTACATATATATACAGTCACAACAATAATCAGCTGCACTTATATATACTCATATCTACTCACAAACTATATAACTAATTTTGTAACTGGCAACATCAAATTGGCAAAACCACATTAACACAAATTCACATACTAAATATAACGTTTGGTATATTTACTACACGAAAAAAGCGGGCAATCATTGTCACTGTCAATGAACCGCATGAAGGAAAGCGCTGATCCAACAAAAATGAAAAACAAATGAAGAAATGTCAATAATGGCAGTGAATGGAGTTATGTAGTCAGCTTTCAAATTGAATGCCATTGCCAAAAAAGCAAAGTAAGTTCGTGCGGAACCGCGCTTTAGATGATCGTACATCTGATGTTGTCTCGGAAATTAGTCATGTTTATTGAGTAAAGTAAAAGATCTTAGGTTAAAGACAAGTTACTTAATTACCTAATAGTTGCAGTGTTTCTCATATATTCGTATAAGATTCAAGATTATAAATATGAACTGTTTCCAGTACGATTTGAACCGATTTTAACATATTTTGGAAAGCATACCAGTACCTTCTATACTTAACTACGACATCTTTCTCAACGCTTGAGATATTTATTGTAAAAGGAAGAAAACTCGACTCAACATTACGTTAAAACTCGTAATATATTTTTCGAGGAATCAGCCCAAGTTTAATAGTACCTTTATACCAAGTAAATCCACACATAGTAGGTTTGTAATAAAAACTAATTAATTTCCGTATAATCCCAAAGTGAGGAATACAATTTACTCAAATAGAACTACTAATGTTCGACGAAAATGGTAATTGTCTCTAAAGTGGTAATAATGATTCCTACGGGAAATAGTTTGTAAACTGCTGAGCTGTTTAGCTGTTGAGCTCACAAGATAGGTCACCCGTGTTCCTATTATACCAAGCTGGAAACGAGCCGGGCTCCGTTGTCCTCTTGCGTTTTAGCGCCGGATCAATGGAGTTAGGTAAATGTTTGTTAACAACCAGAACCTGCTTGGTTGCGAAATCCCTTTGGCCCAGTCTGGGACGCTAGAGATCCGCTGAGATACTTCACCTTGCCGCAATAGTGTGAATACTCACTGTACACTGCGGAAAAAGCATCCATGCGATGATATTTGGTATTTTGTCGGACGCAAACTGTCATAGCTATATGGAGAAAAGCGAGGTGGAAACATGATATAATTTCCTCCTACACATTCCAGCGATCGCGTCCAGCAACTGAGATTGAAACAAGTCGGTAGTTATATCTTTGGCTAACCAAGCGAATTGACTGGAATGACCAAGAGCCGCCTCATACAATTTGTAAGAGGCCCTAAGAGCTTCTGCATAATGGTCATATCTTATAAAAGTAACATCTTCGCGATCCATGCTTATGAATCCTTTAGACATCACAATGGACCGGCTTAGCTGTACCTTAATGTTCCTCTGAACATAACCTATAACTTTGTTAAATTGAATGAAATAAAATCTGAGTATTAATAAAAAGTAAAAAAAAGATCTAAAATTTTTTGAAAGAGGTTGCCAAATAAGCTTAATACACAAACCATTCATACCAAGCAAAATAATGAAAAAACTACTTTTTAATACCAAAGAAATAAAATTTCTTTAAATTTTCGCAATATATTATTTCCCATTGAGTAGAAAAAATTAAAAATATTTCTCAGTGTATTTCTAACAATAATAAAACTTAAGTTAAAAAATTTACTGCGAAATTCTCTTTATTATGGAAATAATTTCTTTCATTGTGCATTTTTACTATTTATTCGAATTTTTCATTTACACTAACAGCGAGTAAATTTTTTATTTAAATAAGCAATTAACAACATTGTAGAAAAAACTTTAAGATTTTTTTTGCAATTATTGAGCTTTCTAATGCGTGCTCAGCAGGCAGAAATATGTGAATGAAAACGTATTTTTTTTAGATAGGAAAACAGCTGTTAATGACTAGATAGAGGGAATAAAAAATAGTGCGCGACTAAACATATGTGAGTAAAACAGAAGCAAAAACT
The DNA here is from genome assembly GCF_028554725.1 of Zeugodacus cucurbitae. NCBI lineage: Eukaryota > Metazoa > Arthropoda > Insecta > Diptera > Tephritidae > Zeugodacus > Zeugodacus cucurbitae. The sequence continues at coordinate 33,811,283 of NC_071670.1, forward strand.
ATGAAAAAATAAATAAAACATGAAAAAACAGAGTAAAGAGGAAATAAAATTTGAATTGATACGGAATAAAATAAATATAATCAACTTGTTTTGCTTGCTGTTTCATTTTGTTATTTTAAAACACATTTGAAATTGAGTTCAATATAACTTCCTTAAACTTCACCTCGAATTTTAGCGCAGCATTTTTTGTTATTAATATTTTTAACATTTTACACACGCTTTGTATTACTATTTGCGTGTGAAAAGTAGCAAATATTTACCGAAAATATACAAAACGAAATGCTTTGAAACCTCAACAACATTTGGTTGTGGCTGTAACGAAATAGACCCCGGGCTTGGCGTTGCAATAAAGCTCGCTACGAATTTGTGATTTCCCCCTCAAGTATGAGTTCATGCACTAAATTTCGCGATTAACGCATAACATTCGAAACCTGTTTAAAGCATAACGCAAAAAAAAAACAAAACAATACAAAAATAAACTACAAACAGTTAGCTTTGTTGCTGTGTGAAACTAAAAAATTTAGGGGAAATGGAGAGCAAAACAATGGAAATCAAAAATTTTACATGCTAACATTTTGGCGCTTCATTTAAAAGTTATATTTTACAACGCAATAATTATACAGCAAATATTTTAATTTAACAAATTTTAGTTAAAAGTTGGAGGTAATTCAACATTTACCCAGAAACCGGATTTTAACACCTGTCATTCCTCGAGAAATAGCAAAAACAAAGTTTGTTTGTGAAAAAGTACCAAATCGTGTATTGCTGTTTTCAATGAATGATGAATTCAGCAAAAATACAAACGAGCTGCAGGTTACAGTAATTATACATATATTAATTTATAATTTAATTATTTTCGAAAAGTGTCAACCCCAGGTGCCACGATTTAAAAGTGGTGATTTTTGCTTGGAGCGTCGTAGGCGTCCAAAAATGTTTAAACACGAGGAACTACAAGCATTACTCGATTAGGATTGTTATCAAACACAAGAACAGCTCGCAGTATCTTTGGGAGTCACCAAGTCATAATTTAACAACAGACGGATATATTTAGAAGCATGGAATTGGTCAGAAATGTCGCTTGAACTTTACAGAGGGAAGTCGTTGATTTTATTACGTTAGGGTAGGTTAGACTGTATGGCTGTTCCCCAGAGGAAATCACATATGGACTATGAAAGACAAAAGACTTTTGAAGCCAGGACCAACCCCTTGAAAAGGTATTCGCACCCTGAGCCGTGAGAGATTTATGAGACCGTTGTTTTTAAAAGTGAGATCCGAGAAATCTTTGTCTTCATTTCGTCAAGGTGGAACATTCCAGAAGAATGTGGTGAGATAATTTTACCTCCTCAGGCAGCATCTACAGCTAGCATTCGGTAAGATTTGTAACCAAAAATCAACAACTCTAAATGCAAAAAATCATATATGAAACCTGGCTAACCAGTCAAATCGCGAATATCCAGATGGGCGAAGATCATAATGCAATCTTCTAGAACAAACTCATCAAATATAAAACGTACGGAATTTACGACTAGACACGAGACAATAACTTTCCATCATTAAAATTATTGATCTTATGTTGCAAAAACGGTTCATATCAGAATGTATGTGATTGGCGTTGCAACCGTTTAGCCGGTTATAGCCGAATCGACGATAGTGCGCCACCTCTCTCTCTCCTTCGCAGTTCGGCGCCAGTTGGAGATCCCAAGTGTAACCAGGTCGCTCTCCACCTGGTCCCTCCAACGGAGTGGAGGCCTTCCCCTTCCTCGCCTTCCTCCGGCGGGTACTGCATCGAACACTTTCAGGGCTGGAGTGTTTTCGTCCATTCGGACAACATGACCTAGCCAGCGTAACCGCTGTCTTTTTATTCGCTAAACTATGTCAATGTCGTCGTATAACTCGTACAGCTCATCGTTCCATCGTCTGCGGTATTCGCCGTTGCCAATGTTCTGAGGACCATAAATCTTGCGCAAAATTTTCCTCTCGAAAACTCCTAGTGTCGTCTCATCTGATGTTGACATTGTCCAAGCTTCTGCACCGTAAAGCAGGACGGGAATGATAAGCGACTTGTAGAGCTTGATTTTGGTTTGTCGAGAGAGGACTTTATTGTTCAATTGCCAACTCAGTCCAAAGTAGCACCTGTTGGCAAGATTCTGCATTCTGCGCTGGATTTCGAGGCTGACATTGTTCGTGTTGTTGATGCTGGTTCCCAGGTATACGAAATTATCTACGACCTCGAAGTTATGACTGTCAACAGTGACGTGGGAGCCAAGACGCGAATGCGCCGACTGTTTGCTTGATGACAGGAGATATTTTGTCTTGTCCTCATTCACCTCCAGACCCATTCGGTTCGCCTCCTTATCCATGCGGGAAAAAGCAGAACAAACGGCGCGGTTGTTGCTTCCGATGATATCAATATCATCGGCGTACGCTAGGAGCTGTACACTCTTGTAGAAGATTGTACCTTCTCTATTCAGCTCTGCAGCTCTTATAATTTTTTCCAGCATCAGGTTAAAGAAGTCGCACGATAGTGAGTCACCTTGTCTGAAACCTCGTTTGGTAGCGAACGGCTCGAAGAGGTCCTTCCCAATCATGACGGAGCTTTTGGTGTTGCTCAACGTCAATTTACACAGCCGTGTTAGTTTTGCGGGGATACCAAATTCAGACATCGCGGCATAAAGGCAGCTCCTTTTCGTGCTGTCGAAAGCAGCTTTAAAGTCGACAAAAAGGTGGTGTGTGTCGATCCTCTTTTCACGGGTCTTCTCCAAAATTTGGCGCATGGTGAATATCTGGTCAGTTGTCGATTTTCCAGGTCTAAAGCCACACTGATAAGGTCCAATCAGTTTGTTAACTGTGGGCTTTAGTCTTTCACACAGTACGCTCGATAGAACCTTGTATGCGATATTTAGGAGGCTGATCCCACGGTAATTGGCGCAGATTTTGGGATCTCCCTTTTTATGGATTGGGCAGAGCACACTAAGATTCCAATCGTCAGGCATGCTTTCTTCCGACCATATTCTGCAAAGAAGCTGCTGCATTCACCTTATCAGTTCTTCGCCGCCGTATTTGAATAGTTCTGCCGGTAATCTATCTGCCCCCGCTGCTTTGTTGTTCTTCAAGCTGGTAATTGCTATTCGAATTTCTTCATGGTCGGGAACATCAGTTCCATCGTCATCGATTGGGGGATCGGGTTCGCCATCTCCTGGTGTTGTACTTTCACTGCCATTGAGCACTGCCATTAATCCCAGTATGCTCTGGACATCCGTTACCAGATTACCTCCTCGGTCCCTACATGATAATGCTCCGGTCTTGAAACCTTCTGTAAATCGCCTCATCTTTTCATAAAATTTTCGAGCATTACCCATGTCGGCCAGCTTTTCAAGCTTTTCATACTCACGTATTTCGGCCTCTTTCTTTTTACGTCTGCAAATGCGTCTCGCTTCCCTCTTCAACTCTCGGTATCTATCCCATCCCGCACGTGTTGCGGTCGTTTGCAACGTTGCGAGATAGGCAGTCTGTTTTCTCTCCGCTGCGAGACGGCACTCCTCATCGTACCAGCTTGTTTTTTGTCGTTGCCGAAAACCAATTGTTCACATCAGAATAGGGTATAAGAAATTGGCAAGATTCATTCTTGGCCGCTATCTTTTAGAAATTCACAAATTTACAGAAAGATGGGAAAATATTATAGCTTCAGATGTGCAATACTTTCAAACCCATGAATAGAGTTGTAGACCAAACACGAACATCAAACTGTAGTCAAATTAATTGAATCGACTGTACGATATCAAAGTTATTCATAACGATAATAATTGTATGCGAATCACGTAGGTTATTGTAATTTAATATAATTAATCTATTGAGTAAAATTAGCTTACACTATTATTTTAATCCCAAGAGGTCTTGGACTAGAATATACTTGTATCAGGGCTGTCTCATGCTTAAAAAATTTAATTTTGGCAGTAAATTCCACATTGAATATCGAAAGATTGGTGCTAACAAAAGATATTTGAGACATTTTAAGGGCTTTGAACGGTAGAGAATATTAGAGAATATTTTGCGCTCAAAAAGCCTTTTTAGCTATTTGAAAAACTTCAAATGCGTTAAATTATGTTTGGAATAAGATTTGAAAGATAAAACCAGAGTCCTACAATTTGATCAACGTTTTTAAAAGCTGACATCTTATTATCATCATATTCCTGACATAGAATTCCATAACAAAAATTAATAATAAGCACAAATTCACGAATTTTTTCGTTTGGTTCACATGGATACCTCAAAATGCTTAACTGCAACAAGTGACGACAGCTGCGTAGCCAAACAAAAAGTAACGGAATCCGTAACCTGAAACCAAACGTGTCCTCGACCATGTTCAAGCTTTTGTAAGGTAAATCACAACAAAAACCCGGTATGTGAGAAAACAATAATGTTTGGCTTTGTTCACACACACCCATTTGCTATTACATACGGTGCAGGTTGTTCACCTAACTCACACGGTTTCCAGTTAGTAGTTGTAGAAAAAACAGACAGCAAAGCGCAAAGTACGACAGCTGTTGTGAAAAATTAACGGTATTAACATTGCAAAGTAATGCTTCAAAATGAAGTGGAAAATAAAAATGCGATAAGACAAGTGAATGAGAAACAAAACGAAAAACTCTGAAAGTGTGCAGCGACAGCAATCAAAACGTCCGCATTTCAAGAGGTTTAAAGGTTATCGCTGCTTGGAAAGTATAAACTTAGCAATCACCGCCTCACAAACATATAACTGTATATGTATGGATTTATACTTAGATTACCACAGAAGTACTAAATATAAATGAAAAAAATAAAATAATTTATATGTTCATATGTTTGTTCGTTTGAAAGCTAAGCTTTTCAAAGTGAAGAAGTTAAGAAAGTATAATGATTTATATTGATTTGATTTATATTACACAAGATGTTTTATGGACATATTTTTTAAGGTAATTGTATCTCCGTCTCTCTTTATTGACGACATCCCATCATAAATCAAGCGAATAAGTAGTAAAAATATACATACTTATGACACACTCACTTTTTGGGGGGACTGACTTTGTAGGGTTCTGACATATAAGGGAAGACATTACTTCGACGTCAAAGAAAGCTAAAGTCTGTATGGTTTCCTACACTCAATATGTTAAATTGTAATAGCTTCAACGACAAGTCTTAGAGGTCTAAAACAGAACAGGAAACAGAACATCTACGCCAACATACAGAAAATATCATACTATTCCCCCGAAGAAAAATTCGGAGAATGTCTCAAGACTGTTAATGATCACAAACATATGCACTTCAAGAATAACGAAATAATTTTTAAAACAAAAGCATGTATGTTATTTGCGGTATATCAAAACCGATAAATTATTGCACTCAGTACACATTTCACACTGTCTTCGCCGAATATATGTACGTGTTGCTCATGTGCAAAAGTGTTTATCTTGATAATTGTATCAGAGAAATGTTTGAAAATTGAGATCGTAAATTTTTCAATTATAACTTTATCATTTATATATTCTTTTTTACATATACAGTATGTCAAGAAACAGTTTACACATTGAAAATAAATACACTTTTTCACTTTCCGCAGCAAAATTTTTTACTTTTTACTTCAGTTCAACATATTTTTTGAATCAGGGATGGTTACTTACAGTATTTAAAGAGATGTAATGCAAAAAAAGCTGCGAAAGCAATGCAAAAACCAACCAAGAGCAATAAAAAACAAAAATCATTCAATTTTGTTAGTGTCAAGAAAAACTTTACACACTTCGATTATTTTACTTGTTAAGCACGTGTTATACAGTTAACCGTACTTCACCGTTACCTATTCTTCGCAAAGGCATTTACAATGAATTTGTCAATTAGTTGGTGATTAATTTTTGCTTTTTTCATATCTAAAGTACCCAATATTGTCTTATTAATATATTCCATGCAAAGGGTTTAGTTTAAAGAGGTCCAACTATTGCCCCATAATCCTCAATGGGGTAAAAACGTTTGAGATCTAACAGCAATGTTTTCTTTAACCCTCTAAATAGTGTATAATGGCTAAAATTTATCGGAAAATATGGAAATACAAGAACCAAAGCCAGAAAAAGGCCCTAAATTATAAATAAGTGGACATGTACAGTGCTTAATGTCTCGAAAACTTGAACTGAAACTTGAACTGAAACAGTGCTTAATGTCTCAAATATGTTGAACTGAAGTAAAAAGTAAAACATTTTGCTGCGGAAAGTGAAAAAGTGTATTTATACTTTTTCTTGACATACTGTAGATATATACAGTTATTGCCAACTTTTTTCGCTGCCTCTTATAATGAAAGAAAGTGATTTTCCCCAACATGTCATAGATGAAATATTAGACATTTTTGATTCGCCATTTTTCTACTCGCTATCATGGTATAAGTTAGCGAGTTGAAAACGATACAAGAGAGCATGCCATACATATATCTCATTAAAGTTATTTTTTAAGGGGGTCATCCCAAGTGACGGCTTGTTTTTTAGGGAATTTTTTAGACTTTTTTCTACGACCAGTTAATAGATAGAACTTTAAGTTTATTAAGCTAAAACAAGAAAAAAAGTTAACTTCGGCTGTACCGAAGCAGGGTATATTAGCTTCACAGGCGCATTTCTTTTAGTAACTATGGGTTTAAGCAAATCTAAAGACGTAAGAAAAAGTAAATAAAAAAAAGAAAACATTTAACTAATATAGTTTTATATAGTTAACCGATCTGAACAATTTCTTCGGAGATTATATTATTACCTTAAGCAGTTCCGGAGCTGTTGGAGCTTCTAACTGCTGTATCTTTAAAACGACTTCAAATTTCTACAAATCACTTTACTACTGTATTCTGGACATGTTACGAAGGCAATTAAAAAAAAAAATACATTTTTAAGCCCATAACATGGGATGGCCCGATTAATGGTTTAAATTGAAAATTGCTATCCAAAAGATAATACAAAGATTTGTTGTATTGAATTTAAAGACTTAATACATGAAATATAATGTAATTGTTTATATGAAATATGTATTTATGTGTCTGAACCCTGCTTGACAAAAAGGTGTTACTTAAATAACACCAATATCCAAAATAACTTGAAAACACATTGCATACGAATTCAACGAGTCATTTACAAATAATTCTATAATTAATTGTGTTTTAATAAAATTTACCGCAAATCAAATGACGTTCTCATATATATTCCCATCATATATATCCCCATTCCAAATGTTATTATTAGTTTATTCTAACGCAAAACAGACTTTTACACGTCATTCTAGAGCACAAAAGTCATTTTATAAAAATTATAACAAATAAATATAAATAATATATTTTTAAAAGCAAATGATTTCGCATATTTGTACTCGTCTGTAAGTGTATGAAATTGCGGTAATTGCCCTTTTGGCTCGCGTCAAACAAATGTGTCACATACGCCGCAATAAATGCCGAGGAACCCGCCCAAGGTCGATGAGTCAAGTTGAATCCGAACAAATGAGTTTCACAGCAAATTGAAGACATTGCGTATTTAGCGCATTACACACACACACATATATGTTTGAATGTATGTACAATACATTTAACGGTAAGCAATTTCTAGCTTTTCCTTCGAGTATATGCTAAAAATCGCAGACACGCCGAATAGCGGAGACAACGTAAAGTGGGTGGGTGGAAGAAGCGCACAATTGTGACGATGGCGCTTAGCAGTCAATTGCGAAGATACGACACACAAAAGACTTGTAGTCGTATGTAATATATGAACACACATATGTATGTAAGTGAAATAATTTATCATTTAGATTGAGTAGAATCGAGACGTGAAGGCCGACCGCAAATGATATTTATTCAATAGCGCTTTCTTTCTTCAGGTTGATATGCATGAGGAAGTGTTTATTTGCATTATTTGTATTGTATTTTCCCCCATTACATATTTAAATTAAATTGTGAAACTTTAAACACACGTTGTTATTAGAAATGTATGGCGAAACAAAGTGAAATTGTTAGAAATTATATTGAGAAGCCATAACGAGTACAGCTAATTTTAACAACGAATGAATTATAATAGTTGTAATGATAAAATATTCCACCATATCCGATCTTTAATTTCAGTTAAAAAATCACTACCATTCCTATATATTTTGCGACTGCTTAATATGGACTTGGACAATATGTGGATCCAACAGGATTGAAAACTAGGTTTAGTGAACGTGTTATCTCACGAAAATTGGGTTCAGCATTTGGACTTATGCAAGTGTACCAGTGGTGGTCATGCAAAATAAATCGAATTCCATACATAATGGCATCAAATGTAAAGAATTTCATTGATATCCCAAACCGTTTTTGTTTTAATAAAAAAACTTGTATTGCACTCTTATCGGAAAACCCTTTACATATCTAATTTTTATATGCCATGAATATAAAGCAAATTTATACCAAAACACTAGATTTAATTGATTTATCCATTATAAGAACACAACAAGCAATCATAAAAACACTCTATAATAATAGCTGACAAAACAATACACAAATTTTGCCATCCCAAATTAATGACACATATTAAATAAACTATTAATAATAAAGCGAAAATAATTGCAGAATTTTATTAAAATTGTTTGTGAGTTTAGTGTGGTGAATCCCATTTAAAAACAGACATATATATGATGTCAGATTTTAACGGCCGATTCTTCGTTGCTCAAATAAAAGAAAATTATCCCAAAAATGGATGAAATTGTGTTTAAATTGCTTCCACATCCTTCGCATTTCTCCGGATTTGGACTTGAGTGACTTTTATCTGTCCTCATGGACCAAAATATTTTTTGAAATAAAAGCACCTATTAAATGCTAAACAATTTTCAAATTATTATTTATATTTAAAGACTAGCAGACCCGGCCACACGTTTTTGTGACTAAGGTATATATTAAATTAGTAAATCTTTCAATGCAGAGAAAAAATTCTTACGCATAAAGACGAAAACGTAATAGCCGATAAATTTTAAAATGATTGATAGATTATTGTAGATCTGTGCTAAGCGTAAATCATCATAATTTGTAAAACTTTGATTTTTTTTAATCGTATATTGGAGAAAGTAACAAATGACCAAATTTCATAGTTGGCTTTATCTTGGCTTTGGTGACGATATTGATTACCTTCTTCACAGCCAGTTTTGTTCTTTTGCAAAGTTTAATGTTGATTTATGTTACGCAGCATGATGGCAACTCACACTATTTTTAATTGCAAGTGAGTGGGGATAGTCCAGCAATTTAAAATAGTCTGGGGGATAATTGAATACGTCATCCTGGTTTGTAGCTGTGTCAACTCTCCTTTAATGAAATTCTAAATTATCGCATTAATATCAAAGGGATCCTTGTTTTTTTTACCACCAATATAGGTCATTCAATCAGCCATTTATGTTTATTATATTATGGTTTCATGTCAGGAAAAAATACGCTTTTAAAGTCCTGTGCAATACCTCCATCGACTTGAATATCTGGAAAATCTTCTTTATAGATCTTTATTGTGTGTAATAAAATTACATCAATAAATTGCGAGAGTGTAAAATGTTCGGTTGCCTTTCCCTACTTGTTACAAATTGTTTTGGGCTATCGACACAGCCTCATACAATTGGGCAATGATAAAAATATTTTCACAAAGCAACAATGACAACTTTCAAAATATTATTTTTTGTTTTTTTTTTTTTATAATTTTTATACATACTTTCTAATCCTTCCCTACCCTTCCATAAATATTTCAAAACTAAAATTAGCCAGATCGGTTTGGCCCTTCTCGACTTTTTTCGAGAATTTTTGGAAAATTGTGGATTTAAGACTTTTTCAGGCAATTTTTCTATTTTTTTTTCTCCGTAAGAACCACCCCGGTACCTCTAAAAACATTCTAAACAAAGAATTTGCGAAATCGGTTTAGCGGTTCTCGAGTTATGCGCTTAGCAACACATTTTGCGATTCATTTTTATATTATAGAAGATATATTATGCCCATAAATATAAATAATACTGGTTTCTAAGAGACTAAGCAACAATTATATTAGAGGTAGGCAGTGTTACACATTTCACAAATCCAAATTTGTATTTTGCGCATTACATTACATTATATACATATATTATATGTACAAATATACTCCTCGCAACTACCGTTATGTGTTAAAATCGCTCCAAAAAAGCGTAAAAGAATTAGACAATGACAACTCTTTGGATATTAACACGCTTAACAACAATACAAATTAGTGACTAGCGGTGTTTTTTATACAGATATACACCAAAATTAAGTCGTTAACCTTGCGACTGGCACATAAACGCACACCCACACACAATTGGCTGTCGGGAGGAAAAACAATATTTGGCGAGCGAGACAAAAATATACGCGTACAATAATAAAATTAACAAACCCTGTGAAGGTCAACAACATCAACGCTTTTTGTCAATGAACTAGGCTAACAAAAATCAAGGATTATTTGTAGTCATCGCTTCTCCTGTTTGCGATTGGGAAACACTAAGCAGAAAGCATGTGTATTCGAGCGCTTTTGCTGTGAATCACCAATAAAATGAACAGCATGTAATCTGCACTTTTTCTCACAGTTCATGGCTAAGGCTAAGGAACAGACTGTTTGTTTGGTAGTTAAATATTAGTGTCGTACGTCAATTACCCAAATAAACAGACAACAATAAAAAATGAAGAAATTGGAAAGGCATGTTAAAAAGGAAAACTATTTTAAGTAAATATGTACTTTTGCATGTAGTACTTGTGTACTTGGAAGCAAAACAACTGTTTGTTTGTGTGTGTTTGTTTGGTGTGTGTGGTGAGCATATGAAATGGAGCGGACAAGCGGACAAAAAGGCGACCACTAGGCCATTTTGCGGCCATATGCTAATCAGTGTACAAATTGTCCATAATTTAGAGCACTGGCTCAACGATCTCAGCTGCGTGTCGCGAACAGCTTATGGGTTTAATTTGATTGTCGCTGGTATAGTTTGTAAACACATGTAGACATGCAGGCGTAGCACTGAATTGAAAGCAATAACTGTTCCGCAGTGGGCAGCATAAATTTCAGTTGACAGTTAAATAAAAGAGAAATCATTTAATATGGAAATAAATGTTACTCATGTATATTATTATATTATAATTTGTTTGAGAGATAATGATGAATGTAATCGAACTTCGAAAGTAAATTTATTTGATTTTAATATTTAAAAAAACAGTTCAACAAAAATATAAGGGCACAAAAAATTTTATTTTTGACAAAAATAACTAAAAGAAACGTTTTTTATTTATATTTGGGATTTGAGATTTTAAATTTCCAAAAATTATAAATTTTTTTATGTATTTTCATCTACTGTCCCAACAAATTCTAGGTTAAGTGTTAATTGTGCTTGCAATTTTGCAGCATAAATAAAAGTACTACATCCATGTTGAACAAAAAGAACACACGGATACTAATGCCACACAATATTCGTGTGAACTGCGTGAGTACATCATTAACATGCCTGTTGCTTTCTAAACAAATTCAGCACACCAATTCAAGCAAACTTATATTGCTATGGCAGCTTATGTACAAACTATACTGGTACCGACAAGTTGTTTTGAAATGTTAAATTATGGAGGCTCCCTTTAGCTGCGCATGTCAAGGTGTAAGTTTTTCTGCATTTTTCCAAATAGTTTACATGTATTCCTGAAGAAAAACTGGAACAGAAGTATGGCGTATACTGTATTCACTACTATATATGATGGCACATTCCACTACATTGTGGCATTTCACAAGTTACAAAGTTTCACTATGGAGCTAATGGGAGACACAGTTTTAATAATTTAAGCATACATTTGCCTGACATCGGCTACTCAACTTATAATATATGAAAAGCATTCAATTAATAGATTTTTACTGTGTTGTTATGAATACAAGTACAAAGAAATATAAACCACATTTTCTTTTGTTCATTGTTAATAACAATTCAAGTACAAAATTTTTCACAAATATCTTAAAGAACAAAGCAATTTAATTTAATGCTCAACAAATAAAATCTAATTATAAGTGTATATAATTATTTTTTGTTTAATTCGGTCAAATATAGATACAATATAATTTATTTTATATGCACATGTACATATATACATATAACATAATATATACATATATAATATTATCTAAAATAAGAAAAATAGATTTTGTAACTCACAGATAAGATTAGAAAACTTATTATGAATAGAGTAGCTAGCACATGCTTTGGTACAGCTGCATAATGGACGTTTAAATTATTTTAAATACATAAAGAAAAAGCGATTTCTTTAAAATTTGGTATATCATTTTTTAAAAATAAATATTTAAAATCAAAATGCAAATATTTATTATTGCCAATTATACGATCAAATTTTATTCTGTATATAGAATGTGTGTTAATAACAGAAGTTTAAAAAATATCTTAACTTTCGTTTTCTCTAAACCAAATTTGAAGAACAAATAAACGCAAATGTAAACAAAAAAACCTGTTTAAATAAAATAAAACCATCAAAGTAACTAATGAGATAGCAACTTATGTATTCAGTATAGTAAGCATATAAAAATAACAAACATAAGAAATTTGGGACTAGAAGCACTATAAACATGTTTCGAATATTTAATTCCGTTTGAAATATTTGTTATTCAGCAAGTTTATGCTTGAGTTTCAAGGTCAATTGTGTGTTCAAAAGAGTTTCACATTTCATTTATACACATAGCTAGTATTCATTTTTAAGTTTATAAAAATAATCTTATTATATATTATATTTATTTATAAATTTGTCAGTTTGCTTCTCAAATTGTATACATACCTTCATTCCCAAACATGCTCCATAATTTTGAAATTAAAAGCCCCATTTTGTTGTTAGTTTTGCGTTATCTTCTTTTAGAACTAAATTTATTAACTGTAGTTTCTTTCCAGTATCTCCACTTCACTTTTACACTATTTCCTGTACACTATTTTGGATGTATAAAAACAAGTATTTACACGTATTCAGAAGATATATTGATTACAAAAAACACAAAAAAAATCGTTTGCAATAATAGTAACACTGCAACGACAAGTTTTTGGCCGATCGCTTGTAGCGCCAGTGGTATGGTACCGGTGGCGCGTAGACCAACTGTTGGCGATGGCGCGAACGTTCGCAATTCCGTTCACTTTCCGCTCAACCTAATGACGTAAATTGAGTTAAATTGCCACAAGCTCTCACAAATAACAATCGACTTCCAAATAGCGAAATAGCTATGTTTAACACTGAGGATTATAAAATGGCAGTAACAATAAATTAAAACGAAGAGAAAAATAAGTATAAGAAATATGCTGCTATTCGTTGTCACTGTTGGTATATCTAGGAAATGGTAATGATTTTAGCAACAGACACAACATGCTTTATGGCCCGTATTTCATGTGGTGCGCTCAACGTTACGCATTTTTTTGTTACGCAGTTGAAGGCAAGCTTGTTTTACTTTCAGTTTTTTTGAAGCACATATAAACTTTCACTATTAGATATTAATTTATATTGGTAATTATAACAATCCTGCTTACCAATGAAATAAAATGTACACAAAATTATCTGGTATTGCAGATGAACTGTAGAAAAACCAAAATGCTAATTACCGTTGTTATGCTGTTAAAGCGATTATCATTACTTGCAAAAAATCTAAAATTCTTTGCCTTGATAGCTATAACTTTTTGTATGTTTAGTTAATGTTTCACTTTTGCATTCGGAGGTCTATCGACACAAACTTTCCATTTTTTCGTTTTATTAAACACTATTCACACTTATACAAAACAATTTTTACGCCTATACATTTTAGAATGTTTCAAAATATTTTATGAAAATAAATTTAGATATTGAAAATAAAGCTTAATTAAATTAATACACAATATTTCCACACACATTAAAAATCTATCAAATGTCACGAATGACTGAAACCAGAGAACAGCGAATGTATCATATAATATAATTAAAATTCTCTTTGACAGCTGCCACCGAATGTCAGTGGAAGAGAGACGGCAAGAAATGTGATGATGCCATTTTATATAGAATTCGATACAGGAGCACTCAAATGCTGTAAAACTGATTATTAAATTTCATGATGACTTCATTTTCATTTGCTGCTTTATTTGAACAATATTTAAATTTACATGTGGGTTTTACAATATATATTTTATAGGTGTGTAAATATGTACATTCGCATAGAGATTAAATAACAATATTTATTTTCGTATATGGATATGTTTCAAACAACTAAAATAAATATCTATTAGTATTATCAACTATATTCATTATTTTTTCATAGTTTTTGTTAACACAGTAATCTCGCAGATTTGCTTTAGGTACACTTTATATTATTTACAATTCGTAAGCCAATTTATCAGTATCCTTGTGCCTTTATAGTTACATATTTTAAAAGCCAATGAGATGTGCTGTACCGCCAATATGTGTGGGTGCATCCCTCCTAAAATAAAATAAAATAATCAATTAGGTAATAAATACGAATTTATATAAAACAAAAATATCACATACTTAATTTTATACTCATAGTCCTTGAGCGCTTTCATTAGAGCTAAAGCCAAGATTGCTCCCTGACCAAGCAAAATGTATCCACGTTTTAAATTTACATTTGTCCTCGTTAACGGGTTCGATTTAATTTCAGTGGCAGCAGATTCCTTTTGTAAATATTCAAACACATCAAAGTATTTTTCCAGGGACCGTTCACGTACTGTAATTTGTAGACGTCCATCTCCACTGTACTGGCCCACCACTCGATCAGAAATACTGCTAGTAATCCCTCGTCGCGCCAGTTGATTGTCCAGTCGCATATCAATTTCTCGTCGCTCAAGTCTGTCATCAAGACGCATTGCATTTTCCCGTCGTTCTTCGCGATCATCTGCGAGTCTAGTGATCTCTCGTCGCTCCTGTCGGTCATTAAGGCGCATTGCATTTTCTCGTCGTTCTAGCCGGTCATCAAGGCGCATTGTGTCCTGTCGTCGTTCTTCGCGATGATTTGCTCGTCTAGTTACTTCTCGGCTCACCTGCCGGTCATCAAGCCGCATTTCATTTTCTCGTCGTTCTTCGCGATCATCTGCGCGTCTAGTTATCTCTCGTCGCTCCTGCCGGTCATCAACGCGCATTGTGTGTTGTCGTCGTTCTTCGCGGTCATTTGCGCGTCTAGTTATCTCTCGTCGGTCCTGCCGGTAATCAAAGCTCATTGCATTTTCTCGGCGTTCCTGCCGGTCATCAAGGCGCATTGTATCTTCTCGTCGTTCTTCGCGATCATCTGCGCGTCTAGTGATATCTCGTCGCTCCTGACGGTCATCAAGGCGCATTGTGTCTTCTCGTCGTTCTTCACGATCATCTGCGCGTCTGGTGACCTCTTGTCGGTCATCAAGGCGCATTTCATTTTCTCGTCGTTTTTCGCGATCATCTGCGCGTCTAGTGATCTCTCGTCGCTCGTGACGGTCATGAAGGCGCTTTGTGTCTTCTCGTCGTTGCTGACGCTCATCAAGGCGCATTGCATTTTCTCGTCGTTGTTCGCGATCATCTGCGCGTCTAGAAACCTCTCGTCGTTCCTGTCGGTCATCAGGGCGCATTGCATTTTCTCGTCGTTCTTCGCGATCATCTGCGCGTCTAGTGATCTCTCGTCGCTTCTGTCGGTCATTAAGACGCATTGAATTTTCTCGTCGTTCTTCGCGATCATCTGCGCGTCTAGTGATATCTCGTCTCTCTTGTCGGTCATCAAGGCGCATTGTAATTTCTCGTCGTTCTTCGCCATCATCTGCGCGTCTAGTGATCTCTCGTCGCTCCTGACGGTCATCAATGCGCATTGCACTTTCTCGTCGTTCCTGCCGGTCATCAAGGCGCATTGTGTCTTCTCGTCGTTCTTCACGATCATCTGCGCGTCTAGTTATCTCTCGTCGGTCCTGACGGTTATCAAGGCGCATTGAATTTTCTCGCCGTTCCTGCCGGTCATCAAAGCGCATTGTGTCTTCTTGTCGTTCTTCACGATCATCTGCGCGTCTAGTTATCTCTCGTCGGTCCTGACGGTTATCAAGGCGCATTGAATTTTCTCGCCGTTCCTGCCGGTCATCAAAGCGCATTGTATCTTCTCGTCGTTCTTCGCGATCATCTGCGCGCCTAGTTATTTCTCGTCGCACTTGCCGGTCATCAAGGCGCATTGTGTCTTCTTGTCGTTCTTCCCGATAATCTGCGCGTCGGGTGACCTCTTGTCGGTCATCAAGGCGCATTTCATTTTCTCGTCGTTTTTCGCGATCATCTGCGCGTCTAGTGATCTCTCGTCGTACCTGCCGGTCATCAAGGCGCATTGTGTCTTCTCGTCGTTCCTGCCGGTCATCAAGGCGCATTGTGTCTTCTTGTCGTTCTTCCCGATAATCTGCGCGTCGGGTGACCTCTTGTCGGTCATCAAGGCGCATTTCATTTTCTCGTCGTTCTTCGCGATCATCTGCGCGTCTAGTGATATCTCGTCTCTCTTGTCGGTCATCAAGGCGCATTGTAATTTCTCGTCGTTCTTCACGATCATCTGCGCGTCTAGTTATCTCTCGTCGGTCCTGACGGTTATCAAGGCGCATTGAATTTTCTCGACGTTCCTGCAGGTCATCAAAGCGCATTGCATCTTCTCGTCGTTCTTCGCGATCATCTGCGCGTCTAGTTATTTCTCGTCGCACTTGCCGGTCATCAAGGCGCATTGTGTCTTCTTGTCGTTCTTCCCGATAATCTGCGCGTCGGGTGACCTCTTGTCGGTCATCAAGGCGCATTTCATTTTCTCGTAGTTTTTCGCGATCATCTGCGCGTCTAGTGATATCTCGTCGCTCCTGACGGTCATCAAGGCGCATTGTGTCTTCTCGTCGTTCTACACGATCATCTGCGCGTCTGGTGACCTCTCGTCGCTCCTGACGGTCATCAAGGGGCATTGTGTCTTCTCGTCGTTCTTCACGATCATCTGCGCGTCGGGTGACCTCTTGTCGGTCATCAAGGCGCATTTCATTTTCTCGTCGTTTTTCGCGATCATCTGCGCGTCTAGTGATATCTCGTCGCTCCTGACGGTCATCAAGGCGCATTGTGTCTTCTCGTCGTTCTACACGATCATCTGCGCGTCTGGTGACCTCTCGTCGCTCCTGACGGTCATCAAGGGGCATTGTGTCTTCTCGTCGTTCTTCGCGATCATTTGCGCGTCTAGTTATCTCTCGTCGGTCCTGACGGTCATCAAGGCGCATTGTAATTTCTCGTCGTTCTTCGCGGTCATCTGCGCGTCTAGTGATATCTCGTTGCTCCTGACGGTCATCAAGGCGCATTGTGTCTTCTCGTCGTTCTTCGCGATCATTTGCGCATCTAGTTATCTCTCGTCGGTCCTGACGGTCATAAAGGCGCATTGTAATTTCTCGTCGTTCTTCGCGATCATCTGCGCGTCTAGTGATATCTCGTCGCTCCTGACGGTCATCAAGGCGCATTGTGTCTTCTCGTCGTTCTTCACGATCATCTGCGCGTATGGTGACCCCTCGTCGCTCCTGACGGTCATCAATGCGCATTGCATTTCCTCGTCGTTCCTGCCGGTCATCAAAGCGCATTGTATCTTCTCGTCGTTCTTCGCGATCATCTGCGCGCCTAGTTATTTCTCGTCGCACTTGCCGGTCATCAAGGCGCATTGTGTCTTGTCGTCGTTCTTCCCGATCATCTGCGCGTCTAGTTACTTCTCGTCGAACCAGACGGTCATCAATGCGCATTGCATTTTCTCGTCGTTCCTGCCAGTCATCAAGGCGCATTGTGACTTCTCGTCCTTCTTCACGATCATCTGCGCGTCTAGTTATCTCTCGTCGGTCCTGACGGTTATCAAGGCGTATTGCATTTTCTCGTCGTTCCTGCCGGTCATCAAAGCGCATTGTATCTTCTCGTCGTTCTTCGCGATCATCTGCGCGCCTAGTTATTTCTCGTCGCACTTGCCGGTCATCAAGGCGCATTGTGTCTTCTCGTCGTTCTTCACGATCGTCTGCCCGTCTAGTTACTTCTCCTCGAACCTGACGGTCATCAATGCGCATTGCATTTTCTCGTCGTTCCTGCCGGTCATCAAGGCGCATTGTGTCTTCTCGTCGTTCTTCACGATCATCTGCGCGTCTAGTGATATCTCGTCGCTCCTGACGGTCATCAAGGCGCATTGTGTCTTCTCGTCGTTCTTCACGATCATCTACGCCTCTAGTTATCTCACGTCGGTCCTGACGATTATCAAGGCGCATTGCATTTTCTCGTCGTTCCTGACGGTCATCAAGGCGCATTGTATCTTCTCGTCGTTCTTCGCGATCATCTGCGCGTCTAGTGATCTCTCGTCGTTTCTGTCGGTCATCAAGACGCATTGCGTTTTCTCGTCGTTCTTCGCGATTATCTGAGCGTCTAGTGATCTCTCGTCGCTCCTGACGGTCATCAAGGCGCATTGTGTCTTCTCGTCGTTCCTGCCGGTCATCAAGGCGCATTGTG
Organism: Zeugodacus cucurbitae; assembly: GCF_028554725.1. Taxonomy (NCBI): domain Eukaryota; kingdom Metazoa; phylum Arthropoda; class Insecta; order Diptera; family Tephritidae; genus Zeugodacus; species Zeugodacus cucurbitae. The sequence goes on from NC_071670.1 coordinate 33,829,782, forward strand.
TCTTCTCGTCGTTCCTGACGGTCATCAAGGCGCATTGCATTTTCTCGTCGTTCCTGCCGGTCGTCAAGGCGCATTGCATTTTCTCGTCGTTCCTGACGGTCATCAAGACGCATTGCATTTTCTCGTCGTTCTTCGCGATCATCTGCGCGTCTAGTTACTTCTCGTCGAACCTGACGGTCATCAATGCGCATTGTGTCTTCTTGTCGTTCCTGCCGGTCATCTGCGCGTCTAGTGATCTCTCGTCGCTCCTGACGGTCATCAAGGGGCATTGTGTCTTCTCGTCGTTCTTCGCGATCATTTGCGCGTCTAGTTATCTTTCGTCGGTCCTGACGGTCATCAAGGCGCATTGTAATTTCTCGTCGTTCTTCGCGATCATCTGCGCGTCTAGTGATATCTCGTCGCTCCTGACGGTCATCAAGGCACATTGTGTCTTCTTGTCGTTCTTCCCGATCATCTGCGCATCGGGGGACCTCTTGTCGGTCATCAAGGCGCATTTCATTTTCTCGTCGTTTTTCGCGATCATCTGCGCGTCTAGTGATCTCTCGTCGTACCTGCCGGTCATCAAGGCGCATTGTGTCTTCTCGTCGTTCTTCACGATCATCTGCGCGTCTAGTGATATCTCGTCGCTCTTGTCGGTCATCAAGGCGCATTGTGTCTTCTCGTCGTTCTTCGCGATCATCTGCGCGTCTAGTTACTTCTCGTCGAACCTGACGGTCATCAATGCGCATTGTGTCTTCTTGTCGTTCCTGCCGGTCATCTGCGCGTCTAGTGATCTCTCGTCGCTCCTGACGGTCATCAAGGGGCATTGTGTCTTCTCGTCGTTCTTCGCGATCATTTGCGCGTCTAGTTATCTCTCGTCGCTCCTGACGGTCATCAAGGCGCATTGTGTCTTCTCGTCGTTCTTCACGATCATCTGCGCGTCTAGTGATATCTCGTCGCTCCTGACGGTCATCAAGGCGCATTGTGTCTTCTCGTCGTTCTTCACGATCATCTGCGCCTCTAGTTATCTCACGTCGGTCCTGGCGATTATCAAGACGTATTGCATTTTCTCGTAGTTCCTGCCGGTCATCAAAGCGCATTGTATCTTCTCGTCGTTCTTCGCGATCATCTGCGCGCCTAGTTATTTCTCGTCGCACTTGCCGGTCATCAAGGCGCATTGTGTCTTCTCGTCGTTCTTCACGATCGTCTGCCCGTCTAGTTACTTCTCCTCGAACCTGACGGTCATCAATGCGCATTGTGTCTTCTTGTCGTTCCTGCCGGTCATCTGCGCGTCTAGTGATCTCTCGTCGCTCCTGACGGTCATCAAGGGGCATTGTGTCTTCTCGTCGTTCTTCGCGATCATTTGCGCGTCTAGTTATCTCTCGTCGTTCCTGCCGGTCATCAAGGCGCATTGTGTCTTCTCGTCGTTCTTCACGATCATCTGCGCGTCTAGTGATATCTCGTCGCTCCTGACGGTCATCAAGGCGCATTGTGTCTTCTCGTCGTTCTTCACGATCATCTGCGCCTCTAGTTATCTCACGTCGGTCCTGACGATTATCAAGGCGCATTGCATTTTCTCGTCGTTCTTCGCGATCATCAAGGCGCATTGTGTCTTGTCGTCGTTCTTCGCGATCATCTGCGCGTCTAGTTACTTCTCGTCGAACCTGACGGTCATCAATGCGCATTGCATTTTCTCGTCGTTCCTGCCGGTCATCAAGGCGCATTGTGTCTTCTCGTCGTTCTTCACGATCTTCTGCGCGTCTAGTTATCTCTCGTCGCTCGTGAAGGTCATGAAGGCGCTTTGTGTCTTCTCGTCGTTCTTGGCGTTCATTTACGCGTCTACTTACTTCTCGTCGCACCTGCCGGTCATCAAGGCGCATTGAGTCTTCTCGTCGTTCTTCGCGATCATCTCCGCACCTAGTTATTTCTCGTCGCACTTGCCGGTCATCAAGGAGCATTGTGTCTTCTCGTCGTTCTTCGCGATCATCTGCGCGCCTATTTATTTCTCGTCGCACTTGCCGGTAATCAAGGCGCATTGCATATTCTCGTCGTTCCTGCGGGTTATCAATGCGAATTTCATTTTCCTGTCGTTCTTCGCCATCTTTTTCGCGTCTAGTAATCACTAGTCGCTCGTCTCGGTCATCAAGGCGCATTGCATTTTCACTACGTTCTTCGCGATCTTTGAAACGTTTAGTCATTTCTCGTCGCTCCTCGGTGTAATCAAGACGGGCATTATAAGGATTAGAATATTCAGACGTAGAGTGCTGTATGTCTCCCCGTAACCAGATTTCTTCATTGTTGAAACATTTGGTCGCCTCACCATTAATACATTCAAAACCTAGATGTTGACAAGTGCGAAATTCCACAAGAGCGAAACTGGTTGCTACAATCAGGTAAAGAACAGTTGCTTGCAACTGCCAAAACCTAAAACCCATTTTACTTATCGCTTGTTGTAGTCTATTTGTGGACTTTTAGACTTTTATTATAAAATAGTAATAATACTAGAACTCTCCCGTTAATTGTGGTTGTCCTTGTCGAGCTGTTGGCTTTGACTTGACTGACCTCCTGAAAATATTTGCAGTGCTTTTATAGAGATTTTGCTACAGAAAGACGCGCAGCATTGCGCTCATAGTCGAAGATGTGTTCTAATTTCTTCCTTCTCAATGAACTTCATTTCCGCGCTGATTGATTAAATTCGCTTATCGCACATGTGCACCAGTGCACCACGTTAACACACTTGAAAGCAGTGCGTCAATAGCTTCAAAGGACTCACAGTGCTTATAGCGATGCGGATGAGTGTGTGTACATGAACTCAGCTATTATTTAACGGTATGTTCTTAAAAAATAAATGTCTTGGTTTATGAATGAATTTCCCGAGCCTTGACAATGACGTCAATTGAATGCCAAGGACTTTTTGTGGCTCGTAAAATTTGCGGACGTTAGTAGAGTACAGTAGTTTATTTTTTTTTAAATGATAGTAAATGTATTTTAAATTCAGGACTGAAGTAATGTTGATACTTGAATAAACAAATAGCGCCAACAAAAAAGGGTTTTCTTCAAAATAGTAATTAATCTAATAGAATAACGTCAATGCAAAATTTGAGCAAATCTTGTGCTAATCTTTACTCTCCCTGCCCCGTTGTTGAAATCTGGATATCCGTAAAATAAGATTTCGTACAGAGGATTATATCAGAGATGTACATATTTGAATGACATTTTTTTGGAAAATGGCCATGACCCTCCTAATAGCGTTTTATTTTCTCAAAGAAATTTTGCATTTATTCTGCTCTGTACTTATCCCGTACTTATTGTATCCCGTAAACTACTAAAGCAATACCAACTAAACTTTTTGGTGGCATATCCATTAGGTGCCGAACTACTCAACTAATTTCAACGACACCCTGATGTTACGGTTGAAAAACTAGTGAAATCGGTTCACAACCACACCTTCTTCTTCTTGACTGGCGTAGAAACCGCTTATGCGGTTATAGCCGAGTCCACAACAGCGCGCCACTCATCTCTCCTCTTGGCAGTTTGGCGCCAATTGGTAATACCAAGTGAAGACAGGTCCTTCTCCACCTGGTGCTTCCATCGGAGTGGAGGTCTCCCTCATCCTCGGCTTCCACCAGCGGGTACTGCATCGAAAACTTCCAGAGCTGAGGCACTTTCGTCCATTCGAACAACATGACCCAGCCAGCGTAGCCGCTGTCTTTTTATTCGCTGGACTATGTCTATGTCGTCGAACAACACATACCATCTGCGGTATTCGCCGTTGCCAATGTTTAAGGGACCATAAATCTTCCGTAAAACCTTTCTCTCGAAAATTCCTTCCGCCGTCACATCGGACCACAACCACATCTACCTCCCATATATCACAATTTTAAATTACTACTGCTTCGTTCACTTGCCAATGTATAAATATTTAAATCTAAGTAAATTGAATACACTTCAACACATGGTTTTATAATGAAGATTAAAATTTCCAAAATATTATTTTTCTTAATTAAAAAAATTAAAATAAATCAGTATAATACACAAAAAACCTTCCAACTTGCGAAGGATATAGTACAATAATAGAGTTCTTACTCGTAAAAGAACTTCAGTTTGTACTGTAATTGTTTTTGGAGAATTGTTGAAATATAATTGATTTACTTGTTAGTCGATCGTCTATGAATATTAAAATTTCTTAAGTGGTTACTAACAGAGTAAACAAAAATAAACAATGAAATCAAAATTTATAATTTTAGTTTCATTTTTAAATGTCTTAAAAGACATAGTCTCTCACCATCTTGTATTTATGACTCTTTAAATATTAAACACTATTTCTTAAAATCAGAAATTTTATTATTTTAATACCTTTAAATTTTGTTTAGATCAGGTGTTTGCCAACTAAATAATCTCTTCTTCAAAATTTGTTAGTTTATGCTCTTTTGATGTATTTTTAAAATATAACATATATTTTACAAGGAATTGTTAATAAACAGTATGTATGTATATATGTATAATGGCATCGTTCACTTTTAATTGAAATCTTACCTCAGCAACAACTCGACCGATTGCGACATTATTTAGAGTATAACATTAGCGTCAACTTATCGTGACAAATTGTAGTACAATGACTTGTTACGCCCACATCCATATAACATAAATTCTATCTGAATATGAAGACTTCACTTACCTTACTTTTTATTACAAATATCAGCCAAACATGAAATTCAAAGCCTTTTCCGCATGACCATGTGTAATAAACATGGTTTTTCGTTTTCATTTCTGAGTTGGAATTATGGATAATTCTTGAGAAATTTTACTTTCATTATGCACCAAACACTTTGTACTAAACTAATACACAGAGAGCAATGTGTTCAATAAATGTATTTAATTTAGCTTTTCAAGCAAATAACTTTTTCAATTAGACAATTACACAACAAGATATTTAAATATTACTAAGTTAAGCCGATTAGTGCGTATTCCTATCAATACGAAGAGCTCATTTAGTACGCTTTTAGGATATGTCCTAAATTTAGTCTATTAGCAAATACTCTGCAAGAATAATTTAGTTGATTAATGAATTTAAAAATACTTTTAAGTAGAAATCTAATTGACAAAACGAATAGCCTTTTCACACAAGAGTTAATTGATCAATTAACCAGCCCGATTAAAACACTGATTTAGATCGATTAACATACAAAAGAAAAATATTATTTTACCGCATTAATCTAATACAAATCGAGTTGAAACTAGAACGCAGATTTGCGGTTCGCAGTCTACGCTGATCGTTTTTCGAGTAGCCGGCGTGTGAAAAAAATTGGTTTCTGAATAATAATCTTAATTTAATCTTAATGCATGAAAATAATTTGGCTATGCGAAAGGCTATTTAGATCTATCTAAATTGACTCAATTAAGCAAAATTCGGAAACTTCTCCCACCTTCTCAGTTAATTTTACTTTTTTATATCATTTCAACGTGTGACGTCAATGCATTTCGAATCATCATTTATAAAAGACTAAAACTATTTTTAGACGCAGCCAATATATATATGATTTATGACCCACATACTTAATAAGAAACGACTTACATATTTTATTTTTGTCAATTTGTATGTATGTGTGTACTTCACTCATTCATAAAAAAATGTTTCATTCACATTTTGGTACTTTATGGCTTTGAGAATGCATTGAAGTGGCAACAATTACTGTACTGTTACACTTTACTACAATTTTGTCATATTCTATGGCGTAGCACAAAATCCAGAAACTCTTTTGAAACCCCTACTCGTTGTATTAATATTGCGCAATATGTGCGCTTGCTGCAAGTGCACATTTGTGATAAGAAGAAACCAATCAAAGGAAATTAAATCGAACGCGCAACACATGGAATGATTAATTTTATTTATCGCCGCTTGAGCGCTGCCCGATAGCATTATTACATGACACTCAGTTAGGCGGAAAATCTAAATTGTATTAAAGGATATAATGCGCATGTATGTGTGGGTCTTCAGATGCAATTGTGAGCTGAGAGAACAGTATAAAAGCGCGAGTTCGTTCTAACTTAGAGCTTAGTGCATAGATTCTGGTCCACTGGTCCACTTGTGCTGAACAAAATTTTTTTGAGGAAACGTTTTAAAAAAAGGTCAACTTTTTATCGCCTAAGTTTGTGGTATCGTTGTGGAGAGAGTGGGTTGTTGAAATTCAAAATGGGTGAGTTTAGTTTTACAACTATTGTGAGTGTATCATAAGATCAGATTGGGTTTTTAAAGAAATAAAGTTTGCTTTCTAAACATGGTATATTCAAATAACGCCTCAAAGTTTTGACAGTTTTTCTCGAATTTCTTTTGTTTGGAATGCTCAGTTACGGATTTATAGTGAAGTTTGGAAATTAGAAACATGAATTTCAATTAAAAGATGTTGTGATTTCTATAAATAAAACAAAGTAGGATTAGCTACAGCATTTAAAACTCAAAAATCAATGGGACGTTTTAACGATCTCTGATTTGTTAAATTCGTTTCAAGCCCGACTACAAAAATATCAAAGAATTGCACTGATCAAAAAAATTTGAAAAATGTTTTGACGATTGGAAAAAGCTCATAATATCGATTGGAGACAATTTTATTGCCGATAGCATTAATGTAGATGAATGAATAAATATTAAAAAAAAATCTAAAATTCCCCTTATTTTTTGAACACATGTATATTTATTTCATTTTTGATATCACATACTTCTTGGTATTTTCAGGATGACCAAGGGTTACCATGGCGTGCAAGGCGCCCAAACTCAACAGTTATGTTTTCTTTCTATAATTTCTAATTTATTGCTTTTGAATTTGAAGCGTATAACAGTTCGTACAGCCTAATCAGTCGAGACCATCCAAGCACAAAAATTACTTAATTACATTTTTTGCGCTTCTTTTTTGTCCTTAAAAAATCGTTGCTCTCGCTCAAAAAAAGACTTTGTGCGCATTGCTGAATTCATTATAATTTCAATTATTATTTAATTCAATTAAATTTAGCAAAAACGATATGGATAACTTTTGACCGTGTGTAAATTGGACTACCCTACTAGATGGAAATGTGAATCACAATAACTAAATTTAGCAAGTAAAGAGTGTGAAAATATACGTCATTATATGTATATATAACCTATAATCAATTGAAGCTTACTACTTGTTGCAAAATCACATAATACTAAATTATACTTTTAAAGTGTGAATTAAATATTTTCCACAAGCCTAGAATTGTAGAATGTGAGAATTATATAAATATAACTACAGACATAGCTGTTTTTGAAAAATACTCTAGTATAATTGTCATTATCAAAATAAATTGTTGTGTGTGTATTAATTAAAGTTTATTAAACTCTACTCAGCCCTTGAATCATCATCCAGTATAAATATCCGAAGACCTCAAAACATGTTGCTGTTGTTTGGGATTACTAATGATAAAAAACAAGCATGAATTTTGAATTTTGAATTTTGATTGCGAGATACAATGAATTTCACATTAAATTACCAAATTAAAAAAATACAAAATAATACGTTGTTAATTGACTATGTAATCATATGTAAATGCACCAATACGGCGATACAAGAAATACATATATATACTATACATTTACTATGCGATTTCAGGAGAAATGAGCACTTATATAAAACACTATATCAAATATTATGAATATTCATACATATATGTATACAAATAAATATGCAAAATTATATATAAGATATATTAATTAATAATCAAATGTTCAAACTATAAAAATGCATGCTTTTAATGACAAAATAAATTTAATGTTGGGTGAAATTAAAAATGAAGTGTTTTCTTTTATTTAGTATTGCTGTTGCAGTGAAACGATATAACCCCAAGGTTTTGTTAGTTGTGGAGAATGACTCAATATGGATTCTGGTCCATTTCGGTTAAGCCTACGTAAGCAATGCATACTAATAACTGAGTACAGATGGAATTTTTTCACTATTTATAAATCAAAATTTATTGCAAACCATTTTCAAAATTACATCCAACAGTAACATCTAGTTATAATTTTCAAAAAAAAAAAAATGTTCACTCTGAAAATTTCAAGTCAATCCAACGAATCCGAATTGTAACGAAGCTTCAGACCATTTGAAAGTAGTTTTCCGAACTTTAACCTTGTTTTCTCAAAACTGTGTTTTGATAGTCCATTAACAAGATTTCTCGGAAATTTGTGAACCGAATAGTCTCGAAGTTTTACACAAGCTTCTAAACTATATTTTTTTAGCTTTTTTATTGTCGATAAAAATTGTGTTTTTTTATAGATATAATCCAGGAGGAATTCCTGGAGATCTGCTGCAGCAGTTTTTACAAATAAAAATTCATTTAAAACTCTTCAAGGTTACCACAATATGTGTACAAATTCTTAGAATAACAAATTTAGAAGTTTACTCAGGAAATATTAAAAAATCTGCATTTCTTTGGGCTCCTTACTAGAAGGAACTTAAAAACTTTCAGTTTTGTGCTTATATTGTGATCATTCGACTATGCTATAATTTTAGCCGAATATTTGTTTAATTAGATGGCAACTCTGGTCAATATAGAAAACAAATTAGGAAAGGCTAAGTTCGGGTGGAATTTATTAATGTAATTTTATTAAGATAACATACAATTAGACCCAAATTTTCGGCATAAAATCCAATAGAATAACGAAAATCATCATTTATAGTATATGAGGGCTGAGGTAATCCTGAGCTGATTTCACTCATTTTAACCACCAAGGTACACTATATACAAGACTATTCGCTCACTTCATTTTACTAAAATATTTCACATATTAACCGATATATGCGGAATAAATCCTACCGTATTTTTGGTAAAACCCTATAATTAGGTATATGAGAGCTAGAAGAAGTTATGACCCGATTTTAACAATTTTTGGAATAGAGACACACTATTAGAAGAAAATAATTTCCTCTGAATTAAACTAATATATCCAATAGATTTACCGATATTTTCGGTGAAAAATTACACTTACACACTGAGTTTTTATATTCGATATCCGGGGCCTTAAAAAGATATAGTCCGATTTCGATCTTTTTTTCACAAGTAATGTCACAGATCAAATACAGTATTTGTGTAAAGTTTTATTCCGATACCTTCATCGGTTCCTTATGTATACATTATAAAGTGAAGGAATAAGATGGAATTCAAAATTGAGTTATATGGAAATTTCCATGTCGTTCGGGTGTCAAGAAAGTATTATGTACTGAATTTCACTGAAATCGGTCAAGTAGTTTTTGAGATATGGTTTTTGACCCGTAAGTGGGCGATTTTTTGTTTTTTAGCTTATTAATTTCCACAACATCTCAAGAATAGTGTCCAAAATTTTTAAGTCGAAAATAGTTTCGGAGATACAGCCTTTGGAAGGTGTGCGCTCCAAGTCAAGTACTATTGTTACTCAAAACTTTAAGTGCGTTTTTCTCGGAACTGTGTTTTCAAAGTCGGATGTCAAATTTTCTCGAAAGCTACTCAACCGATTTTGTACAGGTGTTCGAGATACAATTTACTCGTGCTTGAACGAAGGATTTTATTTTTATACTCTCGCAACAAAAGTTGCTACGAGAGTGTTATAGTTTTGTTCACATAACGGTTGTTTGTAACACCTAAAACTAAAAGAGTTAGATATAGAGTCATATATACCAAAGTGATCAGGGTGACGAGTAGATTTGAAATCCGGATGTCTGTCCGTCCGTCCGTCTGGGAAGAGGGCGTGGCCCCGCCCACAAATCGGTTATTTGTATTTAACTCGCAAACTAATAAAGCTATATAAACCAAACTTTCTGCAGTCGGTTCTCTTACGTACCCCACCACACAACATGAAAATAGAAAGGTTAGGTTGAAAATTACTAAAAGTGGGTTAACTAACTAACGAAAAACGTCAGAAACACTAAATTTTGCAGAAGAAATAGCAGAAGGGAGCTGTACTCAGATTTTTTTACAAAATGGAAAATGGGAATGTGGCATCGCCCACTTATGGGTCAAAAACCATATCTCAGGAACTACTCGACCGATTCGAATGAAATTCGGTATATAATACTTTCTTGACACCCTGATAACACCCTGACAAAAAATGGGCGCAATCGGTTCACAACCACTACTACTTTCCTTATAACTCAATTTTGAAATCCATCTTATTCCTTCACTTTATAATGTAAACATAGGGAACCAATGAAGATAACGGAATAAAACTTTACACAATTAGTGCATATCATCTCTGGCTTCACTTGTGAAAAAATTGTCGAAAACGGACCATAACTTTTCAAGGCCCCAGATATCGAACATGTTGAACTCAGCGCCTAAGGATAAATTTTAACCGAAAATGTGGGTAAATCTCTCAGATATCTCAATTTAATTCAGAGGAAATTGTTTTCTTCTAATAGTGTGTCTCTGTTCCAAAAATTATTAAAATCGGGTCATAACATTTCCATATACCTCATTGTAGGTTTTTCAAAAGTATCTTCTCCTAGCTCCCATATACCTAATTATAGGTTTTTCAAAAATTCGGTGAGCTTTATTCCACATATATGTATTGGTTAAATTTCTTCAATAAATTGCGAGAGCATAAAATGTTCGGTTGCACCCGAACTTAGCCTTTCCTTACTTGTTTTCAATTACAACTATTAAAAAAAAACAAAATGTAAAGCAAATTTGACCTTCGTTCAAGCACGAGTTTATGGTCTTACCTAAAACACTTATTTTTGTTTTTTTTTTCATTTGGATGATCCTGTCAGGAGTTATGCTGACAACGCGGACGCACCTTTTTTCCGAGGGGTCACCGGAAATGACGTCACAACAAAAGAGTTTAAATTTTTTTTTTTTAAATTTCAGAAATTATTCTTTAAATATGCATCTATAAGACAGAAAAAAGTTTAAATTAAATAAATCATTTTTTACATAGAAAAAAATATTGAAAATAGGCCATTTTTTACGCGACAAAACCCATGTAACCCCTTAAGAGATCTTAATTTTTACTCAAGTTATCCGTTGCACGTACAGACGGACGGACAGGCAGACATCCGAATTTCAACTCGTCTCGTCATCCTGATAATTTTGATATATATAACCCTATATCTAACTCGTTTAGTTTTATGACTTACAAACAACCGTTATGTGAAAAAAACTATAATACTGTCTTAGCAACTTTGTTGCGAGAGTATAACAACGCAGGTTGATTTAATGTTAATGAAAAATGTAAATATTCTCGAGTAAACAAAAATAAATCATACCTAATAGAGCGCGATTACCACAATATTCGATGTTTAAATGGAATTTTATTCGTTTTCTCTCTGTTAATATACATACATATATTATTGATTAAACAATTCACATATAATCGAGATTCAGCTATACTCGTATATATAATATTTCGTTTCTATGATTAATTTAATTTTTAATTAGTTGGCAACTTCTCTCTAGAAACATTTTCAAAATCAAGTTTTTTATTGTAGTATTTTACTTACCATTTGGATTATTTAAAAATTTCAGACAGGTGGTAACCTTCGCATTCAAATATTCAAATTTAAAAGATCTTTACTTACCAATCTTACTCTATCTCTAAGCGAGATCATGTAAAGCCCAATCGTCAAGAGTTCCAACTCCGATTACGTCATATTTATAATTACTACGAAAGTCACAATCTCTTCTCTATCACTTTTCGCCTTTACACCGAGTAATAGTTATATAATAATACGACGGACCAAAACACACTTTATTCAACTTTTCGAAATCTTTTATTTATTATATTAATTTGCGATGTAAATTTACACAGTTTTATTTTTATACAGTAGATACTGTAGTAAGTTACTAAAAAAATTTCAATACGTTATGAAACATAAAGAAAATATGATAATTAGAGGCTTATAATATAAAAAAATAATTTTTAGTACTAAATTTAATACAAGTTTTTCTAGAACCTATATAAGAAATACAACATACTAATTGTCAATAGAAATACATTTGGAGAACTAAATTTATTTACAGCTAAAACTTAATAACACAAAACCTATACTTAACTTGAAACTAATGCTTAAGTGAAAGATATTATAATAAAGCATTTTTTTAATCTTAGGAGGTGAGTTAATTGAAACCGAATGGGTATAAGATTAATATATACCATAGTTCTAGATACTTAAGAGAGATACACACACAATATTTATTTTAACATTTCCATGAGTGTGCAGTAATATTTATCAAATAAGTAGTTTCATATTTGGGAGTTCCATCGTTATTGTGATACATTTTATCTCTCATGAGTTTTGGCTTTATTTTTTAGCTTCGGACCAGTGTGTTTATGCTTAAATACATGAGTACAGTGTAGTAGTTTGCATAAATTGACAGATTTTAATTATTATTAATATTTTGTTTTCATTATTTAAAATTCTTTATATTTTGTTCTGACCTAATTAAGTTTGGTTACTCCACCGCTAATGTTTTTTTTATATTATTGAACCGTCTCATTTTTATCTCAATAATAAATTTAACCTTTAATATCTACTGTAAAAACAACACACAACTATTACTATTACTTACATATGTCTGCTATAATTATTTGTAATAATCATATGAACTGTTTCAGTAAAGAAACTGACGGCAACTGACGATCGCGCACTTTGGCATTGACGTTCCGTTTACTGGCTTAATTATGTATGTTCGCTTTTTGATACATAAATTGAATTTTTCAAAAAAAAAAATATTTGTTATTTCAATCTAAGATTGAACATACTTATATTTTAATATATTTCCACGTTTGACATTTTTCAAATCAAGGTTTATAAAAAGATAACTTATATATAAGCAAAAATACATCAGATCTCTTATTAACCTTTGCAGCTACTGTAAAAGTGGACATTATTTTACTACCCAAAATAGAATAATACGCAATTATGACTTCTTACTGTATCAGAAGGAAAAGTTTATAATGCCGTTAGCTTCATTGAAATAAGATACGATGACTTTAAAATTTAAAATTTTGAAATTTTTTTTTTAAGTTTTAAGAAGTCGATTTATGTTGGACATAAAGTTTCATGAAGTTTGATATGGCAACACTTCCACCACTATTTTGTTCTACCATCTCTTCCTCATTCGTAATCTTCCTATTCACTTATAGCTTCTAAGTATTTCATTTCTGTGTAACAAATTCATTACATTGAAATAAATCAAACCAATAGGTTATAGGCCCAGACCCAAACTTTTTACTGTATGTCGGATAATGTTGTTTGGAATAAATTGAACTTTTACTGTGTGTCGGTGATTATTTTTTTTAATGAGTGAAATCATATCAAGGAGAAATGTCGAAAATAGTGCTTTTATTCAGTATGTGACCGATGGCACCAGAGGAAAACCTACATTTATACGACCTTGATAGACGCATTGGACACCGGACAACATGCCACACTAGCCAAACTAGAATGTCAAACCAGACGACAAACACAAATTAACGCGAAATTGTAACCCATCAGGAAATTATAATCGGTACACAATATCAAATCGCAATAAACCATAACCTATGGATATTGGCAATGCAAATACAAATTATCAGTGTGACCCACAAAACAATTACCTTATATAATAATAGATACACACATAAGAAGGTTATATTACATCATTAACACTGGAACAGAGTTCACTTTGATCAATAAAAATATTTGTAACCCGAAATGGAAGAGGGAAGTAGATGTGCAAGTCACAGTAATGAGAAGAAAAACGCTAGGAAAAGGCAAAGGAAACTTTGCAGATTCCCAATATTTAAAGAATTTAATGAAAAAGAGGACGGACGGTGTTTACCGACTCATATCTTAACGAAGATGAATGCGATAATAGACTACCCAAACAGAATTATAAAAACGAATAAGGCAATAATACAATAACAAAGGAAGAAGAAATATTTAGTAGATTGGCCTATAACTGGCGACTTGTGATCGACTACAGGAAGTTGAACAGCGTAACTATGAAGGATAGATTTCCAATTCCAAATATAGACAATATATTTGACAATTTTCCTACTCTCGCCTTAGCCAAAGGTTTTTATCAATTTGAAATGGACGAACGCGGTAAACATAAAACAGCGTTCTCCACTGCAAATGGACATTATGAATTTGTTTATTTGTTAAAATCATTATGATTCGTATCCTCAGTATACACAATTAAAGAAATGACTAAAAAAGTCTTATTAGGTAAAACATATGACAGGAAATTTAAATATTTTGTATAATAAAATAATGACGAGCAGAAAATTTAAAGATACATATTATTATTAGATTAGAATACAGGAAGTTTAAATCACTGCTACGGGATGCTCAGGTGGTCCAGATGACATTCGGAGGATCGATATGTGTGGCGCCATCATTAAATGGAATATCCGACACCCCCAAGGTGGAAAAACTGCTGAAAAGACCAAAGAGCTTGTTTTTGGAAGAGATAGAGGAAGAAATAACAACAAAAAGACGGCAAGACCCAAAAACCGCCATACCAACCAGTAAAAAGGAGGTCGGAAATAAGACTCTTCCTAAGAGAAGAGGAACGGCAGCCATATTACGCCGCTAGAGCTGTCAAGCTCTAAAGGGCGGAAATATACTTAGACTCCGGTGGAAAGGTGGGCAAATCCCTGCTCAGAAGCCGGATAAGAGTTAGCGAAAGTATGCGGATCTTAACAAGTCGCAAGGCCAATCGCTTAGTGTTTGCGGGATAAATTTAGAAAATCATTGTTTTTCACATGGCCATCCGCTTAGTTTGTGTTAACGTCAGGTCGAAAAACAAAAAAATGTGGTTTACCAAAAAGCACTTCAATGAAACGGATAGTTTGCGGACATGTTTAACGCTTCGATTCAGTATTTACTTTGGAATCACTTTCATTTACTTAGAAAAGTTCAACTAAATAACACTTAATTTTTGTAATCGAAATGAATTCATTACTGTTATTTATTATTATTGGACGAGCTGCTTAAATGCGAGAAGGAGAAAATTGACATCGAAAAAGAAAACTTGATGAAATTTTTGATATCAATAACGAATTTATTTTCTGAAAATCAGTTACATTAAAAATTTCTTCTAACAAAATATTTTGTCAGCCATCTATAACGTGTTCTCGGCATGAAGGAGCATACAGACGTACCAACTGCATTACATTTGAAGTTAGATCAAATCAAGCATACCGAACCAATGCTTCAAATAGAGGAAAACAAAGTACATTCAGAAATCAGTGCAATAGACAATGGCATTACCTCGCCATGTTTAAATTCCTAACAATCTATAATTTCAAACTAAACCTTTCCTTCCACCTACAATTAGCACAATGCCAACAATCCCAGGCAATCAAATAACTTTTTTGGACAGCCACAATAAAGACAATACTTTACTACTGTAGGTAATCAATTCCAACAGATTCCTAATGTACAAAGACCAATCATCAAACAAACAAGCAAAACTATTTCAGAACTAGAAGAACAGTAAGATTAATAGCCTAGACAGACGACATCGCTAATTTGCATTAGCGGCGATGATTTGCTTTAACTCGCGCATTAATTCATTTTAAAGCAAATTAGTAATGCACAAAAATTTCGTGCATTTAGCTGAATTTACCACATTTGTGCTGGCAATGCTGCCCAAAAATGCCCGATTTTTGCTATTGTGAATGTTAATTGATAGAAAGAAGAAGAAGAAAACGTCAACAAATGATAGAAAGGAAAGCGTTAGAGGTAAGAAGTTTTAAATTTCTTTTTCAATTATGTGCAAGTTTATTGACAAAATCAAATTTTAATATTTTAGAAGATGGCAGAAATTAAGCAGCGAGTGGTTTGGACTAGCACTGATGAATGTGTGTTAATTGACTTGTGGCGTGAGCGGGCCGATGATTTAAGACGTGCCAAGCGCAATTTGCATATATATGCCGATATATCTGTGCAAATGGCACATAAATTTACTCCGAAGGAAGTCCATATTAAAATTAGAAACTTATCACAAAGATACAGGTATACTATGCTATTATAAAACATTTTTAACATTATTAACCTTTGTGAAATTGTAGAGAAGAAAAGAAGAAAACTGGCCCATCGGGGGGCAGCCCATCGACGTGGAAATATTTTGAAATATTATGAAATACTTAATGAATATACCGAAGCCATTGAAAATAGTGAACAAGAACAACAATACGAATCTATTGATCTTAATTGATCATGATGATAATGATCCCAAATCAATAGTTAGTTTTTTTATATTACCCACACTCAAAACTTTTGACGGAATATTGGGAAATGACAGTTTGAAGGAACTAGGTGCTATAATTGACACCAAAAGGGAAAATTGTTCTTTAAAAACGGAATAAGTATTTCCATTAAAGAAAAAGCATTTGAATCAGTGAACCAACAAAGAGTCAAACCGATTATTAAAAATGTATCCACATTTTTTGCAAGGCTAATTAAGGTACCGATAAATGCTTTTAAAAATCAAAATTTTGTTTACAAAGAATATCCTCCCGACTATAAGTTTAGCATTCCATTCCCAACATTCCATAGACATACCATTTTTCAACCAACATCCGCAGAACAGCGCAGCCGCAGGCAGCAGAATAAGCAATAGGCGGCGAACGAAGGAGAAGGCATCCGAACAACGACAGCAGATCGAGCAGCAGAGAAACAGAAGCTAAAATAAGTTATAATTTAGTAGTGTTTGAAGAGAAGAGTGTGTTTTTTGCACTCAGTTGCGATCTTATACAGTATAGTGTGTAGCTTTCAGTTTGTAAGCAAAAACAAAGTGTACAAGTTAACACCCCAAACTCTAAAATTCAAGAATTTCAACTCCGTTCCTAAGCTGACCTAAGAAAAACACATTAATTACTTAGAATTGAACCAGTGCACCTGCTGATGAACTTTACATTGCATATTTAAATATCACAAATCACTTGCTCATATCATATAAAATGAAGCAACGTGATATGACACCGCGAAACAGCCGTCTTAAACCCCAACGCTAATATGGCACAATGTTCCGATCAGTCAATTGATCCTGCCTTTAGAGATAATTTAACAGATCTGGAGAAAATTCCAGACGTAGTCCGTTGTCTGCAGAGTTTTCCGAAAACCTGGGGGAATTTAGCTCCTGGAAGAAATGAGTAGATAGCATACTTCAAATTTACGAGCCTCTTAAAGGCACTCCCAAATACTATGGGATCATTAGCGTAATTCGAAAAAAAATAATAGGAAATGCGAACACAGCTATAGAATCATACAATACCCCTTTAGATGTCTGGCACTTCATTATGCCGACAAACGAGATTTAGAAACCTTGGAATATCAGATGATATTCCTAATCCAATATTCCAGTTCGGTAAATGACTTCTATCAAGAAGTCTATGCGCACTTATCATTGATATTAAATAAATAAGGGTGCAAGTTAACGACAGCCTCCACACAGCAACTTTACCATAACTGTAAAAATAATTGAATCTTTACACATTGTAACTATGCAACCACATAAATTAAAATCTTTATTAATGTTTTTGTTTATCTAAGAATTCGATACACTTTTTCCGTTCAGAATGGAATAATCCATTCTTATCCAAACAATAATTGTAAAATAAAATTGTTAATTCCAAAAAAATAATAATAAAGAAATCTAATATACAACACGTGTCGTGCAAATACAAATTAAAAAGATAAGAAACATTCTTAAGAACATAGTTAAATATAACAAAAACCAAGGTGTAAAATAAAAGGAGACAAAACCTTGCTCCAAACAATAAAACTAAAAAAAAATATATTAAATTAGAAGAATTGCACGCTATGCCGAAGCGTTGCCAACGAAGGAAGGAAACATGCCAACCCAGATCTGATACAACATTAGAGCAGAAAACAAGGAAACAAAGAACAATAAGGAAAGGAAAATTAAGCCTAATTATTACATATATATTTTAAATTCATAAAGAAAATATTATTCTTCTTACATTAGGTAATGAATTGAAACCGCGATTCACCACCGCAAGGGGGACCCTCCGGTTTATAACAAAAACTCAATTCTGCGATTCTGAACTCCAGACCCTCCAGAATAAAAAAGTCTCCTTTCCTAGAAAGGATCAAAAATATAAAAATAACTGATGCTTTACCTACTGACTTGGATTATAACAAAATAGACTGCACCGTTAGAAATCTTGAAGGATTTGTAAGAGCTGATAGAATTAATAATAGGAATAGGGATCCAATTAAAGATAGACTTAGAATTAAATGTATGGAGAAAGTTTTTAAATATATAGGTAAAGATAAGAAGGTCACACTTGAGGATTATTATAATCAGGAGACAATTATGTCTGAAACTATAGCAATGATACAAGTCTCAAGAAAGGGAGACAATCTGTAAATGGGAAATAATACAAGCGCTTCAAAATACGAAAGGTTGTATTATTGCAATTATTGCAAAGGCAGCCATAAAATCGAACATTGTCTATATTGAAAAGAAAAAAAATATATATTTTAATTATTAAAACCAAAATAAAAAAATATTAAAAATGGCTTTAAGTAGCGAAAATGAGACTATAGTCGCACGACTAATTGCCGCTGCAAACGCATCACTCATATTAGAAATATCAGAAATGCGAAGGCAAATAGAAGATTTAACAAAGTCATCAACAATAACAGATTTCAAACCTGAGGTAATAAATCCGGAGATCAGCTGTGACGAATCCCTAGAAGTGGTAAAGTCCTTACCAAAATTTGCTGGAAAACAAAATAAATATGTTGGCTGGTGAGAATCAGCTAACAATGCCGTAGGTATTTTGCTGCATTAACAATACTAAAGAATAAAATTACTCATGATGCTAATGATACTTTGTCTAACCACGGAACAGTTCTAAATTTCGATGCTATTCTAGCACGATTAGATTTTTCTTACGCCGATTAGCGTCGAGCTCATATTATCGAGCAAGAAATGAGCATTTTGCGCGAAGGCAATTTCACTATAATTGAGTGAAAACGAGAAATTAACATTGTTAATAAATAAAACGATAATGACATACCGAACAGACAGTGCTGTAACGAAAGAGCTTAAAGCAAAAAACAGGCGGGACGCATTACGCATATTTATAACGGGCCTAAACGGAAATTTAGCAAACATATTATTTTCACTATCGCAAAGTGATTTACCAAATGCTTTAGCAAAAGCACAAGAATTAGAAGCCAACAACATGCGAGCGACCTTCGCATCACAATTTGGGAAAAATTCAAACTATTTAAACCCTAACAGCAACAGGCAACGTAATAACAACATATTAAATAACGGTATTTTCAATAATAATTTACGATTTCCTCAGAGGAGCAACATGCCAAAACCAGAGCCAATGGACATAGATCCATCTATGTCCAGAATATACCGACAGGAAATCGAAAAACTTGGTGATGATAACTACGACGTTTGGTGCATGACCATGCGCATTGTGTTAATTACGGCTGATTTGTGGCAGGTGATTATAAATGCCAAGCCCGAGACAGCAACTGAAGCAGAATCAGCAAAATGGGACACCACAAAACAAAAGGCGTTAGCGTGCCTCATTTTAAACGTAAAGCCAAATCAGCTTTTGCATATAAAAGCTTGTACGACCGCAGCGGACGCATGGAAAAAATTGCGTGATGTTCATTTGCCGACTGGACCAGTCAGAAAAGTTCAACTTTACCAAAAGCTTTTGCGCTTAAAGATGCAGCCAGGGGAAGGCGCATCAAAATACGTGCAAACATTTGTCGAAATTATAGACAAAATAGCTGAGCTTGACATAAAAATTAATCAGCCCTATCACGCAATCCATCGTAGCAAAGCTACGAATACGAATGTTCGCTACGAATACGAATAATTTGCCATCACTGAATCCATGTGAACTCGAAACTTTGTTACCATACTTAAATTTTGGATTTTGACATTTAGAAATCAGCTGGGTTGAGAAAATTATGTATATTTTGATAAAGAAAACTGAAAACTTGTATGATATAGTTGAATTTTTGACCAAAAAATGTATTCGCTGACGTATGTATTTTTGCTGATGGAGGAAGAACGAGAGAGAACCCGCCGCGATCTAAAACTTCAAAGAAAATCACATAGGGACTTGAGCAACCCTCTGGAGTTAGGCGAAACAACGTACATACTCAGGTTCTATAAAAATAGTTATACTTTATTAAAAGGAGTTTCTCAAAACAGGTTTGTTAAAAATTTTCGCTTAAATAAGGCGGCCTTTACGTATGTCCTCGGCGTTCTTGAGAGGAATGCAAGTTCTTCAAGGACTTCATCTATATCTTTACTTCATCGTTTGTCTTCAGTTTTACGTTTTTTTGCTGAGGGAGGCTACCAGCATGGAGTAGGCAAGGACTTCGATATTCCAATGGCTCAGTCTACATTTTGTTGCGTCTTAAAAGATGTATTAGCATCGCTTCAGTCCCATCTGTGCCCTCAATGGATAAATCTTAATTTAAGTAGCGATGAAAAAAGACAAGCCAAGAGGGATTTCTATCAGAAATACGGATTTCCAGGTGCGATTTTGTGTGTAGACGTACACACATTAAAATCGTTGCTCCAACAAAAGATAAGTTTCTCTATTATAACCGCAAAGGATACTTTAGTATCAATGCCATGATTGTAAGTAAGGTAGCAAATTCACATTTCAAACTTCTTATTCAATGTTTTGCAGATATGCGACAATAATATGAAAATACGTTATGTAAACGCTCAGTATCCTGGGAGCAATCATGACTCCCATATATGGAATGTTAGCAGTGCGCGTTAATTTTTTGAGAAAAAGTACCTGGATGGGGACCGAAACACTTGGCTTTTGGGTATTATACCTACATACATACATATATAAGTTAACGTATCATCGATTAATAATCGATTTTGCTCCCAATTATCGTATGCTGGGTTATATTGGAGATCACTTTTGCTCCCCATTTCATGTGCTGGGTTAAGTTAGTATTGATGCTTGGTGTTAAAATGCAGGCTGCAGCAACCTTGCATTAACAACAAAGTAAATAGCATTGATGACCTTCGCATTCCTCAATTTGAAGACGCCAAACAACAAGACTCCAGCACCTTTGGTTGAATAATTGACATAAAAGTAATGGCAATTTTCA
Source organism: Zeugodacus cucurbitae (assembly GCF_028554725.1). Lineage (NCBI taxonomy): Eukaryota > Metazoa > Arthropoda > Insecta > Diptera > Tephritidae > Zeugodacus > Zeugodacus cucurbitae. Next base: position 33,850,883 of record NC_071670.1, read on the forward strand.
ATGGAAAAATACTGGCGCTTGTTGGCGAATGTCAGTGAAATATTGAATGCAACAAGCGATCATCGAGCATTCTCAAAGTGGACATCAACGAGAGGAGTCATATCCTCATAGTGTAATTAGTTTTAATTATTGAAATTAATAAATAATTAAAATTTAGAATAAAAGTGAAATTGAATAAAAATATATTTTACAATTTATTATGGAAAAATGTAAAAAATATAATTTATACATATGTATAAAAATTGTCATAACTCTTTACAAACTTTCAAAATTACAATTTTTAGGAGATGCTGGATATGCCCTACAACCAAGGTTAATGACACCTTTTCGAACACCTTCCTCAGGAAGCCCGGAAGAGAAGTATGATAAAATACATGCAAAGGCGAGAAATATTGTAGAAAGAACAATCGGTGTTTTTAAAAATCGATTTAGGTGTCTTATGAGTGCTCGTGAACTTCACTACGAGCCATGGAAGGCATCTCAAATCGTTAATGTTGCGGCAGCGTTGCACAATGTTTGCATCCAGTTTCGTGTACCTGATGAAGCTTTAGAAAATGTTTCAGAACCAAATAATTTGTCTGAAAATGATGATATCATCTCATCAACTTATAATGATGAAGCTTCACAGATAAGACAGGCTATATGTAGAACACCTACACGAATATAATATACTAAATAAATTTAACACGATATATTTTTGGAGGTTTGATTAAATTTTTATTTATTTAAATATTTTTGATAATGCAAGCTTTGTTGCTCTACTTGCAACATTTGCTGCTTAATAGAATTTTTTGCAGCAATTAAATTTTCCATTGCTCTATTATGCCCACCGATTTCTTCCACTTCTGCTTTCTTTAGGTCGCATAATCGGCGCATATCTGAAGAAAGATCGTCTAACTTTTCAAAAACCTTCTTTTGAAAATCTTTTTGAAGTAAAAGTTGTTCTTTTACTAAATCAATTGTATTTGTTTCTGGTGGCTTAGTACTACGTCTAGGCAGTGAAGGGCTACAACTCATCGAAGGAAGCGATATATCGGCCTCGGCCTCATCAGTGTCAACTGCCATAGATAAACCCACACTCACTGTGTTTTGTATGCCGTTAGTACTCGTCTCTAACGCCGTTAATTTGATTACAGCTTCTTCCAATTCGCTGAAATGGTGCTGTCTATTTCGACCGCCACCAGTAGCTGACTGTTCTTTTTTATTTTCGGCCAATTTCCTTTTAATATATGCCTTCCAATCTAGCCATACCTTTTAAAAAATAAATTATAGAATATATAAATTATTCTTTTAGTTTCAATAATTAAAAGAACTATACTACGTTACCTTCTTCCAGCTTGAAATGTCTTTAGTGGGGGGGGGCCTACACTGTTGAGTCCATCGGCTACTTTATTCCAAAATTCCGCTGCTACTTCCTTACGACACTTTGAAAAACCCTGCGCCTTTTCGGGCTTTTGCTGCAAAAGTTCAAGCAGAAGCGCATATTGTTGTTTCGTGGTTATTACTTTAGACCTGTGGAAATCAAATTGAAATATATTTTATCCTTAACAAATGCAATTAACTTAAATTCAGTAAAAACTTACATTTGAACCTTTTTTTTGTTTTATTTCTTCTTTTTTAGTATATTCTTAAATTTTTCCGTTAGCAAAAACGCGTCGTAGAATAATTTAAAAAAACTTCCGAATTTGACGATTCGAATGTATTCTGTGAATGTCACTTTACGAATTTCGAACTTACTTTTTAAGATAATCGAATTGCATGAAAGCAATTTCGTAACTTTTCCGAAAAAACAGTGTACGATGAATTGCGTGATAGGGCTGAATGATGAGCTCAAAGCAATTATGCTTTTGTCTAGCCTACCTAATTCTTGGGAGAATTTTGTTGTTGCGATTGAAACGCGTGACAACTTGCCGTCGTTTGAAGGTGTAAAATTGAAACTTCTAGAAGAAGCTGCGCGAAAGGCAGAAACAAACGAATGCGATAATTCAAGTGCGTCGGTATACGCACACACACATGTGCAAAGGGATGCGCAATACAATAAGGATCAAAAAACGAACAGTAGTCATAACGAAAGTGTAAATAAGAACATAAAGAAAAACGATCAAAAGCAACAATTCAAAGGCAAGTGTTTCTATTGCGATAAAATTGGGCATCGTGCTAGTGAATGTCTCAAAAAAGCGACAGCGCAAGAAAACAAGTGCAAAACAGAACATTCAAATTGTCTGTTACATGTAAGTGCCGCGGAGCAAAGAAAAAATACGTGGTGTATTGACAGTGGCGCGACAACACATATGTGCTGCAACAAAAGGATGTTTGTGTCGTTCAGTGAAACAAAGACTTCGGTAAAATTAGCAGCTGATAAGTACGTTGAATCGTTCGGTATAGGCACAGTTGTCTTAAAAGTAAACAAAAAAAATATTGAAATGCGTGATGTGTTGTACGTACCTTCTTTGCAAATGAATTTTTTGTCGGTTAGTAAATCGACACAATACAAAAATTCAATAATATTTGGCGAAAAAGAAGTGCAAATAAAAAACAAAAACAATAAAGTTGTGTTAAGAGCAAAGCAGGAAGACAACTTGTATTTGTATGAAACGCTGGCGAAAAACAGTGAAGTGCATATGTTAAGGGACACATCAAATGCAAAAAAGTGGCACAATCGTTTTGGCCACCTAAACTTTCAAAGTTTAAAATTACTAAATGATACTAGTAGAAGGTATGGACATTGAATGTGTAAGTTAACGCGAAACGCTGGCAGTCAAGTTACACAGTCTGTATTGTCTGTCTAACAGAACAATCTGAAAATAGTAACTTAATGCCAACAGCAAGCATCGTGGGATTCGCTGACTCAACATACTCCCAACGGCTACGACAGGTAACTACAGCGAGTGCAGCGACGGCAGCGAAGGTTAAGCTATAGTTGTAAGTGAATTGTATCTTTAGTTTTAAAAGAGACTCAATAAAGAGCACTTCAAATAGAATAATTGGCGCCCAACGTTGGACTGGCAGAATCGTAGAAGGACGGAGAAATATCCACTAAATCTAAATAAATACAATAGACCACGCAGCATTAAAATTGTAAGTAGAGTGCTCAAAAAAAATTCAAAGCTAAAATTAAAGTGTGCAAAAGCATTTAAATATTTTTGAGGTTATTATAAATTAAATTAAATAACTTGAAATAAATTTATAAAAAAAAACCAAATAGCTTAAAAAAAAAATTGTGACAGTGTAGTTATTCGATTTTATGTAAACGACGTTTTAATGAGCCATAACGACAATTTAGAAGATTTGATTGAAAAAAATAGTAATTTACAAACTTCTCGACGAAATATAATGGACGCAAATCAATTAACGGCCTTAATACAGGCTGCCATGACTGGCGCACTTCAACAACAACAACAATCATTTGACCTTAAACTACAACGATTGACGGACCAAATGACCACTCTGACCACTGGAAAAACTCCACAAACATTTGAGCCAGTAAGAGTATTACCCCACGTGAAGTGTGAGGAGCCCCTTGATCTGGTAAAATCATTACCAGAATTTGATGGGCAAATAAGTTCCTATGTGTCCTGGCGACAGGCCGCCCATACGGCATACGAGGTATTTAAAACATACCAAGGCAGCTCGAGACATTTCCAAGAAGTTGGAATAATTAGAAATAAAGTTAAAGGCTCGGCTGATGCAGTTTTATCATCATTTAATACAGTGTTAAATTTCGATGCTATAATAGCTAGATTAGATTTTACATATGCGGACAAACGTCCGATATATTTAATTGAACAGCAACTTTCCACTTTAAGACAGGGTAATCTTTCTGTGATCCAATACTTCGATGAGGTTGAGAAGAAATTGACTCTCCTCACAAATAAGACTATAATGACTCATGAAGGTCCAATAGCCGATTCCATTTGCGAAAAATATAGGGCAGATACTTTACGAATTTTCATATCAGGTCTAAAAAGGCCGTTATGCGACATACTATTTGCTTCCCGACCTAGTGACCTACCTAGTGCATTAGCATTAGCACAAGAGGTAGAATAAAATAGAGAGAGATATTTATTCGCTTCAAATTTTGCAACATCCATTGAAGATCAAAATAAAATTAGAAAAAGTATTAACGCAGAGAAAAAGATAGAACATCAACAAAAAAATCAAAATAGCTATGACAGGCAGGAGCCGGTGACACCTATGGATATAGATCCCTCTGTGTCAAGATTACGGCAAAACATAAATTGGCGTACAGAGCCATCGCAGAGAACATTGCAAAGACAACAGCAGTACCGAACTAAATTTAGACAGGGGTTTAATAGTAACCATCAACAAAAACGACAGGCAGATTCCAATAGGGTTACTGGACCAAAGATGCAACGAATTAATACTTTAAAACAACAGGAGGATGACGAGACACTTTATAATCAACGAGCTGAGGCTGAAATTGAAGACCTCGAGGAGGAACAAATGAATTTTTTAATGGTAAATCCCTTCTCCCGTGGATTGAGCGTGGAGTAGGGAATCATGGGAGGAAAATAAAACTACTGGTAGACACAGGAGCATCAAAAAATTATATCAAACCAATACCCGAATTAAAAAATATCATTCCCGCATCTAGACCATTTTTAGTAAAGTCTTTACATGGCAATAGTCCTGTAAGGCAAAAGTGCAGAATTAAAATGTTCGGTGTAATTACAGTTTTTTTTTATTTTACCTAATAACAACTCAACTTTTGATGGTATAATTGGATTAGATCTATTAAACCAGGTAAATGCTCAAATAGACTTGAGCAATGGAATAATACGACATGATTTTGGAAACGAAAACCTGTTGTTCCATGAATGCAAAAATGTTAATTTTATTAATATAAGAAGGGAAGAGATTCCTTCTTCTGTCCGAAATCTGTTTTCTAAAATGATAACTAATAAAAAGAAGGCCTTTGCAGATTCTAACGAGTCTTTGCCTTTCAATACAAATATTATTGCTAACATTAGAACAAAAACCGGAGAACCAGTTTACTCCAAACTCTACCCATATCCTATGGGCGTAGCAGACTTCGTAAACAAAGAAGTAGCTGACTTTCTTGCCAATGGCATCATTCGTCCTTCAAGGTCCCCCTCCCCCCCGATTTGGGTTTTTGATAAAAAAGGAATAGATGAAGCAGGGAATAAAAAGAAACGTTTGGTGATTGACTTCAGAAAACTGAACGAGATCACAATCGAGGACAAGTATCCGATGCCAAGTGCAATGGTGATATTGTCAAATTTAAAGGGTGCTGAATACTTTACCACACTTGATTTGAAGTCTGGTTTCCACCAGATTGAGTTAGCAGAAAGGGACAGGGAAAAAACCGCCTTCTCTGTAAATAATGGCAAGTATGAATTCTGCCGCTTGCCTTTTGGGCTTAAAAACGCCCCGAGTATATTTCAAAGAGCAATCGATGATGTTCTAAGGGACCAAATTGGCAAAACATGTCACGTTTACGTCGATGACGTTATCATCTACTCAAAAACAGCCGAAGATCACGTAAGGGACATTGAATGGGTGTTACGTAATCTCTACGAAGCTAATATGAGAGTATCAGTAGAAAAATCCAAGTTTTTCAAAGAAGAAGTAGAATATTTAGGCTTTGTCGTATCAAGAAATGGTATAAAAACAAGTCCTGAAAACGTCAACGGCATAAAATGCTATGAACAACCGACCACACTTCGCGGACTTCGTTCGTTTTTGGGATTAGCAAGCTATTATAGATGTTTTATCAAAGACTAAAAGGGGACAATGGCAAAGTAAGTGCCACCCAATCGAAAAAAATTAAAGTGGAATTAACACCAGAAGGTGAAGACGCCTTTAACAAACTTAAAGAAATTCTGTCATCAGAGGATGTCACGTTAACGTATCCACATTTCACTAAACCGTTTGATTTAACAACCGATGCTTCCTCAAGGGGTTTAGGAGCTGTGCTTTCACAGGAAAAGAAACCAATAACCATGATACCGAGAACACTTAGAAAAAAAGAAGAACATTTAGCAACTAATGAACGAGAACTCTTAGCAATAGTGTAGGCACTTAACAGTTTGAGAAATTATCTATATGGTGTAAACCATTTGAACATTTATACAGACCACCAACCTCTAACATTCGCACTTTCGGATAAAAATCCAAATGCTAAAATTAAACGTTGGAAGTCACTCATAGAGAGTTTCAACCCAAAAATCTTTTATAAACCAGGTAAAGAAAATCATGTCGCCGACGCATTATCAAGGCAGCACATGAATATGGTAGAGGTTGAAATGGAAGCACACTCTGACTGTGCCACTATGCACATCGAAGAGTCACTGACCTACACCATCGAAACGGTGGATAAACCAGTCAATTGCTTCCGAAATCAGATAATACTTCAAGAGAGCGAAAGCTTATCAAAGCAGTCCTTTATAATATTTGGATCAAAAAGTAGGCATATAATTTCATTCTGTAGTATAGAGTCATTATTAAAAACGCTGGAAGAAGTTATTAATGATAGCGTAGTAAATGCCATACATTGCAGCCTACCAGTTTTGGCAAAAATTCAGCACCGATTGGTTGAACACCACCCCAACGTAAAATTCCGTCACACAGAAAAAAATGGTTACAGATGTCTACAACGAAGGTGACCAAACCGAAATAATAGTTGCCGAGCACAACCGAGCTCATAGAGCAGCATAAGAAAATGTGAAGCAGCATTTTTCCCAAAAATGGTTAAAAAAGCAAAAGAAGTAGCATCAAATTGTCGAATTTGTTCGAAATACGAACGACATCCAATAAAACATGTTATTGCAGCTACGCCAGTGCCAGGTAGCATCGGAGAAATATTGCACGTCGATATTTTCTCAACAGATCAGAAATATTTTCTAACATGCGTTGACAAATTTTCAAAATTTGCTATGGTGCAGAAAATTGCATCTAGAACCATCATAGACGTAAAACCACCTATCTTACAACTAATAAACATTTTTCCAAACGTTAAAACAGTATAGAATAAATACCCATATTCAGCAAAAGATACTAGAAATAACAGACAAAATTAATGAAATCATTGCTACAACTAAAAAAGAAAAAATAGATACAGGTCACTTATTCGAAATAATATTAGCACGAAATAGAATAATAACTCTCGAGTTACAAGCTGTCACAATTTCTATAACGTTAGCCAAACTTAATTTAATTAGTCCTGTTTTATTAGACAATAATGATCTAAAAACACTTATTGACGAGCACTCTACCAACGTAACTATAATAGAAATATTAGGAATGTCTAAAATTAAGGTTTTGCAAAATAGTGACAATTTATATTTTGTTATAAAATATCCTATACCTAAGGTAGTTTGTAAGAAAATCTACGTTTGCTACATTTTGCAAAACACTAAAAACTACCACTTGTGGGCAACAGCTCATTATGGGATCAGTGGCGAATTGCTCAACTACCGCCAACCATAATAAGGGCATTAATGAAATTGACGATGGCATTGTTATTATTAACAATATCACAGCCGAAATAGAGGATCAGCTTGGAAATATCAGAACCGTCAGCGGCACCTATTTGTTGAATTTTGCCCAGTCAGTAAAGATAAATGGTACTGAATACCGCAACCGAAACAACGCTTTTTCTCGAACACCTTTAACTCCAACAGCACAGCAAATCAATCTTTTGGGTCATTTAGACACTTTGAGCCTAAACTACCTTCAGGAAATGAATGTAGAAAATGTTAATTATATTGGCGCTCTTCAAGAAGATGTAAACTCGAAAACAATGGATTTCATGGTTATAATAACGACACTCATTATCCTAATATTGTTTTGGTTTGCCTTTATAACATACAAAAAACATGCTGCTAAAAGGGCAATAGATGTCTTGGTAAAAAAGGTAACTGAAAGAATCGTGGACGATCCTCACTTAGAAGGGGAGGAGTTAACGCGAAACGCTGGCAGTCAAGTTACACAGTCTGTATTGTCTGTCTAACAGAACAATCTGAAAATAGTAACTTAATGCCAACAGCAAGCATCGTGGGATTCGCTGACTCAACATACTCCCAACGGCTACGACAGGTAACTACAGCGAGTGCAGCGACGGCAGCGTAGGTTAAGCTATAGTTGTAAGTGAATTGTATCTTTAGTTTTAAAAGAGACCCAATAAAGAGCACTTCAAATAGAATAATTTGTATATAAGGACATGAACTGCGATACATGCAACCAAGCAAAATTGTGTGCATTACCATTCTCTAAAAACGCAAAGCGTATGACAAAAAGTGTACTTGAGTTGGTGCACAGCGACGTCTGTGGCTCAATGAACGTTAAATCAATAGCTGGAAATCGCTATTTCGTGACCTTCATCGATGACTATACGCGTAAAATTTTTGTTTACTTCATGCGCGCTAAAAATGAAGTGTTTCAGAAATTTAAACTATTTAAAAGCTACGTTGAACTGCAAACCGGTAACAAAATAAAATGTTTGCGTAGTGACAACGGAACTGAATATATGAACAATGAATTTAATAACTTTTTAAATGAATGCGGTATAAAAAGGCAAAACACTGTTCCGTACACGCCTCAACAAAACGGCGTTGCTGAACGCGTTAACCGTACAATAGTGGAAATGGCGAAAAGTTTATTGATTCACGCGAAATTAGAAGAATTTCTATGGGCCGAAGCTGTACAAACGGCCGCATATCTGCGCAACAGGTGCCCCACTCCCTTAAATGGGTGTACCCCTTTCGAAGTGTGGAAAGATCGCAAAGCGTCGGTAAAACATCTTCGAGTTTTCGGTTCACGTGCATTTGCTATAGATAAAAATAGAACGGGCAAATTTAAAGCAAAGGCAAAAGAGTGTATTTTCGTCGGCTATTCAATATCAGCAAAAGCTTATCGCTTGTATGATCGCAATAAACGTACAGTGATAGAGCGCAGGGATGTCAAATTTGTTGAAGGTGAGTTTGACACAGTAACATCTGAGAAATGTAATTTATCAGAGCGAAATGATGACTTTGAGACAAACATTATTCGTCTTGAGTCACACACGTCTTCCGAAGAAGATGCAACGTCAAATCAGGTTGAAAGTGAGTCAACATCTGAAAATTGTAACGATAAACCATAGTACGAGTGTGGCGACACCGACGTAGAAGAAGAAGAAGAAGAGTTTGTCAGCAATTGTCTAGTGATAATGATCAACAAGAAACGCAACAACGGGGCCCAGGGCGTCCAAAAATTATACGCACAGGACATCCAGGCAGACCCAAAAAGGCGTATAACGTGTTAAATAACTTGAATTCTTTTGATGATGTCGAAACACCTCAAACAGTAGCAGAAGCATTGCAGAGCCAATATGCAACAAATTGGCAAGCGTCAATGCAATCAGAGTACAATGCACTTATAGCTAACAACACTTGGGAGTTGGTTGATTTGCCTACTGGTGCAAAGTCAATTGGTTCGAAATGGGTATTTCGAGTAAAGAGAAATCGAAGATGATGAAAAATTCAAATCTAGATTGGTCGCAAAGGGTTGCGGACAGCAATTGGGAATCAACTACAGTGAAACCTTCTCTCCTGTAATACGCTACGAAACTATTCGTATGTTGTTCGCCATAGCTGCAGAAAAACAGCTATACATGCATCAAGCGGACATCTCCAACGCATATTTAAACAGCAAATTAAATGAAGTAGTATACATGCAGCAACCACAAAATTTCGTAAGCGCAAAGCATCCTAACAAAGTTTTAAAGCTCAATAAACCTATATAAGGGCTTAAGCAATCCGGTCGCGTATGGAACCAGACGCTAGATGAAGTACTACAAAAGATTGGCTTCAAACAAAGCAAGCATGAGGCTTGCCTTTACTTCAAGCAGACTCAGCATCAAAGCAGATTTAGTAATCATATCACGCAGCGAGAACGAGATACGCGCTATTAAGAAGAAGATAGCATCCAAATTCGAGATGCATGACGGAGGTCCTGCCTCATATTTTCTTGGGTTAGAAATACAACGAGACGGCGATCGAGGTGCAGTATCACTTTGTCAAAAAGCGTATATCAAAAATCTGTTAGACGAATACGGTATGAAAGACTGTCGTGCAGCTGTAACACCGCTCGACCCAGGTTTTCATATCGGTAGCGGACTCAAACCAACATTTCGTGTTTCATTTCAAACCGCGCGTAGCGGTAAAAAATATATTTTTTTAATACTTCCCATGTAAGGGAAGTTAATTTGCATGGATGTAGGACAAGAATCATTCCATCTTTTAACACAAACCTATCGAGATAAGGCTCTAGATACCTTCATAATAGGTTTGAGGAGTGACTTACCTCGCTTGCTTAGCATGAGAGAACCGTTAGATTAGACTAGAGAACCAAAATTTCCGCCAGGAAATTCAATAATTCTGCTCCACCAGTTCCCGTAAGGAAATATAATAGGGGAAATCAGCCTGTATTTTACTTCAAACTTGCATATTTACCTAGGCCAAGTGAAAATTACCCACAATGACCAAATAATAATCATAATCCAAGATTTGATTCGCAACAGCAAGTTGCTCTACCACGACCATTCGGTCCTAAACCTCAACCCAAGCCTGAGCGAATGGATGTTGACCATTCTATGCACTCCAGACGCATAAATTACATGAATAGGGCACAAAAGAACAACTTTTTTGGCAATAGACCAACACAGGGAAACAATCAACAGCATAAAAGAATGCATCTGAACCACTTCATTCATTCTGTACCGGTTCAAAATGATGCAGACCCATCCTATAATATAACGGAAGCTAAATATTTCAATAATGAGACTGTAGAAGAATCTACTGATGTATTTTTTTTAGTCTAGTAAGCTCTTCGCTACCATACTTTGAAGTAAAATCGAAGAGTGGAGAAATACTTAAGTTCTTAATTGAAGAGTAAAAATTACTTGCAACGCAGATTAGCAAAACAGAAAAAATTAAATAAATCTGCTTTCTACACATTTTCTGTAGCAGGAGATATTAAAATTGAAGAGCACACATATGTAAATCTATTTAACTTCGATACTAATTTTATATTTTATTTATTACCTTCGTTAAAGACATTCGAAGGAATTTTGGGTAATGATACTCTTCGAAAAATGGGAGCTGTAATACATTCGAAAGAAAATTATATTTTATTAGAAAATGGGAGGAAAATAGAATTAAAACAACTACCTTCCCCAACAGTTAATAATATTAGCATTAGAGATGAGCACATGTCTCTTAACAAGAAAAATAATATGAATAAATTAATAGAAATTTTCCCAGGACTTTTCTCGGAAAAATTGGCTTATATGACTAGATTCGTAGGAGAAATTCGAACGAACACGGATACCCCAGTATATACTAAATTTTACCCATACTCCATTTCACTTAAGCGCCCTGGTGACGATCAAATAATTGCGTCGAACACTTTAAGTGTGTTGGTGTCGTCGGCTACACGTACGCTACACCGACCTGTTGTCGGCTCTGTTTGATGAAAAGCATGAGCTCATTTGCAGGGAAGATTTCAAGCTGAGAGGACATAGAAAAGTGAAGTGAAGCGAAGCAGAAAAAAGTGAATTGATACAGTAATGTGAAGTGAAGAAGAAAAAAATGATTTGAAATAAGTCTGAAATTTTAAAACATATATATTAAAATAATAAAGTAAAATCAAATAAAATAAACTAAATAATATAAAAATGGAGAAATCGTTAAACGACCAACAATTTATACTACGTTTGATAGAACACTATCAAATTTTAGAAGGATTGTGGAATACTCGAGTGGAAGCATACAGCAATCGAGAAGAAAAGAGGAAGCAGTACCACATCCTTCTAGAAATATACAAAGAACAATACCCGAAGGCTACAATCGAAGACTTAAAAAAAATAAATATTGGCTGATTGCGAAAGAAGTGGTGCTGGAGCTGAAGATTCCGAATCAAATTCGTTTACTACGCATATGCAATTTTTAAACGATGTGGAGGCACCAAGCACATCAAGAAGTACTACACATCCTTCTAGAAATATACAAAGAACAATACTCAAAGGCTATAATAGAAGACTTAAAAAAATAAATATTTTGCGTACCGGTTTCTGACGGGAGAAACAGCGATTGGCTGATTGCGAAAGAAGTGGTCCTGGAGCTGAAGATTCCGAATCAAATTTGTTTTACTATACGCATATGCAATTTTTAAACGATGTGGAGGCACCAAGCACATCAAGAAGTACTACAGCAAGTACAATTTAAAAAAAAGTATATTTCGATAAACTTTTATTTTTAAAATATATTTATAAACATAAAAAATATGTAGTTAAATTTAAAGTTATGCATATTTCGTTTGCCAAGAAAATACCCCTTCGTTGCTAAAATATTCTGCAAAAGTCTCGCGAATTTCTTTAGCTTTATTTGAAGCATTCCGCATTTGTGTGCATTCCAGTGCATTAAGATGTATATCTTTACACCATTTTCCGATAACTAAATCCCCTGAGCTGGTAACTTCATTATCAATTATATCGGTGAATGAATACATTTTTTTTGCGCGCAAAAAATTATGCAGATAGCAACAAGACAAAAATGGTTTGTGCTTTTTCCGGCTCGACGGAAATGGTAGTTTGTAGAACACCAAATCGGGATACTAATATTCCAAACACATTCTCAAAAATTCTACGCGCTCTACTCAACCTGTAGTTAAAGATGCGTTCTTTTCTCGTGAGATTGTGCCAGGATAGGGTTTCAAAAGGTTTTCATGCATTTGAAAAGTATTATCTCCAATGAAAACATATTGCAGAATTTCATTGCTATTTGGTAGTTGCGATGATGAAGGTATTTGTAAACATTTGTTGTAAATTGCTTTCCCAAAATCGTTTTATTTAATTTAAAACAACACCAAGAATTGCAGCAAATGCCAATAATAGATAATCCTCATCCGACGATGACATGATGACCGTTCGTTACGAGCTCAAGACTAAACTAATGTTTGACGTGTTAAGTTGAACGTTTGCGGGCAACACACGATTGAACATCACTAACACATATGCACTGTTTGACGCAATTATTTGATCGTCTCCAGGGCACTTCAAATCTGGGGTCGAAAACCAGATAGAAAAACTGTTAGAAGATGGTATAATCAGACCATCGAGGTCTCCATATAACTCCCCGGTATGGAAATCGAAAGCTCAATAAGCTAACAATTGCGGATAGATATCCCATTCCCGAAATTAATCGCAGTCCTTATTCAAAATGATAAACCGATTACGTACCTATCCAGAACTATTAGCAAGACTATGCAGCGAATGAGAGGGAAATGCTAGTTAAAAATATTTTTAAGTTTTAATTACTTTGTATGTATTTTATATAGTTGATATATACATTTTAATATTGTAAACATAAACATGGACAACAAAATCGATGCAGACGCTATTTTAAAAATGACAGTGAAGACTTTAAAAAATAAGTTGACAGAACTGGGACTAGGAGTAAGTGGACGAAAACATGAACTGAGGGATAGATGACGAAAATGAAAAGAGCGATTTTCAGTCCAATCAGTCTGAATGCGATTTTAGATAAAAACGGACTGAGCCACCTGCATCAAAACGTTGTGCGCATTTCACACTTAAAGATATTGAAGAAAGTCTTTCATCTTTTGTTGGAACAGATTGGTCCGATATACAAAAATGGATCAACCATTGAAAAAAATGCTGAAATAGTAAATTGGATTGACGTACAAAAATTCATTTATACAAAACAGTTGTTGAGGGGTGCTGCAAAACTTTACGTGGGTAGTCAAACTGGGTTGCGCGATTGGAATTCTTTAAAATTAGCACTAACTAATGAATTTGGAAACAAGTTACCAGCAGCAGATGTTGGGGAAAAGACAGAAGAAGCGGTGTGAATCGTATCATGAATACTTATATGCGTTGATGGAGATAGACAAATCAATTCGCTTGGACGAAAGAAGTTTGTTGGCGTATTTTATAGGTGGTATTCCGGGATCTAAGTATATTAAGGCTCTTCTCTACCAAGCCAAAACTGTGACGGAACTTAAAGAACATTTAGTAATTTATGAAAAAATCAAGAAGGAAACAAAAATTTAAAAATCTTAAGAAAGGGGATGTTTACAATAAAGTTAAAAAAGATAATTCTAATTCTTCGTTGCCAGTAAGAACCGATAAGAGGTGTTAGAAATGTGGTGAACCTTCGCACATAGCTAGAGATTATTATTATATCATTTCTGCCATTCAAGAAGAAAATCGTCGAAAGTATAACCTTAAACGCAAGGAAAATTTAAATTACAATGTGAACGATCTAGTAGCTATAAAACGCACTCAATTTGGTTCGAATTTGAAATTGAAGACAAAATACTTTGGAGCGTCTAAATTATTGAGAAGTTACCACACGGGCGTTACAAAGTACAAAAGCTCGATGAAATTGAGGGACCTAATTTGACCTCGACTGTAGCGGAGTATATCAAACCATGGAGTTTAGAATTCGGTTCGAATCATGAGTCAGGAGGGCCGAATGTGGAAGCGGCAGACGAACGTAAAACTAGAAGTGGACGTAACTTTTAACGATTACCCCTACTCAAATACGACACAGTAACCTGACGAACATAAGAACTTGACGAAGATAACGCTCGAACGAACGAGTACGAACGGACACTCGTTTTCTAGTCACCAAACTGAACGATTGAACATATTTTAGCATCAACTAAAATATCGATTAATTTTTATCTATTATTAAACTACATTATAAGTTGTATTGAATAAATTCGGTTTGTCATCAAACATACTCCGTCTTTGAATACAATTTATTTATTGAGTTCGTTATTCGTCATCAAACATACTACGACTCTACATGTTATATCAAACAAACATGTTGGGCGAATTCAAGGAACGAATTCACATTTACGAGAAAGTTAGGAGTGCACAAACAACTGTACAGAGAGTAAAGAATTTATTAAAAGAAAGTGTTTTGAGTGTGACAAGGGAGGCCACATAACGAGATAAAAAACTTAAAATACGAAACGCAGACAATTAACGACTCGATTATATGCAATAAGAGTTTAGAAATTGTAAAATCTTTACCGGAATTCTCGGGGAAGTCATACGTCAGTAGATGGAAGTTCCAAACAATACAATGAGTTTTTATATAGAGAGGATTAGGAGATAGTTTGGAGCCCTAACAATACCGCTAAAGAAGATTTTTGGCAATGCCAACGACATTTTAACAAATCATGGCATAGTTTTAAATTTAGAGGTCATAATTTCTAGATTAGATTTTGCATATGCAAGTTAACGGTAGCAGCCGCACAGACACTTTATGATCAATGTAAACAAATTGTATCTTCTTCAGAATACTTTAATTAAAAAGAAATTAATATCTTCTTTGTTATGATAAGTAAACAAAATTCAATATTCCATTATTTGTTTTGATAATGAGAATATTTGAAAATTTAATGCACTGGCATTCCATCACTTAATGTAATGCCAAAGCATCATTAATAATTAGCTTTTACATATTGTAAGCATATGAAAGTGACAGATCCTAATGTTGAATTGGAGACTTTTCACTTTTCCTTTTTGCTATCACGCGGTTGACCGGTGCTATTGAGCGGTTCAACAAATAAATTGTAATTTAACGTTTAATTTCGATACATTAAAATCATCACATTATAAAGTGATTTTATAAAAGTCAAACGTTAATAAATCTAAATAATCTTGTTCAAAACTCTGTATTTCATTTTGTTTATATAATTTTACTGGACTAAGTCAAATTCTAAAATCTATTCAAATTAAAGAATTAAACAACAAAATGGAGCGAGAGACCAGAGAAGCGGCCATACAAAACGTCAAACTTATTCAACCATTTGATGGTGACCGCGTTTACTTGGGACTCTTTATTCAGTATATAATTTTACTTACATATGTAAATATAAGTGATTTTACAAATAAATTCCCAGTAGCAAAATAATTCACTACTGAAAAAAGTAAGCGAGTTGGTAATGGGTTGCGGGGCAAGAAACGAATAAAATTTCGCTTTAAAATCGTTGTTGTTATCTTCAAGAAATGTGCGAATTTTATTCATATGAGTTGGTCATCCGCACAACTGATCGACCCAGCCCTCTGGGTATGTGAGCGCTTCAGTACTAAATTTCATAGGAAATAGGTTGTATGACAAAACCGATGCTTTTTTGTTGTTGTTCTTTTCTGAAAATAACACAGCCACACAAAAAAAAATTTTGGTTCTGACCTGGGGGTCTCACTATGTAGACGTTATGTGTTTTGGGTCGCTGAATCCGAATCCGAGGTCCATTTAACCCCATCAGTTCAAGATTTTGACATAACCTCAAAAAACCAATATGGCGGACACGTTTTCGAAAAATTCATCGGATTCGCTTGAAATTCGTTACTCGGGGGTTTTTGGGGTCGCTGATTACGAATTTGAAGTCAGTTTTTGAAAATTCAAAATGGCGGATCCAATATGGCGGACACTTTTTTGAAAAATTCATCAAATTCACTTAAAATTCGTTACTCGGGGGTTTTTGGGGTCGCTGATTACGAATTTGAAGTCAGTTTTTGAAAATTCAAAATGGCGGATACACTAAAGAAAAATATGGATAATAATGCCGGTATTCTGCGAGCAGTCTCAAGTCTCTAATAGAGACGAATCTGTGGTGTAATCTCTATAGTGACTTTTTGGTATTCTGACGCGTTTGTCTCATCTCTAGTTGAGAAATATCAGTCTCTAATTTATTATCTGCTTTAAACCAGGTCACAGAAAAACAAGAGCACAATAATGGATGTTGAAATTGGTATAATTTATGTTATAATGAAAAAACGACAGGAAGAAGAGAGGTAATGTATTAATATTTATAATTTTGCAATAATGAATAACAAAGTGCTTATCTTCTAGCTACACTCGTAGGCGCAATCTGGCCATTTTGCGCAACAAAGGAGACCCCTTTCAATATGAAGAAATAACATTTAGGAAGTTCTTTCGATTTCCAAAATCTTTGTGCTGGGATCTTATTCAACAACTGAAGCCTTATGACCAACAGCAAACCTCGATTCCGTTTGAACTTCGGGTTAGTTAAATTTTAACATTAAAGAAACAGTACGTCTTCATGCAATCATATTTCTCCAGTTTATTTCAGTTTTATATTTTTTAAGCAATGGCTCATACCAGCATTGCGTGGGAAATGGATATTTTGCTGTGATGAGCCAACCCAGCGTTTCCCGTAGCATTGAAAAAATTTGTAAATTGGTGGTGGAGCGTAAGTACAACGAAGTGCGATTTCCTAATTCTGTTGAAGAATACAATAGAGTTAAGACTGGGTAAGTTGTAGTCCACTTTGAAAGAAAATAAATCGCTAACAACAATTTTATTCCAGATTTTATTCGAAATTTGGAATAAAGGGTGTAATTGGAGCAATTGATTGCACTCATATTGCCATAATTGCACCTGCCTTGTCAACCACAATTGTGCCGCATGATTACATGAACAGAAAAGGATATTATAGTATTAATGTTGAAGCGGTAAGTATTATATTTAATAATTCATTTATAAGTGATTAATAACTGATTTTTTCAATAGGTTTGTGACCATGAACTAATTTTTCGGCACGTGAATGCAAAATTTCCCGGCTCATGTCATGACTCCGGTATATGGACTACTTCGCCAGCAAGGATAAAGCTGATAAGAGAACACTCTAATGGAGCCTTTAAATGGCTTTTGGGTGATTCAGGATATCCCTTGGAGCCATGGCTTCTGACACCGTTGACAAGCCCTGAAACACCAAATGAACAAAATTTTAATATCAAGCATATAAGAGCAAGAAACGCGATTGAAAGAGCATTTGGAGTTTTGAAATCACGCTTTCGATGCCTTTCTAAAGAACGTGCATTGCGGTACAATCATTATAAAGCTGCATTATTTATTTATACGTGTACCATATTTCACAATATGCTACAAAAACGTGGCATATTTATAGATGAAACCGAAATATCGCCAGAACGATCACCCCCTGAAGATGTGGAAATCCGTTCGGGGGAGTATTACTCTCGAGGCAGAACAGCACGTCAAAGTTGCATTAACACATTAAATAATTAAAATTCTACCAATATTTACATCAATTCAATTCAAACTTCATTTATTTATCTATAAACTAAAAAAACATTACATTTTAAAAAGAAAACAAATAAATATTTCATCTAATTATTAAAAAAACATAACATTTAAAAAAGTAAAAGTAAGAAATATTTTCATAGACACATTTTTAATTTTCAGTTTTTTGTATTTATGATATTTTGGGTAAGCGTCACCATGGCTGTCGCTAAATTATTTAGCGATTCGGAGTATTTATTTATGGCCTCTAAAGTTTCAGTCCGGAAAGCTCTCTCCTCCTCACCCTTTTCTTTTATCATGGTCATAACATTTTCAAACATATCGTCCGTCGTTATTCGTTTTGTTCGGGACGAGGATGGAGTGCGGTCAATTGGGGCGTCCGTAGTCGTCACCAGTGGGGATGATGTAGGAGTAGCACCAAACAATACTTCTTCCTAAATATAAAACAAAAAAAACGTTTATAAATTCTGCATACTATTAAATGGAATTTCTTACCTCTGTTCCAATGGTTGGTAATTCAGCCAACCCATCAACTGCGAATGACCCTAATGTGTCCAACGCCCGCTGCTCAGTTTCGGTCAGGTCAATTTTTGAGCTTGGGCCGCCACCTGTTATCATCTTGTGCGCCTTTGCCTTCCTGGCCCGTGACCGAATCTGGTTCCTCCAATGGCTCAGATTCTATAAAACATAGTACATAAATACATACATATCTTAATATCTATGATTAAAAAATACCTCTCTCCATTTGGTGGGGGTCCGAGTTGGACCTTTAAGGGCATTTAGGAGGACAGAAACCTCCGACCAAAGCTCTTCAACCCTTTTTGGCCGCGATGGGTCGTTTTTGTTCACTTTTATCTCGGGGTGAACCCGCACAAAATTTAAATAACAATCAATTTGCTCCCGCGACGTGCGCAACGTTTTATTTTGATCTGTAAAAACACACACATTGTACATATGTATAAAACAATACAATTTACATTGTTTAAAATTACTTACTTTCCTTCTCCATTATGCTCAAATTTAAGGATGAGCACATGTATTTATCGATTATTGTGTTGTTCAAATTTTTCTTATTTAATTAACAATTGATTCAGATAAAATACATATATTACACATTTATTATAAACTATTTGAGTATATTTTTTCAATAATTGTATTATGCAATTATTTACAAGTAATTTTTTGCGGAAATTTGATTTCAAAAAATCTAATTGCGTGCAATCAATTCATAAATTATCACTGTGAATATGCACTCATCACTAATCAGCTAAACTAAACAGCTGATTGCTTGCTCTTCTTTTCACCACACTAGATGGTGAATATTTTTCTGACTGTATCAACCAGAATACCAAAATGATACATCCTGACTAACAGGGTCACCAATTCGCAATTGTCTCAAATAGAGACATGAGACAATTGTGACAAGCAGAATACCGGCATAAATCTTATTTCGGTTCTTTGTTTGAGAAGAGTACATTTTGCTTAAGTCCTATGCTGAGTAATTGGATCTTGCGTGTGTCTGCATCCAGGGCACCTCCACGTGGTGACGGTGGGCAACGGAGATTGTCCGCTATCCGGCTAAGTCCCTGAATAACGGCTTTGATGCCGTCATGGCAGACCCGCGTAAGAAACGTGTTACGATGCAGGGACTCGGAACCCCAGTATCGGCGGTTGAGAGTGAGAGGCTCTCAGGCGTCGTCATCCAGCAACTGCAGCTCTTCATTGGTGGGAAACTTGGCTAATGTAGAGTATACTGCGACAAGACAAAGTAACAATCTATGTCACAACTGCGATAGTAATCGCGATGTGTTTTGTTATATCTGCTGCAAGTACGAAGTTAGTTCATTGCGAAACAAAATTACTGATGACATCAAAGTCACGTACAAGGCAATTTTTGATTTACAAATTGATGAGAATGCATGGGTTCCCAATATAATTTGCAAAAAAGCAATCAAATTTTCCAGTCCAGCAGAATGGAAGAAACCTCTTTCTAAATAAGATTGCTTTTTTTGCTCAAATGAAATTAGAACGAATTACACTGTTAAAAACAAACACAACATCGTCTATAAAATAGTGACATCAGTAAAGGCTCCAATTTTATCTGACAAAGAAAATGAAAGAACTGATTTCGAGAGCATCAACGCAGTGAAAAATGACGAATTGATGAATGTGGATGATTACGAGCCTGAGAGCGACCATAACGATAGCGACACTGACTATTCTGAAAGTGAAGACAATAAAAAACCAGTCCTAACGCTGGTTTCACAGCCTGTATTGAATGACCTCATACGCGACTTAGGTTTGCCAAAGGACAGTGCGGAGTTTTTGGCTTCGTTTTTTAAGCAGCATGCTTTCCTAGAGAAAAAAACAAAGGTTTCCATATATCGAAATCGAGAATTAGAATTTCGGAAATACTTTTCTAAAGATGAAGATCTTGTATTTTGTACAGATATTTACGGACTGATGAATGAAATGAAAAAAGACTGCTACAAAGCAACAGAATGGCGACTTTTCATCGACTCGTCGAAAAGAAGTATTAAGGCAGTATTACTCCATAATTCCAACGTTTTTGCTCCTATACCTATAGCCCACTCGACTGTAATGAAGGAAAAATATGATAATATGCAAATACTTTTAAATAAAATTGGTTACAAGCAACACAGGTGGCAGATTTGTGGAGATTTCAAGATCATAACCATGTTACTCGGGCAACAGTCTGGATTTACAAAATACCCCTGTTACTTATGTTTATGGGATAGTAGAGCTAGAAAACAGCATTATAAGGTAAGGGATTGGCCAAAGAGAAAATCCCTTACACCTGGGTCGCACAATGTCATTAATGAATCTCTCGTAGATCCATCAGAGATCCTGCCTCCTCCTTTGCATATCAAGCTAGGTCTTATGAAACAATTTGTCAAGGCTCTAGATAAGACAGGAAAATGTTTCGAATACTTGCAGACGATTTTTCCTAAAATTTCTGAGGCCAAAATTAAAGAAGGTATATTTGACGGTCCTCAAATTCGAAAAATGTTTAAGGATAATGTCTTTATTAGTCAAATGAATGATCAGGAGAAAGCACCTTGGTTGAGTTTTCGAGAGGTTGCAGAAAACTTCTTGGGAAATCGAAAAAGTCCACAATATAAAGAAATTGTGGCCAAAATGTTACATGACTACGAGAAACTAGGGTGCTTGATGAGTTTGAAGCTGCATTTCTTGCACTCTCATCTGGACAAATGTCCTGAAAACGTGGGACATTTTAGTGAAGAACAAGGTGAACGTTTCCACCAAGACATTAAAGTTGTTGAAACTCGCTATCAGGGAGTGTGGGATGTGAATTGTCAATTGTTAACGTCACAATAAATAGTGCAACATAAACATTTGAGTGAATGCAATTGATGTAATGTGAGAAGTAGACCACTTGACAAATATCGTCGCAACTACAAGTGGTTGCGCCAAAATAATAATAAGAAAAGAAATAATATATTTTGTATTCGAAAATAGAACTTAGCTTAAGAAAATATTGGAAATAAAAGATCAGAAGAATTTTGACTATCAACCAGGAAAGTCACGTCTTTTCTTTTACGGAAGTTAGACTAAAGTCTAACATAGAAAAATTATTGAACCGAAGTTCAATATACGAATAAAAATTAAAGTTAAACATAAGTTTAACTAAATAAAAAATAATAATAATTTTAAAGATTTATGAACTCGGGATCATAATCGCAACTCGCGCGGGTCATGTTGCAGACAGACGGAAACCCTAGCCTGTGGTAAACAACAACGGCAATCCACATCGTGGGAATTGCCAAATCAGCATTCTGGATCCACGTGAGGCTTTGGCAAAATAAATTTTGGATGGTCGGTAACGGCTGTCACACCTAGTAGGGAAATAAAGTTAATTAAAAAATTCAAACTTTTCGTTTTTATTTACTTTTACAATAGAAAGAATTGTATTGTTTCAATTGTAACGGATGGTGGTGCTAACATGGTTGCTGCAGTAAAGCAACTTTTAGGACCTGAAAAAGAATTCCTTGCATGGCGCATTTGTTGAATTTAGATGTGGATGGAGCAATAAATGATAATGCACCGGTTCTACAGATTGCCAATCGTGTCAAAAACATCGTGACATATTTTAAACAGTCTGTGAACGCAATGGACGATTCAACCGCGAAAAATATCCCGACATCAAGGATATTCTTCAGCAAAAACAAGGGGAGGTATTAAATTATCACAACAAAAATAGAAAGGTCATTACATAAGTTATCACGAGAAACACAGTTGGGTTTAGAATTACCCAAAACTGTTGCGAGTGGCCTGACACAGCAGATTTCACGCAACAAGTAGCGGTCGGTAAACAAAATATTCAAATTACAAAAGTTGCGAGTGCAATAAATCAGCACTTCTGCATTCTCACGTCCGCATTCTAGCGACTGCACTGCCAGCAGCAGCGTTTGGATAGCTTGCAGGGTAGGCTAAGTAATTATAATTTTGTATTACTTCAATCAGAATTATTCAGAGTTCTCACCAGTGCAGACGAGCTGCAAAATAAATATAAATGTAAAAATAAAAAGAACCTATTTTTTATTACTTATATAAACCAGGCGATATTATTTACAGTAAAACAGACCGCAGAAATAAACTCGCATCAAAATGTTAGCGCCCTCCCTCTGTGTTGTTTTGTGACAAAATTAATCGCAGTTTATCACTCGTTTTCATGTAAAGATGTGTATTCTCAAACAATTGACAAATCGATTTTTAAGGTTGGGGTAAAATTGTTGTAAGTAAGATTGATTGAGTAATAATTCTGTTATATTAATTCAAAAGTTATATTCTAAATATTTGTGTTATGTTCTTTTAGATTATAATCATGGTGAATAAATATTGTTAGGAATCAGAGAATTTGAAGAAGCAATAATTGCTGCGGATTTAAAAATCGCTAATATTCTTGTTTAATGTCTCATGCCAGTACTTTCCCTTGCACGTGGTGCACTGCCACTAAGACCAGTTGGAATCATGTGGGCAGTATAGAACTGTAGGTGGCTCCATAAAAAATTTTGAAGCCAGGGGCAAAATGCAAAAGAATATTTTAACTGCATTTCTCCTCCCATTTGCTCTCAAAATGTAAAAGACACTATCATCGACATAATATTTCCTTCTGAACTTCACCTACTGATTGATATCGTAAATCATATTTTCAATAATATGTTAATAGACTTTGAGACAGAAAGTTTAGACTGGGCCAAAAAGTGTAACGTGTCGCGTAATGTATTTAATGGAGCATCTATGTTTGCTGGAAACGCTCTTGAATAAAGTAGACATTTTAAGATCTAATGGAAACCTCGGTTGTGTAAAATACGTCAAATGTTTTGAAGATTTTTCGTCGAGTAGTAAATGCCTGCTTTGGAATTGATTTGAATTGTGATTATTCTAAATATATAAAAGAGTTTCGAAACAGTTACATTGTTTTGCAAATTACGATAACTCCAAAGGTTCACGCAGTTTTTCATCATGTTTCCTACTACTGTTCAAAAATACAAAAGGGGCTTGTACATTTTAGTGAACAGGGCATGGAATCGGTTCATATCGATTTCAAAAACACGTGGTCAAAATACAAGTTACAAAAATCACACATTAATTACGCAAAAAATCTCTTGAAGACTGTTGTAGAATACAATAGCCAACATGTTTGATTTTGAATATTGACCTGTTCAGTGTTCACGTTTCAATAAATTCAATAAATTTATATCTAAATACTTTATTATACAATCGTATTGCTTTAATTATAATATTATTATACATTTTTATTCATACATCATTAATCCAATTTTTTACTGAACACTAATTTTTGAAAGTATAGATTAGAAAAATCGATTTTTTTAAAAAAAGGGGATTATTTTAATTTTTGCATAAAACTTATTCAGAAGAGTCCTAGAAACGAATAAAAAAGAAAATTAATGGTGCCTTTGATCTTCATTTAAAATGTATTCAGGACTACCGTCCGTGGTCTAAACCCACATATATGTAGAAATAAGACTTTGAGAACAGATACATTAATAATAACTAATAACTTTACTTTAACGAAAATACGACCTACAACACTAAGCCGAACGAAATATAGAAATATGAGAACAGATACTTTAACGAAAATGCGACCTACAACAGTGACCGAACGAAAAAAAAAGGCGAAACTGAACGAAGCGTCAGAACGCTGGGCTTGCGTTCGAGTATGTTCTACGAATTCATTCTGGACGGTGACGTGCTTCAAACCACTTCGTGCGCGTGGACAATGTCATTTTAAATAAGTTACTTTGTATTATATTTTTCAACTTTTCATGTTTTATCATTTGTCAAATAAAGTTTAATTTTTAATTGATTTTAAAAGTATTGCGTTTTATTAAAAACGCAACCAAGAAGAGAATGCAGTCTAATTTCCACGAATAAAGGACCCGCAGCAGTAAGAAGACTACATATATAGATCCTTATAAAGGAGAAATAGCAAAAGTATAAAAACCTCATGCGAGAGGTAATAAATATGCCAAAAAATTGCATAATTAAATAATCTCAAAAACAAAAAAAAAAGAGGGAAAAGTGAAAAGTTGTAACTAAAGTTTAATGAAACGTGCCGTGTCGCGTAAATTCAAAAAAAAAAAAAAATGGTCAAATGCATTCAAGTATCAATACAAACTTTCCTTTCATGACAAATATAAAAGCAGACATAAGAATGCAAAATGAGGATCCGATATGGAGTAGACAATATCCATATCCTTTATCTGTAAACTCGTTTATTAATGAAGAAATAAACAAAATGATTAATGAACATATCATAAGACCGAGTAAAAGTCCGTATAATTCACCTATTTGGGTGGTACCAAAAAAGGGTACAAATGACAATGGAATACCAAAACTTAGAATGGTAATTGATTATAAAAAAAGAAATGAGCATACAATTTCCGATCATTATCCTATTCCGGATACTAACGTAATACTGTCTAATATAGGCAAAGCAAAATATTTTTCAAGCATTGATCTAGAATCAGGATTTCATCACATTTTAATGTCAAAGAATGATATTGAGAATACAGCTTTTGCCGTTAATAATGGGAAAATGCATTTTTGAGGACGCCTTTTGGTCTAAAAAATGCTCCTAGAATTTTTCAGAGTACAATGGATGACATATTGCGAGAACAAATTGGAAAAATTTGTCACGTTTATATGGATGATGTAACTATTTTTTCGGAAAACATAACTCAACACTTGAAAGGATTTGGAAACAATTACATAAATTTAAAAAATGCTAATATGAAAATTTCATTAGGAAAATCAAATTTTTTCGCGAAAGAAATAGAGTTTTTGGGTTATATAGTAGCTCAGAATGTTATCAAAACAGAAACAAAAAAATAAAATTAATATTAAAGAGGTTTCTTAGGGCTTGCAGGATATTATAGTAAATTTGTCAAAGACTATGCTGCGATAGCCAAACCTCTGACAAAATACCTATCAGGAGAAATGGTAGGATTTCTAAAAATAAATCAAAAAAAATTTAATAACCCTAGATGAAGAAGGAATATCTGCATTAAATACATTAAAGAAACATTTGGCTTCAGAAATGGAATTAACATTAACACAGCCTGATTACTCAAACGTGGCGCGCTGTTGTGGACAAGAAGAAGAAGAAGATTACTCAAAAATATTTGTATTAACTACCGACGTTTCTAACTATGCAATGGGTGAATATATTCAACCAAAGTTAGTGACGGCGATTCACTGCACTGTTGAAGACTTGCATGAAATCCAAGAAGCTCTGAAACAAACTTTTCAAAACAAATTTGTATTTACAAAACTTTCTAATGGATATTATTAATAGAGAAGATCAGTCCGGATTGATAGAGCAAACCCATAATAGAGATCATCGAAGTTATAATGAAAATATTAAACAAATAGAGAAATTGTATTATTGGCCCGAAATGAGAAAAAGAATGACAGAATACGTACGAAATTGCATGATATGCAATTAAAATAAATGCGATCGCCATCAAAAAAAAAAAATACCAATAGACAAAGCCCCAATTCCAGAGTAAGAAGGAGAACAGCTGCATTTAGACATTTTTTACGCACAGAAACTAAAATTTATCACATGTGTAGACGCTTATTCCAAATTTCAATGTTAAAACATATAGAAGATAAGTCAAATATCGAAGAAAAGGTTTTAGAATTGCTTCAAACCTTCACAGATGTAAAACAAATTACTTTAGACAATGAACTAAGCTTTACCACACCAACATTTAAATCCTTAATGCAAAGGTTAAATATTGAAATTTACTTTTGTAATCCACGTCACAGCACAACTAATAGACAAGTTGAAAGAGTCCATTTAACGATAATTGAAATAGCCAGATGTACAAAAGAATAATACATTATTGTCAGTAATTTAGAAGCAGTACTCAGAGCAGCGCAACAGTACAATACAACAATACATTCAGTAACGAATTTTAAACCAAATGAAGTACTTTATAATAAAGTAAACCATGAAAATTTGCCAACCATTTTAAGGCAAGCACAGGAAAAAATGCTAATGTTTCATAGTAAACATAGAACAGACAAGCAATATCATCCCGGACAAATTATTTATGAGAAAATAATAGGAGAGAAATAAATTACAACCTAGGCATAAGGAACAAAAAGTTAAAGAAAACTTAGGAAATAAGATAATAAAATCATAATTACTTATAGGTTTTTAAAATGATCCTTTATATTTTCGCATTAGTAATTGGCTTGACGACAGCCGATGTCATAGATTATACCCGACAGAACTACGTACTTATTGAAAATGGAGACGTTTCTATTTATGAAGAATATGGAGATAAATTTCACATTACTAATTTGACAATATTTGAAAATATAATAGCTGAAGAAAAATCAAGTTTTTATAACATTATCAAATATGAGATAGATAATCACGATTATATAGAAATTACCACTCAAGAAACAGAATCAGAAATATTATTAATTCAGAATTTTTTAAAGTACCTAATAACAGAATTAACTGATACTGTAAATAATATTAAAAGAGATAACACAGCCAGAAAAATTGAAAGAAAAAGAAATCAATATATTATACATGAACTACAAAATATAATAAATACAATAACATTTGTTAAAATAGGAATTTTAAATCCAACAATTTTACATATTGATGAATTAAAATATATAACATATTACCAACATGGTATAAAAGCATCTTTAATAATTAGCTTTTACATATAGAATTGTAAGTACATAAATATAAATAATTTTAAGAATAAAGTCAGTTCTGTCCAGTTGGTTAGCAGACTCATACCAACACTTCGTGTTTTATTTCAAACCGCGCGTAGCGGTACAGAATATTAATACTTCCCACGTTAGGTAAGTATATTGCACAGTACCTTAGCTCTATAGAGGTATTCTAAATATTGTCATCTATGTAAACTTCACACTAAGATAGACTGACATAAATTGACCGCAGAAATATACTCGGGATCATTAGCGCTATTCGAAATAAAATAATAAGAAATGTGGGCACAGCCCTTGAATCGTACAACACCACTTTAGATTGGAAATCAATTTCCGGATGTTTCGTCTCTTCATTATGCCGACCATCGATATTTAGGAACCTTGGAATATCAGATGATATCCCTAATTCAAGGTTTGAGCTCAATACTAGACTTCTATCAAGAAGTCTATACGCATCGCTGATACTAAATAAATTTTGGGTGCAAGAATCATTACATCTATTAACACAGACTTACAGAGGCAAGGCTCTAGACACCTTCATAAGAGGTTTGAGGGGTGACTTACACCGTTTGCTTTGCATGTTAGAACCGGTTTATTTGCCCCAGGCACTCCACTTGTGCCTCAAATTAGAGAATAAATACCACAATGGCAACCAACCAGGATCTAAACCTAATATCAGCATCGGACCTCCATAAGGAAGCTGGGAAAATTAGAGAGTTTAGGGGCGACGGAAACTACGACATTCATTTCTTCATTTATCAGAGAGGTGGAGCTGATCCTGCCCTTGTTCAGCGAGAACGAAGCGACCAGAAACTATGTGTGGGAAAAACACATATAGACCAAGGAGAGGAGTTACCATTTTAACTCCCTTTGAGATGATACGCCACGGATCGGTGCAGGAGTTGCCAACTCAACATCTTCTGAGATGATCCCACCACGAATCGGTACAGGAGTTGCCAACTCAACATCTTCTGAGATGATGTCACCACGAATCGGTACAGGAGTTACCAACTCAACTTCATTTTGAGTTGATGCCACAGAAAAGCCACAACGAATGACGCGACTCAAGTAAAACGGGAACTACCGTTACAGAAGATAAAGAAGCCTAGCGAGAGTGACGCGGCAGCGGCGACGAGTTCAGTTGATTTTTTAATGCCAGATAGGACGGTGGTCGAGCCTATCGGTAACTGACGCAGTCCTGTATCTTACCTATTATCCCATGTAAAATTGTAAAACATTGTAAATAAAGTGTAAAAATTGTGCGTGATATTAAACATTATAAATAAAGTGTTTAAAATATTCATACAAATAAAAATACATTTAACAAAAAAAAAAAAAAACGCCGCCGCTCGGTCTGATACAAACATACATGATATTCAAACATGTGCGTATGCACTTGCGCAAGTATAAAAGTGTAATCAATAATGCATATAATGTGTTTAACGTATATAAACAATATGTGTTTAAAGTATACTTATATTGTGTGCCTAACATATACATCTGCATAGGATTTATTTTTGTATATGTGCTTGTAGTTTATATACGCCGAACAAGTGTTCAATATTCTATTGAAGACCACGCATTTAGTACGCACTTACATATGTATAATACATAGCAATATATAAGTTAACACCAGCGTGATCCTCATAGAGGATAGTGAGAAATAAAAATTAAAAAATAAAAGTGATCCTCAAAGAGGACAATTGAAATCAACATAAAAAGGAAGGAATGAGAAATAAAAAATAAAAGTGATTCTCATAGAGGATAATAAAAAATAAACACACAAACTTTATTAGGCATTGCACGCCAAGCCGAGGCGTAGCCATCGGGGGATCATCAAAAAAAATCCAATACCAAGGAAACAAGACAAGAAGGCTCCTGGAACACCGAGGGAAAATTGTACAATTAGTTAATATTAATTAATATGTATCGAAAACTGTAAGTAGAGTGTTTTTATGATCATTATTTTACTTGTTTTAGCGCCTTTCATTAGTGTTGGGTTGATTGTGTTAAAATTTACCTTTAAATAAAAAAATATAAAAACGGTTTGTACAACCGATAAACAAAAATAAAAAAACTGCGATTCACCACCTTCGGGGGGACCCTCCAGAGAATTATAAAGAATATAATAAAAATTTATCAAGGTAACTAAGGTAATGAATAAAATGTCAGACTGGGATGCTCTACCCAGCAACATAGATTACAAAAAAAATAATTAAAATTGTAGGAGACTTGGACAGCTTAGACAAAAGGACCGACAGGAAAAAAATTGTTGAAAACTACTTTTATAATAAAAAAAGGGAAAATAAATTGCATGAACGTAGTATTTAATTATATAGGGAAAAATAAAATAGCGACATTAGAGGACTATTACAACAGGGAAACTATAGAATCCGAAAGCGTGGCAATGATCAAGTTTCAAAAAATTTTTATAATTAAATACAAAACGACAGAGGATAATAAAAAAATTAAATAAAAAATTACGGTGAGTGATAGGTGGTCCTGGGACGAACAGGAACAGATATTTCTTACCTTTCTTTCCTTTATACCTTTTTGTGATTAAATCTACCAATGGAAGCACAAACTATTCAAGCGCTGCTTAATGCTGCAGTGCGTACTGCAACAGAGCATA
Source organism: Zeugodacus cucurbitae (assembly GCF_028554725.1). Lineage (NCBI taxonomy): Eukaryota > Metazoa > Arthropoda > Insecta > Diptera > Tephritidae > Zeugodacus > Zeugodacus cucurbitae. The sequence goes on from NC_071670.1 coordinate 33,880,910, forward strand.
CCCGACGGGATTTCCAACTAAAAATAGACGATTTAACTAATAGGTTGTCTCGAATGGAAACAACTCCTCGTGTGGAGGAATTTCAACCTGTAACAATTCAATCTGGTATTACGTGCGACGAATCCTTGGACTTAGTTAAAAGTATGCCAGAATTTAATGGAGATCAAGCGCGTTACGTATCTTGGAGACAAGCAGCTCATACCGCATACAAAGTCTTTGAAGGATACGAAGGTAGCTCACGACACTATCAAGCCGTGTGTACAATAAGGAACAAAATTATAGGTTCAGCGGATGATAGTACATCATTTAATACGGTGCTAAATTTTCACGCGATAATTGCGAGACTAGATTTTACATATTCTGACAAAAAAAGCGATCTATTTGATCGAACAAGAGCTTTCAATGCTCAGTCAAGGGTCATCATCAGTTGTCAAGTACTATGATGAGATAGAACGTAAATTAACTATGTTAATAAGCAAAACAACAATGACTCATAGTGACAACAAACCACTTATTGAGTCTCTTTGTAAGAAATATCGCGAAGATGCGCTTCGTGTCTTTATTTCTGGTCTTAATAGACCATTATGTGACATTCTATTTTCGTCAAGACCAAACGATCTGCGCTCCGCACTAGCCCTGGCTCAAGAGTTGGAAGCAAATCGAGCTAGAATGACCAAAATGACTTTTATGAACTCATTTGGGAGAAATAACCAATAATTACCAATATTCCCCACAATATCGCAGAATTACCAATGAACCACCACGACAACGACCAGTACCAATGGACGTCGATCCATCGCTTTCCCGTTTTAGACAAATTAGATAGCAACCTCAACAATATAATGATATTGGACAACCAGGCCGGAATAATTACCAGAGACAAATTGGCCCAAGTAAAAGGAACTTCAATAACCCTTTTAGACGCACATTTGCTCCAGAAAATGCACAACCGACACAAATGGTGGACACAAGAGAAAAAGCCCAAAAATTTAAAATTATCCAGAATCAATAATGGATAAAAAACACACATTTTTCAATGGCATGCAATAGTATTTGCAGATGCTGATGAAGCTTTGCCCTATAATACAAATATAATAGCCACAATTAGAACCGTAGAAGTTATCCATACCCTATCGCAGCGGCAGAATTTGTGAACACAGAAATTTCTAACTTACTAAATGATGGAATAATAAGACAATCTCGACCACCATATAACAATCCTATTTGGGTGGTAGATAAAAAAAGGACATGACGAACAGGGCAAGAAAAAATCACGACTTGTGATAGATTTTAGAAAACTGAATAGTAAAACAATTAGTGACAGACACAACAATAATATTATCAAATATGGGAAACTCAACTTTCTTTTCAGCGATCGATTTAAAGTCAGGATTCCACCAAATAAAATTAGCAGAAAAGGATAGAGAAAAGACAGCTTTCTCAGTTAACAATGGGAAGTATGAGTTCTGCAGACTACCTTTTGGTCTTAAAAATGCTCCCAGCATTTTTCAAAGAGCAATTGACGACATTTTGAGGGAGGAAATTGGAAAAACATGTCATGTTTACATCGATGATGTAATAATATTTTCCAAGACAGCTGCGGAACACAGTAGGGACATTGACAAAATTCTTACTAAATTATTTAACGCTAACATGCGAGTGTCGATGGAAAAATCTAAATTTTTCCAACAAAGTGTTGAGTTTTTGGGATTTACGGTATCAAAAGACGGAATAAAAACTTGTCCCGATAAAGTTAAGGACATAATAAATTTTGAAATTCCAAAATCGTTAAGAGCTTTGCGCTCATTTTTGGGGCTTGCTAGTTACTATCGACGATTTGTAAAGGATTTTGCTACACTCGCAAAACCTTTGACAAGATATTTGCGCGGTGAAAATGGACACATTAAGGCTAACCAATCAAAAAGAATTGAAATAAAACTGGATACCAATGCATTTGAGGCTTTTGATAGAACTAAACAAATTATTGCCTCCGAAGATGTGCTCCTACTCTACCCCAATTACGACAAACCATTCGAATTAACAACAGATGCATCTAATCACGGTATAGGCGCTGTTCTATCTCAGAACGGACGACCTATTACTATGATTTTAAGAACCCTTTCACCTACAGAAGAAAACTATGCCACAAACGAAAGAAAATTATTGGCCATAGTCTGGGTCTTACAAAAACTTCGAAATTACTTATACGGTGCAAAAAATTTAAACATTTTTACGGATCATCAACCACTAACATTTTCTATATCAGACAAAAACCCAAATGCTAAACTAAAACGGTGGCGTGCATTTGTAGAAGAGTTCTCTCCACGATTTTCGACTACAAGCCTGGAAAGGAAAACCTGGTAGCAGACGCTTTATCTAGACAATACATTAACGCAGTTGATGATAACGTTGAATCAGAAAGTGCTGTAGCAAATAGTGAAGAATCCCTCACGGAGACCATTTTAATGGTAAAAAACCCATTAAATTGCTTTCGAAACCAAATAATAATTGATTTTTCAAAACCCTCAAAAATAATCTTTAAATCTAGAATGAGACATCATATAATATTTAATAATATAGAGGAATTGATGAAAGCTTTGAAAACTTGCATTAATCCGAATGTAGTTAATTGTTTATTATGCGACCTTCCAATTCTTGCCAAAATTCAAAATAAGATTCTCACTGAATTCCCAGCCGTTCGAATTCGGCATACAAAAAAACAGGTCATAGACGTCTTCAACGAAGACGTCCAAAAAGAAATTTTAGTAACAGAACATAACAGAGCTCATCGCTCGTTGTGTCAGAACATACAACAAATATTAGAAAACTACTATTTTCCAAGCATACGCCTAAAAACAAAAGAAATAATTTTAAATTGCAGAACTTGTAATGAAGTTAAATACCAAAGGCACCCCCCAAATCCAGGAATTGGTGAAAGTCCTATTCCAACATATCCTGGAGAAATCCTACATGTAGATATCTACTCTACTGATAAAACCCACTTCCTAACTTCAATAGATAAATTTTCTAAGTTTGCTATTGTATTCCCGATAAAATCGAGAGCTATAGTGGATATAAAGGAATCTATTTATGAACTTCTCAACTTTTATAAAAACACCAAAACTTTAGTTTGTGACAATGAACGATCCCTAAATTCGGAAACAATTAAAACAATATTAAAAAATCCTTTTGGAATAAAAATTTACACGACACCTCCCGCTCATAGTACTACCAATGGTCAAGTTGAAAGATTTCACAGTACTCTTACAGAAATAGCGCGCTACGAGAAACTCGACAGATCTATCTCTGATACAATTGAGTTAATTCTCATTGCGACAACTAAATATAATCGAACAATTCACTCAGTAACTAACGAAATAATTTATTACTTACTCAACAAACAGACCTTCATCGACATAATCCCAACCGACAAACTCGACAGTATAGCCCAGGAAATAAAGCTTTTGTTAAAACAAATAGGAGAATAGGGAACAAATTTTCAAAGCTTTATGTTGAAAAAATAGTGCAAAAAGATCTAGGTACTTTTGTGATGATTGACGGACGAAAAGTACACAAGAGTAATTTAAGGAATTAACGAATCTTTTCTTTTCGTCCCTAGGATTGTCCTGTTCTCACTTGGTTTTTGGGTTAATGCAAAAATCCTTAACTACACCAACTCCTACTATATCCCTATTACATCCGGGAAAGTAGCGGTTTATGAAGAGTACGACTTTCTGTTTCACAAGACTAACCTTTCGGCATTCGAAGCAATAGCAGAAGAAACTGACAAATTACTGAACCAATTCCCACAATCGCACGTTAAACGACTCTTAGAAAACGACGCTAAGCAAATACTACAACTATTAGATGCCATTAAAATACACCACAGATATGCTAGAGGCATTAACATTCTGGGGACCGCACTAAAATACATTGCAGGAACTCCGGATTTTGACGACTTCCAAAAACTTGAGACAAGAACAGCAACGTTAATAGAAGATAATGATCAACAAATAATAGTGAATTCGGTCACTCAAAAGAAAATTGACGAATTGATGGGGACAGTAAACATATTATTGCAAAATGCTAAACAAACACAAATAGACACAGGAAATCTTTTTTCGTTAGCTTCCACCAGAAATAGAGCAATTAAAATGGAACTAAAAACCATTATAACATCAGTAACACTTGAGAAATTAAACATAATCAACCCTATACTACTGGATGGTGTTGAAATCAGTAGCTTATTGGCTGAAGAACACTCTTCAGATATTAGCATAACTGATTTATTGTCAAATTCTGAAATTAAGATATTTCAAAATAATCAATGCATTTACTTTGTAATTAAATACCCCAAAATAGCTAGATTTTGCAATAATGTAACACCAGCGTTCGCATAAACGCTGAACACCCGAAAAATACTGACTATGCGTCAACAAGTCAACGCATGGCAACAACACCAACAAAAGCATAATTGTAATGACTCCCATAACATAAACAACAATGTCCGAAAAGTGCTGAGCATGCGTCAATAAGTCAACGCATGACAACAACATCAACAAATACTTGAAGTTAATAGTTGCATATTCGATTTCAATTCGATTTCATTCCCATCGAATTGCTGACAATGCATCTGCAAGCTTGCTAGGAATAACAAACAACTTCTGGAGTCAAATTACATCAAAAGGGCTTTGGTCACGCGGCAGCAACTGCTAGTGTTTAGGGAAGTTAGGCATTTAGGCGTAGTCGCCGCTAATTTGTAAAATCAGAAATTAGTTGTAAAAACTCAGTGAGCGTTATCGGCTGTACTTGCGTAGCAAGTAATAAACGGGAATTAAAAAGTAAAACTCGTGTTTTAATTAATTTATAGATTATTTATTTAGAAATCAATGGGAGTATATATGTATTTTAACTGTTGTGCATTTATTTACTAAACATTACATTGCAAAGTTCGAGTTATGGAGATCTTCGAGTTATGGAAGTTCCACTGTATATATAGAAATTTATTATACAAGTTAACACCAGAAATATTGCAAGTAAACCAATAACTGCCGACGTCAACTATCACTCAATAGGAAATATTCGAGACGTTTAGTCAGCAGAATCAAAGAATTGGGAGCAACATCCGCCATGCGCCGCATAAGCGAAAGTAACCAGAAACCAACATCCGCCATAACGTTAACCAAAATTGCTGCCGCAGGTAGATTTAGGCAATATTAAGAATATGTTTAATTGTAAATTAGAGTTAGTTGTTAAGTTGATTTCAATCAATAAAGGTCACTCTTGACCATAAAATATTTATTTTTTTGACTTTGTAATTAATAAGTCATTAATTGGCGCCCGAGCCTAAAATATACGGCACGAGAAGTTTCGGTAAAAAAGCACCATATGCAGTGCTAAACGGGAAGCAACTCGAAATAGTTATCCGGTACGGGAAGTTTCAGTAAAAAGGCATCATAAGTAATGCTAAATAAGGAGCAATCCCAACGAATAATTAAAACCTCAAACAGGTACCATAAGTAGTGCCAAAGAGAAAGCAGCTGAATTTAAATTCCTTACCCACGCTTGAGGAAGGAAGGTGAGCAACTTGGAGCAAGACGGTGATCCAGTAGTATCCAGAAGGAAAAAAGGACCAAATCATCATTGCCAGCCGCCATGAAGCTGATCATAATATTTTTCGTAAATCTGGTGTACGCAGACTTTCAAATAATAGACTACACCAACTCGCAGTTAGCAACATTTAATACAGGACTAACTAAAATTCAAACAGGAACGTACAGAATAATTCATAAAGTCGACCTGGATGCATGCCAGAACACATTGAATGAAATAAGCAGGATCATTAAGATAAAGATCACTGAAGAAAATCCCCTCCTTCCTATTCTCATTAACGAAATAAACTTGACACAGACTTATTTAAACAGACTTAAACCAAGGCGATTTAAAAAATCAATAGATGCACTAGGGACAGTCTGGAAATGGATCGCTGGAAATCCCGACCATGACGACCTAGTAATTCTAGAAAATCAACTTAATAATATAATAGAAAATAACAATAAACAAGTAATAATTAACAAAGTAATTTTTGACAGAATTAACAATATCACCACAATATCAAATAAAATAATAAAAACCTTACAAACGAACGAAGAAATACAACACCATTTGGCTGTTGAAATAAAATATAAATTAAAAATTATTAAAGAGGAAATAATTAATATAGATTACGCAATGCATTGGGCAAAGGCCGGCATAGTAAATTCATATATTTTGTCAAATGACGAACTTAGATTAATAAAATCTGTATTTGAAAATAATAATTTTACATTAAACAATATGGAAGACTCACTAGAACTAGCAAATGTAAAAGTCGCGTCAAACAATACAATGTTACTTTATATAGTCGGAATACCCTTAACAAATGAGGATATTTGCGACTCAATTTTTTATAAAACCAATAAAAATGAAGAAAAATATTAATAAAATCCCCTATGAGGATATAGTTACTTGTAATAATAACAAAATTTTTGGCGTTAAGAATAAATGTAAGGAATATAATAATATAAGAATTTGTAACCGTAAGAACTTAATAGATATTAGTAACACTACTTGCGTCCCTCGACTACTTCGAAGCGAACCAGCGGAATGCACTATTATAAACAATCAACACATCCCATCAGTAGAGAACATCTCTCCTGGTATCATACTACTAAATCTGTACAATGGCACAATAGAGATCGACAACCAAAAGATAAATCTTACTGGATCGTACGCAGTACAATATCACAATTCTACAGTTAACATTGACGAACAAAAATATACCTTTAGCGAAACGTTAAGCACCAAACCACTACCCGCAATCCTGCAACCAAATCTTCCTTCAAATAGAGAAGAAGAAATCCTAAGTTTGGAAATGTTGAAAGAACTCCACATGAACAACATCAAACACCTAAAAGCACTACATATAACCCACAGAGCAGCTTCAATCACGAATTTATCGCTTTCAATCATCAGTCTGATATTCGTAGCGGTAATAGTCATCGCATTAGTTCTAAGGGAACTTTTCAAAAGCAAACTGGTAGAACGTTCAAGTTATAACGTAAACGTAAACGTGAGTGACCCTAAAGAGTTCACAACATCCGAAACACCACAGTTAACAGAGTCAATAACGCTAGTAAGCCAAATGCAGTAACCAGTAGAACAAACGGGGACGTTTGTTTTTGGGGGTGGAGGAGTTAACACCAGAAATATTGCAAGTAAACCAATAACTGCCGACGTCAACTATCACCCAATAGGAAATATTCGAGACGTTTAGTCAGCAGAATCAAACAATTGGGAACAACAACCGCCATGCGCCGCATAAGCGAAAGTAACCAGAAACCAACATCCGCCATAACGTTAACCAAAATTGCTGCCGCAGGTAGATTTAGGCAATATTAAGAATATGTTTAATTGAAAATTAGAGTTAGTTGTTAAGTTGATTTCAATCAATAAAGGTCACTCTTGACCATAAAATATTTATTTTTTTGACTTTGAAATTAATAAGTCATTGGGTCTCATGCATAAAAACGAGTAAAAGCGCTGAGTTGAGGCATGTGAGCAATTGCTCGTAAGTCGAGTTCGATCAAACAGCAACAGCTTTTGCTCAATTTCGTATGCATAAAAATGAGTTCAAACCAATTGCAATTACTTGAGCAAAGGGAGATCAAACATCTAATGTTATAGAAGTGCAAACGTGTCGTCAAGTGAAAGTGAAGTAGAAGTAGGATCAAATAATTATAATAAAATAGAAACTTACGACATTTCTAAATTTTTAGTAGAAAAACTAAAACAAAATAAATATTTGCTAGAAAAAGGTCAATTACCAAGCATTAAAAATAAAATAAACATACACTAGAAACATGTGTAAAAGAAATTGAGCAAAAATTGGGCATTCAATTAACGGGGAAAGCATTAAGTTCGGGTGTAACCGAACATTTTATACTCTCTAAATTAATTTTATTACTATAACATACAAATTGACTCACATATTCGTCATATATATGGTATAAAGTACATTGAAAGTTGGAAACCTTAATATTAGGTACATGGAAGCTAGCTGAAGTTATGACCCGACGATTCAGATTGACTTCACAGTTCTGGTTATAGGAAGTAGGCGTTGTTATGAACCGATTTGGCCTATTTTCACAACATATTATTGGGATGGCTGGAATATATTATGAACCGAATTTCATTGAAATTGGTGAATTAGTTTCTGTCGTATGGGTTTGCATGGGAGGTGGGCGTGGTTATAATCCGATTAAAAGAAATGGTTTTAGAGAGTTTGGTTGATATAGCTTTTGTATGTAGTTTACGAGATATGTACAAAAATTACATCCAAATATGCCCCTTTACAGCGCGATCCTTTGTACCTAATTTTACTTTCATAGCTTATTTTATGGCTTAGTTATGGCACTTTATGCCTTTTTGGGTTCCGCCATTTTGTGGACGAAATCAATCTTCATATAGTGCCAAAAAACACGTCTACTAATTTCAGGAAGATATGTGACTATTTTTACTCAAGTTACAGTTTGCGCGGACGGATAGACGGACGGACGGACGGACAGACAGACAGATATCCGGATTTGAACATTACTATGCAATTTTGAGGTTATACCATTTTGGAATCCAGGATCTGCACAAAATATTAAATATAGTCAAATGTTATCAATGTTACTGAGGGCATCACTAAGTGTTTCTTCTGACTTCTCAAAAAAATAATAAGCCAACCAACAGATGCTAGTGTCATCAAACCTATGTATTTATCATTTTATTATTAATTATATAATAAAAAAAAAATTAATAATTACGAATACAAACCTATATAATTTTTTATCCTCACTTGTTTAATTTGTTTTACGCTGTTGATAACATTTTATATTTCTTTGTGGCACAAAATATTCAGCCATGATTCCTTTTTAGTGTACGCGAGTCAACTATAAGGCAGCCTCAACAAAATTTGAGCAAGAGCTCACAAAAGAAAGCAAAAGCTTGTTTTTATGCATATGAAAATGAGCACGAGCTCATCTAACTTCGTTCATACTGAGCACGATGAGATCAAACGAAAGCAGCGAGTAAAAGCAAACACATCAAATTTTATTATGCATACGACAAGCACCTTTTACTCAAAAAATCGAGTCCGAGCTCAAGCTCATGTTTTATGCATGAGGCCCATTAACTTACATACATATACATATGTATGTATATGTCGGCGCACCCTAATGGTGTGTGGATATTGGTATGCGTGTGTGAGTGTATGTTTACCCAAGTTAAGGAATTTCATTAGAAGACTAAGTTCTTCAGTATTGCAACAGCCGTTAATTGTGCTGTGATTGGTTGCTGCATGTTGTCACTTCAAGAAGTACCGATTTAGCGGGGCGACAGCGTGGCGCCGCTATCATCGAGTGTGGTTGTCTGTATGTCGCTTCTTCAAGAAGTACTGTTTTAGCGAGGCGACAGCGTGATGCCGCTATCGTCGAACGTGGTTCGGTGGTAAGCACAAAAAGGAAGAAAACGTCGTAGAGTCAGTCGTCTTGAGGACTTGGCATAGTGAAGTTGTGTTAATAATTAATATTGTAAAGTGCTATTGTGAAGTGTGAAGTGAAACCGAAACCCGCTGCGCTACAACGATGTCTAACAAAGACATTAATATTCCGACATATATTAGAGTGGGTCAATTTTTTTCTTGACAAAGCGGTTATCAAAATCGTAAACTTCGATGAATTCTAAGAAAATTTGCCTAAGAAACCATGGGTCTAAAACGAAAATCGAGCTTCCGGTTTTTAACGAGAAACTTTCGTATTTTGTATTTTGTAAAAAAAAAAACCAATTCCTATTCCACTGTCGATTGTTTGTTTGTTTTGTAGATATCGAAGCTAATTTGCTCAAATTTGGTATGTGATGTTGTATTTAAGCAGAAAATTCGACAGTGCAGAAATTTTTATAGGGGGCGTGGCACTGCCCACTTATGAGTTCATATGTATATCTCTGGAACCACCTCACCGATTTTTTTCAAATTCTGTATACGTATTACATTATGCCTATGTAAGCGATATTTGGAAAATTATCAAAAGCGGACAAAAACCACGCCCACCTGCCATATAACGGTAATTTTTGAAAACACTAAAGATCAGAAATTTTAATAACTGTTGAAGGGAAACATCTTGAGTTTGGTATTCGATGTTGTATTGCAGCCAGAAATCCGACTATATGAAAATTTTGGCATGCCACCGCCCACTTTTGAATGCAAGTTAACGACAGCCTCCACACAGCCACTTGAACATAACTGTAAACAATATTGAATCTTTACACTTTGTACTTGTGCGGGATCGTAAATTAAAATCTTTGCTTATTTAAGAATTCGATATACTTTTTCCGTTCGCATTAGAATAATCCATTCTTATACAAACAATATTTGTAGACCTCACAAGAAGGCATAATAAAATTAAAACAGAACACTTAACGTTCTGCCTAAAAATGCTGAATATGATATTAATGTAAATTGACACTTTCTTTGTTTCCAACTCAGCTTCAATATGTAATAACCCTAAGTAAATAATAAGAAAATGTATAAATATTAGTAACTTGAAAATAAAGGATAGATTTTGTCTCCGGCAATCGTACCGATATGACGTATTTTATTTCTCTGCGCGTTTGCAGATAGAAAATTATATTTTTTTATAAATTCCCGCGATACGGGAATTAATTTGCATATGTAAAATATGTAAATCTCTGGAACTGCTTTATCGATTTCGTGTAAATTTGGTTTTAAAAGGAAGAAAATTTGGTACTATCGTGAAAAACTTTACGACCCAACAAAATTAAGAGCTTACAAAAAACCAACTATAAATTTTGACTGCACTGATTATGTTGAGATGATAAACTTAGATAACAATAGCATTTTGTCGAAGCATTTGCATTTGGTCGAATACATAGAATTTGACATTCCTCCACTTCCGGATCCACAAATTCCTCCACATATTCAAGGAACCGAGCGCTTTGTGCAACTGCTGACTAGCGTTTCACGTCGAACTATAGAAAAAAATAGCATCGAATGTACTTTAAGAGGAATAAATTTTGATTTAAGAAGGTCACAAGCGAAAAAAATGAGAAAACAAAAAAAATTTTTATAATTACCAAATAGGTTGTGTATAACTATGTCTATGGCTGTATTTATATAATCGGCCCTATTCCCGTTGTGCGTACATGCGAAACTAAAAATAGAAGCAGAACAAGGATTATGCCACTTTAGGCAGATGGGTGAGTTGAAAATATCAAATCTTTTGTATATACTAAACATAAAATCTTTTGTTAGAATATACTTTTATCTTTTTATTGAAGTTATACTTCTTATACGAGTTCGGAACAGTTGCGAGAATTGTTGCGCAACAGTAACATTATAAACATACAAGTTAACACATAATGCCCAATTTCCAGTTGGGTACGAATGTGGTGAGGCCAATACAACATCTTGCCTCATCAGCAGATTGTGTGGACAACGACCGCCACTAAAGCAGCCACATATCAGATTACATAAACAGTGTCAATAGCCGATTGCGTAAACAGTTGACCAGCGATCGCTGCTTGCACTATCACCAATTGTATGAAGCAGAGTAAGCACGACGCAGACGTCAAAGCCGTCAGCGTCGACTACTGAATATGCGTTCTTAGGGTTTAATGGTTAAGTTAGGTATTGGGCTAGTTTAGATTTAAGTTGAGCTTAAGCCGGAGCACACGTCCCTGGCCAATAAAGAGTACTTGCAAACATATAACTTGTTTAATTATTGCCGCGTCCGACGACCGGCTCATACAGTGACTACAGCGTACATCTTTTACTTACATACATGTACATGTGTGTAAGTTAACTCCTCATACTCTAAAAGTCACAAATTCCAACTCCGTTCCCAAGCTGACCTAAGCAAAACACATTGCACCTGCTGATGAACTTCATATTGCAATTCGTGGGAAGCGCCAAGTCAGCTATTGGCCAACTTGACAGCTAGGTTTAGAGTTAAGTAAAATAATTGTAAACTTTAGTTCTATAAGAACGTTCAATAAATGAAGAGCACAGCTCTGGTAAAAAAATTATTTTTTTAATTCAAATAATCCGAAAAATAATAAACTGGCGCCCGAGCAGGGACCGGTACGAGTTAGCCGGAATTTATAAGTGACCATAAGTAGTCACTCGCGAGTATTCGAAGAAAAAACAAAAAGCAACGAAAACACCCCAACTTTCGTAGCGATTAACCGGTCATCCACTAACAACTAATCATCTATCCTCAACCCACACTTGAACGGGGAGGTGTGTTCAACTAGTGCAATAAGGACTATCTCGAGTAGGCCAACCCAGTGGTAGGAAAGGGAACTATCGCCGTTGCCGTCGCACCATGATTTTTTGGTAAATAACTAAGTTTAAGATATAAAACAAAATAAAATCTAGAAATATTAAGCCAGTTATAAAAAACTAAATTGTGCGTTAAATATAAACTTGTTAAAATATTAAAACGGAATATAAAATTTCCAATATACTAAATAAAATTTAGGAATATTAAGCCAGTTGTGATACAAAACTAAATTGTGCGTTAAAGAAAACCTGTTAAAATATTAAAACGGAATATAAAAATTTCCAATATATTTAAAGTATATAATTACAAAGAATTTATTATTCAAGTGAATGTGAAGAAAATAAATAAATTGAATAACATCATAAATAAATTTTTATATTATAAGAAAAGAAATAATAAGATTTAATTACGAAGAATTTTTTATTCAAGTGAAGGAAAATAATAAATTGAATAACATCATAAGTAAATTTTTATAAGAAAAGAAATTTTTATTAGAAATCGTAAAAGAAACAAAATGTCGAATCCAAATAATTTGATACGCCCGCCGGTTCTGCAAAATGCAGCCGGTAGCACACAAGACGGCCCGTCTAATGCCGCACAAATTCATACTCTAACTGCAGAGCAGTTAACTACTACGGTAACAAACGTAGTTAGAAATATATTCCAGTCCCACGGCAAACAACTTGTCCAAGCCGTCTTAAACCCCAACGCTAATATGGCGGAATTTTCTGATCAGTCAATTGATCCTGCCTTTAGGAATAATCTAACAGATCTGGACAAGATTCCGGATGTTGTCCGTTGTCTGCGGGAATTCTCAGGAAACCCAGGAGAATTTCGCTCCTGGAAGAAAGGAGTAGATCGTATACTCCAAATACACGAGCCGCTTAAAGGCACTCCCAAATACTATGGGATCATTAGTGTAATTAGAAACAAGATAATAGGAAATGCAGATACAGCCCTTGAGTCATACAATACCCCTCTAGACTGGAAAGCGATTTCCAGATGTCTGGCACTCCATTATGGCGACAAACGAGATTTAGGAACCTTGGAATATCAAATGATATCCCTAATCCAAGGTCAGGAAGTCTATACACAGTTATCATTGATACTAAATAAATTAGGATGCATGGAGGTAGGACAAGAATCACTACATCTTTTAACGCAAACCTATCGGGATAAGGCCCTAGATACCTTCATAAGAGGTTTGAGGGGTGACTTACTTCGCTTGCTCAGCATGAGAGAACCGGTAGATTTGCCCCAGGCACTCCTCCACTTGTGCCTCAAACTAAAAAATCAAAATTTCTGCTCACATTATGCGCACAATACGTAAGGAGCCCCTAGGAAATTTAATAATTCTGCTCCAGCAGTTCCTGTAAAAATTACCCACAATAGCCAAATAATAATAATAATCATAATCCTAGATTCTATTCGCAACAGCAAGTTGCTCCACCACGACCATTCGGTCCTAAGCCTCAACCCAAGCCTGAGCCAATTTATGTTGATCATTCTATGCACTCCAAACGCATAAATTATATGAACAGGCCAAAGAAGAACGACTTCTTTGGCAAAAGACCAACATAGGGAAATGATCAACAGCATAAAAGAATGCATCTGAACCACTTCATTCATTCTGTACCGGTTCAAAATGATGCAGACCCATCCTATAATATAACGGAAGCTAAATATTTCAATAATGAGACTGTAGAAGAATCTACTGATGTAATTTTTTTAGTCTAGTAAGCTCTTCGCTACCATACTTTGAAGTAAAATCGAAGAGTGTAGAAATACTTAAGTTCTGAATTGAAAAGTAAAAAATACTTGCAACGCAGATTAGCAAAAACGAAAAAATTAAATAAATCTGCTTTCTACACAAAATCCGTAGCACGAGATATTAAAATAGAAGAACATACAATTTTATATTTTATTTATTACCTTCGTTAAAGACATTCGAAGGAATTTTGGGTAATGATACCCTTCGGAAAATGGGAGCGATAATACATTCGAAGAAAAATTATATTCTACTGGAAAACGGGAGGAAGATAGAATTAAAACAACTACCTTCCCCAACAGTTAATAACATTAGCATTAGAGATGAGCACATGTCTCTTAATCAGAATAAATTAATAAAAATTTACCCAGGACTTTTCTCGGAGCCTGATGAAATTGAATTATACGACTAGAGTCGTAGGAGAAATCCGATCGAACACGGATACTCCAGTATATACTAAATTTTACCCATACCCCATGTCACTTAAAGCTGAGGTCGAAACCCAGATACAAAAACTGTTAGAAGATGGTATAATCAGACCACCATATAATTCACCAGTATGGATAGTCCCGAAAAAGGCGGACTCTGCACTGAAAATAATGGACAGGCTAGAATTAAGGAAAGTGCGCACTTGTTTTAAAAAGCTCAAAATATACTTAAATATAGTAAAATTTACTCAAAGTATATAAAGTTCCTTTAAGTTGAATAAGTCGTACCCTTCAATTTTAGGACGATCGTACTTAAAATAAGATAATCGATGTCTTATTTTAAGTTCATGGCATTTTCCTATATTTTAGTAAAATTGTACTGAAAACAAGTCATTTTTAGACTTTATAAGTGAAAGAAGTTCAATTTTACTTGGTTTAAGGACAATATTTACTTAAACTTTCAACAAGTAAAAATTTATTCAATTTAACCCTCTGTGACTGATGTGGTAGTCTAGCAGACACCAACAGACACAAAAGAGTATTTTGTACCGTTATTTTCCATACATCTACTATCTCGTTCTCTGTACCTTCTTATTGTGTACTCATGCCTATGTTAGTTTGTTCAGATCAATTGATGTAAGCACATGTGTCATTTTAAGCGAAAAAGTGTCTGCGAGTCAACCACATCAATATTAAGGTAGGTGTCTGTGAGACAATAACATCAGTACTTTTGTTATATTTTCATAGTGTCTCCTAAACAACACGTCAGTAAAATTGTTATTTTTTAGTTTTGTTATTATGGAGCAATCAGATACTGATATAAAAAAACCTGTTATGATAGCAAATTACAACCATACAAAAGGAGAAGTTGACGAAATTGATAAAAAGTGTTAGATATATTCATGCAGTCGAAAAACTCTTCGATGGCCTATGGCAGTATTTTAACGAGTACAAGATATGGTTGGTTCTAATGCCTTTGTTTTATGTATATCAAATGGGTACTGACAGTGATGTAAAAATGAGAAGAAAAACATTTATGCTCAATCTGGCAAGAGAATTGGTGCTAGACCATATGAAATTCCGGGTGTACAATGAAAGGTTGTCACGAGAACTAAGAATGATGCTCACCAGGGTTCTTGGCCAAGATCTACCCCCTCCTCCACCAATTATTCAATCTAATCCACAAAGTGGAAGAAAATTGTGTTCAATTTGTCCCCAAAAAATAAAAAGGGTTAACAGGTATTGCTGTTGTGATTGCTTAAGGCCAATTTGCCTCCAGTGCTCTAAGCTTCTTTGGGAAACCTGCCAGGAAAAGTTGTAGATTTTATACATATACATATGATCTCAAGTCTTAAGACTGTTTAACTCAAGTGTAAATTAAGCAAAATCTAAAATTTTTGCTTCATAAATTATAACGTGAAATATTTTTTGTTTGTTAAGTTATAGGCTTTAATGTGCCATTTAACGTATTTGTTAATTTTTTTTTACCACTGGATTTGTTACTTTTTGTTATCAACTGTTAAATTGAAGTCTGAATAATAAAAAATTAAAAACATTTGTTCAAAAAAATTAATTTTTGAATTGTTTTTTGATGATCTAATACAGGTCTATGTTTTTTGCCGAAAAATCATGCCATACCGATAAATAACACATAACATCAATTTTCGCTTTGAATTAGAAAAATACCTTTATAAATAATAACTTAAACTTATAAACAATAAATAAAAATAGTTTTATTAGTTTTACAAAACGGAACTTGGAAAATATAAGACATAGAAATGGTGTCTGGTAGTCACCACGTCATTAGAATTGTTAGAACTATATCACGTCAGTCACAGAGGGTTAAGGATGACTCAACCTTATGCGAACCGACTATTTACTTAACTCAAACTTTGATATAAGGGGTCTCATGCATAAAAACGAGTAAAAGCGCTGAGTTGAAGCATGTGAGCAATTGCTCGTAAGTCGAGTTCGATCAAACAGCAACAGCTTTTGCTCAATTTCGTATGCATAAAAATGAGTTCAAACCAATTGCAATTACTTGAGCAAAGGGTGATCAAACATCTAATGTTATAGAAGTGCAAACGTGTCGTTATGAACCGAATTTAATTGAAATCGGTGGATTAGTTTCTGAGTTTGGACCCATAAGTGGGAGGAGGCAATTTAAAATTTTGTATTCCAATTTGAGTGCAGCACTTATGTATGTACCATCTTTATAACGAAATTTCAGGATTCTGGGTTTTTTCCTTACTGAATTAAAGCATTTTTAGTACTTTTCAACATAACCTTTGCATGGGAGGTGGGCGTGGTTATAATCCGATTAAAAGAAATGGTTTTAGAAAGTTTGGTTGATATAGCTTTAGAAATTTACGAGATATGTACAAAAATTGCATCCAAATATTCCCCTTTACAGTGCGATTCTTTGTACCATCTTCCTATAGTACCAAAAAACACGTGTCCCAAATTTCATCAAGAAATGTGACTATTTTTACTCAAGTTACAGTTTGCACGGACGGACGGACAGACAGACAGATATCCGGATTTG
Source organism: Zeugodacus cucurbitae (assembly GCF_028554725.1). NCBI lineage: Eukaryota > Metazoa > Arthropoda > Insecta > Diptera > Tephritidae > Zeugodacus > Zeugodacus cucurbitae. The sequence goes on from NC_071670.1 coordinate 33,898,034, forward strand.
AACTCTACTCGTCACCCTGATCACTTTGGTATATATAAAACTCTATATCTGACTCGTTTAGTTTTGGGTGTTACATACAACCGTTATGTGGACAAAACTACTATACTCTCGTAGCAATTTTGTGGTTATATTATTTTCGAATCCAGGATCTGCACAAAATATTAAATAAAGTAAAATTTTATCAATGTTACTGATGGCATCACTATGTATTTCTTCTGACTCTTCAAAAAAAAATAATTAGCCAACCAACAGATGCTAGTGTCATCATACCTATGTATTTATCATTTTAGTATTAATTATATAAAAAAAAAAATAATAATTAAAAATACAAACCTTTATAATTTTTTATCCTCACTTGTTAAATTTGTTTTACGCTGCTGATAACATTTTGTATTTCTTTTTGACACAAAATTTTCAGCTGTGAATCCTTTTTAGTGTACGCGAGTCAACTATAAGGCAGCCTCAACAAAATTTGAGCAAGAGCTCACAAAAGAAAGCAAAAGGTTGTTTTTATGCATATGAAAATTAGCTCTAGCTCATCTAACATCGTTCAAACTGAGCAAGGTGAGATCAAACGGAATTAGCGAGTAAAAGCAAACACATCAAATTTTATTATGCATACGACAAGCACCTTTTACTCAAAAAATCGAGTCCGAGATCAAGCTCACGTTTTATGCATGAGGCCCAAGGTCATGCTTCCTTATTTTAAGTTCAAGCAGACATGTATTCTCTCTAAATAAAGCAGCGAAAATCATATTTTATTGAACAGTGACAAGTGAGTGATGTAATTTCATTATGTGCTATAAAATATGTCAAATACAAATATGGAAATTGTTTTCGAAGTGGACAAAGTATACAAAATATTGGAATTATTTGATTTAATAGATTTGTACGATTTACTGAAAGGTAAGTGTGAAAATAATATTGTGAAATAGATACAAGTGCAAACATGTGCCTTTTGAAAATGCATATGTACATTCATTAAATTTTTGTGCAGCATTACCAAAGTTAACTGTTAACTATACATATGCATGTATGTACATATGTTTGAATATATTTCACAAGAAAAAAGGCGCCGCGAACGTTTTTGCTTTGTATTAATTTTTGTTTTTTTTTTTTTAAGAACACAATATTACGGAGGAAAGTTTAAAGTTTATGCAGAGCAGCCACATTAATGAATTATCCCCCAAAGAACTTTTGGGACGCAAAATTATTTTTGAACAAAGATTGAAGGAGTGGCAAATAGAACAAGGAGTGGTAATTATGAAATGAAAATCTAAATAATGAAATAACTAAGCAAAACAAATTGCATCAGAAAGCACAACGCCCGGATCAGGATCAACAGAATCCATGTCTTCTAGTTTTCTTGGTGCTGTTAATAATTTATATGAAGTAGGCACATATGTATTATTTTTCGTTTCTGAGTAACTTACAAAAAAATTTAATCTAACGTGAATGGAAATTCTGTTTTAAATTACTTTGAAAATAATCAAAGTTTATCAACCAAGACTCGGAAACTTTTATGTTCCTCGATTACGGAATACTTTATAACAAAATTAAGCCAACAAGATTTTATTTTCCAAAAGGAATCTAAGGTAATGCATTAGATTTAAAAAAAAATGGATTTGATTTTAGGTTTGCTTATTAATTTACTGTTTACAGGATACTTACTACTTATACAAAAAGTGTAAAAAGCCAAGTGGCAATTTATGAAACAATGAAATGAAATAAATGAAAACAAAAATAAGTTTTTGCATTTTTATTTAAGGCAATTCCATTAGTATTAAATGTAAAGACAGGGAGACTTAATTCTAGAGTCAAAGACCTTTTAATCTAAGGAAGTGGTTTTTATTTGATGGCCTTATATTAAGAACGTCTTTACTTTAAATTAAAGACAACAATGTTCTTCGTTTAAGAAAATTTCCTTTAATTTAAGGCAATATTTTCCTCTTTTTAAGGAAACCATATGTACTTAAAAGTACAATCGTGTTTCCTTAACTTAAGGAAGACATGTCTTTAGTGCTATTTCACTCCCATTTTTTCCTTAAAACAAGTAAATTTTCCATAGTTTTAGGCCACATTTGTTTCAGTGTGGTGGAAATAAGCAATATAGGATAGTCATAGACTATCGAAAGCTCAATAAGCTTACAATTGCGGATTGATATCCTATCCCTGAAATTAATGACGTTCTGTCACAATTAGGACAGAAAAAATACTTTTCTGTAATTGATCTAAATAGCGGATTTCATCAAATCCCATTAAAAGAATCCTCACTTATGCTTTAAGCAACAAAAATTTCAATAGTAAAATGAAACGTTGGAAGACTATCTTAGAAGAATGCAATTATGAATTGTACTACAAGCCTGGCAGATCTAACGTTGTCGCGGACGCTTTATCGCGACCTCCTCAAATCAATGTCCTTGGTGTAACGCAGCACAGCGACGAAAGCTCTGCGCATAATTTAATATACAGCGTTGAATGCCCAATAAATACATTTAAAAATCAAATTTTCTTGAGTGTAGACCAAATATCTACCTACCAATTTAAAATCATATTTCCTACCTACCACCGACATCTGATTACAGAACCAAACTATAATCACGACAATGTGCTTCAGCTTCTGAAACGTTATTTGAATCCTACAGTCATAAACTGTATAAAAACTAGTGAAAGTACCCAAGGCTTGATACAAGACTTGTATGCTCTTCATTTTAATAATTACAAAATAAGATTTTCCCAAATTCAAGTAGATGACGTTACTAACGAACAAGAACAGGAAAATATAATAATTCGTACGCACACTAGAGCTCATAGAAATAGCGTTGAAAATAAAAACCAGATACTCGAAAGATATTATTTTCCGTCAATGACGAAAAAGATTAAAAAGTTGATTGGAAAATGTGAAATTTGCAAAACTAACAAATATGACCGACATCCAGCAAGACCATTAGTACAGCCTACACCAATTCCAACATTTCCAGGACAGATTATACAAGTTAACACATAATGTCCAATTTCCAGTTGGGTACGAATGTGGTGAGGCAGATTGTGTGAGCAACGACCGCCACTAAAGCAGCCACATATCAGATTACATAAACAGTGTCAATAGCCGATTGCGTAAACAGTTGACCAGCGATCGCTGCTTGCACTATCACCAATTGTATGAAGCAGAGTAAGCACGACGCAGACGTCAAAGCCGGCAGCGTCGATTACTGAATATGCGTTCTTAGGGTTTAATGGTTAAGTTAGGTATTGGGCTAGTTTAGATTTAAGTTGAGCTTAAGCCGGAGCACACGTTCCTGGCCAATAAAGAGTATTTGCAAACATATAACTTGTATAATTACTGCCGCGTCCGACGACCGGCTCATACAGTGACTACAGCGTACATCTTTTACTTACACATAGACATATATATAGCAGGAAAGCAATTAGTCCTTACTGCTTTAGATAAATTTTCCAAATTCGCCATTGCAAAACCAATCAAATCCAGGTCTGCAGAAGACCTTAGACAACCATTACGAGACATTCTTTTCTCTTTTGTACCAGAAAAAATAATTATAGATAACGAAAAATCTTTCAATTCAGAATCAATAAATTTCATGGTAGAGAACGAGTTCGGAATAGAAATTTATAGAACTCCGCCTTACACAAGCTGCTCAAACGGACAGGTAGAGCGCTTCCATTCAACCTTACAAGAAATTATGCGTTGCCTTCAAACCAATAAAACGCATAATTCATTTCAGGAACTTCTAGAAAATTCTGTCAAAGAATATAACTTCTCAATTCATACTACTACAGGCAGAAAGCCGATGGAAATTTTTTTCGGTAGGCGAGTCAGTCACGATCCCAATTTAATTCAAAAAGAAAGGGAAGAGATATCAAAAAAAAAATTCTAGATAAACATGTTGCCGATCTGACATACCATAATATAAATAGAACCGATATGAAAACATATTCGGAAGGAGATATAATATTCGTAAAAATAAATAGAATAGATAGGTAACAAATTATCCCCAAGATATAAAAAGGAAACCGTTGCAACTAATTATAACACGACAGTTAAAACCACGACAGGACGAATAGTACATAAGAAAAACATTCGACAGTAATTGTTTTTTTATTTTATCTTTCAATTTTAGGATTTTACTTTGGGTAATCCCATGCATAGCAGAAATACAACTTTTGGACTATACTTCATCACACATTATTACTGTAAAGGACAAACAATCAAAGATACAGGTCGGTACATTTAAGATAATCCATTTAATAGACATCAAAAAATACGACACTTTTTTATATGACGCACAAACTTACGTAGACAAAAACATACCAGAAACCAACATTTTTTATCCAATTTTAAACCATGAACTAATTGAAGCTGTGGAAATCCTTCAAGATATAAAACCACAGCAAACTTATCGCAGTAGAAGGGCTATTAATTTAATCGGAACGCCATGGAAATATATTGCCGGTAATCCGGATCATTTCGAAATTATAAGTAAAAATATAAATGAATTAAACACTAATAACAATAAACAAATGTTTATAAATGAAGCTTTTAATAAAAAACTTAATAGTTTAGTAAATATTACTAATCAAATATCTAATTTCATTAAAAAAATGAAAGTATTGAAAACGATTAGCATTAAGTATTGGAAATAGGATAAGAATAATAAAAAAAAAATTAATAAACATTAAATATGCCATTCAATGGGCGAAAACGAAAATTGTAAACTCTATGTTGTTAAACAAGAATGAAATTAAGATTGCTATAGAAAAGCTTAGAGAAGAGAATATGCCATTTATAACAATAGAAGAGGCATTAGAATATGCGGACATAAACATTTTAAGTAATAATACAATACTATTATATATCCATTAACTGAGGAAGATATTTAGTCAGCAGAATCAAACAATTGGGAACAACATCCGCCATGCGCCGCATAAGCGAAAGTAACCAGAAACCAACATCCGCCATAACGTTAACCAAAATTGCTGCCGCAGGTAGATTTAGGCAATATTAAGAATATGTTTAATTGTAAATTAGAGTTAGTTGTTAAGTTGATTTCAATCAATAAAGGTCACTCTTGACCATAAAATATTTATTTTTTTGACTTTGTAATTAATAAGTCATTAACTGGCGCCCGAGCCTAAAATATACGGCACGAGAAGTTTCGGTAAAAAAGCACCATATGCAGTGCTAAACGGGAAGCAACTCGAAATAGTTATCCGGTACCATAAGTAGTGCCAAAGAGAAAGCAGCTGAATTTAAATTCCTTACCCACGCTTGAGGAAGGAAGGTGACCAACTTGGAGCAAGACGGTGATCCAGTAGTATCCAGAAGGAAAAAAGGACCAAATCATCATTGCCAGCCGCCATGAAGCTGATCATAATGTAAGAAATAGGTTAAGATTGTGAAAATTTGTAGAAACCAAAATAAATTAAAAGAATTCAAAAGTTTAAAAGAGTGAATATATGTACATACATGTATTTCCATTTAATATCCTTCAAAACAAAAATTGTTTTAAAATTGTGAAAGTTTTTAAAAGAATCAAGTGAATTGTTATACAAGGAGGAAACATATTTTTCTCTTCCTCTCACGAAAATTAGTAAAAGTTAAATCTATATTAAGCAAATTTAACAATATACAAAATCGTTCATAATATAAACAAATCAAATAAAATAAGGCTTGTACAGCCTATAAAAAAATATTTTTAACAAATAACATTAATTATCTCTGCGATTCCGTAGCCAACTCAGGAGTTGACCGGACCCTCTAGAGTATAAATAACCAATTCCTAGACAGGATAACATAAATTTTAATTAAAACAAAATAAATAACACAATAATATAAGGACCTCTCCAAAAATGTCTAGCCCAAATAATTTAATAAGACCACCAGTGCTAGGGAATACAACTCCCGTTGCACCAACAGGACCTTCCGGTTCTGGCACCCAAATTTCGCCACAATTGGCACATTTAGTTAAAAACGCTGTAACTCAGATGTTACAGACGGACGGACAAAGCATAATACAAAGTATTTTGAATAATGGTACGAACCAAAACATTAGGGATCAAACTATAGACGAAAGATACAGAGACAACATGATCGAAATGGACAAAATTCCCGACGTAGTGCGATCACTACGAGAATTTTCAAAAGGCACTCCACGCTATTTCGGTATTCTAAATGTAATTAGAAACAAAATTATAGGGAAAGCAGATATAGCACTAGAGTCGTATAACACGCCTTTAGATTGGACGGCAATATCTCGTTGTCTAACTACCCATTATGCAGACAAAAGAGACATTGGTACTTTAGAGTATCAAATGACTTGTCTCATACAGGGAAGACTAACGATTAATGAATTTTACCAAAAAGTGTATTCGCACCTATCATTAATCCTCAACAAAATTGGTTGTATGGAAGTAGGAGAGGAAGCAATACATCTTCTTACGGAAAACTACCGTGCTAAAGCCCTTGACACGTTTGTCAGAGGACTTTCGGGTGACCTTCCTAGGCTTCTCGGCATCAGAGAACCAAAAAGCCTACCAGAAGCTCTTCACCTTTGCCTGAAGTTAGAAAATCAAAACTTTAGAGCAAATCACGCTAACAATCAATTTCCTAGACAACAATTCCAACAACAGAATTTTTTTCCAAATCCTAATCGACAACCTCCTCAAACCAAATTCCATCCCGAGTTAGCTTTTATACCAAAACCAAATCAAATATTTAATCCTTATGGTCAACAACGGTATCCCCAAAATCCAGTAAACCAACAACATGGTTTTCATAATCAAAATCCATTTAATCAACCACCAAATAATCCCCCTCCAAGACCACCAAAACCACCTCAACCAATGGATGTAGACGTTAGCTTAAGAACAAATGCTATCAATTACGCCAATAGACCAAATCCCAAATTCACTGTCAAACGACCATCAAATTTTTCAAACAAAAATGATCTGCAACCAAAAGTTCAAAGGAATTTTCATGTAAACTCAAACTTTGAACCTTACAGCGAACAAAATTATCAATACAACAATGACTACCAAAACAACGAATACAACTATGACTTTTCCGATACAACACAAACCGACGAAAACGAGCAATCACTAGACCTGACAGATGTACATTTTTTAGATTAAACAGCTCTTCGTTACCTTATTTCAACTTCAAAACGAAGAGTGGAGAAATTTAAAAAATCCTAGTCGATACAGGCTCCAATAAAAACTATATTCAATCAAATTTAGTACCAAATCCCAAAGAAAACAATAACCCTTTTTACGCAAATTCAATCGGTGGAAAAATACACATTACCCATCACACTTTTCTAAATCTTTTTAATATTGAAGAATGCAAATTAAAATTTTTTTTGTTACCCACTCTTACAACTTTTCACGCAATTCTTGGAAATGATAGTTTAAAGGAACTATCAGCAATTATCCATACTAAAGAAAATTTCATGATCGTAGCAAACAAACGTAAAATTCAACTCCATCAATATAGAGCCCAAGATGTTCATTACATCCAAATCCGTGACGAACATATGAATACTTCAGAAAAAAATGAAATTAAACAACTTATACAAAAACACCGAAACTTATTTTCAGAACCTAATGAAAAACTACCGTACACAACTAAAGTAGTAGCGGAAATTAGAACAAATTCAGATACACCTATCTACTTAAAATCATACCCATATCCTGCCAGTTTAAAACAAGAAGTAGAAAAACAAATAAATAAACTATTAGAGGACGGTATTATCAGAAAATCAAGGTCGCCATACAATTCACCAAAAGGACGATGCATCAGGCGAAAAAAAATTCAGATTAGTTATTGATTACAGGAAACTAAACACAGTTACAACTGCTGACAGATACCCAATACCAGAGATAAATGAAGTACTATCACAATTAGGAGAAAATCGAATATTTTCAGTAATCGACTTAAAAAGCGGTTTCCATCAAATTCCTCTTAAGGAATCTGACGTGGAGAAAACAGCCTTTTCAGTGAACAACGGAAAGTATGAGTTCACAAGATTACCTTTTGGACTGAAGAACGCCCCATCCATATTCCAACGTACATTAGACGATATTTTGAGACAATATATAGGAAAAATATGTTATGTCTATATAGACGACATAATAATATTTAGCAAAGATGAAAAATCTCATTCAGAGCATATTGACAAAATTTTTGATACACTTCGCAAAGCTAATATGAAAGTACAAGCAGACAAATGCGAATTCTATAAAAACCAAGTAGAATTTTTAGGATTCATAATTTCTTCTGCTGGTATTTCCACAAACCCATCTAAAGTAAAAAGTATTGTAGATTTTCCATACCCCAAAACACTTAAAGACCTTAGATCATTTCTAGGACTTTCAGGATACTATAGACGTTTCATAAAAGATTATGCAAAGTCAGCCAAACCCCTCACAACTCTACTTCGTGGTGAAGAAGGTAGAATGTCAAAAAATGATTCCAAAAAAATCCAAATCCAATTAAACAATGACGCTAAAGCAGCATTTAATAAAATAAAATCCACATTGACATCGAAAGACGTCATTTTACATTATCCCGATTATAAAAAAGAGTTCGATTTAACAACAGATGCTTCCAAATATGCCATAGGCGCTGTCTTAGAACAGAATGGAAATCCCGACCATGACGACCTAGTAATTCTAGAAAATCAACTTAATAATATAATAGAAAATAACAATAAACAAGTAATAATTAACAAAGTAATTTTTGACAGAATTAACAATATCACCACAATATCAAATAAAATAATAAAAACCTTACAAACGAACGAAGAAATACAACACCATTTGGCTGTTGAAATAAAATATAAATTAAAAATTATTAAAGAGGAAATAATTAATATAGATTACGCAATGCATTTGCAAAGGCCGGCATCGTAAATTCATATATGTAGAAATAAGACTTTGAGAACAGATACATTAATAATAACTAATAACTTTACTTTAACGAAAATACGACCTACAACACTAAGCCGAACGAAATATAGAAATATGAGAACAGATACTTTAACGAAAATGCGACCTACAACACTGACCGAACGAAAAAAAGACGAAACTGAACGAAGCGTCAGAACGCTGCGCTTGCGTTCGAGTATGTTCTACGATTCATTCTGGACGGTGACGTGATACCTACCACTTCGTGCGCGTGGACAGTTTCATTTTAAATAAGTTGTTTTTATTGTATTTTTCAACTTTTCACTTTTTATCATTTGCTGAATAAAGTTAAATTCCTATTTTATTGTTAAAAGTATTGTTTTGTTTTAAAAACGCAACAAAGAGGAAAATGCAGTCTAATTTCCAGGAATAAAGGGGAGCAGAGCAGCAGTAAGAAGACTACAAATTGGGGGCTCAGCCAGGATCCAGGAAGAAGAAAAGGAAAACGTTTGTATAATATAATGTAAAATATGTATTTTAAAAAAGTAACCTAAATAAGTGAAAATATGTACAATAAAAGAAGAAATAAGAAAAATTTTAAAATTAATAAGAAGAAAGAAAACATTTTATAAAAGCAACCTAAAAAAGTGAAAATATGTTCAATTAAAGAAGAAATATGAAAAATTTTAAAATTAATAAGAAGAAAGAAATGTTTTATAAAAGCAACCTAAAGAAGTGAAAATATGTATAATTAAAGAAGAAGTCAGAAAAAATTTTCAAATTAAGAAGAAGAAACAAAACGAAGAGAAACAATTTAAGATCGAAAGAAGAAACATTTTCAAATTAAAAAGAAGAAACAAAACGAAGAGGAAATATAATTAAAGAAGGAAAGAAGTAATAAGAAACAAGAATCATTTTCAAATTAAGAAGAAGAAACAAAACGAAGTGAAATTATAGTTAAAGATCGAAAGAAGAAACATTTTCAAATTAAGAAGAAGAAACAAAACGAAGTGAAAATATAGTTAAAGATCGAAAGAAGAAACATTTTCAAATTAAGAAGAAGAGAAAATATACATAAAGAAGAAAAGAAGCAATAAGAAACAAGAAACATTTTCAAATTAAGAGGAAGAAACAAAAAGAAGAGAAATATACTTAAAGAAGGAAAGAAGAAATAAGAAATAAGAAACACTTTCAAATTAAGACGAAGAAACAAAATGAATTTGTAAAGCAAAGAAATAGTAGTATTTGTAAAAGACAAATAAGAAGTGGATATTATAAAAAGAAATAAAAGAAAACAAAAAGTTACGGAATAGAACAAAAGAGGAAGTTAAGCATTGTAAAAGTGTAAAGAATTTACAAAGAAGAGAAGAAATTTGTCAAGAAAAGAAGTTTGTTAAGAAAAGAAATAGAAGTAGTAGTATTTGTAAAAGATAAGAAGTAAAAATTATAAGAAGAAGTACAGCATTGTAAAAGAGAAAAAGAAATTGCAAACAAAAAGAAATAAGAAAGAATACATATGAAAGATTAATTAAACAATTAAATATGATGAATGTTATAAATATGTTAAAATTAAAAACGAGTACAAATGAAATAAGCTGTATGTAATTAAAGTTAAAATTATATCAAAATAATTTGAATCGAAACTAACATTTGAATGAATCTAAATACTACACACTATTAATAAGTGAATTTTATATTGTTAACATTATATATTATTACATATTGTTATAAACAAAATGGACCTAAACGAAATAATGACTTTAACAGTTACTGGACTGAAAGAGAAGTTGAGGGAATTGGGTATTTCGACTACAGGTCAAAAACGTGACCTTCAGGAGAGACTTCTTCAACACTATGACATATCGGGAAATAGGGCTAGTGACGAAGAGTTCAATCACTCAATTTACGAAGACGTAAGTGGAACCACCAACTTACGGTCATCACAGTATATCGTACAGCAACAACAGTTTACTTTAAAAGATATAGGAGATTGTGTCAACACTTTTTCAGGAGAAGGGTCCGTAGATATACGAGGGTGGGTAAGAGAATTTGAAAATAACGCTGAAATCGTTAAATGGAATAACCTACAAAGATTTGTTTATGGCAAACAGCTTCTTCGTGGCGCCGCTAAGCTTTTTATTAGGAGTCAGAATAATATTAACGGTTGGGAAGCTTTGAAGTTATCATTAATTAATGAGTTTGGTTGTAAACTATCTTCGGCAGATGTACATAGGTTATTGAAAAATCGCCGCAAACAAGCAAATGAAACTTTTCGGGAATACTTGTATCATCTCATGGAGGTAGGCAAACAGATTAGTCTAGACGAAGCAAGCATTATAGATTATTTTATAGAAGGCGTTCCAGATTCAAAGTTCAATAAGGCAATTTTGTATCAAGCTAAGAATATAGAGGAACTAAAAGAACAAATCAAAATTTATGAAAAGATAAGGAAATATAACTCAGGGATAGGAAAGATTGTAAATGAGACATCTTCTAATAAGCCAAAAGAAGAGTTAGTTAAAAGATGTTTCAAATGCGGAGACAAATCACATGTAGCAGCTCAATGCCCACAAAAACAATATAAATGTTTTAAATGCAATGAGATGGGGCATCGTTCGTTTGAGTGCAAAATTAATAAAGGCAAAGTATCTAGAGAAGTTAAAATCGAATCAAGCATAAACACTTTAGGGAATACAAGTTTCCAGCCAGTCGTTAATGAAGAATTACATTTCAAAACAGTTACTTTAAACGGGTTTAGGTTCGAAGCTCTAATTGATTCAGGGTGTTCACTAAATCTAATACGTTACGATACGTTGATACTAAGTGGGCTTAAACCCATATTAAGTAAGGAGAAAAGAAAAATGTATAGCGCTTGCTCAAATGCGATTGAGACAATTGGAAGTTTTGATGCATTTACGCATATAGATGAGTTATTGTTAAAAGTCAGATTTCATGTAGTCAGAGAACAAGATATTCAATTTGCAAGTATGATAGGAAAGGCTATCTTAAAAGACGTAGATATTGTTTTAACAGAAGATAAAGTAATATTTAAGAAAAAAGATAACTCGAGAGATTATAAATCAGATAGATCAGAATTGAGGCAGGATTTTAAACATGTTATGAAGCAAGAACGAAAGGCACCTATGGAAGCAGGAAATAAGTGGATTAAGGAATTTGATGCAATGAGTTTAAATGAAAGAAAAGATGAGACTACATTGAATTTAGGACATTTGAATGTGGAACTAGCAGGAGAAGTTAAAAATTTAGTTGATAAATACAAATCATCAGGCAAAAGTATATCACCCGTTAAGATGGAAATTGTTTTGACAGATGAAATCCCTGTATATCAGCGACCAAGACGTTTACCAATCGATGACCGTAGTTTTGTCGATAAACAAATAGAAGATTGGTTGAAAGAGGGAATAATACAATCAAGCTCTTCCAATTATGCTTCTCCGGTAGTGGTAGTTCCTAAAAAAGATGGAGACAGACGCTTATGTTGTGACTATAGACAATTAAATAAAAAAACCGTAAGGGACAATTTTCCAATGGTTGTAATGGACGATGTCTTAGATAGTCTACAAGAGGGGCGAGTTTTTACAACGTTAGATTTATCGAACGGATTTTTCCATGTGCCAGTTGATTCACAATCTAGGAAGTTTACTGCTTTCGTTACGCACAATGGTCAATACGAGTTTTGTGTTGTTCCATTCGGTATTTCAAACTCACCTGCTGTTTTTTGTCGTTATGTTAATGCTGTTTTTCGAAAGCTAATCCAGAAAGGAACCGTTATCACATATATGGACGACTTGATTATCCCCGCAATAGACGAGGTTGAGGGTATTGAAAAACTAAGAGAAGTTTTAGAAGTTAGTGAGTCGTACGGGTTAAAGATTAAATGGAAAAAATGTCAATTTCTTCAACGAAGTGTTGAATTTCTTGGGTACATAGTGGGAAATGGTACCATAAAAATATCGGAAGAAAAGACGACTGCTGTACAAAAGTTTCCGCTTCCGTCCGACAGGAAAATGTTACAAAGGTTTTTGGGGTTGACGTCATATTTCCGACGATTTGTATTAGACTATGCAACGATAGCTAGACCTTTGTCGGACCTTCTAAGAAAAGATTCGGTTTTCAAGTTAGGCGAAGAGCAAATCGCAGCTTTTCAACAACTAAAAGCTAATTTACAAAAAGCACCTATATTACAGTTATTTTCACAAAAAGCAGCTACTGAGGTGCATACAGATGCCAGTAAATGGGGGTATGGGGCAATTTTGTTACAAAAAAATTCGGACGATCAGCTTTTACATCCGGTACAATATATGAGCCGGAAAACAAAGCCGGTGGAAGAGAATTATCCGGCGTCATAGAGGCCTTAAAAAAATGGAGAATTTACCTATTAGGTATACACTTCAAAATTGTGACAGATTGTAATGCATTTACAATGACTCTTAAGAAAAAAGACGTACCGCCAAAAATAGCGAGATGGGCATTGTTTCTTCAGGACTTCAACTACGAAATCGAGCATAGGGCAGGATCTAGAATGGTCCACGTTGACGCTTTAAGTAGGGTGTACTGCTTAATGCTAGAAGACTCCTTAAAGTTTCGGCTAAAGCAAGCTCAAATGAATGACGAATGGACAAAGGCAGTACGCAAGGTTCTAGAAAAGGACGAATATGAAGATTTTTATATAAAATTTGACATTCTTTTTAAAAATCCTGCAAAGGAATTGATTGTAGTACCGAAACTAATGGAAGACGAAATCATTAAGTTGGCACACAGACAGGGTCATTTCTCTATAAAGAAAACTCAGGATCTGTTAGAAAAGTCATATTACATTCCCCAAGTCAAGGGTAAAGTTTGTCAGACAGTCCGAAGCTGTATCGAGTGCATTATTAATGAAGCCAAGACAGGAAAGAAAGAGGGATTCTTGAATAGCATAGATAAAGAAGATATGCCATTAGGAACATATCACATTGATCACGTAGGGCCATTAGAAGCGACCAGTAAGTTGTACAATTATATATTGGTGGTGGTAGATGCGTTCAGTAAATTTGTGTGGTTGTACCCTACTAAAAACACAGGAGTAGAGGCAGTGGTAGATAGACTCACAAAGCAGGCAGCTGTATTCGGTAACCCAAGACGTATTATTTCAGATAGGGGGGCAGCTTTTACATCAAATTTGTTTAGAGAATATTGTCAAAAGGAGAATATACAAAATTTACTAATAACAACAGGGGTTCCAAGAGGAAACGGACAAGTGGAGAGAATTCATAAAATTATTATACCTATGTTGTCGAAGTTGTGTACGGAAACCCCAACTAATTGGTATAAACATATAGATAAGGTGCAACAGTTTATAAACAATACACCCCCTCGCAGTACGAAACAGTCTCCGTTCAGGTTATTAACAGGACTTGACATGCGAATGGCCAACATGCCAGACCTAAAGGACATATTAGAAGATACAGTTATTAATGACTTAAATGAAAATCGCGAAACAGAAAGAAAAGTAGCAAAAGAAAACATTTTAAAAATACAGGAAGAAAACCGGAAGTCATATAACTTACGTCGTCAGAGCGAGAAAAACTACAAAATAAACGATTTGGTAGCAATAAAGAGAACACAATTTGGTAGCGGGTTGAAACAGAAAGGAAAGTTTTTAGGACCGTATAGGGTAGTGAAGAAGCTTAACCATGGCAGATATGAAGTAGAAAAGGTGGGTGAAACCGAAGGGCCGGGAAAGACCTCGACTGTCTCAGAATACATGAAGACATGGACAAAATCATTCGAGGACGAATGAAAACAGGACGGCCGATTGTAGAAATAAGACTTTGAGAACAGATACATTAATAATAACTAATAACTTTACTTTAACGAAAATACGACCTACAACACTAAGCCGAACGAAATATAGAAATATGAGAACAGATACTTTAACGAAAATGCGACCTACAACACTGACCGAACGAAAAAAAGACGAAACTGAACGAAGCGTCAGAACGCTGCGCTTGCGTTCGAGTATGTTCTACGATTCATTCTGGACGGTGACGTGATACCTACCACTTCGTGCGCGTGGACAGTTTCATTTTAAATAAGTTGTTTTTATTGTATTTTTCAACTTTTCACTTTTTATCATTTGCTGAATAAAGTTAAATTCCTATTTTATTGTTAAAAGTATTGTTTTGTTTTAAAAACGCAACAAAGAGGAAAATGCAGTCTAATTTCCAGGAATAAAGGGGAGCAGAGCAGCAGTAAGAAGACTACATATATTTTGTCAAATGACGAACTTAGATTAATAAAATCTGTATTTGAAAATAATAATTTTACATTAAACAATATGGAAGACTCACTAGAACTAGCAAATGTAAAAGTCGCGTCAAACAATACAATGTTACTTTATATAGTCGGAATACCCTTAACAAATGAGGATATTTGCGACTCAATTTTAATAAAACCAATAAAAATGAAGAAAAATATTAATAAAATCCCCTATGAGGATATAGTTACTTGTAATAATAATAAAATTTTTGGCGTTAAGAATAAATGTAAGGAATATAATAATATAAGAATTTGTAACCGTAAGAACTTAATAGATATTAGTAACACTACTTGCGTCCCTCGACTAGTTCGAAGCGAACCAGCGGAATGCACTATTATAAATAATCAACACATCCCATCAGTAGAGAACATCTCACCTGGTATCATACTACTAAATCAGTACAATGGCACAATAGAGATCGACAACCAAAAGATAAATCTTACTGGATCGTACGCAGTACAATATCACAATTCTACAGTTAACATTGACGAACAAAAATATACCTTTAGCGAAACGTTAAGCACCAAACCACTACCCGCAATCCTGCAACCAAATCTTCCTTCAAATAGAGAAGAAGAAATCCTAAGTTTGGAAATGTTGAAAGATCTCCACATGAACAACATCAAACACCTAAAAGCACTACATATAACCCACAGAGCAGCTTCAATCACGAATTTATCGCTTTCAATCATCAGTCTGATATTCGTAGCGGTAATAGTCATCGCATTAGTTCTAAGGGAACTTTTCAAAAGCAAACTGGTAGAACGTTCAAGTTATAACGTAAACGTAAACGTGAGTGACCCTAAAGAGTTCACAACATCCGAAACACCACAGTTAACAGAGTCAATAACGCTAGTAAGCCAAATGCAGTAACCCAGTAGAACAAACGGGGACGTTTGTTTTTGGGGGTGGAGGAGTTAACACCAGAAATATTGCAAGTAAACCAATAACTGCCGACGTCAACTATCACATAATAGGAAATATTCGAGACGTTTAGTCAGCAGAATCAAACAATTGGGAACAACATCCGCCATGCGCCGCATAAGCGAAAGTAACCAGAAACCAACATCCGCCATAACGTTAACCAAAATTGCTGCCGCAGGTAAATTTAGGCAATATTAAGAATATGTTTAATTGTAAATCAGAGTTAGTTGTTAAGTTGATTTCAATCAATAAAGGTCACTCTTGACCATAAAATATTTATTTTTTTGACTTTGTAATTAATAAGTCATTAACTTGTATGTACATGTTTATATGTCATTGAATAAACACACAAACTTACATTTGTATATGCGTGCACGTAAGTTTGTCAACTACCAAAAATCAAAAGTAATGTTCCACAAAAACAACAAGCGCAAAAAATTTATGTCGATATGTTTCATATTCATACATATTTACAACAAGCCGTTTTTCTACGCCCTACTGTCTCAGCCTGTGGAGTTTTGTTACGTAATAGGTGTTTTTAAGCCATCTGCGATCACGGAGAAACTCGAAAAAAAGGTTTATTTTTTGACGGTCGCCATGGAAGAAAAATAGTCTTTGTGGTCAGCATTCAAGCGTTCTTTGATTTTACTACGCGATTGTGCTGACAAAAACGACGATCGAATCACCGATCTTTTCGATATAAGATATAGAAAAAGTTTTTTATGATAAATTTAACAGATAAGTTTAACAGTTATACAAAAATTTAAATGCATATATTATATAGTACAATATGTACATATTTATGTACCGCGAAATTTTATACACATATGTAAATTTATGTATTTTTAACATGGACAGGACACCCATATGTATACAGAATTCAATGGGAGTATATATGTATTTTAACTGTTGTGCATTTATTTACTAAACATTACATTGCAAATGTAACAACTTCGAGTTATGGAGATCTTCGAGTTATGGAAGTTCCACTGTATATATAGAAATTTATTATACATACATATATGTATGTATATACTATAAGTTAAGGGTTAACTCCATAAGGGCTAATCCTGACCAATTATTGCACTCTCTCTAATGTCAGCTGAGTGCATTCTTGCACTCAAGTTCATGTAAAGTTACTCAATATGCGTACGTGGGTGGCGTTAGCTGACTGGTCATCATAACAACACCCAACAACACCTGCATAGCTCGGTTTCCCCGCCAAAACCTGCAGCTTGCAATTTTGTTGCTAACCTTTTCTTCGTGGAGCAAGCAGTAACTATAAGCTTACTAAGTTAAGTCATTTAACTAAGGCATTCATTCAAGTGGAATCAATAAAGCGATTAACATCGCTGTGAAAGTAAAAAAGGCATTTTTACTAACATATACAGGTACTTTTTTGAGTCGTACTGTGACAGAAACGTAAACGTAATATTAATAGCTGTATTAAATGTGAGAATAAATGTGATTGCCGTTACAAAGTACATATAAATTATGAATATAAAGATAATTAATATACATATGTTAATGATATTCAATATTTGCTTACACACAAGATAAATCATGGACGTAAGCAACTCAAACTAATATTTCTAAATAAAGCGCCCTATGAGAGAATTTAAGCGCATTCTCGTAGGAACCACGTATGTATGTATTGCTGTACACATCATAATTTGTACAACAATACTCTTTTCATTTAAATTTCCATATAAATGTATAAATATGTAAAGGGGTTTTCAAAAGGGACGCTATCGGTCGATTTATGCTTGAAAACCGTCGAAAATTGGGGTTAGCATCTGGAATGGTCACGCAAAAGAAATCGAGTTCCATACATAATGGCATCGAATGTACTTTAAGAGGAATAAATTTTGATTTACGAAGGTCACAAGCGAAAAAAATGAGAAAACAAACAAATTTTTTATAATTACCAAATAGGTTGTGTATAACTATGTCTATGGCTGTATTTATTTAATCGGCCCTATTCCCGTTGTGCGTACATGCGAAACTAAAAATAGAAGCAGAACAAGGATTATGCCACTTTAGGCAGATGGGTGAGTTGAAAATATCAAAACTTTTGTATATACTAAACATAAAATCTTTTGTTAGAATATACTTTTATCTTTTTATTATCCTTTTCAGATATTTGCAAACTTAGGAGGAAAAATTGGTTTTTGGTGGCTTGTCAGCTGCAGGAACACCACTTGCCGATTGTGAATGCTATGATGCAGTGAGCAATACTTAGGCCACCTATACTTAACATAGAAGAAAACTCACATCCACCAATTGAACAAAGTCAATGACAATTACGAAGACAGATGACGTACCAGAACAACAGAAACATGACCCAACCGAACGATTTAAAAAATGCCATTCGGCAAGTTTTAAGTGAACAACATTCAATTTTATTACAACAATCCCAAAGTCATTCATTTGACTTTACGAATATAGAGTGTCAAGGAATTGATCCAGAGCATCAGGGAAATTTAGGAGAATTAGATGAAGTACCCGATATCGTGAAAAGGTTACTAGAATTTTCCGGTGACCCAGCCGAGTTTGGTTCATGGAAGAAAAGTGTGGATAGAAATTTGATAACATACGAACATACAATTGATATGCAAGATACTTTGGTATTTTATTTTATTTATTTTTATTATTTTTTTTTTAATTTAATGACAGCTTGAAGGATCTAGGTGCCGCAAAAGGAAAATTGTTCTTTAAAAATGAAATAAATATCCCCATAAAAGAAAAGGTATTTGATTCAGTAAATGTAATAACACTTCGAATAGATCATCTAACAAATTTTCAGCGAAGTTAAATCGATTGCTAAAAAAAATACCCAATTATTTTCCGTATTAGACCTTAAGAGTGGGTTTCATCAAATTCTTCTAAAAGAAAGTGATATTGAGAAACCAGCATTTTCAATTAATAACGGAAAATATGAATTCACCAGACTCCCATTTGGACTTAAAAACGCTCCTTCTATATTTCAACATGGCCTTGATGACATTCTTAGAGACCATATAGATGACATCATCGTATTTAGTCAAGACGTTGAATCACACTGTAAAAACCTTGATCTAATTTTCCAAACTTTGAAAGCAGCAAATATAAAATGCCGACTTGATAAATGCGAGTTCTTCAAAACCAAAGTAGAATTTTTAGGAAAGGTAGAAGCCATAGCTAATTACCCATATCCAAAAACCATCAAAGAAATCAGATCATTTCGTGGACTGCCCGGTTATTATAGAAGGTTTATAATGGGTTACGGCAATAGCCAAACCGCTCACGGCATTACTCAGGGGAGAACATGAAAGGATATCGAAAGGGGCATCGGCTAGGAAAACAATACATCTATGTAGATAATGAGGCCAAGAAAGCATTTGGACAGCTAAAAAATGCGTTAATATCTATAGAAAATGCGTCAACAGCAACGGTAGCTTCTATCAAACGCCAATAAAAAAAGGCGTCAGCAACGAAAGTAGCAGCGGGATAAATAAGCGTTCAACAGCGGTGAGCAACAGGCGTAGCTGCAAAGCAGAACAGACAGATAAGTCTTTGACATATTTATATATGTTAACACAACATAAATTCGCTGACAACAATATCTGCATAATTTGGTGTCAACTTACAGTTGAGACTCCTATTGCACTTTTAGCTTAACGGAATGCGCTACACGCGCATCCGCTCTCCCAATTATTAGGTAGTTTAGCGAAACACGCGCAAACCTAATTCTGATGACTAGGCAATTATAGGACTCGGGCTTTGCTTCATTATTACTAAGAGTAGAATTAAGTTTTCAGTTTGGAAATAAAACTCAACAGAAGCACATAGTGCTGTAAATAAAAACTCATTGTTTTACATACATATACATTTTATATACACATTGTTACAATTTCACGTATGTACATATACGCCAATATACGTATGTACTTATATATTCGTAAGTGATATAGCATCAAATCAAATAGTTTTGTAACTTGTATATAATAGATAAGAGATGATATAATAGATATAATGCAAAGAGAAAACTGCTATTTGTAAAATATTTTGTTCAGTGACATTTTTAAGGTGAATAAATAAAGTTGCAACCAAATTTATTTGTACAAATTTATTGGAAAATAACTTGCATCATAATATATTTATCAGCAAAAGACAAGAATGCAAGGCAAAGCGACAAGAAAATTAAGAAGAAGCATTAGCATTGACGCCATTGAAGTATAGACAATGAAAGACGAACGCTGAACAATGAAATACGCATCTAAGATGACGTGCGTTGAGTTTTTTCATTAAATTTCAATTTTAACTTTTATACTAAACATATTTAATCCTTTATACACCGAATTCCACATATATGTAGGATCGGTACACTCCACCGTACTGTCAACCATGTCCACTACGAAGATAATGCAACCGTACTAACTCGGCCCAAAACAAGACAGAACAGGACAGTCGAAGTTGAGAATCCGTTGTGTTAACAAGGGCTACAAACAAACGCTTACACAAGTAAACTACTAAAGCTAAAGCTTTTGAAAGTTAATACCAATAAACGCTTATATAAATGAAGATCACACATACATATACGGGGGCTCAACTAAAAAAGAAAACATTAAAGTATTCAGTTTGTAAAATTGAAATGTTCAGTGCATAAAAAAGTGAAGTGTGTAAAAGTTTCAAATAAAAAAGCGTTCGTGCAAGTTAACTAACGACAGCCTCCACACAGCAACTTTACTGCAAACATAATAGAATCTTTACACTTTGTAATTATGCAGCCACACAAATTAAAATCTTAATGTTTTTGCTTATTTAAGAATTCGATACACTTTTCCGTTCAGAATGTAATAATCCATTCTTCTTCAAATAATATGGCCCTCACAAGAAGGTATAATAAAAATAAGTACAAACAAATCAGAACACTTAGCGTTCTGCCTAAATATGCTATTATTGTAATTGACACTTTCTTTGTTCTCAATTCAGCTTACAATCAACAATTAACCGCAATAAATACGATACAACAAGAAAACAACAGAGGACAACAGAGGACAAGCAGTAAGATTAATCAAACACTTTTATTAAGAAAAATATATATCTTAAAATCATAAATTATACATATATCTATGGGGAACACCCAAATTAAACCTTAATAAATTAGATTGTACGGCTGTAATTATTGGGACTACAAAGGCTACAAGGTGTCCCAGAAAAAATAAAACATAATTTATGGTTTGTACAACCAATAATAAAATAATATTAAGCTGCGATTCTCTACCATCGGCTATGATTCAGAGGGCAAAAAGACCGCAGTAATAAATAATAAATTCAAAAATATAAAATATAAAATAAGACTCGATCAGCCACATAACTAAATATAAAGACTTTTATAACTTAGCTCAATTCTGCGAATCCATACGAAAAAGGACACTTCTATTCTGGAGCATCCCTTCCTAGAAGAGATCATACAAATAAAAAATTATAATAAAATTATTTAAAAAAAATAATATAAACCAAAAATTGCTACTGAAGAAGAATTAACAGTAGATCTAATTACGCGCCTAATTGCGGAAAGCAATATTTAATCAAGGCAAGAAATTGACAGGTTAAAAACGCAAGTTGACATAGAAACACATAGAGCAACAGATTTTCAGACGAAAGTAATATATGACAATATTCAGTTTCAGTATGAATATTACAATTTAGTTAACAAAAAATTAACGTTGATGATTAATAAAACCATTACGACTTATGGTGGTGCCGCATCAATAACTAAAGAACTGATTAAAAAGTTGATTCGGATAGCAAACACATAAGATTACATGTGGGATTATAAGAAGAGTTATAAGTTATAATTAAAGTCATAGCGTAACAGATGGCAACCACCTGTTCGAATTTCGATATAATAGTTCGAAAAGTGGACTGTAACTGGCGGTCATCATAGTTTCTAAGATGAGTTACATATGTACATAGAGGAGAGTCGATAACTCGCTTTTATACCGCGTGCGCGGTAACATACAGTCGTTTATAAGTATTTCATAAGTCCTTTAACTTTGTAATTAACATTAAGTTTGTGCGATAGAATTAAATAAAGTATGAATTAACGTTTCGAAAAGAACGAATCTCTTTCCTTTAATCGAGTCGCCAATGGGTCCCGGAAAACCGTAGAATCTTATGCCCCATGGCAGATCTTTCTACATACATATTTGATTTCCTTCCCATCAAATTGCTGACAATGCATCTGCAAGCTTGCTAGGAATAACCAATAACTTTCGGAGTCAAATTACACCAAAGGCCAAAGGCTTTGGTCACGCGGCAGCCACTGCTAGTGTTTAGGGAAGGCAGGTATTTAGGCGTAGTCACCGCAAAATTTTAATATCAAAAGCTAGATGTTATAACTCATCCAGCATAATCAGCTGCACTTGCTTAGCAACTGAAATAAGATCAAATGACCATAGAACATTAGGGACGAAGAAACAAAAAGAAGCAACCAGAGCAGTGTACGATAAAACGATACAAGGATATGCAAAGGATGTAATTATAAATCCACCCCGCCCTAAAAACTGGACGGAAATAAAAACGGCACTAAAATTAAGGTACAAACCTGACACAGACCCACACGACATCTATAGAAGAATATACAAGTTACCACCAGAAATATTGCAAGTAAACCAATAACTGCCGACGTCAACTATCACCCAATAGGAAATATTCGAGACGTTTAGTCAGCAGAATCAAACAATTGGGAACAACATCCGCCATGCGCCGCATAAGCGAAAGTAACCAGAAACCAACATCCGCCATAACGTTAACCAAAATTGCTGCCGCAGGTAGATTTAGGCAATATTAAGAATATGTTTAATTGTAAATTAGAGTTAGTTGTTAAGTTGATTTCAATCAATAAAGGTCACTCTTGACCATAAAATATTTATTTTTTTTTGACTTTGTAATTAATAAGTCATTAACTGACAGCATGAAGGCGAATACGGAGTAAAGAATTGTATAAACATTCCCACCCCTTTTTCCTGGTGACTTCGCAGCGTTAGCTTTGTGCATCCTTCATAAGTATACATTTTGTTTTCTAATTATATATGTATATTGAAAATAAAGAATCGAATATTATTGTGGACATCCCACAGATATTTAAGTAAATATAACATACATACATTCAAGTGCTAGTTAACGCCACCAACACCTAACAGTACTTATGTATAAAATAAACAATAATCATATATTTAACTGCACCATCAAGTCAATGTGTCAAATATGTCAATGACACATAAACAAATAGGAAGCGACCATCAGCTACCACTAATGGCACGCTTAAGTAGAATGTAAGATGAAGCTACACTCAAGCTCTGCACTTCCTAGAATGTAAGATGAAGTTCTGTATCTAAGACTAACAGCCGGTTTCACGAAAGTTTTTAATTGAAAATTAAGTTCCATTTAATTTTAATTTTAATTTTTATTTAACTTTGCACTTAAATTTCCTGCGTTTCACCATTATTGACATTTGGCATCAAAAAAATTAAAAGGCAGGGATGTTAGTAAGAATAACAGCTGATTTATGTAAACAAATAAGTTGTATTTCTTTGTCAAAATGGTAAACAAATGGGAATTCAGCTGATAGAAAAGCGTAACCATGGTTACATATGACAGTATTTAAATAATATTTAAATGGCAAAGCGTGACCATTTAAATAAAAATTAAGTCAAATGGTGGAACTGAAATTAATTATTTTTCACTTAAATTTGTTTCGTGAAACCGGCTGTAAGACAATAACTGTATAAAATAAAGAAATTCGTGTTCTTTTTAAAAACCCACCCACATAACAATAAAATATAATTTGCCTGCGTGCAGAGTAAGTTAGATCTATGAAATAAATATTATAAGAAGTCATAAAAAGAAGAAGCCAGAGCTAAGCAAAGAAGGTTGTGTTTTATTTAAAAATTCTAGATTCACAATAACCAATAAGTGAGGAATACCAAAAAAGATTTTGGTATCCCTTTTGGAATTTTTTGAACTAAAACTGGCGACGAGGATGGAATTTTTGCAATCGATTACGTCATTGACAGAAATTACGAATGAGATTTATAAATTTATTAGATTAGAGGAAGGCAATCTAACTCCTCATCTAAAATTAAATTGTCAACCATTATTTCTGGTATTAACATTACAGATTCTAATTCGCGGCAAAGGGAAATAGAAATATTATTTATCAAAACAGACCAGTTTCAGGGCAATATCGTTCACAACAAAACCAAAATTCCTCTGGACAACAGTATTGCCCATAATCTGGACGACGTCAAATAAACTATTATGGACAACAAAACTAGACAAGACAGACATCTGAGCAAAGTCATCCTAATTATTCAAGACAAATTCAAAACCATTATAATTACTCGAGACAGCAAAGAAGCTCGATAAATAATTGACAAATACAAGACAGTGGGTCAGAGCCCATGGACGTGGATACAATGAGTACTAATAAACCACAAGAACAGAGATGGGCACCACCACAATCAAACGAGCATAACAAAATGAGATTGGTTAGTGCGCTTCCTGTCCCTGCCAGCAATTCGGTAGTCAACTACGCAAAAAACACATTTCTAGTTAACTTTTAAGAACTAACTAAAAGCTCAGGGCGAGCATGGAGAATGCAGGTGTTTTTGATTTATTTTCTCATCTTTACTGTTAGTTCTTTGTAATCTTTCTTTTCGTTATTAGTAGGCTGTAGTCAATTGTCCGTGAATCAGTTGATCAATTGTGTCCAAGCAAAAGTGACACAAAATTTTAAAAGATACAGTTATTAAGGGTAATCAGAAAACGATGCATCGTTGTATATGCAAAAGTGTAAATGTAGCATTTTCCAATAGATCGTGAGCGACTGTTTTTTTATATATCTGAATGCAACCCTGTTCATTGTAGAATTGACAGCTGATTTCTAGTTGTCAAATGTGAAATGAAATATTTGGTAAATATTCTAATTAGCAATCATGCCAAGGAAAAGCGAAAGAGAAAAAATTGTTAATTATTTGGTAGAGAATACGGCAAATGATATTCTTAATAAGACAGAAGTGGACGAAGATGGCGAGGCGGTCGATGAAATTTTAGATGAATTGGATATGAATGCTGAAGTAGTGCTTTTATGCCGGCGTGGAGTTGAGCATGAAGTCCCAAAGTCACCAGTATGGCGAAATGAAATCTTGAATAAATTCGACGAAAACCGGGCCAAATGCTTCGAGTAAGCAAGGAACAATTTAACAATATATTTCATCTAATTAAGAACGATCCGGAATTCAATAAAGCACATTCCTCGAAACAGATTCCTATGGATTTGCAGTTAGCAATTGTACTTTACCGTCTGGGCTCATGCGGAGAGGGTGCTGCATTGAAAAAAATGTCAACATTATTTGGTGTAGGAGAAGGTGGAACTCTATCCATAATTACGAAAAGAGTTTTCAGTGCTATACTAAGTTTAAGAGATTCCTTCCTTTGAAACAGAGCGATCAGAAATTGTACATGATACGTACTGTATTGATGGTACGGAGATAAAGCTAGCAGAATCGCCAGTTATCGATCCTATATCATTCTTTTCTCGTAACCACATATACTCTATCAAAGCCCTAATAGTTTGCGATTATAAACTCAAAATACGACATGTAATGGTGGGACATGTTGGCAGTTGGCATGATGCGAGAGTATACCGCAGCAGCTCACTTTTCTTGCAAAAAGACAAATTTTTTACGTCACAGCAGTGGTTAGCTGGTGACTCAGCCTATTCTTTGTCCGAAACAATGATAACTCCATTTCGAAGTAATGTTCGAGTGCTAGACATAAATTCTCGAATTAATTTCAATTTGCGTCACAGTAAATTTCAAGTTCGAGTCGAGCATTGCTTCGGCCTATTGAAGGAGCGGTTTTGCAGTTTTAAGGAGTTCAGAGCACGCCTTATAAATAAAGAAAGCCACAATTTATGTTGTGATTGGTTTGTTGCGTGTTGTATATTGCACAACATACTATGAGAGGATGACAGCACAAACTACGAATATACAAATCTCGATGAGGACACCACGTACACTGATGACAACGGTGAGGAAAGCGGAGATGTACAACCAAACAGAAAAGGGGAAACTAAAAGGCTAGCAATACATTCATTAATGTTTGAATAAACAATAAAAAAGTTAAATTTTGGATTACTTCATGTATTTCATTTTTATTTCATACATAGCTATTCTTTGGTCTTTTTCTATTTCTAACCTTTTTATTTTTTCATCTTGCTGATTTTCTTTTTATTAAATTACAATTCTAATTTTAACTTATTGTTCTTATTACCTTAAGTGAATTTGAAGTTTGAATAAATGAGAGTTGCTAAACAAACATCTGAGTGTTCAGTTCATTGAATAAAGTTTGATGTTGTAACTCTCGCGAAAAGTAGTGAATAGCCCGAAAACCAAAAAGTACTGCTATGCGAGTGTTAAGACAAAACGTTAAAAAAAATCAGCATGAAGCGACTACTTAGCGACCAAGGGATAGGTTCAACGACAAGGGACCCCAGTACTTTACTTAACTGGCGCGCAAGAAGAAGGATTGGAACCCAACAACTACAGCAGAAAAAGAAGAAATTAATAAAGAAACATGTGAGTAGAGTGCTTATTAAAAATAACTCAAAATGAGTGAATCAAAAACATTGTTTTGTTTTGAAAAATAAAAAATTATATACGAGAGTTTATAATAGAATCTTTGCGAAAGAATTTAATTTTTTTTTTCATAAAACATTGTTATATTTTTACGAGCGACAGTGAATTAGAGTGTCCAGATTTACCATACAAAAAGTCGCTCAAGCTCACATTTTCGAAAAAAAGATAAAAGCTATAGAAAATAAATTTGTATCATTAACGTTATCTGAGGTAGAAGTATTTAAAGATGCTGAAATAGTACCAGGAATACATTGCGATGAAACATTAGACATGGTAATGTCACTACTTAACTATCTCATGGCGTAAACCCGCTCCTATGGCCTAAAAAAGTGTTGAGACTTATGTGGGGAGTTCTCAACACTACCAGGCATTAGGCATTATTAGAAATAAAATAAGGGGATCCGCTGATATGATGCTGTCCTATGAAGAATATTGTTGGACGACACACCAGCTCAGCGACATCGGCGCTCTTGAATATCACTGGTCATCAAGAAATTCTGAGATTAAGATTGTTATCGACAGCCTGAGGAAGCCCGAGGGGAGGAGTTAACTCAAGTAGCTCATCCACAGACGTAGAACTCACACGTGGCTTGAGTGAACAAAATCCTTATCTCTCGCCAGACACTGCATTGGTCACTTGATACTATTAATAGAGCACCAGAATATATAGAGGATAAGGAAATTGGTGAACTGGTACAAAGTCACGTAGCAAATAGTGAACATAGGCTCTAGATATACTTTTCTTTAGATTTAAGTTTTAGTTATAAATTGTTGCTCAAAAGGTGCAGCACTAGCTCACCAAATAAAATAAATAATACAAAAAAACATTTGTTGTTTAACTTAATCGGCGCCCAACAAGAAGGATTGGAACCCAACAACTACAGCAGCAGCAGTGGCAACATTAGAAGTCTGTAAATTATATATATTTGATTATAAATAAAATATGGTAATGTCACTACCTGACTTCGAAGGGAAACAAGCGACATATGTCTCGTGGCGTAAAGTTGCTCATATTGCCTATAAAAGTTTTGAGACTTATGTGGGGAGTTCTAAACACTATCAGGCATATTATTAGAAATAGCAAAAGGCTCAGTTGCTGTATTTTAAAGCAATTATTAACAGACTAGACTCTACCTACGCTGATAAGCGACTTATTGATCTTTTTGATACAGAGTTATCGACAGAAGAGCTTAGATTCGAATTAGATTCTTAGATTGTTTGTGTCAATCGCAAGTCGACTCGAATCAGCATTTTATATAAGTGGAAAGGACCTACAGTCAATAATTATGATTGAACAATTAGACAAATACACAACCGTGCAACTTCGGGAGTGGTCACGGCGTATGGGTTTGCCAACTTATGGCACTAAGGCAACGATGGCGGTAAGATTTACTGCAATCCGCAGAATGAGTTGGTGGTGTGTCCGAGTCTAAAAGTTGAATTCGCAGAAACTTTAAAGACAAAAAAACAAACTGCTCTCAGAAGAAAACGAGTTCCTGAGAAGCAAATTAGCTCAATTAGTACTTCAAGATGCACTACCAGTTAGTGATATTGTAAGTTGCAGTGTGCGACTGATTCCTTTTGACGTAATGAAAAACATGCTACCAGAATTTGATGACAATGCTAACTTAGACATATTGGTTCAGCAACCTTAGGGCATTAGAGATGCCTATAATCTGGATGAAAATACTATTCTTGTCTTAATGATTAGCGGAATCAAAGGCAGAGCGAAAATGTACCTTCACTCAAAACCAACGTTTTTGGTGGAAAGCGTAAATTCGCTCATTGCTGAGATGAAATGCATATTTGCACCGCAAAAAAATAAAATTATGTTGCGAAAAAAGTTCGACGCCCGTAAGTGGAAAATTGGTGAAGACTTTTTAAAATACTACAATAACAAAATAGCACTAAACAATAGTTTAAACATTTAAGGAACCGATTAAGTCGACCACATCATCGAAAGTATCCCTGACGAGCAATTACAGGTACAGGCGTATATCCAGTGTTACAACAGCAAGTCGGGTAGAACTCAAACGAAGTACACAACAAAGGGAAGTTCGTTATTGTAATTGCAACTCCGTAGGTCACATGACTGGCGCTTGTAGGAAACCCAACAAAGTAGCGGGTGCGTGTTATGGTTGTGGAAGCAAGGATCATCGAATAGCTGTTTATCCAGAAAAGAAAAATGCAGTACACGTCATCGAACACAATATATATATAAGATTTTTAAATTTATCATACACTCATATACCAATAGTGATTAATTTTTAGAATGCCTATTAGACTCAGGAAGCCCGATCAGTTTTGTTAAAAAGCCTTGCTTGCCAAATGAAATAATTTTTGAAAAAAAATACGTTTTTTGTACTTTAAAATTAATAAAAGTAAATTAAAAAATTTTGGTAAAATTTGGTGTACGATAACTTTGAATCCAGAAATTTTTATATTAACTTATTCGTGGTTACCCATGAGTCGATGAGAAACGATGCAATGTTAGGCAGAGATTTTTTCTAATCAAGTCAATTAATTTTAGTTCAGAAAGATGTAATAAACATTACGCAAAGTAGTAATGTATGTGGGATCAGTACACTCGACCGTACGGTCAACCAGGTCCAGTACAAAGTACTAATTACTAAATAAATCAACCCTGGCCAAAGTAAGATAGACAACCCACTACTGCCGAACTGACGAGGAGAGTTGAGGTTGAGAATCCACCGAGTGAAGAAACGTTTCTAGAAGTTAGATCTTATAAAACTAAATGTTAATTAAAACTAATGTATTCTAAAAGTTAAATCTTATGAAACTAAAAGTTAATGAAACCCAATGCTTTCTACAAATAAATTTACGCTTTTAATAAATGAATAAATAAATAAATAAATGATTATTTAAACAAAGAACCCACATGTACATATGTAAATCGAAATATTATGATAAGAAAGTTGCGAAATTCAACGAAAGACAAAATGATGGAACACAAAATGATAAAACACAAGTGAATAGATTGTCTAATTCAGAAAAAGAAGAGTTACAAAAATTATTAGATGAATATTTAGTAAAAGGATAAAAACAAGCGAATCTGAATTTGTGTCTCCAATCCTACTGTTGCGCAAAAATACGGGAGATCTTAGAATGAGTGTTGATTATAGAACTTTGAACAGAAATACTGCGAAAGATAATTATCCGATTCCTCTTATTGACGATTTGTTAAATAAATTAGCAAAGAAGAAACTATTTACTAAACTAGATTTGAAAAATGGGTTTTTCCAGGTATAGATGCACAAAGATTCCCAAGAGTATACGTCTTTTATTACACCACTTGGTCAATACAAATTCACGAGAATGCCCTTTGGACTTAAAAACGCACCATCAACTTTTCAAAGGTTCATTCATAATATATTATCAGAAATGCAATGCGATGCAATCCTTGGGCAAAACATATTAAAACCATTACAATAAGTTATTGATATGAGATAAGATACCTTAACAATTAATAACGAAATGATAAAATTTATGAATTCTGGCCCACAAAATTTTATCGAAATTTACCAATTGGAAAGTATAGAAAATAGGGATTTACAAATTGAACAATTTACAACAAATTTAAATGAGGAAGAGAAAGTTTTAGTTAGTAAGAAGATGCAATAGATGTAATGTGAGAAATATCGTCGCAACTATAAGTGGTTGCACCAATATAACAATAAGAGAAAAAAGATAAGGAAAGAATATATTTTATTAAAAAGTAAGATCTACATTAAGTAAAATTTCTAAATAAACAGACAGAAGAATTTTGACTGTCAAGAAAACAAGTTGCGTCTTTTCTTTTCCGAAGTTTAACAAAAATACAAATATTGAACTGAAGTTCGATATACACATTAGAAATTAAATTAAATATTATTGTAACAAAATTATATTAATTTAATTACATAAATCGCAACTCGCGTGGCTGGAGCCAGCAAATTACCGATCTCACGCCAGCCACTGCGCTAGTCGCTTGATGGTACTATCTGTGGAACAATAGATATTGGGAATGTAAGGAAATTGGAGAACTTGCAGCTCTAGCTCACCAATTAATAAATTAAAAATCCAAAACATCAAGTGTTGAGCAACTTAATATAATTTGTACTGCACTAACGACAGAAGCAGATCGAAGGAAATAGGGTTCTAAACCTTTAACAAAATTCGACAAAAAGTCTCATTGAAACACGCCAATGTTTCAAATTTGGAATTGTTTTGATTCCACGTAATATAGCTGATATGACTAACTATAGAAGCAAAAAACTTCACAGAGACTATTTCTAGTCGTTTAAAACATAAATTAATAAGAATAGGGCTGAGCGTACTTGGTAGCTGTTGTGGAG
The DNA here is from genome assembly GCF_028554725.1 of Zeugodacus cucurbitae. Classification (NCBI taxonomy): domain Eukaryota; kingdom Metazoa; phylum Arthropoda; class Insecta; order Diptera; family Tephritidae; genus Zeugodacus; species Zeugodacus cucurbitae. The sequence continues at coordinate 33,929,245 of NC_071670.1, forward strand.
GCGAAGTAGTTCGAAATAAATAGTGATAGATTGAAAAGTACTTAAGATTACAACTATTTATCTCACTAACGATTATTTTATAGTGAGAAAGTTAAATTAATACTTTAGCATAATGCCTGGTGTAGTGAGGATCGAGCCACTAAAGGTGAAAAATTACGACTCGTGGAAATTGCAAATGTGGGAAATTTTGATAAAAAAATAACTTGTGGGAATATGCAGAGGGTCGAAGGTGCGTCCCAATTATACGGATTGCGTCAATTATCATTAACACTCAACAAAATTGGATTAAAATCAACAAAATTTTATCAATGTTTCTACGGGCGTCGAGAAGGTGGTAACATATTGTTGGCCATTATATAGATAGACGATTTATTGTTGGCGTCCAACAACGAAAATTGGTTAGGAACAACGAAGGAAACGCTCTCGCAACATTTCGATATGAAGGATATAGTTCGCGTCAATCGATGTTTGGGTATTGATTTTAGTAAAATTCTGGAGAAAGGCAAAATATTTTTATCGCAAAGGACATATGTTGAATCAATATTGGAGCGATGGGGTGTGGCACAGTGCAAACTTTCGAAGACGCCAATAGAAGCGAATTGCAAACCTACCATGCCTATCTTGATGTTCTTGGAGGTGTCTGGTCTCGTAGATATAGCGTATGCAGTGAATTTTATGAGTCAATTCAACAGTAAGTACAGTGAAGAGCACTGGAAATCAGCGAAAATAATTTTACGTTATATCAAGGGCACATTATAACATAGTTTACTGTACAAAAAGACAGGCGCAGATTTGTACGGTGTAGTCGATGCTGATTGGTCGTATTCGGGCTATGCATATGAATTTGCAGGTTTGTCTATAAGTTGGGAAACAACGTACAAAATAACGAGAGGTTTTATGCTCCGAGAAAAGCTATCTAGGATGATGAATATTACCCACTTTTTGGAGAACACGAATTTTTTGCTTCCATTTCAAGAAAAGTGCTACAGAGTCGAATGAAATGCTTGTTGAACCATAAGGTGATCATGCTTTATCAGAAGCAACATGCAAAAGCTGGTTCCAACGGTTCAGATATAATGATTTTGATGTGAGAAATGATGAACGTGGTGGACCACCAAAACAATTTGGTAGTGCATGATAGAACATATTAGCTGTCAGTATTTACCAAATCTTTCATAATTGAATCATGCGCGTATTTATTTAGACAACGAAAACAAAAATAAATTCTTATCAGCATTATTGTAAACTTCATGGAATTGCCTTCTACCATATTCGAAAAAATTACTGCGACTTTCAAAAAACTTCCAAGATAACTTGCTAATAGAAACAGAATATCACCATGAAATAAATCTTCGAAAAAATAAAAACTTTATCAGGCAGGTTCTGTAATTCAATTCACTTTCAGTCCGATATTTGGTGTTCTGAATTTCGCTTCCACTTTTCAAATTCCATTTTTTTTTTTCAAAATTGATTCCGAGTGTAAATACTTGTTCTGAAAAACGAATTCGCAGGAAAATATTCGGAAATAATTCACTTTAATTCATATGTGTGATTTTGGTGCGCGGAAACATGTAACCAAATTAAAGTGATCAAATTATGACCAAAAATATTTGAAATTTTTGATTTATTAGGGGAAGAGATTAGAATGCAGATAAATGTGATTGACATTGCCCGAGGCTTTAATAAAAACACATTAACCACTACGAAAGGTACAATTATCCATCGCAAATTTATGCAACTTCCTTGCGAAATAACAGCCAATTCCAGCGAAGATGAAGACATGCACAGTAACCACAGTAGCTTTCCTGTATCCTCTTCACTATAGAAATTAAATGTTATGGCAATTTTTGTTATGAGTTAACACACTTTTAGCAGTTTTCAACATAACTAATTTTTTTCTTAAACAATTACACCCGTAGTTGCCCTATATTATAGTGATGATCAGTACCGAATTTCTTTAGATAGCTGAATTTTGCTTTGGTTACTTGCAATGGCTGTTAGGTTAAAGGCCTGGTGCCTGTGTCACAGGAGATCCCATTTGGACAGCTAGAGCTAGTCTATGTGATTCTGCAAACACCTCAAAAAACCTAGACAATGAAGGTGAAAGTGTCTCGATGTCACAATCTCCGCATTTGCATCCGTTAGAATATTTAACCTCACGGCATGAGGCCCCATCGGGCGGTGTCCAGTTCTATCATTACGGCGAGCTGAACCTTACTAAGAGCAAATAGCAATGGATCTCCTGCGATCACCATGGGCTAAAATGATCTCGCAGTCGCACATGTACTGATCGTTGTCCAATGCCTACCATGTCCATTCAGCGACCACTGATCCTACGCAAAGAGTGGGAGGATAGTGGGGCACCTGCTTGTTCCCAATCTGATGAGATTGTATCTTGGGTGCCTTTATACGCAAGCTCATAGGATTTGCAGTCCACAGCAATCCCGCTATGCCTTGGGATCCAAACGAGTCTTATATTAATGTAGCTAACGGGTGATTTTTTTGAGGTTAGGATTTTCATGCATTAGTATTTGACAGATCACGTGGGATTTCAGACATGGTGTCAAAGAGAAAGATGCTCAGTATGCTTTGACATTTCATCATGAATAGACTTACTAACGAGCAACGCTTGCAAATCATTGAATTTTATTACCAAAATCAGTGTTCGGTTCGAAATGTGAAATCCGCTTTTTTATCGACAAATTTTGTTCAGCGATGAGGCTCATTTCTGGTTGAATGGCTACGTAAATAAAGGGTGATTTTTTAAGAGCTTGATAACTTTTTAAAAAAAAAAAACGCATAAAATTTGCAAAATCTCATCGGTTCTTTATTTGAAACGTTAGATTGGTTCATGACATTTACTTTTTGAAGATAATTTCATTTAAATGTTGACCGCGGCTGCGTCTTAGGTGGTCCATTCGGAAAGTCCAATTTTGGGCAACTTTTTCGAGCATTTCGGCCGGAATAGCCCGAATTTCTTCGGAAATGTTGTCTTCCAAAGCTGGAATAGTTGCTGGCTTATTTCTGTAGACTTTAGACTTGACGTAGCCCCACAAAAAATAGTCTAAAGGCGTTAAATCGCATGATCTTGGTGGCCAACTTACGGGTCCATTTCTTGAGATGAATTGTTCTCCGAAGTTTTCCCTCAAAATGGCCATAGAATCGCGAGCTGTGTGGCATGTAGCGCCATCTTGTTGAAACCACATGTCAACCAAGTTCAGTTCTTCCATTTTTGGCAACAAAAAGTTTGTTAGCATCGAACGATAGCGATCGCCATTCACCGTAACGTTGCGTCCAACAGCATCTTTGAAAAAATACGGTCCAATGATTCCACCAGCGTACAAACCACACCAAACAGTGCATTTTTCGGGATGCATGGGCAGTTCTTGAACGGCTTCTGGTTGCTCTTCACCCCAAATGCGGCAATTTTGCTTAAAGGGTGATTTTTTAAGAGCTTGATAACTTTTAAAAAAAAAAAACGCATAAAATTTGCAAAATCTCATCGGTTCTTTATTTGAAACGTTAGATTGGTTCATGACATTTACTTTTTGAAGATAATTTCATTTAAATGTTGACCGCGGCTGCGTCTTAGGTGGTCCATTCGGAAAGTCCAATTTTGGGCAACTTTTTCGAGCATTTCGGCCGGAAATGTTGTCTTCCAAAGCTGGAATAGTTGCTGGCTTATTTCTGTAGACTTTAGACTTGACGTAGCCCCACAAAAAATAGTCTAAAGGCGTTAAATCGCATGATCTTGGTGGCCAACTTACGGGTCCATTTCTTGAGATGAATTGTTCTCCGAAGTTTTCCCTCAAAATGGCCATAGAATCGCGAGCTGTGTGGCATGTAGCGCCATCTTGTTGAAACCACATGTCAACCAAGTTCAGTTCTTCCATTTTTGGCAACAAAAAGTTTGTTAGCATCGAACGATAGCGATCGCCATTCACCGTAACGTTGCGTCCAATAGCATCTTTGAAAAAATACGGTCCAATGATTCCACCAGCGTACAAACCACACCAAACAGTGCATTTTTCGGGATGCATGGGCAGTTCTTGAACGGCTTCTGGTTGCTCTTCACCCCAAATGCGGCAATTTTGCTTATTTACGTAGCCATTCAACCAGAAATGAGCCTCATCGCTGAACAAAATTTGTCGATAAACACATTTCGAACCGAACACTGATTTTGGTAATAAAATTCAATGATTTGCAAGCGTTGCTCGTTAGTAAGTCTATTCATGATGAAATGTCAAAGCATACTGAGCATCTTTCTCTTTGACACCATGTCTGAAATCCCACGTGATCTGTCAAATACTAATGCATGAAAATCCTAACCTCAAAAAAATCACCCGTTATATGTATGTAAGTATGTACATACATAAATAGAACTTCTTTACCTCGTTTAGTTATAGGTGTTCTAAGCAGCCGTTAGTTGGACAAAACTATTGTTATTTGCGCAAAATAGTGCGAAGGAATACAGATAAAACATTTATTTTAAAGTAAATATATTAGTATTTGTATTACTTTAGCATACTCATCATATTTGCACAAATTTTCACATTTTTCTACAAATTTTGGTTTTGAAATATTTTATATTTTTAATTAGTAGCCTTGGCTACTGAGTCTAGATTTTTATTATGATAAGCTATTTATCTCAGTTGCCAAGAATATGCAAATAACAGCCCTGAGTTTACATTTTTGACAATTATTTTGTAAGTATTTGGCAGCACTGTTAAAATGTGAGTAACAATTTGTGCAGTTAAGAATACAAATACGCGAACAGAAATATTCTATTTGAAACAAAATACAAAAAAGAACTATAATGAGTAATTATTAATTATTTTTCATGAGTCGGGAAGAAAGCTTGAATGTCGCATTAATTCGACGGCTAATTAGAGATCGTTTCAGTCCTTTGGATATTTCACTTATGAAGTACGCAAAGGATTCAAATGTTGTTATTTGTTATGTTTACTATATTTTGTACATTTTCAAATAGATCAAACAAAGCATTTTCATACTTGTTAGCCACATTTTCAATCCATCAGCCGATCAACTGCTGTCTCTCCAGTTCTGAAGATTTGAGCAGCGCTACGATTCTTTGCTGAAGGTAGCTATCAGGAAGGTCAAGGGAATGACTTCGGAATTTCACAACTCAAATACAATGTCAGCGATTCTTAAAGAAGTGACCACATTTATGCAACAGAAAATATGCCGAAAACATATAAAATTTAGCATAAGTGTATAAGAGCAAAATACAACTATAATAATAAATAATAAGCAATCATACAGAATTTCCTGATGTGATCCTATGTATGAATGGAACACATGTGCACATTTCAACACCTAAAAAAGAACTGCAACATCTGTATATTAATATCTATCTATACCTCTGAAGTAAATCAAATTTTAGAAATTGCTCAAAAATATAGTATTCTTAAAATATTACCTTCTGTTATTCTTTTCCAGTCCTATGTGGTGACCAGAATCTGTTTATTTCGGCTTCAAAACCATTCCATAGTTTTGCATTTTGTAAATAAAATTTAAAAAGCAACTCATAAAATCATAAACAGTAGAATTCATTTATAACGACGTCGCTTATAACGACTAACCGTTTTTAGCGTCGATATTATTTACTCAAGTTTGGTTTAATAGTTAGATTCTGAGAAAATGTAACCGTTTAGTGCGACTCCGGTTTGAACGACAAACCGTTTATAGCGACACTTTTTACGACAATTCGTCCGTTTAAAACGACGCGCTTCACCGTTTAATTCTCCTTATTGGCGCGCGTAAATCACAGTTAGTGTTTGTCACTTGTTATGACAAGTTCAAAAAATAAAATAAAATGAGTTCTTTGAAGAGAAAGTGTTTTACAATTGAAGAAAAGAGTGCAATATTACACAGATTAGAAGCTGGTGAATCAAACGCGATCCTCGCAAAGGAATTTTGCGTATCTCATTCTACAATATCAACAATAAAGAAGAATAAATACAAGATCGAGCCGCTATTTAATGCCAATGTTTTGAAAAGCAAACGTGTAAGAACTTCTACACATGAGCAATTGGATAAGGCATTGTTACAGTGGTTTAAGCTTCAGCGCGACTGGGGAATACCTCTTAGTGGACCTCTGCTACAAGAGAAAGCTAATTTTTTTGCTAGACAGTTAGACATGCAAAATTTCATATGTTCCATGAGTTGGATAAACCGTTTTAAAGTAAGACACAACATCGTCAGTGGAAAGATTGTTGGCGAGTCTTTGTCAATACAACAGAGTGATGTACACGATTGGTTAGAAAAAGTTTGGCCTACTCTACGTGCTCAATTTAGTGATGATGAAATTTTTAATGCAGATGACCCGGGTTGTTTCATAAATTAACCCCGAAAAGCCTGGATGACTGGTGACATTTTTACCAAATCCTGCTGTTAGTTGACAACTGTCCTGCACATCCCCATTTTGCAGACTTGAAAAGCATAATTCTAGTATTTCTGCCTCCAAACACGACATCAGTGTTGCAACCCATGGATCAAGGGATCATTCGAGCTTTGAAAGCACATTTTCGTAAAAACCTTATTTTAAAAATGATTCAGTTTCTAGATGGCGGATGTTCTTGACGCTATCCTAATGATTCAAGATGCCTGGACTCAACTCAAGCAAGAAACAATTTTTAACTGTTACAAACATGCTGGTTTTGTCCGAAGCAATGTAGAATGTACTAAGTCCGAAGTTCTTACTACCGAACAAAAGTCTGTCAAAAACAAACCCAAATAACAGATTTCCTACATATGTAAATATCCGTTTTATACCGCCGGTCCCTTGAAGGTCGTTATATCCGGATTCTACTGTATTAATATAAATACATTTTTTATTTGTATTTACAATTTCTTCACCATCTGAATATATTATATAAAGCAGTACAAAACTACAATCCATAATGAAGAAACTGGTCTTGATCAGTAGCCTGCTTTTGACATATTTGGATATTATAATGAGGGTTGATAGAAATAGATAATATGCAAAAAAATGGCGACTGGCTAGCAGTAGCCTGTCATATTCTCCAGTAGCCTCTCTTAATATATTTTTCGGGCTACGGTAGCCTGAAGGCGACTGAACTCAGGCTATTATAGATACATAATGTGGGTGTTAAGCACGCACGAAAATGTTCACATGAAGTTTACAATAAAGCTGGTTAATCATAAAATATAAAAGAAAAAAACAACGCAGCTGCTATTATTCAAAGCGTCTCGATTTTAAAGGTAATTAATAAAATTTGGTTCGAAGTAAAATATTTGACGAATACATTGCTTTATATTCTGGCGATTTGTGCCTTTAACAGTCGTTAAACCCAAACGCATTAAATATATGATAATTTTGAATTTGAAAATAGTTAATATTAAGCAAATTTAATTGTTAATACTAACACTAAGCTAATATAAAATTCAGTTTAAACTATTATCAGCTTTGAGTAAATGAATTGTATATCATTCTATCAATTGGCAGCGTCTACCACAATTACATACAAATACAACATAATATTGATGTACCATTACAACTAGACTATATCTAAACTACATACATATTACTAATTAAAATCTGTCATAACCCGGAAGTGGGTTTCACAAGTTCCCCTAGCACCAAAGCCCTTTTATGCTTTGTGTAAATATTCAGTCAACTTTTTTGCTTTTTTGCATTTTAAGCGCATTATGGACAATTTTTAATTGCATTTTTAATTTACAAAACATTTTTCACTGGACAATTGGCGCAATTTTTCTTTTGATTACAACTCTTATTAGTAGTTACTTACGAAAAATATTTATGTTTATGTGTTTTAAAAGTCATACCTTATGATCGTTGCATAATGTCTTCATAATCGCAATTGAAATGGATGGCAAACATTTGCTGCGCTCCTTAATACATACATACATATATGGAAAGTATTTTCACTTTAAAATCGCTCGATGAGTATTGATGAATTGAACGGAAAATATTGCAACAAAAACGAAATGTTGTACTTTAAAAGTGGGCGTTGTGTGGGAGCGCGCAGCTATGGGCGGGCACTGGTACTTAATACTGAGCATTTTATATTAATTGCTATTTTTTATTTGCTTCACTGGCAATTTCACCATAGCAGCTAAAAGTATCGACGCTTAAGCGCACTTTTAGGTACTGCGCTGGTTGTTGTTGTCGCCGAGCAAGTCCTCAATTGCGCCTGTTAGACGTCCTTTGCTCAGCGCATCCACGAGCATGCGCAGGCGTTCCTCACGCTCCGAATGGCGACGCTCCAATGACGAAACCTGCATTTACGTAAGAAGAAAACGAAAACAAAACATTAAAAGTTTGTTATTAAATTGCAATTAACCTACAAAAATTTCCTGTTATAAATGGACAACTTAAATTTCTAATGTGAAAAGTTTGAACTGCAACTTGTCAAATATTACAAAACGGTATTTAACTAGAAATAACTATTTCGTAATACGTATTTAAGTTCGGTTGTGCAAAACACATTAATACTTTCGACTTCGAACTGTGCAGCAGTAAGAAGCGCAGCACAACAAACACAAAATATTATTATGTAAAAGTTAATTAGTTATGCTCGTATATTAAGTGATAAATGAGCGAAAGAGCGTAGCAATGCGTAGCAGCGAATGAACTGTTAACAATTAAAGCAAAACGGAAGGAAGCGAACATGAAAAATACCGCTTTAAAAGCCATAAAACGGCGAACAAATAACAATTACAAAAATACATAAATACATTACACATACGTTTACGCATATACGTCAAAAAAAAATTTAATAACAAACGCAAATAATAGATTTCAAAAAATAGACTATAAGCATTGTGCCAAACATTATATGGCAATTAAAAAGCAACAAAAATCACATAAACGCCAACAAAAGCTAATAAATTCATTTACAAGTACGTTGTAGCATATTACACGCTTGAGTTTACTGATTTTCATTATGACTCTTGTAAAAGTTTTGCATTTCATATGATTTATTTTATATATATATATTTTTTTTTGCTTCATTTTTCTATTTGTTTGCGTTTTTCTTGTGCTCGTACATAGAGTGGCGCGCGTGTTTTTTGCTAGACTTCTTTTTCTTTTTTACTGTTAAGGGGCTAACATTGCTACTGTGGCAGCTTTCCAACGCTGCTTTACATTCCGTTTGCAACTCGGTGCGTTTGCTAGTGTCGCTGTTATCCAGCATGCTACTAGCATTGCTCGTGCCACTACTCACCTTGGCTTTCAGCGCATAGTAGTCAACTGGCAATTTGCGGCGTTTTTGTGTGGCGAACGCTTCGTCGCGTTCGTTGAGCCGTTGTTGTAGTACGCGCACCGTTTCATGACACGAGGCCAACTCACGTTCATGCGCACTTTGCAGCGTCTTCAGCTGTTTAAAATGACAAAGCGTACGAATATTTAGTATATATGTGTAAAAATATGCATAATTAAAAGTATTTTAAATGAAAAAATTGCTTGCAAGTGCATTGGCAGCAAGTGATTCTTATGTTGCACTTACGTCGTTCAAACGCTTGTCATGTAGTATTTTATAATCCGATTCCAGCAGTTTGAGTTTGTTTTGCGCTTCACGCAGCGTTTGACTCTCCGTGGTAGCGGGCATTTGGTCGTGATGCAGTGCCTCGTGGCTACGCCGTGAGATATTCAAGCACGTATAGCTGTTCCACTGCGACTTGTCGGATTTTTGTGCTGTTTTGTTTGAAAATAGAAAAGAATAATGATTTTTTGTATGCAAAAAGAAGTTTGTTAAGAAAATAATTTAATTTAGAAAAGCAATCATATTGAAAAGTAATTAGTATTCTTATTGAGTCTAGTGCTTGTTTAGTGGAATATTGCCATGAATTAAATATAAACAAATTGACTTTTAAAATAACCCCCTTGGCACGCTCCATCTTTAATCAAAATGTCATAACGAACGAAGAACTATCTTTAACCCTTCATAATATCTGTTATACATATAAGCTTGAAAGAAAAATTGTATACATCACTAAATTAAGAGACAAATTTAGTTTAATCCATATATTGGAATTAGTAACTTTTCTTAAGTCTTTTTTTTAAATTTCGAGACCAAATATTTCAATTTTGGAGGCAAACTTCGAAAATTTGAGAATTAATTTTTTTTACTTTTGTCTCAACCTCAAGAAAAAATCAGTTTGGCCCAATACCCAGCCGAGTGTTATATGGTGCAATGAGCAGGCTTGTAATCTGTTCGAAAACCTGGATAATAAAATAAATCTTTAATATTTTAAGGTAGCAAAGTTTCATTTTCCCACCTAGATCAAGTTATATATAAACTAGCAGACCACTCCGGCTTCGCACGGGCTTAAACAAACATTTCAAAAGTTATTAGTTTTTACACACTTGAGCTAAAACTTGATTACGACTTTTAATCTTATGAAGGCGTTGGGAACGCTTAGAGTTCGACGCCCTAGAGCGAGCTTGTATATTTCTCATATTTTGTTCTTCAAGCCGCTGCACACGCTCCGTACTCGACTCTCAAGCGTGTACTTGGGAGGTTTTGAAATTTTGTTCATAAAGTAGCTGCGACCGCTTGTTACTCGACTCTCTGTTTCGCGATTGCGATGCGAAGAGAATGACTTGCAAGACGATTTTCAGTTTCAGATTAAGATTCTCCATCAAGGAGTCTTTTTGATACCATTACCTGGGAACAATTTCCAGAAAGTAGAGATTCTAGCAATAAATATAGCCTATGTTACTCGGGGTGAATGTAGCTTTCCAATGGTGAAAGAATTTTTGAAATCGACACAGTAGTTTTTGAGTTTATTCAAAATATACATACAAATCTTTCCTCTTTATAATAGTAGTATAGATAATGTTCCATTTCTGGTATCAAACGAAAATCATACATTGACGCTTGTAGTATTTGCCATTATAATTACCAAACTATTTGGAAACTACAGCATTCAAAATGATATGAGTATATAGCTCTTCGTTGCTAATAAGAAGGTGCTTGGTTGAAATGAGATGTCAGCAAGCAGCATCACTTATGCCAGCATTAGGCTCATTGTACTACCAAGCGTGTCATAACTTGAAGTCTCTCTAACTCGAAGTTTTTTTGTGGATTACGGTGATTCGAGTTAGGGAAGTTTAACTGCATTACTCTTTTCCATTCTGCAGGTTAAATCTTAGATTTAAGTATTATGTCTTCCAAATATACTTTCAAAAATGTAAAATTATCTTGGTTTGTCCGCTAAAGAATTCTAAAGAATTGAAGCTTCGAAAATTGCATAAATTCAGTACATATGTCACACCCACATAGAAATATACCGATACCGTTTCAAAAACGGTACCATTGCTTCTTTGATAAGTCTATCGTTAATCATGTACAAAGAATATACTAAGGCCAAAGCTGGTATTTTTCTACTCATTGAAAAGTTGAAAATTATATTTTAATATTCATATAAACTCAAATATTATCAAAATTGTTAAAAAAAAAACTGTAACATCGGCTAAAGATAGCGTTTGTTGTCCATATATTTCAATCTATCCATCAAAATATACCAAAAAATATTTCACTATTTTTGTTTACTTTATTTGGCTCAACTCATCCACGCAAACTTGCTGCTCTCCCTACTGATATGCAACGCAACATTTACTTTCAACCAGCCACTTTCTTCATTTACAATCAATCATGACAAGACATACATACAGACATATGCATATAAATACGTAAATTTCACCTTAACAAAAGTCGCGCAGCTGAGTGACATCTTCTTATGCAGATTAATGCACTATTATGCCACCAACCCCAGCAGCCACCCGCTTACTTAATGCAAACACTCACATTTGTCAATGTCTTATTTATGCGCGTTTGAGGTTTCTTCTTTTGATTAACAAAAATTATGCAGCAATTTAAATGTTTAATTTTTAATCTGCTACCAAAACACATAAATAATTTGTGCACATAAAAATCAAAACGTTATATAATAAGCCCCACGATTAATTTTGAAAAGCCAGTCAAAGTGGCCGCAAAATAACGAATTAATTAAAAAATATCCAATATAAGCCGGTGAGAAATTAGTAGTAAAAACCAAAACAATATTATGCGGGTATTGTCAAAGGCACTACGAAAAAGCCTGCTACTTTCGCTTTCAAAACAAAACTTTTTCTTTCGGCGCGAAGACACTCAGCCACACACACACATCACAACAAAAGGTAAAAAACAAAAAACCTAAAAATAAAACAAAAACAATGCATAGTTTATAGAGGTTATTAACAATAGCCAAACCAAATGGAGATGATCAATACGGCACGCTGCTGCGTTTACTGCTTCAATGTGTTGCGTACGCTGACATAATAGAGTGAGCGTGTAACGCATGCGCGGGCGCCGTGGCATTTTGCTCGTGTGCGCCAACGTCGAATTGCCGCCGCTGGCAATGATAACGACGACGACAACGATATTTAAATGCGACACACAAGGCGAAGGTGTGCTAATGGATAATAAAACCAAAACGAAACGAAACGTTATTTATGCCAAGTAAATTTTACATGCGTAGATATGCATGTATGTAGTGATGTGCAAGTGATTTAAAGCAGGCAACACATACCGCCCTTCTCTTCACACAACGCACAAAAAAATATCTCACCCAAAGTGTATTGCACAAGCGCTTTGCGTTTGTTGCGTTACTTTTTAACACACTCAAGTAATTAATTTCCCATTTCTATGTACAAGTATACGATTGAGCAGAGAAAGTCAATTAATCAACGGCATAAATGTACTCATCACCAGCAACAGTGGGAATTCACACAACGCGGCGCAACATAACATTAAATAATCGAAAATGTCCATTAGTGGAAAATTTGGCAGCAGTTTTGTGAAGCAAACAATTAACGAACGCCTGCACGTGCAGCCATTCACCGCTATGTAACACACTACAGTTACACCAATGCAATCAAGCGTCGCTAACACACTTACTCGCACACCTTCATAAATACTTATGAACATGCTCACCGTCTTTTTCGCGTTGTAACTTCTTTATTGTTTTCTTGCACTCTTCCAATTCGCGCGTCAGCCGTTGCATGGCCTTGTCCTTGATCGCCAAATCGACGCGCATGCCGCGTATGGTGGCCAACAAGTGGGCATCCTCTTTGGCTGCGGCGTGTGCGTGATGTGCGGATATTGTCAAATCCGAATGTGAGACAGGCAGTTTCGATGCTAAGGCTGAGCTGAGTGTGCCCATTGCGGTGGCGAACGGTTTGCGTATGCCGCTCTGCTTCGAGTTTGGCCGTGAGGTGTTGGGCGTTGAGTTGGCGGTGCTGCTGGTGCTTGAACTTGCCGAATGTACGGCGCTAGAGGTGCCAATGGTGTTGGTGCTGTGATCGCGTGTATTCTTCGTTTGCACCGTTTGTGTGCCGGTAGTGGTGCTGTTATTGTTATTGACATTGGCATTGGCATTGTTGGTGGTGGTGGCGCCAGTATTTAGACTGGCGCGCTTGGTTACATCGCCGCTGCAGCCTGCCTCATGCTCGTACGCCACAACATTGGCGTCCGTTTGCGTGCAGTTGTTGTAGAAATTCTCAGCCTTCTTGGAAACAAAGTAGTCCAGTGTGCGCACCTGCGATTCGATCTTCTCATTTAGCTTCGTATTGATCTCTTGGAGGCTGTAGAAGCGTCGATTTAAAAATTGTAACAGTTATTTTTTGTGTGAAGTCAACAACTTACCTTAAAACTTGAGTTTCCAGATCAGCTATGTGCGTCTCATATTTGGACTGCACTGAGTTGAAGCGCGCCTGCACATTTGCGAGTATTTGCTGTGCTTTCAAGTCTTGCTCCTTTGCATCTGACTCCAATTGCGCTATGCGCTGCTCCAAGAGTTTACGGCTGTTGACATTCTCCTGGTCATTACTTGAACACTTACCAGAGTTTTTGGAGGCGACTGTGGAGCAATAAATGCAAAATTTATTTTTTATACTTTTCGCTCTAAACTAACTTTTATATTTGGCTTACCTATTAGCGCCGACACCGAGTCCGGATGCTTGCGCATGAGTATACGTTCCATTTCACGGCACTGTCGTTGCAGATCTTGTATGGTTTTGGCATCTTTATCTTTTTGGTCTTGCGTACGCTTCCGCTCCTGTCGACTCTCCTCCAACTCGCCCTGCAGCGTTTTCTGCAAGGTCAACGCCTCATCGCGATCGGCGCGCGCCGTTTGCAGCTCGGTACGCAGTATATTGGCACATTCATTCAGATGTTGCACATCCAACTTCAGCATTTCGGACTCCTCTTGCAGTTTCGTGTTACTTTCGCGCAGATCGCGATGCAGCTGCGACAGTGAATCGTGCTGTATGCGCAGCGATTGCAAACGCTCTTCGGTGTCCTTTAGTTTCTCCTGCAGCAGTTCGATTTCGTGCTTCAGCGCATGCTCGCGTCCTACATTCGCCGCAAAGGGTTCAATGGGCGAAGTGAGCGCGGAGATCATGCGCTTGGGTGACGAGTTCACCGACTTGTCGCAGTACGTTTTGGCTGGTAACGGTGTGGAAAGCATTCTATGCGGACTGTACGGACCCGGTGTGCACGATTGTGAGGACTGCGTTTGGCTGATGCCGCTATCTGGCGTGGTCATCGAAGAGCGTTGTGCGACGGCGCTGTAACCACCAGAGCTACGACGTTCCAGCATGTTGGGGCTGCTGTGTTGCATGCCGCTAAAGTTGAGTGGATTGCGGCGTGCCGGACTGCCGCCGACTAGCTGCATCTGTGTTTGTGATGCATAGTTTTGTGATGATGAGTTGTGTGCTTGCTGTGCAGTGGAGAGTGGTGGTTGTTGTTGCAGCATTGCATCGAAACTAGGTCGACGTGCCATCACGTTTACGCTGCCGTCTTCGCTTTGTTTAAATTTCGTTTGCGCGATGTGCAATGACGTCGACATAACGGATGCTGACGATGACACTGACAAATGCCCCGTGTAGAAGGTTGTTGTGGTTGTGGCGGTATTGGCGGCATTTTCAGCAGTATTAGCATCCAACGAGCTGCCATCGGCACTCAAAGTGTCGGCATCACCGTCCCCATCGTCTTCCAATTCGTTAGAGAAGTTGTGCGCCGACACTTCATCCATCGCGTTCGACCCACTTGCATGAGCATCATTGACCTCTACCGGCTGCCCTTCATCATTCAATATTAGATCAATGTTTTCAATACCTTCCGTGATCTCTTCCATCTGTTAGTGGTAAGCGTGTGGGGAAGAGAAGAAAAATCAAAATATTTTAGTTACCCACTTGAGTGTCAATAAAAGAAATAACAAAAAAAGTGATGCATAAAGCTCAAGTTATTTGGAAACAACCGTTAGATATCGAGACGGTGCATCACAGAATTGCATGCAAAGTGAACGCTTTTCAAAATTTTCACATTTCGTTTTACACATTATGCGTGCCCCGTAAATTTTTCAAAGATTTCTATTCACACCCTTATACATATTCCATACACGTGTATGCAAGAGTTCGTTGTTTGAGAGATTAGAGATTAACTGCGAAAAAGGATTGGCGGCTGTTGGCAGCAACGATAATAATTATGTTGCACGTACAAATTAATTCCCGTATCGCGGGAGTTTGTAAAAAAATATAATTTTCTATCTGCGAACGCGCAGAACGCGCAAACACGTCGTGTCGGCCGGATTGCATAAAGCAAAATAAATCTTTAAGTGCTGAACACAAAGACGACGACACGACACGACGTAGCGACGGCTGATCACAAATGTCGCTTTGAAGCCAGCGTCTTGAACATATTGAAGACGGCAGCGACATATCAAACAGCAATTTCATTGTTGCCGTACTAACATCTTTCATTTCAATAAAATTTACATATTTAGTTTAAAGTGAAATTATTTGTGAAAAAAATGTAAAAAATGGTCGATTTATTTGTTTTAAATTATCGATTGTTATTATAAATGATATATCAAAGTTATTTTACGTTTCTGCTGGCAAAATAACGTCATACTTGATAGAACTTTGAATAATTTTACATTTCACATATTAGTGGCAGCTCTACAGCGGCCATTGTCGTCGGCAAAATTAGAAACATTTCTAATTTGGCGACAGCGAAGACTTCAACCCTTTTGTCGTGAAGTCGTGCTGTTGCCAAAAAATCTGTGCTCATAAGAACGCGTGTATTTTAATATTTGACAGATGTCGCTCGTCGCTTGTCGTCTTCTATGTGTTCAGCACTTTATTCTTTTGTTAAGGTTATTTCACAATGAAGCTGAATTTTAGAACAAAGAAAGTGTCAATTACAATAACAGCATATTCAGCATATTTACTTCGCTACATAAATGCATTGGCGGAACGTTCTTTACTGCTCAGCGTTAGCGTCGATGCGCCATCCCTAAATAAAAGCGGCAACTTGACGTCAAATATCAAAATGTTTACTCGAATTGTTGTTGTGAAATTTTATTGTACAGAGCAAAGTGTATTCAAGAAAGTGAACTAAGTATTTGACATACCCTTTTTTGACAATAAAATAGTAAACAATTCATGTATTTGTTTACATTAACCCGTCTTTTTTATCTTGAACAATATAATATACATTGATAAAATTGTTTGCAGTTTGTCAGATGGAGCACAAAACATTAGTAAATTGCTTTCATGAGTTGTTTTGCATAAGCAGAAAGTATTTGACATTTTCTTTTATTCATTTAAAAAATATTTTTTTTTGGTTTGAAATTTGTTTACTTTTGAATTTCAAAATTTGAATTTTTACATAAATTTAAGGGTTAAATCAATGGCAATAAACATGTCAAATTCGGGTAAAAAAAAATTAAATGTCATATACTTAGTTCACTTTGTTGAATACACTTTGGTACAGAGAAACTTCGTTTTTCGCAGCCAACTTTACTTTGGAACGCTCTGTCAAAATCGAATTTTTCAACCGGTATGCGCCATGTAAATTGCTTGGGCTTGAGCATTTTTTGACACTCATTTGCCGCTGCCGCTGTTATTTAGGGGGGGCAGTTAGGCAGAACGTTCTGTTTTGTTTATTCTTATTTTTATTATGGCTTCTTATTTTATGGTGATGGCTACAAGTATTGTTTGGATAAGAATGGATTAGATAAACAAAAACATTAATTAAAATTTTAATTTATGTGGCTGCATAAATACAAAGCGTAAAGATTCAATTATGTTTACAGTTATGGTAAAGTTGCTGTGTGGAGGCTGTCGTTAACTTACACGCATGCATGCGGTGGGTGTTCAACATGTGAAAGCAAAATCCAGTCAATTTTCATAAATACAAATCACCGTCAGCTGCCATTGCTCACCCGAAGAAAGGGCGTTTCATTGAAGATTGTGGTAACTACGCCCACATCTTACAGACTACTAAAAACTTTGTGAAAATTTCTCATGTTGCACGCCACAAATGCATTGCATAATGGCAAATCGATTATAATTGAAATTGCCTGTCTAAAGTTTAGAGAGTACTTGCACAATCATTAGGGCGGTGAGAAATGTGCTGCGTTGAAGATGATGTGCTGGGAATGTGTGCGCTTAAAAATAATTACACTCGAACAGAAATTATGCATTAGGAGTTGGAAATGAGATTTATTATGAATCAGCATTGTGAGTGATGTTTTTGCTTGAAGATTCCATGAAATACTATATATAGTTAGAGACTGAACCAAAAGTTCATTACGATTCGGCAACCGCGTCGAGTTAAGATACAGAAACGTTCATATTCCAACGAAACTCAAGTCTAGTTCATAATTTCAAAAAGAGAGTCAACATGTTCTCGATCTCCAAGGGCTCATTAGTCGCATTCGCAAACTATTTTGGAAAATGTATATACAAATGAGGAGATACACACGATAGATATCCATAAACAGAGCCTCATAAAGAAGGCCTCTTTTTTACTCTCGCAACAACCCAGCGGGATAATGGTTCACCGCTTACATTTTTCTTTGAAGAATACTTCGAAGAAAATTCGATGTAGAATTCTTCGATACCTGGTAATGCATAAAAGTAAGCTATGCGGAACTTCGCTTACATTTTTCTTGAAGAATACTTCGAAGAAAATTCTATGTAGAATTCTTCGATACCAGGTAATGCATAAAAGTAAGCTATACGGCTAAATTCTACTGTGTTCATATTTACAAATCAAGTAAGTACATGAAAAACGACAAATACCAATAGATGGAATAAAAGTTATAAGTAATTTTTTTCATTATTTCGTCAAATCATCAAGCAAAAAGTTGGTCGTGATCAGTCACCAGTCACCGAGTCGGAGTATATACACCAAATTCAAAAAAGTATCAAACTCGCCAAAGGCCGTTTCTTCAAGTCTCGTTGCTTGGATAAAAAACGAAAAGAGGCTCAGCCACAAAATTAAAAGCAGCATACCAATTCGAACAAAAAGGAACGCGAAAGGACCTTTTTTCATTACGACGTCGTTCGACCAACATCTCCGCTTTCGCAGCATCACGGTTCTTTCCGCTAGTTACCCGCCTGTATATATATTTAACGTTTTTTAAAACCTGCTGTTTTCAACCATTGATCATTTTATATATACTATATATATGTGTATTTAACGTTTTTAAACTATTTCAATTTGTAATAATTCAATTCAGTTAAACACATTTTGTTATAACAATTTTTAAGTGCATTTCGCAAAAAATAAAACCTTTATAACGATTGTATCGAATTTAACTGTGGCATGGTGGAATTCTTTGTTAACTATGGCATCAAAGAATTCTTCGTTAACTATGGCATCGAAGAATTCTTTGCTAACTATGGCATCGAAGAATTCATCGTTAACTGTGGCATCGAAGAATTCATCGTTAACTGTGGCATCGAAGAACTCTTCGTTTACTTTGGCATCGAAGAATTCTTCGTCCCTATGGTAAGCGAAAGGGGTGATCTGTTACTTTTCGTAGGACATCGCCGTGTTAATTTTCATCGGTCGGAGTAAGCGAAACAATCATGCTACATCGTTTACCTTGCTCGCTTACCAATGTTTCCATATCCCGCTGAGAAATGTTGCTAAAGAGAGTATTATAGTTTTGTTCACATAACGGTTGTTTGTAACACCCAAAACTAAACGAGTTAGATATAGGGTTATATATACCAAAGTGATCAGGGTGAAGAGTGGAGTTCAAATCCGAATGTCTGTCTGTCTGTCTGTCCGTCCGTCCGTCCGTCCGTCTGTGCAAGCTGTAACTTGAGTAAAAATTAAGATATCTTGATGAATCTTGGCACACTTATTTCTTGGCACCATAGGAAGGTTGCTTTCGAAAATGAGCAAAATCGGACCACTGCCACGACCACAAAATGGCGAAAACCTAAAACACATAAAGTGCCATAACTAAGCTATAAATAAAGCTATGGAAATTTGGTATGAAGGATCGCACTATGAAGGGACATATTTGGATGTAATTTTTTTGGGGAAGTGGGCGTGGCCCCGCCCCCTACTAAGTTTTTTGTACATATCTCGCAAACCAATAGAGCTATATAAACCAAACTTTCTGCAGTCATTTTTTTTTGGCCACTTCCTAATACAGTCTAAAAATTAAAGAAAGCGGATCATAACCACGCCCACCTCCCATACAAAAGTTAGGTTGACAATTACTTAAAGTGGGTTAACTCCCTAACGAAAAACGTCAGAAACACCAAATTTTACATAAGAAATGGCAGAAGGAAGCTACACTCAGATTTTTTTACAAAATGGAAAATGGGCATGGCGTCGCCCACTTATGGGTCAAAAGCCATATCTCAGGAACTACTCGACCGATTTCAATGAAACTTGGTTCGGTGCTTCTAACCTAATATTATGGTTTCCAACTTTCAATGGACTTTATACACTATATATGACAAATATGTGGGTCAAATTGTGTATTATTAATATAAATAAAGTTAAATAAATAAATTGCGAGAGTATAAAATGTTCGGTAACAACCCTTAGCCCTTCCATACTTGTTTAATATCTTCTTTTACAATATTAAGCTTTAAGCAGCGAATCGTCAAAGTCTATGGCGAATATAAAAGAACGAATACTTGAAAACCTTTCACGAAATACCAGACGCAATGTGTTGAGCGAAATGTTCTGTGTGTACTCTTTTAAAAATTCCAACATTTTGTTAGGGTATTTTGTATTTACTTAAACTCGGTAGATTTATGAACTTCGAAAGCAATGCAGGAGTAGCTCTGTAATTTCTACTAAAAAAGTAGAGTTCTCACGTGGAATAAGAGGGGATTTAAATCGACTCACTTCTTCAGATTTAAATTGCACTTATGTAATATATTACGAATATCTTCAGAGAAAATATGTATATATTATATGTAAAGGGTGATCCATTTCAAGGCTCCCTACTTTTTAAAGAAATACCACAGAAAATTTAAATTTAAAAATGAATCATTATTATCATTCGAAAGAATATTATTTGGCATTTATTTTTTTCACGATTATCTCTTTCAAATGTTGGTCGCGGTTCAGTCTCAGATGGTCCATCCGTTAAGGTTCTGGCTAATGACAAACGTGTTGTTTTACTCCAAGGCCTGAATCGATGAGGGATTGCACCCACAGGAAAAAGTCTAACGGTGCGATATTAGGCGATTTTGGTGTCCAGAAATAGACCTCATCACTAAACCGAATTTGGCTCGAAAACGTCGATCTTCTTGAAGAGTCCACAGAGCGAAGTGATGTGGATTGGTAGGGTCGAGCGGCCCTCAGCACAAGATGTTTTTTGTACGCTTTCAATTTAAGATATACGTCAGTCCGCGACGTGGTAGATTCGGTCGAATATTATCCAATAATGAATGCTGGGTATCAAGATGGGTGTTGCTGTTGCGAAAAGTACGCTCAGTAGCCCGATTATATTAACCCGCGAAACAAATTCTGATTGGACTCCACTTTCAAATGAACCAGTTAAAATGTTAAAACCAAGAATATGTGCATATCTCACTAATATGGTACGACCTCTCTTAACTATCTCTATGTGATTTGCGAACATAATTTTGATTTATGCCAGTGGGTTGTTCGATTCATCATTCTCCGAATTTTGACGAACCGAGACTTATAATGATTTCTGACGATATGTAAAAATCATTCCCAGCTAGATGTCAGTAGCAAAACGAAATTCAGCTGCTTCGACTTATGTAGGATATGGAATCAAATTATATGCATATAAGCTCCTGTATTAACCATACAAATGAAGCAACTCTGAAGTTTTATATGCATGTATTGCACGAATCTTTTCTTATGATAATTTTTTCTTCTACATACCACAAATGGCGTTGTGTTATTTTAAAACAATGCGAAACCACTTTCCATTTTTTCTTAAACGAGAAGAAAAGTGCTTTTAGTTAATGCCGTACAGTAGTTCACATTTCTATTATGAGCATTTATGTCCACAAGTGTGTGTGTGTATTGTCTATTGTACGAAATCCAGAAAATCCACTAAGACGAACACAGCGAGCAGTTACAACAATAAACGCTGTCACTTTCAACGATGCCGCACGCTAGTGATGCCACCACCAGCAGCAGGCAACCACAGCCATAATGTGCAGCACCATTGAACCAGTGCGACAAGTAAACAAAACGATCAGCGCTTTACCACATACACACATACGAGTATGTGTAACGGCGAGTGGCCGAGCGAGTGAGCTTATATCTCGACCACTCCAAGCTGAGTTTTGCGCTGCAGCAAAGCATTAACCCATTTTTCGTCTATCGGAACATTTAATCTCAAACTGGGCACAATGGCAAAAGCAAAATAATAACAATAACAATAACAATAATAATAATAATGTGGTGCATGTAGCCTGGGCAGGTGTTTAGGCCAAGCTTCAGCAAAGATTTCTGACGTGATTCGAGGCACAATGAATGTACGTGGAGTCGTACCCACCGTATATACGAATATATATGTATGTAAGTGAAGTACTACTTGTGGCTATAAGCGCTACAACAACACTAAAGCAACCGCCGAAGGTGCAACGGATTAGAAACTATTGAATTTCGTTGGCCTTAACAGCGGTCAAAGCTTCAAGTAGCAACACGAGCAATGTGATATTTCAGCAGCGATACGCTTCTTTGTACTTATGACAACAACAACACAGTTTTAATTTCGACTTGTACTTTTCAATATTTTGCTTCCCTAATCCTCTCAGGTTGCTTGTGTCTCGTACGATAAGTGTACGTAAAACTTAACTTGAGGGCATTTGTTGTTGTTTGTTTTCGTTGTTTTGCCGTTTTGCGCCTGTCAAGTGTTCAATAGAAATTTTAGCATGATTTGCTATTTAATTAAATTTGCGCAAATTTCTTCGGAACCTTATCGGAAAGTACTTGTATATATAATGCATATGAGCTTATTGGATTTTTGCGCGGCAAGCATTTTCGCAAAGACCAAATTCAAGCGGCCGACTTGTTCGTAAAATGCCTGCGGCATAAAAGCGAAATTATAAAATCTTAACGATGATAAAAAACACCGTTGAGGACAATTTCACTACTTGAAATTAGATTTAGTAATGTGTGCAGAGCAGTTTGCGACACTAGTAGACGCCTTGCTGTGATAGGAAATCAAGAGTGTTTCATTATAAAAGTGAAAGGTGTTAAAAAGCACATGATTTCTATTAAAAACACATATATGTGTGTGTCTTATTTCAAGAGAGGTCAGTAATTATTACTTGAGTGCTTACATTGGTAAAATAAAAACGGTAAAACGACTACAACTTCAGAATAAAGACGAACGCTAGCGTATAAAGCAAGCGAAAGTGAGACCAAGACTTATTGATCAGCAAATGCATATGTAATCGAATGGAACACCCTAATACTCAGGCGAATAATTGTTTTATAGAAGAAGTCGTGCCCAATAAGTGTATTAAATTGATGAAAAATATAGTTTCGCTTTTTTGAGAGAGTCCCACGGATGAAAATATCCACAAAATGATATAGAATGATCATAAAGCGAATTTAATCGAGATAGTTGAAACTTTATGCCTGACGATTGGAAACCCAGTGTGCTCTATCCAATCCATAAAAACCGTGGGATAAGCCTCCTCAACATTGCATACAAGGTCCTGACGAGCGTATCGTGTGAAAGACTAAAGCCTACAATCAACGAACTGATTGGACCTTTTCAGTATGGCTTTAGACCTGGAAAATACACAATGGACCAGATATTCAACATGCACCAAATCTTGGAAAAGACCCGAGAGAGAAGAATCGACACTCACCACCTTTTAATCGATTTTCTTGCTGAAAAAAATAATACGAGCTGCAGAGCTAAATAGATAAGTTACAATTCTTCTATAAGAGTGTACAGCTGAAGAATCGACACTCACCACCTTTTAATCGATTTTCTTGCTGAAAAAAATAATACGAGCTGCAGAGCTAAATAGATAAGTTACAATTCTTCTATAAGAGTGTACAGCTGCTGGCGTACGCCGATGATATTGATATCATCCGAAGCAACAACCGCGCCGTTTGTTCAGCTTTTTCCAGACTTGATAAGGAAGCGAAGCGAATGGGCCTGGTGGTGAACAAGGAAACAACGAAATATCTCCTGTCATCAAACAAACAGTCAGCGCACTCGCGTCTTGGCTCCCACGACACTGTTGACAGTCATAACTTTGAAGTTGTAGATAATTTCGTTTATCTGGGAACCAGCATTAACAACACCAACAATGTCAGCCTCGAAATCCAGCGCAGAATCACTCTTGCCAAAAGGTGCTACTTTGGACTGAGTAGACAATTGAAAAGTAAAGTCCTCTCTCGACGAACCAAAATCAAACTCTACAAGTCGCTCATTATCCCCATCCTGATGTATGGCACTGAAGCGTGGACGAAGACAACATCCGATGTGACGACACTAGGAGTTTTCGAGAGGAAAATTTTGCGCAAGAATTATTGTGCTCCGAACATTGGCAACGGCGAATACCACAGACGAACGATGACATTGACATAGTTCAGTGAAAAAAAAGACAGCGTTACGCTGGCTAGGTCATGTTGTCCGAATGGACGAAAACACTCCAGCTCTGAAAGTGTTCGATGCAGTACCCGCCGGAAGAAGCCGGCGATGGGGAAGGCCTCCACTACGTTGGAGGGACCAGGTGGAGAGCGACCTGGTTACACTTTGGATCTCCAACTGGCGCCGAACTGCGAGAAAAAGAGAGGAGTGGCGTGCTATCACTGATTCGGCTATAACCGGCTAATTGGTTTCAACGCCAATCACATACACATACATTTTTAATTTCATCTGATTAAGAAAGCAAAAGTATATACCAATCTTCTTTTCTATGGTCAATATGGGCCGGGCTGGAAGTGTGAGAAAAGTTTGTTCGCAGATATGATGATCCCTGGGATTATTATTATGAACAATAACTACTCTTAAAATTCGTCAAATAAGTATAAACGATTGGAAAAAATGTCAACAATGCCTTGCTTCGAAACATATTTTATAGAAATCTACAAATATGTCTGACCATTTCAATATTTAACTACAAATTGCTTTCCAAACGCTTAAAAATTGGGTTAACGACACGAAATTCCTGCTGTAAAAATAGGTATCGGTATGCAATTTATATGATAATTGAAGTTGGAGATTTAATCCAAATCAAATTTTACAAAAAATCTTAATCTGATGATTTTTTCTTTGCAAAATAATAACAATAAAAAAATTCGAAGAGATTATATTTTATTGAAGCTTTGTATTTTATTTTTTTGTATTTTTATAAAATGGGGGAACCCAAAGACTCTTACTGCTGAATGAATGATATCTACATGCACACACATATTTATGGACTCAATCGTTGGCCAAACAAAAGATCGCTTTAAAAATATTATTAAAAGTCAATAGCTATTTCTGACATACTAGAGAAATTAGGTCTACAAAAACAATAATAAGAAATAAGAAGCACACATAACTCAATGTGAAAAAGTAAATAACTTTACAACAACGGTAAATGTGCGCTTCGACTGACTTTAAACATACATATGTATGTACATATATGTATATAAGTACTAATGAAAATATTTACTTATTAGAAAAAAAAAACTAAGATTGAAAAAATCAAAAGGTTATTACACAAATATGTTAAATAAACAATAAAAAGCAAATTGATCGTAAGTATATGTACTACATATCTATATACTTTACATGGACTTACAAATATGTATGTATTTATATTTATATTTCTTGTTAGATTATGCTTTAGACATCTTCATCATCTTTATAGATCTTCTAAGTTTATAAATGGGCTTTATTTGCAGACTGTTTACAGGTAAATCACACTAACAAGTGCTGTAGTGGTAATATGTTATATGAATAGGCTTCGGAAGAGCAATCGAGAGCTAATGTGTTAGATTTTAATTCACACCTTTAAGATTTTGATAATTTAGATTTTTTTGGAATATCTGTTTGAATAAAATTTGAAATTATTTGTATTGTATTTATTATTTTTTACACCTTCCGAACTATTCAGAGCTGATATTTGCCATAAGTTCAATAGAACGTTGACTTCAAATTAATTTCGTATATAAATGGTTTTTAATAGGGACGCTATAAAAGTAGACCGATAGGGACAGCAAACAAAACCATAGTTTTCCCGCTCTTTTAACATTTCTCTTCAGTAAGGTTTGCAATTTCATCATGGAAAGATATATGATCTAACGACGAGATTTACTACCGACTTTCGGAGTAAGTGGCCTCAGCTTTAATCCAATCTATTCATCCATCCAAGTTACGGTCGTCCTAATCGTCCTGTCAGTTCAACAATAGAGCGTCTAGTGTAAAAAATTCAATCCACAGGCACAGTACAAAATGTTCCCGTGCCAGTGAGACAAAGAAGTGCCTGTAGTTTCGAGAATATTGATGACGCTAGCGCATCACTTGAGAAAGACGTCGTTCAAGCGTTGGGCATCCCTGTGAGGTCGTTGTGGCGAAAAGATCTTGGCCGCTTGACCACCATAATCGTCGTATGTTCGTTCAACTTGAAAATTATCTGGATTTTCATCGATAAATAAGCTTCAGCGAACGTGTTATCTCACGAAATGGCCTAGTCAATTGTGCGCCTCGGTCATGCAATTTGACGCAGTTCGTACGAATATCGAACATATTGCAGCAGTGTCGGCTGATATATGTTTGAAAAGCGTAGAAAATTGGTGGTGACCATGCAAAAGAAATCGAGTTCCATACATAATCACATAGAATGTACTTTCATTGGAATAAAGAATTTCATTGATATCGCAAACAGTTTTTTGTTTTATTTAAACTTATTGAGAAACCCTTTATAATATACATATATATATATATATATATGAGAAAAATACTTGCTCCCAATTAGCTGATAACTCGAAGATCTTGTTGTTGAGAAAAGATAACGTAACTTTCGAAAAAGCTTCCTTTGAATGTGACTCTTACCTAAAACACCGCTGGTTACGTTGCGCATTGACACAGTAATATCATTATCTGTAACCTCCGCAAATAAACAAAATAATAAAATTTTTCTAGAAAAATATTGATTTTTTTTTCTACACAAAGCAAAGAAACTGCAAATGATCGAAAATTAATTGTTGTTAAGAGCTGGTGATATTTAAAGCGGAAATCTGCACGCACACACACATCAACGAGAAATCCACATCTCGGCGACTATTATGAATTCAAGCCAAATAAAATGACAACATTAAATGGTATTAAGCGCACACACACATGCGCAGATATATTGACGAGAGAAACGCGCAACAGCATGTGCATATACAGTTAGATGGGCGAGTGCGCGCTAACGCGTTATAAAAGTCATTAAGAAAGTAATGCTTACCGCGCGCCATCAGAATTAAACACAATAGTTGATGCTGAGCGCGCAACGAAGAAAATAAAGAAAATTAAGTGCTGTTGAAGATCAGCGTTAAAGCGCGCGCAGTGGCGCTAGCAGCACGCAGTTAAATACAGAAATAAAAATTTAACGAGCTCATCAATCAACAGCGCGCCGAGCAGCAGCGTTGCTGTAAAATCGCGAGTGACACTTGACTCTCAACAAAGAAATTACAAGCAACACACATTTACAAATACACATACATACAGCGAGTGCCACAAACAAGCTTTGTTGGGCTAAGTGCTGAGCGCGCAACGAATTTATAAGCGCTTTTCAGAGCGCACGCGCATCAGCGGCGCCTCAAACTCACGTCATCATTGGCATCCCATTTACATACACATCACGCTCTGGTATTTATTTAAGCGCTGAATGACCAAGTGATATTGCTGTGCTACAAAACAAATTTTAAGTATCGCCAACAACAGCAAGAAATGCACGAAGAAGAAAGACAAATAACAAATGGTGAAAAACGTTGGCGACAAAACACAACGCCGCTTGCCAGGCGGCAGCGTAGCCACTACACATGAGACGCGGAGCTAGAGATACTAGACAAAAGAGACAGCAGCAGCAGCAACAGCAGCGACGGCAAAGCGGCGGCGCAACAGCATTACATGTATTGTATGGACAAGGCAACCAGCGGCGAGCAGCTGCGCGTTGTGCACAACGAAAACGAAATGGAATTACTTTCCCAAACGTGGTATAAAAACAGCACTACGGGTATGGGGCTTGTCTCATTAGTGTTTAGTGTCAGATCTCGCAAAGATGTGCGCCGGGAGATCTAAAATGTTTCAAAATAAATTTTCAACGCGGCTCGCGTTCTACGCAATCGCTTTACTATTACTTTCCTGCGCCACCCAACGCGCGTCGTCGATGTCACTCGAACGTTTGGGTGTCGATCAGAATGACTTGAATTCCGCGTCACTGGCGTCCGCCGACCACTATGAAGAGCAAACGGAAACGGATAATGCTGCTGCAGATATTGTGGGGGATGATAGGGAATTGGAAGCTGTGCCCACTAGCGGCAATACGGATACCTATCTGTTGGTGCCAGCCGGTGGTGCCGCCGAGCGTGAAAGTGTTGAGAAAAATACAATTGAAAGTGCGGGTGACTCAAATGGTGCTGCCGAAGAGCCACAACCCAACGAAGCGACCGACATGTTGATGGTTGAGTCCAATGACGCGCCTATGCATGTGTCCTTCCTCGCTGTGCCCGTTGAGCAAAGTGAATTGGTTGATGGCGAACAAGTGGCGAATGCCGAAGAAATAATTAACGATGATGAGAGTGCCAACGATGAACAAGTGCCCGACTTAGCTGATAAGATTTTGGAAATTCCCGCAGAACCGGAACTTCAGGAAGTCGTACCCGTAGTCGCTGAAGAAGTGCCATTAGCATCCATTGAAAAACTCGATACCGCAGCCGCATCTGCGGAGCTTGAACATGATTCGCATAATGAGGATACCGTTAGTGCCGAACATGAAACCATAGCCGACATGATCGCCGATGCGGTGTTGGAAGTCGAGAAGGATATGGAAAGTGCGCAATTGTCCGATGAGTTGCCAAGCAATGTAGTGCCAGTAGAAAGTGAAATCGTGGAAGATAGTGAGACAAATGATAATAAGAACGAAGAAGCTGCTGAGCAGGATGCTATTGAAAGTTTGTCTGCAATGGAAGAGGAGTTATTGCCAGAAGTTGTTTCAGTGCCCGTAGAAGCTGTGCACATTGAGCAAGAAAATAGTGAAGACAACAACGAACCTTTACTCGTAAGTGACAGCAAAGTGGAAGATGTGAATGTCGAGGAAAACGAAATTAAAGAAGATGAAGCAAACGAGCAGACTCCAGAGCATGAAATTTCTGAAGATTTGGTAAACAAACCTGAGGATATTATTGTAAATGTAGAGCCGGTGGCAGAAGAAATTGTGGCTATACAACCAGAAATCACTAATGAAGAAGATAATCAAAGTGCGGATGAGTCAATTGGATTATCCGACACTATTGTTCAAATGCAAAGTGAAGAGAATGCGATTGCACAAAGTAATTCAGATGCTGAAAACACAAATGCTGAAGGTGTGACTAAAGAGGAAGAAAATGCTTCAGTGCTTATGGACGAAATCAAAGCAGATACCAGTGAAGTTGAAGTGAATCCTGTAGCGGAAGCCATTGAGAAAGAAGTTGAGGCTAACTTAGCTGAAATGATTGCCGAAGATAATAAGGTTGAAGAAACCATTGCTAAGGAACCGACACCAAACGAAGCCCACGAAGAGCAAAATAAACAGGACGATGAAATTACAGAGGACAAGCATGTTGAAGAAACTCAAATGGCTGAGGAAGCACAGCAAACTGAAAACGATCAGGTTGCGGAAGAAAGTCAAACAGCAGAAGAATCACAAGCTGTTGAAGAAAGTCAAACCGCAGAAGAATTACAAACTGTTGAAGAAAGCCAAGCTCCAGAAGAAACTCAGGCGGCCGCAGAAACTGAAGCGTTTGAAGGGGACCAACTAGCGGAAGAAACGCAAATAACTGAGGACAACAAAGAGCAAGAAACAAATGGTGAAGATAATGTGGAAGCCGAAAAGGTAAAGCCGGAAGCTGTTAACAATCAATTAGATGAAATTTCGCAGGATGCTGCTATAAACGAAGAAAATCTGCAAGAAGCAAATGTGGAAAACTTGGCAGAGGAAACTTTACCTGTTGGAGAAGTGGCTAAGGTAGCTACACAAGAAGATACACATGCCGAGGAAATTCCTCAACAAGAAACAACGGCTGAAGATGTCAAAGAAGACAATAAGCTAGAGGATCCAGCTAGTGAAGATATCAAACAAGATGCGCCGATCGTAGAAGAAACACAACCAGAAGAAATCAAAGAAGAACAAATGGAACCACAATTGCCTGAAGCCAGTAGCCAGCTGTCAGAAGCGGAACAACAGCCGGAAGTGACTTATGAAGAATTACAAGAAACTGCGGTCAATGAAGCTGAAGTAAACGAAGATGCAACACAAAATGCCAGTCAGCAAATAACAGTAGAGAAATTGGAAGAAGAATCTACACCAACAAAAGTTGAAACTGCACCCGAAACCCAGGAATTAGTGGAAGAAAAATTGGAAGAAGTGCAAAATCCAACAGAGATCGAAACACAACCCGAAGCACAAAACTTGGAAGAACCACAAGTTAAACCAAGTGTAGAGTTAGTGCAAGAGGAGGAACAAAAACCTGAAGCAACACTGGAACTTGTAGAAAATCAAGAGGAACAAGAGCAACAACAACAGGAAGAAGCTCAAGACACCACAGCTGAAGAGTTGCAACAGCAAACTATAGAGGAAGAAGCTCAGGAAGCGCAACCTCAAGAGTCGCAACCGCAGGCTGTAGAAGAAGTAGCACAGGATACCCCAACTGAAGAGGTACAACAGCAGGTTGAGCAAGAAGAAACAAAGGACACTCTTAATGATGAGGTACAACAACAGGCTGAGCAGGAAGAAGCACAGGAGACTCTTAATGTAGAAGTACAACTGCAGGCTGAGCAGGAAGAAGCACAGGAGACGCTTAATGAAGAGGTGCAACAACAGGTTGTAGAGGAAGAATCACAGCAGGCTGTAAATGAAGAAGTACAAGAACAGGCTGTAGAGGAAGAAGCTCAGGAAACACAACCTGAATTACCACAGCAACAGACTGAAGAGCAGCAGCAACCAGAGTCTGAGCCAGAAGTAGAGCAACAACCATTGAAAGAAACTGAAATTCCAGAAGAACAAGTAGAAGAACACTTGGAAGAGGAAGTGATGCCACTGCAGGAACCAGTCGAGCAATTGAAACAAGAAGAATCCGTTATCCCACAACAACCACAACAACAGACCTCAGAAGAACAACCTCAAATTGAGGCACAAACGCCTGTGGCCCAACAAATACTCGCCGACGAACCAGCAGAAGTACCCACCGAGATTGCGACAGAGTCGCAGAACACCGGACCAATCGAACCCACCAATTCGTTGCTTACAACGATCATACAAGTGCCACAACAACAAGCAGCACCAGTGGTAAAAGTCGAAAATGATGAAGCACCATTAACGCCAACACTCGTCAGTGTCAACAATCCACCCGCCGCTGCAGCGGCACCTACAGTAGCACCACTAAATGTCATGGATAGCGTGCTCAATTATGTGAATGCCTCATTTATGCAACTCAATGCCAATAAACAACAACAACAACAGTTAACCACACAAAATCTAAAGGATGATGATGATGATAATTTGAATGCACAGTTAAGACGCTACGATGGTGCTCAGGTCTGGAGAATTGTTGTGCAAAGTGATCACGATAGGAAAATGGCGGATGAGCTGCAAACTAAATACGGTAAGTGTGGCTACTAGCAACAATAACAACAAACAACAATAGCAACAATAATAATTAAATAGTAGACAACAGGTCGATATGAACAGTTGAACAATGAATGTGTGGCGGGAGGGTTTTAGCACGAGGTAGAGGCTAGAGGATAGTGTGTTGCTTGGCACAGTGAAAGTGAATGCTTGGTGCGCTTGTGCTGGCATTGGCAGTGAAAAGCGCAAGCAAATAAGCTGCTTGCCGAGCCTGACAGGAAGCATGCCTATGTAGAGATACATGTATATGTATGTGTGGCGCTCATTTTGCTATGTGACCAACAGAGAAATATCGGTAGATACGAGTATGTTAATCACCACGCTGCCTGTAGAGGTTACCATCAGTAAGTAGCATACTTACGACAAACAAACAAACAAACAAGCAGACAAACAAAAACTCATGGTAATTAGGCTAATGGCATTGCTGCAACGTGACGGCTTTTGAACTATTTTCAATATTATATATACTCACATATATATATATGTATATTGCACGTTTTTTATGCAAGACAAAATGTGCAGTTAGAAAGTTTGTGCAAAACGCTCAAAATATTCGCGTACGCCTCAACGTGCTTTCGAAGGCAAATTCCAATGTGAAAGGGATGCAGACACAATAAGCCTTGGGCGCTTTGAGTGCAATTTTTGATGTTGGCAAAAATTTATAGCGTTCAAACAGAGTATATTGTGAAGGCTAGAATTGGCTAGATAGTGACTTGGCAGCGAAAGTGCCGTCGCCACTAAAATATTACTTTTGTAGAGAAAAAAAGGCAAGTGTGACCTGCTTTGAAAGTAAACATTCAACAAAACAATTAAAATGGTAGTCAGAGCTAATGTCGTGTTCACACTACAGCTGAATCACGTGATTCTTGTACTAACACAATCATCCACTCAATTTAGTGTTGTTTTCGCAACAAAAGTTTTGCTTTGTAACATTATCAAGGAGTAGTTTGAAGTTTAAACAAGAGGAAATTTTTCGTTGCAACCCTGAATGTGCTCTCTAGAGTATAGAGACCCCTAAATGCGGAGCGATCTCAACAAAATGTGGACTATTTACAAGGAAACCACCAAGAAGCATATATCTCTTACATCTCTTACATATATTGGCAATAATATGCCTAACTTAGCTTTTTTAAACGTTATTTTGGGTCAGTTACTGAGCTAAGGATGCTGTAACTAGTAATTAGGCACCAGCATCTATAGAGAAGAAGGATACTAATATCAAAGTATTCAAGTAGAACGAAAAATGTTAGAAGAAAAGAGAGAAAAGATCCCTAAACATTACAAATCTTCAGAAAGAAAGTGATTTTGAGGTTAATCTGGGCTTAATTTGAAACAAAAACAAATTTGATGAAAGAACTACGAGACAGTTATCTCCGAAAATTGCTTCTTTAAATCCTTTATTATCCTAACTCGTTAAAAGAGCAAGGAAAGATAAACCTGCGATAGCTAGAATTATCTAAAAAGGTGGGCTCCAATACAGCAGCCGCCAAAAGGGCAAATAAAGACAAATAAGAATCCCAAAATTTCGACTCTCTAGGTTAAATCGGCTTAAAAATATTTAATTTTTCAAATTTTAATTTTCATAAATAAAATTTTTTTTCATAAATAAATAAATAAATTTTTTCATAAATATAATAATTTTTTTTATAAATAAATTAATTTTTTTTTTCCATACACTTAAAAGAAATTTGATAAATAAATATAAATATATTTTTTTTACTCAGAATTTCAAAAAAACATGCTTGACATATCAGAAGTTAGCCTTAATACCGTTAACATATTCGAAAAAATTTCATCAGCCTCACACAGTTGGCTCTTTCAAACGCTTGACTAGTCTGCGCATGCGCTTTGCCTGCTGCATTACTCGGGAAAAAGTTGTTGCTGCTCATGCAAAACAAATACATGCAAATCAATAGCAGTTTAATGGCAATGCAATTGGGCTGTCGCGCTACTCTCTACACTTAACTGATTTATTTATTTACTTTTAATCATTTGCATATTTTAGTTTTATTGTTATTGGATTTTATTTTAGTATATTGTTTTTGTAATTTCACTTTAAACGTTAACATTTCTAATTTGACTAACTGATTTTGTATGCTGCAGCATACTTTTCCGCTACTAAGCTGCTGTGCATATGAAATTTTGTACGCGATTGGCATACAAAATGGTCAAAGGAAAGGAGCGACTGTAGACTATGCTGCAGCTGGCCGGCGAGCTGAACAATGAGAGTAGATACATATGTAGCTTTCTTTGCACAGCCGCCCGCCAATGCGAAAGTAAAAGTAAAGTAATGAATGAATAATGAAAATAAGTAATCTATATGCAAGTGATGAAGCGAAGAGTAAGTAGATCGAAAAAAGTATTTAAAAATAAAATTAAACATTTAATGATTGTTGACAAAATTCCGCACTATTTTGCAAATGTGCGGGGAAAGTGTGCGAAAGACAGATACATTCTATTATACATATTTTTTTTAATTGAGCATCTGACTTTATATAAATATTTATATATTTATATCGACGATTTTTTTTAAATGTATTTATTTATTTTTTGAAATTGACATATATTTCTTTATAAGACACACCTAAGTTTAATAAAACTAAATTCCTACATGCTTGTCATTGTATTATGGTTCAAGGTCGTTATAGCAATACACACATACATATGTATGTAGATATCTACTTATTGTAAATGACAGCCAAAATTCAATTTGTATGCGTGCGAATTCTTCTATACTGATTTTGATTTGCGTAATACGCGTCCTCATAATGTTATATATATATATACAGCATCAGTTGTTGCTCCCATAATATTTATATTCTTTTTTAGTGTATGTGTATGCTCTGGCTATTCGCCTGCGCCGACGAGCAGCACGTATTTTGATGATATAACGAAAAATTCCCAACTTTTTTGCTCATACATTTACAAGAAATACTGCAAATAACAAATTTTCTCATAGTTAATGAGTTTGCGCTGATAGCAGAAATGTTTATAATGAGTTTTCTCAGCAGGAATTATTAAAAATATATTAAATGCGCACATATGCATGCTTATGTGTGAGTTAAGTGCTTGTAAAGCCCGTAGTGTAGTTTAAAATAGTGATATTTTATTGTAGAAATAGCTTTCATATAAATTTAAAGCTTGCCACAAATAATATATGAGACAAATATGAAATTATTTAATGCCTGAAAATTCTATTAACCTAACAGCATTTTTATATAATATTTTATTGTTCTTTCAAATACCTTTCATTTGATACCAATATTGTTATATAACATTTTATTTATTTTCACAACAGTTGGCAACACTTCCCAAAAATATTCTTGAAAGAAAACTTGCTTAATTATATTTAATTTCATTCTTTTATTGTAATATTTTATTTACTTCAATAATTTAATTGTTAAATGAAAATTTTTAAATAGGTGGCAACCGTACCTAATATATATTTTCAACTATAAGCTTTCCTACAACTCATTATGATGATACCCATATTACTATCTCATCGATTTTATGAAGTTGCAATTTTAAACAGGTGGCAACTCCATAATTTTTTTCTTTTCATTTAAGACTTCAATCGAAATGTTTCAATTCTTTTAAATAGGTGGCAAACCTATCTAATACATATTTTAAAGTATTAGCTTTTCTATAGCTTATTAATTTTATGAGGTTACAATTTTTAAACAGATGGCAACTCTATTCATTTTTATGTTTTAATTTTTAAGTTAAATTACAAGCTTTCAGTTTCCAGTTTGTAGTATTTGTTTTTATTCTATTTTTTTATTTTAACGTTTTTAAAGATATGTGGCAACTCTCTTACTATTATTATACCCACAATTTTGTCTTAAAAAATTTTAAAATATTAATAATTTAAATTTCATTTATTATATGACCTTTTAATTAGTGGCCACAGCGCTTGGTGGTCCATGCCACTGAACTCAGTTTTTGTAATAAAAATAAACCTAAATAACTAATAGCTAATTTAACTATTATACTAAAGCAAACTACAGTTAGCTATTTTATGCATATCCAAGGGTTAAAAAACTCATAAGACATTGTAAAGTTACAATAATTAACAAATTTCCATAATCGATTCGTTCCGCAATTTCGTAGCGCTTCAAACAATTGCCGCCCATTCAAACACACACAGCCACACAAACACATACATACTTAAGCATATATAATAGAGATTATGAAAAATTAAAAATTAATGTATAAACGATCTTTTAAAATTTTTTCTATTTTTATTTTTTCCACATTTGTTTTTTGCTTTCTTCCATTTTCACACGAACCCGGCTCAATTTCCAATTGTGCTTTCGATGAACTATTAAACCACTGTACACCAAAAAAACAAAAACAAAAAACAACAAACTGCAGGTGGTCAACTGTGGAAGGAGGTGAAGCAAGAGGTCGATTACTTGTTGAAGCCACAAGTTTTGGCCGATGCCGCACAGCATGTGCGCGCCGCAAATCTGTCCCGTATTGTACTCATCGATAATTTACAAAATGTCATCGAAACGGAAAATCCCAGCGCAGCGGAAATCGCACAATACCAAAACCGAAAGGGTAAGTTTTACGAACTTTATAGCTTAAACTATAAAAAAAAAAACAAAGAAAAAAGTGTCAGACGCCGCCGTTAGTTGTGCGCTGCTAGGAACACTGTCCAACGCGACAACGAGTCTTACACCCACTCGTTGTTCGGTGTTATCAGGTGTAAATGTGTGACATGTTGACGCCGTCACGGGCAACAATTCACACTTTACGCAAAGCGTTTGATGAAGTATCAGACATTTATATTCTAGCAACTGGAAAAGGGTATTCATGATACCAACGGTAACGATAAATAGTTTAAAGGCAACAATTTTACATGGATTTGGCCAGATTTCGTTCCTTTGGAAATTATTATCCTACTTTTTTCCAATTTGAAAGTTTTTATGCCATAAGCTGACTTTGAGAGCTTTCAAATCGAAAGTCGGAGTAAAGAAATGTCAAGTGCCAACAACTATCTGTCAAATTTAGATTACCTCTCTGTTCTCACGACAGGCCAAGTATTTCTTTCAAATTCATACCAAAAAGATTCAAATCAGCTGTCTTTTTATCAGATTTATATTTTGATCAGACTACACGTTTGAATAAGTATCATATTGAATACCCCCAAAAGAATGAAAAGTGCGCTGTTGCTGTGACAAAACTGCCAAAGTTTTGTGAGAGAGAGAGAGAGAGAAGTGAAAACAACGAAGAAAACTTTTCCGTTCAGCTGCAAAAATTTGTGTTAAATAAGTAAGAAAATCAACACAATTTGAAAATTTCAGGGGTTGTTGCATTTGCGCGTCTGTATTTCAACGCTTTCGCACAAAAACTTTGGCAATTCAGACAATTCGATTGTGACCGTTATAACGGCGTTAAGGGCAGTGGCAATGGTGGTGGCATTTTATGCGCTTTCTGTGGGTGCTGTCGCTAGTAGGCCGTTAGTTACGCCAAACTAACTGTGTCTATATGTATGCAGCCATTGTCATAAGGCGATATGAAAAATGACGTTTGGCTGACAATGTGGCACGCTTGTGAGTACAATGCATGCATTGCAGTGAATGAGTGCCCGGGAAACCATGCAATTCTTACACGCCTGACTGGCTTAAATGACTTTTTCATTGCTTGGGTTTGAGAAGTGTTAGTTATTTGACTTCTAATACATTTTCAATGTTTGTAAATGTGACACCACAAATTTTTGGGCGTACTAACTAATTTATCGAAAATCAACACGAGCTCCTCGTAGTTGCCACGAAAATGCCGAAAATTTCGAACTATTCCAAAGGGGAGTTGGCTTCTTGACACCTTGCCCAACAACTTGAGCGCACTTGTATGCGCTTACAGCCCCTTCAAGTGATATTTTGGCTACGCTTCGTTATGCTTTGGTACGCCACGCCGGTGTTTGTTTTTCGGTTACATAATGATGTGTAAATTTTGGGTATTCGTGCCCTGATACACCTTGATTAAATGATAAAGTCAATTTGAAGTGTGGCTAAATTATCGCTGCAGTTGACAGACGCAAATACGTCAGGAGAAATTCGAGTAATTAAAAGAAGACAAGCAGAAATGGTTAAGTTGCTTTGTGCGAGAGATGCAGATGGTAATCGTTAGGCGATTACAGCTTTACTTCTTTTTAGTGATTTGCGTTCTGACTCAGTCCACCAAATTATGTTGCCAAAACCGTGGGTTCAAATAAATGCAGACCAGATAGAGCTTTGTTTGGATCTTGTGGATCCAGTTCTTGTGGATTCGAATTTTTCCACATTTTTGAAATCACTTTGTTTTGAGACTTGTCTATAGATTCAAAAGAGACTTGAGCCCGGGAAATTTCTTTCCATCAGGCATTCTATCGCCGTCTGAGAATAGAACAGCGATTTGCTGAGGAGCAGATCTGGAGAATACGGTGGACGAAGAAACAATTCATACGATTTTATCATCGGTTCATTGATTCGAGACCTAGTCGAGTCGGTCATCGATTACAGAGGCCTTGCATACTCAAATATTCATGAACCACATGTCAAATACGTTCCATTGATACCATTAGTATCAGATCACTATCAATATTTGTATTTTTTCTATATTTTTTGTGAGTGCATTGCGTCAATTAAGATTTGTTACAAGTTTACCGGCGGCAATCAATCAAATGCACCGCGGAATTGTTTAATCAATAAGAAAACAATTTCAATTCGAATGATTGAGGAGTAAAGCAAAATACGAGCCCCCAAATTAAATGTGCGAATGCAACATTGCAACATAAATGGCACTGCAATTATCGTGAACCCTATATGGCAAACGCGTAACCCTAGACGAAAGCGCCAAATGATAATGAGGCAATAAACCCATAGAAATATACATTTAACCGTTACGCATACATTTGCGCATTTAGTGCATTTTCGATTGAATGTACTTCAATTCCGAGAAAAACGCGCCCTTTGTACTTTATACGACTCACTTAAAGACGAGACCGTCAAATAGTGCAGGCAATTTGATACTTCTTGCATACTTTGTGGCATATCCGGCGTTTTTTACGATTCCTTTGATGGATGGGCGGTGTTTGTCAAGTATTTTATGGATTTCATGCTTGAGTGAATTTAATTTGCGCACCACAAGAAGCAAAACTTTTTCAATGAAAGGAAGCATATGTGATTTGTTTATTTAATATTATTTTATCTTCAAACTATTTTTAGGACATCGCTTGACATGGAAGGCCTATCATCGTCTCGATGACATACACGGTTTCTTTGATACTATGGCCAAAACATACCCCGATATTTGCTCTGTGGAAACTATTGGCTATTCGTTGCAGAAACGCCCATTGAAAATCTTAAAGTGAGTAAACAATTCAACATTGAAATAAAAATATAAAATATTGCTTACATAACCTAGTATTGAAATGTCACAAGTTTTAGCACACTTTCTACTTAATTCCCACAGCCACATAATAATTTCCTTCTTATCTTTT
The DNA here is from genome assembly GCF_028554725.1 of Zeugodacus cucurbitae. Classification (NCBI taxonomy): domain Eukaryota; kingdom Metazoa; phylum Arthropoda; class Insecta; order Diptera; family Tephritidae; genus Zeugodacus; species Zeugodacus cucurbitae. The sequence continues at coordinate 33,967,911 of NC_071670.1, forward strand.
CGCTTTATAGAATTTCCAACGGTAATCCCGGCAATCCCGGCGTTTGGATCGATGGTGGCATGCACGCACGCGAGTGGATTAGTCCCGCAACGGTCACATACATTGCCAACCAATTGATTGAGGATTGGGAGAACTTGCCCGACTATATGCGCAATGTCAATTGGTAAGCCCACATTAAGCCCCACTTATTGCCACGTTCACAGTGAATAAAATTTCCTTTCACCTCTCAACAGGTACATACACGCCGTGGCTAATCCCGATGGCTATGAGTACACACACACCACCGATCGTCTCTGGCGCAAGAATATGCGTTCGCACGGTCGTCAATGTCCTGGCGTCGATTTAAATCGTAATTTTGGTTACAAATGGGGCGGCAAGGGCACATCGGCAAATCCATGCTCGCAAACTTATCGCGGCAGCAAAGCATTCTCGGAACCAGAGACATTCTACATTTCGAAATTCATCAGCAATCAGCCACGTGGCACCTTCCAAGCGTATCTCTCATTCCACAGTTATGGACAGTACATCTTGTATCCATGGGGTTATGATTATCATCTAACAGCCGACAAGGCGGATTTGGATCGTGTGGCGCGTCAAGCGGGAACGGTGAGTTAAATAACATAAAAAACAGTAATATACTCGGATTTTTGACACCCAGCTTTTTTCCGAAGTGAGAACCTACATATATACTCAAAATACTTAGAGAGGGTTCTACTTAAAATTAGTTGTTACTTCTTGTAGCTACAAATAACATTCATTACGTAGAACTGACTATCCATGGAACACTTGTTCTATCGAACTCTTCTACTGTAGTTTAATTTTCTTTTCTTAGAATTTATTTTACGTATAACTGATATTAATTTTGTTTATCTTTCTACACCTAGACCATCACCAAGAAATCGGGTGGCAAATACACTGTCGGCTCATCGGCGACCACACTATATCCAGCAGCTGGCGGTTCGGATGATTGGGCCAAGGGCTTTGCTGGCATCAAATACGCCTACACCATTGAATTGGGTGACACCGGACGTTATGGTTTCGTGCTACCCGCCAGCCACATTGAACCCAATGGCAGTGACGGTTACATTTTCGCCGAAACGGTGGCGCGCGCCATCACACAGGGCAACAAATACAGTCGAAAACGTGCCTTGTGAATTACGAATTAGTTTAATTCTCTAAATTAATTTAACATAATTTATTTAAATTATTTATTTATTAATTTAATATTTATTTATTGATGCTGTCCTAGCGAGAGGAAATATACTTAATTAACTAAAAGAGAAGATATGAGATGAGAAAAGGGTAGTCGAAAACAAAAGCCAATTTAGCTTAGTAACGAAAATGCCAATTAAAGTAATGCCTATTTATTTATTTATTATGCGAAATATTTATTTATTTATTTATTGTATTTGTAAAAGTAATTTATTTGCGTATTTATGTTGTACTGGCCCAAAGTAGGCGACAATTTGGCCGATTAATTGCATTTAAATGGACTGAAAGTTTGTTTAAACAAATGAAAGCGTACAGAAAATTCAAGTGAATAATAAAATGAAATGAAATTGAAAATAATAAAATGTGTTTGAATGTTACAAGAAATTTCACGAAAATGCAAATGCAATGGTTAGCGATTGGAATGCGTGCAAGATTTAAGATTCACGACATCTCAGTAATTGTGCTGGCAAGTCTCTCTGTATGTTTGTATGACTGTGTTTGAGTAAATGAGATTTTGGTTATCCACTTGCATACATCAAATGGCTAGAAAGTAAGTGAAGAAGAAGAGTCAAAAAAAATCGACAAAAACTTTGGTACACTGACTTAAGGTCATACGTAATCACGTATAGACATACGTATGTACTTACGTACTGTCGATATGATTTTGACAGCAGCACACAGTCATCCACATGACAGAATCAACAATTGCTCGCGCTGCATGCAGCACTCCTCTCTCACCGCAGTGTTTGTCTTGTAAATTCCCATGCGCAGCCTTGACCCTCTTCTATCGTCATTGTTCTTTATTATTTTAAGTTTTCTTTCTTTTCGTTTTCGGCTACAAAGTATTTAGGCAAGTTAAGTAGAATGTGAGCAGTTAGGTTCCTGCCTTTGATGGCACAGTAAATGGCGTACCTCATCAAATTTACTGCTGTTGTTGTAGGCTTTTGCTGCACATTATACGACAAGACCAAAAAGAGAGCGTAAAAGGCATGCATATTCATAATACATGTGTACAAATGTAGATGTTTCATTTAGCCTCACAATCGATATCCTGAGAAATGCATTTCCTTTGCCTAAGGCAACCTCAAAATTATTGGCAATTGTCAATTTTTTATCGCTGCCTCGAGGGAAGTATTTTCCTTTTGTCGAATATATGAGAGTAGAAGATACGATTTCTTGAAAATATTGGACAGTGCATAAATTTAGCAATTCAGAATTAGTGGAAAACAAGAGAGATTGACTCAAAGTCGTTTCATTATTTTGTGAGATTTCAAAACAGTATATTTTTCTATCAAAAAACTAATCTCAAAAAATTTTCTAAAAACAACTTTAGACATCTGGAATCTTCTCAACGAATTGTAAAAGTCAAAATTATTGGATCTTCTTGGAAAACGTTTCTGCTTTGAGTGTGACATTCGGTTTCGAACACTTAAGATGTACTCATTTTTATACTCTCGCAACAAAAGTTGCTAAAGAGAGTATTATAGTTTTGTTCACATAACGGTTGTTTGTAACACCCAAAACTAAACGAGTTAGATATAGGATTGTATATACCAAAGTGATCAGGGTGACGAGTAAAGTTCAAATCCGGATATCTGTCTGTCTGTCTGTCCGTCCGTCCGTCCGTCTGTCCGTCCGTGCAAGCTGTAACGCTTAATGAAACTTGGAACACGTATTCCTTGGCACCATAAGAAGGTTAACTTCGAAAATGGGCGGAATCGGACCACTGCCACGCCCACAAAATGGCGATAACCAAAAACACATAATGAGCTATAACTAAGCCATAAATAAAGTTATGATAATAAAATTTGGAAAATAGGATCGCATTAGGAAGGGGTACATTTGGATGTATTTTTTTGGAAAAGTGGGCTTGAACCCCGCCCCCAAATAGGTTTTTTGTATATAACTCGAAAACCAATAAAGCTATATAAACCAAACTTCTGTCGTTTATTTTAGCCATTTCCTTATACAGTGCAAAAATGAAAGAAATCCGATAATAACCACGCCCACCTCCCATGAAAATGACTAAAAGTGCGTTAACTCACTAACGAGAAACGTCAGAAACACCAAATTTTACATAAGAAATGTCAGAAGGAAGCTGCACTGAGATCTTTTTACAAAATGGAAAATGGATCTATCTCTAGAACTACTCGACAGATTTAAATGAAATTCGGTATATAATATTTTCTTGACACCCTGAAGAATATGGGCGAAATCGGTTCACAACTACGTCTACTTCCCATATAACTCAATTTTGAATTTCATCTGATTCCTTCACTTTATAAGATATACATAAGGAACCAATGAAGATAGCGAAATAAAACTTAACACAAATACTGTAATGACACAAATGCTGTGACATCACTTGTGGAAAAATTGTCAAAATCGGACAATGACTTTTCAAGGCCCCTGATATCAAACATGAAGAACTCAGTTCCTAAGGGTAATTTTTCACCGAAAATATAGGTAAATCTCTAAATAAATTGCGAGAGTATAAAGTGTTCGGTTGCACCCGAACTTAGCCTTTCCTTACATGTTTTTATAATAGCTTTTATTATATTAAAGTAAGCTTCCAGATGTGTTATTAAAAATATGTTCATAGTTATCCATTACTACACATTATGTTTGAGAATTTTCGTTTTTTGAAAAAAAAATTTATTCGTCTACATTAATATTGTCGCCTTTAAAATATTCTCCATTCGATATTATGAACTAATGCTTTTTCCGATCGTCGAAACATTTCTTAAACTCGATTTTAGATATAGCCTTTAGCTCTTTCAGCGATTTCATCTATGTTTGGCCCTTTAAGGTTCTCTTTATTTTTAGAAATAAGAAAAAGTCACATGGAAACATGTCTGGGGAATATGGATGCTGGGGCATCGTTGCTTTTTTGTTTTTGGCCAAGAATTCACGAACAACCAATGAAGTGTAAGCTTTTAAGAAACAAAAAAAAAAAAAAGTAAGCTATAAATAAAGCTGAACATTTTATCATTTAATTTTTATTATTATTTTATTTATATTTATTATTTATTATTTTATTTTTATTAATTATTTTTTTTTATAACTTTTTACACCTCATACATGGATGTTTATATTTTTCCGACATTTTTTAACATCATCGAAAATCAAACAATGGAGGAGTTATACTAGAAGAATAAAATATATTGAATCAGCATCGTTAAATTTTTTTCTCAGCTTTCAAAAACCACTTCGCAAAAGGGTTTCTGAATTTTGAAAGGTTTTCTCCTTCTTCAAAACGGCCTATTGCAAAAGAATAAACATTAAGTTAAGACAGTTTGAATTATCTGGTTCTAAAACACTTTTGACAATTACTAATCGATTTATTGGTTTTGGAATCATGATTCACGCCGAAAAAATTCGCTGAAATATTAAAAGTTTTGTGCTAAAATTAAATGTACATAGAAAGAAGTCTTCATGTGTGTGGTCCCTCCCTAATACGCCACTAGTCTACCTCGAAAATTGTATAATAACAGTTATTAACTTGGGACCTAAATTAAAACCCATTATACTACTGTGCAATTAATATGTAGTTAAATTCTCGCCGAAAGGGTTTATGCAAGTTACAAATTAATTAATCTTAGAACCTCTATGGTCCTACGGATAAATCATTTAAAGCAAATAATGAAAAGAAAGAAAACAAAAGACACGTGTTTCAGTAAGCAATAACTACAAGCGAAAACACGAAAAAGAAATTGCAAAATGACAAAAAATACAATAAATTCATAAAAATTATATTTGCTCTATCCACACAACTCTTCATTGGATAGGTTATCAACTTTCCAATGTTACATAATTGAATTTTGTTTTTTTGCGAATAATGTAAATTATATACATATTTTTTTTAAGTTTATTCAACTTTTTCACAATGAAGAGATGAAATATGGATATTGGGGGGAATTACATATGTATATGAAACCAAATACATATGGTACATAAGTATACTGATAAACCAAATTTTACATAACAGTAGAAAACTCTTAGATTATTAGGCGCTTTCATGTATCTTCCACAGTTCATTCAACTATGACTAATATTTGCGTTCAAGCCAAGGGTTGACTTTACATAAATATTAGGGTTTCTGAGGTGAAATTAAAAAGGAAAAGTAAAGAAAGGTATGACGTTATCAAAATAAAACAAAAACAGAAGTAATTAATAAATTTCAAATTTCGTGGAATGTATAGAGGAGTAATTTTAATGAAAAACAAGTATGACTCCTCGAAGGGTTACAAAAATTTTACAAAGAAAGTACGAGAGTTATTATATTTTATAGACTACATATATTAGGGTAGTTCGTTTATATTTAACATGTCAAAGGAGTTCCAAGGAGCTCAACAGAGTTCAAAACACGTTCTGTGCATTTGATCCCAAAACAGTTCTAAAGGGTGATCCATTTCGAGGTTCCCTACTTTTTTAAAGAAAAAACATAGAAAATTCAAATTTAGTGGGGAATGTTTATTAACCTTCGAAAGAACATTTTTTGGCATTTATGTTTTAAAGATTATCTCTTTCAAATGTTAGCCAGCTACGTCTCAGATAGTCCATCCGTTCTGTCCAATTTTCGATTACTCGATCGAACCTGGCGAATGCACACGTGATGTTTTGCTCCAGTGCCTGATCGAAGCATAGACATAGGCGTCAGTCAAACATATCCCTCAAGGAAAATGTCTAACAGTGTGATATCACACGATCTTGGTGGCCAATCGACCGACCCAAAACGTGAAATTATCTGTTCACGGAAGTGTTCTCTCTATGAATCCGTTTTGTTCAAATCAAATGTCGCCGAGAGCTTCAATTTCAGGCATCAAATAGTCGGTTAACATGACATTATTTTTAAAGAAATATGGACCGATGATTCTACCGGACCACAAACCACACCAAACCGTTGTTTTTCTGTATGAAATGTCAGCTCTGGAATCTTTTCAGGTTGCTCTTATTATATACCCATTGAGCCAGAAATAGGCCTAGGAATTTGGTTCGAAAACGTCGGATATTTTCGGAACTATTTAAGAGCTCACAAGCTATAAAACGTTCCAAATCGTTCCATACGTCAGTCCGAATTGCTACGAACGGCTCTCCACGATCTACGTGTAACAATACTGAACAAAAATAACATGGCAGCTTGACATGACTGCCGCGTGATTTGTAAAAAAAAGTCTTTCCAAAAAAGTACCTCTACTTGGATCCCCCGTTAGTAGTTCAAAGTATTCGCCATATTGTATAGGAGGTTTTGGCAACAAGAGTAAATATTGGTTCATACTTTTATGAATAAAGGACGGTATATTGGATTTAGCTCGATGGTACAAAGTAGATTTTGAACAATGGTCGTGCCTACAGTAAGAGAACTAATTATCTGATGATTATCTAGTCCATAGCTAACACATGTTCAGTTGACATGAGATTCGTTTTATAACCTAATGTTTCTTCAGGTTACAAAAAAAAAGCTTTTGGTTCACCCTGTATAAAATTGCGAATATTGCCAATCTTTAAACAGGTAGCCTGGCTAACAAAATTTTTAATGAAAAGCTATTTTGTTTTTGAATATATGAATGTCGGCATGTGCTTATAATCACAATTACAAAATATAATCCATCGTAAAAGAACGACAACAACAGCTATATAAGACACCTTAATCATCTACAACGCGTTGCCTTTCCTATAGCTTCTCGTCGACTCAGATGATTATGCTGCTAATGATCATTACAAGCGGCGCAACAGTTAAAACAGTTAAAACAGTTATTTTCGATTTCCCCAATTTTATTGTTGTTATCTTTTTTCTTGTTATTATGCAAATTAATTAATTTTGCTCACTCTGTTGTCGTTACAAAAATGAAAGATTATAACCGCTATTTGGGCAAAGAAAAAACAACGCAAAATTGAATAAAAGACAACTCCTCCATTGGGAGTGTACGCCGCTGCAGTGTGAATTATGATTATAACAGTCAAATCTGTTGAGATGACTATCACTTTCTTGGCTTACAAGCATAATCTGCACAATAGAAATGATGCTTGGCGCTGGACGATTGACGCGTCGAAATGCTCCAACTTTTTCACCAACAAACTGTCACGCACATTTCCAATTAAGCACTTACAACGAACAGATCGCGCTCGGTATCTTCGGTATAACGTGACAATTTAATAATAGAAATTTAAACATAAATAGTTTAAGGGATTAAATAAGGATGCGTTTAAAGGTTTATTCATTACTATTGTTACTACTGCAATTATGCGTGATTTTGCTGCCGACAGCAACGGCACAAGCTATGCTAGAGCTGCCAGTGGATGTGAACGAAGTGCCGCTTAATTTGGTGGAGATACCACGCACGAACATACTGGCACGTATTCCATTTTTCCGTAGTTTTCTACGCGCTGTGCGTCCGAATGCTCACGTCGGCCGCAAATCGGATTATCGCAGTGAGTTCGATGAGAACTATATCAACTATCATGGCGCCCAGTTGTGGAAGGTCATATTTAATGCAACGCGTAAACGCAGCACTGGCAGCAAGCGCACGGAGACAATGCAGACCTTCGTGGAGAAATTCGGTAAGTCGTTGAATTAGTGAGCCGCATATCTACGGCTTTGATTGTAAGGCAATATTTTAGAGAAGATGATGTGAAATTATAATGGTAGAAATCGATCCTGATTGATGAAGGTACTGATGGTAGGCTTTGGTCTATTTGTCCGAGTGTTGTCATTATTGTATCCATTTCCTATTCTTTTAAAACGGATTTCTTTAAAGCATGAACAGTTTATGTATTCTTTGTAGCTCTACAGAATCGTGCCACATATATTTTGAACACACGTTCAATACAACTATTTGCGAAACTCTTTTCTTACATGAGGCTTTCATTAGTCAAATTTAATGACAGCCGTAGTCAAACCTGGAAATGGGCCATTCCATTCGCGAAATTGTTTTTGTCAATCAGTTAGTATATAAAATAACAACTGAAATTAACAGCTTTTTGCTATTTAAACAAACTATGAAGCTTCATAGCCTTTTCGCACAGGAGCTAATTGTTCAATTAACCGGCCTTTGCTCGATTAAAGCGTTGAATTAGATCGATTTACCATACGAAATAAAACTCTCATTTTCCTACATTAATTTCTAATCGAGTTGAATTAATTTGGCTGTGCGAAAAGGCTATTAGCCTCTTAAGTCCGTCACCTTCCCAGGTAATGTTCTTAACACATATGAATATATGTGAAATATAATTTGATAGATATTCTACAACTTTTAAACTCATCTATTTATTACATTTTTGAACCAAGCCTTTTATTTGTAATGAACATATGATAAATAGACTGATTCTTGGTTCGAATTCGAATTAATTATTGTGATAAATCTGAATTCAAAATATAAAAACAGACAAATAATGAAGTGAATAATTCCTTAAAGCGCCGCCGTGATCAATTCATAGTCATATTTTCCCAACGAAGAATGAGATCAAGTGATGTGTAGATTGCTAAATCGTCTCATTGAGATCTTACCCATTAAATCATCTCACGTCTCATAATTTCACAATAATGTGGGTAAATAAAGAGCGATTCATTTGCTGCAGCCTTCAGCAATTTTGACAAAATTGGCGCCGTTTGCAAACTGACTTTCTCAAGAAATAATCACTAAATAACTTCCATCCGGTTTGATTGAATACAAATAAATTTGAAATGTCTAGTCATTTCAACTGATGAGTATAACCGAATTCGCGAACTAGTCCATCAAAATGGCAAAAAAAATTGGCGAAAAAGGGCCAAATATGAAATCAAATGAAGTTGAAAGTAGAAAATGTAAATTAATCCACAGCCGGTCACAACAATTCTAACACCAGTTTGCTTACACGTAACTCTCTCACAACTCATTTGCCAAAATTAGGCGCTCGGAGGCAAATGTAGCATGACCGCCTCTCTACCGCATTGGTATCATGCCAATGACATGACACGCAAACCCGTTATATGGTGTTCTTGCATAAAATTTTCATAAATCATCGGCTAAGTTTCTTGGACAAAACTAAAAAAGAACTAAATATTTATGGCTTATTTAAATAACGAAATTCCACTTTGGAGCTTAATCGGTCTTCGAACTGAACTTATTTAGTCAGTAGCCGAAAACGACGCGTGCACGTTGGAACGTGTAACTGAAATCTGGCGTGAGACATCTTTTTGTAAATTGAAACGCTGACCAACGCATAATGTTAATAAAATATTTGTGTTATAATTCGTTTGTGATTTCGTTTTTGTTATTGCTAAATCTACCGACGCATCCTTGTCGCGAACAGCATCCGGACTTCTTTCTGTTGCGCAGTATACCAGGCTTTCCGAGCGTGCTCGTTTCGAGTGATGAATTGTATGACAATACAGTGGAGAGTTTACAGTGGCTAGTGCCAATGGACATACGACAACTTAACATTTTCTCACCGCAATCCTCGTATCAGATTAATTTGCGTTATCGCAACAGTAGTTCAGTGAAGCGTTATCCCGGTCATCAGTTGTGGAAGATACACGAAAACAATATAGAAAATGAGGTGCTCAAATCGTTTTGGCGACTGTTCGGTTAGTTGATATGGAAAAGTTGTTATTGTGAAGAGTTTAAAGTGAAATTTCGCATTTTTATTTGCAAAATTAGAACAAAATATTGTGTTTCATGGTTGATTTTTAACAACTTTCTGCGTCGAAAAAATGCTTACAAAATGATATTTGTTTCTCTAAGAATATGACAACATATTGAAGAGTTTTATTATATAATATGCGATTAATGAGTAGAAGCCAGTAGTGTTCAGATTTGGATCGTCTCGATCAGTAATATGAGTAATGATTATCAGATTACACGACACATGTGTTAAAAGTGTCTAGTAGGAAGGAGCAAGAAACCGAATGAGATCATTTTGTTTACAAGATTTTATATAATTCAAAAGCAACCAAAATTTCTATGAGGGAATAAGATCATTTGGAGATAGCGTAAACAAAAACTTTGTAAAGTAGTTCGATCTCACTGATTTAAAGTAAAGAATTGAGATAGTCTATAACTGGTCCAAATGAGATCGAATAGCTGTATATAAAATATTGGATATATCGGGTCATCCCAGTAGAGGTACTTTTTTTTACAGATCACGCGTGAGGCGTGTCAAGCTGTCATTTTACTTTTGTTAAGTATTGTTTGGCATTTCAACAAGGAAATACTTAAGCCTGAACAACGTTTACAAATTGTTCAACTTTATTATGAAAATTCAAGTTCTATAAAGAATGTTCTTCGCTCAACTAATGATCAACATAATCGGCTTACTGAGTGTACTATTCGGAACACCATCACCCATCTTGAGACTCAGCATTCATTATTCGACAATATTCGATCGCATAGACCACGTCCAACACGCAATGAAGAAAATATAGCAGTCGTAACTGAGAGTGTACACGAAGACCGTGGAGAGTCGATTCGCGACGTTAGTAGCAACTTTGATTGACGCTTGGAACGACTTGGCGCATTTTACGTCGAGATCTTAAATTTACAACCGAAAAAATACAGTTTATGCAAGAACTGCTGGACCTTCCCAAGCAACATCTATGGGCTCTTGAAAAGTTCCTAGAAGATCCGATGTTTGCGAGCCAAATTCTGTTCATTGATGAAGCCCATTTCTGGCTCAATAGATATGTAAACAAGCAAAATTGCCGCATTTGGGACGAAGAGCAGCCTGAAAAGATTCAAGAGCTGCCATTTCATCCAAAAAAATAACGGTTTGGTGTGGCTTGTGGGTCGGTGGAATCATCGGTCCATATTTCTTCAAAAATGTTGTCAGTGAGAACGTAACAGTCAATGGCGACGGTTATCGCACCACGATATCCGACTATTTGATGCCTGAAATTGAAGCTCGTGATCTCGGTGACATTTAGTTTCAACAAGACATCGCATCAATCAATGGATTTATTGACAGAACCCTTCTGTGCAGATAATTTCACGTTTTGCGCCGGTCGATTGGCCACCAAGATCGTGCTATATCACAACGTTAGACTTTTTCCTGTGCGGATATCTAAAGTCTAAAGTCTATGCGAACAACCCCGCTTCGATTCGGAAAATTGGACTCAACGAATGGATAATCTGCGACAACATTTGAAAGAGATAATCTTTAAAAAATAAATGCCAAAGAATGTTCTTCCGAACGATAATAAACATTCCCATTAAATTTGACTTTTAAATTTTTTTTCTTTAAAAAGTAGGGAACCTCGAAATGCATCACCTTTTAAAATAGTATAAATAATCGTATGTGTGTCATGGTTATTTTAATACTGTTATGGCACGTATAAACTGCTTGATTAGGCTACTAAATTTTATGACTGGCTGGTACGAAAAAATATTTCACACACTGTACAACTCACTTCTCCTCTTTCTAGGCACTGAGGTATGGAATATAAATCAAGATGGTATCGATGTATTAATTGACTACAGGAATACAGCAAAAGCCAAAGAGTTTATAGCTAAAACAGATTTCACCTACAACATAATGATTGACGATCTAGAAACGGCGATCGATGAAACGTATACGGAAGTGAATAACAGTAATGCAAATATGCCGTGGTTAGAGAGAGACAGTAAGTGGAATTTGGGTCAAGTGATCTAATTTGGCTTTTTTATTACGATTTGTGTAAGAAAAAAATGTAATAAAAATATTTTATAGATACAATATTGAATTGGAATCGCTACCACGACATCGGTGACATACAGCAGTTTTTGCAGCACATTTTGGAAACCTATCCCGACTTGGCGGAGATCGTGCAAATTGGTGTGACGCATCACAAACGGCCGCTGGAAGTGCTACGGTAAGTTAAAATGGCTTTTTAGTTGGAAATGATATTCAATAGTAAGTTTCCGCCACCGTTTTTACAGCATCTCCAACGGCAACCCCAAGAACTGGGCGGTCTTCATTGATGCCGGCATGCAGGCGCGCGATTGGCTGAGCCCTGCTGCGCTCACTTGTGCCATCTCGAAACTAACCTGGCTATGGGACAAAGAGCCGTCTTTTATGCGTAACATTGATTGGTATTTCTTGCCTGTGGCGAATCCCGATGGCTATCAGTACTCGCGCATCACCGATCGTCTCTGGACGAAGAACCGTTATTTCGACAGTCAAACTGGTTGTTATGGCGTCAATTTGAATCGCAACTACGACTATCAGTGGGGCGGTGCGGGTTCATCGGAAAACCCTTGCAAGAACCTGTACAAAGGTCCGAAGAAATTTTCCGAACCAGAAACGAAGGCGATACGTACCTTCATGCATAATATGCGCGAGTTTTTGGGCGCATACGTTTCGTTCGGCGCTTACGGACAGGCAATCGCTTATCCATGGGGTGATGCAGACTTCGTGACGGACAACCAGCGTCGGCTGCACAATGTAGCGCGACGTGCAATGTTGGTAAGTTGCAGCAGACAAAAAATCAATTTACAAGCCACTAAAGTGCTTTGCTATTGTTTGCTTTCCTTTTTTGGTTTTGCTTTTGTTGTTTTTATGGTTTTCATTGTGTGGCCGCTATTACACGTGTTGTTGTTTTTGTTTTATTTTATTTTTTTGATTTTTAGAATTTCCGCAAATTGAATCAAGCCGAGTACCGTGTGGGCACAAGCTATCGGCTGAAATTGGCACGCGCCGGCAACTCGGCCGACTGGGTGCAGCAACGCATTAATCCCCAATACGTTTACAATGTATTTCTGAAGGACCAAGGGCGCTATGGGTATCTGATGCCACCGCACTACATTGTCGAATCGGGCGAGGAGGCCTACGAGTTTATGAAGACAATAGCGGCGGCGCTGAATTGAAGCGCAGCCAAAAAGTGCATGCCACAAATGCCATGTTGTTGTGAGGGAAAAGAAAAAACAAGAAAAATCTGAAGTGAATGAAATAACAAAATGCACGGCGCAATTTGAAAATTTGAAACACCCCAAACAAACACAAAAGTATTGAAACAAAGTTTAGCACGCGCTCTAAATTTTATTTTGAAGCGAGGTTAGGTTTAAGTAAATGTATTTGATAAATATTTAATATTTAAGTTATTTATTTCAAGAATGTAGTGTAAACAGAGATGAAAACAATAAATTGCAGTAAATGGAAAATTTAATTTACTTACTATTTGTGTGCATTGCTTCAAGCCTCAAGGTTAAGAAATAACGCAGAAACTGTTGTTTAAATAACATGCGGCACGCGAAGGTGCAAACTTGTTGCATAAATAACGGTATGTACTTAACATTAATTTGAGACAATTTTATGTACACAAGTGGTGCAGAATGTGTTAAGGCTGGATAAGAGTTCGAATAAATATTTGATATTTTGTCTAAAATAACTTTCAAATGCATGAATGTCGCATGGAAATTTTCTACTCATTATCTATTAATAAACATCCACCTTTGAAAATGTACATCTGTATGTATGTGTAACTTGTTTTGGCTATATGCATTCAATTTTTAACGAAACTTCTTTACAAATCGATCTGTAATACACAAACAATCGGTATTCGTTGCATACTTTTAGGCGCATGCAGAAAACTGATATACACACAGCCAAATGTATCACATTGCTGTGAACCCAACGATCTGCTTAAACACTTACGTGACAGCTAAACTTCGTACATATGTCAACGAATTATGTATGGTGTATGACGAAATACAGATTTACTGCTTCAGCGATGTAAAACAATAAGTAGAAGAAGAAGACAATTCATGCTGAGCTTTATTGAATACTATAACAGTATATAGCAAAGCATCTAATATATAATAGTTTTGTTCACATAACGGTTGCTTGTAAGTAGTCGTAAAACTAAACGATTTAGGATGTCTATCCGTCCGTCCGTCCGTGCAAGCAGGAACTTGAGTAAAAATGAGATATCTTAATGAAACTTGGTACATGTATTTCTTGGCACCATAAAAAGGTTAAGTTCGAAGATGGGCGAAATCGGACCACTGCCACTCCCACAAAATGCCGAAAACCGAAAACCTATAAAGAGCTATAACTTTGCCATAAATTAAGCTATGAAAGTGAAATTTGGAACACAGGATCGTTATAGGAAGAGGCATAATTTGGATGCAATTTTTCATTTCTTTATATAGTCTAAAAATGGAGGAAATCGGATTATAACCACGCCTACCTCCCATACACAGGCTACGATGAAAACTACTAAAAATGCTTTAATTCTGCACTCAAAATGATATCCAAAATCTTATTGGTCAAAAACCCCAATATCTCCGAAACTATCGGATCAATTTCAATGAAATTCGGTTCATAATATATTCCTGGATCCCCAATGATATGTTACGAAAATAGTCCAAATCGGTTCACAACCACGCCTACTTCCTATGTACCAAACTGTGAAGTTAATCTGAATCATTTACTTTACAATATAAAAAGTTAATCGCTAGTGAAGACATTGGAACAGAACTTTGCACACAAGCTGCATTTATATTGTGACATCGCGGTTCTAAAAATCGTCGAAGTCGGATCATAAGTATTCAAGGCCCCATATATCAAACATGAGGACCTCAGAGCTTCGAATAAATTTTTTACCGAAAATATGGGTAGGTCTCTCAGATATCTTGAAGAAATTCAGAATTCTAATAATTTGTCTGCCAAAAATGATTGAAATCGGGTCATAACTTCCCCTAGCTCCCGTATACCTAATATTGGGGTTTTCAAACATTCAATGGACTTATACACATATACATATATGCTGAATATGAGAGTCAAATTGTGTGTTATACTAAAAAAATGAAATAAATAATTGCGAGAGTATAAAATGTTCGGTTACATCCGAACTTAGCCCTTGTTTGTATATAGTTTTGGTGCCACGCAAGCCAGGTGGGATACCATAATATCTTTTGGTATTCTTCACCTAATGTTAGTGATCACGTTGGAGTTGAAATAAAAGGCAATCTTCTTCACATAGCTTATTTTAATTTGTGTGTTTAATATATCAAAAACCATATCTCAAAAACTTATTCTAACGAATTTATCTTGAACGCAACATTCTCTTTATTCTAAATTTAACGGATTTAACTGTAAATTTTCATGTCCCCAGATATACATTGAACAGAAGGACCTTATTGTCTGTGGGTAATTTTTTACCGAAACTATCTGTAACTCATTCATATATTCAATTTAAATTATTTTCTTTATAAAGAGGTTATGGGAGTTTCAGAATTTTTTCAATTTGTATTATTTAAAATTGTGTCAAAAATTCAAATTTTAGTAATTTTTCTTCGTTTGCTAACAACATTTATCCATAGCATATTTTTAGACACGTGAAGGCGATATGAGAGATGAGGTTCCAAAGGTACCTATAAGTAGAGTTATCACCCGCTACCCGCTAAATATCATTGACAAATACTTATTTAAAAATTGGAAATATAATTAATATACATCTAGTACACATACAAGCAATAGGCGCTTATTTATCTCATTAAACCAATAGAACTTGGAATTCCACTCTTTTAACAAATTTGTAACTGTAGTTACAATAATATGCTCGCTTACAGTGATGAAGTTATTAAACAGATATTTTCCCCGATATTCATGCTTTTTATTAATTTACAACCACAATTAAATAAATATTGCTGGTTTACCCAAAACAACTTTACGCCGATATATCTTAATGAGAAAAGCCACGACTAAGTATATTTACAGGGCGGTTCATACAGCTATTGTTTACAGTTTATTTCAAAGAGCAGAAAATTGCCTTATTTGTAGCAGCACACGATTCGGCATGTTTTTCCGATTTCTTCAGATTATACGGCATCTGGTTACCAGGCAGGTTCTGTAATTCACTTCCGTTTTTGTACATATCTCGTAAACTACCACAGCTATATCAAGGAAACTTTCTAGAGTCGTTTCTTTTTGGTACTAACTTATACAGTGCAAAAATGGAGGAAATCGGATGACAACCACGCCCACCTCCCATACAAAGGTTATGTTGAAAACCACTAAAAATGCTTTAATTCAGTAAGAAAACCCACCAGAAACCTTAAATTTCATTATAAAGATGGTACAGAAGAACTGCACTCAAAATGGTATACAAAATTGTAAATGGGCGTGGTTCCGCCCACCTATGGGTCAAAAACCATATCTCCGGAATTACTCGACCAATTTCAATGAAATTCGCTTCATAATATCTGTTTGGCTTCCCAATGATATGTTGTGAAAACATTTCAAATAGGTTTATAACCACGCCTACTTCCCATATACCATAACTTTGAAGTAGATTTGAATCGTTTACTTTACAATATATAAAGTAAGCACTAGTGAAAATATCGAAACTGAACTTTGCAAAAATACCTATATACCCTTCTAAAAATTGTCGAAATCGGACCATAACTTTTCAAGACCCTATATATCGAATATGGAGACCTCAGTGCTTCTAACAAATTCTTTTTACCGAAAATATAGCTAAGTCTTTCAGATATTTTGAAGAAATTCAGAGGGAATATTTTTCTTCTAATAATATGTCTCGATATTGAAATAAATTGGCTTTTTTCACTTTCTTTAGGCGAATTGTGGGTGATATTGGCTACCGTATGCCGTAAAATTATTAAGAACTGAATTTAACTCAATTAAACGAACCACCCTATATCGTTTGTTGTTGCTTACGGTATTTATACAATTATGCATTTTTACATATAAATTACTATACATTTTCATATATTTTAATTACTGAATGAGTCATTCAGCATTTTTTAAGAACATAACCCACAGGAATAACATGGGCTTTTACTGAAATGAAATTGATGACTCTCATCACGTTTAATATAAAATAAATAAAATCTCATTTAACGAATAAAAAAACCAAAGAAAGTAAATAAGCTAAAAATATAGTATAATGCAACTGCTAACCGGCATTTCTTAGTAAAATAAGCTGATTTTGTTTATAGTGATTTCACAAATACACGAGATCACCAGCAAAAACTGTTTATGCCAAACATTTTTTACGCAACTTTTAAATGAAATTCCCCTTAGTTGGCTTACAAACTCAAAAAAAGAAGCAATCGATTAAGAGAAACTTACGTAATCACAACAAAAGTTAAGCAATTGTGAAAATAATTAGCATATGTGTGATATTTACAGGCATCAAACGCAAAATAAACAACAACATGAACGAAAGCGGTAATATATGATTAGAATATCGACATAAAATAGATGAAAATGAAACTAACACCGAATTGTGAGCGTTAGATGCGGCTAGCAGACAACAGTTAGGCAGCTTTATGGGTCTGCATAAGACGATTTTCGATTTT
The DNA here is from genome assembly GCF_028554725.1 of Zeugodacus cucurbitae. Taxonomy (NCBI): domain Eukaryota; kingdom Metazoa; phylum Arthropoda; class Insecta; order Diptera; family Tephritidae; genus Zeugodacus; species Zeugodacus cucurbitae. The sequence continues at coordinate 33,985,400 of NC_071670.1, forward strand.
GCTCGATTTGTGAAACTTATCAAAAGTCAACACTTTCACTTTTGAAGTGAGAAGTGAGATTTCGAGGTAGCTCATTTGGATTTTATTCAAATAAAGCACACATTTACACATGCCTTTTTATAAAGAAGTGTGTCTGAATTATGTGCGGCGTCAGTTGAAGTGATCATCAAAAGTTCGTTAAGTAATAAAAAAGTGGAAATTTCAAATATGTGAAACCACAATGAAATCTGCAAGTAATGCTTTGGCACCAAATGCAGTCAATAAATCAAATGTTAATTTCGTTTAACTGATGTTAATAATGAACATATGAAAATTCAAATTGGAAATAGAAATAAAGAAATATTACAGACAGAAGACAGACCTTATAATTAAATGAAATGAGTCGCAAAAGAAATGAGAAAGTAACAAGGGACGTTCAGCAACAATAAAGTTAAACGAAAAAGTGAAAAAATATAAATAAATTATTCATAATAAAAAACGTTAACAAATTAAACAATATAAGAAGTAGTAGTAAAACAATTTATTTTGGAATATCGAACAAGTAAGGAGAAATAATTATGCTGAAAGTTCCCACCATCTATTGCAAACCTCATGAAGAATGATAGACAGACTCCATGATAAACGAAATGAACAAACTTTCATTATATTTGTAGACATAGTCTTGTCATTCCTTTTAATTTAATGAGCTCTCGGTCAACGGACCTTTCATTCTAATTGTATTCAAAGGCAGGGGAGAGGCCTTTTCTACGACGTCACGAACCAATGTATTTTTTTGTAAACTGCCGTAATCTATAATTTTACTAATCTTGTATATTATTAATCAATCTGCGTTACTGCTTTGCATAGCGTATATAAATTATGGTTAGTAAGGCCTCAGCTCAAATAGTACATATTTATTTGAGTAAATTTCAATACTTTAATTAATTGATTGATTTTTTCTCACGGACTTTTGAAATATCTTCGTCTGTTCTCAGAATAAATTCTTAAAAACATTAACTGAAATAAAAGGCAATGAATTTTTCAATCGAGGCAATTTAAAAAATTTACAAGCGATTAAAAAATTGGATTAAAGTATTGAAACAAATGTTGCCTACGATTCAAAACGTTTTAGAGAGTAGCGAAACGAACACACAACTGGTATGAATCAAACAAACTGGCTCACCAATGATCGCGCTGAGATGGACCTTGCCAAGAGAAAGCAGTTGAGAGGACCTCTTACACTCCACAGTGGGCCAAAAGGACCTCGCCACTGCACCAGTGATGGTTGTTGACCAGCGTTTGACGAGCTCATGCGTAGTGTGCATGTCCAGCGGTCTTGCGCAGGTGGACCATGGACTACCAACGCGCTCCCATTCCGACGTCAATGTTACTATGGTACCCTCTCTTGCAAGCTGGTCCTCTTTACAGTTACCAACGATTCCGCGGTGACCGAGTACCCACACTAGTCGGATAGCAAAATAGCTAGAAGCTATTGATAAGGATCTAAGACACTCCTTTACTAGCTCCGAGCGAACTGCCATCGATTTCAATGCCAGTATTGCCGCTCTGCTGTCGGAGTGAATACATATGTACCTCCCTAAAAGAGCTTTCGAAGCAACAACTCTCAAATTATTTTTAACACATAAAAGTATTCACAATAACTGTAATTAATATCTAAAATAACAACAAATTATTATTTTAACAAAAGAAGAGTATTTCTATAAACATTTTATGCACTGAAAGTACACAAACAATTCGAAGACTACGTAGGCTACTATACAATCGTTCTCTTTGAAATTTCGCAGCGATTTTTTTATGTATACATATGAATTACACATTTTAATTGTTGTTAATGTTTTTACAAATAATTGAAAACTATAAATTTGAAGACGCAGACAAAAGTAAACCACGCTTGCGCTTATTCTTTAGCTACTTTCCGTGAAGGAAAGTCGCCGTCGCACTTTTGACTCATTTCGCTATGTGTTGGCATGAATGTATTTCACGCAAGTTTACAGTTTGTCCGCCAGCGTTATCAAGTAATTCATAAGGTAATAAACTGAGATTCAAGAATGTGAAGAAGTACACAAAAGGTGAAAGTCATAACAGAAAGTGAGTAGCGAGTAATTAATAAAGACAGCTTGAGCTTGAGAAAAAAAAACACATAATAACATGCTTAACGACAAAATATGTGGTAAGTTGTATATTATTGAATTTTTGTAAACGAAAATCACTTATTTTAGCGAATATTTGGTGGAAGTGAAGCAGTTCGATAAATTCTAGTACTTATGTAGAACAAAGTGTATCCCGGTTATGCCAATGTTTAATTCAAGTCACAACTTTCAAAATTTTATTTAAATATGTCAGGCAGTAAAATAACATAAATACACACATATAATATAAAAACGCACTGTAGGCATTAGTATGTACATATTTACAGCCACAAACAGGCAGTAGGAAATTTTGATTTTGATTTCTGATAATATTAAGTCTCTATAGAATTAATAACCCTATATCACAAATCGCCTTTTTTCTTGGGTATAGGACCAAATGGGTGAAGGGTCAAAGTTTGTTCCTCGAATACATAGAAAAATACTGGAAAAAATACTGAAAAATAATAAAAATCTGTCATATAAGCTTGATGAAAAAATTGTAAACACTATTGAATTAAGAAGAAATTTTAGATTTTATATATATTTTGGTTTTTTAGTAGCTAAGTCCTGTAATTAATAATAATTTTTTAAATTCAAATATTTCGATTTTGGAAGCTAACTTCGAAAATCGGAAGAATTTTTTTTTTTTACTTTTGGCTCAATCTCCTGGAAAAATTTAGTTTGGTCCAATACCCAGCTGATTGTTGTACAGTGTAAACAAATTATCTAAAAAATATCGTATACATGAATAAATTTGACTCAAATACGTAGAATATATAGGTAAGATTCGGGGAATAAAAGTTAAAAAATTACCTTCTAGTATTTCAGAATATTAAATTTATGTTCTGATGTGAACTATATAGCATTATTACTAGTATTTGCCAATATTATTTTCTGATCGAAATTTTCAATCGAGTGATTTTTTCCAAAAATACTAGACCCGTTTTAGAGCAAATTTAGAGCAAAAAAAGTTGAAGAAGGAATTTTTAATCTCACCTTTAAAGTAGTACATTTGTATTTCAATCAATCAATCTGTTGTACAATATCATTTTATATATTCTTCTATAACTCGAACTTTTGAATTGGCAATAGCGTTTAGAAATCAAATTTCATACAAATTTCCTTCCTTAACTCGAAGTTCTCCATAACTCGAACTCATGAATGGGTAATAGAAATCAAATCTCATAGAAAATTCCTTCCATAAATCGAACTTTTCGATCAGGGCATAATACAAAATACAAAATTTTACTATCGTATGGGGGCGAACAAAAAATATGATATTGCCCTTATGGATTGCATAAATCATGTATCAAAGGAATGGCATGCAAGAGACAAAAAATAGCAAACTGCAACAAACAAAATTACAAATTACAGGTTTTAACATATGAACATAAAACTTTATGCAAAGTAAATAAATAAAACTGGGTATAAATCTATATTTTACAGCTTTTTGTTTTAATGAAAATTCTATAACTCGAAGTCTCTCTAATTCGACGTTTTTTATTGGATTATAGTGATCCGAGTTAGAGAAGTTCCACTGTATATATCTTTAAGCTGGATTTAATTATTTTTCAGACTTCTTTATTACAAAATCAGATCAGATTACCCATTAGTTTTCGAAACCAGTTAATTTTCTTACTTGGACTTCAAAAACAACAACGCTTGCTTCTAAGTAAGTTCATATATAAAACGACAAAAATGCCTCAAAACACAACACGCGTACACGGCTTTATGTACTTATTGTATGTAGATACACTTGAGCATATGTCTACACATGTATAAATACATAAAAATTGTGTGCAATATTTACATAAGCGACGATTAGAATACTAAAATCGGTCAGAGCTGCAAGTACGCGACAAAAGAATTTCAAGTTTAGACCATTTTTGAAGAAACTTAAAAATAAATAAAAAATCAACTAAATTTAAACATTTGCTATGTACTTACAGCTAAAAATTTGACAAGACAGGAAAATATTGAATAAATATATGTACTTTTGGTGTTTATATAATATACAATAATTTAAAAATAGTTTATGCTTATTTAACATATTTATTATATTTTATTTACTTATAAATTATAAATAATAAACTGAGCGGTACAAAAATGTATGGCAGTTCATTAAACTTGAAATTGATATGATTACATACATCTAAAAACATTTTTGTATGTAATTGTAGTGATTACTCAGAAAAAATTAAGGTTATGTGCATTCTAATTAAGTCACTGCTATTGCTCATATTTGCTGGTTGATTGCGAAACAGTTACACTGGGTTTATACAATGAAATTTTTGTTGCATGCTTGTGATAATTTCGTGTATTTTATTACTCATCTCATTGAACACTCTTTAGTCATCTTTCTGAAGTTTTCATTTTTTCTGTATTCTTGAACGATTTATACCGATATTAGAGTGACTGTGTACCCTCACCTTTCAAATAACTGATTTAAAACCGCAACAAATGTTGTCATGCATGAACCCACCGTTATTGTTAAGCGTTCCAATTTCTGCTTATTAGCGAAGTAATGTAAACAGCATTGTCTCTTTCATTGTTATGTACTGAAAGTAATTAGACTAATTACACAAATTTTTCACCCTATCATTGGAGTTCATTCACATAACTATACATATAAGATAAAAATATATGAAAAATTTAATTTTGTAATTGCTGATGGAAAGTAGTGAGAGCGGCTTTGAGATAGTCATTTGTACCACTCGCTAGATCGAATTCGGCCAAAAATAGCGCTGGGGTTTATAATAATCTGTTCATATAAGAATCGTTAAATAAGAAAAAATGGTGGAATAAAAATAAAAAAATAAAAATAAAAAAAATGAAAAAATAAAAGAAATACAAAAAAATCTAAAAAAAAACTAGTATTTTTTATTTTTAATATTTTTGTTTTCCGAAAAGTGCAACTTTTTTATACAAGTCAAGTACAGGAAGTTGATAAAACACAAGCTGATTGTGACAAAGCTACTCAGAACTGTCGCTTTTTAGGAAAAGAGAATAATTCTCTATCGAATTATTTATTACAAACGATGACTGGACTCAACGAGTAGAGTCGACTGTTGGTGTGTAGAAAGTGATAGACTCAACGGGAAGAACTTAGCTACATTTGAAGTTTACGAAACTTAAGTGTACCGATGTTAGATCGAAAATTCTTAATTCAGAAGGATAATTTAAAAAAATTAAAGAAACAATTTTCGTTGGAGAAATTCGCATAGAAAATAAATCAAGTCAAGCATCGCTTCGAAGTTGTTTCAGTATCAAAGTAGATTGCTTTCTATAGGTAAAATATCAAAAAAAAATTCTAACGATAACACTGTACAGCACTCGGCTGGATCAAACTATTTTTTATTTGGGTTCGAAGTTCGAAAAAAAGGATTAAAAATTACAGAATATAGTTACTCCAGCCCAGTATTTTTCGATACATAAAATTTGAATTTTTTCCGATGATCTAACTTAGACTCTTTATAACATCTTGATAAAAGCTTGATCTAAACACCATTGAATCGTAATTTATATTAAGAGGATTATATCGTAATTATACTAATACTTAGTACTATCTGCATTTATATTTTATCGACAACTTGTGAAACACAGCAACACCGTCGCGCAGTCAATCATATTTTATTTACAATTTATAAGTCATAAAATATTTGTTTTGTCTGCCATATGTTCACAAATTCTAAGCGTACATATGCGTAAAAATTAAATACAAAACACGTCAAAGTGTGAAAAAGTAAGAGAACGCAACAAAAATAAAGCGCCAATTGGCAATAATATACAAGCCGCAGTTGTAACCGCGCGACCGGTGTGACAAATAATTTTTCGAAAACACTTTCAGACGCTATACGCTTAAAGCTCCAGTTACCGATACTTGACTTGACCTAGAGAGACTTGATAACTGTCACATAAAAGATCCGTTTAATGGGCCTTGCATGTATTTGATTACCGAACGCATGACTTGACTTGAAAGTCTGTTGAATTTAGAACTCTAAGTTACGTTGACATTTGTACTGCTCTCCCTCTCTCACTGCTTCTCTTTTCATTCTCATTATGACACTATTCCAGTGTTGCCTGAATGTTTCCGTTTAAAATTAAATATGTTAAAATTCTAATCTTTAATATTTATAAATCTTCAAATAAAGAAAAAATTAGATAATTCAGAGGAAAATACCTTTTTCACAACAATTATTTTTTAATGTGTTTAATAAAAAAATCTTTTATTTTATTTATAACGCAAATACTTGTTTAACTTTAAGTGCAATAAACAAATCAAATCAAATAGATTCGATATGAGGATAATTTTTGCAACAGAAACATAACTATTGCGAATCTCTCCAAGAGTTTGTGGTGATCTGCTCAGAAAAAAATATTTTGCGAATTTATGTAATGAAAAACTGATTGTAAATGTTCAAATACAATTTAAATAAATTATTTATTCACCTATCATTTATACGCTTGGCTCCAATTTATTACATCTTCTAACAATTCTAAATATCGAAAAACTGAACTACGCGTGTACGTTTCTTTTGTGCTATTCTGCTCAAAGCTATATTCATATATGTATTTATTAAAGAGTTTTCTTTCAAACAGAAAATCTTAACGTGTTCACAGATTTCCTAATAGTGAAGTTTTTTTGTATACTAGTTTTAAAATCTTCAATCTTGGTGATATTTTAATTTAACAAACTTAGTTTTAAAGCTAAATCTGAACATCTGGCAACTCTACCCAGAAACTATAATAATAACAGCTGAAGTTGAAGTTGTGTGAAGTATAACTGCATCTAAGTTTTCCAAGCCAAATTTTTCGAAGCTGAGTCAAGTCAAGCATCGGTAACTGGAGCTTAACGCAGCCACAATAAGAGCTAAACTACATAGCTCGCGAATGCGAATGCGAACGTTTGACAGTTGAGTTGAATACACATGTTCTTATGAGATGAGCTACATAGTTTTCGTATGTTTTCGCAACCAAATCTCCGAAATTCGAACTCTTCACTTCAGCAATCTTCACATTCTTGAGAATAGCAACCAATGTTGTGTTACTTACTATCTTGCGTGTTTTAATTATTTAAGCCCGTTTTCTTCGCTAAAATATAAGTCTTTTGTGAAATATAATATTTATTAGTTTACTAATAATATATTTATCAAGTATTTAAAGTAATTTTTAAAGATAAGGTGTGATGAAGTTTTAATAAACTAGGTAGACAGTTCAAATTTTCCTTCCTTTGCTTAATTCAAGGTATTCTATGAACACTGCTAATAAAAATCACTAAAAATTTAATATCCTTGTCCATGTTAATTAGTTCGTTGTCAAACTCGCAAATAAAAATTGAGTATGTGTATCATCTTGTACACAGCTGTCAACGCATTCAAAAGCGCATTTATGTAGTTGCTCGAAATAAGTGCAGTCAAGCCCATTCTTTCGCTTTCGCATTCGCATTTGCATTCGCGAGCTATGTCGTTTCAGCTTAACAAACGCATATAAACCACGAACGAGCAGTGAAGAAGAATAAAATATCTATATACTAGCAGACCCGGCCACACGTTGTTGTGGCTAAGGTATACATTAAATTAAGTTGGTCCAATCTTCGCCTCGGCGACGTTATTGATTACTCGAGGTCGATTTATGTTACGCAGCATGATGACAACTCACACTACTTTTAATTGCAAAGTGAGTGATGATAGACAATTTTAAATAGTTTGGGATAATTGACTACGTCATCCTGGTTTGTAGCTGTGTCAACTCTCCTGGACCGAAATTCTAAATTGTCGCATTAAGATCATCGATATCTTTGTTTTTTTTTTACCACCAATCAGTCATTTATGGTTATCATATTGAGGTTTCGTGTCAGGAAAACTTCTCTTTCAAGTCAATGAAGTGACAGAAATCTGTTGGAAATGCTATTAATCCATCGAGGTGTCAACTGTGACCCTACCATTTCCAACTGCTTCTACAATCGTAATTTAATATTGTTGCAAAAGCACTCATATATTAGTTGTTAATTGGCGATTCTTTATGTGTCGCCACAAATTAAATGACTTTAGGCATGCGATTAGCCCGTCAGTAACAGTTGATCCAGGAATAATAGTGCGCGAAGTCACTGGAGGTAGTAGCGACTTCTTGAATATTTGGAAAATGTTCGTTAAAGCGCTATTTTTGGCGATTTTGCCGACTGGTGTTTCGTTCATTTGCAATTTAGGAGTAATTTCAAGGCCAAATGTGCCGTATGTTTGCCTACTAACAGGTGACAAGTCGCCCCTATTCCCGTTAACCTTGGTGGTGAAAATGAGTGAAATTGGTTCTGGAATTACATCAGCCCTCATATACTATATATGATGATTTTCTATTGGACTTTATGCCGAATATATAGGTCAAATTGTGAGTTATCTTAATAAAATTACATCAATAAATTGCGAGAGTATAAAATGTTCGGTTGGACGTGAACTTAGCCTTTCCTTATTTTTTACAAATTGTTTTGGGCTATCGACACAACCTTATACAATTGAACAATAACAAAAATATATTAACAAAGCAACAATGACAATCTTCAAAATATTATTTATTTTGTTTTCTCTTTTTATATTTTTCTTGTCAACTCGAATAAAATTCTCTTATTGATATCTTCCTTGCAATTTTTCCATATTTACTCACTTTCTAATCTTTTTCAGGCCTTCCACGAATATTTCAAGACTAAAATTAGCCAGATCGGTTTGAACTTCAACAACCAATAACTTCCCGATTTTAGAAAATTTTTAATTTTCTTCGCGGAAAGTTAAAAAAATTTAGGGGTGGACCATTCTTAACATTTAGGAGGATGAAAAATAGATGTTGTCCGATTCTTCACCCTAGCCGATATGCACGCTAAGATTCACGAAAATCGGTCGAGCGGTTTCAGAGGAGTTCAATAACGTACACCGTGGCACGAGAATTTTATATACATATTAAATATTAAAATAAATTTAAAAAAAACTTCAAATTAAACGGCAGATAACGGCGGTAATGAAACACCGCAGAAATTACACAAATATATTATATGAATATTGATGTTGTTGTTGTTGTTATTATTGCTGCCTACGCATAAACAATAAATTTGGACTATTTCATACGCCGTCAAACGCAGTTACAACAACAGCGCGCACTAGGCAACTGCAATCAGAGCAAATTGCATTCGCAGCAGTCCCCTATACAGCAACAACAACAACAACAACAACAACGAAACTCATTTTTTATACATACGTAAATACATATCAAGCAGCAAGAGTTATCATCATAAACGCAAGCGCCGCAACAAACGCAAACAAAGCGACGAACGCGACAACAACAACAATAACACCGAGCCAACGAACGAAGCCCCCTAAGCGGCCGCGCCAACACTGAACGAACGCGTCATTGCATAGCGCTACCCAAAAATGATAGCAGACTTCTATCATTCTTGAGCGCTACCAACTATTCGATGCGCGCGCGCCTGATAGTACGATTTGATAAGCGAACGCAGAGTATAAAAATTGAGGGCTCAGCATTTCCGTCGTTTAGTGTTTGGCTGCTCGCGTTTGACGTGTTCATAAAAAATCAAAGTGAAAAATTCAATAAGTAAAACGACAGCAACGTAAGGTGTGCACGCTAACATAAGTAACGTAACGCAACGCAACGTAAGAAAAAGTGTTAAACAATAACGTAACGGAAAGTGTAACGTAATTGTAGTGATTTTCAAGCAGAAGCAAAAGGTGTATAAGAAAAGCAATTGAGTGAGAAGTTCATTATTTTTTTTAAGAAACTCCCTCCGTGGTCATACGCCTTTTAATTTGTTTGTTTTAATTTCTGCGTTCATTGACGGCACCGCCACTTGAGAAGTGAACTGAAAAGTGCCTGCGCGCTGCAAAGTCAAAAGCAAATCGTGCAACAAGCTAGCGGGTCAGTGGCAGCGCGGCGCGGCGACGCGTTCGAGTTCTTGAGTTTCCAAATAAACTGCTGTGTAGTTTACTTGAACTTCAGTTGATTTCAAATTGGTGATTCATTTTATCTTTATTTTTTTTAATGGATTTTATTCTCGTTTGCGGTGTTTGTTGTTTATCTAAAAGCATTCACACAAACACACATACACATATGTACATTTGTATGTCACTGCGCAGCTGTATTGAAATTGTGGCATTTTAGTTGATTTTCATTTTTCGTTTGAATGCAAAAACAAAGGTTAATGTCAATGATACTGCAATTACTACATAGTGGAGTCTGATATGTATGTGCTTCGCATGTGCGCGTCCACGTTCACGAGTTGGCGTGCAATTGATCAAACGCTATAACAGCAACTGGAGTGCTACTTATGGGCTTGGAAAATATTTTAATTTCCATGCATTTAGCTAGATAGTTTTATGCATATTTTATTATCACTCTTTTGTTTCACCGAGCTCCATTCAGCTCAAGCGCGAAGCTTACAATAAGCTATTTGAATAATTTGTGCGATACGTTGTAATTAAACATCGCGTGTGTATACATACATATGTACGTAAAATCAATTACGCGAGCACATTTCATTATGAACATAGAAAGGGTTTTTCTATAATACATTTTTAGTTTATAATCACAATAAAAACAATGGTTTAGGGAAATTAAATTATTTTTACACTTATAGTGTTGTTGCATAAACAAACAATTTAAGCTGTCTTTTCATACTGAATTCCTATACCTAATAGAGTTCTTTCCTAGGTCGGTTTTCTTGTTAAATATTGTGCGCCAGTGGTTTTTAAGTTCGATATTGAAGTAGATTATAATAAGAGACAGCTGATCAAATGGGAAACTATCGAAATTTTAACTGTGAAGTGCTGAACACAAAGACGACGACACGACACGACGTAGCGACGGCTGATCACAAATGTCGCTTTGAAGCCAGCGTCTTGAACATTTTGAAGACGGCAGCGACATATCAAACAGCAATTTCATTGTTGCCGTACTAACATCTTTCACTTCAATAAAATTTACATATTTAGTTTAAAGTGAAATTATTTACGCGAAAAATGTAAAAATTGGCGATTTATTTGTTTTAAATAATCGATTGTTATTATAAATGATATACAAAAGCTATTTTACGTTTCTACTGGCAAAATGACGTCATACTTGTGAGAACTTTGAATAATTTTACATTTCACATGTTAGTGGCAGCTCTACAGCGGCCATTGTCGTCGGCAAAATTAGAAACATTTCTAATTTGGCGACAACGACAACTACAAGCCTGTTGTCGCGTAGTCGTGCTGTTGTCAAAAAATCTGTGCCTATAAGAACGCGTGTATTTTATTATTTGACAGATGTCGCTCGTCGCTTGTCGTCTTCTATGTGTTCAGCACATGAAATCGAAATCAGCTGATTAACAACAAATATATGATAACCGTCTTCTAAGAATTGCTAAAAAATTTCCTCTTTTTTCTATTAAACCTTTCATGCCCAATGTACTTATCAGCTTCAAATTATCTTTATTTAAATATTCAGCGGTTTTTTCAATTATGTAGACTTATGTGTTGTGCTAGCTTACAGTTACTTTTTCTGATATGAGCACGTGATCATATGATGCACGTTTTCATTCAGTAAGAGTTCTACGCAGAGAGAAATTGGCAAAAATCGTTTCGTTATACAAAAGTGGTTATACAAAAATTGTTCCAAACATAAAAATAATTGTTTTATTTTAAAGCAAAGTGAACTATAGAAATAAGTAAAGATAAGAGAGTTATTTAAACAAACAATTTCAAGATAAAAGTGTTTAGTTTATTTATAATAATTTAATTTGTGCCTATAAGCAACATCCTTTAACTAATGAACCAGGATACATAGAACTTTGAAATTTTTATTTCTTCAAGATAGATATTTGGTACTTTATGCCCCTAAAAAGTGCTCCGCCCATTTCAATTCGGCATGAGAGGGTTAAGGGGATTATCTCATGTAATGGCCTGTGTTTAAGGAATTTTTTAGATTTTTTTTTCTACGACCAGTAAATATATTTCGACAATATAAATATACATTTTAAATAAAAAATATTGCGAAGAACATGAATTACAGCGTTCTGAACACCACACCTCGAAAAAATGGGTTCGCACTTCCTCTACGTCTGTAAGAAAAGCATGGAATGAATACCAAAAATTGGACATTTGGGAGACATTTGAAGAAAAATCATTAGTTTTCTAGCTATAAAAAAATCGGAATTTTGGGAATTTTCGATTGATAATAGAGCGTTCCATGCGTTTACATGTGTTGAGTGCATCTTACAAATTTCAAGTCAATCGGTCAAGGCGTTTTTTTTAGATACGATGGAGGATAGTTTAAAAAACACAGTTTTGAGAAAAACGCGTTCAAACTTTCCAGCTGCCAACTCAAGTCTCAAGTCAGCTCCTTCTTCTAACTGTTGTATCTTTAAAACGACAACGAATGTTTAAAAATCACTTTACTACCGTTTTCAAAAAAAAAAAACAATTTTTTTTTGAACTCATCACATGTGATGACCCCCTGAAGTAACTGGAGGACTGACTTATACAAAAGTTTCCGCTGAATTCTCCATCCAAGCAGAAAATTAAATCAGTTTGAAGGTAATTTTGAGTAATTTTGTGGGAAAAGTCATAATACACAACGTATGTATATATTGTTGTTTTGAACATTTGGACCCGATTCCAAAATTTAAATCAAATATCAAGAATAAGTCCAAGACTCCACCTGATTTACATTTCAAAATTTATTTTTAGAATTAAAAAGGACTGAAACACGAAATATCCCAGTCCAGCAGAGAGCAGTTTTCTAACAAAAAACTAGGTTTTAGAGCGTATAAAGTTTCGCGTACCAGTTTGGCCAAATAATTAATTCCATAAATATCGGAATTTACTTCCGGAAGGTAACAAGTGCTTAGAAATCCCCAGATTCTAAATAAGATTTCGGAATGCGAAAAATTTTCGGAAATTCCGAGACTCGATACCTTATGAATAGGTACATACATATGTACATATACTCTTCTATTCGACACACAAGCTCTCTAGCCAAAATGTGTATATATTAAAACGTCAACAAAGTTGAAGTCGCATTCTATAAAGTGGAGCATGTGGATAGTTACCACATTTAAGTATAGTAACCGCTGATTATTCTAAATCTTGGTAAATTTATACCAGTTGTGTGTTCGATTTAACAATCTATAAGATTTAGCTATTATTAGTGAACTCACCTCACAGTGGTTATAACAATTCTAGAATAAATAAAAACACAAATAAATCGGAAAATCAGGGATTCGATAACTTAATAAGCGTAGGTAAAGTGATCTAGTAGATTTGTGATATGTGTATAATATATATATAGTATGTCTGTATGTAAGACTACTTAAAATTACTAAAGTAGAACGTCGAGTTTCGATAAACACATGCTATTTTGTGTTAAAATATTTTCCACATCATTGACCTTGCAATATGATGACTTAAGCCAATAACAAATGTATCCTACCACAAACCAAAAACAACAAAATGTAAATGGAAGTATGTTGTTACAATTCAAACGTGTGCTTCTTAAAAAAATTTATTTTTTTTAATTGCTTTGGGCTTTAATTTAAAAATTATTGATGTTAATGAGTGATAACGTCCTTGTTTACGTCACTGAAACTATTTACAGTTCATTTAACTCGCGTAAAATTTTAGAAGTTGTATTATAATTTATTGAACTGCAATTGTTAGGCTAATGAAAGCAATTCACTCACTATGCGGTAGACGTACAAAGTGTTTTCATATTCTACTCATATAAAAATCAAAATACGATTGTTTCAGTGTTTAAAATATATAAAATGTTAAGAGTAATTGGACGCTGTCTGTGGCTTTGGAAAAGTCGAATATTATATTTTACATTATAAAAATGGTTGTCATGCAATAAAATTCACATAAAAAATATGTTATCTCCACTTAATAGGTAGATGTTTTAAGGGGTTATATACAGTTAGAATTTTCAAAAAACCGATTTTTTTTATTTCATTTTCTTAATGTACATATATTTAAGAATACACACAGAAAACTTCATATCGTTCCGGTGAATATTTTCAAAGTTACAAGCAAATTTGAAAATGCGTTTCAGAGTCCGAGCGGCAGCGCGTTTTTCTCAAAATGGTGTTTTCAAAGTCGGTGACCAACATTACTCGAAAACGGCTAGACCGATTAGTCTCAAATTTTAACACGATCTTCTTAAATATATTTTTTAGTAATTAATCGAAGATTTTTTCTCTCCGATAAATATTTTTTTTTTATAAACAATTTAAGGCCGAAATTTCGGTGAAGAATCGATTTTTTTTTTAGAAACCGCCATTTTGTCAAAAATTTTTATTTTGCTTATTCCTTCGATTAATTACTAGATTTAACAATATTTCAACGAAATCTGTTTGGTTTTTTAATTTCAAATGATCCAGTTCCGAGATATAGTGGTCACCGCAAAACGTCTTTTTTGAGAGGAGCTCCTGGAGATCAGCTGTAGCTCTTTTTCAAATAAATATTTTTACTAGTACTAAGTCTTAAAATACAGTTAAAAGATACCATAATATGTGTATAAATTTTTGGATCAATAAATTAAAAAGTTTTCTCAGAAAAAATTCTGGAATATTCACTATTTTTCGGCCGTCTAACTGTATATAACCCCTTAAAGCTAGTGTCCAAAAAATAGCAATACTATAGAGTGCAAGTATGGACTCCCATTTCGTTGGTTATTGGTTTCTTGAGAGCATTTTTCGTAAAAACCCGTGAAACCCTAACCTAAATATATTTGAATGCAATAGCAAAGCATATTAATATGAAATAAGAAAGTGAAATCATTATTACCCTAATGTTAAAAATAATTAAAAATGCAATTTTCTCGCTTTACAGTTGTCGCAGCCGCACACCGTGCGTCCTTCAGCCACAATTGTTCATTCACATCATTACTAATATTGAAGCATCATCACCAACAAAATGCTACGCTGCCAGTATGGCATATTTAGCTTGTTTGTGCTTTTCGCGCTCACAAATGCTTTCGATATCAGCAGCATGGAACCCGTTGCCGATAAACACATACAAACCGGAAATCGTATGCTCTACGAAAGGGAAATCAACGCGAACATTTCGCAAGCGGAGGCAGCACAAGAGGATGCCGTCGATGGTGTGCTCGATGTAAATGAGATACCAGTGAGTTTTGATGATGCACAACTGTGGCGTATCTATAATATATCAGAGCATATGCAGAACAACATGCCATTGGCCGAGATGTTGGAGAGGCAATTCGGTGAGTGGAGTGGAATTATTTGCAACGCTTGCGTGTGGCAATGCGGTAGAAGCGCATAAGTCCATTTGAGATTTGCATATATTTTATGTCAATTTAATCAATTCTTATCGAATATTTCAGGTGGCGTTGTTTGGAAGGAAAATCCAAAATTTCTTGATATCTCCATCAATAAGGAGAACTTGAAAGCAGCACGCAGCTATCTCAGTGAGCACAACATCGACAAAGAGGTCATGCATACGAATATACAGGAGCTGATCGATGCTAGTGAATTAGAGGGCATCAAGGCGTCACAAGCGGAGGCGGGTAGCCGTATAAGTAAGTGTAATAAAATAATAATAACACTGTGATAGTTAAAAAAAAAACGACAAGACCAAATTCGACGGTTTCCCCCTATTTCGGGTCTTACGAATCGAACTGCATCATTACTTTTTTTAGTTACAATCATGGTTTCATACAAAAATTTTTGTTGAAGTTTTTCATCAAAGTGGCCCATTGTAAGAGAAAGGCACATTTTTCTTCGGTCTCTAACTTTTTAATGTTGACTTTTTTGGTAAACTTTCTTTGGCAAAGCTTCTCAGAATAAGTCCGTCTTTAAGTTCTTAGATGACTGTAAACCCCAAAATCAATGTTTTTTGTGTGAACTGAAATTTAATGAGGGATGCAATCGATGTATCGATGTTTTTGAAACATCGATGTTTTCGTCAAAAAGCATCGATGTTAGCCATCGATGTCTCGAATCTCAAATATCGATGCATCGATGTCACTTTCAACGATGTTTTATGTCGATGTTTTATATAAAAATTTGACTTTACACCTTCACACTTTTTCGGGTATTAACTCGAAACCCTCTATTTGGATACGCTTTATTACATTGAAATTCGATTTTTGTAAAATTCGGAAAATTCGTTAAAGGAATGTGTGCTTGGCGGTTACTTTTATGATTTATTTATACAATTTAATTCTGGCGTAGGCTACTGCGTTAGATCAGAGATTCAAATTACTGCATTTTAAAGATGCTATGGCTAAAAGAAATACTTTTTTTTGCTTCATAAAAAATTCAAAGAATCGTGCTGATACAACGGAATCTTCAGATGAGTGTGAAACAGAATACTCGTTTGATATTTGGAACCAGAATAAACATTTGGTCCACCAAAAGGTGAAATGTAGGCTGTCAAATTTATCTACAATTACAGGGACGGAAGGTTGATGAGAAAGTGTATCTCGGCTGTTACCCCTACCAATCAGAAGCCAATAGAGTTTGGGTTGACATGAATACTGTGTTTCCGGAGTTGTATAAATAGGCTTATTAATATTTACACATTGTGGCCACCTCAGTGCCGAGTAAACGACCGTTTTCTAAACCCAGGGCAACTATCACGCAGAGGTAAAATCTAAAAGAAATGACAGTGAAAAAACTTTCCATGTCGTTGTTTTGAAATTCTGTTATTTATTGAGAAAAAACTTTAACAGACATATAATGCTAAGTGAAATAAAATGTATCAACTTAAGACGTACTACATTTCATTTATTTATGCTTCTGCTTCTGTATCCCTTAGCTTTTCACACTAAATTTAAAATAAGTGAAAAAAGTTCAAAAATACATCGATGTTTCGATGTATCGATGTTTTAATGGCCGATGTTTTTGATTTCGATGGGTTTTGAAGAAACATCGATACATCGAACCATCGATGCTTCATTTCACGATGTTTGCATCCCTAAATTTAATCCATTTTTTTTAATGTTTAAAAGTAATGATACAGTTCGATTCGTAGGACCCGAAATAGGGGGAAACCGTCGAATTTGGTCTTGTCTTTTTTTTGACTATCACAGTAATTATAACTATGTTTATTAATTATTATTTCATCTCTTCTTTTTCTTTTGTAGAGAAACAAACACGAAGCGGAATGCATTGGAGGGACTACCAAGATTTACAAGTGATTTATGCGTTCATGCGTGAAATACGCACAAAGTTTCCAAAGATCTGTCGTTTGTACTCTATTGGAAAGACGGTGGAGGGACGTGATCTGAGGGTGTTGAGGTAATTGAAATTAAAATTGGAATAAAATTATTAGTTAATGTGTAAATGAATAAATCGTAGAAACTAGAAATAAGAGATTTTTAGGCGCTTAAAAAGGTCTAATTTTTAATATATTCAATTTAAACGAATTATAAAATTTTTGTTGATTAGGTAAATTGGTTAATGAAGATTAATAGAATTTTTGCCTTGGAAGGGCTGCCACCTTAATAAACAAATGAAATCAATTAAATTATTAACTATTTTTCGCAACGGTTGTAAAATTAAACACGTTTAAAAAAAAAATGCTAGCGGAAATTTGTTAGAGAAGGGTTGCCACATATTTAAAAACAATATTAATGCATTTAAATTGGTAAAATTAACGAAATATTAAAATATAATGTAATCATTTTCGGGGTTTAAAGTCGTTGGTATTTAGGAAAGTTTGAAGTTGCCACCTTTCTAATAATGTATGTAATGTATGCTTAGCTGAGGATAATGAATAAAATTTGTGCTTAATGCCAATAATTGTGAAGTATTCCTAATACTAACCTCTATCCTCAATATATACAACCGATTTAGCGAATTCCAATTAAAATTTCGTGCATTTTCAAGCACATATTTCCAGAAATATTGATGTCACAAAGGTCAAAACTTAAGAAAAAACAACATTTCATTTATTAAAATTATATGTAATAGTTAATCATTCGTATAATTCAAAACAATGGCATTTAATCAACATGAAAAAACATATGTGGGTTTTGCCGCAGGCTTTTAATTTTGCTTTTGCTATATTTATACTCTCGCAACAAATGTTGCTAAAGAGAGTATTATAGTTTTGTTCACATAACGGTTGTTTGTAACACCCAAAACTAAACGAGTTAGATATAGGGTTATATGTATATACCAAAGTGATCAGGGTGAAGAGTGGAGTTCAAATCCGAATGTCTGTCTGTCCGTCCGTCGGTCCGTCTGTGCAAGCTGTAACTTGAGTAAAAATTAAGATATCTTGATGAATCCTGGCACACTTATTTCTTGGCACCATAGGAAGGTTGGAAGGAAGGAACTACTCGACCGATTTCAATGAAACTTGGTTTGTAATAGTTTTCTTACATCCCAATGATATGTTGTAAAAATAGGCCAAATCGCTTCACAACCACGCCTACTTACTATATACCAGAACTTTGAAGCCAATCTGAATCGTTTACTTTACAATATATAAAGTAAGTATTAGTGAAGATATCGGTGCAGAACTTTGCACAAATACTATGTTAATGGTGTGGCAGCCTCATTCTAAAAATCGCCGAAATCGGACCATAGGTTTTTAAGGCCCCATATATCGAACACGAGGACCTCGGTGCTTCTAACCTAATATTATGGTTTCCAACTTTCAATGGACTTTATACAATATATATGACAAATATGTGGGTCAAATTGTGTATTATATACTATAAATAAAGTTAAATATATAAATTGCGAGAGTATAAAATGTTCGGTTACACCCGAACTTAGCCCTTCCTTACTTGTTTTTATTAAAGTACAAGTACGTCACTCCTAATAATTCCCATAATTGCAAACTATGCTGATAACAAACACCGTGACATGTCGGCGTATAAAGTAGTTGAAAAAACAGTGCTTTGCCGCACACAATTGTTGTTGCAACCGCCGAAACGCGAGATAATTAAATTTTATGCAGGCCACGTTAAATGTGTTAAACACTTTTGAACGTGATTTGAGCCATTATCATAATGAGAAAATTTCATTCATACATATTATCAAGGACGTTAGCATGTCTATAAGCTAACTATGGGTACATTAAGAGCTGGAACTCAACTAGAGTGATATAAAATTGCAGAAGAGCATATATATAAATCAATATTTAATAGATCAGTTCGAGGTTATTTATTTGTTTCTCTTTCTTTGTAGAATCTCGGAGAACCCACGAGAGTACAAAAAGATCTGGATCGATGGTGGCATACATGCACGCGAGTGGATCAGTCCGGCAACTGTTACTTACATCATTTATCAGCTATTATCGAATTGGAATCGGCAACCGGCGTATTTAAAGCAACGGACTTGGTACTTTATGCCCGTTATGAATCCCGATGGCTACGTCTACAGTCGCAAAGTGAATAGAATGTGGCGTAAGAACCGCGCACCTTTGTCCGATCCAAACTGTTTCGGTGTCGATTTGAATCGTAATTTTAATATTTGAATCGTAATTTTAATATTAATTGGAGTGGACCTGGTTCATCGACTAATCCGTGCAGCGAAATATATCGTGGCGTATCACCCGCCTCTGAATTGGAAACGAAAGCGGTCTCGCGTTTCCTATTGCGTCGCAGACGTAATCTAGAAGCTTATTTAACTTTTCACAGCTATGGTCAAATTATCGCCTATCCTTGGGCTTACAAACGAGAGAAAGTTAGGAACTTTGCGGAGTTGCAAAGGATCGGCGATACGGCCGTACGGCGCATTAAGGAAAAGACCGGCACTGATTATCGTTGCGGTGTGACAAATTCAATAATGAGTGTTGCCGGTGGCGGTTCGGATGATTGGTCGCGTGCAAAGGCTTTTGCGAAAATTGTTTACACCATCGAATTGCGTGATACCGGAAGTAGGGGGTTCCTACTAGACCCACCGCAAATTCTCCCAACTGCCGAGGAGGGCTGGACCATTGTAGACACTGTAGCACGGAATGTTGGACGCTAATCTAATTTATTTCTATTTGAGTATTTCTAAAACTGTATATATGTGTAAGTGTATGTGTGTTGTGGAATTTTTGAGTTACGTATGTGTGAATGTTAAAAAATATATATGTATATACAGATGTTTACAAAAAATAACTTTGTGCATATGTACTACATAATTCTTCCGTTTCGAAAATCAATAAAAATCCTTATAACTGATAAATATAGCACATTTTCATTAGATACTTTTACAACTTTTATGGTGCCATCGCAATCGGAATTTCTGAAATCTCTTTGCGCAGTTTTGGAAAACCGAAAAAATAAAACATGAATTTTATTACTCGTATTGGCAATACCCTCCCCAACCGGAGGCGGGTTGCCCAGGTGGGCCCGACGACTCTGGCAGGATCGGCATGAGTGGTACCACGGTGAAATGGTACCGAAGTCATCTTAAAGAGAGAAGCGTTCCTTTGATCATGCATGTAGTGGACAAAACTATAAATAGGAACAACAGCCAAGTATTGCCGCAAGAGTTGCCAAATTGCAAACGGCTTTGACAAATTCCCTCACAGGAACAGAGCGGCCATGCTCAGGTACAGAAGCCAACGCGGTTAGTAGACAACCAGCGCAGGTATGCTGCTGCTCTCAGGAGCATACGCATAGCGTAGCTGTCGCTGAACTACACAGCTTAAGCCATGGTACCAGAAACACTTACCGTCCTCCAAAACAGGATAAAGGATGGAGGGACGCTCTATCTTTTAACGAAGTCTATTCCAGGTGAGGAATGCTTCTGGTAGAATGCAGAGATGAAGCGAACGCCACCTGCCTAACGGAGTATGCTGCTAAGCTTGAAGGTTGGAATAGTCCAGTCCTCTGCGCAAAACCATGATATGAGATACCGCCCATGCATAGCAAGACGGTATTCCTTCCGAGGAGCGCTGAAGAGCCAATAAAGGCACAGAATTAGGGCACCTCAGCTTGGCGAACTCGCAACAGTACCATCGAAGACTCCGTAATGGCGGAATTAAACAACAATAGTACAAAAAAGTCGTCTATAAAGAATTTTTTTCACTTTTCCAACCAACAAAAAAGTTGGCAAAATGGCGACCTTTTTGTAACAAAACTTAGCTTCATTTGAAGTTTACGAAACTTAAGTGTACCGATGTTAGATCGAAATTTTTAATTCAGAAGGATAATTAAAACAATTAAAGAAACAATTTTTGTAGGAGAAATTCGCATAGAAAATAAATCAAGTCAAGCATCGCTTGGAAGTTGTTTCAGTATCAAAGTAGATTGCTTTCTATAGGAAAAATATCAAAAAAAAAATTGTAACGATAACACTGTACAGCACTCGGCTGGATCAAACTATTTTTTTATTTGGGTTCGAAGTTCGGAAAAAGAATTAAAAAATATATACATTATAAATTACAGGATATAGTTGGAGTAACCAGTATTTTTCGATACACAACATTTTATTTTTTTTCGATGATCTAACTTAGACTCTTTATAGGATCTTGTATATAAGCTCCATTCAATTACTCATAATTAAATTAAGAGGAAATTAAATGCACATTTTGGATTGTTTAGTAACTATATTCTGAAAATAATAATAATTTAAAAAAATCAGTTTTCAAACTTCGAATCCAAATATTTCGATTTTTGAGGCTAACATCGAAATTCGGAGAATCCACATTTTTTAATTAAGACTATGTATATGTAATGACTGCATAAATACACACATAGCTTTACAATTTTTGACCTCATACAGAACCAAATTTCGTACTATCTGCACTTATATTTTATCGACAACTTGTGAAACACAGCAACACCGTCGCGCAGTCAATCATATTTTATTTACAATTTATAAGTCATAAAATATTTGTTTTGTCTGCCATATGTTCACAAATTCTAAGCGTACATATGCGTAAAAATTAAATACAAAACACGTCAAAGTGTGAAAAAGTAAGAGAACGCAACAAAAATAAAGCGCCAATTGGCAATAATATACAAGCCGCAGTTGTAACCGCGCGACCGGTGTGACAAATAATTTTTCGAAAACACTTTTAGACGCTATACGCTTAACGCATACACAATAAAAGACGCTTATAAACCACGAACGAGTAGTGAAGAAGAATAAAATATTTATATATTATATTAAAATAAATTAAAAAAAAAAAAACTTCAAATTAAACGGCAGATAACGGCGGTAATGAAACACCGCAGAAATTGCACAAATATATTGTATGAATATTAATGTTGTTGTTGTTATTATTATTGCTGCCTACGCATAAACAATAAATTTGGGCTATTTCATACGCCGTCAAAAGCAGTTACAACAACAGCGCGCACTACTGCAACTGCAATCAGAGCAAATTGCATTCGCAGCAGCCCCCTATACGGCAACAACAACAACAACGAAACGTATTTATTATACATACATAAACACATATCAAGCAGCAAGAGTCATCATCATAAACGCAAGAGCACCGCAACAAACGCAAACAAAGCGACGAACGCGACAACAACAACAATAACACCGAGGCAACGAACGAAGCCCCCTAAGCGGCGGCGCGATCGCCGCGCCAACACTGAACGAACGCGTCATTGCATAGCGCTACCAACTATTCGATGCGCGCGCGCGTGCTAGTACGATTTGATAAGCGAACGCAGAGTATAAAAATTGAGGGCTCAGCATTTCCGTCGTTTAGTGTTTGGCTGCTCTTTCAGACGGAACGTAACGCGGCGCGGATCGTAAGGCGCGTTGGAAAAAAGCAAAGTGAAAAATTCAATAAATAAAACGACAGCAACGTAAAGTGTGCGCGCTAACATAAGTAACGTAACGCAACGCAACGTAAGAAAAAGTGTTAAACAATAACGTAACGGAAAGTGTAACGTAATTGTAGTGATTTTCAAGCAGAAGCAAAAGGTGTATAAGAAAAGCAATTGAGTGAGAAGTTCACAATTTTTTTTTTAAGAAAAGTAAAGTTGGAAAAGAAAATTATAATATAATAATAAAGTATAACAAAATATTATTTTTTTAATAGTGCTTTGTTGCGCGCATGCGCGCTTCCAATTTAACGAAAGTTACCGTGCGCCAACCAGAAACATTTTGAATTGTAAAGCCATAGCAGAGCTATTGTTATTACTTGAAACAACGAGTTGCATTTTATGTTAAAAATATACAATAAACAACGCGGCGCACACACACACACACATGCACACATGTAAAAGAGAAAAGACAAAGGAAGAACGAGTTTTCGAAATTGTTGAAATTTTTTGGTGAAAGACTTTTAATGGCTGACAATACGAGCACAAATGCAGGCGATGCTTCCCAAAAGCCGTCATAACGGCATAAACAAGTTTGTTGCCACACATTTCTTAGTATAGCCTGACTTACTCACAAATCGCGCCGCCCTGCCCTCCACTCCCTCTGTGGGCATACGCCTTTTCATTTGTTTGTTTTAATTTCTGCGTTCATTGACGGCACCGCCACTTGAGAAGTGAATTGAAAAGTGCCTGCGCGATAAGCGCGTCAAAAGCAAATCGTGCAACGAGCTAGCGGGTCAGTGGCAATGCGGTTAACTACACGAAAGCGCCTCCTGCGCAGCGACAGTGGCAGCGCGGCGACGCGTTCGAGTTCTTGAGTTTCCAAATAAATTAATGGAGTATCGGGTGAAAGAGGAGGCTCTTCTCCAGAGCAGGAATATATATAAATATTCTTTATTGGACTTATAGTTTTTAAAATATTCATGTTTAAAAGTCCAATTTTTTCTATAAGTAACACATGTAATTTCACACACTATAACACTATTTTTTTAAATTTTTCACTTCACATATTGAAAATTACACTATTAACATTCAATTTAATTCAAAATATAGATTTATTTAAGCAAAAATTACTTATTTTAAAAATCACTTAGCACACTAATAGCTGAAAAGGTTTCTGTGTTTACAATTATATGGAGCGTTGCCACATGTTAGAAACCATAGATGATAGATTTTTTAATCACTGTGTTTTATTTATTAACATATTATAGTTTTTTGTCGTAGAACTCTCTTCTGCATCAAGGATGTATATAAAAAATCTTTCCAGGGATGTCCGAAGTTTTTTCGTGTAGAACTCCTTTAAAATTATATAATAAAAGTAAAATGTACATTTAATGCAACGCCTACATTTTTATTTAATATATTTGAGGTGAAAAAAGTGCGTAAAATGTGTTAAAGTGTATTAAATTGTGTGAAATAGCTTGTTTAAAAAATTGATTTTTTTATCTTTAAAGCGGAATATCTCGAAAACTAGGCGTCTGCGGTACCTATTACCCTATATATTATTGAATCGGGAGGACGTCCTCTTTCCAACGGTGTAATCAGATCGCGGCGCCATAGTAATCGGAATTGTGCCACATTTCATTATGAACATAGAAAGGGTTTTTCTATAATACATTTTTAGTTTATAATCACAATAAAAACAATGGTATTATGTGTTGTGCTAGCTTACAGTTACTTTTTCTGATATGAGCTGTACACGTGTTCATTCAGTAAGAGTTCTACGCAGAGAGAAATTGGCAAAAATCGTTTCGTTATACAAAAGTGGTTATACAAAAATTGTTCGAAAAATAAAAATAATTGTTTTATTTTAAAGCAACGTGAACTATATAAATAAGTAAAGATAAGAGAGTTATTTAAACAAACAATTTCAAGATAAAAATGTTTAGTTTATTTATAATAATTTAATTTGTGCCTATAAGCAACATCCTTTAACTAATGAACCAGGATACATAGAACTTTGAAATTTTTATCACTTCATATTTGAGTTAAGACTAATATATATCTTGGTACTTTATGCCCCTAAAGAAGTGTTAGCTCCGCCCATTTTAATTCGGACATGAGACGGTTAAGGGGATCATCTCATGTAATGGTCTGTGTTTAAGGGATTTTTTACATTTTTTCTACGACCAGTAAATATATTTCGACAATATAAATATACATTTTAAATAAAAAATATTGCGAAGAACATGAATTACAGCGTTCTGAACACCACACCTCGAGAAAATGGGCTTTCACTTCTTCAACGTCTGTAAGCTTAAATGCCTGGAATGAATACCAAAACTTGAACTTTTGGGAGACATTTGAAGAAAAATGTCTAGTTTTCTAGCTATAAAAAATCGAAATTTTGGGAATTTTTTATTGATAATAGCGTTTACATGTGCTGAGTGCATCTTACAAATTTCAAGTCATTCGGTCAAGCCGGAATATTTTAAAAACATAGGTTTGAGACAAACTTTCCAGCTGCCAACTCAAGTCTTCGAACAGCTCCTTCTTCTAACTGTTGTATCTTTAAAAATCACTTTACTACCGTATTCTAGACATGTTAAGAAAGCAATTTATGACAAAACAAAAATTTTTTTTTGAACTCATCACATGTGATGACCCCCTGAAGTAAATGGAGGACTAAGTTATACAAAAGTTTACGCTAAAATCCTCCATCCAAGCAGAAAATGGGTAATTTCGAGAAATTTAAACGTCATAATACACAACGTATATAATGTTGTTTTGAACATTTGGACTCGATTCCAAACTTTAAATCAAATATCAAGAATAAGTCCAAGACTCCACCTGATTTCTGTTTTAAAATTTCTTCTTAGAATTAAAAAGGACTGACACACGAAATATCCCAGTCCAGCAGAGAGCAGTTTTCTAACAAAAAACTAGGTTTTAGAGCGTATAAAGTTTCGCGTACCAGTTTGGCCAAATAATTAATTCCATAAATATCGGAATTTATTTCCGGAAGGTAACAAGTGCTGGGAAATCCCCAGATTCTAAATAAGATTTCGGAATGCGAAAAATTTTCGGAAATTCCGAGACTCGATACCTTATGAATAGGTACATACATATGTACATATACTCTTCTATTCGACACACAAGCTCTCTAGTTGTGTGTTCGATTTAACAATCTATAAGATTTAGCTATTATTAGTGAACTCACCTCACAGTGGTTATAACAATTCTAGAATAAATAAAAACACAAATAAATCGGAAAATCAGGGATTCGATAACTTAATAAGCGTAGGTAAAGTGATCTAGTAGATTTGTGATATGTGTATAATATATATATAGTATGTCTGTATGTAAGACTACTTAAAATTACTAAAGTAGAACGTCGAGTTTCGATAAACACATGCTATTTTGTGTTAAAATATTTTCCTCATCATTGGCCTCGCAATATGATGACTTAAGCCAATAACAAATGTATCCTATCACAAACCAAAAACAACAAAATGTAAATGGAAGTATGTTGTTACAATTCAAACGTGTGCTTCTTAAAAAAATTTATTTTTTTTAATTGCTTTGGGCTTTAATTTAAAAATTATTGATGTTAATGAGTGATAACGTCCTTGTTTACGTCACTGAAACTATTTACAGTTCATTTAACTCGCGTCAATTTTAGAAGTTGTATTATAATTTATTGAACTGCAATTGTTAGGCTAATGAAAGCAATTCACTCACTATGCGGTAGATGTACAAAGTGTTTTCATATTCTACTCATATAAAAATCAAAATATGATTGTTTCAGTGTTTAAAATATATAAAATGTTAAGAGTAATAGGATGCTGTGGCTTTGGAAAAGTCATGCAAAAAAATTCACATAAAAAATGTGTTATCTCCACTTAATGGGTAGATGTTTTAAAGCTAGTGTCCAAAAAATAGCAATACTATAGAGTTCAAGTATGGACTCCCATTTCGTTGGTTATTGGTTTCTTGAGAGCATTTTTCGTAAAAACCCGTGAAACCCTAACCTAAATATATTTGAATGCAATAGCAAAGCATATTAATATGAAATAAGAAAGTGAAATCATTATTACCCTAATGTTAAAAATAATTAAAAATGCAATTTTCTCGCTTTACAGTTGTCGCAGCCGCACACCGTGCGTCCTTCAGCCACAATTGTTCATTCACATCACTACTAACATTGAAGCATCATCACCAACAAAATGCTACGCTGCCAGTATGGCATTTTTAGCTTGTTTGTGCTTTTCGCGCTCACAAATGCTTTCGATATCAGCAGCATGGAACCCGTTGCCGATAAACACATACAAACCGGAAATCGTATGCTCTACGAAAGGGAAATCAACGCGAACATTTCGCAAGCGGAGGCAGCACAAGAGGATGCCGTCGATGGTGTGCTCGATGTAAATGAGATACCAGTGAGTTTTGATGATGCACAACTGTGGCGTATCTATAATATATCAGAGCATATGCAGAACAACATGCCATTGGCCGAGATGTTGGAGAGGCAATTCGGTGAGTGGAGTGGAATTTTTTGCAACGCTTGCGTGTGGCAATGCGGTAGAAGCGCATAAGTCCATTTGAGATTTGCATATATTTTATGTCAATTTAATCAATTCTAATCGAATATTTCAGGTGGCGTTGTTTGGAAGGAAAATCCAAAATTTCTTGATATCTCCATCAATAAGGAGAACTTGAAAGCAGCACGCAGCTATCTCAGTGAGCACAACATCGACAAAGAGGTCATGCATACGAATATACAGGAGCTGATCGATGCTAGTGAATTAGAGGGCATCAAGGCGTCACAAGCGGAGGCGGGTAGCCGTATAAGTAAGTGTAATAAAATAATAATAATAATTATAACTATGTTTATTAATTATTATTTCATCTCTTCTTTTTCTTTTGTAGAGAAACAAACACGAAGCGGAATGCATTGGAGGGACTACCAAGATTTACAAGTGATTTATGCGTTCATGCGTGAAATACGCACAAAGTTTCCAAATATCTGTCGTTTATACTCTATTGGAAAGACGGCGGAGGGACGTGATCTGAGGGTGTTGAGGTAATTGAAATTAAAATTGGAATAAAATTATTAGTTAATGTGTAAATGAATAAATCGTAGAAACCAGAAATAAGAGATTTTTATAGAGAGGCGCTTAAAAAGGTCTAATTTTTAATATATTCAATTTAAACGATTTTTAAAAGTTTTGTTGATTAGGTAAAATGGTTAATGAAGATTAATAGAATTTTTGCCTTGGAAGGGCTGCCACCTTAATAAACAAATGAAATCAATTAAATTATTAACTATTTTTCGCAACGGTTGTAAAATTAAACACGTTTAAGAAAAAAATTGTTAGAGAAGGGTTGCCACATATTTAAAAACAATATTAATGCATTTAAATTTGTAAAATTAACGAAATATTAAAATATAATGTAATCATTTTCGGGGTTTAAAGTCGTTGGTATTTAGGAAAGTTTGAAGTTGCCACCTTTCTAATAATGTATGTAATGTATGCTTAGCTGAGGATAATGAATAAAATTTGTGCTTAATGCCAATAATTGTGAAGTATTCCTAATACTAACCTCTATCCTAAATATATAAATAAAATAAATAAATATATAAATAAATTTCGTGCATTTTCAAGCACATATTTCCAGAAATATTGATGTCATAAAGGTCAAAACTTAAGAAAAAACAACATTTCATTTATTAAAATTATATGTAATAGTTAATCATTCGTATAATTCAAAACAATGGCATTTAATCAACATGAAAAAAGCCACATATGCGCAGGCTTTTTTATTTTGCTTTTGCTATATTTTTTATTAAAGTACGTCACTCCTAATAATTCCCATAATTGCAAACTGTGCTGATAACAAACACCGTGACATGTCGGCGTATAAAGTAGTTGAAAAAACAGTGCTTTGCCGCACACAATTGTTGTTGCAACCGCCGAAACGCTGCAAATGGCGAGATAATTAAATTTTATGCAGGCCACGTTAAATGTGTTAAACACTTTTGAACGTGATTTGAGCCATTATCATAATGAGAAAATTTCATTCATACATATTATCAAGGACGTTAGCATGTCTATAAGCTAACTATGGGTACATTAAGAGCTGGAACTCAACTAGAGTGATATAAAATTGCAGAAGAGCATATATATAAATCAATATTTAATAGATCAGTTCGAGGTTATTTATTTGTTTCTCTTTCTTTGTAGAATCTCGGAGAACCCACGAGAGTACAAAAAGATCTGGATCGATGGTGGCATACATGCACGCGAGTGGATCAGTCCGGCAACTGTTACTTACATCATTTATCAGTTATTATCGAATTGGAATCGGCAACCGGCGCATTTAAAGCAACGGACTTGGTACTTTATGCCCGTTATGAATCCCGATGGCTACGTCTACAGTCGCAAAGTGAATAGAATGTGGCGTAAGAACCGCGCACCTTCGTCCGATCCAAACTGTTTCGGTGTCGATTTGAATCGTAATTTTGATATTAATTGGAGTGGACCTGGTTCATCGACTAATCCGTGCAGCGACACATATCGTGGCGTATCACCCGCCTCTGAATTGGAAACGGAAGCGGTCTCGCGTTTCCTATTGCGACGCAGACATAATCTAGAAGCTTATTTAACTTATCACAGCTATGGTCAACTGATCACCTATCCGTGGGCTTACAAACGGGAGAAAGTTAGGGACTCTGCGGCGTTGCAAAGTGTCGGCGACACGGCCGTACAGCGCATTATCAGTAAGACCGGCACTGTTTATCGCAGCGGTGTAACAAATTCGCTATTGAGTGTTGCCGGTGGCGGCTCGGATGATTGGTCGCGTGCAGCGTGTAATGTGAAATATGTTTACACCGTCGAATTGCGTGATACCGGCAAAGATGGTTTTATACTACCGCCAGATCAAATTCGTGGAACTGCCGAGGAGGGATGGATCATTGCAAATACTGTATCACAGGCTGTTCGACGGTAATATAATTTATTTCTATTTGAGTATTTCTAAATAATGTATATATATGTAAGTGTATGTGTGTGTGTGAAATTTTTTGAGTTATGTACGTGTGAATGTTAAAAAATATATATACAGATATTTAAAAAAAGAACTATGTGCATATGTACTACATAATATTTCCTTTTCGAAAATCAATAAAAATCCTTATAATTGATAAATGTAGCACATTTTCATTAAATAATTTTAAAACTACACTCTTGATGTTTCGATCGCAATCGGGAAACTCTTTGATCTTATTTTGAAAACCGAAACCTTGAATCGAAAACTTGAGAATCGAATCCTATCGAAGTACCCACAAGGAAGATCAGCAGCGCTGATCCTGAGAGACAAAGGCCCATAGCAGTGGCTCACAGAAGGAGGAGGCATCGAACCGGCAATACTTTCCCCAACCTGAGGCAAGTTGCCCAGGTGATCCCGACGACCCTCCCAAGATCGGCATGAGTGGTGCCACGGTGAAGTGGAGGTATCTTGAAGAGGGAAAATCGCCTGAAGCAGCAAAGGAGCTTGCTCTTGGCAAAGTTAAGAGGGCATAGCAAAATGTCTCCAGCGGCTGATTCGCCCCGTGAGTGGCGTTCCTTTGATCCCAAACGGCATGGAGTGAACAGAGCTGAAAATAGGAACAGTAGGCAAGAATTGCCTAATTGCAAACGGCTTTGACAAATCCCCTTACAAGAGACATCCAGCGCAGGCTGAACTATCCAGCGGAAGCCATGGGACCGTCCTCCAAAACAGGATAATGAAAGTGGTATCTAAAGGGTGGAGGGACGATCTATAATTTAACGAAGTTTATTTCAGGTCAGGAACGCTTCTGGTAGACTGCAGAGACGAAGCGTGAAGGTTGGAATAGTCCAGTCCTCTGCGGAAAACGAGGAGATTACATACCGCCCATTCATAGCATGACGGTATTACTTCCGAAGAACGCTAAAGAGCTACTTGAGTTCGCCTTAGACCTAATAAAGGTACAGAATGAGGGCACCAACGCCTCAGCTTGGTGAATTCTCAACAGTACCATTGAAGCGAAAGGCTCAACAATAGAATCGATGATGTGTCTTACAGAATACTCGGGGAGGCGGGCGTTCGCCCAAACTACAGTTTTAGCGTGGTTCATATGCGCCATATAAGAACGGAAGCAGCGCGAAAGTGCAAGGTGGAGCGGACTCGAAAGCCATTAAATGCAACTGGATTTATCAATTTATTTTCTAATTTTAGAAAATTATATAAAATTTTGGAAGAAGTTGTCTGCTTGTCACAAGCAATAATTAAAACAGCACAAACGATAATAGCAATCAAAAAGTGTACTTCTCTAATTAAAACACACATTTTTTAAATCGAGAAAGTTATCTGAGAATATAATTAAATTTTATATGGATAATGTCAAGCCAGAAAAATTTAATAAATACACAAATGTATATACATGTGTGTACCTATATCTGCAATAAAAAATCTTTACACATGCACTCGTATTTATAGCCCTAATTGAGTTTCAGTAAAAAAGCGTTTATATTATATACACATACACTCAACGGTTTGCCGCTTCATTAGGCGTTTGAGGATGTGCTTGCGTAAAGGCGCCCCCCACTCACCGTGTCTGTGTCATCGTCGTCACCGTTTAACAGCGCCATTGTAGTAACATCAGCCTCAGTGGACATCATGTTTTGCATATCCTTCGGTGTGGACTCTTCAGATATGACAGACACCGATGGTAAATTCTCGACAAAATCATCAAAGCGTTGATTTTCAAGTGGCGTGTCGACAGTTGGTGTCTGTGGCGTGTTTGTAGCTGTAGTATCACACTGTGCAAGTGTGCTGTATTCCAATCCGTTTTTTTGTGATTTCATTTTTTCTTTATGGCTACAATTACCATTTGTCAGCCTTGTGTGCGACACACCTTGCATTTGTTTCTGGATTGGACTAACATTTTCGATACGTTTTGTATACTTGCTATTTAACTTTATGTTTTGTGTTGCAACTGATGACTGCTGAATTTGTTGGTGTACTGCAGAATTTGGCTGTGGTGGATTTTGTTGATGACTTTTTGATTTGTTGCCTCCGCTTGCTTTAAGTTGTTTACAGCGCGGAGTCCTATCTGTGCATCCAAAGATCGACTGCTGTTGCATTAGTAGTTCAGCTTCACGCAAAATCTCGTCGACACTACGTGTGTCTGAATTATCTGCCAAACGACTTACTTCTTGAAAAATACTTTCTGTATCTGCTTCAGTGCAGCATTCTTGTTCCCTTGCTAGAAACTCCAATATAGAGCTGCTGGTAAAATCATCGCAATCGACTGTAATGGGCGAGGACGAGGTCGATGGAGACTCCGAGGAGCAAACCACTGAATTGGTGGCGGTTCCTCTCATGCTTGTGCCACCGTTTAGGCTACTGCAATTGCTATTGAGCATTTGTACAGTGGGTGTGGTTTTTTTGTGATTTTCAATTTTTTTAGGCTGCTGTGTAGGCAGGGCATTTTGTTGGCTCAACACTTTGGACATAATTTATTAAAAAAAGAACTTTCTTATGTCAAATTTTGTATTTAAATTGCAGCACTAAAGCACAACAAAATTCAAATTGGGCCAAAAAGAGAAAAATGCTAATTCGAAATTCAATAAATTTAGGTCTACATAAAATCTACACAAAATTTTTCACTCAACTTTTTTTTCACGCATGTGAATATATCGTACAGAACACATTTAACTTTTATACATAACACTTCCACCATAAGAAAACATAATATTAAAGGTTTCCAAATATTTTGACAACTATCAACTATTTTTCAATACCGTCTTCGCGCAAGGAACATTCACAACCGAATGCTCAAACACAACAACGATAACGAGTGCTTTTAAAACTCATATAAACACCCGTACGAAGGAGCACACGAATACCATAAAAACACTTCTCGTATGTCCTGCGAAATCTTGTTTGTATTTTGTCAATTATCCTTTCGACGACTCAATTCTTGACTTTGCTATATTTAATGTGTTTTGTTATTAGTGTTGTTGGGATACAATGATGCTAACATACTTGCCACTTATTTGCAAAGCGCCGAGTTAACATAAACAAAAGCCGAAGCGGCTCACAGGGTTGCAACAAACGCTAAAATACACGCACGATATAATTTTCTGTTTAAAATTAGCACTTTTAATATATAAGACTTAAAAATGAAAATTTAATTTTGAGTTATTTAATTAGTAATGTATATAATAATGTATGTACAACAAGAAGAATTTGGGTTCTTAATGCCAAGATAAAGATTTCTAAATTAATATTGCAAACACGAAAAATTGGGAATTATAATATTAAACATAAGAAATATTTCATTTAAATTAAAAAAATAAAAATAATAAAGATGAATAAATAATTATAATAAAATAAATAAATATAAATATTAATAAATATTTCAATAAATATAAATATTTCACATTTAAGGCCTTTTACAACACTTCCTAAATATATATTGCCACAATGCAACTCTACAAGATATCATGTTATCCACTTGACAGCATTTGACAGCTCGGTTGGAAAAGGTGTTATTTGTGATTTATAAAGTTCTAATTAATAACAAAATAAAATTTTTTAATAAGATTTGTAATAATTGTGTCAAATTCATATATAAATAAACTGCAAACATGCTTTACCTTGAGGATTATCTGGAAAGTAAGTATGCTCCCGTAATTCCAGTTACAAGTTCATGGTGTGCTGCAATGATCTAGCAAAACAATTTTGGAGGTTATGAGCACGCCAAATATTGTTTATTTTGATATGATTTGTTTATATTTTGGCTTTTGTTTGTGTACATCCACAACAATGGTATACAATAAGTAGTAATATTATTTCCATCATTTATACGAATAGTGATCGAGCACTTGCCACAGGAGCTCCGGGACCGCTTTACTGAGATGCGTGAATTGGACTTAACAGTGCAGAGTATTATTTATATTTTAATTAAACGTCTATTAGAACACTAAAAGTAATACTTTTTCCACACAGATAGCATGGATTCTTTGGAGAAAAAAACGCGTACATTCTTTCAACAGTGTAAAAGGGGAGAGTTACAAAACGAATCAGCCGATTCAGATTTTCAAAATTTACGCAAAGAATACTACAAAGTATTGGAAGATGCTGATGAAAAAGTAAACATTGCCACACAAATACATGATTTGGTGGAGCGCTATTTACGTCGTTTGGACAGTGAACTGTTCAAATTTAAATGTGAACTGGAAGCAGATAATAATGGTATAACGGAAATACTGGAAAAGCGTTCATTAGAAATGGATGGTTCAAGTGCGGCCACGGCATTAATGAATGTAATTGGTGTTACACAAAAAGAAAACAGATATTACGGTTCGATAGGAGCAGTGGCATCTACAAATAGTCATGGGATATTGGGAGTACCAACCGGTAACATAAGTGGTTTATCACTCTCGACTACACCAGCGACAACCACAAAGGATCGGTATCGTACACCGAAACCGGAAAAGCGTCGAGATAGCACAACAAACTTAACGGTTATACCGGAGAAACGTCCAAATTTGGCGAACAATCTAACTCCAAATAATCCACCCATTCCGGCAGTACGACCCATAACACCAGGTATAGGTGCACATGCAGTACTGAATACCACGGGCTCATCTGTGACTACTGCAGGCAATCCCTCTGCTGTTGCTTACAATTTGCAACAACTAGGTGGATCTGCATCCAACGCTATCGTTGCAGCTGCCAGTCAAGCCATTGTGGCAACACAACAAATGCCACAAGGTCGTCGTACGGCGAGCCTCAGAGCCAGTTATGAGGCAATACATGGCGCCGGCGGTGGACCACCGGAATTTTGGATCAGTCGTGATATTGCAAATGCTGCGAGCGCAGCCGCTCAGACAACACTACAGACTACTGCGGTTGAGAAGAAACAGAAAAAGTGTGTATTATTATATAACATTTTAAAGCACACACATTATATTAAATGAGTGCAATTTTTTCTTTCAGGAAAATAAATACCAATAGTATTACTCACACTAACAGCGCTGGTAACAGCAGTACACCCTCATCTGCCATATCGCTGGCATCATCCTCATCCTCTGTGAGTGTAGACTCTGTGGACATGTTGCCATCATCGTCTAATTTAGCAACAGTTGGCAATCTGGGTATGCCTGCAATGAGCTTGTCAAATTTAGGTTTAGGTGCGGCCTCCACATCAGCCGCAGCAACTAATCGTGCCAGCTCGGCTTCATCTTCGATCTCATCTAACACTCTTACGCCTGCCACAAATGTTAGTATTACTGAAAGTGGACTGGTGGTGGAACAAACACCAGAGGGAGAGTGGTCATACGACCCAAATGAACCACGTTACTGTACTTGCAATCAAGTTTCATATGGTGACATGGTGGCTTGTGACAACGATGCTTGCCCCTACGAATGGTTCCATTACCCATGTGTGGGTATTACACAACCACCAAAAGGCAAGTGGTATTGCCCCAAATGTACAGCATCCATGCGACGACGTGGAAATAGAAAAAACTAGTTCTACTGAAATTGAAAGGTTTATTTCAAAAGCGCGACTCAAAAATTTGAAATGAACGTTATTTTGAAATAAATTTTTCCATGGGATTAACGCACTTGCTATCAAATTAATAAACTTTCATTAGCCATCATATGCGCGTCTTCTTTATTGATAAATTATTTGTATTACTTGCTGTAATCGGTTTTTGTTGAGGGAATATTTCTTTTATTTTAGCACTTTTTGATCAATCATTATTGTGGGTAACATGTGCTGTATATGTTATATGTATTATGCTAACCATATACACATACAGCACTCGTATATGCGTGGGAAGAAAATAAAAGTTGATAAATTGTGCGGGCGGCCATAGCAACCATTCAAAACGATATATTCTCCAAATTTTATGTCTCAACTCTTGTAATGACTCCTCAATTGAACGGCCCTCCATGAAACCCAATGCCGTCAAGAAAACCGTTAAGTACACGGGAGAACATATCAACTCATCTAGTAGAATTTTCATCGTCACAGTCTTGAAGTTTGTTGCTTGCAAACGTTTGTCAAGATATATGTACCAATGATGGCACACTATACCACCACATAGACCAGCAACACACATGCTGAACGTACGCCTAGGACTCCATTCCTTACGTTTACCCGCATACTTTTCGTAGCTCTGATCGATGACGTCCGCAACTCCACTTAAAACAAACGATATTCCCGCGTTAGTGTAAAACAAATATTTCTTGCCAAAAGCGATTTGGTAGAGCCGATAAAAAGTAGACATAATTGTTATATCCAATTTGTTTACTTGCACTTAAGAAATCTCTCAAATTGAAAATCATTTTGAAAAGTTTCTTTTTAGACATTTAGTCAATTTTCAGCATTATCTCGTGCGCACATAAGGTGATACAGAGATTTAATAAAAATTATTTAAATTAAACAGGCAATTTATTATACTTCTCTGTAAAAATATTTATTTTTGCTTTTAGAAAACACAAAAGTGTACAACTAACATATTTTTGTTGTAAACAAGCTCAAGTATAAACAAATTCACTGAGAATTTTCACAGCGCTCAATTGCTTAGTGCCTCATTTGTTTGGTATAAACATTTATATTGTCACATATGATTCCAATAGTGGACATTCTGATATGGTTATATACATATGTATGCATATACAATATAAGTAACTCTTGTAGTTTAATCATTGTTTTTCACTTGCGATGTATAAACGTCATATCCCAAACTTATGATGTTGTCGTAGAACACACGATAACGTGTGGGCAGCCAATAGAAGTTAACAAATTGTGCAGGTGGCCATACCATCCATTCAGCTGCATACAATTTCCATGCCTTTTGTTTCATTTCTATCCAGGTGTCTTCGATGGATTTGTCTTCCAGTGCGCCCATTGTCATGAAAAAGGCGGATATGTAGAGTGGCGAACAAATGAATTGATCCAAAACAATTTTCTTCATAACCACGCGTATTGTGCGTCCCGGCATGCGCCGATCGAGGAATTTATACCAATAGTGGCAGATCACACCAACACCCATGCCGGAAATGCCCATGTTTGTAGTACGTGTCCTGTCCCATTCCTTCAAATCGCCGCTATACATTTCGTAATGTTGTTCGATCAGATCGCCGGCGGTACTTAGGCTGAGTGAAATGCCGACATTGGTTACAAGTAAGAATTTATTACTAAACGCTCGTTTGTGTATTTCACGAAAGAAATCCATGGATTTCAGTGCTGCGCTGCGTATTGCAAGGACTGCAGTGGGTGCCATTGAAAGTGGTTTCGATGTTGTTGCTTTTTGTGTGACCTTTAATTTTATTGTAAATTATGTAAACATAAATGTTTGCTGCAATTATGGTTATTTTATTCGGCTTCTGTTTAGTGTTTTCGTTTTTGTTTTGTGATTTATGTTAATCTATGTTGCGGGTATGTTTAAGATTTTATTAAAAGCACACAAATACCTTTAGGGCGCTGCGCACTCGCGCCCTAAAATCCAAAGCACCACGTTGAGGGATTTAAAATCCGGACCACAACCACCGGTCACAAATGTTGGAAGAAGAAAAAAAACAACTTCAACACCACACGTGCCAATCAGATTTTTTTTCTGTGAACAGCTGTTTGTAGTTGTGAGCAGTGAACACTGCCAGTGCTAATTTATAAACAAAAAACAGCTGTTTTTCTATGCGCTCAAAGGGTGATATGCGCAAACGGTTAAATGCGTAAACAAATTGGAATTTCACAACATGGATATAGCGAAAAATATAAAATTTGCAGATATCTGTACTATGCTTGAAAGAGTAAAATGTGCTAAAAATCAAGCTGCAAAGGAAAAGATAATCCGTCGCTATTACGAATCATTTCAAAAGTTTCGGCAAATATACCGTGATAAAGAAGGACTCACTGCCGCAGATGCAGAGGTAACTATTTGCAGTGCATTGAGTATTTAATTGCTTTATATTATTGGCCTTCAATGTAGGATGGTTGCACCAGTTTCTTTTGCGTCCTTAGATGTTTAATACCACGTGAGGATATGTCGCGTAAAGCCTATGGACTACAAATAACAACGCTTGGTAGCGTCTACACTGAAGTGTTGCAAATAAATAGAGATTGTAAGTCTGTCAATTCTTTTTACAATACATATTTTAACTGTTATAAGAGATTGTAATATAATATATTCAACCAGCCAGCGATGTGCAGCGCTTACAAGCGCGTACCTATAATGGTCAGGGCAATGACTATGCGGATATCGTTTATGCGGTGCTGATGCCGCGTTGCAGAAATGAGTTAAGTGAACTAACGCTTTATGAAGTGCACGAGATGTTGGATACTATAGCAGAGGGTGATCGCCAAGGTGAATTTACATTTAATTCATTATCTGATAAATTATTACCTTTACGTTTATATTTCATTTACTTGTAGACACGAAAAAGATACTAACACGCCTAACAGAGTTAGCATCGGCTCAAGAGCAAATGTGGTTCATACGTTTACTGCTGAAGAACATGCATCTGGGAATTGGCGAACAACGTATTTTTACAATCATGCATCCGCAAGCAAGAGATCTCAATAGACGTTGCTCAAATATAAAACGTGTGTGCTGTTTGGTCGCCAACAACCAAATAAATGATGAATCCACAATTGCCGAACCAAACGAAACTAAGCACAGTATCAGCACATTTAACTTAAATAATATCGTACAACCCTTTCAACACATACAAGCGATGTTGTGTGAAATGTTTCATGGCAGTTTGGAGCAATTAATGGCCGAGGATGTGCTTTACTTGGAGACGAAAATGGATGGTGAACGTTTTCAACTGCATTACGCAAACGGACGTTTGAAATATATTTCACGTAATGGCATTGATTATACTGCTAGTTTTGGTGAAGACTTTTTGAACGGTAAGTTGACGCCATTACTGCAACCATTATTGCCAACGAATATGCAATCAATAATACTCGATGGTGAGATGATGGTTTACGATATGCAGCGAAAATGCTTCCGTGACAAAGGCGAAAATACGGATGTTAAATATTTGGATAAACGATTAAATTGGCGACCTTGTTTCGTGGTCTATGACGTGCTCTATTTTAATGGCAGAAGTTTACTGGAAATTCCGTACGTGCAGCGATGCCAAAAAGTTGTTGAACTCATTAGCACAGAGCCTGGTGTATTACAAATAATGCGTCCAATCAAACTAACATCAGCAGAGCAGTTCCAGGAGCTTTTTCAACAAGCGCTCAATGCACAGGAGGAGGGTGTGGTGCTCAAAAAGCAAAATTCCATTTACAAGCCGGGCATACGCAATGGCGGTGGTTGGTACAAAATAAAGGCCGACGTAATTTACAAAATCATACATATA
This sequence comes from Zeugodacus cucurbitae, assembly GCF_028554725.1. Classification (NCBI taxonomy): domain Eukaryota; kingdom Metazoa; phylum Arthropoda; class Insecta; order Diptera; family Tephritidae; genus Zeugodacus; species Zeugodacus cucurbitae. Next base: position 34,024,675 of record NC_071670.1, read on the forward strand.
CATATTTAGTTTTATATAATAATGTATTTATTACAGTATATTAACGGTTTGACGACAGAATTTGATTTGCTGATCATTGGTGGTTTCTACAATAGAACGCGTACCTTCACACAAGCTTTTTTACTGGGCGTGCTCAAGTACATCTCAGAAACGCAGTATGAGGTTTACAGCATTGGCAAAGTGGACAATAGAACGCGTCAGCGTGCAACGTTGAATGATGCGCTCAAACCACATTGGCAGGATTGTAAACGCGATCCGCCACCCTGCTGGTATCATTACAAACAAAACAGCGCCGAAGGGCGACCTGATATGTGGATCGAACCACATAAATCGGTCATACTGCAAATAAGAGCAACCGATTTAGCGCCTTCTGCAGCTTTCGCTTTGTCTAAATGCTTGCATTTTCCACGCATCGAAATGTGGCGCAACGACAAACTCTGGAACGAGTGTCTTTCGTTGCATGATTATATGGCAATGATACAGGTGCGTATGCTTTGCTACAACAACTACAAAACTAAATAATTAATTTCATATATTTAGGGAGAAAGCGGTATCAAAAAAATACACAAGCGCCAAGTGGAGTTAAGTGATTTGACATTGCCGCAGAAGAAACGTAAATTAACCGCAGCGGAGCGACGCAAATTGGGCGCTTTGTCATATGAACGCCGCTTTAATGCAGATGAGGTAATGTGCAGTTATACATATATATACATATAAGCCAACAATAACAAAAACTCCATCACAGGTGGCGCAATCCTCCAATCTGTTTGAGGGTTTCTCATTTTGCATACTGAGCGCTAGTTTGCGCACCGGTTACACGCCTGAGGCACTCAAAGCACTGGTGGTCACCAATGGCGGCGAGATAGTGGAGAATCCCATACAGGACTCCAAATGCATATCAGTGGCGGGTGATATAACATTTCGCGTGGAGACTTTATGTAAATCGCGGCGTTACAATATCGCCAAGCTCAGCTGGCTGGTACACACCTGCGAAAAGCAAGAGCTGGAACTAACACCAATCGACATGATTTGCATAACGAGTGAGTTGGAAAGCGAATTCGCCAAAATATACGATAAATATGGCGACTCGTACACAGAGTGCACGAATATTGAGCGATTGATGAGCGTATTGGAAGGCATTAAGGATGAAGATGTGAGTATTCATGTAGACACGTTGGTTTTGTATACGAAATTTGATATTTTTGAAGGTTGCTCTCGCTGAGCCGTCATCTACCGAACTAACCGAACTGGAAACGATGTTATTTGATGAAAAAATCGATTATTTTACTAACTGTAATGCGGTGTTTTATAGCATAGATCAGCATACACAATTGGCGAAATTGATTTTCCAGTACTTGGGGGGCAAGTGCTTGGAAGTGAATGCGCGTAACTTGCAAAGCATTAAGTATGTGCTGGTCAATGTGAACTTAATCGATAAGGTTAAGTTGAAAGCGTGGATTTCAAAGCACTTTAAGGATTATTTGGGCAATTTGTACGTCGTTAATATTGCATGGATAATACATTCACAACGCGCTAAAAGAAAACTCGATATATTAGAATATATGTGGAAAGAAATTTAATTGTTGGTAAATTACATCTGGTATATGTGTTTGCGTATGTTTTGTAGTTCATATTGTGTTAATATTTTCGTATGAGTATTATTGTAAATGATTTTAAAGTATTTGAAATGCATATTAGTTTTTATTTTAACCCGTTTGTTCAATATTTTGCAGTTGTTTGATTTCCGAATGTGTAATATTGTATACCAAGTTTTTGAAAATATATTGTTTTTATGCGAAATTTTGTTTAAATAATTTATTATTATAATTATCTTTAAATAAAAAAAATATAGTCAAAATGTCAACTATTTTGTAAAAAGCTTAAGAGAAATGTAATGTTGGAAATATTTTGTTTAATATTATTTTTTTAGTTGACCCTATTATATTAATCTTAAATATTTAAATTTTTCTATATACATATATATCTATATTTTTTTTATATAATCCATACTATTATGTCTGTATTTGTGCTGCAATAAAAGCCAACTTTTATAAAACTGTTAATATTTTATAAATTTATATTTTGCATTTTAGTGTAGAGTCGTCACGTCTTCACACGACAATGTTCCAAAAATATTTCAATAAATAAATATAAGTTGTAATGAACACTTTTTTTAGAATCATATATGTACATAAATTTACATACATACAAATTAAAAAAAAAACAAATAAAAGAAAAACAAACAAAATAATATCTTGTTTATTAATGATTCGGCTATTTTATGCATAAATAACGAGTTGGCAACCTTTACCGGTCGGTAAATGTAAATTAGACATACATATTTATTATAAGTTAATTTTACGATAATCTTACATATATTTTTATTACATGTAAGCTATTTTATCAACAACAACAGCATTGATACGTTGTGACCCTTCACTCAAGACACACCTACATACATACATATGTATCTATATCGGAATTTGGTGAAAAAATCTGCTCCGCTGTTGCTGTTGTTTTTATTGTTGTTGTGACTCACTATCGTGCGACTTCTTTAACCTGATGCTGGAAAAAATTATAAGAGCTGCAGAGCTAAACCGAGAAGGTACAATCTTCTACAAGAGTGTACAGCTCCTGGCGTACGCCGATGATATTGATATCATCGGAAGCAACAACCGCGCCGTTTGTTCTGCTTTTTCCCGCATGGATAAGGAGGCGAAGCGAATGGGTCTGGAGGTGAATGAGGACAAGACGAAATATCTCCTGTCATCAAACAAACAGTCGGCGCATTCGCGTCTTGGCTCCCACGTCACTGTTGACAGTCATAACTTCGAGGTCGTAGATAATTTCGTATACCTGGGAACCAGCATCAACAACACGAACAATGTCAGCCTCGAAATCCAGCGCAGAATAACTCTTGCCAACAGGTGCTACTTTGGACTGAGTAGGCAATTGAACAGTAAAGTCCTCTCTCGACGAACCAAAATCAAGCTCTACAAGTCGCTTATCATTCCCGTCCTGCTTTACGGTGCAGAAGCTTGGACGATGTCAACATCAGATGAGACGACACTAGGAGTTTTCGAGAGGAAAATTTTGCGCAAGATTTATGGTCCTCAGAACATTGGCAACGGCGAATACCGCAGACGATGGAACGATGAGCTGTACGAGTTATACGACGACATTGACATAGTTCAGCGAATAAAAAGACAGCGGCTACGCTGGCTAGGTCATGTTGTCCGAATGGACGAAAACACTCCAGCCCTGAAAGTGTTCGATGCAGTACCCGCCGGAGGAAGCCGAGGAAGGGGAAGGCCTCCACTCCGTTGGAGGGACCAGGTGGAGAGTGACCTGGTTACACTTGGGATCTCCAACTGGCGCCGAACTGCGAAGGAGAGAGACAGGTGGCGCACTATCGTCGATTCGGCTATAACCGGCTAAACGGTTGCAACGCCAATCACATACATACATACAACTAACGCATAGTGCAACGTTAGCCGAAAACTTTAACGGTCTTTTAAGACATAATTCTCTCAACATTTAGTTATATGTGGATAGTGTAGCCTAGCCCTAAATAATTTCGCCGCCGAGTTGTTAGTCTTCACTGGATACGAGGAGGCCAGTTTCTTAGAAGATGAGTAGGGTTAAGGGGGCATGCAAAGAGGTGGTTAGTGTCATGCGGGGGCTCTTTGCATGCGGGAGTGTCTAATCTGGATAGGTAGGAGTTTAGTCTGCTACAATATCCCGAACGAAGTAGCGCAAGAGTCACTCTAGTTTCGCGGTCAACTCGAGCTCTGTGTCTGCAACGGTAGTTGTTGTTTCTCCAAGTACGCCATTCACGGGTAGGGAGTCAATGAAGGGTTTAATAGCTCTTATGTGAATGGCGTTCAGTGCTTGTCTATAGTTAATCGGGATTGAAGTCCTGTCGGTATAGTCTTTTAAGTCGTCGACGTAAACTGCTTGGTAAGCATTATGCTATGCTCCTTAACAGGTAGCATGCAGGTCTCATTGTGAAGGTGCTCGATCGGAGACATTAAGAGGCAACCTGTGGCTGTTCAGAGGGCGGTATTTTGACAAGTCTGAAGCTTTCAGATCTGCGCCCTACTGCATCCAGGCGATCATATTGGGGCTGGGTAGTTAAGGACCGGCCCCTTTAACCCTACTCATCTAACACCCCTTTCCCTTTGGTCCGACCCCATCGGAACAGCTCGTTTCCTAGTCCTCCCGTTAGATCACTTCGATCACAATTAGGCTAGGCTTGTCGTTTCAGGCAGGCCTGGGTAACTGCTACAACAACAACAACAGGCCAATTTCTTCTCAATCTCTAACGATACGTCCAGAAATGGATATGTTTAGACAGAATTAGACCAAAAAAATATATGAATTAGTGGGTTTGAGAGAGCTTCCAAAGTGGTAACTAAAAAAATACTGTAATTTACGAAATTCTATCGAGCGATATGCAAATATATAGTAAAGACTCAGAATCTCTTAAGATAAGACTCTTTTTAAGTAAGTTAAGTTACATCAGATTACAAGATGCAGTCTCCATGACGAAACATTGCCAAACTTGAAACTGTTCGACTTGGGAGGGGCCCCAAATATTTTTGTCTGTAGTACAAAATTCCGGCACAGTAAAATTCATCAAGATACATGGCTATTTCTTAACCGAAAATCCCGCAACGAAATATCGACTCTTATCAATATCTGTGCAGCAAAGAACGCCAGTCAACAAATATAAGTCGAAAAGCTGCAATCGTAACAGGCAGCTATCTGTTTCTTCCCGATTTATGCCAGACTTCCTGTAGTCACTTCCCTTAAGTACCCCATCACACACCATAAAAATTGGTGAAATCGGATAATAATCACGTCCATACAAAGATTATGTTAAAAATTACTAAACAATTTGATCGTGAAGAACTCAGTGTCTAAGGGTAATTTTTCACCGAGAATATCGGTATATTTCTTAGATATTTGAATGTAATTCAGAGTGAATCGTTTTCTTCTAATAACTCTAATTTCTTCTAATTATAGGTTTTTCAAAAATAGGGTGGCATTTATTCCTCATATATCGATTAATATATCTTGGTTATTATGTATCTAGTTAGCTCAGCCCTCATATACTACATCCTTTGTGTACACTTGAAAAAAAAAAGAAAACAAAACTTGTCGATAAGTTGACGAATACATATGTTATGTGTATGTATGGATTTATTTGCCTATAGTGAGCCAAAAAGAAAATCAAAATGATTGTGCACAAAATCTATACAAATCGGGGATCTTTTTTAAACTAGAATAACTGAAATTAAGGTTCTAAATATGTACGAGTATGTATACCGTTTGGCATAAATTAAATCAGAAACTAAAAACCGGTTACTTTCAAAATATTGTCTAGACTTAAACGATTTCGAGAGCGAGAAGTTCAATGTTCTCTGACATATTCTCTGTTGTCTGACTAAATAAAACTTTAAGTAAAATAATTTATTGGAAAACTATAAAAAAACGTTGAAATGAGCTTTGTTTTGTTTCATCAAGCACTTGCAGCTCAAGTGTCTGCTCTCTAGTGTCTGCTTTTCTAATGTCTAAAATGGATAAGTGGAACGTGTTAATCATCCACCGATGTTATGATGTCAAAAGATGCTGAATCGAACTGCACAAAACACGGAAATACAACAAGGAACTATTATGTTTTTTGTTAAAATTTGCTTTGCCAAAAAAATAGCAAAAAATTGTTAACTCGCCACTCCGATGGACACGGATTCTGCGCGCTTTTAAGTATTGTGATTATTAATATTCGGAAATCTGTTCGTTCGTCTCGCTTGGTTAGAGAAGGCGTCGCACCCACGGGTCTTCTCCAAGGCTTGGCGCATGGTGAATATCTGGTCTGTTGTAGATTTTCCAGGTAGAAAACCAATCAATTTTGGGTTTTTGCGATATTGAAGAGGCTATCTCACGGTAATTGGCGCATATTGTTGGGTCTCCGTTTTTGTGAATTGGGCAGAGTACACTGAGATTCCAATCGTTGGGCATGCTTTCTTCCAACCATATTCTGCAAAGATGCTGATGCAAGCACCTTATGAGTTCTTCGGCACCGTAATTGAATAGCTGGGTCGGCAGTCCATCGGGCCCTGCTGCTCTGTTGTTCATCAAGCGGGTAATTGCTGTTCGAAATTCTTCACGGTCAGGCAATGAAACATCAGCTCCATTGTCGTCAATTGGGGAATCGGGTTCGTCATCTCCAGGTGTTGCACTTTCACTGTCACTTTTTGCAGGCTGGATAAGTGTTACCTCCACAAATTCAGTATACTCTGAGTAGACAGCGGGTCTATGTCAAGCGAAACGTCTATTAGGATGTACTTTTTCATTCAGAAAATTTTTTTTCCATAAAAGGAGATTGGCTCTTGACGGAAAATAAAACTGTGTATTTCTGCAATAAAAATTCCCTGGGTGATATCAAAGAAGGAAGCAATCTTTGGCTCAATGTCGAGTTCAGGATTTCTATAGCGCACAAGACGCTCAAAAATGCTCACAAACGCCGACCCATAGTGCACATTTCTGAGGAATATTCTAATTAATGATTTTCAGGCCTTTCATTTCTTGTACCTTTGAATTGCATTGCGGCAAGTTTTACAAACTGTGCTACTTCTGTAACTAATTAAATTTCCAACAAGAAAAACAATGAGATGTTAAATTTAAATTTATCAATTTCGTGTTACATAAAAATCAATAAAATAAATAAAAAACAAACATTTAAGTTATGCAGATCTACAGCCGGTTCTCAAGTCAATTAAAAGCAAAAACAAAAAAACAAAGAAGATACATACATATTTACTCTTATGCTAATTAACCAACAACAACATACATACATAAATGCTTAAATAGACAGACAGTTTCGAAAACGTCGAGCGCCCGTCGCAACAAGTTTTACATACAAATTCGCTCGACGGCACTTGGCGCAAAAACGATTACAGAATAGACAAAGCGCTAGTCGCTAGAGGCTGTCGCTGTCGCCATCCGCTCGAAGCTCGCTTGAGTCGCGTGCAAAGCTGCTTCATAGCCATCATTGTTAGCCATTATTAATCTAGATGGGATGTTGGCTGATGACTGCAGTGACCATAAGTGGATTTGAGGAAAAAAACAGCATTTAAAACAAATACGATAGTGACTTACTGATTGATACGCAATGTCGACAAACACGCGCACATTCAACCAAACATAAGTATATGTTTGAGAAAGAATGCCGAGTACGAGCGGATAGAATTATACGAAATGGCGTGTGGCTATTTCCGAAGGGAGACGAGCGCGTTTCGGCGTTCGTTTGGCTACATAGCTTACATAGAAGTCGTTGTAGAAGATCGGCGTGGACTCCGAGGGCATATAAAAGCCTCTGTAAAAGTTAACAACTAGTTTCGTTTCAGTCGACGGTAGCAATCGTGTAGTTGATGATTTAAGTGCGCCAAAGAGCCGTTGAGCAAACAACAGATTTTAAATTATTTAAAAAATCAAAAAAAAAAAATTGAAAAACAAAACAAATAACAATTTGCAGTGTTGTGTTTACTTTTAATATTATAAAAAATGTACAAATTTGTTTTTGTGGCCATCGTGGCTTTGGCAGCCGTGCAGATCCAGCAGAATGATGCGTTCATCATTCTTTCGAAAAGTATGGAAAATGTTTTGTTTTGAAAAAAAAAAAAAAATAAGAAAAAGTGTGTGCTTCAATTCTCGCGTGACTTTGTCATTAGAACTTCAGCTATAAAATAATTTTAAACTTCATTTAATACAAGTTTTCTAAATTTTTCGAAAGTTGAACTTCCATATTTCGAACTCTTGAATTGGCAATAGAAGTCAAATTTTATACAAATTACCTTCCGTAACTCGGAAGTCTTTATAACTTGAAGTTTTTTTGTGGATTATTATGATTCGAGTTAGGGAAGTTCAACTGTATTTCTAAAGAAGTGACGTAGAATAGCAACAACTATTTCATTTATTTTTCAAAATATGCTTAAGTGTATTTTTAAAAACAAGTTTAAAGTGGTTTTAACATATTAAAGAATAAAAAAAATTAATATAACGGCAATTGTTTCAAAACAAAGCTTGGCATAGCTGACCAATAAATCAGGGTTTTTCGTTTTACTTTTTTCTCTATTTTTTTCTGATACAAAATATGCTAATTAATTGAAAGTGGGAAGGATTTGAGTTAGTAAACTATATTTTATAACTTATAACATAGAAAATAAAGATTTAAAAAATAAACCTTAAAAATTATATTTTTTTAGAAATGCATGTTAATTTGATAGAATCACCAAATATTTCACAGCATTAATAAATATGAAATTTAAATATAAATCACTTTAAATTGACGTTATAAAAATTGTATTATCGAAATTTTTATTTTAGATTTTTTTTTTTTGCAGAAGAATTGAATAAATTCTTAAATCCTAATATAAAGCTTAATCTTAAACAAATAGTGCGTAAAAAAATAATGAAATAATAACCATTGAATTGTATTTTATAGTAAATTTTTGCAATTGAATACATATGGCAACACTGTTGCGTGCGAAAATAAATAAGAATAAATTTAATTTATTTATTAATTCTATGTATTTCCATTTCCGAATTCGCAATTTAGCTAAACACACACACACATAAATATTTATTCATTCAAAATTAACGCCTTTCACTTTCTTCTCTCAAACGTTTTTAGATGTTGCTGCCGCCCCAGCCCCAGCCAGTTCTGCCGCTCCTGCAGCACCCGCCTTGGACCCCAACGCGCTTATTCAGGGTTTAACTAATGCTGTGACAGCCAAGATCCAGACAGTTACGCAAGTGGTTGGCGGTTTGGTGCAGGCCAAGACTAATCTGAAGCAGAATTTGCTAAGGAACGTATTGAATAAGGTTAGCAGCGCCAGCGCCGCTCTGCCCAAGCCCGCTTTCATCACGAAAACCATTCGCATACCCGTGCTGGTCAAAGGTGGCGCCGCCCCAGCCGCTCCAGCTGCTCCCGCCACGCCTGTTGCCACCACCGCTGCAGCTGTACCAGAGCCTGAGGCAACTACGACGGCAGCCCAATCGGCTGGTTACTCCTACGGTCACAGACACCGTCACTAAACGCATGCATACAATTATGTATTTAAGTACTTAAGTTGGTACCTAAGTTGAGCTGAGAATTTATGTGCTATACAAAGAATTAATCTGTAGGAAGTTAAAATTAAAAATTTCACAAATTTACGAAATATTTTACGACTATATTTGTATAAATATGAATTTAACGATTATTGGAAATAAAATTTATATTTTTTAGTTAATTCGTTTTTGTTATTTTTTATCTAGCTGCTGAAGATGAATTGGAATTAGAATTATGGAACAAAACGATATGTTTAGATATTCATTGCTCTTTTTCTAAAAATGGTTTGGTATCGGATACTGTCAGATATGAAGAATTCATTGGGATTTCATCGACGCTTTCTGATGGCCCATAAAGAGGGGCGGTATTGATTTTGAAACGTCTTTCACCTTTATCTGTTTCGTTTATCTACTTTCAAGAGATTCATATAGCTTCTTGCTTGATTTATTCGAAATGGGAGCACGCATTCATTCTTCATTTAATCGGATGTGTGTTCTCACTTGTGGCCGAGTTAGTTTTGGTCGGTTGTATTTCATGTCTCAAAAAAGCTACTCCTCCGAAATATCAATCGTCATCAAACATACTTGGCGACTTGGTTCTCACGCCACTGTTGATAGTCATAACTTTGATAGTCATAACGTTGAAATCCAACGCAACACTCTTGCCAACAGGTTCTCCTATAGACTATGTGGGTAATTGGATAATAAAGACCTCTCTCGACGGACAAAAACCAAACTCCCGTTCTGCTTTTTGGTGCAGAAGCATAGACGATGTCAACATCTGATGATTTGCGGTAGATTTTGGACTCTTTGAACATTGGCAACGGCAAATACCGCGGACGATGGAACGAAGAGCTGTATGAGTTTTTCGACGATATCGATGTTGATCATTTGGCGCCAAATAGCGAATAGAAAAAACGAATGGAGCGCTGTAGGTAAATCGGCCTCTACGCCATTAAAGAAGAGAGAGTGAACTTTTATTAGCATGGAAATAGAGGAATAAACCATCAGGAACGTCGATCGATCTATTTTCATTCGAAGGTTGATATAAATATGTTTTTTTGGGCCAAAGTAAGATATATGTATCAGAGATCCTTTGAATTTGTGACAGTACCGAGCCAGAGTTACAAATTTGTAATATTCGTTTCGCTACAAAGTATGATATAATCTACTAAACAGTCCGAAAGCATACTATTTTTCTATATCCGGGCGCACTTTACTAGTTTATACATAACCTTTTCGAGCATATGAATAAATATTCTAAATATTCACAATAACAGCATCACATTTCCAATAATGTTTGATCCCTTCATTCCGTATACATTACAGATATTACAAATTGAAAACGTAAAGGAAATCAACGTTGTCGTTTTCCTGGCGCACTTTGTCTAAATGTACTTATGCAAATATTTGAAAAACTCCCTATTAGCTTCCGCATATCCATATAAAAGTGTCACAACGCAACTCTGACACCTTATTCAGCACAATAACCGTAGAACGCACACTTTTCCGCATGAATTATACAATGTATTCAATATCAAGACATTAATATATTTTTTATACCCACGTACTATGTTGCTCAATGGTATTCCAAGATCGTTCGGTATACTTCTTTGATAATTCGTGAACAAGATAACTTTTATTTACTGCCGTAGATGTAAGGATCCCAACTTATGATCTTTAATTGGTATAAGAAAACCAAAATATTTTTTTAATATAATCCATAACGCGATAATTAACGGTTTGTACTCCATGGTGTACTAATACAGAAGCCAATATGGCCAGATTTCTCAAATTCATCACAAAGCAGGCGCCGTTGACTGCTATTCAGAAATCGGTTCCGTTCGCATTTAAACATACCTTACTTGATCCATTCTATTTATGAATATTTATGTACGAAACGCGTATGTTAAGCACGTCGATTGACCAAGTCAAACAAATCAATCAGTGCTCGTGGCATGCAAAAATATGCGCACATTGGCGTAAAGTTAGCATAGATTTATAAAGAAATTCATTAATAAGCTTCCAAAATTTCTAGCGTTCGCCAACGTGCATGGACTGATTAATACTCGTTTATAGTTTAGAATTATGATTCAATTAATGCAAAATGAATTATGAAATTTATTAACAGAAATTCTTAACATTTCGTTTGTAACACACTTTTGCTTTATGTTCTTCCCGTGTTTCCGTCAATTTTACTTGAATATATAAAAAATGTGTAATTTTTTTTCTTTTATGGTGCTCATATAAAAAAATGCTTCGAGCTCGATTAAAATTTTATCATCCACGCTTCACACTGCTTTATTTAAATACAGTTATTTTAGGATTTTATAATAGTAGTACCTGAGACAGTGTAGAAAATTAAACGATACCGCTGTATAAAGACTTGCTTCCAGCAATAGGGTCTCACTCGAGAAGCACATACATACATATGTATTCTGTAATCCGAGAAGCAGATTTTTATAAACGTAACTTTTCTGTTATTTTCCTACAGTCAGTTTTGGACCTCATAAATTGATGCTGGAAACCTTACAATTCTTTAGGGCGCGCAATAATTTGAAGACATAATATTTTCCCGTACTTCCTATTGTCTCTCCGTTCTTCCAAATGATGCAAATAAAAATCTCGACCCTATCTGCCTAACTACTACCGTTCACCTCTTTTATAGTTAGCTAAGCTTCCCTACCACATATATCCATGGATCCATAAAATATAAATATAATAGATAATACTCTTTTCATATATTCTCTCCAGATTTAATCTCATATTTCATGAGTGTTTTCAAGATAAACTCCTCGATTAGCTGATATATTTGATTTGTGATTGAGATTTTTTAATGTTTCAAAGAATATGCAATAATTCAGGTTTAGATTAATATAGAATATTTCTTCTAGACTATTCATAATAACTCCCTTATCTAAATCTTCAACTACGAGAAACCTTTATTACTCACAATGAAACATAACCTTAAATTTAGTCATTTTTATTAAAAATGGATTCTGATCAAGTAATGAAGTAAAAAAAAATAAAACATAACTATCTTTTCCGCAGCAGGGAAAATTATGTAATAATCTCATATTGGCTGGACGCCAATCAAAAGTGCGTGCTCTAGCTGAAAGACATTTACTTTGAGACATCGCATATCCCGCATGAAACATCACTCATCCTAAGCTGTCTGCACAAAAAGGGCTGCGTTTCCTCACTTCGGATAACAAGCATAACCGTGAGACTACTACATATACTACACGCTGTCCGAAGGGGTTTCTGCGCCGTTTTGTCACCGTCGACAAACACTGTAATACACCAGAGTTCAAGGAACAGTCGCAATGTGGACCTCATCAGGGGAACCTGCTGTGTAGAAAGTTAAGATTGTGCTATCGATGACATTCATAAAGTGTGGGCTTGGAGAAGTACAAAACGGTGGAAGGGGTCCACTACTTACGAATTATTGCGCAGAAAAAAAGAAGAAAAAGTGTTATTCTACCATTACATCATCTCAAACCAAGGCAGTAGTCACAGACAAATTGGTGATCCTGTTGCTCCATCCGTATTACACACATTTCGTCCCGATTTTTGCTTCCAAAATTATAGCCGCAATGAGAAGGTTCTACTAAGTGTATTTCGAAAGTTTAATTGACAATACTGATATTGAACCAATTACAGAATTAAACGTCTCTGCAATTATATAATAGACTGACCATATTAGCCTCAAATGCCATCAATTTATACACACTCAGTACAATTAAGTTATAAATAGAAAAAAATCTATAGATATCGATATAAAACTTCTCAGACGATGGATTACGTCCAAAGTCTTGTGTTCTTAAAGATGTTTAATAAAATATTTTTTTTTTAACATATGTGAGTATGTGTATATCACAATTATTCACGACAAATTGACCTACTGCTGTTAAAGTCTTATTACGACAATAAAACATATTCAATTTCTATATGAAGATATAGTTGAGTGTATTCAGTTTTTGTGCCTAACATGGCTTATCACAATTGCATTGGCCATTGGCTAACAACTAAATGGTGAATTAACCACAATAGTACTCAACCAAAGCAATGACCCGATCAATGCTACCACAATCAAGTATAACTTGTGATTACATGTCCATATGGGAGATTATATATCTTTATTAATATATATTAAAATATCATATATATAAGTACCATATAAATATAACAGAGCAGATGCGGTAAGTCAGTATTAAATCAATTCAAAATTCTCACTATTTCTTTAAAAGTCTTCGGAATTTCCAATATTCCATACATATTCGTGATTACCTGGATTATTAAGAATTTTATGTGTTGTTGGATTAGATGTAGTTCGAATTAATATAAATTTAGTCCACAGCTTCAGAACGGAAATTTCATAAATCAAATCAACAGGATAGTCAATTATTCATGACATCCTATCTTTGGAAAAGTTGACACATAGTTTTGGAAGGACATTTTATTGCCAATCCACATCTTCAGATGAGGGTGATTCCAGAATAATTTTATACGATCATATAAAGAAGCGTCCACTAATTAAAAGCACTGTTTGAACTTCCGGAATAAAAAAATTAAAAAGTAGAGAGAAATTCAAAGTATAAATTAGCGTGGATGTTTTCAAAATTGAAATGGATCGCTTCGAGAAGGATGTCTTCCGTCTGACAACAGAATACGGCACTAAGGATGAATCTGTGGGGGATATTCCATCGCAGCAGCACTCCGGGAGGGGATGTGATTGTGATGAGTATTGACCCAGACTCCCATTCGTACCTGGAGTCTGTGGGTGGTAGGGCTCACCTCTTGTTCTCCACAGTCCAATTTAGAATTGACCACCATCAGGTTGAGGTTAAACCTCCTTCGGAGAAAGTCCGTTCTGTTGGAGATCATTCTTTTAAGACAAGTGCGGGGACAACAACCATGCTAATCACGCAGGTGAACTGCCACCGGAGCAGTGTGGTGTCCACTAATCTAGTCGACAGACTTATAAAAGATAAAGATACCAAGATACCCTAATCCAAGAACCCAGTATCTTTGGGAATTGAGTTCAGGATTAAGCTCGACGAATCTTAAAATATTGTATGCAAGTCCAGGCCTGTATTTTATGTAAAAACTTTTCTCTTTTATCCTTTTTTCCTTCATCTTCCTGAAATTTAAATGTAGCCCAAGCCACTATTAGGTACAAAACAGTTTATTTCTTTAACTTTTATAAAGTTCTATAGAAATTTAGTAGCTTTGTTCACCCAGTAGTACTTTCTAGAATAAATATTTACTACAAGGGGTTCTTTAAAACTTTAAATGTTTAAACCAAAACATATATATCAAAATAAAACGCTTTAGAACAGTTATTTTATTCATATCGCGCTGCTGGGCTTAACTTGAGATTATACATACAATGAAAAGCTCGAAATATAAATTTACAAAAAAAAGCTCTATCGCTACTGTTAAATAACATAATTTCAATGTTAAAGCTTAAATATGCAAATTGAAATATTTATCGAAAATCAAAAGACTCCACGCTCGCCTTTATTGAAGATATTCCATTCAGAATTAGATATTAGATGACCTTCAACAAATATTGACGGAATATCAACAAGTCTCGCCAGATTTTGAAGAGATCCAAGCCAAACGAATTACCCATGATGAGGGGAGGTTAATATTTCGAAATATCTTTTATATGGAAAGCACAGAGATCCACGAAATTCTTTATTAAAATTCTCTTTTCCGCTCGAAACCTGACGTTTGACGATATTGTAAAAGAAGAAAAACCACGGAAATAAATTGAGAGGAAAACTGGCTCGTTCTCCATCAGACTTATAGAATGTTCCCGATCAAAAGGAATAATACAAGTTATATGGTGTGTCATATCGCATGGGTCCAAATAAAGTAAAAATTAACTTGGAAAGAACTTATGTGATTCAAAAATTGAGTTAGGATGGAGGCTTCTGTTGCAAATGTAGTTGGAATACGCCTACAACTTCGAGACTGAAGAATAAGCCTAAAACTTAGAGGATAGGGATAGAGTATTTATCAGTCATTTGAACGTGGCTTACAATTTATAAATCGCTTTATTTATTGGATAAATACAAAAAAAGTTGTATCAAACATCTAACAGAGTCATAAGCGCCAATTTATAAACTAATATCATAACATTTTCAACAAAAAACGCAGTCAATTGACCAACATTTAAGTTAAGAAAGCATTTCTTAGGAATTTCATCTAAGTGCGCGGGTTAAAGGTGGGTAATTGAAGCTTAAAAGCGTCGTCTCATCGGACACGCACACGCCAGTACGCTAAGAACTAGTGAGAAAAATAAACTTTTTATTTGAGTCTCTGTTTATTTTATCATTATGAATAAATTCAAAATACTACGGCTCAGTGAGGCGCTTAATTAATAACCATAATTAGTTTAGAAGGTCTATGCAAAAAAGAATATAACTTAATATGTCTCATCGCTTGGCTTGTGAATTGCGAAATCGCAGGCACACACACACATGACTGTGCACATGCATACATATTTACATAGATGCAGAGGTGACAAAAGGTATGGCAAACATAAAAAAATCAAAGCAAAGGAGATGAAAGAGATTTGGAAAGAATCGTGCTAACTATGCATATATCCATTGATTGTGCTCAACACTAAAGCACAGAAACATACATACAGACAAACATAAAGCCATAGACACTTGCTAAGCTATTTCTCACTTTTGCAATACTCGTATGACTTTGCTCTATCTTTGGAGTTTGGCTGCGGTTTAAGTTGTTAATTTACCAAAACCTCAATATTAGTACGAAATAGTTTGGCGAATGCTGTAGGCGCTAAGACCGAAAACAGCAGCAACAGTGAGATTAGAGCGCATTCTTTTGTTTTGTTCAAAGTGGCGGAAGTGAATTTTGCGTTTAAAAAATTTCCTTATAGATTTTAAAATATATTATAATTATGTCAAAACTAGCAATTTTGCTTCTTTTATTCGGAAGCACAGCGATTGTTTGGCAACAGGCTGAGGCGAAGCCATTTCTTTTTTTGCCCGCGAATTTCTTCGTCTTGACGACAAGAGGTATGTATGGCTGTAAATACATATTGCAGGGTCATATGTATCAATGAATGGAAGTGGTATTCACAAAATGGCGTAAAATTTGTGATGGTGAAAAGTAGTAAAAATGTATTTTTAACGATCTAATACAAATAGTTATTAGATATTGATAATATATAGTAATTGTAAGAGAACCATCTATTACTTGATTTCTGCTCAGTTTGGTTTGTCATTTCAAAATGATCGGACTTATTTCGGAACAACGTTTATTGCTGACATATGACACCAATTGCTACAAAAGGTGGTCGAAAATTGGGCCCTCAGATGGAATTTATTCGAGCCAGCAGCGACGGTCACTTGTACGAAACCATTACAAACCCTTATCTTTATAATAAAGATAAATTCTTGGCTATAACATTAAATTATTTGCGATTTATTTGATCTTGAAAACCAATTCCAACCCCCAAAGAAATTACTTAAGAATAAATATATCGGAGTCTTTGTACTATTTTGGGTGTCAATAATGCCTTCTAAAGATTGTTATTACTTGCAGAATTCTCTCTCAAAATTCTTATTGACGCATGCCACATAATAAAGCCCATGAACTTGCAACGAATGCCAGTTCAGCTTCATCTTTGTGATCCTTGGTAGATAGTAAGAGGTCAAGTGAGTACTTCACCCTCCGCACGGTTCGTCATTCTCTAGGTGTAAGGGATTAAAACCTGGTCAAATTGGATACCCGTTATAGAAGCTTCAAGGTTGAAGATGAGATGAAGTCATCTCAACACTTCTGAATTTGCGATATCAAAACTAAAACGCAATTGATCTTATAGCTTCAGACATCCATGTGAACTAGCGTGATTACAAGGAAAATACAAAATTAGATTTGGTGTCGATTCTGCGAAATGAGTTTCTACTTCTTGTTTGGTCTACGACTGCGAGGAAAAGGAGAAAGACAATATAGTGAATATTATGAAACACCTGCTTACATAATTTTCATATTCCCTAGAGTGCTTCCATTAGAACATCATCAATACATTTGGTCCTATTTTTGTATCGCATACCTTAGAAATTATAAATGAGTGAGATGTTAAAAAAATTTCATCTCTTTCCAGCACCATCCACTGGCAGTACTTCATCTTCAACATCAACGTCATACTCCTCCTCATCATCATCTTCGGCATTCGGCGGACTTTTCCAATTGCCGATAAATATAATAAGCCGCAAATTGAATTTCATAAATAGTTTGCTATCGAGTTTTAGTGGTGGCGCTGGTGGCGGTGGTAATATTGGCGCCAGTGGCCATTATGGTGCCGGTGGCATAGTGGGAGGAAGTGGCAAATTTGGCGGTAGTTTTGGACTTGGCTTTAAATTCAACGCGGGACCCACTACTCAGAGACCAAGAACAACTACGGAAGGATCAACAGAAACAAATACGATTTTCACTCCACAGTCAACAACAAATGCGCCAAA
This sequence comes from Zeugodacus cucurbitae, assembly GCF_028554725.1. Lineage (NCBI taxonomy): Eukaryota > Metazoa > Arthropoda > Insecta > Diptera > Tephritidae > Zeugodacus > Zeugodacus cucurbitae. The sequence goes on from NC_071670.1 coordinate 34,042,296, forward strand.
ATCCACGACTGGAAACACCGTTAGTTCTGGCAGAGATTCAACAACCACAACAAGTACAGAAATGTCTTTAGTTAGCACGACAACAGAATCATTAAGTAGCACTACAACAAAATCAAGTACCAAAGTACCCTACATTACAACCACAGAAAGCAGTACCACTCACACCAGCTCCACTTCAAAGCCGTTTATCGATACTACAGCGAGCACTGTTACAAGCGTTAAACCTACATTAGTTACAGAACAACCAGTGCATACTATCACAACGGAAAAAGCTACAACTAATCTCGCTACCAGCACAGAGTCTTTCATTACGATGGAAACTTTCAACACTGTTAAATCAACAATAACGCCAACAACCGAAAAATATTCCCCAGACGTCGAATCCACCTCAGAGACCATTTCAACCACCGCCATAACAACCGAGAAACATTCTTCTGATGTGGACTCCACTTCGGAGGCGGTTTTAACCTCCACCACAACAACCGAGAAATATTCATCTGATGTGGACTCCACTTCAGAGGCAGTTTTAACATCCACCACAACAACCGAGAAAAATGCTTCTGATGTGGACTCCACTTCAGAGGCGGTTTTAACCTCCACCACAACAACCGAGAAATATTCCTCTGATGTGGACTCCACCTCAGAGGCGAGTTTGAGCACCACAACTGTCGGCTCCATCACCGTTAACCCAACAACTGTCACAACAACCGAAAGTGTTTCAGAAGTTGTCGCTTCTACCACTGAAGACAACGGAAGCATAAATACAACCGGTTATGTTTACCAAACGGGTAAACCAGAATCGGAAATAGTAACGGAATCTGTCACAAACGCTGGTTATCATTACCAAAGGAACGAAGTGAGCAAAGGCGTGAGTGTGAGTGGGTATACCTATAAGAGGCCAAGTCCGGAGACTGTAAATGAAATTTTCAGCGGTGACATGTATTTACCTGTGCTATAACTTAGTTCCAGCTATATAAATGAAGTGCAATGACGAATTAGAATTAGAAGCTCACGACTCAGGATCATTCCAGTTTATCGTGGAATTTAGTGTGATACGAAATTGAAAATAAATGTATATATAATTTTAATGCTTTTATTCAAGTTTTGCCAATACAAATAAAAGTAAGAATAAAATTTAAAGAATTCGTTAGTTTTATGGTTCATTTAATGGATGAATTGTCTCCATCATTTTGACCCTGAACACATAAGTGATTGCACAACATTGGCGACAACAAGTCATGTGCATCTTATATATAAAGCGTCAAAAACTGACAACTCGAGATTTGTTATTCAACTTAAACGGATCTAATTGTGATTTATGTAGTTTCTGATGAATCTTGAGTTTTCCTCTTTATTAACTAATTTGGTTTTGCTCTACTTTAAACCATTAGAATGCTTTCAAGTTTTAACTGTGAAAAGCATTTTAATTTTATTGTTTCACTTTACTATTTCGTATCATGTTCCTCATAATGTTTTGTTATCTTTGTGAAGCGTGCACAGCATGAAAAGAGAAAGGCTCGCTTTGTCGGGTATATAAAATTATAATGCTTGGCCTCAGCAAGTTGTTGGAAATATTTATTTATTTTATAATTTAGTTACAGTTTAATTTAATTATTTGAGAACAGTGTTTAATATATACTCCGAAATATAGCAAAACATTATTTTTAATAATCCAAATAAACTCCAAATAATCTAAGTTTTTAAAATCTATTAAAGTCTAGATATATTTAAAAGAAGTCGCCATTTTCATGATAATTATTAGAACTGGAAGAAGTATTAACCTCTGTTTTAGTGTAGAATCACATTATTTTTCATAAAACCAATATAAAGACAATAACCAAATTTATTTTAGAAAATATATCCATTTCGATCCATTAGTACCAAGCAGGTTGTTCGTATCGATCCTATTAGATGGAAATGTCCGGTGTTTAATGAGTTACAGTTAAAAGCATTAAAAATGGTATTTTAAACATTTTCCTGAGAAAACTTCTAATTTTAGTATTCTATTTCCAAACATATTTTGGTAGAAGAAAGTTTTGAAAAATTTGTTTTTTTGTAAAAATAACAGCTTTTGAAGCTGCTACAGGAGATCTCTAGGAACACCTTCCAAAAAAGGTGTTTTTCCACTATATCTCTGAAGTGAATAATCTGAAATGAAACAAGTAAGGAAAGGCTAAGTTCGGGTGCAACCGAACATTTTATACTCTCGCAATTTATTGAAGAAATTTAACCAATACATATATGCGGAATAAAGCTCACCGTATTTTTGAAAAACCTATAATTAGGTATATGGGAGCTTAGGTATATGGGAGGAGAAGATACTTTTGAAAAACCTACAATGAGGTATATGGAAATGTTATGACCCGATTTTAATAATTTTTGGAACAGAGACACACTATTAGAAGAAAACAATTTCCTCTGAATTAAATTGAGATATCTGAGAGATTTACCCATATTTTCGGTTAAAATTTATCCTTAGGCGCTGAGTTCGACATGTTCGATATCTGGGGCCTTGAAAAGTTATGGTCCGTTTTCGACAATTTTTTCACAAGTGAAGCCATGATATATGATGATATCCACTAATTGTGTAAAGTTTTATTCCGTTATCTTCATTGGTTCCTTATGTTTACATTATAAAGTGAAGGAATAAGATGGATTTCAAAATTGAGTTATAAGGAAAGTAGTAGTGGTTGTAAACCGTTTTTTTGTCCGTGTTATCAGGGTGTCAAGAAAATATTATATACCGAATTTCATTCGAATCGGTCGAGTAGTTCCTGAGATAGGGTTTTTGACCCATAAGTGGGCGATGCCACGCCCATTTTCCATTTTGTAAAAAAATCTGAGTGCAGCTTCTTTCTGCTATTTCTTCTGCAAAATTTAGTGTTTTTGACGTTTTTCGTTAGTTAGTTAACCCACTTTTAGTAATTTTCAACCTAACCTTTGTATGGGAGGTGGGCGTGGTTATTATCCGATTTCAACTATTTTCATGGTGTGTGGTGGGGTATGTAAGAGACCCGACTGCAGAAAGTTTGGTTTATATAGCTTTATTAGTTTGCGAGTTAAATACAAATAACCGATTTGTGGGCGGGGCCACGCCCACTTCCCCAAAAAAATTACATCCAAATATGCCCTGAGAGATCCTTTATTTCAAATTTTGCTTTTATATCTTCATTTATGGCTTAGTTATGACACTTTATGTGTTTTTGGTTTTTGCCATTTTGTGGGCGTGGCAATGGTCCGATTCTGCCCATTTTCAAACTTGATCTTCTTATGGTGCCAAGGATTATTTGTGCTAAGTTTCGTCAAGATATCTTAATTTTTACTCAATTTACAGCTTGCACAGACGGACAGACGGACAGACGGACGGACCGACAGACATCCGGATTTCAAATCTACTCGTCACCCTGATCACTTTGATATATATAACCCTATATCTAACTCGTTTTGGGTGTTACAAACAACCGTTATGCGAACAAAACTATAATACTCTCGTAGCAACTTTTGTTGCGAGAGTATAAAAATCAAACGGATTCATTTAAAGTAATGTATAATCTTGTAATTAATCGAAGGAGTGCAATTTTTTTTTACAGAATGGCGGCTTCTAAAAACAAAATCTATGAAGTACTAGAAAATATAGTTCAGAAGCCTGTCTAAGCTTTGAGACTAATCGGTTCAACGATTTCCGAGAAATCTTGGTCACCGGCTTTCAAAACACTGTTTTGAGAAAAACAAGATTAAAGTTTCAAAACAATTCTGAAAAACTCTGACGCGCATTTAAAATTATACGTGTAACTTCAAAAATACCCGTAGGATTGACCTGAAATTTTCAGAGCTAGATGTAACCCCTTAAATCTCATAGTTGTCGGAGATTTTGGTCCTCTTAATTATAAATTTAGTGAATAATATTGATGACCGAAGTAGTAGACACATATATATATAGATATCAGAGGAACGTTTTGAGTATGATCTGTGCAGTGCGAAGTGGCCGTTCGAGCTCTCGATCACCAACAACTCCAAATTAATGATTCTGAACTTTCTTCGGAGCTATTAAATCGTAATAAACCCTTGTTCTTGTGTCAATATATGACAATAGATGAAATATACATATGTATATGTATCACAATTGAATCAAAATAATGTTGACTGGAAATAAATTGAACGACAAAGAAGAGGTAACCGTCAAAATTTTGGACTTTTTGGTGTCGAAAAATAGGAATATCACTATAATTGGTCTATTGATATCAATGACAAATTGTTGCATGATAAAATCAAAAAACGAAATTACTCTGAAAAATATTCAAATACTCGGTATAAGACCTAGAAAAAGTTATTTATAAACATGTTATGTTCCAAGTTTGTATGGTTATAATCAGTGAAGATGTTTGTATGAAACAAAAAAATAGGAATTGCCAAGCATTGAATCGATGCAAATTCTATTTGGTTAGTTGGTTGGTTGAAAAGGAAGGCGAAGAGAGCCTGACCTCAAGCGGCCGCACTTAGGCCATTATTAGGCCCATTGTGCTCCTCGAAGGTACCCTGATAAGAAGTTTTTTGGTCTGTCCATTGTCAAATCTACCCCATAGTAGTTTTGAGGTGCGACCTGTGTTGCACATGTTCCAGGACCTGTGATGTTCCCCTAGCATTCATTGCTTTAAGCAGCGCATGAGAGAACTGAAAGGTCTGGGACAGTTTAAGGGATCTGTGTTCCCAGCTACTCCTGTGCGAGCCAACTCATCTGCCTTTTCGTTTCCTTCTATACCTATATGACCGGGTACCCAGATAATTCTAGCTGAATTTTCTCCCACTAGTCTATTGATTGCCTCTTTGCATGATCTGACACATTGAGACTTCGTCCACAACTGGCTATCCACAAAAAAGTTGATGGACCTGTTTGTTTGGGCGCGGGCCCACCTAACGCCTTTCCTTAGTCCGACAATCTAAGCTTGAAATACCGAGTTGTGCTCGTTTAGCTTTAAGCTGCTTTCTGTATGTGGGTATTTACAGAAGAAGCCTGCTCCCGTTCCTGTTTCATTTTTTGATCCGTCAGTGCATATATGGATTTCACCATTCGTACTATCTATGTTTATATCGTTGGCCCATTATTCTCTGAAAAATTCTATTTACGTTGCGCTGTTATAAGCAACTTTAAATTCTGGGGAGACTTGGCAGATTAGCCAGAGTCTGAGGACCTCAGTTTAGTGGGTCATTCTATTCATGATGTATAACAAAATATGGAATTATGGACTGTAGGAGTTATTTAGTAACATGAATCTAACCTATAAAAAAAAAACTTATCTGCATTGGATTTGACACCTTGAACAACTGGAAGACTATGCATTTGTCAAAAATTTTATCCAAACTTGTAGACAGTACACTGATGGAGTTGTTGTATAAATTTTAACCTCACAAATTACTAAAGTGTCATATGAACAAATTCGGAATCTTTGAAAGGTAATCATCGCTGATGAGTAATCATTAAACGCAATAATTAAAGTGTTACCATCAAAAAACTAACTAATTTTATACAAGTTATTTCCCAAAATTAAGGTCAAATGTATTCATCTCATGTACACATACACACATACCTAATTATATATAATGCTGCATGTACATATATATTTGTTTACACTAAATATAGCATCACTCCAGTGTTGTCTTAATAGCACCATGCACTTCCGGCTAACAGTCTAAGCATACCAAACAGAATCTCGCAAGTATTGGTGTGTATTATGTGACCGTTATTTTGTTTTTATAACCTATTCAATAACATAGAAGACATTTCGAATCACGATTGAAGTGCGTTAATTAAAATAACGGTGGAAAATAAGTGCAGATTTTTTATAGAGGAAACACTCGATACTGAATACTATTAACTGTAGTCTGTTATCTGTTTTTATACTCTTGCAACAAAGTTGTAAAAGAGAGTATAATAGTTTTGTCCACATAACGGTTGTTTGTAAGTCCTAAAACTAAACGAGTTAAATATAAGGTTATATATACCAAAATAATCAGTAAAGTTCAAATCCGTCTGTCCGTCAGTCTGTCTGTGCAAGCGATAACTTGAGTAAAAATTGGGATATCTTAATGAAACTTGGAACACGTGTTCCTTGGCACCATAAGAATGTTAAGTTCGAAGATGGGCGGAATCGGACCACTGCCACGCCCTAAATGGCGATAACCGAAAACACTATGAAAATAAAATTTGGTACAAAGGATTGTTCTAGGAAGGGGCTTATTTGGATGTAATGTTTTTGGGAAAGTGGGCGTTGCCCCGCCACCTACTAAGTTTTTTGTACATTATAGTCCCAAAACGGAGGAAATCAGATTATAACCACGCCCACCTCCCATACTAAGGTTACGTTGAAAATTACTAAAAATGCTTTAATTCGGTGAGGAAAATTAAATTTCATTATAAAGAAGGTACAGAAACGTTGTACTCAAAATGGTATACAAAATTTTAAATGGGCGTCCTTCCGCCCATTTATGGGTCAAAAACCAAATCTCCGAAACTACTCGGCCAATATCAATGAAATTCGGTTTATAATATTTTCCTTCCATCCCAATGATATGTTAAAATAGGCGAAATCGGTTCACAACCACGCCTACTTCCTATATACCAGAACTTTGAAGACGATCTGAATCGTTTACTTTAAATATATAAAGTAAGCACTAGTGAAGATATTGGAACAGAACTTTGCACAATTACTACATTTATAGTGTGGCATCGTCCTTCTAAAAATCGTCGAAATCGGACCATAAATTTTCAAGGCCCCATATATCGAACATGAGAACCTCAGTGCTTCTAATTTTTTTACCGAAAACATAGGTAAGTCTCTCAGATATTTTGAAGAAATTCGGAAGGAATAATATGTCTCCGTGTTTAAAATATGTGAAATCGGGTCATAACTTCACCTAACTCCAATTGCACTAATATCCGGGTTTTCAACTTTCAATGGATTTTATCCCATATATATGACAAAAGAAAATCTCAGAATGGTGTCCACTCGGTATTTCCTATATGATTTAATAACACAATTTTCTACTCATAAGACATTAACTATGAGGTAGTGTCACTATAAGGGAATACAGTTTTTCTTTTTGGCTTACACCAGTTGTTTGTTCGATTCACCACTCTCACAGAGGCCATATCAAGTCAAGGTGTTAACACTGTACTACAAATAAAATTTATGATTCACTGAACAGTTAATAACAGTGTTATGCTAATATACACTTATGGATATTGTAGTTATCTTGAACCTTCAAAACGTTCCACTGTCTGGTGTAAATTAGTTATGTTACCGAAAATAAGTTCATTTGTTTAAGTACATATGTATTTTGTTGTTAACACCTTCTATGTCAATAAAATTATAAAGTACTTCGCAAAATTAAGTTTTATATTTATAAGTCGCTTGGGAAGTCATCAACCCTATACTAAGTTTCTTCGTTAATAAGTTTCGAAATTGTTACCTTGGAGTATCGCGTTAAAATAGAAATTTAAATGACTTTCTTCTGCCAGATCATTCTATTTATTTCATTTTGAATAGCATGAAGGAAACGTGCAGTTCATCGGCACTTAACTGCCTGACTACATAGTAACAGTAGAACGACATGAAAACAGCTATTAAATAGACGATTTAAAGGTGTTAGGTGAAGTGATAGTAAGCTGTATGAGGTGTCGGAGCATTATTCGAGATGATCTCCACATAAAAGTCTACCGTCGTCCAACTGATCATCTTCTGACAACGAGCTTGAAGTAAATTCGGCTTAATAATTGCAAGCGGCTTCTTCCGCAGTCAATGGGCTTGAAAGTATAATTTTTTTTCTCAAACGAAACGAATTTCAATTTTTAATAAACAAGTAGACGAAATTTACGGAAAAACGTCCAAAAACAAAAAGTGTAATTTCAAGAGTTCGATGTGGACACCATCCACCTGATGTGAAAAAGCAAACAAGAACAAAAGTGTACCAGCAGAGCAGTCAAGCAATACTAAATTCGATGGAGAACATTATCCAACCATATCGTAATAATACTTCCCTGATATTTTTGGATGGTGGTTCCGTATGCCAAGGGTTTGAGAATTTGTTAAAACTTATATTTTTATCGTTTCGCGTGTGCGCAGTGTATTTTGTATATTAAAAGATTGGAACGATAGCTGGTAATATCTCTCACGCCATCTCTAGTTCCCGGGGTGATCAGGGTGACGAGCAAAGTTCAAATCCGTCCGTCCGTCTGTCCGTCCGTGCAAGCTGTAACTTGCGTAAAAATTGAGATCTTAATGAAACTTGGAACACGTGTTCCTTGGCATCATAAGAAGATGGGCGGAAACGGACCACTGGCACGCCCACAAAATGGCGATAACCAAAAACACATAATGAGCTATAACTAAGCCATAAATAAAGTTATGAAAATAAAATTTGGAACATAGGATCGCATTAGGGGGGGCACATTTGAATGTAATTTTTTTGGAAAAGTGGGCGTGACCCCGCTCCCAAATAGGTTTTTTGTATATATCTTGTAAACCAATAAAGCTATATAAACCAAACTTTCTGCAGTCGTTTCTTTTACCCGTTTCCTTATACAGTCCAAAAATGAAAGAAATCGGATAATAACCACGCCCACCTCCAATACAAAGTTTAGGTTGAAAATGACTAAAAGTGCGTTAACTCACTAACGAGAAATGTCAGAAACACCAAATTGTACATAAGAAATTGCAGAAGGAAGCTGCACTGAGATTTTTTCACAAAATGGAAAATGGGCGTGGCGTCGCCCACTTATGGGTCAAAAATCATATCTCAAGAACTACTTGACAGATTTCAATGAAATTCGGTATATAATATTTTCTTGACACCCTGATGACACTGGTGGAATATGGGCGAAATCGGTTCACAACTACATCTACTTCCCATATAACTCAATTTTGAATCCTTCTGATTCGATCACTTTATAATGTATACATAAGGAACCGATAAAGATAGCGAAATAAAACTTTACACACATACTGTATATGAGCTGTGACATCACTTGTGGAAAAATTGTCAAAATCGAACCATGACTTTTCAAGGCCCCTGATATCAAACTTGAAGAACTCAGTGCCTAAATTTTTCACCGTAAATGTAGGTAAATCTCTAAATAAATTGCGAGAGTATAAAATGTTCGGTTGCACCCGAACTTAGCCTTTCCTTACTTGTTTATTTCATTAAGTTTTATCAATTATACTGTTCAACACTCGGCTGGGTATTGTACCACACTATTTTCTTCCTGGAGATTGAGTAATAAGTAACAATGTTGTATTCTATCCAAGAAAAGAATTTTTTAAAACATTGCTATTAATTACATGATACAGCTACTAAGAACTAACTAAGAGCTATCTTCGAAAATCGGTTCTTTAAGTTTTTGTAGTGGGATTCACATGACCGGCATTTTAAGTGTAACAATTGATAGTTTAAATTCTTTTCGCAAAAATATGCTGATTTGGAGAGTCAATCATCTGAACCAAACTCAGAAGGGGAGAGACTTTTTCAAAGACTACGTGAGTCTTCTCTCTAGCAATAAAGTTTAGGCCTTTAAACTCAGCATACACATATCGACCATTTGGCATCATTGCAGGTCTTGCAGTTTAACTTCATGAAATCTATTCGTTTTCCGACTTTACTGTGTTATTATGATTCAAGCTACAACAACACTTAAAATTATATAATAAATACACAACTTCATTATTGTAATTATTTTGCATCACTTGAGCACATTTTTATTGTTAAAAAATACTTTTGTTTTGAATTATCAGAATATTGTAATTTTGTTTATTACAAAGCACATAGGTTTGTATGCATAAACAGACAGTTTTAAGGTATTTAAATAAAAAATATTTGAATTCTTCAAAAAATTCTTATAAAGCCCAACATGCGATTCTCACACATATGTACATACATATTGACATATTGAATAGCAATTAAAGGTGAAAATAGTTTACTCAACAATATTTGATTAGCAATTAGTTGACACGGCATTAAATTCAATTGTATAATATTAATGTATTCATACGAGTATATCGTGTATAGTATATAAGTTAAAAAATCAGCCTTTAACCGCGTAACGTAGTATTTCATTAAGTTTCTCAAAGACAAATACATATATGTAAATGGGCCGCTAAATATTTATTCAGTGTAATACTATAAAATCATGTGGTAACTCGGTTTCAATAAAATACAGCAAACAGTACATAGTGAGTGTAATTATATAATAATTATGTAATAATGGAGAACATTTCGTTTTTTGTTTTTGTTTTGTTTTTAAATTCATACACATAACATTTCTTGTTTTTTTTTTATAATTACTCGAAATAACTGCAAAAGAACATTCCAACAAAAATAAAAAAAAAACATACATAAAATTAATAATGAAATAAGTCAACATGAAGTGCATTTCTATGCTTCCAAAATGCGCAAAGAGCTGCTACAATTAATAAATTCGATATTAAATCAATTTGAAAACAGCCAAAATTATGATATAAATTTACATGGATTAAAGTTATTAGACAAGTCCAACACACGGCAGCGGGAGTGTAGAACGAGAAACCCGCCAAACATTTCATTTAACAACCGTTGTTAGTGTGTGTTGTTGGCGTGGAAGGGCGCCAACAGGTTGGCGAGCGTTTGACGCGCAAAGAACCGCTTCGCTGTAGTTGTTGGCAGTGCACGCTGTGGATTGATGATTGTTGTTGTTGTTGAATGCAGTTGTTGTGTAGTGAATAGTGATTTTCCTTTTAAGTTGGCTGTGATGGGTGTGCTGGTAACACTCTTCGATAAGGGCTGCCGTTGGGCGAACGGCGTCAGCGGTGCACGGTGTTCCTTACGTTGCGGTGTACATGTATATGTGAAGGATTGCGACTTCTTCACAATGGGCATGGTAACGAAGCTGTAAAGTACATCGAGAACATTATAATTTCTTTTTATCAATTTCCATTCACATTATTGACAATACATAGAATAATGGCGTACACACACAAAACGAATACATACCACAACCACAACACAAAGGGTAACAAATAATTTCAAACATTTATCCAAATCGTATTTCATACATAACTGGCACACACACATACAACTGCACTAATTTCTGTTTTTGGCTTCTTAGTTTTAATACATTTTATTTTTATAGCGCTGAAACACATAGCACTTACGCGTCCATTTCCTCTTTCGGATAGCGTAGCATTGCTGTTTTCCACGCGTGAATATTGGAATATTTTGTGGTATCGATATCGATGTGCATGATGGCATTCAGTACGTCGACATCACGTTTTGTCGGTTCATTGCTAAAAGGGGGAAGAAATAAATACTTGAAAATTGTTTCACAGTACTAAACATGAACATTACATAAAGGTTTACATATAGTATTTTATAAAATTAATAATAAATAAATAAATAATATTATTATGATAAAAAACACAGTTCTAAAAGGAAAAAAGCAATTCCCATAACTGTTCGATAAAGGAATTCAATCGAATTTTATCCAGTCTAGGGCTGTTTTTTTTATTTTCAAAATTTAAAATATTTATGAAGGGTGATCCATTTCGAGGTTTCATACTTTTTTTTAAGAAAAAATCACAGAAAACTCAAATTTAATCGAGAATGTTTATTAACATTCGAAAGAACATTCATTGCCATTTATTTTTTAAAGGTTATCTCTTTCAAATGTTGCCCGCGGTTGCGCGTTCGATCATTTTGACACGCGTGATGTTTTGCTCAAAGGCCTGAATCAATTGACTGATGCGATGTGTGGGAAGTGGCGCCGTAAACGTTATTCAGACGTAAGTCTTTCCATGATGAAATACCAAACAATTCTGAACAAAAATAACATGATAGCTTGACACGATCCACGCTTTCGAATATTTGAAAGTAGTAGGCCGGACTTGAACCTTCATTTTCTAAAAACTGTGTTTTGAAAGTTAGTGACCAAGAATTTTCGAAAATGGCTGAACCGATTAGTTTCGAAGTTTTAAGTTTCTTTTTATTTACCGATAAAATTGTTTTTTTTTTTTAATACAAATTAAGATCAAAATTAGTGCAAAAAATCGGAACATCTTTTTCAGAGCTCCTAACTAGATGCATTTCCTTAGATAGTTGACAGAGCAAACAAGTTACTAAACATCTAAAATTATTTGAATGTGAATTCTAATGTTCATACAACTATTCAATGTCTGTTTTGGCCCCAAGTCTTCCTTACATATTCCCAAAAAATATAATAAAAGGTTCTTACAGCAGTCAAATGACAAATAATAGAATAAAGAATAACTATTATCAAATCTTTTATAAACTACAAATTGCATACCCATAGATAAATATTTTGAATGCCTCCACTAAAGGTTCATCCAACAGGCTCCAGTGAGATGAACTTTCGGGTGGCGTAGCCCATACTTCATCTTCATTGTCGGAATCGGTGTCACCAAAATCGGACTGAAAATTAATACGATTACTGATTAATATGCTGATTTATAATAATAATCGAATATATATAAAAAACAATAATGAAGTTATGAACAGTTATTTCTTTTCAAATTTTTACTTAATTATATAAATATTTTTGGTTTTCTAAGAATTTAGGTTCGGAGAAGTCTTTGGTTGCACTCGAAGCAATATTTATATATATTATACACGACTATAGCCGAATGTCTGTCTGTACTTACCCAAAAAACTTCATTGTCCGAGGACTCATCACGTATGTTCACATCGCGCCAACGCTCAGCGCCCTCATTGTAATCGACGGGATCGCGCCATTGCTCTTTGGCAGCCTTTGAGTTAGAATCTGCGTCGGTGCATGGCAAAGGATCGCGCCATTCAATGCCATTACCTGCGTTTGTTTGATCTGTTTTTTGTATGTCTTGTTGTTGTTGTTGCTGTTGATTATGTCTAGCTTGTTGATGACTGCGATAACGCGCCTCCATACGATTTCGTCGACTTGTTTTGCGACTGAGATTAGTCTCCCATTGGCACTCACACTGGAGCTCCTTTTCCCACTCCTTCGAACACATTTCTTCGGTTTTAAGTTGTTCCGGCAGTATCTGAGTAGCTGAAATTGAATGAATGAAGTGTGAATTAAAAATTTTTCATAATAAATATGTGTTTAGCGCTTAGGAAAGGCACTTACTTGGAGACTCCAACATTTTAAGTATTCGCCAGCAAACACATTCGATGTGTTCACGTCGCTCACCAGGCGTAAGCATGTACTTAATAATACCTTGAAGCTGTGGAAATCAATAATAATAATTTGTTATTGTATTTATATTATTAATTGGTAGATAAAAATTCTTAGCTGTAGCCTATAGAAGGCGAACCTTCACAAAAGTATAATCGCCTCCACTATCACTGCAACATAGAGAAGGGGGCTTTAGCTCAGGAACCATAAATAGCATCGTGTCACGAGGTCGCTGGGCTAAACTCACATGCTTGGCTTTGTGGCCTGCCTGACTAACCTAACCTATTAATTATTATTCTAAGTTTCGTACTCACTTTTATTTTCATTGCAGGCGTGACCTCCTGCGAGTTGGCCAAATATATTGAAATTAAGTTGCCAATTCTCGAATGTACTTTGGAGAAATTGACATTACGGAAACTCTTGTCCTCCTTAAAACTACATATTAACGAATTCAGTCTTTTCGATTCAGGCAGCAGTGTGTCATTGATGGACACCATGTTCTCAATGTTATATATAATGGCCTTTGTCATGCGTTTGGCGAACACTTGCACGGATTTCTCAACATATGTGTATGGTGTAGTGGACTGTGGCGCAGTTGAGGCGACTTCACCGGTGCCAGTCATGTTGGAGTAGCGCGCCCGTTCGTTATTGAAACCATTACGAAAATCATGTAAACTGCCGTTTTCTGGAAAATGTAACTTCTCCAGTGCATTGCAAACATTGTCTAAAATTACCGCCGACTTCGCCATGGCCTGTGCCGTCTTCTTTTCCATTTCCTCATTCTTAAGGCGTTCGGCGAAGTAGTTTTCCAGTTTGTTCAATCCATCCTCAGAGGCGATGTTGATGAACGAATTGAGAAAGTCCCAATATTCACGCCATTCGACATTCTGCTCTCTTGCCAATTCACGTCCGATTAATTCTAAACCCTTTTCGGTGTCTGTTATTTTGATGTGACGCTCTTTGAAGCCCGGACTATCATAGTGTTGGGATTCATTCAACAACAAATTGCGCGAGTCATTGCAACAGTCCGAGTCGGGTGAGGAAGCTGTACTGATATCACGATAAGTGTTAAAATTATTTTTGAACAGTTCTTGTTGTGGCATCTTACGGCACAGCGCTGTCTTCAGCATGCTGCCTTTCAATTTGAATGTTTGCTGTTGCGGCTGCGGCTGGTCCAATGGTAGATTTTCATTATTTTCACCAATGGCGCTAATATCCAGCTCGCCAAGCAAAGAGCTAGTGGCTTCTATGAAATCAGGCGCATTGCGCTCCACTGGTGTGTTAGGATGGGGGTCGCGATAGCTGAAGAACAGCTCACGTTTCATTTGTAACACTGGTGTATTTTGCGATGTGAGATTCTTTAAAATATTTATATCCGTGTCCTGCGAGGTTAATTGTTCACGGCTGTTATTGTTTTTCTCTAGCTCGTTTGTTGTTGCAGTTGAATTCGAGGTAGTATTTTCTGGTTCCATATTTTCCACCTGATTCTTATGATTTCCATTCTGCTTATCGACAATTAAGGATGTGTCATTGGATACGCCATTTTCATTAACTAACTCACAACTCGAACGTCGTGGCGTAGAGTTGAACAAGGCGCGGCGATTTGCTTTGGTGAGTGGTGTGCTCATAGTAGGACTGCCGTTACTGATATTAGCAAGTGATGTCTTTGATGGTGTACCGTTTGCGCAGCGCGTTTGAAGCGGAGAAATAATTAAATTATAAGTAGCGGGTGAATAGGCATTGCTACCCAGACGTGGTGGCGTTTTCCAACGACGACAGAATTGCTATAACAACAAAAATCGTAAGCATATTTTGTATATCAAATAAATTAGGAAACATACACTGGCTTGCTCCTTATTCATTGGACCGGCCAAAGCTTCAATTTTGATCTCAGCGCTCAGTGGATCACAGTTGAGATTCTAGTTATGAAGGATAAGTAATAAAGATATATAAAAAAATAGTGTTTTATTTATTTATTCAACTGTAAATGTCTGTTTTTTTACCGGTGGATTGCTGGCAGGAAACGGTTGTCCAATTTTTGGCGGTACAACATTGTCCACGGAACGTAACACAGGCACGTAAAAACGCTCCTCCAACAATACTTCGATCTTCCTTTTTAATTCCGGCGCGGCATTCGGTACACGTGCACATATTATCTGCAGCGAATATTTATTATTTTTCTATTGCAATAAAATAACTAAAGTACATACATCTTTGGGATATAGGCCCTCCGAATTAGGTGTCATTTTGCACTCGGGGAAAGTTGTCAACAGTTCCACCATTTCAACCCCACCGGTCTTCGCTGCAAAATGTAACGGTGTCTCGCTACGACCTTTCTCTGGTATGTTTAAGTAATAGTCTAATAGATTCACACACAACTCCTTGCACATTTTCTCGTCGTTTTTCTTGCCCGTAAGCAGATCCACAAATTTTGTGTCGCTCACGGTCTTCAAAATCAACTCAGCTATGCGCGGCTTTCCGGATATTGCACAAATGTGCATAGCATTATAGCGATAGCCCTCCTTTAGTGTGGTGGGTGTATCACCAGCGCTCACCAAATAGCGTGGATTATCCCAAATCATGGTTTTCACACGCTCATAATCGCCGGACTCGATTATTTTCCGAAATTCAATGAGTTCCTGCTTAGTTGGTCCACGAAATGCCGCCTTTTCTACCACAATGGATGCTGTGAGCATAAAAATTATATATTAATTATAACATTATTCTATATTTATTTTACATACATTTGCCATCGGCGTGCCGTGGTGTCGCCACCACCTCAGGTCCATATTTAGAGAATTTGTTCGCATCGCTCTCATTATTAAATTCACGAAAACGCGCTTCCTTGTGCAATTTCAGCACATCCAAGACTTCGCTCATTTCACAGTACACATGTGGAATATCAGCTATGAAGAGACAAAGATTGATGCATATGGTTAATGGTGTGATTAAATTTACATGTCAACGATTAAAACTGTAAATTGTATTGGAAAGGCATGTCAGACGAACATCAAGTGTTTCCTTTTTCTTTTTAATGATATACAACGCCGAAATCGCGTGTTTTCTTACCACATCATAAATTGTTGGCAAATTTTCAAAAATGCAATGCGGACGCGAGCGCGCTTAATTTAGCAGACAGAGTGTGCCGCAAAAGCGATTACACTAATAAAAGTGCGAGTGAATAGTGTAGCGAAAACAAACGAAAACAGGTGCGAAGCGACAGTGTGATATGATAAATACAAATTTAAATCAAAACAAAAACATTGAAAACAAACATAAGACTGATGACAGAGGTTAAAGACGCGTAAATGAATACTTGTCCGTTAGTGGATGAGAGGTTTTTGGGGCGGTGTAATTATTGTTTTTGTTTTTAAGAACATGCGTACTAAGACGAAACAGTAAGTTGGACGGTTTAATAATTATGCTACAATACGGTAGAAGATGCTATAATAGGTTCTAGACTACATACGCCCTAAACATTGAAAATGTGTATTTTTAAACTATTTTACTTAGCTTTTTAAGAAATTCGTGCTTTTTAAGTTCTAATATGAGGTGTTAAGAGCAATATTTAGTTATATGGGAAAGTTTCTTTCAATTGATCACATATATGTCAGTATGTATGTGCTTTACTTCGCAAAGCTATTGGTGTGTGGCTGCGTTATGAAAATCTAGTCATATTAGAAATAGATTTTTTTATATACGAGTATATAAGTGCATATGATTATACATTTAAGTATGTACAAATGCCAATGATAACTTCAATACATAGTTAATGTTAATATAAATGTATTGATGTACAAATGTAACTAAAATTTTCTAAAATATTTTATTACTTATTTTAACATTGTTTTATTTGGAATGCCACCCTTCTTCGACATCGAATCGCAAATCATCACGTCATCGTGATGTCGATGTTATTGAGCACACCCGGTTTTAACATCAAATGCACAAATACAACACACAACTCTTAGTCAAATTAATAGCAATTACAAAATAGCTTTTGTCTGCTTTTTATTTATTGTGTTGGTAGGTAAGTGCAATTTGGTTGTTGCTCACAATGCGTAACATAGGCCATGAAACAAAATTACATAGATAAATTACAGATTGTCTTATATATAGTAAAGTAGTATTAACGATAATGAAAGTTGTTATTTGCAAGTGGTTTTGATTTAGTTAAATAAGCTTTTATTGCAAGTAACATTAACAGCACGATTTAACTAACACCATGCCAGTTTTCAAAATAACAATAACATTTAAATCAAGATGCATTTATGTTACATAGTATAAATAAAAACAGATAATCCAATTAATATTAAAAAAAAAACATGTATGTATGTATATACCTGTATGTACCTGTTTACTGTCGTAAATATATAAAAAATACAGATAACGAGAAGACTTTATTGCATCTGTTTTTCGCCAACATATAGATATACCATACCAAAAGATAAAATTCCTATATCTTTTAAGCTTATTATTAACTATTGATAAATATGTACTGTATAATTGACTATCAAAATGAATATCGATGGGCTGAAAACATTTTGAGATTAGAAGACGATGTTTTTAAAGAACATATTCATACCAAGTAAATCGAAATAAATAAATTAAAGAATATATATTTATTCAGCAGTATGTAAACAAAAATGGGTACACGCTCAATGATAATTGCGTATATATACATACATGTACGCATGCATTGTCAGAAACCTGCCGCAATATATAAATGCCGGTTGACAATTACAGGTACAATTATTATGAACAAAGAAAATATTAACACGTTATTTGCAAATAATTATTGTCAAAGTTCAATGAGCTAGCCAAGACTTCAAAAAAGTATAGAAACAACGATTATAGCTTTGACAAAAATTTAAAATTATGCTTAAAAGCTATTCTATTTCTTATATATGTATTCAATTTTCCAATACAATTTTTTAAATGCATATTTTTGTTTAAAATTGCTAAATGATTATTTACCTTCCTTTTCCAGGTATACCCCATAGTAGGACATCTCCGAAATTAACCTGATTTTGGTTTGCTGGGTAAAAAGAAAAATTGATGCCAACAGGCCAAAGCGCAACACTCTCTATTAACCACCTCCCGTTTGCTATCCGAACAATATTGTTCAAATGTTTTCTTTTCACTTTTATAATTCGTATTATGATTTCTTTTAAATGCACTAAAAATCTATTTTAACAATCACTTTTATCCAAGTAATGCTTCTTTAATTTTTGTTTTACCGTTTCACAGAGAACTGCGAATGTAAAATATAGAGAAGGTTCAATTGCGGACCAGCGTGTGAATTGTCAAAAACTAAAAAAAATCATATAAGCGTATTTCACCACGGCCAGCTTGGTAGGAGAAAAAAAATTAACAGTGTACGTTAACAGAGCTGAGCAATAAGTGCTGAACACAAAGACGACGACACGACACGACGTAGCGACGGATGACCACAAATGTCGCTTTGAAGCCAGCGTCTTGAACATTTTGAAGACGGCAGCGACATATCAAAGAGCAATTTCATTGTTGCCCTACTAACATCTTTCACTTCAATAAAATTTACATATTTAGTTTAAAGTGAAATTATTTATGCGAAAAATGTAAAAATTGGCGATTTATTTGTTTTAAATAATCGATTGTTATTATAAATGATATACCAAAGCTATTTTACGTTTCTGCTGGAAAAATAACGTCATACTTGTGAGAACTTTGACTAATTTTACATTTCACATGTTAGTGGCAGCTCTACAGCGGCCATTGTCGTCGGAAAATTAGAAACATTTCTAATTTGGCGACAACGACAACTACAAGCCTGTTGTCGCGTAGTCGTGCTGTTGTCAAAAAATCTGTGCCCATAAGAACGCGTGTATTTTAATATTTGACAGATGTCGCTCGTCGCTTGTCGTCTTCTATGTGTTCAACACAATAATTGAAAAATATGCTCAGGGTGTACTTTTCAAAATAAGATTTCAATACAGTTAGTAGTAAGTACATTCAGAGGCATATTTGTAGAAAAAATGCTCAAACGGATCTACATATATACATACATATACATACATATGTATGTAATGATTAATTATAACATACATATATACAGTGGAACTTCCATAACTCGAACTTCTATAACTCGAAGATCTCCATAACTCGAACAATTGAAATGGCAATATCGTTTAGAAGCCAATTTTCATACAAATTTCCTTCCACAACTCAAAATTCTAAGTTCTCCCTAACTCAAACTCTTAAATTGGCAACAGAAGTCAAATTTCATACAAATTTCCTGCCATAAATCAAACTTTTCGCCTAGGGCATAAAACAACATTCTACTATCAAGGAACAATTTTAAAATAGTCTCTCTATATCGTATGGAGGCGAACAAAATATATAATATTACACTTATGGATTGCATAAATCATGTAACAAATGCATGGGATACAGACGTCAAGAGCCAAAAAATAGCAAACTGCTACAAACAAAATTACAGAATATGTGTTTTAACGTATGTCCATAAAACTTTACGCGAAGTCAATAAATAAATCTGGGTATAAATCTATATTTTACAGCTTTTTGAAAATTTAATGGAATGGTTTAATGGTTTTAATGGAAAATTCTAAAACACGAAGTCTCTCTAACACGAAGTTTTTTTGTGGATTATGGTGATTCGAGTTAGAGAAGTTCCACTGTATATACAAAGTCGTTTGCGCATTGTATATAAGCGAATTTGTAAACGTACATTCACTGACATAGAAAATGAAACCATTTTTCTCATTTAACACTAAAAACTCTCAAATCTGTTATTTTCGAGCCCTCTGATGTTAAACAGTGCTGAAATACGCCTATACATTCTTTGGTGAAACACGCTTACAGAAACGTGTACCCCTTCGAAAAGCGGACCAGCGTGACAATCGGCACATTTATTATTTGACATTCTCTGCTTTCAGGCGACATCTATGCAATGAATCCGCAAGACTGTTGTGCCGTATTCCAGCAGATGTCGCCTAATATTTATTTCAGTAAAGAAGAAGAAAAGAGCGGCAAATAAATCTAGAAATTTTAGGCAAACTGTGGAAATTAGAAAACTTCTCTGCTGCGTTGTGAATAAACTTTATTAGTGCAAATTTTACAAATAAGTTAAACAGCACAATTAGGCGTTATAATAATATGAAATATATTGTCCAAATACACTTGTTGACTTTTTGGTGATGGAACTTTAAAACATTGCAAATATTAAATTGACACGGGGTGAGTACTTAATTATAATTTTTTTTTTTAATTTTCTGATATCGTAATATCAACTGCTTCTTGATTCTTATACTAAATTATTTTCTTCTAAACATTCAGGGTAGATATTGTCCATATTTCCAGTCGCCGTTCGAATCTGTATATTGCGGTATAATCTTTGTAGACTTGTATAGTGATTTTGAATATCCGGTATAGTCCTAACGATAATTAATAATGTTTTTCGTTAAGTCATATGTTCACATGTTGTTAAAGCAGTGTTTACCTTATCAGCTTTGCGTCGCCGATTTAATTCCTTGACATTTTGTGGTACATTCATATTGAAATTGTTTCGTTTACACAAAATAATGGATTTTTCGTTAAACTGCTTGCTATTCAAATTGTTCCGTGTCAAGTTATCATCTACAGCCACAGCGTCTTGGGATGGCTTTGAAACGTAAGACATGATGCGTAGTGAGAGATTAATGGCAGGCGGCGGTCTTCGTTTGATCTCCTCTTCGATTTCATACAATTCTTGCTGCAATTAAAAACAATAGCAGAAAATCTCAATTCAAATTATGTAAGAAAAGGTTCAGGTTTAGTCCGAATATAGGTAATTAGAAGTTTTAAACAACAAAGCAACAGAATTGATAAACGGGTTTCACGAGACGAGTTAAGCTTCCTGTCTATTTATGTGTATAAGAGTTGCTAAAAACGTCTTTTGTATTTATTTGGACTTACCCTATTTTTGTAGACCATACAACAAGCTCTTAACGTGAAATAGTAAATAATTTCCACACCAGAGAGCAACGAGAAGCCTAGAAATAAACTTGCAATACCACCAAAGGACACCAAAAGATCGACCCAACCGAAAAGTACCTCGCGTTTATAACGTATAATAGGCCACGTGAGAAACTCCACTAAAACGCCCGTGTCATCGGTCTTTTCAGTGCTGGAACAGGTAAAGGTATGCAGTACATAGCGTTTTATCAACAAAGTGTTTAAATATAATTATTATCTATTAGCATTCGTACTTCTTAATCAATTTCTCAATGTTAAAGACCGTTTTCGAACAGCTCAATTCACATTGCATGCAATTCCGTATATTCGTAATGTTCGCCTTGTTCTTTTCCAAACACATCAAATCGGATACGCCACACGTAGGCACACTCGCTGCAAAATAATACCGAATTGTAATTCAATTTAATTCGCGAAAATAATTAGTACACCTACATATGGGCTTATAAAATGGTGGATTGCATTTACAGAATTTGATGGCACGTTTCATGCGACACTCCTTCATGCAGGAGGAGAATGTGTAGCCCTCAGGGAAATATTGCAATTTAACCTCGTCATAAAAGATGCATTTCCGTTGACTGTGTTCGAAATTGGTATTTGTTATTAAAAAAAGGAAAATTTCTTTGTGAAATATTAAACTTATTTAGTAATCTTTACACCTGCAGCTTACCCAATTGTTAGTTGCCTCGCGTCATCTGTGGTATAGGTGTTCTTTTTGGAAATCCTTGCTTCTACTTTCTGATTATCTTCCCACTCGATTTGGGCATTGAAATCACTGCCGAAATATTCCTCATTTGAAAAAATGAAAACCTTGATGGAAATAGAGAGGTGTGAAGAAAAAAATAATCTTAAAAAACAATTCAGATTTATGATTCTACATTTCATCATATCATATAACCATTATGGAATCTGATAAATAGTTTCTATATTCTTGGCATACAATGTTCCTTTCTGTCCGAATTCAGCATCCAATATTTCGACACTTAGAAACCCCAGATTTCTACTTACTTTTGCAGTGCCGTTCGGTACGAAATACAAAGCCCATTTCTTATCTGTCTCATAAAGATCATGTGGCGCGGCTCCATTTACACTAAGATCAAAAAAATAAGAAAATGTGTCTACTATCATTCTTGGTTCAAACCTACTCTTCTTTTTCCTCCGATTTGAAACGACTATTGAAAGCGAAACACATGCCATGCTCGGTATAAACTCTATCGAAATGTGTACAACACGATATCGGTTCGTCACGATACTTGCATTCCGTTAAGGTGTCTTCACAGCTAACATGAACCTAAGCAACCACGAAATCATAAGGTTTAAATCTTGAAGTTTAGGATATAGCAAAAATATAATTTAGTTTTAATTCTTACTTTAAATGCCGCATCTCGTAAATTAATTTCATTTAAAATATTTGCCGACACCGATGTAGACAGCGCATAAGCTTCGTTGACATTGTCGAAGTTTAAAGATGTTAAAAGCTCAAGAAATGGTGCGATCATAGTTGCCGTGGGATGGTCATAATTTCTGTTAACGAAGAAATAAATCACATCAGATTAAACTTTTAAGTGAGTTCTTTATTCGTTTTCTACTCACGATAATGTTTTGTATGCCCAATCATATGCCTTGTCATGATCGAAGGGTATTTCCGGACAGACAATTGTGCTGGGAAAGACAACATTTTGATTATGGAAATCGGTGTCCAAACCTGTAATTTTATTTAACATTAAGATTATCATGAAATTATATATATATATATATATATGTATATAAAAATAGATATTGAGATAAATATATATATTGCAAAATTTTTATTCCGATGAATGACAGTTGTGTTCGATAATACTATTCGTTAAAAGAGAATATCAATTGGCAAGTTAAAATAAGTACGGATTTTTATACTCTCGCAACATGTTGCACAGAGTATAACAGTTTTGTCCATCTAACGGTTGTTTGTAACAGCATAAAATATATATGTACATATATCTAAATGATCATGAAGACGAGGTTGAATCCCGATGTCTGCCCGTCCGTCCTTGCCTTTGAAAATCCTATAATTAGGTATATGAGAGCTAGGGGAAGTTACACTATTAGAAGAAAAATATTTACTCTGAATTAAATTAAGATACCTGAGGGATTTACCGAAATTTTTGGTGAAAAATTACAATGGGATACAGTGGACAGTTATAGTCCGATTTCGACAATTTTTTCACAAGTGATGCCACAGATCATAGTATTTATTTTTTTAGGTTTTATTTCGCTATCTTCATTGGTTCGTTATGTACTAAATATATATTATAAAGTGAAGGAATAAGATGGAGTTCAAAATTGAGTTACATGGGAAGTTGTCGTGGTTGTGAACCGTTTTCTTCCATTTTTCACACGTGTCATCAGGGTGTCAAGAAAATATTATATACCGAATTTCATTCGAATCGGTCGAGTAGTTCCTGAGATATGGTTTTTGATCCATAAGTGGGCGATGCCACGTCCATTTTCCATTTTGTAAAAAAATCTGAGTGCAGCATCCTTCTGCAATTTCTGCTGTAAAATTTAGTATTTCAGACGTTTTTCGTCACTATACTACTCTCTTAGCAACTTTTGTTGCGAGAGTATAAAAACAAAAATGTAAAATAGGCTTTGATGAAGCAAAACCAACAAAAATCCATCTGTCAATTAATTGTTTGCAAAATGCAAACACAAGTCGAAGAGAGCATCAATATAAATTAACGGGACATTGCTTTAAAAAAAAGAATACGTGCTCCGCCATTCCAGTATCAAGCCTACTACAAACATTTTCCTTTGTCTTGATTCTTTCACATTACAATACATAAATCGTGAACTCGAAAAATACATTACACAAACACTGTATTGGTTCTGTGACAGTGATGTTTAAAAAATGTCAAAATGTGACCCAATATACTGAACATAGGGACCTCAGAGTCTGTAGCATACTTTTCGTCGGAAATATCAGTAAATCTCAGAAATTGGACCATTGTATAATAGATAATAGCTCTGGTACCATAAATGAATAAAATCTGGTCAATACCTCGTTGAGTACCCATATAACTGATATTTGAAGTGTTTTAAAATTTCCATTAGGCATTATAGGCTATACATTCTGTTAATATGTATGATACCAAATTAAGGTCCAGGAATTTTCCATATTATGTCCGCTAGAGAAACGTTCCGTGAGATTAATGCTGTTTTGGTGTTTTCTCTTCGAACTGCGGAGGAAAGGTATCCACCATTGGATAAGCCAGCCGGCAGATACCGGTGATGACGAATACCGATCAAATCATGGAAATCCTCGAGCTGGACCGGCATGTGTCATCAACATCTCCAGAAAGCTGGATACACAAAAAAGCTTGATGTTTGGGTGCCGCATGATTTGACGCAAAAAAAAACCTTTTGGACCGAATCAATGCCTGCGATATGCTGCTGAAACGGAACGAACTCAACCCATTTTTGAAGCGGATGGTGACTGGCGACGAAATGGATCACATACGACAATATCAAGCGAAAACGGTCGTGGTCGAAGGCTGGTGAATCGTCCCAAACAGTGGCCAAGCCGGGATTGATGGCCAGGGAGTTTTTCTATGTGTTTGGTGGGATCGGAAGGGAATCAGCCACTATGACCAGCTCCCATATGGCCAGACGCTTAATTCAACCATCTACTGCAAACAACTGGACCGCTTGAAGTAGGCAATCGACCAGAAGCGTCCAGAATTGGCCAACAGGAAGGGTGTAGTTCCACCAGGACAACGTCAGCTCACACACTTCGTCGATGACTCGTTAGAAGCTACGGCCTGTTCCTGTCCATGGCGAACGCCCTTGGTGGTGTAAAGTTGAACTCAAAAGAGGCTTATGAAAAGTGGCTGTCCGAGTTCTTCGCAAATAAGGAGGGGGCTTCTACGAAGGGGTATTATGAAGTTGCCGTCTAGATGGAAACTGATTATCGAATGAACTGGGCCCTCTCATTTAACTAAGTCTTCATAATGAAGCCAAAGTCTAATTAGAGACTGAAATTGATCGAGATATAACCAGTTATGATGTCCCTAGGTACTTAGATGGGATGACTTCTTCGAGAAACATGCTTCTTCTGTTGATTTACTTCTAATGCTTGTAAGGAATATCAACTCCAACTTGCGACAACTGAGAACAGTTGCGTCTCTGCCTCTGTACATTGCATAGTACATGCAATTCTAATTCGTCATCAAAAAGTTGCAATCAAAGTATAATGCTAATGAATTCGCGTATAGAATCCTTTTACGCTGGGTTCTTCATATAGAATACTATACGCACTGGAAAATACTTGACATAAGATTTCGATACGTACTAAATGAAATTTTAGACATGCATCCGTCCATATTAATTTTATTTAATGACTGTAGGAAATATTTCGAAAAGCTAAAGTGAATCATATAGGTCAGATTTTTGTAAAGACCCGCTCCTCATTTCGAAGATTGAATAAAAAAACGGGTTTCTGTAACTGAGAACCGCAAATATTAAATCCAAATAAATGTTTAGTTTACACTTAAAAGAAATTTCTGACAATAGTTTTTAATATTGTCACCGATAAACCATTATTATGTTATCTACTCAATCCACTATACATACCTATAAAAGTATACGTTAGAGATGTACATAAGTTTTGAGAAGACTCACCTGTAATGGTTGGGTTAGTTTGAAATTTCTCCCACAAACTCATAATTATCACCAAGGCAGTCACAGCACCGATTGTTGTAAAGCAAAACCACATAAATCTACAAGAGAAACGATTTATGTCCACTTTTTAGTGCACCTACTCGCCTATTAATCTTATCGCAAATTTGATTGACTTTCACCTACTTTTCACCCACCGGACGTCCGGACTCGGCTATGTAACGCACACCATGCAACGTGGAATTTTGAAAAAATTCTTTCGTTTGAAAAATTAAACTACGCCGAAAGATTGTCAACGTTTCGGCCACCTTTCTTGCCCACTCTCTTACACTCTTTTTCTGCATTTTCGTTTTAGAAATCCCCACACTCGCATAATTCACATGGGCGGCTCGTCGGTTTCAAAGAAAGCACACAGTAGCAGTACTACTAGTCAAGAATAATTGCCAAAATTTCCGTTTAAACTCAATCGAAATCGGTCACTATAGCGACGGCTGTCCGTACGACGTTTGTTAACTAGTACGTTTCAAGCTGAGCGCGTCAAGCGTAACACTTGGAGTGAATGCGAGGAACGGTAGTGTCCTGTTGCACCTACAAATCACAACTGACCATATCACAGGTCGTCGTGACTAATTGCGTATGCAGAGACAAGCGTTGCGTCTCATTCAGAGTGGGCCAGACGCTGGTGCGGGTGAGAGCGTGTGGCGAGTTGGTGTGGTCATCAAATGGAGTTTACACTGCATTTGTCTGGCGAATGAGTTGAGTGAAGTCATTAAAGGACAATGCAGATAAAAGCAAATCAATGTTGTATGCCTAGGCTACACGCACGAAATGTCATTTGACAATGACCATTGGGACTTTATCTTGATTATTTGAGGGTAGTGGACATTTATCGTTCAACTTTTCGACTATGTCATATTTTTATGACCAACATGCACACCAATCTACATACGAATTTATGAATACATGCAGTATGTTTGTATATATTTATGTATGTACCTATGTTGCTTTTATGGCTTTATTTTAAAGTCGCAAACAAAAGAGAAAACCCTGTGACGGATGTAGATGAACGGGAAAATTTTTGATTATAACTTATCGAGTTAAGGTTCTGTTTTTAAAAACCAAATATTGCAAACAATTAATTATAAATGTTTACATTTATTGCGAAACAAATATATATCACGAGTTGGATCCATATTCAGAAGGTCTATTGAAGTTAAGTTCCCCAACACTTCATCTTTTAAAGGTCGTCTTCATTTTCTTCTTCATGCATAGTTAACTGATGGATTGTTATCTTTCCCTCCTTTTTTAAAGAAAAACACAATTCAAATTTAATGGGGAATGATTATTATCATTCGAAAGAATATTCTTTGGCATTTATTTTTTAAAGATATTTTTTATTGTGTTTTGGTTTCGCTTCACGGCATGAATCGAGGAGGGATTATCCGCATAGACTTTAGACATTACATATCCCACCGGTAAAATTCAGTATGATATCTCACGATCTTGTTGGCCAATCAACCAGCCCAAAACGTGAAAGTAAGTTGTCAGACAACCGATTTGTTCTCTCAATAAATTCCACCATCACTGGCGTATCCACCTTTTTGTCGATTTTAAAGCTGCTTTCGACAGCACGAAAAGGAGCTGCCTTTATGCCGCGATGTCTGAATTTGGTATCCCCGCAAAACTAATACGGCTGTGTAAGCTTACGTTGAGCAACATCAAAAGCTCTGCCATGATTGGGAAGGACCTCTCCGAGCCGTTCAATACCAAACGAGATTTCAGACAAGGTGACTCACTCTCGTGTGATTTCTTTAACCTGATGCTGGAGAAAATAATACGAGCTGCAGAGCTAAATAGAGAAGGTACAATCTTCTATAAGAGTGTACAGCTACTGGCGTACGTCGATGATATCGATATCATTGGAAAAAACACCCGCGCCGTTAGTTCTGCTTTTTCCAGACTGGATAAGGAAGCGAAGCGCATGGATCTGGTGGTGAACGAGGACAATACGAAATATCTCCTGTCATCAAACAACATTCAGCGCATTGGCGTCTTGGCTCCCACGTCACTGTTGACAGTCATAACTTTGCAGTTTTAGATAATTTCGTATACCTAGGCGCCAGCATCAACGCAAATAATAATGTCAGCCTTGAAATCTAATGCAGAATCACTCTTGCCAACAGGTGCTACTATGGACTGAGTAGGCAATTGAAAAGTAAAGACATCTCTCGACGAACAAAAACCAAACTCTACAAGTCCCTCTTCATACCTGTTTTACTTTATGGTGCGGTAGCGTGGACAATGTCAACATACGATGAGACAGCACTAGGAATTTTCGAGAGAACGGTTTTGCGGAAGATTTATAGTCCCTTAAACATTGGCACGGCGAATACCGCAGACAATGGAATGATGAGCTGTATGTGGTATTCGACGACATAGACATAGTTCAGCGAATAAAAAGACAGCGGCTACGCTGGCTAGGTCTTGTGTTTCGAATGGACGAAAGTGCTCCAGCTCTGAAAGTGTTCAATTGCATTACCCGCTGGTTTGGTGGTTTAAGCCGTGGAAGATGGAGACCTCCACTCCGATGGAAGGACCAGGCGGAGAAATCCAAGCTTCACTTGGTATTACCAATTGGCGCCAAACTGCCAAAAGAAGAGATGCGTGGCGGGCTGTTGTGGACTCGGCAATAACCGCATAAGCGGTGTCTACGCCAGTCAAGAAGTAGAAGACATATCCATTGAGCCAGAAATGGGCCTCATCGTTGAACAGAATTTTACTCGAAAACGTCGGAACTTTTCAAGGGCCCATAGAGCGAAGCAATGTCGCTTGGGATCGTCGACCGGCTTCAGTTGTTCCACCAGCTGTATTTTGTAAGCTTTCAATTTAAGATCTCGACGTAAAATGCCCCAAGTAGTCCATACGACAGTCCGAGTTGCTGCGTACGGCGCCGAATCGACTTTCTACGGTCTTGGTGTATACTATCAGCTACGGCTGCTATATTCGGTCGATTATTATCCAATAATGAATGTTGGATCTTAAGATGGGTAATGGTGTTGCGAATAGTACGCTCAGTAGGCCGATTATGTTGACCATAAGTTGAGCGAAGCGCGCGAAACAAATCTTTACAGAACGTGAATTTCCGTAATAAAGTTGAACTATTTGTAAACGTTATTCCGTAATGAAATACGAAACAATACTGAACAAAAATAACATGACAGCTATTGAAAAAAGTACCTCGCCCGACGTTCTGACGTTTAAGCGGGACTTTGTATTTTGTCTTTATTAATTTATTTAGCGTAAGTATTTAATTATCGTGAATAATTTTTGAGATCATATGTTCCGATTAATCCACAGTGTTATGCTCAAAAGAATGAATATAATGTGGAGTTTGATGAAGTAAACTTTAAATATATGGGTTTCCATCCGTCGGTTGGAAGATTCAGTTGGAGTCAAAAGCTGCATGAACCATATTTTAAATGTTGGCAGTTGAAAGTTAAAATATCTTCTTAAAGTGAATTCGCTACAAACTTAAATTTTCTTAGCTCTTATTTGCTTTACTTGCCGTTGAATTCTAATGGATACTCTTAACGATAACAACAACATACCTACTTGATGTTCGCTTAGAAATTACCTCATTCCCAGACAGGATAACACAAATAACACAGACTAATACACATTTATATTTATTGGAGTACTTTCACGCACACACACACACCAGGATATATATGTACATATGTATGCGATGACGGACATGAAATTCCAACAATATCCGCCACACAAATGCCGCAATGCAACGCAACATGGCGAATTTTATGTTGACTGACTGTTGACTGCACGGATACCGGGCAACGCGACGACTGCCTGGCCATTATTGGCGTTGTCACTGCAGCGCGCCATTGTTCCCAAGATGGCAATAGACGTTGAAGGAGTTGAAGCCGTTCAAGCCGTTTGCGAGCAGCCGAGCAGTATGCGCTACGTTGCGGCGTATTTACAGTGTGGCATCGCATCCAGCAAAGAGCGCCAGTGCAGCAAAATCCACAAATCCTTACAGTTATGTGGACATATGTACACCCACGCTGAACATGGATGTGTGTGCGTTCTTCTAAAGGCACTTCATTGCTCTAATAACAACAACCATCAACAATCACACACAAGCACTTGTATGGCTGAAGTAATTGTGTGTGACACGCGAAATTGCGAATGGCGGGGTAAAAAATCATGGCACTGCTGCGGGCGTAAGCGCGGGTGATGAGCTCATAAAAATGTTCATAATTGGAGTAATGGCAGCAGTTGATGCAACAACAAAAACAATAACAACAAACAGCGAGTATATTGACATCAATGCTGCTATGGCGGTAAGAAAATGGTGGCGAACTTTGGTATTTTAAATTTGAAAACACAAACAACAAACGCACACACATCCATACATAGTCACAAGCAGAAACTCTCACGCTACGCTATTTAAATATATATATGTGTATGTATGTACGTGTATGCAGTGCCTCGAAGAGGGTGAGCAGTCCTTAAAGATGCAAATGCAGATGCCGTTGACCGCCCGCGACCCGCGCGAGCTTTGCTGCTGTGAGAATGAGCGCTCAAGGAGTCGTTTTTTTTGCTTGCGGAAAGAGGAGTGTCTTAAAATGGGCGGTTACGCGGCCAATGCAGGCATGCTATGTACGTGCAACAAACAAATAAACACATTTGCATACACAATTTTACAACAACACACACAAATACTTTTTATGAAAGAAATCTGTGCTTTTATAAGCTCGCATATATTTTATGTTTACTCGCATACATATGGCCTCTCGCTTTGTTGTTGTTGTTGTTGGCATTGCACGGCATTTGCATGAAAACGCCAAGAGGAAGTGAGCCTTGAAATGTTTTTGCGTCGCTTTTTTCCCTTTAATTTACTTTTATTTGTTTGCTGGTAATTAAAAAGCTCGGAAAACGCAGACAAAAAATAAGCGAAATAAAAAAATGAATAAATAAATAAAAATTGCAAAAAATCAAAAGCGCTTGTATAAATAGACTCACTGCAGCAACATGAGCAGAGATGCATCAAAATGTCAGTTTGCGTTAAATTTATGCTCATTGCATTTGGTTGTTGTTGTGGCGCTGCACTGCACTCACTTGTGGTTGTCAAATATTATTGCCCACGTGACATTGACTAGTGTCGGCGCGTGCACCTTGCTGTTTGTTGTTGCTTTGCATGTGACATGGCCAATGTTCAATGTCCAATGTCCAGTTTTGTAGTGTCCCATCGCCGCAGCTGCTGCGCAACGAGTGCAGTGCAGCACATCCGATTGGCGCCGGCGGCCAAGTGTCGCTTTGACTTTGGCACTCGACCAAATAGGCCACATGTTTTGTCACTTTCACAAACATACTTAAAAAGTACTTGTGGCAAGTGCTAATGGGTTGTTCGAAAATAGCGCACTGCTCTTAATACACTTGATATAGTTTTTAGCAATTCCTTATCAACTATATCATAATGAGATCGAAATTAATTTTGGCACAAAAGAGTCGTTAATTTCAGTAAACTTTTGTTTTGTTTGCTGTGGTTGTAAAAAGCGGAAGCTTTCTCAGCGTTCAAACGCTTCAGATGAATATTAAGCTTTTCATATATGGGACAGTCTCCGGGTTAAACTCTCAACTCAAACTACTCAAAACACGATTTGTTGGTATCAAAAGTAGATATATCTCAAACTAGCAAAAAAGCCGAGCATATTTTTATACTCTCGCAACAAAAGAGAGAGAGAGAGTATCATAGTTTTGTTCACATAACGGTTGTTTGTAACACCTAAAACTAAAAGAGTTAGATATAGAGTCATATTAACCAAAGTGATCAGGGTGACGAGTAGATTTGAAATCCGGATGTTTGTCCGTCTGTCCGTCTGTGCAAGCTGTAACTTGAGTAAAAATTAAGATATCTTGACGAAACTTGGCACACATATTCCTTGAGACCGTGAGAGGGTTGCTTTCGGGCGAAAATGGGTCATTGCCACGCCCACAAAATGGCGAAAAAAACACATAAAGTGTCATAACTAAGCCATAAATGAAGTTATAAAAGTAAAATTTGAAATTAGGGATCACACTAGGAAGGGGCATAATTGGGTGTAAGTCTTTTGGGGAAGTGGGCGTGGCCCCGCACACAAATCGGTTATTTATATATAACTCGCAAACCAATAAAGCTATATAAACCAAACTTTCTGCAGTCGGTTACCCCACCACACACCATGAAAATAGTTGATATCGGATAATAACCACGTCCACCTCCCATACAAATGTTTGGTTGAAAATTACTAAAAGTGTGTTAACTCACTAACGAAAAACGACAGAAACACTAAATTTCACAGAAATAATAGTAGAAGGAAGCTGCACTTAGATTTTTTTACAAAATGAAAAATGGGCGTGGCATCGCCCACTTATGGGTCAAAAACCATATCTTAGGAACTACTCGACAGAATTCAATGAAATTCGGTATATAATATTTTTTTGACACCCTGATAACACGGATTAAAAATGAGCGAAATCGGTTCACAACCACGACTACTTTCCTTAAAACTCAATTTTGAATTCCAATTCCAACCAATGAAGATAGCGGAATAAAACTTTACACAAATAGTGCATATCATCTCTGACTTAACTTGTGAAAAATTTGTCGAAAACGGACTATAACCTTTCAAGGCCCCAGATATCGAACATGTTGAACTCCGCGCCTAAGGGTAAATTTTAACCGAAAATATGGGTAAATTTCTCTGATAATTTAATGTTATTCAGAGGGAATTGTTTTCTTCTCTTAGTGTGTCTCTGTTCCAAAAATTATTAAAATCGGGTCATAACATCTCCTAGCTCCCATATACCTAATTAAAGGTTTTTCAAAAATAAGGTGGGCTTTATTGCGCATATATGTATTGGTTAATATGTGAGTTATCTTGGCAAAATTAAGTGAGAGTACAGCCTTGGATATAGTGTACCCAGGTGAAAATGAATGAAATCGGTTCAGGAATTACCTCAGCCCTCATATAGTATATATTACGATTTTCGTTATTCTATTAAACTTAATGCCGAATTTATGGGTAAATTTGTATGTTGTAAGTTTCTTCAATAAATTGCGAGAACAAATTTTATTGTCGTCATCGTCATATGAATATTATTCGCTTGATATTTTTCAAAAGTGTGGATTGAAATTGAATCACTTTTTTAGGTTTCACCTGATAACTTCGAAAGCACAGATATCATGGATTAACTTATCTCTTGTTCATATTAATACTT
Source organism: Zeugodacus cucurbitae (assembly GCF_028554725.1). Taxonomy (NCBI): domain Eukaryota; kingdom Metazoa; phylum Arthropoda; class Insecta; order Diptera; family Tephritidae; genus Zeugodacus; species Zeugodacus cucurbitae. The sequence continues at coordinate 34,075,438 of NC_071670.1, forward strand.
GCTGCTTTCGAATCACCAAATGTGGGAGGCAGTAACGTTATCTTAAGCAGATCATAGGGTTTGCAGATTCTCCAGTTCCAGTTAAAAATAGTATAGGAAAAGGAAAGGAGTTCTATGAATTGGGAAAACGAAATGCAAAAGAGTTTACTTGGAAGATTCGGTTTGATTGTAATTGTGGCGGCCGGTATGGTTAGTTAATCTCATAAAATGGTCTCAGCGTTTTTGAACTTAGGATTATGGATTTGTGCTTTGACAACGTTTAACATCGTTGCAGTTAAACTTATGCCGTAAATACTTTATGTTTTAATGTAATCAATGTAATTCAGTGAAGAAAACCTAACGGTTATATTTGATCACATGTCCGAAGATCTAATATTAAAACTGGAATTCGAATAGGAAAACTATATCTAGTGGTAAAGGGTGGAATACAGGAGTGCGTCCGTGCGTCCACGACATTGGTTACTATGGAAGAGAAAATATTAAACGAATCCCCTAATTTATCTGCAAATTCTTATTAGTTTCCAACTATCAATATATTATTATTACACGGAGATTGGACATTAAAATTATTTGAATTTTTTTATAGAAATCGCGGCTTGAGCTTAAAGCCCAGAGCATAATTTGAGAACAAACTACACAAGAAAAACTAATTTTTGCAAAACATTAATTTTCGGTTAAGTTTTGCTGTTTGCGTGCACTAGTGGTTGCCAATCCATCTAACTCTTCCAAAAATTTCATATATATCCCATCGGTTAAACTACTTAACACCAGTCCGATCAAATGTTTTGTTGTGAAAAGAGTTAGTCAATATACTACTTTTCCAACTATCATTGAAAGCAAAAAGCGGCTAAATTTCAGATTTGGCCCATTATTATTTTCTATTGTATGGGTCAGGATCCGATGAAGAAAGAACTTGTATGGATAGTTGTCACATTTCACCATCTCCTGTATATCCTTTCCAAATTATTTAAGTCCTCTCTCGACGAACCAAACTCTACAAGTCTCTCATCATTCCCGTCCTACTTTACGGTGCAGAACCGTGGACGATGTCAACATCCGATGAGACGGCACTAGGAGTTTTCGAAAGATAGGTTTTGCGGAAGATTTATGGTTCCTTAAACATACCGCAGACGATGGAACGATGAGCTGTATGTGTTATTCGACGAAATAGACATAGTCCAGCGAATAAAAAGACAGCGGCTACGCTGGCTAGGTCATGTTGTTCGAATGGATGAAAGTGCTCCAGCTCTGAAAGTATTCGATGCAGTACCCGCTGGTGGAAGTCGAGGAGACCTCCACTCCGATGGAAGGACCAGGTGGAGAGGGACCTGACTTCGCTTGGTATAACCAATTGGCGCCAAACTGCCAGAAGGAGGGATACGTGGCGCGCTGTTGTGGACTCGGCTATAATCGTGTAAGCGGTGTCTACGCCAGTCAAGAAGAAGAAGAAGAAGTATATGTTGATCTGGCGTAAGTATTTAGAATTATAAATCAAATAAAAAGCTCAGCATGTAAATATATAACGGATGTGTTTTTAGACGTGTGGTTTTTAATGAGGTAATATTTTTTTTGAAGTAGGTCTTTCTGACAGTTATTCCTTGATTTATACTTAGTTTGATTTGCCATTTCATAACTCTATATGGCAAAAGTTTCAAAGAAATTGGTTCAGTATTTTTCGAATTATAAAGCTTGCATTTCTTGCGAACATCCAACTTTGACCCCTTAAAGCTTCTATCACATAAGCTTGACCAAAAACTATTATCCTTCATTAAAATAATAAGAAAATGTAGTTTGTATCCATATTTTTTCCCTTTTGTTATTCTCTCAGAAAAAATTAGTTTGCTCCAATACCCAAAACTCCGGTACAACATTTATTTCTGACATACGACCCCAATTGCTGCAAAAAGTGGTTCAAACTTGGGCCTCGCGCTGGAGTTTATTCGAACATCTTTATAATGAAGCAAATTTAGCCATAAAATTAAATTATATGCGTTTTATTTCTTCTTGAAAACTATATGTCCAACAAGTAAGGAAAGGCTAAGTTCGGATGCAACCGAACTTTTTATACTCTCGCAATTTATTGCTATATTTTTATTAAGATAACACACAATTTGACCCATATATTCGGTATAAAGTCCAATAGAAAAGCGAAAATCATCATATATAGTATATAGGCTGAGGTAATTCCTGAACCGGTTTCACTTATTTTCATCACCAACATACATTATATCTAATCCCATTTAATTTGTCTAAGATATTTCATATATTACCCGATTTATAAGCTATTAAGTCCATCGTATTTTTTAAGATTCTATAATTAGCTATATGAGAGCTAAGGAAAGTTATGACCTGATTTTAATCATTTCTGATACAGAGACACACTATTAGAAGAAAAATATTATCTCTGAATTAAATTGATATAACTGAGAGATTTACCGATATTTTCGGTGAAAAATTACCATAAGGCCCTGAGCTCTTCGTATACGATATCCGGGGCATTGAAAAATTATTGTCCCAATTTGACAATTTTTTCACAAGTGATGCCACGGATCATATACAGTGTTTGTTTTATTTCGCTATCTTCATTGGTTCCTTATGTACATATATCTTACAAATTGAAGGAATCAGATGGAATTAAAAATTGAGTTATATGGGAAGTTGTAGTGGTTGTGAACCGATTTCCATATTCCACACGTGTCATCAGTGTGTCAAGAAAGCATTATATACCAAATTTCTTTGAAATCTTTCGAGTAGTTCCTCAGATATGGTTTTTGACCCATAAATGGCCGATGCCGCCAATTTTCATTTTGTAAAAAAATCTGAGTGCAGCTTCTTTCTGATATTTCGTCTGTAAAATTTAGTTTTTCTGACGTTTTTCGTTAGTAAGTTAACGCACTTTTAGTAATTTTCAACCTAACCTTTGTATGGATTCGATTTCAACTATTTTCATGCTGTATGGTGGGGTACGTAAGAGAACCGCCTGCAGAAAGTTTGGTTTGTATAGCTTTATTGGTTTGCGAGTTATATACAAATAACCGATTTGGGGGTGGGGCCCCGGCCACTTCCCCAAAAAAATTACATCTAAATATGCCCCTTCCTAGTACGATCCTTTGTTCCAAATTTTACTTTTATAACTTTATTTATGGCTTAGTTATGACACTTTATGTGTTTTCGGTTTTCGCCATTTTGTGGGCGTGGCAGTGGTCCGATTTTGCCCATTTTCTAAAGCAACCTTCTCACGGTCCCAAGGAACACGTGTGCCAAGTTTCGTCAAGTTATCCGTTGCACAGACGGACGGACGGACAGACATTCGGATTTTGACTCGTCCCGTCAATCTTCGTGAATTACAAACCAACAAACAAATTAACGAAAATTGCAAAATATTAATGATTTATTTTGTGAAATATGCTCCACTAAAACTATTCATATTTTCTATACACTTTTTCCATTCCACACACACACATACCTACTCTCAATTAAGCCCGCACATTCAAACTCAGTTAGAGAGCTTACACCTTTGAAGCACGCGCGACTATGCGTTGGGTCACCTGCTCCTCGGATTTCTGCAGGAACAACAATTACAAATTTCGCCTCACAAAGCAGTCAGCTAACCAGCCAGCCACATTGTGTAAGTGCGACGTTTAATTACCCTGCAGCGGCGACGTTTGTGATGGCAGCGGTGGTGGCAGTGGTAGTCGTGGCGGCGACTATGTTGACTGGCGGCCAGTGGAGATGACACGCTCGTTGCTCAATTTAAGGCAATTTTATTTGGTTTGGTTATGTGGCAGTTCGTAGTGTGTTTGGCACTTAACAACCTACTAACCATTTGAAATTGCATTTCGATGCTGTTGCTGGCGTTTGCTGCTGCTGGTGCTGCTGCGTCATCATTTGGCTGAGCGCAAAATAAAAATCTAAATTAGCTAAAATCCAATTATTTCACACACAAATGCGTCCATTCAATGCTATAATGCAACATTTGCATTATAAGTGCCACATGAATCAGAGCAGCAAATACGCAAGTGCACGCAGACATACACACACACACACCCACACATGGACACTGGTGGACACTGGTGGACACTCGTGAAGTGCGGGTGTTGCATACCGTTGTCCACTTTGACGGCCAGCACACACCGACACGCCGCGGGCGGCTGCGCCTGCGTTGGGGGCATGGGCGCGGGTGTCGAGGTGTTGAGGTGTATTGGTGCGAGTAAATGCATTCACGCCAGCCATGGCGTTGAACGCTCACATCCGGTCATAAATTTTGTCACTTGGCATTTGGTTGCCAGCGTTGCTTGTTGCCTTTGTTGTTACTGTAACAAGTACTTTTACAATTTCACGCATTGTTATTGCTATTGTTGTTGTGGTTGTCCATGTCATTGTGATTGTATATAGTAGTATGTGTGTGTGTTTGTTGTTGTTGCTGCTGATCGTTGACGGCGTTAATCGGATTTGCGCATAAAATTGGATTTCACAAGTGGGAATTGTGCTTGCAAGCCAGGCGCTTGATGCCAGGACCAAGGAGTTGCCATTAAAACGCGCCGCATTGAAGACGCTAGTTTGCCCAGCATCTAGTACGAGTATATAGCCGTAAGATGATGATGGCTGTTGATGAGAAAATGCGACCTGATGCTTTAGTTGCTGCTGCATAAATGTCACAAAACTGAATGGCAAAGCCAGAAATATTGCGTGGCAGCTATGTGTGAGTGCGGTGCGTGCACAACTTGAAATTCACAGATAATAATAGTAAAACGCGCGCTGCACTTGTGTGTGAAAACAGCTGATATGTGCGCGAAATAATATTCGAGTTGAATTTGCAGCGGATTAAACTAGGCGAAATAGCACGAACAAGGACGAACAATGCGAGAATTAGGTTGTAAAATTTGTGTAACGAATGCTTTTATGGAGTGGAATCGAATTGCTGGGACATCTCGCTTTTAGTGGATTATATGACGTTATACGATTTAAAGTGTACAATTATTTTCAATTTAATTTCTATGCAACGATTTCAATAAGAGTTAGCTTTTGTGGGTTAATAACCTAGTTTCAGAAATATCTGTGAGTGCAGGGCGGTGGAGATTATGAAGATTGGTTCTAGGTTTAATTGCCGATAATTGCAATTATCAAGAGTAAAAAATCATATTGGGTATTCTGGAACGCATCTATATATACAGAGGTAGTCAAAATTATTTACACATCAAACGTTTTTTTACACACACAAAGAGCTTTTTCTTGTTGTTGATGCCATGCAACAAAATCATATGTTGTTGGAAACCTTCATCTATTCCTAAGCGGAAGAAGTTAATTTGGTGAGAATAGCTGGACATATAACAGAGAAATGGGCAAATTAACCGATGACTCTTAGTAGTCAAAAGTATTTACACATGGCGATTTAGCCTTTATCCATGGATTTGGTTTGAGCAAGAGTAGTAATTGGATTCTATTGCATTCATAACAACATAACTCTGCCTTAAAATATAAAAATTGGTAAATAAAATGCCGAAAACAAAGGAATTATCGATTATAACTAGATTGGAGACTGTTACTAAGTTTAAGACTGGTGTTTCGGCTTCGGAGTCAGTAAAATTTTGTAGAATTTAAAGGAATACTGTTTATAATGTTATTAAAAAGAAGGACACGAACAATTACAAGGAAATATTAAAGAGAACTGGGCAGAAACCTGTGATAACTCAAAGAGAATGCAGAAGATTAGTAGGAACTGTCATACAAAATCCCACAATTAGTCCTGTTAATTTTGCAGCAGCATCGAATCAGCATATTGTATGAACTGTCAAGAATGCTACACTGCTTAGAACATTAAAAAATTTAACAGAAATACCTGACGTTTGGCAAAAATTGGTCAATATTTCCGAAAATAAAAAAACGATATGCAAGTCATTTACCTTAATTAGATCCTGGAGCTTATCGTGGGCCGATAACGCTTTATGCATTTACCAAGTGAAAACAAGAAATATGCTGTTTAGGCGCTAAACAGAGTCGGAGGTGCCATGCTGATTTTTTGGGAAAGTTTTCCTTACTTAAGTTTTGGAGATTTGACCCTAAATCACCCGGATATATAAGAATTTACATGACCATGCCATTGTAGTGGTTAGTCGGCGTTTCCAACTATTTACTACATTTTACAACAGGACAGTGCTCCATTTCATGAATGATCTTTACCTACAAAAGTTTTAAATGAAGCAAATCAAGTTGACCTCCACACAGCCCTGACCAATACTTTATTGAAAATACTTGGGGTTTCGTTAAATATCAGAGGACAATTAATATAGTAACCGAAAACGCCGAAATTACCGACATTTGGTCTAAATTAACTGTTAACTTAGCGCATAATTGGGTTGAATCAATTCGGACCATAAAGCAGGCTGTTATTGATGCCAATGGTAATGTAACCAATTATGAATTTATCGCCTTAGGATTGGAACTTATACTGAACATAAAAATTTTAAAATTATCATTAACTAAGAACTGGATAATAGAGTTCAAGTTGTATGTAAATACTTTTGACTACTGCGAGCCTGTAGTTCATTTGCTTATATCTCCGCCATATTTCTAGCTATTCTTGTTAAACTGACTTCATTCTCTCAGGAATAGATCAAGGTTTACAACAACATAACATTTTGTTACCCGGCGACAACAACAACAACAAGCCAAAGCTTTTTCTGTGAAACTTGTAAAAAATCGTCCGATGTGTAAATAATTTTGACTACTTCTGTATATATCTATAAGCCATATATGTAAGTCAACCGGAAACCGTTCGAATCCCATTAGATGTAGTTTGTGTGGGGCTAGGGGAAGTACCGAAAATATTTTACACATTTTCAACATGAGACCACATTGTTTTCAGTTTCCTTCGATCTTTTTCATTAAAATATCTCGCGAATTGATTGATCTTTTTGGTATAAAGCCAGCCATAAACAGTGAGGTCCAAATATTCGGAATATGGTGTTTGAAAATGTATTCGATATGGACAATTTTTAGTTTACAGTTGACACACCTTAGAATATCTGATATCTTTATTGTTGCAGATTTATTTATTTAAAAAAAATCTGATAGAGTTTAATATGTTATCATATGGGGAGTAGTTATGGTTATGGTCCGTTTTCTAATTGCAACATAAGAACATGCATATTAGCTCAAATTGGTAGTTAGTGAGTTGTGAGGTGTTTCACATAATCGTCTAATTTATATATTCGCCATGCAAACCCAAATCTGTCACACATTCTATCGTGTCAATCTTGCGGTACGGAAGACAGATTACTCGAAATATCTAGAATAATTCATTATCATTTGTTTACATAATATAATACAATATTTGGATAAGTATTTGGATAATTTTATAATTATTTTTTAAGTGCATCTTTTCGGTATTTTATGTCTGCTACTTGGTGCGGATACAAATTTAACAAATCGAAGATCATTGAAATTAGTTCAATAGTTCTTGAGATTTAATGGTGGACTTTGTTTTATTTATTAAGATTGTGTGAAGCCAGTTGGTTGTGGTATCAGAATTCTAACCGATGAAAGTTTTAGATGTCATGAATTCTGATAGTATTGCTTTGATGCTCAATCAGAAATTTTCCTGATTTTCGGTGGCATGGAAATCAATTAATAATTTTATCGGATCTACTATGAAAAACAATTCAATAGACTTAGGGCAGATAGTTTTGAAATATAACGTTTACATTTACATATTTCGATTTGACTTTAAAGTGATTTGAAAAATATAATTACTATTAAAACATAAGATACAAACGCTAACATGTTGCATAGAGTATAGGTTTATTCACCTAACGGTTGTTTGTTACAGCTAGAACTAAATTATTTAGATATAGCGTTATGTATATCAAAGGAGAACGAGGCGATTTGAAATATGTATGTCTGTCCATTCAAGCGATAACTTCAGTAAGCCTTCAGATATTATAATGAAGCTTGGGCCAAATATTCCTTGGCACCATGGGAGGGTTGGTATGGTTGGTAGATGGACAAGATTGGACCATTGCTACGCTCAAAAAATTGTGATGGATTTGAGAGCTATACTAAAAATGGTGTAAAAAATGGTAAATGGATGTGTCGTGATCCATTTTTGGATCAAAATATAATAATATCTCAGGAACTACTCGACTAATTTCAAAGAAATCATATATAAAACATTTTCTTGAAAATAAAGTTATCGGAATTAAACTTTGCTCTAATATTAAATTGGAGGAGTAGCATCGCTCATTTAAAAATTGTCAAAATAGGATCGTACATTTTGAAGGCCCCAGATACCGAAGATGAGGACCTCAGAGTCTATATCGGTAAATCTTTTAGATATTTTGTAGAAATTTAGAGGAAATCTTTTTCATCTAATAATGTGTCTCTGTGTCCTCACATACGGATTTTTAAACTACCGGCGGACATTATACCTACATATATAGGGGTTAATATGTCAGATATCTTAGTAAAATGGACAAACCGAAAATGGATATTACGCCAGCTTCCATATACTATATATAACCCTTTTTGTAACTCTAATGGACTCATGCGGAATATATGGGTCAAATTGTTCCGTATCTTAATAAATAAATTGCGAGAGTATAAAACGTTCGGTTACATTCCAAATTAGTTTACATGTTCTTATTATAGTTTATTACGTCAGTATGAACTGTAGGATTGTACACGAATAAATATTATGGTATTCAATGAAATTAATTTTGTAGACAAGAAGGTCACGAATGTGTAAACTAAATGACTTCCGAATAAATCATATGTGGCAGAAACTCAGTGAAGACAATTTAGTATATAAAATCCTAGTTGGTGAAATACTAACAATAAATAGTATCGGAAATGCAGTTTCAGGATATTTTATTGGTGATCTATAGAGGCATTGAAATCTAACATGAACAAACTTCAAAATCTAACTTAATTTTATTAAGATAATAATAATTATTCTCTCGTTGATCGATGTCAGATAGCTGCCTTGGTTTATTGAAAAATAAAGAGTCATTCTCTAAACCGTTAATTTTATAAACCCCGGTATTCGATGTTAATAATGCAAGTTAGATTTAGCTATTGAGTCCTAAGATTTTCGTAAAAGCGTAAGTGATTATTTGCGGCTCCCTTGCATCAAATTGCTTTTGGGAGCTAAAGTTTCGGTGGATATTAAAATATTTGTGGTTCCGTGATCTCGGCCAGTTCTAATGGCGAGTAAATGAAAATCAAAATTTGATCTCTGCATTCCATAAAACGCACAATGGTAGACAACAACGGGTGGCAAGAGTTGAAAGTCAGTGTGTCCCAAACAGAAACGGCGAACAAGTTCAGCGACATCTAACAGCACTTTGGCTGAATTTCTACGAAAAAATGCGTAAAGGTAAGAAACAACATGCCGTTTCTTGCGCGTCTCAAGTGAAACCGAAGAACACTTGTAGAAGTTTAGCGCAGAAACTTCCTACTTTACGTTGGAATGCGCAGCCTCCATAGTGCTGCTGGTATGTCACTCACATTTGAATGTCAACGTGTACCAAAGAAAGCGACTACAAACAGTTAAATCTTGATGCTTGAGCAAAAAACAGCAAATAAAACATAACAATTGAAGAAAAAAGAAAATGCGCCAAAAATAACAGCTTGTTCAAAGCAATTGCGCTCGACTGCTTCTAATGGCGATTGTCCGCTTTTGCTTTTGCTTTTGCTTTGAGCTCACGTCCAATCGGTACGTACCGCGCTGCCGGAGCACGTTATCCGTCCTGACGTCCGCGCGCAGAGCGGATGGCGCCAAATGAAATCACAACTTAAATAAATTCAAGTGAAAAGAAAAAGCTTTTGTCTGCCACGCTCAGCTCTAAATATTTCTTTCGTTCTTCTGCTTCTTTAACTGCTGCTATTCTTCCATTATTTTTTATGTAAGCAACAGCGACACATACATAGTTCCACCGGCTGTTGTTGTTGTTGTTGTTGTTCTTATAGTTGCGCTACTCGACGAATTTTTATTGCCCACGGATAGCTAGCTACACTTGAGAGCACACACTTCAGGAGGACCCACTTGAGCTGGAGGAGCACAACAGCCGACCGCCAGCCACCTCGCAACTCGCTCGCCGCACAGCCCAGGAGGCTGGCAGTCAGGCAGTCAGGCGCAGGCATTCAGAACTTCAGTGCTTCAGCTGGTGGCGCTGTAATCCGAAACCAGTTCAATTCATATGCTGATCGAGGAGCATACTGGAACTGCAAGCTGTCCAGTTGCTGGAGGCAAGCGAGCGCGCGGTGTGCGGCAAGTATGGCGCATGTGGCATGTTTGCTTATGCAATTTCTATGCGCTTTTGTTGCAGAAGGACGTTTGTGTACGCCTGCCACGGCTGTCATTGCTGCTTGCTACTGCTATTAGCTGTCTTCATTGTTTGTTTCCACGTTGTTGTTGCTGTTGCTTCTCTTATGCCAAAAGTAGAATGACAATCAATTGCACTCGTAGAAATGTTGTGCGACCAGCGAAACAAAAACACAAACAAGTCGGAGAGCAAAGCGAAGCGAACAAACAAATAAAAAAATGACAGCGCAATAAGTGTATTTTCGGTCCGCGCAATGAAGAAACATGGAAATAAAAAATTAAATGGCTTGAATAAATAAAATGAGAAACCGAAGAGTGTAGAGTGAACGAGTATACACTCCAAATAAATGAATTGACGCTAGCTAATGGTTGTCGGATTCTGGGCCATGCACCGCAAACATAAGGGTCTCAACAGCTGCAACAAAAACAACAACAACAATCAGCTCGCTTGGACAACGTGTCACTGATTCACACAAAAGCTGTGAAGGAATTTGATTGTAAGTGGCCAGTGGTCCACTGGTCCTCCGCTCCATTGCACATACAACCGTCCACTTCAGCTTCAACTTCAAACAACTAATATTCGTCAATGGCAATTGGTCACTTTTTATTCGTTCACTTCTCTGCCTGCTTAATGTCTGTCGAACTGATTGGCTGCTGGAAACAACGGAACGGAAGTTCAAGTGCTCCATTGTACAAACAAATATGTATAATAAACAATCACTGTTATCTTGATTTACAATTTTCCCAAAGGAAAAATTAGCTCTTGTGAGTCATAAGACTCTTTCTTTAGTAAAACTTTGCATGTAGACGGACATACATATGTACATACATATGTATATTTGTATACAAACGGTATAACTTTGACTTGATAAGCATTTAAATATGCCAAGGCCCCACAAGCTTATGAACATTGAATAGTAACAACCACTTTTCTATAGTATTGTCCACCGACAATGATTTGTTATGAAGCAGAAAAGGCAGTAAAAAGTAATGGCCTGATTCGCACCTTCAATGCCAATGGCGCCATAGACATGCAAGAAGAAAAAAAAAAATAATCGGTATCTCACCATTTTGGAGATTTTTATAATCATAAAGCGTGATCCATTTCGAGGTTCTCTACTTTTTTAAAGAAAAAACAAAGAGCATTTAAATGCATTGGGGAAAGTTTATTATCATTCGAAAAAACATTCTTTGGCATTTATTTTTTAAAGATTAAAAAATCGTTGTTTTTCTGGATGAAATGGCAGCTCCTGAATCTGTTCAGGTTGCTCTTCATCCCAAATGCGGCAATTTTGTTTGTTTACATACCCATTGTGCCGGAAATGGACCTCATCGCTCAACAGAATTTGGCTCGAAAACGTCGGACCTTTCTGCAACTTTTCAAGAGTTCATAGATAGAAGGGATGTCGCTTGGGAAGGTGGAGCGGCTTTATTTTTTTGCACAAGGTGCATTTTGTGCGCTTTCAATTTAAGTTCTCGACGTAAAATGAGCCAAGTCATTCCATATGCCAGTCAGGAGTTGCTGCGATTTCGTCTACACTTTCAGCTACGGCTGCTTCATTTTCTTCACTCTATGGTCTATTCCGTCGAATATTATCTAATTATGAATGCTGGGGCTCAATATGGGAGATGGTGTTGCGAATAGTACGCTCAGTAGGCCGATTATGTTGACTAAGAGTGGAGCGAAGCGCGCGAAACACTCCTCCACTCCGTTGGCAGGACCAAGCGGAAAGTGGCTTCACTTGGTGTTTCCAGTTGACGCCAGAAAGCAAAAAGGAGGAACGAGTGGAGCGCTCTGGTGGATTCGGCTATAACCGTTTAAAGCGGTTCCTACGCCAAATATATAATTATTAATTTCAAGTTGCGTCCATGCCTTACGTTTTCCTTAATCAATTAAAATTTAATTCTAGTTAAAAACAATAAAAATACATATTTGTATTGTCCTTTTTATCAATAATTTGTTCTTAAAGTCGTTTTTATACTCCCGCAACAAAAGTTGCTAAGAGAGTATTATAGTTTATAGGGTTATTTATATATATCACAGGGCGGCGAGACGAGTCAAAATCCGAATATCTGCCTGTCCGTCCGTCCGTCCGTACAACGGATAACTTGAGTAAAAATTGAGATATCTTGACGAAACTCGGTACATATGTTACTTCGGACAGTGAGAGGGTTGCTTTCAAAAATGGGTAGAATCCGACCGCTGCCACGCCCACAAAAAGACGAAATTTGGTACAAAGGATTGCCCTAGTAAGGGGCATATTGGATACAATTTTTTTGGGTAAGTGGGCGTGGCCCCGCTCCAAAATACGTTTTTTGTATATATCTTGCAAACCAATAAAGCTATATAAGCCAAACCCCTTAATACGAGTTTAGTCCGAAAATGAAAAGGTTAGGTTGAAAATTACTAAAAGTGCGTTAACTCAGTAACGAAAAACATCACAAACACTAAATTTTACAGAAGAAATACCAGAAGGAAGCTGCACTCAGATTTTTATATATAATATTTTCTTCACACCCTGATAGCACGGATAAAATTGGGCGAAATTGGTTCACAAGCACGCAAATTTCGCATATAACCCATTTTTGAATTCTATCTCATTCCTTCACTTTATAATATATACATTAGGGACCAATGAAGATCGCGGAATAAAACTTTACACACATACTGTATATGAACTGTGGCTTCACTTGTGAGAAAATTGTCGAAATCGAACTATAACTTTTCAATGTCCCGGATATCGAATATGAAGAACTCAATGCCTTAGGTTAATTTTTCACCGAAAATATCGGAGGAATTCAGAGGAAATCTTTTTCTTCTAATAGCGAGTCTCTGTACCAAAAATGGTTAAAATCGGGTTATAATTTCCCCCAATTCCCATATTCCGAATTATAGGTTTTTCAAAAATACGAAGGGCTTGATAGCTTATAAATCGGTTAATATGTGAAATATCTTATCCAAATTAAGTGAGCATATAATCTTAATGTATGTTGGTGATGAAAAGGAGTGAAATCGGTTCAGGAATTACCTCAGCCTATATACTATATATGAAGATTTATCATTATTCTAGTGGTCCTTATGCCGAATATATGGGTCAAATTGTGTGTTATCTTAATAAATATATAGCAATAAATTGCGAGAGTATAAAATGTTCGGTTGCACCCGAACTTAGCCTTTCCTTACTTTTTACCATTGTGATTAGTCTAAATGTGAAATATAACCTTAAAGGGTAGTTGTTTTACAAGCATTGCTGAAAGAGCTAAAGGCCTTTCCCAAAACGCGAGTTTGATAAGTGTTTCGACGATTAGAAGAACCGCTGGCATAAATACAAAAAATATCGAATAGAGACTATTTTAAAGGCGACAACAATTATGTCGACGAATAAATAAATATTTTTGTTTTAAGAAAATTCCCGTAATTTTTATAACACACCTCGTACATTCTTATGTATGATCTTTTTGGTACTGATCCTCTTAAGTAAATTTCAATTGCGAACAAATTTTCAAATTAATTTCTGGTCCATACAATCAGTGAACTTGAGATACAAACAAATACATATGTACGCACACGTATACATTTGTGTGTATTTGTCACGGGTATCTTTACGGGTAGCGTCTCCTTCCAATTGAATCACTTAATTCGATGATTGATGTTATTTCTGATTTGAATTTAATTCGCTATTAATTGACCCAATTTTCTCCACAAACAATTTGTCACAACAATGAACAGAATACAACAAAAAATGAAGTAATACAAAAAATGCCAGCGCAACAATTGAGTACCCACAAAAAGATTGATCTGCAACGATCCCAAATTAAAGCAGATTAAGATCAACAGTTATTTGCAGAGAGCAAACAAAGCAACAAGAATTACTGCGCACCCAACCGTCTCACTCCACTTACCGCCACCCTTTCAGCAGAGCACCACAACAAACTTCGTTGAGATAGTACGTTATCCAAAGTGAGTTTCTTCCAACCTTACCCGCTTTGTTTCCGCTCGGCGACCATCCATAAACTTGCAACACATTCGACAGCCCAGTCTTTTGTCCACTTCATATATTTCAACCACAATCAGCCCATTTGAGTTTGGTTCGGCTCCTTTACTACTTTATTTTGCATTTCGCTTGTGTGTCGTCCACTGGCATCTTTTTAAAAACCCTCTTACACTATCGCCAACATAATTTGCGCTGCTTTAATGGCAATTTGTAAAAATTCACCCTCGTAACATGACAATTTTGTACTTTATCGATGATCGTTAATCAGCGGCAGTAACGCCGAACCAACTAAAGCAATAGCAACAACAACAATAACAACGGCAACAGCAAAAATAACAATTGAGTCGACCAAAACAACTGTAACGGCAATGGCAGTGGCAGCGGCAAGCAAATAAAAAGCAACAAAAAAGTCTGGTCGAAGAAAATAAAATGTGCACCAGCAATTTGTTGTTTACAGAAACTTTGCTCATAAATAAACGCAGTCGTTGTCAGCTCCCCCACCAACCCGACCCGCCACGATTCGGTTGTGTTCTGTTGATTGTGATCATCCAAAAGTAAAATCATATCCGCAAGAAAGGAGTGAAGACGGAGTGAATGTGCGCGGCGCAAAAGAACGGAGATGGAAAGTTATTGTATCGCGTTGCATTGCGCGCTACGCTGGACAACTGCCGCTATATTCTTATTGTCTTACTCGGTAACACACAAACAGTATTGGTGAAAACTTAGGCAGCTTCTGAGCGCTTCTTCTGAGTTTTAGCGGGCATACTAACTTGTACCTCAATGCCATTCGACTGTTAAAAAACTAAAGACACTTATGATTCTTTCTTTTTACAAAGCTTTAAGATCTCAACATGAGTTTTTTAAACTCAGGCAGTAAATGTGGTTATGAAACTGAATTGAAATTGGTCTGAGCTGTTCTGTAATTGATAATGATAGCTGTTGTTCCTAATCCTTCTTTTTGCTGCATTTCTCAGGTTTGAGTACATAGTCAGACGCCTGTCTTCAGATCTCTGGAGCTTATTTTATGACTGAAATTTTGATGTTATGGTGTTCTTACTTATTCTTTCAATAAGGATCAGAGCAAATTTTAATTTTATTTATGGATGATTTCAAGCTTAATCAAGAATCTACATATGCCTTTAGTGGAAACATTCTGTACGATTTGCTCCGGTCAATACTCAAGGTTTTTTAAGCTCTACATAAATCATCCAATAATCTTAGTCCATCTAAACTGCCTGAAGTTTAAATTGATAGCTCAGATCTTGCGGAAAATATCATCTAGAGTAGAAATCGGTTTTTATCGAATCACAAAGTGACCTTCTCCACTAGTTATTTCTTTCAATAAATGATATTAGAACTAAAGACTCCGCTCCGGAGACCTACTCGGGAACGACTTCAACGGTCAGTGTTCAGGCTTATCCATTACATGATAGCGAGACTTCAAAAGTGTTAGCGTTGTTCGCCGAGAGAATCTTTACACCAAGAGAATAGAACACCTTACAAAAGTAGCCTTTGATACCGAGAGAAGTTCTCTGTTGGACTTCAGAGCAGATACCAGTTTTTGATGTTGATGGTTCATGATAGACCAAATCTATAACTGCAAAGTAAGGATTGTCATAATTGACATGTAGGTCATGACACGAGTGCTCTGCTTACAAAAGCAATATCATGAGGGAGAGTCGGTCTTACCTTAATATTATCTAAACAATTTTCCTTAATTTAACATATTGGAGAAATTGTGTTCTCTCTATATCTTTATTATGGAAACATATACCATAATCAGGCGAATACCTGATTACTTTCTTACATCATCAATTATTTTTCAAACTTCTGTTTCCATCCCGAATTTCATCCCGTTTCTAAGAAACCTGGGAAGCTCTTGGAGTCCAACTGTGAGATTATGATACAATAAGCTATTGTTCTGGTTCTGGTTATGTTATTTTTTGTGATTAACGAAAAATATTGCAATATAGTGCTGAAGTTTATATCTATACTGTACTCATTTTCATTTAAATATATTGAATGCGATGGCCACTTGAAAGCTATTGTATCCACTATACTTGTATTGAGCGGTGCACAATTGTCAGTTACATTTACCCGCGCAATTGTAGATACATAAATAATTTCCTATAAGTAAATTGTAGCTAAGTAAGTACTGGATGTGTGTATACAAGTTGTATTTCTTGAGCATAACACAGCGAGTCGAGTGGTCTCGTAATTTCTTAATTGTTTAGCTTTCCAACAATTTCTTTGCGATTTCATTGATTTGTTGTTTTGTTTGTAGGCGTTTTGTTGTATGTGTTGTTGTTGTTTGTATGTACATAACTACTCCGGCGATTGGCATCTATGGAATGCATGAATTAACACTGCAATGAAGGCTTAAGCATTCTATTATGGGGAGCCAGCCATTTGCGTGAGCTCAGCGATAGACAAAGAGTGAATTTGTATTTGTTATTGTTGTATTGTTGTGAATGTACTACACCGTATACATATATGTATCTGTGTGTATATGGGTTATTACTCAATTAAACGGTTCATTGGTTGCATCGAATCATTGTCGTTAATTATAATTTGTTATTAATAATAATGGTAACAAAACTAATATACTATTACACGGCTCAACAGCATTCTTGGAGATTGGGTTATACTATACACATACATACATAGTTACATCAATGTAGTTTCCTAATTTTAATGAAGATTTTAGATGTGACCGAAATATTTAAATTAAATTTAGTAAAAAATGGCAATAATTTTAATACGGCAAGCATACGTCTACGTAATTGAAATACAGTTGAACTTCCCTAACTCGAATCACCACAATTCACAAAAAAACTACGAGTTGGAGAAACTTCCGAGTTCCGGAAGGTAATTTGTATGAAAATGTATTTCTATTGCCAATTCAATAGTTCGAGTTATGGAGAACTTCGAGTTATAGAAGTTCGAGTTATGGGAGTTCAACTGTAATATTAATATTTATATGTTTATTATTATTATTATTAGATATAAATATATTGAAATCAACCAAAAGTTTAAAGAATTTCATCAAATTATGGCATCAAATCATTTTACATCTCGAAAACATGTTCGATTCTCTTTTATATCGAACATAATAATCGAATAAATTAATGCCGAATATGGCAACCAAATATCAACAATAGATAAAATAAATATATTAGTTAATAACCTGATCCCACGAAACCCTGAAACTGTAAGAAAACTCAACCTCATTTGTCCTTTTTGAATACAAAAATGTATACCTTTACCTTATATGAATCCTTAAACTTTAAACAAATCTGACGTCACGTAAAAAAAATAATTGTAAAGAAGCCTTGACTCACGTGACCCCTCGAAATGCAATCATCTTGAAATATATACCCCCTTGACACCACCTAACTCTTTATATGTAAGAAAAATTACATCACATGGTCAACTAAAATACAAAAAATTCAACCCCAGCCGACCCCTCAAAATATAAGCAAATCTGACTTCAAGTGACCTATCAAAGAACCTTGAGCTCACGCTTACCCCTCAAAATGTAAACAAATGCGGTTTCACCTGGCTTCTAAGATATAAACAAACCCGACGTCAGGGGATCCAATAAAATCTAGATAAACCTGACCCAACGTCACCTCTTAAAATGTGACAAACCAAACAAGATCCTTCAAAGTGTAAACAAACCCGACCTGACGTGACTCTTCTGAATGTAAACAAACCTGACCACACAACTCCTTAACCGTAAATAAATTTTATCTGGCGTACCGTCAAGATATAGTTAAACCTGACCCCACGTGACTCCTTAAGCGGCTATAAAAGTGTATGTATATATGTGATTGGCGTTGCAACCGTTTAGCCGGTTATAGCCGAATCGACGGTAGTGCGCCACCTGTCTCTCTCCTTCGCAGTTCGGCGCCAGTTGGAGATCCCAAGTGTAACCAGGTCGCTCTCCACCTGGTCCCACCAACGGAGTGGAGGCCTTCCCCTTCCTCGGCTTCCTCCGGCGGGTACTGCATCGAACACTTTCAGGGCTGGAGTGTTTTCGTCCATTCGGACAACATGACCTAGCCAGCGTAGCCGCTGTCTTTTTATTCGCTGAACTATGTCAATGTCATCGTATAACTCGTACAGCTCATCGTTCCATCGTCTGCGGTATTCGCCGTTGCCAATGTTCTGAGGACCATAAATCTTGCGCAAAATTTTCCTCTCGAAAACTCCTAGTGTCGTCTCATCTGATGTTGACATCGTCCAAGCTTCTGCACCGTAAAGCAGGACGGGAATGATAAGCGACTTGTAGAGCTTGAAAGTGTAACCCATGAAAAATTAGGAGCGGTCACTCTTTCGAACACTGCCATTCAAAAAAAAATTATTCAAGATGCGACCTTGCCGATGTCACAGGATATTTCGAAAGTGTATCACAGGTAAAGCCTCCTAAAGTTTAAAAAATTTTATTTTGAAGTCACTTCTTCCTCAAAATTTAATACTCTGGTAAAACCCCCTTGAAATTTAAATAATTCTGATTTCAAGTCACTTCTTCCTTAAATTTTAATCAAATCTGGCATCACTTCGCCCTTCACAATATAGCCATTTGACCTTTTGTAACTGTTCAAAATATAAACAAACCTGATCCCAAGTGTCTAAATATAATCAAACCTGACCATCGCTAAATATGTGAAATAACCTTATACCACGTCAACTCTCCAAATGGACTAACGAACTTGACTTCATGTGAACCCATACATATAGACGGCTGCCAAAATGTCATTGATCTCTAGCAAAATTTAGACAAACCTGACCGCGCTTGAACCAGCCCTTTATAAATGCCATTGGCCGGTCAAAATTCACTAACCTCGACCAAATGTAAACAAACCGACCAAATGTCATTAACCTAGACCAAAGTGTAAACAAATCCTGGACAAATGTCATCGATCTCTGCCAAAATGTAAACTATCATGTTCAATACATGTGGCCCGTATAGTCCGATTACGAACATTTTGGAGGAGTGATGGAGCAATTTTGTATATTTTTTATGGTGTACCCCAATATGTACAGATATCCGACAAACAGTACCATGATGTTAGGCATGATTTTGAAAATATGACAAATTGAACTCATTTCTATACACGCACATTAACTGTCTGAACCATTGGCTTTTTGACATTTTTTGTTACCTTTCGATCGGTTTATAAAGGTAAGAGAAAAATTATAATTTCACTAATGTATAAGCTTCATACCGCAAATACACATGTATGGCACGTAAATAAATGGACGTGAGTATTTCCAACTAGAAATGCTCAAATAAGCTTTTTAGAATGCACCGTTGTATATGACGCACATAAGTCACATAAGCTTATATTTATTCAGATATATGTAATGCACGTAGCGACTTACAGACATACGAGTCTACATATGTAAACAACATAATAAGCATTTATATTCTTGATGCAGTGGCATGCAATCGACTTTTTTCGAACCCTTTTCCAATCTTTATTAATTACCATACATACATACATATCTACACACACACACATGCATTTGTATGTTTGGCCGCCCGTGAGCGCGTGTTGCATGTGTAAGCATTTTTTCCATGAAGTCATCATTAGAATGTTTTAATATGAATCTGAGACGTGCGCGTAGACTTCAATGAGCGCTTCACTCCATTTGTGGTGATCCAAAGCATGATCGAACCAAAACCAGTTCTTCCCGAGAATACAATCAGTTTGTACGTGAAAGTTTTGCCAAAAAGCCCGTAAAAATTGAATTAAAATTTTTTGGTGTAATTGCCTGTTGACAAATTTTGAAGCTTTCAAAGGAGAGATAGCGCTGGAAGAAATATTATTATAATATAATATGATATTATGATATTTGTTAAAAAGGTGCAACTTGTAGACTTCCTCGAAATGTATCGATGTGCTTTTTATGTTGTTCTTTGTATGCTCTCTGGAGTTTATAATGGTGGCATTTTCTGAGAATCGTCTCACATTTTGTTAAATCTTTATAAAGCTGAACTTTCTTGAACGGAGTAGTAAAAGTACTTGTCTCAACTTATTATATTGACTACACCAATTTCAGAGGCTATAAACATTCAGAGATTTGTAAGATATAGGCATTCCCAATGGTAGTATTCCAATACTTTATCTTCAGGAGGGCGTTGATTGGGAAACCACCATCATAGGTTGAAATCTAGTATCATGATATTTATTTGTTTATCTTCTGTATTTTAAGGCGTTGTACTTTTCAGCACTTTATTCAGCTCTCATTATATTGAATAATTTTCAAATATTTTATCGGTCATTACTTTATTTAGCCCTCGCAAAATGTGTATTCTTTTCATATAAGACCTTACGAGAGTGTGGTTTTTAACATTGTAATCAGCCACCATTCTCTTATTGCCTTATTAAATTCTAGCACATCTCTAGAATATTATCCTGAACTTCAAAATGATCCGAATAACAGTTTTGAAGTTACAGTCTGAAGAAGTTGTACGTTCTGGGGTAGCTTTATTATCACTCAGTTCATTTAAAAGGCGTTTTTCTATAATTGAGAATTCTAAGCCGGTTGTCAAGATTTCTCGAGAACTACTCTATTGTTCCAATTGAAATTTTAGACATATCTTCGAGATAAAATGTATAAGCATTTGGTCGAAGGAACTTTTTGTCAATAATTTTTTTAAGTTAAGAACCTCTCCCAAAAATCAATTTCGATCGTGTGTATGTGAAGGGTTTTTCAAAAGGGACGATATAAAAGTAGACAGCAAACGACGTCATATTTTTTCCCACTCTTTTGACATTTCTCTTCAGTAAGGTTTGTTATTTCATCATGGAAAGATATACGATCTAACAACGAGTGGAAATAACACAATTCGTAGTCAGTAGCCTCAACTTTAAGAACTCTACGCGCAATTTACGTCGTCATAATCGTCTTGTCAGATGGAGTGAAAAAATTTGAATCCACAGGCATAGGACAAAATGTTCCCGTGCCAGTGAGACAAAGAAGTGCCCGCAGTGTCGAGAATATTGTTGCTGAAAGACCTAAATCAGTCTCTCACACGTCGTTTTCGCAAAATATCTACATCCTTACCAGATCAAATTGACGCATAAACTGAAGCCGCTTGGCCACCAGAATCGTCGTATGTTCGTGAATTGGGCTGAGCTACAACGCGAAAATGATTTGAATTTTCACCGAAAAATAATCTTCAGCTCATTATTGGCTGAATGGCTTCGTCGGTAAGCAAACTATGCGTTATTGGTCAAGCAGCAATCCACATGTACTCTTTGAGTTACCATTGCATCCCGAAAAAAATAATGGTTTGGTGCGGTTTGGGGGCCGGCGACGTCATTGGCTCGTACTTCTTTCGTAATGATCAAGACAGGTACTGTGAATAGGAATCGCTACGGCTCAATGGTAGCCGAATATTTTTGGCATGAAATGAATGATATGGACTTGGACAATATGTGGTTCCAACAGAACGGCGCCACAAGCCACACAGCGAATGTCACAATCGATTTATTGAAAACCAAGTTTGTTGAAAGTGTTATCTCACGAAATGGTCCAGTCAATTGGCCGCCTCGGTTGTACGATTTGACGGCGTTAGACTTTTTCCTGTGGGGCTACGTCAAGTCCATGGTCTATGCCAACAATCCAACGATGATTGATGAACTTCGTACGCATATCGATCGTTAAATTGCAGCAGTATCGACCGATGTATGCTTGAAAATCGTCGAATGAATGGGTTCACCGTCTGGACTTCTGCAAGCGAGCCCGTGGTGGCCATGCAAATGAAATCGAGCTCCATACATAGTGATTCATCGATTTATACCAAAGCACATTAGATATAACATTTCTACTTCACATTTATGCGATACTGTTATATAGAATTGGAAGTGGTTGTTTAAGAATCCTTCTCTCGGCAGTATAATCAATATAATTTATCGTTTATAAAATAACTGTAGACTGTTCTGGGGTGGTAAACAAGTCGAAGAGTATTTATTTTTATAAATATTGAGTGAAAATGATTACATCTTAAATCTTGTCACATTCCAGAAATTCCGACATTTTCATAATTCAATTAAAATTTTGGCATTTTGTGGCGAATTTATGGCATACCACTAATAAAAACACACACCACTTTATCTAACACAGTTTAAGTAAATTGAAACAATTTTCTATTTGAAAATAATATGTTGAATAAACTTCATGTCAGCGAAAAATACATATGGTTTGCACCAAATATGTAGTTACGTATGTATGTGTGTATCAACGTATAAGTAAGTGCATGTGTGATTTGGGGAGGAAAAATGGCGAAAAAATTGAAACTTCCACTTTCAACATAGTAAACTTTGCGCCGCATCCTTTTTGTCTCAATTAGTGGCACCAAAAGGATACTACGGATAACAACATTAAAGTAGAAAACGGAAGTTGGCCACCAACTGGCAAAAGGACAGCCAACCAGCCAGCCAGCAAGCGGAGTTCAGCTAACCAAGCGCATACCAGCAGCAGCAACGCGCCAGATGATGCGACGTGCCGCGACAAAGAGGATGAGCCACGACAGCGACAAGCCAGCACTTCAATATGCAAGCGTAAAGTGCAAAACGCAGAGCGCACAGCTGAGCTGAGCATACAACTTGTAGCAGGAATCACCGTCAACCAAAGAAAAAACTACTGGAACTAGTGGCAAACGGCAGTCAGCAGTTGCGCTTTAGTCGCTGATGCAGCAAAGACAAGTCAAAAGTAAAGGAAGCAAAAAGCAAAGCAAAAATAAAAATAAAAAAACGGAAAAAAATGCAATGGCAACTGTTGAAATGTAAGCGAGTGTATATATAGTATAACGGTGAAAACGTAGAAGCGCCAGGGAAATGCTAAAAATTTCTCAAACTTCAAATGCACTGAATGGCGGTAAATTGGCGGGATTGTGGGACCTTACGGACGACTCAACAAGAGTGCGCGTGTGTACAAAAATTCCGAAAGGAATAAAGTTTAGCGCATTAACCGTTAAGAACTTTGATTTCGCATGGTTGCCACCAAACATTACAAAGAATAATTAAAGAACACTGCTTGTTTGATGAGCGTGATTTCCAAAACTGATTTAGCAATTTCGAAACTCATTTATATTTATTGATCACCGAACACCTCAACGACGAACAACTGCGTGGTGGATGCGCTGTGGCAATGACTACGGCATTTATTTACAAAAACCAATGAGGACGTAAATATAAACCCGGTAATGTGCGAGGGAGGCGGCGGCGAGGCGGCAGTAAACAAACAGCAGGTGAGCGCCGACCACAAGATGTGGCTAAAACAAAAAAGGCAAGAAGCAGAAAAAAAAGTACGGAGAAAAACACTCAGAAATCAGCTAATGGAACAAGCCACAAAATGATGCCAATTTAATCAAGGAGTGTGCTATGCTCGGCCGTATGTATGTATGTATGTCTGTATGTGTGTCGGTTTTCATTTTCATTACAGGAGTCGCCGCGCCACAGGCGGATCTCAACTACCAACGTCTGTTTACATTTGCGCAGCTCGAGGGTAAATGAACGACTTTCGTCGCACACAAGTGCCACACACAGCTAAGCACCTATCGATACCGTCACCATAGCAGTTACAGCTGCTGCTGGCTTGTGAGGATCTGCTCAAGCGTACAACTGCAAAATAGTACAATCGCTTTTTCATGTTCGTCACCAGCGCCTCCTCGTAGTCTCCTCCGAGCGCAATGTTGCAATGTCATTTCATTCATAGTTACTGCCACTGCTATCGCCTCGGTCCGTTGTGCTGACCTCTGCACTGGCACCATCAATATGTCGACGTCCCCGTCGAGTGAGAATGGGTTCTTTGTTCGGACTTTTGTAACTTACAAATGCAATTTGAGTTTAGATCATTTCCACTGCAAATGATTTCTTTCCTGTTCATTTCTCTCATTCGAGTTTTGGTTTTTTATACCTTCGTACGTGTTTTTTTGTTGTTGCATTTTATTTTTGTACATTTTGGTTTTGGAAATTGTGGGTCTTTGCCATGAATTTTCGTTTAGCAGATTGTGTGGCAGAAAAAATGTTGATAATGATGGTGTGCACACAGCCTATTGTTTTTTGTACTACTGTTGCAATATCCCACAGCTAACAGGTGCCTTATGTTGTCAATCTAACTGCAAATGGTGGCGAACAGTGTCCTATGGCGGGTAAAACGATTAGCATTTGCATTTGCATATAAGTTGTGCGACGATTAATAATTGGTCAGGCCGAGATGCCGAAAAGAGAATGGTGGAAAGGTTATGAAATGAAGGAACCCTTAATGAGATTTCAGTACAAGGTGATCATACTATGTACCAGAGGAATCAAAAACACGACCCAATCTACACATGACAACGGAAAAGTATGACTTTGGAACAGGAATAACGTTCCACAATATGAGAGACATAAGGGACATAATTCCACTGACCATATTATACAGCGATAATACGATCAACAGTAAAAAAGTTTATCTGAACAAAAAGGCTCCATCCTACTCCTATGTGAGGGAATCATTCGATGGGGGACCAATGCTTTGAAAACAGCGGAATTCATTGTCGAGGCATATATGGTCCATGCACAAGGCTCTGGTAGCTGTTTGTGTAAATACGCAGGTTTCCGGACATCTTGTGATGGTATTCTCAAGTTAGGGTGCAATAATAATCAGCCCATCCAATTTTGTTAGATTATTTTTTTGATTTCACAGATACACCACGCTCTGGTAGCTCAATTGTGGAAAATATCGGTAGAACAATGGAAATCTTTGAGTTCGAACATCATGTAAACACTGTTTCGATTTCCCAAGATTTAAATATTGTACAAAAAATCATTTGGAGCCATTCAATTAAGACTGTATATACGTGATTGGCGTGGAGACCGTTTAGCCGGTTATAGCCGAATCGACGATAGGCGCCACTTCTCTCTTTCCTTCGTAGTTCGGCGCCAGCTGGAGATCCCAAGGGTAACCAGGTCGCTCTCCACTTGGTCTCTCCAACGGAATGGAGGTTTTCCCCTTCCTCGGCTTCCTGCGGCCGGTACTGCATCGAACACTTTCAGAGCTGGAGTGTTTTCGTCCATTCGGACAACATGACCTTGCCAGCGTAGTTGCTGTCTTTTTATTCGCTGAACTATGTCAATGTCGTCGTATAAGTCATACAGCTCATCGTTCCCATCGTCTGAATGATAAGCGACTTGTAGAGTTTGATTTTGGTTCGTCGAGAGAGGACTTTACTCTTCAATTGCCTACTCAGTCCAAAGTAACACCTGTTGGCAAAGTGATCCTGCGCTGGATTTCGAGGCTGGCATTGTTGGTGTTTTTGATGCTGGTCCCCAGGTATAAGAAATTATCTACGACTTCGAAGTTATGACTCTCAACGGTGACGTGGGAGCCAAAACGAGAATGCGCTGACTGTATGTTTGATGACAGGAGATATTTCGACTTGTCCTCGTTCACCTTCAGACCCATTCGCTTCGCTTCGTAACAGAAATAATCTTTGAGTACAATACGGTTCAACACAAAACAACCTCAGGACCTAATTTCCATCTTCAAATCACTGCTGTAACGCAATAAAATCGATAAATTTCGAAATGATGGATACTGGTGATTAAAAGTGGTTCATTAAGTACAATGTTAAGTGAAAACGGCCGTAATCCAAGCCAGTATCGACGGTCAAGATATGTTTGGTGGGATTGGCAAGGAATCAACTACTATGAACTTCTTAACTACGACCAAGCTTTTAATTCGGACCTGTACTGTAACAATTAGACCGCGGTCAGTTTTGGCCAATAATCCAGGAGTTACATTCCATCGAGACAGAGCCGTATCACACATCGAAAGTGAATCGCGAGAAGCTCCGGGAGCTTGTTTAAGCGGTAAGCATCCCCCTTGTAGTGTGGGCCTGGCGACAGATGACTACTACCTGGTCCTGTATATGGCGAATGATTTTGCTGGTAGAAAATTCGCCACAAGAATAGCAATGCATTGCTGCCAAATATAAAGTAAAGATGTTCGAATGACATCTGTCAAATTGGGAATTCTCTCCATATAGCTCTTCGAGCCTTAAGGACTTTATAAGAAATTTTCTATAATCACAGGTGTACGGAGTGCTGACTACATTTAGAGAAAAAATAGTTTCATTAATTTAACTATTTGTTTCCACTCGCATTCGAACCAAAGTGTTGTAATATTAAGACACTCAAGCCTCAACAACGCCAGTTTGCGACAATTGCAGTCCGTTTTCACATTTTGACTTCAACCTATCTAAGTGTGATACAAATTAATAGAATATAGGAATATAAAGTTCCACCTTTAACTCCTTGCTTATTTTCCGACTCATTCTTAATAAATTTTCCAAGGCTTTAAAAGCAAAACTTGACACTGTGTCCAGTGCAGCTTACATTCTAAGCTCCTTTCCGGGCGTTGATTATTTCGTTCATATCTGCTGCCATTTACTCGCCACCCCCTACACACAACAGTCAATTGAAGCGCCCAGCGACAATGGACACTGGCTAGCCGTGAAGGCGTTTCATTTGCAATTTACTCAGCTTGAGATTTGCTCGAACATTCACTATGTACTCGTAGCAGCAGTTAGCTGCAAACTTACTGCAGCTGCAACACGGCAGCTGTTTCAACGAAATTGTCCGTCTGTGTTTGTGGGTGTGTGTGTAAGTGTCTTTTTGTATTTCCTATTTTTGCATTCGCATTTTCCCCGACATCCTGGTTGACTCTAATAATAATTTTGCTTTTCTTATCGGTCTTTATGATCAATTTCCGAGTTGACGTTGATGTTTTTATTTGCGTCTTGTTGGGATTGCGCAGTAATCACTTGCTGCTGCAACAAGCGTTGGGTGTGTTGGCACGGAGAGGAAGCGTTCGTTGGCTCGGAGGTTTGCTTCGTTGATGGAACTTTTTAATAAGACGATGTTTATCAATTTCACATTTCTCGACATTTGCATTTCATTTTTCACTTTTTTTTGCAATTTTTAATTTAAATTCCCAACGCAGCGGCCATTTAGCGCGCTGTTCGCGTATTTGCCACACTGAAATTGCCGCGGCACTCGTTCGAATGCATGCATTCGCATCTTTTCGTCCATTGAGATTTTTGCTTTGCAGCTTAATCCGCTGCCACTGTTGTCATTGTGAGCTTTATGAATTACGCGCCGCGGTGGCTCAATTTAATTTTTTCGCACTCGCGTATTTAAAACTGTTCGTCCACTCAACTATGCAGCTATGCAACGCCGGCGATGTCGCCCCCTCGTCGATCGTTGCATTTGCATGGCTTGCGCTCTGCGGCACCGTTATGTTGCTGCAAACTTTTCACTCGTTCGCTGACTCTTTAGCATTTTAAATAAATATATTTTCACCATACTCGTACATACCCATATATGTATGTTTGCCCGTTACTTTTGCCCGTCAACCCTCAGTTCCGTTTCCGCTTTGCATTTTGTGCTGTCGCGCGAGCGAATTGCTGTCGGTCGGTCGGTTGGCTGCCTGTTCGTTTGCTTGTTTCTTCACCAGTTGACTAACTGCTTGGTTTGCTTGCGCCAACATTTTCATTTCCAGCGCAAGGCGAAGTCAATAGCCAAAGCGCGTTGCGCTGCTCCTGCGGCATGGTGTGCTCCTGTTGTGCTGCAGTGCAGTGCACTCGTGTGGAAGCAAGTGCAAGTGATGCCATCATCGCCCCCGACACTGTGCAACAACACAATTCCATACTCGCTGTACGCCTTCAGGCCGTACACAGGCTCCGGCTTCTGTTGAGGCCGCGCGCTTGTATCATCCTCTGAAGTGAGCGGGCGGCACACAGCGTTGTACAAACACGGCCATGCATGTTGGTGTAATAAAAAAAATTAAATATATTCTCATATGGATGTACATACGCGTGCATGCGCCGCAATAACAACAAAATTATAATGTGTATATATAAATACTTTTGCGCTGGGATTTATTCCGCTTTCGTTTCCGTTAGTTTCGTCCTTTCCACGCTTGACAGCCTATAAAAAGGCGCAAGTTAACCAGTATCCATGTGTGGGTGTGTGTGTGTGTGTTCGCATCACTTCAAAGTTCTTATTTTTTGCGCTGCGTTGTTATTGTTGTGTTTATCATTATACCATGTGCATTTTCATAATTTTCAGTTCAGTTTACCATACTAAATGTGGAGTTAAATTTAAGTTAATGACCTTTAAGTGACTCCATGCAACAGTGTTGAACGTCATTATAAAAATAAGTCTTTAATTTAGCTGATTTTCCATCAATTCCATTATTTCACTTTAAAGCTTCAAATAGCCTTTTCGATTCGCCTCTTAATAAAAATTTAAGCGAGTAAATAACAAACTACCAAGTTCAATTAAATACAAAAGACCATCCAGATGCCTCATAAAAGTGGTTTAAACTCTTGTATTCTATGTTTATATGATTATACCAGCTTATTTGTTAGATATTGAAAACCTTTAGGGCGCGACCACCACTCTCTAAAGTTTAGCGACACCCTATCACCCTAGAATGCGGACAAATTTTGGCCAGGGATATCCCCTTCTCTTGGGCGTTGAGACAAATAGATGTTTGTTTTCTTAGATATTCAAGTATCATTTGTGATTGTAACATCTCCAATAAAGACGTTCAAAGCTGAACCTGGAATTAGTGTTATTATTATTAGTATACCTAAAGCAAAGAGTTGTATGGTAATATGCTAATTCAATAAGGAAAGGAATAAAAATGAGTTCCTCGCATATTCTGTGTCAAAGACAGATTTGTCAACAAGTGTTTAATAACTGATCGAGAATCGAGATCGAGAGCTGGTACAGTGAACGAGATCGAACCAACTCGAAGTCGTGGCTATCTATGATTCTAGACAATCCACTTCTATAATTATTCAGAGGTAGTAGAAGAAGATTGAAAAAAGAAATCAATTAGGGATTGTTTAGAGTTTATAATTGCCATGAAATAAAAAATGCAGCAATTTATTGGTTGAAAATGGTCTCGAATGGCACAATGAATGAGTTATATAAAAGAAAAATATTCCTTCAATATACACTACTTAAAAAAATTAAGGGATAAAAAAAAATCCAAATTTTTGGGCAAACTTCAACAGGCCGTAACTTTGTATAAAATGGTCGTACAAGAAATCCATTAAGAAGGAAATTGTAGCTCCAAGTGTCTAGTTTTTGGATTATAACTTTACAAATCGTAGAAAACCAGCAACAAAAAAATTTTCAAATATAATTCGAATATCAAAATACTTTATTCATTTAGCTTTAATTTGGTTTTTTGAACACCTCGATACGTCCACTTCTCGCCGAGATATCGGTCTTCAAATGGAAAAGGATCCTTTTGTCTTTGATTATCGATATCTCAGCAACCAATGATCGCACAGAAAGTTAAAGGTGGGTTTCAAGAACTTGAATGAATTCTCCTTAAAGACTAGCCATTGCTTTTCCGAAAAAAAAATTGTTTTCTTATTGTCACATGAATTTGAAAATGCCACAAAAAAAGGGCTTTTGGTGGTTTGTTGGAAAATCGAGCGCTAGATCGAAAATATTGAAGAAACCACTAATGTTAAGTGTGCCTTTTACAGTTCAATATGTCCACAAAAATCCTACAAAAAAATCAAATTAATACAACCAGCCGTTTTTTTATTCACTCGATCGAATTTTTGAAAAAATTAAAGGATCACGTTTTTTGCTCTGAAAAGCTCATAATGTTTAAAAATGAGAAAAAAAAAATCGTTTTTAAAGTTTAAGAGAATAATTAATATTTATTGTCGTCGGAATATTTCACAATAATAAATTTTATTACTAGTGACTGGGCCACGCTTTGCTGTGGGTAAGGTATACGTTATATTATATTCTAGTTAACTGTTCGATAAAATGAAATTCTTTAGGGAGTCTTTAATTATTTGAAAATATAATCAATATCCAAATCAATTTCTTAGGCAAAGTTTGTCGGAAATCACCGGGCAGTGGAAATCCCTCCCCCCTTCGAAAAGCTTATCGTTGCAAATATATATTTTACCACGTTTTATTCTGATATCTACATTGTAAAAATCTCTTTTGGGCTGTGACCTCACCAATTTACCTATCAATTAACCAAATATGTCTTTCCGTACCGTGATCAAGTATTCCATATTTTATAGCTTAATTTGAAATTTTGCTATATCCCTTTTTTGATTAACTGCATTTTTTAGTCGTTGCAGTAGTCCGATTTTGACCATCTACAATACCAACCTTCTCATAGTGCCAAGGGTTAAGTATGTCAAGTTATATTAGGATACCAAGACCAAGTTATCGATCGTTCGCTTGGCCGACCGGACAGACGGGTTCGCCGGACGATGGTCTGGTATATCGGTGTTGTCTTAGACGTCCATGAAATGTCCTTTAAAGCGTTGTATAAATCATATGTGCGGACCACGTGCGATATCACGTGAACTTCATATAATTTCTTGGTTTTGCATAATAACAGGTGAAGTGGCTGGAGATGGTACCGCGGAATAGAGGTCTGGAATCTCGGTGTTGTCTAAGACACCCATAATATGTTCTTGAAAGCGTTGTAGTTGATCTTGAGTAGATTTCACTAGGCTACTCACGAAACATGTTGCAAAGAGTCTATTATAGTTTTGTTCATAAAACTAAACGAGTTAAATATTGAGTTGAAACTCGGCTGACCGTCCGTGCAACGGAAAACTTGAGTAAAAATTAAGATATCTTGACGAAACTTGGTGTACATCCTTGGAGCAGTGAGAGGGTTGCTATAAAAAATCGGACCATTATCACGCCCACAAAGTGACGAAAACCGAATCATATAACTAGTAAATAGATTTATAAAAGTAGTATTAAGTATATAGGATCACTCTAGAGAGTTTTGAAAAGTGGTCTCTACCTACGCGGTTTCTACCTCAAATAAGTATTTTGTATATATCTCGCAATCCACTAAAGCTATATAAACCAAACTTCCTGCAGTCACTTCCCTTACGTTCCTCATCACACACCTTGGAAATGGGTGAAATCGGATAATAACCACCACCATCTCCTAGACAAAGGTTATGTTAATTTCTACAGGCGATTAATTCCTCACTCACGAAAAACATGAGAAACTCTAAATTCACTCAGATTAAAATAAAATATAATATGGGCATGACGTTGATTACTTATGGGTCAAAAGCCATATCTTAGAAGCTACCCGATTTCAATGTTAGGGTCACAACCACGCCTTCTTCCCATATAATACATTCCAAAAATCATATTGCTCATTCCAAAGTAATGAATCAAATTACAAAATTAATTTCGTTATGCTACACAATTTCGTTGCAGTCAGTGGTATTTAAGGTCGAATAAAATTTATTGGAAAAAGATTTAAAATATAAAATTTTAATTTAAATATACTAAGCGCCTAGCTGTTACTACTCTCTGCATATATATCTAAATAAAAAACATAGAAACCAGAAAATAATTTATTGTAGGTTTTAGCGCTCCGTAGAGTGAAATGAATGTAGAAATTTTAATTTTCCATTGTTTTAAGAGTCTTTACGCGCGACTATAGCCTAGCATGGTAGATGCAAAAACAAAACATAAAACACCCATTCATGTAAAATAATGATAAAAAGTCGGCGACGGAAGTGACGTAGGGACAGCGCAATGTCAGCAAAATTCATCACTTAGTACACAAATATGCCGCCGCATGCCACAACCCGCCAACTACTAATGCAACGTTGCAGCAACACTTAAAATGTCTGCCGCATAGACTGCTTAATATGGCGACTGCTGATATTGCTGTTATTATTGTAGTTACTGCAATTATTGTTAGTGCCACATCCATAGCCGTTGAATAGTTGAACGACGTCTGCAGGCCGCCGCGCATCATTCAGCATTCATTCAGCGGCGACTAATTAACTTGTTTAACTATATTAAATATTTCAAATAGCGGCAATGCCGCGCGGCAGTCAAGTGCGCGCCCGTCTACCAGAGTCTCGAGTCGTTGACGATAACACAACGCAAAAACAACACGAAACTAAAAATAAAAAGCAATTGGAAGCAAAAAAAATAAAAATAAATTAAAACATAGAGACGGTGAAAACAAATAAAAGTCAACTGCAGCGCATTGCCGCCACCCGAAGCAGACGTCAGCCATTGCCGTTTCATTCACAAAATTACTACACTCGTACTACGCGCATTACTTACTACGACTACTACTACTTACTACTACTACAACTGCTGCCGCCGCACACCACTACCAGTGCGGCGCTGTTGTTGACAAGGATATGACTGAAGGAGCTGGTGGCGCGCGAGCAACGCTGTACTGAAATGAGGCGCCACCACGTGCAGCAACTCATACCCGAGCACGCGCGCGCATTCTAAAGCCATACTGAAGTCAGCAAGTTGTTGTGTGGCGCGCTAGTAGCTCTGTGCTACTTGTAGACGCTACATGACGCCGCGCCGGCGGCAATGCGCTTATGTTGCTGCTGTTGCAGGATAATGCCAGCAATATGTTGCCGCTGCTGTGCCCTGTGCTGTGTGCGAGCCGTGTGCGCGCGCTGCTGCGAAAGTGTGAGTAAAAGCTCAACGTAAAAGCTCATGTTCGGACGCGACTGCAAGTGTCAGCCAATGTGGCAGGCAGTTGTGGCACTGATTGCATGGATGCCTCGCATATCTGCGTTGCGTTGCGATATTTACTTCGTGTTTCACTTTTTGCGCCGCTTCTTTTATTAATTGCAACAATAAAATGCAACGATTCAGCCAGCCACCGTCGGCATTTGAAAATGGGTGCGCATAGTAAAAGTGGCAAGCGGCGGGCGACATGTGGCATGCGGCAGTGAATGAAAATGTAAATAGCATTACGACGGTTGCCGTGCCGTTAACGTTTGGAGCCGTAGGGAGGGGGAGCGACCGCTGGTGTGAGTGCGGCAGGCAGGTGCAATGCACGTTGTATTTGCGCTGGATGTGTGTGTGTGTGTGTGGTGGCAAGGCTTTTGGCAGTGCACTGAACTTGCCACACACAAAACGAATAAAAAATGAAGTGCAACTCAACAGCAGCAAATCTGTATGCCGTAAATGCTACGTGACAGCCTACTACATACTTACAACAACGGCGCACTGGCTGGCACGCTGACAGCCACAGCGATGATGACTAACGAGCGCAATGGCAATGATGACTCTGACTCTGACTTACTGACTGACTGCATGCACAGATAATAGCGCGCGCTACTACTTACACAAAATACCGTTATATTTCCAAGTACATGTGTGCACATGTTAAGCGCTGCTCTTCACGACTTCGCTGAGGGTGGGTTTACCGGGCGTATGATGAACATATTTGTCAACATTTTTAAAAAATTCATAAAGTCATGTGAGCACTTTTTGAAGTTGAGGCTTTACGCTTGCTCTTCGTTTTTCGGTTTTCATTGCACTCATTTTGTTGCTTTTTTTGTTTTTGCAAAATCTGCGCTTTTTCTTTTGCGCCGTCGTTTTTTTCCTTCGAAAGTTACTTTTATTTTGCATTTTCATTGGCATATTATTTGCCGGCGCTGTGATAGTGCCGCAGGTGGCATATGCTCAGCTAGCAGCACTTTTAGTGCAGTTCAAAGGATTTTATGCGCCGACACAAAGCAAACAAAGTGCGGCAGCAAAAAATCCGTTTGGATAGAAGTCAATGGCACCCAGTTACAGTGTATTTGGCTTGTTGCGGAGGTGAAGTGCAGACGCGACTTTATTTACTCGATCAATAGTGTTGATAGTGTCGCTGTGTTGTTCGAATCTGCCGGCTGCCGGCTGCCGCTGCTTTTTAATTGAGAAATTAAATGATTTTAATATTTTTTCCCAGTGATGTGTACATTTAGCACAGGTGTTTGACGGAATATCCAATGAATTTGCACAGACAAACTATGCAGGTGTATGCAATATTCGTTGATGTGGTTTTAGTAATTTAAAGGAATTGGTGCAATGATATTTTAGAGAAGAAATTATTTAGCTAAAACTAAATTTATTATACGAATACGTGTATTTATTATAAAAATTGATTTATTAAAAAATTTACATTACAAATATATAGATAATTACACTACTGATTTTTGAAATCATACCAAATACGAGCGGCAATTCTACTCAAGACCGTTTCTTAGTCTTGTAGATCACATTTGGTGTACCAAGGGTCATCTTCCTCATTTCACTCTGAAATTCGATGAATTTAGAGCATACAAAAATATAGACAGATAAGATATTTACAGTCTCATACCGCGAATATTGTATTTCGACCTATCTTTCAGTACTGTAAATACGGAAAGATTCTAGCACCATTTTGTATAAAACATTACAGTAAATATGTCAATAGCACTTTATCTTGAAGTCATTGCGTCGGGGAAACAAAGAATAACATATTAAAATTTCGAATCGATATCTCAAATAGTTTTTGAGTTATAGCAGTTTAAAGAGCAGCCGCTCGGTAACAATGAAAACGATCATTTTATCTTTAAACGCCTTTTTCTCGAAACAGCATTTTCCGAATTTGCTGCAGTGATTACTAAAAACAATGATCCGATCACTATCGAATTTTTTTTTACATGTTCTATATATAGTTCTCCGTACAATGACCTATCGATTTTTGATCTGATCAAAAAATCGAATATTGGCAGGCCAAAAACGACCAAACGTCAATTTTTGATTTTTCTTTTTTATCGTAGGTCATTGCACAGACAATATTATCTAGTTTAAGGAGAATTTTATTTTTTTTAGATTTCATCCAAGGAGAAGGCCGGAATCACTGCAGCAGTGAAGGACCTTTTTTCGCGCCGTTGGAGATCGACTATAACTTAAACAAGTAAGGAAAGGCTAAGTTCGGGTACAACCGAACATTTTATACTCTCGCAATTTATTTAGAGATTTACCTATATTTTCGGTGAAAAATTACCCTTAGGCACTGAGTTCTTCATGTTTGTTATCAGGGGCCTTGAAAAGTCATGGTCCGATTTTGACAAGTGATGTCACAGCTCAAATACAGTATTTGTGTAAAGTTTTATTTCGCTATCATCATTGGTTCCTAATGTATATATTATAAAGTGAAAGAATCAGAAGGATTCAGAATTGAAATATATGGGAAGTAGGCGTAGTTGTAAACTGATTTCATCCATTTTCCACACGTGTCATCAGGGTGTCAAGAAAATATTATATACCGAATTTCATTCGAATCTGTCGAGAATCCTGAGATATGGTTTTTGACCCATAAGTGGGCGACGCCACGCCCATTTTCCATTTTGTAAAAAAATCTCAGTGTAGCTTCCTTCTGCCATTTCTTATGTAAAATTTGGTGTTTCTGACGTTTCTCGTTAGTGAGTTAACGCACTTTTAGTCATTTTCAACCTAACCTTTGTATGGGAGGTGGGCGTGGTTATTATCCGATTCTTTAATTTTTGGACTGTATAAGGAAACGGCTAAAAGAAACGACTGCAGAAAGTTTGGTTTATATAGCTTTATTGGTTTGCAAGATATATAGAAAAAACCTATTTGGGGGCGGGGTCACGCCTATTTTTCCAAAAAAATTACATTCAAATGTGCCCCTCCCTAATGCGATCCTATGTTCCAAATTTTATTCTCATTACTTTGTTTATGGCTTAGTTATAGCTCTTTATGTGTTTTTGGTTATCGCCATTTTGTGGGCGTGGCAGTGGTCCGATTCCGCCCATCTTCGAACTTAACCTTCTTATGGTGCCAAGGAACACGTGTTCCAAGTTTCATAAAGATATCTCAATTTTTACTCAAGTTACAGCTTGCACGGACGGACAGACGGACAGACGGACGGACGGACAGACAGACATCCGGATTTGAACTTTACTCGTCACCCTGATCACTTTGGTATATATAACCCTATATCTAACTCGTTTAGTTTTAGGACTTACAAACAACCGTTATGTGGACAAAACTATAATACTCTCTTAGCAAGTTTAGTTGCGAGAGTATAAAAATATTTAATTTTTTTCTTCAAAAATTTCGCTGTATATTCTTGAAACATGTATAAATATATTCTTAAAATTTTGAAATAATTGAGAAGTATTTTTTTTTTATAAAAATTAACCTCGCCTTTTTTAGGCCATTACACTAGGTGTGCCCCTTAAGGACACATTACCAGCTGAACAACAATTCCGCATACAACACCAACCAAGTTACCTCTTTCATCCCGAGCTCATTTCGGGTGGTGGAGTAAAGATGTTGAAATAATGTCCATTTGGCTTGGGGATTAATGGAAAAAATACTTATAAAATTCCCACATAAAAATCATCAGAGTGAGCAAAATAATAAGAACGGAATGCCTCCTCGTTTTGATATCAGAAGTTCAGGGACATTTTTATGCGTCGTGTTGTTGTTGTTGCAATAATTTCCCTTTTTTAAATCGAGAAGCAAAATGGTTTCATTCATTATCCACTCTTTAGTCCCATGTACTTTAATACGAGCTTTTTCTGAGATAATTTTTTTCGTCGCGTCAGAGCTTTGTCTTCGAATTATTGATCCAAATAATTCTTACTGTCAAAAGTGACTAAACCAATTTCAGAACATATTTTCGGTTGTCGGTAGCGACATGTTTCGTATAATAAGGCGAGACTAAATTATAGCGCTTATTTATCACCTTCAGATATATTGCACTTCTATATTGCGTTTTTTTACAATCCCCAAAGCACTCAAGTCATTTCATATTGTCTTCTTTAGCTCCTCCTTCATAGCAGTTTTTTCATGGGTCCCCCCAGTTTTGAGAACCAAAAAGTCACAGGGAACCAGGTCTTGGGAATCCGATGGCTGCGGCACCATTGTATTGTTGTTATTATCCTGATGATTATCAACGTGATGCTGTTTTTGGTCGAAAGTGAGCAATTTTGTCAAAAAATCATTGGTTAAAATCAAAGAGCACGAGCCAATCGCTACGTTAAACTGTTTTCGTTTTTTCTTGACGTGCTCGGACGTCAGGTACGCTCTTTTTCGTTCACATTTTTTCGATTCTCTGATAACATTTTGTACTACCGATAATCGTTATTTTTGGCAAAGGCAGATTCACCATATGTTGCAGTCAAAATAGGGATATCATACGCGCACTTAATTTTGTTTTTCGCACACAGATTCTTTAATACAATTTTTGGAACTTGCAAAAATTAAAGACGAACTAAAACGCATCCAAGCAAAACAGTTGTCAAAAACAAGGCGCTAGGACACAATTCTTATTGCTCGAATGGTTTTCATTTCAAAGTTTGAATCGCTACTTCCTTTCATCTTCTAAACTCACCTTTTGTGATATATCGAACTTTTCTTATCTTACATATTACATCATCTAAATCTAAACCCTATATATGAAATATGGGGATATATAGTATATTTCGTTCAGAGTTTTCGGTCACTTCGTAGTCAAGAATCCTATTGAGCTAGAACTTTGTAATAGAAATGATAATGATTCATTCAGTTGGCGCTTCAATTAGTTAATTCTATTAACTAACATCGCAGTTTTCTTCAAGGTATGAAAATCGCTCTCCAAATTAAATCCAATCGAAGTTTGAAGATAAAGCGTCGAACAGGATTTAAAAAGTGCAAAGTCCAAATGAAAATTGTTTCCAAATCACGTAAAACACAAGAACAAAGGATCCAGAAATGACCAGATGTGTGCTATACGATATAAGTACATGCAATCACTCTACAAAAACCAAACTCTTCAAGTTCCTCATCATTCCTGTCCTGCTTTATGGCGCTGAAGCGTGGACGATGTTAACATTCGATGAGACGGCACTTGGAATTTTCGAGAGAAGGGTTTTGCGGAAGATTTATGGTCATTTGAACACTGGCAACGGCGCATACCGCAGACGATGGAACGATTATCTGTATGAGTTATACGACGACATTGACACAGTTCACCGAATAAAAGGGCAGCGGGTACGCTGGTTAGGTCATGTTGTCCGAATAGACGAACACACTCCAGCTTTGAAAGTGTTCGTCCGATAGTCCGTGAAAGCAGAGCAAGAGGAACCCCCTCCACTCCGTTGGAAAGACCAGAAGAAAGAGAGATTTATTGAAATATCTAATTTTTTGGATAGACATGGTGTTAACTTAAAAACGAACTACTAATTTTTAATAACTGAACCTTGGTCTCTCTGTGTTTGGTGTACTTAAGGGCAATAATATAATGGAACTGTATTATATTTGAGATATAGATCTCTTCGGCTAATAAAATAAAAACTTGACATATATTCAGGAATAATGTTGGTGATAAGCACGATTCGATTACAATCAAGGGGATATGAGGTAAGGATTCTATGAACGTTTTATGATTCTACCAGTGGGTGGGCCTATTCAATGTGGTAATAGTTGTTAGTAGAAGTAATAAAGATTATTTTTTATAACGTTGGAAAGACAAAATGCTGAAAGACTTGGCAGCGAAAGGTACTACAAATTGACACCAGCCTGAAAAACAAAGAAGTATCTGAAGCAAACTCTTACAAAATCACCAATAAAGAAGAGAAATATTATTTTTACAATTTAATACTTAAACTAAGCCAATAAAAAAGTCACTATTTACAATATGTTTACTTCGGCATTTCAGCGCCACTTGGAGCCACCCCAAGTGATTGCTTTATGACCCCGCACACATGTGTGTGCCACGTAAAAACCCAGCGACCAACTATTGTTATTTAACTGGCATAAACATGAGTGGAAAAACTACCTCTACTGCCACTGTCTAAGATGCCAGTAAACAGCAGTTGTTGTTGTTATTGTTTTTGTTGTTCTAAGTTGCTCGCTCTAAAAACTTTGCGGTAACTTTTTTGTGGATAACGTCACGTCGGCTGCAGCCAGCGCCGGAGTAATGCACCGATTTGGAGTAAAAGTAAAGAGCAACAACAACAATAGTTGGCATATAAAACAATAACAACAACAACAATAGTTGGCATAGAAAACAACAACAATGAGAGCTGCACGCAATAGCAACGAGACAACGGAAGAGGATCAATGTTGCAACAAGGAAATTTAGTCGTTTTTACAATGGCGAAATGGAAATGCATCAATGCTGTTAGCGACATCTGAAGCGGCAAACAGAAAAACAAGCGCAACTAAATTTGTGCTTGCAACAGCTGTTGTGTGTGCGCGTGTGTTGCAAGTAGAGTGGAGCAGTCAAGAGGACAATGCTTTGTGGCACGCCCTTTCCCTTTCGATTCGTCAATAGATAGCTAACTGCCTTGGCTGGCAGTGAGGGCGTACGAGTGTCAATCTGTCTGTGTGTGTGTGTGTGTGATGTAGAAGTCAAAAGCAAGTTGAATACCGGAGCCAAACGACCACTTCCTCCCGCAACACACAGACAAACACACCCATACAATGGGAAGTTGGCTGCTGCAAATGGCATAGACGCCGTGACATAAACTCGCACAGTCGCTCGCAATGTTGCAATGCCATTGTACTCCGTGCTTTGTTGCAGCAATGGCAGTGCTTCCTTACAACACGCACGCACGAATGTTTGTATGTGTGTGTGCATTTGAATGGCTTTTGGCAGCGCGTAAACAAATATTAAATATGTACAGTCGCCGCTTACAGCTTGCCGCCCCAGTGTTGCCACAACTCCGACCCCGATGCAGAGGCTGCTTGACAATTTGACCGCCCGCCTGACCGTCTGTCCACTTGTCTATGCTTGTTTATTCGACTCCATGCTATTCCCGTTGTTGTCTATTGAAAGTTTGAAAGTGCAACTGCCTGAGTGTGTGCGTGTGCGTTGCGTGTACATGTGTATCGCATGCCACAATTTAAACCAGTTGCAGCATGACGTTTCCAACTTTACTTTCCAAAGTCGCACTAACTGCTAATACAATGAGAATCAACCTACTGAAATCAATTCGGCACAACTTGCTGCCAACAAACAAATAAACACCGCTCACATGCGTGTGTGCGTGTGTGTGCAGTTGCACGTTCGTCTAAATGTTGGTTTGCTTGGGCAGCGAGACAATCAGACTGCAGTTGCAGTCGCTTGGCGTTAGTGCAACAAACGAGCAGCCACGTAATCGCACTCTGTGACCATTCGAGATGCGTTGCGCTCTCTTTGACTTACAGTTGTTTTTGTTATCCTTATGTAAACACTCGTACAAATGTTCTACAAGCAAGACGAATGCGGCCAGCGTAGCGACGCAGGAGGCGCTGGCACAGTGGGCCGGGTGGGATGAAATTTCGAATTATTTTTTGTTTTTACAATACTCTAATAGAATTGATAGACAGAACTTTGCAAATGTTATTTAATGAAATAATTTTATATAATTTTTTTTTTTTTTTGAAATTTCAATTACAATTTATATTAAAATAAAATTTGATTTGTAAAAATTTTCCGAAATAATTTTTTTACAGGAAATGTAACTACTCAATACGTAGTCGTGTAACTTATTGTATTAGAAAAATATTGTGGAACACAAAATAGTGTCAATTTGAAATAATGGAGGTAGCAAATCTCAAGTATCCGCTTTCACAGTGGTTGAGGAATGAAAGCAATTGTTTTTCAAATTGTAACAGAAAGTTCTATAACTTCATAAGTCTCTTTCAACGTGGCAATATATAATTACCTATCTACATTGACCTATCACATATTTAAAGGGGAGCTCGAAAATGCAAATTGCGAAACGCAAATTACGAGAAACTGGTTAAGACTGTCACGAAATTAACGACTGGTGAGTAAAAAATTAAAATTTCTAAAAATAATTTTGTATAACATTGTACATACATTGAGATTTAAATTTTCATAAATATTATGTTTTTTATTTTTTAATTATTAAATAAGTTCTTGAAAAATACGACAAACTTTTTAAAAATAATTACAACCATAAACCTTCTTAAGATTTTTAGAATATCAAACGTTTCAATCTGTTTTGATTCATAAATTAAACTTATTAAAATATAAATTAGGAACTGGTGGCAACTCTTTCCAGAAATATTTAATATTCTATATTTTCCCACCCTTTTTCAATATTTAATATTATGATATATATTTTATATATAATAATATGTATATATATAATATTAATATTTTTATTTAGTTTATTCGCTAATAATCAATGCTTTTCAAAATATATTTTGATTCCTATTTAAAAACATATTTGCACTGGAATCTTTTTTAGTTTAAATAAACTCAAATAAAATCACTTCACAAATTTTATCGTTGAGGGTTAATATTTTATTTGAAAGAATTGGTAACCTAAAAATAATTTATGTTGCAAATCTCCTAAACCACTTTAACATAACACTAAATATTTTATTTGTAAATTGAAGCAAAAGTTGGGTATTGGTGGAAACTCTATTTAAATAATATTAACAATTGACCCTTCACCTTCACCCTTTGATTTCTACAAAGGTGGAAACGCCTCTCGAAAATATTTTAACTGTCTACTCTTTTTAAATTGGGGCGGAGCGCTATTGCAATTTGAAGGGATTGTGGGAGGCCCAGGAAATGAGCTGTTTCAACAAACGGCCTCGTGTTGGTTAGTGTCATGCGGAAGCTCATTGCCTGTATTCTTTATGTTCGGGTCTAGTGTGGATAAGTAGAAGATTAAATTGATACAGTATCTAGAAGGAAGTTGCACGAGGGCCACTCTGGTTCAGCAACTCAAGCTCCTCGTCAGTAATAAGTGGTGGTATAAGCTCCGTTTTCAAAGGATTTTTGGCATGTCTGAAGTCTGGTCGGCGTATTGTTCGATGTCGTCGACGTTCTGTGGTATGCATCTGGCTCTGTTTCAAACAGATCACTATCAATCCTGTAGCCATTGACGAAAACATCCCAGTAGCTACTACATGGAGAGCAGTTTATTATGTGCTTTGACTGGGCGCAAAGTGTTCACATTGTGCAGATAATCCATAGAAGGCATTCATTGAGTTCATTCAGGTCTGTTTCTTACTTTTCTGAATCCTGCTACATGCAGGTGACCATTCTGGTGAGTCAGATTGTTTTGTAAGTGGCCAGCAAAAATTATCTGTCTTTTTCCAAAGTGATATCGGCTACTGACTTGAGGATGTTGTTGCGGCTGTGTACTTTGGTCATAATTGCGGTCGCGTGCGAAGTGAAGGAGTGCAGCCTATCGAATGTAATACCCAAGTTTTGGGATTGTTCACAGTCAGAATTAGAATGTCAGCATCGTAGACATTTGTTGGTTTCGTGCTCCTTCGTTCAATTGATAAATATCGATGCTGTGGATTTAGCAGGATGGAGTGTAAGGTTCCGCGCAGAGAAGAATCGATAAATGTCGAGGAAATAGTTACTTTTGAACACATTTAAACTATTCTGGTGCCCGACGACATTATTGTGCAATCATCGCGTATGAGGTAACTGAAATTTTCTTTGGTGGATTCCCTCGGCCTAAACGAAAAATTATTGCACCACCAAGTTTAATAGCTTTCGATCTATATTGCCACGCCTCATCAGTAAATTTAATTTACAAAACAAAAATTGTGATAAAATTCGTTCTAATCTAATCGAGATTTTGTTAACTCAGAAATAACTTAATTTCAGATTATAATTTTGGCTCTGCAGTTTATGCGCTGAACACACTGTGCAACAGCAACGGTGATGGTGGTCATTTGATTCTACCGGCACTACATTACAAATCGATATATGTTTAGGTAGGTTTAGGTAGGTTACATACATGTATAGGCATAGGAGTGTGTGCATTTGAAGAAGTTCAGTTCAATATGATGCCATGGGATGCGTTATGAGGCTTATCGACATTGTCTGCTTGTACTGTTGATATTGTGCGGGTAAAGTGCACTTAGAAGCACTTTAAACATGAACACATGAACACAACCTAACAAAACACGCCGCAACAACAGCAACAATCGCACCAACAATACAATAACAATAATTGACATTGGTGTATCGGCCACAGTGAATAGGAGACACGTACACTCGGATTGTCTGTATGTTTAGGAGTATGCCGGCCCAGCGACACTCTGCATGCTACGCTCGGTGTGTTTGTTGGTAGTGTTGTATGTTGGCTGTTTGCGCGTTTATTTGTATTTTAGTTCGTTGAGAATTTAGTGGTGCGTGCGATCTACTTTTACTGATTAGAAAATGATTTACACCGTCATGTGTGCAAGAAATTGTAAATGTGTGTAATATTCGACACGGACATGCACGCCATCACCATCTCCAGCTCCAACTCCACCTTGATGTCATGCCTTTGCCCATGGCTCTTGGCTGTGCCGTGCTATGCGCTGCCAGCCGTCCTACCAACCATCTAAGGCGCTGCCTTTATGTGTGTGTGTGTGCGTTGTGAAGTGCAGTGTCGCTGTTGCAGGCCGTCTTTTTCGTTTGTTTTTGTTATTGTTGCGCTACAATGACGTTATTGATGTGACCAAATACTTGGAGTGCTCACTAAATACTCTCGTATATATGTATGTATGTATGTTTGGTTAGGTGCAATGATATAATTGCACACACACACACACACCGATTATTTACCACAATCAAATAAATGAACATTCAGACACATCCATTAACACACAAATATTTACCTTCGCATACATACTGACAAAGCCATAAGCAAACCCATCATCATTTCGTGCAGCCTTTCGCTGGCAGCCTGCTAACGACAGCAGCGTTCTTGTTGCATGCAACCGGCGCGGCGGGTTTGAGTCAACAATGTGCCGCGTCGCGTAGCTGCATAATTGTAAATGCTCAATAATTGATTTATGTAATTATTATTTATTTAATTAATTAACCAATAATTATCGGTTGTAATTGTGTAAAGCGCATTGCGTGTGTTGCGTGTAACGCTTGTTGCAGTTGTTATTGTTGTTGCTATGTACAAATGTGTAAAAAAAAAAAAAAAAAAAAAAAATAGTGTAACAAATCTGCTTAAATAATTTGCAATGTAAATAAGCGTATTTGTTTTTGTTTTTTTTGTTGTTGTTGTGTGTTTTCAAAAACATGCCACTTTCCACAGCACGCCACAAGTTTGCAGCATTCGCCGCTGCTCTTTGTTTATGTTTACTTTACTTTGTTGTGCACACGTACATTTCACAAAAATCACATTGCCATAAATAAATAGTGTTAGAAAAAGAAAATACTTGCATATTTACAATTATTATTATAGCTAATATCATGGGTCAATAATTT
Source organism: Zeugodacus cucurbitae (assembly GCF_028554725.1). Lineage (NCBI taxonomy): Eukaryota > Metazoa > Arthropoda > Insecta > Diptera > Tephritidae > Zeugodacus > Zeugodacus cucurbitae. The sequence goes on from NC_071670.1 coordinate 34,119,841, forward strand.
AATTTAATCATAATTTATATAAACAAAATATTGCTCATTGAGTGCAATAAATGTATTTCGCAAATTGCTTTGATTGTGGCATAGTAATTTACAAATTATGTTTGGTGGAATGCGCGCAAAATCGAAATTTAGCTTATTTATTATTTATAATATAATAACTTTATTAAATAGAAATTATGAAAATGTAAGTGACTTTATGGCAGAAAACTCCATTTCGTCTATAATATGTAGAATGCCTATATGTATGTGGATAAAAAAGCTTTTTTTAGCTTTTTACAATTGGTTCAAAGCTTGCGAGGGAGGCTGGTGGAGTCCATCAACCCTAGTTTCAGGCTTCCTGATCACTGTAGCGATTTACAAAGCAAATGTGATTTCAATTTTAGATAGAGTAGATCTACGGCACCGGAGCGCACGACTTTGAACTCACTGACTGTGCTCTGGAAATTAATTCTACCTCTTCTCTATCAAACAACTTCATGGGAAGTATAAAGCTGATGAGATGACAATGAAATAACCCTTTTCTTAACATCAACAAAACTGGATCTAGTCGGTTCCGATGTTTCTCGCGATTTATCACGATGCGGGAACTGCATCGAACACTTTCAAAACTATAGTGCTTTAGTTCATTCGAACGACATGATCTAGTCAAAGTAGCCGCGTCTTTTTATTTGCTGGACTATGTCAATGTTGTCGTATAACTCGTACAGCTCATCGTTCCATCGTCTGCAGGACAGGAATGATGAGTGACTTCCAGATTTTTTGTTTTGTTCAATGCAATTTTAATTGCCTACTCAGTCCAAAGTAGCATCTGTTGCCAAGAGTGATCCTGCGCTGGATTTCGAGGTTGGCTGTTAGTACTGGTTCCAATATAGACGAAATTATCTAAAACTTCAAAATTATTACTGTCAACAGTGACGTAGGAGCCGAGACGCGAATGCGCTGACCGTTTGTTTGATGACAGGAGATATTTCATCTTGTGCTTGTTCACTACCAGACCCATACGCTTTGCTTCCTTATCCTCTTCTTCTTCTTGACTGCCGTAGACACCGCTTACGCGGTTATAGCCGAGTCCAAATTCCAAATGCTTCCTTATCCAGTCGGGGAAAAAGCAGAACTCATCGGCGCACCAGCTTTTATAGAAGATTGTACCTTCTCTATTTGGCTCTGCAGCAGAATATAATAGAAATACAATCTAATCAATATTAACAACTTTTTTAATATGAACTAAGGTATACTTATGTATATTAAGTAGCCTTTTGGCTGTATAAAACCAAAGTTTAACTAATATACGATGGCATCCTTGTCTATCGACTATTTTAGCTTTTTTAAAGCGCAAGTGCAAGTGGTAAGTTTAAAGGTAGCAACGGATCTATTGCTTCGAAGCGTAGCATCCTTCAATGAAGTGACGATTCTCTCTGGTAGTAAGTGCTAGAGACTGGTAAGGAAATGTCTGCCCTCACATGTAGTTTGTGTGGCTGGGTACAGAGGAATCCCAGGTAATAACTACCTATTCTTTTGTGATATTCTACTAGACAGTCAGGCTTCAACTGAGCCTGAGACGTGAGACGCCTAGGAAGCCCTTCGCTCTCAATAATAAATCATTATTTGAAGCCGTCATTGTCCCATTATAAATTTTATCGGGTGCAAGCTGCAGAAGTTTCCTAGATAGAATCATCTTGCTGATGGAATGACCCACGTATGAGAAATCGATACTAAAAATACTTGAATCTCACTTTTTTTACTACCTGCGGATTTGTAGTCGGTTCACGGCGCTTTGAGGATTGCTAATACATATCTATTTAGGATTTTTCTGAGTTCACAAAGGACTGTAGACTATAAGGTCTAAGTGTATTCCTTCTCTTGTGGGGAACAGGTGGTGGAAAATCCTAATATAGCTCCAAAAAAAATAAGGAGAAAGGGCATGCATTCAAATAGTAACATAATCCCCTCGATATAATGGGATCACCATCGATATCGATTGGAGAAAAGAACAAGATTGCTACCCAATGTAAGTTAAGTTCTTTTCGTACATAACCTTTGGAAATATAGCATTACAACTTCTTCCGGGGTGTAGAACGCATATCGGGCCGGCACTGATAATTGTTATTTGGATAATTCATGTTTTTATGCTAAAACAGTCGCATTTGTAAATTGAATTTACCTTTATAGTTTCAATGAAAAAATCAAAAAATCGAAACAAAAATATGTACATACATACATATGTGTGACAGAATGCCGAAATTCGATTATAATAATTCATTCACACGAAATTCAGGTTAAGGTGTTAATATTGCATTTTAAATATTTTCAGTTTTACTCTTTGCGATAGCTCTCAACTTTGTTCCGAAATGTAACTAAGTTATAGATTTTCCTAAAAGTATTCCTAATAATTTGTATTAAATAATATCCTGGACTCAGTTCGATTTCTTCGCAATTATGGTAACTCCTGAGTATTAATTTCATTAATATTATCTTTCGTGTATATCTACTTTATTGAATAATATACGGTCTTCATGATTTTATTAAGTTATAGTTGGTATAGAACGCAGAATCACTCTTGCCAAGAGGTGTTACTTTGGACTGAGTAGGCAATTGCAAAGTAAAGTCCTCTCTCGACGAACAAAAATCAAACTTTACAAGTCGCTCATTATTCCCGTCCTGATGTATGGCGCTGAAGCGTGGACGATGACAACATCCGATGAGACGACTCTTGGGGGTTTCGAGAGAAAGGTTTTGCGTAAGATTTATGGTCCTCTGAACATTGGCAACGGCGAATACCGCAGACGATGGAACGATGAGCTGTACGATTTATACGACGACATTGACATAGTTCAGCGAATAAAAAGACAGCGGCTACGCTGGCTAGGTCATGTTGTACGAATGGACGAAAACACTCCAGCTCTGAAAGTGTTCGATGCAGTACCCGATGGAGGAAGTCGCGGAAGAGGACGACCTCCACTCCGGTGGAAAGACCAAGTGCAAAGTGACCTGGCTGCACTTGGTGTTTCCAGTTAGCGCCAAAAAGCAAAAAGGAGAAACGAGTGGCGGGCTCTGGTGGATTCGGCTATAAACGCTTAAAGCGGTTCCTACGCAAAATATATATATATATATAGTTGGTATAGAAATGTCAACTTGTTGAATTACCAGGCAGGCTCAAAAAATATTAGAATTTCTATAATATTATATCTAGAATATTCTGTCCCAACCTTCAAAAGATACATAAACAAATTTCACTGCCTACGAATAACTGGTTCCTGACGTTAATCTACACCCATTAAAGAATCTGGTATATATCGACCATTTATACAATTAGTTTACTTGTTGAAGGTTTTCGAAACAGTGGTTTTATCGTTCGTAGTTGTCGTTCTAGACTCCAAGCTAATTTTTTGTTAAAGTTGCAGTAAAAATATCCATGCGTTTTGCTCTTATGATTCTATTACTTTCATGAACATTTTTATACTCTCGCAACAAATGTTGCTAAAGAGAGTATTATAGTTTTGATCACATAACGGTTGTTTGTAACACCCAAAACTAAACGAGTTAGATATAGGGTTATATATACCAAAGTGATCAGGGTGAAGAGTGGAGTTCAAATCCGAATGTCCGTCTGTCCGTCCGTCCGTCCGTCCGTGCAAGCTGTAACTTGAGTAAAAATTAAGATATCTTGATGAAACTTGGAAGACGTATTTCTTGGCACCATAGGAAGGTTGCTTTCGAAAATGAGCAAACTCGGACCACTGTCACGCCCACAAAATGGCGAAAACCGAAAACACGTAAAGTGCCATAACTAGGCCATAAATAAAGCTATGGAAATAAAATTTGTTATGAAGGATCGCACTATGAAGGGGCATATTTGGATGTAATTTTTTTGGGGAAGTGGGCGTGGCCCCGCTCCCTACTAAGTTTTTTGTACATATCTCGCAAACTAAATTTCACATAAGAAATGGCAGATGAAAGCTGTACTCAGATTTTTTTACAAAATGGAAAATGGGCGTGGCGTCGCCCACTTATGGGTCAAAAACCATATCTCAGGAACTACTCGACCGATTTCAATGAAACTTGGTTTGTAATAGTTTCCTTACATCCCAATGATGATATGTTGTGAAAATAGGCCAAATCGCTTCTCAACCACGCCTACTTCCTATATACCAGAAGACAGATCTTTGACTTTGAAGACAATCTGAATCGTTTACTTTACAATATATAATGTAAGTACTAACGAAGATATCGGTGCAGAACTTTGCACAAATACTATGTTAATAGTGTGGCAGCCCCATTCTAAAAATCGCCGAAATCGGACCATAGGTTTTTAAGGCCCTTCCTTACTTGTTTTTTTCTACTTCCGATCTTCTTAATCAGAACCTATTCCCCTAATACCTTTTCGCAAAAACTTCGACATGCTTTAACTAATAGCTAATATTTTAGCAAAATATCTAACCGCTTTTATAGTTTTCATTTATTTTTCGCATTAGCCAAGATTTCTACGAAAAAGTCACTTTTAAAGACCGCACTATCAAACGCTAACGTGCAACAGTGCCAATCACATTACATTGTGTTGGAAAATGTTATGACTTTACACCATGGCAACGCCGTAATGGCGTAATACCGTTATGCGCGGCAACAAGCGATATCCCTTCAAAGTGAGCGCATTACATTGCAACGAATTTCAATTGAATCGAATGAAGCAACTATCCAACTGTGGATGATATGCTTACATCCGGTAATACGAAGAGCTGTAAAAATTGCCGTTAGAAAAGTTGGGAGCAAATAAATAAAAATCAGAAGGAGTTGAAGAATAAAGAGACACTTTTATGTTTACTATCTGCAATTTTACAAACCGAAAACGCAAACGAGCTAAGAACAACAGCCAAGACACACACATAAACGTATATATGTATGTGAGTATATATGAGTTTGTATGTATATGTATGTTTTTGTTGCATGAACTGGCATGTTTCCACAAGCAGCGCCGCATACTTGCACTGGAACAACAATGGTCGGAACGAATGACACAGCAGCGACAACGACATCAACATTTTTATGATGCCACCAAGCATTGTTGAGTGCAACACTTTCATTCCGTTACATTCGTTGCAAATGCAACAGAAACCATTTCACTTTTTAAACTTTTCTCATTCTATTGCCAAGTAAGAAATAATAAAGTTTCACGTAAAAAAGTAAAAGCAACAAACAAAAACAACAAAAAAAAAACAAAAAAATAAAAAAAGTGAAAAAAAGAACGTTGCGCTGATAACTCGAAGAGCTTTGAGCCGGCCACGAAGAGCCACCGACCACCTCATTACCATCCTTGCTGCTGCGGCATTGACGACACTGACAGCACTGAATGTCATTGTCATTGCACGAGCACGACTACCAAGTACGACTGCCACGGCGAGTACGAGTAGCAGTTCTGTGGCAGGATAAAGTGCATTGCTGGGGCTCGACGCCAATCCAGTACTGTGTAGTTAGGAAGCAGCGCCATTGTGGTAGGACCGAGTCAGCAGAACAGAGGGAGGAAGGGGAGCCCTGGTGGAGTCACTATCAATGGCAGTGGCAGTGGCTGTTGGGTTGGGGCGTGAATGACGATGTAAAAACAAGAAAATGTGGCGCGTCATCAGCACTTAGCAGTGGAGTAACACATACAAATATACAAACAAACATAGAAACTCAAAATTGTGTAGGAAATGCGGGTTGCAACGCTGCTTGTGCTCTCGCTTGTTGTTGTCGACTGCATGTTGCATTTTGACATTTTGCGGCTGTAAAACAAAGACCGGAAGCAGCGTAGAAGAAAGAAGTTTGTGTAAAAATTACTTGCACTCGGGAGCGGTGATAAAAATCGTACTGGTGTGAATATAAAAATGCAAAGATTTTCATATTGCTGTTGTTGTCACTTTAGTTTAGTTGTTGGCGGCGGCCAAAAAGTGTGCACTGCGCCTTGCTAAGAAAGCAAGAGAAAAAACTAAAAGCAAAGTAAACTCTAAAAAGTGTGGCAGTGGCAAGTGTGAAAGAGAAAAATTATACATAAAGCGCTCGTAAATTCGGAGCAAAGTTGTGAAAATGCGCTTTTGCTTTTTCGTGAATTTATATTCATGCCAATGCATGCAGTTCATGCCGCGTCGCAAAGTAGTTGCGAAAGTGTGTAGGCGTTAGTGGTGGTGGTGGTGGTGGCAAGCGGAAATATGCTACTTATGAAATGCGCGAATGCGTAGAGATAAGGATTATGAATTGCGTAAAATTAGTAAAGTAAAATTAGAAAAATCGAAAAATAAAAGAACTACAAAAACCATAAAAATAATATTATGTGGTAATTCATCAGTTGAAAGTAGCTAAAATTCTTGCTAATGTTCCGAAAACCGACAAAACTGTGTTGGGGAAATATTGGTTATTACTTGTGCACTTAAGCAATATAACGGCATTTTTTAGATTTGAAAATTTTGAAAATATTGAAATTTGAATTTTTACGGAATTTTAACCAAAAACTCACTTATTTGGAAAAATTTTTACCATATCTCGAAAAAAATAGTTGTAATTAAAATAAAAAAATCCTTAGTTCGTTAACTAGATAATGTTATTCCAAAGATGTGTGCAGAATTTGAACAAAATCGCTTCATAACTTTTCGAGAAATCGTGTCCACCGACTTCAAAAATTGAGTTTTGAGATATACGTGTTTAAAATTTTAACATTCTGATATGTATATCTTAGAATATTACTCGGATTGTTTTGACATTTTTGATTAATATTTTTAACATATTGCTCTATTTAAAAAAATAAATTCTTGAAACTTACCTAACCTCTTAAGTAACAGTGAAAAACTGCATTTCATTAGTTTCCTTATATCCTGACATCCGTTTGGAGGCGAGCTAAAGTAAGAAGGCGAAACCCGCTTATGCGGTTGTGCGTAGTGTTTGGGACCCACCACATAAAAACACCCCCCCCAATGAAAAGAAGAAAACAGCCTCGGATGAGAGACCCCATTTTGATGACGACCACTGCAAACGTTTAAAGGACTACGATTTAAGGGCATGCACCTGGAATGTCCGGACCCTTAATTGGGAAGGTGCCTCTGCCCAGCTGGTTGATGTCCTCGTAAGAGTAAAGGCTGACATCACCGCAATCCAAGAAATGCGATGGACGGGACAAGGACGGAAGAAGGTGGGTCCTTGTGACGTGTACTACAACGGCCATATAAAGGAGTGCAAATTCGGTGTGGGATTCGTGGTGGGAGAGAGACTCCGTCGTCGAGTCCTGGCATTCACTCCGGTGGATGAACGTCTAGCCACAATCCGCATCAAAGCGAGGTTCTTCAATATATCGCTGATTTCAACGCTAGGGTGGGTAAAGAAGGTATCTTTGGCACAACAGTCGGAAAATTCAGCCTCCATGACGAAACATTACCAAACGGTCTGAGGCTGATCGACTTCGCCGGGGCCCGAAATATGGTCGTCTGTAGTACTAGATTCCAGCATAAGAAAATCCATCAAGCTACCTGGCTGTCCCCGGATCGAATCACTCGCAACCAGATCGATCATGTTGTGATAGATGGACGACATGTCTCCAGTGTTTCTGAAGTGCGTACGCTTCGTGGTCCCAACATCGACTCGGACCACTATCTTGTAGCAGCTAAAATACGCACCCGCCTCTGTGTAGAAAAGCGCACACGTCAACAAACACAAGGTTCGATATCGAGAAGCTGCAATCACAACCGACAGCCGAACGATTTTCTACTCGACTTGCACTCCTGCTTTCTGAGAGCACTCATCAGCATCTCGGTATAAGGGAGCTGTGGGACGGCATATCAAACTCCTTACGTACAGCTGCAACCGAAACCATTGGTTTTCGGAAAAGCCAAAAAAACAGCTGGTATGATGAGGATTGTCGTCTCGCAGTGGAAAGAAAACAGACTGCCTACCTCGCAATGTTGCGATCGACCGCAACACGAGCGGGATGGGAAAGATACCGAGAGCTGAAGAGGGAAGCGAGACGCATTTGCAGACAAAAAAAGAAAGAGGCCGAAATGCGTGAGGACGAAGAGCTTGACAAGCTGGCCGACAGGGGTAATGCTCGAAAATTTTACGAAAAGATCCGGCGACTAACTGAAGGTTTCAAGACCGGAGCACACTCCTGCAGGACCCCCAGAGGTGATCTAGTTATTGATGACCAGAGTATACTGAGTTTGTGGAGGGAACACTTCTCCAGCCTGCTGAATGGCAGTGAAAGCACAACAACATGAGATGGCGAACCCGATTCCCCAATCGACGACGATGGAGCAGATGTTCCATTGCCCGACCGTGAAGAAACTCGAATAGCAATTACCCGCTTGAAGAACAATAAGGCGGCGGGGGCCGATGGATTACCGGCCGAGCTAATCAAATACGGCGGCAAAGAGCTGATAAGGTGCTTGCATCAGCTTCTTTGCAGAATATGGTCGGAAGAAAGCATGCCTGACGATTGGAATCTCAGTGTACTCTGCCCAATACACAAAAAGGGAGACCCCACAATTTGCGCCAATTACCGTGGGATAAGCCTCCTCAACATCGCGTATAAGGTTCTGTCGAGCGTATTGTGTGAAAGACTAAAGCCCGCCGTCAACAATCTGATTGGACCTTATCAGTGTGGCTTTAGACCTGGAAAATCAACAACAGACCAGATATTCACCATGCGCCAAATTTTGGAGAAGACCCGTGAAAATAGGATCGACACCCACCATCTCTTTGACGACTTTAAAGCTGCTTTCGACAGCACGAAAAGGAGTTGCCTTTATGCCGCGATGTCTGAATTTGGTATCCCCGCAAAACTAATATGGCTGTGTAAACTGACGTTGAGCAACACCAAAAGCTCCGTCAGGATCGGAAAGGACCTATCAGAGCCGTTCGATACCTGACGAGGTTTCAGACAAGGTGACTCACTATCGTGCGACTTCTTTAACCTGATGCTGGAAAAAATTATAAGAGCTGCAGAGCTAAACCGAGAAGGTACAATCTTCTACAAGAGTGTACAGCTCCTGGCGTACGCCGATGATATCGATATCATTGGAAACAACATCCGCGCCGTTAGTTCTGCTTTTTCCAGACTGGATAAGGAAGCGAAGCATATGGGTCTGGTGGTGAACGAGGACAAGACGAAATATCTCCTGTCATCAAACAAACAGTCAGCGCATTCGCTTCTCGGCTCCCACGTCACTGTTGACAGTCATAACTTTGAAGTTGTAGATAATTTCGTTTACCTGGGAACCAGCATTAACAGCAATAACAATGTCAGCCTGGAAATCCAACGCAGAATCACTCTTGCCAACAGCTATAACCGCGTAAGCGGTGTCTACGCCAGTCAAGAAGAAGAAGAAGTTAGAGGAAGACGAGAATGAAACATCTAGATAATTTCTCCTTCACTGTCCAGCTTTTGTCACTGAAATGTTTTGATAGAATCTAAGCGAACCTAAGCGAATAAATAGACATTAACCGCTTTCGCTAAAATTCGTAGCAGACTCAAAGTAGGTGTCACAAAATTTCTGAAGTAGGTGTCACCAGCATTCCTTTAAGTTAGTCATTTTAATAGTCATTTTTAAAAACATTAATACATACATAAGTAATCCGATTGCAGATGGAAGATTCGAGATCGTATAATAACTTCTAAATGACTACTGCAAAAACTTTATACTAATGGGACTAAAAAATTTATAAAAATTTTTCAAAAATTCATTCTACAAGCAATGCCGATATATTGACCCAAATTTTAACCCATACCAGTTCAACATATGATGTCTAATCTTATAATTTGAAGATTCTGAAAAAAGGTGTTTACAGGCAAAATACATGTATGAAACACACTAATATTTTACTTTCCACATTTTTTACTTCTTTCAAATGACCGGTCCTAACCTACCTCCTACTACTATTACCTACTGATTTTACTACTGAATATTTATATTTTCTTGTGTTGTCATGATGAGAATATATTTCGTCAGTTTCAGATTTACGCCTTTCACATTCACTATGACCTTCACCTTTGCCCGCACACATTGCTGTTATTCAAATTTATTGGCTGTTTATTGGTCTCTGGTGTGTTGTAATGAAGCCACAATGCTAATAACAGTGTTTCAATTTAACATTATACACTTAACAGAGCCATGTTGACAGCAGCCAAACACTTAATGTTACCACGAATGGAAAAAAGTTAATGACCTTTATAGCAGACCTCGTATGTTGAACACAAAGCATTAGGTGTAAATATGTATGGACAACTGTGAAACAAAAGACTTCTGCAGCAAACTGGAAATTTCCAATAGTTTTGATGAGTTTGTACTCAAATGCTGAAGACCACAGAATTTCAGGGCACACATAGGAGGGTACATTTCTTTTAAATATCAAGGCTTAAGAACTACCATGTATGTGCAAATTCAGAGGCCTAAAATTACAGCCACTTTTTGACTTCTTACATTCATTAAAACCAACTGGCAGCATTGGCGACACTCTAAAAGCCACACAAACAATACAAAGAACGGAATTTTCCACCGTCGCCACCACCCACTCATAGCGCATACACCCCACAAATACATACAGACATTCATACTTACTTATTTATTTACTCACAACGCCGAATCACATTAGCAAAGCATACAATCAAAAACAAACTAAACACGAACTACCACTCCAAAAGGAAGCCGGCAAAATGTGGAAAACGCTACGCTCAAAAGAAAATGCAAAACAGCTGCTAAACTCATCTGCGCCCCACCACTTGCACCAGCACTAAGCGTAGGACAAACGGTGCTCTCTTTACACGAAGTAATCTTACTTACGGCGAAGAAGCAATGCTCTTAAAGAGCACTGTCAAATATGTTACACTCTCTTAGTATTCAATGTAAGAAGCAAATTTACAGCGTGAGAGCGCGCACGAAAACGAGTTGTGCTGATGAAGAATGCGATTTGGGAACTTAACCAAAAACCAGTAACAAAGGCAAAGGCACGCACGGAGGCGGGAAAAAAGGCAGAGCAAAGGAAGCCAAACACGTTTTTCAGGCCCTAACGAACACACACGAGTATTCACGCGCACACAAACATACATTTCTGTAGACACGCTCGTACATGTCGCTGAGTATCGGGTTTTTTGAAGCGTCATTGTAACGCAAATGATATGCAGGCATATCAAAATATTTATATTTGTGGTATGTTTTTTATGTAAATGCCGAGTGAAGACAAAGCGGCCAGTTTTTAAAGAGCGTTGCACAGTGGGAGTGGGTTGAAGAAATCGTAATTATTTTTATTAATTCTTATTCGAGTATATGAGAAATAATTGCGTGTCAAATAAGTTCTGATAAATTATTTGGGAACAGAGACGGCGAATGTGTATGTTTGTGAAAAGGTTGTAATAGCTCTGATAAAAGGAAAAAATAAAAAATAAAAAACTAAATGACATACATCTTATTCTCAACGCTCATAATTAAAGATTACATAGAAATTAATAAAGGTACTTGAGAAGCTAATTTCGATTTAAATTTTCTTAAAATTCAATAATTTACTCGCTTTCAACTAACAAATAAAGAAAAGCACTGACAGTTTTGTTTATTAAACCTTCGTTTCAGAAAATATCTGGCTAATAAAATGGTATATTCTCGGTGTATAAACTACCCGGTTCATGGTAAGTCAGAAAAGAATTTCAAAATATTATGCTTCACCTTACCAATAAGTAAAGAAGGATCAGAGATACTTTAAAAAAAAAAAATGTATGTATTCTTGAAAGTAAATTAGTATTCTGAAACAAATTAGATTATTTTCGTATCTCTCATAAACTATTTTTAACTTTTATCTATACATTTTAAAATCAATTGACCAGCTGACTTCCGTTTTATTAAAATAAAACCTAATTTTGATTAACATTTTCATTTTCTGCTATATGATATGATTTAATTGTGGACTATGATATAAATGGCTAGTCATTCCTTCAGATAGATAGGTAGGTAGGTTGTAAAACTGTTCCCCAGAGAGAAACACACGTGTTTCATAAGTAATTTGTGAAGTAGTGATGAGCGATATTTCACTACCGGTGATTTTTTCACTGTGATTGAAAAATCGCATATAGTAACTGCGATCAAATTTTTGTAAATATCAGTGATTTACAAACGCAATTGCACTTCAGTAATTTGAGCTCGATCGCAGTAGCTATAGAGAAGTTCAGTGCTTTATAGGAAAGCTATAGCCATTTTAGTATATATGTATGTAGATCAGAAAATAAACCTTGGTTTCTGGTTCTATGGCTATATATTGGTTCTATTAACTATATACATATATTATTGTACTGTTCCAATATTCCGACTTTTCACTGAAATAAATGGATATATTTGTAGACATGTGGTTTCATCATCTGGTTATGATCAAGAATTTAATTGTATTATAAAGAAAAACGTTTATCACTATGTTTTAAAAATGTTTGCGTGCAATGACAGCCGCGTCTGGCTCGATTAAATTCCAGGAAAGACCACTTTTCAGTATTGCTTTATTTACGTCCAACCTGCTGTGAACATTGGGCAAGAAAAAGAAGAATTTTCTTCAAATTGTCTGCAGTTCCATTTTTTTAATCATACCCTGTTTATCTGATTTTTGTATTGTGCCTGTTGCTGAATTTTTTATTATTAAAAAATAATACATTGGGTCACGTTTTAATAAATCAAATTATTATTTTTTAGTCAAAGAAATTACAATTTTAAATTATTATACTACCTATAAAATATAAAAAATTTAGTCAACATTGTGCCACTGTAACAGCGAGCGCTTGGCGAAATTAATTCACTGTATCTCTCTCTTCTACTGTTATTGTTAACCAAATTGTCGCTCTTACACTGCTCCAACAACTAGCTGCAAATTTACCTACGTGAGAGTATATGTATGAGGGCATGTGCCTTTGTTGTATTACGTGTACAAATGCTGTGTGTGTTCCAAAGAGCCAGCTCTGAACACGTTACTGTGTTTGGCATAGAAGCCAGCGTAGACTTTGACTAATGGGGGAGCTAAAGTCAAAATTGTCGATGACTCAGTGGTGGAGTGAGTTGAACGCTAAGTATTGTTGTTGTTGCTCTGCGCTGCTACTGGTAATAAAGTGTTGATGTGTGGCTTTCGTGTTGTGGATGGACGAAACGACGACGACGACGACGATGATGACGACGACGTTGCTATTACTCCGGTTTCAAACTAATAACAAAACAACAACACTACAACGAACTAACAACATTTTTTCCAACTTCGCGCTGCGCCACACATCCCTTCGCTGTTGACTCCACGCTGTTGACATTACTGTTGTTACTCTCTGTTATTGGCGTTGCGCATGTTTGTCGTGCTCCTTTATGCTCCGAAACTCTGCCTGCACTGTCAATGCAAGTGTATGTGTGACAGAGTGTTGTGCTGTCAGTGCAAATATATATGTATATGTATGTGTTCGCGGTAGTGGGGTTGTTTGGTTAATTCGCAAAACTTGCATTTCGTACGCCAACATCGCCAGGCGATAGCTTACAGCCGACAATCGACAGCAGCAGCAACAGCAGCAACTCAACGGCGCGCTGGAGTTCTGTCTTCTTGTGCCAGCAGTGCGGGCAGTTCACGGCACAGACAAGTTTGCTCAGTCAACTGTCTAGTCAGAGGCCAGAGTCAGTGTCAGTTTGGCAACGCTCGTAATAGGACGTGTGTTCTTGGTGTTAACTGTGTGTGCGGCGGCATATGGTCGGGCAACATCGTGCTCGAAGACAAGCGTTGACTTTTGTGATTTCGGTAAACAGAGATTTATGCATTTGATAAATTACAAGTTTTTGTCGTGAATTCGTGGTTGTTGCTTGCTGGCAAATAAAGTGAGAAGAAACTGAAAAATAAATTTTATGCTACTTTTGTATGGTATTTGCCATTGAATATAATTACAAGCGGCAAAGTGCTGTTGCAAGTCAGCAGCAGCGTCAGTGGTGGCGGTGGCGAGCGTGTTGTAAAGTGTGTGCGCTTGCTAGTTGTTGGCTAGCGTGTAACAACATTTGAAAATACATTGAAACCGGTTTGTTTGCCTTTTGGTATTTTTCGATTGTGTGTGTGTGTGTTTGGTGTTGTTTTTTTGTTTTTGCGGCTCAAAGCAGCGCAAGCAGCACACGGTGTGCTGTTTGAACGGTTTTGTGGAAATTTCGTTGACTACACACGCGTGTGTGTGTGTGTGCGCAGACCAAAAGAATGCAGTCATGAAAAAGCAAGCACAACAACAATAAGTGCACAAGAAACAATTGCTGAAAAAATTCCAATGTACAACAACATGCCACAAAGGCTGTTTATATCAAATTTCATGCTTAAAAAATTGTAGTGGTGCTATAAAAAACGCAAAAATAATATATGTATAAAATTATATAAAAGTTAAAAAAAAATAATAATAAAATATATATGAAATTAAATAGTATATAAAAGCGTTATTGTTAATAAAAACTAAATCAAAATAATTTTCTAATAAAAAAATCAACACTTTAATGTTTGTATTCGCACCTACTTAAGTCAAAAGCTATTTGCCGTAAAAATAATATATAAAAAAAATAAACAAATTAATAAACGAAATACATATTGAAAGAAATGAAGTATAATAATTGAAATAAATAAATTTAAAAAATACTGTAAGCCAAGTATTCCCAAAGTGTTTGGTATTTAACGCCGCTATTTAATGTTGCAAATATTTGTGCATGTGTTTGTTGTTGTATGTAAATATTTGTGGCAAGGCGCGCATTACATGGCTTAACATAGCCAATAAAGCAGCAGCAGTTCAGTTCACAGGCACAGTGTGTTAAACTGAAGTTAAAATGGCGCTATAACATTGACTGCAGTATAAACGCCGTGAAACCTTGTGGTTTTTCGACAATTAACGTATTTGAATAAATTAATATATCAATGGATTTGCGCAAATAAATCCCCATAGTATACCATACAAAGAAATAGATCTACATAGCGTACCATTTACAGCAATAAATGTCCGCACTAAACAGCGCTGTATCGCAATTTATCACAGTCGAACTAATAATTTATACTACAGCTTTGCCTAATGCTGTGAAGTGTACAAATTGAATATAGCCAGTAAATAAATTCAATAGCGTGCTGAGCAGCTGAAACGCCACACTTGACAGCGCACACAAGCAGTAGGCGAGCAGACGGCATAGCAGCGGCGCTTTGGTTGTGGTGACGCAGAATAATTGAGGCGAAGCCACGCAAATAATCCTAACAGCCAGCGAGGCAAGTGAGCACCGCAAGGAAGTGAACTAAGTAGCGTAGACAAGACGGCCACTACAAGAAACGCACGCGCCAGCCAAAAAGCAACTACAACAACACCTACAAGCGTATATAGCGCACAGTGGCAGCGCTCAATCACGGAAGTAGCAAACGCGCGCGAGGCGCAAACACGCTATTTCTACTTCCGACGTCGGCTTCGTCTCAGTGTAACGGTTTGCGGTCCTGTTGCGCCGCGCAAGCTAGCGAACTTTAAGGAAAAGGCGAAACGAAAAACTTTTGCAATATAACAACAACAACAACAAGGCGTTGCGCCACAGGCGGCAACACACAACAGCCGAAAAAAAAGAAATCAGTGTTGGCATTGCAAATAGTAAGCGCATAGCAAGCGCGTAGTAGTGGCTTGCAGCAATAAGTGTCAGCGCGTTGGCCAACGCGAGGTCGGGAGTCGTGCGCGCTTAAAATTCCAAGCGCCAACACACACTCAAATCTCTATCAAATATATATGTGCAGCGCGTCCGGAAGCCGCGAAAACTAAACTAATTTTCAGCTTACGCAAACGCTACCAACGGCGCGCGCGTCAACACATTTTTCTTACTCAATGTTTCCGGTTGCCGCTGCGACCACAACACAGCAGCAGCACTAACGCCAGTAGCGGCTTAAGGCGGCGAGTAAGAGTTGCAGTTAAAATTGCTGTTGGAAAGTGGCGCCCATCGCGTCAATTGTGTAGGTGGCGGACCGCATAAGGCGCACTGTTTTTTTTCTTAGGTAAGGAACTTAAATTAAACGCAACACGTTAGCAATATTTCCACGCCAACGACACTTGAAGTGCAAAGGACACTCGTCACAACAGCTCCGCACTATTTACAAATACCAACTTGAACTTTAGTTGGAGTGTGCAATTTTTGAATTGAAATAAGTAGCAGCAACTACTACTGACTAAGCAGAAACCCCAAAGCGTCACCGCGCCGCATACTTCTGCAATATTTACCACCCGCGCGCACACACACACCCTCTAATGCAACTTATGCATGTTGTTGCCTTCGTTTTGGTCATAATGTCGTAATAACTGTCACCACTGTTTGCTCAAATGCGAACGAGCCAGTGCAAACAGCAGCTAGCCGTGGCTGCCGCATAAGCGCCATCATTTAAGAACGTAATGTAGCGCATGAAACGCAAACGCAAACGCACCGTACGCAAGCGACTACATAAAGTAGTCAGCAGTCAAGTCAAGCCAAGCCAAGCCAAGGCAAGTGAGGCGGCTGCCAAAAGGAAAGTCATCGTTAGTGGGTGCCATTGCACTTTTTTCATATTTAATTTAACGGAAATTGTGTTGAATTAGTGTGCACTATATAAAGGAGGAAACTAGCTGGCGAATAAGTGGAAATAGTAGAGAATGAGAAAAAATAGTAAAAATAAAAATAAATAGTGGCATAAAATATACAAGTACTTACGAGTAAAATAAAATAGTTTACTTTAGTGTTAGTTCAATGTGCCGTACCACACACCCCCCATGAACACACATTGCGCTCTTAAGGTGTGTGTGTGTGTGCATATATGTGAAGTCCCGCTGTGTGTAAATAATAGTTATATACATACATAAATACATATATATAAGTGTAAAGTGTCTAACGCGTAATTCCGTTCATACATACATACCGACACACTTGTAGCCGCATAGTTACAAATCGCGCGTGTGTTTGTTCGCGTTAGTGTGAAATACTTGAAAGTTATAACCAAGTCGTGCAGACTCATTGAAGTGCTGAAGTGCAAATATATCTCTATATATATATACTGTGTATCTAGCTGTCGACCTACCAGCCGCGCCGCTGTTAGTCGGTCAGCAGTCAGTAAGGCAGTTAGCCAGCGGATGCGTTTCATAATGAAAATCTAATTTATGCGCACCGGATTGAAGTGGTCATCCATCTCTCTGCAGCAGGCGATTTTTGCCAACGTTTATTTATCATCGACTTTTTTATTATTGTTGTTGCCTGCATCTTTTACGCCGCGACGCGACGCGCAACGTTGAATGTGGATTTGCAGGTCAGTAGGAATATAAAAGCAATTAAAATGTTATTAATATGAGCGTACTCATGCATATGCTGCCTTATTTCTTATGTAGTTGTAATTTAATACTGTATATGTAGATATGTAGCTATAAGTGTAAAAAATCGTATAATGACATATTTAAAGCAAACTGAGCAAAAGCTCGTTAATATCCAAAGCGATATGAAGGGTGATTTCTTTACATATCTCTGGATAAGACTTATTTCAAAATCTACTCAGCTTCGATTTGCCATTACTCTGCTCGCGTTGTTGAAACACTCTTCAAAATCGTTAAAATCTCGACAACTATAAAGTTAACTACGTAGTTGAGTTCAAAATCTGAAAATTTATTTCATGCAAAGTGCTTGTTCGTTTCGCCACTTGTCAACTTTTATCAATCGAAATCACATAATGCTTGATTCATTAGCTTGTTTACTGTCTTTTTCTTACTAGTTTCTTTTCTGTACTTTTTCTTTATACGCCATATTTGCTGCCTTTGTCTCATTAAGCGTTAGAGAGTAGCGAATCGAAAAAACTTGAATGTGATCCATTACGAAGTTCTATAATTTTTTAGAGATAAAACATAGAAAACACAGACAACTTTGATGTCGAATGTTTATTATCATCGAAGAACATTATTTGGTATTTTTTTTTTAAAGATTCTCTTTTGCAAATGCTTTTCGCGTCTACGTCTCAGATGGTCCATCCGTTGAGTTCAATTATCGATGACTCTTTCGAGCATTTCGACTTGTAAGTGGCGAATGACACGCGTGATGCTTTAATCCAAGGCCTGAATTGAAGCGGAATTGTTCGCATAGACTTTAGAGTTTACATATCCCGACAGTAAAAAGTCTAATGTTGTGATAGGATCTTGGTGACCAATCGAGCGACCCAAAACGTGACATTATCTACTCACCAAAGTGTTCTCTCAATAAATTCTGATTGATTGATGCGACGTGTGGGAAGTGGCACCGTCTTGTTGAAACCAAATGTCGCTGAGATCACGAGCTTCAATTTCAGGCATCAAATAGTCGAAATAACTGTCGCCATTGACGGTTACGTTCTCATCAGCATTTTGGAAGATATATAGACCGATGATTCCCCGGGCCCACAAATCACATCAAACCGTTGATTTTTCTGAATGAAATAGAAGCTCTTGAGTCTCTCATTCCAAGTGCGGAAATTTTGTTTGTTTACATACGCTTTGAGCCAAAAATAGGACTCAAGCGGTGTCTCTTGGGAAGATCGAGCGGATTCAGTGCTTGCACAAGCTGTATTTTGTACGTTCTCAATTTAAAATCTTTAAATTATGTCTTCAAAGAGTTATCCGTATACAAATTCAACTCTCTAACTTTCTTGTTGCTTTAATATGTAAATTTTTGGAAAAGAGAGCAACATAACATGATAGCGAGCAAAGAAATGGTGAATCGATGACTGTTATTGTGTCAATAAAATATTGAATTGTATTTATTGTATTACTTCTACGTCCTTCATTCTCAACCAACATCCTATGTAGGCTTCTTATTGTTACCTTCCAAAAAATTGTTTATGTCATTGAAAAACATATGTTATCCAACGTATGTTATATGTTATATCCAACGTTATATGTATGTAGCAATCTACCGTCGATTTTTGCAAATTTTCTGTGAACTTCTGACTCTGTCAAAGGTCAACATTAGCTAGTAGTTTCGTAGCATAAGAAAAACAAAAAGTTCGCAAGTGGCAGATGAAAGAGAGCATTTCAATGTTCAAAACGCATGAATGAGCGTCTGCATGGCGCCACTGATGCTGAGCAAAGCACGAGCGCTTCATTGTCATGCCATATACATAGTATATTATCAGCTGTACACAAGTGTCATTATATTATTTCTGGCCCACACGAACGAGATAAAAGGGATGCGCATTAAAGTAAAGTGGGGACAAAAGAAATATTCATAAATAGGGGTGCAGTCAAATGAGTACCTATTAAGAGTTATCAACAAATTTGGAGTTAAGTGTTGCAGCATAAATAAATATATGTATGAGTCACACCACACTACAAGTTTAGTGACTGCGTGACTGTGAGGTGACTTATGAGAAAATATTAGAAGTTACCTCTATAAGTTTCAGTAATGACGGAGCGAGTGCTTTTTTATTTTGGTCCTTAGCGATGCCGGATGGAGCCCCGTTAAGTATTTCCTGAGTAGTAGTCATCAGTTAGGATACCAGCGCTTGACGCGAATTGTAATAGATTTATTTTTATAGAAGCTTCGATTAAGTACTGGAAAATATAGTTCTGAAGCCTGTGTAAAACTTATCGGTTCAGCCATTTCCTAGAAATCTTGGTTACCGACTTTCAAAACACAGTTTTCAGTAAAACAATGTTTCAAAAGCATTCTGAAAAGCTCCGACGCGTCGTTACAATTATGTGTGTAACTTCGAAAAAAACCGACGGATTGAATTGAAATTTTCTGAGTATGTACTTGAATACAAGCATAATAGTATGCTCCATTTTAATGCTAGTATTTTCAGAATTTCGGCCGCTGTTTTTTTAAAACTCTCTAGTATTTAGTCGTTCCTGTTAGGTTATTAATGAGATTAGTAAGATAGTAGCTCTGCTAGAAGACTATATTCTGATTTTTTAATATTTCCTATGTTTGATTTTAATTGGATGCTACATCAAATTATCTTTAAGTGATGACTCCAAGGTATATTTTTCTTTGAAAATCTGTTCGTTTATTCGTTTAGAGACTAGCTTAATCTGAGCTCTTTCAATAGTACTATTTTGTATGGTTCTTATTGCTACTAACTGAATTAAAGATATGAAAAGACATCTAGAACTTAACATCTGAAGTAGAAACTCGGGGCTCTTTTAATCTCTTCACTTCATTCTATAGATTTTGTGTAAGTTTCTTATGACAGAAATCTACCATTATTTTATGCATTACCTACCCAACTGTCTCTATAGTTAGAATATTCATTTATTATTTGTTTCAAATTCATTCAAAAATGTTTGTACATACATATATGAGTCGTCTTCGATTCGCCACTTCTCTACTCGTTAAGGTTGAGCACGCTATATTTATGCTCAAAAAATGCACGTGTGTAAGCAAGAACAAAATCAACCAGTTCTCAGCATTCAGTTTTATGTGAGTCTCGCTGTCGTTCTCTTCATACTAATATCATAAGCATGTGCATGTACTGCAAGAAAAAATAATAGAAAAAACAGTTGAAGTATGATTTAAGTACACAAATAAAATGATTACTCATATAAAGTCGAATAAAAATGTCATTTTGGTTTCCATAACTCTTTGAGCGACGAAAAAGCGCACATTAATTTTCTTGTCGTTAATTTTATTTTCCAAAGCATTTCATGACCTACAGTTTGGTAGGCAAAGCAAGGCAGCTGCTTTCACACACACACACACACATAAGAGCACAGGCGCTGTAAGACTATTATGACTTTCTATGTAACCACTTGGGTCATTAAGTCGAACCACTGTTTAGATTTATCTGCTATTATAATCTAAATAACGTCATAAAATAGCAGTTTTCTTGAGTTTGATAAGTGTAAAAAGTAGTAAATGCACTAAACAACGCACAGTGGCGATGTTTCACATGTAAAACCGCCGTCTACATAGTAGATATGTGTGTGTGTGTGGCAGTTGAGTTGCCACATGCCGCTGTGTGTAAACATTTGAATTAAATGAGCACCTTTTTTCTGCTTTCTTTCCTTTCCCCCTTTGCTTTTGAGCATCAATTGATCGGCGTCTGCTTACACACACAAACACACATCCTTCATCTTTATGTCGGCGCTGGTGTGCAGTTAAAAGCGACTTTTACTATAAATTGTGTAACCTTGCCTACATAAAAACACCATTCAGTAGAATTCTTAAGTGATACTATAAATGTCGGACTAATGCTAAAATGAATTTCTCACCTTTCTCAATGATTTATGGCAAATAGTTGCTTAAGCAGCTATATATTTAAGGGGATATCCGTTAACTCGAACTTTGTTGCAACTGGCAACTGTAGTTGCCACATATGGTCTCTACGTTGTTTGTTGTTGTTGTTGTTGCATTGTAATTACTTTTATGTAGGACTACGTAAATAAACTGCATTCCTTCATTCTAATTAAGATAAATATTAACTTAAGCTTCTGCGTATTGCATGCAGCGCACTCTTCTAGGAAGTGATATTTGTAAATAGCAAGCAGTATTCCACTACAGATGTCGTCTAAAAGTCAGTGAGTAAACAACTGATGAATGCAGTATCAAGAATATGTTTACATACTCGTATGTTTTTCTATATTTGAATGCATATTTGTGTATATCGATTTGTTATACAAATATTTAAGTCTTGTGTTCGGAAAGTATTTAATGTAGAAAAGATTATTGAGTCATGGAGGTTAAAAGTTTCTTATTCAAATAATTTGTAATTTGATTATAATGATATTGAAAACTCTCCTCTTTCGGTTTATCAAAAATAAAAATTTGATATTTATTTACAATGTTTTTCGCAGCTTCAGCGAAATTTTTATGGCTTCCTGGTTTTGCGCCAGTCAACATAAACTCATTCTTCCGTGTGTTTTATTATTACTTTTATCTGATTAACTTATTATTAAAGATGAGAAAATTATTGCAAGAAATAGTAAGGTAACATAGAAAGTTTAATAATACAATTTCTCAATTGAGTTGTCAGTGAGTGATTGAATTCTTCTTTTCTTAAAAAAACTAACCTCAAATTTCATTTCTGAAGATTTTATGGTTGTAGCAAAATCGATTATTGTTACAATTGGAAAATAAAAAAATAGCTATTCTAGTTTCTGTAAAGTCCTGCTTAATCAAAATGGTTATGAAACACCTTTCATTAAAAGTCAGGTGTCTGCTAATTGAAGCCAGAAAATAGTATAATTACACTAAATATCTAGATTTTTCCAATAAGATCGGTTTGAGTTATGGAAATCTTAATATTCGTATAAAAAATATTAATAATGGTTTTCTAAATATTGTAAGTTTAATTGATTTTGGGTCATCGTAGATGGATAAGATGTAGAAAAGAACTAAATCTTGATGGAGTAGAATCAAAGGAACATTATATTTAAATAGTTGTCAAAACTAAATTGAGCGAAGCGCTCGAAACACTAACCTTACAGAACGTGAATTTTCGAAAAAACAGTTTAACAATTTGTAAACGTTGTTCAGGCGTAAGTCTTTTCATGATAAAATGCCAAACAATACTGAAAAAAATAACATGACAGCTTGAACCGACTCACTCAATAGATAAGAGGAAACCGTGGATTTATTATTTTAAATTTTGCAATTTCTAACCCTTTTGAGGAATTTTTAGCGAAGTTGGCTGCAGTTGTTTTTATACGGTGGAACTATGCCAAGTAATAGGATTCCGTTCACAATGGTTGTGTTTTGCTTTACAACAGATCGTTTAGTGAAACATCAAGATAGCGGTAAAATAAACGAGTTCACGTTCTTAGCTTTCAAGTATTTAATTATTTTGACGCGTATTCGTTTGTCCTCTTATAAGAAAACTCTTTTTTTCAGTTTTTTTTATTGTACAATCTACAGTTATGTGTCTTCATGGGGTCCTATTGATGTCTTCAAAAATTTAATTTGAAGTTCAAATGCTCTATTTCACAATTAAAAATATTTTATTTTTACTGTGTTCTACTTAGCATACTTATTCTTTTCTACAACTTCGAGATAATAACAGAAAGCAAGAATTATATTGGATTTTACTGGAATATTATTTTTCTCATACAATTTTATTTATTCCTTATTTTCTCAAATTGTGCCATTTCTTTGACTATAACTGTTTAGTATATGCATGTATGTATAAAATAATATTTGTGGTGGCAGAATTATGTCTGTCAAATTTGTAAAATATTTATTAGTACCGACAACGATAGCAATTTCTAACCACTAAACCAAATCAGTTGATGTCATCTACAAGTATAAGCCTTAAAAAACAGAAGTCAGTAAATCTTTTTAATTTTTTTTTTGTTGTTTTGTTGGAGTACAGTGTATGAAAAATCGCAATTTTTAGTAGGAAATTAACATAAATCAGCATAATGTCGCCACCCGCCAAACGCCTGCCACCACAGTCCAGAGTAAATTGCTTAAATATAATAAATTTACAATAAAGTCAACCGCCTTCATTGCGAAATTAAATGTGCGACGAAAACTATCTAACAGCTGCGGACAAAGAATGAAGAACAAAGACAACGGCTGCTGCTGCTGCATTACACTGATTGTGCAAACCGCGTATAAAGAAGCGCGTTAAGGATATTTTACTTATTTATGGTTGCAGAAAAACACACATACATCTCTGAATACATACATATATACATAAGCACATATATATATCATTTTTTATATGTGCTCACAAGTGCTGTACGTCGACTTTTCCGTACGCCTGTAATTTGTGGGTAGTGCATATTCATCAACAAATTTATTTTATCGAATATTTTCCGAGTCACGCTTACTGATTTTGAATAACCAACAAATTTATTTATCATATTTGGAAGGCCACTGTCAAACCAACACAACACACCAACCATTCAACCAACCAACCAACCAACCGAGCGTGAGCCAACACACCACCCACACCAAACGCAATCTATTTCTTGAGCGAAATTGCGCCGACTTACAGTTACTTGCAGTTTTTGCCCCTGATTAAATTTTTTTCGTCTGCTCAAGCGACTGCGACTAATCTTATTTATGAGTACGAGTACCCGTCTATGTCGCCGTCGTCACCGTCACCGTCAACGCCAGCGTCAGCCAGCGTCAAGTGCGCCCGTGTGTGTGCGTGTATTTTGTTGTCGTTTTCCACCCCATTTAGCCATTTTTCACAGCGCCGCCGACGTTCGTTGTCTGACATTTTCCGCTGGCTGTGTGAAGTTTTTTCGAAATTCTAGTTTTTTACACACACACACACACACACGCAGGCATACATATACACTTTTGTTTCATTCCGCCGCATCTTTTGTGTTGTTACGCAAGTGTATGTGTGTGCGTGTGTGCGAGTGTAGGCAGGATATGAAAAATGAATTGTTAACAAAAAATCACGCATTATATTTTCAATAAATCTTTGAGCAAAAAGAAAAGTTTTCGAGAGATTATAAATCGTATGCGCTTGATGCTGACAAGTGGTAATGCGTTGGTGAAGAACTTTTGGGAGCGCGCTGGAGAAGCGGCAGTCAGTAAGGTTACTTTGTTGTTGTTGCTGTTGTTATTATTTGCCCTTCTGCTTACACTGGTTTGCTTCGTAAAACTCGTGCGGGAAGTTGAAGAATTGTTTACCGTGGCAAAGTTTTACATTGGAATTATTCTGAAGTAATTCAATTCAATTGGACAGTATCTGCAGTTAGTCGTACACTGTACACTGCTCTATAAGATGGTAGATGGATATCGCTGAATTTCCTTGACCTTTCCGCATATGTTTTTTTCCGTTTTTTGTTTTTTTTTTTGCCCTTTTAGTTAGTAGCCGCTTGCTTGAAGGCATAGAAAAATAAATATCTAAATGGTATTTTCATTTGACTGCTTGTTTGTTATTTTCAATTATAAATTGCTAAAAATTTGGAATGCCCTAAAAAAGCAAAAAAAAAAAAACCAAAAATTCGGAAAGGCTGAAAAAATAGCAAAGCAATAGAAATTTAAGCCAAAACGGTGCCGTTTCTTTGTTTGTTGTTTATTCAAAAGAGTTGTGTAAACTTGTATGGGAACTCATTCATTTGACCGTAGATTGTTTCTTTGACTCACTCCTATAATTTTGAGCGTAACTGTAAGTTAATAAAATAACAGTTGGAAAATAATTTTAATTTTTTTTTTAATTTAAATTTTAATTTTTCAAAGAAAACAGAGTTTTGGATATAAATTTTAAGAAAATGTCGAGTAGAAAGTGGCTGTCAAATTCGACTGAAGGTACAAAGGTAATTTTAAAAAGTTTTATGTAACGCTCAAATATGAAAGCTTTCCAAACCTCATATCGTAATCTCCGAGGGAAACAGATGCCAGTATGCCTCTAATATTCTACCAAATTGGTTGATTTTCTTAATCAGCTTTAACCCATTACGATGCTAAAGCATTAGGAAAAATAGAAATTAAAGGTTTACTTAAAAAAATTAAAATCAGAGTGTCAAATATAAGCGATTTTAGAAAGCTTTTAGAAACTAATATTAAATAAAATATTAGATAAATATATTTATTGAACTAATGGTAGGTAGGAAGGCAGACTTTCCGCGCTCAATTAGCGCTAGATGCGCCATTTTGTTACACTATTGTACACTTCTAGTTTGCAGGAACAACATAAGTCGTTATAGGGCAAACCCATTTTTAACGCATCTGCTCAAAATAGTCAATACCCCCGTTATGGTGGCTGTAAGCTTGTATATGCTTTTCCTGGTTCTATTTATTAAGTCCATATCTGTTATTTTACATATGGTTATAGTTTTCCATCTTTCAGTTTCTTCAAAATGTGTGTATAGCTCTATCTTAATTATTCCTTCCGCTTCGGATTCATCTAGAGAGGCTCTTGATTTTGCCAACTCGTCTCCTTTTTCGTTTCCGATAATGTATCTGTGGCCTGGAACCCAGGTTATGAACAGGCGGAGTTTTTCTGCTAGTAAGCTCAAAGTTATTGACAAAGATCACATGCCTTTTCTATGCCTAATACTTCCGCTTGGAAGATGCTGGCTGATTTTAGTAGACGGATAGAGAGAGATACATATGTCTAGATCTTTGGAGTATACCCTCTTATCTACTCCGCAATCTATTTTGGTCCCGTCAGTATAGATTGAGATAGTATCCTCTTCACTTAGATGAAATTAAGGTATCTTGGTTTTACTCGTAATTAACATCAGTTCTGTTTTACCCGGGTTTACTTGCTGTCCATTGGTGGAACCTTCTTAGGACACTTTCCATTATCTCACTGATCGTGGAGGGAAAAAGGCCTGATACCATTAACACTATGTCGTCTGCATATGCTACTGCGTACCTACGTTGAGTTCAAGCAGTATTTCGTTTCCTTGAGGAGTCTCTCTGCTTACGTAACTTGTCGTGTTGCTGATCCGTTTGTTGCTATGATCATCCTGTATTAAACTAACAGTTAAAAAATATTTTGAGAACGGTTGCCACATATTTACATTGAAACTCATATATGAAGAACCTCGAACAGCAATTTGGAAATTTTTCACAATGACACCACATTTAATACAAAAATTAGTTACATGTTCACAAGCACTAAAAAATTGTTGAAAAATTTATGTAAGACAATTTCCGTGTTTCATAGCACGATTTGTTATTTTTGGTCCAATAAACTAACTCTGTGTACTCCATTTGCCATGAAATGCTGACCTTACTTGCTCTTAATTACCGAAAATCGAAATCATTAATCAACAAACATTTTAAATTAACGGATATTGGTACGCGCTTCGCGTGGCTAGTGTTCTAAATGAACGCCTCCACCAAGCAGAAGACACATAACATACACAGAGCCTTGAGACTTTGATTAACAATCAAAACTGTTTGAGGGGGAAAATCTGTAATTGTGTGTTTTTATTAGAGGCCGGTTTCACGCGCTCTACCAACTAAACGAAACTTAAGCAACTATACAATTTGAACCACGCGTAAACGAAGAATGAAGAAGCCGAACTACGCGTTACTACGCAGCGCGATAATGATAGATGAATGACGGAAATTAGGAATAATTTACAACCACTCAAATTTCGAGAAGCGTCACAATTCCAGTGCACGTACGTACTGACGAGCGCAGCTAATTTATTATGCTATCAAACTTTCGCCACCACCAGCTCTAACGTCAAATATGCTTATACATTAAATATATACAAATTTATCTACGACGACTTGAGTACCTACGGTTGGCAGCAGCGCCGCTTTATTTATAGTAATAATAATAATTTCAGAGTAATTGATTAAAAATTCAGTATTTCCGCAACATTTTGCAAACAACAAATTTCCTGCTCGCTTTTTGCGTCCCGAAGTCAATAAGAGTTCAATATGAGGATGCTCCTGCTGCTGTCGCCTGTCGTCTGCTCGGCTCACGTACATTATGCCGTTATGTGCGTGTGTCTATCAGGAGCGCTCTTTAACATATGTCCCCGAGAGCTATTGCCTGCATTTCAAAAATTAATACCGTTAAAGGGGACTGAGCGTAAGTGAATCGAAGCAATCATATAAATTGAATACTCAACAATAAGTGTCTGCACACACACTGGCTCACAAGCATAACTTGTTGTTGGACACACCGAGAGTAAAAAAAGGGTCATCAAGCGCACCAAGCAATCAACGGCTGCTGCTCTATTCCCAAACTCACAAAGGTCAAGAAAAATGTGGAAATTTACCTTTTCAAAAATAAATGACAGCAGTGTTGGCCGAAAAGCCAAAAGCAAGAAATTGGGAAAATTGCAAAAAAAAAGTAAAGAAAAAAATGAAAATATAAAAATTGTTAGCAAAATATATTGAAAACATGAAAATTATGTACATTTCCTATGCCGCTCGCAGCATAAGCGGTAAGAAAAGTGCCACCACACTTTGACCAAAAATCAATTTCTTCTTTACGGCTTCAGCTCGTCGCGTCGCCTCATGCAGCAAGCAATTCATTGTGGTCAAATGCACACAGACCAAGCAGAAACGTGCAACATGATTGAGAACGAGAAAGAACACGACGCAAGTCAAGCCAACAACTGCTACAGCAGCTACAATACTAGTGTCCAATCCGGCTGGCGGCTGGCGGATGGCTTCGTGGTTGCTGTGGCATTGCTGGCTGTCGCTTTTGCTGATAGAATCGAAAATTGAAAAGTCAAATAGTGACGAAAAGATGGCAGTGTGTGGCATTGTGTGGCAGCGCTTATAAGTTGACTTTTGGTTAACAACAAATTTTTCGGGTAGTTATTGGCAACAAAGTAGCACCAGCGGCTAGCGTTCAGCATGGCTCAGCAAGTGGAAGTGGCAACGGCGCATTAAAAACGTTGTTATCAGCCGTTGTCGTCGTGTGTTGTTGCCACCGACCAGCGGCAGGCTTAAGCTGAGCGCTGAGCCGTGCACATGTGCTTGCGCTTATTATTACCGTTTTTTGTTATTTTTGTTTTTTTTTTTTTTACTTTCGACCACTTTTTCATTTTGTATGAAGGCGTACGGTCTTATGCGTAGCCGCATTCCTTGCAACGTAGTGTTGCACGCACTGACAAATACAACTACTTGTACACTACTCTGTCTGCAGTTCAACGTCTGACTTGCCACGAA
This sequence comes from Zeugodacus cucurbitae, assembly GCF_028554725.1. Lineage (NCBI taxonomy): Eukaryota > Metazoa > Arthropoda > Insecta > Diptera > Tephritidae > Zeugodacus > Zeugodacus cucurbitae. The sequence continues at coordinate 34,148,367 of NC_071670.1, forward strand.
AATGCCAGCCGTGCACAGTCGAGCAGCCAACCAGCCAACCAGCCAGACAGACAGTCAACAGGCAATCGTGTTGATGACGAGCTTGCGGTTGCCACAATTTGCGCAAAACTGTGTTGAAATGTGAATGTGGTCGCAAACTTATTTTCATGTTGATGATGAAAAGTTTCGATGTTTACTTGACGACTCTCCGACTCCGACTCCGTCTGTTGACTGCCGACTGTTGACTGTTGGACCGCTAGCCGCTGGCTGGTTGGCTGCTTCTTTAGCCGTCACCAGTGGTAACATTAAGGCTAACGACTATGGTGATTACAATTCGGCGGAGAAAGAATAAAAGTAGCAACTTCTATACGGTAAACACATGTACGCCGAAAGCCGCAATACACACACACATATATTCTCACACGTACTGAAAATTTTCGTAAACGTGGCATGTAACGTACAGATGTACATGCATACATTCATTTATTAATGTGTGGCAAGCATGTGTTGCATGTGTGGGTAGACTGCGTGCTTCAACTTAGAAACCGGTCCAGCATACTTACATTACATATATTGCTTGCCGGCACTGGTTTTGTACCCGCTACTCACGTCGATCGCGCAGACTTTCGTCCGTAAGCGTTGGTTGTCTAATGATTTTTCAAAGCCTCAATTTTATTGCTCGAGCGGATGTCAATTAGGCGCACTTAGAGCGCAAGCTAGCACAACATTAACGTTATGTAAACGTAGACATTACAACTAGTGGCGAAAAACTGCGAGAGAAATAAGTTTAAGGTAACTGACTCCATGGCTTTGAGGACGGATCTCTCCACATCTCTTGGAAGGTGACGCCGTCTTGTTGAAACTATTATAAATATCGCCGAGATCATGAGCTTAAATTTCAGGCATCAAATAGTCGACAACGGTCGCCATTAACGGTTACATTCTCATCGGCATTATTTTTGAAGAAATATGGACCGATGATTCCACTGGCCCATAAACCACACCAAATCGTTTTTTTCTGCATGAAATGGCAGCTCTCGAATCTCTTCAGTTTGCTCTTCGGCCCAAATGCGTAAATTTTGCTTGTTTACATACCCATTGAGCCAGAAATAGGCCTCATCACTGAATAGAATTTGGCTCGAAATCGTCGGATCTTGTTGGAACTTTTCAAGAGTCCATAGAGCGAAGCGATTTCCCTTGGAATGGTCGAGCGGCTTCAGTTCTTGCACAAGTTGCTGCGAACGGCCGAATCGACTCTCCACGTTCTTCGCGTAAACGTTCGTACCAAACTATATCTTGTCACGGGTTCAGCCTGGACAGTTCTACAATTATTGTTTCAGATCTATTTCTCTATGTTTTAAAATTTATTCTCGGAACAATATTTTGTATTTTATAATTCAATTATTTGTTGATTGAAACAATTTCTATATATGTATTTCTATTATATAATAAAAATTGTCAGGAAATAATGCAGAATTATTGAAAACTATTTAAGAAAGCCATTTTAACTCTTCAAAGGAATTTTGTGAAAAGTCTACTTACAATACATACTCGTATCTGTATATATGCGTACTAGATATCCATTCACTGCGTCCATTGCATTCTCACACACAGCCACTCGCTTTGGCCCGTATAATTGCCAATACACCAGCAAACTCATTTTTAATTTACTCCCAATTTACTCAATCAAAACACTGGTCCACATTGTGTGTTCCTACTATTTATTTAATAAATGTCCATAAGAGAGCTAAATCAACTCTCAAGTGGGCAGCCATATGTGCTCAAATAGGAAATAAATTGCAACTGGGGAGTTCCCTTAGATTTGTTTAAATGAAACTTGTTTCAGACCATTAAGACACAGGCACCGACACGCTTGCGAGTTTAATATGTGCTCGCTTTAAACGCACACTCTTACAGATCCATAAATGCACATAAATACATACAATTAAGGCTGCTGACGAGTCTACAGCGGAGTGCAGACACAGCAGGGTGACCAGATGTTAATTTTATTTAGAAGATTTTTTGTGGAAAGCGGAAGTGGCGGAAAATTTAGAATTTTAAAGATATGCTAAGTAATTTTGGTACAAACTAATTTTAAGGGTGAATTTCAAAAGTATCATACTATGTTAGGTAGTCTGTTATACTGTTATACTCTTGTCAGTCTGTTATTTTATAAAAAAAAATTATAATGTGAACAAATGTACTTTAGTAATTTTGTTTTAATTCTACCACAATTCTATACCTTAATAGAGAGAAAGGGACGAATATGCCGTACAACTTAGTTAAAGCGAGAAACATGATTGCTTTCGCGATTAAACCACTGATACCAAGATTTGATATATTTCACTATATTTGAATTTTTCTAGCACATTACAGAGAAACCTTTCCTAACGAACACCTCTATTAGACGAACACCTCCCTTGAGCGGACATATGTTCATGGACCAAACTTAATTTTGAGAACAAGTGACCCTCTTTTAGGTGCACACCGTCAAGCGATTTTTGTCCGCACAAGAGATGTTTCACTGTATTTGCATAAACATAGCTTTTTATTAATATTTGATATACTAGACCCAAAAAATCCTCAGAAGTAATGTACACTAACATTTCTGGTTAATGCATATACTGCTTAAAGAATCGCCAGGATTAGTTATAATATTTTATAAATATTTCTCCACCTTTTTTGTATTGCAGTCGTCTTTTTCAAACAATACGCGTAAATTAGAGAGCCATCATTATTACTTAACAGGTTTTAACGACGGTTGTCTGCAACTAATCGAAACTGAAACTATATCCGAACCTGAAATTCAGCAATAAAGACACCATCACCTTTTTATTTTGATACTAGAGTCATGCTGTTAAACTGTAGAACAAAATTTGTCTTTAGGGCATATAGAGATTCATAAAAAAGGCCTGAAAGTAACAAATGTCGTTTTTGAAGACGTTGGGAAATATCTAACGAGAGCAATATCGAAATCAGTATACTGATGTATTGAATCTTCATTTCTTCTAGTATTGATTCGGCAGTTATTTCGTTCCCAAATATTTAAAATGAAATATGTCCTTTGGATATTTGATGTCACAAGAAGCTTCTCGGAGTTGCATTTCTCGGACTGTAAAAAATACTTCCAAAACAGTAACTGAATCAAGCAGTATATGTATTAAACTTCTTGATTACAGATGCTTTAAGGGATCCAGTATTTTTTGGTATTTTATGATAATAAATAGACATTTTTTTCAAGATCTAGCATGGACCCATCATACCATCTTGCATATAAGCTTGACCAAAAAGTTTTAGACAGCATTAAATTAAGTGGAAAATGTATTATAGATCATATGCATCTTTGGATCTTTTGTAACTATATCCTGAAATTAACAATACTTTAGAAAAATCATTTTCTCGAACTTCTATGTCAAATATTTCTATTTTGGAGTCTAATATTGAAAGTTGGATAATACAATTTTTTTCCCTATGACTCAATCTCCCGGAAAAATTAGTTTGGTCCATATTATGAAAAAAGTGGATTTTGCATTGTAGTGTTATTAATTCTCGAACATAAGAGAGTAATTCGTTTTCTTCTCTATATATTCCTGCAATAATAAATGACATAAGCTCTCTCTCTTTGTTTCTACAGACCCACTTATTTCATTTATTTTAAATTCACAAATCTGCTTTCTAACATCTGGTCACCTTCACCGTGGATGATGTTGTCTGATGTGCATGCTAAGATGCTTGTTGGCAGTCGCTAAACGGCTACGCCACGCTCTCTTTGCAATGCTACTCAGTTCGTGTATTTGTTAAACGTTTGATGGGTGGTGGGGGGCGGTAAGTAAAGTCGTAATGGTGGTTTTGGTGGTAATGTTGATGGTGCTGGTTGTAGTAGCTGTTGTTGTTGCCGTTGATGTACGGTAACATTACTACACCGCAGAAAGAAACTCCAAAAAGGCTGAGTTGCAGGATGAGAGCACACACACACATCACACATTGTTGAAAGTCAAAGCCGTTCCAAAGCTAAAACTAGAGCCAAAAATGAGAAAACCAAAGGCCATAGAGGAAATAAGGCGAAATAAATGAGAAACCCAAAAGGATGTGGAAATGTGAATACTGTAATAGAGTTTTTAAATAAGTAATAGTTGGTACGTCTTACTTTTTTCTTTTTGTTTTCGTTTTTTTTTTTCAATTTGTGTTTTCTTTTTGCGATGCTCTACGAGTTACGAGTTCCACACGCGGTCGCACGACCGACTGAGCGGGAGTCAGTAACCAGACCATAAAGGCAAAGCATAAACCTGACATCCAGTCATAGACGAGGCGCAGCGGCAGCAGCCGGCAGACGGCTGACGGGCGGCATTCAATGTCCCAACAAAAGCATGCAAAAACAATAAAAAAGTGGGGGCAAAAAAAAACAAAAAACTTGAAACGAACGAATTCAAACTAAATTGAAGCAAAAGCCAAACTGTGCTGCCGCCGCTGCTTGTTGACTCAGAATTCGAGTCAACTAAACGTTAAAATTGAGTTAGAGGTATGCCAATCTACAATAGTGGAAAGTGCTCGATGAATTTGTGGTATTTTTTCAGTGCCGCCGGCACCCAAAGGGCGCCAAGGGGGGCACATGCGCACGTGTGTACATACATATATGTATATGTCGACTAGTGTGTGTGTGTGTCTGTGTGTGGTTGGTTGGTTGTAACGGCGTCGGTATCGGTGTCGGTAAACAACTGGCAGGCGTGCGGATCGAGTTGAGTTGAGAGTGAATGAAGTGCATTGAAAATTGGTTTTTGAGAATTTTTCATACGGTTGCACAAATACGGTTTCAAGTTTGACTCCGAGCGCAGTCTATGAGTTGGGTGCAAAGCGCTGAACGTTGAAGCCAAAGCCACAAATACGGCGTGTCACACACACACACACAGTCGATGAACGAACGACGACGACGACTACTGACCCGTCCGTCCAGCCGGGAGCTGGCGAAAAGTTGCTGGTGGCAACAACGGAACACGTTTGATTGAGTGGCCTCCTGGAGGCGAAAACAACAGTATGGCGTTTTACGTTTGGCGCTTTGGTCTTTCCGGATTTTTAGTATTGTTTGTTTTGATTTGATTTTGTTGTTGTTTTTTTCACATTTTATATTTGTATTTTTATTTGTTTTTCATCGCCAGACAAAACCCGGTAGTTTACACATTTATTTATAATTTCCATACACTCGGCATATAACATATAAACACCACCCACACCAGCCACCAAACACCTCCGCCACCATACGAAATTCCAAACTCACACACACACACAAGCACCTCGCACACAGCAGTTGAAGGGAGGGGGAGGGGAGAGGCGCTCTCATGCAACACTGTAGTTCGGTCGTTCGGGCGCATGCAAATTAAATTATGTGTAAAGAGTTGAAACGGTTTACATGGTCAACACTAGAAAATGAAATGTAAGCCAATTAGTGAAGTTTTCAATAATCCGTTTGGTTGGTGTTATGTGTAAAAGGGGTCGTAATTACCAGCGGCGTCATGCCACGTCGTCGTCGCTCGCTCGAAGTTTGCACTTCGTACTGCTGCTTCTGCTACTGCACCCGCTTCCTGGTCTTCTAGCGCTGCGTAAGCTCTAGCTAACAATGAACGGCAGTGACTTTTGGCCCTCACCATCGGTGGGTGCAATAGTGTCTGAGTGCGGAAAAAACGTAGACATGAAGTACAAAGTTGTTTGTAAGGTACGGTAAGGCAAATGTTACAAAACGTTATGCCTTCACGGCAAAGCCGTTATTACAACTAAGTTGCAGTTGCAATAACAGTCTTTTGTTAATCACCTTTCAATTTACTTTAACTCATTTTTGTCGTAAGAAGTTGCGGTGAACACGGTGTTTGTTTACTCGCTGACAATGGCCATGATGTTCGCTAATAACTGGCTTATAATGATTCTTTACAAGAAGTTGTTCTCTAATAATGAACTAAAAGTACATTTTTTTCAATATTAATAAATTATATATCAAAACCTTTGCACCTGCATATACTTGTTTTTTCCCAGAAATATGATATTTTGAGACCTCCTATCCAAAATTATACTAACCCATAATTTTGCATCGATAATATGAAAATATTTGTTTTTCATCGTATACTGTGCCCAAAAAATATGGAAAAATAATCAAATGTATCTGCTATTTTTCCAAAGACGATCTATCTGGAAGACGTTTCAAAAATGTCTCATTTCCGAAATGTTATGTTAGGCTAGCTCAGTCTGGTAGGTCAGTAAGCTAAACATAGATCAATTTTGGTCCTTTGCAATACCAGATCGAGTGCTGTTAAGTAGTCCACGAGGAGTACTCATCCTTTTTGGATACCTGCGCTTGACGCAAATTTTAAAAGGTTAGGTGGCTTCACTATGGATTTCAAATTACCACAGAGGACCCCCCCTTTGATAGGCTCAAAATATTTATTTTTTTTATCATAAATTCCTTTCTTAACATGGTACACGTTAGAAGAAGGAGCTGTTCGAAGCGCTGAGTTGGCAGACCCACTTTTTGCTTCCGATAAGCCAAACAGCCGGAATTATTTAGGAAGTGCGAGCCCGTTTTTTCGAGGCAGAGGTGTTCAAAACGCATGTTCTACACAATATTATTATGTTAAAAATTATATTTATATATTTAGTCGAAATATATGGTAATAAAATGATAATAAACTTAAAACTCTATATACTTACTTGTCGTAGAAAAAAATCTAAAAAATCTCTTAAAACAGTCAGTCTCATGGAATGACCCCCTTAAATATTCATTAAGAATATATTATATATTTCTCTTCTTTAAGCTCGACTTCGCAATTTATTTTTCGAAGCCATTGTCGTACTGTGTTTTATTCAATATTTCGTCGAAAATTCTAATATTCATAGGATCAGAAGTCTTGAGGTTTCACCTATAGTCTATATGAATGTTGTACTCCAGTTATTTTGTTCCCTGAAAATTACACAAACAGTGACTGTTCTAATTAAAGATTTGTAGTTTTTTCTAATTCCGCATTCCCGTAAATTTCATTTCTTAAGTGAACTTCGAACTCATTCGATATAACGTATATTGTGACCGGTAAAATTGTTTAGTAAAATTAAAACCCTAGAGATAAGAGAACACAAAATAGTTTTTTTGATGCAGAAGACTGAGTCAGATAGATCAAATGTGCTGGAATGAGAATTAAAATCATGACCTATTCGGTGGAATGGTTCGTTAAACTCAAAATTTGTTCGAGAATATTTAAAAAGTAATGGTCTAACCTTCCTAGATGCACGAAATGGGACACTAAACTAAATATCAGACAGAAGAAATGAATTACAAACTGAACCATTCAAAAGTTTTACTCGAAATATTATGCCGAGCATTTATCTACGACTAGTGAGTGTAGATAGATTTAACAGTTTTAAACGACTAGTATATGGAGGAAGATTCAATCTGGAATCCAAAAGAAAGTGACTTAAAGCTAAAAGTAAAAATTTTTTAACGGGCTCTAGCTTATCAGATTGAGTATGGTTACTAGAATTCTTACCACAGAACCATTATCCAATATTACTAATGTTGTAAAAAAATTTGCGTAATATATGGATCACTAATTTCTTTAGACTATTTAACAAAGCTAAGAGCTCTAACTCACTCGAATGTAGAGCAGTAATTCCCCGCTGTGGCACAACTATTTTCTTTAATTATGAATATCTTTTACTTATTTCTCCATTTTATTGCTGTTTGCAAATTAGCTTGCAATTCTTACCACATTTTAATATTAAACAATTAACCTAGTTTCATTTGTGCTACATAGTAACTTATTACTCGGTTTACATTTATAACTTGGGCCCTTCAGTAATATACTAAAGTCATTATGATGAGAATGAGAGTAGAAAATAATCGATTTTCTTTAAAAATAGGGTAATTAAAATACAAATGTGTAGCAAATACCGTATATTAATTAGAGCAGACAAGGTATTATATTATAGAAATATTATCTCTAATTACAGCACTTAACGGTATTTATGCAGATATGAGAGTATCAATAACATTTGTAATATGCGGTGTTGCATTCAAAGCATTTGATTACAAATTTTTATATGAATTTAATATGGAAACAAAGCAAAGTTTTAGTGTGAGCTTATTTATGTGCTAATAAAATTTCACTTCGTTATTTGTATTATTATTTTTTTTTTAATAATATCTATAATTAACGTCATTATATAATATGTAGATGATATCAGTTCACTGTTTCACTATTTTTTAATTTAAAATAAATTTATTGCCATAACTACCCGCTGTTAGAACAACGGAAGTGATAAAGATTGCCAAAGATCAAAAGCATTCTTGCGTTGCGAACACCGTTAATCCAATAAACCATAGTTCTAAGCGATCCATGCGAGCCACTATGGTAAGGCAAGCGGTATGCTAACCACTAAACTATTTTAACTTAGTTGAAAATGGGTTAAGAAAATTAAAGCGTTTGTGGCACGCCAGTTCACATTCCTATGCAAATCTTCAAAGCGAATATGTTTGTCATTCTCGTCATAGCAGCGTGAGCACCACTAACTTGACTGGAAAACCAACCGCAAGCACATACAGTATGTGAATATACTATATCTATAGAGCTCTGAGGTATGTCATGCTACTTGTTACTAAGTACACAGTACACTTGTGTGCTAGTAAAAGTGCTCCACGTATATGCCACATTTGCCAGTAATATTTCAAAATATTCGTAGTAAATGTCGTGGAAGTCGAAGAGCAAAATGGCCAGCGAGCAACGTAACATAGCTACCGAAATTAGAGTTGCTAACGTTTGTCTTTGGTATTTTGTAGACCCTGTAGGAAATTTCGTTGGTCGCGCACTTACGTGATAATGAAGTGTTCTGAAATTTTATACTTTTTCTCATTTTGCAATATTTCTCTTGATATGCCAGTTTTTTTTCTCGTCAACCGTATATTGCATACAAACAGTAATTGATTATTTCATCCATTTCTCTAAATTGATTAAAGTAATCGTAGGTTGAATTAGGTTAGGTTATACTGGTAGGCCAATAAGCCACACATAGACCAGTTTAGGTCCTTTGCGATACCAGATTAAGTGCCGTCATGTACAGTTGCCATCCTTTAGGATGCCTGCGTTTGATGCGAATTATAAAAGTTTGTGTGGCCTCACTTTCGATACCTCTTCCAGATTCTCATATTGTGAGACCCCAAGTAGCGAAGTCGTTGTCTTGACAATGCAGGACAAGTGCATAAGAGATGCGCCAACTCAGTGTTCTTAAATGTACGTTAGATAGTTGCGATATAAGGGCATTATAAAATAGAGGTCAGAAAATTGTGCGATCATAGTTATTTGTCAGACGCGTTGTATCAATATCTATTCTAACCTACAATTTGTGGGTTCTTTTAGAAATACGTGTATATGATTCGCAAAAATAGCTATTGGAACAACCCTTTAAGCTGGTACTGTAACAATTTGCTATAATTTCCCTCTAGTTTGACATGACATTGATATCATTGAAAAACCTCCTTCCTAGCATTCTGGTAGATTTTCAGGTAAAGCTACCTATTGAAAGAAGGTTTATAGTTAGAAGAAATGCGCTGATGAATAATTAAACACGTGAATTCTTCCGATCCTAACAGAAAGTCAATTCTCAGGTGTTAACTCGTTCTGAGGGTTAAGTAATTTCGATTTTAAAGGTTTCCATGGATGGAACTTTATTTGTTTAATGCAATTTTTCGTTTTATTGCTGGAATTCAGAACGTAAATTGAATCTTCACTGGGAAAGCGTGTTATTTCCTCAAGTAATCTATAAAGCGGTCTCTAATGTTATAGTCTAGTAGTAACTCTTTTAATTCAAATTCAAACCTAGAGACCGCCCATTTTCAGAGAAGATAAATGTTCGTCTATGGACTTCGTAAAGTGTCCCCTTAAGTAAACGATAACTTTTTATAAATGATACACATTACACTTGGGTTTTCCTACAGGGCAACTACAATCTCGCATTCAAATATTTGGTGCTCACCAACGCGCCTTCACAACTATTTACATATGTATACCTGAAAGGTGGTGGCGTGTACTGCCACCACTACTGTAAGCATGCTCGCAGCGCTTTGGCAGGAATGCCCTTTGGCTTCAATGCAACGCGACGCATTATGCAATGTGGCAAAGCAAAGCGCATTGTGTGCGCGTTGCAGCGCGTCAAAAGTGTTAAGCTAAGCAATTTCAATATTTTTTGCATAAGCTTCGACCATTGTTGTTGCTGCGACTCATTTTTCAAGTACATATGTATGTATATATTTCTGATTATTGTTGTTGTAGCGAAAAATTACAATGCTGATAAGTTAAAAGTGTAGCTTAAGTAGCTTTAAGTGTTGGACGCCAGCAACCGGCGCGCTGTTGCTGTTGCAACGCCGACTAGTTGCTTCGTGCGGACAAAGGCGCGCACATGCAGACAGCCTTTTACACATACATACAGACAAGCAGGAATGCTTGTACACACATACAAAAAATATTTGCTAGCAAGAAAATTGAAATGCGTTCGAAAGGAAGTGCGCGCAGCGGCGCGGCAGGTTGCCCCCGATGAAGCGCATTATTACACGCGACTGCATGAAAGCGCACGGAAGGTGCGCGCGTTATTATTAGTTCATTCTCTGTGTGTTTTTATGTGTGTCTGTCTGTCTTTCTGTGTGTTGGAGCAGCGGAAAAGTTATATTATTGTATAGATTTGCGCTTGTTCATTGGCCGACGCCGTGAAAATTGCTGACGTTGACATGCTTCGTCAATGTCGCCGCCGAGTAAAAGTAGTTGAAGCCGTTTACACCAACAACAACAACACCATCATCATCATCATCATCAGCTATCATATTTACTTGCTTGTATGTGTGTGATTGCACTTTGATGTGCCACAACAATGCAACGCGCACCTAAGCGGATGAGAAAGCCATCAAAGCGACGTGCCAACAAGCACAGCGGCGACATTCCCAAATGGAGTAGAGCTCGTCAATAAGTTATTAATAAAGGGTGATTTTTTAAGAGCTTGATAACTTTTTAAAAAAAAAAACGCATAAAATTTGCAAAATCTCATCGGTTCTTTATTTGAAACGTTAGATTGGTTCATGACATTTACTTTTTGAAGATAATTTCATTTAAATGTTGACCGCGGCTGCGTCTTAGGTGGTCCATTCGGAAAGTCCAATTTTGGGCAACTTTTTCGAGCATTTCGGCCGGAATAGCCCGAATTTCTTCGGAAATGTTGTCTTCCAAAGCTGGAATAGTTGGTGGCTTATTTCTGTAGACTTTAGACTTGACGTAGCCCCACAAAAAATAGTCTAAAGGCGTTAAATCGCATGATCTTGGTGGCCAACTTACGGGTCCATTTCTTGAGATGAATTGTTCTCCGAAGTTTTCCCTCAAAATGGCCATAGAATCGCGAGCTGTGTGGCATGTAGCGCCATCTTGTTGAAACCACATGTCAACCAAGTTCAGTTCTTCCATTTTTGGCAACAAAAAGTTTGTTAGCATCGAACGATAGCGATCGCCATTCACCGTAACGTTGCGTCCAACAGCATCTTTGAAAAAATACGGTCCAATGATTCCACCAGCGTACAAACCACACCAAACAGTGCATTTTTCGGGATGCATGGGCAGTTCTTGAACGGCTTCTGGTTGCTCTTCACCCCAAATGCGGCAATTTTGCTTATTTACGTAGCCATTCAACCAGAAATGAGCCTCATCGCTGAACAAAATTTGTCGATAAAAAAGCGGATTTCACATTTCGAACCGAACACTGATTTTGGTAATAAAATTCAATGATTTGCAAGCGTTGCTCGTTAGTAAGTCTATTCATGATGAAATGTCAAAGCATACTGAGCATCTTTCTCTTTGACACCATGTCTGAAATCCCACGTGATCTGTCAAATACTAATGCATGAAAATCCTAACCTCAAAAAAATCACCCGTTAGATATTGATGGTATGATAAGGACCGCAGCGTTCGGCCCACTTTACCACCCAAGCTAAATAGCAAACTAAACGCCGCGCCCTGTCGCGCCACACAGTGCCGAGTGTCAACTAATGAATTAATGTGTGATGAGGAGGATGAATAAAATATGAGCGGGGGGAAAATCAATTTGCAATGTATTCATCAGCGGCAATTCGATATAATTGGCTGCATTGAGTGCAAGTGGGGTGCTATGTATGCTAGTGTTTGGGATGTGGCAAGTAGCGGACAGCGCGGCTCAGTGTGAGGCAACAATGTAAGGGAGAGTGACAGTGAGTGGTGGGTGTGAGGATGAGAGGGTGTGGGTTGTTGGTGACACTAGTTGACGCCACGCTAGCAATGACACTGGCAGTGAGACCATAAAAAATGTGAAAATGTGTGCGAAAGTGCCGGCGAAAAGTGACTTCTAATTGTGCCGCAGCCTGACAGTTGTTTGAACTGACTTTACATACATAATATATATATTTGTATATATTCGTGAGAGTGTGTGGCAAGTTTTGCAGTTAGTCGCTGCTGCTGCCACTATTCGCATCTACATAAATGCGCAAACAATAAAAAATGCTTAAGCTGCTCATGTCTCGTATTTCATAGCGTTTTATGGCGTCTAATGGCTTCTGTGCAGTTGCATCTGTGTGTGTGTGTGTGTGCCTTCATAAACATTAAGTCACATATATAAGAAATGCGACAATTGCAGACGGTTATTTACTTTTATACGATTTCACACAAAAGCCCCGCACACAATGACAACTCTCAGCAAATAAATATCTATTTAAAGGGTGCTTTAGCCGGCATTAACTAAATAACTTATCAGGTGGTGTTTGTGTGAGCGCGCGCCTGTGATTTGCTTATGATGTGCCATGTCAGGCACTATTTTAGTTGGGCTTTGCGCATATTTGATCCATATGGTGTCGCTTTGGCAACCCATCTCACAGCTTAATCCAGTAGCTGTCCGTCGCTTTTGTCCAACGGAATATTTTTAATCCATTTGGAACTAGTAGTTAGCTGCTTTGTTGTTTATCAAAAACTATTGCAACATATCATGCTGTGCTCATGTGTTTGCTTAATCACATTGAAAGCCGCTCATCAACAGCCCTTGGTCGAAATTACAAAAGTGGTGTACATGCGGGAGGTTTTTGCAAAGAATTGGGATTAAGTTAAACAATGATATTAAAATCTTAATTGGAAATATATAATTTCACAAAAAATTCAAAATAATTGATATGCATGTTATGGTCCCGAACCGAACAACTCAACTCCTCTATTCATCGCCATCTCGGCCGGATCATTTGTACCCCCCGGCATTGACCAATAAACAAGCATGCGTTAAGACTAGGGATCCTGGCAGATTGAAGTTGCTAAAGCTGTTAGGAGGAAGGAGAGGTGGAATCAACTATGCATTTCATCTTCTGAATCATCTAAGCATTCCCTGTCTTTTACCAGACTGAGGTTAAAAGTGACATTAGCCGTTTAAAGAAGTTAGTAACAGATTCCAAGCATTTTGTCGAATCATAGTGGTTTTTTGATCCATTAGGAGTTTATTCGTATCACAAAGAGCGACGCTCAAAACTGTCCAAGTGGGATCTATATACGTATTTATTGAGTTTACTGTTACCGAAACTACAGATTTAGAGTTTCAGCGACGAAATAGCCAACGGAAGTGCTTAAAGATTCACCACTCATTACCTATTCCAATATTGGCGCCGGAGTGGAAACGTGTGTGCAGTCCGTGGTCCACTTGCTCCAGAGCGCTGGACACACTGTCTTCGAGTAAGCTCGCCAAGCGCTGGAGAACAACCAGCACCAGCGCTAGGTCCTTTAACCCACAGTGGATCGAAAACGGTCTTTGCGGCTACTGACGATCAGTAAGGCTCATCTCTCCGCGATCATTGGAGTGCTTACTGGTCATTGCCCAATGGATACACACGCGGTGAGGCTAGGGATCATGTCAGCCGATTGTTGCCACAGCTGTTTGGAGGAAGGCGAAGAGGAATCGTCCAAGCACTTTCTCTTTGAATGTCCAGCATTCGCCAGACTTAGGCTAAAGCACCTCGATAGTCACATCTTCGGCGAACCCAACGAAGTGACTGGAATCGATATTAGCCAACTTAAGAAATTTATAATAGAAACCAAGCGCTTCGTCGCAACATAAGGGTCTTAGTGATCCGTTAGGAGTTTTTCCGGGTGTCACAATGGACAGTCGAATCTGTCTCAGCGAGATTCTCTGCATTTGCGGAGATGTACCAGAGAAATCCTAACCTAACCTATTCAACACCGTTCCTGTGACCACCGCGTCAAGATAAGCGGACAGACCTAGATTTTATACCGACCAAGAACTGTCAACTTGTCAGCAAGTCACAAAATGTTTTTGGGAACTTTCTCTGCCGCTATAACAACAAAATGCTGAAAAGCGGCGCTTATTGGTATATACGTCGTTTATATGTATACTAGAATAGCAATTAATATAAAGATCTTATAGCTAAATTATCTATGTATGTATGTGATTGACGTTCAACCGTTTAGCCGGTTATAGCCGAATCGATGAGAGCGCGCCACTCCTCTCTTTCCTTCGCAGTTCGGCACCAGTGTAACCAGGTCGCTCTCCACCTGGTCCCTCCAACGGAGTGGAGCCCTTCCCCTTCCTCGGCTTCCTCCGGCGGGTAGTGCATCGACTTAGATAAGACTTAGATAAGTTGATCATCAGATCTGATTTAATAGATGATTAATATATGATTATATTTATTATAGAAGCCTGAATTCTGCATATATTGAATCTGGTATTTGAGATGAAATATATTTGAAATTTGTAAAAAAAACTGGTAGAAAAGTAGCGTTGGGTTATATGAACCGCAAGGATAACCATTTCAACCTTCCATATTCACTGTTGAACCGAAGCTGCATACTCTTCAGTCATAGTCAGCCTGAAATTGATATAAGTTCTCTGCATTGGAGAGATCAACAGGAGTTCAGGCTACACTTAACACCGACAATTCTCGCTGAACTCTCACTTCACTGTCGCACCCTGTATTCACCCTTTATGTGACTTAAGCACTGCGACTGACTTAACGTATATCAATTGCAATTTTGACAATTCGAAGCGTAACGCCAGCAACGCCAACGCCAATGGCAACATACAACACCACCAACAACAACAACAACAATAGCCTTTGGTAGCTGCCACCCACTCACCTAGCTACTTTTGCGCCTTCGTAGGCGCCTCGTCTATGGTCCTTACTTTACGCAACCACTTCTTTTGTGGCGCTAATACTTGCTTAGCCTGTAGGCTTGCACGCTACTACTGAAAGCCCTATGTAAATACACACATACACATATACACACATACGCATATGTACATATGGCATCGCAGTAAGCCGTTGTACCAGCAATTGTCTGTTTGCATATTTGCGGCGCTAAGCTCGCCTATAAATGAATTCTTAATTTACATCACAGCGTGGAGCGTTTTCCATTAGGATTACTCACTCATACGCTTGACTTCAGTGGAGCGTACACGCACGCATCACAATTCTATAGATATAAAGAAGTGCGCAAGTAAGTAAGCATATACATATATGTATGTATCTATATAAATATATATGTATGTATGTGCGTGTGTTTGTATCTCAGTATAATGAATAGCGTTTCTAGAGATTCACAAACGTCTTAAGCTACAAAACATGCCGAATGAATTCAGCGATTGCAATCTACGCTTGTATGTATGTATGTGGACTCCTCGTGTATAGTATAGATACATAGATACACATATAGTCACACGTATGCTTTGTGTATTTTGGCTGCTTCTTAAATTCCATTAGGTTTCATTTAATGCCACTTAAGCCATTTTATTGCGGCTTTGCAATTTGAAACATTTTCAGCATTCCATGCCACTCACACTCACATTATACAAATGCTCACATATACACACGAGTATATACATACATACACATAGGTGAAGTCATGGCGTCATGCATGCAAGCGTGTGTCAGATCCAAGTGAATAAAAATTATAAGTTGGCAAATTAGTCATTTATTGCTTTGTAATTATGAGAAATAATGCTGCAGTATATTTACATATACAAACATATACAAACAAAGACATGTGTACATATATACTGTAGCATAGGTACATATACGGACTTTTATTCTTATGACCTGTAATCTGATATATATGATATATACACAGTTATACATATGTGGTATTCTGTCTAACCAAATGGAGTTGCTCAAAATAATCTTAAAGGCTTATTCATTTCAGACAGCCAAATATACTGTTATTTGTGTTAATTAGAAGACATTTAAATGCAATTCAGCATTTTCGCTCTGGACTAAAAATGATTTTAACAGAAATTTGACGCTTTGTCTTAAGATTTTTTCAGCTAAAAATGCAATTATGAGGAAATATTACTTTTGATTAGAATTTTAAGATTTAATTTATACTTTTATACTGAATCAGTAATGCATTTTATTAAACTTAGCCTAGAAAGCTGAAAAATAAATCATTTCAGTTTAAGGAATTTGGTGGATTTTAGAGGTTGAAAGCAAAGGAATTTTTAAATTTTTTTTAAATATATACAATCCATACATATATAATACATATTTAAACAGTATTTTGTGAAATTTTTATTTACAATTTCCGAAAACTCAGCTGTTGGCACCTCATCTCCCATGACGTGTAAAAAAAGATATTGCCAAGGACATCGTAACTCATGATTAGTTCATCTAACAACAATAAACCAAAAATATTTCGAAAGTAAATGAATAAATCTAATTAATGTGAGAAGGAAAAAGCAGAATATGGAAAGTTGAATTTTTAACAGAATTTTAACCAAAACACCCATTGTTTGTCAAATTTTCATCATATTTATATTGTCTTGGAAAAAAAATTGTTGTAATAACAATAAAATAAAAAAAAACCTTAGTTCGTTAACTATGTAATGTTATTTCAAAGATGTATGCAAAATTTTAACAAAATCGCTTCATAATTTTTTCAGATATTGCCTTCACTTACCCACTCGAAATCACAACTAAAATTGCTATTGAACTGCTATTGCTACTCTCTAAACTGCTACTGTTACAGTGATCGAACTAGAATCGCTGAACTGCTAATGCTATAGGGATCGAATTAAAATTATTGAACTGCCATTGTGATTGTAATTCATACCCACCTAACCCATCAAGCTATGTGGTCTTAACATTTCACCTTTTCTGTTATTCTAATTTACTAATTTGCTAATTTAAATATTCGATAAAAACTACGACCAAAAGGCTCTGATCAATCAATTAAGTTCGGAATCGGCTCTGTATGTTTTGAATGCGAAATTTGAAAGCTCTAGAAGTTTTGAACAGCATTTTGTCTTCTCATGTATCATTCTCTATGATTTCTTTCTCTCTACTCCACATACGCATCTCTCCTTCCGATAATGTTCTCTTCTATAAAGTTGGAATTCCTTGAACCATTCTATGCAAAATCATTTTTTCTTTGGCTAAGTTTTAAAGTGACTTTGTATTTTCGTATTATATTGATTTTATATCAATATACATACTTTTGAGATAATACCATTATTTCTATAGTTTATTGTTTACTATTTGTGGGAACTTTACTTAATTCGAGAACTCTGGTGTTTCCAGATTCCTTACTACTAAAATTAAAGTGCTGTAAATTTGTGAATCTGAATGTCTACCTTTCGTAAATTTCTTTTAAATTGAATATGGACATAATTAATTTCGACTGTTACGATAGAAACCTACCCTCATATGTAGCATAAGCTCATATGAGCCGGTCACTCTATCCCTTCATATTAAGAAAACTTCAGAAGTAAAATAATTAAAAAAAAGTATTTTTTATTTCTGTGAAATTAAACGCGCTTACGCTCATCAACCTTTGATTCAACATATTAATAGAGGTGAAACAATAAAAGTTCTATAATATGTAATAGCAATAGGAAAGAGCAGTAGTCTTCCACTTAACTCACAACGACACTGGCAATAGTTAAATTTCACTTTGAAGTAGTAAAGGATTTCGTGCTTGGCTTACGAAAGGAGTGAGCAATTTGCTAGTATTTAATGTCCAGGGCAACATTAACCTTTAAACAATACTCACTTGTACTAGAGAAAAAGAAAGAGTGTGGATGTGGGTCAGCGCAACCCTCACATGGCAAGCCGTAAGCTTAATGAAGCCTTTCTATTTTCGTTTATTCAAATAAAGGAAGCATTAAATTACAAAAATTCCATTTACTTGCATTTGTTTTTGCTTTTCTGCTTCACTTGCATGGCAGGCATTTCTTTCATTTCTTTCATTGCTTTGTCATTTATCATTTGAAAGCATTTTTTCTGTTTCGTTTTGCCATTTTAACACATGCCAACTACATGCGAAGGCCATAAAAATATTTAAAATGACTTATTGGTAATTAATTTGACGCCATAATTTCGTGCTCTACATCGGCATATGCTTGATTACGCAATTATTTACACACACGTCATATTTTATGGTCCATTTAATTTGCTTTTTTATGCTTTGAATTACATTATTTTAATTAATTATTACTTTTTTCGAACATATATTTCAGCATAAACATTTTTGTATTTATAAATATTTGCATATCACTTCTAAAAATATTGCACTTTTTTGAGCAGAGCAGAAATGAGGTTTTTCCAGTTAACATTGTAGTGATTTATGTAATTTGAAAAAATGCCATTTAATGAAGTTGTTACAAATTGCATTATTTTTATTAAAATTATAGCTTAGTTCGAAATTATTAAATAAATAAACAGATTTGGCAAATTATTGCACTAAAATTATTTTAGTGAAAAATAAACACTTACACAATATAAATACGAAATAGTCTAAAAATATTATTAAAAGTTGTCAGTTACTAATTTTTATCCACTGAATAAATTCTACCATTAAATATTTTTATAGTTTTTATTGCAAAGTTTAAAGATGCTTTTAAATGAAAGCTGCATTTGTTTGATGATTTTTTTCCACCCTCATTCAACGAAAATGTACAAATAAGTAATTCTATAAATGTTATAAATCAGTGTTAAATGACTTGCTACTACACAAGGATTATAAAAGATCTACAAGAATTGAGCTTATATGTATAATCAATTCAATTAAACTGAGCACTTTTTACCTTGCTGATGTGTGGAATCAGCATAAATCTTATATATTCGCAAAAAACCTTACAACATTTTGTGAACAAGACAACCCACATTATAATTATCATATTTAAAGAGTCTATTGTTCTAGTAAAAACTATAAAAATATAGATGTTTACTTTGCACTCCATAACCTTCTATAATGCATACCAGAGATCTTAACATCTTTTGTAAAGCTCTATTAAATTTGGGTAGTTACTTTCTATTTGAAAGCTTTTATGGATTCCCAGAAAAACTATGTGTGTATTTAAACCTAGACAGGGATTCATCAGAAACTTTGAGGACATGATTCGTCTGTTCTTGTGCCTCTACCTGGCACCAAGTGATTACTACCTTTTACTGTCTATGGCGAAAAATTTTGCTGGTGAAAAACTCGCCTTAAGAGTTGCTTATGAAAATCGACCATACCAGTTTATTCCTAATAGGGATACAGAATACTTCACAATTATTTTCATAGATATTAAAATTACATATGTTTTCATTATTTTGATTATGATTGTTAGTGATAACCGAGTGATGCGAAAGCTATTAAAATCTATCTTTCATTTCTTGCCAATGTTTTAAAGTGGTCATCTCATGTGAGGGCCTGATATTTAGTGATTGTATAGCCTTAAGTTTATTATAATTTATTCATAATATTTGGCAAAATAAAATTTAAGCTAAAAAAATGGACTCGCATCGGAAACAAAAAATAGCGGCGTTTTAATCTGTAATCCTAAATGTATGGAACACACTACGATCATGTAAATTTAACAAAAATTGGACTTTTGTAAAGACATTTGAATTGCCAATGTTGCGTTTTTTTTAGTTTTTTGCTATTAAAAATCGACATTTTGAGAATTTTTCGATAAAGAGCGTTCCATGCGTTTACATGTGCTAGGTGCATCCAACAACGTTTTTGAGATACGATAGAGGAACGTTTGAAAAACACATTTTTACCAGCTGCCAACTCAGCGCTTCGAATTAAAAAAAACACTTTACTACCGTATTCTAGGCATGTTATACCCGAGACATATCTGTAGTAACAATACTATACTACGTACGAATACCAGATGTGTGTCACAAATACCAGCACTTTACCATGTGAGCAATGTAGTATTTTGCTTGTAACAATATCAGCATTTCACTAAACACAGCTAAATAGGTAAGAAACCTAGGAGAGAGATTATATACAAAAGCTTTTCAAAAATTTTCGTCAAAAGGACTTTCAAAAATTTATTTATTTATAAAATGGAAAATTAGATTTTTTTTAAATTTTTTTTTTCAAAATACCAAGGACATTTTTTGTTCTGTTTTGTTGGTCATATGTCACTGGCTTTTAAGATACATTTAAACTAATTCAGTTTTACATATTTTTGAAATTTTTTGTAATTTTAAAATTTGCTTTCTCCATTTCACATATGTAAATATTTATTGTTTAAATTTTTTTGAAATATCTGATATCTATGAAACAATGCTGGTATTTGAGTTTACTACAATTTGATGTGTGTCATAGTACGTAGTAAACACAATACCATAATACTTTTATCATGGTATTTTTACCACATGTGTGTCTCGGGTATTAGGAAAGCAATATATAATATGATAAAAACAAAATGTTTTCTTGAGCCCGCCCCCTTATAAAACATTTTTGGCTCTTGACGTTTGTATTCCATGCCTTTGTTACATGCTAGGTGTAATATCATATTTTATAGTAAAATTTTTAATTTTGTGTTATGCCCTGGTCGAAAAGTGCGATTTATAGAAAAAATTTGTATGAAAATTGTCTTATATTGCCAATTCAAGAGTTCGAGTTATGGAAGTTCCACTGTAATTGTATACCCATCTTACAATGTTTCATTTATTTTATACATTTCTTTAAATAATTTTTTTTATAATAGTTGGCAACCCTTTTTATAAAATATTTTCATTTGTTGGTTATAGCAATTAGCTTAAAATATTTTAAGTTGAAGTAATATAGTTTTCTACAATTTTTCTATTAAAAGTGAATTGCCAAATTGATGGCAACTCTTTACAAAAAATAGTTTACTCACAAATCATTCTTATGCTCCTGTTGTAATATGTTGCAATACTTTTTGAATAATTTTTTCAACACATGGCAACATGAGTTTATTACAAAATATTATATTTCCAGTTGTTAGCCTTTTAAACTTCTTCCTTTTATAACCTTTTCCAAAATTTTTAAAATTTTATTTAATAAATCTTTTGTCTCAAAAATTTTCAAGGTATGACCACAGTCTTATTTTGGTATTTGAAGTTAATGGTCAAACTGGTAGCTTTCTAAAAAACATTTCGCATGATTTTCTTTCTTAAAACGTATGTTTCATTAAAAGTTGAATTAATTTTTTAACTTGTGGCAAAACTTTTATAAATTTCCAGTTGCTAGCTTTATAAACATCTTAGGAGTGAAATGCATGTAGTAATTCTTTAAAATTTATATATTATATGTACATATATTTTGTCTCAAAATGTTTCAACAAGTGACAACCTTCTCCTTCTTCCTAGATATCTTTAAGATTTACAGTCGTCACTTTTCCAGTTCAATTAAAGTCTTAGAAATGTGCAAATGTAATTTGAAGTCACTTGCTTAAGATTCCTTCTGTACATTCGTATATCTATAAGTATAGATGTATTGTGTATTTGTATGTATGTGTATTTGCATTTATGTGTCTCCCTACCACTTTAGTCGACTTGTCGACTTGCCGATCGATATAATTGAAAATAATCAGAATTGACACATTCAAATGTTGGTGTTAAAATGATTTGCATGAATAATATGCTTAATAAAACCAATCAGCAGAAATCACAAGTAACGATCCGGTAAATCAAGCAAAAGCTAAAATAAAATAAAATAAAATAAAATAAAATATACGCATAATACAATAGCAATTGTTGTCGTTGCGATTGAGCGTAAGTTAAAGAAATATTTGCATATGCGCGTGTGTGTGTGTTTGTGACTTTTCTTGCTTTTACGGTGAGTGATTTTTGCCAAAGTGCCCTTGAGCTGATTTCTCAAAATGATTCACACACGTCTGTGCATTTGTCGGTGGCTGTGTGTTTCGGTGTGTGTTGGTGTGAGTGCACGAAATTATTTTAAATTACAAACAATTCGGTTTAAATTAAAGAGTCAACGCAATTTTGCAACTTGCGGTGGGATTTTCTACAGCAAACACGTACATATGTATATAAGCGCAGGGATTAAGTGATTTTATGGGGTATATTATTCATACATATTTACTTATTTGCTTATATGAAACTTGACAAACACGTTGAAAAGCACTTGCGAAAAATATCGACTTTTGATAAGATTTCAACAGAAACACACATGCACACACACAAACACATATATTTGTACTCTCATACTTGTCAAATATATTTATAAAGCAATTAAACGGCTCGGAAGACACACCTTATGAGAATTGTTGCAGCAGTCGATGGGAAAATAAATAATGCTTACTCATACACACATTCACATTTAGAGACACAAACATCCTCACCTGAGCTGCAAATGGCATAAATGCGCTTGAGCTGGTCGATCGAACCAATTGCTTAAATATTATAATTGGAATTTGCCTATCAACTAGACTCTATAATATCCTATGCATATATTTAAATTTACTCTTATTTAAACATTTACACACACACATACATACATACATGTATATTAATGATATAAGTGTGTGTGTGTGCGCTTGTTTTCCTGCCGTTCAGCTGTTGCATATTTTAGTATTTGGTATGTATGTTTGTATGTAGTGTATGTGAGGTAAACTCTAAAATTATTTGCATACGTTACTTAAGTGCAGGAAAGTACATTTTCGTCCAATAGGAAATATATTTTAATGCTTGCAGTAATATATTGGGAATATATGCTGTGCATGCGGTCCATTAAATAATGCATATTTGTAAGGGTGGGTGTGTATTTGGTTATAGGAAAGTAGAATATATGCAATAGTTATTTAATGGGTGTTTAATGCTTCAACTATAGACAAATTCAACTAAAAAGTTTCAAAAGTACTCCAAATTGTGTTTTTTTCTGTTTTTTACATAGTATATTATTTGAGTGAAAAATTTATTAAAACTGCGTTTTATTTGACATCGAAGCTCAGCTTTCTTATTTAAATATACGTCTTCCTTATAAAATAATTAATCAATACATTTTTTTGTTATTAACTAAGTACCAATCAATGTTCAGTTTTAATGTTTCAAGAATTTCTAAATTGGTCTTCGGAAATCCTCATCCTTATCTTCCACAACTTTCTAATTATGTATGATATTTAATAATAGATGATTTAACATTATGATTACTTTTTGATTCTTCTTCTTCTTCTTGACTGGCGTAGACACCGATACCGAGTCCACAACAGCACGCCAATTGGTAACACCTTTTGCGCCTATTGGTTATACCAAGCGAAGCTAGGTCCTTCTCTACCTGGTCCTTCCATCGGAGTGCAGGTATCCCTCTTCCTCGGCTTCCATCAGCGGGTACTGCATCGAACACTTTCAGAGCTGGAGTGTTTTCATCCATTCGTACAACATGACCTAGCCAGCGTAGCCGCTGTCTTTTTATTCGCTGAACTATGGCAATGTCGTCGTATAACTCGTACAGCTCATCGTTCCATCTTCTGCGGTATTCGCCGTTGCCAATATTCAGAGGTCCGTAAATCTTCCGCAAAACCTTTCTCTCGAAAACTCCTAGTGTCGCCTCATCGGATGTTGACATCGTCCACGCTTCTGCACCATAAAGTAGGACGGGAATGATGAGGGACTTGTAGAATTTAGTTTTTGTTCGTCGAGAGAGGACTTTACTTTTCAAATGCCTACTCAGTCAAAAGTAGCACCTGTTGTCCAGAGTGATTCCGCGTTGGATTTCAAGGCTGACATTGTTATTGCTGGTTCGTAGAAAGACGAAATTATCTAGAACTTCAAAGTTATGACTGTCAACAGTGACGTTGGAGGCAGGATGCGAATGCGCTGACTGTTTGTTTGATGACAGGAGATATTTCGTCTTGTCCTCGTTCACCACCAGACCCATTCGCTTCGCTTCCTTATCCAGGCGGGAAAAAGCAGAACTAACGGCGCGGGTGTTGTTTCCAATGATATCGATATCATCGGCGTACGCCAGTAGCTGTACACTCTTGTAGAAGATTGTACCTTCTCTATTTAGCTCTGCAGCTCTTATAATTTTCTCCAGCATCAAGTTAAAGAAGTCGCACGATAGCGAGTCACCTTGTCTGAAACCTCGTTTCCTTCCCGATCCTGACGGAGCTTTTGGTGTTGCTCAACGTCAGTTTACACAGCCATATTAGTTTTGCGGGGATACCAAATTAAGACATCGCGGCATAAAGGCAGCTCCTTTTCGTGCTGTCGAAAGCTGCTTTAAAGTCGACAAATAGATGGTGTGTGTCGATCCTTTTTTCACGGGTCTTCTCCAAGATTTGGCGCATGGTGAATATCTGGTCAGTTGTTGATTTTCCAGGTCTAAAGCCACACTGATAAGGTCCAATCAGTTTGTTGACGGTGGCCTTTAGTCTTTCACACAGTACGCTCGATAGAACCTTATAAGCGATGTTAAGGAGGCTTATCCCACGATAGTTGGCGCAGACTGTGGGGTCTCCTTTTTTGTGGATCAAATACAATAAATTAAGGTCTACCCGATATGAATATTTTTATTTTTATTATTGTTTTTTGTTGTAAATAGATTTTGATTATATTCTTTACTATTCTTCATATACATATTGTATGAAATAGTGACTCTCTCACTCCTATTGCGACTGTGAATGCTTTTCAATCTCTCGTTTGTCGATAGATAATAACAAAATAAAATATAATCGACTCAATCGACTGCAGTCTATTCTACTGCCAGTCGACACTCGCAATAGGGGGTGTGGGTTCTCTGTAATATTTCAATTTTTAGGTTTTACAATTTGTAGGATTATTTTTCTGCTAGATAAATTAAAGATCCACAACAACGACTAAATGGAGGAGAAGATCGATCGAATTTTCTCATAATATTGGAAACGGTAATAATCGAAAATTATTTGTGCCTTTCATAATGAAGCGATTAAGCTACTGCCAGTAGTCTTCGATTCCTACTTCTCACTCGCTATGCTTCTGCTCTACTCTCTTCTGCTAAAGAGCACCTAATTAAAGCGATATAAACTCTTGATATTCTAATTTAATTTGATTACGTCAGTCCACTTAATTAATACCACTTGCTTGTTCGTTTCGCCACTCTACAAGTGCTGCCTAATCAATGACAGCTTTCATTTGTGGCGCAGTCAAAAGCACCCTGTATATGCTGCCTGTATATGCTGATACCTATTACTATACGCCTACATATCTCCACTTACGCAGCATAAGATTTACGTACGTACCTATGCGTATTAGCATATTAAGTGCGTACTCATTAATAAGGAAGCTGTTAATTCCAAGCCGAGACAGACAATGGAAAGCATGTTGCATAATCTGTGGCAACATACAATGCAATACGAGTGCGCTGGCACAACATGTTGGCTAAATAATAGCAATGCCACACATAAAATCAGTAGCCTACGAGGCGAGCGTGCAACATCTAGCGTAGACATGTTTATGCTTCTAATTAAATAACTGTGCTGCTGTACGCTCGTACAATGGCAGGCCAGGCCGTGACCAAAGGCGCTTTGCTGCCGGCGACAAATTAATTTTAAATCAATAAAGCATTAGCAAAACACAAACGCCAATGACAACCTACAATATCGAAAATCGAATAATGTAAATTAAAAAGTAAATAAATCATTTTGTTGTTAGTTAACCGAGCGTGTTTGTTGTTGTTGCCACAGATTAGTGTGCTATTATGCTTGGCCACAAAACGACGGCGGACGGACAAATGGCCAAGCGGCACGGTGAGATTGCTGCTTGCAATCGATGATTGTTGCTGTTGTTGCATTAGTAGTAGTAGTTGTTGTTGTTGCAGCGCTTGTTAGTTAATGTAATGCAATATGATAAAATGAGCAACATTTCGGGGCATTATTACAGGCGCATTATACTTATGCGCCACACACACACACACACACACACGGCAAAGTTTAAAGCTTAAAGCCGCGTTGCGCTCTTGCATTATTTATATGCGTGTATGTATGTATGTATTTATATTAAGCGAAATGGCCAGCGCGTATTTCACGTTAAACATTACACATTTCACATTTCACATATTGCATGTTGCAAGTTGCTGCATTTTATATTTGAGCATCCGCAGTTGCAAGCGCGTCGTGCAACAGCAATAAAAATAAAACCAAATTCACTGCCCAAAAACGTTGCAATTTCACCATTTAAGGCATGCGAATGCCATCAAAATTGCACATACGAAATCGCTAACCGGATCACATTTGTGCAACACGCACACAAACACACACGTTGCCACGCATAAGCAACGTGGTGTGTTTTTGTTGTTGTTGTTGACAATTTCACAGTGCGCGGGCGAGTGGCGAAAAGGGTTTTGCCGAGTTGTTTTGGTACAATGAAAATGTCACTGTGACATTTCATACGTCAAGGCGGCGTGTGTACACGTAATGCGAATGCGAAAGCGCACTTGACGTCTGCCAAAAGCATTTAACCAGAAATACGAGCACACGATACTACCTGACACGGCAGCGGCGGTGACAGCGGCAGCAGCCCAATGGAATAGCTGATCGCCGTCGTCCGATGGTTGGATAGATGGATGGATGGATGAATGCATCGTTCGGTCGGTCAATCGTCCAACCAACCGTGCGCCAATGGACCAATTCAATCGAACAAACAGTCAATGTTACGCGCGTTTAGAGGACCATTTGGTTGCGCATACGTACACTGAGCGAAAGATTTCAGGAGTTCGGTGGTAAAGAAATTATATTAATTTAGTTGCTAAAACTTGGAAGAGCAATTCGGATGTAGTACATCAGAAGGTCAAGTTTGGTTGGTCTGGTAGGCCAATAAGCTACACATAGACCATATGGGGTACCTTCACGTTTTAGGATATCTGCGCTTGACGCGAATTTTAAAAGGTTATATGTCTCCACTATCAATACCTCTTCCAGATTTTCATATTTTGAGTCCACCAAGTACCGAAGACGGTGCCTTTCAATACAGGACAAGTGAATAAGATCCATCAGTCCCATCTTATAGGCGTGTGCCGCCACTAGACAGTGGCCAGACAGTATTCCATTCATACTCCTACAGTCCCTTCTATCGAGTGACAGTACGAATTTTATGTGTTTCTGGTCTACCGCTTTAAAGATGGCTTTAGCGCTTTATACCCTATATATTTTTCCAATATATTATGATTTTACTTGCCATGCTCCTGTCCAGATGGTAAAGACAGTGGATGGCTTTTCCAATGTCTGCCACGTTTCCGGATGACAGTTGTACACCACTCTTACCAATCTCGTCCACAAGCTCGTTACCTTCAATGCCTTTATGGCCAGGCACCCAGTAGGAGTGTAGCCTTTTGTTCTCGGCAACACTCTCTTTTGGCCGAAATTTTTACAACTCTATTTCAAATAGAATTAAGGAATTCGTGAACTAGGAACTTTGTTCGATATGGTTCAAGAGTCAGAGTCTCACGAGAAATATACATATACATATAGACTTCTTACAGAATATCTATATATATATCAAGTTAAGACGATTTGGTTTCAGTTTCATTCACGAAATTTTCATTGCTTAATCCTTTGCTTTTTCCAATTTTTGCACGGTATCGACTAATGAAGGAACTTTGCAGCATCTATCAAAGTGCAACATTAATACATCTTCATAAATGATGTTAGTCTAGAATATAGAAATAGGCGGATGACTTGGAAACATTTAAATTCTTCTTTTTCTTATGACGTTCTATATAACATCGATTTGGAATAGCTTGTACATTGTTCGTTCTCGATATAAGTACTACCAAATCTATCGGAAAGTCAAAAGGACCTATGATGCTTCAGGGTTCCTTTATCTTACAGACTTCTAAAGGTACAGAGCCAAGTTGGCCGTGGTTGATAGGTATACTAGAGGTTAGGTTTAAGTAGAACATTTTTTCAAGATTAAATATTTTTAGATTCCCTGGGTTTAACGGAAATATAGGTTTGTCGACTCTACAAAGATATCCGCACCAGTAAGCTTTTGACGAAGTACAGAATAAAGAAGTTATAAGCGATCCGGTTCCAAGATCGCTGTTGTCAGTCTGGTCTACATAACCGGAATGACTCCGAATTTTCCTGGCTAGGGACTGTCAAATCGCTAGCATTTTGATAAAATATTTTAATCATATTTTTTGCTGTAACAAAAACAACAACTACATTGGCTTTTACTGATGAATCCCTTCTTTTTAAACGTTTTCTAACCCGAGAACAATTTTGAGGCAGGAAACATGCATCGTTTTCAATAGTATTAACTTGTCTACTGATCGAAGTTAACCGTCGGTGTTTGTAAGAGATTCCTCCACGTCAATTGCACAGCATCGTTTCTCACCGTGCCGCTTGACAACAGGACGTCACGGTGCGCTCAATGCGCTTCTGTCAATAGACCATTCGATCCGCCAAGTACCGTTTGCAGTTTGTCATTGTGTACTGTGCAGATATCCGCACTTCGACAATAATATTATGTGTGTATATTTTTTATATGTTTATTGTAGCGATTGTGCTTGTGTTTGTACACATGTTGCAAGTACGTACAGCTCGTATGCGGACATGCGGACATTTGCTTTTGCGATTTTCGCTTATTTATGCGCTTTTCAACGCAAATAATGCGCATTCGCATTGCTGTAGCGGCGAAAAAAAAGAACACAACAACAACAACAAGCCTGACACACAGCACGACAACAACAGCAACAACAACAAGCGCGGATAAATGCGATGCGCTGACAAGCGTGCTTTGTGGGTTTGCGCCGAACCAATAAGCTGTTGGTGCTGCAGCAAAAGCAATAACAACAACAAGTAGATATGTGGCAGCAACAAAGTTGTGCAACGGTCGAATACGACAACAACAACTGTAGTTGGAGCAAACCACAGCAACATTTGAACTTGCGAACTGCGCTTTTGTTGCACGTCGCATACACATATGCCATGCAACAGTGCAAATAACAAATAACAACAACAAGAGCAGCGGCAGCAATAACAGTAACGTCAACAAATACTATGTGTTGCAGCTAAGACAGTTCGTCGTCCGTCGTCCATTGGTTGCACGCTGTGTTGTTGTTGTTGGCTTGCGTGGCAGATTTCGCAGTGTTGCAACTATTTTGGGTATCACCGTTGCTGCTGCTGCCACTGATGGATGCCTGGTACGCTATTGACTGATATTGACTTACCATTGTATTGCTGTTGCTGTTGTTTGATGCATGGATAAGTCGAAAGTCCATCATCATCGCATTGACTTTTTACTGTCAATCCCCCGCTTCACCTCTCCACCTATCTCTCATTGCCCTGCTCATAGCATTGGCAGCTTTTTGGTCAGGAGTTAACTGTGCGCTGCTTGGACGATAACAACAACAACAACAGTAGTAGTAGTAACAGTGGCATTAACTGCAAAAAACTCAAATGGCTCAAATAGTTGCAACAGCAGAAATCAAAAAATCAACAACAATGACACAGCCAGTCAACGGTCACTTTGGTCACTGGCATTCATCAGCAGCACATGTGGCTTACGCACACACACGAACCACACGCACACTTACTGAATTGCTGATGCAACAAAAAATGGTTTGTATGTTGCCACACGGTCGGTCGGTCGCTCCGTGCACTGTGAGAAAACTAGAATCGCCCATTGAAATGATGGAATTTTTAAAAATTCACACACTAATCCGCTGTCAGCGCAGCGCAACGCAAATATTTATGCTGCACCATTTGCCAGGAGCATTTTATTTGCCCCGTAGCAATGCACAGCGCCGCATGAGCTGCAGGCAAACACACACACACACACACACGCATTTGTTGTTTGTGCTTTTCATTTTTGAGTTTTTCATTTTATTAAAAAATTCCGTTTGACTTGTAGAAATATATAATTTGTACGGTACGGCAACACTTGGCAACGGTGGGTTATCATTTTTTCCGCCTGTGTACTCCAATTTGCCGCTTCTGTGGCCTTTGCTACGCACACTGAAATTACTATACAGACCGACACATAGACTTACAGACAAAGATATGTATATGAAAGCGCTTCGTATTTGCACGGTTGCTACTGCATTCGGTAGCGTTGTGTGTCAGCATGTTGGCAGTTGCGTTTGATTCTCATGTAATCCGTTTAGCAAAAATTTTGCTTGCCTTTTCAAGCGGTGATGCACAGTGGTGTGAAATAGAAGAAATTTGACAAACAAATTTATTTTTAATTTTATATATAATGTAATGATAAATTTTCATTTTATTTTATAGTTTAATGAATAATAATGAATATTAATTTGGATAAGAAAATAAAAAAACAAATATTTTTATGAATAAATTATTTTTCGAAATATTTTTTTCAAAATTATATAATAATATATTTTTTTATTGAAATTAATTACTTTATTTTTAAATAAAAACAAATTTATTAGAAAAAAATTAATTTGAAGAAAATGTGGCAACTGCTACATATATACATAATAATATTTCAAATTATATCTACAATGCAAATATAAATTTCAAAACTATCACAAATAAATAATCTTGACACCAGAGATGTCTTCTTAATACAATAAAATCAAATATTATTCTTAATTTTGATAATCAAGTCAATTTTAACAGCGTTCCTTATAACGAGCACCGAAAGAATATTAGTTAGCTCAATCCAAATGTTTTTTTTCTATGCTTTTGATACCTAAAAGCTTACTACTGTGAATGAAACCACGAAAAAAATTCTAAAAATTACATTTCTGGCTTATTGCATCTTTCAAGCTCATGCTTCGTAGAGTTTCGTCTACTTTTCCCTCGTCGAACGATGTGACCTAAAGGGCTTGTTTTGTAGTCATTTTTGTAAGCCGTTTAAAACATTATCACCCCGTACTTCATCGAAATGTATTTAAACAAGCCCTAAGCAAAAGCAACAAATACTTGTCGCAGGTATCGAGGTAAAATTTTTTGGTTGTCTCAAGTACTGAGTACATAATGTACAATATTTCTATGTTGCCAAAATTGAGGTACTACTGAATATATTAATTAAGTATTATTAGGTCCATCTGAGGTTCTGTTCGGTCTTTCATTGGGAGGTTTTTTTTAAGTGGTGGGTCCCAAACCCTATGCACAACCACAGAAGCGGGCTTCGTCTTCTAACTTTAGCTCGCCTCCAAACGGATGTCTGTTGGCTACCCATACTTGGTCTAAAACCGGAAGTCGTGAGCTGCCTGAGTCATTTGCAAAAGAATCGTTCCTGGCCACTCCCAAGTGAATGGCAATCAGAAACTTTCCTCACTTGCGTGAAGTTCTACATATGAACCCATCCTCCCTACGCTGACTAGGTCATGTTGTATGGATGGATGAAAACACTCCAGCTCTGAAAGTGTTCGATGCAGTACCCGCAGGAGGAAACCGCGGAAGAGGACGACCTCCACTAAGATGGAAGGACAAATGGAAAGTGACCTGCAATATTTCTTTCACTTTTTTATAAAAGTTTCCGTTTTTTTTAAATTTTTTATGCAAACAACTTTGTGCCGTTTTTAATCACTTGAGAATTAAAGCAAACAAGCAAAAAAATAAATTTGGAATAATTGACAAGTTGTTTGATAATAATACATTCACAATTCTCATGTTTGGTAGATTCTTCTTCAATAGAATCCGTGTCTTAACACAAACGTCTATTATGCTAATTACCGTTACCAACTAAGCACATATAAATAACTCGATTCATTCGGAAATCCTTGATTTTTTGCCGTATTAGCTGACAGATTTCGCTTAGATTGCAATATTATAGGCCCAAGCTAGACATTTACCGTCTTAATTAACTGAAAGCTTAGCAATAAGAGAGGTAATACTCTAACTGTCACCCATCATAAGCGTGAACTCTACTTCTGTTGATTTTTTAAGATAGTCTCAGGAATTTCAATATTTAGTTCTGACCGAACTCAAAAATCAGCGCTATATAATACGGCGAAGAATATTGCCTTAAATGAAATAAATCTCTTAAAAACTATTCGAATTCGTATACTTCACGGAAGTATGGCAGCTCCGTAGAAAATCAAACGATCTTGGAACTCACTCCATGAGTTTTTCTGAAATAATTTGGTAGCTCTTAGAGATTTGCCTAAAAACCGGTAGAGGTACACTAAGAAGTTTATTGCAAACCGTTACGAATACTAAATTTTAGAAATCCAAGAATAATTAAATGTTTAGAAAATTAACTCCTGAAGAGCGCTTATAGCTTACAGTTTGGGTATAAGAACAACTGCTCTATGATTTCTTTTTCAGAAGGAAGCACTTTATTACCTGGAACTCATCATTAAAGCTTCTTTTTACGATTGTTACTTTTTTTAAGACTGGTTAGGTTCCGGTAGGTTAGCTGCCAGGTTTCATTGAAATGTAGGAGCTTACGAGGAGCCTATTCGAACAGTTAGAACACAGGGTCTTTGACATGCCACAACCTCTAGATCAAGATACCTTCCTGTATCTAGAAGGTATGACACCCAACATGTTTCCACTCCAGTCTACCGCAAACTGGACAATCAAATGTGTATTATGAATTATAACCATATCGGGAATGATTCCCTAGAGCACTGTTGAAGTCTACTGTTCTGCAGCCACTATTTCAAATGCAGGATCGAAGTCAAGGCAAAAAAACTTACTGTGCAAGACGTGTTGAGAGCGTCGCATACTTAAGTTATATTTAATTCAATTCAAGACCAACGCACACAAACAACTATATATGTAGATATGTAGGTATGTTTGTTCGTATATATTTGTATGTCGACCTAGTCATTTTTTATCAAGTGCCGCTTAAAAAACCTGCCACCGTATGTCCGACTCAATTTTTTGTTCGTGCACATATGTCGTCCGAAGATTTCAAAGTCACATGCGAGCCACTCTGACTGAATTGACCAACTCAACGGACTGACCGTCGAAGCGTGTGCGAATGCGAATGCCGGTGTAGCCAGCGAGGCATCAATCGGTGTGCCTGTGAAATTGCATTTCTTTCTGTGGTGCGCATTTTAATCGCATTTCCGCGTTTTTTCGCCAGCGCAACAACACACCAACACATCATCATCATCATCGCAGGCACCAACGACAGCGACAGACACACACACACCCACACGACAGTGCTCACCTCGAAAGGCAGCGCGTTCTGGCTCTAGCCATCGGTATTCTTTTGCAATTATTTATGATGTTCCGAGAAGGGGAAGCATTTTTTCCGCTTGCGAAAAGGAGATTCAACGCGTGCAAAGTTAATTTGCCTGAGGCGCGATACACCAACTGCCAGCGCGCGAGAGCGCTGTAGCTTAAGTTGGGCAACAACAACAACAGCATCAACAACACAAAACAAAAATACGAAATCCAGCAAACATAAAATATAATAATAATACGAAAAAAACAAATATCGACAGCAGCAAAAAGAAAACATCCGTTTGGTATTATTGTTGCTTCCACCGCTGCTGGTTGTTGCAACAGCATTTGCCGCCACGTAAGATCAGCGTAAACGACCAGCCTGCGATGGCAATGACAAGGCCTGGTGTTATTGTTGTTATTACAGCTGGCGGGCATGAGCTGCGCTAGAAGGTGGCGCGTGTGGGCGGTGGTTGGGCGGTGGACAGGCGTGCATAGCGCGGCTGCTGTGTTGTGCGAGGTGCTGTGGTGGCGGCCCCGTTGAAGGCTTAAGTTTTTATTGGATATTAAAAGATGATGTCAATTAAAAAATTTACACAAGAAGAATAATAAAGCGCGCTGCAGCAACAACTACAACAACAAGAACAATGATAGCGATAACAACAAATGCACGCATATATACACAAGCAGTTAAGTATGAATGCACACACACGGACACACAGGATTATTGCATGCAAAGTCACTACCACAATGTTGCCATCGCCGATAAGCCGCCTTGTAATAACTGCAATCGGTTGCGAGCGCAAATTAAAGATGAAAGGCAAGAGTGACGGCGAATAAATACCATTGATGTAGAACGAAGCGAAGCGCGAGGCAGCGCACGGCAAAAGCCGAAAGTTTAAGTTGAAATTCAATTTTGTGTATGCACTTGGCATTAAGACCGACTTACACGCGCGCAAATACCGTTATAGGTATACTCGTACATGAGCATTAATGCGAAATTCTTCTCAAAGCTTTTCTCCATTATATTGGATTAAAGATACTTCCTTTCAGCACTTTGCTGAATGCGAGTGCGAAAAAGTAATTTTTTTCCTCTTTACTTTACTTCGCTTCGCCGAAAAAGTTAATGCAAATTTACGGCGAAAATAAAGTATTAAGCATTTCAGTTAATCGTTTATGCCAAGAGTTATAAAATTCATAGTCAATTGGTTGCGAGATATTGGGAAGTTTGAACGGGTGTGGCATGCAAGTTGCATGCTAAAGAATTCATTTCATATAACTGTAAAATTCTTACAGCGTAACTTAGCAAGCGATAAGCGAAGAGAATTAAAAATATACTTATTCGGTGAATGCTAATGATGAGTATGATAGGAGTCGTTGACAATAGCTTTTACCTTTTTATCTCACGAGGAATGAATTGCGTGAATCGTAGACTCTTCGGCAAAATCGAAGCAAGAAACATATAATATACAATAAGTGATCTACTTTTGACACAAGAAAGCTTTTAATACAGCCTTATTCCAAGAAGTTTTATTTTTAAGAAAATATTTGAAGAGTAAATTAGTTGGCAAAAGATCGAGCTTAGTCGGATGTGATATTCTTCTTAAAAGTTTTAAACTACTTTATTTGTGTTAGCAATTCAAAATTTAAGTTAGGTTTATACATTTTTTAAAGTCTGAAGCATACACGTCTCTTGATAGAATACCCCAGAGAGGTTTAAATTTGGGCTACAAGCGGGCCAGTCGAGAAGTTGAATATTTTTTAGTCTGAAAAACTCCTTTGTCTTCCTGGAACAATGAATAGCTGTTAAAAAAAATGTTAAAAAAATAAAGTCCATTATTTTGCTCTCTCTATCATCATGGTTTCCAACAAATCGACTTTGTCCACTTTCTTCAGTGGGCAATAATTTTCCTCGTGGTATTTTCGCAGATCTAAGAATCTAATTGTTGAACCAACTATACACATTACTGTATTTTCACTAAAATTATTTAAATTTACCCTTTCTCCAAAAAAATTCACACAGTGATCAAATTATCCTAAATGAATTTTTGCCACTGCCGCAAGTATGCAAATCTTTCAATCTCTTCATTATCGATAACAACTAAACCTTTTCAAAAAAATTTAATTGAGTTGTATTTTCAACTAATTATTTAAATTTAAATTATTATTGTATTACGGCTTACAACTCAACCTGATCAAATATTTTGAGTTGAGTTGTCACTGTTTTACAACAGCTCTTTGTATGTTACCTTTTCAACCTGTGTAGGTATAATTGTCCACAACATCATAAATCGACAACTAATTATGAGTAGTAGCAATTGTCATAGATAATTGACGAAATTGTTTCAGCAAACGTGTGATGTTCATATTGAAATCTTCTGAAATTGGAAACAAAATGGAAGAAGGAATGACTTTAAAATTCAATTGACACAACTTACAACTTTTAGTCTTTATAAATAATGTTTAAAAATACTTACATAACTCGGCTTCACAGTCAGTGCTTAGGTTGTGCTTAGGATAAAACAGAAATATTGCGTTTTACAGTTCATACTTAAGTTCTGCTTAAGTACTGAAATGAGAGACTTAAGCAGTGCTTAAGTAACAGCTGATTTTTGTTTTGAAATAAAAATTATTTGCTGAAATTTTTTTTTGAATTTCTTGCATTCAATGACGGTTATATGCTTTCCTGCGAGTTGCAATAAGTGCCCCCTCTCGCTTGCGGTGAAATTCGGTGTCCTTTTATTGTTTCCATCCATTTCCCAGATTGTAAATTTATTCGTCGTAAAGTTATTTTTCATCAACAATAATTTCAATTTGTCAGATGGTATTTGTAAACAAATGTTTTTCATTGTGCTGCCATATACCATAATAGAATTTTATAGAAAATAAGCATCGACTGTGAAACGCAAATGACTACTTAGTCAACAACAATGCTTGGCTAAGATTTTATTTGGGCACAACTTAAATACGAACTGTGAAACTGGGCATTAGAGTTTTACAACTCAACTAAGTTCAATAAATAGGATACCGGAATTTATCAGATATTAAATTTCCGTTCAAATCCTCAATTCTTCTGTTGGCAAGACCCATATTATTTAAATAAAAAATGTTCACAATTTATAACGCCAAGAAAGAGGTTTAATTTTAAATCAATTTCAATTCAATTAAGTAGAGATGTGAGTCGTAACTTCCTTTTGAAAACACATATGAGGCATGAAAAAATCACTCCAGAAAGATGTGAAGTGTTGAAAAACTTAGTTTTTGAGCTATCACAGGACTATTATAAGATATATTACATACACAAATAGATATTCACTTACGAAAACATTTTAGTTTTGAAAACTGTCACAATTTAAGTTGCTTGTAAATAAATAATTTGAAACGTCGATGTGACAAGAACATAAATCAATATTCGTATATATCTTTTTAGTAAATAAGCCTAATATTCAAAATGTCAATAGAACAAGGTTTCTGTTTATTTTTGGTTTGAAACGAGCTAATTTCTTACTTGTTATGTATTCTTTTCAAATATTTCTTAAGCATGGATAATCACATGAATACATGAAGTGATTTTATACCCTCATTATCTACTCTTCAGTGAACAATGAACCATCAAACAAATCGAAAAATATATTTATAACTAGAAAGTACTGTCTAAACTTGACTTAGACAAAAAAACGTCGGCTTCTCATAAATCGAGGAACGATTTTCTAAATAGTTGCTTTTGATTCGTAGTTTTGCTCTATTATTCCACATCAGATATTCTTGTATATTATATGAGACTGTGTCAGATTGAAATCTGACAGCTGTCAACTCAAGACATCGAGACGTAACAAATTGCAGTTGTCATGAAATTTGCTAACTAGTTTGCCCTGAAGTTGCTACTAGCTTTAAATTAGTTTATAACTGTATACACTTCCTGTAAAACCTTAAACCCTCACATGTAGCAATGCGTTGGGTATAAAAATGTGTAAAAGCTTTCTGTATGGACAAAATTGTGTGAAATAAAATCAACCAAGAATAATGATATACGTGGCAGCTGTATAAATATTGAAGGAGTGGGAGAGAAAGCACACCAATGTGGAAACACACACATACTCGCATTCCTTCGTTTGAATTCGTGGCGCAACGACTTGCTTGATTTCCATTTTGTTTGTATTAAATTTGCGCTCATGTATCAAAGTGGCAAGCCCTTTTGTACTCTCACAACAAATAGGGGTGGTGAGCAAATATCACCACTGAAGAAATCAACAAGGACATTCCACGTTTGATTATGTAATATGCATTATTTGTATTATCTATTGTTTGCATTAAATATTTATGTATCTTCGTATTTGTATGCTTGAAATGCTTGTAGCTGATGTCATATGAGTACTTTACTTTTTATTTAATGTGAGTATCAAGAAGACGCAGATAATGCTATTTTATACAGTATATTATATTCATACATATGTATAGCTTAAAAAATTCACTTAAGCGACTTTAAAGTTGGAGCAGTTGGGTTTGTTGTTAGAAATAACCACTGAAAAGTAATGAATTTTAGTTTGAAGTATAAAAAATGAACGAGAGCGATACTGTAAGGCATAGAATTAACTGAGGCGGCAGCAATTTTATTCCATATATGGCGATTATGAAAAGGTATGAACCGATTTCTCCCATATTTTGTAGATTTCTCATACATTATAGCTGGTCTTATACACAGTAGGAGCTTATGAACCGGTTTAAATCCATTTTCATTAATCTAATATATGATATACAGTCAATAGAACGAATATCATTTTATTTGTGTATGAGGACTAGAAGGTGAGTCATAGTTCATTAATGTTTAGCTTTGAACTATAGAAGAATAAGAACATCTTTGGCATATTAATAGATATATAATATATTGTATAGAGAATAAAAGAAATATGTCTCAAGCAACTATAAATTGAATAAAACTATTACACTTCTGCGCAAAATATTGCGAGAGTTTAATAAAGAAATAATTGCTTTATCTGTGTGGTCCTTTAAAATTACATAATTAAATGTAATTACAGTAATAATCGAGTGTAAATTCATTTTATTCTGATACAGTTATAGTTAGTCAGAATTTAATCAACTAGAAGTGAGAAACCAAGTGGCTAATGGCTTTTTAATTGGCTGTAGTTAAAAGATTGAGTCCGTCTGAACATGCAAGTATCTCGAATCCTATTTTACCATAATAATGATGTTCAATAAATGCAAAACCATTAAGCTTATATTTTACCAATATTTAAATATGAAGAATCTTAAAGTGTCTATAATAACTATGCTATAACTAATCTTTCTCGAATTTTTATAAATATTCTTTTTTCACTGTAAGCATTTAAATATAAATTAAAGTTGTCTCACTCGAGAAACCCCTCACGTGAATAAATTATTTTACCAACGTTAATTGTTTATTTTTATTTTGCTCCTCGTTCCACTGTAACTTCAGTCTTAATCGAAAGGATTAACATCGGCTATCGAGCGTTAAACTGCACTCAAGTTACGTTCGAGTTAATGCAATTTGGCAATTTCATTAAATTGTATACATACTGTTGTACATATAGCAAGTAATCTACATGTTGTCGAATAATCACATTTGCAATTTAACACAGTAGTGGAAAATATTTGAAGCAGTGCGAAATTGGTTACACATTTTGCGAATATTTCTGATATAAATAATTTTATAATTGAGTAATTAAGGTAATTACAATAATAATAATAATAGCAGATGTTGCTATTTTATGTAGATATATGCAAGAATTTAATGCAAGAAAAAGTCTAGAAACAGTAATTATCGCTTCCTCAAAGGATTTCCATATATTAGCCTTTTTGTAGTTATATAATGGTGGTGAAATACTTTTAAATTACATTTTAATTGTTGCAATTACCAACACGAATCTTCATGCAGCTTCAAGAGACAGTTGAGATTGCCACATGTTTTGTTTTAAGTTTTACAAGTGTAATGAAGAGTTTATTTCGGGCGCCAATGTGATTGCAGAAAGGCTTATAGTTTGCTTTAATGATTTTGATTTTGCTTTCAAGTACAACGTAGGGCTCTTAAAATTATTCAAATAACCTGAAAGCCGAATATCCGGTTTGTAACCGTTCGTATGAATAACCGATTAATACTATTCGAATATTCGTAACATTGTTAACCGGATAGTAGGAAATGAGCGGTTAATCGAATAGTCGACGACTTACGACTATCCGGATACTGCAAACCGAATATTATTATTCGAATAATGCCCTATCCGGTTAATCCGGTCAGTCAATTAGTCGAATACTGAGAGCTCTAGCACAAAGTTCTAAGCGAAGGAAAGTATAAGTGTGTCAGAGACTCTTGACTAGTTTTTGGGAGTAAAAATGTATTACCAACTAGCCTGGTAAAACTAAACGCAATAGATCACATATGAGATCTAATCAGGTAATCGAAGACCAAGCGGCATATCCATGGAAGGAAGCTGGTGCAATTTGATAATGCTAAATGCAATGCGTTATTATTTATTAGTAAAGACGTTCAAGAAATGAAGTCCAATAGAATTACAGAAAATCATCTTAAATGGTCGGAAAACGTTAGTAATTATAATTTTCCTTGGGGCTTGGTTAGGTCGAATTGGATCAAACCACACCAGCTTTATAGTTTCGAGCATGCATTTTCGGTTTACTGATGTTTGATTTACTTATCATTCGAAAGCCGTCAATTTCATTTTTTAACCTTCCTCCGACTACTACAAACGTCAATAAGTTTCTTTAGATTTGTTAATTTTGAAATTTGCTTATATAAGAAGTTGAAGTTTTGTTTCCCATTTTTAAAAGGTCAAAGTGCGCTTTTTCGTTAATTGTTGAATAGGGCTTGGTTAAACATTCGAGTTTCAATAATTAGAGAGAGAGAGGGAGAGTAACGTCCATTTATCTATATCCACAATTTCTTTGGAAGTATTTGTAATTTATATTATTATATATGGAACTAACTGTCTTCCATGTGGGAAATCTGATAAACAAAGTATTGGCTAAATGAAATCTGTTGTCATAATCAAATCAAATTGATCACAGGAAGTAATAACTAATTGATCTATTCTATTGAATTTAACTAGATATTGTATAACTTTTGCCCTCACATGTACATTTTGTGAACAAGTGAGATATTTGCGAGTTGAAGGCGAATCGACGATGGCTACTAAAGCCGTGGGTCTTGAGGAAATATCTAAAAACATTGGTCTTTTAACTAGATCTTTTATCGGATGCCTACTTGAGCTAAGTTTACCAGTATTGGTATATCGAGATGAGATTTTTGAAATGCGCTGAATAGGTTTGAGGCCCTATGTGCCACCTAGGACCGACGGAAAAATATATATATATTACCACACACAAAATTATTTATATTTTCATTATATTTATTTACATATTCACGATCATAACTACTGAACAATTATTAACATTTTTTTAAATTAATTGAAATAAAAAGAATCTGTACCAAAATTTAATTAAACAAAATATCATATAAAGCTAATTATATTACATAATTTCACAAAGTTGCCACCTATTACCATGAAAATATAAATTCTCAAATAAATTAAGCATATTATTCCCCAGCAGTGTACAAATATTTTGTAGCCATTATATGCACCCGCAAATATATATGTTTATATCAGTCTATAGTATGTATTTACATACATATATCTTCATTTGTCATTGAACATTTCACTAACTACATGCATACGCTTATTACCTTTTTGCAGCCATCAACATTAATTTGTGCATAATTTCATACGCATTTCTGCGCTAATTACCACGACAAGCGAAACGCCGCCATTCGAACGAACGCACCAATAGTGAGCAGCAAGCAGCAGGCGCTGTAAGCAGCAAACGAGCAAAGGACAACGCCAGAGTCAGAGCCAATAACCACCCAACATAATAAAGGTAAATTATCTATGTTATGTCTACATACACACACACACACGCCTGTGCTTAAATTAACAACTTGTAATGTGTATGGGTGTGTGTATGTGTGTGTACAAGCATAATATGCAATTATATTGTCTGAATGCAACATTATAGACAACAGCGACTAAACGCTGTGCGCACTTTGCCTTCAACTTCAACTTCACCTTCAGCGGCGAAGTGCCGAAGTTGCGCAAAATACAGGAGTGTGTGTGTGTGTGCTTACATATATATTCATTAAAGTCGCTTCATAAACACATTTGCATGTGTTGGTGCGTGTAAAAAGCATTGTTCTCATTGTTACCTGT
The DNA here is from genome assembly GCF_028554725.1 of Zeugodacus cucurbitae. NCBI lineage: Eukaryota > Metazoa > Arthropoda > Insecta > Diptera > Tephritidae > Zeugodacus > Zeugodacus cucurbitae. The sequence continues at coordinate 34,189,952 of NC_071670.1, forward strand.
TAATATGAATTGTGATAGCGGTTTAAATCTATATATGTGTATGTGTGTGTGGCTGAGTGTCCAACTGCATGTGTTCATTGGCGTTGAAAGCTCGCGCAGCTGTCAGTGCGATTTTCATATCTTTTGTTTACATACCATAAAATGATAATCACCAACGGCAGCGACAACAACAACACTAACTACAACAACCTCAGCGATTATGGTAGCATTTGCACAGAAAAAGGACGAGCGATTTCAGCGACCAACCGATCAAGCATTTACCTATCCACCCTCGTCAACGTCACCAACGCCATTGCCATCGCTATCACCATCGCCGGTAACTTCATCACCAGCAGGAACAACAACAGCAACAACAAGAAAACCAACACCGTTGCATCGCTGTCCATTTCAGTAGGCGAATTACTGTTTTGAAGTTGGCAACAACAAAAACGTCTACGTGACCATGCATTGTTAGTGTTATCTGATTGTTGTTATTTCATACATAAGTAAGTAAGTAAGCAAGTAAAAGTGGCAATTGCAAGTGTGCAAAAGCACGTTGTGCAACTTTTAATTTCTCATATTTACATACGTAATCGGAAGCTTGTGGCATGAAGGTGTTTCGTATGTCTGTGTGTTGTATGTGCGGATTTTTTGTTCAAGCAAATGCTTAAGAATTCATGCCATTTAAGGTAGCAATGCAAACAAATGACAGCGACAACAACCACAACAAAAAGAACAACAACAACAGTTGTTCAGTGGAGTCGTCACTCATCTGTCGTTTCATGCGCGCAACTATGCATGCAAAAACTACGCGAAAACTCAACGAGCACGTTAAATTTGTACATATGCATAGTACATCAGGGCGTTTCCATTTATTGCAATGGAGGATAGAGCAGACATCAACAATATTATTTGAACCATACAGTCAAGTTGCAGGCATATGGTCACCTGATGACCTGAGTGAACCTTAAAAGTTCTATTGACATGATCCTTACTTCAAGCCCAATATGATAGCTTTACAGTATTTACTTCATTTCGTTCAGTTATCGAACCAACGATTGTCGAAACGACGAAGCAAAGATCAAAATGAGTTCTCAGAACATTTTCGAAACTTCAAAGATGGAATAGGAGTCCTTCCTCATTTATTGATGTCGTTGCCTCACATAGTGCTACCCACAAATGTACCACATATTTTCCTCATATGTGAGTAAATAAAAAGTATAGAATTGAAAATTCTGCTATAGAGGACACTGACATCAACTGTCCGAAAAATTTCTACGTAAGCATCTCTTAATTCTTTGTAGAGATTAATTAGGACCTAAGTCGAATGAGGAAGTAACTTTTTTAAAGTCATACACCATAGTTGTTGTTGTTATTAAACATTCCTTAAATTGATAGGCATAGGCGCATATTTGTAGTGGGAATGGTTCGGAACATGGAACAGAGAACATCGCTTCGTTATTTTTGTCTAATTGTACTCTTTGATTTGGCTGTTGGAAATAAGAAAGTAGTTTCTTAAAACGGGTGTCATGATTATTATTTCTTTAAAAAAAATGATTCTATGATATGTTATCACTACATTTTTTAACCCCATATTGAAAGTAAAAAATATAGAATTATGGATTGAGAATTATTATTATAACATATCCGAAGTCTGTGTTATAGAAGCAATATAAAATATTTTAAAGAGGTCTTTTCGATTCAATTTAGGCGGCTATAAAAGTACATTCATGATTACAGTTATTCTCAACGGTTGTCCACATACTCCCCATCCATACTTTAGAGCATAGTTCGCGTGACGTTATTTTTTGTCAACCGATAACCGGAAGTAGCTGGTCGACTTTTGGAAGAGTATATTTAAACATTACCCTTAGGGATCGACCACACAGAAGGGATCAAAGAGATGCATTGTAGAAGAGAATGTTGAATATTAAGCAGATACAGAATAATTTCGTGCTCTTCTTTTAAAGTACTTTTCGTTCTCTTCGACAAAATTCTGTTTTGTTACATTTTCATTTACTCATTTTACACAATTTACCATTTTTTGAGAAATTGTAGTGGGTGCACAAGGCTTTCAGGCAGAAAACAGGCTAATCAATCGGGGTTCTTCTTGTGCATTTCGTAGACACTCAGCCTAATTTAAATTATATTGATAAACCGATAACTTCACTAGGTTAGGTTAGGTCGAGGGGTAGATCTCTGCATCTACAGATAATCTCACTTAGACACCAGGATACTCCTGACAGATCTCTAAGGCCCTTACGATCCGACAAAGCGCTTGGTCGGCTTAAGTCGGCTAATGTCGAGTTTAGTAACTTCACTGGGTTCGCTGAAGATGTACCTCCCGAGGTGCTTTAACCTAAGTCTGGCGAATGTTGAACATTGAAGGAAGAAATGTTTGGAAGATGACTTCACTAAGAAGGTTGAGAATCTTGTGTATCCTAAGGTAATGACATAATATCGTCGTTTTGTATAAAAAATTTAGAATGCAGTAGTACTAAAATTAACAACTTATATATCATCATAACACTTAATTTTCATTGTTCCACATATATTTATTAAATTTAATCCTCTTTTGGAGAAGAGATTGGAATTGTTTGCAAGAACAAGGCTAAAGAAAGTAGCTTTTGTGAAATTCGATGCAAGAGTCTGTGTGGGAACTTTATTAAAGCAATATACACTTCTGCTTTTTAATTTTTATGTGTTTATACCAGTTGTTTGTTCGTTTCACCATTCTACACATTTAGACAAATGGAGGGCAGCTCATATTTATATGAAAGTTAAGTTTGTTAATTTAATTTATTTGTTATGTGATTTGCCAAATAAATTGCTTGAAATGAAAAAAAAAATGCAAATGTGTCCGTCACTATTTCCAATTGACATACAAACCCAGATAATTAGAAAGTTTACCTTATTTAGTTTGGCCACCGCAGCTTGCAATTTGTTACAGTTTTGATTTTATTATGTGCCACACACATACATACATACACATCTGTATATAGATATGAGCACATTCTCCCTAAAAAAAGGTCAAACCGCAAATTTTTGGTATAACCACTAATTAAGTAAGATTTAGTCGCTGTATAGCGTGTGTGGAATGTGTTTTGTTTGCCAAGGGTTAAAGTGCATACGTGTTGCGATGCGAACATTTTGACGTTCAATTAATTTCGTTTGATGCCATTTTAATTGTATTGCGGCCATTTGTTTTCGTTGCCTCGCTTTATACGATTGCAGCTTTATTATTACAAGCAGTTGTTGTTGTTGCTTTTTTTGTTTTTATTCTGTTTTTTTGTTTCGCACTCACCACGCTTTTGTTTAATGTGTCAGTGGAGATAATTGTTATTAAGCGCATTTGCACCATTAACTCACACATATTGGCAACAATAACATTGGCTGGCTGTTCACATAAGTGTGGCAGCACTGCGTGGCGGGCGGTGGTGCTGCCTTTCACCCTTTTCTTTATTACTTGTGAATGTATAATACATATCTATAAATAGCTATGTATGTCCGTATTACTTAGAGTGCCTTCAACAACAGCAATCGACCCAACCCACTTTTCGCACGCTGCAAATGAAATAATTAATTATTGAATGAAAAACGTTGGCATTTTATAATACTTTTTTCGCACTTTTATACATTTTTCCTTTTTTGCTTAAATATTTGTTATTTGTGTGTGTATGAGTTTCGAAAATGCGGTGGCAATGCGGTTAGTGGTGTAGTTGGTCAGAGGTGGGTCGGTTGGCGCTGGCAACACAATGTGTGTCTCCTCTATTGACTGCACATGTCGCTGATTACATATCTACATACTTACATACTTATATAACTGTAAAATATTTATGCTCATACACAGCCATTGAACGTAAGTTGCTTCCCATCTACTATATAACATATCCACACAAACATATATGTCTCTATATACATACTTTCATAAATATATGTTTGCCTCTCTGTGCCGCTTAATTAGTTTATAACCATTTTATGTTTGCTCTGTTGCGGCTTAAATTTTTGTTTTAAATTTCACATTATTGGTTGGCAACACCATTCTTTCAGTTTACAGCCTGTTTGCTGCTGCCTGCTTCATTGGCCTCGGTCTGCGGTCTAACCCAGCCGCCACTTTGATGATAATTGAATTCGATATAAACGGCTAGCTCGTTATACATATGTTTTATATTTTATTTCGCAAAATTAATGAACCAATTACATAAACTAAATATTGTAATATGCTTTCGGTGGCACGGCCACGCCAATGCATTTGTCACTCGGCTTTAAGCCGTGATAAATTAGCGCAAATTATGGCAGCTAGACGGGACAATGTTAAATTAAATTAGTTTTGTTTTTTTCGCAAATTTTCATGTAGTTGGTGTTACTATGTCATTAGTAGAGGGATTCTTTTGTCACCAACTCATCACTATTAACTGAAATGTGTTAATGCGAACTAAAAGGGATATTCAGAGCCTCTGTAACCCTAATATTGCCATTGAGGTATGTAGTTTTTGTCGAGATCCGGAATCAAGGAATTCATAATGGATCGTGGCTCCATGTGCTTTGACCAACAGACTTTTTCTCTAAGTCGATGGATGGTACTTGATGCTCCGTGGATACCGATTAGTTCCAATTGCAGCCAGTTTGTTGCCAGCTTTAAATGGCCAAGTATCGTCGCAGTAATATTAGACGAAATCTGGAAGTGGTCAATTAGTTGAGAATCCAGTCTGACTGACGGACATGCCTTTTATTTCGAGAAGATCTCAATTACAGAAGTTGTGTCAATACTATAAAAAGTAACCGCCCTGGATCATAACTGACCCTATCCTGATATCATATTTGTAAATAACTGTAATAAAATTTACAACTGCGACTCTTTAGATGGGTTGGAAAGCTCTCTATTTTACGATTTTATAAAAGATAATTCCCGCGTAACCTTTTTGAGTTTTACTAATGGATGACTAGGCCTAGACAACTTGACGAGTGCTGGTCAACTATCAGAACTTCTGTTTTGATAACTCGTAAGAGGCCTTGTCGCCCACGGCATAGTTAACTCGTTGTAGGGATTTGAACTCGTAATTCTAACTCGGCGTCAACGGCGTTCCAAGGTTAAAAATCTTACCGGAAGCCCAATTTCGATGTTGTTTGGAAGAAGATGAGGTAGAACCATCTCAATACTTCTTTCTTGACTGTGGCGTGTTGCTTGATAGAAACTAAAACAACTTGGATCTCACACCTTGAGACATCTAGATGAACTATCAACGATCCGTTTATAAAAGTTTTCTGGCTATACAAAAGGCTTTCTTTATCAGTCAAAGAGTGAGTGATTCCCATCTGTTATAGGACCTAAGTTAATTTCTTATTTTCACTTTACAAGGGATGAACCTAAGGTTAGGTTAGGTCGAGGGGTTATAAAGTTTTTATGTCAGTACAGTCACTTCGCTAGGTTCGCCGAAAGTGTGCCTTCCGCATTGGTTTATCTTTAGTCTGGTGAATTCTGGACATTGCAGGAGGAAATGCTTGAATGATTCTTCTTCGCCTTCCTCCAAGCAGCTTTGGAAACTAGCGTCTGGATTGATTTATAATGTCACCGGGTCAACCTTACTGTAACCTGATCTAGTTATTAACAACTCGGAGAGCTTCTAGTACGAAAAATTGAAAAGCTTTCGGTACTATTCAACGTCATTTTCGCATTATTAAAGTCTTAGGTCATGTAAAGCAAGCTAGTTTACAGAGTATCCACTAATTTCTCGTTTCGCGCTTTCCCTGCTCAGCCTTAAGTCAAGATAAGCATTAAAGGGGATTAAAATGTTTTCGCTATTCTTGAAACGAGTTTCTTGCTTGTTTTGCCATTGTTTCTCCAAAAACTCTTTTGTATATTATGTTAACCGACATGTGCTTGTAAGTAAATCCGTGCTCACTTTTATATACTTGAAGTTTAAACGAAAGCATGCTGCACATCATTTACTTGACTCATGTGAGCAAAATCTTGCGACTACAGCATATTGTTTCAGTTGTAATCGTTCCTTTTCATGCCGCAAGCCGCAAGCCGTTGATGTTCTTAGCCAACTTGTGTTTTGTATGCTCATGCGTGCATATGTATGTGTGTGCTATATACATAAGTATATACAAGAACAACCACAAAATTGCGTTTAATTTGCGGTAAACTGAATTATTATATTGCACAAACTAAACCATCCGTAACCGAAATTTGGCGTCTGTGGAGAATTCCTTTTGTTCGGCAGTGGAACGGAAGAAGTGCAATGATAACAATGAGGTTGCCGCAGAATGTTGCAGTTTTGGCGATTTTTTTCTTATTAATGAACTCTAAAGTGAAGTATATGCTTCATCCTGATTTATTGTGGAAATAATTGTATTATTTTATTATTGTTATTTTATTTTCAATATTTCGATTTTTTTCCTTCGCTATTTTATATTATATTTTCTCATTTTTCGTTTTAGACAGTTTGATAGCCTCCATTCTTCTAATATTTTTTTGTTTAGTGTTATTGTATGAAAAGTCTTCATCAATATACTGATTTAGGAGGGATAATTTCAGACCGATGAAGGATATAGTGAATGATGTGAAAGAGTGGTAACGAAAGAGAGGAGATGGAGTTCCATTTTTGGGTTCCGAAAGTACTGCCACCGATAAGGACCCGAAAGATCTATAAAATCCATCATTTTTCGAATCAATTAATTGTAGCTAGTTTAGTTTAGGTTGTAAGGCTGTAGACTATTAAATACAGTGCTTTGTTAAGCAAGAATCCTCCCCCTTTATTTGGTATTATGATTCTACAATGCGTTCTGAATCAATACAAATCTGCAGAGATTTTTCACTGCTATATTCGCAATTTCGCGTGTGTGTTCGAAAAAGTGAGAACGAAAAAATCTTTTTCGTGATCTCGCAAAGGTGGAAAATTTCGGAAGAAAGCGATGATATGATTCCACCTAATTCTCCTCCAGGCAACTGATACAACTACCATCCGACAAGATTTTGAATGCTACAGCATGTATCCCGATGTGACAATGACCAGTTAGAACCACTACGACTAAGCAGAGTTCAAGTTTAAATGATATATAGAGGCTTTTTAAGAAATTTCTTTGTATTGTTTTCTCAGTAACTTTCGAACTTCGCACATATTTGCATAAATCTAAAATTCTTTCGCTTGCATGCCCACATAAATAAATTTAATTTGCGGTCGCCGCACGCAAATATGCGTATAATTTATGCATACAAAATGGCAATTAAAATTATTTTTATTGAATTCTCTACCAAGAAATGACACCGTTTAAGCTAATGACGCTCCTAAAGAGGTTTAAGCTCTAAAAAAACGTGAAAAAGTATTAAGAAACACACACACAATTCCGCAAAGCAATTGGATTGAAGACACAAAGAAATCTTAAAGGAAGAAAACAAAGGCTGCACAATAAATTTCGCGCAATTGCCAACTGTTAAACCATAACTCGCCGACAGACAGACAGACGGACAGACGGACAGACGGAAAGATATACATAGTTGCTCACCAGCAGGCGCACGAACGGAACGGTGAGCGTAGCAGGAATCCGCCAACAGACAAGCGACAGGCAACCAGTCAGCCAGCGAGCACTCAGTGAAGCTGAAGCTACCAAGACACACACCGGCGGCACGGTAAGAAAGGCAACTGCTACAACAGCAACAACAACAACAACGGTGAAAACCGGCAGAAACGCTACAATTTAAATCAATTTGCTAAAATCCGCGAAAGAGGCAATAAAAAGTGAACTGCGCGAGGAGATAATTTGCTTTTGTGCTGCGGCGGCGGCTGATGAATGCTGGCTGCTATTGTTATTGTTGTAGTTTGACTTGTTGTTGTAGCCGCTGATGTTTATGTGGCTTTGCGGTGTACGCGGTGCCATTGCACAAACGCCGTAGCTTCACCAACGCACACACACCCAAACAAAGAGATAGCTTGGTACAACAACAAAAAGAAAAAACAAAAACAAAAACAAATTACTCACATTACAATCCAAATGAAAGATTCGGTTGAATCATTCACCGCTCGGCTACCACATTAATGGCATTAATGGAGTGAATGCTGATGGTGACGGCATTTAAAAAATCACAAATACTCTCGGTTATGGTCAGAGGGACGTTTGTTTGCTGGTTTTTATTATGCCAATTGCCGTTCAGTAAACACACACACACACGCATACAAACAGTTATAGCTACAAATGTATCGTACGCTGGTGTATGTGTGTTTGTGGGTGTGTTTACATTTATAAATCGGAAGAAATATGAATGTGCAGAGAAAAAAAATAATATTATTGAAGGCGAGCACCGTTCATTCACACGTCAATAAATCTTAATAGAAATGACGTTGATGACATTTATGGATTTTTGTATGGTCAAAGGTTGGGCACAGTGACACACACACGGGTACACACACATATATACAAAACGCACACTTGCTGGGTGAAAAATACAACATTTACTTGTTTATTTGACATTTACTTGCCAATAAAGTAAAAGTGGGAAAGTAAGAAAAAAAGTTTAATACGAGGGTCGATCGATGTAACGATGATTTTTTGTATGAATCGGCATTTATTTTATTAAACCATAGATATTCACTACAATGGGTGCCAAAACTTGTTCTTACTTTTTTTTACAGCGCTTGGCATTTCCGACTGAAATTCATTGTTAGAAAGATTAGTGAATATAATCTGATTAATGATTTGTTTGTAGCTGTTGGTTATACATTAAATTATTGCTCATTTCTATAATTTTGTTGCTTCTTTAATGACGGATGATCACATCAATTCCTGCTGGCTTGGTGTGAATATTTTTATTTTGAAGTAAATTTCATTACCTTAAGCAAAAGACATATTTCTAGATATGGACTAGTCAAAATTGTGAAATCCAACATCAAAGTCCTTCAAAGTAAAGATTTCTCCTCGACCGACTCAAAACGTGAAATTATCTGCTCACCGAAGTGTTCTCTCACTAAATACATTGATTGATGCGATCTGTGGGAAGTGGCGCCGTCTTTTTGATACCAAATGTCGCCGAGATCACGAGCTTGAATTTCAGGCATCACTTGGTCGGTTATCATGGCACGATAACGGTCACAAACCACACCAAATTATATTTTATCTGCATGAAATGGCAGCTCTTGAATCTCTTCAGGTTCTTTTCGTCTCAAATGCGTAAATTTTGCTTGTTTAGATACCCATTGAGCCAGAAGTGGACCTCATCGCTAAACAGAATTTGGCTCGAAAACGTCTGATCTTCTTGGAACTTTTCAAGAGCCCATAGAGCGAAGCGAAATGAAGGTCGAGCGCCTTCAGTCCTTGCACAAGCTATATTATGTACGCTTTCAATTTAAGATCTCGACATAAAATGCGATAAGTCGTTCCATACGTCATTCTGATTTGCTGCGAACGGCGCCGAATTGACTCTCCACGGTCTTCATGTACACTCTCAGCTACGGCTGCTATATTTTCTTCACTGCGTGATCTATTCGGTCGAATATTATCCGTTAATGAATGCTCTGGGACTCAAGATGAGTGATGATCTTTCAATAATTTTTGGATATTATTATTTCTGGCCTGACTTAAGAGAATGGTGTCAAACAGCAGCACCATTTTTTGGTGTCTAATACTATACGAGTACATTTAAAGCGAATGCAGTTCCTTTAAAGAAGGTTACGTTAGGTTAGGATAATCAGTGAGCTACACATAGACCGATTTTGGTCCTTTGCGGTACTAGATGGAGTGCCCTCACGTAGTCAATATGAAGTAGTCATTGTTTAGGATGCCTGCGCTTGATGCTAATTTCAAAAGTTTGTGTGGCTTCACTAACGAAATCTCTTCCAGATTATCGTACTGTGAAGCCCCCAAGTGCTGAAGCCGTTGCATTGACACTGCCGGACAAGCACACAAGAGATGTTCCATTATTTCTCTGGTACCGTGCCCTTTACATTTCCTTTAAAGAAAGCTTCAGAAATTCTTCTTCGTTTAAATCTCTGAGCGGATCTAGTAAGACTTTGTCGGCTAAGTGGAAGCCCCGAAACTTCAAATTATGGATTAATGAAAATAAGGAGGGGCTTGTCAAAAAATAAATAAGAATCGACTGTTGACTGGGTTGCAACTAATTACAAAACACTCACTTATCGTCCGTCTCTCGTAGAAAGTAAAGTAAGGTAATAAAAAGTGAATATAACAGATTTAGTAATTGTGAAATAATGTCAACCATTTACTTTATTAGCTGAGCTCCACCAGAGGGTGTGTGTGCATGAGAGGGTGGCGCAAGGAGTGTCTGACAGAAGAATGCAAATGCAAGCAGTAAGATACAAAATGGCACTACGTCTTAAGTAAAAGAAAATTAAATTCAGGAATTTTGCCTGATGGCCAGCCGAGTGATTGAAAACACGAAATATCTCAACTTCTACTTGCCACGCCACAAGCTCTGTAGCCATACAAAGCAATTTCTGTAGGCACTTATGTATTTGTAGAGAATATTTTTCCAATTATTTTCATAAAACAGTTGTGTATTTTATATATTACTCGTCTTGCATGCACACAGATGTTGTCAGCTATGCGATGCTTGCCACTTGCCACTTGCTGTTGCACTGCTGTTGTTGCTGCTGCTGGCCAGCTCGAATTTCACATGTCGGCCACACAAAATTTCTGCTTTCTTAAACGTTTCCCAAAGATAAACAAGTTGCAGTGAATGCTGTCCGAAATTTTGTCTGATGTATAAATTGCTTTAAGCGGGATTATTTAAGCACAAGTGGTCAGCGCCAAGCGGCCAAGTAGCGGCCGAGCAGCATGAGCCAGAAGAAGAAGCAGCAGGTGATTTGCCGGCCATTGTCAGTGCGGGTCCGGGTATGCGCTTGTCGATAAACCGGTTGTCGCTCCGGCTGTCCGTTCGCTTGGCTGATCTGTGCACTTTTGAAATATTGCCAAAAAAGCGTTTCAAGTACCAAAACGGAAAATTAATTAAGGCTTCTTCAAGCAAAATAACATAAAAATCTTTCGAAAAATAATAATGATGTCGGCTGAGTGGGTAGTCTGGAAATCTTGAAGGATTAACTGCACTGCTGGAAGGAAAAGTCATTTCTCTCGTGTGTGTTCCTGTATGCACAAGTGCTTGTGTTTGTGTGTGTCTGTGCAGCTGACAAATGTTGGCTGGACAGCCCTAAATGCATGGCTTTATTTATATTCAAGCATTCATCATTTTTCGAAATTTAGTTCGCCTACTGCAACCGAGGAGTTTCGGCTTTAGGCGCTTAAAATGTCAAGCTTAAGATACATTGCTTCTCACTCGGCTTTGATATTAATTTTGTGCTCAAATTCATGAAATCATGTTAAATTAAAATAATATGTACCTTTTAAGATTTGACAAGTGTCAGCATTTTAGCCCGGAAGAACTAGTTCTGCACAATCCACATAATGGATGGACATTCAGAAGAAGAATGACAAAACTTTGACGGTGCATTTTGTCTCCATTCCATATTCCATTTTTTAAATATCTGTTATCACTTCATATCAAAGTGGACACTTCCCATAAAATTATATGACGGGGTTTTTCTTCATAAAAGGTCCCTTTCCAGGGAACTCTTTACAAGTGCTTTATCAGATATACTATTCTGTAAATAAATTTTATTAAGTTGGAAATCCCAAGTGGAACCAGGTCGCTCTCCACCTGGCCTTTCCAACGGCCTTTCTCTCCCCCGATTTCCATCATCGGGTACTGCATCGAACACTTTCAAAGCTGGAGTGTTTTCGTCCAAGTGTTCAACATGACCATTCGAGATCATATGCTATGATCACAAGTTAGTCACTTAGACCTGGAGACCTTTTAAGAGGTATCCAAGGAACTTTTGTTTTTAACATTTTATAATTAGATGCCTTCAAGCGTCTTTTGAAGTTATTTCTTATACCAATCCACCCGAATCCTTCTACAAAATGATTGTCAAATGTTATTCTGCTTCGATATAATAAAATATAAAACCACAAGTTCTTCACTTCTACCATACTGGAATCGTTTTCAGAAGTAGCTTTCACTCAAGTAGCTTAGTTTTAGACCACTCAAGACGCCTATAATATATCTCCGAAAAATACGATAATATATTCTAGATAGGTTTGCCTTGGTATTTGGTTATTTGAAAAAAAAAAAACCAACCTGTTACTCTGAAAATCTGGAAAACTTTCACCAGACCATTGCAGCGTCTTTCAGGCAGAGGTGGTTGTCATTGAGGTAACAGTAGACTTACTGCTCCGGAAATCGGCAGAGAGGTGTGTGTATTTTCTCCGACAGCAGAGCGGCAATACTGCTCTTAGTTCGATAACTGAGCTAACATCCTTACCAGTAGCTTCAAACTTCTTTACAATCCGACTTTTGTGGGTACCTGGCCACCGTGGGATCGCTGGAAACTGAGAAGGGGATCGTGGATGCACTGACTTCGAGTACGATTGCCAAACGCTGGACAACAATCAGCATCTGTGCAGTAGCGAGGTCTTTCTTGCGCGCGGTGGGTCGAAAACGGTTGCTGTTGTTTAGGAGGGCTCATCTTGTCGCAATTATTGGTGTGCTAACTGGTCACTATTCAATAAGCACACATACGATGAGATTGCGGATTAAGTCAGACGCTAGTTGCCAAAACTGCTTGGAAGAAGGCGAAGAGGAATCATTCAATCACTTCCTACTTCAATATCCAGCTTTCGCCATACTAAGATTAAAACACCTCGGTAGATACACCTTCGGCGAACCCAGCGAAGTGACTACAATCGACATTAGCCAACTTAAGAACTTCCTCACAGAGTCCAAGTGTAGAATCATTGTCGAATCATGAAACATTTTGACAATCAATCAGAAGTATTTGGGTATTTTAGGTCAAAAAGGACCGTAGAAGGTGTCTAGGTGAAACTCTTTGCAGCTCCACCCCTTGACATAATCTGAAATGATTCACTTCACATTCTAAAAATGTTTTCTTTTGAAATTTCGAAAGTAAATTCTAAAGATTAAAGGTCTCAAAACGCGTTGGCGTTCTCATTTAAGGATGTAATTCATTTTTCCTGAAATTCTCAGTATTCTAAAGACACTTGGTATAATGATGTATGTGCACTTGAAATTCCTCATTTCTACGCAATACTGTAGCACAAACTCGCTGAGATGCTAAACTTTAATTTTCACAGCAGCTCATAAATTTATGCGAGTTAAACACTCGGAATCATAAATATTGTCTTATTACAATCGTGATTATCCACGCCACCTCTAAGTGCGCCGCATAAACAAGCGATTACAAGAACATTGCCATTCAAGAAACGAGGACTAGTGTCTTCTACACACATAAATATATACATATATCCATTTTTATGTACATATGTATGTTTGTATATCTATCAGGAATTAAATCACAACCAACAGGCCATTTCCTTGCCGGAGACTAAAAGTTTTCTAAGTTTTCGCGCCACTCAATAATGGTTGTGGCGGCGGCGGCCCAAGTCTTGCCTCTGCGCTAAAAATTATCACACTCATTTAACAAACAAAAGATGGCGAAAATAAATGTGAAAAAAACGGGAAACAAAGCCAAAGTCAGAAAGCTGTCTGGCAAACATCAAATTGCACGGTAATTTAGCGAACATGGCGAAAATTAGTATCTTCAATTGGGCTCATAAAGTGTGGCCTTAAAGAGCAGTTGTTGTCTGTTGCACGTTGCACGTATTTGCAGACAAACTTATGACTTTACGTATCAGTATTAACTTATTTATTATTAGAAACAGGCTGATAAGTCATGCTAAAGCTAAAGGTGCTCAGAAAATATGGGAAACATTTCAAATGGTGTAGTCTTCTGCTCTAGAGTTTGAACAGTTTGGCGATAGTTCATAATAATTTTCTATTAAATTTTCGATTCTGATGACTTTTCGATCATTTTAGACTCTTATCTCAAAGCCCTCATTAAATTTTTTATCATTTTATCAGCAATAAAATTTTTTCATTCGTCAAAGGAAACTATCGTAACATAAGATCAGCTCAATAGTCCTACTAAATTTATTATATTTTTATACTCTCGCAACAGAAGTTGCTAAAAAGAGTATTATAGTTTTGTTCACATAACGGTTGTTTGTAACACCCAAAACCAAACGAGTTAGATATAGGGTTATATATACCAAAGTGATCAGGGTGGAGAGTGGAGTTCAAATCCGAATGTCTGTCTGTCCGTCCGTCCGTCCGTCCGTCTGTGCAAGCTGTAACTTGAGTAAAAATTAAAATATCTTATTTCTTGGCACCATAGGAAGGTTGCTTTCGAAAATGAGCAAAATCGGACCACTGCCACGCCCACAAAATGGCAAAAAGTGAAAACACATAAAGTGCCATAACTAAGCCATAAATAAAGCTATAGAAATAAGATTTGGTATGAAGGATCGCACTATGAAGGGGCATATTTTGATGTAATTTTTTTGGTGCAGCCTACTAAGTTTTTTGTACATATCTCGCAAACCAATAGAGCTATATCAAGCAAACTTTCTGCCGTCGTTTTTTTAAGCCACTTCCTAATACAGTCCAAAAATCAAAGAAATCGGTTCATAACCACGCCCACCTCCCATACAAAAGTTAGGTTGAAAATTACTAAAAGTGGGTTAACTCAGTAACGAAAAACGTCAGAAACACTAAATTTCACATAAAAAATGACAGATGAAAGCTGCACTCAGATTTTTTTGCAAAATGGAAAATGGGCGTGGCGTCGCCCACTTATGGGTCAAAAACCATATCTCAGGAACTACTTGACCGATTTCAATGAAACTTGGTTTGTAATAGTTTCCTTACATCCCAAATATATGTTGTGAAAATAGGCCAAATCGCTTCACAACCACGCCTACTTCCTATATACCAGAACTTTGAAGACGGTCTGAATCGTTTACTTTACAATATATAAAGTAAGCACTAGTGAAAATATCGGTGCAGAACTTTGCACAAATACTATGTTAATAGTGTGGCAGCCCCAATCTAAAAATCGCCGAAATCGGACCATCGGTTTTTAAGGTCCCATATATTGAACACGAGGACCTCGGTGCTTCTAACCTAATATTATGGTTTCGAACTTTCAATGCACTTTATACAATATATATGACGAACATGTGGGTCAAATTGTGTATTACAAAATATAAATAAAGTTAAATAAATAAATTGCGAGAGTATAAAATGTTCGGTTACACCCGAACTTAGCCCTTCCTTACTTGTTTCTAAGAAAATTTAATCGGGACGCACTTCTCCACAAAGGTTTATGTTACGTTGCTCTCAAATTAGTTACAGTGATTTTGGCTTATCATTTCAGACAGCCCGTATCTTCTTCTAAATGAAAGACACAAGTACTGATATATCCTAACCTTCTGAGATGCAACCTACGTTCTTTAAGTAATAATAAAACATTCGGTTTAAGACATGGTTATCTTATGTGTATGAATAAATCCATTGTTCATCGAATATTTTCTCAGAACTCAACTATAGAAATTGATTTCAAGAACAATGAACTGTATATAAAGACAGTACATTGGAAACGAGTGTTTCTACAGGGCTTAGAATTAATTTCGAATAGATTTCGAGACAGAAATAGAAGGTTCATCAGGGAAGAATCAAGGAAAATCATGTCGAACCCATTTATAGATTGGAAACTCATGAATAGTCTCCAACAGTGGATATCTTAATGGATAATTAAGGAAACCTCATACCGAGCGAACTAATTGTTTGAAAAGTTATTGACAGTCTTCAACAGTGGATGTCTCAAGGGGGGGGGGGGGGGGGGTTTGTTTTCACCGATATTACAAAGAATTGTAGTTCTTTTTCACATATTCTCATTGCGTTTATGAATTCATTCCTAAAAGTATATGCGAGACCAGTTTCAAGGATCCCTGATATTTTGGTCCTCAAGAAATTTATAGAACGAAAGTTATTAGGCCTAACCTACACAAGGGGGTTCTTATGTTAGGTTTTCAGGGTTAATAGTGAGGATTAGATCACTTATACATCATTTCACGCTTTCTTTCTTCGAACACATTGTCGAGGTAAGTGGGAAATAATTTGAAAGGTCATAAAACCTTGATCTGAAGACATTTTTTTGGGTTAGGATGAGAGTCTACAGTTTTTTAAAATCTAAAATGATTGCTAGCATATAGATCACCCTGTATTCCGATATTACGAGAGAACACAAAAATTTGTGTGAATAGGCAAGCATACTTTTGTACTTACTTAACTCCAAAGCGGCTTAGCTTGCTGCTCAATGTAGCGCAGAATTCGGCCGTAGAGTGCAAGCCGCAGCACATAAAAAAGTCTCAGAATTCATAAGCAAGAAATCGCCGCCCACATTGCTAACAAGTTTTGCCGTTTTGCAATTCTGCAGTTTGCAGCTTTGTTATAATTTCTTTAATTCGGCCGATCTTCGCCGGTTTTCGTTAGCCAGCACATGAGTGGCGAAAAAAGCGAGAAATGTGGCGGAAAAAAGGCGAGTTAGTTTTGTAAAGGTTGCGGAAAGTTTCGCCACAACCCGCTGGGACCGGACCTGTGGTGCTGGTGGTGGTGGTGGTGACCGAAGGCGCGTGGATCTGCAGGCGGAGCGTGTCATGTTTGGGAATTCAATCCAAGCGCTGATGTGCCAGAGCGGCTGAGAAGAGAAGCGTGTGCGGCAACAAATGGCGGATATATAAAGGAAACAATTACGGTGAAGACAACTGAGCACCGTTATAAATAAATCCACGTTGCTTTCTGTTGTTGTCTGGGTGTTGTTGTTGTCCTCTTATTTATATATATTCTTTTTATTGCTTGCTAAGCTTTGAGGTTCTTACCACATACAATTTTTTTTCATATTTCGTTATTTTTCTTGTTTTTGTTGTTCGTTTGTAACTGTTTTTTCGGCTGCCTCATTGTACATAGTTAGATTTCGTTGATGAGTTGCGCTTTGTTGTTTGTTGTTGGCAGGCAACAACAATGTTAGCGCGATTGTTGCAACCAATGCCGTTCGTGCGGCTGGTTGCGTGGCATAAATGGCGTTAAAGATGGCCATGATGATCTGCTTGCAACATCCTGTGGAAAAATAGAAAGCAATACAATGATGCCTCTTAGTTTTGCTGCTGCCACTGCCGTTGCTGATGCCATTGTCGGATTTGCCATTCTTTCCATTATTGTAACTGTTACCATTGCTATAATATTGTTGTTGTTATTATTGCTGTCGCTGCCATGCTGTTGTGCTGTTGTTGCCGGGGTTGTGGGTTGTGTGGGTAATCGCTGCCGCTGCGCATGAATTATGATACACGACGCCGCAACGGCGGGGGGCATATGCGGTTAATGTGCGCATAAAAATCGTTTAGGAAAACTTCCAAGTCTCACACACACACACACATGCACGTTTGTGTGGCACATGCACGCTAAGCATGCGTTACAACAACACGCTAAGCGGCAACAAGTTATGTGCAATTGTGCTTGACTGCCAGCCAACAGCCAGATAAAGCATTTGTATTGTTGTTGTTGTTAAATAAAAAATAAAACATTTTACTTGTGGAAAATTGCTGTTCTAAAGCAAAACAGCAATAACAAATACCAATAAAACCAGCATGAGCATAAATAATGCAACGGAAAATCCGTCGAAAAAGCGTTATTGAAAAACGATTTGCCACAAATCGTTCGCTCGCAAAGTTGCTGCCATCATAACGGTTGGCTGTTGGCTGCAACCAACCGCTGATGTTGCTGATGATGCTGCGTTCGCGATCTAAACTTCATCTTCGCCTCGCAAATTTGATTTCATTGACAAGCTGTTGCACTTTTCAGATGAAAAATGGCGGAAAAAGTTATTGCTGCTAAACTGAGTTTTTCATTTATTAAATGCTAAGATGCAACTTAAATTTCACGATGTTGATAGAAATTTATAAATTGTATTACTTGGCAGCAATTTAATGATGTTAAGTACCGAAACTAGAACTTAGAGTACTCTTTAATAATAAAATGGCAGAGAAAAAGTATAAGTCCTTTAACCGGGTACCAGAGTGGTACTGAAATCGTCCGAGTTTCCCTAGCATTCTCAAGAAAGTGTTGAAGCATCTGAGATAGTATTAGCTTGAGAAACTTGATGAAGAGGCAATATTAACTAGGTTTGGTTAGGATGCTGCTCCCTGCGTTTGAGGTCGCAGCGAATCTTAGGCCATTAGAAATGTTGGTATTTTGTGAAGCCAACGAAAACATTCCCATATATGGTTCAAGACGATCATCACGTATCGACATAGAGATTAGAGTCTTTCACAAATTTCTTAAGTAGACAAAAAGCATTAATAGCCAGTTCGCTGGATTCGCCAAAGGTACGCATAACGAGATGCATCGACCTAAGTCCGGCGAAAGTTGAACATTGGAAGATAAAGTGCTTTGGATTATTCCCCTACGTCTTCCTTCATACCTTTGGCAGCTTGCCATTGACAAAAACTTTAGTCTCACCGCAACTGTGCCAATTGAACATTGTCCAGGTGACACTCTTATCATTGAGGCAAGATAAACATTGCTGAGACATAGCAATTCGAAGGACGTATTTCGCTCCACTCCGCTCCAGAAGGATCTTGTATCCACACAAGTATTGGTTGTTGTCAAGAGTTTATAGAGCTCCCGCGAGTTTTGTATATGCTGTGCTCGATTTCGTGTGGACCTCAGACTAACCTGGCTAGGGTGCCCTCGTTTCCTAGGTTTGCAGTAGTCCTGGTTATCATGGATACAATGGAAATGATGGAGGATTACGGAATGTTCCTGTTTGTTACCCCTCATGTAACCAGCCTGCTTGAGTCTGATGGTATTTAGTGCCATAGTTGGTATTGTCCTCAAACCGCCGACCTTGGATATTAGAACCACTCTTTGATGATTTTTCGTTCGCTCCCACCATACAACACCCTGTAAAATATTATTTGCTTAACTATGGTTCCATAGAGCAAGAACACCAATTTAGGCAAGAGACCCCACCTTTTCTACAACATTGAAACCTGGTGTTTTCTCGGACTATTTTTCATTTTCTCACTATTTTAAGGCAAAAGCTTTTATTTACATAGCTTTCCTCGGAATGTCCTACAATATACCCAATAGCTTCATTGAAGCAACAAAAGACTGTTCTGGAAGCAATTTAATAACGAAGTAGTTCCGTTTCCAGTATTCTGCCTTGTTGCACTTATCCATTCTTAAGATGGTGTTAAATGCACTTTACAAGCACACGCTAATGAAAATCTGCACAACTCGAAACCAATTGAAAGGTAAAACAAAAAGCGCGCTAACGATGCCACCACTATACATACATACAAATACAACAAACACATATACACCAAAACCATGCCACCGACACCAAAAGGGGGCAAACAAATCTCTTGTCACGAATTAATATTTTTGCGATTTGTGATCTCTGAACGTTTTGCACGAGCATCTCCCGCTTTGCTGACACAGAACGCAACTTGCCACAAACAACAGCACGCGGCCGCAACAACTCGGATATATATTTATGTGTTTATTTGTTTGTCGTCGGTTATGTGTTCTTTCGCCTCGACTGCCGGGTGTTTGTGTACGCAATGATGGTGCTCCGCCGCGTTTACGTTGCAATGTCTTATGGCGCTGGTACACGCCCCAAAACGAAAACTCGTCGAGGAAGCAGATCAAGTTGCCGCAAGTTCAGTTCAGCTTACCGCGCACTGCGCGTCAGCTTGTTGTTCTTATTGCTTTTGGCGCTGTGTGTGTGTATAGTTGTGGCGGCAATTGTTGCATGTTCAACAACGATTTTTATTTATGTGCAAGGCGTCAAACGTACTAACGAGAATGAACTTAATTTACGACCACCCAAAATGTGGGCACCTCCGACGCTCGGCGGAAGCTCAGTTGCCATGCCGAAGATTTCAAATGACAGCGATTGCCAGTAACGGCGGTTGTGGCAAAGGGGGCAAGCAGCAACAGCCAAGGATGAGCTGGCAGCAATTGTCTAAATGAAATCATAAACCCAATTCCCCTACGCTGGCACCACACGCACACGCGCACACGGAACAGTGCAATAATTGAGTAATTAAAAATAACGGCGCAAAGGCAAATGAAATTCCTCAACTTCAACTTCCTCATTGACAGGCAAACAAAAGGAAACAACAACAACAGCAAACAGCATAGAATCCGAAGCGAAGGCAACTAAATCATTTGCTATATCCACACTTTGTCTACTGTCACCCATACAAAAGTGCACGCATCTGTGTCTCTGCTTGCTTGTATATTTACATTGCTCCGTAGCATCACTGCTGCGTATGTATCCGTGTGCATGTGTGGCTTGTGAAAAATCGCAGCACTAAAAGTAAATTTACCACATTTAAATTGAATTCGTAACGAGTTTTGCTGGAGGTGTTGCGAGCCTCATTTGTTCATGGGGCATTTCAGCCAAACGATTATCTCACACACATGCATACACAACTACATACTTACATATGTGACTTTATAGCTTTTATAGCTGTAGATATGTCTGACAGAGTACTGTTCTATAAAAACAATGTAATAAATGTTTGTTGCATTAATAATTCCTTAACTTTTTAATGTATTCAGGTGGAGGCTACTAATGATTGGTAGGTCTTTTCACTTTTCAAACTCATCTTACATTTTTTTGAATGCCGGTAAACTTCAGATGCAGGAAATTATTAAAACTTGCTAAAAAGAAAGCTATCTTATCACGAAAAATCATTTATGTCCCATACGTTCTTTTGGTAAGCGAGTAACAATAGAACAATCAACTCAGTTAAAACATATCTTAGGTAACTTCTCTCTCATCTCATATAAAAAATATTCCTTTATATTAGTTAAATCAGTTTGTTATTTGCTTCTTGAGAGATGTTGGCTGCGCTTATTCGAAATCTCCTGACATCTTTCGAGTTCCTATTTCCAATACAGCTTTATGTTCTCTTTCAAACATTTTTAATTACTCATTTTTTAATCAAACTCTTTAAACGAGTGTTCGTTGTTGCTCGCTAATAGCTGTCATCGATTGGCTAAGCGTTATAGAGAAGTCAATAGAACGCACCATCCAGCAAATTTAAAAAAACAAGCAGTACTTGTGGTGCAAGCCTGCGCTAAAATGCTCTCTTAATCATGCGCAAGAGTATTGCAACATTTTCTTTGGTGAAAAGAAAACTTAAATCTGTGCAAAAAAATGTTTTTTATCACTTCGTTTCTATGTCCTACGTTTTATATAATCAATTATAATCATTACCAAGTTAAAAATATTAAAGAAATATATTTTTATTGTTTTTTTTTTTTGATAATAATTTATCCTTCGAACCATTTTTATCAATGTGAATGGGCTACATAAGTTAAACAAAACTTGGTAGCACTCAGTAAGCGGTATCCGCATACTCTCTTGCACGAATTCAACTGGATAACTTTGTTGTTGATTTCACATGTAAACTTTTGGACAATATTATTACTAAAATCCTATTTCTCCGCGTTTTTTCTCACTTTCAAGATGTATATGTATGAATCTTTATTTAATTTGGGAAATAATGATTTCGACATATTCGATAACCTCTCCGAAAGGCTTTTGATGTTTTAGCGACACTTGTTCATTTCAAATAATCTGTCAAGTCTTTATAATTTAGTCCACTAAATTGATATTTTATTAAATTAACTAATATCAAATTAAGCTCTTCATTTCACTGTGAAACCACTTAATTTAGTTAAGTTAGTTGTACACATTAAAGTTAATTAAGTCTCTTATACATTTTAGTAAATTAGTTAATTGTCTGCACTAATTTAAATTGAGTATCTTAAAAATTTTAGGCAATTAGTTAATTGTACACATTAAAGTTAATTAAGTCTCTTATACATTTTAGTAAATTAGTTAATTTTCTACATTAATGTTAAAGGAATCTCTTAAACATTTCAATCAATTAGTTAGTTGCCTAGATTATTGTTAATTGAGTCTCTTAAAAAGTCAATTAGTTAATTGTCTCCATTAATGTTATTTGATTCTCTTATTTTTTTTGTCAATTAATTAATTGTATACATTAAAGTTAATTAAGTCTCTTAAGCATTTTATTAAATTAGCTAATTGTATCCATTAATGTTAATTGAGTCTCTTAAAATTTTTTGTTAATTATTTAATGGTCTACATTAATATTAATTGAGTCTCTTAAAAATTTTAGTCAATTAGTTAATTGTATCCATTAATGTTATTTGATTCTCTTTAACAACTTTTTGGCATTAACAAAGACTGGACCTATGATAGTCGTCTCTCCCTCTCACAGTTCAATTTGAAGCGGAGCTCTAAGACAATTTATGTAAAATAAATATTTTTTCTTTCTGCATTTTTTTTCGTAAACTTCCTTAAGCGAAGCGCACCGCAAAATGTATTTAAGTATCAACTCCTTGAAATATCACAAGTGCCTGTGTTCTGCTAATTGACTAAATGTACTTAAGTGTTTTCACATACATATTTTTCAAAGCGTGGAGTTCACACTTTATACGCTCCCCGAGTAATATAAAAAAATGAGATACTTAAACACGATTTTATATCATATATTTGTTTTTGTAAGTGAATTAATATCCACATTCATTTAAAAAAATATTAATTTAAAAATTTTGCATCATTTCGCTTAAAATAAAATAAATATCCACTGTGCAAGAAGTGCCGCTTAAAATCACAACAAGCAGTCACACCACATTTGCGGTGAACAACTAGAAAAATCTCGTGGAAGTGGTGAATACACCTTTCAGCTCCTACTCATCACCATCACTTAAATCTTCCTATATTAACACTTGGGTCTACTAAAACTGTCTAAACGCGTGCTACATGCTGCATGTTGCATGTTGCAACATCTATGTGTTTAATGCGAGGATGTATGCTTCACATTGCTTGCGCGTTCCCAAGGCGCTTTACCGCACACATTTGCTGGGTTGCTTCCATGCTTCCTCAAGCAAATGCAGCAGTTTGTGCGTTCGTGAACGCTGCCTGTCGAAATCTGTCAGAATTCTGACACTTGCAGTTTTGTTAAAGACACACACCTCATCTAAACGGCTGCTCGATTCTGCCGTTGGCCAAAAATTTTAGCGTGCGCAAATCTGTTTGCGCCGGCGAAGGCAGCTGCAACAAAGTATGGGTGCGCATAGTGCTAAGTTATTATACCCCTGTGCAATGCATTATGTAAGGAATTTTATTTTTGTCATTTTCTCTTCTTCTTCAGATAGAGCGCTTCTTGATGATAGAGTGCAAATTTGTGATCCACACAATTTATCAAGCTCTCATACAAGTTGTGGATAGGTTGTCTCATCTCTCGTTCATGACGTCATTATATAGGGAGTTTGGCTGTTAAAGGCATCCCAAAAACTGTGAAGGATCGAAACTTTAGCAGTTCTATTTCTATTATAATTCTATATCTATTATAATAGTACTGGAAATTTAATACAAATTGCATGAGTTGTAGAACGATCTTGAAAACTTAATGATCAGGACGCATCAGGATCGGAAATATTAAAAGAAGTACCATAACACAATTGTTTGAAATGGGTTTAAAACTCTCCGTTGGCAGGTATCGACCGATTTTCTTTCCTAATGCTCTTAAAAAATATTAAACTTTCCGTGAATCTTCTCAATTTTCACGAAAAAGATAGTTTGGCTAAAAATTAGTTGTTGCAACAATATTTAAATATTCCATGCTTTTCGAACTTCAAAATCTAACAGGATCTCGACCGCTTACTTTTTTCTTCGAGGTCTTTAAACCTAATACAGTGGTACCTCGACATACGAGTGCTCCAACATACGAGTTTTTCGAGATACGAGCCGACGAGCAAGTGATTTTTTGCTTTTAGTTAGGAGCGAAATTCGAGATACGCGTCCGGTTCGGTCAGAGTCAGAGGAGGAGGTTATTTCTACAAGTGAGATAAAGGAGATTTTAGGAATGTAGGAGAGATTTTCACAGTTCGTGGAAAAAAAACACCCAGAAAAAGTTGCAACAGGTCGTGCATCTGACATTTTTAATGACACTTAACTAACCAAACTCATTTCCGGAACATTCTGAGAGGGAGGAAGAAACAAACCTCCTTGGACATGTTTTTTTTTTCTAAACGGCCTACAGTTGAAAGCGAGAAAAATGTAGCGAATAAGGCAAAGACCAGTGAGGATATCTCATATATTTCTTTACTTTCTCTTTTTTGTTTTTGTGTAATAAATATTTGATATTTATAAATACGTTTTTATTATTCAAAACCAAGTAACAAATATAACTGGGGTGACATTTTGGAGGTTGGAACGGATTAATGGTAGTTCAATTGTTTTGTATTGGGAAATTTTCTTCGAGATTCGAGTAATTCAAAATACGAGCAAGGTTGCGGAACGAATTAAACTCGAATGTCGAGGTACCACTGCATATCGAAATTTAACACTTATGAAAGTGATAATTTGTATGAGCGCTATGGTAATGAGCATAAACGGCTCTCTTCCAAGACTGGAAAAGGGTTTCTATTTTAAAGATTACTACTTATCATGTAGGGACCGAGAAGGTAATCTGGTAACGGATGTCCAGAGCACACTGGGATTATGGAGGGAACACTTCTCCGACCTGCTCAATGGCAGTGAAAGTACAACACCAGGAGATGGCGAACCCGATTCCCCAATCGATGACGATGGAATAGATGTTCCATTACCCGACCATGAAGAAATTCGAATAGCAATTACCCGCTTGAAGAACAACAAAGCGGCAGGGGCCGATGGATTACCGGCCGAGCTATTCAAATACGGTGGCGAAGAACTGATAAGGTGCATGCATCAGCTTCTTTGTAGAATATGGTCGGAAGAAAGCATGCCTGATGATTGGAATCTTAGTGTGCTCTGCCCAATCCATAAGAAGGGAGACCCCACAATCTGCGCCAATTACCGTGGTATAAGTCTCCTCAATATCGCATATAAGGTTTTGTCGAGCGTATTGTGTGAAAGACTAAAGCCCACCGTCAACGAACTGATTGGACCTTATCAGTGTGGCTTTAGACCTGGAAAATCCACAATGGACCAGATATTCACCATGCGCTAAATCTTGGAAAAGACCCGAGAGAGAAGAATCGATACTCACCATCTTTTTATCGATTTTAAAGCTGCCTTCGATAGCACGAAAAGGAGCTGCCTTTATGCCGCGATGTCTGAATTTGGTATCCCTGCAAAACTAATACGGCTATGTAAGCTGACGTTGAGCAACACCAAAAGCTCCGTCAGGATCGGGAAGGACCTCTCCGAGCCGTTCGATACCAAACGAGGCTTCAGACAGGGTGACTCACTATCGTGCGACTCCTTCAATCTATTGCTGGAAAAAATAATACGAGCTGCAGAACTAAATAGAGAGGGTACAATCTTCTACAATTGTGTACAGCTCCTGGCGTATGCCGATGATATTGATATCATCGGAAGCAACAACCGCGCCGTTTGTTCTGCGTTTTCCAGACTAGATAAAGAAGCGAAGCGTATGGGTCTGGTGGTGAATGAGGACAAGACGAAATATCTCCTGTCAACAAACAAACAGTCGGCGCACTCGCGTCTTGGCTCCCACGTCACTGTTGACAGTCATAACTTTGAAGTTGTAGATAATTTCGTTTATCTGGGAACCAGCATTAACAACACCAACAATGTCAGCCTTGAAATCCAACGCAGAATCACTCTTGCCAACAGGTGCTACTTTGGACTGAGTAGGCAATTGAAAAGTAAAGTCCTCTCTCGACGAACCAAAATCAAACTCTATAAGTCGCTCATTATTCCCGTCCTGATGTATGGCGCTGAAGCGTGAACGATGACAACATCCGATGAGACGACTCTTGGGGTTTTCGAGAGAAAGATTTTGCGCAAGATTTATGGTCCTCAGAACATTGGCAACGGCGAATACCGCAGACGATGGAACGATGAGCTGTACGATTTATACGACGACATTGACATAGTTCAGCGAATAAAAAGACAGCGGCTACGCTGGCTAGGTCATGTTGTACGGATGGAAGAAAACACTCCAGCTCTGAAAGTATTCGATGCAGTACCCGCTGGAGGAAGCCGCGGAAGAGGACGACCTCCACTCCGGTGGAAAGACCAAGTGCAAAGTGACCTGGCTTCACTTGGTGTTTCCAGTTGGCGCCAAAAAGCAAAACGGAGGAATGAGTGGCGCGCTCTGGTGGATTCGGCTATAATCGCTTAAAGCGGTTCCTACGCCAAATATATGTATATATATACTAAAAAAGTTTAAAAATTGCTGTATTATTTCGTTTGATTCAAAAACTCTGAACTAATATGAAATATATCTTCAACGGTATTTTCCATATAACGGTAGATACTTTTCGAAAACCAAATAAGTTGTAAGTCAATAATAGTAATCAAAATGGTTGTTAGGGATGATTGTGCTCAACGAAAATCATGAAATGTAATTTTGCTTAAATGGGCGTGGCACTGCCTACTTTGAGCAAGTCGATCATAAACCTTTGAAATACCAAAAATACCCACATCACTTAAAATTAACAATGAAACGTTTATTTAACTTGGGTCTCGTATACAAATTTCAGTTCCACCCGAATCGCGTACTCCCTTACTGGCTTCATTTATAATTTTTTTGCGACTTTGTTTTATTTCAACGCATATTAGTATAATTTGCCGTGCATATGAAGAAGTTGCACACACTCACCCACCCATTCATAGTTACTTGGCGGTTGCGCTGCAACAACGTGTGTTGCATACATTTGACGGGTAGTTTGCGCTTCATCATTAGGCAGGAGACATGCTAGACAAATGCTTGCTTTAGCGTTTAATACACATGTGCTTGTGTGTATGTGTGTGTGTAAAGCATTTTAGCGGAAGTGAGCTTTGATATACCCCCAAAAGGGAATGGTGCTGCAAGCTGGGTGTTTGTGTGCTCTCACATGCGTTTATGCGCGTAGCGAGTTGTGTGCAATCGTGCTCACGCTGATAAATTGTACAATTTCTCGGTCGCGTGGTTGTGGCAACATTATGAAAGTGTTATATACCAACGCTCGTTGGATGCATACAATTTGCGAAGATACGCGTAGTTAGTTACAAATGAACCTGCGGAAAGTTGGCCGACCTCTCTTCATTGCACTCACGCAACCCTGCTTGCCTGCCTTTCTGTCTGCAGACAGACCTTGTGCGTAACGAAGCAACGAAAATGCATGGAATATTCTTAATGTCATCAACTTGCAACATTGCCACATAATTTCAACACCGTACAAGAAATACAATAAACGTTTGCGTGTTTGTATGTATATAGGTAGGTGGGTGTGTAGCACCAAGTTTTGAAGTTTTGCGACTTAAAGCTTAAATAAATTTACATATTTGATTTTATGCTCTTTGCCAAAGGAAAATGTCGGTTGGGGGCGTTGTAATATTCGACTTAAACGGGTACATATTATTAAAGCGATGAGACGAGTCTAATTGTAACAAGCATTACAAATGCGATGAAGTTACTTTGTGGGTTGCCAGATAAATTTAGTCAAAAAATTATCTAAAATTACTTCTCAAAACGATCTATTTTTTTAAGAATTCTTTGAAAGGAGCAGTTGGGTTAGGTTAGGTATGAAGGCTGTTACCTAAGGAGGAAACACACTTAGACTGTTAATCACAGTCCTTTGTAACACCGAAAATTAACCCCCTCACTTAAATTTAAGAATCGACAAAGTGCCAAGAACATACGACAAATATGCAGAAGGTTTTTACTTCTATATCCGCTAGTTCGCGGATACCCGAAAAAGTGAAATCCAAGGAACTTTTGCCTAGATCTCGCAAAGGCGGGACATTCCAAAAGTAAATCTCATCCTCTTCCAAGAAGCTTCTAAAGTTAGGATCCGGTAAAATTTTTAGTTTTACCGCGTGAATCCCGATGGGACAGTAGCCAGTTAGAACTCATATGACTAGAGAAAGTTTGACCTTGCTTAGGGCGAAGAGTTCCCTTGACCTCTTGCGATTTACTTTCAGACCGAAGGGTCTAGTGACAAAACAGGTACTAGTGACTGTCCAGCGCCTGCTCTATTCAGCTGAGATCCATTCATCGAGAAGCAAGTTGCAAGAGGATAATGGTGCTCCTACTCGTTCCCATTCCACTGTAGGTGAGACCTACGTGCCTAGCTTAGTAAGCTTTGCAATTTCTTGTCCAGGCACCCAAAATAGTCTAATTGCAAAGTGGTCCGATGCAACTGATATTGAGGACTGGCAATTATATACCAGCCTGGAGCGCACAGTCATCGAGCTAAAGGCTAGTATCGCCGCTCAGAGTGGATCATCACCTCTCTGAAGGCAGTTTGCTCCGCAGCAGTGAATTCGCTGCAACTTTTATAGCAGCCATTTGCCTTTGAAAAACGCTACAATAGTCCGGAAGCCTGAAGCTGAGGTTGATGAGAAGTTCCCGACAATAAACTCCTCCCCAAGGATTACTCAGTAAGCGAGCGTTCAGGAGCAATTTGAGTGTTTCCTATTCCTGACAGGCCTCTACCTTTTCGCAGAAGGTTTTTCAGGACGACCACTTGGCTTTCTTTATCTTTAACTAGAAATTCTATGGCTATTAATCGCTCCACAAAATACAATGGTAACCGCTAGTCAAATTCCTTCGATGAAATCCAAATGATTGCCTATTCAGGCGGTTTACAGCTTATAAGACCCTCATCTTATCGGAGCTAGTAATATTTATCAACTCGACAAAAGTATCGTATAAATGATCGGGAAATGTTGGATACAAAAATAGAAGTTGAAGTATTGGTAGGCTTCTAAGTATCGTCCTACCACAATTATAATATGTATAAGATTCGTAGATTTTAATAACGAAAATGGTTCTAAGTGTATAAAGATATATGTTTAGCAGTCTCAGAAGTAATATTCTGTTCTGTGTACTCTTATTAATTCAGCTATGATTGGTTTAGTCAAAAGGTAATAGGAGTATGTCAGCTAAGTTGAATTTAGCACACAGATTGTTGGACTCGTTTGTGAGACCCACCCTTTCCAAACCATATTAGCTGTTAGTTGTTGATTGAAAAAGATATCGTAGGTTCTTCAGGTTTCTTCCGAAAAAAATCGATACTCACTGAAATCTCAAATAATTTACCATTTTTCCGTCTGGATTGGAAAGCATTCATTCAAAATGCTCTCATGTAAGCACAGAGAACGTGTCCGCATTTTTGTAATACTGCTTCCAGTTGAATAAAGCTTGCAGTAGACTGAAACACACAATGGCCTTTAAGATCTTAACAAAAGAACATCTACTATAAAATTTCAACTTATGCTCATGAACTGTGGCACTATTTCTAATTTTATTAACTCCCTTTTTAAGCGTAGACAAGAGTTCCGCATGCTTTCTTACTTGAGATTAGTCATTGCCGAAGCGTCTCAACGTTTTTGGGTAAAGGAAAACAAAGTCATAAAACTGATTTTCACAAAGTTTATTACACCACCACAATATACATATGTATGTATGTGTGTATATTATATTCTACACTTCATATCCCTTTCTCGGAATTGAGTGCGCGCACAGACACACACACGCGTACCCTAAAGAGTAACCACACGTATAAGTGTTTTTGGCTTAAAGCGTTGGAATTTACGCCAGCGAGGCGCCAAAATAATTGCGGCGACCAATAAAATCATTCACCGAGAGATAGTAAAATTGTACGGTAAACACCTCAACTAAAGTGCACCATAATTTAAGTTTTCTAATTGGTGGGCATTTAAACGCCATAAAGTGAATTTTACTACCATAAAGCAACGAAAGCACACAAGCCACACAACAATATCCATAGATACTTAGTTAGAATAAGCCTTGCGGCGATGACTATGGCGCACGACACGACTTGCCAAATAGTAAACATAACATAGCACAGTAGAGCATAACATAGCTTAGCACGGCATGGCGTCGCATAAATCGTGGCATTACGCAAAAACCGGAAGCGCAACAAGAATGCTCCACAAATTTCGAAACATGTACGTTGTCATATAATATCGTCCAGCGCCATCTTTAAAATCATGTTTAACGTCACACGAATTAATCGGATAAAATAAACACTGGCTAAGTAGTGTTCGCACTAACCCGTCCGCCGCAGTCAATGTCCGTGTTCGCGCGTCCATCAGCTCCCTCCCGCACACCCTTTTACGCTTTTCAAATAATTGCATGTGCCAGTTTATTTCTCTCCTTTCCCTTTGGTCGCCTCTGTGGCAGGCGAAATCATAGCGCTGCGCTTATCGACACTCCGACTTGTAGGCGAGTGGTGCGCGGGGAAACGCTTTTCGGCGATATGTATCAATTGCAATTGGCTCATAGAAATGGGAAGTGCTTGAGTGCCTGAGTGCCGGCGTGGCTGCGTGGCTGCAGCGAACTGGTCAGCGCAGTGGCAACAATTGGCTGAAGAGAAAATGCGAGAAAACAAGTAATGAAAAAGTGCCAAGAAATAAAGCAAAGAGTTACGGATACTTCAAGATAGCTAATGGTTATAATACTGATCACTTGGGTGATGCAACGCAAACCAACATGGACTCGGAATTAATTGGAAACCAATTAAGCCGTACAACTTGTAGTGGTGTGCGTTGCAAAGCTAGTGTTATTGGCTCGCTGTTGAAAAACAATATTGGAAAAGTGTGTACAGCATGAATCCGCAATAAATAACCAGCTAACCACTAAACTAAACTCATGGGCGTGCCAGGGACGGATTAAGTTGAGTACACGGTTGGCAATTGGTGTGCAGTCGTAGCTTGCAACTTGGTAGGTTTATTCGGGAGGGGTTACATTAATAAAATCTACATGGCTTAAACTATTCTGTGAATTTGTAAAATAACGAATCCATTAGCTATACATTTTTCAGAGTTGTATTTTTAAATATTAAAAAACCAGGCATGGAACCTATCTACGGTATAAGGATATACAAAAATCTGTGGAAGACATCAAAGCTTTAACTGTTCTACTTCTTGAAACCGTAGTGTCAATTTATGAGATATCTCTAGAGTCGATGAACAATAGCACATTGTTTTCCGCTAACATTGCTTATTTTCCTTATATCTGTCGACATAGAACACAGTCTTATTAAAGGTATTAACCTTTGGTAGTGTAGTCCATATAACGTTGGTAGTGTTATCCATATAAAGGGTGATCCATTTCGAAGCTCCCTACCTTTTTAAAGAAAAACCGCAGAAATTCAAATTTAATGAGGAATGTTTATTATAAGTCGAAAGAACATTCTTCGGCATTTATTTTTTAAAGATTATCTTTGTATTACAAATGTTGGCCGTGGCTACGTCTCAAATGGTCCATCTCTTGAGTCCAATTTTCGATGACTAGTTCGAGCATTTCGACTGGTAATTAACAAATGACACACATGATGTTTTGTTCCAAGGCCTGAATCGAAGCGGGATTGTCCGCATAGACTTTAGGCTTTTCATATCCCCACAAGAAAAAGTATAACGGTGTGATATCTCACGATCTTGGTGCCCAATCTACCGGCCCAAAACATGAAATTATTTGCTCACGAAAGTGATATCTCACTAAATCATTAATTAATGCGATATGTGGGAAGTGTTAAAAAAAAAGTCGCCGAGATCTCGAGCTTCAATTTCAGGCATCTAATAGGCGGTTATGTTCTCACCGTCATTATTTTTGAAGAAATCTGGACCGATGATTCCACCGGCCCTCAAACCACACCAAACCGTTGTTTTTCTCGATGAATTGGTAGCTCTTAATCTCTTCAGGTTGCTCTTCGTCCCAAAAGTGGCAATTATGTTTTTTTACATACCCATTGAGCCATAAAGGAAATATATGAGACTGATTAAGAAAGCTCGGAGTTAGGATTTAACGTACATAGTACCAAAGATCTTAAATCATTTTTAATAAAAAAACTCTGCATTACCAAACTTTAAATCCCTCGTGGAATGTGAAAACAACATCTTATGAGCTTTGAGCTTTGATGTTTCGCAACTAGCTTTGGAACAAAACAACTGAAAGCATTTGAAACGAATTGTAATCTCTGCCAATCTGTTTTTAATATTCCTCAAAACGCCTTGAGTCCGGCCCTGGCGCTAACAGCAATTTAGAAACGCCTAACCACCCAACCCCCCACCACAAGCAAACAATGATCAAATAGCTGCTGTCAAAGCTGGCCTGCCGGCGCAAACTTCCCTAAGACGTTGTGTACTATTTGTTTTATTAGCAGACGGACGGACGGACGGAGGGATTGTAGTAACTTGAGAGTTTCGAACGTGTATGCGCCATAATGAAAGTAAGAAAGACGGCACAGCATACAAAAGCAAGCACCAAGTGGCAGTTGATGTGGCAATAAGTATGTGAAGTGCAATTGCTGTAGCAACTATGAGAGCAGTACGAGTATATACAATTCTGTCTGTTGAGTAGTGTACGTGTACGAGTAGTTCGATTTCAACTTGTAGAGTTGGAGTGTTGCCTGCACGCGAGTCGCGGCCAACTCATGGCTGTGCCAGCATCAGACACGTCGATGCGGATGGATGCACGGACGAGTGGTCGGTCGTATGGACTGAGTGGCAGGCTGGTTGGATAGATGGATGGTTGGTTGGTCGGATGGATGGCCGGTCGGTCGGCGTATGCTACAGGCTGCCGGTAACAGGTAGTGTGTCGGTCTGATGCGCTGCCATCAGCCAGTTTATGCGGCATTCTCTGATTCACTTTCACCGCACGTAGCAGCTCAACGTGTCAGCAGCGTGTCTGTGTCGGTTGCGGCTGCAATATCAAATTGTATATTGTAAATAAAACTAATATACACACACACACACACATACATGCTGTGGCATGAGTTGCACATGCCACATATGAGCATCATACAGACTGAGCTGTGAGTTCGTGCCACATTCATAACTGCGGCTTTTGGGTGTTGTTGCATGCCCAAATACAGTGCAGTGCGCAACTAGTCAGTGCCACCGTATGGTAGTGATTGTCATTTCGTATGCCCCTGCAACATTTGTCGCTTAGCAAAGCTACTGTAATGGCAGCACAAGTTGTTGCACATTGCTGTTGTTGTTGTTGTTGTTGTGCATTTGTTGCAATTGCGGTTGTTATTATAAAGTTGAATAGTTGCTGGCAACTATGATTGCTCTGAGCGAGCGAGCGAGCGAGCGTGCCACAGGCTGTACGGTGTATATGTATGCAGTTGAAGTGCTGCAGCATTGCGGCTTCTGCTTCTTCAGCCACGACAATTTGAAGAATGTTTGGACGAAGTGTTGCCCTGGCATGTGCGTAATAAACACTCCATCGACACTTGATGTGCTGCCGAGGTTACTGCGCCGGCTGCCGTGTTGAACTCACTGCAATGAACGTGGTTGTTGTTGCTGCTGTTGTTATTGTTGTTCCAGCAAAACGTTTCACATGCCATGTACGCGCCGCCGCCGCCGCTAAGCTGCATCAAGTCAACGCAAGTCAAGTTGAGACCGGCCAGAGTCGAGAAGTCAGCAACTAGTACATTGCCACATTGCCGCATAGCAGTCAGCTGCCAGCAACAACAAGAACAGCAATACAAACAGCAACCAGCATGAATTTTGCTATTGCCGCTGTTGTTGTTGTTGCTGTTGGTTGTTGTATGTTTAATGCAGCACAACTTGTTCTTTAGTATATTGGCCTAGCCAATGTAAGTGCATTTGTGTTGCGCGCGAGTGTTTGTGTGTGTGTGTGTGTGACGAGTCGGAAGCATCGTTTAATTGACTTAACGTGTAACGTGGTGCATTCATGATGGAATGCCGTTGTTGTGCTCGTATATATTGTAAGTGCAACAATTTTGTTGCAATTTATCGTCATGTTGCCGATTTTACTTTTTCTTACAACAAATCGTACGCGTTCTCATTTTATTTGTGTGTTCTTTAAATGTGTATGTGTGTGTATTTCTGCATTTCAAATGGGTGCTGCTGGAGTATTTTGCTGTTTTCCCGGTAAGTGTGTCCCATTTTGCGCCCGCATCCTTCTTTCCGCTCGTACTTTTGTACATCAACTGCGTGCTTGTGCTGGCTAATGGAGAAATTTTCCATCGAGATTCTTCAAGTTCCGAGTGCTAATTGCCTTTGGCGGTGTGGAATTTGTGCGTTTTATTGCTGGCAGCGTAATGGTGGAGAAAATCTTACGTGATTGGGATATTATTCCGCAATCCTGTTGTGTAGATTTTGTTGAATTAGAAATATGAGCATGTTTAATGGTGTTAATACGTTGGTACTTCAATTTCCCTAATTAAATTGAATTCGACGATTTAGTTTAGGGATATTTCATTTTGATATTTTTCCCAAAATTATTGGAGAGTACTTCAAGATCGTAACAAAAAAAAAAAAACAGAAATGAAATCTAATAATGACTTCAGATATGGTCTAAATTGGGACGATTATCTAATTGTCTATGTATATTATATTTTTAGGCGCTATGTGTAATTAGTAAAACTGTCTTTTATTTCTCATTTGACCGTTCTATTGCTTCCCTGATTCTTTACTACATATGTAAATACATTTTCCACTACCTCTGATTCCCCAGATCTCGAAAACAGGTGAATCAAATAAGCAAATCGTATAAATGTAATAAACTGGCATAATCAGGGTTGTTTTTGAATCTGACATTTGTCGTAATCAGAATTCAAAACCAAAAAAAAAGTCTGGTTGATGTCATGAATTCTGGTATTTTTGGTTTGATGTACTAATCAATAATTTTATTGGTTTTTGGTGTAATGGAAACCAATTTTATCGAATTTACTATCAGAAAGAAACCAAGAACCTCAGGGTTGTTAGATTGGAAACATAATGTTCAAATTAATTTTGATTTGCCGTTAAACGCTTTGAAAAAATATAATCATTATTAAAAGAAAAGATATGAACGCAAAATGATGTAATTATTGAATCTAACGGAAAAAATCTAAATAAATATTCCAAGAAGTTCACGAAGTAGATAATTCAGTTTAGATCATGGAAGCATCTAACTTTTTACAACATCTAGAGCTTCAAAAGCTTCTGCATGTGATGGTACTTGACATGTGTACAGCCTTAGTTTCAGTCTATTCATCATCTTCTCTCTCTCCTTACCTTTCAAATCATCAATAATTTCTTCATTCTTCATTATCGCAGTTCTGCCACTTCTTAATATTCTCATTATGGCACTCTTCATCACTGCTAAGAATTTTCATTGCTTCTGTGATTTCTTCAAATTCGTCGAGCGGTTCAATTGAAGTATTAACTAGAATTAAAATGACAAATAGAGCCGAGACGAATGCGTACTGATTATCGGATATTCGGATAAACGATGTTCGTATAATCGGGATTCTACTGTAATCACATAAAATTTATAAGATTTCAAAAAAAAAAATTGTCTTGTTAATCGTGGCACAGCTGATTCGAATATTGATTTCGCTTATATTCGAAATAAACGAAAATCCAATAAGATTCTGTGACACCATTAAAAATCGGAATTGATTTGCCAGTCTTACAATTAAGCAAATCTGTATAGGATGTCTCAACACCCCTGAATATGATAAAAAATAGCCGCATGTTTTTTAAATCTGCGAAATAATAGACTGTAATACACAAGTTAAAATCCTTATACCAATAAGTTCTTTTATTGCTTTAAATTAATTTTGTTATATATTCCAATTCAGTGAGATTTAGATTTTTTTTACTAAAAGTTTTGTCATAAAATATAAAATTAACGCATTATTTTCATCTTTTATTGCAGGTAAGCTAGTGATATCTACAAGAGAAGTTGTCACATTCGCGATTCAATTAAATAGTGGAAATTCGTATAAAGTGAGTACAGACAGTAAATATTATGTCTAGGGGTCAAAACATTTTGATGACAGTTGATAAAACTAAACCATTGATCTCGAATCTAATTCGGTGTTAATTTGATATAAGACCTGGGAAGTGACCGAGAAAGTGCATCACTGTTTCCATACTACTAGCTTATAAGCATTAATCTTTGCTAGATCTATGATTTCTTGTACAATACTTTACCGATTACAGATTCCTCGTCATTTCGTTCGGTCTCTCATTCCCTTCTATGTATGTACCTATGTATGTACGGGCATCTTAATAAAAGACATACAACTATTAACTCTGCAAAGTTATCTAGCTCCGTTTTGCACTGCCTTACCGTTCTAGTTATGATTTTTGGTATTTCGTCCTGGAAGATACTTGCTTCGCTCTTCAGACGTCGCAGTTACCCTAAACAATACAGAATATCGTGCATACATTTAAAGCTAATGGTAAAATCCATATATACATACAGGTTATACATATGCGCTGGCTTTAAATAATTTATTACCAGTGTTCTAGTTGAATTTTTGATCTATCAGAGTTTTTACAAACATGTCAAAAAATTAATGGAATAAATCTTTCATTGGGTTCTATTGCTAGAGCGTTAAAACGCTTCATGATAATGATTCGTGAAATCTATGGATTGCTCGGTTCGAATTTCAATTAAAATGTGACAAAAGCTGATACAAATATCCGAGTACAGCTTCGCCCACTGAAACTAATTATTCATCACTTCCAAAATAAATCATGTTTACTTTCCAAATACTTATTGAACCCAGCGTTTCTTTCTGTCCTTAATTAGCCTGTTATTACTTGGCAATATAAAGCTTGCCAACACTTTCTTATAAATCATCACTCAAATAGAAAGCAATAATAATTAAAAATAAATAAATTCTAACATTTATTTCTTGCTGCTTAAACAAATCTCTTATTTATTTGGGACATCAAACCAAGAATTTGTTAGAAATGTCGCTAATTTGGCTGGAGATGGTTAAATGGTGAAAGGTCAAGTTAATTACTTGCATACTTTTACCAAAATTTATGATTCTCCAATGAATTCAACGAGTCTCTGAAGCATGCAAGCACACAAGCACGGGGGCGAAGAAGATTGCGATTATACAAAACTATTCGAAATTCTTGACGAAATTTCCATTGGGTTGCCCTACTTAGCGGCGGCCAAGGCCCTTCTATGCATTCCAACGTTTTAGATTCCCTTTCTTTTCTCGATTGCGCTTTGTGCGCTAGTTGAGCATTTAAGAATCATGAAATTGCTTAATATGCCTGCAACGTTTGCAATGCACACAGACACACACACACAGCTATGGACTAGCGCGTCTGGTCGGCTGACTGCAGACTGCAGACTGTGGCCACATATTTACAAACTTATCTGCTTAATAGCAAATCCATATTGCAGAAAAATTCCTTAAGCATCAGGCATCAATTACTTAGCGCGGCCGGTTCTGGTGCTGGTTCTGGTTAAGGCGATGGCGATGGCATTGCCACTGTAAGTGGTTTGTACTTAGGGTACTGCCGGCAGCCGGGATTACGGTGGTGCGGTGGCGAGGCGGAATGCAACATGTCTCGCAGTCGCGCCGCCCTTCACTTTGCAATGCGAAGCTGATCATTTACAAATGTGGACAGGCATAAAGTTGAGACGAGATGACGTGCATGTGCGCAATGTATGTGAAACGTCCAAGCCGACATCGTCTGCTGCGCCGTCGCGCATCGCGCAACGCTCTTTGATACGCCACTGCGAATGTGCGCATGACGCGTGTACACATGCAACGCTGTGCGCGGGGTGAGACGGTGCGGCGCGACAGTGGATCGCTGAGACGGACGTGTGCACGGACACGCGTTGCAACTTAACGTGAATGCAAGGAATGCAAAAATAGCAATAACAACAATGCGGCGTTGGCTAATAACGTGAAAGTATAGCGAAACAGCAAAAAACTCAAGCAACTTAAGTAACACAACAATAGCAACAAAGCCAGCCGTAATACTTGCACTCAAGTCCAAAAAGGCCACCTCCCTACTTGGCTGTCAACAGACGAGGTCAACTGCGGCACTGCACAAACAGACACGCCGACTACAACACCACAAACAAACACATCAAGTCAGCCAGAGCCTGCCAGCCGGCCAGCAAGTTAACCGTGCAGTCATCGCCGTCTCGCCGTGTTGGTGTTGGAATACAGCATGCACTCGCTTGTCGGCGAAGAGCTGACGGCGTCAGGCTGTATGGCATTTCAACGAAAATTACGCGTTGTTAACTTAAGCGGGAAAATCAATTAGCGCAACGCCTCGATTAGGCCGCAGGCGCGTTGTAAGCAGTCGTGTAGCAGGCAGCTGCGCGCCGACGCAAAGCCGCCAACGATTACAATGTGCAAAAAGTGAAAAATGAGTTTAATGATACAGTTGTGCGTGAAAAAGTGGTACCCGTCTCAGAAGAAGCTTTCAATTTCTTACTTCGTTACTTCATCTGTTACAACTAGCTGCAGAAGCTGCTTGGAAGAGGATGAGGTAGAATCTTCCAAACATTTGCTTTTGGAGTGCCCCGCCTTTGCGAGTTCTAGGCAAGAGTTCCTTGGATCTCACGTTTTTGGGCTCAAATAATTAGCGATTATAGTAGCAAAAAACTCTGCAGATTTGTGGTAGGTTCTAGGCGCTTTGTCGATTAAATTTAAGTCAAGAGGTTGAATTTTATGGCATCACAAAATACTGTTCTTAATAGACGAAGTGCGTTTTCTTTTTAAAGGAACAGTCTTCGTACCTAACTTAACCTAACCTAAACTGTTATTATACAAGTTCATTTCGGGGATAAAGTCCCTTTTCCCAAAAGTAAGTGTTTATTGGAGGTCTTCCTTGCATTGAACAATGCTACTGAACAATACGTGACTTACTAGTTCGAAGGAATTTCCTTCAATCTGATTCTGCATTTATACAAAAGTTTTGGTGCAAAAAACTATGCTTAAACAGTAGGACCTCTTCTCTTGGTATTCTACTAGACCACTTCGAACAAATTCATTTCGAAAGCTGGTTTGGATTCTAGTTGGCGATAATGAGTCTAAATAGCTTAACCACACACTTACTTAGTATTAAAAGCGGAGACAAGAAACTGAAAAGTCGGTTCGAATCTATAAATAAAAGAAATAATTTTAAGTCAAAACCACAAAGCCAAAGCTCCGAAAATCCTCAGGGTTATTGTCTTTATGGTACTAACTCTTCGAATCTAACTCAGGCTTTTGCTCTGCGGTGAGGTTAGGTTCAGAGGCTGACTCTCGGGACAAGGGTCATGAAGGATCTCACTTTGACAGCTATACGCTCCTATCCATTGTGCTGCCAAATTACTTCTAAGTATAGATCACAAAGAATACTCTTATTCATTGCTCAAGCGCTATGAGCCAGCTATTCGGTATTATGGCTTTCCGGCTTGACCTTCTAATTCAAAAGTCTATGTAAATGAGGATTTTCCTCTAAAGGTTGATTTAATATACAATAATTTTGCACTGTGACAAAATATTCTCTTAATAGCATATACTCTCATGAACCGGAAGTTCAAAAGCAAAGATCTTTGCTGCAGTCCAAGCTGCTGTCAAGTGCTTTGAGCAGCTTCCACCTTCTCGGCTGGCTGCCAGGTAGGTTGCCTGCAAACGAAATGAAATAAAGGAGATGGTGCTTGATTGCGAGCGACCGCAAAAGTTGCCACATTATTGTTAATTATATTTATGTAACTTTATCGGCGATGACGATGGCACTTTGGGCGCAGCCAAGCTAAGTGTCTGCATTGTACATATTTATGTTGGTTTGGGCGCAAATAGCCACAAACATGCTAAACACGGTGGCATGCGAATGCAACGAAGACACCACCAGCATCAGCAACAACACAGCGCTGTGAAAGCAACAACAATAAACTTGATAAGGAAGTTGTTGATGCACTGCCACATTATTGGTGCATTGCTGACATGATACGGTGTCATCGCCGCCGCCGCCGACACCGCCACCATCACGATTTGTCGCTGCCGCAGCTCGCTGCTGTGTTGCTCCCAGTTACCTGTCAGAGTCCGCGTCCGTCCAGCCAGTCGGAATCCATCAGCTGCCATTAGCAAAATCATCGACACCTGTTGGCCATAAATTAATGTCGTAATTGGCTGCAAAACCTTCACTTTGCGAATGCGCACAAGCGGACACACACTCGAGCAGCATGCTGCATAGCTGCCTAGGCATCAGCGGCGTTGGCAGCAGCAGTAGCAGCACTTACCCATATCGCTGTTTGCATTATAGCAATGTTTCTGTCGCATGGACTGCCTCACTGACTGACTGCCTGTCGGCCCGGCTGTCTTTCACTTTGTGAGAGAAGGAAACGTGCACAAGTCAGTAGTCGCTAGCCGACAGTCGGTGGCTGTTGCATGTGGCGCCTACTGTAGCACTAAACTTAACCAGTTTCGTAGCACATCACCAACTTAGCGAGTAGCACCGGCGCTATGCATTTAGATATACTCCACGTAAGTTTATCAGTGTCGGTACTGTAGGTACAATCGTACCGTAATTTGGCACGAGATATTAGTGTACATTTTCGGTATCTAACTCTTCTTTGGACATCTCCAATGAACGTTAAAAAGCCCAGCACGAGGTTTCAGAGTAGATAAAACTGGTCCATGTCTACCGATTTTCCAGTTTCGGTAATTTAACCAATAACATATCCTCTAACAATCGAGTTATCGCTTAGAAATTTGACCCGAGGTATCAGAATAAGTGAAATGGCTCTAAATCTAGTGAAATCCAATTTAGATATTTAACGTCATCCGGAATATATCCAATAATTATCGAGATATCAGAAAAACTTCGTGTAAATAATTCTGAATCCATCAGCGGCCAATCAAACCGAGTCCATTTAATTAATTTAAAATATTTGAGCTTTGAGCTTTCATCAGCTTTCAAATGTGGAAGCTCAAAAAGGCTTTGAATATTGATAATTTTCGTCCAACTAATTAAATTTACATTATTGTTTCTTAAATTCCACATGAAATTGATTTGAATTGAAATTTCACTTATTCTTACTTTTCATTTCACATTTTTCGGTACTTCTGTACCTCATAAAACTCACTCTCGTTCTGCATCACTGTTTGGCATATAAATATTATTATCAATAAAGATATACAAGCATGTTGATGGTTGCATAAGCATAGGATAATGTTGTGGCAAGTATGTATGTCTATTTATGTACGAGTATGTTGCATGCAACTACAGCCAACTTGTGGTACGTGCACATTGTTGCATATCCTGCGGCTGTTCAAGCTAGACAGCTATAAATGTTGACTATCAACGCAGTGAACCTGAATGTAAGTAGCTATCATTCCACGGCATAATTTGCTCAAGCAAGAAAAGAAAAAGCGGAACCCAAAGTTATATATTCTCGTATGTTTTTGGTGGTGTAGCTTATTTTGAAAATATCGCTCGTATCAGTTTGAGTTGGGCCGTATTATTAGGATTTGGAATTATCTGTAATAATTTTACATTTTTGAAATTTACCGTTACATATAAATAATGAATTTGATGACTTGGAATCCGAGTTGGAAGATATAATTTCGATGAGGACCCTCCTTTTCAGGTGAGGTTTATCCCGAAAAGAAATATTATTTCTCTCTTCACTCTTTCTTTCCGAGGAAGTTTCTAGCTTCTTCCGCTACCATCGGCTGGTATTTCGTTCATTCAGAGTCTCAGCATCCATTCGAATACATATTTTAAATTGTTTCTGGTTCCTAGATTCAATGATATTCATTATAAAGTTGGATCGCCTTACAGGACCTGAACTAGTTCGGTGAAGAATTTTTATACTAGTTAGGAAGAAACCTCCTTCCTAAGACGTCAGTTAGAAGGATATGTTCTTTGTTTTAATAATTTTGCAAAATTGATTTTATAAACAATTCTGTCAAGTGTTAGCCTTTTCAACGACATATCTTAAACATCGAAACCATGGTTTTTAGATTCATTGTTATAGAGAAATAGATGTCGGATTTTATTATGGATTTAAACTAATTTGGAGTAGACTTTCCTTCCTTTCAAAGACTTCAGTTGTAGGTATGATTCTTTAAATAATTCTGACGAGCGGTTCCAGTCGAAATGTGAAAGCATGGAACGAGGTATCTGTGGCATAAGATGGTATCTCAAATTCGATCCCATATTATCTCATGAATAATTTTTGCTTGTAAAATTGACGCTAACGCCATCTATCGAAATTTTGTACGTTTTATAATCTTCACATAAATTCAAGCAATAACGAAAAGACATTTAAACTTCTTCCAATAGAAATGTTTTACTTTAAGAACCATGCTCCCACAATTACTCTTAGTGTCATCCTTGCAATCGTAATTCCTTAAGTTCATACCTTCTACCGCTCACTTCATACTCTTAAGCAAGCAATGTATCACGCATAAATTCCACCGTCTTACTCCTTTGAAATATACGAGCGCACACACACACCAACACCAACAAACATTCATACCGTTCCGTTTATGGTATTCCCACATGAATGGTCGCATTTCAGCTGGCATTTACACTTCACTAAATTTATTAAATACCTTAGTAATTGTGCATGTGAGTATTATCGATACATAAATTTTCATTATTAATTGTAATTTATTGTTGTTGTTTAATATACGAATACTCCCATGCATAACTGGTGTATTGTATGGCAGTTGTCGTGGTCAATGGTGTTGCAGTTGTGGTCAGAGTTGCACTGCTGGTGATTGCGGTTGCGGTTTTCGTGAGCACAACACAACAGCACAACAATAAAGGGTTAGTGCGGAAATAAGTTAGTTCGTGGTTTGCCTTTGGCTAATGAAGTTCGCACGTTGCCACGGACAACACGAAGACAATGCGCTCATAGACGGGAGGTACAATTCTCACTATTTATTCTGACAATAACTGGTTAACGCTTCTAATATTACAACAAATTGATTTAACGGTGAATAATAATTTAATATTTCACACGGTTGTCAGCAGGGGAGCGGCGGGTAACTCAATCACAACTAGCGAATTCGTGTAATGATATACACAAAAATATTATATATTATGTTTTTGTGGATTTGAGAGTATGAATAAATCACGAAAAATTAATTTATCAGCGCTTGAAAATAATTTTTTCTTCTTTTTAATGTTTATAATTTCATTAGAATGAGAATATAGTATACTCTGGCTCAAATATATTTTTTTCTTAAAAAAAAAACAACTCAAAAGAGTTTTTGTAGGGATAAGTATGTCATTCTTCAGTTATAACCTTTTCGCACAGTCATTTAATAC
Source organism: Zeugodacus cucurbitae (assembly GCF_028554725.1). Lineage (NCBI taxonomy): Eukaryota > Metazoa > Arthropoda > Insecta > Diptera > Tephritidae > Zeugodacus > Zeugodacus cucurbitae. The sequence continues at coordinate 34,232,977 of NC_071670.1, forward strand.
ATTAAAAATATAATTGAGAAACAAGATTTAGCCTTTCGTACAGCCGGTTACTCGATAAACAATCAGATAGAGTTGCATTACATTTTCAACTCGATTTGTGTTCGAGTAAAAATTAATGTACAAAAATGAGATTTTTATTTTGTATGGTAAATCGATTTAAACCAGCGTTTTAATCGAGCCAAGTCCGGTTAATTGATCAATTAACTCCTGTGCGAAAAGGCTATGAGACTCTGCTGAGTTAAATGCAAGCTATTGTGTTTACTTGTCTTTTAAGTTCGACAAAAGTAGTAACGTTCTTTCCAAATTATTACACCAGAGCGATAACAAACAGTTTTTTTTAACTAAACCTTGAAATTTTCATTTAACCATTTAAACCTTCATAGAATCCTCTGCTTAAAATCAGATTTTAGGAGCATACATACTCCGAAGGAACAAGCTAAATTTACTATATAGTTCTAGCACATTTTTAACGTTTTCTGTAGTTCTAAGATCCAAATACAAAATGAAGAGACTCTCACTTAGACAGATTCGACTGTTCTTTGTGACACCCAAATATTTCTGACGGATCACAAAGACCCTTATAATTCGACACAGCGCTTGGACTATATTTTCAATTACTCAAGTTGGCTAATGCCGATTTTAGTCACTTCGCTGGGTTCGCCGAAGATGTGCCTACCATGGTGTTTTAGCCTAAGTCTGGCGAATGTTGGACATTGAAGGTGGACGTGCTTGGTTGATTCCTCTTCGTCTACCTCCAAGCAGCTTTGTCAACAAGCGTCTGGCTAGATCCCTAACCTCACCACATGTGTACCTTTTGGATAATGACCAGAACATAGCAAGGATGAGCCCTCCTAAAAAACAGCAGCCGTTTTTGATCCATTGCGGACCAGAAAGATCCCACTACTGCACAGATGCTGGTTGTTGTCCAGCGTTTGGCGAGCGTACTCGAAGTCAGTGCATCCAGTGTCTAATCCAACAACCCACCAGCTTCCACTCCGACGTCAATGTTGCTAGGTAACTCTCTCTTGCATGCTGATCCGCTTTACATTTTCCAGCGATTTTGCGGTGACCGGGTACCCACACAAGTCGGATTGCAAAGTAGTTCGAAGCTACTGATCAGGATGTTAGACACTCCCTTACAAACTCATAGCGTATGTATGTGATTGGCGTTGCAACCGTTTAGCCGGTTATAGCCGAATCGACGATAGTGCGCCACCTGTCTCTCTCCTTCGCAGTTCGGCGCCAGTTGGAGATCCCAAGTGTAACTAGGTCGCTCTCCACCTGGTCCCTCCAACGGAGTGGAGGCCTTCCCCTTCCTCGGCTTCCTCCGGCGGGTACTGCATCGAACACTTTCAGGGCTGGAGTGTTTTCGTCCATTCGGACAACATGACCTAGCCAGCGTAGCCGCTGTCTTTTTATTCGCTGAACTATGTCAATGTCGTCGTATAACTCGTACAGCTCATCGTTCCATCGTCTGCGGTATTCGCCGTTGCCAATGTTCTGAGGACCATAAATCTTGCGCAAAATTTTCCTCTCGAAAACTCCTAGTGTCGTCTCATCTGATGTTGACATCGTCCAAGCTTCTGCACCGTAAAGCAGGACGGGAATGATAAGCGACTTGTAGAGCTTGATTTTGGTTCGTCGAGAGAGGACTTTACTGTTCAATTGCCTACTCAGTCCAAAGTAGCACCTGTTGGCAAGAGTTATTCTGCGCTGGATTTCGAGGCTGACATTGTTCGTGTTGTTGATGCTGGTTCCCAGGTATACGAAATTATCTACGACCTCGAAGTTATGACTGTCAACAGTGACGTGGGAGCCAAGACGCGAATGCGCCGACTGTTTGTTTGATGACAGGAGATATTTCGTCTTGTCCTCATTCACCTCCAGACCCATTCGCTTCGCCTCCTTATCCATGCGGGAAAAAGCAGAACAAACGGCGCGGTTGTTGCTTCCGATGATATCAATATCATCGGCGTACGCCAGGAGCTGTACACTCTTGTAGAAGATTGTACCTTCTCGGTTTAGCTCTGCAGCTCTTATAATTTTTTCCGGCATCAGGTTAAAGAAGTCGCACGATAGTGAGTCACCTTGTCTGAAACCTCGTTTGGTATCGAACGGCTCGGAGAGGTCCTTCCCAATCATGACGGAGCTTTTGGTGTTGCTCAACGTCAATTTACACAGCCGTATTAGTTTTGCGGGGATACCAAATTCAGACATCGCGGCGTAAAGGCAACTCCTTTTCGTGCTGTCGAAAGCAGCTTTAAAATCGACAAAAAGGTGGTGCGTGTCGATCCTCTTTTCTCGGGTCTTTTCCAAGATTTGGCGCATGGTGAATATCTGGTCAGTTGTCGATTTTCCAGGTCTAAAGCCACACTGATAAGGTCCAATCAGTTTGTTGACGGTGGGCTTTAGTCTTTCACACAATACGCTCGATAGAACCTTGTATGCGATATTTAGGAGGCTGATCCCACGGTAATTGGCGCAGATTGTGGGATCTCCCTTTTTATGGATTGGGCAGAGCACACTGAGATTCCAATCGTCAGGCATGCTTTCTTCCGACCATATTCTGCAAAGAAGCTGATGCATGCACCTTATCAGTTCTTCGCCGCCGTATTTGAATAGTTCTGCCGGTAATCTATCGGCCCCCGCTGCTTTGTTGTTCTTCAAGCGGGTAATTGCTATTCGAATTTCTTCATGGTCGGGTAATGGAACATCTGTTCCATCGTCATCGATTGGGGGATCGGGTTCGCCATCTCCTGGTGTTGTACTCTCACTGCCATTCAGCAGGTCGGAGAAGTGTTCCCTCCATAATCCCAGTATGCCCTGGACATCGGTTACCAGATTACCACCTTGGTCTCTACATGAGGATGCTCCGGTCTTGAAACCTTCGTTAAGTCGCTTCATTTTTTCATAAAATTTTCGAGCATTCCCTCTGTCTGCCAGCTTCTCAAGCTCTTCGTACTCACGCATTTCGGCCTCTTTCTTTTTTTGTCTGCAAATGCGTCTCGCTTCCCTCTTCAGCTCTCGGTATCTATCCCATCCCGCACGTGTTGTGGTCGTTTGCAATGTTGCGAGGTAGGCAGTCTGTTTTCTCTCCGCTGCGAGACGGCACTCCTCATCGTACCAGCTTGTTTTTTGTCGTTGCCGAAAACCAATTGTTTCGGCTGCAGCGGTACGCAGTGAGTTTGAGATGCCGTTCCACAGTTCCCTTATACCGAGATGCTGATGAGTGCTCTCAGAGAGCAGGAGTGCAAGTCGAGTAGAGTATTTCGTGGCTGTCTGTTGCGATTGCAGCTTTTCGACGTCGAACCTTCCTTGTGTTTGTTGACGGGCATTCTTTGCTGCACAGAGGCGGGTGCGTATCTTCGCTGCGACCAGATAATGGTCCGAGTCTATATTTGGTCCTCGGAGCGTACGCACGTCTAAAACACAGGAGACATGTCTTCCGTCTATCACAACGTGATCGATTTGGTTCCGCGTGTTTCGATCAGGAGACAGCCAAGTAGCTTGATGTATTTTCTTATGCTGGAATCTGGTACTACAGACGACCATATTTCGGGCCCCAGCGAAGTCGATCAGCCTCAGGCCGTTTGGCGATGTTTCGTCATGGAGGCTGAATTTTCCGACTGTTGTGCCAAAGACACCTTCTTTACCCACCCTGGCGTTAAAATCACCAAGCACGACTTTTACATCGTGGCGGGGGCAGCGCTCATAGGTGCGTTCTAGGCGCTCATAGAAAGCATCTTTGGTCACATCGTCCTTCTCTTCCGTTGGGGCGTGGGCGCAAATCAGCGATATGTTGAAGAACCTCGCTTTGATGCGGATTGTGGCTAGACGTTCATCCACCGGGGTGAATGCCAGGACTCTGCGACGGAGTCTCTCTCCCACCACAAATCCAACACCAAATTTGCGCTCCTTTATATGGCCGCTGTAGTAGATGTCACAAGGACCCACCTTCTTCCGTCCTTGTCCCGTCCATCGCACTTCTTGGATGGCGGTGATGTCAGCCTTAAGTCGTATGAGGACATCAACCAGCTGGGCAGAGGCACCTTCCCAATTAAGGGTCCGGACATTCCAGGTGCATGCCCTTATATCATTATCCTTAAAACGTTTGCGGGGGTCGTCATCAAAAGGGGGGTGTCTCATCCGAGGCTTTCGTAGATTTTTCATTGGGGGGTGTTTTTATGTGGTGGGTCCCAAACCCTACGCACAACCGCATAAGCGGGCTTCGCCTTCTCACTTTAGCTCGCCTTCAAACGGATGTCTGTTGGCTACCCAGAGGATACTTGGTCTAAAACCGGAAGTCGTGAGCTGCTTGAACCATGTGGAGAAGAATCGTTTCTGGCCACTCCCAAGTGAGTGACAATCAAAAACTTTCCTCACTTGCGTGAACTTCTACACATGATCCCATCCTCCTCATAGCGTACTATCATCGAATCCAAGACCACTATTGCCGCACTGCTGTCGGAGTGAATACACATCTCTTAGAAGGATGATGCACTTCGAAGCAGTGTGCTAACAGTGCTACCTTGATGACAACCACCTCTGCCTGGAAGAAACTGCAATGGTCTGACAACCGAAAACTGGAGTTAATTGGGAGCTTCAGACAGAAGACTCCTCTCTCCTTTCACCTTCCACCTGAGCTTCGATCCATCCAAAAAGCTCACTGCATCTCTTCTCCATCGGCTTCTCCCCTCCCAAATAGCTCTTGAAGGTAGGTGCGCAGTGAAGAAACATTTTCCCTTAGACATGTCTATATTATTGATCCAATATTGTGAACCGAAAATATCGATGTTGATGATGGATTTATCCTGATGCACTGTCAATATAAGAAACCTCGATTTACATAGAAAGCCTTCAAGATTTTTCTTTCCAATTTCGAAAAATCTGCCAGTATTGCTATATTTTAAAAATTCTGATAAATTTGATGGCAAAGAGAGTGAACAAAAATATATTCAGATCTGTATTCAACTTGTCAAGTAAGTAGTCGATTGTGGGATCAAGTGTTTTAGCAGAGTTCTGGTTTATCACCTCTCATTCAATTTAAAACTGGTAGTGTCTAATGCTGAATTATGTGAAGCCAAGTACTACAATATATAGTGATTCTTCCTTGCAACAAATACTGTTTCTTTATTAAACAAAAATTACCATAAAGCACTCACATGTTGGGCGCGTCTCTTAAAGCTCGTTACAATAACTTGAAATGCAACCATGCACAACAGTGGGGAACAGTACGTTGAACTGCTCATACTATTTAGAAGTTGTTGAAATGACACCCAATTCCCCGTTTTTCTTAATTTCAATACTTACAACAAGTGCTGTTGTTATGCCGTTGCTACTGCTGCTGCTACCACCGTTATTGCTGTTGTTGTTGTTGTGAGCGTTGTGCACTCTTATGTTGTTAGCGTTTTAGCATTTTTGTTTTCCTACTTTAGCTCTCAACAGAAAAAGGTAGTTACGGCATTGTAACTTCACTGAAAAGACAACAATTTACTTTCACCTAAAACAACAAACACAGCAAAATCCAAATGTGGCACTTACATGTTGTTTGAAGGGAATTGTGATGGCTTGGCGTTGCTGCTGCTGCTGTTGCTACTGCTGATGGTGACGTAGAAGAAGATTCTATGAAATTGTGCTGATCATGACGACGCTGAAGATGATGATGATGATGACATTCATGCCGAGTGCACTCTGATAGGATAGCGTTGATGGCAATTTTGCATGCGCTCCCTGAAAGAAGGTAATAAGTACATATGCCATTATGTGTTTTTCTTTGAATGTGTTTGTGTGTGTGTGTGCGTGCGCGTTGCAGATACACTTGAATTTATAAGCGCATAGTGTGTGTGGACGCGAGGACATTTCCATATCCATATATTCCAACAAATATATGAGTGCGGGTGTGACAGAGTTGTAGTTGTTGGTGTGTGTGTGTAAATAACTTTAGGGTGCGCTATTGTGTTTATGAGCAGGCAAAATGGGTGCACAACATGTAAGAAGATATCCTTTTTTTTCAACCTAAACGAGAGGGTTCAAGCCGACACTTGAAAAATGTCACAGCGTGCCACACGTATCCATAACACCCATATGGTGGCACCCTTGGAGGTGAACAGGGTGAACACACCAAAGCCAAAGAATATCCACCACGCACACACCTACCACACATACTGAACTTATGAAACACATAGATGCACACATGCACAAAGAACTTTCGCCAGGGATAGCGGTGCGGCAGGAAGCTCGGTGCAAAAAAAAGAAATGTTGGCAACTGCTGATTTAATTCGCACAATACAGAAGCAGCGCCAAATACACTACAGTTGCCGTGGCAAATGCATATAGTTATGGTGGGGGTTGCAAGTTGCAATAAGAGCAGCAGCCTGCTTAGCTTGCAACGCCTTGTTGCCAGGCACAGCAAGTAACTAAGCAGCCGACTGTGATTTTTAAGAGCCTCCAAGCCCGCTTTCATGTTTGTTAGTGTGTGAGCGAACATCGGCTACGCATAAATACGCACACCGACGCACTCAAATCAAGTCGTAAACGTACGCACTTTGTTGCACTCTTGCGCGGTTGAGTGTCGCATTTCGCACAGTGTTGCATTTTAACGCGTTGCAAGTGTAAAATGTTGATTCGTTCTTCGTTTATTTACTTTTTTATTTTTTCATACAGAAGTATTATGGACTAAAAATCGAACTAATAAAGCTCCATTAAGCTTTAAAGCTCTGTGGACTGATCCAATTTACAAACTTGACAAAAAATCAAGTCCCAAATGAGAGCAATGTTTTCGAAAATAAATTCTTTTTATGGAACACTTTGAAAATAGACAGCGTCGTCATATTTTTGTACTTCTTGATGAAACTCAATAAATATATATTTTATTTGCAAGATCCAATGCGAATAGAGACCGGCGCTCAAACTATAGATTTACCATCGTTGAATCTTCCCATAATGCGGCCGGTTGTAATATCCCATTCAAATATGATGATGGATATGTATATTGTTTCTAAAAAGTATTTATAAGGACATAAATCACTTCATTGTATAATAGGAGAGCTTTTAATATTATCAAATAATTTTCCTCAATAAGTCATGTGAAGAAAATCAGTAGAAATTTAAGTTTGTGAGGACGTCATATTTCTAATGTTATCAAGCGTATAGAACAGTTGATATTTTGCTTGGAAATTTCTACTATAAAATATTACATCAACAAGGGAGAAGAGAAAACCAGATTTTCTCCTTCCCTGTCCTCACTCAAACCGTCACTCGTAGGCACTCTATTGGAAATCTAATCTGATATTACAGTAGCTTACAATCCCTGATTTCATTATATAACAAACCTCAAAAACAGTAAACCAATATTAATTTTCACAACAATGAAATCGAAATTCACCACACTTGAAATTACTTATTTTTCTATTATTCCACCTCATAACAAATATAAAAGCAAATATTTATTTTCTTTTGGTGGCTCAATTAATTTAGCCCAAGTGACTAAAGTAATAACCTAAATTATATAGTGGTATCTGATTTAAAAAACAAAAATGTATATACTAGAGTACTACGGTATATTTAAAGCATTACTTACATATGTACATGCCCTATTCTATACGCAGAACAAAGACACCCTATATTTATATGCTTTCACTTTGAATAAAGTTCATTTTTTAATACTATTTTCTTTCCACTCCATGCACTGTAGCACTTTGGAGTGGGTGTAATCGTTAGTATTCTAACGCTCTCCAATTGACCCTCAAACCACTAATCCTGCACGCCGCCCCTTTTGTCCGCTGCACGCGCGCAATTCATATGTATAGGGTGCAATGCACTTCAATGCACGCCAAACCCATTCAATGTGCCTTGGTTCACCGCTCACCATTATGCAACGCTCAGTGCTGACTGACTGACTGACTTGCTAACTTGCCAACTTGCTGACTGGCTGCTCAGTATTTACAGCTCACGACTCACAACTCACCGCTTACTAAGCGCTATTTCGCATTACACTCGTGGTGCGCTGTTATCCTTGTGCGCGGCGCGCTTTATGCCGACGTTCTCCCCACTGAATGGCGACAGGCGAGCAATAGCAAAACCAAAAGCAAAAGCGAAATCAAAAGGGCCGGGCGCAAAACGAGAAGTTGGTAAAGAAGAAATTCATGCATAAAGCCAACGCAAAGACGCTCAAGACTGACCCCCACACCCAATGAAATGTCACTTATCCAGGTACGATACGCCTGCATAAATTCAACATTATTTGCATACACACGCGGTGACGCGGCGCTTAACTGTTGGCGTGGTGAAGGCGCTCGCTTTGCTAAGTTTGAGCCATTCTTCGCGCTGAAGTAAGGACAAAAAGGATAATTGTGTGTAGTTCCCATTTGAAATAATTAAAAAATACAAACATACATACAGAGGGGTGCTTCCCCCACTGGCAATTTACACGGCAAGCTTAAATAATGAGGTAGATAAAAAGCGAACTCACCACCCACCACTCCAGTGAACGCGCGACTCACCTGTTCGCGAGCAAGCGAGCGATTCAGTAAATGAACTCACAAAGTGTGGAAAAGATGGTCTCGAGTAAATCTAGGAATTATGAATGCTGTTAATGTGCTGTTGCCCAAGGGTAACAATGTTTGTGTTGCTGCCGCTTTTGCTACAGCCACTGAGCTGCCACTGCTCACTACACGGCTTGTACCAGGCGACATTGCACTGCCAAGTGGTGACTGCAAGGTGTGCTGTACCCCCCACACGGTTATGGCGCAACCTTTGCCAACTTACTTTACATGCATAAGATGCAAAGTATTTGTTGCTGCCACCACCGGCTTTTGTTGTAGTGAAAGCATCGCATCTAAGTCCTTGCTTAACGTCTTCGCCTTTGGTGGGAACGTGTAACGTCGCAAATCCCTTGAGCATTTTTGCCTGCCACTTGCTACCTTCCGCTTTTGTTGATGCTGACTCCCGGTGACTCGCCGCCTGCTGTCGGCGGGAAGTTGTTATTAATTTAGTTGCAAATTGGTGTAGGAAGTCGCGGCAGCCAGCAGCTACCGTGCGGCCATCATTATTGTTGTCAACTGAGCTGTATTGCCGCTGTTGCTGCTTGGCGGTCATTCACTTTGATGTTGCCAAAAGTGCTGACTGCCAACTTTTGACTTCTAATTTGACTGTGCAACTGTGCACCTAACCGATACAGTTGATTGCTTGGTGGCAGTGGGCGCTTTGCGAATTCGACGCGCCTCGGCTCGGCTTGACTCGGCGGTCGGTTGGTCGGTCAATTGTTCAGCGGCGCTGTGACCACAATCACATCACTAAAATTGGTTGTTCGACTCGTATTTCACAGCAATCGGCGTTGCACACAAATCCAATAACACAACAAATGAATTTCGGTTGAAAATTCGAACTTGGTACCGTTTTAAATTTGATAATGGAGTGTTGCAATTTCGGTGGAGGTGATTCAAAAGTATGCTCATTTTATTCATACATACTTTTGAAATCGTTTTCTTATAATATTTATCAGTTTAATTCGCAAGATTTAATCCAATAGCTAGATTTGTTTTATTTTTTTATCGAAGGCCATAGTTCCTCCAACCTTTCTGCTTTCCATATAAGAGTCGGGTTCATCAAATCTCAGAATCTTTGGTTATCTCTCGACTGCAAAGTGTCACGACGGTCGGTTCTATGTAATCGGTGTGGACCTGGATATTAATCCAAGGATGATCAATTCGCCAGCATTCTTCAAAATTATAAGGTTTGTCAAATATCTCCCCTCCGTTCTTTCTTTTTTTGCTCTTTATTCAATGCTTTATAAAAAGTGTTGCATCTAGACGGCAACTTCAGAATACCCCCCTCGTAGAAGCCTCCTTCTTTGCGAAGAACTCGTACAGCAACTTTTCACAAGTCTCTTTCAAGTTCTTTGCACCACCAAGGGCATTCTCCATGGACAGGAAAATGTGGTAATCAAAATTCAAAAAAACACAAAAAGGGTTAGATGGTCGAAAAATAGGTATTGGTTGAATAATGTTGAACCACAGAGACTTTATTCATCTGATTTATGGAAAATCCTGAACTGTTATCTCAACGAGGATTAGGTCGTCGGAACAACAACTTTTGGCTGAATCCGTGCCGATTTCCGGATTCCCGAGAGACCTCCTTTATTTAGTTTATTTGTACATAATAACTTCAATTGATTCGGCAAAACTTAGAGAGCATACAAACAACTGGTATAAGTCGCTTAAACTGGCATAATCCATTACTGTTGGTATTATAGACCTTAATTTGATTACTGTTGGTATTATAGACCTTCGGAGGATGGAGTCATATGTAGAAGTTCACGTAAGTGAGGAAAGTTTCTGACTGCCATTCACTTGGGAGTGGCCAGGAACGATTCTTTTACATGTGGCTCAAGCAGCTCACAACTTCCGGTCTTAGACCAAGTATCCTCTGGGTAGCCAACAGACATCCGTCTGGAAGCGAGCTAAAGTGAGAAGGCGAATCCCGCTTATGCGGTTGTGCGTAGGGCTTGGGACCCACCACATAAAAACGAATAACCAGTGAATAAGAAACACAGGCCTCGGATGAGAAACCCCCCTTTTGATGACGACCACGGCAAACGTATAAAGGACTATGATTTAAGGGCATGCACCTGGAATGTCCGGACCCTTAATTGGGAAGGTGCCTCTGCCCAGCTGGTTGATGTCCTCGTAAGAGTAAAGGCTGACATCACCGCAATCCAAGAAATGCGATGGACGGGACAAGGACGGAAGAAGGTGGGTCCTTGTGACATCTACTACAGCGGCCATATAAAGGAGCGCAAATTCGGTGTGGGATTCGTGGTGGGAGAGAGACTCCGTCGTCGAGTCCTGGCATTCACTCCGGTGGATGAACGTCTAGCCACAATCCGCATCAAAGCGAGGTTCTTCAACATATCGCTGATTTGCGCCCACGCCCCGACGGAAGAGAAGGACGATGTGACCAAAGATACCTTCTATGAGCGCCTAGAACGTATCTATGAGCGCTGCCCCCGCCACGATGTCAAAATCGTGCTTGGCGATTTCAACGCTAGGGTGGGTAAAGAAGGTGTCTTTGGCACAACAGTCGGAAAATTCAGCCTCCATGACGAAACATCACCAAACGGTCTGAGGCTGATCGACTTCGCCGGGGCCCGAAATATGGTCATCTGTAGCACTAGATTCCAGCATAAGAAAATCCATCAAGCTACTTGGCTGTCCCCGGATCGAATCACTCGCAACCAGATCGATCATGTTGTGATAGATGGACGACATGTCTCCAGTGTTTTTGATGTGCGTACGCTTCGTGGTCCCAACATCGACTCGGACCACTATCTTGTAGCAGCTAAGATACGCACCCGCCTCTGTGTAGAAAAGCGCACACGTCAACAAACACAAGGAAGGTTCGACATCGAGAAGCTGCAATCACAACCGACAGCCGAACGATTTTCTACTCGACTTGCACTCCTGCTCTCTGAGAGCACTCATCAGCATCTCGGTATAAGGGAGCTGTGGGACGGCATATCAAACTCCTTACGTACAGCTGCAACCGAAACCATTGGCTTTCGAAAAAGCCAAAAAAACAGCTGGTATGATGAGGATTGTCGTCTCGCAGTGGAGAGAAAACAGACTGCCTACCTCGCAATGTTGCGATCGACCGCAACACGAGCGGGATGGGAAAGATACCGAGAGCTGAAGAGGGAAGCGAGACGCATTTGCAGAAAAAGAAAGAAAGAGGCAGAAATGCGTGAGTATGACGAGCTTGACAAGCTGGCCGACAGGGGTAATGCTCGAAAATGTTACGAAAAGATCCGGCGACTAACTGAAGGTTTCAAGACCGGAGCACACTCCTGTAGGACCCCCAGCGGTGATCTAGTGGTTGATGACCAGAGTATACTGTGTTTGTGGAGGGAACACTTCTCCAGCCTGCTGAATGGCAGTGAAAGTACAACACCAGGAGATGGCGAACCCGATTCCCCAATCGACGACGATGGAACAGATGTTCCATTGCCCGACCGTGAAGAAATTAGAATAGCAATTACCCGCTTGAAGAACAACAAGGCGGCGGGGGCCGATGGATTGCCGGCCGAGCTATTCAAATACGGCGGCGAAGAGCTGATAAGGTGCATGCATCAGCTTCTTTGCGAAATATGGTCGGAAGAAAGCATGCCCGACGATTGGAATCTCAGTGTACTCTGCCCAATCCACAAAAAGGGAGACCCCACAATCTGCGCCAACTATCGTGGGATAAGCCTCCTTAACATCGCTTATAAGGTTCTATCGAGCGTACTGTGTGAAAGACTAAAGCCCACCGTCAACAAACTGATTGGACCTTATCAGTGTGGCTTTAGACCTGGAAAATCAACAACTGACCAGATATTCACCATGCGCCAAATCTTGGAGAAGACCCGTGAAAAAAGGATCGACACACACCATCTATTTGTCGACTTTAAAGCTGCTTTCGACAGCACGAAAAGGAGCTGCCTTTATGCCGCGATGTCTGAATTTGGTATCCCCGCAAAACTAATACGGCTGTGTAAGTTGACGTTGAGCAACACCAAAAGCTCCGTCAGGATCGGGAAGGACCTCTCCGAGCCGTTCGATACCAAACGAGGTTTCAGACAAGGTGACTCGCTATCGTGCGACTTCTTTAACTTGATGCTGGAGAAAATTATAAGAGCTGCAGAGCTAAATAGAGAAGGTACAATCTTCTACAAGAGTGTACAGCTCCTGGCGTACGCCGATGATATTGATATCATCGGAAACAACACCCGCGCCGTTAGTTCTGCTTTTTCCCGCCTGGATAAGGAAGCGAAGCGAATGGGTCTGGTGGTGAACGAGGACAAGACGAAATATCTCCTGTCATCAAACAAACAGTCAGCGCATTCGCGTCTTGGCTCCCACGTCACTGTTGACAGTCATAACTTTGAAGTTGTAGATAATTTCGTATACCTAGGAACCAACATTAACACCGATAATAATGTCAGCCTTGAAATCCAACGCAGAATCACTCTTGCCAACAGGTGCTACTATGGACTGAGTAGGCAATTGAAAAGTAAAGTCCTCTCTCGACGAACAAAAACTAAACTCTACAAGTCCCTCATCATTCCCGTCCTACTTTATGGTGCAGAAGCGTGGACGGTGTCAACATCCGATGAGACGGCACTAGGAGTTTTCGAGAGAAAGGTTTTGCGGAAGATTTACGGTCCCTTAAACATTGGCAACGGCGAATACCGCAGAAGATGGAATGATGAGCTGTATGTGTTGTTCGACGACATAGACATAGTCCAGCGAATAAAAAGACAGCGGCTACGCTGGCTGGGTCATGTTCGAATGGATGAAAGTGCCCCAGCTCTGAAAGTTTTCGATGCAGTACCCGCTGGTGGAAGCCGAGGAAGAGGGAGACCTCCACTCCGGTGGAAGGACCAGGTGGAGAAGGACCTGTCTTCACTTGGTATTACCAATTGGCGCCAAACCGCCAAAAGGAGAGATGCGTGGCGCACTGTTGTGGACTCGGCTATAACCGCGTAAGCGGTTTCTACGCCAGTTAAGAAGAAGAGAAGAAGAATTTGATACTAATGTGTTCTCTTGTACTAAATTTTGCTGAGTTGGTTGTTGCTTTTACAAGTGTATTTCTTGACAAGAGGACAGAGCTCAGATTTAAAGGACAGAGACGTCGTAAACTAATGAATATATATATATATATATATATATATAGGTGAATATATATATTTATATATACATATATATATATATATGTTATCATCGATATTGGAATACTGCTCCAAACTGGTTTAATCACTTACTATTTTAGTTAGATATATGCTATTATACCAGTTTTTCGCATTTATACCAGTTTGTATGTTCGATTCGCTAAACTTTAGCGATTGAAACCTTACTAATTTTCATTGTATTTTACTGCATAACACGAAATCATTTACAACAAATTCCCAAGCAATTTTTCGATTCACCTCCCATGAAGTTAAACTCCACAACTGATTGAACTTTGGTTGGCTGACAGCGCGTTTGGTGCTCTTTCTGTGTCAGTAGTTGCCACCGAAGCTATTACCGCTGACGTTGCTGGCACGCTGCTGTTGTTGCTGTTTCTGTTTCTGTGTTTGTTTCTGTTTTTGTTTTTTGCTTTTGCTACGACTAACAACCAATTTTTATTTCGGTTTTGACAATTTGTCGCTTTGGTACAATTTGCACTTCGCCACCGAATTACAATACAATCAGCATTGACGATAACAGCAACAACAATAATACCAACAACAACAACTATAGCAATATAAACAGTAACAGCAGCGCATAAACGTTTTCCCTTTTCCATTTTCCATTTTACTTTATTTTATGTACTACAGTTGTGTTTGCAACACTTGCCACAACGGCCACATCGGCCAACAAAAAAGAACTAGTTGGTCCACAAGCCAGCTACAACTAACTAAATGTGCGCGACTCAATTAAATTGGAAATACGTTTGTATTTGATATATATCAGAGTCTATATTGGAGTCTATATATATACATACATATATGTGTTTGTGTGTGGCATGTCTGTTTGTATGCAAATTTAAATCTGCGCTATAAATAGTGTAATTCGCGTACAATTGGCATATGGCATTTACAAAAGCAGCACATTTAAAAACCAACAACAACAACACACACACACTGGTATACACATGCAAATTAACAGCGCAGTCCAAAGCTATCGAACCAAAACGAAAACACAAAATTTGAATACCAAACACGGTTCGCATTCAAATAAATAAATAGAAAAAAAAAAACATAAAATATTGAACGAAAATGCGCAACAAAGCAAAAAGACAATCGCTTCTAAAAAGTTTAATGGCGTTTGTTAAAGGTTGCCGAGGTTGCACTGATTCCAATGTGATTGAGTGTGGCCTGATTAGTTGAGGTGAGGTTTTACCGTTTTTTACATGTTAACTGCTGTGGTTCAGCTGTTTTTTTGGCCAACAAGCTTTTTCGGCACTTGTGGTTGTGGTGGTAGTTTCGGTTTTTTACAAATGCGACGAAATATTACGAGCTCGCTTAATTATGGTGAAAAGCAAATAGAGAATTTCCGGTTTTTATAGCACAAAATGCCATCAGTCGTAATAGCTTTTCTCATATATGTACGTGTATATATTTTTTCTAATTGCTTTATGCATTTATTTAAAAGTGCAATTTGAAAAAACTTCAAACATTATTTTTGTATGAACATGATTAATTGCTTAATGAAGCTTATGCAACGGTTCTTTTTTATAATATTTTTTTTCCGAGAGAAAAGTTTTAAATACTTTGGAAAAACCTACACAAAACAAAGCGCACACATAACATCAATTTTTTAAATAAAAAAGATAATTAAAATAAAAATATAAATAAAATGATCTCTACACTGAACTAATTGCTAACTTCATGAGTACCATACGTGAAAAACACTTGCGACCAGTCAGTGGTTTGATAACTGGTATAAACCTTACTTACAACTGGTCAACTGGTCAACTGATTAACTTTTCTTTATAAAAAATTGGAATTTTTACTTGCCGATGCTCTACAAGATATCTTTAGTCAGTTTTCCATTAGAAATATAGCAATGTCCAAGTATAGGTCAACTATATACCAAAATCTAATTCCAGTAGACTAAATTTTGTGTTATTTTTTACTCTTGCTACCAAAGCTTTTATGTTTTGTCTACATAATAACATTTAATAATTGAAGTCAAGTGGAATAACTTATGTTTTATATTCGATACCAATATGACCTCTTGCGGACTAGTCCTTATTCAGACCATAAGTTTAGTAAATACTTTTCATTACTTCTTGTCTAGTTAATGCTTCACAGTAGGGATTTTATATCCGCTAATAATTAAATGCAGTTATAAATTAAAGTCTTTGTGCAATTAACTGAATAACCGCATTTACTTAAATTAATATGTATATTTGCATCTATTAATATTCGTATCTGCAGTTAAAATTTATATCTATTATTGAAAATGCTACCAGTATTACTCGTGTTCCATAGTAGGAAAAAACTGCATATTTTTCCCTTGATCACTTTTGTATTTTAATAATAGTAATGCCAAGAATTTAGCTTTGTTATATAGATAATGGTTTGCCATTACTCTTTTAAAAATGATTTTGGAAAGTAACCCATTATTGGGCTGGATCCAATAAATTCCAATTTTCGAACACTTTTTGCAGCAATTGGGGAGTCTGTTCGTTATGAAATTGCATGAACTTCAAAGAGAGTATTGCCTCATCGAAAACCACACGTTAAGAGTTTTCTAGAACCGCTTTAAGGTCGAAAGAATTAATAAACTGTCTTACATTTGTTACGAGTTCTATTTCGAACTAGTTCATTCGCATTTGATATCTGGATATCCAATTATTGCGGATATTTGTGATTATTGGTTATTTCTAATGATATAAACATAACTCCAAAAGCCTCCTAAATAATCCTATATTATTCGAAGAAGCATCTGTTAAAATATAAATCTAGGGACTATACCAGTGTAACCCATGAAAAATTAAGCGATTTTTGTGAATTTTTTTAAACAAAGTACTCGATTGAATATTTCGTAGTTTTTTGGACATAATAAGGGCGATTTTCAGCTATATTTTAAGATTTTTTTCACAAAAATATTGAAAAAGAGCGGAGTAAAGTGCTGTCTTGGGAGGTACTAAAAAATTTTTAAATTTGTCAGTCAATCTCTCGTTGAGTTATAATGTCAGTAGTTTTGAGAAATGTCGTTTCGAGAAAAACGCGTTTAAAGTTTTTACTCTGGCGGCTTATGCCTGCGAACGGTCGTTATTTAGAACTCTGCCATTCAAAACCTATTCAAGATACGACCTTACCGCTTTCACAGGATATTTTTGAAAGTATTAACTATCGAATAGCAAAAAATAAAAACATCGATTTTTTGAAAATGTCACACTGGTATAGCCACTTAAGAGTCCGTCAAATGAATTAATTGTTTTGCCTCGACTTATTTATTTATTTAAAATATTATTTGAAGATTAGATTAAGCTCGAAGAATGATCCAAAAATAGTTTAGATTAGTTTTCGTAGACACGTATAAGTCTGCGGATGATATTTCACTTTCAGATTATGGTGAATCGATGGAACAACTGGTATAAATCAGAAGCAGAATACTAAAAAAAGTGGATACACCTCCAGATGTTCTTTGTTTTGATTCAAATAAATAATTAAGAATAAAAAGGAGCGCAAACTTAAAAGGACACAGTAGAAGAGATTCCCTATCATATAAACATTCAAATAAGCCTTATTATTCATGAATTGAGACATTTTACATATTCTCTATGGTATTCTCCACAAATTAGGCATCTGCTTTCGGACTGTTTGTCAAGGACATTTAATAGTGTAGGCTTGCGACTTAGTGGCATCGAATTCGCGCGCTTCCTATTATCTTTTCAAGAGTTTTCATATTCACCATCTGTATAGAATTCTTCCGATTTCCGATGAAATTATGCGAATGAATATATTTTAAAGGGGGTTGGGTGGGCTTCAGAGACTGAAAACAAGGATATCTTTAAATTTCTTACAATCACATATTTCATTTAAACAATTCCAAAAAAATGCTGTTGCCGTGGACATCTTAACTCATTATTACTTGCTTCATAACATTTCGAGAAATCGTGTCCACCGACTTGAGAAATTGAGTTTTGAGAGAAATGCGTTTAATGTTTTACAGTCATACTCTCGTGGCCTGAAGGGCGGTACTTCCAAAAGGTATATTTCTTATTATTATTATTTTTGGATAATACAGTGGCACTTCCATAACTCGAACTTCTATAACTCGAAGTTCTCCATAACTCGAACTCTTGAAGTGGCAATTAAAGTCAACTTTCATACAAATTTCCTTCCAGAAAATCGAACTTTTCGACAAGAGCGTAATATTTGATTAACTCGAAGTTTTTTGTGGATTATGGTGATTCGAGTTAGAGAAGTTCCACTGCATTTGAAACATATTGCACTAGTTAATAAGACAAAAAAAGCTCAACTTTTTTAAACTTACTTTAATTCAAATCATCATTCAATAAGAAAACTATGATAGCCTTATTAGTTATTCATTTATTTATTAGTGTTCAAATTTTTTTTTTTTTTTTTTTTGTTTTTAATTTTCTCACCACCATTGCCTCCAGCAATGCTACCAATATTACCAGTTCTTTTTTAAGAAAGTGAAACCAAATTAGAAAAACTGCTGACCTGCAAATTATTGCTACGAGCACTCGCTCCGGCTCCGCCCCGCCCCCACTCAACATAATTTCAATTACAGCACAAAAAGCAGCGCTGCAAAATTGTTTTACTTCTTCTTCGTACTCCCACACAATTAGAGCAAATTAAACTTTTTTGTCTTCGCACAATGAGAATCACTTGATATCCACTACTTGTCCACTTCTAAACACACCCCCAGCTACGGCAATATGAATTAAAAACTCTCAAATGAAGCCAACGAAGAGACGAAAAGCGAAATCCCACGCCTGCGTCTGACCCACATCCATGCCAAATCGCTCTTAGCACGTACGTTGGCGCCCGTTGGGGCCACAATTTTTTTTGGGGGATTTTTGGTTTTTGTTGCTGCAAATTAAGAGTGAAATTTCATTACTAGTCGCCGTAGACAGGCGGACAGTTAGCCGGGCATTCAGGCATGCAGCCAGCAAGCCAACGAACAGTTCAGCCTCATTAATGGGCAGAGTCAGCGAGCCAGCTTGCGAGAGGAAACAAAACTAATCGAAATGCATGAACGAATCGAAAGCAGCAATCGAAATAATTGCAATGTGATACAATAACAACAGTCGCTAGCAAAATTACAACATGCCACTGCTGCTGCCTGCGCCTGCTGCCTGCCGCTACGGCTCGCATGGACGACTGCTGTGCGGTGGTGTCAACTCTGCCAAATGACAAAGTCGGAGGCACTTTTGCTGCGCTGACACCGACCACACACACACTTACTTAGAGCAAACCATTTTAATATGAATGTTGCACACTCACTGGAACTCTGGAACTTGCCACAACCACAGGCATACCTCTTAGCTGTGTAGTTGTTGCATTTTTGGCAGTCAAGTTGCAGCGACGCAGTCAATTTTGTCTGCCATTTTTGGCAAATGGCTTCCAGCTTCCGAAAATGCCACGAGAAGTGCTAGTATGCCGGGAGGGAGGAGGAGAGGGAAGTGTGAGTGTGTGTGTGCTGTACAAGGCTGGCATACTGGTAAGTAAGTAGTTGGTTGTTGGCTGCAGTGGCATGGAAATTTGCACAAATTATAGCCGAGCAAACGAAAGGGCAAACAATGTTAACGCCAAAAGCGGACCAAAGCCAGGCAAAGCCTAGCGATTGCATTAGCAGACAAAACAAGAACAATGGTGTGACGGCGGCGCAAGTGGCGCAAACGTACAACATACAAACAAACAATAAATGCCAGTTAGTTGTTGCTGTTTGCTGGCACTGCCATTGTTATGCGCAACAGCTGTTTTGTTGTTGGTGTTGCTTGTGTTGTTTGTTTTCAACATTTGCACTTGCTTGTTGGTGCATTGCCAAAAAGCCAAAAGCGCAGCCAATAGAGCAACATTTTGTTGTTGTTGTTGGTGTGGTGCTTGTATTCAGTGGGTGCACATTCCACTCCATTGAAGTACATTCCGGCGCGACAAAGTTTAACCGAACAAAAAATTAAAATAATCTTTTGGTAAACTTGTTGATTTTATCGCGCGCGCTCACACACTAATACACACAGCACACACATACAAAGTCACTCAAACAAACAGACATTTACTTTTATATACTAAAAGCCGAAAAGGTCGTTTTTAAGACGCAATTTGTAGTGCTTTTGTTGGTGGCACATAGAGCGGAATGACTAGGCATCGGAAATGGCGAATTAGCAAAGATATTCATAACTTTTAGAACCCGTCTTTTAAACTAAAGTTTAGGCACTTTTTATACTCTCGAAACATGTTGCACAGGGAATCGGATTATAACCAAGCCTACCTCCCGTACAAATATTATGTAGAGAACCACTAAAAGTGCTTTAATTCATTAAGGTAAAACACCAGAAATCTCAAATTTCATGGTGAACATGCCATAGAATTTAAATGATTTTTAAATGATCATGACTCCACTCACTTGTGAGACAAAAACCATACCTCAGGAACTGCTCCACCAATTTCTAAGATTTTTGGTTTATAACATTAATATGGCTTTCCAATGATATAGTTTGAAAATTGGCGAAACCGATTCACAACCACGCCTACTTCTCATGTACCACGAGTCAATGCTTTCTTCAGTCCTCTATATATAATTGATACGGATTATCTAACTTCCAGTGGACATTATATATCGTATAAATTAAGTGAGTGTATAATATTGAATATGGCGTAGCTTGGTGGCAAAAATAGTTGAAATCAGTCCAGGAACTATCCCAGCTTCCATATACACGTTATTCTAGTGGACTTAATCCTAATATACGGGACGAGTAGTGTGTTATCTTAATAAAATAAAATTAAAATTAATTTCTAGAGTACCGAACATTTTGGTTACAACTAAGTTAGCCCTTCCTTACAATATCGATGGAATTCCGAAACAAGGTCTATGTTTTCTGATAGGAAACATCACTTTCTGGCCATGTATGAAAAATGATGTCTTTTCATTTTATTTTATTTTTGACAATATATACTAAAAATAGTATAGTCAAATACATAAGATAATACGAAAGCTACAGAATTAAGCTTTCGGTTCGCCTCTAAAATAATTTAACTTTGACTAGTAAAACAATTTTAGCTATTTCTTTCTGGAGGTATAACCCAGACCATAGTTTTATAATAAAATTCCATCAAAGACTATTTGTAGTCGTAGACATTTTTGTGATTTCCTACCTTATTGTAAAGATGCTTCAGGGAGAATGATGAATCGAATAAGCAACTGCCATAACTAGATAGTAATTGCATATAAAAAGGTTTAACATTTCAATTGTTTTTATTTTAACATGTAAATTTTTTGACAAACGTTGCGAGGAGAGAAGTCGTGAATTGAACATGAGAAAACTTCTGAAGTTGAGCCTCATTTATTTACAAATCGTATTGCACTCTTCACAAATCTGCTTAAACGTTCATTTCACCTGGATGGCAGAACGTGTAAATTCTGAGGGGTTGCAGGGTTAACCTTACAGAAGCAAGGTTAAGTGTTAAGATAATTCTTCCTCGACATTTCCCATAAAGCTGTGAGAAATAGTATCCGATATAATTTTTTGGAATAGTTAAAATCCCTACTAGTATTTACCAAAAGAGTACCTTGGTGAGGAGCTCCCTAGACCACTAATTAGTTTTCGTGTCCGTTTGTTTCGCCACAGCGGAAGTGTTAATGTAGTAATGAATATATCTCTTATTGGAATTTACAATAACGTTAAATTCTCTCTAAGTCACCGAACTTAATTTTCTTATAACTCTTCAAACTAAGTCAGCAATTTATATTTATTTCAACAAGTGCCCCATTAAAGTACCACCAGCTACTCACTCTCGGGATGATTGCTGATCGGATTCATTACGCGAATTTCACTAAGTTGCAAAATACGAGTATTTCTCATTCTACTTTTGTTGAACGAAAGTGTAAGCAGTGATTTTCTGTTTGATTTTAAGCTGCTTTTCCACGAAACGCACCGAAATGTGATCCAACGCACACACACACACACATGGCAACAAATGCGAATTTTGTATATGGGTATGGTTATATATGGCAACACACGGCGGCGAAATGAAAGAGAAAAAGCCAGAATTACAATATTTCAACTAAATTTGTGCAGCAAAATAACAAACCAGTCAAGTGCCAGCAAGTGGCTGTTGAAGTGCAAACCGCCAAGCAGGCAGCGCAGCTGACAAAAATGTTGCCATTTGGGGCGCGTTGTTGGTGAGGCGAGGTGCATGTATGTGTTGCTTAACATGTTGCATGATAGTCTTATGCACCAGTTGCTAACACCGCTGTTGTTGTTGTTGCCACCAACAACTGATTGTGTTGTTTTTGTTTTTTGGAATCGCTGCTGTCACTGGTGTTGCGCTCTTGCTTATTGCCGAAATGCAATTTGCACTTGGTGTCGTTTTAAGTGCGCCACAGCAACACTGGCAGCAGCAACAGATTCGCCAACACATTGCACATGCGACACTTAACGCTGCCACACGCGCTCGTATGCATGTATGTGTGGCGGTGTGACATGCACACTACATGCAACTTGGCTCTCCATACATTTACATAAATATATTCATACACAGAGGTGTGTGTGGCAAGTGCGCTTGCGAAGGCAATTGCGCTGCCATTATATATGCTTGCGCGCGCGTGTGTGTGTGTGCGCCAGCTATCTTGCCACAGCGTGGCACTGATGCGGATTTTATAGCGTAAAAGGTGTTCATGAATGTTTTATTGGGCGCCAAATTGAAATTGGCGCATGTGGCATATTACAGTTGAGCGCGGAGGTGGTGTTACTACATGCAACAACAACAACAACACACAGCCACCGCACAGGGGACAGCAGCAACGCGCGCTGGTCATTTAAATTGCCTTAACGTAGCATATGCGGCAGTCGTGCAACAAAAGCAACAACAACTACACCCGCAATGCGTGCGACAATTGCTGCAGCACAGTGTTTTTGCTGTTATTGTGTTGTTAAAATCTATGGTGACACAAAAGCAATTTATTAAATAATGCAACGTAAACGATTTGTTGCCACGCTCCACCAAGCAGTCGAGCGCCAGCAATGTTGCAACACACCGTAATGCCACTGTGGACCCTGTGCTGCCATACTCACATGTTGTGTGTGTGTGTGTGTTGTGCTCACATGGCATGGTGGTATGGGTAAGCTAGACAAATTTTCGTGCTAATTAAAAATTACGCTCACATTAGCGTTAAAATAAATTATATAAGCCCAAATTGGGGCTAATGGAAATTGAGCCAGTGTTGCCACTCTCATGCCACATGCCACATGCGGCTGTGTATGCTTTTTACATTATGCTGATTAGGTTGCGAAGCTTGTCATTTACAACAGTGTGGTTGAGTGTGTTTATTATGTAATGTTTGTATGTATGTATATGTTTATATTTTTCACAGCTCATTTGTCGCCAGCCTTAAACTGGATTAAAAGTTGCTTTTAATTTATTTGAAAATGTATATAGAACACTTGCTGTGTGGAAAAGAATTATCGGTTTGGTTTTAGATTAAATTTGAACAAGAGCAACATTTACATACTCGTACATATACATATATGAACAAGCTATGTTTTTAAAGGGTAAACTATTTTATATATCTATTAAATTAAAAAAAAAAAAAACATTTTAAATGGCAAAACATAATATTCGCTCGAGCATTTCGCCGGGTAACTGTTTGTCGGCATAGACTTTAGACCTTACATATCCCCACAGGAAAAAGTCTAACAATATGATATCACACCATCTTGGTGGCCATTCGACCGGCCCAAAACGTGAAATTATCTGCTCACCGCAGTGTTCTCTCAATAAATTCATTGATTGATGCGATGTCTGGGAAGTGGCACCGTCTTGTTGGACCAAATGTAACCGAGTTCACAAACTTCAATTTCAGCTATCACATAGTCGGTTATCAGCGCGCGATCACGGACGTCATTGACTGTTACGTTCAAAACAGCTCCTGAATCTCTTCAGGTTGCTCTTCATCCCAAATGCGGCAATTTCGCTTGTATACATACCCATTGAGTCAGAAATGGTTCTTATCGCTAAACAGAAATTGGCTCGAAAACGTCGGATCTTGGAACTTTTCAAGAACCCATAGAATGCAGCGAAGTCGCTTGGGAAGTTCGTGCGGCTTCAGTTCTTGCACAAGCTCTATTTTGTTCGCTTTCAATTTACAATCTCGACGTAACATGCGCGAAGTCGTTCCTTTCGTCAGTCCGAGTTGCTGCGAACGGCGCCGAATCGACTCTCCACGACCTTCGTGTACGCTCTCAGCTACGACTTCTATATTTTCTTCACTGCACTGCGTTCTGAGCATGGACTATTAGATCGAATCACATAATGAATACTGGGTCTCAAGATGTGTGATGGTGTTGGGAATAGTACGCTCAGTAGGCCTATAATGTTGACCATAAGTTAAGTTTAGGTCGTCGAAACAACAGCCATTGCCCGGATAAAAGCCAGGTCACAACAACCAGTGGTCTTTTGCGCCTTTCTTCTGATATCATTCCTTCAGCTAACCCATTCGCACTAAGGAGGCTTAATAGCCCACATAGGCTGGTAGAAGTGACATGCTTTCAGTGGATACATCGCTCCGTTTGCTTGACCTCTTCTTTTTGCGACTGAAGGTAAATTATGGAGACGATGATCTGGTGTCTCCGCTGCCAAGTCGCCGAATTCTCAGTATTCTGTCGAGCAGATCCTCATTTTGTACATATGACACTTTAACAGTGATTAGTATACGCTGTAATAAGTTATCTTAGTTCATTTCTGGGAAAATGATATCTATATATACCATTTCAGGCTTTAGTCTTGCAGAAACAACCTTGATTAATGAAGCCATTTAAATCCATTTTTTCCGGATATCTTCTTTAATGATATGTGGATCCACTGTAAGAAAAGCACCGGTCCTGTCAGTTCGATTGCCACCGCTAATTGTTCAGCCATTTTATTACCCTTGAAACGATGTGGCCATGGATACATACTGGTAATCTATGATTGCTCCTAGCTATCCTGTTAAGTATTTTCTTATTTACAATGACTTCTGTCTCTATTTGATACCCGCTTAAATTCCCTGCTTCATCGTTCGTTATAAAGTATCTTTTCGAATTTCAACAAATCCAAAAGGTCAGCAGCCTTCGAAATCATACCGCTTTGACCTTAATGTTTGTCGCAGTCGGAAGTGCCACTTCACTTTTTTCTAACAAATAGCACAGCTTTTCATTTTCGTTTGCTTTTGGATAACTTTGCTGCTCCACATTTTGCTATGAGTTAATAGAATATGCCACACGCTGACGCATGCCCACCGAATGCCACAGTGGCAAGTATGAATCCGTTAGTGGTGCGACGTCAGTCAGTGCAAACGCTCAAAGTATGCGCTAATAATTTGAGGAACTTTCATTGAGTTTTGCTGCACTTACGCCACAAGCTTCCGAGCGCGCTGCCGACTGCGACTGCCGACTGCGTTTGCTACAAAGTGTAATTTTTGTTTTGCATAAGCAATTAAAATGTCAAAACCAGAGAGCAGAGAGCAATTAATAATTTTTGGTTGAAATGTAATTAGAGCTATGCAATTTTCATGGAAATTAATTTAATTCATTTGCATGCTGCCAACAACAAAAACAACAACGCACACTAATAAATTTCGAATTGCCAAACTTGCGAAGAACAAACAAAGCTAAACGAAAAATAACGCCTTGCTACTTAACTCTCAACTTGCCACAAAGTTGCATGCCGCTGCTGGTGGAGCGCATAGAACATAAAAGCAACTGAATAAAGGAGCGAAGAGTGTGCGGTGGTGTAAGTGTGTTTTATTGCACGATAATTACATGCAATTTCTAATAATAACACAAAAGCATGCCCAAACTATTATATAAGCACACTAATATGAGTGTCGGTGTGTGTGTGTTGATGTGTGGCACATATGAAATGCCGAAAGGTGAATTAAAATACTTCAACTGTACTTCATGTTGCACACTTGAACTTCTTGACACACGACGACCCTGTGCAGCAACGCGACGGGGGTGGGGGCACAAGGCAGTGTGCCGTCATTTTCGACACTATCAAAGCCTTTGCCGACAAATGCAAATTCATGGCAGCAACATTATGCCATGCCACACATTTCGCAACATAAGCAAAGAAACAGAAAATTATATTTTCACTGACTTTTTTGTTTTCTTCTTTTTTCTTCCTTTTCAGATATTTCATTCCGTTTGCGCTTTGCTCCTTTGTTTGGACGAAATTTCGGTGAGTTAAACAACTTATTTGTGTATGTACGTGCATATAATGTGTCAAATAAAATAAAATAAGTGCGATATCAAAGCAGTGTAGTTGCAACCAACGCTAGCTTGGCTGGCGCCTTGTAGTGTTGCAATATGCCGCTACTCAGCTTTTATTGCGCACAAAAACTATACCACTAAAATGTATATATATATCTATACGTATATAAGTAGTAGCACTGGAAGCAGCTGCAAACTGTTGCACCAAAAACCAGCAAGAAATAATAATAACATTACATTGTTGCAAACTTGTAAGCAGCGTGTTGAAAGGCATTCAAGGCAGCTATAAGGGCCCGTAGGCCATTCCTGCTGTTTATTTATGTGCTTAATAGTGACTACGCAGCGTAATTGTAGCCTGCTGTGCTTTGCTGAGTGCTCGCTAGGACATAGTTTCGAAAATATTCTTTTGTTGCAAGAAGTTGGAGAACACTATCCATTGAAACATGTAATAGTTTATAAACCAGCCTCATAATAGTTTTATTTTTTTTGCTACCAATCCTCGAAGCCGAGCTTTCTAACTCCACGCAGTAACAGTGAATTACAACTATTCCACAATTTGTTCTAAAAGTAACTCTTCCAGTCAGCTTTTCATATCTTAGGATACCACCATACATTATAAAGTAATACATTTGTTTTCGCTCGATATTATAACATCCTGAGCTTTGTCATTATGCTTTCCTTAGAAAAACGTAGACGTTTATGTTCATATCCTTCAATAATTTAGAAACTGTTCGCTGATATTTCTTGCTTTATTTGCCATTCATCCAATGAATATAAAAATCAAAGTTAATTAAGTTGGATCAATATTCTAGGTAACTGAGAAAGTAGTAGTAATTTCCTATAACACTAGATTGATAATTGATTGTATTTGTCTTTCCGAGATAGAGATTGTAAGTATTACAGAAACGGTTCTCTTTAATTGGCCTTTCAGCTGGTCCCCACCGACTAGCCCTTATAAAGTGTGATCAATTTTGAGATTTCCTACTTTTTTAAAGAAAAAACAAAGAAAATCTAAATTTAATGAGGAATGTTTATTATCATTCGAAAAAACATTCTTTGACATTTATTTTTTTAAAGATTATGTGTTTCAAATGTTGTCCACGGCAACGTCTCAGATGGTACATTCGTTGTGTCCAATTTTCGATGACTTGTTCGAGCATTTCGTCTGGAAACTGGCGAATGACACGCGTGATGTTTTGCTCTGAATCGAGGCCAGATTGTCCGCATAGAAGTTAGACTTTACAGATCACCACAGAAAAATGTCTGACGGTATGATATCACACGATCTTGGTGGACAATCGACCGGCCCAAAATTTGAAATTATCTGCTCACCGAAGTGTTCTCGCAATAAATTCAATGATTAATGCGAAGTGTGGGAAGTGTCGCTGAGATCACAAACATCAATTTCAGCCGTCAAATATTCGGTTATTAATTTGGACCGAAGGTTCCACCGTGGTCGAATAATATCCAGTAATAGATGATGGATCTTAAGACGGGTGTTGGTGCTGCGAATAGAACGCCCAGTAGTCCGATTATGTTGACCATGATCTTTACAGAACGTGAATTTTCGAAACAAAGTTGAACAATTTGTATACGTTGTTCAGGCGTAAGTCTTTCCATGATGAAATGTCAAAAAATACTGAACAACGATAGCATGACATATTGACACGACTCACGCGTGATCTGTTCGAAAATGCTATTCAAAAAAGAAAGAAATCATGCTATTTCAGAGTTTGCAATATACAATGTCGACGAAGGCATTACAACTGCTTGGAACGTCTTTAAGAGAAATCTTTTTTTATTTTCAATATTGGGATGGTATTAGAACCCGGTGAAAAATAAACACTTGCAGATCTATTAGTACTGTCGCATAATAGTTACTACAATGTAACCAGTGGCGGATCCACGGGGGGTTTTGTGTTAAAACGCCCCCTACACTCATAGAAAAATATATGTTTGTTTATATGGGTTTGGTTTTATTGATCAAAAAAATCACATCAAATTACAAGATTTTTGTTGTTATTCATATAATTCGAACTTGCTCTACATTTGTACAAGCAGTATCGCTGAACCTCTGTGATTAATTGAGGATTACACGGGATCTCACATTCCATGTTATATTTTCCTTGGTTTTTGAAAGAATTCTTCTAGTATTTCATCAACTGACAGATCAATAACCCTATGAATATTCATTAATGCTAGACCATTAAGCCTATCTTGACCTGTCGTATTTCGTAAATAGGTTTTAATTCTCTTTAAACTTGAAAAACTTCTTTCCGGTGATGCTATTGAAACAGGCAATAACGCCATATGCGTAAAATCTTGAAAACATTCCCAAAAGACGTTTTGTTCACTGCTTCTAAAGCTTCGAGATCATTCCGAAAATGCTTGCTTGAAGTTCGCTGTTTCCACATTTTCACCTCCGTAAGAAAGTTTTGTTCTGAACAGTTGATCACCCTTTCATAAAAAGAAAATATTTCTCGAGCTTTTTTAGCGTAAAATTCGAACTTTGGGAAAAATACACACAAAAAAAACGTGTCCTATAATAACTGAATTTTCGCGAGGAAACTGCTATAATAAAAATACGTTGAGTAATAAAACTTTTCGTAAAACCCCCCCAAAATTTTTTTCTTGATCCGCCACTGAATGTAACCCCTCTTGGACGGATAACCACAGTTTTTATTCGCCCAAGAGAGGTGTTTGCCTAAGAGTATGTCATTCATTATAAAAACTTAACTTGGTACATGAAGAAATAATCGCTCAAAGGAGGTGTTCGTCTAATAGAGGTGTCCATTAGTAGAAGATTCTCTAGATTTCGTAGTGAAAATGGTTGTGCACTCATCGTTTTAATTCCGGAAACGAATACTATTTCTATATGAGTCCATAGCTAGAATAGAAGAATATTATTATTATATTTATCTCGCCATTAACGATTTATCTTAGAGATCAAAGGAAATCACGATGTCAAACCGACTTGACATCACATGCACGATTATCATAAAAAGCATTTATAAAAAGCTTTAATACTTTAAGTACTGATTTTATATTAAGATGATGTTGAGGAACGTTTCAAAACCGTGGTTATTTTCTTCATCTAGCGCTGATTTCTTCTTATGTGTTCCTACCTTCCAAATAGCAGTTATAAGAATTTGTTTGGAATCCGGCAATGAAGTTTTATATAGATAAGTCATAAGCTGTTTTGAAACTTCAAAGATATTTTAACTTTCAATTATTTGTATGTCAAAAATACACATAAAATATAGATGTTATCTGCTTGGCATTGCTTATTTCCTTTTTCTTTAATTCCTTCATGGGATTAGAACACTCGACTTCCCGTGCAGTAGTCACGCACGTACAGCACACAAGTCGAGTAAAAGTATGCAATTCAACATTTATTTGCGACGAGTATAATCCATCATGACAAAACTTCACTATTTATCAATGACAGTCAAAAGATAAAAAGACCCTAAGTGGCCTACATAACGCGCCACAACGCCTGCGTGGCAAGACAGTCTTAGTGGGACAGCTGCCGCTGCTGTTAATATATTTATAATATTTTTTTGCGCTTTCGAAAGTGGGGTATGAAAATATTTTCACTACTTGAGCTTACATAATTTACTTGCATATTTATGCACACCTCTCTCACTGTCTCCCTCTCTCTTTCTTCCTTTCACTCTATCACTCTCTGCGTGTGTGTGTGTTTAGTGCAGGCGCTCGTGCGATGCCTTGCTGGGTTATTTAATTTTCAAGTGGTGCGTGCAATAGTTGATGGCACTTTCTTGCACTAACCTGAAATAGTTTGCGAATTTGTGGCTGCAGCAAAAACGTAAGAAGGGCACTTATTGCATTTTATTCTAGACGAGCATACACAGGCATACACTCAGGCGGGCGGGCAATCTGGCATTGCCGTCTGGCAGGCAAATAGGCAAATGTGCTAACTATGCGAACATGCCGAATATGGCGTTGGCTGGCTCGCTGGCTGGTTGCAGGAAGTGGTGGCATAGGCATGCCAGGCCGGCAGTAAAAGTCAGGCCAAGGAGCAATAAGCGAAAGCACTTTCCTTTTGCCACAAGCAAAGGCAATGCGGCTTATGTGCTCGCTATGCGTGTGCCATTATAACGTTTTTTTCATTCGATTCATGGTGTTGTTGTTGTTGCAGCTGATGTCGGGCATCTTGAAAATTTTCCATTGGCACCTCGAATATCTGTTGAACTGTTGCGCCATGCGGCTGGCTGCACGTCTGCCATTGCGAATATACACACAGACACAGACACATTTGTGTGATTGTATGTATGAGTGTGTGTTGGTGTGCGCTTCCTGTTGCATTTGTGTGCTAATGCTCGAAATTGTACGAGTTGTGTGTTTGGCTGTATAAAAGTGAAAAAGCAATTTATGCATAGCCACAATGCTGTTATCGTTGCATCCGGTTCCGGTTAGACAAACACACGCGCACACACGCTCAAACATACAATTTCCTTCGAACTACGTCTGTATGTACATATGTATGTCCGTGTGGCAGCTTGATATGCAAATACAATAAATTTTTGCACAAAGTTCAATTGAGCGTAAACGAATTATCCCAACCCGAATTTGTTTAAGTTCACAAACTTGCCTAGCCAATGTGGCCACTTGGCTATGCCGGTTTTTTTCTCGCACACCACTCCTACTCTCTTTCCTCCCCTCTCCCCCTTCTCTCTTTCTTGCTCGCCGTCGCCTTACAACTTGCCAGTTCTGTGAATTTACCGAATTCGACATTTAAGGTTTTATTTGCTTTGCTGCTGGCCTTTCTTTGTTTTTGTTATTGTAGAAAGGGTGTAAAAGTGTTGAAAGTTTGCAAATTCAATTCACACTTTAAATACATTTGTATACCGCTATATGTACGTGCATATGAACACATTTACACCCGAACACCAATGAAGTTGTATGCGCATGGTTCTAAGTAATCGTAGCCCAGTACAATAGGTCCTTAAGGCTCAACAGTCAGGCTAATGGGTAATTTTCGTGTGTTTTTGTTGTTTGCTTGCGTATATTTGATATATCGCTTGGGTATTGTGTCCGAAACCCCAAGCATGTTGATGTTTAAATTGTCATTAGTGCAACATATGCTGGTACTACAGTTTTTTCTATGCTTTTTCCTCTCTCTCTTTCTTTCTCTGTCTCTTGTTTGTTTCGCTCAGGCACAGAGGTGCGTTTTGAGAAGGCGACAAGTTAAAAACTAATTAAAGGTAGTTTTTCTTCTACAAAGTATCGATGACTATAACGAATAATACTTGGGAACAGATCGTACATATCACGAATTTATGGCATTCAATAGAGGTATTTCCATCTCTCAAAATCATACTAAGAGTTGTCAACATCGGTTGTGGATAATGAGTCTTACTGCAAATATAACTAATAATTTAAGAAAATGCATGCCATAAACAGCTTCAAAAGATATCATCTTTTGATCCCAAACGCTTATTTATTTATATAAATAGATCGCCTCCTTAAAATTAGGTTTCTTTAACAATAGATATTAAATCCGACAGCTTTCTTATTTTAACTGTAAACCTCTAACAGACATGAATAGCTTTGATTGTCGATCATAATATTTGTATTTTCATAATAGTCTTATGTTCTCACAACTATCAGCTCTACATAATCGAAACGGGACCAGATTTTAATCTGGCTGTCAACTTTACAGAATTCTACAAAAAAATTAAAATTACTCAAATTTAGGGTGAGGTTAGGTTAGGTTATCTTAAGAGGAAGATCTCTGGGTATACAAAAGATCTCACTTGATAAATTGTGAGTGCCGTACTTTTTGTTACCAAAAAACTCAGAGAGTTCCTCATTCGGCAAAGAGTTTGGAATGCGTACCGAGATTTTTATCGTCAGTCGGGCGAATGCTGAAGATTGGAGAAGATTGGAGATGATTCTACGTTACCTTCTTCTTAACAGCTTTGGCTTGGTTGGGTCTGGCAATATTCTTAGTCTCACGAAGAGTGCCCAGTAAGCACATTTAAGGTATTGTTGAGATGAACCTAGCCAAGAAACTAAGAGAAATTAATATGTACTTTGATATCGTAAGAGAAAGCAGTTCGAAAGATATTTTACGCTCCCCCGCTTGCCAAAAGGACCTCTCAATCGCACAATTGCTGAATGTTATTGACTGATATCTGTAAGTTCAGCGCAATGTGTCATAGGCTGCCAAATCGCTCCCATTTCGAAATATAGGGTTTCTTAGTGTTCCTTCAACTTAATTTGGTCTCACGGAACACATATTCACTTAAGTAGCATCCACTGACTCGCAGCAACTGTTTGTTCTATAATATTCTGTCTTTCGTTGTACGCGGAAATTTTCCCTCAAATTTTTGAGAGTATATTTAAAGAGAAATACGCATTCAATGAAACAATTTTATCTTGAACAATGATTAGTCAGGACAAATCAGTATTAACGAATTGAGAGTTATTTTTTGAAGACCTGATATTGGAGCCATTAGCTGTACAATTGTATCATTATTTTCGTTATTTCTTTTCATCGTTCCAACCAGGGATTTATCTGCTTAAGCATTTTGGAAGAATTTCTCTTATAACTAAGTTTAGCATATGTTATAGAGATTTGACTCTAAAGAGCTCTAAAAATAATTTGGTCCATTTGATCTTCGATGCGAACTTAACAAGATTTAAATCATACCTGCTATAAACCGTAAAATATATGATTTTAGAGTTTAATTTATACATAAGGCTGTAGAAGAAGAGAGTATTGGGCTCAATGAAGTTGGAAGATGACATTTTGTAGCTTCAAAAATACTTGTTTTAACATTCATTAAGCATCTGAGAACTATAGTTAAATATGTTACTGAGTGAATGAAATATTGTAGTAAGTTTACGCCTGTAAATATCCAAACATTGGCTGGAATTCTTATTTCAAGCGCATTTTTTGCTTAAACTTCAAAGTAATTAGAAATGCCTTGATTAGGAAGTAGCGCTGCATTGGGTGCCTCGAAGTTTTTTTTATGATTTTATAACCAGCACGATATCTAGCTGTTGACATTCGTTCACACTAGAGCCATAAACATGCTCAAGTCATAAAATTTAATATCTTAACGATTTATTTATAGTTTTATGACTTCCTTAAACACTTGAAATTTGACAAAATGTCGTAAAATTAAAAAGCGTTTAAAATGCACAAAATTTGTAAAACTATTAAAATAAATATTTGTTTATTAATTTTTAATGCCGCTCGCTTGCCTTTAAACACACTGTTGCATGTATACAAGTGTGAGTACAAATCCAGAGTCAGTCTATATTTCACTGATAGTGGCAACGCTTGTTGCATGCACATTTAAATATTTTATGTGTCTGCCTGTCCGGTCAAACTGCCTTAGTACACAATACAAGCGCATATGTGGGTGTGTGTTCATGACAATTAATAGCCTGCGTCTAACCATTGATTATGCATGTAAGTCACGCATTGCCAGACGCCCATTTGTAGCAACACCTGCGCACGCTGCGGTTTTCCTGCCACAAGTTCAGTACTCGTACTTTCACCACACACTTTACAATTGCGCTGTGCTCTTTGCGCCTTATGCTTTGTGCTCGCTTCCTTTGTTGGTTTAAAGTGTATATACACTCATACATAAATTTCATATATGTAAGAATGGGTGTATGTGTGTGCGTGTTGCGTATAAGCAAATATAAACACGTAAATATTTATTACGATATCAAAGTACATATTAATTTATATAGTGGTCATATAAATTTATTAGACTTTAGAAATGAATGAGTTGGCCTTAATTGGCTAGGCGTTGCAACGCAAGGCAAGCAACAGCAACTTGCATATGCCGGCAATATGCAGCGCATTTAATGTATTAAAAATTGAGTCGTTATAAAGTGTATGCCATTTGAGCCGTAAAAATGGCACTTCATGATTTATGTGCGAATTGTAAAATATGAAAAATATTTATTATTTATATATTTATATTTACTTAAAAGGTGTTAGTTGCCAGCTTGTTTGTTTTGGCAATTTTTCGGCACTAATAAACTTATTTATGCTTCACATATTACGCATTTCTACTTTCCACTTGAGTAATTTCTTTTGCAAATTTACTGGCTTCATACAATATTTACTTATCACTTGATAAGTTTTTGCTCTGCCACACAGCAAGTATTTAAACATTTTCAATTCACTGCGCTCATATTGCTGTTATAGTTGCAGTCGCACTTAAAATAATAGCACTATGATGGGCTAAAGGATATTTTATGGGGAAAAATTGCTAATATTGTACTAATAGTTGTTTGCATTAGCAAAATACATTAAAAACTTTTGAGTGGCAGTTAAAAGTGAAAAAATCAACTTTATTTAACGATAGATGATGGAATATTTCAAAATGTGTGTTATTATAAGAAACAATAAATAAAAACTATTAAATATTATATTCCTATTCATTCTCATATGTTTTAGAGGCATATGTGTTTTTGCCTAAAATAAAGATCGCAAGACATCTTGCTTGACTTTGAATCAACAAAATCATGGCTCTTGTGTTCTGTAATTCTCCATAACCATTAATTACGGCGAAAATTTAGCAAAATAAATGCGTTTTTTGGTATGATCCCATCAGAGAGCTTGATCGAGATCTCGGAACCGTACAGGAAACTCCTGTGTTGATCGACCCTAAATGTTTTACTTTTCTTTTTGTTAGTATGTTTCTGGACACTCTCGTGTTGGAATACCTACTACATTTATACATTTAATTCTTCCTTTCCTTGAGTATGTAGAAGTCTTCGAATGTAGTTTCTACTGATTTCACTGCTTACAACACTGTCTTGGTTTCAAACACTCTCGGGATATTCCACAAATTTTTTATTGGTCAATACTAAAATATTGGAAAGAAACCATAGCTTCGGTAAGAAAATCTGGTTCCAAAAAGGGAATCTTATTTCATTATTTATCAATTTTGTTGTTGGAAGAAAAATAAAGAGAACCTTCCATCGGAAAGGAAAACTTCAACTTCGAAAAATATATATATTCGCTCGTAGAAACGAACTTTGAGTGGATCTCTGTCGGCAAAGATGATTTTAATGAAAAGGAAACTTTGTTTCAAAAAGATATAATTGTTTCAGAAATATAATCATGGCTCAGAAAGGAAACCTTGCTTCACAATTAGAATCTTCCTTCAGAAAGGAAAGCTTCTATCTGATGTTTGGGATTAGTCTCAATACAAATAATGACCATTGTAATCGTAATCGGATAGTTCACTAAATCTTCATCGGTCAATAATTAACATCTTGCTTCAGTACCGGAAAGAAGGAATAGCTTCAGAAATAAAACTTTGTTTCAAAACGAGTACCTTGTCACAGAAAGGAAACCTTGCTGCTATGTTCAGCTTTTTTCCTGAAGTTAAATCTTTTTTTGAAAGATATATTCTCACTTAGAAAGCACCCTAGTTTCAGAAAGTGGATCTTTCTCGTGAAGCTTGACTTTAGAGCAGTTTGCGAATAATCTGAATCGAAAAAGAGAACCGCTCTTTACAAAGGAAGTTCTTCATGTAGAGAGCCTGCCTTCAGTAAGGAAACCTTCTATCTGAAGTGCTATTAGTCCTGTTCTTACGAGGGGCGCGTCTACTTAATTAGTACGGACATGGCTTTTTATTTGTTCAATGACTGACAACCCCACAGTATGCCTTAAAATTATTTGGGAAATGTTATCTAGAAGGTGCCGGTTCACAAATAGTGGGAGTCATTACAAGCTCAGGAATTTGTTGCTAACAGAAGCATAGAAAGGGAAATCCTTCAATACATATATCAAGTAACAATACTCACACTGGTCTCAAAACTCAAACCATTACTCACCGCACTGCTATTTTTCTTACCCTCACTGTATATTGTAAATGCACTCGTGTTTTATGTTACAAAATTTTGTGCATTTTCTAAAAGTATTCATTTATTTATTTATATAACTGCATGTACAGTTGCATATGCAGTTGTCGTTGCATATGTGCAAGCTGTGTAATGTGATGAGTGTAAAGCTTTTTTTATGTTCACGTGTCTGACTGAGTGTGTGTGTATGTGTGGGAATACGCCCTTGCCCCGGTTGTGAACGGTCGACACCTAAAAATGAACTCGTCATCCGTCTGCAACTATACATTTAAATCCGCATACAAAAACGAAAAACTTGTTGACAGTGTTGACATTCATTAATTGCAAATAAATTTGTGTGCAAATGTATGCATAACACTGCACGCATAAACACACACACATATACAGAGAAAGAGAAAAACATTCTGGAGTTTACAACAGCAGCAGCAGCCCAACGGGGGTGATGGACCATAAATTATACAACGCTGACAGCAACAGAAACACAACACAACAAATAGACGCTCGTGCTGCATATTGCAACAACAAAAACAACAACTTGCATGTGAAAAGTGCAGCAACTAGAAGTTGAGTGTGTGTGTGTGTTTGAAACTTTTTTTAAGTTTTGACATGCACAAAAGTAAATGTTGTGACACTGCAACATGCACTGCGCTGCAACGAACACACGCACACACACACACACAACACAACTTGCAACATGCAACTCATATTTGCATGCACTCGCTCTTACTTCGCTCCATACATACATACTCTGGGCAATACAGCTC
This sequence comes from Zeugodacus cucurbitae, assembly GCF_028554725.1. Lineage (NCBI taxonomy): Eukaryota > Metazoa > Arthropoda > Insecta > Diptera > Tephritidae > Zeugodacus > Zeugodacus cucurbitae. The sequence continues at coordinate 34,269,570 of NC_071670.1, forward strand.
ACGTTGGCTGTCTTCGGGGGTCGTCCGCGTAGAAAAAAATTTTATGAAATTTATGTTTGAAATTATTTATGAAAGGGTAACACAGTATCACATTTATTTCACCGCCCTTTCTTCTTTCCGCGCCTAGACATACTTGCCACGCGCTGGCATTATTTTTTATTAATTCTCGCTGGAAAGAAAGAAAGTGCAAATGCAAATATGATGAGAGTTAGTTGCAGCGTATATAATAAACAAATACTGTTAACCGTGTAACCTGCTTTCGAAGTGGATAAGGATTATGAGCATAAACTTGCATTTTCCCTTGCAAATGAATTTATTTATTGCATTCGTTTTCTACAATTTTTAGAAAAGACACAAGTCGATATTAAAAATTCGTTGCATGCAACATAATGTGGCAATAATATGATATGGTGTCATAAAAATTTAATGAAAAGAAAATAAGCAAGTAAAGACACAATTGCTGAATTTTTCTCAAGCTTTAAATAATATTTTCTTAGCTTGTATTTTCACTTTTCAGCGCTAAAATGAATTTGGTTAGTAGACAAAATATTATTAGTACACTGAAGTAGAATTGATTAACGAATATCTTCAAATGAGCTTTCAAGCTTTCACTAAACTCAGTTAATGTATTTGCAAAAGTAATCAAGCTTTCACTAAAAAGCTCAATTAGTGTGACTGAAATCGATATTTTTAAGCTTTCACTAAACTCAGTTAATCTATTTGCAAAAGAAATGAAGGTTAAAGAAAATTTTGTAATGTGCTTTTAAGCTCTCATACAAATGTGATCAAGGAATGTGTTTGAAGCATACCAAAGCAATGAAATAAATACATTTCATAAGCTCTGCTTACATCACCAGCTACAACAAATCTATGTTACTACTAGACCCAATCTCCGCGCCTTCGACATCGCATGGACTAAATTTTTCATCAGCTAAGTTTCTATTCAAGCTTTCTAGTTGGATTTCATTACTATATTTATCATATATCATATCTAAATAAATGTATGGCTAAATGTATGGCTTCTGAAAAATATTCAGAAAATACGTGTAAGGGGTTAGGGGTAGTCAGAGACACGAAAAAATGAGAATTTTCAGTAATTTTTTTTGCTATTAAATCATGTTATTTTACAAAAGTAATAATATGGCATTATTATACAATGTTTTGACTTAAAGTCACGAAAATGTGAAAAAAAAATTATAATTTCCAAAGTTATAGCTGTCTGTGTTGACCCAGTTTCAAAAAAGGTCCTTGCGGTGACAATCATAAGTCCTTGGAGATTCATCTAAAATCAATCGGATAAAAAAAAATAATAAAATAAAAAATAAAAAAATAATAGATAATCCTGGGCCTGATCCGAAGCTTTGTCTGAGTTTATTATGTATTCTAAAAGCTGTATGAATTTCATTAAATCTACTGAGCGGTTATTGAGTTACAGTTGTCACCAGTTCAAAAAACATAGTTTTGAGATAAACGCATTTAAAGTTGAACACTAGTGTGTTGGAGTGCATGAGCGCTCTTTGATATTTGTCGAATAACTCGAAAAGTAATTATCGGATCAACTTCAAATTTTCAGATAAAAAATTGATGTTTTGAAAATCCTGACTACCCCTAACACCATAAGTCCTCTTATGACCCTTAATCAAATATGAGGAATTTTAGTGAAACCTATGATGTCTGGGAAAGCTTTAATAAAAATGTGAGTAGCTATAGTGAAATGGACGGCGAACATTCCAATAGCTTTATTTTCTATTTTTAATGCAGTGGCTTGAAATACGAACACCCTCCTTGATTTAATCTCTATGCCATTTTATCTTTCTATCAAATAAAAGCCGATTGCATTTGTAAAAATTCTAACATTAGATTAGATTAGGTTATGAAGATATATCACAAAGTATTTCAAGACACTACCTAAATAGTTCTCAAATGAAATGGACGTCATCACATATGTATGAGTATTGGGACTTCATTGAATTTCGATCAAATTTTTGGTTTGTTCGATTCGCCACTCTCTAAAGTTTATTCATCGAGTAGTGCAGTTATGTTCCATTTAGATATTAATATAAATTATAAGAGAATTTTTTCTCAGTATAACAAACTTAACCTTTTGGTAATTTCTGTCAATAATCGTTTTTCCTTTGAAAATAAAGATATCTGTCCTGGAAATCACTCCCAGTTTTATGAAGATGGCAGTAATAAAATCAGTCACAGTATCCTCGAAATAGTAACAATATTATCAAAATTGAATTCGATTTCTTATGTCATGCTTAAATTATATAAACCAAATATTTCCCTCTTATTATAATATAGTACTAAGTAACTATATTAAGTACTCTACAAACTCAAATGCTGATAAAAACAGCGACTGAGCAAACTCCAGCTGACAGTAACTTTCTTTGTACTCATTATATAAGCTGGTTTCATATGAAATCTATTGATCGTAAGCAAGTTGACAAGCTGTAAACAGCACACATACTGTAGACACCACATATATTTACTATGTCTGCATAAGGATAACCATCCAGACATTCGAATATTTGTATCTAATTGCGTCCCTTTCGTTATGGCTTTCATAAAAATCAATTTATCACTACCAATAGCTGAAACGTTATGTCAAAGCTTCATTAATCCATAGGCTAATGTCACAATCAGCGGATATGTGCTTTGTTACGACACAGTACGACAGACAATCTCACCAACACATATTCTACTGTAAGGGTGCTGGCTTACGTGTCATCTTAAGAACCCGACCATGTTGTTTGCTTTTAAATGTATTCAAAGCTTTTCTATCGTCGTCGATATTTGTATACTAAGTAAGCATGGTGTTTTCATAATATATAATATATACGAGTATTCTCATTAGGATGGCTCGGTTTTGGTAGAGAGAAGTAACTTTTTAAGAAGTACGAGTTTTTTACTCCAATTACGGACTCCATTTTATTCATGTGGAAAATACCCATTTCCTTTATTTCGTTTTTTTTATTTGTGGTGTGGTCTATGGTTCACAGGATTTATTATGATGTCAAATTTCTCACGATAGAGGTCTCCTACAGTTAGCGAAAATCAAGAGTATCGTTAAATAATTTCCGAGCTTATAACTGTTTTTTGGGTAACAAATACCATTTTCAGAACAGAACTCCCCGTGCACTTTCTTACGATGATAAAAATTGGTAGCTGGAGTAGTTGTATTTGAGAACTATTTTATACTGAAAACTACCGCAGCGATCTCTCATTGGATGAAAATAGTCTGAATGCTTCAAGATTAGAAAAAAATTAGCAGAGTATAGAACCTGTAAAGAATTTTCAAATATCTTTTTAAGTTAATCATTAAGCACCAGCACTTCTAGATTCTAATACTCTACTTTTAGAACCGAATTCTCCAGTTATATTTTTCGTTATAGTCTCTAAATAACACTTCAAAGCCGAGTTAATCTTAAATGAAGTAACAGTGGTTTTGCCATAAATATAATACAAATTTGACAGGCTTTTATAAAAGAGTGTTGTAAAATATTTAAATATGTTTTTAGATTTTTTTCAGTCGGATTAAACTATCTATTTAGTCGTTTTAAGAGTTTTTAGAAATTTTGTTAGCACTTTCTAATTTTTTACATAAAAGTGATGACCCAATGAAAGCGCTCTTTGCTGGCTTCGAAAGCTTCTAAGGCGGAATATAAATTTCAAAACAACTAAATATAAGACTTCGTGAAGAAGGATATTCCCAAGTAAGCAGCGCTTTAAGAAAGTAAGGTTAAATTAGTTTTCGCTCAAAGTTGAGCTTGTGACTTACTGTTATGAAGATTGTGTGCGATATGTAATTTAACATTTTAAAGGCACTGGAACCGGAATAGAGACATATAGCACTCAGTCAGTTTTGCATTTGAGTAAGGAGATGGCGATGTCCGTATCAATGGATTTCTCCAGTTCTTGGTGTAATAAAAAGGTGACGTGTGCCTAATTCACAATTTCCTTAGTATTTTTGACAATTCTATTTGGCATTAAAGCAACATTTTCCATATCTAATTTAATAACAGTAAATATTTTTTTCCGAAACCAACTGTTGGTGTAAATTTGCAAAGTTTCCTTTTCGTTTCTGTGTGCGACCCACGCTAATTCGCCCATTTCAGATAGATATACATTGTTAGACGGCTAAAAATGCAATTGCAGGAAAATGTTTTATTCATTTGTCATTCGTTCGTAAAAGTTGTCATTCAATAGCATTACAGAATTGACAAACACCCACACTTTCGCCCAAACAGAGACGTGCAAATACAAAAAAAAAAACAGAAAAAAAAAAATACAAAAATCATGCAAGCAAAGAAGGCGTGGCTCTTACCGAGTTTTTCACGCTGTTTCTGGACACTAAGCCCCCACACACATACATGTGGATCTGTGGGTGTCTGCGTTTATTATGGCCCGCCGGATCAAGCGGATGTGGACATACACACACATGCATGCCAGCTCACATGCTTAAAAGCAGCATGATCTGTTGACGTTTGCAGCGCCTGGTGTGTGGTCCTGCAATGTTCATCCGTCATGGCAGCACAACTTTGTGACAAATTCTCGTTAATTTCAGAATTTAATGAAACGCAGAAACACATTTGGCAGCCGTGACGACAACACAAACGCAGCAGCACATCATCAGCAATGCCAGAGCAGCAACAACAACAAAAGCGACAGAAATGACAACATGACATATGCCAACGGCAGACAGACAACCAGCTAGATATTCGTATTCGCAGCGAACGCATTGACATTTCTAAATATACTATAATATAATATAATACATTTGTTTATTTCTTTCTATGTATGTATGTATGTATGGCTGTGTGTGATTGTGTTGACGCGCTCTCATATGCATTGATATTATTATAAAAATTTTTGCGGAGAAACTAGCGTTCGAAATAAAAGGAAACTTCATATTGCTTTTCCCATATGCAACACACAACACATACTCAAATTCACGCATACATATATAGACATATGTACTTATGTACAAGGTATTTATAGCCGTAGTTGAGATTACAGAAATCGCTGCAAAAATATGCAAAGCAATTCAACGAAAATTTGTTCAGCTGAATTTTTACATGCCGAAATTTGCATACACAGTATGAGTATGGTCGCCGGCGCACAAACCCCAGCAGTGCAACAGCCATAACCGGCGCATTAAAGGACTAGTTCGGTACTGGACGGTAGTACGGGGTGTGTGTTCGTAACGTAGCATAAGGGAATTTACCATTTAGTAGTATAGACTCTATATACATATACTAATGCATATATACCTTTCTATTCAATCTCTTCACGTATTATGAGAAGATTTCTTACATATTTTAGTTGAGATAATGGCGGATCAAACGATTTTGTGGATATTAAATGCAGACCAGTATTCGAAAATTGGCTGGTAGCATATATAGTGGGGTTAATGTGTGTCTTTTATTGTCTTTTAACCTTCCCTTATATATATATAAATATATGCTAATGTAGACCAAGAAGGATTCGAGTTCGGCTGAGCCATTGAGCGGGCGCTTAATCGTATGACTTCCTTTTTATTTTGGAAACAATTTTTAATGCGTTAATACAATGGATTTGATACGTTCACACTTGCATTTAAATAATGACTAAATAAAAACGAATAACCAACAATTTATGTTGTCCCTGAGTCAAAGAATAATTCAATTCAGGTATCACATTTAAATTTTAACCACATTTTTCGAAATTATAATGTTCTTCATTTGCTCTGTAACTACTTGCTTATGTTGCTTAAATTCGAGCTAACAAGTGAAATATTTGCTCTTTGATATCGCTTAACTCTTCTTGAGCTGAAAATTCTGTATTCATAGTAAATCCTTTAAAATGCGAACGACGTCGCATTACAAATCAACATCGCATCATCTATGTGATTCGTCGTTTTCAACTAGCCCATTTAACCTTGACAACATCTTTTTCCCGTACATACTAAGGATCACCCATTGTTACTCTTGCAGAGACAGAGAACATTCCCCAAATAATTATTAAGACTGTAGCCGAATTTGCAGACTTCGCCGAATAAAAAGCCGAATTCATTACAGTTACGTAGATCCGACTGTCGTGGAAACTCCCAAGTATATTCAGATATTGTAATAGACTTCACTTCAACATTATACATTATTTTGAAGTTGTTAAGAGATTTATCAAATGGTTATATAGTTAGGTCCTATGTTCCATATAGAAACTGTGGAATAAAATATATACACATATATATAATATAATTTGTCGAGACCACCGTTACCAAATTCAGTCCAACGAATCAGGTATTATTGTCGTTGTTTGATTAAATTCATTTTCTGTATTTTCCCAAAAAAAAACTGAAATTACAATAAGGAGATTGGATTCCACGAGTCCAAAACCACACCATTTGTGGTTTCTTTGTGAATATAGAGCTGATGGAAGCCATCTAACCACTCCCCACTGTATTTGAATAGCTCAGCCAATAAACTTTCGGCACACTAAAATTCTTTAGTCGAGCTCTTACTAATGGAACTTTCTTATAATCGGATATATCGGGTTCGTCATTTTCTCTACGTATTCATCGAACTCTCGACATCTTTTTTTCTTTCTTCTGCAGATAGATTCATTAAAGTACATAGACTTCCGTAATCATGCCAATTGATTGATTTTGCCGTCAATTTGTATAGGTATAAACTGTTGGATCTCAGGAAAGAAGAGACGTGACACAGTTCTTAGCTTTATCGATAAGTATGGCTTTAAAGCGAGTTTTACCACACGACAGCGAAAACATATCTTTCATTTAACACAATGTGATCAATTCGATAGACAAATTCTTATTTCGTGCCCTGAACATTAGTGGTCCCAAGAACCGAGGAACCTAACAAGCAGTAAGCTGTAGGTACAGGATGATTTATCGTAGTCATTATATATTCCGACTGTCTGCGCACAGATAGCTTTCTTGCTCATCGCTTATAGAAGATACATTCTATCGATTCTCTCGACCTTCTCACCAGCGCTTAGCTTAAAGTTCGCAAGAAGGAAGTGTGTGAAGTGGTTAAATGGACATAATTTAAATGAACTTTCAAATATGTACTTTGCGAAATAGCTACAGCTCTTTGAAGCATCTACATCTATATATCGTCGAAAGAGCAGCACAATAGCCACAAATAGCCATAGAGACAGACAAGCACAAACAAATTAGTTTCCGTTATTGGCATTTTTTTCCTTTTTTCGAAATCTACAATTACAAAGGTCGACATAAAATTGATAATGTATGGCTCTTTCATGATTATATAGGCCGCCGGATCACACTATATATTAGCAAGTTCTCTTTCCCTTTTTTTTGGGGGGGGGGGGGGGGGGGGTCACAAAGCGTAAGCCTACTCTAATTTCCATCAATATTAAGTTTGCATTTTTAGTTTTCTTCTTTGCTGTTGTATTTGTATATCGCATATTGACTTATGAGTGTGTGTTGCCACACATTGATTGCTGTACTCTCTTTAAAACGACGAAATCTTCGTTGATTGCAACCCATTCTCTACAAACTCGAACATATGCACAAACTCACACATACACTGACACTCACACTGACACGAGATGAGGCAAACTTGCCTAGACGCTGCCAATTCAATTTCTTCAATTTCGCACCCACTTCTTTCAGCTGGTCACAGGGTTAAGAAAAGTAACCTGTTTTTTTTCTTTCCCCTACAATATTTCCCTAGCAACAAACATTACGAAACGTAGTCGACAAAATCTTTGCAATTTTCTTGTTATGTAGCAGCGCCAACACAAAGGCGCCACACACACATTTATATAAGAGAGTTCAAACGCACACACACACAGCTGCCAGCTTGCGAGTACACGAGGATGAGCCGTGGCGCAATACTTGCAACTTGGCTGAGCTAAGCGGCCAATATCCTTTTCAATCTCGTCATGCATACGTTTTCATTTTGTACGCTCGTTACGAGTATGTTGCATGTGGATTGCTGTTGGGGCAGGATTGACTGAAAGATTGGCTATGCGGCTGCCCGTCTTCGTCAGTTGCGTCGTCGTCTTTTCGTCTTTTCGCAAACTCAGCACGGCGCCACAACACATGTGGCATTTACATTGTGGCACAGGCAGCAGACATGCGGCAGGGTGGCTGGCTGACGCGTATCCTGTCAACAAACTCTTACGAGAGCCAAGTCCTTTCTGCGCTGGTCGGTACACTCATCCCAAGGCCGCCGTCGTCGCCGCCTCCGCCGCAACCTAATTGCTTTCCTGCATTGGTACGCTTTATTTTTTCCGGTCCTGCTTTCTTGTTGCTGCTAACTTATTTCCTTGCCAATAGCCATGTGTCCTGCTTGTGAAGCAACAACTGCCTTGCGTTCGAGTGGTACACAACGAGCAGCAGCAACAGCAGCGAGGGTCACAAGTGGGGTTCCACAAGGGAAAAAATCAGAAAAATAAAGTATAAATAAATGAGTGGCGATGAGGGGTCCACTTTTTGCTGAGCTTGTGCGCTGTGGCCGAGCGGTGGCGGTTCAAATGCTTAAGCACGCGACTGGCAAAGCATATGAAGAAGTTGGTTGGCATAGGAAATGAGTGCGAAAAAATAAGTGCAGAAAGAAATGGATTCAGAAAATTGCAAGCGTCGCGTAACGCTCGTTAAAGGGGAGGGGGAAAAAATGTGTAGCAAGCAGTGCGTTTATAAAATAGACAAGAATGCATGTCGCAGCAGTTCAAGCAGAAGTGGCAGAAATAGAAAAATCAGTCAATGAAGCAGGGAAGTGACAGCAAAGAAATGCAAAAGCAAAGAAAAATTGTAACATTATTAGCTTCCTCTATGGCTCGACATAATGTGAACGTATGTATGTATGCAGGGCCACTAATGATAAAGCAGCACTATCTGGAGTAAAAATGTATGTATATATGTATGCGTTGGTTAGTCCATGGAGATGTGAGCATATGCTTGCATTGTAATTAGAGGTGGGATATTAGAATATTACGGGATTTTCGGAACTAGTTTCAAAATGACAGGAATTATTTTAACTTTGGCCAAAAGTCTTCGAGAACATAGTAAGAACGCTCTTTACGGATGAGCAAATATAGTGTATTGGTTGATTGAAAAGAGTGGTAAGGAGAGCCTGAGCGCAAGAGGTCGCTCCTAAGCTATAATCGGACACCAGCGGCCTGAGGTTTTCATCTAGAATGTACTGTGTTCCCGGCTGCCTCTGAGCGGCCTTTTCATTGCATTCTATACCTATGTGACCGGGTATCCGGATGATATTAATCTAGAGAAGTTAGTATGAGATACTTTGAAGAAGGAGACTAACACCAAAGGAAAACTGCAAAATATATGTGCCGTAACTTGAGCAATTTGGAATAAATATTGTTTTATAAGAATTTAAGCAAATTAAAATTAAATCAGATGAAAATAATGACAGTAAAGGGTGAACCATTTCGAAGTCCATTACTTTTCTATCATTCGAAAGAACATTCTTTAGCATCTAGTTTTTAAGATAATATCGTTCAAATGTTGGTCACGGCTACGTCTCAGATGGTCCATACTTTGCGTCCAATTTTTGATGACTCGTTCGAGCTTTCCGACTGGTAACTGGCCAATCGACCGGCCCAAAATGTAAAATTATCCGCTCACCGCAGTGTTCTCTCAATAAGTCCATTGATTGATGCGATGTGTGGGAAGTGTCTTTCTTCTTTACGGAAATTGAATTTTCTTCATAAAGTTGAACCATTTGTAAAAGTAAGTCTTTCCATGATGAAATGCCAAACATTACTAAAACAAAATAAACTTGACAACTTGACAACTTGACACGCCTGATTTGTCACGTATGATCTGTCAAAAAATTGAAAAGAAGTACTATTTCGAACGCTTTCGAAAGTAATAAGGTTTCGAAATAGCAATGCGTCGGATGCAATTTATGTCACATAGTTTTGAACGAGATTGAAACATAAAACTAAAAGTCGAGAAGCGTGAAATCGGTACCGAATTGTTAAGCGCACGTCTCTATAATATACGTCTGTTCCTGTTACAGCTGAAAGCGCAGAGAGCAACTAGGCTTTCATGCAGCATACAGTGACAAACGGTACGTTAGTTTAATTGTCTGTGGGCGTAAGGAGGCGTGTGTGCCTGCGCAATGATGCAAGCGGAGGCGTGCGACTGCATGTGTTTTGAGTACGGTCGCAATGAAGGCAACAGCAGCCAGATAGGCAGCCGACCCAAAGCGGCAGAGCGCAGACTAAAGATATGGGATCCTTCGAAACGCCAATCACCCACATTGACTGAGGCAAGTGAGGCGGACCGACACACATGTCGGCCAGTCCAGTTACTAGTGCACATATGTGAAGTCAATTTAATTTCGTCATGCACTCATATAAACACACAATGGATGTATTTGGAGGCACGCCAAGCCAAGCGATTGCGGCAACCGAAATTGAAGTCGAAGTAGATTTTGATGTTGAAGCACTGCTGCAACACTTCACCATAACCGCTGCCGCACCGTTAGCTTTGCGCACCGCCGCTGTTGTTGCAGCCAATTAGATGTGTTCTCAAGTATCTACTTTCACTTTTTATCGCAGCTCCACTGGCTGACTGCTGCCAATTTCCACTCCCTTTGCAGCCGGCGCACGTACGCCGCAATTTCTTGTTTGCCAAAATGCCGGGGATTGGCGTTACGTGCGCGCATAATGGCATTTCAGCGGCAATACAAGCGAAAGATATAATAATAAAAACTGGGAAGAAAATGTACTTAGTACCATTTTCATTTGCATTCCCATTACCATTACCGATGCCATCGTCAACGCCATCGTCATCGTCATCAGCAGCAGCACCATTGCCAACGTCAGGCTCATCAACGTAATCGTAATCTTACAATTAAGTGTATTACGTTGTTGGGGAAAAAAATTACTTCTATTTGCATAAGATTTTTACGCAACAACACACACACACCCTGGCACTCGAAACACATGGCCACAGTGCAGTTCGCCGAGCTTTGTCGTATATATGACTTCCTTTTATAGCTTTTTGTGTGCTGTGTGTGCGCTGCTGCAAAAGCGATTAACAATAAGATAACTGCAGTCAAGTGCAGTAGTAGCAGCTACCAGGCTAGGCCAGCCAGTCAGCCATCCAGTCAGCCAACGGATATCGGAGCGCAAAAACATAACTTCAGCGATTGCCGTTGTACTATTGCCATTGTCGTTGCGACAGATCGCAATCTTTGGCTCCGCATCTCCAGCCTTCGCGCCGCCACCGTCACCTGCCGCCCGCCCGGCTGCCTGTTTGCCTGCTTGTCGCTGTGTTGGCGGCGGTTAAAGCTGTATTTCACATTTAACTGCCGCATCTGTAGCAATGTTTATGGCCGTCCGTCCGTCCGTCTGTTCTGCGCATAAAAGCTGTTTTTGTTGAGCTTAGCGCTTTTTCTGCTCCGCCTTGCCTTGGCTGGCCTCGCTTTGCCTTGGGGCGCTGCAGCGCAGGATGAGCTAGAAAATGTTGTGTGCTGCTTCGTTCATAAGAAATTAGCTCATCTCCCTGCTAGTTTACGATAATTGTTAGTGTCTTCGAGTGTGTGTGCGTTGCCAATTCCTGCGCAACATCTTATGGAGGCGAAGGGGAGAGATCGCACTAAGTATCGGAAAGTATGTAAGCTGCAATTTTATCAGGGGAAAATTGACTGTATAGCTTTGTGCTAAAATAAATAGAATTATAATGAGTTAGATTCCAATTAAAGTTGTTTGCCGCGAAAGGGTAGCATAATCCGTTTGTAGTGCAACATTTCTCCCTCTGTATCAATTCGTTGATCGCGTTTGCGAGATAAAAATAAAGATGTTTTCAGTTTTCTAATTTGCATTCGAGTGTTTTAAAGTACTAAAAATTAATGACTCTTTAACACTTTGTGGGTTTTGAAATTGCTGCGACCAAAGAGCGCATTAAAATCTAGTCTTCATTGATATAAAGCAATAACCGTCGAGGTTTCAATGACTTTGGAGTGATTTGAATTGGTTTTCGCTAAGTTTTTCGAGGACTATGATAATTTGAGATGCATGTGATTGTCAAATTATTATAATGCGCTAAGTGGTCTTACACCCTAACCAACGGGTCCATCAACTTTTTATTGATAACCAAGTTCAAATCCGGATGTCTGTCTGTCCGTCTGTTCGTCCGTTCGTGCAAGCTGTAACTTGAGTAAAAATTGAGATATCTTGATGAAACTTGGAATACTTATTTCTTGGCACCATAAGAAGGTTAAGTTCGAAGATGGGCGTAATCGGACCTCTGGCACGCCCACAAAATGGCAATAACCGAAAACATTTAAAAAGCTATAACTAAACCATAAATTAAGCTATTGAAGTAAAATTTGGTACGTAGGATCGCACTATGAAGGGGCATATGTGGATGTAATTTTTTTGGGGAAGTGGGCGTGGCCCCGCCCCTACTATGTTTTTTGTACATATTTCGCAAACTACTATAGCTATACCAAGGAAACTTTCTAGAGTCGTTTCTTTTAGGTACTATCTTATACAGTCCAAAAATGCAGGAAATCGGACCACGCCCACCTCCCATGCAAAGGTTATGTTGAAAACTACTAAAAATGCGTTAATTCAGTAAGGAAAACCAACAAAAGCCTTAAATTGCATTATAAAGATGGCACAGAAATGGCACTTAAAATGGTATACAAAATTTTAAATGAGAGTGGTTCCGCCCACTTCTGGATCAAAAACCATGTCTCCCAAACTACTCGACCAATTCGGTTCACAATTTCTTCCTAGCTTCCCAATGATATGTTGTGAAAATAGTCCAAATCGGTTCACAAACACGCCTACTTCCCATATACCCGAACTCTAAAGTCGGTCTGAATAGTTTACTTTACAAGACATAAAGTTAGTACTAGTGAAGATATCGGCACAGAACTTTGCAAAAATACTATATTTAAAGAGTGGCGTCGCCCTTATATAAATCGTCGAAATTGGGCCAGAAGTTTTCAAGACCCTATATATCGAATATGAGGACCTCAGTACTTCTAACAAATTTTTTACCGAAATTATAGTTAAGTCTCTCAGATATTTTGAACAAATTTTGAAGGAATATGTTTCTTCTAATTAAATGTCTACGTGCCAACAATCAGTGAAATCATCTAACTCCCATATATTTAATATTAGGGTTTTCAAACTTTCAATGGACTTTATACTATATATATGCCGAATATGTGAATCAAATTGTTTGTTATATTAATAAATTTAATTAAATAAATTGCGATAGCATAAAATGTTTGGTGACACCCGAACTTAGCCGTTCCTTACTTGTTTTAATTACAATTGCACCTAATATTCAATGATTAAATACTCACAACAATTTAATTCATCACAGGTTGTACCATAAAAGTACTATTGGGTAATGTTGACAGCGTATGGACCAAAAAACTTCTTATTTTGACTAAAAGAGAACTAAGCAGTAGCACAGGGGTCACCACAGGGCATTTACCTCTAAGAGGCCACCTGCAGATCTTTGGTATAGTAGAACGGCAGAATACAGGAATTGTGTGAATGAAAAAAAAAACTAAGAAGTTTCGTCAAATCGACCGGGTTGTTTTGGTGACACTTATCAGGGTACCTCTGGGGATCGCAAAGAGCTTTATGATGGTCTAAGTGCGGTTTAATGATGTTCACTTTGCCGTCATTTTCAACCAACCAAACATCTATGAACAAATAATCTGGAAAGTACATTTAGTTTTGAAGAAAATCACTTAATTTTGTTATTCAACAAACATTTCTTACAGCTGTTTCTAGTGAAATTTCAACTTGATTACCCTTAGAGTCAAGTTCTCGTTTATAAAATTGCTGAAGTATTGATATACCTTAATCAGAGTTTTGAATTTCGAAAATAACTAAGAGAGGAATATAATTAAATATCCAAATACAGGTCCACGAACTCTTGTAATATTTATTAGACCAAATGCTGTCCATTGTAAACTGAAAGACCTCCTTAAATTTAAATGTCAGAGAAATACGTCTGATCAGACGAGTTTTTAAGTTCTCACAAAAAGGTTTTTACAGAATTGGTAATCATCTTCCGAACACAGATGTTTTTATATGGGCTCTAGGACAACCCGAAATGTAGGACCTGTTCTTCATATGATTTCATTAACTTAGCTTAAAGATTCATTTTCTTGAAAAGCATTCGATAAGTAAGCTCTTCTACAACAAGTTCTTGAAAGTTTTAAGTATTTGTGTCACTAAACCGATATAGGCTAGGTTATAGTTATCGTTGTATGTGAAAGAATATCCTGTTCTTCTTGGGAAAGTGATATTTCAAAATTATGGTCTGGAAAATTTAGAAAACTAAGCAAATGTTAAAGCAGTTAATGGTAATTCGCCACAAAAATAAAGTTTGGTTCCCCCGCTGCTTGCTCTCTTTGTTGTCCAACCTAAGCATATAATGATTAGTGTTCTTTATGCTCGCTGCAGTAACCAAATTTATGCCGCCTTCTTCTACTTATGTAAAAATAAAAACACTTACGATGTATATAATACAAGTAATAAATATATATGTACATATGTGTCTCGGTATGTATGTATGTACATAATCTTTGTCTGTGCGTACATTTTCATTTCGGCAAAAGTCATGAGTGTGTTGTCCTTTAATTTCATCTACTAAGCACTGGCTTTGATGTAAGCATTTAATCATTTTGGTTTTCATTACACACAAAAGTAGTATGCTTTCGTGGTGATGATTAAGTCATAAAACGACTCCGACGCCGCGCATGTGGCTTCGCTTGCCTTTGCCGCAAGAGTGCTTTGTTGGCTTAATAAAAGCGGCAAAATATAGTGTTTCCGAAAAGTAAATTACCAGTGACTAAACGAATATGAAATAAGTGAGGGAGATGTGTGAAGCAGAGGGCTGGGGTGGGGTGCGGAGGGCTAAATAGTCACGTTAGTATTTTAATAAGGCAAACTCGTGTTCATAAAAACATTGCGGCGGCTCTATCAACGTACACGATTTTCCAATGTGCCGCGCCATAAACAAAGCGAGCACAAAGAAGAAGAAGAGGAAGAAGTGGAAAAAATATTGAAAAAACATTGCCGAGTTAAACTGCTTGCAACACGAAATGAACGAAACGAAAGTTTGGCAGCGTTTGTGTGGCAGCTAAGTGGAGACGCGCCGCCCGTTTCGTTTATGCCACATACTCCGCTATTTGTGTTAGTGTGTGTGTGTGTGTGGACCTAGGTTAGTACAATGTGTGCTTGTACATGGCACTTTGGCCCCACTACAACACTTCGTTGTTTTCCCTGTGTTGTTTTGCCAATTTATCGCTGCTCGCTTTGAGACTGATGTTGTCAGCATGTGGCTGCTGTTGTTCTTCTTATTGTTGTTGTTGTTGTTGTCGGTGTTATTTCCACAGCACATCTGAGAAGATACGAGTACATACTTTTGAATTGGATATTTTTAGGATACGATTTTCTAATTACTTGTTCGCACTCAACAGCCAAGCGGCACAAAGCCGCAACGGGCGCATATGTGGCAATATGCCGATGTGGCGCAGCGTGGCAACTTGGCAGCGGCTGAAACAATTGCTACGCGCAGTGATGACTGCCTGCTTATTGCTTGTCAGCCGTGTGTTGCGTCTTTGTGGCTGTTGCTGCAGCTGCCGCTTGATGTTGCCATTCATGTTGTTGCTGTTGCAATACTTGTTGCAAGCTTGCTGACATAAGTATAAATTTCGCTTGCGCGTTGTCTACGTGTAACACATGAGCGTGTTGCAAATGCATGCGGTCTACTTTTTGCTTTTTTACGCTCGGCAGTGGCAACAACAACAATGCGACGACAACACAAATATTAGTGTATTGTTAGTCGTTCACCGCCGCTGCTGTTGTTGCTCATGCCGCTGTGGCACGCATCTCTTGTTCGTAATTGTTTCACTAAGCGTTGTGTTGTGGCATGCAACAGTGCCTTTGTTGTTATTGTTGCTGCACCGTTCGGTTTAGCGTGCAATGAATTTCTTCATTTCCATGCCACTAATTCAATATGGCAAACAGCAAATAGACAATTTTCAATCAGCAATCAAGTTGCAAGTTGTCTGTATGCATGTGTGTGCAGCTGTAGAGCAACAACAAAACGACGGCAACACTAATTTACTATTAAATAAATATTTATCGTTGTGTGTGTGTGTGTGCAACAGAATTTTGTCCTTGCAACACATTTTTGCATACCAACCGAGCGCAGCAATCACACATCTGACTGCGCACAGCCTGTTGCCTGCCAGTCTCCTTGTCTGTCTGTCTGTCCGTCCGTCTGCCCGTCTGTCTTACGGCCTGTCGTTGCTGCTAGTATATCTGTCTGTTGCATGCGATTGGCCGCTCGTTCAACCGCAATCGTTTCGGCCAACTTCTGTAATCAACTCATTTGTTGGCATTCCGCTGCCGCCGCTGCCGCCACCGTCGCTGTTGACCCGCCGCCCTGGCGGCTGCTTGCCAGCTTATGCCGCCTTGCCAATCTTACGCTCAGCCATAAATACAATAATTTATTGTGTACGCATGCAACTGCTACAACAAAGAGCACTACAGCAACAACAAAAAGACGCCGAGATAGTGGCAGTAAAGAAGCGAAACAAAAAAAGCGTAGCAGTCAATAGCATGTGGCCAACTGCAAAGGATAGCAAAAGCAAAAGCAGTCGCCACAATAAAAGAACGGAAAATTGCAGCAAACACATCAGCAACAACAACAACAACTAAATGAAAGAATCAGCAAGCAAGCTGACGTACAAGCGTACTACAAGCAGACAGCCAGCCAGCGAGGTAAATAAAATGAAATGTGGCAAAGAATGTTTTAAATGGAAATAATTTTTTGCATTTGATTCGAAAATTTGATATGAACTTGGCATGTTGGCATGTTGTTGCCGCTTGCCGTCGTCGTCGTCGTCGTCATGTCGCAAAAAGTTGCAGTCGAACGCGCAGCAGTTGCCTTGCCGTAACCGCATAATAAATGTTTTACTTAAGATATAAAACTTGATTGGAATAGTTTCGGTGAGCGTGGACCGGTGCACCGTCGTCGTTCGCTCCACCACCAGACAGCCTTTCCGCTTTAATCGTTGTGAGTAGTTGCAGAAAAGAAATCGGTGATTGAGTATGAGTCCTAATTACGAAATGGCAGAAATATTAAAGTTCCATTTTTCTTTGTAATAACTTTAAAGTCACCTTTATGCCTTGTAACGGTTATCAGTTCTGCTACAAAATACTGTCGGGGGAATTGAAGTTGGTTTTGTACTGTTTGATTTCTCTATTAATTTGCTTTAGATTATTTTGAGGTTAGTTTTCTATATCCTAAGGGTCATAAGCTTAAAACATTCTCAGAACAAGTCTCTTTAGTATAGAGAACTTTGCTTTTCCTCTGACAAAGTGACGTCTTCGTGGGACACATAGATATATGATTTAGAATGAGTTCAGAGAGCCAAATTCTTAAAGATTTCTGACACCAACTATCGAATTATTATTTGGAATGATTGAAAAAAAATTCAAATGATTCAACAATTTTTCCTGACGTACGAGGGCTGCTATATATGTATATTTCTGGCCTAATAATGAAAATAGGAATATTTATCAACGAAAATGGTTTTATTGTTTTTCAAAATATTCTTCATCAAGATTTATACACTTTTGCATGCGCTCAAACCAATTTTCGAAGCACTTTTTTTGAGACTTTTTTGAGCGATTGTCAAATTGTGCGGGATCCAACGAGAACAAACCTTTTTTACGGCCAGGTGTTCATGCAATATCGAATGTATGCTGGTGGGGGAAATGCATAGGCATGCCTTTATCTGCAGGTATGTTACATGACGGTCTTGCATTATCAGTTCACGTACGACATCGATGTTTTCTGGCATAACGGCTGTTTTTGGACGACCTTCACGGAATTCGTCTTTGAGCGAGCGTCGGCCACGATTGAATTCGTTGTACCAGTTTTTCACAGTGCTATAGGATGGTGCTTTATAGCCATACAAAGATTTTAGTTCATCGATGCACTCTTGTCGCGATAATCCACGTCGAAAGTTGTGAAAAATGATCGCACGAAAATGTTCACGAGTTAATTCCATTTTTTGGCCGAGATGAATTTTTTAATTCCCTGTAAATAAATGACAAAACGTTCTGAGTGATGTTATGCTAAAAAATGTCAAACTTTCCAATGGAAATGTCAGATTGCACCTGGCAATACTTAGTGTTGCCTAGGCCAGAAATATATATAGAGCAGCCCTCGTATCACTTTTGCTTTACTCTATTAACATTGAATTACAACATCTCCCTACACCCTAAATTTTAATAATTTTTTATTCTCAGCAAAAAAAAAAGGAAAAGGAAAAACTTATATCGGCCGAAATGTGGCCTAACCCTTTACTCCGACTAATTCAATTGATTCAATCGAATCTCGTATATATATCGCTGTGTGTCTCATTGTACATACCTGGACATCTTTCATAGTGTACTTTAGTCCCCAGATGTTTCTTCTTCGCTTGGATGCCTTCGGCTTGATATCGATGCAACAATAGATTGAGGCTTAATGGTTCAGACCTTCGACTTTAGGAAACCTCTATTTTTAAACTCAGATCAGCTATAATTATTCTATGGAGTTTACCAATGACAAAGATCCAATTACTTGCTACCGCAGAGTGATCAATGACTCTACTCATATATTCGACGAAACCTCAGTCATGTTCTGGACATTACTAACTTTGAGATCAATGGATTGCGGGTTAATGGTTCAGGCCTGCAGCTGAGATGGATGCCGGAATCATTGTAATATTCAGGCCAAAATAAACCAGCTGTCATCATTTTATTAAGGATATACCATGTATATGGAGTATACCATGGATCGGGATGTCTTCACTGCGAGAAATATCACGATTTTTCGGCATCTAACTCTGAATAATAAAAAAGAAGAGAGTAGACGGGCGCTAGGCACAGCTTAGACGCCAATATCTACAACCGCCAAAGGAAAACTACAAACTTAAGTTAACTCTCGGTTACTTTACTTTAGTATATTTTAAGGCAAAATTTCTATTAATTTTTTATTTCTTTTTTCGAGATGTCATTTCCAGAAGCCTCTCCGAATTTAATTCTTTTTAAGGACTGTTGTAATGAGCGTGTACTTCCTATATCTTGATAAATTAGATCATGACGACTTTGTTGCGCCAGCAAACTTGCCACAAATCCCTCTAAACATGACGCAGTTGCTCGTCGCTGCTTGACAGAAGCGCCAAAGCAAAGTCACTATGACATCATTACTCGTTTATTCATAGCATTTATCTCGTATCTAATCAAAAAATTTGCAAATTCTAACCAATTTGTGGAAATATATTTAGCCATTAAGCAAAAAAGCGGAGAAGAAATACACAAAATAGTTTCACATCAAATGTACGCCCATTGAATTTAAATTTGTTGCAGTTGCCAGGCTGGCTGCCTTGTTGCTGCTATTGTTGTCTGTGTGTGTGTGGCTGTAGCTGTTGCTGCTGTCTCGCGTGTTACCCGTGGCAACAATGTATTTGCGCCAACAATGGCAAGCAAATCAAAGAGAGCAACAGTCAATAAAATAACAGCTCCAACACAAATGGCAATAACAACAACAACAGCAACACCGTTGCGAGCAACAAAAGCTACAACTCAATGCAATTCGTATTTTATTGCTTCCACAAATACCAGCGCACAGCGCGCCTGCAAGTACACAGCCGTTCGGTGGTGAGTGTATATGTGTGTGAGTGTGCATTTTTCGTTTCTTGCAATTTTTGTTCCACCTTATTCTCTTATTTGTTATTCGTATTTATTATTTTCTATTTTTTCCTGTTTTTCGTTTTGCAATCAATGCTGTTGCACCAATAACTGCTTGCTTTTCACTATCTCTCTGCCGCGACACACACACAGCACAGCACATTTCTCCTGTTGCTGTGGCCGGCTGCTGCTGTGCTGCAACATGCATTCACCGGCATCTCATCTGTCCGCGTTGCACGCTGCACGCCCCCTTTTAACACACCGCAGCAGGAGGATGTGAAAAAATCTCAGCACAGCAACGTGCAACAGCAAAGGTGAAACTTGCCACAGAAGCTGGCTAAAGAACTTGCAACAACGCCAAACTGCATGTGTTCATGTAAGTGTGTGTGTGTGTGATTGCAATAAGAAGTGTTGCATGCATAAAAAAATACATGCCCAATACCTATGTATCGTAATACACATAGATATACATATACATATAGATAGCCATTTCAGACAAGTAGAACTCGTTTCGTGAATTGACCATTTGTTTGGCTGCAACAGCAGCAGGACAAACTTCGACGTTGATGGCGCAGTGGCCTGGGTAGAGAATTTTTGCGAAAGGGGTGAACAGGGGTTAGTTGCCGCTATGAGTTGCGGATAGGTTACTGCGGGGTTGCGGTTTTATCACCACAAAAAGTTGTCCTTCGCTATCTGCTCATCATTAATAACTGTGGAAACCCAGAACCATTGATTCTGAAACCGCATCATGACTTGTCTAACCATTTAATGAGCCCGCGAAAAGCGTATTTGGATCGTTTATGTACATGAACCCAATTCTAAATAAAGCTTATATTCATAAAAGAGGTGTATAAAACTGATATGTTTTAAGGAAATGTGGATGTCGACTCTTTGTCTCTTAAGTAACAAGTTCGGCCGTCTTTAAGACGAGTACTACTTAAGGAATGGATGATAGATTGTATTTTGTTACAAGAGCTCAAGAAATATAGGGTTCCATTAAACAATCGAAGGTTGTCAGTGTTTGCTGAAGGCCTTCCACTATTAATGTTTAGTGATTAAGAGTATCTTTTATATACCCACTAGGAATCAAACACATCGAAATTAATTCCCGGACCGATCTGGGTAACTATAAATTACCTTCAAAATTGATTTTTTCGGTGATGGTCCGTCATATCTATATCATCATAGCTTTAGTTTAGTCGCCGATGTTTTGACTCTAGTTTGCAGCTTCGGCTATAAATGCTGCTCAATGCCTTTTCCACATCGTCTCAAAAAATTACTTGATAGACTTTGGTTTTTGGCCATGTCGATCAAATGGTTAATAATACGTGGGAGTCTGACAGGTCTTTGAGACCGTAGGTCATTTCGCGTTACCCAGGATGCACCGCTTGAAGTTGAATCACTTTACGTCCCACTTCAAATTGTCAAAGTTGTATGGAAGTAGGTGAGATTGAGACATCTAGACACTTTCTTCTTCCTTGTCCAGCTTTTGTTAGACTGCGGCTGAAACATCTTGGCAGGAAGAACTTCGGCAAACCATATGAACTTTCTCGAATACATTTTAGCTGCCTCAACAATTTTGCGCAACGTTCAAAGCGCTTTGTCGGCTCTTGAGGGACTATAAGATCCATTTCGAGGAGTTTGCGGGAACAAAAAGTACTAGCAACTTGTCTAAGTGGGTGAGTCACAAGAAAACCGGACCCAGTCTAATCTGACTTCGGTTTAACCTCTAAAGATATTTTAAACACCAATCATCATATTATACTTTTACTGATGCCTTGAATACAGCGTTTTCTGTAAATTCCCTTAAAACCCCATTTTATTTCAGAGAACGAATCTTACACATATAGAGAACACTTTTGATTGCCGTTGATATGTATAAATAGCACTTTTCACACTTAAAAGCTGGCAAATGAAAGGCATTGAATATGAATGTATGACTTATACCAAATCGAAAAATTGAGCTGCACAAACTAACCACTACCCCCACCCGCCGCAACGGCACTGCAATACACGCAAGAACTTGGTATCGGCTATCTGACTGCCCGACTGACTAGCTGGTTGGTTGGTTGGATTGCATGGCCAACTCGACAACACCAACAGCAACACGCCGATAATAAAGCGCTACAAAATATACCATCAAATAAAAAATCGTTTAGTGCCACAGGAAAATGTGAACTTCTCACTATTTAATAGTTATACTCGCTTGATTGTTGTTCTTGTGCGGTTGATTGCATTCAATGCTGCAGCTTTCACGTCCTCTGATAGTGCTAGTACTACTCGTTATTTGGTTGTTGTTGTTATTTTATATTTATATTTATATAAACGTTCAATTTTTATGATATTTAAAAGCGCAGCAGACACTCGTCGTGAGAAGAGTGCTATTGGCGAAGCGCAGTCTTCGACCACTACTTCTACTGATTTTATTTTTAATTTTCATTTTGCTGTTGTTTTTGTAATATGCTTTTTTGTGATTTTGTAGTTTTTTGTATTTGTTGTTTTTGTTTTTTTTTTTTGTAAGTGAGCAATGTGCGAGTGCAAGCATTTTAGCTAAGCGCAGCTGTCCGCAGCTAAATTGTGGCATTGCAACGTTTAGGCAACATTTAGACTGCCAATAGACCGCATCAAACCGCATATTTCCTAGCCGCCTTTGCCGTAATGCCTTTTCATTGCAGTTCATCGGAAACTTAGCTGGCAACAGCGAGCTTCTCACCTTTCCGCGGCGAATACTTACTGTAGCTGCATGGCTTTCGTTGGCTGTCTCATATATGTTTGTATGTGTAGGCGTTTGTGTGTGGCATATCGCCTTTCATCTCGTCGCTGTGCACACTGCATTGCATTCCGTCGTGCATTCTGCACAGCGCCATAACTAATCCTTTAGCGAGGTGATTTCCTCGCTCTAAACGCTCAGATTTTATTCGAGCTATTGATTTTGAAAAATACTACCAAGCCCGTTAACTCCGAAATGCATTCCAATAAATTCTGCGTACGAACGCTCGCATTTAACGAGTCGGTGGCGTCAACGCAAGCAGCCATAAGCTTGCGGTATTTAACGACAAGATGCAGGAGCGAAGAAAGCGAAGCCTTAAGCTTTAAATGAAAAAATAAAAAAGGAAATTAAAAAGCGAAGCATAGATAGCTTGCTAACAGCATTTAAATGGCATACACATATATTGCTATATATATATGTACATCTATATATATGTACATACATACATTTATAAATACCTAGCTGCTACACATGTGTCTTGCAAGCAACCGCAGCATGCTTACTGAAGCTTTCGGTTGTCTTATAAGCTCCGTCGCTACCCGCTTGAGCTACTCAGCTTGTTAGCGTCGGCAGCGCTTAGCATCTTTGCCGTATTTGCTCACTCATATGCCCCACACACACACACATACACACATACATTCTATGCATTTATTTATTTGTTGACTCAAGCGATAATTTAGTGCTTTGTTGTTGCCCAATATTGTTTGTTTGTTATTTGCTTGCTAGCTGGTTGGTTGGTTGTCTGCTCCTAGTATCAGTACCGTGGTACATAACATTTACAAATTGCTTACCAGTTTTATGGCTGTGGCAGGAATATAATTCCTCGTGTATTACCTGTTGGCTTAGTTGTTAGCTCAAGTGAGCGACGGGAAGTTCCTTAAGCAGTTCAGTTTGTTGAGGTTTCTTTTTCAAACCGAAGTGAAGTTAATGTACACAATGCATATAAAGCTTTTGTTTGCTTTAAATTCCTCAATTGGAGTAAAATTAATTTCTTTTTTTTTAAATGAATATATTTTGATCTGAAAACTTTGGTTTTGTAAATGTTTTGAGTTTGCAACATTTGCTTATGAGATGTTGAATGATGCATTTTTAATTTTGTTTCTTTTTCCGATGTATATACTGATGGAATTATATTGAATATAGAGGGTTACTCAGTACATCATACGCTTTTTAATACATCGCCTCATCTCATTTAGCCATTTAAGAGATTTTGAAATTCATGATTTTCATATCCACGACAAAATATATTCTGTCTTCTCATTATTAAAGATCCACATTTTCGAAATCTTTAATAATGTTACGCTTCAGTCGATCATTTATGACGTTCAAAATCGTCCAGAGCTCCTTATTAGACGTTTCTTAATCTGTTGTTGAAATATATTGCAAATATCATACTTATGTTTGAGAAATAAATTTTATATTTGACGGACTACTTTAAGGGGACCCCCATTCCTGATTTCAAATTTTGACGATTTTCAATGGGCTGGTAAATGAACATAAATTATTTTTTAGGGTTGTAACTTTGTATATATTTATTTGAAGACTTAAAAAAGAAGAAAAACATTTTACATAATTTTTTTTTACTGTTGTTGTTTTTTGTGATTAAACAAAAGCGCTTCTTTTCGGCGGCGCATGTGATTTCCGCTCACTGGAACATCTGAAACCAAAAATTCCAACGGGATTAAAAGGAGTACATGTTTGGCTCTGATATGAACTAGGGATTTATTTTCGAACAAACATTAACAAAATGGCGGACCTTTGAACATATTTTTTGAAAATCGCCTTTCTTCAGCCACAAATCAAGTTGAAAAGTAAAGAAGATCTTCACCGATTTGATTTATCCTAGTTCATACCATAGCTATATATGTATAGAGTAACGTATTAAAATTTGGAACCGATTGGATTAAAAGGTTTTGAGTAACCTCATGCGCCTGTGGTAAAAACACTGTTTCGAGAAAAACGCGTTTAAAGTTTTGAGAAGCAAATCGTGCTTGCCTAAATCTCACGTAGCTTTGAATTCTCTTTCCTCCTCTTTATTTCGATAAGTAGGGAGGACTAGAAGCAGATGTGCCGAACCCACTAATGAGAGCTAGGTATCTGCGAGATGGCCCATGCGTGCGCGCTCTCGCCGTCGCCTGACGCTTCCATCATAAATCGTCTATCTAGAGTTTTTTAATTTTTCACTTGAAATTGTAAATGAACATTCTTTATTTAGTTATAGGTTTGAATTAAAAAAAAATAGATTTTTTGAAACCGAGCCCTTAAACCAATATTTCAAATCCATTCAAAATTGCTTGTAAGTACAATTAAAGCAAAGAGCTTTGATTAAAATTATTCCAGGATTTATAAGTGTTTGATTGACAAAACTCTGCTTGATATATTTCTACTCGTATCTCTTGTTAAAGATTTCGAATAAAGTTTCATCAAATACAGGTGAATATGTGAAACTTACTTTAAACTGGCATAACGACTTACTATTCTATAATATCTTTAATAGAATACTCCACTCGTTTCTATTCAAACCAGTTGCTTGATCGATTCACGTTTCTTCAAGGTTTGACGAGTCGATATCAACTACAATAGCAAGGAACATACCAAAGGACCCGTCATACTACTGAAATATATTATAGGAAGTTTAACTTAATTTGTTGTTGTTGTTTTCTTATCGACACAAAATGTTTCTAAATAATTTTGAGTAATGCTGGCGAGTTGACAGTCCTTGGTTGAATAAAAATTCAAATCCATTACGATTGCCTGCAACCTATCATGGGAACCATCTATAAACAATATCAATCTATAGCTCATAGCTTGTTCATAAATGTCGGTAAATTCAAGATCCTTCGTTATCTTTCCAATAATTGTTTTTGTCAAAAAATATCTTTGTTTCTTCCTTTTAATACTTCTGAGTTAGAAAAGCTGCAAAATAGCTTTTAAAGACCGTGACATGTAGGCGGCCTTCTCTGTGGAGAGGCTTTATTATCGCAGTAGTAATAAAAACTCTTTCGAAAAATCTCCTTAATAATCCTTAAATATCCTCTCCTTCATCTCGACAATTAACTAGAGGGTCTAACTTCATTTGCTATAATATGATCTCCATTAAAAAATACTCGATGACATACTCTACCGAGAACGATCCCATTGAAAGAACTACCATTTGTAATTAATGATAGCCCCTAAGCAGGGACTTAAGCCTTGTTCATATTCATATAACGCTATAAAATGACTAACTGTGAGGTCCACATCCTGCAGGAACTAAATGAATTTTTATTTTGATGGGATTATGCTATATTGAATTCACTTTAGCTGAAGTTTCGCAACGGGGCAGCTTTCCGCCTATTTAATAAATCTTTTGTGAAAAAAAAGAAAAACAAGAAAAAACGTTAACTTCGGCTGTACCGAAGCTAATATACCCTTCACACGTACATTTCTTTTAGTAACTATGTGTTTAAGCAAATCTAAAGACGTAAGAAAAAGTAAGTAAAAAAAATAAAACATTTTACTAATACTTTTTAGCCGGGTTGTTTGCTGGAAACACTAAGGTTATATAGTTAACCGATCTGAACAATTTCTTCGGAGATTATATTATTACCTTAAGCAGTAATCCATGTCAAATTTCGTTAAGATACCACGTCAAATGCGGAAGTTTTCCATAAAAGCCCTTGATTCCGTTCGTTCAGTTTGTATGGCAGCTATATGATATAGTGGTCCGATATCGGCAGTTCCGACAAATGAGCAGCTTCTTGAAGAGAAAATAACATCTGCAAAATTTTAAAACTGAAGGACTAGTTCGTATATATACAGACGGACAGACAGACGGACATGGCTAAATCGACTCAGCTCAACATACTGATCATTTATTTATATACTTTATAGGGCCTCCGACGCTTCCTTCTGGGTGTTACAAACATCGTGACAAACTTAATATACCCTGTCTGTTCAGGGTATAACTAAGCCACTTTCCTTCAATTAAAACTGAGTTTTCTCCGAAATCGAATTTTCGAACCAATTAATGCAGAAAATATAGACTTTGTAATCTCTTACAGATAAAGGCCAAACATGAATTGTGTTGAATATTATTTTTACTTGCTCCTCATAACTGTGGTATGTTTTAAGCTTATTCTATTAAAAGTTTCAACTTGTAACTCTTGTAAAGCTTTATAAGTTCAACTGCTGCATGCTTTTGCAACGGCAAAGATTCAACTTTCCTTAGTATGCCAAGCGAGATAACAACAATGAAGAAAACAATGGAAATGACAAAAACGAAAAGAGCATCCACACTACTTCACTACTTTATGTTACAAACTTATAAATATAATTAACTTCTTATGAGCGCCGAATAAGAGCAAAACTACAACTCGTGTACCACAAGAACTTTTGCCAAACTTTATGGCAAGACATGCACTTGTGTATGTTTCTGTGTTCGTGTGTGTGTGTGTGTGTGTGTGAGCATATGTAAGTCATATGTAGTCCATTCAGTTAGCGTTGTAAAAAGTTTACATTTTGAGGCGAAA
Source organism: Zeugodacus cucurbitae (assembly GCF_028554725.1). Lineage (NCBI taxonomy): Eukaryota > Metazoa > Arthropoda > Insecta > Diptera > Tephritidae > Zeugodacus > Zeugodacus cucurbitae. The sequence continues at coordinate 34,296,582 of NC_071670.1, forward strand.
GAGGATAAGTTGTGTTTTTTGTTTTTGTATGTGCACTACATTTGTTTATTAACTGCATATATTAACCCTTGTCTGTGTGTGTGTACTCATGGAGTACGCTCTAAGGAAACTTTAAAAATGAAATCAACTAATTTATGGATAACTTTAGTGGTTACTTAGTATTTTTTGTTGTTTTATTGGAACTGTTCTTTTGCATCGAAAGGAAAAGTTTGTTTGTTCAAGGTATAGAGCAATTACTTGATATCTTTGAATTCTTAAGGGATTTAGTGAAAGTAATAGGTTCATATTTTATCGTATTTAGAAATTTCAAATAGTTGAAGTTGTCATCTTGGGGATCTTAAATCAGTACATTCTACTTTGCAATTTAGTATAGTTGAACGAACCAGTTCTCGTTAATGCAGCCGATGTATTTTTTCGACTATAACGCCGAAACCAGAAAGGGATCCATTGGTTGATGTTTTCGTTATAAGTTACAGTTCTGGATATAAAGCCAAGGTTGCAGCAATTTCGTAGACTCGACTACCGTGGAAACTTCTCTGCTTTATCTATAAGGTCAAATTGTAGTTTCTGTTCCTATCAACCTAAAATATAATAGAACATCTGAAATTGCTTCCAATATTTTCGTTAATTTTTCCACTGAGTTGTAAAACCTCAGCAATATGGACCATGCTATCTTAAATTGTTTTTAATTCTTTATTCGTTGCATAAGTCATCGTTTGCTAATGTTGCTTATCTAGATAAATTGTGGGCACTAGGCATTATTTCGAGGCTATACTATACATATATATATACTATGTACCGGTTACGGTATTATATAGTCCGAAGCGGCATTGAATTGTTTTATGGTTTTTTTTTCGTTAATCCATTAGAGATGATTTTTCCATCCCTCTCAGTAGGAATTATAAGAACAGAGCTTTGATTTCTATTCCTCTATTTTCGAGGCAATGAGCAACAAGACGAATGGAACAACGAGTGTTTATTCCCTTCGCCTTGATCTCCGCAATATTTTTTCCAGTTCCAAACTTGCTGTCTTTTTATTAATTCGTGGGGATAACTAATTAATCGAGGGATCTGGAAAGATCGCTATCAATCGATTTTACAATTTTTGTCTAATAAAATTTTTAGAATTCATCACGATGGGATAATTAGACCCCTATGACAAGGAAATCTTGACTTCTATGAGGGCGACGAGTTCCATCTTGGGCTAGAAGGTTCTTGCGACAGCGCAAATGCTAGCGACTGTCCAATGCTTGCTCAGTTCAGTTGAGGCTCAACCTTGCTGTAGTAAGAGGAAATGTTTCCATACTACTGCAGGTGAGATTGACGTACGTAATCTAGCAATCTTTGGAATTTCCTGCGATTCCGCTGTGGTCAGTTTCCAAATTAGTCTAATCAATAAATAGCCTGATGCCACTTTAAATGAGGACTGGCTTTCCTTAAGCGAGCTCAAGGCTAGTATTGCCCCTCTGCTATCAAAGTGGAATGTCATTTCTCTGACAGATGCCACGCTCCGGAGTATTAACTCCGCTATATATTGTGAGCGCTTTGTAATAAAATTATTATTTTTAAATTAAAAACTCTAAATATTTAACAAGAAGCGCTGAATAGAAAAGTAAAAACCAACGCTAAACTTCGCATTGCAGCATCAACGCCAACTTTCTTCAATGGAAATGTACCATTGTCTGTGTATTTAGTTGTGTGTGTCTCATTTATTCAACATAATTTATTTCCCGCGCAATTAAAAAGTTCACATACCGAGCAAATTACGGCGCAGTGCGAATATAATACGAACCCTTCGTAACGGCTACAAGCTTGAAAATAAGTAGGTAATAAGTAGTTGAGTGGCTAAATTTAGACACTAATTCGTGAAACATGCGCTGACAGTTGGCGAATAGCAACCGAAACAACCTTTTTTTTGCTGCGCGCCTTTTGTTTTTGTTTCTACTTTTTTGTTTTTGCTTTTTTCTACACAACTGCACGACGACTGCCATGGCGCACAAATACTATAAATTCGTATATCCTTATGAAAAGTAAAGTTTTTCTCTTTTTTGTTGTTGTTGTGCTTTTGTGCGCTTTTTTCATGTTGCTCCTTTTGCACTTCCACCGTTGAGCCATATCATATTTCGCAAAATAACGTAAATGAGTAGAGAAATTTACGATGAACTTAAATTTTGTGTATTTAAAGCTCAAATTACCTGTTGCAGTTACCGCCAACACCGACGATCGACGGCCATGACGAACCGACCGGCACGCAAAGGACTACCTTTCCTTTACTCACACACACACACACTCGCAAACAACCGGGCGCTTATAAACAATGCCTAGCTGGCTGTGCACCTTCATTTGTGGCACATAAAAAATGGCTAAACAGGGCAGAAGCCGTTGCTGCCACACCAAAACCGTCTGCCTGTCTGCGTGTCCATTGTTGGTTATAATTTAGTTCTTCCAATCGATAAACACGCCAGTGCCGCCTGTGCCACTGCAATGCACTGCGCGCAACACTCACGCACGCACGCAAAAAACAGCAACAACAACGCCAACTTATAGTCACATGCATAAACACTAACTAGTTAGTAGGTAACTGCTATTGCTGGTATAAATTTATGTAGGTGTATTCGAGCGTATCCTATTGCTATCGTCACAAATCGTAAAAATATCAAAGTTATTGAAAAAATGAAATCGATAACCCGCACACCACACTACATATGTTGCATAGCTATGCGCACACACACACATATACGCATGGTAATGCCTTCAGCCGGCTGCCGACAGCAGTTGGCCATTGGTTATATGCTATTGCTATTGCTATCCACAGCTTTGTAAGGCGATTTGTTGCACCATAATCCGTTGCATGCATGCATGACTACCACCAGCGTTGCAACGTTGATTTTTCTAGCGTGTTTTTCTCTCGCTCTACATACTCGTCTACAAACATTTGCATTTCTTCCTTTTTGCTTCACTTTTTTCGCTTTTTTCTTTTTCTCCTTGCTTTGCAGTTAGCAATTTTGTTCTTTGCATATCTCGAATTTTATGCCCTTCAGGATGCATAAACATTATCGGACATTAAAGAAATCACTAGAGACCTCACGCTCTTGTAACATACTACTTACACTTATGGGTATTAACATCGGTATTTATGTTGCGCATATCTCTTCATACAATGTTTCGCATACATTGTAGACTGATGCTGGTATCATTACCTTTAGGTCGCTCTGATTGAGCTTTCAATGTTGAGATTTTCATACCACTCAATGAAAGTTTTAGTGAAATTTCAGCATTTAAGTCCACAAAACCAAAAGAGAAGTATTGAAAGTTCACATTTAGAATAGACTCAGAGTTGTATTCAGTCTAAATCCCTTCGTTTGAGAAACCCCAGTTTACGAAATCCGACATAGATCGGTGATCGATAAAAAAGACTCGCTCTTACTCAAGTAGAACCGATCGTTATCAATAAGCTATTTGAGACTTTTCAATATTAGCACATTGTAGAATAATATTAAATAATTAATGTGGAGATCTACTTCAGGAGCAATTTAATGAGGTCAGACCTCAGACCCTTGGCCTCGAATATATCAGATATTCATATGGAGTTATAAAATGGAACTAATTAATCTAACCTCTCTCTGGCTCACAGAATATGTCAGATAATTCTTTTGACTGCTATCCACGTTTTTTCAATCGTATCTAATCGTACTAACGGGTGATCCAAGTAGAGGTAAATTTTTATGTTTATTCATGGAAAGGCTTTCGCCTGAACAACGTTTACAAATTATTCAACATCGGCCCAATTTTCTTAAAAAATTATACCGGTGAGAACGTAACCGTCAATGACGATCGTTATCGCACCATGATAACCGACTATTTGAAGCCGGAAATTGAAGCTCGTGATCTTGACGGCATTTGGTTTCAACAAGACAGCTTCACTTCATCAATCAATGAGCAGATAATTTTTTGGGCCTGTCAATTGGGCACCTAGATCTTGTGATATCATACCGTTAGACTTTTTCGTGTGTGGATAAGTAAAGTCTAAAATCTAAGCGAATAATCCCGTTTTGATGCAGGCTTTGGAGCAAAACATCACGCGTCTCATTCGCCAGTTACCAATCGAAATGCTGGAATGAGTCATCGAAAATTAGACACAATGGATGGACCATCTTAGATGTAGCCACAGTCAACATTTGAAAGAGTTAATCTTTTAAAAATAAATGCCGAAGAATGTTCTATCATGAATATAATTTCGTCTTAACACCTTTATAAGGTAGTCCACAATATGTTTCCTCTAATTTGTGTTATGTGCCCCAATATTGTACATTAAATACATATTTATACCAGTTTTATTCGCATAATGTTTTCAGGGCTTTCAACGCACTAAATTCACATCTCTATATGCTCTCTAGCATTAGATTAGAACCTACGAAAGCTGTCCAACTCATCATTAGGAGTGGCGAATAGAACATGCAACTGGCATAAACCAGTCGAAGTGGTATAATTAAGTATAAAGAGCATATATAAATCGATATCCAAATACAACCTGATATATGTCGAGACTCAGCGAATTAGCTGCTACAGTAGAGCAATATTTTCCAGCTGCCTCAAGAAAATATTTCTCTCTTAGATTTATAATTTATTTATGTGTACAGGGTATACACAGAAATAGAACCGCTCGAGCTATAGTGAAGTTGTTTGTTGTTAGTTAGCATGTTTGAAGACTGTTTTTATAGCTTTCATTTCAAGCTCGCGCGCATAGCTTTTTTAAACCAATTAAATGTCAGTTTTGTACTCGCAACGGGAGCGACTCGCAATGGCAGCTGCGGGGTGGGGCTGGTGGCGGTGCAGCAGCAGTGCAGTGATTGCGATTTCTCGGCCATAACAACTTAATACCTCGTTGTGTTGTTGTTTATTTCAGGCAAAGCGTTTTATGGTTGCAAAATGTTTGCATTTTTTCGCTTTCCATTTGCCAATATTCCACGGAATTTTTTTAATTGCAGCACTTTATACAATTGTTTTTGCATAATTTTACTTTTTTCCAATTTTTTTTCTCTTTTCACCGTACAAAGTGTTTAAGCAAAAACTGCGATTTCCCGTTATATAGAGATACACATATCTATATACTATATAGACCTGTTGTATGAAGTCATTTTGAAAAGCTGTAGTTAGATAGTCGCAGCTGCTGCTCTTCAGTTGATGATCCGCGTAGTCAGCACAACAAGCGAGCTCACTTCACTCACTCACGATGGCTTCGTGCCACGTTCAATTGTCCGCCCAATTGCGTATTCACCTATGACAATGCACTGCAGCTCCATAAAAATTAAAAGCAGTCGGTGGCAAAATAGTTTGAATTGGTTTTGGCGGTTTGTACCGTTGTTCGGGGATTTTAAACTGCGGTTAACGCGCACAAGTGGAATGTGTTAGGTAGCCGTGTGGCATGTGGCATGTGGCATGCGGTGTACTCGTACTCGTTGGTGAAATGCAAAACCAACGCTGCTGCTGCTGATACGCGCGCGCTTCGAGGCTTAAATGAAGATAATAATTTTGAAGTGGCAAGTGGGCGGCTGATTTCGTTCGCTTGTGTGTCTCTCTTTCACTCACTCGCTCACACCAACACACGCGCCCACTTGCTTTCTAATAAATCCCTACAACGCTGCCGGAATTGCCGGAATTGGGAATTGAATACTCAAAGCTGATAAAAACTTGCAGGCAAATACTCCTCGGGAGCTGTGAGCCGTGGCTAGGAGTGAGTGAGTGCGTTGGGTTGTGTTGGCTGGCAAGTGAGTTATGTGCGCCGTTAGAAGGGATAAGCTGCATTGCGAGCATTACATTGTAAAGAGATAACAATGCTATTTGGCATTTTCACTGGAGTTGGAGTTGAAATGCCAAAGGACTTAAATAATAACGTGAAAAGTAGAAACGGACGTGGTCATGAATGGTTATGCATATTTGTGGGTGTGTGTGTGTGCGCGATGGGGCAATAATTAAAACGAAACGCAGTGTTACGTGCACACACAGCGAGCGTGTGGCGCACAAACCGAATTTTCAAATAAATTCAAATAAATGTGAAGTGTTATGGAATTGCTTTAAATCTAAATAAATAGATAAATAAAATAATAACGGATTTATTTCAGCTAACATGACGCGCAAAATTGCGGATTGGAATTTTGCGGCTTTGGATATTAAAATTTTTAAGCTGAATAGAATTTTTTAAAGCAGAGCAAAAATTCAGAAATTGGTGTATGTATGTTGTAGCAGTTAATTATAAATTTACTAGATAATAAAAAAATTTAAAAAAATTTAAAGTTTTATAGCGTTGCCATCTGACTTAAAAAATATGTGAAAATAAAATGAACTCACAGTATTTTAAAAATATCATACTAAAATTTCAGATATTTTGAAATATGGATTCAAATTAGTGTGGCATCTCTACTAAATTAGTAAATAAATATAGAATCTGTAAGTTTAATATCGATTTTTATAAGAGTCCTGTAACCAAATATTTTTTGTATAAACATTATGTTCGAGTCATCTTTTTTGAAGCGAAGAAAATATTGGTTTTCCAAATATTTATGTTTAGTTTTCAACGAATCTTAGACCATGCTATAGAAAATAGCAAGTCTGCCCTAAGTATAATGAACTAATAATAATCTATGCGGGAGAACATCAGCAGAGTTTGGTAAAACTAAGCAAACTCGTCTGAAGTTTCGTGAAATAATAATATTCCAAACAATGGACATTCCAAAGTATATATACAGATATACATATCGATCCCGAACTCGATTTTTTTTGGCTCTAATAAAATATTTTAGCTACTATATTTTACCTAATTAGTGTTTTTTATTTGTATAATGTATGTGTACGTTTTTGGTCGCTGAAAAGTACAAAATAAAAAGTAAAATTGCTCCTTAGAAATTCTTCTCTCTGAAATACGAAGGCTACTGTTAGGCTCCAAACAAATAGATTCAATAAATAAAAGAAATTTGTTAATTTAACAAGTAAGGAAAGGCTAAGTTCGGGTGTAATCGAACATTTTATACTCTCGCAATTTATTGAAGAAATTTTATTAAGATAACGCACAAATAAATTCGGCATAAAGTTTAATAGAATAACGAAAATCGTCCTATATAGTGTATGAGGGCTGCGGAAATGCCTGAACCGATTTCATTCATTTTCACCAGCAAGGTACACTATATCCAAGACTATACACTCACTTAATTTCGCTAAGATATCTCACAAATTAATCAATCCATATATGCAGATTGGAGGCCAACGAATTTTTGAAAAACCTATAATTAGGTATATGTTGTGATGTTGTGACCCGATTTTAATAATTTTTGGAACAGAGGCACACTATTGGAAGAAAGCAATTTCCACTGAATTACATTAAATTAGCTGAAAGATTTACCCGTATGTTCGGTTAAAATTTAACCTTAGGCGCTGAGTTCAACATGTTCGATATCTGGGGCCTTGAAAAGTTATAGTCCGTTTTCGACAATTTTTTCACAAGTGATGCCACAGATCATATACTGTATTTGTGTAAAGTTTTATTTCGTTATCATCATTGGTTCCTAATGTATATATTATAAAGTGAAGGATTTAGATGGAATTCAAAAGTGAGTTATAAAGAAAGTAGTCGTGGTTGTGAACCGATTTCAGCCATTTTCCACACATGTCATCAGGGTGTCAATAAAATATTATATACCGAATTTCATTGAAATCTGTCGAGTAGTTCCTGAGATATGGTTTTTGACCCATAAGTGGGCGATGCCACGCCCATTTTCCATTTTGTAAAAAAAATCTCAGTGCAGCTTCCTTCTGCCATTTCTTATGTAAAATTTGGTGTTTCTGACGTTTCTCGTTAGTGAGTTAACGCACTTTTAGTCATTTTCAACCTAACCTTTGTATGGGAGGTAGGCGTGGTTATTATCCGATTTCTTTCATTTTTGGACTGTATAAGGAAACGGGTAAAAGAAACGACTGCAGAAAGTTTGGTTTATATAGCTTTATTGGTTTACAAGATATATACAAAAAACATATTTAGGGGCATGGTCACGCCCACTTTTCCAAAAAAATTACATCCAAATGTGCCCCTCCCTATTGCGATCCTATGTTTAAAATTTTATTTTCATAACTTTATTTATGGCTTAGTTATAGCTCTTTATGTGTTTTTGGTTATCGGCATTTTGTGGGCGTGGCAGTGGTCCGATTCCGCCCATCTTCGAACTTAACCTTCTTATGGTGCCAAGGAACACGTGTTCCGAGTTTCATTAAGATATCTCAATTTTTACTCAAGTTACAGCTTGCACGGACGGACAAACGGACAGACGGACAGGCGGACGGACGGACAGACAGACATCCGGATTTGAACTTTACTCGTCACCCTGATCACTTTGGTATATATAACCCTATATCTAACTCGTTTAGTTTTAGGACTTACAAACAACCGTTATGTGGACAAAACTATAATACTCTCTTTAGCAACTTTTGTTGCGAGAGTATAAAAAAGTACGAAATTATATATAACTAGCAGACCGAGATTCTAGCAATAAATATAGCCTATGTTACTCGGGGTGAATGTAGCTTTCCAATGATGAAAGAATTTTTCAAATCGGCTAGTACCGTTCCTCTTTATAATAGTAGCATAGATATAGATTACAAATACATAAGTACAAACTCAACAGCCATGGTTTATTGTTTAGGTCTAGTGCGTAGGAAGCATGGAATGTAGTGACCGATCCTTGTCATACCTATACCAATGCTTTTTAGCCTTGAAGTTTCGTCCAAATTCAAATGCTCCCCTCTTATTTGAAAAATTTAATTAATTATGGAAATGAAATGGTACAAGCTTTCGCTCTTTAATACTAAGAGAGAATACCCTTTTTTTTACTTGTTCTTATGGTATTGTATTTTCGAAGAAAAGTTTAGCAAGCCTTGATCGGATATTAATCTATGTATGTTTTAGTTACAGTGACTCAGTTATAGTGAGAATCGTGTATTTTCTTAGATAATATTGCGTTTTTCAAGCTGAGGTCTTTGCTATTAGCAAATATGCTGAAGTCATATTTGACGGAACTACTACAGTGAACTGAAAAACAACAGCATAACCTTGATCTGTGTACATGGACACAAATGTATACAAAGCAACGTACTTGCGATCCAACTTCAAAAAAAATATGTTCTCCGAAACCGTCTACTAGAAGAGTAATGGGAAAGTATGAGTCACTGCTGGTTGCACTTGCAGCGCCTTCGCCACTCCAAGCTGTTTCTCGGGGGGTATAACCAGAAAAGATTCGAATCAGTGCCAATACTGTGATCTAGTAGCGGAGAAATCTGAGCATCCTTGACTGTCTGGCGATAGCGAAGAAAAGGAGTCAGGTTATGGGGGATCTATGACCCCCACCATGTCTGTTATCCCTGGAACACTATTAAGCTTTCTTAATGTAATAGGTAATAGAAGAGGGCACAATAGACCTTCGGTCAAAGTGTGTTCCTCAATTCTGAATATATTCTAATATTTAACATTACCCTATTTTGAAGTATTTTATTTCTCTGTTTTTTATGTGTGAAAATTAAAAACAAGAATCTTCGATCCAGGGTCAAACTGTGTGAAACGAAGTTATCACTTCCGTTAACCTTTTATCAGCTGAGTTATTTTTTTTTTCTACAACATTTCACTAATCCATAACTATCCCCTAACCCTCTGGTACTCTTGCAAGGGAGCACGAATATATTTATCAAAGCCATTAATATCTAAATCAAAAAGGATCAATAAATAACAGCATGACATTAATGCCCGCACGTTAAGTACTACGAAATATGACAGTAGTATATGCCATTGGGGGGGGGGGGGGATGCTTAAGCTGGAACATTTCGGCAGCACTTCCCGCAATAACCCACAATAATTCGGCGGCGGAAGATTTCATTAAGCATTCGCAATAAGATTTAAATTGCATTTTCACAAACACTTTAAAATGAAATCAGATAAAAGCGTTAAGGTTAGAAAAATTTAACTAAGTACGCACACAAACAAATACCAACAACGACAAAACTAATCGCATTGCGGGTGTTAACAATTACACACACACATACATGCATACAACGGTAGACGGCAGTGAAGTGGAGTGAAGTGAAGGGAAAATTGGATTTTTCGCTTTGTGTTTGTAAAATCCCTAATTTATTAGTGTTTAAAGCGAATACTTTACGATGCACAGGCATGATATGCATTTTATCAGACTGACTTTATGGTGACGCCGTAAAATTAAGGAAGCCTGTCAACAACAAAGCACACACACTTCCAGCAAAAACTCAATAAAAATAAGCGGATAATCGTAAAAGGGCAGGAAAAAGAAATCTCAGCGTGGAACAAGGCGAATGCGGTTTGCTCGACTTGGCGCGTGTGTTGTTGTTGTTGTTGGAAAAAGCATTGAAACGCAATAGCACATCAATTCGATGGTGTATGGCATATGGTCAAACTTAACTACAAACGGTATGGCATGCTCGTTTATTCCGACATTGTAGCCCATTGAGGGTAGTAAACATGTGGATAAGTATGGGGATTATGTTTGACGAGAATGAGCTGAAAATCAACGCAGATTATGAGCCAAATCAAACAAAATCAAATATTTCCATTCGACTTGATTGTGATGACGAAGAAGAAGAAGAAGGTGGACGCACCCTAAGACACTCACACACACACACACTTCCACATATTGAAACATATTTACATACCAGCTACATTATTTATCTCTATATCTGTCTTATATCCGCATATAACTATGTATGCTTTCGTATTTGAGACTATGTATGTATGTGCGTCTATTCGTAGAACTAGCAGCAGACAGCTAGAGGTATTCGCACAACCCACACACCCATCAGTTATGACATGATGACTTGCAGTTTGTTAAGCTTTGTACATATGTTTAGTAGCATGTAAGTATGACTTGTGCGTACGATGAGTATGAAAAATGATAGGAAACAGGAATTATGCGTCTAAATGCACGCATTACAAAGGGGCCAAATATATCTTACTTGTGCGTTAAGTACTACATACCATACGCCTATACTGACATACATAAGTGCATAGAATTGCTGAAAGAATTTAGTATGAGCTTCCTAGTGTTCCATATAGCCGCTTTACTTTGTCTGCAAGCAGGATTGTGCAAAAATACAGTGTTGTATTTTTTTGAAGAAACCCTAAGTGAAATTTTCATATAAATAAAATTATAGAAGTCGAACGGAATCTTTACAAATTTATTCTTTAACGACTCCCAACCTTTTATTCGCGATCTCATTCCAAAGTATATTCACAAATCTACTATATTTCCGTACGAGCTCATATAAATCCCAGCCTCCTTAGTTTAGTACAATGTGTGAATTGTAATCCTGTAACCATAGATATCTTTAATTAATAGTTATCTCGACTTGTTCCACTACAGGCATTTTCATGGATTCGCCTTTGCTAAGTGCTCCGCTGAGTTTCTTCTGCAATTCCTGGATATCTCAGTTTTCGGTCTTCAGAATTTATTTGAGGAAAAGTTTTTATTTTCATCGAAGATGACGCACAACTTGTACGATACCCACTTTCTGAGCTCTGACGATAAAAATCCTTCCAATTTTAAGGATGACTTTAAAGACCTCTGTTGAGTATTAGACATTAGATGTACATTAGATTTCTTTTAAAAATATGTAAACCTGGATTTTACAATAATATAGTATTTATTTTCGATAGTTTTAGAGTTCTGAGATCACGCAACGAACTTTACTATCCCAAATACAGCCTAATGTTATCCTTTATGTTTGACCATATATTTTTATTACTTAAGATCCTTTTCAATTGAAGTGTACTCCTCTCTTTACTCCTTTATCACTGCTTCATCATGTCGAGAATACCTACGTCTAGCTCTCACTTGCTTCTTTCAACATAATTTCTAGGATTTTTAGAATAGTGCTTGTTTGGTTCCTTCGGTCAACGTGATTTAGCTAATATTGATCCAGATTTGAGCCCGTTTGTGGAGAATACGATATTTACAACTCGAAGGGTGACATAGGTGTTTATTTAACGGACTCGTTTATAGGTCCCAAATTAGATTTAATCATATGTCATTATCCCCACTTTCCCAGACTATTTGAGAAGAATCATAATGAAGACATTTTTGACTTGCAATTTTTGGTCTTTGAGAGATCACTTTAGACAACTTCATCAAACATGTTGTATTTGAATGCATTGCCCATGGATGACCCTACTACAATATTGTTACCAAATTCCTTGGAGCCTACACGGTTGGGCATTCATTGCTTGTTTGAGGACAAGAAATATTTCGCCCTGGTCTCGATCACTATTATATAATATTAAGTTTCTTCCTGAGAATCAGAATTATTACATATTTTTCCAATCACAAATCCCAAATTCCAAATTCAAATCACAAAAAAATTCTATTATAAACTAAAAACTAGAAAAAATCCTTAGTATGCCATTATTTTGCACGCCACTGCACAAGCTTTCGCACAAAGCCATCTACATACTTATGTAGGTACATACATATGTACACTTGAATTTATGTAGACACGCGGGAATTTACTTGTAGTTATGCACTGGTAAATTGGTGTGGCATGCCACTTTGCCAACTGCTGACTTACTACAAGTATGCACAAAAAGGTCTCGACGGCTGCAGTCGGAGTCGACGGCGCAACAGCGGCAATTGGCTGCAATGCCAACTCATCAACGCCGCTGCCATTCAAGTAATCCAGTATTTCCTCTGAATTTTCACTTAAACACAAAGCAAAGATAAATGAATCAACATCTGTCAAGCCATGAAACGATTCCGAAATCGCAAATCGCGTTGGAGCAAATGCCGCACACAACATAAAAGCACACTAACACGCACATACAAACATACAAATAACATAATTCTACAAATGCGAACGCATAAAAACGCATGATAGCGAGCGAACGAGCGAATGGGCGAATGGGCGAGCGTGCGATGGTGGTTCAATAAGTTCATGGAAATTCAAGTAATCATAGATTTTATATGAATATATATATAAAGTAGAATTGATTTCATTTGTTGCATATGTAAATGCGTACTTTTCTTTTTATATACATATGTATATATAAGTAGACAAGTCCTCATTGTACGCGTACACACTTGAACCTACTCGAACACATTTTCCATTGAACTTAAGCAAATCCTCAAGCAGTTTCCTCTGAACTTTATTGCGGGCGAAACAAGTAGGGCTGTGCCACTGATTACTAGATTTCAATTTCACGTGAAATAATACTAATAGATTGGCATATTTTCCAGTTTAATAAGCTAATCTGAAAGGCAGTCTATTAACATCCATTAAGAGGTTAAAGCGAACTTTACTTTTCATTATTCCTTCGTGTTTGACTAAATCTATGATTTAAGGTTTCTTTGAAAAAATATACTTTACTTTGAGTCTTTAATTAAAAATCTATAAGGAGTTATGTCATTTCGGTAATAATTTGAAATCTGAGCACTTATTAAACTACTCTGAAATCTGTGAAACAAAACAGGCTTGAAGAAAGCGTACTGCAAACTCTCTTGTATCGAATTCAACACGCTATCTCTTTCTTCCTTTTACATGTGCATATTTTAACAAGAAATCTTGTAAAGACTTTTCTAAATCGTCTAAAGTTAGCGAGTGGTGAATCGATGACACCTAATATGGGCCTAAGAAGGACAAAACAACGAAAGTTTACGCCAATAGATGCTCGCTATATTTCTTTACCTCGAGCTGTTTGGTAACTCTAAATATTTTCATCATCAGTAATCGCTTCTTCCATACAGTGTCTTATTAAGCCTATCTGTCGTGAGTGGGATGTAAAAAATAAAAAATACACACTTACAAACCACAAAATCGGAATAAAAAAGTTCCGAGGTGTGACAGTAAGGTATTAAGGAACCCTAAAAATGGTCTTGAACATTCCCGAGAGTTTGACTTTTTATTTATGTTTTAATAATAATTGTTTATCATATTTTAATATTTAAACTTTGTATTAAAAATATTAATTTTATTTCGACTTTGAGATATTTTAACTGCACCAAAGTTGGATCTCTACCAAAGTCCATATTTTGACTCTTCGAGATAATACTATAATAAGGGTATTAGCAGCTTTAAAATCGAAGCTCTTTTAAGCTCTTGCTTAGAGGCCGTGGCACATTCCATCCTTTTAATTTCCATAGGTTAATTCGAAAGCTTATAAGGAATTATGACCAATTGGGACTATGAGGCTCAAATGGGAGTGCCATTGAGAGCAGTCCTTAGTAAATGACCTTGATAAAATTGTATCGAAATTTTTTAATGTTTTTATTAAATAATTAGATTTTTTTGCTGTTTTTACAAAAAAATAAGTCGCAGAATCTATTTTAAAGTCAATAATTTGCCAAACAAGCGCCAATTTGGGAATTTTCAACTAAACACCGCTACTTGTCAAGCAAAATTACATTATTTCGTGACAAATTGAATTCAATCAAGTTGCTGTGACTTATTCAGCCACCCTCGTGGCGAGAGGCGGCGAGAGACAAATGCGTTGCATGCGCGTAAATCTCCTTACTTTCCTATAGATAAATGTCTGCGTGTGTGCGTGTCTGCATGCTGCCACCATTTGTTAGTGCTGCTGTTATGACTACCATTATTTTTACTTTTATTGCTGTTGTTGTTGTTGTTAGTGTTGTTAGTGTTTTTCTTATTATTGCTGTACGCAATGGCAAAGTCAGGCAAATGATGCGTTGTCACCGGCTGACTGCTTGCATATGCATGCTGCCACATGCAATTGCTAACATAAATAGTGCAACAGTAACAGCGGCGGCAACAATAACAATAACGAATCGCTGCTGGAATAGAAAAACGACTGAACAACAGCAACAGCAGCATCAACTGGCTGCTGGTAGACAGCAGCAATTTGCCTAAACACACAAGCACACACACACTAACAAACAACAATCACTTCAGCAGTCTGTCTTGTTTTTGCTTCCGTTGTTGTTGCTCTTGTTTCTGTTGCTGCTGCTGTTGTTGTTGTTGTTGTAAGCAAAACGTTAACGAGCTGCAACAGTTTTTCGCCAACGACCAACGCGTCCGCTTGCAGATTGCTGCTGCAATTGCAATTTAGTGTTGCTGCAAATAGTTGGCACTTGACTTCTTTGTTGTTGTTGCTGTTGCCCTGCCGCTGCTTTGTCTACAATTCACTATTTCTTGCTCAGTTAGAATATATTGCAGTAATTCGTGTGCAATTTTTTTGCGCTCCTGAGCGACAGTCAGACACACAGTCGGGGAGCGAAAGGAGTGCACAAATCGCTTGAATGCTTTGTGGCACACTCAACTTGAGTTGCAGCAAATCCACGCACATGAACACACACGCCTCTATACACAGATGTTGAACTGTGCATACCTCCGAAGGTATGCCTGAATGTGAATTGGTATTTGCTTCGTGGCGCAATATGTTTATATGTGTGTGAGTGTTTGAGTGCGTTTTGGTGCAGTCATGTAAGTGTTGGCATACACATGTCATGTTTTGCCTTCATGACATTTCTAGCATAACCAAATACCATGTCAAGTTATTTTGGTTGGCAGTCGCCAACACATAGTATAGCACACACTCACATACACCACTACATATAAAATTTCACACAGTGCAGCACAAAAAAGTTCGCACTCAATTCCCAGCTGAGAGCTGAGCAAAGTACAATTTGTAAGAAATTCGTAATTCAGCCATTAAGGGTAGTAAATATCGATACCATATCAAATTAGGCAGCCCATAGCACATGGCATATGGCATATAAATGAGGTGGCGCATGCATTCGCATATCAATGTCTGCTGTCTGCTCTTTCGGTGCCAAGTGTGAGGATTATGCATGAGGTGACCCAAAAAATAATGCAGATTGCGGCTAAATTGGGTAAATAATACCCGAAAATATACGAGAATTATGCGCATGCATTTGTGCCCCAAAGAAAATCCTGGCCATTTGCAGTCTCATAAATAAGACACTATAACTTCGTTGAAACGAAACTGCTCGATTACGGTTAATTTTTAAGGCATACGATTTTTATTGTTCGATTGTCAATATTACGAGGGAAGACTTAAGTATTGTATATGTTATTGGAGTTCTATTATAAAGTTGTTTTGCTCCCTCATATGTCTAAGTTTATGTGTTGTCTATATGTTGGTATTTATCCCTTGGGACACATTTACATACGTCTAGGTTACAGGCAATTAGACCTATGACCATAGTAAGTGACCCTAAATACCACCAATAACTACAAGAAGTAATCTAATTAGTATACACAAAGAACTGCTTTCTCTGAGAATAGAGAGGAGCAAGCACTCTATAATATTTTCTTTGATAACATATACACCTCAATTGTGTAAAGCTACTGGCGAATAATCGCCATTATAGTAGCCTTGGCTACTGTGTCTAGATTTTTTATTATGATAAGCTATTTATCTCAGTTGCCAAGAGTATGCAAATAACAGCCCTGAGTTTACATTTTTGACAATTATTTTGTAAGTATTTGGCAGCACTGTTAAAATGTGTGTGATAATTTGTGCAGTTAACGATACAAATACGCGATCAGAAATATTTTATTTGAAACAAAATACAAACAAGATTTTGAAGAAAAAAGTCGGGAAGAAAGCTTGAATGTCGCATTAATTCGACGGCTAATTAGAGATCGTTCCAGTCCTTTTGATATTTCACTTATGAAGTACGCTACGTATTCAAATGTTGTTATTTGCTATGTTTACTATATTTTGTATATTTTCAAATAGATCAAACAAAGCATTTTCATATTTGTTGGCCACATTTTAAATCCATCAACCGATCAACTGCTGTCTCTCCAGTTCTGAAGATTTGAGCAGCGCTACGATTCTTTGCTGAAGGTAGCTATCAGAAAGGTCAAGGGAATGACTTCGGAATTTCACAACTCAAATACAATGTCAGCGATTCTTAAAGAAGTGACCACATTTATGCAACAGAAAATATGCCGAAAACATATAAAATTTAGCATAAGTGTATAAGAGCAAAATACAACTATAATAATAAATAATAAGCAATCAAACAGAATTTCCTGATGTGATCCTATGTATGAATGGAACACATGTGCACATTTCAGCACCTAAAAAAGAACTGCAACATCTGTATATTAATATCTATCTATACCTCTGAAGTAAATCAAATTTTAGAAATTGCTCAAAAATATAGTATTATTAAAATATTAGCTTTTGTTATTCTTTTCCAGTCCTATGTGGTGACCAGAACCTGTTTATTTCGGCTTCAAAGCCATTCCATAGTTTTGCATTTTGTAAATAATATTTAAAAAGCAACTCATAAAATCATATATTAATGTAAATACATTTTTTATTTGTATTTACAATTTCTTCACCATCTGAATATATTATATAAAGCAGTACAAAACTACAATTTATAATGAAGAAACTGGTCTTGATCAGTAGCCTGCTTTTGACATATTTGGATACTATAATGAGGGTTGATAGTAATAGATAATATGCAAAAAAAATGGCGACTGGCTAGCAGTAGCCTGTCATATTCTCCAGTAGCCTCTCTTAATATATTTTTCGGGCTACGGTAGCCTGAAGGCGACTGAACTCAGGCTATTATAGATACATAATGTGGGTGATAATTAGCTATGTACTCATATAATTAATGTTTGTAAAAACATTTGGATCTTTTAAAAAATAACAAAAAATCATATCTTTTACAATATTTCGCGCAATCATGAACAAAGAAAATGTTTCTTATCTTTTACAAATAATACATGTTATTATATGCTCTTCTTTTCAAAACAAATAACAAAAAATTCTAGACTAATTTAAATTATAATTTTCCAGCTGTACAACTCTTATACTGATAGATATCTTTCATGTAATGTTCCAATAATTCCTTATAAATTCTAAGATACGGATGACTAATAAATCTAATGATATTGTATACCTAGGATCAATAAGTTTAATAATTGTGGCCATATCTTCTTTATATTTTTGTATAAATTTCCTTACAAGTATTTTCTATTTAATTTGAATATTTTCGTAGATAGTATATTTTACAAATTTAAGTGACTTTTCCGCTATCTCAAAAGTTTTTTTACTATTTGGGGCGTTGACAAAATCAACAAATAAGATATCATCAAAAATGTTTCAGTCATTGGAAAAATGTTCGTTAAATCTCGTAAATTTGTGATGAAATATTAGCATTCCTTACACATCAAAAGACATTTTCTCTGCTGCAGTATTGGAACTTAAAAGTTTGTCATAAGAGCAAATTATATAGGATATTAAAGAAACTTCACGATTCACAAGAATTTACTGGAATGATGGAAGAAAAATTCTCTACAGATTTCCATATGTGCTTCTCGTTCTAAGTAGCAACTGCAACAGTTATCTAAATAGAGACGAAAAATGTGATCTTTACACAATCGAAGAGTGTGTTTAGATAGCGAACTATGGAATGCCAGCCAAGCGACATAATCAAAATTGTGAGGCCTATAAATGTACAACTGTTGAGAGCGTGAAACTTTAAAGACATCGAATATAGAACTTTATTAATTTAATAAACCCAGGAAATGGTTATTTTACATTAGAAACTGAACAATTCCGAGTTCAATCAAGAGGAAAGATTTGTATGTATGTTTGTAATGAATAAACTCAAAAACTACTTTGCCGGTTACAAAAATTCTTTCACCATTCGCAAGCTATATTCACCCCGAGTAACATAGGCTACATTTATTGCTAGAATCTCAAACTTATGGAAATTGGTTTCAGGTGAGGGTATCAAAAAGACTCTGTGATGGAGAGTCTTAATCTGAAATTGAAAATCGTTTTGAAGTCATTCTCTTCGCATCGCAATCGCGTCGGAGTCGAGTACGGAGAAATATACAAGCTCGCATTAGGGCGTCGAATTTTGAGCGTTCCCAACACCTTCATGATCAGAGAAAAAGACAACAAACACCAAAAACTAGAGGTCATTATCAAGTTTCAACTCATTACAAATAAAATATGTTTTCATGTTTGAATTTTCCTCATTTTACTTTTTTGAAATGAACACACAAATATTTATTTAAACCCGTGCGAAGCCGGAGCGGTCTGCTAGTTTTCCATATAGTAAATGCAATGTGCTAAGCCGTTTCCACATGAAAAAATAAAACGAGGAGACAAGCATTAGAACTCTGAGATTATAACAATTTAATTTATTTGCAACGACTGATTGACGACTGGGTGGGTGCGGAGCATATTTAGTAAATACTAAAGGTTGGAAATCATAAAACGGACATGCTGTTTAGTTTTGATGTCAGAGAGTTCCATGTCGTTGATTCGCCAAAAGCTAATTGGACAGATTCCAAAAGACTGCAAGTATAAGACCGTATAACTGTAAATGTATAACAAAAGTACTAAACAATCTAAAGCGGAATAGCAGATAAATTGTACTTTGGATATATAAATAACTGAATTTCTTCCAGTTTGGAGATTCGTTTACTATATTAATAAAGATAAATCACTTCAACGGACATATGTACATGGAATCCGAAATACCATCAGCTTAATGTAACATTTTATCATGTTAAAGCTAGTAATGATCCTCGTTCAAGGAAGAAGCATTGGCTTTTGGAAACTTGTAGTCAGTCTCCTGCATTCTTCAGACAAATTTAAGATGATAATTTGAAGAAAAAATATTGGTTTGATTCTAAGGTCTAGCAACGATGGCGGTTAGCAAACATATGTTATATATTTAAGAAAAAAGAAACCCAAATTAAATTTTTAAGTTAGATATTTTAATCGGTGCTTTTAAGACATACTGTTAGGAGCGGCGACGCACTATACATACAGCTGATACACTCTATATGGTTATAAATGTATATACATATATGTAAATATGTGAGTGTACAATTCATGTGTGGGACTTGAACGGCGCATTTGCAGACTTTATGGCGAAGGGATTAAAGTAAAAGATGATCGAAGTAGTGTAGGCACATGCCACGTTGGCTTTGAACACACTAACGGACGGGCACACTGTGGTGGTGGTAGTAGTGGTGGCGGCAGTTGGCGGTGGTGTGAAATCCAAAGGCTCTTAATTAGCAGCAATTAATCTTGACTGCAATTCATGCCGATTCTAAAAAAGAAGAATGAATGACTATGTCTTTGGCTTTGTTCGAGCGACAACTACTACTCGTACACGCGTGCTGTTTTACATACACGCAGCAAGTATGTGCGCCCTACACCCAACACCCCACCCAAATGATTGGCCGCCACTACACAGAAACACACATCGACTCAAGTACACATGCTCGTGAGTTAGTAGACGACGTTCGCGCAGCGATTGTCGGCTGTGGGCGCGCGACACTATTCTCACACAAAGGCATATGCCTGTCTAAAGTCCTGCATAGACGGCGCGGCGTGTGGGTGCAGTGCGGAGTGTGGCGCGCACATTAGTAATGTCAATGTTGTTGTCGTTGTAGCTGTCGTTGTCGCTATCGCTGTTTGCTGTTGCTGTGGTGTGTTGCCGACGAAGGCGAAGGCGCTGGCGGTGACGACAAATTGTTTTCATTCATTACATCGGCAAGAGGCTGTAATTGAAAGCGTGCACGCACGCCTGCCCAAGTCCAACACCGCCGAGTCGGCCCATATATTCAGCCAGCCAAACAGCCATCCATCTCTCGCATGTGGCCACAGTGCTGTGCAAACATATACACACTTACATATTAACACATATATAATTTTTTATACTTCTCTCTCTCTCTTTGTATGTGTGTTGGTGTGTGCTTGCGCTTTGTGCGTGGCAGCGTATCATTGCGGATTCACAATCGTAATTAGCAGCGCTTTTTTATTGAAAGTCAACTGCCGTAGACGCCTTCGGACTTGATAATAAAAAAGCAGAAACAAAAAATACGAATAATAAAAAAACAATAAAAATACTAATACGCAACGCTTTCAAATTGCCTTTGATTGCTAGGGATTCATAGAATTTGTGGCGCGTTAGTACGTGGGGCAATAGTGAAGAGTCTTCCTTTTTCCCTTAATTTCATTTCAGTTTTTGCGCTCTTTAATTTAGTGTTTTTTCTTGTGTTGTTCGCCTTCGTCTTTGTAGTGCTAACGGTTTCTGTGGAAAAATTCATTAATTACAATGACAGGACTATTTGTGGGTAGTGGCAATAACGGTGCGGCGTTGCGATACTTGACTCCCTTCAAATAGTTTTACTTGACTTTGTGGAGTGGTCTATACATACATATGCATATATACATATATATACATATCTTGAACTTTTTTGTCAATATTTTATGTGTGTGTGTGTGCACCATTAGTAGTCCATCATTATTTGGTTTGTGCCGCTTTGAAAGGCGGACGTTGTGAAAGTAAAAGGGTTACTTTGCCGTAGAAAATTAATAACATTTATACGTTAGTATTGTTGGTAATACACATGTATGTATGTCAATACATTGAAAGGGTGTCGCTGGCATTTAATTTCATTTACCGTGAAAGGCGTTCTCGCGGAAGGGTGGTTTAATTTAGCAACTTGCTTGGTAAACAACCCCATCCATGGTTCGGGATATGGGCAGTTTATTATTGGTTTATTATATTGATGGAATTAATGGAAAAGGGTTCCCAGCAATTAATTCAAAACAAACACACTTTACTCAATAAATGTATTTAGTATAATAAATATTGATATTATGGATTATAATCTGGGTCAACGTAGAGTTCGACAAACAGCAGTGTCTATCTAAATGGTTTTGAAATAATTAAAGTCATATTAATTTTTTAATTTTTTGATGTTTTATTTTTTGCTCTAAAATAAATAATATACGAAAATTAATTTAATGTAGGAACTAAGCATTGGTTAACTTTGATATTTACAAACCGTTTTAGTTGGCTGGACTTATTTTGGGATTTCAATGCAATTCTATCCAGTTGAACTATTCAAAATAGTAGGAACTTACAAAACCGTACTACAGTTGCTTTCATACTATCTGTTGACATTGAATAGAAATCTATTGAAAATAGTCCATAAAACCCCATTGCGTAATTGAAGAAAAAACACATTATCCAGAGACTGTTACCAAATTCAACAAAACTCCCAATGTATCACTCTAAATACAATACAAATTCCCTAGATGTCTCGTATCAAAAATATATTACATTGACTTGCATCCAGATCTCCAAATTTGATGTTCCTTGACTTCTATTTTGACTTCACTTTTTTAAATTTAAGTGTATGCAAGTGAACATCGACTCATAGACGAAGTCAAGGCAACAATCTAAAATCATTGCTAAAGCACCCGAGGCGCTTAAAAAGTAATAATAATCACCGCGAAAAGAGCTCAGAGAGTTGTGCTGAATGGACTTTAAGAATTGCATTTGTCCTTTGTTTGATTTTATAATTTTATTAATTTCTAAAATAACGGATTGTCTTAAACGGCATTAAAATCGTGAATACACGATGACAAAGAATTCTTCTAAATTATTTTCAAGAAATTTTAAACGGCCTTTGGATGTTATTTTTATGGTTCTGGTCACAAGTTGAAGAATTCTTCAATAATATTAGAAAATGTAAGAAATGTCTAAAAAGTTGTTGTAAGCAAATAGAGCTCCAGGAGCACAGGAGAAGTTTTAGACGAAATTTAATAAGATAATTTTTGTAAAATTATGAAAAAAAAAATTAAAGTTGAGTACTCAATAAGTAGAAGAAAAGCAGTTTTACAACTAGCTAATACACAAATTATTTTCAAATTAATTGTTTCAGTATACAGTTTAATACAGTTTATGAAGGTATAGCTTCGTTCGAGTATACAATTCTGATATTCAAATGCAGCAAAGGTGAAACCTTTCCATTGAAATTTAAATTATTTCGTTTAATTTTTAATTGTTCAGATATTAACAGATTAAGACGTAGCTTTTTATAGCTTTTTCGCACAGCAAAATTAATTTAATACATTAAGATTATAATTGAGAAACTCGTTTTTGCACTTCGCACATGCGGCTACTCAATTAATGATCAGCAATTATTAGTGATGCAAACGATGTATCGATGTTTTCGTCAAAAAGCATCGATGTTAGCCATCGATGTCTCGAATCTAAAAACATCGATGCATCGATGTCACTTTCAACGATGTTTTATGTCGATGTTTTATATAAAAATTTGACTTTACACCTTCACACTTTTTCGGGTATTAACTCGAAACCCTCTATTTGGATACGCTTTAGTATATTGAAATTCGATTTTTCTAAAATTCGGAAAATTCGTTAAGGGAATGTGCGCTTGGACAATACTGAGGTTACTTTTATGATTTATTTATACAATTTAATTCTGGCGTAGGCTACTGCGTTAGATCAGAGATTCAAATTACTGCATTTTAAAGATGCTATGGCTAAAAGAAATACTTTTTTTGCTTCATAAAAAATTCAAAGAATCGCCCTGATACAACGGAATCTTCGTGAAACAGAATACTCGTTTGATATTTGAAACCAGAATAAACATTTGGTCCACCAAAAAGTGAAATGTAAGCTGTCAAATTTATCTACAATTACAGGTACCGAAGGTTGGTTGGAAAGTGTATCTCGGCTGTTACCCCTACCAATCAGAAGCCAATAGAGTTTGGATTGACATGAATACTGTGTTTCCGGAGTTGTATAAATAGGCTTATTAATATTTACACATTGTGGCCACTTCAGTGCCGAGTAAACGACCGTTTTCTAAACCCAGGGCAACTATCACGCAGAAGTAAAATCGAAAAGAAATGACAGTGAAAAAACTTTCCATGTCGTTGTTTTGAAATTCTGTTATTTATTGACTGTTATTTAACAGACATATAATGCTAAGTGAAATAAAATGTATAAACTTAAGACGTACTACATTTCATTTATTTATGCTTCTGCTTCTGCATCCCTTGGCTTTTCACACTAAATATAAAATAAGTTAAAAAAGTTCAAAAATACATCGATGTTTCGATGTATCGATGTTTTAATGGCCGATGTTTTTGATTTCGATGGGTTTTGAAGAAACATCGATACATCGAACCATCGATGTTTCATTTCACGATGTTTGCATCCCTAGCAATTATACATTTTTGTTTTTTTGCTATTCATA
Source organism: Zeugodacus cucurbitae (assembly GCF_028554725.1). NCBI lineage: Eukaryota > Metazoa > Arthropoda > Insecta > Diptera > Tephritidae > Zeugodacus > Zeugodacus cucurbitae. The sequence continues at coordinate 34,320,687 of NC_071670.1, forward strand.
AGAATTTGGTAAGTTTCATCAGCTGATGATAGACAACAACCCGCAGATTCCAGTTTCAACTCGATTTGTATTCGATTAAAAATTAATGTAGTAAAATCAGATTTTTCTATTGCATGGAAGATCAATCTAAATCAGCGATTTAATCGAGCAAAGGCCGGTTAATTGATCGATTAACTCCTGTGCTGTTAGGCTATTAGGATGCATTCACTTGAAATGCTAATTAATATTTTATATAATCGTTTCTCTTAGGGTGAAGAAATATCTAAACCTAAACCTATCTAAAGAAAAAATATCATTTGTTCAGATATTCCATTTAAATGACATATATCTAATGTCTCATTAGCCAATTTCACTTTCTCATCTTTGGGTCAACATTTTAAACCACCTAACGCTTTGGTAAAATATTTAAGGAAGAATAGATACAAATTCACCTCAACAACAATATTTACCGAAATGTATACTTTAATATGAAATCTAAACATATTTTGTTATGTACGTGACCTAAGGAAATTCCCGAATTGAGTACTCTTTCTTATATTTTTATACATCAAATGTCCAAATCAGCTTATCGCCATTTCTCTTGGCGAATAACACTAAAAAATGGACAATAAAATTGTTGCAACTCGGAGAAACTTAAATGAGCAGCGCTTATCTGAATTTCTTTCAATAGTAACTCTAACATCCTTTCAGTCTCTGAAGCACAATAGTTTACATTTTCGTCGCACAATTTCGTCCCGTTCGTCTGTCAAAGTGAACAAACGAATAAAAAGTACAACTCAACTGCTAGCCTTGAAAGCCTGCGGAATTGTCTTTATCGCTTAATTACAAGAAATTAATTGCTACTCGGCGCTCAGCTGCTGGCTGAAATACTATTTTGCTCGTGGCTAGCAACAGCCAACGTGGCGAGTATTCAAACTACGAGTATTTACAATTCTCTCCATTAACCCAAGTTGTTATATTTATTATAAGCAATTCATTTCTCTTCTTCGTTTCAGCGCACGCAAAGAGGAACGGAAGGAAGCAAGTATTGAAGGTAGCGAGTGAAGAAAAGGACTTGAGGCGCCATAATCGTACAATTTGAGTACTTAGAAGTCAACACAAACTGCCATATCATTAGCCAGTGAAAGAGGAACAGTTAACTTCATTGCCACATTTTTGTCATATATCAACATGTGCCATGGAGAATTGCTTAGGCGGCAGCAAACGTACCATCCGAGCACAAAGGGACTTACAACAATTGAAGCAGCAATGCCAGCAATTGCCACCGAATCAGAATTTCTATACGCAACAACAGCCACAGGTACATCGGCAAGCGCAGACGATCAAACAGCAGCAACAACAACTACAACAACAGCTCCTGCAACAACAGCAGCAACATCAACAATTGCAACAACAGCAAAGGCTTTTGCAGCAAGAAGAAGAGCAATTGCAAAAAACTGCAGCACTACTACACCAACAACAATTACAGCAGCAACAGCAACAACTTATACATCCGTTTCAACAATTGACACTACAACACCAACAACAACAACATCATCATCAGCAACAGCAGCAACAACTGCAACAACTGCAACAACAGCGCGATATCGCCTATCAATTGGCCGCCGTGGACGCGGAGCACAATCGGCAAGCGGCCGTGTCGACAACACCTAAATTGGTCGCCAATTGTTTGCATTTTCCACCGCCGCCAGATTATCCACCGCCACCACCGAAAACGCCAACGGCCACCACCGGCGCCACAGTGACCACAGCAGCAGCCACTAAAACAATGTCCACGGCCAGTGCGAAGTCCGGAGTGCCACCGACTGTGACAACAGCAGCAACAACACCGTTAGCAAACAAAGCGAACGTGAACGCCATCGGACATCACCATCAACACCATCAGCATTATCATCAACAGCAGCAGCAGCAGCAACTATTGCAGCAACTGCCGCCACATCACTATCCACAACAACACACCGACAATGTACTGACACACTTGGAACCACTGGCGCCACCTGCTGTGTCCGCAGCCACACATACCACCGCTACGCTTGCGGTGAACGCCACTTTGACCCCGTCGTCGTCGTCGTCAGCGAACAATATTACCGCCAACCACCACTCGTCCGCGTCCAGCTCACCGTCATCCTCATCAGCGACAAGTGGCACTACCATAGGTGTCAGCCCTTATGGGCGACGGCAAGTATTGCCACGCTACCCCGATCCCGATCCAGACGCCATTGAAGTGTGCGACGAGCAGGAGCCCATAAACATTTCGCGAGTGTCCACACGTCACAATAGCAAAACACTCGGTCGCGCAAATGAATTGTTCAACGCGGACGCGAAATGGTCTGCGGTGCAGCAGACCACAAGTTTACAGCTGTTGCATCAACATGCGCACGCCACACATCCGCACGCACAGCATGATTACTCGTATGCGTATTATGAGCCGGGCGCCGCGATGCGTCACTCGAACATACCACCACCTGAAATGGTGCCGGGCAGCGCACACACGATACACCACGCACCACCGCCGCCCAACTCGATACGCGCACTGCTCTCCAAGGGTAAGAAGAACAAATTGTTGGCATCGCCGGCAGCACGTCATGCCTATCAGGCGCATTACGGTCTAGATGGCGCCACAGCATGTGATAGCGCTACATTGCGCAGTTTGGCCGGTGCGACCAGTGAGAATTTCTACGAAGAGATATCCTCCAATGAAGCGGCGCTGCAATATCACCACAACAGCCACCATCATCATCTGCGGCCAACGGGCACTTCACATTCGGCTGGTTCGCTAAATCAATCGTTGGTCGAAGAGGAATTGCGGCGCGTACAGAATCGTCATCATAAAATACTGGGCGAATTGAATTTGTCCGTGGAGGCCATGCTGATGCCCGAAAGTCCGCCCAACAGCAGTCCGACCAGCTGTGAAGCACCCACCGTTAGCGTTACCACCGCTTCCGGACAGCCGAATATCGGCGCTGTGGCTGCCGGTGGCGCCGGCAGCTTACGACTCTCTTCAACGTCGGCCGATAATATCTGTGATGCAAATCTCTCCGAACTGTTGAGTACAGTGGGACCCACCGATGAGCTACTCTCGCCGGTGCAGTCCTCAACGAATGCCGCCTTCTGTGCCGCCGACTTAGATAGCGGTTTTAGCGGCAGCAGCGGTGCCAGCTACATTGGCAGCCTGCGCATACACAAAACGAACGCCGCATTGTCGCATATAATGAGCACGCGTCAAACGCAAGCCAATAGCACTGCGCCATTGCCGACATCCTGCAATTTCTCTTATGGCACACAAAGTTGTCGCTCCTTTCAACGTTCTTCGTCCACGAAGCAACCGCATCATCACTTGACGCTGGACGATGATTTAAATTCGGGCTTTTTAACACGCGCCTCGTGCGGTCGACGCATACTCAATTGCGCCAAAATACGTGCAGCCGAAGATCCGGGACCGGTGGTGCCGACTGAGTCGAAAGCGCGTAGCTTCTGGAATCGCAAAGGTTGGCGCAAATTGCCCGGCTTCTCGACATCCACATCCAGCATTAACGATACTGGCATAACAGGTGAGCCAATTTCCATGAAAAATGTGAAAGGAGACAACACAACAACAGACACGAAGACAAGAACGAAAACGAAAACGAAAAATACGAGTACAAAGGCGATTCCATTAATCTGCTTAAAACGCTGACCTTAATTGGTGAAGTGTCATTTGTCAGTGCAACATTGTTGCCGATGTGATGATGGTGTTGGTGTTGGTGGTGCCTCTTGATTGTGTGCTGTGCTGTGCTGTGCTAGAGTGTGTTGTGGCATGGAATGAGATGGCATGGACGAATGGAATGGCCGTATGGACTCGAGAGAGATGTGGTGAAGTGCCGTTGAATGGAATAAGTGCCATGGGTGTCAAAGAGTGGCTTGGATTGGCTGGCTGGCGGTGGCGTGTGTTCATGTACATATGTGTTTGTTGTTAAGCGTATTCATATTGCTGTTGTTGTTGTTGTTGGTTTTGTTGTAGTGCTCTGCATTACATTAGCACATCCGATGCCGACATAGCGACAAGGTGAAACAATTGATGGCTCTGCCATCAAAGATTTGTCTCGATTCTATAAATCATATGCGCGCGACACCCTGCGCCCCGGCGTCGCTTGGCGGTTCGCTCGCGCAGTGTTGAGTGGCGCTGCGCTGCATGGTGACCAACCAGTCATCCAGCTAACGAACCAGCCAAGTCAGGCAGCCGACAACACTTAATATCCGCTCAACTTCGACCAGCAGTCCAGAGCAGCGACTTGCGGGCTTAGCGACCACACGACTTAACATATCGGCATACTTACAGGCATACTTACAGCCATGCCACATGCATATGCATCATAGTCACCACACATATATACTCTTTTATGTGTGTGGGTTTGTAAATGGCATGTATAATGGTCTGATCATTCTGTTGAACGGTTTGTCGCTGTTTGCTCTACTGTCTGACTTGTGGTGGTAATTTATAAGGCTTAAGGGATATCCAGCGCTACTTTTCACTGTCCTGTACAAGCCGGCAAACATCCAAACACACACACACATACATATATGCAACGGTACAAGCGTTGTACGAGTTCATTTAGCCATGTACATATGTTATTGTCTCCATTGTATCACACAATCAAACGCTGCGATCTTCCTCACTTCGCTAATCACACAAATGTGTTTTTGATTTATCACATTGGGCTTTTCGATTCGAAAGCGCGCACGGTGGCGAGGCGGCAAGGAGACGCGGCGGTGCACACAGCAGTGAGGCCTTTATTATTTGCGTTTAACTTTGTACGTACACATACATACATAAATACACACACACACACACTTAGTTATAGATATATAGTTATATATAGAGGTTATATACATATATATATACACGTGCATTTGCCAGTTAATGATTACAAAGACTGCACTAAAGATTTGAATTGAAAACATTGCGCAAAACACTGATATACGAGCTAATGCTAGAAGTGAAAAATGAGGAATATTTTAAATTTGACTTTTGCAAATGGAATTTAAATATTGTATTGTATCTAATTGTAGCACTGTATATACGAGATTTTACTAACACCTAAACTAAGCATTGAACTAAATGCATGAATTCATTGAATATACACAAAATGCATTGCAGTTGATACTAAAATTAGTAATACTTAAGTATCGATGTAAGCGAAAACGCAGTTAAATAAATTATAAAAATCAAAATTAATGAGACCGTTCTTTTTTTTACCATTTGGAATTTTCGACAACGAAACATTGCGAACAGGTAACAGCATATTCTATATTATTTTTTATTTCGGAAGCTTAAACGCTTTCTTTTTAGGCAAACATTTTGGGAACTTTCAAAATTTGTATGAAATTTATGGAAAAAGAAGTTGAGTTTAGCACGTAAGTTGAAGAAATTAAAAATTTTGGAAACAAAATTAGTATACACTGTGGGCAATATTTCTATTATTATTATATTTGATTAAGTGAGCAAAACACCATTTTAACATAGGTTTTAATTGTACGCAGTACTCGGTGTTATTTTCATTACCTAATGATAGACACTTGTGAGCAGTGTAAAACACCCAAAATCACGTATAAGTTGGACATTCTTTCTATAGGTTAAATATTTTGAATTTTAATATGCATTAAGCAGGCTTCCATCTTTTTACAAAACTAAAGTTGAGACATTTGGGAACTCTGACTTTAGTCATACTGTCGAATTAGCTGGAACTGGCTTAGTCGCCTCAACAGATTTGATACGCTCGTGGGTCTTTAAAGATGAATATTCTGTCAACTAAATACCCGGAAATTCTCATTTTAAATTTTCCCGTTGAGAATATTAAAAAAAAATTTCCCAGGTTGTCACAACTGTCAGCCACTATTCTATTAATTTTTATTGCTATGTGTCTTTTAGTTTGTTTATGGCGTCATTAGGAACAAGTCAACCTTTTGTATGCGTTGCGATTTTTCCTATGGATAAAAATATTGAACAAAAAGTTTGGGTGAAATTTTGTGTGCTCAAACGAAACTTCTTGTGCCAAAACGTTGGAAATGTTGAAAACCATGTCGAAAACTCAAGTTTACGATTGGTATAAATCGTTCAAAGAGAGGCGAGAAGAAGTGAACGATTTGCCACGTTCAGGTCAACAAAATAAAGGAAATGGTGCTCGAAAATCGTCATTATAATTTGCGAGAGATAGCCCAAATAATAGACATGTCTCATGAGACCGCTTGTCATATTTTGGTTGATGTTTTGGGTATGCGGAAAACGCAGCGCGATTGGTGCCAAAATATCAGATTTTTCTTCAAGAATTGAATCGCACAAAGTGAACGAGTTTTTGAACAAATATCATCGAACAACCACCGTACTCTCGAGATATTTCCCCGTGTGACTTTTTCCTGTTTCCAAAACTTAAATTACCACTTCGTGGAACCCGTTTTGACAGCATTGAAGACATCAAAACTAATTCGCAACGAGAACTGAAGGCCTTCCCGGAATATAGCTTTAAAAAGTGTTACGATGATTGGTTTATTGGTTGGAAGAAGTGTATTGCCTCAGAAGGGGTCTATTTTGAAGGGGATATAATAAATTTAGATGATTGATAAGTTGTTTGTTTATTATTTAAAATTTCCGGGTACTTATTTGACAGAATGTATGATGATTATTTATTATATTCGGTATAGAACTGATCTACAACCATTCAAGTCTGAACCCCGTGATTTTCGTCACAATTACTATCTTAACCTAGAAAGTGAATGCCACGAAAAGACAGCACACGAAAATGTTAAATGTTAGAAGTAAATTTTTTATTTCAAATTCGATTCAATACGGTTCGAGTCAATACGGACGCCTATTCTTGATGCAAAGAACCCTGGGAATATTGTCTAACTATGTAGCTGTTCATTTCAGTTTTTTTAAACCTAAAATATTAAATCATAAAAAATCCGGAAAGGGTTTAACCACTCCGAACACATTCAACAAATATAGTAATAATGCGACTTAAAAAATGTAAATTGAAAATTTATTTCTCACACACAACACGATCAATTTCAGCCGAATTTGGAGGATAATAATCGTATAAGGAGCAAAGGATCGTTGATTTTTGAGTGATAAATATACTTAAGAACGATTCGTTTTTGTTCACAATTTTGTAAATTTTATTCTCGTTATTTTATTCTCTCGTTGAACTGACTGACTGCAATTTTCTTTATTTAAAACGATAAATTAAGGTCAAAAGGGAAAAATTGCACCTCAAATCTTCGAAAAGTAATCATCGAGTTGCAAAAGACCTAAATTCTTATCCTAAACAGCTATTACAACACAATGAAGCGTTTCCATGACAGTTTTGAAATTGATAGTTTTGAAAGCTTTCAAATACTTACAGAGCTCAAAACTGCAGAAAATTTTATCAGAAAGGAAAAAGTTAGGAAATCGACTAACTAGGCTAAAGTGTTTATCGCATTGTTAGGATTGTCAAAACAGGACTCAAGAAGGAGTAATACAAGCACCGCGAAAGCGCAATTTATTCTGGGGTGAAACTAATATTAATATATGTTATATGGAAGTACAAGGCGGAGGTCAAAATATTCTCCATTCGACTCCTAGTTCGTCTCACCGTACCAATCATCAATTGTAAAGTTCGATGGGACCTCAATAATGGTGTAGGCCTGCCTTTCATGGAACGCTGTGGAGCCGAAAGAATTGTTCAGTGATTTGAAAAGCTTTTTGGAGAAAATATATCACTGTTATGGACTGGGAGTCATCGAGAGCAGACTTACATCCAACCACAACTTTACTTCCGCCGTTTTCCAATAGATGTCTCTAGGGCCTAGCACTGGTCGATTAAACCATTTTTTTATATCGATCTTGGACATTTCTGTCAACATTAACCCAACAAAATATTTGTAGAGATCTGTGTGCGTACCAAACTTATTCTTAACTGAAAATGTCACTTTTTGAGCCGAATTCTCGGCATTTGCGGGACATTTTGCTTTTCTTTTTTAATTCCAAGAAAGGTGCGGCTGAGGCTCATCGACATTTGTAACCGTTTTTATCCAAAAAAAAAAACTTAAATTTACAAAAAAAACGGCGGAAGCAAAATTGTAGACCTAATAATATCTTACAAAAAATACACTTAGTCGGACATAATATAAATTTTTATGTGCGGTTGTATAGCGGCTACTAAGGGGTATGTAATGAAGATGGATGAGTAGAGTTCGTTTGGAATAGACTGCTTAACTGCATACATGTGTACTGATTTACGCCTCTTTTGACTTTTAGACGGTATGTGGATAATATGTTCTACCAATACCTAACAAAAATAAAAAAGTTTTGCATGAGCAAGGTGGACTCGTTTTTTTTTTTTTTGAGAGGGAAAAAAATGATTGCGGGTAACGGAATTTTAAGACGATAGTGTACTATATTTAAGGCTTAAAAAACGATATTCATTATTAAAAAATATTGAAATTAAAAAAATACCGAAGAAGTTATAAAATTCCAAATTTTTTCGATGTTTGAAAAAAATTCACTTTTTTAAGAAAAAAATTGACTTTAAGTTGCAAAACAAGTAGTTTAAATATTACTTTTGTCCAACTTTTTTAGTTCAAATAAAAGGTAATTTAATACTGAAGCTAGATGACTTTGGTTTTTTTCGATCGGACATACATATATTCTTTTTGCTATCGCCGGCACCGTTTTCTAACACTTGTGAAAATGAAAACTCGAGAAAACGCGCACCTGCTCGACGCTCGACCACTAAAACTGCTCTAGCTTCGAAAATATGTCGAATTGGCCTCTGGAATATTAAAGACATATTCTTGGATAGTTTTGGAAGAGATTTAAAACAAAACAAAACAATCAATTTTTTGAAGCCTGTCTTAAGTACCATTTTTCGAATATTAACAACGTTTCAACGCAGTTATTTTCTAACGATTTACTAATTTAATACGCAAATTTCTTAATGATGAATTACGAAAGTAAAATACACAGTTCCGTTTGAGTATATAGCTCTCGTTTACTATAGTAATTTATAAGAGAAATTGCCATGCCTGTCGCCAAACGTTGACCAGCAGACATTTACTACGCCAACGGCATTTATTAGTGCTTACATATTTACCAAAATCCGCTAAACTAATTAGCTAATTAAAATTTCCGACAGCGAGAGTTTTTCCGAGTGTCATTTTTAATTTACACCACTACTCACTCACTACGACTAATGGCGGCGCATAAATTAAACTACACTAATCGATTAGAAATTAATTATGCGACTAATTTCGCAAATATTTATAAGCGCACAAACACACGCACACATATATATTTAAATATAATATTATATATAGAGTATTGACACACCTATGTATATGTTTATACATTCATATACATATATGGTGCATACAAAAACAAAGCGAAAATGCATGGAGCTCATGAAAATTAAATTTAAATTCATTTGAAAATGTTAAATTACCAAATATGTATGTGACAATTCAATTAAGCTTTCCACATAAAGCGCTATCAATTTGGAGCCACAACTAACACAAAGACACACACACTCGCACACATGCACTCTCATATAGACTTATATTATATTTGAAAGAGAGTGCATTAAAAACAACGCTTTGTCAGCTTAATATTAATTTAGCGAGCGCATTGCCAATATTGACGTATGCTGTCCACAACTGAGGCTATTGACATTGACACCGAATTGCGAAAATTGTTATTATGCAGATTCACCGTTTCACTGTTTCGCCTGCGCGCAGTTGCATGAACGAATCGATCGATGAAGGCCCGGCATGTGTGCGTTACGGCCAAAAGTGATTGTATTACAATTAATTGCGTGAAAATGAATGTGGGATAAACGTCATTTTCGTAATTATGGCTGCGGTTAGCTGAAATTCGCATAATGAAAATGTACATATGTGACACGGAATTTCAAACTGACATACACTCTGTCAGCTATACTCACAACTGTTGCTAAGTAAATAAGTACTAAAATGATGAAAAAATAAATATTATAGATGCTTAATATAAAAATACTTTAAAATGGTTTTGACACGTTAAGAATGCACCAATTTTGTAGTATAGACTTTAGAGACAGCAAAAGCAGGTCTACCTTTTACAATTCAGCTTTCAATTCCGGAAGTAGAGAAAAGGGGGATCGAAGTTATTACTTCTAAGCTCTCAATAGCAGCGTTTAAGGAGCCACAACTAACACACAGTTAGTTTCGAACACTCAAAAATGGCTTAACTTTGACCACAACAGCTACTGGGCCAATATTTGGAAATAAATTTCCAAAAGTTTCCTTACTGGAGACGATGATTCTAGGCGTTAGTGCTATATTAAACCAATTAGAGAACGAGATATTAATCTACATAAGACACAGAGTAATAAACCTTAGGTTACCGAAAGGGATGAGTCACTAAATTGTTTAGAAAAAAATTTAAACAATAACAAAAAACCCATACGTTTTGCGAAACTACAGTTAAATTGTTGAATGAATACGTAATCCAAGCACCATCACCGCCCTATTTGAAATATATACAAATGTATGTATTAAAATTTTTACCAGGTGAAACTGACTGACTCGAACGCTTCGATAATACAACGGATTTACCTGCTTTATTTTTGGCTGTTCTATTAATTTAATACTATTTTTAGTAAAGAGTACTTAAAGTCAAAGAAAATAAATTTTGTGAATTTAACTCCTTAAAGACAGCTAAATAGACCAACATGACCCGTATTCCATAAAAAATCATATATCTGAAATTTTTAGTGGAGCTCCAAATCAATAATCTCATCACACCTTAAATTAATTGAAAAGAGTACCGGAAGATTTCATTGGGAACGCTATGAAATGGTAAGCTTCAGTTTTTTTACAAACATTGCCTAAATTCTGACCGATCTGATTTCATAAAATCCAGTGAAAGGAATAAATAATTAAATTATATTATAATTATTGTATAAGGTATCCAAGAGAAGGTTCGGAAATATACATATATATATCACTTTAGCAATAAAAATACGCTGTGACCAGGAAACCATAATTATTTAAATATGTATAAAATAGCCCAATGGTCAGGATTCATATTTGTTATGCTGGAACTAGACGCTGTCTAGACCTATTCTGACCGTTTTAAGATTACATTAGGTTTCGACATTTTCAATAATAAAATTGAGTTCCAAGGGCAGTGGACTTTCGATTAGTTTTTATTTTTTAATTTTGTTTGCTAGATATTGAAAATCATATCCCATAAATGGATATTGAAATTTTTTTAATCTAATCCAGGTCTATGTAACTTTGACATGACTTTCAATCGTTAAAATCTAGTGTTTTCTACAAATCGATTAAATCGTCTTTATATGTATCGTGTCTTTCTAGAAGTTATTCGACAACTGCGAATTTTACATTTGTCGATTTTGTCAGAAAGCTATCTAATAAACCAAGTCAAATATTTAATATGAAAGTCAATTTCAGTATAATAATAATAAATCAATCAAATCCTGTTAAATTATTATTTTTATAATTGTTGTAATGTAAAGTTGTATGCTATTTATTTAAGCATTTAAATTTTGAATTCAAAAATCCTTTAATATTTGACTCCCGCGCGCAATTACAAAGTCATACCGTTAATAACGTTAATTTTGATGAGCATTTGATAGCTAATTCACAGCTAACACAATCGCAAGCACACTTGCACACACACAAAGCTGGTCATAATCAAGTACAGACAGACACCGACATTAGTGCTCAGCGTGTGCCAGGCTGTTGGCTTATAGTATTTCTAGCTATCCACCTACATAAATGTGTGTATGTGTGTGTGGGAGTGTTCGTGGTAAAACGGCGCATGCTGATTGTCGCCCACAGCCATCGACTGCCATTAATAGTTACACATCCTATCACCGGCTGTCCAAGCCGACCATGCATTCAAGGTGTGAGTTTGGCGGTCGATGCCCGGTTCCTTTGGGCATTCGTAATTCGTTGCTGCAAAATTAATGCAAGCACAGTTAGCTTTCGATTCAGGCAATTGCAATCAGCCAATTGCTAGCCAACACATGTGTGTGTGTGTGGTTGTTGCTGTGAGTTTGTGTGCAATTTTAATGCACTGGCGCTTTAGGAGATCAGCCACCTATTGAATTTGTATCAAATAAACGATAAGCGATTGTTGAATTTTAGAATAATGTTCGAGCGATTATTGTTGTAGCGGCGCTTGTGTATCTATTGTAGTTAACGAAGTGCGGTACAAGCGACTCTCACATTGAGTTTATGGGAATGTCGATGGTAGCGTATTTGTATATCAATAACAACAACAAGTGTTTTTGTTGTGTTGTTGTTTATTTAATTTAGTTGCTGCTGTAATATTGTTGAATTTTGTTGTTGTAATAATACTATTTTTGTGATGGTTTTTTGTAGAGTGATTGGTGTTTTTATGTTGTTGTAATATTATTGTTGTTGTTGTTATTGCAGAATTGCTGTTGTTGTTGCTATTATTAATGTCTATTTGATAAAAGTTGCCCTAGCCTGCAGCAAAAAGTATACAGCTCACTAGCGTTCTATCATCTGCACTATGTGCGTGTGTGTGGGTGTGTGGGTGTGTGCGCTTGTATGCATTTACAACAACACCTCGCGAATCATTTTAGATTATATTTTACAATCCCAAATTGTATTAATATATATTGCCATTTTGTTGCTTAGTTATTTTTGACATTCATTCGAGTTGTTGTTGTTTTTTGCTTTTGCTTTTGTTTTGGTGTTTCAATGCAAATGTGTGTTCGTGTTGTTTTTTTTTGGTTGCCGGGAAAAAGTTTTATTGGCATGTTGTTTAGCCGCAGTTTTGTTGCGGATTTACCAACTATTATTGTTTCATTTGAATATAAATTGCATTTGTGCATTCAATCGTTCAGGCGTTCAGCAACACAGCAACACAGCAGCTCGGCAGCTTAGCCGACGCGCAGGCGCAGCCGCAGCGCTGGCTTGCACCGTTATTCAACTGTTCATTCATTCCGTTCGTTGGTTTGGCATTTTGACATTCAATTTCGTATTCATTTGCTTTAAACGAATGCCTGTTAGTCTGTAGTTATTTAGTTAGTTGATTCATTGGTTGACTGGTTCGGCTCGACTGTTTGTTCGCCGCCGTTTATTTGTTGTTTGCCTTGGCATACAAATACTACATTTGTGGGTGACCAGCTGTTGGCTGGGAGTGGGCAATGCCACCAATTGTTCTTGTTGTTGTTGTTTTGTCGGAAAAGGCATTTATTTACCCGCAATTAATTGAAAATTGTCTGCGCGCATTAAAATTGTGAATCGCAACGAAAATCGAAAAGTAAACCATTTGCGATCGATACGAAATGCATTAAGCCAACACATTAGCCGTTATCCCATTAAAATTTTATGAAATTATCGACGCGCATATGTAAATAGCCGATTATTCGCACTATAGTATATCGCCGTTTACATATAAATAAATGCATATGGCTGTAGCTACAAATTATTAGAATTATTCGCACAATAAATTTAAGCCATATTACAGTTAAAGCACCTAAACAAATGTCGGTTTAATTTTTAAAATTATAACTTCAAAAATGAAGAGCGAATATCATAGCGAATATACAGAGAAAATAAATATTATACATTATTATAAAAGCACTAACATGCATTCAGCAGATATTAGCGAGCGAAAACAAATCAACAGAACTCAGTGAAATATTTCAATACTTTATTTAAATACAAATTTATTTTTAAAAACATTCAATACGCTCAATTTCTTATTGATCAACTTGAAATTTTTACGTTTTTCTAACAATATTTTCTAGTTTCTTTTTTGTTGTATATTCAATTCTACTTATTATTCAATTCTTAAGTACATATAAATATACTAGAAAAACATTTACTTGAAATTGCCACCAATTATGGCAAAATTTATGTAAAAGCCCCTTGGAAAAACTTTCTTCTGGAATAAAAATCTCAAAATATAAAGATTTTCAATGGTCTAGAGACGTATAGTTCTCAAATATTGACTGCTTTATAAAGATTAAATCAATTAGAAAAAGAAACAAAGTTATTTGACATATACAGGCTAGATAAATGGATAATTTTTAGTACTTGTCTATAATGCCTTTAGGTCCTGGATATCTTAGTTTGAAGAATTCAAAATCCAGATTGAATCTAAAATGAACTTTAAGCCTAAATTTGGCAGTGTCACAATGACATTTAAGTATTTCTACCCACTAAAGTTCCATCATGAGTTAAAGGGAATTACATATACTATGTACATATATATAAAGTTGTGGATTTAGTTTTTAATGGTAAAACAGACCATCCACAGTCGAATTTATTCAATAAATGACGGTTTGGCGAAATTTTCGTCGTTGGTGGTGTTCGTGTTCAAACAAATAGAACTAGTTTTATTTAGAGATGATCTAATGTATAATGTTGTACGAATATTAAAACTCGTTTGATATCATAGGCCACTGTTAAACCCAAAAGTGACCTATACTAAGCTTAGCTTAATTTCAGTTCGATTTGTTCTTTTTTTATCACTCAGATCCAGCTTAATATCTTTTATAATTGTTTTTCTGTAATCTTAAACAAATTAGTTTGTGTATATAAAACCATCAAAGGTGTCCCTTTAGTTTCCGAATTTCACAAGACGAATTGGATTATTTCACTGTGCTGCATAATAGTAGAAGAATCTCCAGGCTTGTTTGTACCAGTGATTATTATTCGTGACGTTAGAAAACAGGCAGGCTCAAAAGTTCGTATCGTCTTACAGAAAGTACTTTTTTTGCAAAATATTAATTCTTTCTTCAACGTATGTTTCGTCGTGGGCGATATACAAATTCTTACTTTTCGATACCTTTATCGTAATACTACAGATTCTTTGCTTTAATATGAGCCAATTCTCAGGAAAGTATTTTCAGTGTCCTTGAGATCTGAGAACATGGAAAAGTCACTACTTCCTAAATCAGAATGCCAAAAATTTTGAACTACGTTATATGTGTCAGTTATCTAGATCAACTCACTAGAGGGTCATCAAAAATCATTTTCTGGAATTTTTATACATACAAATATTATTCGGTAACAGCGTGCTGTGGACATCCACCGGGTTGAAGTCTAGCAACACTCTTACGAATAGTTGCTTTGCTGGAGCAAAGCTCAGATCAGCCACTTACTGATATCTTCAGCATTTCTTCACAATGTATCGTTGCCATTAGTTATTTTTTTAAATATAACAAGTAAGGAAAAGCTAAGTTCGGGTGCAACCGAACGTTTTATACTCTCGCAATTTATTTAGAGATCTACCTATATTTTCGGTGAAAAATTACCCTTAGGCACTGAGTTCTTCAAGTTTGATATCAGGGACCTTGAAAAGTCATGGTTCGATTTTGACAATTTTTCCACAAGTGATGTCACAGCTCAAATATAGTATTTGTGTAAAGTTTTATTTCGCTATCTTTATCGGTTCCTTATATATCTATACTAATATTATAAAGCTGAAGAGTTTGTTTGTTTGTTTGAATGCGCTAATCTCCGAAACTACTGGTTCGAATTGAATAATTCTTTTTGTGTTGGATAGTCCATTTATCGAGGAAGGCTATAGGCTATATAGCATCACGCTGCGACTTGGAGCGAAGAAACAGTGGTAAACGTGTAAAAAACGGGGTAAATTATTAATCTTTGAGGGCTTCCGTTCCTTGCGCTGCGAAAGCGGTTCAAGATACACAAAGGTTATGTATGAAAGAATTATTTCTCTTTTAATGATCTAAATAAAGTCCGTGAGTAGCGTTTTTGTGATAACTAATAATTTGAATATTTTTTTTTTTTAATTTATTATTCTAATTTATCTATCCAAAAAAAATTGGAAAACTCGAGAAAGTGGTAACAGAGAATTCAGAATTGCAAATGGACGATGACATCTACAATGAAACATTGGTGTTGATTGAAGATTTGTGTTTGCTTATGAGTGGCAAACTTTTGACTGAAATTCATATGCCAGCGCCAAATCGTCAAATCAGAAATGTACTGAATCGTACATTGGAATGTGAGCGTGATACGACAGAATAACTTTGGAACAACAACTTCAAGAAATGTTCCATTATTGAATGAGCAGCAAAAAAGTGCCTATGATGAATTGATGAAGACTGTCAATGATGGAAAGAGTGGACTATTTGATGCGTTCGGCGGAATCTACGATCTCAAAATGGAGTTGTGTTGGCTCTCGCATCTACTGGAATTGCTGCAATGCTACTAGAAGTCTTTTAAAAACAAATAATTTCACGCAGGGCAACGACTGCCGGATCAGCTAGTGCATTATAAAGTGAACGAATCAGAAGAATTCAAAATTGAGCTATATGGGAAGTAGGCGTAGTTGGAAACCGATTTCGCCAATATTCCACCAGTGTCATCAGGGTGTCAAGAAAATATTATATACCGAATTTCATTGAAATCTGTCGAGTAGTTCTTGAGATATGGTTTTTGACCCATAAGTGGGCGACGCCACGCCCATTTTCCATTTTGTAAAAAAATCTCAGTGCAATTTCCTTCTGCCATTTCTTATGTAAAATTTGGTGTTTCTGACGTTTCTCGTAAGTGAGTTAACGCACTTTTAGTAAGTCTTTCATTTTTGGACTATATAAGGAAACGGCTAAAAGAAACGACTGCAGAAAGTTTGGTTTATATAGCTTTATTGGTTTGCAAGATATATACAAAAAACCTATTTGGGGGCGGGGTCACGCCCACTTTTCCAAAAAAATTACAATCAAATGGGCCCCTCCCTAATGCGATCCTATGTTCCAAATTTTATTTTCATAACTTTATTTATGGCTTAGTTATAGCTCTTTATGCGTTTTTGGTTATCGCCATTTTGTGGGCGTGGCAGTGGTCCGATTCCGCCCATCTTCGAACTTAACCTTCTAATGGTTCCAAGGAACACGTGTTCCAAGTTTTATTAAGATATCTCAATTTTTATGTTACAGTTACAACTTGCACGGACGGACAGACGGACAGACGGACAGACAGACATGGATTTGGACTTTACTCGTCACCCTGATCACTTTGGTATATATAACCTTATATCTAACTCGTTTAGTTTTAGGACTTACAACCAACCGTTATGAGGACAAAACTATAATACTCTCTTTAGCAACTTTTGTTGCGAGAGTATAAAAATTGTATGACTTATGCCATACCCAGGGATCAATTGGCATGTGTATTTTGAAGATTCAACCTATCTGCACATAATATAGATAGCATTCATTTGTTGCTCTCCCATAGAAGTGTAAGCCTTCATTGCCACTATAACATTCTGAAACAAATGCTAATGTAGTATTTTTAATTATATTTTTCATAAACACTACAAGCTTTAAATTTCAATTCTTTGCAATTGACAAAGCTATTTCCATTAACATACTCTTAACTGATATGAATTATTTCACAACTTTACACATGTATTTGCATATATGACGGCGAATATATGTATGTATGTATGTACACGTGTATGTGTCACTTACGAAAAACACCCATCAGATATGTGACCACTGTTCATTTGTCCTGCTTATCACTTACGTGCCACATTTCCATTCATTTGATTTCATTTCATTCCGCACAAAGCGACAAAGCGACGACACCTTCATTGGACATTCGGCGTATATCGGTGGCGATAATCATTTTTCCTGGCGTTTTGTGTGTGCAACCAATGAATATTCCCCGATTGCATTAATAATGGAATCAAATATTAATTTAATATTATTTATCTACCTAATTAGTGGCTGGTGAGTGAAAGAGAGAGAGAGGGAGATAGAGGAAAAGAGAGTATGGCATTGATTGAATTGATTTGTGACATGTGGAGATAAAATTTCACGTGAGTTCATGCAAAATGTATGTATATATGTAAATGCCCCAGTGTATTGGGTGTTAGTGTGCTGGTGGTGGTGTGTGTGAGCATTAATGAGCGCTGCTATTTTGTTGTAATAAATGAATGTTTGTATGTGGGTGTTTGACTGATTTTGAAATTAATTTTATTTTGTTGAAATAGCGAGTCTGTATGTTAGCTTATAGACAGCACGTAATTAAGACAGCTACTATCTTGCTTATATGTCTAAGTATATATGTATTATACTATACAACTGTATATGTGTATGCATGTGGCAAGACAGTCTATTTGCAGCAAATAAATTTAATGACTTTTCGCGGTTTCGCATGAATAATTAGTATGCCAAAAGGTAAACTTGCAGCAAACTTGCGCTGCCTCTATGCATATATACATACATACATATGGATATATATATATATATATATATATTTGCCAGAAGCGCGCCTGTTTACTTAGGCGCGTATAAACACACGCCTCTCTGCCAACTCAAACACACACATTTCCCCACATATAAAACATGAATTTGTACGTGTTCGCAAAAATGTTTATATGGGAGTGTGTGTGTGTGCGTGCGCCAGTGTTGAAATGTATGACGGATGCTAGCATTTCATGTTGTGGCTTCCATTTGACTTCCGCTCTGCTCGCAGCACCACCAAAGAAATTAAATTTAATTCATTTTCATTTAATTAGGAAAGTTCACACAAAAATATGTAGATTCGCGTGTTTTTTCTGACAACCAACCAACCGAAATTTGTTGTTGCAGTTGTTGTTGCACACCAACTGTTATGTAGTAGATTTGCGCAATTCGGCGCTCACATTCGCTTGATTACTTCGTCGGCGGCTGAATGCAAGAGTTTCTTTTACCCTTTTTTTCTTTCGGGCGTTTTGTTTTTCTTTTATTATTACTTTTTCACTTCATTGTTGTAGTTGTTGTCGTGGGGAGCGAATTCACAAGTATGGCATGTCGGTTGGTATGGCTTGCAGCCAAATCAGAATCAACATAAAACCATGTCGAGTTGCATGTACCACAGTGTATGCACACACACAAGTGGTGGTGGTGGTGGTGGAGGGGGTGCGGCTATGCCACTCATTTGTGTGCCGCACTCGCCCGGATGCTATTTGCCGCAATTATAGTTTTCCGACATTTTATTTCAGCACTTTGTTTTTCACTACAGTTTTCAGTTTGTTTTCTTTTTTTTTTGGCTATGAGTGCCGAAATTTATGAAATGCATACTTTCAGGCGTTCACTCACATGCAACAGCATTGTTTGCGCTCCACACTGCATGCCACACCCGCCTATCAATCCACTTGCGCGCGCCACAAACTTCCCCAACAACAGTCATTCATTCAACGACTTCACTCTGTGCTGGGTTTGGCAGTTTTTGTCCAACTATTATTATTATTATTTGTTGTATTTTAAGCTGCTAAATAGTTGTGCCGGCCAGTGTGGTGGCATGCCGCACCCCTTTAGCAACAAGCTGTTTGCTAAGCCGAATTATTTAGTTTCGCCAACGCTGCTGGCATGAATACTCTCTAATTGTTGTTGTTATTTTTTTAATTGTTGTTGTAGTTATTTGCCTTTTTTCACACTTGCTGCCATTATACTACTCACCATGTATAAGTTGCGTATACGACATGGCGCACCACTCTGGCGCTGGCTGGCCCGATTAGCGCTTGCTTCGGCTGCGAACTGGCACTCACGCAGTTCTCGTGCACTAAGCGGCCGTGTTGAGACCACTTCGACGGCGCGTACAACAACTACGTGTGAGTGACTTCACTGCTTGTATATGAACAACTTCCCTTTTGAACTCCTCTCACACACACCCTCACTTGCTTTTGTTGTCTAACGCATGAAAAATAAGCGCCGCATTTATGCTCAGCGAAAGTGTTTGTCTAACAGTAAATAAGCGCTTAAAAAGTAACACAAACTCGTCAAAACTAAATCGTGTAAGTAACAACAATAACAACAAATAGGCGTAACATCAAACAGTCGCTTCAAAGCCGAAAGCGGGTTGAGTGCTCAAATTGTTGCGCCAGAAAGCAAGCGAACACCTTATGGCGAGACAACTTTTTTGAGAGTCCATATTTTTATGTCAGTGCTCGTAAATAATTTTGTTTAATTTTTGTGTTCCAAATGCGATCTCTTTTTGGTGTATTTATTATAGTAAACAGCAAGTAAAAAACAAGTAAGGAAAGGCTAAGTTCGGGTGCAACCGAATATTTTATACTCTCGCAATTTATTGAAGAAATTTAACCAATACATATATGCGGAATAAAGCTCACCGTATTTTTGAAAAACCTATAATTAGGTATATGGAAATGTTATGACCCGATTTTAATAATTTTTGGAACAGAGACACACTATTAGAAGAAAACAATTTCCTCTGAATTGAAATTGAGATATCTCAGAGATTTACCCATATTTTCGGTTAAAATTTATCCTTAGGCGCTGAGTTCAACATGTTCGATATCTGGGGCTGAAAAGTTATGGTCCGTTTTCGACAATTTTTTCACAAGTGAAGCCAGAGATTATATGCACTAATTGTGTAAAGTTTTATTCCGTTATCTTCATTGGTTCCCTATGTTTACATTATAAAGTGAAGGAATAAGATGGATTTCAAAATTGAGTTATAAGGAAAGTAGTAGTGGTTGTGAACCGATTGCGCCCTTTTATTGACCGTGTTATCAAGGGGTCAAGAAAATATTATATACCGAATTTCATTCGAATCGGTCGAGTAGTTCCTGAGATATGGTTTTTGACCCATAAGTGGACGATGCCACGCCCATTTTCCATTTTGTAAAAAAATCTGAGTACAGCTCCCTTCTTCTATTTCTTCTGCAAAATTTAGTGTTTCTGACGTTTTTCGTTAGTTAGTTAACCCACTTTTAGTAATTTTCAACCTAACCTTTGTATGGGAGGTGGGCGTGGTTATTATCCGATTTCAACTATTTTCATGGTGTGTGGTGGGGTACGTAAGAGACCCGACTGCAGAAAGTTTGGTTTATATAGCTTTATTAATTTGCGAGTTAAATACAAATAACCGATTTGTGGGCGGAGCCACGCCCACTTCTCCAAAAAAATTACATCCAAATATGTCCCCTCCTAGTGCGATCCTTTATTCCAAATTTTACTTTTATATCTTCATTTATGGCTTAGTTATGACACTTTATGTGTTTCTGGTTTTCGCCATTTTGTGTGCGTGGCAATGGTCCGATTCTGCCCATTTTCGAACTTGATCTTCTTATGGTGCCAAGGAAACTTGGCACAAGTTTCGTCAAGATATCTTAATTTTTACTCAAGTTACAGCTTGCGCAGACGGACGGACGGACAGACAGACATTCGGATTTGAGCTCCACTCTTCACCCTGATCACTTTGGTATATATAACCCTATATCTAACTCGTTTAGTTTTGGGTGTTACAAACAACCGTTATGTGAACAAAACTATAATACTCTCTTTAGCAACATATGTTGCGAGAGTATAATAATGTGTCTCCAATTCGAAAATTTATGTATTTCATGTATGTATTTTCCTGAGCTCATTATTCAAAGTTTCATTGAGCAAGTATAAGCATTACAACCCAAACTGCTGCAAAATAGGAGGTTTGTGTATTGTATACAGTAGTGTCTCGATATGAGCAACTTCAAAATATTCATCAGTTTATACGAAACCACTGTATGTATATCTAAGCTATTCCAAAAACTCTCCCATAGAATACAAAGGAGGAATCGATATTTACACTAACCACCATAAGACATGATTTATTTGACTGAAAAAAAACTAGAAAACTGATACGCCTTAATAAAATTCTGGCAGCCCTCAAGAAGTAAAATCTTGCTACTCAATTACTCAATAGATTAGTTTTAGATGCGTTGCACTTAAGATGCAAATTTTAAACTCCAAAACCTCAAAATGTTGACTGGGAAATGTTCAATTAGGTCAAATCAAGTAGAATTGGTAAAAATTTGTATTTCGAAAAATATTGGCCTAAATGTTGGAATCGTTATTGCTGTGAAGGCGATTAACCGACCCTTCTACTGGTATATATATCCATCTATTTTCTAAATATATCTTTATATATTCTTTATGAATGAGAAATATTATACTTATAAAACAAGTAGAGAAAGGCTATACTCGGTTGCAACCGAACATTTTATAATCGCAATTTATTTTTATAATTCTACAAGACAACACTCAATTTCTATGTGGGTGAAATTCACTAATAAAGTCCAATAAAATAAAAAAATCATTATAAATAGTATATGGAAACTGGGGTAAGTCCTGAATTTATTTCAACTAATTTTGCCACTATGAGCTGTTCCCATAATTTTAAGATATCTCACATATTAACAGATATATGCGTTATAAAGGCAATCGTATGTTTGAAAAACGATAATATTAATATAAGGAGCTAGTGGAAATTATGACCTAAGTACCCCCATTTTTGCCACAGGTCCACATTATTAGAAGGAAACAATTGCCATTCAATTTCTTTACATTTTCTGAGAGATTTAAATATAAAGGGCAAAGTCAAACTAGAAATGCAGTATATATTATTTATAAAGTTTTGTTATTTTATCTTCACTCGCTCTTCATTTATTTATTGCAAGATGAACGAATCAGATGGATAGGCGTGGTTGTTAAACTATTTCGCCCATTCCATAGACAACATCAGGGTATTAAGAAAATATTATGTACCAAATTTTATTGAAATCAGTCAAGTAATTCTTTAGATATTGTTTTCGACCCAAAAGTGGGCGACGCCACGCTCATTTTGCTTTTTTTATGAATTTAGGAGCTCTCTTCTGTCATTTCTTCTAAAAAATTTAGTGTTTCTGACTCACACTTAAAAAAATCATCAATAATGCCTCTCCAAATTTTACTTTCATAACTTTGCTTATGTCCTTCAAATTTCTCTACTCGTCATCCATTTTGATATACATACGATACACCCTCATGTGAACAAAACTATATTACTCTCTTTGCAACATGTTGCAAGAGTATAAACAATTACTATGAAGAACGCAAATTGCGTTTAAAATTAATTATTTAAGAAATCAAAACAGTTTTCATTATTTTTTGAGATAAACAATTAACAAATTTTTATGAGTTCTAACTTGGGAAGTTTGATCGAAAAATGATATAATCGATAGAAATTAGAGAAAACATTTGATTACACACATGTTATTTTACTTTTTGGTAACTTATATAGGTTGGCAAATATCTCCCTTCCGCTTTTTTGCTCTTTATTCAATACTTTATAAAAGGTGTTACAGTGATCGGATTTAGTTCAAATATGCGCCGTTTCGTTCGATAATCTGTTTCCATCTAGACGGCAACTTCATAACACCCCCCTCGTAGAAGCTCCCTCCTTATTTGCGAAGAACTCGAACACTTTTCACAAGAATTAAACGTCTGGCCAAATGACACAACAAAACCTTCGTTTGTGATATTGTCGTATGTGATCCATTTTTCGTCGCCAGTCCCCATCCGCTTCAAAAATGCCGGTCTAACTCGATGTTTTCTATGATTTGATCGGTATTCGTCGTCACAGTTCTTCCGCCGGCAGACTTAGATATCCATGGTGTTGTTTTCACCCGCTCTGAATCGGCGAAACCATTCCTTCGCAGTTCGAATTGATTGAGTACCATCGCCCAAAACACCATTAATAAGTTAACTTCTCAAATATGTTTTACATTGAACAATGGTGACATAAATCGAAATGCTAAAGTAATGAAAGTAAATTACTTGTAATCAGCTAGTAGAAAATTGTGATCATAATTAAAGAGACCTACCAACTCCTGCACCAATAAATGTTATTATTTTAATAAAAAATAAAATAAATTGCAAACACTTCAAATTTCAATTGCTATGACACACCCTGTTTGGCATGCACGCACTTAAGTCAACAACTTCACTAATAACTAACACCGAGTGAAAGCGCTGCAGAATTTATGAAAGCACAGTCTGTTGGCGCAAGAGTAGCCCTAAAACACACCGAGGTGGGTGGAAGGCAAGTGGTCGAGG
Source organism: Zeugodacus cucurbitae (assembly GCF_028554725.1). Taxonomy (NCBI): domain Eukaryota; kingdom Metazoa; phylum Arthropoda; class Insecta; order Diptera; family Tephritidae; genus Zeugodacus; species Zeugodacus cucurbitae. The sequence goes on from NC_071670.1 coordinate 34,344,575, forward strand.
CTGCCGTTGGCTTTTGCATTCGTGTGGCAGGACATTGACTTCTTGTGTGTTACTAGAGTGCAAGCAGTGTGCCCCACAAGTGGTAACTTGCTAGCGCCGTGCAACAAACACATGCCACCATGCAAAGTGCTACGCTGGGATATACAGGAGGAGGTGTATATGTGTGTGTGCCTTCCTCGTTGAGGGCATGAGCCTAACAAACACTTGTTGTTGTTATTTTTTTCGCTTTTATATTAAAATTGTTATTGTTTTCATTTTCACTTTATGCCTACTTTTTCCGTTTTAATAATCTTTTCATTGTAAACAAAGCACAGCTGTGTGTGTGTGTGGAGTTTTTCATTTATTCTTATTTAATCCTTTCTCTGTGTAAAGTGTTCACTTTTTTCATTTTCATTTATAAAATTTTATTATGTCATTTTACTTTTTGTTTACACTCCGATTTACTTTCATTTTTTCCGTTGTCACATGCTTTGTTGTTGCGCACTGCGCTTAATTTTCACACTCCATTTGCATGTGTGTGCGTCTCACGTGGGTGTATGTGTGTATGTATGTATGTATGTTGAAGTGTTTTTCTATTTTTTCAGCGCTCTCGTTGTTTCCTATTTGGTTTTTATATGTGAAACATAATTTTTTAAAAACTGTCAGCTCAGTGTCAGTCATGTTGCAACAAGCAACAAAAATGCAAGGAAGTGCCTTGCACCAAACCGTTACAAACACACGCACACACATACATAAATACAGATATTTGTATAGCTGAATGCAGCGCATGCATTGAATATGACTAAAAACGCCACATCTGCGCCATAACCGGGGGCTTATACTCACACATATATCCACATGTGTATGCATGTTACCATGGCTATGAGTGTAGATGTGTGTTTGCTCTCTTCCAGCCGGGCATTTGCGTTCAGTTTCATTGTTTGGCGCTTTTGTTTTTAAGCTATGCGCTTGATTAAATTAATGAATGCACCCTTATATTTATATTGGTATAGTTTTACTAGAGAAAACACTAGCCCAATCACAAACACACATACATACATACACACCTATATAATGGTCTACCACAGCGAATAGTTTCAATCCAGAATGAAACTGCAAGTTTTTGGCCATTTTTCTTCGTGTTCTACAATTTTTGAGCTCAGACACTATGTACTCTGTGCTTATAAATCAGTGTGAACAAGCATAGCGGTAGCAGCAATTTGTTGTCCATAAATCGACGATCTTGGTTCAAAAATTGTAATTTCGAATTTTTGCCTTCGGCATACATAAATAAATACATATAAATATGTATGTACATCCAACTATAAAACATAATTTTAAAGAGTCTTCTAGCTTCCATGGTGGTTCTCTTCTAAGAAACTTACTTCTGAGTTACACTTCTTCTTCTTGACTGGCGTAGACAACGCTTTCGCGGTTTTAGCCGGGTCCACAACAGTGCTCCATTCATTCCTCCTTTTGGCAGTTGGCGCCAATTGGTGATACCAAGTGAAGTCAGGTCCTTCTCCATCTGGTACTTCCAACGGAGTGGAGGTCTCCCTATTCCTCGGCTTCCACTAGCGGGCACTGCATCGAACACTTTCAGAGCTGGAGCACTTTCGTCCATTCGAACAATATGACCTAACCCGTGTAGCCGCTGTCTTTTTATTCGCTGAACTACGTCAATATCGTCGAAAGCTCATACAGCTCTTCGTTCTTTCATGCGCGGTATTTGCCGTTGCCATTGTACAAAGACTCAAAAATCTACCGCAAAACTTTTCTCTCGAAAACTCCTAGTGCCGTCTCATCGGATGTTGACATCGTCCACGCTTCTGCACCATAAAGTAGGACGGGAATGATAAGGTACTTGTAGAGTTTGGTTTTTGTTCGCCGAGCTTTACTTTTCAATTGCCTACTCATTCCAAAGTAGCACCAGTTGGCAAGAGTGATTCTGCGTTGGATTTCAAGGCTGACATTATTATCTGTGTTGATGCTGGTGCCTAGGTAGACGAAATTATCTACAACTTCAAAGTTATGGCTGTCAACAGTGACGTGGGAGCCAAAACGCAAGGGCGCTGAGTGTTTGTTTGATGACAGGAGATATTTCGTCTTGTCCTCGTTCACCACCAGACCCATACGTTTCGCTTCCTTATCCAATCTGGAAAAAGCAGAACTAACGACGTGGCTGTTGTTTGCTATGATATTGATCTCAACGGCGTACGCCTGCTGCTGTACACTATTATAGATTGAATCTTTGTTTAGCTCTGCGGCTGGTATTATTTCCTCCAGCATCAGGTTAAAGAAGGCCCACGATAATAAGTCACCCTGTCTGAAACCTCGTTTGATATCGAACGGCTCGGAGAGGTCCTTCCCGATCCTGAAGGACTTTTGATGTTCTACCACCTTCTACGTGGTACATCCTACAAAGGCAATACAAGCTCTTTCCAAAATTTTTAATATTAAAAAATTTTTTTTTGAAAGCCTGTTTCAAGTCCAGCAATTATTTCGAAGAGACTAAATGTTGCACTCATCCCTTCATTTTCAGTTTCCGCAAAAAAATCACTTTGAAATGGGCAAACACTTGACTTTTAATCCATATTGAAGTCATGTGACTTTTGTTGAGAGCCAAAGAGGCCATCTGCTGTCTAACTTAACTTGGGTAACTTGGGAATTATCCACCTTCTAGTGAGCACTACGCGATCAAATGTAAAGATAGTAATTTTATGGGATTATACCCATATTCTCCTGTAGTGACCTGTTTATTGTGTCGTCAGTATTCTTATTTTGTACCCAAATAGGCCTTTTAATTGCTTGAACTTTTTCAGATTGTACCCGTCTCAGTGCATGCTAGTAGTTTTCAGGCAGTGCGAATCCTCCTTTTCGCTTCTCCTCCTCCTCATATATGATTTTTGAACCGATTATCAAAAGGATAGTTTATTTGGTTGATTTTTGCCAATTAAGTCTCTTTGTACCGATTTCGATATTTGTTTTTAGAAAAGCATACTATCACCACCCACCGAAAGAATTTCGTATATACCTATTCATAACTATTACAGTTTCTTTTAATTCTATTAATTCTATTAAATCTTATTACATCATACACAAATCAGCTTTGTGATTGGCGACAAATGAACATACACACAATGTATGTAGAATTCAATTTTTTCAATAAAATTTGATACTAGCTTCAAAATCTTTGAGAATTTTTAATTTCAATATAATGAAACCAATTAAATCTATAATTAATATACACACATACATATGTATATACGTACATGTAAATGTAAGTGCTCATTTGCGAATTATTTGGTACCTTTTTATATGTACATACATAAATGTATCTACTATACATATTCATGCCGTATACACTAATTGGATAATTGTTGCAATGTAAAAAAATTCTACCTATTTCATATATATAAATAATATTAAATAGCTTAACCCACATACCAACAACCAATATATTAAACCACTAAATTTACTAAATAAAAACTATTTCGACCGCAGTACAGCGCCACCTGTGTGTCAAATGTTGCTCGCATATGCAAAGGTTGGTGTGTGTGTGTTCATTGTCTGATAGCCGAGACATCATCCACATATTAAGTATTTTGTTATACACACCAATGCAGTGGCTACTAAACTGTGCGTGATTAGGTACGTAGTATGCAACGCCTAAAAGTGCGCTGCGGTTATTTTTATGCAAATTCACGAATATTAAAGAGGAAATTAAAAAGAAAAAACAAATTTTCAAGTTTTAAGCAGCGATGCTGATGGGTGGTATATCAGTTGCATACGAAATTTTAATACAAATGCTAATAATTAATTACACACAGAAAACTGCTTCAGTAATAGTAAATAGTTTATTAACCATGGCAGAAGATGTTACTTTGAGTCTTTAGTGAATACCAAAAACAACTTTCTAGGTGGATTAATCGCATAATAAGAAATTCATAAAACAATGTTTACAAATTCTTTTTCAACGTTCTTTGAATTCTTACTTAGATAGATACAAAACAAGAGACATTTCTTGACGGATCCTATGAGATGTTTCCTCTTTTGCCACCATAAGATTATAACGCATTAATTTTATTATTAACCCAAACGATTACCCTCCTCCCGCCCAACCGACGCGTGGGGCGCAGTCCGCATACGAGCGGAATTTGCCGAGTCTAGAAAGGCAAGAGATTTTTAAGCGTCCGGTTCTCAAACTGCTCAGCTACAGAAAGAAACATTTCAACAGCTGAGATTTAAAAATATATAAAAACAAAAAGTTAAAAATTTCTGAATATTATTTATTAAGAGAAGACAAAATAGTTTTTTTGATGCTAAATATTGAGTCAGATGGATCAAATGTGCTGGAATGCGAATTAAAATCATGACATATTCGGCAGAATGGTTCATTTAACTCAAAATTTGTTCTAGAAGATTTTAGAAATAATGGTCTAAACTGCCTGGATGAACGCAATGGGACATTAAACTTAATATCAGACAAAAGGAATGAACTACAAACTAAACCATTCAAAAGTTTTACTAGGAAAATTATACCTAGCATTTCTCTGCGACTAGTGAGTGGAAGATTTATAAGTTTTAAACGACTAGTATACGGGGGAAGATTCAATCTTTAATCCCAATGTAAGTGGCCTAAAGCAAAAAGTAAAAATTGTTTTTGAACGGACTCAAGCTTATCAGAATGGGATTGATAGCTAGGATTCCATACCACAGAACCATACTCCAATATAGGCCTTACCAATGTTGTAAAAAGAATTTTAGTAATATACGGATCACTAAATTCTTTAGACCAACGTTTAACAAAGCTAAGAGCACCTTTAGCTTTTAAGACAATTGAATTTACATGAGAATTAAAATTTAGTTTAGGGTCCATATTAACTCCTAAATCAACAAAGCTAAAAACTTGCTCTAAACTGAAGTTATTTATTACATAGGGGGAAAGATCAACAGTTCTACGGGAAAAGCACATCGTTTTACATTTTTTAAGATTCAGTGGCATATCATTTTTGTGACACCAAGTAACTAAATTATTTAAATCCGATTGCAACTCAGTCCTTTCGTTATGAGAAGTATATGATTTAAAAAGTTTTACATCATCCGCATATAATAAAATTTCTGAAAACTTAATTACTGAAGGTATATCATTGATGAACAACAAGAACAGAATCGGGCCGAGATGACTACCCTGTGGAACCCCTGAAGTGACACTAATTGAATCGGATAATGTATTATTAAATAAAACTTGTTGTTTTCTGTTAGTAAGATATGAGGATACCCATTCAAGAAGTCTTGGTTGAAAACCAAGAAGATTCAGTTTTTGCAAAAGAATTGAGTGGTTTACTCTATCGAATGCTTTACTAAAGTCTGTATATATAACATCAGTATTCTTATTATCCCTAAAACCCATTGACACATGGTTTACAAATTCAAGCAAGTTAGTTACTGTAGATTTCCCTTTACAAAATCCATGCTGAGAGAATGAAATTAAAGTAGAGATTAAGAAAGTTATTTGGTCAGTAACAATAGCTTCAAAAAGTTTGGGTATAGCTGACATTTTAGCTATCCCCCTATAGTTCTCAACAGATGATCTAACTCCACTTTTATGCAAAGGTAATATAAAAGAGTTTTTCCACATTGACGGAAAAATACCTTGTTTAAGAGATAGGTTAAAAAGCTTAGTTAAGGGCAGATAGATATATTTTGCGCAATTTTTAAGAAAGCTTGAGGGAATCATATCATAATTATGGGCATATTTATGCGGTCAACTTTCAAGTGAGCAGAATTCATTAAAATTATTTAGGAAATGATTTTACCTCTACAACAGCAGCAGAAGCAATACTTATCAGCTTTGTCAAAAGTTTAAACCGCTCATCCTTCCAACTCATGTGATATTCGTAATCTGTAATCTATAATCTTATGCAGTATCTTTCTCTCGAACATTTAAAAATCATATCATATTTTCGTGATAAAAAAGTGAGGCACAATAAGAACTTTGTATGGTTTTAGACCTTTAATTTTCCATAACCTCAATGTTATGACTGTCAGCGGTACATTGAAGACCAGGAGTAGCTTAAAGGCTAAGGCGTGAGGGCCCCACAAGTTTACACACTTCCTACTTTGCATTTAAATGTGAGTTTAAAACGTTTAAAATTGAAAAAAATGACAATACTTTACAACCGGAAAGTGTTCTTTTATTCAAATTTCTAACGCTAGAAAGCATGGCTTTATAAGAATGGTATACATACAAGCATATACTTATGTATGTCTATTTACAATCATAATTTATGACAAAGTGCACTTTATTAACAGCAAAATTAATATGTAGAATTTTTAAAGTACCGCCACTGCGACCCCCAATCGAGAAAAATGCAGTAATGAGTGCTCCACTTGAATTCACATACTTGCCCTGTAGGAAATTGTTTCAGTAAAGCAAAATATTTACAGATTCATGCAAGTCTGTTTGGGGAGAAGATTGATGAATTTATGAATTATTGACTCAACTGAATTGAACTTAACTCAAAGCGTTATAATTGCCTTGCAACAATAAATATACAACATATTGAGGAGAAGCTGCAAGACAGTTTAAATTCTACTGAGTGAAATATTGATTCAAAGATTTTGTTGTGTCAATTTTCCCAACATGGAGCAAGGAACACCTAATTCAGTTTACTGATTTTTCATGCAGGGCTGCGTATGTACATATGCATTTCAATACAAATAAACCACTTAAATGCAGCCATACACAATAGAGCACAAATAAATAAATGTTCATAAGTCTATGTAACAAATATATATATACATACATACATATGTACCAAATGATATGTACTTACTGAGTTGTACTTGCAACTCCTTCAACATCAAACAATAAACTCTGCTCTGCTTTGATACTCGTCACACAGAATGCGAGGTTCAGCAACAAGCCGTACAAAACAAGCAAAGAATACCTCACCTTCAATGGTGTCTAAAGAAAAGTGGTTAAAGAGCAACAAGAATAAAATTCTATCAAGAGCAACGAAGCTTGCAAAGGAACAGTGGTTCAAAGTAGGGGCCATCGGAAGCGAGTTTTAAAATCTATTTGTTTTTTAGGAAATTTTAAGTTAGGAATTCTTATAGTATTCTATATTAGCGCTTAAATTATCGAAGTTCAATGTATTTTCATAAATATTAAGCGGTTGTTCTAAGCTTTTGGAGAGAAAAAACCAAATCGCCGGAGTCATTTATTTATTTATTTTTATTCCAATACCCAAGAATAACACTCTACCAGAACATTTGGAGGCATACAGATAAAGATCTTCTACCGGAAGAAAATTAATTATATCTTCTAATTCCAATTTAATATCTTTGAATATTATGTGATAAGCTTTTGAATCTGTTAGATAAATCGGGCTAAATTTTGAATCAGTCATTTGATAGTTATTCAAACTTTAAGGACAGAGTGGGACTACAGCTCTAGATCTATTCCATCATTAACGATGAAATCGATAACACCACCCCCTTAAGCTTTATAATTTGCAATGCCGTTCAGCTCCATCAAGCGCTTGCTTAGAGGAAAAACTCAGGTTTTGAAACACCATCAACACGGAACGCAAAGGTCCACTTACCGCTGAGGTCTCACTTTCAGAAACTTCGGAAATCGGAATCGGCAGAATGCAGAGGGTACGAGGAGAATGATGTTAGATCATTACGTTTACGAAGACCTAGCCTTCAGTCGGTTGAGATGGATTCCACAGAATTCGGAAAAGCTTCGGAATGCTACTAAGTTCGAATTCAATTCAAGAACGATGGGTATAATTAAGAGCTTATGATCAGCTGACGTTCTTACGCCGCTGTCTTGCCGATTTAAAATAATGGCGTCCTGTTAAATCTCCAGAGGGCTTGCAAACTCCGTTAATAAAACTGTGATTTCAGAAATAATGAGTCCAGAAATCCTTTTCTTCTTCAGTTATAGATTTCACCGTGTTATTGGAGTAATAAACAGATACGATATCTAGAAATATCTTGAGCAGACTCTTCGACCCATTCAAATTGGTTCTAGCCAAACTAAAACACTGTGCGCACTATGTAGCACTAACACTCGTCGATTGCAGACAGTTCCTCAGCGCACAATGCTTTTGATTTTTTAGAGAAGCTGAAAAGTGAAAAAAGCAAAAACCAAAAACAAAAACAAAATAAAAATGCTCAAAAGCACCGGTTCGCTAGTTCATGAGAGAACTGGTGCGACTCGGTGTGCCACCACGCGATGGAAGGTGGTGCAGTGCACCGCCACAGGAGAGCCAAACGACACACAAAAACTCACGACAACAACAACAGAGGTGTAGCTGTGTGTGTGTGTAAGCGTCTAACAAATGGGCAGACAATGCGGTGTGTGTTTGGTTTTGTTGTGCCGCATTGGAGCGCGTCAATGGAGTCGTCGTCGTCGTCGTCGGCAGCGATCGGCCAGTAAACAGTAAACACAAACAACTCACGAATGCTTGCTTTTTGCCAACAATTCGAAGTGAATGCTGCGGACGCGACGCGGACGTTCGGCTGCTCGCGTTTACTGGATTCAGTAGAATCGATCTTGTCGAGACGAGCAAATGTAACGAGCGGATATACCAACTAACTAACTGCCTAGGCACATAGTGTATAGTGAATGTCTAAGGTGACTGGCGAAAACCCTTTCCATAATTTGTGTTGTCTTTGATTTTTAATGTGTGACCAAAGCCTAAATGGCAATTTGATTATGAAAGTGAGTAGTGTGGCTTAAAGTGAGCACATGGGAATATAAGAAAAGTGTTTCCTTCGCGCGAGTGTCGTTTGTAAACAAAAGAAGAGAGCCCGTGTAGTATTCAGTGTTCGCGCGCCGCATGTGGTGAGACTTTTTCGCACTTGTAAACGTGTGTGACAGCCAAGCGAGTACGCAGTCCTCCTGGTCGTTGTCTTCGTGCGTGTTTATTTGTTGTTTTTTTGTTTCCTTCACCTGTACTCGCTGTTCTGTGGTGTGGTTTACCTTACCTTTTTGTTTATTCAATGATGAGTTTTCCGATATGAGCTGAAATTTAGATACATATACCAAGACGTACATATATATGTATGTATAGTGTCTACTGGAGAGTGTCTTGCAGGTGTGCAGGGTGGCAAATATTTCGCAGAAGACACATGTTTCTGAAAGTAGGAAATAATTTGTGATGTGTTTAGAATGGAATGTGCCGACATGCCGCGCTCCAAGAACTCTTTTGAAGAAACAAAAAAAAATAAAAATATTTTCTTCTAAAAGTCTAAAAATTGTTTCCTTCTTTGAAGAGTGACGAATAAAAACTTAATTTGCAAAAAGAAATAATTAAATAATTATATAATTTTTTGTTATTTTGTGCTAAATTTGGCACTTCGGTTAAGGCCATGTTATTAAAAAACACATTAGAAATTTATTTCATTATTTGTTGAAATTCAAAATTCTCATATTTGTATTTCAGTTTCGTTTCCATATTCATTTTTGTTGTTGCACTAATTATTCCATACAACATTCCTCTGTGTATTATCAGCAGTGTTTTTTTATTGAAAAATTGATAATGGAATGCGCAAAACGCAAAATAGACACAGTGCTCAGGCACAAAATTAATTTTTAATTGTAAAAGTTCGTTTGCATGAAAGCGCGGGGCCATGTTACCAGACCAACCGACTGATAAGCAATGAAGAGAGGGCAATTGAATTGTATTTTTTACGACAACTATACACAAACATTTATACAAATACATGAAATAGGAATTTATTTACTGCATAATTTTAATTGAAATGTAATAAATCGATTATTGAATAAAAAATTATGACATCCAAGGGTTTACTAATATAAAAGTGATACTAACCTGGTCTAAAAATGGAGAACAATATATCTAATGCAGCTTAAAACTATTTTTGAATGCTATTTCCTTTGATACTTTGTGACAACTCCCATTCATTAAATTTGAACGCATGAACTACTGCTTCTTGTGTCGCAAACCGCAGAATATACAGGAAACTTGAACAGTTAAAACACCGGTACTCTCTGATATCAAAAACTCCAATCGGCAAGCACATTGAACTTAGTCCAGATCCGTTGAGACCAACTAATTTCGATTCCAGTCAGTTCTTGTAGATGTCTGAAGCTATGGCATCTGCTTTAGTTCAGAAAAAATTGGCAGTAGTGAAATTTCCACTTTGCCTTTTTCTAATTTTGACAATTTTAGCACTCACTTCTTTAGTACTGATTACTCTTGCTGAGGTTTAGTAGTTTAGTGGTTTAGTGGACCGCTTGTAATCTAATCAGGCCAACAAACACTATACGAGATCGTCTAAGGAAACTAACAATTCGATCTTTTAATTGGCTAAAAATATTTTTATTGGCTTTCAATTGTTAAAAGATTACCTCTTTATTTTGTATTGTAGTCTCAAGATAATTTTTATCCGAACATCCGAATCGATGGCTTAAAATCTGCTCTAAAGCATACACCAAATTCGTCAATGATCAAAAGAGTCCACAAAAACCATATATCCTGGATTCTACCGGGTCAATTGTTCATAGCCTAAGTCAGAGTAAAACCACAAGGTAGAGCAGTAGAGATGAAAATTTAAAAATGTTGCGCATCGTTACTAATAACGGTCTGGTTATCGTATTTTGGCAATACATACATACATACATTACGTATACTTATGAGAAAGGATCACATGTAATAACAGAAAAATAACAGTTTTTTATACTAGAAGAATCTTCATAATAATAACTCCATCTTAAGAGGGGCTTACATAGCAAAATATGTGTATGAAAGTAAATATGAATTATGCAGGTTTGTTTTTCTTTTTCATATATATATATATATATATATATATACCAGCTCCACGGCGCAATTTATAACTATCACGCGAATCTTCAACTTCATTTACTTAAAGTATTATTATTTTTTCATAAAATGTCTGCCAATTTGCATTTGCCGCTGGTGTTATTTTTTTTGTGCTTTTTGTGTTATTTTTCTAAAGCGCTAAAAACTTGCAGACATTTGCTCATTATAATTGTTTTTGACATGCTTTTGTTGCTGTATACGATTATACACACAAATATATGAATATATATGTACATATGTATATGTATGTATAACTTGCTCATTTGCTGGCTACATATTTTGGCTGATTAATTACCTTTAAATCACTACAAATTATAGCCATTTGTACATAGCGACAACTTTACAAAAAAACAAGTAGAAACCAATAGTTGCCATATCGACGCTTTCGTTGCTATAACATACACATCCACACATATAAATCGCAGACTGTTGTGCAATATGACCAGCATTGCGTTGTGTCGTCAGTCATCTGCCGATAATATTTATTAATACACATTGCATTTGCAAATACACCAACCATCGCTATTCGCATAACAGAAGAGCAAAGGCAAAGGGGATAATGAATTGGCAAAAAATCTATACATTATTTTTTTCTATAAGCTGTATTTTAAATGATTTCCAAAATAATTCGAGATAATATTACATATTGTAAGAATGCAGAAGATGTTCTTTGAAATAATTATATAATATTATATGTGATGTGGGTCAAAAACGTTTTAAGTGGTCCGTCATTACCGAATTAGAAAAAGGGCATCTCTTGAGATGGTTTGTAATGGTTTGTTCTCACAATAACTCAACTATTGTTAGACAATATCTAGTATTAACATAGTTCTCCATAGGAAACCTAGAGAACTTCTCAGTAAGACAAATGATGTAATATGATCTGATGGGTCATTGTCCGATCAGTACCCATATGGGATAGATATTTCCCCTATATAATCTTTCAAAGTAGCCAAAATGATGGAAGGGTTATAATATCTCTATAGCGTGGCTTAAGTTGAAACTCCTTCACTCTCACCTTTTCGCCATTTCAAGGAAAGTAGCTAGTAGTGTAATTAGTCTTCTTAAATGATTTGTGCTGAGCTCAGGGCTTGAGTTAAGATATCTAAAAAGAGTATCCTATAGTAAAAGTGGTATGCTGAAATGTATTATGAGAAGTAATGTCGATGAGATATATAATATCCTATGTTACCTGGCAGAACTATTCTCCAGTTGAGAACTTTCTCAAGGGAACAAAACTCCTCACGACAAACCATTCGTCGAATCATAGGATCTTTAAGGCTTTGCTGATATTATTATTTCACAAATAACAAAAAAAAAGTATATACAGATGAAAAATAACTTTGCAATTTACGAAGAATTTCAATTCCTCACATTCTTGTTGCTAATGTAAAAGTAATGAAGTGGAACACATTTGTTCTGTAATTAAGATTAGCTCGTGAATTGTGTGTATTTTTTGCTCAATAATCTTGCATTCTTCGATACTAATTGCATTTCAATAACACTCATGGCATTTAGCGATAAAAAAGAAACAGCTTCACTCTGGCGTACAAAGAAGCAATCTTCTACAAGTAGCAATACCTACATTTGGACCCATGTATGTGCATTTCAAATATTTAGAAATGCAAGTGATTGATGGCAGCCTGCACATTTTTTCATTACTTAATGGAAAATTGTGTAAGAACTGAGTGTTTTGAAAGCTAATAAAATGCACAAATGATTTGGTAAAATGCTCTGAATTTCAATTGAAATGATGCTACTCCGTATTATTTTATCGTTCTGGAATACATAAAATAAATTATTTCGGATATGAAAACATATAAGAGTTCTACTTTAATTTTTGACAACCGTTTGAAAATGTTTTGGTTTAAAAATCTGCAAATATGCCAAATTGAGAAATTATTTAATTTATTTGCAATCGCGGTTTTTGAACTCAACAAGGTATCCAACTCATCCAAAAGCTAAGACAACTAACATAAAATCAAAATTTAAATTTTCAAAATAATCTTGAGTTATATATATTTAGATTACTGGGGTTCCATTAAAGTTATCGAAAGGTTCATATAAAATTTATATATGATTTGATTTCTAGTGAATATTGTTATAACATAAAAAACAAAATTTTGAAAATACACTGAAAAAAATCTCTTTGCAAAAAATTATAAAATATTTTAAACAAATACATGAAAAAGTGAATAATGTGAAATAATTTATAAATTATGTGTGGTATTTAAAAAAAAAAAAATTCAAAGAAATATATAAAAAAGTGCATGTGTCAAATTAATTAAAATACCGAAAATTCTTTCAAAAATATCTACTAAATAGTAAAAGTGAAGGAAAATTGTGTTTCTGGTGTAGTAATGTTAAAACTTATATTCAAACTCAACAATAAGCTTCAGCTAACATCAAAAGGATGGCGTTCCAAATGCTGAAATCCGCACTTGATGGTAGCGTGCACCATCATCATCATCATGGTCAACATAGTAATGGAGTTGTTCTATTAAAATGTGAGTACGTTATATGAGGGATATATGTAAATATTATAAAACTCTATATTAGTGATCCAAAAAGTGTAGAAATATAGAAAGTCCAAAATTAAATTTAAATTTAAAATTTTCTTATTAATAGAGGTTTTAATAAAGGTGAAACACCTTTAAACGAGCGAATAGGTAATTGCCTAGTATACTAAGCTTATTTATCAGCTACTTATAATATATAAATGTAAGTACGAAATATTTTTTTTCGTTTTCTTGCTTCTTTTCGCTGCTTTAAGCTAGTAAAAATACATAATTAACATAAACAATCATCAATTCGCCACAAGTTGAAGTGCGGCGAATCGAACAAGCAACTGGTATAAATTCAAGTATACTAGGATAATCAAATAGAGATTGCCATTTGTATGAGTTAGTCACAAACTCACACATTATCGAATACCTCTGAAGTTATTTTTACAACAAATTGTTATCGAAAGAACAGCACAGTTCTAATATAGCGAGCAGAGAAGCGGCGAAACGAAGACGACTATGGTTGGTTTCATCACTTAGTGATTTCAATTCAAAGGGTGGATGGTTGCTTGTGCTTTTAAGAGTACAAATAATATATTATAGATAACTAACTACCGGTAATGGTTTAACGGAACAAAAGTGTCAGAAATAATTGAGGCAAATGGCATCGACATAAGTGGTCTGATTACTGTACAAAACATACTGCGTCATGTAAATTGTATACTTTTTGATCTACTTTAAAACTCTTTAGAAGAGCAACATGAAAGTACAGAGAGTGAACCAGTGTATGTAGAATCAGTTTATAGAGGAAATATAATTTCTTGCTGCTCTGCGCTTCATAACAGTATAAGTACGCCCCTAAAATGTCATTAACGGTTACTTATTGTATGTATCTTTAGTGACCACTACCAAATGTATACCACCACACAAATCACCACAATGTCCACCATTCACACCTTTATTTTAACAACAACAACAGCAAACCCGCCACTGCATAAATCTCACAAGCGTATCACCGCTTGGGCATTCATTTCGCATTAATTGTCAATTTGACATTTTGCATACGAAAACCGCAACCACAAACAGCGACAAAGCTAGCCAAACATCCGCGCTGTTGGCACACAGTTAATCAAAACGCTCGGGCGCTCTTCAAACTAGACGTGTTTTATTAGGTGAATGAGTCAGCGAAGCACAAAAGCGCTTACATATACATATGTCTACTCACCTATATACATATACACAATATGCTGACTTTCTAAACACACCCATAGATTTGTTGTTGATATGTATGGGATACACCTGAAGCATCACAGCAACCTGCACCCCATCAAAGTCTCGCAAAAATTGTCTAATTGTGAGTCATGCCGACTGTTGTTGGCACACCAGTTGAGTTTTTACTTTTTGGTCGGTAATTCATTTTCATTTTGGCTTTAGCCACTCGAACTGGTTGCTGTTGTTGTTGTTTTATTTTTGGCAATGGTCATGTCGACAAGTGTGTTGAGCTCATTCGAACACCTCCAATGTCTAGCACTGTTTTTTTATTCAATCATTTGCATTTACATATATTTTTTGTTCTTAAATTATTTGTTATTATTGTCTGCTTTTGTAGACTTCCATCAAACGAGTTCCCATCCAAAAATAGCATTTTTTTGCAAATACATATTTATAATTTATTTATGCTGACTGTCCATCCATCAAAAATTATTGCGTTTTTCGTTTCGATTTCGTTGCCGAAAATAGTTAGTTGGGTTAGATTCGATTGTTTCTTTGTATGCTTTTGAACTGAAATTTAGCAAATCAGCAATGTGTTTAATGTACTGTTACATCCAAAAATAACGTGTACATTAGCTTGATATATTTATTATTATTATATTGACAGCTAGCAGTAAATTTTTTTATTGTATAGTTCGCTAACAAAATTAATTTGAAATGAAATGTTGGTGATTTTGAAAACCATTTCATTTGCATAGCAAAAAGAAACGTTTAATAGTTGCTTCCTAAAATATTGAAACTAGTTTTTGCAAATGTTAATCATAACATAGACAAAGGTGTGATCATACGGAAAGTCTTTTATAGTTTGAATTAAAAGTTTTGGTTTAACATAGGTCAAGGTAGGTTATATATAAATCAATGACTAAATTTTTTGAACTTTAGTTTCTACTACTATTTTTAGGTGTTCATAATGATTTCTACTTTGAGAGATGCTCCTCTCACTATGGACAGATATCATACTTTCCTCTCCTTCTCTCAGTATTCAATGCGTTGGTTGGCTCAGTCGATTTGTTGGTACAACAGTCTGGGGACTCTAATACACATATTAAAGAAAAATATATTTTAAACTGTAGTAACTAAAGGATTTCAACTTACTGATATCATTGTTTTCTTAACCTTTATCCGTAGCAGAAAATGAGAGGCTGGAATATTAAATGAGAATCTGGGATATCTTAAATTTCTCAAAGTCCCAGAGCTGTCGAATGTTATGCACTATAAAATTATGAATAAAAAAGTAAGGAAAGGCTAAGTTCGGGTACAATCGAACATTTTATACTCTCGCAATTTATTGAAGAAATTTTATTAAGATAACACCCAAATTTACCTATAAATTCGGCACAAAGTTTAATAGAATATCGAAAATCGTCCTATATAGTGTATGAGGGCTGAGGTAATTCCTGAACCGATTTCATTCATTTTCACCAGCTAGGTACACTATATCCAAAACTATACACTCACTTAATTTCGCAAAGATATAGTATCTCACATATTAACCAATACATATATGTAGATTAAAGCCCACCGTATTTTTGAAAAACCTATATTTAGGTACGTGGGAGCTAGGAGATGTTATTATCCGATTTTAATAATTTTTGGAACAGAGACACACTTTTAGAAGGAAACAATTTCCTCTGAATTACATTAAATTATCTAAGATATTTACCAATATTTTCGGTTAAAATTTACCCTTAGGCGCTGAGTTCAACATGTCCGATATGTTCCGAATTTCATTGAAATCTGTCAAGTAGTTCCTGAGATATGGTTTTTGTCCCATAAGTGGGCGATGCCACGCCCATTTTTCATTTTGTAAAAAAATCTGAGTGCAGCTACCTTCTGCTATTTCTTCTGTAAAATTTAGTGTTTCTGACGTTTCTCGTTAGTGTGTTAACCCACTTTTAGTCATTTTCAACCTAACCTTTGTATGGGAGGTGGGCGTGGTTATTATCCGATTTCTTTCATTTTTGGACTGTATAAGGAAACGGCTAAAAGAAACGACTGAAGAAAGTTTGGTTTATATAGCTTTATTGGTTTGCGAGTTAAAAACAAAAAACCTATTTGAGGGCGGGGTCACGTTCACTTTTCCAAAAAAAATACATTCAAATGTGCCCCTGCCCTAATACGATCCTATGTTACAAATTTTTCATAACTTTATTTATGGCTTAGTTATGACACTTTATACGTTTTTGGTTTTCGCCATTTTGTGGGCGTGGCAATGGTCCGATTTTGCCCATTTTCGAAAGCTACCTCCTCAGGGTGCCAAGGAATACGTGTTCCAAGTTTCGTTAAGATATCTCAATTTTTACTCAAGTTATCCGTTGCACGGACAGACGGACGGACGGACAGACAGACAGACATTCGGATTTTGACTCGCCCTGATCATTTTGATATACATAACCCTATATCTAACTCGTTTAGTTTTATGACTTACAAACAACCGTTAGGTGAACAAAACTATAATACTCTCTTAGCAACTTTTGTTGCGAGAGTATAAAAATTTATATATGTAATTCATATATAATTAGGTATGTATATATATTATGTATGTATGTGTGTGGCACTATTCAATTTTGAGCTAAATATCATATCACAGTACCAACTACTTGACCGATTTGGACCGAATTTGATTCGAATATTCTCATAACCCCTTTAACATATAATTATGTAGTTACGGAACAGGTTATAAAGTATTATAACTTTCAAATAGTATCACTTGAGGCTCCAATAGCAAATTTTACCATACACCATAATAGATGACTAATTTGATATTTGAGATAACGGAACAAAACTTAAGACATGTAGAATCACAATAAGTGGAAGCTTCCTTGAGAAGATACGTGAAAAGAGGAGATTTTTTCTTCACAAGTACTGCCAGTTTCTTTGAATTACTGGTAGAGTTAGTTCGATTGGCTACTCTCCAAAGATTGGTGAATTAAAGACAGCTATTATATAAAGCAAAAATTTCTAGACCTTTAATCTAAAATGACTCAGAACCAAATTAATCAACACAATTATAAAGATTTCATAATTACTAATAGACTTATTGATACATATGTACGTCTTTTTGTGTGTATATAGTCCCACATATGAAGTGTTTATACATATATGAAATCCCAACACTGTCAATCTTACAACTACCAACAAATTCAGCAAAATAAAGTAAAACCAAATAAAATCGAAAAAAATCTAAAAATATATAAATCTGGAAACAAAAAAATTGTGGGTGTACTAAATGACAGAAACGCAACAACAATTAAATGGATGAAATCATTAAAATTTGATTCTATTCAAGCAAAAGAACACACACAAATTGAGAGACAGAATCTAAATAAAACTTCTACATTTGTATTGTAACTTCACCGGTGCTGAAACAGCATGTGAATCAATCGACCTAGACCATAGACAATAAAATGTATGTGGCACGAATGTATATGAGTATACACGAACATGCGTTTACATGTGTATATAAATATATCCAAAAGCACTAAATCATTAGCTCAAATTGAATTAAAATTATTTCAAGTACGAATACGTTGAGTCTGCGTAAAAATAAATAGCCGAATATTTACGAGTATATTAAAGCAACAAACAAAAAGCATTTGTGATTAAATTATGTGGAAAAAGGGCGCAGTTCAAAAACGCACCGAAATTAATTAAAGCCGCGGCGGCGGCAGCCATTTGGACCGTGAGGGCTATTTGTGATTACACTGGATGAGACGTTGTAAGTTAAATAAATAAATAAACACATAAACAATGGCAGCAAGCACAATACAAAGAAGAAAACAATACTGAGTAAGCACAGACTAAAATGGTGTGACTGGCGGGTGGCTAACATAGAACTAACCTCACCCAATGATTGAAATTTGTTAATGCCCAGCGGTGAAATAATTTTTGAGTATTGAGTAAGTTTAGTTTACAATTAGAGAATCCTAACTAAAGCCGAACTAAAAGTAGTCAGAAAAGCAAAAGTACTATAGTAATACTATCTAGAAATGTGACTTTAGAATGATGTTATAAGGGGTGAAATACTTATACCTGAACAACGTTTACAAATTGTTCAACTTTATTACGAAAATTCACGATCTGTAAAGAAATGTTTCGCGCGCTTCGCTCAATAACATAATAGCCTACTGAGTTTACTACTCGGAACACCATCACCCATCTTGAGACTCAGTATTCATTATTGGATAATATTCGACCGAATAGACCACAGCCAGCACGCAGGGAAGATATAGCTGAGAGTTTACACGAAGTCCGTGGATGATTCGGCGGCGTCCTCAGCAACTCAGACTGACATATGGAACGACTTGGCGCATTTTACTTCTAGATCTTAAATTGAAAACATACAAAATTCTCTTCGCTCTATGGGCTTTTGAAAAGTTCCAAGAATATCCGACGTTTTCGAGCCAAATACTGTTCAGCGATGAGGTCCATTTCTGCCTCAATGGGTATGTAAACAAACAAAATTTGGGACGAAGATGATATTTGAAATTGAAGCTTTTGATCTCGACAACATTTGTTTTCAACAAGACAACGACAATTCCCACACACCGCATTAAACAATGGAGTTATTGAGAGAACACTTCGGTGGACATATAATCTCACCTTTTGGCCCGCCGTTTTTGTGGGGATAGATGTGGGGATAAGTCTAGAGTCTATGCCCTTATCTCCCTCTTCGATTCAGGCCTTAGAATAACATATCACAAGCGTCATTCCCTAGTTACCAGTCAAGAGATGGAGCATCTTTCGAATGATAATACACATTCCCCATTAATTTTGAATTTTCTGTGGTTTTTCTTAAAAAATTACGGAACCTCGAAACGTATGAACGATGTGAAAAAGTGCTCGATTTGCAAAGCTCACATTACATAACTTTATCTATAAATTCTTCAAGTATAAATTTCTTAATCATTTTACTTTAAATGTACATTTGAGTTACGAAGAAGATAGAAATTTACATTTAATATTACCTTTTTAATACATTTTTAATGTGATTAACTTATAAATGGAAAAAAATAGGAAACGCCGAATCCTTTAAAATTAATTGGTCCAACTAGTTTAACCTAGATGAATAAATATGATCCTTTGACTGAATAACGATAACGACCTTAGCATGATCTCAATGCTTCAGTGATCATTCATCATATTTATGGTATGTCTGAACAAAGCTGAACTCTGACTGGGGTTTAGTTTATACGATTACGATTAAGATCACAAACTTCGGTTTCAAATTTTCAATCAAATGTTTGTCGAGATCAATGGAACCATCTTTCTCTTTGATATAGATAGTTATAGGAGCTATCGTGATAACAGTTCTTGATGGTTTAAAAAAGAAATATACTCTTTAGTTACGACGAAGTGAGAGTTCTGGAGATGGCATGTCAGTTCTTCTATTGATGGGGATTTTGTTCATTTCATGGTTTGAAATGGCATCCAATAAATTTCTGTCATTTGCAATAGGAATTGAATCTGAAAACTTTAAAATAAAGGTTGGTAATATTGAATTAAATGGTTATGTCAATTTAACGAGGTATTCTCCTGCATCGAATTCTACTCACTAACTGAACTGGCGAATTGAAGACGAGTACCATGTGTTTACCACAATCTAATGGAAGTTTATTTCTTTGTGACCACTGACTAAGGGCATACTACTAGCATTTATACTGAATGGAGCTAAAGCGTGACACTCACCAACCGAACAATCAAATGGCGAATACCAATTGTACAATATTATTGTGGGCAGTGGGCACAGCACGCTCGATTATGAACTTCATAAAAATTGTAATACATTTATAACGACGCAGCAGCACCAATGGCTTTTATACTTCCACAAAAAGATTTGTTTTGCAGCGACATTCATACAAATGCGTGCTTACTCCATCCCTTTTGAGATTTTTAATCACTTATTTGCACAATTATAATTCGACCCTGCAACAACAACTCAAGTACTTATGTATGTGTTTGCTATTGTTAAGTAATTGAGAAATTTTATGATTTAAGTGTTTGCCGCGTGTGCATTAATTTAACTCATTTAAACTTTAATAAACTTGATTTGAAAACCTATTTCGCGCACACACCCACTTCGGCTGGGACACTTTGGCGCGAGCTATGACCCTTCCACAATGCAACGCTGACATCATTGACAGCTTGAAAATGCTTTTCATTGCAGTTGTGGCAGAGTGAAAAAATTCAGATCTGCAACTCCACATAGACAACATTCAAATGATCAATGAACTTAATGGCTGCCAAAGGCATTCATCAACTCGCCGTGCTGACATTTTCTCCAATTATTGGCTGCGTTTAAAGCGTTAAAGGGCGAGTTTTTCAAACTAATGCGCCTAGCACTAGCTTATTTCCATTTCATTATTATTACTATTACTAGTACTATTTTCTTTTTGTGGTCTTAATTTGTGGCCATTCATTGCACAATCACCCACACTTCCCCATCCACATTCCTTCCATGTTTGCTCCAAATGGCATTTGAGATTGCACTTGGCTGGTAATCATTGCGTGCAGAAGTGATCCACTTAAATTATCATTAATCAATGTCAGCGTGTAAATTTAAAAGAAATAGTTAGCAGGTTCAAGTAATGCAACATAACACACATGCAAGTACTTATGCACATGCCACATGTGGAAGTGAACTTATTTTTAGAGTTATTTAGCAAATGAAGCAGATTATTTAGTTAATGAAGAGAAAGAGGTAATTAGTAATAGCATGAAGAGAAATTTCCAATGTTCACCAAACTGAATACTTAGAACGACAACTCTAAATGTTTGTCAAGAAACAGTTTACACATTGAAAACAAATACACCTTTTCACTTTCCGCAGCAAAATTTATTAATTTCTACTTCAGTTCAACATTGTTTTTGAATCAGTCTGGATGGTTACATATCGTATTTAAAGAGAATTGATGCAAAAAAAAAACTACGAACGCAATGCAAAAACAAACCAGGAACATAAAAAACAAAAATCATTTAATTTTGTTAGTGTCAAGAAACACTTTACACACTTCGATTTTTTACTTGTTAAGCACGTGTTATACAGTTAACCGTACTTTACCGTTACCTATTCTTCGTAAAGGTATTTACAATGAATTTGTCATTAGTTGGTGATTCTTTTTTGCTTTTTTTCATATCTGAAATACCCAATATTGTCTCTTTAATATGCCGTGCAAAGTGTTTAGTTTGAAGAGGTCCAACTATATTGTATAATGGCTACACTTCAAAAAACTTCGAGTTAGAGAGACTTCGACTTATAGAAGTTCAAGTTATGGAAGGAAATTTGTGTGAAATTTGATTCCTAAACGCTATTGCCCATACGAAAGTTCGAGTTATGGAGATCTTCGAGTTATAGAAGTTCGAGTTATGGAAGTTCCACTGTATTTCCAATATTGGAGCTTTGGTGCTCATGTTCTATCTAATTCTAAACTTTATAAGGCCTCATATTCCATAAAACTTCAAAAACGTTTATGAACTCTTTCTGTGTATCCTCAATTCGGTACAGAGCTAAGCAATAATAATAGTCCTTTTCGCACAGAATTTAATAGATCAATTAACAGTTCAATTAAATTACCAAACAAAATAAAAATTTAATTTTTCTAAATTAATTTTTAATTTTAATCGAAAACAAATCAAGTTGAAAATGCAATGCAACTCTGCGGGTTTCATACTGTAAATTTGGGTGTATTTATTGAGAAAATAGCAGTATTGCAACTCTATGGTAGATGTCGCTGAATAATGTGGTTGTGGTTAACAATTAGCTGATGAAACTTACCAACTTCTTATGTATGAACAGCAAAAACAAAAATATATAACAGCTAATCGTTAATCGAGTAGCCGGCAGTGCGAATGGCAAAAACTGGTTTCGCAATTATAATCCTAATGTAATAGATTAATTTGGCTGTGGAAAAGAACTAAGGCATTGTCTTAACTATAAGATACATTTTACACTATCTTCCGACATTAAGAAGAAAAACTGCTGTGTTTCGATCAGGAAACGAAATTTAAAAAGGCGAATAATACATGATTAAAAGAAAGCTCTTTATTGGACCAAATTTTTTTGAACAAAACGATACAATAGATGGAAATCAATCTAGAGATGTTGACTCATTATGTCTGATGGTGAAAAAAGTATAAATCAAACTTTTCGGTTCCTTAATTGACAAGTGATTGACTCTCGGTGAATTTTTTGGAAGTTATTATATTGATTATGACGAAATACTATTTTTTGGGCAGATAAATGTTTACATGCCGACCTAAAATACGGTGAACACAGTATTTAGTGAAGCTATGTAAATATTTCTTTTAAAATGAGTAGATGTTATTAATTTAAACCGATTCAAAGGGCTCAAATCTACGAAATATTCGTCATAATTATCGAACCTCGTTATTTGAAATAGGGAAGAGCTTAGTTGTCCATTTTTTCAACAATTTAAATATCCTATAAAATACAATATTTGAGAAACTTATACAATAATTCTGCTGGAATGTTAATAGTTTCCATCCATCACTCACATGTTGCTAGATTTTTATGTAGTTAGCTCTTCTGTCATAACAATTTAACTTTTTGCAGCCATATTTTCAACGTACAACCTATAAAACTACAAAAAAGCATACTTTTTATATTTAACCAATTTTCCCGCACTAAAAAAATTGCAATATGATTTCAATTTTTTATACATGAAATTTCCGCCAAAACTTCGGTTGCAGTCATGCATGATTAATGGGCATTTTTATTATAGTGCACGTGGTTTTTTGCTTGTTGTACTGTCGACAATTAAAAATTCACACGATTTCATACAAACATACAAAATATAAATCATTTCTGAAACCAATTCGGACAAATTACCGGAATTATTGGTTTTAACTCTTCCTTTCGCTCTAGCTATCACATATGAATGTATGTGAAAGTAAGTACATATTCATATGTGTTTCTGCATGTCTATTCGCATTGCATTTCATGAATCTCTCCTATATATCAAATTTTTATCTATTCACCATCAATATCATGTACACCAGCGTCGTTGTCAAACTTGTTTGCAATAAATTTTTACAATAGACAAATTTGACAGGCGTCGCGCTTGTCAACGTACAATCTTCCTTTTCTCGGTTTTTCAACGAAATCAGCAATAAAAAATTTGGCAAATCAACATATCTCACTATCTCTGAGTGTTTGTGTGTGTGTGTTGCCATATATTTTCTTTTTCAGAATTCGACCGGTACTCCTCCTGCAGCTGTGGTGAAACCACACAATGTCAACGGCATGAGGAGAATCGACAATTGTCAACAACATTTTGACAAACACCGTTTCGCTGTAGCTAGGGCAATAGACGTCAGGGCACAAACGGAAAACGAAAACTGCAATTCCTCATATGGATATATAGATGTAGATACATATGTATGACCGCGGTGAATTGCTGACACCATTAATTTCGACAAATTTCGAGCAGCGCAGCCAAAGCGCAACAAATCTCACACCAACACAGAGACCAACTAACTTTTCAGGGGCGAGCGGACGCTAAATATATACCATATACTGTACTCACGTGAGTCACCGAGTTGCTGCGCAAAATATTGCCTTAGCGCAGTTGTTGTTTGGTCTCGCCTGGTATTGGCTTTGGTTGAACGAATTCGATGCCAATGTAGTCCGTTGTCCACTCCGTTCATGGGTAAAACATGTTGCCACATTTGAATTTGTGCATATAGTACAACAACAACAACTTGAGACTTAAATACAATTTGTTCGTTGCCTGCTGAGATTTTTGTTACTTTTTTGTTTCTATTTTGTTTTTGGTCAAAACAAATTTTTCGCCTGCGCATACGGATTTGCTAACGAATATAGCAAAATCAAGAGCAACTTTTAGCATTGATCAATTAGCTGTGTCGTTTGCAAATTAATAGATAAACAGCTCACTTTTATGTGATGCTTTATGTTGTAGTTTATATTCGTATTTGATGGCGAATATATTGAATTTTTTCAGTCCTTGGTCGCCTTTGGAAGCATTTTCGGGATATCAAACATTTGGTGGTTACATTTTTCATTTCAAATTCAATAATGAAATAAAAGAACATTGGGGATTGCAAACGGATTGCTCTTAATTTTCGGAGAACTTTGTCAAGTAAAGGTCATAGATCTTCGAATTACTTATGCCGCCAAATACTCTTTTCCGCCTATAGTTGTGTAAGACCTACCGTTATGGTACTGAAGCTTGGCTTGTCCATTTCATATAGTGTTTCCGGTTTGACAGAAAATTATTTTCTTTCTTAACTGCAACCTTCTTTAAAACGAATTTCTTTCACTTCAACTCCTTACTAAGTTTCCGAAACATTTTCTGGATCTAATTAAGTACCGAAAGTTACAAGGCTTGTAACACATGGTTTTTTATTCCGTTCGAATATGCGTTTTTAGATCGCCACGATCGCTGGTTTAATATGCCCAGTATTAAAAAGAACTGGGCGAGGGAAATTAAAGACTATTTTCATATACGATTAAAGCACGCTTATTTTTGTAATATGCTTCCGAAAAGGCGAATAACACAATAATGTAGATATACTTAATTTAAATCTAAATATATTTTTGTAGCCCAGATTAATAGATTATTTGTCGATATACCATCATGCTTGGTCCAATCTGCTTGATTATCTTACTCAGGCTAAGAAGGCTCATCTGCATTGAGCTTAAATTGCAATTGAACATATAGAATTCCTTAAGTGCCGCCCATGATTGATTGTTTGTTAAAAGAAAGGAAAGGTAGAGGTGTCTATGTCGTCGAATAACACATACAGCTCATCATTCCATCGTCTGTGGTATTCGCCATTGCCGATGTTCAAAGGACCACAAATCCTTCGCAAAACCTTTCTCTCGAAAACTGCTAATGTCGTCTCATCGGTTGTCGTTATCGTCCACGCTTCTGCAACATAAAGTAGGACGGGAATGATGTGAGACTTGTAGGATTTGATTTGCACAAATACTAATAATATTATTATTTCATAAAGGTCCACCATTTATGCATGCGGATTGATAAAATTGATCTTATCGGAATTAATATGTATATATTATTTTTTTTTTAATAGCTCTTCTAGTTTATACCAGCGTTTATATATTTTCGTTGGCCACTAATTGGATTCTATTAAAGTTTCATATAAGTGGAAATATTATATTGTGATTTATAACAAGTAAGGAAGGGCTAAGTTTGGGTGTCACCGAACATTTTATACTCTCGCAATTTATTTATTTAATTTAATTAATATAACAAACAATTTGACTCACATATTCGGCATATATATGGTATAAAGTCCACTGAAAGTTGGAAACCCTAATATTAGGTATATGGAAGTTAGGTGAAGTTATGACCCGCATTTTAGGCACGGAGACATATTTTTAGAAGAAAGATATTCCCTCTGAATTTTTTCTAAATATCCGAGAGACTTACCTATATATTTTAGTAGTTTTCAACATAACCTTTGTATTGTAGGAGGGCGTGGTTATAATCCGATTTCCTTAATTTTTGGACTATATAAGGTAGTACCTAAAAGCAGCGACTCTAGAAAGATTCCTATATAGATATAGCTTTAGTAGTTTACGAGATATGTACAAAAAACTTAGTAGACGGCGAGGCCATGCCTACTTCCTCAAAAAAATTACATACATCATAGTGTGATTCTTCTTACCAAATTTTACTTAAATAGCTTAATTTATGCCAGTAGTGTACAGCTACTGGCGTACGCCGATGATATCGATATCATTGGAAACAACACCCGCGCCGTTAGTTCTACTTTTTCCAGACTGGATAAGGAAGCGAAGCGTATGGGTCTGGTGGTGAATGAGGACAAGACGAAATATCTTCTGTCATCAAACAAACAGTCAGTGCATTCGCGTCTTGGCTCCCACGTCACTGTTGACAGTCATAACTTTGAAGTTGTAGATAATTTCGTCTAACTGGGAACCAGCATTAACAGCAATAACAATGTCAGCCTGGAAATCCAACGCTAAATCACTCTTGCCAACAGGTGCTACTATGGACTAAGTAGGCAATTGAAAAGTAAAGTCCTCTCTCGACGAACAAAAACCAAACTCTACAAGTCCCTCATCATTCCCGTCCTACTTTATGGTGCAGAAGCGTGGACGATGTCAACATCCGATGAGACGGCACTTGGAGTTTTCGAGATAAAGGTTTTGCGGAAGATTTATGGCGAATAAAAAAACAGCGGCTACGCTGGCTAGGTCATGTTGTTGGAATGGATGAAAGTGCTCCAGCTCTGAAAGTTTTCGATGCAGTACTCGCTGGTGGAAGCCCAGGAAGAGGGAGACCTCCACTCCGATGGAAGGACCAGGTGGAGAGGGACCTGGCTTCGCTTGGTATAACCAATTGGCGCCAAACTGCCAGAAGGAGGGATACGTGGCGCGCTGTTTTGGACTCGGCTATAACCGCGTAAGCGGTGTCTACGCCAGTCAAGAAGAAGAAGAAGCTTAATTTATGGCTTAGTTATAGTTCTTTATATGTTTTCGGTTATTGTCATTTTGTGGGCGTGGTAGTGGTCCGATTACGTCCATCTTCGAACTTAACTTTCTTATGGTGCCCAGAAATACGTATTCAAAGTTTCATAAAGATATCTTAATTTTTACTTAAGCCACAGCTTGCACGGACGGGCGGACAGACAGACATCCGGATTTGAACTTTACTCATCACCCTGATCATTTTGATAAATATAACCTTATATCTAATTCGTTTAGTTTTGGAACTTACGAACAACCGTTATGTGAACAAAACTATAATACGCTCTTGGCAACTTTTGTTGCGAAAGTATAAAAAATAACGAAGAGATATGAACCCCTGTCGACTAGTCTTATAAACTACATTGCGTATTCTACAGCCGTGTGGTGGATCTGAACAACCTTTTTTATAGGCAACATGTTGCGCTTGGTAACAAAAACAATTATATTTGCCATTTTATATTTAATTTGTATTTGCTATCTACTACATTAGCCAAATCCACATTCACATTCAACACTCTCAGAGCCAACAGTTCACAAACCACTCGCATAGGTACAAATTAATTTGCTATAAATGTCAATTATTTGCAATCTCCGATAATTTATCCCCAGTGAATAATTACTCACGCGCAGTGATTTATGTGCGCGACATAATTAAATGATTTAATTAACCGTTTCATATGCAAACTAAGCGGCATGTTGCACCCATGCTTGTTGTGGCATGTACGACATTTATGTACTTTGCATATCAGATGCATTGCAACACCTAAAACAGAAAAAAACAACAACAAAAAATACACAAATTTCAGTTGCGAAACGCTACACATTAGCCATATCAGGGACATCATAAATGCCAGCTAACGGTAAAAAACAAAGCAACAAATACAAATTCGTAGTTAAAGCAAAAACAAAAGTGAAACACAACTTTTTTGTGTAGTTTGGCATTTTGGGGTTTACAATGCAACAGATTTGACCAAACAACGGTGGCAAGTTGGTATTTATGCAAAAATTCCCACGTACTCTTTTTCAAATTTGCGCGGTTTTTGCGCACAAAAATTGTGTTTTTTGTTGTTGTTATTTTTGTTTTTTGTCTTTTTTGTTTCCACCTTTGTTTTATATTAATTTATTTCTTTTGTAGTTAATTAAAAATTCAGCAAAACACATTTTATATAATCGCGCAACACGCTCCAGCGGACAAAACGAACACATGTTGCCATTTCTGTAGGTTTATATATATGTATGTATGTAACGGCGGTAAACAGTGGGAGTAGCAGCAAAAGCGGCGAGCAACAAAGTGGCTTAAACTCATATATTACAACAACAAACTTACACATGTAAATGTGTAGTGGCTGACTGGCGAATACCGTCGCACTCCCACTGTGCGCGCCCATTAATGTTGCGCCTGCGCAGAAATTATGCAAATTCAATTCGACGCGTCAATGATTTTCGATATCAACACATCAATTTTCATTTGCAAAACGTGTAAACTAAATTGACTGGTGTTTTTGGTGCTGTGTAACGCTGCTATGCCATGCTATGCCATGTTGCACTATGCTACCCACAGTAGACATAGGTCGCGCTGTGAACTTAATTAATGTCACTCATACGTGCTGTCGTACTGATTGCGTATGGGTATGAGCCCTGTAATGGTCGTTTGGCGCGCAATATGTTTTCCTTTTTTATGTGCCACCATTAGTGGCAACTCCTTTTAAGTGCCAGTTGACACTTTCACTCGCATTTGCCATTCGCTTTTATGCTACATTTGTGTATTTTCGCTTTTATGTCTCCTTTTTTTCTATTTGTTTGTTGGGTTGGCTGTAAAGGGTCCGACTACCGGAAAATTTGCACCGCCAAAACGGTGACAGTTCACGAATTTCATGTACGACATGGCCGATAGTTAGGCGAGTGGTCAGCAAAGGCCAAACGAGGCCAAGTTGTTGACACAAAAATAGTCAACAGTCAAAAGGAGACAAAATAGGCGGCTTAAAGGCGGTTGTGACTAAATGGGGTGCCGAAATGAGAATTCACATGCAAAATTGAAAAGAGAAGGTTTGAAGCAACCATTGTATATGCTATATGCAGCAACAAAAACAATAAAACATGCAACACTCAGTCGTTTATGAAAGTAATGGTATGAGTATTCAAAAGACAACCAAAACAAAAGCAATACTAAGCGCTTCGCTTTTACTAGTCATAAATTTTAGAAAAAATAATCGCACCTTTTCACCTTTATTAAAAAAATAATAATAATCGCAGTCAGATATATTTTCGCATCATTGCGAATTAATAAGCAACAAGTATTATCATCATTTGTGATTGTCGAAATTAATAAAACTGTAATTTTCACCAATATTTCATCGCAAAGAAACGTCTAACGCAACCCGTTTGCTTGCTGCTTTCTTGGAGATACCGGCCAAAGTAAGTAATCGTTTGAACAATTCATACTGAAAGTCAAAATATCTGCGAGAAATTGTCAGCACATCATTAATTAATTGAATGACAAGCGCGGCAACAGCAGCACGACAGCGCACAGCGTGACAGCGACAATGGTAATGTGCGTAGATAACTGCTTGCAACGCTGTTATGTTAGGTTACGACGCACGCTGCGCTACGGAAAACTTGTTTCACGCATGCGCCGCATACAAATGTTACTAGTTTTTCAAGTGGATTATTGAAGGTGTTAATTCGTAGTCATGCACTTATATATGTATGTATTTATGAAGAGTTTGAGAAGCATATTTTTATTAAAAATGTTAGTAATTTTTAACTCTGCTTAACTAAGTAAAATTCAATAAATTCGCACTGAGAACTTCAGAGTTTATTATTTCATTCCTTTGCCTTCAATATACCATACAATTAACTAATTGACTAATCAGTCAATTTATTAACAAGTTTATGGTTAAATACCTATACAATTCTGTCAAGTGTGTTCAATTAGATGGGAAAAGCGTCTAACTATATTCCGGATTATCATAACATTCCACAACGAAACAATTTTTACAAGAGTGTCAAACGCTAATTATTTATATACGTTTGAACACCAAAACCTGATATCGTGTATATCTCATTTAGGAGAACAAACTCTCAGAAATGGAAAAAGTTGGATGACTTCATTCAAGCCTTTCGCCAAATTAGTTTAATACATTAAGAATTGAAAAACCAGTTTTCAACCTTCGCACTGTAGGTCAACTCGATTAACGATCATATTTGTTATTGCTGTTCATAAGAAGTTGGTAAGATTCATCAGCTAATTGCTATTATATCGATATCCACAAACATTATTCCAACAGCGACATCTACAGTAGAGTTTCATTACTGCAATTTTATCAATAAATGCAGTCAAATTTACAGGGTGGATGTTTATCGATTAAGTATTTGCAGGTTGCCAGAGGTAAATATATTGCCTCTTTATCGGCCTCCAACTGCAGTGTGGTGCCCAATCTGGCTAGCTCATCTGCCACACAGTTCTCAGGGATGTCGCTATGTCCAGGGGCCCATTGCAGGTGTATCGTGAAATATGACGTCATGGTCAATAATAAATCCAATCATTCTTTCACTATCTTAGAAGATATTGTATGAGACTTTAATGATTTTAAAGCCGCTTGACTGTCCGAGAATATGAACGAGAAGGCTTTCTTTAGCCGGAAAGCGACTCTGGTATCTAGTTTTTCTGAGAATAACCCACCTCCAACTCGTTTGTCTAGTTTTGACCCGTCTGTGTAGATACTTATCACTGAATCTTTGTCTACTTTTCCCATATCCCACTGCTCTCTAGAGGGGAATGATATATGTATGTAGTTCAGATTTTAGATTCATTTCTATAGGATTGCGAAAATTCGTCCTATTCTATATTCTCGTCCTAGAAGATTCTCTCAGTCTAAGTGCCGATTACGCAGCCTGCTGCTTACAAAATATGTCTATAGGCAGTAAGTACAGAATAACATCTAATGCCTGGCTCGGCGTTGTTCTGAGAGCTCCACTGATACAAATACATGCCGCTCTTTGTAGACTCCCCATGCTCTTTACTGCGTACTCCTTGTCGATTATTGGCCACCAGACCAATACACCGTATGTCATAATCGGCCTTACCACAGCTGTGTAGAGCCAATGCGATACGCGTGGTGTTAGTCCCCATTTTGGTCCGACCATCCTTTTACAGGTGTATAAGGCCAAAGCCGCCTTTCTTACCCTGGCTTTTAAGTTTGGTTTCCATGATAGCTTCCTATCTAAAATTAGTGCCAGGTAGCTTGCTTTCTCACTTATTGTTAGTGATGTGTCATTTATTGAAGGTGGTGTGAACTCTGGAATCTTATGTTTCCTAGTAAACAGCACGGTCTCAGTTTTACTTGCGTTTAGGCTTAATCCACAGGATTTAACCCATCGATTTAACTCATTTAACCTTGTTTGCATAAGGTCCGCGAGGATACTTGGGAATTTTCCTCTAATTGAAACTGAATTGGGGGATAGCACGCCTGCTTGGATTGGGGAAATATGTTCATTACTTTCATGTAATGCAACTTATTTAAATATTAGTTTGCGGATTGTTGTTGTAATGGAATATATAATAAACCCATAAATGGAGACATAGTATTAGTTCATAAAACTAAAACTTATAGTTCTGAAATGGTAAACAAATCAAATTTATATGCATTCGCCGATAATTCGCAAGTTAGTCCCGATTAGAGAGAACTTTTTGTATTTCATGCATAAATGGAACACTTTCCACTATCTATTGGATCATTACATCTTGAAATGGCAACCATGTATCAAAATTTTCGTATCTCCCAAATAAAAAGAATTCATTTTTATTAATTGAGACAAAGATATATTGATATACATACTTGACTCAGTTTAGCTTCCTCAACAGTTTGGTGTATTGAAGGTCGTAATCTTGAAATGATATGTGACAATATGTGGATACATATTGCTATCACATAAAAGCTGAAAATATTTGTAAAAAGGACATCAACACTGAAATATTGTATCTTCAAATTTTGGGGTTATGACCCTCTCCTTGAAAGGAATTCCTTTGTATGCACTCATATTAATGTGGCAGTTTGAGTGGTACTTCTTCTTATAGTATTTCACGGTGCCCCCAATTCCAATCGCAAATATTTCAACTCACACTAATTACAAAAACACATATTTACTTTTGTACTCGCGTTTGTACACACACACATACTCTCTTGCTATTTGCATAGCGTCCACATAATTAAAACACTTGAACAAACATACTTTGCATGCAATTTAAAATGTGAAAAAGCGGACGGCGCAAATATTCGTTGCATTGGCCAAAATGCCGTTCAAGATCTCCTCCACGCCGCCATTTGTGCATTTGGCAATCGTGACAACGCTGACACCGTTGTTTATTCCCATGCTACCTATGTATATGTGTGTGTAGCTATTTTAGTTTGCCGCCACTGATGTTGCTTGTTTTAGATACTGAAATATTTTGCGTTTTCGTGTTGCACATGTGTCACTGACAGAAATAGCAACACACCACACCGACTGTAGCTAAAAATTATAGCAAAAACAATAAAACAAATATAAACAACATTTGAAGTCAATGAATACTTACGTACATACATCCATGGTATGCATTATGGCTGTCCTTAAATTTAGAACGCAAATTTGTAGATCAAATTGTCATCACACTCATTATTATGGCAACTAGAGCGAACATAGCAACCGTCGGACAACCGTATACTAAAATTTGCATTAAGCATGTCAGTCGCCTGAACTGTTCAAGTTGTCTGTTACCAGTTGCCAAATGAATTGATCTCCCAAATAATCGTTGTTCTTTTAATTCGTTGTGAAGACGATATTCAAATAATATATATGAAGTAAACACTTACTTTTTGTTCCGAAATATTTTTTTAATATATAATAGTTTAATTGAAGTACTGATTGATAGATAAATTTCGAATATATAAAGTTGTTTCAAGTATACCTAGTTCTGTAAAGTAGTCACGACGGATCCTTACTTAATAGGTGTGAAAGACTCTTACTTAGTATCGATTTAATTGAAGAATTCATATCTTTAAGGATTCCTGGAGATTAAAGTAGAATAAGATTAAGCAAAAATTATCGTATAATTCATCCGTCTCGAAGGAACAGTAAATTAAAGTCTGTAATCTGCTTATTTGAGTATCACCCTAATGTACATACATTACAATCCAAGTCTAATTACCCCCATGTCAGATTGATATATATAATATATCTATGTAAAAAGTCTTATATAGATATGTGCATGTGTATATCTACATATTTTATTATATTTATCGGTTTGTCTTCGAAATATAAAGGCTGGATTTCAAAATAGGACACATAAAAACTATCAACATATCTCAGGAAATTTAAAGTATAGCTTCATCTAATAGTGTATTCTCGCAATATACCTTTCAGGGGCTGTTGGAAAGAAAGTGAGGTTAGAAAACATTTTAAAATAATGTTGATAATTCTCATCTGATTTTAATGCCTACTAGGTAAAGTGGATGTCAGATGACGCACCTAAGCCTTTAGAAGGCCCATTGTGAATCCACCGGAACTCAAATCCCCTTACGCTAGAATGTCCTCTTTGAACCACTCTGTGGCTTTTATGAAGTTGAGCAACTCAACCAGTTTGATGTTCGCAACCTCCGAGATATCGTCGAGATATCACATTAAAGATGTACCACAGTCTCTTCTCTCAGTCTCTATTTCTTGGCAGCTCCTACAGTGGTCATTGTTTAGTAACCCCAGTCTGTCGGCGTGTCTTCCTATGAGACAATGATCAGTTAACACTCCAACTAGAGTTCTTATGTCCTTCCTTTGAAATTTCAGTAGCCGGCACGTACGGCCTTTATTCCAATCAGGCCATGTTCTCCTGCTGGTTGAGCAAGTCACAGATTCTTTCCACCGGGCTTCGCCCCAGTCTACAAGTGGCCAACGGCATGCTTATATACCCTTTAATGGGATCCAATTGTAAAGTTGTGCCCAATCTGGCTGGTTCGTCTGCTTCACAGTTACCCGGAATATCACTGTGTCCAGGAACCTATTGCAAGTTTATCGTATAGTAAGAAGTCAGTTCCATTAATAGCTCATGGCATTCTTTTACTATCTTAGAGAAAATCCTTAGGGTCTTAAGTGATTTTAAAGCCGCTTGGCTGTCTGTAAAAATTTAAATATTTCTCGTCGTAAGCACCCTCTTTGGCTTTCTTTTATTGCAGTAATCTCAGCCTGAAAGACGCTGCAGTGATCTGGTAGTCGGAAGGTGATTCTGGTATCTAATTTTTACGAAAAGACACCACCTCCAACTCGTTTATCTAATTTAGATCCGTCCGTATATAATATGCTTATTATTATCTTATAATGCTTACTAACTAGAATATATCTCTATCTTAGAAGTGAACAGGTCAGCATGAACCTTTTAATTTAAATACTATAAGGAGTAGTGCCTTTACGATAGAAAGAGGATCGTCATCCAATCACCACATTAAACTAATATTTAACTACTGATACTAGCTAAAATCACAAATTCATTATAATCTATTATGCGTTGGGTATAAAAATGTCAACAATAGAAAAATGCCACAATAATAAAAAAATAGTGTTGCCAGCAATTGTGTTGTCCACTATCACTTCGTTTCGTTTTAATTGCAATGCAGAAATTTAAATCTGTAACAACAAACAACAACTAACGAAGCATTCACATGCGCAATCGAAAGTAGCGAGCAGCAGTTGCAAGACGAACGTGATGCTGCTAACTCGCAGTGTAGCAATTGTCGGTCGTGAAGCTCTAAAATCTTTCGCAATGAAATGAAAAACGACGAGTTATCGCGCCATAAAGTGTGCTTCATACGAGTGAGACGTGAGTTAAAAAACGAGTAAAACCAACGGACAAGTAACCAACGAGTAGCAAATAGTGAATGTCAGCTGGCAACTCCCAACTACTGTTAACATAACTAACAAGCAAACGAACATTCAAATAACTGCCGGCAATCACACACACACACCCACACCTAGATACCGAAATGTGAGCGCGAGTGGAAATATAAACAAAAATTTCGTACGAAATTAAAGTGACAAATGTCGACATTACGTTTAGTAGAAGCGACTAAACAAACCAGTCGATGACAACATTGCAACAATAACACTAGAGTACACTATGGCATGTTGCATTTTATTTAAACAGAGTGCGAAATTAGTCAAAGGCAAGTGTGGCATTAATTTTAATTAAGCTTCTGGTCTAGGATATATACATTTTCTTGAAGTAAATTGACACTTACGAGTTTCAAAAATGATATTCAGGGTTGCAATGGGAGTGAAGAATCAATTAAAAATTTAAATTAATTTTCAAGATTTGGATTAAAAGGTGTTTGTAATATTGATGTGCACAGCGATATTGAGAGTGAAACTAAATTTTTGTGGACTCTGTTTAAACTAACCAAAAACTATTAGGCCTCCTATTAGTTTCATTATTACCAGCAGCCAACGGAAATTTTGACCTAGGAGTGCGGTATATAATATATAAGATATTATCTATATTCGATTAAAGAATAGCTTTAATATACTAGACTTCCAAATTGAAGGAGGAGACTTGGCTTATCATTTAGCAAAGGCATCGACCATATTATCTTAATGAAAGAGTTAGATCTACGTAACCTGAGTTATGCCAGGTTCTTATTCAGTCAAGGACAGTCAACTTGCAACTTTCCCTAAAGTTATAATAAAATAATTTTTGAACTAAAGGCTATACTTTTGTTTTACATAAAACTACTTTAGTCAATACTCCACACGTCTTTTAATATATCGATATATAATCGACTAAACGATTTAGGTCCGTTCCAAAAGTTCATGTTAGTCGATTCAAGTGCTTTTTCATTTCGTCTTTCCAATGCAGTTTGCCAGGAGAGTACTTATTTTCTTCGTTACCACCATTGTAAACGTTCGAATTAACCAGAGTATTCGTTGTGTTTCGATTTACTTTATAATTTAACGGCTCAAATGGCTCATCGTTCGATCTCAAAAGATAACAAGAAACAAGTAAGGAAAGGCTAAGTTCAAGTGCAACCGAACATTTTATACTCTCGCAATTTATTGAAGAAACTTACAAACATACAAAATTTGCCCATAAATTCGCCATAAATAAACACTATTAGAAAAAAACAATTTCCTATGAATTACATTAAATTATCTGAGAAATTTACCTAAATTTTCGGTTAAAATTTACCCTTAGGCGCTGAGTTCAACATGTTCGATATCTGGTGCCTTGGAAAGTTATAGTCCGTTTTCGACAATTTTTGTGTAAAGTTTTATTCCGCTATCTTCATTGGTTCCTTATGTTTACATTATAAAGTGAAGGAATCAGATGGAATTCAAAATTGAGTTATAAGGAATGTAGTCGTGGTTGTGAACCGATTTCGCCCATTTTTTGTCCGTGTTATCAGGGTGTCAAGAAAATATTATATACCGAATTTCTTTCGAATCGGTCGAGAAGTTCCTGAGATATGGTTTTTGACCCATAAGTGGGCGAAGACACGCCCATTTTCCATTTTGTAAAAGAATCTGAGTACAACTCTCTTCTGCTATTTCTTCTGCAAAATTTAGTGTTTCTGACGTTTTTCGTTAGTTAGTTAACCCACTTTTAGTAATTTTCAACCTAACCTTTGTATGAAAGTTGGGCGTGGTTATTAGCCGATTTCAACTATTTTCATGGTGTGTGGTGGGGTATGTAAGAGAACCGACTGCAGAAAGTTTGGTTTATATAGCTTTATTAGTTTGCGAGTTAAATACAAATAACCGATTTGTGGGTGGGGCCACGCCCACTTCCCCAAAAAAATTACATCCAAATATGCCCCCTCCTAGTACGATCCTTTATTCCAAATTTTACTTTTATAACTTCATTTATGGCTTAGTTATGACACTTTATGTTTTTTGGTTTTCGCCATTTTGTGGGCGTGGCAATGGTCCGATTCCGCCCATTTTCGAACTTAACCTTCTTATGGAGCCAAGGAATATTTGTGCCAAGTTTCGTCAAGATATCTTAATTTTTACTCAAGTTACAGCTTGCACAGACGGACAGACATCCGGATTTCAAACCTACTCGTCACCCTGATCACTTTGGTATATTTGACTCTATATCTAACTCTTTTAGTTTTAGGTGTTACAAACAACCGTTATGTGAACAAAACTATAATACTCTCGTAGCAACTTTTGTTGCGAGAGTATAAAAACGTTAACTTCGGCTATAGTGAACCGATCTGAACAATTTTTTCGGAGATTAAATTATTTCTATGAGCAATAACTCACACCAAATTTCGTGAAGATATGTAGTAAAATGCGGAAGTTTTCCATACAAGCCATTGATTCCGATCGTTCAGTTTGTATGGCAGCTATATGATATAGTGGTCCGATATCGGCAGTTCCGACAAATGAGCAGCTTCTTGAAGCGAAAATAACATCTGCAAAATTTCAAAACGATATCTTAAAAACTGAAGGAGTAGTTCGTAAATATACAGACAGACGGACGGGCAGACAGACGGACATGGCTAAATCGACTCAGTTCAACATACTGATCATTTATATATGTATATACTTTATAGGGCCTCCGACGCTTCCTTCTGGGTGTTACAAACTTCGTGACAAACTTAATATACCCTGTTCAGGGTATAATTACCGCTGCATTGAAAATTTATAACACTTCTACAAACTCTTGATATCGGTTGTTGCCATTGTGCAGACCTCTACTTAGTAAGTGTAGGTTTGGTACAGTAAGTTGGTAGATAAAAACTTTATTTTTTGATAGTTTAATCTTTATAAAAACAACAATAATAATGATTAACATTCACATCACCACTTTCTAATTGTATTGCTGGAAAAAAATATTTTCTATTTGACTCCAGAAACATAATTTTTATACCAATTGTCTTCGTTAGCAGTTCGGATCGACTTAATCTTATTTATATATTATTAAATGTGTTTCGATTCGATTGATTTCTCTTTCAACCGCAACATCATAACAACTCACTTTTAAATTTCAATTTCTTGAAAGTTTAGTCCAATTTAAAGGACTTCCGTTAAGAACAAGCAAAACTCTTGTTGTTCGTTGTGGGATATCTCTATTCTCTCTCACCCTCGTAGTGATTTTCAAAAAAATTCAGATACATTTTTGACGATTTATAGGACAAAATTCGAGCACACTCAGCTCATACTTTAGGACTCAAGCTTTCATTATAACCAATATCTCACTTTTATTAGTATTATAGGGAGACCTAACCTTCAAAAACATATTGTAGATTGTAGCGTAATAGTCGGGATTTATTTCTGAGTTTTGAGTAGAACCATCATAGACATCATTTTCTATTTGTTGAGCTGTATAAGGTCGTATCATCATTGTACATTGAACTCAGTAGGTTAGCAACACTAATTTGACTTTAAGTAATTTTTGCTTTGAGTCACAACTCTAGGCTGTATAATTAAATTTGCATTTAACTACTAGTGCTAGTACACAGAGTATGTACATATGTATTTGCTATCATTTCTGTGCCAATATTTACCTGATGTTACCTGTTTGTTCTGCTGCCAATGCAAAACTAGTACAAAACTGACAGACACGCTGACAATCCAACAAATAGATAAGCGGAGAGACAGACAGACAGACTACCGGGGGAAAGATAGTTGACTGCAGACAGGCAGAAGACAGAGTACAGACAGCAAACAGACAGTGCAGTTTGGTGGAAAAGCAGACAGGGCAGACGGACGGACGACACACCGAATAGTCAAAAAATATTCGTAGAGTTTTGTATGCATTTAATACCGTTTTGTAGTACTCGGTACGGTTATTTGCATACATGACAGACATACAGACGCACACAAGTAATGCATTAAGGCTGCAGTTGAGGCTCAGCTACAAGCTGCGCTTACGAACTCAATTGCACTGCAAATATCTACGACAGAAAAAGAGAGAAGAAGCAGAGAACAACTTTGACGTTGTTGATTTATGAAGTGTGCATTTAGCAGACATTTCGCTGTGTAAAGCCCACAGAGTGTTGTCAAGTGACGGATTTCGGTTGGTGTTGTTGTTGTTCTTGCATAGAAAGCAACAGTGCGACGCAAATTGCTGATATGCCGTATATACATATATATGTAGACAATTATATATAATAAACTAATGCTCGTAGATAGGATTAGTCAAATTCGAAAGGAAGCCTAACGGTCTGGCAATGACAAATGCTTCAAGTGCGTATCCGAAAAGTAGAACACTAAATGACAACGTTGGGAAACGTAATGAGTACGAAAGTATCATTGAAAAATTAACTTAGAATGACAGTTTGACAGAAACATCGGCAGCAAGGCGAGAGTAATTTGATCATTTTTCGTAATGTACATACATATATACATACATATGTACGTATATGTACGAATTCCTTGCTAATTGTTATGAAAATACATTATATAATATTACGAGTTGGCGCTAGCCGACAAAGAGATAGATAATCAAATGAGCTATCTTTAAACATTTTCTTAATAGAAAAACCCTTCTTAAGCTCTCTACCTTGGCACTTTTCTATTAGGGTTTTTGGGTAATGAAACACTTTCCAAGCGATACCTTTGCTAACTACTGAGGGTTGGCAGTTAGGACTGACGTATGGCGACCTCTATTGACCACCCCTTAAAATAATTACCCTGTACAACACTTGGCTTGGTATTGAGCCAAAGTAAATTTCTTCTAGAGATTGGCCATAAGTAAAAAACTTGTGTTCTCCGATTTTCAAAGTTAGACCCACAAAATCGAAATATTTCCCTCTGAAGTTCGAAAAATTAAAAATATTGATATAATCTACATTTTTATACTCTCGCAACATGTTGCTAGAGATTATTATAGTTTTGTTCACATAACGGTTGTTTGTATTACGCAGAAATAAAAGAGTTAGATATGGGGTTATATACATATAAATGATCAGGATGACGAGTGAAGTTGAAATCCGGATGTCCGTCCGTCCGTCTGTCTGTCCGTGCAAGCTATAACTTGAGTAAAAATTGAGATATCTTTAAGAAACTTGGAACACACAAAAATGAAAGAAATCGGATAATAACCACGCCCACCTCCCATACAAAGGATAGATAGAAAATTACTAAAAGTGAGTTTACGCACTAACGAAAAACGTCAGAAACATTAAGTTTTACATGAGAAATGGCAGATGGAAGATGCACTCAGATTTTTTTACAAAATGGAAAATGGGCGTGGCGTCGCCCACTTATGGGTCAAAAACCATATCTCATGAACTACTCAACCGATTTCAATGAAATTCGGTATATAATATTTTCTTGACACCCTGACAACACGGATGAAATTTAGGAATTACATCAGCCCTCAGATCTCAGGGGGTAGATCTCCGCATCTATGCATCCCAAGATCCTTATAATTCGATAAAGTGCTTGGACTCTGTTATAAAGTCCTTAAGTCGGCTAATGTCGATTCCAGTCACTTCTTTGGGTTCGCCGGAGGTGTGCCTACCGAGGTATTTTAAGCTTAGTCTTGTGAATGCTGGATATTGAAGGAGGCAGGGCTGGAATTATTCCTCTTCGCCTTCTTCTGAGCAACTTTTGCAACTAGCGTCTGGTTTGACCCCTTATCTCACCGCAGAGTGCCTATTGGACAGCACACCAATGATTGAAACCAGATAAGCCTTCTAAGCGACACCAACTGGAAGGACCGCTTTCAGTCTACCGCGGTCCGAAAGATTTCGCTACTACGCAGGAAGAAACAAAAAATTTATAATACTGATATATAATACAATTAAAAAAATTAAAAGGTATAAGGATTTTATTAGAGCTAGAGCAAGAGAGAATAAATGAGCACAATCAGTTTATCTGCAGAATTCATATTACCCATCTAAAATTAATGCTATTTATTATTTGTTAGAAAACACGCAGTTTCGGGAAGTAAAAGTCAACGACAAAAAAATCTTATAAATTACCGTCAATATGTCAGAATTGGAGAAATCGTTAAGTTAGTAAAGTTATCGCGTAAAGATTTATATCTTGCAACATCTTTCTCTCTCTCTTTCACTTTTTTATCTAGTTTCGCATTAGCCATGCTACTGCCACACAGTTTAGTTGTACTAACAACAACAACAACAGATGCTGTTGTTGCATTCGTCTTGCTGCTGCAATTCTCTTCGCGGCAAATTGTTGCCCGTAGCTCTCGCAGACATAACAAAAACTTGCCGAGGTAAACAAACCCATGCGAACTCACTACTCACTCGAGATAACAAAAACAAATAAAACTTGCAACGCAAAACAGAAAACGGAAAAAATTGCAAGCAAAACGTTAAAAATATAAGAAAAGCTAAAAGTGAACTGAAGAAAACAGCAACTGAAATATGTTGGTGTGTTTGTTTGTTATTCTTTTATTGCCACTGTTGTTTGCCCTTCTATTCTGGTGTTTTTGCTGTGCAGTCATCTTTGATTTCGTTATTGTGTTCGCTATTGCAGTTCGCTTTGGTTTTGTTGTTCTTCAGCCGACAATTGCCACAATAATATTTATGCAGTTGAACTTGCATTTCTCAGTGCACAAAAATAAAAACCTATCTATGTGCATACATACATACACTCTTGCTTATATACAAACTGTAAAGATTCTTAGAAATGAAAACGAATACACATACATACTTATATATCTATGTGTCTACCAGGGACTTGTAAAGATTTCCGATCAGTGGCAAAATGCTTCAAATAATAGAAATTACTTCAGCAACTCTCAAAAAGTGTTAAATCATTAAGGGGTTTCAATTATCAAAGTATCAACCATTAAAGGAAGTTTTAGAATAAATTTTTTGTTTTTATATAGACTTTAAGAAGTCCAGCAATGTAATCATTACACTGTACATCACTGGGCTGGGTAATATTGGGTCATTCTACCTTTGTCCGCGATATTGGATCCTAAGTGCAAAAGTGTATTCTCCGATTCTCCGATAGCCTCCACTATCGAATTATTTGGTTTCAAAGTTCGAACAAAGCCTTTTTCAAATTATTATACGGCTAGCAGACCGCTCCGGCTTCGCACGGGTTTAAACAAACATTTCAAAAGTTATTACACACACTTATACCCACTCTCAATACATACTTACTTATGTACTTTCCTGTTTCTTGCGTGGGTTCATTTTAAAAAGTAAAATGAAGAAAATTCGAAACATGAAATTATATTTTATTTCCAATGAGCTAAAACTTGATTACAACCTCTAGTATTTGGTGTCCAATGTCTTTCTCTCTGATTATGAAGGCGTTGGGAACCCTAAGGATTCGACGCTCTAGTGCGAGCTTGTATATTTCTAATATTTTCTTCTTCAAGTCGCTGTAATTCATTCAGTGTACATCAGTCGAACATTTGTTTTTCAGTTTGAATTCCTTATCCACCTAGTGTCAAAGTGAAGCACGCATCTCACCTCCCCTGACACCAAAACTATCGCTCGACTTAGTTAGATATATAGAGTAGAATCTATAGAGTATAGTTAGTTCTATAGAGAGGAATCATAGACTGAAGATTTTTCAAGAGATACAAAGATTACAAATTCTGTTACGTCGATGTGTTTTCATAATAAAGAAGAAAAACTATTTCATTCTTAAATACAATTTTCTCGGACTTCTTCAAGATTATTTCGTCTAACTAGCACGAAGTTTAGAGCTAGAATATTA
This sequence comes from Zeugodacus cucurbitae, assembly GCF_028554725.1. Lineage (NCBI taxonomy): Eukaryota > Metazoa > Arthropoda > Insecta > Diptera > Tephritidae > Zeugodacus > Zeugodacus cucurbitae. The sequence goes on from NC_071670.1 coordinate 34,387,363, forward strand.
TGTACCAAGTCTATTGCTAACTCTAGGCTACTTATATTTTCAATACTTGCTGTTACCTTAAATACTCATTATAGTATAATTTTACAATAATATGTACTTCATAAATAGAAAATATTTTCCACAATTCTTAACCAGTATTAGTGCTATTTTACGCAGGTGAGTCCAAAGTCTGCAGAGGACAGTACTCGTATAACTAGGAATATTAATCTGTTTAACTCTTTAGCTCTCTGTCCAAAGCGCTGTCTAAATGACGGTGTGAGTACTCACTAATAAACTGACTCATTGAAGTTCTGGCGTCCTAGCAACTCTATAAACGAGGCTATAATACGGATTACAATAGTTTCGTAATTTTAGATTTTTGGAGTACATTTGACAGTCTTACAGTTATACACATTTTTGGTCAGGAATATGGATGAGATAGATACTAACAGACTCATAAACCAATTAAGGATTATTCATAATTTTATCTAAAAGGACTACTTGAATGTACATATGTTTAGTATGCATATTGCGCTGTAAAATTACTTCGGTACACCTTTACGACGGAAATATTTTCGCCTCAAAATTGCGTAAACTCTTCCACATGTTGACACAGAGTTCGATTTTTGGAATCATTTCTGATCAAAGTTTTAATTTTTTAATCTTGAAGTAGGATGCTGTCCCTAAGATGTTTCTTTAAAGTTCAGTCATCATAGACTATTTTGCATTGTTGCAGACCATTGGTCATAGAGAAAACTATAGCTGTCCAATTTCAGGTAGCTGAGTAAATCGCAAAATTCAATCGAAAATACATACGATATTTCCAAAAAAAAAAGAAATAAATTTTGAATTTATTCCAGCTTGGCTACAGAGGCCGCCAGAGATAACATTTAAAAATATTTTGAAAACAAAAATTATAAAAAAAACATAAAGCTAACAACATTTCGCAAAAATATTTTGTTGTTATAAATAAAGTCAACTTTATGGGAAAGTGATTTTGAATTGATGAATTTAATAGACAAGTCATCGAAAAAAATATCGCCACACTATTATTGACATTTGTAAATGCAATTGCAACACTATTGCAATATAAATTATTACAACAACAGACACACAACAATACAATAACAATAAAATAAGAACTAAAAATGGAATGTGACACAATTCGATGGCGTTGAAGTGAACAGCGACATTTTTTGATTGAGTAGGTGTGCGAGGGTGTTGTTGGCAAACGGACAACTATATTGGCACAAACGCATACAAAATTGACTGCCTGTTGATAATTTTTACGGCGAAAATGTTGCAATTGTATAAACAAATGTGCTGCAAGAATTTGGAGTGAGGTTATGTTGGCTTCTTTTCAATTTTTTTGGATTTTGAATTTTTGTTTGCAACATTCAAAAAATTGCACAACTGTGCGGGCTGACGGCAACTGGCAGTCGAATAACGCAGATAGACATGCAGTCAGACAGATATAGCGACAGATAGACGATAGGAGATAAGTGAAAAGATAGATGGATGTGGGGCGGAAGTAGAATTTTGGAAAATTTATTGCTGAAATAAATGTTACAAGGCTTCTAAGGTCTGAATCATAAGGTTTGCCTTTATTTTAATATGTATATAAAGACATGGAGATAGTATGGGCCGATTCTAGAACATTACGTATATAATATATAGAGGCGGAAGTAGAATTTGGGGTTAGATAACTTAATCGTGAGATCTAACATACTTTTAATATTGTTGTTCTATTGATATTTTGGATTCAAGATTCGATTTGGCCTATTTTCATACTCTGTCGGGTCTTTTAAGAATTTCACACTTTCATCAGCTCTCTATTTGATAATTCTTAGCTGCTAGCTGTTAAGCCGAATTTTTCGAGTTTCGCTCGTAGCTTTGTCATTTTCTACAGAACTGCAACCTCTTGTACAGCAAAATATTTTTTAGGGTTCGAAGACAAGTTATGGTCCAACCTTCCAGTTCGCCCCACGAATGTGTCCCTTTAATTATCTTGATTCTATAACTCGGTGTTAGACATTTTTTCGCTCACATTCTAAATGATCGCGAAACAGTTCTTCCGTTGTTTATATATAATTCGTTGTTGTACCCTCTAACAGTTTTCCTAAATAACTGCACAACGCACGATCAACAATTGTTTACTTGCCCTTTTAGAATGGAGCTGTTGCTAGCCCACAATTAACAACAACACGACGCTCATCATTTCCAACAATAATTTGTGCCACATTCTAAGTATTTCGATTGTTTAGTACAGAAACTAGTTAAGTTTGACTTTCATTCGAATACGCCGCGGTTGCCAATTGACCGTTCGATTGACCAAATTCTTGCTCGCAAATGGCAAAAAAAAACTGTGCATGAACTCAAACTATTTGCAATTTAACCCAATTGAATGAATTCGATTGGCAATGTTCGTTGCATTAACTCACTTTCCATTGCGAATGCCTCTGATCAGATAAGGTATTGTGCGGGCGGCTGCCACGACCGTTCGATAGCGTTGCGATAAATGCGAATGTAAGAAAACTAGCACCAAGTGTCTACGACCAGGTATGTCTATATGTCTGTCGCTGAAATGTTATGCGACGTCGGTCGTAAAGTTATTGCGAACTTTTGGTTTTCATGCCTAAATAGTTGGTATGTAATTTATTTTCGTTTTCCACTTCTACCTTCCTTCCACCTTTGCAAAGTTCGAAGGCCCTTCCGCGACGCTTAGTTGCTTAGTCAGCCAGAAATTGTTATTGCTATTTAAAAGTTTCGCTGACGTTGCCACTGTGCAGTAATTGGCAACAAGCACTTCCAATGAGCATATTGTCTTTGTTGAGTTTTCTTTATGTTTTTTTCTGTTTGTAAGCGAGACGACGATAACCGTTGAAATTGGCTAATTCTTTCCACGAATATTTGTTTGTCTTTGTTTTTAGTTCAGAAAGTTTACTTGAACATGAAATTCCTTTTTAACTATTACTTTGTCCAAATGGTCAGCCAATTGGTTATTAATATAGTGTTCTTGAAGCGGCTTGAGGGCACAGCAATATAATGAATTCCGGTCACCGTGGAATGGTTGGTAACTGCAAAGCGGACAAGCCTACCAACATTGGCGTCGGAATGGGGGTGGGTTGGCAGTCCAGGGACCCGCGGTGAAATCATTCAAGCTACTTTCTCTCAGCAAGATCTCTCTCTTTCTCTCATAGGTGTGTTTACTGGATATTATCCGATAGGTACGCATGTATTGAGACTAGGGATCCTAGTATATGGCAATTGCCAAAGCTGTTTCGAGAGAGCGAGGTTGAGTAATCTAAGCATTTCCTCCTCCAATGCTCAGCTTTTGCCAGACTGAGGCTGAAACACCTTGGAAGGCTCACATTTGGCGAACCTAGCTAATTGGCTAGAATTAACATTAGCCGACTTAAGAACTTTGTAATAGCGCTTTGCCGAATCATAAGGGACTTTTTATCCATTAAAAGTTTATTGGTATCACAAAGGACAGCGCTCAAGACTGCCTAAGTGAGATATTCCCGCATATGTAGTGATCTGCCTACTGACCTAACCTATAGAAACTTCGGGATGTCTCTATTGCCATCAACTTTTCATAAAATTTTACGAAACAGAAAAGACTCTTGGCAAAATTAAGATCGAATGAAATGAAATGTCTATTCCTCTACAAACACTCTATTTGCAATACATATGTATGTTGGCTATATATAACTCAGTGCAGGTCTAACATTGCTTCGTCATTGCCCTTCAGATAGTATGCAGAGTGCTTTCATTGCCGCATGAAGCTCTCATTGCCCTCCAGCAATGTATTTTCTTTAAGCAAATTCCTTTGACTTTGCAAGTCGCTATTTTTAGTTGAACTCAATGTGAGAGCAAATAAATACAGCTGAGAAATGTTTGAATGCAACAAGAGTGAAAGAAATAATCAATGTAACATACCGTAGGTATGTATATAGTTATATATATTCACAGCGATGCGTCGAAATTTGAAAATTGAGTTTATAATTAATGGAAACTTAGAAAATAATTTATAATTAATTTATTTATTGATTCAATCCAATGATGGGTATGTTTTTTACCATTACCATTATCAGCCAACATTTTTGACAATTCACTCATACCTCATATGAGTTCTCCACATTCGACTGTTGGCTGACTTTAATACCCTGGAAATCCTTGTGCTCAATCTGGCTTACCACTTAAGCAGTCGAAACAGTTATTAAATCAAAACAATATGTTGATGTAAATAAGTAATCATAATTTGTAATCCAATGCATTTTCGCCTTTTTCGCCAGTAATCCGTTCACTTGTTGCCACCACTTGACCGTCTGGGAAGCGCTATGAGCCGAAAGGCAAATGCAAAAAGTCATCACTCGAGTTGTCTTCATATTTTCTGACGCGCTACATTCACTCACTTCTTCAGCCATTTTTTTTTTGCTCATTTTTCTTGGTTGACAAGAGTCACCTTGCTTTGAGAATGCACTGTGCCTTAATGCAGTTACATTACTTTGCGAAAAAAAACGATGAACTCGGCTTGTGTAGGCAGGCAAATAATGTTGCAGTCCATTTGCCCACATTTCTGAAGGTTTTAGCTTTTTGAGTTACATTTTCGTTTTGCTGTTGCATTAAAAGCATTTCCAAGGCCTTCTGCCTACAACTCCATTCGACTTTATTTCGGTGTTGCAATTCATATGTACAAAAACAACGAAAATGTATAAGCAAATGTGAATATCTCAGATTGTGTTTCTATTCAATAAATTTTTGACTACAACATATTCATTCCATCATTCACATGTCCTGATGCATAAATGTTTTACAGTGATTGAAAAAATTATTCATCATTTTTAAAATATTCACGAGGGAATATCTAATTAGATTAATATATTATTTATTGAATTATAACTGGTAATGGCAACTGTGCTATGACTTCTTTATCATTCAATTTCAGTTCAAAATCCTTTGCATCCGCTATTTTCCTACTTTTATTTATTAATTTAGTGTAAATATATTCCTAACATAATTTTATTCTGCCCCCCGTTTAAAGTTCTGATTGACAAGTTACCCTAAAGGACGCAAATTCTTCAGGCTGTACCTCCAAAACTATTAGTCGGATTGATTTGAAATTTTAGGCCAATTTTGTAGAAGTTTTAAAATTTAATTAGATATTTAAAGATATTTATTTTTGAAAAAACTAAACCCATATAACCCCTTCAATATACTAATTTGGATATAGATAAGTACAGTGGCGCACGCAGGAAAAAAATTTGGGGGGGGGGGGGGGGTGGTTTTAGGTAAAAAGACAATGTTTCATTATTTTATTCAGAAATTGAAGTCTAATCTTCTTTTATTTTGGGCCATAACATTTAAAATCTCTTCCTCCGTCACGTCTATATCTCTATGGATATTCAAGAGAGCCATTCCGTTCAGGCGTGCTTCTCCAGTTTTATTTCTTAAATATGTTTTAAGCCTGCGAAGTGAGGAAAACGAGCGTTCACTTGAAGCGACAGATATAGGGATTGTTGCTCCAATCTTTAAAAAACGATGCACTGTTTTGAAAATTTTTGCATCGCAACAATTCAACGCGTCTAAAAAAGTTTTGGATCTCTTTGTTTGATTTAACCAGTTCCTGAAAATATATTCAAAATTTTAGTTAGAAAATATAAACTGAAGAAAAGATTTTTAACATTTTCCACATTCTAAATTCAGCAACGAAATCATTGGGATCTTCTACTTCAGCGGACCATAGCTTTTCTAAAACACGAACAGTCTCCTACATCTCAATAACGTCAAGATTTATGCATTTATTTGGCAAAATGTTTTCAATTTTGGAAAGCAGCTCTCGATGTTTTAAAAATCGTTCTTTGATTTGGTCCAAAAAATGGTAATGATATATAAATTGATCTGCGGTAATATTCTTCCGGTTCGCCTTCGAATGCAAAAATATAAGGAAAAAAAAATTAAGTATATGTTGCCAAGCAAAAAAAGTATCAAAAGCACAACCGTTGTTTTAAAAATTTTCATTTGAAAAACAAATAATAAGTAAAGTTGTGTATCTAATTCAGACCAGTTTTTTCTGGTTGTTTTTATTAAAAATATAGACATTTTAGTTAAGACACTCAAGTATTTTTTTGCAAATAGCATACTTTTTTTTAATTTAAATTTATTTCACAACAGTTTGCTCATGGAACGAAAACTGAAAGTCATAATAAATTAGTTTTTATTTTTCCTGTATTATGATTAACAATAAACTCTAAAAAGAATAATAGAAACCTTATTGGTAACTTTTCAGTTTAGAACTAATTTTCAAAAGAAGTCCATTTTTGACTCACAATTCCTCTTAAATCTAAAAAATCCAGTTCAGCAGCCACAGAGTTATAAGGCAAACTCATTACTTTGAAGCAAATTAAAAAAATGTCTCTGTCCAGTTTATATTTTTCTGGGTTTTTTTATTGGCCTACATTCCCACAACTTTTTAATACTATCCAGATACAATAGGTTTGTTTTTAGTTTAACATTCTCATAGTTTAAAAAAATTAAATTCTATCAGCAGAAAAGTATCAAAATAGGCCGTTTGTGAACAAAAAAGTATCAAATCACAAAATTTAGAAAAAGTATCAAAAAAGATACAATTGTATCAAAACGGCAACGCTGTTAGTGACTAATGTATTCATTTATTTTACATATTCATAAATCGTCGGCAGAAAGATTGCTTTGAAAACAACAAATTATAATTTTTCAAATGACTATGTAGAATTAAATTCTATTATTTAAAAATTTAAAAAAAAAGGAATGCACAAAAAAACTTCGAGTTAGAGAGACTTCGAGTTATCGGATTTTCCTTAAAACATACAATTTTTCAAAAAGCTGTAATATATAAATTTGTACACAATTTTATTTATTTATTTCGCAGTTGTATGTACCTACTTTAAAACATGTATTCTGTAATTTTATTTGTTGCAGTTTGTTACGATTTATGAAATCTATAAGTGTAATATCATATCTTTTTATGGAAAGAAATATGTATGAAATTTTACTTACATATATTGCCAATTTGAGAGTTCGAGTTATAGAATTTTGAGTTATGGAAGCAACTCTCCAGTCGGTTCTCTTACGTACCCCACCAGACACCATGAAAATAGTTGAAATCGGATAATAACCACGCCCACCTACCATACAAAGGTTAGGTTGAAAATTACTAAAAGTGAGTTATCTCACTAACGAAAAACGTCAGAAACACTAAATTATAGCAAAAGGAAGCTGCACTCAAATTATTTTACAAAATGGAAAATGGGCGTGGCATCGCCCACTTATGGATCAAAAACCACAAACCTCAGGAACTACTACGACCGATTCGAATGAAAGTCGGTATATAATATTTTCTTTACACTCTGATAACACGTGCGACAAATGGATGAAATCGGTTCACAACCACGACAACTTTCCATATAACTCAATTTTAAATTCCATCTTATTCCTTCACTTTATAAGATATAAATAAGGAACCAATGAAGATAGCGAAATAAAACTTTACACAAATACTGTATATGATCTGTGGCATCACTTGTGAAAAAATTGTCGAAATCGGACTATAACTTTTCAATGCCCCGGATATCGAATATGAAGAACTCAGTGCTCCATGGTAACTTTTCACCGAAAATTTCGGTAAATCTCCCAGGTATCAGTGTGTTATCTTAATAAATATATAGCAATAAATTGCGAGAGTATAAAATGTACGGTTGCACCCGACCTTAATCCATCCTTACTTCCTACTTTTGACAAACAAATTACGAGTATGAATAAATGACCAATACTTTTAACCCACAGTGTATGTTTGATAATTCATATACCGTCATATTTATTTCCTTAGGTACATTCATGTACATACATACATACAAGTGCAATGTGCACCTACTCAAATGCACTAAATGCATTTACTTAGAAGCAATTGTGCAATATTATCCGACTTTAGTTGTTGTTGTTTGTGTGTATTTATGTTAACAATAAGTACATATGTATTGTATGTAGGTATATGTAAGCTTCATAGCAGCCGCTTTGAGTAATAACCTCCTTCGCCACGAGACGCACGCGTACTCGACCGCACTCCAATATCGCATTTCAAAACAAATTCAAACACTTGCACACACATCCACACATTTTTTTGCGCATACAACCACACATAACTACCTATAAACTTAAGCTACAACACAACTTGTCGAAAGTGGAAATCTACACAAATAAGCTCGCAACTTATGCTATTTTATGGACGCTTAAGTTCGCCAATGTTGTTGTAATTTGTTTTGTATTTTTTTTTTTAATTTTTTTGTTTACTGCTTTTATGCTTATTGTTCTATTGTGATTGTTATGCCTGTTGCTGTTGTTGTTTTTGTTTTCGCTAGAAGCATTAATAAACTCCAACGCTTCAACAGCAGCAAAAATTGTGAGTGGAACAAAAAATCGTATAATGAAAAAGGGATCAAAATCGACTGTTTTGCAAAAAGCGTTTAATTCTGAAACTGCGCAATTAACTGCGGCGAATAAAGCAAACAAAAAAGCTCAACAAAACTGAACTGAAGTGCCACAAACACAACACGGCGCAGCCCACAAACGAGAGAACTTGAGTTGTACCACGCAAATTTGCTAAAAAAAAAAACTACAAACAAATTTACTTGTATATATGTACGTAAAACTATAGTGTGTGTACCGCTGCTTACAGCCTCCACTGTCATAAAAACACTTGCCACAAGGCACTCGTGCAAATTTTTACAGCCGCCCCCTATACATTGCGGACCATTTTCGATTGCTATGAATTACTGCAGTTCGAACTGAATTGATGTAATTCGATCGTTTCTTTTTTGCCGTAAAAGCCATAACTCGTTGGTGTTTTGTAGCAACAATTGTTTTTACGACTTGCAGTTGCAATGGCATAAGTAAATAAATTTGAATGGACTATTGATAGAACTATTACGAGTAAGACACCGTAATTATTTGTGATTTTCGTTTAAGCTTATGATTAAGTTTTCAGGTGGTATTTAGCTTAGAAAATATATTCATACATTTAAGTATCCTATTTTTAGAGAAAATCAATAATAACAGCCTTTTTAATCTATGCAACTCTGTTGCCCACAGTGTTATTAATCGTGTTCATTATATTCTCGCAACAAAGTTGCTACGAGAGTATTATAGTTTTGTCCACATAACGGTTGGTTGTAAGTCCTAAAACTAAACGAGATATGGAAATAAAATTTGGTACAAAGGAAATTTGAAGGGGCATATTTGGATGTAATTTTTTTGGGGAAGTGGGCGTGGTCGCGCCTCCAATTCGGTTATTTGTATATATCTCGCAAATCAATTAAGCTATATAAACCAAACTCTCTGAAGTCGGTTCCCTTACGAACCCCACCACACACCATGAAAATAGTTGAAATCGGATAATAACCACGCCCACTTCCCATACAAAGGTTAGGTTAAAAATTACTAAAAGTGGATTATCTCACTAGTGAAAAACGTCAGAAACACTAAATTTCACATAAGAAATGGCAGATGAAAGCTGCACTCAGATTGTTTTACAAAATGGAAAACGGGCGCGGCGTCGACCACTTATGGGTCAAAAACCATATCTCAGGACCTACTCGACCGATTTCAATGAAACTTGGTTTGTAATAGTTTCCTTACATCCCAATGAGTTGTGAAAATATGCCAAATCGCTTCACAACCACGCCTACTTCCTATATACCAGAACTTTGATCTGAATCGTTTTTACAATATATAAAGTAAGCACTAGTGAAGAGCCACAATCCGCATCAAAGCGAGGTTCTTCAACATATCGCTGATTTGCGCCCACGCCCCGACGGAAGAGAAGGACGAAGTGATAAAAGATACCTTCTATGAGCGCCTAGAACGTACCTATGAGCGCTGCCCCCGCCACGATGTCAAAATCGTCTGAGGCTGATCGACTTCGCCGGGGCCCGAAATATGGTCGTCTGTAGTACTAGATTCCAGTATAAGAAAATTCATCAAGCTACTTGGCTGTCCCCGCATCGAATCACTCGCAACCAGATCGATCATGTTGTGATAGATGGACGACATGTCTCCAGTGTTTTTGATGTGCGTACGCTTCGTGGTCCCAACATCGACTCGGACCACTATCTTGTAGCAGCTAAGATACGCACCCGCCTCTGTGTAGAAAAGAGTACACGTCAACAAACACAAGGAAGGTTCGACATCGAGAAGCTGCAATCACAACCGACAGCCGAACGATTTTCTACTCGACTTGCACTCCTGCTCTCTGAGAGCACTCATCAGCATCTCGGTATAAGGGAGCTGTGGGACGGCATATCAAACTCCTTACGTACAGCTGCAACCGAAACCATTGGTTTTCGGAAAAGTCAAAAAAACAGCTGGTATGATGAGGATTGTCGTCTCGCAGTGGAGAGAAAACAGACTGCCTACCTCGCAATGTTGCGATCGACCGCAACACGAGCGGGATACCGAGAGCTGAAGAGGGAAGCGAGACGCATTTGCAGACAAAAAAAGAAGGAGGCCGAAATGCGTGAGTATGAAGAGCTGTATAAAATGTTCGGTTACACCCGAACTTAGCCCTTCCTTACTTGTTTATCGGTAAATTTGTCACAGGTGGGTTGACACATGGAGACTGTTTTGCATGAAATTAAAATTGACTATACTCTTCTAACATTAAAGTGTGTTAGTGGGCTTACTCGGATGAATACCACTCACTATACAGTCACTTAGTACATAACTACAACTTCAAATTATATATGTATATAATCGGCTGCCAATGAAGTAGTCCAAATTTCGCCAATTAGCGCCAATGAGCTTAATCTATTTTCGATAATATATGCCGACTTTGGGAGCAAATGAGTCAAGTATTGTCACCTACTTCCCATATAGTACAACTTTGACTTGCATCACCTTATTTGACCTTATAATAGATAAGCTTTTCATCAAAAATGATTTCGAAATAAAAACATAGCACAAATCGTATTTGTGTTATGAGACAACTTACGTACGATAACTAAGGAAATCGGATTTTAGACAGAAATAAATATCCAAGCATTACTTGCTGGCTTAGTGTTATAGATACTTTCTAAGGTTTTGTTCATAACAAAGATCCATTCTAAATGGATACAGATTCTGGAATATTCCCAATATATATATATTTTTTCTACTCTTAAATGTCCTACCCTCTAATAGTTGGGTCTTACAATGTTGGTATTGTTCAAACCGTTAAGTCATAAAGAACCCTAGTAGTCGGGTTCAGAAATCATTGTTAGCTTGATTCTGAAGTTGAAATATATATTTGTGGCATAGCTTAACATGGATTTAATAGGTTTTAAACCGTTAGTAATAAGAAGAATGATCACGTTTACACATTTTTATGTAGATTGGGTGATCTCTTAGAAATCTTTTTGATAACACTAAAAGACCTTGAGTCTATGTCACTTGATTAAATACGTTATCAATATCAAAGCTCACATTAATTATGAAATTTGTTAATTGGCAAAAGTTATAAAACATCATGTATGACCCCAATGAAACCGCTATCAAAAATATAATCTTCGAAAACAGAAGAAACCTCCCAATTTCGCTCGTGCTTGGCCAACCCACTCACCAAACAAAACAAGTGGTTCAAATACTATAAAGTATGTATGTATGGGAGCCACATTTTTGCAACGTCCTTACAACGTGAAATATGTGATAAATGTGCATTTAAATCAACGAATATATGGTAATTCGAGTGTAGAGAAGTAACAGAGCACTTTTTTAACGATTTCGATGCATTTGTAGTAAATTATTGGAGGTTCATGCTGCAGGATATTCCGCATTAAACGAAGCACGAACGGTGGGCAATAATAACACGAACTGCGTATGTAATTTGAATTTTATATTCACTCAAGTATTGAAAAAGAAAACGAATATACACACATTCAAAATATAAATGTCTGCCTTTGGGTGGAATTTACATGTGCTCTTTTCGAGCTTTTGACTGAAACAACTTATAATTTACTGAAATGTGTTAAATGGTAGTTTCTAAGTAGTATTTTCGAAGAGGAGCCACATACATATGTACACATATACACAAATGTTGGCATACCTGAAACTTATACGAAATTTACCAACTTTTCAAAATACTCTTTCCTCCTTCAATACAATTTCACTATATTAAGAACAATGAACTAAATTTTTACAAATAATTATTTTTATTTTTTTACAGGTAAGTCGTCAAACACAGATATTTAAGACTCTAAAAATCTATACATACGTGAGTACATATAATAGAATTACAATTGCTTTTACCAAATGGATAATGATTACTTCTTATTTTATTTTACTTCTTATTTCAAATAGTTCCTTAAAATTCATGAATTCCCACGACTAAAACCTTCCTAACCGCATTTTTCACTTTTATTGCTTTCAACATTATTTATCCCTTGCAGTTTTTTTTACTGTTATTACCATATATGTTCTACTTACGCCAAAACTTCGTGTAACTTTCTTTGTTCAAGTTTCTAATGATTATGTGAAAATATGTCAAAATCATAAAAGATGTACAGTATGTAAAGAAACCCAAATACCATACTAGAAACTTCATTATTGCAAAATCTGTTTTATACTTGAACTCTTATGCGCCTTTGAATTCTTGGACCTTTAAGCCTAGTTTAGTTGTTCAGTCTAATAGAAAGGATTAGAAGAAAGAGCTTCTGGTTGAAACTATAAATTTAAAATTCGCTTTTCTTAAAATTATAATTTGAAAATATCTATAGCGATAATAGCTTCATATTTTCTCTAACGAAAAGTAAAAAGATTATAATTTTTTTACACTATTTTCCGAAGTAATACAAATTCTAATATATATTCTGATACTTACAAATCAATATTCAAAACAAATTGCTCATATTCTTGAATTAAAACTTGAAATTTAGATAAACCTTCCGACAGAATCCTTTATGACTTTACTATTTGTAGACCTCCATAAAAAAGTAAAAGTTTCATTACATAGATCTGGATTCCAAGATTATGTGATATGAGAGACTTATAAAGGGCTTTTACAAGATATATTTTCTGCAGACAATAGTTGACAAGGGTGATTCTATGTTGGATTTGACGGATTCAATATTATCTACTCATGTTTATACTGGTTCCAAGATCATTTCAGATTCCTAATAAGATGAGGCTTCTATTACTTAATGATGTTTTAAAGGTCTGGCTTCGTTCAATTTGCTCGAGTTAGTTAGTTGAAAATTTGTAAGTTATAAAGCCACACCGATAGTATTTTTAAAACGTTTCCGATCTTATGTGCCCTATTAAAATGTCTAACATCGCGATTATTAAATCACTACTTTTACTCCAACAAACCTTAATCTGTCTTAAAAGAATTTCTATGCCGGTAGTCGGTCTTGTCGTTCCGTTTTGGGAGTTTCGGTTTTACTAACTCTCCCAAGTCTTAAAACCATTTATGAGCCGTTACCATTTTTGTTTAACTTTTCTTACCTGCCATAGTTCTCGCCTTGTTCGCAATCCACTACAAGATGATCCACTATAAGCTGAGATGCAAATTCAAATTGCTTGTCTCTTAGATCTTTTCCATGACATTATATTATGGTTTGAGTCGATATTAGGTCATCGAGGTGCATGTTTGTCTAGAACGCTAGAAGTATTCTATCAGCCATCATAACCAAATAAATTGGTTCTAGTCGGATGATTCTAACCAAACTGGTCAATTAGTCGGCCATAAATTGGGAATCGGTCGGACAGTATCAGAAACTGCTTATCACTCAAAAAAGGCCTGTTGAACATATATAACTCTCCAAGAACAATAAATATATTTACCCGGACTATTATGGTTCACTCGTGTTAGAAAGTTCTTGCATATTGAAATTCAGAGCATTATCGAGTCTGTCATTACTTAAGTTGCCAAGCGGTAAGAGTAGGTCAATGCTTAAAGTGTTTGCAAGAAAAATAGAAGAAACACTTTTTGCAACATACCTGATATACATATGTATGTAGATAAAGATGGCTAATGTAAGTCTAGCCATTTCACATTATATAAATACTGTTACAAGTGTCAACACAGCAGACTTGTCAACATGAAAAGCTCCAATGACTATTTATAAGCTTGACCAACAACTTCGTCTGCTGAAATGTACTTACTTATATATTATTACTACAATCAAAGCTATAAAACAACAACAGCAAATGCTACGTGCGTGTAAGCATTTATGTAATTGAATTCATATTTCTCTGCAGGGCACGGACCACCATGATTTCATATCCGCGTTCTCAATTACCTGAGCAACTTCACCAAGTACTTTGGCCGCTTGGCTCTGCGCGAAGGTGCGAATGCACGTGTGTGGCCCTTTAATTGAGTGAATACAAGTGCTTATATAATTTCTATTTGTTACGTTGTTATTGTTATTGGAACTGTTAATGCAGAGTTTATATATTGAATAAATGGTTTGTGGTGTGGCGTGTTGATGGCTTGTATGTCTGTGTATATGTTGCTGTGGCAATAAAAATATAATATTATTAATAAGTGTTGGGTGTGAACATTAATTCTTAGAAAAACCGTATTTTTATTTTTGTTTTTCAAAAGCGTCGAATTACATCGAAAGGCAGTGAGTATTGTTGGAATAATATTTTTGATAATAATGAGCCTCAAATAATATTAAAATAAAATAAGAAGAAATATTTTGTTGAAAAAAAAAACACTCTAGGGTCCATTTAATGAGCTACTCTGTCGTAAAAATAAAAGATAAATATAATCAGATAATTTCTTAAATAAATGCAAATATTGCAACTTGATATATTCTGGTAAAAGAAAATATATGATTTACCCTTTACTTGAATATTACTTGCTGCTGGAAACAGTATCTAATTCGATCTGCCTTACCTAGCCATAGCTGATTTAACAAAGTTTGATGATCTCTTTCTTTATACTCTCGCAACATATGTTGCTAAAGAGAGTATTATAGTTTTGTTCACATAACGGTTGTTTGTAACACCCAAAACTAAACGAGTTAGATATAGGGTTATATACCAAAGTGATCAGGGTGAAGAGTGGAGTTCAAATCCGTCCGTCCGTCCGTCCGTCTGTGCAAGCTGTAACTTGAGTAAAAATTAAGATATCTTGATGAAACTTGGCACACTTATTTCCTGGCACCATAAGAATGCAAAATCGGAAAATCACTGCCACGCCCACAAAATGGCGAAAACCGAAATCACATAAAGGGCCATAACTAAGCCATAAATAAAGCTATGGAAATAAAATTTGGTATGAAGGATCGCACTATGAAGTGGGCGTGACCCCGCCCCCTACTAAGTGTTTTGTACATATCTCGCAAACCAATGGAGCTATATAAACCAAACTTTCTGCAGTCGTTTTTTTTAACCACTTCCTAATGCAGTCCAAAAATGAAAGAAATCGGATCATAACCACGCCCACCTCCCATACAAAAGTTAGGTTGAAATTTACTAAAAGTGGGTTAACTCAATAACGAAAAACGTCAGAAACACTAAATTTCACATAAGAAATGGCAGATGAAAGCTGCACTCAGATTTTTTTACAAAATGGAAAATGGGCGTGGCGTCGCCCACTTATGGGTCAAATCCCATATCTCAGGAACTACTCGACCGATTTCAATGAAACTTGGTTTGTAATAGTTTCCTTACATCCCAATGATATGTTGTGAAAATAGGCCACGCCTACTTCCTATATACCAGAGCTTTGAAGACGATCTGAATCGTTTACTTTACAATACATAAAGTAAGTACTAGTGAAGATATCGGTGCAGCACTTTGCACAAATACTATGTTAATAGTGTGGCAGCTCCATTCTAAAAATCGCCGAAATCGGACCATAGGTTTTTAAGGCCCCATATATCGAACACGAGGACCTCGGTGCTTCTAACCTAATATTATGGTTTCCAACTTTCAATGGACTTTATATAATATATGTGACGAATATGTGGGCAAATTGTGTATTATATAATATAAATAAAGTTAAATATATAAATTGCGAGAGTATAAAATGTTCGGTTACACCCGAACTTAGCCCTTCCTTACTTGTTTTAATTTGAAAAAACTTGCTTAAAGGTTAGTCCTAATATGGTATTTGTGTCTAAAACCAAGGTTCCTAGATGCAGAAATTTAAAGAAGATCCGATGTGCGGGCTTGTATCATTATATACAATGAGATCGATGACACAGCGAATTCGTTAGGAGAGAGTTTTGGATCTTCATATTATTTTCCACCTTCTATACACAGAAGACAATCTCAATAAAGTTCTATGCAAAGAAAATATCGCCTTTGAGAAAAAGATAGTTGCAATTAGCTAAGACAACTCTAAAAACATGATAAAGCTAAAATTTTCTTGATAGTTGAAGAAGGACTACCGCTACCAAAAACAAAAATTTGATTGGTTGAAAACTCGAATTGAACCAGTGTCCTAAACAGAGGTATCGCATCTATACCTATTGAATCGGGGAATTCGCTAACTATTATTTATCATATATTTCTAAATTTCCTTATAAATTTTCATGTATAAAAGTTTATACCTACTATCTACCTAGTTTCTGATTACTAATTTTGAGTAACCTCTTGTCAAAAATGTATTTATTGGAGCAACAACAAGGTTATCGAGTAGCATTTGAGCGCACTTGATTATATTTCAATTTGATTATACCAGTCTATAGTTTCTGTCACTTGCTTGTTCTATTCGCTACTATTCTACTGTCTAATACTATCCACTAGCTTTCGCAAATCTCAATTTTATGCTTTTAACATGACTACTTTCACAGTCGCTCTTTTTAACTGGCATCGAATTAATGCTTAAAATATTTTCGAAAAGAAATATAAAATTAATTTAGTTCTTTGCAAATGTCGAAAATGCTATCTACTACCCGTAATACATTCTATTGCCTCATATACTTTTTAACATACTTATGTCATAGAAAAAAACGACCCTCAAAATCCAACCCTAAAAATCACACTATAAAAAATATCACAACGCTTACTCAAATTTTCTACTTCATTTATGCATTTAATTGAAACTCATAATTTACGACCTAACACTGTCAAAAATCAATGAGGATAACAATTAGTTGATTTATACCAGCCATTGAACCAATTTTTATGATTACATTGTTTGTTGAAGAAATAAATAGGACAGCAATGTAATCCGTGGGATTTGACGAAATTTATTGTGCAAACATATATACTGGTTACCTATGTATATGAATGAGTTTTTTTATGTTACTACAGATTACGCTGAATAATAATAAATGACAAACAAATCACGCCGATCGTTCGAAATCGATAGCAACACGTCAGTGGCAAAGGGACGGGGGATTTCAGAAATGATTCAAGTGAGAAGGGAGAATACCTTTATGGTATAATAAAAGTCAGAAGGTATTCCAGAGGAAATAAAAAAATTCAAATATACTTAGAACTCTTAAGTGAAAATAAAAGTGAACTTGAGAGCTTACTTCCGCCTGGTATTTATAACCAAACAGACACAAGTCATTATCGTAATGGCATGAAAATTTAATCTCTCTGTACATGCCAAAAGTGACACTCACTGCTGGCGCTGTCAAATTGACAGCTGTCACCAATTCACCAACTATCAACCACTTTTAATCATTCATAACCCCACCTAGTAGTATGTAAGTCAAAGTTATTTTTGTGAATCTGTTGCATACATTTGGCGACGCATAATCCTTCTAACAAAAAGTGAAAAAAATACTCACATCTAACGCCTGAATGCTGACTTCACCTTGCCTCAAAACAAATAAACACCGCAATTTAACTTTCCCCCTTGACTTTGTGCTTAGTTTCCCTAAAGGCTTGCCCAGTCTGCAATCACATCCTCCTTTTGAGTAGAGTGGAAAGGGTCTGGGGGTTGCATTTCTTTTTTGCGTATGTGAGCTTGTGCGTGTATTTTTAATGTGCACATTCAATACTCAACGCGTGCTTTCAATTATTACGAAATGATTTGCTTTTCAACGTATATTTAGCATGCAATAAACATTTCCTGCCGTTCCGTAATTACGCAGTTCAAGATGTTTGCACACAGACACATTGCCGCAAAATAAAAAACAAAATCAAATGAAATGTACAAATCAAAACAATCCTAATTTTTGGGGTGTGCTTTACCTTTTTTTTGTGCCGAAAGTTACCCCTTCGAATGAAATATTTTTTGGTTTGGTTTTTGCGTTGGTCGTTTTGTGGCATGTGTTTGCGGCAAGGCGCATTGTTGTGGGGAAATAAAAATTTGCGCTTGATCTGCGATAGGTTAATGTTATTGTAGGTCTTTGAGATATAAACATATGCAGATGCAAAGAACATTGTGGTGATTCATAGTGGCGTGGTCGTAACAGATTATAAAAGTTCCTTTTTGCTAATTTTTCGAAAACAGAAAAGTGTTATGAACAGAAATAGTAAAGTTATTACATGTAATCTCTTTCAGTTCTAACGCTTTTGTCATGGAGTCTCGAAACCTTTAAAGCCTCTACAAATCCCAAACTTTTTATTCTATTGGAGCAATAAAGGGAAATGAATTCGGAAATAGTGACGACTACAAATACTTAAATTGCAAAATAATCTCACTTTATAAACTCATTAAGTCATTTGTCTAAATAATGCGACAACTGTTCTACCATCCATTGAATGGAAACAGAAAAATCCGGTGAAATTCAGAAAATAATCAGAAATTTTTAATTTTTTGCTTGCAGTTAAAAAAAATCAACTAACTATTAACACGATAATACAATCTGCTCAGTAGTATATGAGGAAGTTCCTTGGTATTTCTACAGAGACCCAATTATTATATACCATTCTTGTAATAAATTTGTTTCTAGAGAACATTGACATAGATTTGTAGACAACAGTTGAGGAGGAACGGAAATGGAACCAGAGGAACGTGGAAACAATTCGGAGCTAGTTTCATGCAATTCTATCAACTATTTTATTGATGAATCTGCAGTTTTTGAAGTCGCGGAACAGAGCATTCGCATTACCCAATATTCGTGACTGATATGTCTAAAAAATTTCTTTCAATAAATTATGCTACGAAGTACAGAAAAATGGGATCAATATGAAGTAAAGAAGGGAAAATTAATTTGTAATTGAAATATATTCAAAATTTTATTATAGACTGCCCTTTATGGTATTTGTAAAGATAATATTTATGAATATTAATTCTTACAAATTATATGTTAAGCTGTAATTTGTATCTAGCAAATTGGTAGCTCTCACGCACTCGATGTTGCATCTTTGCTATATAGTACATTCATATCCATATAAGTACAACGTAAGTACTTATGTATATATACATACATATGTATATCTAGAAATATAGTCATTAAGTACGAACATGTAACGTGTTAAATAGACATCATATTAGATTTGAATTATCTCAGGCGTGAAATTGTTCATTTTGTGTACCGTTAATTAATTATGCAAATTACTGCTGTCAATGAACTTGCAAGCGCCGCATTGCAGCAAACAGAGGATGCAATAAACACAAACATGAGGGAGTCCACTGCACTGCTACTGAATGTCGACTGTGCGTAGGTGATTACTCAATTTACAAGAACACATACTTATATACATATATACGAGTAAATACCCATTCATATATGCAGTTGCCTTCACCTTCCATAATTTCTAATAAAAACGTTGCATATGCCACATTGTCTGGACTTTAAATAATTTATGTGGATTTTTCAGGCTTGAACGCCTTTACACCCTCATCGCTTCAGAGGGGACATTAAAAAGTTCAACTGTGTGCATAAATGATAAATGTGTGCGCCCACACTTTAAGAGCCGTAAACGGATATCCTGTAGGTACAAAGAGAAGCATAATGAAGCGTGCACCTAGACAATTGTGAAAAAGTGTACATTAGTCGAAACATTCGGAGCATGGTACATAGCAAAGTATGGTTATAAAACTGCCTATTTATTTGCAATTTCACATTATGCCATTGCCCGAGGTTCTCAATGTCATTCAGTGCTCAAGACTATCAAAACAGCAACAATAACAATTCCAAAGCAGTACCGAAAACAGAGTGCCATAAAACCTGCCGTTTAAACTATTTTATTTTGAGCAAGTATTGCATTTTATCATGACTATTTGAGTAAATTTATTTTAAATTCAATAAATCTTAATCTAGCTGCGTTTAATAGTAAGCAGTGATTAAAATAGAAGTATTTGTAAAGTGAAATACTGTGTCGTATATATTAAAATCATAATAAAATCACTTAATTGCTTTTATTTCAAAACTATTATTATTAATAATTAACATTTTTTCACTCCTCAAAATTATCAACTGACCAGATATTCACGATGTTCCAAATTTTGGAAAATATCGATTTTAAAGCTGCTTTCGATAGCATGAAAAGGAGCTGCCTTGATGTCGCTATGTTTGAATTTGAATTCCCGCAAAACTAATATGTATGTAATATGCTATGTAAAATGACGTTGAGCAACACCAAAAGCTCCGTCAAAATCGGGAAAGACCTCTTCGAGCCGTTCTATTCCAAACGAGGTTTCATATAGGGTGACTCACTATCGTGTAACTTCTTTAACCTAATCCTCGAAAAAATAATACGATCTGCAGAGCTGAATGGAGAAGGTACAATATTCTATGAGAGTGTACAACTTCTGGCGTACGCCGATGATATTGATATCAGTCATCGCATTCTCGTCTTGGCTCACACGTCACTGTTGACAGTCATAACTTTGAAGTCGTAGATAATTTTGTCTACCTTTAAACCAGCATTTACAACACCAACAATGTCAGCCTCGAAATCCAGCGCAGGATCACTCTTGCCAACAGGTGCTACTTTGAACTGAGTAGGAAATTAAAAAGTAAAGTTCTCTCTCGATGAACCAGAATCAAACTCTACAAGTCGCTTATCATCCCTGTCCTGATGTATGGTGCAGAAGCGTGAACGATGTCAACATCCGATGAGACGGCACTAGGAGTTTCGATAGAAAAGGGTTGCGAAAGATTTAAGGTCCTCTAAATATTGGCAACAGCGAATACCGCAGACGATGGAACGATGAGCGGTACGAGTTATACTACGACATTGACCTAGTTCAGCGAATAAAAAGACAGCGGCTACGCGGGCTAGGTCACGTTGTCCGAATGCACGAAAACACTACAGCTTTAAAAGTTTTCGATGCCTCCACTCTTTTCGAAAGACCAGATAGAGAGCGACCTGGTTAAACTTGGGACTGGCCAACTGGCGCCGAAAACAAGGGAATGAGATGAATGGCGCGCTATTATCGATTCGGCTATAATCGGGTAAACGGTTCCTACGCCAATTACATACACATACAAATCTTTAAATAGCTGATAACCCTTTAAATGACCTTATCTTACTAATCATAAAGCTAAAACAGATTCATTATTTCTTAAGTGAGACATGCAAGATTTTTAAGGAACTATTTATTTTAACTCTTCAAAGTCCCAACTTTTTAAGATAACCGTATCATCTCTAGACTTTAATATTGGAGATGGTCATCAAGGTTCTGTAGCATATTGTAGTGATTAACCCAATCTAATATACAAACTTATATACATACATATATGTAGGTATTAACAATCCAAGACAGCACGCGCGATTGTAACTATGCTAACCGTAAGTTATGTTCACAATTCTATACCACACTTTCGCATAAACTGTCATTTGCAGAGGAAAGTATTGTCGAACGCTGTGCAAGCAGCGTGTTGCACGCTTTGCACGTTCAATATTTTCTCATATTTATACTCTCGCAACAAAAGTTGCTAAAGAGAGTATTATAGTTTTGTCCACATAACGGTTGTTTGTAAGTCCTAAAACTAAACGAGTTAGATATAGGGTTATATATACCAAAGTGATCAGGGTCCGTCCGTCCGTCTGTCCGTCCGTGCAAGCTGTAACTTGAGTAAAAATTGAGATATCTTAATGAAACTTGGAACACGTGTTCCTTGGCACCATAAGAAGGTTAAGTTCGAAGATGGGCGGAATCGGATCACTGCCACGCCCACAAAATGGCGAAAACCGAAAACGCATAAAGTGTCATAACTAAGCCATAAATAAAGTTATGAAAATAAAATTTGGAACATAGGATCGCATTAGGGAGGGGCACATTTGAATGTAATTTTTTTGGAAAAGTGGGCGTGACCCCGCCCCCAAATATGTGTTTTGTATATATCTTGCAAAGCAATAAACTTTCCAAACTTTCTGCAGTCGTTTCTTTTAGCCGTTTCCTTATACAGTCCAAAAATGAAAGAAATCGGATAATAACCACGCCCACCTCCCATACAAAGGTTAGGTTAAAAATTACTAAAAGTACGTTAACTCACTAACGAGAAACGTCAGAAACACAAAATTTCACAGAAATGATAGCAGAAGGAAGCTGCACTCAGATCTTTTTACAAATTGGAAAATGGGCGTGGCATCGCCCACTTATGGGTCAAAAACCATATCTCAGGAACTACTTGACAGATTTCAATGAAATTCGTAATATAATAATTTTTTGACACCCTGGAAAATGGATGAAATCGGTTCACAACCACGACTACTTTCTTTATAACTCAATTTTGAATTCCATCTGAATCCTTCACTTTATAATGTATACATACGGAACCAATGAAGATAGCGGAATAAAACTTTACACAAATAGTACATATCATCTCTGTCTTCACTTGAGAAAAAAATGTCGAAAACGGACTATAACTTTTCAAGGCCCCAGATATCGAACATGTTGAACTCAGCGCCTAAGATTAAATTTTAACCGAAAATATTGGTAAATCTCTCAGCTAATTTAATGTAATTCAGAGGAAATTGTTTTCTTCCAATAGTTTGTCTCTGTTCCAAGAATTATTAAAATCGGGTCACAACATCTCCTAGCTCCCATACACATAATTATAAGTTTTTCAAAAATTCGTTGGGCTTTATTACGCATATATGTATTGGAAAATATGTGATATATCTTAGCAAAATTAAGTGAGCGTATAGTATTGGATATAGTGTCCCTTGCTGGTGAAATTGAATGAAATCGGTTCAGAAATTACCTCAGCCCTCATATCTATATATGACGATTTTCGCTTTTCTATTGGACTTTATGCCGAATTTATGGGTAAATTTGGGTGTTATTTTAATATAATTTCTTCAATAAATTGCGAGAGTATAAAATGTTCGGTTACACCCGAACTTAGCCTTTCCTTACTTGTTTTCAATTTTCTTCCTGTGGCGATTTCAAACACACATGCATACACACAAATGCTGAAAGCACACACACTAACCCACACAGAAATGGACGCTTTAAACGACTTTTATTACTCCCGCCAAAAGCGTTTTGTTTATTTACGTCTTTGCTACTGTTGTTGTTGTACATCTCGTTGTCGTTTTTTGTTGCTGCCGGCATTAGCGGTATCGCGTTCGATTCACTTGAATGCTTGCAACTTCTACTTGCAACATAACGTTGCACATTTCTCTGCCCATTCACTGTCCGTTCGCCAATATTGCCATTGTTCATCAGCTATTGTTGTTGCTATTGCTTCTATAAACGATAATCTGCTGTAATTTTAATGTTGCTCTTATGACGCTTGCGACTACATATTCCTTCGTGTTCGTGCATTTTGTACTGTTTATCTTAGACTTTGACTAGAAAAACAATCGCGTTTTGTGGTGTGGTCTATTTGCAACACATTGCCAAAGGGTAGAGGGTAAACTAACGGTTTATGTGCTTAACGGCTACAATAACAACGTACTTAATCGATACCATTATGTTGGCGCATTCAATCAATGGCCAATATTTGATGGCTTGCAACATGTGGCAAGTTGGAAATCGTTTGGCATGTTGCAATATCGTCGAGGAAAATCGCAAAGCGATTTTACGCTGTAAACACTAATATTGCTTACATTATTTATAGTACATATTTATTATAAGGATGTATTGAAGGAAGAAGAGCTATTTTTAATTTTATGCCTCAATTCAGTAATTCCAAGATGCTGAATGTAACTGTAGACTACCGCTCAGGAAATGCATGATAAGCTGCTTAAGCGGAATAATCCTCCCAAGACAACAATTTTTTTCTCTTTTTAAAAATGATATAAAGTTCTAATTTTTCGAATTCGAACTTTTATTATTATAATTGAAATAAGCTGACCAGGGTTGTATACTGAACCATTTAAAATCATTACCATTATTTCGATAACTGATAGAAGGGAAGAACCGCCTCCGATTGGACATTATTCTAGATCGCTATGTTTGACCAGCAAACACTTGTTTCAAGACTTTCTTGTGGAAAACCACAATTAGATCTAGATCCAATGGATCATTTCTTAATAGAAGCTATATGATATACAGTGGAACTTCTCTAACTCGAATCACCATAATCCACAAAAAAACTTCGAGTTATAGAATTTTCATTAAAACATACAAATTTTCAAAAATCTGTAAAATATAGATTTATGCACTGTTTTATTTAGTTACTTCGCAAAAATATTTATGGACATACGATAAAAGATGTTTTCTGTAATTTTGTTGGTTGTATTTTGTTATTGTTTGGCTCTTGACATCTGTATCCCATGCCTTGTGTTAAATGATTTAAGCAATCCATAAGTGTAATATCATATATTTTGTTCACCTCCGTACGATATAGAAGGACTCTTTTAAAATTCTGTCTCGATAGTAAAATTTTAAATTTTGTATTATGCCCTTGTCGAAATGTTCGATTTATTGCCACTTCAAGAGTTCGAGTTATGGAGAACTACGAGTTATAGAAATTTGATTTATGGAAGTTCCACTGTATTTTGTTTTATTAAAAGTTTATATCACGAATTTCCGATAAAAATTGATAATCCAATAATGTTCCTACAGAATGACATTTAGTGAACCGTATGCCACATTTTCAAGTGAATTTCAATAGCGAGCTTGACTGTAGTAAGCCCGCAATTCTCGGGAAATCGCATCTATAATTTTAGTACATATATTTATAAATTTTACACAACAGTAGCCTAAAAAATAAAAGCAAAATGCACTCAGCGAAAATACAAAATAATTTACCTGTAATCGATTGAAAGTGTTTACGCCGATGAATGGAAAGCGAAAGAAAACACCAAAATGTCGTTACAGGTACATAAGCCTAAACATATGAAATATTTATTACTACAGCTTTGGTCACTGAAAAAGGTACGGCATTCATTAAAAAATTATTTAATTATTTCAAACTTCTTAGCGAATATATATAGAAAGAAGATTTAAGATATTTAATCCCTACTAATATTATAAATGCGAATGTAAGTTTGTTTGTTACGCTTTCACGCAAAAACTACTGAACCGATCATCATGAAACTTTGTACATATACTCTTGAAGGTACTAGAAGCAACATAGGGTACTTTATATCTAATTCAATTCAAACGAAAATATCCATTTCAATTGAATATAGTTTCAACTGTTTATAATTTTTCTATATTTATTGTGACTTTCTTCTGTCGTTACATGCAGTATAAAACTATTCCAATTTTTGAGGTTATCCGTTATTTTTATTATAACTAATACGCTTTCACGTAAACTTTCACGTAAACCAAGCAATGAAATTTTTATGTTCGCATGCAAACACGGAGCAAAATCATGTTTTCCATCAAGTTTTACGTAAAATAGACTCCGGTAGTGGTGGACTCTTCTTTCTCGATGCACCAGGAGGAACTGGAAAAACGTTTTTACTTAACTTATTATTAATGTCCGTCAGAAAAGACCAAAAAATAGCAGTACGGCAACTGCTTCGTCAGGTATTGCCGCGACGCTATTAAACGGCGGTTGTACGGCACATTCCGTTTTAAAATTACCACAGGAAGATTCGCCCATCTGTAATATTTAGTAAAAATAGTTCACGAGGTAGAATGCTCCGAGAATGCAATCTTTTGTGTGGGATGAAAGTACAATGTCTCACAAGAAGGCTATAGAAGCTTTAAACCGGACCCTCCAGGACTTGCGAGATAGTACAGATATAATGGGAGGCATGGTAGTTTTATTCGCTGGTGATTTCCGTCAAACCCTCCCAGTGATTCAGAGGGGGACACCAGCAGATGAAATTCAAGCGTGCATTAAATCGTCAAGCTTATGGTCGACAGTTGAAAAACTCCGCCTGAAAACGAATATGATGGTGCATCTTCATAATGACTTGGATTCAGGACTTTACGCAGAAATGTTGTTGAAAATTGGTGATGGTTGTGTAGACGTTGACGCTGAAGGCTACATATGACTGTCAGGAGAATTTTGTAATTTAGTAGAAAGTGATGTGGATCTCATTGCTAATGTTTTTCCGGAATTACAACAAAATTTGTGTAGTGATCAGTGGTTGTGTGCAAGAGCAATATTAGCACCAAGAAATGAAATCGTTGATAGGATCAACACTGACATTTTAAACGAGGTTCAGGGAGAAATGAAGGAATATTTGTCAATGGATACAATTATGGATACGGAACTAAGTACTTCATATCCTGTGGAGTTTTTAAATTCACTTGAACTATCGGTACACCCCGTCACATAAACTTCAATTGAAACTAAATGTACCAGTAATGCTTATGCGAAATCTAGATGCTCCTCGGCTATGTAATGGAACAAAGCTTCGGATAACAAAATTGGGACAAGACATACTTGGTGCTACTATTTTAACAGGTGTCGGTAAGGGAAATAGTGTTATAATACCTCGGATACCAATTATTCCCACTGACCTTCCATTCCAATTTAAAAGGATTCAGTTTCCCGTCAAGCTTAACTTTGCTGTTACTATAAACAAGGCACAAGGACAAACATTACAGGTAGCAGGAGTGCATTTAGAAAACCCATGCTTATCTCATGGTCAGCTTTATGTAGCCTGTTCACGTGTATCTAATGCCAGGAAATTACACATATTTGCACGCGACAGGAAAACTTATAACATTGTCTACAAAAATATCTTAAATTAATACTTTGTATTTTATTTTTTGAAATTGTTAGAATTCAGAATTATTTATTTGTGTTACGGTGAAATATATTTTAACATTTGTTGTTGCATTTCAATAAGCATATAATAAAGTGTTGAAACTTCTGTCTGTAGTAATTTTTAAAAATTGTTGATCTCAGCCAAACAATCAAATTTAGTTATCATATTGACTCATTTGTATTATTATACCCTTACCCTTTATCTCTTATACTTATTTAATGACTCCACTGCGAGCGAAGCCGCGGGTAAAAAGCTAGTACAAAATATTCTTCATTAAGTTTGGTCCTTAGGTTCTGAAAAGTCTGTTCGGCCGAAGACGAATAAATTCAATTTTTAATAGAAATATGGCTTTATTTGTCAAAATATTCTCCCTATACATTAATGATATTGTTGATACGATGCTCGCTTATTTTCCTCTAGACTCTCCCATTTCAGTCAATTTTTTTCAGTTAACTGCCTTTTAATTAAGGGAAAGAGGAAATAGTTGATTAAGATTATCAAGATTAATTCTCGATATCTAGTGATCTATGCTAATATATGGTCATGTTTTTAACTCTGTAAATAGGATGGAATTCCATTGTTATTGTGTAATACATTAATGAGTAGCCTTTCTCAAAGCAGAAGTACAAACGAAAGTATTTAACTATTCACCACTCAGGTTCGTGGTGATACTTTTAATCTTTTCTGATACACCCTCTATCTCGTATTATTTTATTAGTTTCGAAGTGTTCAATGAGCACATCCCATGTAAAGTTCTCTCGGATGGTCGTTTGTTATTTTTTATGTTGGTAGACATGTAGTAAATACCGTAGTATGATACGGAAACCATATGTATCAGCAGTGTTCTTGATTTTGTTCCAAAGAAAATGCTGTTGACAGTTGCAAGAGTTTCTAAATTAGAAAAGTAGCCCTTTGGTCCTACAATTTCAGGTTCGCTTTGTACCTTTAATAGTTTTTTAGCAGTTAGTAGCAGAAAACATCTCTCTTCTAATTTTGAAGAGTTCCATTAAGATAATAGACCTTGGCTGAATAAAAATCCGAGTCCATTCTGGTCAAATCAGCCTGTCTTGAAGACGGGTATTCTTCAAAACTTACATTAACCTTAAATAAATATTAATTTACCTATTTCTATGAACACATGTGTAACAACTTGTCTTCTTATATAAGCAGCAAGCAGCAATAGCTTATGCTTGTGCCTTCGAAAAACATTGAGCTTCACTTTTCGTTCATTTTTTATTTACTCGTGCTTTTATTACTTCAATCCTCTATTATCCTTTTACAATTCAAGTTCATTGCTGTGCAAACACAACCGCTGCACTATATAGAGTATATAAATACATATATGTTTGTACGTATGTGATCTACTGAGCAGCGAAGTGTATATTTAAAATATAAAAATACAATAAAAGTTCGCAGAGGTCGCAAAATTGTTATAAGTAGGTGAATGCACATATGTGTAAGTACAATACAATGGAAAATGGCAAAACAGGATTTGTTTACAAATAAAGTCGTTGTGATCATCGACAAAGTGCACAATTGACAGTGATGATAACAATCATGAGTCGAAACATACTTATTTGTATGTAAATAAATACTAGCTGCAGTTTGCCAATGCCGACAGGACTCTGAACACACACACATCCACATATACAAATCTATGCCGTTGCGTTCACGTGACATTCCAAGACGTATGCCAGGGTCCAATGTTGGCTGGCTAAAAGCCAGTTGTTCCGCACGTTTGTACTGATGTTGTCCACGATAGCATTGACAATGAAGAAGATGCGTCGCAAAAATATTATCTGATAAAATATTGAATATTATTGCAAGCAATGTGATGTAAATCAGCAATAAAACGTGACGTTTCACACATTTTACTTACGGCAGATAGTTGGCGCACGTTAATGAACGCAATTCTACAGCACGTGAAAGTGTAGGTCAGGTTTTCATTTGTTGTGTGTTCCAGTTCTCACTCACTAGTTGTAAAGAAATAGAAAATAGTGTAAAAGATAATTAATTTGTCTAATCCAAGTCCAAAGCCTTAGAGTGATTCACACAATATTTAAAAAAAAATTATCTATATATTATTTCAATATAATTTATAATTTATCATATATAAAATCACAAAAATTTGAAAAAATATGCTGTTTGTTGCCGGAGAATACATTTATAATGTAGTTACTGCATTACTACATTAATTTTTAATCAAATGCAAATCAAGTTGAAACTGGAATACAGCTCCGCGGGTTGTTGTCTACGCTGTAAATTTGGTTGCATATAAACTCTTAATTTAGCAAATACCCTTAAGGTTGAGCAAAACCCTTGGAATCGGTTACGAACTTCTTTAGTCGGCTAATGTCAATTCTAGCCAATTGCTATGTTCGGCGATGGTGAGCCTTCCAAGGTGTTTCAACCTCAGTCTTACAAAAGCTGAACATGGGAGGAGGAAATGCTTAGATGATTCCACCTCGTCTTCCTCCAAACAGCATTGGCAACTTGCATCTGCCGGGATCCCAAGTCAGAACGTAAGGGTGCCCGTTTGTGCCAGTAAGCATACCAATGATCGCGCTGAGATGGACCTTACTAAGAGAGAGAAGTTCAAAGGGCCTTTTACGCTCCACAGCAGGCTAAAAGGTCTGTTTGTTTAGTATTGCCGCACTGCTGTCGAAGTGAATACATACCTCTCGAAAAGGCTACTTTGATAGCAGCGACCTGTGCTTGGAAGACACTGCAGTGATCTGATAGCCTAAAGCTGGTTGTGATTGAGAGCTTCCGGCAGAAAACTCCCACTCCCACCTTCCCCCTTAGCTTCGATCCTTCCGTGAAAAAGCTAACTGTACCTCTTCTCCATAGCTTTCTTCCTTCCCACATAGCCCTCCTTGGGACGTGCACAGGGAAGAAACCGCTAGGGGACGGTTCTGCGGTGCAGTGGTCCAAGTAATCAGGAATGCAATCGAACCAAATAAGTTAATAACAATAGTCTGCATTTTATACCCTCGATCTACTGGCACACTTTCAGTCAGCACAGGACCATAATGTCGCTAAATGTGTGCTCAAAGCTTGTTAAGAAGTGTCTTCGGTCATTATCAAACTATTTAACCATCAGTCTCTTGTGAGTGCCGGGTCGAAATTCCTAGGAACTGCTGTGCGGATGAGCTCGCAAGAAAGGACCCTGTCCTCCTCTTTCACTCCCCTCTTGTGCTCACTTAATCTCTGGATCTCTCGCGAGCTTGGTAAGCACTGCTTAACAACTAAAACCTGCTCGGTTGCGAAATCCTTGCGCTTAAATAAGTTCAACCTGCCGCAAAGGGGAGTACTTTCTGGACACTGTGTATTAGGAATATAGGCTATGAGGCTGGGCATAAAATTTATGATACGCTCAAATCGCTTCGGTGATATGTAAGGGTCTTATTTGCGGTTCATATCTAGAAGTCTTCTTGCATCACAACGGATTGACACTTTGAGCTGTCCAATTGGGATCCAGGACGTAGATAATGTTATGTTAAAAATCAAACGCTTAGAGAACCAACAAGTATTTGGTTAGATTGAAAAAATTTAATTATTATTGAAAGCGCTTGAGACATTTGCCGCTTCTTGCAATTGATCCACACCGATTATTATCTATCACATGGCGTATATGTATGTACATATGTCTTCTATATACTAATGGTGCCACATTCCAGCTCATTAACAAATAATAATATCTTCGGTTTGAACGCAACGCAAATGGTTTGTATTGCAATAAATGGCCACGAGCCAGAATCTAATAACGCCGTTGGTGTTCTTTGCAACACAACTGTATACAAGCATAAATGTGGATATCTAGCAGTAATCTCGTGATAGCAGTAACTCTGCCACATGCCTTATGCAATAAAATGCATAGAAGACGCCTTAACTGGCGCCAATACCAACACTTTTACAGTGCTAAATACTGATTGCACCAACACTTTTATGCAAAAGACACACACTCATTTACTCATATATACTTATGTGTGTAATTATAATTTAATCGCATAATGAATACCACAATCCGCGTATGCATTGATGAGCATGACTACGCCACAGCGGCAAATCTGCACACCGCCTTCCTTACATTGGCGGCGGATCATTGATTACAATTCTATTTAATGAAATTCTTAATGAAATTACAACTGTATATGTGTGTGTGTCCATGTGTGCCTGTGTGTGGCAAGTGCGCGTGAATTGTCGGACTTGTTGCCGGCGGCCAACACAAGTTGCTTGTAGCTCATTTGCGTCGAGACATGCGTTCCGCATAAACGCAAATCGTTTTAGCTATGCTTTACGCCTTTACAAGCGCTTACGACAGCGGCAGCTAGTTATTTAAGCGTAGAGCAGGCGGAGGGGGGAGGTGAAGTGGAGGTGATCACAAGATGCCATTGCACCGTGGCGTCCATTTGACGCGGCGTCGCGCAGTGTCTACGTAGCAAAGTGGCAAATAAAGAGTCAGAGTCAGACTTGAGCTCATGTTCTTACAAATTAATGTTTATATACATATACATACATACATAAGTACTTACGTAAGTACGTATTGCAAATTGAAAACAGCACATAATTAATTTTGTAAAAAATTTTCAACGCTCAACTCATACGTTGCCACAACGTGACAGCGGCAGGCTGTTGCTCGTAAGAAAAAAGCTTTAATTGCAAAGCTTCACGCTTACAACCAAAACACATCGGAGGTAAATAACACTAAGTTTGTTGTTATTAACAGCTGCTTAGAACGTTAACCGTGAAAATAATCGGAAAAGGTGTAAATTGGGTGTACAACCCAAGCGCAACCCATTTTTCAAGCTCGTCATGCGCTTATAAGTCTTTAAAATTAAGCACACATACATATGTTATACAAACAACAACAATAATTAAGTGGGAAATTATAGCATTAAGCGCTTAGAACTTTTCAGCGGAGCAACTAATTTTCGAAACTTCATACCAAATATGAATATGAACAAGCAGCCAGATAAGCTTTGATGTACACCAAACACACACACACAATCAGTTGATTGTTCTGCGTTCGTGTCCTAAATTTGAAGTAACACACACACAGTGCCACATCAAATGCCCAACAACGTGCCATGGAGCAGCAGCAGCTCGAGCATAGAAAATGTGGAAAATGTGCGGCAAGGCAGAGTTAAGTCAAGTGTGGCATGCATTAAGTAGCTTTGCTCATTAAGATAAGTCACTAATGAGATTATAATTATTTATAGCACATTATTCTTATTCTTGAGGGCCAATGATTTACCACACAAAGCCTTGTACATACATACCTACATACATGCAAACATATGTACATATGTATTGCTATGGCATTCTGGAGTACTACTAAGCATAATTGCATACAAGGAACGAATGGGTCACACAAGCTTTTAATGCGCAATAATGAGTGGCAAGTTTAGTATTAAATTTCGTAGATTCCAGCAGTTTTGTGTTGCATACCGCTGCGGGTGTGCGTAGCAAAGCGCAGATGAGGATGAGGTAAAAGCAAGTACTCAAGCGTTTGAGTACTGTGGGAAGCGACGCTTTTGCTTCGTGGTCAGACCTTTGGTTTTAAGCCAAATCAGCTTTGACCCTGGTTATGGAGATTATGCGCTGCTGTTCGCAGTAAGCTACGTTATGCGAAAGTATTCTTGATAGCATCGGATTGTCTTCTGCATATCTTATAAATCAGTTTTGAAGTTGTAATTCTTTAATTTGAGGCCCGAAAGCTTTTTTAAAAAGTACTATTTCGTATTTTATAAATATCAATTGCGCTATAAATAGAACGAAAATAGTACATTGGCTTCTTATAGTGATAACCCCCGCAACTTATAACAATAAAAGTTTTGGTTCTCATAGAAGACATATATACAAACGTATACATATATATATAGATAATTAAAATGTAAGTATATATGTAAACATGTCGTATTAGATTAGGGAATTGCTAAGAGTATGACTTCAGTACTCTGATTAGGCATACCGAATGTGATTGGCAGCTTGTATTTTGTAAGCTTTTTGATTTTTGTAATCAAGTAAATAGGTTACTCATATTTAACTAGACTTATTTTATATTTTCGTAGTCTTTTCTTTAGGGATTGGATTTTTAAAAGGTCACTCTCTTTGCTCTCTCCCTATGTATATCTATCTGGTATTATCAAAATATTTTGATGGGTCTTAACAGTACCTTGACAATCTACCTCGATCTCCCTCTCTCTCTATCTCTGTTTATTCCAAAGATTGTTTATTCTCATTCTAACTCTCAGTATCTGACATTCCATATATAAGTTTCAGTATCAAAAATATACAGATACGAATCCACCAGAGCGCGCCACTCATTCCTTCTTCTTGCTATTTGGCGCAAACTGGAAGTAACAAGTGACATCAGGTCGCTCTCCACATGGCCTTTCCAACAGAGTGGTGGCCTTCCTCTCCCGTGACTTCCACCAGCGGGTACTGCATCGAACCATTTCAGAGCTAGAGTGTGTTCGTCTATTCGAAATATGACTTAGCCAGCGTTGCCGCTTTTTTATTCGCTGAACTATGTCAATGTCGTCGTATAACACGTTCCGCTCATCGTTCCATCTTCTGCGGAATTCGCCGTTGCCAATATTCGAAGGACCACAAATCCTTCGCAAAACCTTTCTCTCGAAAACTCATAACGTCGTCAGATCGGTTGTCGTCGTGGTCCGCGCTTCTGCACCATATATCAGGACGAGAATAATGCGCGACTTGTAGAGTTTGATTTTGGTTCGTCGAGAGAGGACTTTACTTTTCAATTGCCTACTTGGTCCAAAGTAGCACCTGTTGGCTAGAGTGATTCTGCGTTGGATTTCGAGGCTGACATTGTTGTTGTTAATGCTGGTTCCCAGATAAACGAAAGTATCTACAACTTCATAGTTAACTCGTATTATTTTTTCCAGCAATAGATTCAAGAAGTCGACGATAGTGTGTCACCCTGTTTGTTTGATATCGAACTCGGCGATGCGCCCTTCTGTTTGGATGGTATATCCTAAAATTTTGCTCCTGCTTCCGTGAAGCGTTGAACATTCCAGTAGTATGTGTAGGGGAATTTCGCCCTCAATGTCACAGAAGCGACAGGTCCGAGACGAGACCAATCCTAGATTATTAAGGTGTTTCCTGAGCTTGACTGGCGCCAATGCTCTTCCCTATCTCTTTTTTCTTCTGCCCGGAACATATCCCGGATAGTGTGGGAACCTACTGCCAGAAAAGGTTCTGGCCCAGTCAGTACAGTTGCAGCAGCTGTACGAGCTAGCTCGTCTGCAATTTCGTCCCCTTCTATCCCTTTTTGTACCGGCACCCATATAAGGTGAACTTTATTGCACGTTGATAGATAATTAAGCCTATCCATGCATTCTCTGACCAAGCGGGACTTCGTTTCGTATGAGGAGACGCTTGGCTATCGCTCATGATGGCAATTCTCTCGTTATGATACTTACGCTAGGTGTTTATCTCAGCGCACCGGTTTATTGCATACACTTCAGCCTGGAATATGCTAGGAAAAGCACCCAGGGGCACATAAAGTTTAATAGGAGGGCCTGTTATTCCCGCACCTATGCCTTCAGACATCTTGGAACCAATGCAATACAGCGAGTTGCTTTTCAATAAAGCCTCAAAGGCCTGACTGTCCTAGTTGTCTATTTTGCCTAGAGTGATCGCAAATCTCCTAGTGAAATTTGTTTCTCTGATGGTATCATCTCTAGGGAGGAGTGCTAGAGGAAGCCTCTCGCCGATCTCCATCATGTTCCTAGATGACATTAACGGTCCGCTGTCATTTGCAGAATGGTCTGGTTGGCGCAGTGTTTAATCACTATGTGTAGTGGGGTGAGGTTAGGATTTCCTCCATCGCTGCTGTGGGAAATGTCCTCATCGCTCCTCATACGCATACACAGGCTAGCCTTTGCAGTTTGGTCAAAGGTAAGTCAATTCTAAGTCAAAGTCCTTTATATCGGATCAAATAAAACGAAAACTATTTGACTTCTGAAGCTTTGTCAAAGAAAATTGGTGTGACTATTGAATCATACCAAAAACTCACCAAAATAGAATTCTCTGGAGATAAGTTGGAGCCATGAATGATTTCGTCTTCGAATTGAGGGAGTTCCTTGATAATATAATATAGTATACTGCCATTTGATCTTTGATTTTGAAAGACTTTCTGCCAAAGTTCCCAACAGGAAAGAGCTGTCATCATTTTGTTAATAGTGTAATAGAAAAAGCACCATGTGTAATGAGATACCTTACATAATCAATTCATTATTTATCACTACCTACGACTATTTGTAAGTTGTTGTTATAGATAAACACATGCAGACACGACAATGTAACCACAAATGAAATGAAAGAGTGATTCAAAATGAAGTCATAATTAAAAGAACGAAGATAAGAATGCACAGAGAAAACAAACTTAGTAAGTAAATTAATGAATGAATAACAATTTGGATTCACTGAGGTGCACAACAAGCAAATGTTGAGACTTAAACGAGCCAAATGCATCCGGGAACTGACAAAAGCAACCAGAAACCGAGACCACACAACACGAGACAAGAAGAAGGGATAATATATTGTAGTTAGCGAGACAGGAATAATCGTCAATGCGAGCGTGTGTGTAAATGAAGTGAAGTGGTTTATTGGTAGCTGCCAATGTTTGAGGACGCCATATACTATCATTATCGTATGTATGTACATATAGACGGGAATGCACTTGGTCATATAGTAGACGAGTCTTCCCGCTTGAGCAGTCTGGCTGCAAGCCATTGACCAACGCTTTTGTTGTATCTCCACCTTTATGCGGGTGTATTGTGACGAGCAGCTCTATGTGGACATACGAGTATGCTGCTCCGATGGCAATCCTGTGCGAAGCTCGTAAATATTCATTCGTTCTACTGTGTGAGGGCCCTGCTGATACTGACTGACTATGACCGCTTTTTAGTTCGTGTTATATGTTTGTTGTTGTTGTGAGCTTACATATCTACAAACCGGCGAATGCATCGTTAGCAGTGCTAAAATATCAAGTTTAATGCAGTGTTTAGTATGCCGGCGGGGAACTTATTTTATGGATAGTGTGTATCAGGAAATGTCAATCGCAAAAATCTGCACGAGATTTATGGCGAAATCAAATGGCGGTGCAGAAAAAAAATTGAACTTTACTCGTAAAAATATTTAAAAAGTGAAAACACAAAAACAGAGTCATTTGAAACTCTCAGCGCTCTTGTCATTGGCAGTTAACATTGGCATTGTCAAGCGAGCGCTTTCATCTACGCTGCTCATTGATGAGATATTTAGGCAAAAAGTGTTTCGCAAAAACCCTGCTTTGCTCAACTTTTGAAACCTTCATTGGAGCTGTCAACTGCTGCCAGTGCAACAGCAACAAAAACTGCACAATCGCTTGCACTCATCGTTGTTGTGACTGACAGTTGTTGTTAGTGTTGACTGCGCCGGTGGCATGCCACACTGCAGTAATATTTATGTTTATGAGTTTGGCTGCATGAAAGTGAAGCGACAATCGATCTTGTGATATATTAGAAGGCGTTAACCTGTATACTGCTCGATCGCACTCGATCGCCTCCAGTGCTGATGACATGAGGTTGAAGTTGGTGTGCTTTGGTTGGCAAGTGAGGCATGCGTGGTGGTCTCTTTCCTATCTGTTGCATCGATATCACTGCGCATAGTAGGTGTTGGTGGCAGGTAGCGCTTTAACATGTGCGGGTGAGTGGTTATACGCCGATACATATATGACATAAAAATACCGAAGGAGTAATATATATTTGTAGGTGTATAAATATGTAACAACTTGTGTAGGAAAATATTATTTTTTATTTAATATCCCATAAGAGGTATTAAATATCTAGATGAAGCTCTTCTCCGATTTTTCTAGGATTATTAGTGGTATAATAGTCTCATATTCCACTTTTTGAACTGTTCTATATATTCTATATATAATGTGAAGATATTCTGTGAAGAATCCGATCGAGTCCATTTTTTAAGTGCAAAAGGGAACGTTTAGCTAATTTGTTGTAGTTGTGGTGGTATAAAACATTCCGTAAATCATTTCTAGGCTGGATGAAAATCCGTTTCATTCCAATTGCGTTGCAAGGCCATGTGTTCCATATTTTTTGAACTAATCCTTAAATAACATGGAGATCGTACGTTATCACTAAATGATCTCCTCAAGTGATGGCTTTATTTTTATCGACCCAAGATGGTAAACCTGTTTATTATCATATGTCCTGTCCCACATATGTATGTAAATTATCCGTCTTCGTTGCAAAAGAGATCATGATCAACTATTTGTTCTATCAAAATAACATAATTTTAACTCAAATTATCATCCATTATAATCCTTGAATATCTCATGGGTTTCAGCTTCAATATGGGCAATAATGTGGAAAATACATTTACTTGGTTTAAATTTGGTTTAGAGGTAACTTAGGACCGGGGCAGGATGTAGGATTTCATTTTATATCATTCCCGTTACGAGAACGTGAATAAACTTGTCTAGTCTGAGTCCATTCCGGTTCCATAGACCCGACTATCGTGGAAATGGGTTACATCGTTATAATATCTAACGATTTTTTATAGTTTTAAGAACAATGACTATGTAAACAAAACATTTATACTCTCAGCACTAAATATTTTCGTAATCCAAAATGTTAACAAAAATCAAAAATTGTCTACAAATTAAATTCTTATAATTTACCAGTCGCAACGGCTGGTTTTACTTATTACCTAGGTGGTCTGACTACTAAAGTATATTTTAAGATATATGAACGTTTCTGAGATCTTTTATGAACATTACAGTTTTCAGTTAAAATTCTTCTTCATTCACTGAATTCAAAAAGCAATAAAATTTAATTATCACACCAATTCTCTTTTACGACGATTGTCGAAGTCACCGTGAATAATTAAATTGAGGTGCGAAATTTCATGGTGATTTATGTAGGTGATCCAGAGCAGGCAGGTGTAACGTGATGTGGAATTTCTTCACAACACTTATTTCAAGAGAAACTTCACATGAAGATATAGTATGTGAATTGTAAGAGAAAATTAATTAAAATGGCGATCCTTGAGATTTAGAAGAGGAATTGTTCAAAGCAACAATCAAAGTAGCGAACTAAAATGTTCGAGGACATACAAATCTTCCAAGAACAAGTGTATTGGATTACTACTTAAGTTAAATAAATAGGGGAAATCAAATCGAATGTTACGTTTTATTTAATGTGTTTGTATTAATTTCGTTTATATGATCAAAACAAAAATGTTTCGAAAGATTATAAAAAAATCTGTGAAATCTCTCAGAAGTACAGAACAATTTGTTTCTCAAAGTTTGAAAGTATGTCCAATCCAAATCAAATAATTAAGAGCATTACAACAAAAATTAAACAATTAACACCAGTAATTGGCCAATAAGTAACTAAGTGAGTTACATGTAATAGAAACAATTTTCAATAAGAAACATTAGTTTTTAAAAATCCAAAAGCCAAAGATTTTGCCTTCATAGGCTTTAAAAAATTGTGAGATTATCATTATTTTCTTCATGAAAAAAGTTGAGTCTTTGAGCAAAGAAAATTGACTCAAAACTCGTTGTTATCCTTTTATTACCAAAAAAATAAATTTCATAGACAGCTGTCACATTATAATTCTAAACTAATTGAATATGTCTGAACACCAAAAACAACGAGTCAATTAACATCTTAATAGTCTTAGACCTATGTATATGAACGCAGTGTATTATATCAATGAACGATAATTTATTACATAACTAAATGCAATAACTATTGGACCAAAACCACAAAATATATTAAAAATAGTTTACTCTTATTGACAAAGTGAATACATTAATATGCAAATATATGAAGACGTAAAAATATACTTAGAAAACAATATGAAACCGATATAAGTTCTAAAATGAGTATCTATACATATAAATAAAACATATAAATCTAGTATTAATAAGTGTCTGAAATACTACCGCCAACCCATGTTAATTGATTTTATTGGAGGCTTTTAAGCATATATTTATTGATGTAATCCAGGGGAAATCACATAATATTCTTATGAGGAAAGAAGACAAGTCTTTAGTCATTCAAAGATTAATGGTAAAGATATTTGAATTAGAAATGCACATGACTACCTACATATCTAAGAACAAATAGTACTAGACAAGCGTATGTGGATATTAGCATTTGTACCATACATGCTTGAAAGGGCTATGCTGCATATAAAGGGTGATCCAAGAGTGTTAATGGAACTTATAATTTTATATGATAAAATA
Organism: Zeugodacus cucurbitae; assembly: GCF_028554725.1. Classification (NCBI taxonomy): domain Eukaryota; kingdom Metazoa; phylum Arthropoda; class Insecta; order Diptera; family Tephritidae; genus Zeugodacus; species Zeugodacus cucurbitae. The sequence continues at coordinate 34,426,625 of NC_071670.1, forward strand.
TGTAGACAGAGTTTAACTCATATTTTCATACTCTATTAATAAATTGGTTTATTTTTGGAGACGAGATGAGGGATTTGTAATACAGTCATGTGAAAAAATTTTTACGGATAATTTTAAAAAGACTTAAAATGTTTAAAATAAGAGTTCTTCTATGGTATGTAATGAATAATTTTGCGAAATTTATTAATACAAAAAATTTATATGTAAAAGAAACAACAAAAATATACATTTCTATTCCTTACAAGAGGGTTAGTAATTACCTAATGAAGTAGAAATTAACGCTTCTTACTCCATATCATTTTGAGTTTGCAGTATATTTGATGACTACTAGTCTTGTCGCTCTATTTTAAACTCCAAAGGGATTCGGGAATCAATAGCAAGTATTATATAATATAATCCGAACCAGTCTTATTGCCATCTCTTTGACCTAATTCTGCATTTTTTTAAGAAAATAAAATATATTTTTTCTAGTCTCATGTTGAAAAGCCTCGATATCTCTATATTACAATTGCTTTAATTTAAAATCCAAATAATTACACTAATTAAAGTGTTTAACAATAGTTTTAATATATTTTCTCAAGACTGTTATTAATTCAAAACAAAATTTTATTTACTTACCATATGAACCTCAACTTCATTATGCTTACTATATTTTAAAATTTTTTTACAAGACATATAATCCCTAACTAGACACCCTTTAAATATCAACGAACTTCAAAAATTAATAGATTCTGAAGTGTTGCACTTCAAAGTTACCATCTAACTTGGCATGTGGCATGCAACATGCAATATACTTTGTTCATTGAGCGCCACATTAGAATATAGACAATGCATTTGCATATCTTCGAAGTCTACACACACACACATACACGGGTGCGAGTGTAGGTGATTGGAGGCGTCTAAAAATTATATAAAGCCATGCTGCTTTGATTATGATATGCCGCCAAAGCGGAGGAAATTGCATATTTAATTAAAACAGAAATAAAATAAGAAGTCTTCCCTATCCCTCATAGATAAAGAAGGGGCAAAGTGACTTTTCTATCAGAACATAAAAACCGCGTGTGTGGAGAGCGACATGCCTGTAATTACAAAGTGCGCACACGTTCCATAGTGGCTTGAGCACACATGCATTTATACATGGACATATAGACAATATGATATAAAATGCATTAAAAACAGCGAAATGCAAAGCTGCACTTCCCAGTGATAACAAACCGCGTAAATCAGACGTCAGCGGCAAGGACACAAGCAAATAAGGCAATAAAACGTTAACACATTCTGGCGTATGATAAAACAGGATTTTAATGGACTCGTGCAATGCAGCGACAATAACAGAAACAACAATATAAAATGTAAATCTCTAGCAATTAACACCATGCACGTTTGCATTCAATACACTCATTGAGTGGCTCAGCAACGCGACGCCTGCCTGAGGGCGACCCAGTAGGAAATTTTCGATGATGTGATAGTTCGATGAGATTAACAAATTTTTGAAAGTTTGCCATATAGTAATACGTATAGAAAAACCCAAATATTAAATAATAATATTAATATAGGTTATTGATTGCCAATATATTTGTAGGTTCCTTGAAACTAATTATTAATTAAACTTACTTGTATAAAGTGTTGTACTACAGGTATCGATTAATTTTTTTCATATTATTATTATGAAAATTGTATTTAAATCAATACAATTTTGCATCTTTTCAACAAATTTTCGAAGAACTTTTTGGATTCTGAACAAGCGACATCCAAAAATTTGATTCCAATGCCCAAAACACTCGCTCGGTCAATAGACGTTAATATACCAATGAGTTCTAAATACTAAATCATATTTTTGTAAATGATTTCTCATATTCTCTACAACAACATTGAAACTTGATCGCTCAACGTACTCTTCAGCTTCTTCATCTTCATAAGTTCCCGAAAATCAACGAAGTTGACGATTGTCGTTTCTGCAGTTGTATTTAATTTCATAAAAAGGATAGTTCTATTTACAAAATTATCTCCAAACATAATGTTTTCCCATTATTTCCTAGAAAACCAGTTCTTCAACCTTTATACAGAATAAAGATAACATGGAGTAAAATAAATGTAGACCAATCAACTTACATACATATATAGTCCAGGATGTTCGGTTTACATATCTTCACCTTCATATACTTCATGATATTTTCGAAAAAAGATTGGCTGAAGATATATAAACGATTACACGTCTTCAGACAACTTGAAAATTTGTACGCTTTTTGACCCGAAAATAAATGTTAATCATTCCTTTTTTCTAATCTATACTACTATTATAAAGAGGAAAGATTTGTATATATGTTTGTAATGACTAAACTCAAAAACTACTGTGCCGATTTCTTTCACCATTTGAAAGCTACATTCAACCCGAGTAACATAAGCTTTTTTTTATTGCTACAATCTCAACTTTCTAGAAATATTTCCCACATGAGGGTATCAAAACGACTCCGTGATGGAGAATCTTAATCTGAAACTGAAAATCGTCTTGCAAGTCATTCTCTTCGCATCGCAATCGCGTGCCAAAGTCTAGAAGTCGTAATCACGTTTTAACTCATAACAAATACAAAAAATTAAAAATTTATAGTGAAAAACCACTCTCCTCTTAGAAAATCGATTTAATTGCTTTAATACATTCCAACCTATAATATATTATATACTATAAAACCATGAATATCCACCACGCACTTCCCTACAGGGTATCAACCACGTTGGCGAACAGCTGTACGTATTGCCTTCCCCAGCTGCGGCACGTTGCAGCCAAGATGTGTATGCAACACATGCAACATGCGCCGCGCTAACAATTACAAAAGGTTATTATTTATCCGCGGAAATATACGTGGACAAGAAATGATGCATAATTGTTGTGGGGGAAATGAAGGAAATTTAATACTATTATTATTAACAGTATGTATCTCTCTCTATTCCCTGACTCTCACATATATGGTGTATGCGGCACTCCAGAAACAAAAGTCGGCAATGCCATGTTTCAACTCATTTATACCTATTGTCGGCGCAGATCGCGTATAATAAATTAAGCGTGCGACAAGTCCTTGAAAGGATGGAATTCATGACGCACTTATTATACAATAAATGCGTGTGATAAATCAATTTGAGTAGAAACAATAGAAATTATATTGTGGAGCGGGAATTTCTTATACATTTATATACAGCTATAGCTTAGCATGGAAATTGTTCCAACTTTTCTCACAGTTTACCCTAGAGAATACAGTGTAAGGTATTATTTTCGTTTAATTATAGAAGCTTATTGGATTTTCTCTATTTGAATATGAAAAGCATAGCACAATCGCTTACTCTCGCGTTCAAACGTACCCTTGAGAGCCTTTCAAACAGATGTTTGGCGATCTGTCTGCTTTATTGAATCTGCGGATAATCAATTAAAAATAGATAAAGCTTAACAAAAGTTTCACTTTGCTTATAAAATTAAACGAGAATGTAGCTTAAAGGCAATGCTTTGAAGTGTGTGAAGAATTGCGATTAAAAACTTTTGAGATGAACTTTCCGTCGAACATTCGCTTTATCTGAAGATGTATTAGGAGGGATTGAGATTGGTCACATTCAATCATGTCACGTCTAACGGGATAACTCTCAGTTTCCGTATCAAAATCAAGTTATTAGAAATCTTGTAGATTATAGATTAGAAATAAGGACTATAAGAGCACGAAAGTCGATGAATCGATACAAAAAATTCTGTTTCGGGGTCCGCAAAATGAAGTTCATCGAGATAGCTAAAATTCTTAAGATTTCAAGGGAAAATTTTGTACTTATCAATCAGCAGTATTTGTGTATTGGAAAAGGTGTCGCCCAAGCTCATTATAGAGATCTTATCTCAAATCAAAAACGAAAACGAAGACAAAATTTCTGCGAATACACATTCGTGGTATTCTCCGAATTTGGCTTGAGCTACTTTTTCTTGTCTTCAGTCCTCGAAAAAGAGGTTAACCGTGCTTACTTCCATTTTTCAATTTGAATAAAGTTACTATTTTACCAATATGGAATCGAGATCTTTGATCATAATTTGAAATAAAAATAATAGTCTTACTACTACTTACTAAGAAGATATATATCTCATCGCTATTCTCCCAAAAGAATGTCTAATATCCAAATAACTCTTCCCGTATACACATATACAATTCCTGAGCTCTAAACACTGCGGCTTTACACTTCCGAATTAACAAATTGGTCTCACTTTTGACCAACCAATGGCTTTAAAATAAATATTTTATTAGGTATTTCAGTTCACACCTTTGTCTGCGAACAAGGAGAAGGTTCATGAGCAGGCAACCTGCTGTAAGTCTGTAAATCAAGGTAAAAGTCCATATGTATGTTTTTACAATTGTATTCACTTGTAGATACAGATGAAAACATACATTTACTCACTTCTAACTTAAGTCGCGTCTATTTGCAGGGTTTCTCACAGAATTACTGTGAAATCCTGCTCATTGAGCTGTTACATCTTTATATAACCAACATACTATATACATGTTCATATGTATCCAAGTTCTTGTATAGAACCCTTGAACCATTGCTCCATAGCGAAAAATAAAAATTGTTTATTTTGTTTTTGCTGTTTATTTTTATTCTATTTTCACTTCCTTCCCCACAATTGCCTCTTTGCCACATCATTCTTACTTACCTTTATTTATCACATTTCATCATATTACTTTATTTCATTCATATCGCCACAACCACACTTCATTCTCACACATAATACAAACCCTTATTTATTATTCTCTTTATGCGCTGCTTCGTGTCTTACAGAGGATTTGCTTTTATATCCATTCTATTTGTTTTCCTCTTTTTAAGTAAAAACAAAATTTTATTTTTGTTTTTGTACATACACTAACAAATCCCCGCTTTTCCTCTTCGACATCATCTATGGAGCTCACGTCGTAGTTGTTCTTTTCATTTGTTCGCCGCTATCTTGTTTTGTGTATCTTTGAGGTACGCGCATTTGGGGCATCTCCGCTACAAACTACAACTACCTATTATTACCCGTGGTACTTGAGAGATACATTTTTTGTTTTTGTTTGTTTGTTGTTGTTTTCATGTCATCGTGTTGCATGAATGAGCACTGTCTGTCTTGTGTCTTCTTATTGGAGGGTTTTACTCTGCTTAAAGGTTATGTTTTTGTTTTTATATTTTTGCCTTCTCTCTACAATTAAATATTTCCCTCTGTTTTTGGTTCTTTAATAATTATCACTAATTTCTCTTGATAAAACACTCTTGTGGTATTGTGAGTTTTAAGTAATGTCTTATATAGCCATTTATAAAAAATCGTATCTTTCATTTCTGTTTTCCTCTTTTCTTTCAGGTGAGTCGCCCATTAAATAAAATAAAATTTGATGAAGTACTTTTGAAGGTTTGCTCCGCTGCTTGTAAGTAAATATTTTTAATATTAACACAAATACATCTATATTTAACGAAAGAAATATTAGTGGAGACTCCGTTCGCTAGACCCGGCAAACCCGTTTTGTTTGTAAGAGTAAGACTTGTTCTGAGAGATCGTGTTTCTTAATTTATATCCTTTACACGATTTTCAAATATTGTGTATAGCTTTTTATAAGTGGTGAAATGGTGATTAATTATCTCGAACCATTGAAGTAAATATCCTGGCCTTACCGGTCTTAGGTTCAAAGAGAGGCTATAATTTTCCGCCAGACTAACTGTGATTAGGAAGATATTTTGTTTATTAAGATATATCTGTGGATGAACCCGTAAAGACGTTTTTTTGGGAACCGAAATATTTTTTACAGGACCGACCACGAATTCGGTAATAATTTGCTGCGTAATATCATGAACCTTAAGTCAAGCAAATTAAACATCTAAGGACATATTCTATGAACCACAATTTATATTTACTGAGATGAAATTAATGTTAGAAGACATTAAGATAATTATATCTTTTGAATGACATCACATTAAAATTGAAATAAATTCAACTAAGTTGGCAGTAACATTGAAAGTAATAATAATTCCTAGTCAGAAGGTGGTCATTGAAGGAATACAGTATTTTCCAATCCTGTATTGATTCTTCGCCAAGCGCCGAGCATATGGAAAAGGCGTCTGGGGTTCGAATTTTTCTGTGATTTCACATCTCACACTCGACGTCTTGGCCTTATTTCTTTATTTTAGAATCTTCCATGACTGTGCTACCATAACTGTTCCGACGAATCTGGATAGTACTTCTGCCTCGAATTTATTTAGATGGAGATCTGAATTGAGCTCAACAACCCTCAGGTTTCCATATATTCCCTTTTATTCATTCCATCCAAACCAGTCCTAAGATCTCTTAGAGGATCATTACATTTTATTTTGCATATAGAGGGTGATAGTTTCAAGATTCTGTAGACTTCGAGTATATAAAAAAAGCTTTTTTCCTTAATGTCTGATAGGTTCCAAAATCTCACTCTCATATTCTAGATTTAGTTAACGTTCACTCTCATATTTTAGATTTAGTTAACGTTCGAGTCGGTTTTAATGAATACTCCGTCCTGCTCGGAAGCTGTGAGAATCTGTTGAATTTATAATTCACAGAATACCTTTGCAAATACATATGTACATTAAGACCCACATTTCTTAACTACCATGGTTTGTAACCACCTTAATTACTCTAAGAGGAACTGGAATAATTTGCTCCTAGAAAAGTGTGCTCCCTCGCATGTCGACCATAACTTTCTGAAGATAAACCCGAATAAAACAAAAACACACCCACATTCATCAAGCTAACGCAAACACACGTGACACACGGAGGGGGAGCCTGATGAACCTTCGTTGAGTGCGCAAAAAAAGCAGAACAACGTACGAGTCGAACAGGAGCACAGCACTCGGCATAGCTAAGGGCGCACGTAGGCGCTTTTGGCGAAAACTTCGAACTGATGTAATACCATTTTCCTTCGTATGTGTTTGAAGAGCTGTGATGTTGGCGCGCGTGGGGCTGTTGCTGGTGATAATAGCGTGTGCTATGGACTGTGATTGCGTAAGGGTCCATGGCCGCGGCAGGCGTGCCAACACCGCCAGCAATGTTCTCGGACAACTGTGAATGAGCGTATCGCGTACGTGCAGCCGAAAACGAAAACGAATAAAGCGCACGCAAGATAAAATTCTCGCAGTGGACGTTGGATATCTGCTTATATGTAAGTTTGTCCCAAATGGTAGGAAAGCTTATTTTTTGCTCGTGTCTCTTAGCACGCGGCGTCTACGAAAGCTGGCAAATGGCACACCAAACCAAAAAATGCCGAAACACCAATGAGCTGTGAAATTTCATTATTTTCAATGAAATTACTCGCTTACAGGCACCCACTAGACCCGACGCCGACACCGGGCAGTCCTTGCGGTAATCATTCGCAGCTGCTGCCGCAAAGTAACGGCCGAAACATACTTGGATGGCCGTTGTGTGTGGGTGTAGGCAGTTGCGTTTGGGCGTAATACAAGTGACAGCGTGGCAGGAATTTAATAGTTTTATTTGTTGCACTAGCAACAACAACACACATGCCTTCAGGGAGGCATACGAATGAGAGCAAGCAAAGGCATGTCTGCGTGCGCAATTCATGTGTATGACTAATAAAACACTTTGTTTTTCGCATTTCCGCCACGCGCCCCACACATTTGCAACATGCTTGCAAAAAGTATGCAATTTTTTATGTACAAGCATACGACAGGATGTCTGTGTGTATGTGTATGCGCATTCTTGTCGCGCAACAATAATTGTCCGCCACAAATGTACCAAACATCGCTGACATCGGTATTAAATGTGTTAACTTCATTGACTTCACTAACCGACTGAATGATGTACGAGTACAGTAAATGCGCGAATTCGTGCGTGAACATAGTACCCTATTGGAAAACCAAAGCTACTGGAGTTGATGTGTGTCACAAAAGGCATTAGTTGACATATGCAAATACCTAGGTAAGAAGGTTAAGTAAGGTTCTATCGCTGAATTTTAAGCAAGAGATCACACATGAACTGCTAAAGATCATTTCTCAAGCCAGAAAGATCCGATAGTTCTCTGCTAAATCTGCTTAGATGTTTTATTTAATTCCTCCTTAGTTCACCTAGATATTTGAAATAGTGAGATCCAAGTTGTTTTCTTCTTAATCTTATCGCGGCGTGCTCAGCGATAATTTATTCTTTCAAGCAACTCATTCAATTGACGTCCGGTTAGATTTTTAACTTTACCGATTGAACTAACGAAGCGTTAATGAAAACGACTGAGGAGGGAAAGCTAGTAAAATGCTTAGTAAACCGGAAGATGCTTCTCATTGTGTGGTTAAGGATATTTCCTAAATGAGGGTTCACGTCGGAGCAGCAGATTTACTGCTACTTTGATGACAATTACTAGTTAATTCATTGGGTAGTCCGATGTGCTTGAGGAGTTCTTACTTGTCTCCTAAGAGTGGATTTTTTTTAAATAAAATTTGTGGTTTAATGCCCATTCTTATAAATAGATCCAAGTAAGATCAGAACTTTTAAGTTGGAGCGTAATATTGCAACTTTTTCTCAATACTCTTCATGCAAAATATTATTAGAATAACGATTCTGAAGTGCAACCTCCAGTGATGAAGTAAATTAAGTAAGAATAATTAGGACGTTATCTAATCTCAAATATTACCTGTTATAGAAGTATTTTTTTTTTATAATAGGGGGAAGCATCGGAAGACGGAGTGCGGAACTTTATTCCGCTAAACCTAAGCTACTACCAAGACAAGACACTTCCACGGAACCATCGGATTAAGTATTACTTCATGGGATTGACTAGACTTTTAAAATCTCCTCTATAGCTGATCTCTTAGCTCTATAGCAGGCAGGATGAGACCTTATATGAGTAGGAATTTTGCGAAGTAATACTGTTTAATGTGATAGATCCTAAACGATGACTACTACTCAGGGAACATGTGAAGGCACTCCATTCTGGTATCGCAAAGGACCATAACTGGTCTAGGCGTGGCCTGTAGGCCTACCAGACCAACCTAACCTAACCTAATGTGATAGATAGATACGGGGCACAGTCCAATATAGCGCAAAAAGTCGAATGTGTTTTAAGTTTTTAAGTAATTAATTTGAACAGCTACGATTTTCTCATTGGGTAATTTGAACAAATGCATATACCTACATCGTAGCTTCTATATATAAATTTGTCGCTTTTTGCTTTGTCTTTTATGATTTCCGCGCGACCGGAAGTTGTATTCGCAAGCAAGATGTTCTTGTACATTTCAAAAGCAATACTTGCGATTTGCATATGGGTATGCAAAAATTATGCATACCCGTACATATTTGCATAGCTATGCACAGTTACTAACAAAAATGATCCGCTTTGCATTTCATCATAGAGCAATAATTACTAAAAAAGTTATAATTCATAATTGGCAATTGATAGAGTCACTTTTACGAAATTTTAACTCAAGGGTGAATCTCCGAATCCAGAAATATTTTTACGATTTCGAGTATACTGTGATGTTCCAAAATTCAAAAAACATTGAAAAGTTAAAACCATGGAGAACAGTTCAACTTTTATTAGCCGACAGTTGTAAGTACTTAACTACACACAATTCACATTCGAAATTAATTGTTAGGGATCAATCCAAGAATAAGTTTCATTGAAATACTTTATAAAGTGACTGAGAGCTGATCCGTGAAAGTGTTAAGGTCTTTTCGATCTATTTTGAGTTTTTGTTGGTATGGCAAAAGACAGAGCTGAAAACTTTGCAAGTTTGATCTTCCTGCATATGTAGAGATCTGCCTACTAACCTAACCTAACTTGACTGAGATCTGATATGTTGAAACATTTTTTGAACTGCGATATGATCAACTCTAGTATTTTTCTTACTGAAATTTTTTTCCAACATCCCCAATTTAATGATCTTTTTTTTCGAGTCACTGTTTTGCCAGCACATGTTTTCGTATCTATGTACATTCATCGTTTTAGCAACAATCAGTCATGCAGTAAAGACTACAATATTTAATGGTGTCTAGCAGAAAATATGCAAAACAAATTCAAATTGAGCAGAAACAGCAATGAAATCATATAAATTTCCGATTTTAATAAAAAAAATATGTATGTACCTCTCCGAAGTGTTGCTGAAGAATGTTTTTTCTCATAACGTCTTCGGCTTAGTGGCTACTTTAGAAGAACAGATAATGTAATCTGTTAGTATGGATACTAAAATTCTAGTTTTACAAGTTTTCAAAAATACTTACCTTTGCCTGGAGTTGAAGTATATAGTTGCACCATTTGTTAGTCTCAAAGCCAGAATTTGCTCTAAGGAGTAATGGACTTATTTCAACGCATTTCAAATTTTAACGGTTTTTAATCATTTTGACACAGTACCTGTATAAGAACAAAAACATAATATAGTTGTAATATTATAAAATAAATTATAAGTTCCATTGTATCTGGCATCCAATAATAGCATCAAGGTTGAGGTTACGGTCATATAGTAAGATTATAATTTTTATTTTTGCTTCTCTAGAATTTTGCTTGGATAATTTTTGCAGTCTAAATAAACAACCATAGAGTGAGCACCTAAAACCCTACATAAGTTCCGATCTCATCATAACACAGAATGAGGGCATAGTCCCTAGATACCAAATAAAAGATCTGACGAAAATTTTTATTTGAAGTAAATATTTATATATCCAAACTTGTATCAGATTGCCTGGAACTAACCTTTATATTGTGAATTATGTGATTTCAAATGGTAAATTGGAAGCCTTCGAGTGTTTATTGGTTTCATTTTTCTAATAATTGACCGCGATTAAAAAAATGGATTTAAAATTCTTTCTCTAATATGATCTAAAATATTTTCGAAGTTGTCACATTGTTTAGGGCCCTACTTCATCGATAAATTTTTAATCTTCAAAGATGCTTGTGAAACTTTTATTTAAGTACAATCTCTTAGGATAGTCACCAATGGAAGGCGTTCTGTTCAGCGTGTCTCCAAAAACATCTGGTCAATGTCGAGACCATTTTATAATCGGATCACATACAACATATGGCTCTAGTTGTTACTCTTAACTCTATTAGGTATTATACTATTTTGTTGTAGTATCAAAGAGTGAGGTAGCGACTACTTAAATGGATAGCGGAAAATATGGAATGACTTCTAAAGTGTGAAGATAAAGCCTAAGCTTTCATAAAACGGTAATTGTATGTATGTATGTGATTGGCGTTGCAACCGTTTAGCCGGTTATAGCCGAATCGACGATAGTGCGCCACCTCTCTCTCTCCTTCGCAGTTCGGCGCCAGTTGGAGATCCCAAGTGTAACCAGGTCGCTCTCCACCTGGTCCCTCCAACGGAGTGGAGGCCTTCCTCTTCCTCGGCTTCCTCCGGCGGGTACTGCATCGAACACTTTCAGGGCTGGAGTGTTTTCGTCCATTCGGACAACATGACCTAGCCAGCGTAGCCGCTGTCTTTTTATTCGCTGAACTATGTCAATGTCGTCGTATAACTCGTACAGCTCATCGTTCCATCGTCTGCGGTATTCGCCGTTGCCAATGTTCTGAGGACCATAAATCTTGCGCAAAATTTTCCTCTCGAAAACTCCTAGCGTCGTCTCATCTGATGTTGACATCGTCCAAGCTTCTGCACCGTAGAGCAGGACAGGAATGATAAGCGACTTGTAGAGCTTGATTTTGGTTCGTCGAGAGAGGACTTTACTGTTCAATTGCCTACTCAGTCCAAAGTAGCACCTGTTGGCAAGAGTTATTCTGCGCTGGATTTCGAGGCTGACATTGTTCGTGTTGTTGATGCTGGTTCCCAGGTATACGAAATTATCTACGACCTCGAAGTTATGACTGTCAACAGTGACGTGGGAGCCAAGACGCGAATGCGGCGACTGTTTGCTTGATGACAGGAGATATTTCGTCTTGTCCTCATTCACATCCAGACCCATTCGCTTCGCCTCCTTATCCATGCGGGAAAAAGCAGAAAAAACGGCGCAGTTGTTGCTTCCGATGATATCAATATCATCGGCGTACGCCAGGAGCTGTACACTCTTGTAGAAGATTGTACCTTCTCGGTTTAGCTCTGCAACTCTTATAATTTTTTTCAGCATCAGGTTAAAGAAGTCGCACGATAGTGAGTCACCTTGTCTGAAACCCCGTTTGGTATCGAACGGCTCGGAGAGGTCCTTCCCAATCATGACGGAGCTTTTGGTGTTGCTCAACGTCAATTTACACAGCCGTATTAGTTTTGCGGGGATACCAAATTCAGACATCGCGGCGTAAAGGCAGCTCCTTTTCGTGCTGTCGAAAGCAGCTTTAAAATCGACAAAAAGGTGGTGTGTGTCGATCCTCTTTTTACGGGTCTTCTCCAAGATTTGGCGCATGGTGAATATCTGGTCAGTTGTCGATTTTCCAGGTCTAAAGCCACACTGATAAGGTCCAATCAGTTTGTTGACGGTGGGCTTTAGTCTTTCACATAGTACGCTCGATAGAACCTTGTATGCGATATTTAGGAGGCTGATCCCACGGTAATTGGCGCAGATTGTGGGATCTCCCTTTTTATGGATTGGGCAGAGCACACTGAGATTCCAATCGTCAGGCATGCTTTCTTCCGACCATATTCTGCAAAGAAGCTGATGCATGCACCTTATCAGTTCTTCGCCGCCGTATTTGTAATAGTAATAGTTCTGCCGGTAATCTATCGGCCCCAGCCGCTTTGTTGTTCTTCAAGCGGGTAATTGCTATTCGAATTTCTTCATGGTCGGGTAATGGAACATCTGTTCCATCGTCATCGATTGGGGGATCGGGTTCGCCATCTCCTGGTGTTGTACTCTCACTGCCGTTCAGCAGGTCGGAGAAGTGTTCCCTCCAAAATCACAGTATGCCCTGGACATCGGTTACCAGATTACCACCTTGGTCTCTACATGAGGATGCTCCGGTCTTGAAACCTTCGTTAAGTCGCTTCATTTTTTCATAAAATTTGCGAGCATTCCCTCTGTCTGCCAGCTTCTCAAGCTCTTCGTACTCACGCATTTCGGCCTCTTTCATTTTTTGTCTGCAGATGCGTCTCGCTTCCCTCTTCAGATCTCGGTATCTATCCCATCCCGCACGTGTTGTGATCGTTTGCAACGTTGCGAGGTAGGCAGTCTGTTTTCTCTCCGCTGCGAGACGGCACTCCTCATCGTACCAGCTTGTTTTTTGTCGTTGCCGAAAACCAATTGTTTCGGCTGCAGCGGTACGCAGTGAGTTTGAGATGCCGTTCCACAGTTCCCTTATACCGAGATGCTGATGAGTGCTCTCAGAGAGCAGGAGTGCAAGTCGAGTAGAGTATTTCGTGGCTGTCTGTTGCGATTGCAGCTTTTCGACGTCGAACCTTCCTTGTGTTTGTTGACGGGCATTCTTTGCTGCACAGAGGCGGGTGCGTATCTTCGCTGCGACCAGATAATGGTCCGAGTCTATATTTGGACCTCGGAGCGTACGCACGTCTAAAACACAGGAGACATGTCTTCCGTCTATCACAACGTGATCGATTTGGTTCCGCGTGTTTCGATCAGGAGACAGCCAAGTAGCTTGATGTATTTTCTTATGCTGGAATCTGGTACTACAGACGACCATATTTCGGGCCCCAGCGAAGTCGATCAGCCTCAGGCCGTTTGGTGATGTTTCGTCATGGAGGCTGAATTTTCCGACTGTTGTGCCAAAGACACCTTCTTTACCCACCCTGGCGTTAAAATCGCCAACCACGACTTTAACATCGTGGCGGGGGCAGCGCTCATAGGTGCGTTCTAGGCGCTCATAGAAAGCATCTTTGGTCACATCGTCCTTCTCTTCCGTTGGGGCGTGGGCGCAAATCAGCGATATGTTGAAGAACCTCGCTTTGATGCGGATTGTGGCTAGACGTTCATCCACCGGGGTGAATGCCAGGACTCTGCGACGGAGTCTCTCTCCAACACCAAATTTGCGTTCCTTTATATGGCTGCTGTAGTAGATGTCACAAGGACCCACCTTCTTCCGTCCTTGTCCCGTCCATCGCACTTCTTGGATGGCGGTGATGTCAGCCTTTAGTCTTATGAGGCATCAACCAGCTGGGCAGAGGCACTTTCCCAATTAAGGGTCCGGACATTCCAAGTGCATGCCCTTAAATCGTAGTCCTTTAAACGTTTGCAGGGGTCGTCATCAAAAGGGGGGTGTCTCATCCGAGGCTTTAGTCGATTTTTCATTGGTACTTCGTTTTTATGTGGTGGGTCCCAAGCCCTACGCACAACCGCATAAGCGGGCTTCGCCTTCTCACTTTAGCTCGCCTTCAAACGGATGTCTGTTGGCTACCGAGAGGATACTTGGTCTAAAACCGGAAGTCGTGAGCTGCTTGAATCATGTGGAGAAGAATCGTTTCTGGCCACTCCCAAGTGAATGACAATCAAAAACTTTCCTCACTTGCGTGAACTCCTACACATGATCCCATCCAACGGTAATTGCTCTGGTATTTTTCCAGTTTTCGAGTTTCCACATAGCATCTGCAATCATCTCTTATACAAATATATATGTATGTATGAGTATATATGTTTGTTTAATATGTTTTGGCTAAGTAACAGTGAATTTATGCGTTCCTAAGACTTCCAAGAAAAATGCACAATCAGCAAATCAACAATAATAATCCAGACTGCAAATCATAATCCTGCTTTATGCAGCAGAGAGTAACCTAATCTCTCGCTTTGAATTGTCCGCATGACTCAGGACTATATATATATGTATGTATGTATATATGTATTTTGTTGTGACGGTAGTAAAATGCATCACATGCACTTGAAAAGGACACATGACGTTGACTGCAACACTGAAGTGGCAAGTTGCTACCCTCGCTTGCGGAGCAGAACGGACCAGCCTCTTCCGTTGCACTAAATTTTCTTAAATACATATATATAAACATATATGTATATTCGTATATATAAGTATATGATAAACAGAGCTGCAATAAACAATAACAATAATAACAACTGCACAGCGTATGCGGGTGTTGCACATACATATTGACGTTGCATTGCGTTTCAAGTGCAACCACGGACACATTGAATGCATGTGTATATGTTTCTGCTTGATTCCATGAATGAAATGGGGAAATACAATTCGAAGAATTACCCACAATTGTAGAAAGAACGAAATGCAAAAAGGAAAATAAAATAAAAATTAAATAAAACAAAGTAAACAGAAGATAATGAAAATAGAAATGCAAGTGCCTCGGTATGTGTGTATGAAAAGTGTAAATAGCATAAAAAGTAAGAAGACGTATGTATGTATGTATGTGTACATAATAATAATAATAATTTAGCGGCAAATGCGAAAATCGACGAAGAACCAGCAACAACAACAGGAGAAGTGGCACAAATGTGTGGCAGCCACATAACAGCAGATGCAATAATTTCCGGTTCTGAAGCCGACGAAGCGATTTAGACAAGAGCGCCACCGCCTGAGCCGAGCTAAATACGCTTGAGTTTGACGCTGTTGAGCGATGGAAGTGATTGTGAGTTGTTGATGTTGGTGTTGATGGCTGTGTGATGCAAGCGCTGTTTTGATGTTGTACTTGTTGTACGTGATGCGGAGCAGTCCTATTTGTTGTTGTTGTTGTTACGCTTGTTCACTACACTTGCTTGGCTGCTGACCCATCAGCTG
Organism: Zeugodacus cucurbitae; assembly: GCF_028554725.1. Taxonomy (NCBI): domain Eukaryota; kingdom Metazoa; phylum Arthropoda; class Insecta; order Diptera; family Tephritidae; genus Zeugodacus; species Zeugodacus cucurbitae. Next base: position 34,442,278 of record NC_071670.1, read on the forward strand.
CTGGTGCGCTGTTGTTCTCGCTATTGTTTTTGTTGTTTTTATGTTCGTATTATCAGCAGTTCGGCGGCACAGCATCGCCAAATGCGGCATTTCGGTTTTATTGAGGTTCCAATATGAGGCAACATTAAATAATTGCTGTCAGTGCATAAATACATACAAACATATATATACATAGATGGCTATATACTTGTACTTAACTACCTACTTCTGGTCGACTTATATGTGTTTACTTCTTAAATGTTTTTTGTTGTTGTCTGCATATTCCCCACGGCGCCTCTTGTATACCCGCTGATCGGTTTGCTTGTCACAGTCATTAAGTTTCCAATTTATGACCAACAGACCTAGGTTGACCATTCTGAGCCTCATTTGCTGGCTATCCTCATTGAGATACGCCTTTTTCAGTTTATTCGTGTTAATCCGTAAAATAGAATTAACGGCAAACCTTAGAGTAGTAATAGCGGTAGTTCTGTGAGGATTTTGCTTGTATTGGAAATCGACTGAGAATAGTGGAACTCATAGCGGCTTCTACAGGAACAGAATTCTAACAAAAATCCAGGACTGACTATTCTGACAGGGTTCATCAATTAATGCTTCCTTCTTTAACTTTATTTTAATGCAAGCTAACAGAAATACCCCGTACTTGTGTAAATATGTAAAGGGGTTTTCAATAAGAGCGCTACAAAAGCAAAAACGATTTGGGTATTAATGAAATTCTTTATTCCTGTGGAAGTACATTCGGAGCCATCATGAATGGAACTCGATTTCTTTTGTATGGCAACGAGTGGCACGCTTGCAGAAGTCCAGACGCTGAACCCAATTTTCAACGGTCGAAACTGCTGCAATTTCACGATCGATATCGCTGGCTTGTTGAGCAGCCTGTTCTCCATAACTCCAACTCTTGAATTGACAATAGAAGTCAAATTTCATACAAATTTTCTTCCGTAACTCGGAAGTCTCTCTAACTCGAAGATTTTTGTGGATTATGGTGATTCGAGTAAGAGAAGTTCAACTGTATAGAATAAATACCAAGCAGATCCAAACGATCTATGAGCAACTTTAATTAACCTCCGCCAATCTGAGAGACACCTTAATACCACGCGTATTTACTTTCTAAATTTATGTACATACTGTTGTATACAGTTGAGCTTCCATAACTCGAACTCTTGAATTGGCAATAGAAGTCAAATTTCATACAAATTCACTTCCGTAACTCGTAAGTCTCTCTGTCTGGAAGATATTTTTATGGATTATGGTGATTTGAGTTAGGGAAGTTCAAGTTTTCTTTTAATTAGAGTTAATTATTTAATTTTATTTACCACCGCTTCACCACACACACCAGTTTCGCTTTCTGTCATTTCACTTCTTTGCCATTCTGCTGTCTTCCAAGTGCATGCAAATTGTTGCTGCGAATGCTGTGTAAACAATCAATGTGCGTGTGTCTGCGCCTTTGGCTGGTCCATGCTTTTCGCAAGAACAAAGCAACAAAACCAACAAGTCCGCAGCATTGCAATCAGCAGCTGCACATTCCAAAGTGCATTTTCGAATTTTCGAGCATACAATTGATCTCTTTTCACTCTTTTGTTTTTCGAGCGCTAGCTCTCTTTGTTTTCAATATTCGAAGTTCTAGTCATACTTCATGGCGCTCTTCTGGTATAACAGTTAGCTGGCATAAACATCTGTCCGGTGACGCCTTCACTTTTGTATGTAAATATGTACTTATGCACATTTGTGTTGCCAACATATGGTAGTAATTCAGTTGTTGCTTTTTCGTTGTTGTTTTTAGCATTTGTTGATAGACGTATGCGTGCTTGTTGTTGTTGCAAATATAATTCTATACATATTTATATCAGATATTTAGATGTTCATTCATAAAATACTGAATACTTTACTAAAATGACACAAATAATAATAAATAGAACAATTTTTGAAACGAAATTAAATTGAATAAAAATTTTAGTTTGCCTCGAAATACCGGTCGAGATAATGAAGGGTTAATTTGAGTGATCAGTCATGACAATTAGAGCTTAAGTTATTCGAACTATAAAAAATGGAAAACCTTTTACAATTCTGCCTAAGCCTACGTAAAGACTTGAGATGTTTAAAACCAAAGATGATTGATAGTTGGTGTTCCACCTGAGTACTCCAAGCATTCCAGCACTAGGCTTGTAGTAAACCTGTTTGATTTTACCACAGGAATTCAACTCTGGTGAAACGATCGAGCAAGTTTATTCAAATGTTCTCATGTAGGATCAATCGATCTATTTTGCAAAAATCGGGTTTCAAGTCCAAAGAATCAGCTATCTGTAAAATGGCATGTCCCTACCAGTCCAAGAATGATAGCATACAAGTAGCATACAGTTAGCTTTTCTGGGTTTTAATTTCCTGTGACGTGACGTAATAAAGACCCCATTGCCCGTTATACAAATCAATAAAACAAAGCCAAAATGTGGAAGTAGCGATAGTGCTTTATTATTATTTAAAATTCTAAGTGAAAATATATTAACTTGAAAAAGAAGTGCACAATGACGGAATTTTATAAGAATAGTACCAAAAAATCGTACATCTGTGATTGGCGTTGCACCGGTTTAGCAGGTTATAGCCGTATCGATGATAGTGCGCCACTTCTCTCTTTCCTTCGCAGTTCGGCCAAGTGATCCCAAGTGTAACCAGGTCGCTTTCCACCTGGTTTCTCCAACGGAGTGGTGGCCATCCCCCTCCTCGGTTTCCTCCGGCTGGTACTGCATTTCAGAGCTGGAGTGTTTTCGTCCATTCGGACAATATGACCTAGCCAGCGTAGCCGCTGTCTTTTTATTCACTGAACTATGTCAATGTCGTCGTATAACTCGTACAGCTCATCGTTCCATCGTCTGCGGTATTCGCCGTTGCCAATGTTCTGAGGACCATAAATCTTGCGCAAATTTTTCATCTCGAAAACTCCTAGTGTCGTCTCATCTGATGTTGACGTACATTCAGATGTTTTTCCACTTTTCCAATTAATAAAAAAGTTGGCAAAAAAATGGCGAACTTTTTGTAACAAAACAAACAATTTTAATTATAAATATACATTATTATATGGGATCCTTTTATAGATGACGATTTTAAGAATTATGTTCATTTTGATATTTTATCTGCACATTGTTCAATTTTTTCACTATGTTTTACATTCCGATTTCAATTTGACAATTCTTCTTCATTAGTAGTCCTAATTACGTCACTAATAATCTTGTCTTCTATCATTCTTGTACCAGTCAACTAACATTAAGCAACAATGGCAGTAAATGTGATTAGCATGGATGTCCTAGTTTCGGTCATATCAGGTTATCCATTCTGACAGCTCTTTGTGCATAGCAGTTCTATGCTAAAGGTCAAAGTACTAATTGAAAATAATAAATACAAGTCCATATATATTTTGATTCATGTATGATTTGAAACGTTGGTGTTATAAATAGAAACTTTGTAGTAGATAATTGGAAGATAGTGTATGCCGTGAAAAGAAAATGCCCTTGGAGTTTTTATGGAGTTTTGAACAATATGATTCCAATATATCTGTCTCCCTCAAAGCCTTCAAAACAATGTTTTGTCAAAAATAAGCAAATATTTTTAGTTTTTATAGATTCTGTTAAAAAAAAAATTATGAACAAGAAGGACTAAAACCCATATAATTGAGTGTTATGGTCAAGAATTTAAACCGAATTGAGTATAAAGCAACAGCTGTCCTAAAATGTAAATTTAAAAAAACGACTGCCTCATTGAAAACCTAGACGTGTGGTTCAATAACACCCATAATTAGATAATTTTTATGATGCTCTATTAGATGTCGTAAAGAAGGAGACAGAGACATCTAACTTAAATAATTTTTTTGTCAAAACAAGTTTTAAAAGAAACATTCACAAATTAATAATTATTTAATTTGCAATCTTAAGAAGTAGCATTCCTACAAGCTTATTTTTGCTTTGCCACCACTGTATATAACTTAAGAGCGTACGTTTCATGCTCCCATAAAATTAAGAGATACAAATACCATATGAGTGAGCAACAACAAAATGCAATTTCGAAATTCGAACTTGAAAAGCAGCTAAAGAGAGCGGCGAGGCAGGCAAACAAACAAAAAATCCACCACCAGAGCCGAAACCAGAGAACACAACAGCAACGCAAAGCAACAGTGGAAACACAAAGCGAAATAGCCGAACAATCGAACAGTTTGTAGACATCAACTTCCCCAATAAGATGTTATAACGCGGATAAATGAAAACGTGTCGAAGTGCTAAGCAAATTGAAGAAATTTACAAAAATTTATTGAAAATAACAAATTAAAGAAAATTAAAAATAGTAAAATATATATTTACGCATAACTACTTAAACGCGCTGAAGTGGGTAGTAAAGAAGCTATAAAATACGCTAAAAATTGCAGAAACTACTTAAACTTGCAGTTAATTTGCAAAAAAAAAAAAATAAAAACAAATTAGCACAGCGAACAAAGCAACGACAACAACAAATAGTTCAGTGTAATGTTGTTGTAGTATTGTAGAAAAATAGAAAAAGGCTGAGTGAAAGAATAGCGAAATAATTTTGCTTTGCTTATTGTCAGCCTGTTGCACATTGTATGCACACACACACACCTACAAAGGCACATGCAGAAGTAGGTACTTAGATATATTTGCTTACCTACAGTACAGTGTCGTGTTGCGAATCAGCAAAAGGAAATGAAAAGTTGGAAAATAATTGTTTATGCTGTGAAGTAAATGATTTATGTATGTTGAAAGTGTTGTGCATAAAAATAGAAATAACAGCACAAAGTGTGGCTAAATATAAAAGCAAATACATACATATATACATATCAAAAGAACATCCATATGTAAGTGCTTAAAGTACGAGTTTAGTACAGTATTGTGAGTTTTGAAAAATATTGAAAATATTAAAAGTGTTGTTGAAATATTAATAAATCAAGTGTGAAATTTAAATTAAAAGTAAAATTAAAAATATCTAAACAGAAAAAAAATATTTAATGAAACAGAGAAAAAAATGTTAAAAATAAAAACAAAATAAAAACGCAAGTGAAAGCAAAACGTGAAAAAATTACAATCGAAAAATTGTTGAAAAACTAATTAATACGAATGTTTATTTTTATTTTGTGAATAATATCAAATATCATAAATTGTGACCATTCATTGTTGTTGAAATGAAAGTTTGTTAATTACTACATAAATATCGTGGCTATTACCAACGCATAAAGCATAGACGAAGAATTTTTGAATTTTTTACCAAAAAAATACACACTTCATTAAAATTCTGTCAACTGCGTTGCAGGAGTCGCCAACAAAGTTGTCTCAACGAAAAATTCTCCAAAAAAGCAGACGTGCCCTGAAATATTAATTGTCCAAACAGAACTAACCAGCTGTGGCATAAGCAACGTCAAGTAGTGAGGCAAATTGGTAGCCAAAAAGTGAAACAAAAAAATCAAAAGTCAAACTTGTCTGCAACTTTGCATCTAAATCAACTGGCAACTAAAAAGCCATAAGAAGCGAAAAGCGCAAGAAACCACGAAGAAAATTCTTAAACAAGCAATTTCAATACAACAACTACGAAACGGTGCGACCGAAAGCCAAAAAGGCGGACAGCGGACACTGGCCACAGGCAGCAGGCACACAGCAAGTTCATTGCATTCATTGATGACTTTTTCCTGGAAATAAACCTCCAAAACAAGCGGCGCAACAACCACAAAAAGACTAAAAATAAATAAAGAAATAAAAGTCGCAAAGCCAAACATATTGTTGGTGCAGCAAGAATCGGTTTGAGCCACGAAACGCAGTGACCAAATTCAATGAAAACAGTGTTTGTATGCTAAACCGAAATATCAACAAAGTAGCCAAGCATTTGTGTAAGGTGTAAAGATTAAATAAAAGTAGTCGAAAAGTGAAGTGCCATAAAAGCGAAGAAAATAAAAAATCAAAAAAGGTAAAATAAATAAATGTAATAAAATTGTGAACCTAAAAGTATTGCGCAAATAGCGCCAAAAATCAAGCAAAAAAGCCGAGCACTGAAGAACCTCAGCAAACAGATAATTGACCAAAGTGCGAGAGCTCCAAGCACAGCCACAACAACAGCAGCAGCAAGCAGCTTGTGTCAACGTTCGACGCCCTGTCAGTTTATTGAAATAACGAAAAAAAAGGTGCTTGATAGCGCAAAAGGCAAAGGCAACGGCTGATCACTTGCGGCTAAAGGCAAACATTTTCGGTTTTTTCCTCGTCGTCGTCGTTGATTTTTGATGGTCACCTACTCGCCGCCACTTAATGCCAACTGCAGCGCCCAACGCATGTTTGATAAATATTAACATTTATTTTTCGTAGGTATGTACCCACTACAAACAAACATATGTATTTATGTAAGGGCGCCCTTTTTGTGTACCCACATTTTTAGCTATTTACACTTTGTACCAGTCTTCTCTATGCAGCCTTACAAGTATTCTGGTAACTGGTTAGCGTTATTTATTCGTATGTTCTTGCTGCTTTATTGAACACTGTGCATGAAATGTGTGAAGATTTTGTGATTAGAGTTGGTGGTTAAGGGAGTAGTCAATTGATTTTTGACTATAAAAATATTTTTCTCACAAAATTAATTGAAAGCTTAGAAATTTAGTACAATCTATATATTTGAGCCGAGGAATTTTTTAGCTCGGATTTTAAAATTAAACAGTGTTTGGTAATGTAAGAAAGTAAAACCGGATGACATAAATAATAAAATATTTATTTTTCCATTTTTTTAACAATAAATATTTCAAATAGTAAATATGTCTTTAAACGTAGTTTTCGTAAATATATATTTTTTTCTCCGACTATTAAAAAATTTAAAAAAATTAGAAAAAAAACTAAAAATACTTAATTGTTTATGGTGTTTTCGGTGTGCTTCAGTTAAGCGATCCTTCAATAAATCACAAGAAATAACAATATTTTTACTCCAGATCAATATGGCAACACCTTAAAAATTAAAAATCTGTAAATTATAGTCTTACATTCAAGAAAAATATTTGAAATTCTTCACAAATAGTCAACTGGAACACAGAAAACTAAAGAGACGCTGCCTAGAACTTATAGAACGTCTCAATAAAAGTTTTATGATATTCTCCCAAGGGTCATAAATTTTGAACTAATAGCATAAATTGCAGTTCAAATTTAAGGTTCCAAACACTCTTAACATCTCCAAACTCTGCAAACCTTCAGTAAATTGTATTTGTACATTCAATGGAAATTAATCTATAAAAATAGATTAGATATAAATAAGTGTTGTGCCTGAGTTTTGCAAAGATTTTGCAGAGATTTCGCAGTATGACTATACCCAAAAAAGAAACAAAATATTTTTTCAAATGTTAAAGTGATAATGCACAGTCTTTTAGTTCGATAAAGAAAGAAGCAAAAAGAAAGACCTCTGTTTGGTACAGCAACAATAGCATACCAAACACTTGGGTACCTACAAACGTCACTACAGATTGACGTCAATCTAAAAATCTCGAACAGATTTAATCGAAGCTATGAGCGCTAAAGCGTAGACAAACTATCTATCGTCTCATAAATACATTTGACGGAAATGAAATTGGTGAAAATTGAGAACTCGTCTCAAGGAATATATAGTTATAATATTTTACTTTAACTGTACGAAATTTTTGATACCCAAAATTTTGCTATTTATTCTAAATTTACCTAGGTTTATTAAAAAGTAATTTATTTAAAAAAAGTAATTCTAAGGAACTTTCAAACAACCGTTGTCAAAACTTCTTCTAAAAATAACAACGAACAGATTGGAACGTATGTTTTGACAGCTGAGCTGTTCTCAGTGTTGTTAAATACCTTCAGGGAAGTTTTAAGCCAATTTAACATTATCTTCCCGCTCGCTTGCCAAACAACGAGCCTTCTTCTGTTCATATATATGTACATATATCTATGCATAGACGATTATAAATGTAAGTCATTAGACCGTGGTTTTACCACAAATTTGTGAATCCATATATAAATATATACATAAGACATAATTTCGCACATCTATATATGTATACTCTTATTAAATAGTGCGTATATACATACAGTTTTATATATATAAAGAAATATATTTCTAAATATATCTACTTATAAATATGAATGAATTTAATAACAATAAAGAGTGCCTTAGCATTCGCGCTTCCATTTTCCAGTTCCTTAAACTTTCAGTGGACATTTTATACTATTTCTTTTAGTTTCTACTCTAGCTTTTTTCGCATAAAATTTAAATACATTCTAATGAGTTTCGAGTTAGACACTCTCCGAAAAGCTGAAATTAAATTAGCAACTAAAATTTTCATACATATTTACCCACTTATGCACACAAATTTACGTACATATGTATATATGTATGTACATAAAAGCGCTCTGGCTAGTTTAGCGCTTTTTTATATTTCTTGGTTTTGCGAGACACTTTTATTAGTTAATTTTTATTTATTATTATTATTATTGTTTTAATCTGGTTCGCCAGCCAGCCAGCCAGTCAGCCAGCATGACATCACCGTTGTGTTTAGGAAGCTCAGCGGCATCTTTGTGTCCAAAGTTTCTATTTATTAATACATATTTTTGTATTTATGTAAATACCTGTGTGTATTTAGTTGCTCGCTTAGCGCACAATTCAACTCGTTTTGCTGTAATCAAATGAATTTCGCAAAGAGTGCGACTTTTAATTTGCATTTAACGCGGTTTGTTGTTTAAAGCTTTGAAAATAGAAAAAAAAGCTCGAAGGAAATAAATCAGCTTGCTAAGGCAATTACAGCGTAGTACTTTACCCAGACTAAGCATATGTTCTATGTGAATTAAATTTGAAAGTATGAGGTGTGTAGTTTTGTATTATTCTAAGTGATTATAAACACTTTTATATATTTCTCTATAAAAAATTGTATGTTTGTATGTAAGTACGCCTAAAAAATATTTAATTACTCTGTATACTTTCGTCTTTCAAGTTGAAGTTCTATGTTGTTTTCATACTGTCTCAAGTGATTTATAAGTCCAAGCATATTTCTAAGAATTATAAATTTTTGGTTAGATGTAGATGACTTCCAATAAGGTCACACTTTCTCCCATTTATTTAATTTTTTTATTTGTCCAGTGATCCCAACGTTTAATTTTTACGGTAAGCGGTTTTTTACGGTTTTCTAATAAGAAATTTAATAAAAATTTTATAAAATTACACAAATGTTCCCAACAATTGTGAGATTTTAGTGATGCCCAAGGGACCCGAGAAACTATCGATGTTTCCTTATTACTTTTCTTTATTCTTAATCCCCATATTTAAGCATCATCATCTAGGAGGTATTTAGTTTCGACAATTTTGTACTTTGTTGATTAAAATTTTTTTATATTTTGTAAAAAAATGTTTCTGATAATGTTTCATAAACTGTACAGCAACTGTGTGTAACTTAATGATTTCCAATAAAACCTTGTCTTTGTCCTAAAGGTATTTTGTCTGGAAATTCTTAATAGATCGCAATAAAAATCTCATTTCACAGTTTTCTTTATGTAATCTGAGTAATTGCTGAACTATAAAATCTCAAAAATTGTGAATTTTGTATAATTTTTAAGTGATCTTAATTAGAAAAGTTAGAAAGGATCTTTGACATTAATAGTAAAATACAAAAGCTGGAAACGAATGAATGTTAATGGTTCCTTATCGATCTCAGACAAGGATAATTGGTTTCAGCAGAGAGGGCTCAAGTTATTTTCAATTTGTTAGATTATTGCAGAAATGTATTTAAGCATATATACATACAGTGGAACTTCCCCAACTCGAATTTCTATAGGTCGAAGTTCTCGAACTCTTGAAGTGTCAATAGAAGACAACTTTCATACGAATTTTCTTCCATAAATCGAACTTTTTGGTCAGGACATAATACAAAATTTAAAATTTTACTAGCGAGGCAGAATTTTAAAAGAGTCCCTCTATATTGTACGGAGGCGAACCAAAAATATAATATGACACCTAAGATTGCATAAACCATCTAACAAAGGCATGGGATATAGACGTCAAGAGGCAATAATAGCAAACAGCAACAAATAAAATTACAGAATACACATTTTAACGTATGTACATAAAATTTTATGCGAAGTCAATACATAAAACAGTATATAAATCTCTATTTTACAACTTTTTGAAAATTTGTATGTTTTAATGAAAATTCTATAACTCGAAGTTTTTTTGTGGATTATGGTGATTCGAGGTAGAGAAGTTCCACTGTAGTTTTAATTGCACAGCATCAATTTTTGCATTGTTTCTATTGCCAAAGAACACATATACAACAACAATTCAATAAGATCCCCAACAAACACATGTTAATCCCATGCAAACGCAAAGTGGAGCATTAATTAACACAACAACAACAGCAATAAAAGAAAGAGAATAAGAAAGCAAAAAATGGGGAATAATAATAAGAAATACACTCGTGATAGCCGCCAAGCAGTCGCAGAAAGCAGCTTAAATAAAGCGAGCGCGCGCATAAAAAAGCAAGCGCGCAGCACTTGTGCGTTTGATCAATGGCGCTGCATTCTGCTTATTGCTTCGCTCGCTTCGGAGTGCCCTGAGGAGGCAGTGAATGATTGCGAAATAAATGGCGCACAACGAATTTGTGCTAATTTACCAATTTGCGTGGCTGCAGCGGAGAAATGGCAGTCGCTGCAAACGCTTAAATGCTGATGGCGCTTGAGCTTTCCAGCGTATTTTTTTTAACAGTGAGTGTATTTGTATTTATGTATGTGTGTGTGTGTAAAGTTGGGATATTGATTAACTGCGTTGCTGGCAGTGCGCGGACGGCATTGAATTTGTGTGCGGGAGAGTCAATACAATCAATTAAAAAAGCATAAAATTCTGTCGGAAAATTAATGAATTTTACTTTTGCTGCTTTAATTATGAAAATTGAGAGGAGCAGGAGAGATAGGCAGAGGCACAAATGTATATAGTATACAGATAGCTGATTTTTTAAAAAAGACTTGTGTGTATTTGTATCTATGTATGTATGTGACTACCTTTACCATGACAATTGCTTTTCAGTCAGTGCCATCATGCAGACAATTGCTTGCCACTGCAGTGTCATACACCTATACCTGCCTGCGTATAAGTGGACATGTGTATGTATGTATATATGTATGCATGAGTGTATGTATGTACATAGCCAACTCGTCATCGATTTTGCCGTCATCGCTTTTCCAATTTGTCATTTATATCGCCACAGATCACTGACGACGTTGCACACGTAGAATTGAAATGGATATCCAATTTAGCTTACGGAAATGTACACATGTGTATGTGTGTGTGTTTGGAAAAATTCAATTTATTTGGCGTTCGCAATGCACACTGCATACTTGTATTATTTAAATTTCATTTTCTAGTTGCAGCTACTGCACTTTTTCAACTCGATTCCAATTGTCTTTGTAGCATACAATTTTCTAAAGCACCTTTTGCTAGTGCTTTGTTGTTATTTTTAGTTTGTAATTTTTTAGTAAGTAAAACTGTGGAAATGCACGAAACTAATTAATCTTGTTTGGGCACAAAAACTAACTAAGGAAATGCAGTCATACTATTTATATACATATATATATATATATGCATGTATATATAAAAAAATCTATTTTTTATATACATACATATTTACATGCATGCAGCTCTCTTCAACGCCTCATGCATCTCATGGGATTCTATTGCATGACGAACCTCAATGGTTTCGCTTTCACTTCAAATACCATTTCCCATAAAGTAATCCATCAATGGCCTTTCAACTGCAAGCGCGCACATTGCCTAGCATTTACTAAACAAACATATAAACACCCTTACATACATAAGTCTTTATATATATGTATGAATATTATATTAGTTTTTCTGTTTTTTTTTCAATTTTTTTTTTTTAGAATTCTTTAATTTGTTGAAAGCCTGCAATGCGCTGCTCCTTACTCTCCAACGCTCATCACCTTCAGCTTGTTTTTTTTAGTTCATGCCATGGCTGATCGATTGTCAATTGCATGTACCAAGCGCAGCTCTCTTATTGCTCGTTTCTATTTTTATTGGTATTTGGTTGTTGATTGATGTGTGGCAGACGCAGACAATTGTTTATCGATTATTAGAAATTTGCCTTACTCTTGCTTTTGTATTTTGTATTTTGTCTAATTGTTGTTGTATTGCTAGTCATTTCACCTTCCTCAGTGGGTTACGTCAATATGGCTGCAGTCATTTTCTAATTGTTTTGTCTGCTATTCAGTTTCGCTCAACAACTAGTGCGTCGTGTCATTTGATCCCACGAAAATATTTGTTATGCCATCTTAGGCATTCTCCGCCACATACAGGGTGTGTTGGTATGCGCATTCCGAGAATTTTTCATGCTCGTAGATACTTTGTAAATACCCATGCTGCCACACAACTCGCCACTTCCCCATTTTGCTTTTGCTTTCTCCGCGCTTCCATTTTCCTCTACAGTTTTGCACCCGCTTCTCGTTACACTTGAAGTGCAATCATCTGCTGTTTGTGTGCCGAAATCCTTAAGCCCCGTGGTACTTGTTACTGCGAGTAGCAAACATGTGTTCGTGTTTGTATGTGCGAGTGTGTTTGTGTGTGCCTGTTAGATAATACGAAACATATGTTCGGTAGAAATTTTCTGGTATTTAAACATTTTACCGGAATTTCTTTCAATTTGCTGCGGCAACACGATATGTTTTCAGCTGGTTGTTGGTTGCTGTGAGTATGTGTATTTTGATTTTTCTTAAAGCAAATCGCTTAAGCGTTTTAATATGCGAAATTTTTGTGGAATAATAATTTATGCGAACCTTTTCAAGTATTTTTCGGAAACTATTGTTTTTAGTTTCTGGGAATTATTTCATTGAAACCACACACGATTTGTTAGAAAAAATGTCTAACAAAATAACAATATTTATTTTATTAATGTAAACACAGCAATTACTAAGTATTTAGCTGGAATCTATCGCAAAGAAATCTTAAACGCTCGCCTTGAAAAAATTTAATACAAAATTTTAACAAAATTTTTTTAAAATTTTAATTTTAACAAATTTTTTTTTTAATTATAAAATTATATTCTTTTTATAAATTGTGAATTCTTATGAAGACTGTGTAATATAAAAAAGGTATATGTTTTGCCAAATAATCTTATTGAAATGGAGAGATTTTATTTATCTTTGATTTTTTTTAGATTTTATCTATCTCCGCAACAGGAAAGAGTCTCACTAAGACGGCTTCGTCTGTCTTTTGCGACACTCAAATAGTCCTGATGGATAGCCAAGATTCGCCTTAAGATTCGACGAAGCGCTTGTACGCTATTACAAAGCCCGCTAATGACGATTCTAGTCACTTCGCTGGGTTCGCCGAAGATGTGCCTACCATGGTGCTTTATCCAAAGTCTGGCAAATGTTGGTCATTGAAGGAGGAAGTGTTTGGATGAATCCACCTCTTCCTTCCCCAAACAGCTTTGGCTACTAGCGCCTAGCTTGATCTCTTATCCCATCGGATGTGTACCTATTGGGCAGTGATCAGTAAACATGCCAATGGTTGCGGCGAGATGAGCCTGTCTACGCGACAACCCTTTCTTTTACATCCTTATCACACTGGTCACCTATTCACCTGCTTCATACAGGTTTTTGGTTCCTATCATATTTATCACTCAAACTTACCTAAACGAATCTTTAATATTGTTCCATACTTCCGTTTGGATAGTCTATCAAAAAGAATTTCACCAGCTGAAAAAAGCATTCACTAAAACACAAAAGAGATCTATATGAAAAGAAACACTTTTGTACTAATTTACCTCGAACTCGAATCGGTTACAACAAATTAGAATTACTCTAGTTGGAGATTATGTAGAAGAATAATGCCATATTTTCATAAAAAAAAAATATTTTTTATAAATTTTTATATAAACAGGAAAGAAAAAAAATGTGTTTTAAGATGAATTAAGAGAAACTGTTGTATATGGTGTTGTTAGTGTTGTTAATATTCTGAAAATGCTGATAATTTTAGATTTAATTTTCAAGTTCGAAAATTTTAACTCGAAAATTCGAAAAATATTTTTTATATTTTTATAAATCATAAAATTTATGGATTGTATTATTTTTAAATACACTTTTTTTTAAATTATGAGAACATATTTTTAGTCAATAAGGAATACAAAAAATTCGAAATTCATTTTTTATATATTTTGTTTCAACAAAAATCGAAAACATTCACATCTTCTTTTTTTACATTAAAAAAGTTGGTAAATTTTCAGAGTGATCTTTAATACAATCAACTCGTTCAATTAACCTAAACTGAACACGTGATGATGTTATAAAAATAACTCTATTGTGTAACATTTTATATATTCATTATATAATACAAACTTCTTGAGTTTTCTATACTCTTTTGTTTCAGTTTATGCATAATATTTGTTTATATTGCTTTTCATTCTTAACTTGTCTATAAGCAAAACATTTACATAAGTATGTGTTATAAATTAACCAACTTCATTATAATTCTGTGAGAAATTGCTTCATTAAGCAAATATTTATGTAAATATTTGTAATAAATGCGCTGAAAACGAGAATGTTAGTCAGCGTCCGCTTTAGCTTACTACTATGATGTCATAGACTTTATATTCAGTATTAGAAATACAAAATAAAACATTAATTTCGCGCTTATGAATATTTTATGTAAATGACGTTATAAATAAACCACATTTGCTTACTATAATTTCATTAAATAATAATAATTTAAATACTAACCCCATTCTACATGGCTGGGAATTGATATCGCGTTGTGTAACGGTAAATGAAAATTAATTAAAAGTAAATATGCATTGAATTAAAAGGCAATTGATTAAATTTATCAACCAATTAGTTAAATTGAATTAAATTAAGCGAGAATAAATGCACTCATTGCCGAATGCGCATTGCAAACGAACTAAATATAAATAGTACACATATTCACCACACTGCACATGGCACACCACCCGAGCGTTGTTGTGCAAGCGTTTTCGGGTTTTTAGGTTAATCTCATTACATAACAATTATAATAAAATTAAGCCGAAAATGGCCTAAATAACAGTTAGATGTGTCTGCATTGACAAGGGTCAAGCGCTGGCGAGACGATTATGTAACGGCTAAATAACTAGACAAAGTCAATAGCGAGCCGAGCACTCAGCGGTTCGTTGCATGTGTGTGTGTGTGTCATAATTACAGCATCTTCTTACTGTCACTTCAAGTTTCCGATTCAATACGTGTTGCAACGAAAATCAAGGTTAAATGCAACAATTACAACACCGTAGCGCCTTTGCGCCGACAGGCGTTGTGTGTATTTTGACACTTCAGCTGTCAACGCATGAGGTGACCCCATACCCAGTGCTGGCTTAGAAATGCCTAGCTTCAACACCACCCCTCACCATATTTGTTATGCACATGTCTTGTTGACAGTTCACCTACAGAGCGCTCTTACCGGCCGCAGTCCAAGAGTCGCGTAGAGCCATCTAAGCTGAATAGGCGATCAAATAAACAATCAACCATTGTTGTTGTGGGGCTAAGCCCAACGAGCGGCACTCGAAATATGTAAGTGTACAAAACAAAAAATGCCATGGCTTAAGATTACTGGGCGAGCCGCCGACATCCTCCTCGCTAGATTGCAGCTTAAGTAGATAATAGCGGTGATGTGTTGAATGTAACGCGCTGCAAGTGTAGGGAGAGGAGGAGAAAGGTGTAAGGCCGAGCAACACTGTGTCTGCCAATAACAGGTTTGGACTTTGGAAGCGTTCAATTTTCTAAGCGGCTTTGTGCGGCGCACAATTGCAGCGAAAGACACACACTCATAAGCATATATACATACACACATACAAACATTCAAATGTAGATACACAGCAACATGCAACGCTAAATCTTGAAATTATCGCATTTGTGTTGTTGTTGTTGTTTTATAATTATTGGTACTGCATGTTGCATATCATCTCTTCGGCGTTGAAGTTCACTTATCACGCTTGGCTTTAGGGCTCAGCGCACTTTATCACGCACGCACACATGTGCGTGTGTCGCCCCCTTCCTGTATTCCAGTACTCCAGCATTTATTGCTCTTGATTGTTTATTTATTTGAGCGTTTTTATGTTTTATTACATTAAATGCGTCGCAGCTTAATGTCAAGCAGCAGATGGAGCATTATCATTAATGCCATATTAGTGACGTGGCCATGCCGCAGGGGCGGATCACAATTTTATTTTAAATGTTATCTTTGTTAATATGCTGAAAATGCTGATAATTTTAGGTTTCATTTTCAAGTTCGAAATTTTTTTTCTCGAAAATTCGAGTTCGAAAAAATTTACTTCGAAAATTCGAAAATAATTTTTATACATATTTCATTAATTTTTTTTTTTTTTTTGAGTAAAACGAATACGAAACATTTCAAATTGTTTCCTTATACATTTTATTTCGACAAAATTCGAAAAAGACTCATATTTTGATAAAATTCTGCATTTTATCAATAAAAAAGGAGTGCTTTTAAAATCTTTTAACTTTGTTCAAAAAGTTGTAATCTATTTGCCGATTTCCATAATCCTGGCTATATAAATATTTATTTGGGTGGAATATCGAAATTTAGAGGCTTTTATATTAAATAAATATTTATAAATACCTCTCGAAACTTTTAATCTTGCCGAAAACTATATTCGAAATTATTAATCGAAATGTGAATTTTCGCAAATTATTTAAATAGGACTTCTTTAAAGTAATTAATGATTCCTTATACCTTTTTCGAATTTGTTTGTATTTTTAAAAACAAAAAAGTATTTTTTCAAAAGCAAAACCTCGATAAAAAAAAATTTTACCAGAAAACTGAGTATATTCCAAGCTTTTTATGTGCTGTTTCGAAATTTTATGCTCCACTTTTTGTCAACAATAGAAAACCGTTATTTAACTAAAGTAAATAATTTTATAAAATACATGAATATTTATCTTAAATTATCGTCACTAGTTTAAAAAAAAACACTTTTTTTTCAAACATTTAAATTTTAATTTTTCAGAATGCAATCCAACAAATTTCGGAAGAAATTCAATTCATTTAATAATTACCCAAAATTTAAAAAATATGCTCCGCATCGCTTGTTTTTCCTCCATAATGCCCGCCGCTTAATCGATTGGTAAACAGTTACGCCACTGCGTTCGACAATAATCAACACAGCCATGGCGCAGCATAGCACCACTGGCAGTCCGATGCGGCAATTGCATACTACTATGTGTGTGTGTGTATGTACCAAGTCATAGCTACTTGAGCTCATTAACTTGCAATTTATTTTTCGCCGCCACTCATCCAATAAAAAGTTCACATGCAGAGATCACCGCCGCACAGCATTTAATCGCCTTTATCCCGGCGATAAGCAACGCACACACTGACATACATCTGGTAGTGTAGATAGTGGTACAACCAAACTGTCTGGTTGTTAGGCGCACAGAGGCGAGGCGATCTCTAATAAAATCGTTCAGTAGTAAAATTAATTAAAGACGCACAATTTTCATAAGGGTGAAACATGAAAATTTCTTCGATTATGCTATGCTGGGCTATGCTATGTGTGTGTGTGTTGCTTTGCATGCCACTTCCGATATGCGACGCGCGTTTCACGGCTGCGCAGCGGCCACGACAGCGTGGGAGCGTGTTCAATGCAACGCTTTGGAGGTTTTTGAACTATGCGGATACAGTTATACATATGTACATACAAATCTACATAAAACATAAACATTAAAGTTTTCATGCAATTATGAAAAGTGTTTGTATGTGTGTGTGTAGTCAGCTTTCGTCATTGCTTTGTTCTAGCGCTTTGTTTAAGCGCTGCTTCAATGATAAAATCATAACTCTTAAGTTTTTTCTTCGTTTTTGTTAGCCTGCCTGCCAGTCTAGTTAAGCTCTACAGTCTCGCCGCTACACTTTGTACGTGATTTCTCATTTAAATTTGCGCATTTTCAGCGCTATTCTCAGAAGTCAACCGAAATGCGAAATTTTCACTCGACCACTTTGATTTTTGCGCAGATAAGTCGCTTAGGTATACATATGTATATGTATATCTCTGTTTATTTATCGTATTGTTCAATTAGTGCACGTGTTAAAGCCAAAGCGCTCTTATTTACACTGAACTGGTAAACACTTGTTTGCTTCATATTTAACCATTTAACCTTGTTTTGATGGCTATGCATTAGACATTAAAGGCATTACTCACTCAACACTCACAGCGTATGCATGTATGTATGTGTGTAAGTAGTAAGCCTGACTTGCAAAATTATTTTCCCAGCTTGTTTTATGCATATAGCTCATATACATTTCTGTAGGCTTCAAATGCCGACAAAAGCGTCGCAGTAAAAAATGGGAAAATTCATACAAATGAACCGCTAAGCGCTGACAGTAGTTTGTCAAATTGCCGTAAAATGCACATATTGTGTTACTATTTGCTACGAAGTATTTCTGTAATTAGATCTTTCCAGAATTATTAGTAAAAAATTAAACAGTTGGTAACCCTTGCCAAAAATATTTTCTACCATCATCTAATTTTTTTTTATTTAAAATTTTTTTATATTTTTTTATATTTTTTTTTTTTTTTTGATTGTACTGTTTTTATAAATAGTCAACTCTCCACATAAATAATTAGAACTGTAAACTTTTTTTTAATTAGACAGTCATGTTAAAATACGCCATTTATTTCTTTAAGTCCATTAAATAAAAAATTGTAACAACTGGCAACCTTTCTCAAAAATATTTTTAACTTACTTAAGAACCTTTATATTTTAATCTAAATACTAAAAATTTTTATATTTTTCAAATTTATTTATTATACAGATATCAAAAATATGGTAACCCTCCTCAAGTGCAAGGCAAATAAACTCAAGCGCTGGTTTTACTAAACATATTTAACTTGAAATCAATATCGTAATATTTCATTTTATTTATCAAGTTTATTGTATAAAAACTGGAAACAGAGTTGCCAGTTGTTTTCTTTTTTCTCACAAATATTTCCTAGTGCCAATTTTATGCCTTTGAGTTCGACATTTACATTGCGTAACCTATTTATAATTTCTATTTTATTGTTCATAGATTTTTTTTCAAGATTTGAAACATGTGGCAACTCTTCATAAATATAATTTCAACGGTAATATTCAAATTGAAAACCGTCTATAAAATTGTAATTTATTATATTAATTTTATTTATTTTTAATTTAAAATAGGTGGCAACCCTACTTGAAAAATATTTCATGCTGTCAATCCTTTTAAAGTTATCCAGTTTGATACCCATATTGCAATGTTTTTATTATATACCATTTTTAAACATATGGCCACCCTTTTTGGAAAAAAATATATTTTTAACTACCATCGTTTTTAATAATTTTCGGTTTGATATTCATATTCATATTGTTATGTTATTTTATTAGTATTTGTTTTTAATTTATATCATTTTCCGACGTACACGATGCACCATACTATCTAAAAGCATTCAAATCGATTTAAACTTTACTATGAGATTTTTTAAAATTCAAATGATTTTATATTGTTTTCGAGTAAAGTATAATTCGAAAAGTCAATAAAATAATATAAATTGCTTAAACTAATTCAACAATAGTAACGGAACTTAAGTACCCATTGAAAATCGCTAGATATCCGACAAAAGTTGCCTCAAGCACCACTCATCCACAGTTCGATGATAAACGGTAGCGCTAACACACGCTGTATCCAATACGGTATTTCTTCAGCAAAACTAACCGAACGATCGATCAAGATCGCTTTTTTTCATAGCTAACGCACTTATATACTTACTACATATCTATAACTTACGAACTGAAGTGAAGCGCTTCGCTTCAAGTGGCACCGCAACGATAGCACGAAAATAGACTTTCTGCGGCAAAACAGAAACTACAACCGACACTGAGTATCAGCAATAATAGCGGCAATTGACACAGCAACAATTGCAAATGACAAGATAATTGCTCGCAGCTATTTTGTAATGCATACTACATCGTACTCGTCGCTTTATTGTGCGTACTCGAGTAAGCGCCAGTGGACGCCGCTTTTCGAAGAACCGAAGAACCATTACAAATGGGTAAAATGTAAACTCAATTGTATGGAGTAGCGAGTGACCAAGTAATAACAATAACAAGAAAATGAGACATTGATCGCTTGAAACAGGAAGATAGCAAAAGAGTGTCCATCAAATTGAGCAACTGCGAGTAGCATAACTGACATTTTGATGTACTCATCTAGGTAGGTAGTGTGGTTGAAAGACCTTCTACGACATGCCAGTCGAGCGCTAAGTAAGGCTTGTGCCGCATGGGAATTTTTCCCGGACTTGTTTACTTCGAATACCTTAAGCTTTAACAATATGAACTACTCGTGGATAAAATACCTCATTAAAATGACTGTATACCGCGCTTAAGTATCACTCATAGCTGATACTGTCAAATAAAGCATGGAAATGAAGAGAAAATGTAATGCAAACTGACATATCACTCATCAATAAACCGTTATCTATGAGATAATACTTATGTTCATCAATATTCAGAAATCTAATGCTATTTACCTAACAACTCACTTGCCTTTCAACTTTGTGGGTAAATAATTATTACGTAAATGTGTTTATATTTCGTGCTTTACTTCATTCCCCACTTTTCTATTCTTAAAAATCACCTGATCATGCTTTAATTTCTTGTTATACACCACAACATAGCCTCCAAGACACACACATATTCGAGTAGCGCCGAGTAGTGACTGTTAGATTTTTCCATTTCTGCCACCTGCCACCATTAGCCATTATACGAATTCTTATGTTATTGATATTCCACCGTATCATGATTCATCTTTGCTCACACCTAATGATGCGTTGTCGCGCGCCATCGACATCATCAATCTTGTATGCCTCACTTAACCAGGCATTCACATTGTACGGACCGCCTCCAATGCTTTCTAACAGAAGTTTACCAGAAAAAAGCACAATTTTTTTAGTGTCCAATAATCAGCCATTAGTTAGTTAGATGCCGTCAGCGCCGGTGTTGGCTTGCTAAAATATCTTCACCGGAGATAGCTACTTACGTAGATAGACAGTGTTGTGCAGCGAAATAGACACACTACTTAATATTGTCACTAGCTGTGTATTATTTTTATTTGTGAATAGCATATAATTTGTCTAAGTACACTATGTCGACTTACATGTGGTGTAGATGACATAACGGGACAGTTACTCCAAGGGAATTTTAGGCAACAATGTAGTGAGTGTCTATGAAAACACTTTATGCTGTGTCAAAACGTAGAGCATGCAATCCGAAAATCTTTTGATCTCGATCTGCCCTTGGTTTCCGAGATCAAGGAGATCACAGGATCACACTTAGTCCTTATAGGATATGGATGAAAAATCCTTATGAATCAGAGAAAATGATTTAGCCTATAATGGCAAATAATCTAAGCATACAACAGAAAATGAGAGACCTTTACTTTGCGATCTCCTATTAAGTACCACTTTAATAACATACCACTTTAATGAGGTATTCTCCACTCTCTTGTATCAAACTTTTTGATATCGTCAGCGTCGAAAGATGTCTGGGGTAAGCTACAGTACGCTCTTATTAAATAACACTTCATCCATTTAACGTTCAACAATGCAAATTAGTAGTAAATGTGGGGATAGCTTCCGATAGTTTCGAATAACTGTTATAGTGTGTTCAATCGTCTGTTCTATTTCAAAAGAATGCTAATCTCTGTTAAGTAGAAAATTATTAATCGAAAGTTAAAATTTTAGAGTAGAGCCTCTTATCTCAACATTATATAAGAATTCATTAGAAGTATACATACTTATCTTTTTTATAAGGAAATTTCTCAGCTAAAACTGCACTTATTTCCGCTCCCAACACTGTATTTTCTTGAAATACGCTATTCGCGTTTCCTCAAGCCATGATTATGGACATTTTGCCACATAAGAACATAGTTCTCCCGAATATATAAACATATGAATAAATAGTATATAATTTTCCGTGATTCTCTGCTATGTTCTCGATTTCTTTACCTTGAGTGAACATACATACATATAGTACAGTATTTATATAATTTATATGTGTAAACACATTTCCATGTATAATATGTATTTATGCATTACATTCTAACTATCCGCATGCCCATATCAATCATGTTTTATTTATGGCGCATCATCATCCCACAGGTAGGGAGAGTTATGTACATATGTGAAAAGAGTGTACAGTCAAAGCCATTGCTTATGCACAAGCTGTCGCCTCATCCGGGAGACTTGAAGTATTCATACAGCAGATTTACATGCTTATATCATACGAGTATTACTGTGTGTAGATCAATCGTTTGTCGATTGTCGCCTTTTGCGTGAATGCAAATTCCTGTCATTTCGTACAAAATCACAGCTTATTGTTTTCTATAAATATTGTATGTGTCAAAATGGATCACATATCCACTTAACCCAACAAACGCGAATAAAATACGAATTAAGCTTCAAACCTTGGTCTCCAAATTGTTTGTTCTCATTATTCTCCAGCATTGTGATTTCCCTAAGCTTTTGGGAATCAATATCGTTTGAGAATAAGTAGTAAGCGTAAAATTAAAATTTTGTTTGTTGAGAACACTATGATGGTCTAGCTGAAGAGCTGTTGAAAAACAATGTTGTTGATTTGAGAAGTACGTTAGTTCTCAACTTGAACTTCAATTTGACATATCATAAACATTTTTTGGATCCATTTCTCTTGAGTACTAGGTTTAATTAAGAGTTGAGAACTATAGTATTCTAAATTCATTACATTGATAATAAAACTTTATTCGTTGAGAACATTACGATTCTGCAGTTGAGATATTGTTGAGAAACAAATATGAGATTCGAGAAGTTCACTAATTCTCAACTTTAAATCCAATCTGGCTCCAGCCTAAATGTTTATTGCGTACACATTTCATACTAACTTGATCACATAACAGCTCACCATTTGAAGCCGACGATTTTTATACTCTCGCAACAAATGTTGCTAAAGAGGGTATTATAGTTTTGTTCACATAACGGTTGTTTGTAACACCCAAAACTAAACGAGTTAGATATAGGGTTATATATACCAAAGTGATCAGGGTGAAGAGTGGAGTTCAAATCCGAATGTCTGTCTGTCTGTCCGTCCGTCTGTGCAAGCTGTAACTACAGTAAAAATTAAGATATCTTGATGAAACTTGGCACACTTATTTCTTGGCACCATAGGAAGGTTGCTTTCGAAAATGAGCAAAATCGGACCACTGCCACGCCCACAAAATGGTGAAAACCGAAAACACATAAAGTGCCATAACTAAGCCATAAATAAAGCTATGGAAATAAAATTTGGTATGAAGGATCGCACCATGAGGGGACATATTTGGATGTAATTTTTTTGGGGAGGTGGGCGTGGCCCCGCCCCCAAATAAGTTTTTTGTACATATCTCGGAAACCAATAGAGCTATATAAACCAAACTTTCTGCAGTCGTTTTTTTAGCCACTTCTTAATACAGTCCAAAAATGAAAGAAATCGGATAATAACCACGCCCACCTCCCATACAAAGGTTAGGTTGAAAATTACTAAAAGTGGGTTAACTCAATAACGAAAAACGTCAGAAACACTAAATTTCACATAAAAAATGGCAGATGGAAGCTGCACTCAGATTTTTTTACAAAATGGAAAATGGGCGTGGCGTCGCCCACTTATGGGTCAAAAACCATATCTCAAGAACTACTCGGCCGATTTCAATGAAACTTGGTTTGTAATAGTTTCCTTACATCCCAATGATATGTTGTGAAAATTGGCCAAATCGCTTCACAACCACGCCTACTTCCTATATACCAGAACTTTGAAGACGATCTGAATCGTTTACTTTACAATATTTAAAGTAAGTACTAGTAAAGATATCGGTGCAGAACTTTGCACAAATACTATGTTTATGGTGTGGCAGCCCCATTCTAAAAATCGCCGAATCGAATCGCCCCGTATATCGAACACGAGGACCTCTGTGCTTCTAACCTAATATTATGGTTTCCAACTTTCAATGGACTTTATATAATATATGTGACGAATATGTGGGTCAAATTGTGTATTATATAATATGTATAAATAAAGTTGAATAAATAAATTGCGAGAGTATAAAATGTTCGGTTACACCCGAACTTAGCCCTTCCTTACTTGTTCATATCTCTTTTTATATATCTAGTAAAGTTGTCACTGGTTGCCTGCTGTTTTAGCCATTCGATTGACATTCATTTACATCCACTTTATCACTATTGTTGTTATTGTTATTTTTTATAATATTTTATTATATTTCATAACAATTCTTATTGAAATGATGTGCTGTCTGCATTGTCTTTATGGACACTTTATTGATTTCATGTTTTCTCATCCCTTTTGTTGTTGTTGTTGACATTGAAAGTTTTGTTTTAAGCTCTTTTGCTCACAATGTGTTGGGAAAAATATTATTGACATTTGAATTTTTCACCGCTTTGGGTGTCTCGGGTATTGGTAAAATTGTATAGCTACTGTAATCCGCTTAGCGTTATTTATGCTTCTCTGTTTCGATGCAGAAAAAAGTTTTGCATTTGAATGTGAGCACAAATTGAAGATATGTAAATAAAAGTGTAAATCATGGGAACTTTACAAACCCTTTTGTTGACTTAGCGAGCTGAGTTCTCAAGGTCACGATTCATAATCGGAAATGGTTGAATATGAACTGAAATAGTTGTATAGGAAATCATATTTTATAAATTTTTTATAAGGATTGTTAGCACTAGAAATAGCAGTGTTCTGTTAGATATGCGAAAGCTTTCAAAGTGAAATTGACTTCTGCTTAAGCTCTATCACTGATAAATTAAAGATTGTTTCCTTTTTCATATAAAAGTATCTAAGAGAAAGTATTACCTTTTCACACCTTCCAAAGTACCACTCAGGTTAACTAAAGGTCATCGAAGAAGAGTAGTAATATCTCCGTATATCTCTACTGTCTTCTCCATATTATTCCAACGCCAAATGCAAAATTCTTCAACAGATAGGATTAAGCTAAATGTAAAGAAAAGATTCATTGTATAATTAAATCGGCGAATCGACAAATATTTCTCAGATAAACACGAGTATGCAATGAAGATTAAATTTCATAAATACGATATTCTTGATAAGAAATTAAGCAACATATGCGTACACATTAACTTCCGCTCACATACATATGCACATAAGTAAATATTTACGCTTGTAAGACAACAACTCGTACAACTAAATATAACGCTCAATATAAATAAAAAGGTTATCTATTTATATTTAGTTATTTTTATCTTCAAATATATACAATCGGAAGACTGTTGTGGCCCTGCTTGGTTAAACTGACTCCAGAAAATGCGCTTGACAACAGTTGATGGCACTAAGTAGACCATAGACCGCAGGCTTACCATGAATGGGCTTAAATACACGTTATTTGTTGGGAAAATGAGGGTAAATACACGCATGCGTTTGTACTTACGTTAGACTTCAGTCGGCATTAAATGTTGACATTTGTGCAATAAGTCCAAATGTCAAAGTAACGGTTGACTTTGTGAAGGCCTGAGCACACGTGCGGTCACATTTCAAGTGGAAAATTGTCTATATAAAGACCATGTTGATAAATGTGTCCCATTGTAGGTGTGTAGGTATGTTTTCTTAATGGTTCTGAAGACAACTCTTGTTACTTTTGATAAACTTTTTCTATTTTTTGTTTAAATTCGCCAATTGATGTCTGTAATTTTGCTGATTTAAGTTAGGATCGTATCGTATTGCGTATATTTTATGTACATAATGTGTTGATATCAATATATTTGTGTATGCTTTTATTTTTCCGCATATGCCCTACATATTAACAGTGGTTTATCTATTATCAATATCTGTTATCCATTATCTATATCAAACAGTGTTGACGGAAATGACAGATATTGTGTTGTGTAGTCGAATATTACGAAGATACAATATTTATCCAACGAACATAATATAAAAATTCCTCTTGTATTATTCGTAATAATTCTAGGGAAACAAGAAAAAAATTTTCAAGGAATTCCATAGAATATTTTTTTAGATGATAATTTTCAGAATCCTAGACAGTAAAAAAATGGTAAACTTCCCTCAAAAATTTGAATTCCACCTGAAAATTTTGGCGTTTGGGTTAAAAATTGCATTTTTCATTTTTTATTTTTACCTAAAGCTTACTGTAGATGGCGCTCTGATGCAACTCATTTTAATTTTTGCAAATATCCATTGAAAATATTTATTTTTGTTAATGGAAAACTTAGTATTTTTCATTTAGCAACCATAATTTGAGCTTATTATTGAAAACGTGCAGTTTTTTAATAGAATTCGTTGAAAAATTTGTGAAAAGTATATATGTGTCAAAACTAACATTGAGTTATTTGTATTAATACTTGAAATGTAGCGTCGATTTTTACTAAAAATAGCTGATTAAGTGCCCATTCAATAAAAAATTGTGTTTATTATTAAAGTACACAACTATAATACACACATATCTTTACAGTTATATAAATCGCTTTGCATTTATAGAAAGAAACATATTTATAGTGTCCGACCGATACCAAAATTTTGGCCGATGCCGATGCCGATGCCGATTAATCGGCCAGTTGGCAAAGAATCGGCCGATGCCGATGCCGATGCCGATTCTTTCATCAACAACATTATTTAGTAAATTAGTATAGTAACAAAATAAAAACAAAGACAAATATCATCACAAAATAGGTAAACAACTCAATTCATATGTAAATATGAAGTTGTTTAGTGATTTAATTAATATTAAAAACTTAATAAATTATTATTATAAGATATATGTTGATAGAACAAATATGTTATTCACGTTTTCTCAAAGCGAATCTGCAATCATCAATATAGATTTTTTCCTTTAAGGTGGTATACCGGTGTGACATTTTCAAAAATTCGATTTTTTATTTTTTGCTTATTCGACAGTTTATAATTTCAAAAATATCCTTTGAAAGGTAAGGTCGTATCTTGAATAGTTTTTGAATGACAGCGTTCTAAAGAGCAATCGCTCACATGTATTAGCCGCTATAATTGAAACTTTAAACGCGTTTTTGTCGAAACGACTTTTCACAAAATTACTGACGTCATAACTTATCGAGATATTGACTTATAAACTTCAAATTTAAACTGAATGTTCTTGAATATATCTACTATACAATGACCTACGATCTTTTTGATTTGTTGAATATTGTCAATTTGGCATTTAAAAAACGATCATTTTTTACCTAAGAAATCGAAATTTTTTTCAGAACTACGCCTTTTTGTTAATGTTTGATATCTTTCAATAATCGTAGGTCATTGTATAGGGAATATATTCAACTTTAATAACCTTTTTAAATTTTTGTGTTTCAGTTACTCATTCGGCCGGAATCTTGTCAGCAGTTGGGGAAATTTTTTTTTTGGCACCTCCCAAGACAACCCATAACTCCTTTATTTTTCAAAATTTTTGTAAAATAAAAATCTTAAAATATAGTTGAAAGTGCACCTTATTATGTCCAAAAAACTTCGAAACATTCGACAGTGTACTTTCTTTAAAAAAATTCACTAAAATCGCCTAATTTTGCATGGGTTACACTGGGTGACCCCTTAAGGACAAATATGAGCATTTAGGCCAATATACGAAAATAGTAGGTCTAGTAAAAATAATCCGTTATTTTCAAAGAGATGACTTTTGTCATTTCTCACATTGTGAAAGTAGGCAAATAGTGATAGTGACTCAATAGAAACTTCGGAAGCTTGTTTGGGAGGTTCTTTTGGATGCACCTTATAAGCCAGGCCAGCACCAAGTGATTATAACGTGACCCATCTACGGCAAACTTTTAAAAGTAGATTAACCTAGTTACGAATGCTTCTATAATAGTGGCTTTATGGCATTATCTTCAAAATCTCAACAACTTTAAACAAAACTGTACATATTTGACATAAATCGAATATTTCTAGCAGTGTTAAATAAAACCTCTCATTAATGCAAAATTGTTGAATTTCTTTATACTAGACTTAAATTATCACCATGATGAATTGTTAGTTTAGTCAAATGTGATTCACAGTATTTTATATGGTGAACAGAAGAATTCAAATTTTATGCTCTAAAGAAATCAAAAAAGAAAAAAAAAAAAATATTTTAGTATAATCCGAAAGAAGTAGAAAGAATCGGCTAAGAATCGGCCAAATATTTCCGATGCCGATACCGATGCCGATGTTTAATTCTGTGGCCGATACTGGCCGATGCCGATACCAAGGCCGATTAATCGGTCGGTCTCTACATATTTATTACGCTGAACTCGCCATTTGAACTCTGGAGAAATTGTTGCATTTCACTTAATTTGTTGTAAATATGCGTGTACATACCGCTATTTACTTTGTCATTATCTACATCAGTTGTATAAATCATATTCGTATATATGTATATTTTTTGCTTTCAATTACTATTATTATTAGCTGTCATACTGCCATGAAAACAATTCCCCATTGCTTGTAATGTCAAGCGCGCATTAGAGGCCACAACAAACTCGCCTTCCGTTCGCTTCAGTTTGGCTATCGATACTCGTACAAGTGCTAAATGTGAAATTTATTATCGAGCGCACTTTATTTATTTTCATTTTGACAAACCAGTATGTGTAGTATGCGTTGACATAAATACTCAGAGTCACATAGCGATATTGTTCATATATAAATAAACTCATGTGTGTATGTATATAATGTACATATCTGTCATACAAATGCCACTGAGAACGACGGTGTGTGGTCTGCAATTATTTTTGCACGAATTTTTAAAGACTTCATAAAGCAACTTCCATAGGTACTTTTTTATTATTTTTTTAATTTTTATTTTATTTATTAATTTTTATTTTAGAATACAGGTTTTGATAATAATGGGAATGTATATACAAAGAAATTCCAGAATTTAATACGATCTTAGTTCTGTGATCTAAAGTCTATACACATTAATATTAAACATTCTAGATTCTATAGACACAAACCTTACTTCTTTTGTGGTAGTTTTATGAAACCCCATATATCATTTTATTATCTAATACTATGTAGGGAAACATTATTGTTTCAAAAATTTCTGGGAAAATTAAATTTTGTATTATTAAAAAACTGCATAGACATATGAGCTATTTTAGAGAGTTGCAAATCACTAGAGTCAGTCCTTAGCCACTTTACCATGAAATAGTACACAACATTCTACTTGCGCCACAAACTCCAGTTTATTGTTCATTATGGTGTTTGGCATATTTTTGGAAATAAGTTTTGATCGATATTTTTGTAGTTGGAAACCAGTTTTTAAACAAAAATTAGTCGTACATTTGAAAATTGAACCACTGTTTGCATAAAACTTTCTTAAACTTCGTTTTGTTCATAAACACTAAACCTTAAACTCGGGTTATTGACGTCTTTGTGAACTTTTTTGGCAGTTCGCCCTATTGTTTAAATTAAAAAATGTCAAAATTTCTTAAACATGGAACTAGGTTCATAAACATAAAATCTTAAACTCAAGTTTATGGATTAAAATTACAATTTACAACCGAGTTTATTTCTCCACCAAATGAGGTTTTTAAGTACACTTTTCTTAAAAACTGAAATAATTTATAAACATAAAGTCTTAAACTCGCGTTAATTATAGAAAATCATAATTTAAACTCGAGTTTATTAATATTTTCACACTAGCTTTGTTTTTGAGAACACTTTTCGGCTTCAAAGAGCGACTTTGAGTGATGAAGTGTCTACACGATTGCCTAATTACAATAATGATTAAGTATTTCTATTGAAAATAAATAAATAATGCACATAAAAGCTTCCATTCATTTATACACGATTAAATTTAATTACGGTTCGTGCTTAATTTACCTACATTCCGCATTTAATTAACGCCTTTATAGCCCGCTTGGCGCCTGCTTAGCTTCCGCAATGGATTTCACACAATTAAATTTGTCCTTAATTCAGTTTCATCCTTCATTGCCTTTACTTTGTTTTGCCTTGCGTGTAGATGTCTATCTAACTCAGGGCAAGCGATTGATAAATTTCTGGCGCAAACACGCCTTAAAAGTAAAATGTAGAAATGAGTTAAAGTAGTATATCTGTCATATACAAATATAAACCCGTATGTAGTATGTGTACTTAAGCGTCAATTACTATTTATATTCGCTTATTGATTTTCGTTTCATTGCGTGTATTTAATTTGTATTTAAGTAGTTCGCTCGATTTGATTTTGATGTTCTTAAATAGTTTAAAATTTTGAGTTTGACGCATTCTATGTCTCATTAAATATGCCATCAATTCAAATTGTTTCATATAAAATTTATGAAAGTAATAAGTACAGCAACTGTTAAAGCCTTGCAGTGTTTGATGACTAGAGATTTTAACCACATTTGATTTTTGCTTTTAACCTTAAGTTATTTTTAATAATATCCATTAACGTCATTACTGACGTCACTACTGTCAATGTCATGCTCTCCACCAGTGTAATCATTAATTTGAAATACCAAAGGTCGCTCATACGCCCCGATCACACATTTATTGTGCTAAAAGGTACGTAGTCAAATCGTAAAACCTTAGAACACAAACTTTTAAGTTTTCCTATGTGTATACTATATTCTTTCTGTTTCTTATTTTTGATTTCCACATTGCCACCCCTTTTTTGACATATTTAACCATTCAGTTAGCTTTTGAATTCGCTCAGCTTGTCGCTGGGCGATAGCGTTTGCTAGCTGATAGCTACTGTGTACTTAGCGTGCAACTTTGACAAAAAAAAATAACTGAGCAGCGACAAGAAAATTAACAACGGCACGCAAATTCGGGTCAATGTTTTTCCACACACACACACTCACCTATATAGTGACTTTACTGCTCACGCCAAGCTACTTATATTGATTTGTGAGGCTACATATGCCCAGTTGCTATTTTGTTATACTTGCATATTACTACGTTTGTATGTATGTGTTTGTGTGCTTTTAATACACTTCAGTGCGCGTATTTTTTCTATTTATTTGTTTATATGTTGTTGTTACAATACTATTTTGTTTGACATTCATAATGATTTATTGTGACAAAATAACATATAATAATATATAACAAATAAATATGTATGTATATTTCTAGCAGTTGTATTCACTGTGGTATCTTCATTTTGCTGGTTACACCTTTGGTCATATGTGCTTTGTAATTAGTGTATTTGCATTTGAACTGCTATATATGTTCTTGTAATAATTATGTAGATTTAGGAAAAAAATATTAACTGAGGTACAAAGTTCATTGCGATTTGGTAACAAAACTGAATGAAATCGACCCATTCTGGGCTATTCTGCGTTACGGTATTGCATTTTTTTATACTCTCGCAACAAAAGTAGCTAAAAAATGTAACACCCAAAACTAAACGAGTTAGATGTAGGGTTATATATACCAAAGTGATCAGGGTGAAGAGTTGAGTTCAAATCCGAATGTCTGTCTGTCCGTCCGTCCGTCCGTCTGTGCAAGCTGTAACTGTAAAAATAATATATCTTGATGAAACTTGGCACACTTATTTCTTGGCGCCAAAGGAAGGTTGCTTTCGAAAATGAGCAAAATCGGACCACTGCCACGCCCACAAAATGGCGAAAACCGAAAACACATAAAGTGGCATAACTAAGCCATAAATAAAGCTATGGAAATAAAATTTGGTATGAAGGATCGCACTAAGAAGTGGGCGTGGCCCCGTCCCAAATAGGTTTTTTTGTATATATCTCGCTAACCAATAGAGCTATATAAACCAAACTTTCTGCAGTCGTTTTTTTTTAGCCATTTCCTTATACAGTCCAAAAATGAAGGAAATCGGATCATAACCACGCCCACCTCCCATACAAAAGTTAGGTTGAAAATTATTAAAAGTGGGTTAATTCACTAACGAAAAACGTCAGAAACACTAAATTTCACATAAGAAATGGCAGATGAAAGCTGCACTCGGATTTTTTTACAAAATGGAAAATGGGAGTGGCGTCGCCCACTTATGGGTCAAAAACCATATCTCAGGAACTACTCGACCGATTTCAATGAAACTTGGTTTGTAATAGTTTCCTTAATGATATGTTGTGAAAATAGGCCAAATCGCTTCACAACGAGCCTACTTCCTATATACCAGAACTTTGAAAACGATCTGAATCGTTTACTTTACAATATATAAAGTAAGTACTAGTGAAGATATCTGTGCAGAATTTTGCACAAATACTACGTTTGTTGTGGCAGCCCCATTCTAAAAATCGCCAAAATCGGACTATATATTTTCAAGGCCCCATATATCGAACATGAGGACCTCGGTGCTTCTAACCTAATATTATGGTTTCCAACTTTCAATGGACTTTATGTAACATATATAACGAATATGTGGGTCAAATTGTGTTTTATATAATATTAATTAAGTTAAACAAATAAATTGCGAGAGTATAAAATGTTCTGTTACACCCGAACTTAGCCCTTCCTTACTTGTTTTCCTTGATTTTATATGAGTTTATGGTATTATATTTCCACTCGTTTTATTTAGTTAAGTTTAATTCTTTAGCTAATTATTATTTTTTAAATTTTTTTAGTTTTAAAATTTATTTATTTCTTAAAATTTTATTTTAAATTATTTTTAATTTATTACTTATTTTTAATTTTATTTATTTTTTTACACACTTTAGGCTTAATTTTTAAATTTCTGTTTTTTAATACAACTTTATTCAAATTTAAATTGAAATTTTGTTTATTATTTGTATTTTGATTTAATTGCTTTAATTAACTTAATTTTTTTTTTGTGTTTAGTTTGTATTAATTTTACATATATTTTCATTTCAATTTATTGAATATTTTATTTTATTGGTTTTACTGCCATCTTCTTTTAATTTTTTATTAATTTATATTATTTGTTTTATTTATTTCAATTAATTATTATCCTTTAATTATTATTGTATTCCTTTTTATTTGATATTTTTCGTAATTTATTTTTTATTACTACAGTCGACTCTCGTTAATTCAAACCTGCGATAATTCGAACCTCTCTATAATTCAAAATTATCACGAGTTCCCTACTAAATCTCTTTATATTTTGAACTAAATCAATACATTTTCATACACTTGGTAATACGAACGAAAAAATCATTGCTATTTAACAAAACAAACCAAAACGAAACGAAATTAACCAACACTTAGTAATTCGAAGATTTATTTATTTTCTCTCACAAATTTCGAACCATTTGATATTTCAAGCACTCGATAATTCGTAATATTTCAAGAGTCCCTCGAGTTTCGAATTAACGGGAGTCGACTGTATATACTTTTACTTTTAATATTAATCGATTTTTTAATATTATTTAGTTTCTATTTAATTATTTTTATTTTTTTTTTTTACAATTTGTTGACCTTTATTATTTTTACTTATTAAATTTAATTCTATTGATATATTATTATTCTTTATATTTTTCTTTATTTTAATGTAGTTACTTTAAGTATTTTTTAAATTATTATTATATTCCATTTTATTTATTTACATATACTTTATACTAGTATGTTCATATACATTTTGTACGCACTTTACCTTATAATTTTTATACAAGTATCTCTCCACATTTTTCCCAAAAATTCAGCCATAAATCTTTACCTTTTGACAGAAACATGTGAACATACTTAATTTACATGTTTCCATTTGTGATGAGGATTTTTTTATACAAATCTTGAAGGCTCCTCTATTTATGCGCAAAAAGTATCGTGTTTCCTAGAAATGAAAAAGCTCCGCTTGATTGCCGGCGAAATATTTGATTATATGAAAGCCCCTTTTATGCGTACATATGAGTGTACATCTGTACAAACAGTTATCCTTTTATGCACAGCTTACTCACTCACTCGTATACATATTTACCGATTTATTTGTAGTCCTCTCTGTTGCATGCCACAAACGTAAGAACCTTCCATTAATCAATTTCCCTTTTTCTCATTTCAGGTAAGTGAACCGAGCGAACGAGCTGTGTGTGTGTGTGCGACCGCACAACGTGCCAATAATAATTGTGTAAGCATAAATCCATGCGCGTGCAGGGCATACGCATTTCTGCAGCTTTAAGTAAGTCATCGCTGGGCGAGTGTGTGTAGTGAGTATGTGAAAGTGTGGTTTGTTGAATTTTTTAAATTGAAATGTGGCACATTGTCTTGTGGCAGCTTATCGCCACAGTAACAGTAGCAACAACAACAACATAACTACCATACTACATTCCTGGACGGCAAGTCATGCTGTTACCTATGTATATATAATACACACACACACACATATATTCTGCTATCTCGTATCGCTGACATCCATCGTCAACATTGGCAGCGGCTGCAACGTGATAATGTTGTTGATCTGCTGCATTATTATCAATTTGAGTTATTATTCTTTTTCCTTTGATAATTATTTCTTACTCTTTCGCTTGTTCTTTTTGTTGTTGTTGTTGTATGCGTTTACAGTTGCGTTGCATTGCGTCTTCGTAATTGTGG
This sequence comes from Zeugodacus cucurbitae, assembly GCF_028554725.1. Taxonomy (NCBI): domain Eukaryota; kingdom Metazoa; phylum Arthropoda; class Insecta; order Diptera; family Tephritidae; genus Zeugodacus; species Zeugodacus cucurbitae. Next base: position 34,476,825 of record NC_071670.1, read on the forward strand.
CAACTCTTTGGGTGATTTATCTCTTTGCATGCGGCAAGTGATGTCTACACATAAATCTCACTTGTGCGCTTACCCTTCAGTTCGGCTCATTAGTGAAACACTAGTGAGTTCACTACTTACTGGTAACCACCACTGGTTACCCACCATAATACCGGCAATGCAATTCACTCATGAATTTAACACGGCGATGTCATTGGCGGTAACCGATTAACACTATTCACGAGTGATTTCACCGCCTATATTTCACTAGCTACTTCACCACATATCACTGACTATATATCATTAGTTACTTCACAACTTACCGACTATTAAATTTCACTACTTTCTTCACTACCTCTCAACCTAGCTAGTTTATTCCAAACATAATTAAACACAAATTTTATTTAAATTTTATATAATTAACAATATTATTTTTTATTTAAAATTTCTTTGTTTACAATTATATTTACCATCTGAACAACAGGGTCGGTTAATATCAGTCAAGTCAGAAGTTTTTGTGCACTTCGGCTGGATTCAAAAGCGACTTCGTTGAACATGTGATAAAGAAAGAAAATAATTAAAAAGAAATGTAGTTGATATTAAATTTGTATTACAAATTACATACCATATATATCACTGCACTTATATCCCCAAGTCACATTTCTAAGAGTTCCATTAAAATTTGGTGTTGATCTTAAATGAGTAAAATAATTCGAAACAAGTATACATATAAGTAAGGTGTTAATAATTTAAATAAATGTACATACAAGGATATTTATGCGTTCATAAATATGTGCAAACACTTTCGAACAAACCATATACAGCAATGTTGGAATTCTTACCTCTTTTCATTGTGCAGGGCAATCCATTTTTTTGCATAAAATATTTATGTTTTCTTTGTTTTTATTTACTATTATTTCATTTAATTATTCACCTTTTAATAACACTTTTAATAAACAATAAACGTATTAGAACCCGCGACGCGAGATCAATTGTACAATCAGAGAACAACTATTATGCGAAAAATGAAATATCAGAATTACAAAGAAAACGCTGATGCCTTTCTTTCTACTACAGTAAATCATGCTTTCAATGACCAACTTATACGTAAATACTATAATGATCCAATAATTATTTACAACTTGTACTTACTGTACGAGATGCTCTGCCGTTATTATTCTGCGTTATTTTTGCTTCGATCTCTCAAAATTGCATTCCCACCCTTATTTGTCGGTAATATTCTACTGAGAGTACAAATTAAGCACAACGTTCTCTAGATCATGCTCTCTTCTCTCTCAATCTCTCTCATTTACTATTGCTTCTCTGCATTACCTCGTTGTCGTGAATTCTCTAGTTACTTGTAACACAAGAATTCACTAGTGCAATTCACCAATTCATACCAGCCGTACTGCAGGGTACTCATGACACTTACACACACTCATATGTACATATGTGTATACATAATGATTGTAGAAGTATTTTGTATACATATAGATAGACACCCTGATATACTTGAGTTATGGTTATGCACGGGAGCACTCATATTTTTATCGCTTTGCTTCGGTCGACTGCCTCTGAGGTGAAGTGCAAGTGATAGAGAGATGTGTATATACATATGGCAACATATTTGTTTGAGGAAATCTCTGTATTTATTTGTAAATTTCTTAAATTGCTGTGAGCATTGCGGACTCATTGTGGAAACAGAAACAGAATTAGAGTTCAACAATTTTTTTGGGGTGAAGACAGTTGAATGACTCTTTCACCTCTCTATTTTGATTCCAAAATTTTGTTTTGTATAAAAATCAAAATTCTAATTCTCATTAATTTCACGAGTAGCTTTCAATTTGTCGAAGCTTAGAGCTCAAGTAGTAGAGTTCGGTTGAATAATATATTTTAATCATATAGTTTCTGAATCTGAATTGTCTGAATGATGTTGAGAAGCTATTTAATAGTTCATCCATCGTGTATTTGGCAAATTGTCAAGAAAAGCCATAATTTTTTTTAGAATTGAATACTAGAAGAGTCGATTCTTTAGGTATTCTCTGCTTCGACGACAACTTAGAGGGACTTATAAACCAAAAACAGCCCTTCTTCTATGAAAAGAATTGCATATCCTATGAAATGTGATTTTCATTTAATTTGAATATTGAAAAATGTAACCTCATGACCTCTAAACAAGATCGAATAGAACTAATCGCTAGATCGCTAAACTAACATTTCCATAAATACCTTTCTCCGACAAAATATAGACCATATTCACCAAAATTTTGGAGAGTGGAAAATCGAACAAACGACAGATACTAAATAGGGATAGACTAGATGATCAGTGATCACATTAAAATAGGATGATATATTTTGAGAGAAATAATTATAAAAAAAAAAATAGGTAAAATTAAAAAAAAAATAGAAAAAATTAAAAAAAAAATAGAAAAAAGTACAAAAAAAATTGATAAAATTAAAAGAGATTAGAAAAAATAAATAAATAAAGAATCAAAAAAATTGAAAAAAAATATAAAAGAAAAAAGTAAAAAAAAGAATTAAAAAAATTAGAATAAAATAAAGAAAAATAGAAAATGTAAAATATAATAGAAGAAACTAAACAAAATTTTGAAAAAACTAAAAAAATATTTTTCAATTAAACTCCTATAACGACATACTGTACGTGTGGAGTATCTATACACTCTATGTATATGTTTATTTCTAGAATTTGTAGTTGACTACGTTGCCAATTAGTAGGCAAGCTTGTCGCTCCCAACATTCATATGTCAAAAACACGCACGCTTGGCATTATTTTTATGATATATGTATGTGTGCATGTATGTAGATTTATGCCTAGTGTTGACTCCCGCTCGAGTCGTGATTTCTTGCATATGTTTGCATACCTTTTGCATTCATAAATATATTTTGCGTTTTGCGATTCACGATGTGAGGCCAACATGTTGCTGTTCCATGGAATTTCTAACTGTTTACCTTTTCAGCATGCATACATATTTATGTACTTAGTGCGAGTTTGTACGCGAGAGCCTCTGCTCTCCGCTGCTGTAATAATTACAAAGCATCGCGCACATGCAAGATGCAACGCAATACAATGCGTGATTCATCCTGTTGGCGACCACACGGACTCACGCAGACACACACAGGCACACATATACATAGTTCGCTTTATGCATTCTAGTACTATATATTGTTGTTGCTGTATGCATTCCACTCTATTGCATGAGTACTTATACTTAGACACTTAAATATACACTCATTTGCATGTGTTCTGTGCGCTATTAATTTTCTGGAAATTTCACTTGAGTCACACGCAGCTTCACATTTCGAGTATAAAGCTTCAATATGTTGCATTTGTACGAATATGTATGTCTGTGTGTGTGAGTGTCGTTCACTGACACTTCGTTGAGCTGTTCCTATTGCCTGCTGGTTTTACAATAAATAAAGAGATTAACCAAAGTGGCAGCTATAATCTTTTCACCAAATTCAATTTGGAGAATCGTTATCTACGAGCTGCGCGTTAATATTTCAAGTGAGTATGGGAGTGTCTGTATGTATATGTAAATGTTGCATGCAGCAGCTGCATACAGAAGTCACGCCAGGCGCTTAATTGAGTCAGTGGCACTGCAGTGGCAGGTTGAAGAAGCAGACATACATACTTATATCCTTCTATGTACGAGTATGACTATCTTCATTTGTCTATGGCCCACATGCCGGTAGTCATAAGCATTTGCCAGACAACTTTTGAACTTGGTAGCTTTAAGCGGTCACACTGCAAGCACATAAACACACTCACTTTACAAACAAACAAACAAACATATTTGCAGAGAACTGCATTTAGTCAATAAATTACTAAGTGCTTTGCAGCTAGCTCAGGCTCTAACTCTAACTTCAGCACTGGCACTAGCTCTCACTACTGTTGGCTTGAAAACCACACTGCCACACTTTCAAAAAATTAAGTTGCAAATCAAGCGAGTGCATCGAACTGCTGCGGCCAGTGGCCAAGTTGCATGCCGTCACAGTAGCCAATCGCACAGTTCGAGCCACCGTTCACCATTCAATTTACGTTTTAATTAAAATGATTCTGCAATTGTCTTGGCAACGTAAAGTGCCTCATCTATTAGCGTCATTTCTTTCATCCTTCTCCTTCTTTCATCCTCTTCTTCCAGTCGATTTTGCCAATTTTGTTGGCATTTTTTCTTTTATTGTTTGGCGAGTTGTTGCTTGACCTTGTGACCCACTGAGAGTCATAAACCTAATTCTCAATGGATTTTAGATGACTCTCAGGTTGGTAGTGAATGGACGGTGGAAAATCGTAACTTGTGTAATGAATGGTCGGTTTGCTGGGAGTTTAAACAATAAAATCCATGTGGTGAGAACTGCTCATATCTGAGTCTAAATAGAAGAATGAGCGTCTCTTTAGTTTGTATGTTACGAATGGGCTACTAAAACTATCGCCTAAGTGATTATTTTTAAATTTTATACAACATTTTCATGAAACGAAGAATTTTTTAGCTATTCTATTTTGGATATATGACTATGACTTAGAACTTAGATACATAGAACATAGGTATCAAATATATTGGTCTCACTTTGGTTTCTGGGACACAAAAATATAATATATATGATTATTACATTTTTGGAGAAAAATACAATTCCATTTCCATAGTTTAAAGTTTCATCATATTCTTCTCAAGGGCTACAGTATATTTGCTTTCTTCCGAGCTCTTCAATAATTGATTCGACTGAAGCATAACTTTCATATCGTCTTTCTGAAAATCGTGCAATATTTTTCTTATTATTTTCGAAAGGTGGCAACTCTATTCGAAAAGATGTATAACTGATCCCTCGTTGCTTTTCCGAATATTTTTCTTACTTTTGGCACATATTTTAGAATATTTTCTCAGTTTTCCTTTTTTTCGATAACTGGCAACTCTTAAAAAAAAATTTATAAATTAAATTATAGCCGAATACTCTTCTAAAGGAGTTCTTAAACATCTCATAAATAGCACAAACTTCATATATTTTGAAATTGATGGCAACTCTAATCCAAAGAGTTAGGTGTAAGGCAGCCTTTTAAAGTTTCGAACTACTGCAGTATTTTTCAAGCGGAGATGTTTGCTATTGGGAAAGCCACAGAGCCAGCCCTCCATACAGCAGCCGGCTACTCCAAAGTCAATATCTACGTAGACAGTCGAGCAGCAATTAAGGCAACAACCTCGGTTTGGCCAAAAGTGTTTTGGATACCAGGGTGGCAGTGGAGAGAGTTGCTAGGAACACATGTCTTCACTTCTACTGGGTGCCAGGACTGAAAGGCATTGAAGGCAACGATATTGTGGACGAAATTGCCAAGAACGGTGTAAAACTGTCATACGGAAACGCGACCGACATGGGTAAACACATGCACTGTCTATGCGATGATCTGGACAGGGGGCATGACAAGAAAACACGTTGGACAAATATACCGGGGTGTAAAACCGCTAAAGCCATGTGTACAACGGTAGACCAGAAGTACACCAAACTCATACTGTCACTCGATAGAAGGGACTGTAGGAGTTTGGTGGGAATACTCACTGGCCAGTGTCTGGAGGCGGCACATGCCTACAAAATGGGACTTACAGATCGAGATGACTGCAGGAAATGTCAAGAGCAAGGTGCAATAGAAACAATGAAGCATCTCCTGTGCGCTTGCCCTACATTGTCAAAGCAACGACTTCGCTACTTGGGGGCCTCACAATATGAGAATCTGGAAGAGGTATCGAAAGTGAAGCCATAAAAACTTTTAAAATTCGCGTCAAGCGCAGGCATCCTAAAGGATGACTACTCCTCTTGGCACTCCATCTGGTATCGCAAAAGATCTAAATGGTCAATGTGTGGCGTATTGGCCTACCAGTATAACCTAACCTAACCTAACCGAATCCAAATAATCGTGCTTTAAAACATTCTATAAAGTTTTAGAAAACTAAAAAATTATGAATGAATATTTCGAAATTGCTTTAAAAAAGTTTGTTATTTATTTGTACATATAGATCGAGGCTATGCACCTTCATTCATCCGTTCACCAAAACGTTCATTCACTTTTCGAAACACCCCAAACCCCATGCTATGCGGTGCCATTTAACAATAGCTAAACGCAATTATTCAATAAAAGTTCAGAACGCGTCAAGAAAGAATATCACTGACCAGCTGGGCGTATACTTTTTTAGAAGAGAAATGAGCGTTGAGTTCAGTGCACTCTCATGGGTGTCTGCTTGAGGTTATGTTAGACTATTAAGCGCCTTCATTCGGTCATCTGATGTAGCTTTTTCACTCAATTTTCTTTTCTTTTTTTAATTGTAATCCATTTTCATTTTTCTGCCTCTAATTATATAACTGCGCCCTTGTTGCTGGCGAGAGGTTAATGCGCGCCGGCGAAATCAAAAGTGTCTTCACACAGCCGCCGGTGCTGTTGTTGTTGAAGCAAAGGGTGTAGCTGCGGGTAAACGCATGTCTGAATGGATGGTAAGCATTAAGAGAGGCGTTTGTTGTTGTAGCTGTCATGTTTAGGTTTGAAAGTCAAGTCAGGTGTTTAGCATTGAATTTTGAGCTGCAACAAAAATGAAAAAAAAGGAAAGAAACTAAGAGAAAGACTAACTAACAGCAAAGTTCATTGCCATTGGCGAAGTGAGAAATGTGGTTTTTATTATTTATTTTTGTGGTTTCTTCTGGCTCTAGCCACAGTTGCAGAAATGCGTGCGTTCTTTCACATTCTCCTTGGTATTCTTCTGTTCTTAGTGCGAAAGCTTCTATTGCTGGCAATTGCAGTTCTACTCAAACACTGAAACACCCATAAATTTGCTTAATTTGTTTGTGTGTGTCTGCGCGTGTCAGCCATTATGCGTTCTGCGGAATGTGCGCCATCATGTCGCGTTGTTCGTTTGTCGTCGTCGTCGTCGTGTGTGCACATTTACGCAGCAGGTGTTAATTGTCAGAAATAATGAAATATTATTGCGAATGCTGCGGGCACTCACTATAATCTTGTTGTTGGCACAAAGAACGCGCACGCATAAAGTTGAAATGCGAATTTTTCTGCCGTACAGTTATACTAAACCATAGCTATGCACATACATATGTTTGTTGTATATAGTGGCTGATGCCTAGTGCTGAGTGATATGCGTCATGCAAGTCATCGCAGTGTGGTGTGAACGCTCATGAACCGCAAAATCATTCACATATTTTGAAATTTTCGAATGTCTGTTCACACAAATTCGCAATCGAAAGTGAATGTTTTATATAAATTTCATATTAAAATCGAAACTAGTGAGTGGACAAGCAAAATACTTGTACAGTGGTGTGTAGAAAAATTGCATGTTCAGAGTTGGGTGTGGAAATTTTTGGTTTAATAAATTAAATAAAAGTAAATTGTGAAAATAAAAATACAATCAATTCAAATAAGTAATAAAAATAAAATAAATAAAATAATAAAAATAATGATATAAAATATAAAAAAAATTTATATTTTTTGTAATTAAACTATAGAAATTATTGTTGGGATTAAAATGATACATTAAAATTATACAAATGTCTTCAAGAGAAGCATAAATCATCACTAAGGCTGGATAAATAGTGGAACGTAAAATATTTGAAAGAAAATTTTAACAATTTTTATATGAGGTCACACTCTTTTTAATATTTCTCGTAAAGAGAAAGCGAAGAATAATTAGCTTTATTCGTTGCGCTAAGCTAGTTATAAATAATACTTTTTCGAAACCATATACGCCTAAATTAATATTGAGAATATATTCTAAAATACCCTATAAAGCGCTGCTTCTGCTCTTCGGCTCATTCAAATACTATTTGCATTGCTCCCCGTTTCTCTATATGTCTAATTTAAGGCGCAGAAGCAACCATCTTATCAATAAAGGATTACCAGGAGCCAAAAAGAAGCGTTAGCGTTTCATATGTTCATAAAAAGTCTTATATTTTCTTCATTCAGCTTCAGAAATTCTTTTTTTTCTGTTGCTTGGGAGTTCTAAGTACTTATTTTTCAAAACTATTTCTCACTAAAAATCCAAATATTTTCGAAATCGTCTTGTCGATCGATGTTTAACAGCTAAATTACTTGTTAGTTTCGTTTAAAAATTTCAATTTTTTAATAATTATTTTATTAAAATGATCTTTTATTAATCTGTAAATATCACAAACAAAAGAATTTTAATCACCACTGTACTTATGTACGTATTAGTAGGTTTGAAATAAAAAAAAAATATATATATTAAGATCAAATGAAATTCATGAAATATTAAAATAATAAATTAATTATTTTAAATAAATATAGAAACAAATTTCTATAACTACAAAAACCAACCAAAATCCAATCAATTAAATTTGTATGAAAGAAATCAATCAAAAAGCATAAATTCAAACATTTATACGCAAAATTGAAATTATAATTGTCGCTTTCAATTTCAATTTCGCTCATTGATAATTTGCATATCGCGACAATTAAAGTGTCGCTGAATGCAACGCTGAGCGCGCCAATGTCACCTCGCACACAGAAAGCGCAGAAAAGATGGCTGACAGCAAAGCGCGCAGCAGGAGCACCACACATACTCGCTTACATATAGCGATTACACACATACATACATACATACATACATACATACAGACACATATAATTAAGTGTTACGAATGACACTTTAGTTGACGGCACTCATTTACCATAATACAACATGACACCGCACCAGATCAAAACCCAGCCACCACTACCAAACCAAACCGAGGCGCTCACCTCAGCATCGGCGTGCAGAAGCGCGCTGCAAAGTGTGGAAACAAAAAGGCAAAAGCAACGTAATTAAGTGACAGAGTGTATAATTAGTGGTAAGTGTTTGACAAATTAAGATGGCATCAAATTGTCATTCAACTTGAATGTTTGGCAAAAAAGTGCTGCATTTAAATTAGCGCGCTTTGTTTTTGCTCTGAGTAAATAAATTGAAGCTTTTTGGGTTCACTTTTTGAACACTGGCAATACTAAGATAAATTGGAAAAGCAGGAAGGAATTTTTTAAATTGCAATAATTAGCGAGAGGCTACAGATATTCATTATTTGTAATATAATTTTGATATAAATATCTATATTCGAAAACTGTATTTTTCTGAAGTGTTTGAGTTTCAAAAAAAGTGCTGACACCTATTATATCTATAGTGCTGTCAGAAATATCTAAATATAGTATGCAAATAAAATATTGGATATTTCAGAAATATGTTTAAAAGACTTCAGAAGAAATATTTCAAATAGAGTTGCCACCTGATTAAAAATTCTAAAATTCTTTTAAAGAAATAAAATCCTATAATATACGTATACATATAACAAATTTATGAAGGCTTTTCATCAATTTATTTTTCTGAAAGTTTGAGATTCGAAAAATAGTGCTGCCACCTTTTTGAAAATAAAATTTTATAAAATATTAAATTGAGATTTGTTATCAAAGCAGGATGTTTAAGAAATATACTTCACAATATTTTTCAAATAGAGTTGCCACCTGCTTAAATATTCAAAATTTCTTGAAAAGGAATTAAAGTCCACGAAATAACACACAATTTTTATAAAAAAGGATAAAACCAAACAAAAAATAAATAAAATGGCCAATTCTAGGAAGGTTAAGAATCCTTATCATCATTGATATCAAAGTTATTCATAAAGCTTTTCTCCGAAGCAAAAAAATGCAATTTCATCGAAGGTCGCAAAGATGGATTGGGCAGATATGTATCAGAGATCTGCATTGAGTAATAATGAAATTAGTGCACAAACTCATGAGCCAAACAAATTGGTGTAAATGAGTACTAATACAAATATCAAAAATGACAAAGACTCATTTCCACCAAACCAAAAAAAACTCATAGTATTTCTACACTTATATGTGCCGTCAATTTATGACTCAAACGAGCGTATATTAAAAATTTCATTTTACTCACTTGTTCATTGGTCACGATGAGAATAAACTTGAATGAGCTCGCTACACTGATCGGCATGAGTGGAATTGTGACTTCGTAGCTGAGCACGGAAGTCAAGATACCCAGTGAGAACTTCGTCACATTACATGTTTCATTATTTCATTGAACATGCATTTTCGTGCGTCTTTATTTATTTTCAATACATTACTATTAAAAAAAAATATATTAGAACCTAAAAGTATTAACTTTACTGTCATTAATTAACTTAAAATATCAAATGTAATACACGACATCAAAGAACAAAACACATCGTTAGTCATTTCCCGCAGGGCACTTTTGCCTAGCGGCGGCACAGCCTTCGTCAGTTTTACTTTGATCCTATTCGTATAACTTTATTTATTTAGCTATACTATTGGTGTTATTTTGGTGGTATGGCTCATTTTTGGTTAACTTGACTGAATTATTGGCTCATGAAACAATTGAGCACTTCAACGATACGTATGAAGAGAAACTTACTCATTTTTCATGTTCTCGCTTTGTGTGCTGTGCGTAAATGTGTTTTAGTGGATCTTTGTGTTTGATGATTTTTGACTTATATGCACTAATACTACTTTTTGTGTTACTCAACCAATGACTCAAAAAAGGGAATAATTGCAGTTCTCTGATATGTATATTAAAAAATAAATTTTTTTCAATTTTTAGAACCAAAAATTCTTAATTAATTAAATTAAAAATGTTTGCAGTGTTGAAAATTTCTAATTAAAATCTTAATATTAGTAAATTTATCACTTAAATAATTTCCAATTGCGACCTTAACATTTTTTCCCATTTTTCTAACACTTTTCACCTCAATATGAAACCTTGAAAGTTTAATTCCAAACCAGTCCGGAAGCATCCATCACATTTACTTTTTCAACAAAGGTATACTTTTGTTTATAAATTCGGAGTTTTTTTCGCTTAAACAAAAGCACACGCATTCAAAGCATTTTTGCATTTATTAGTAAATAAATAAACATCTTAATTATAATTAATTGCAGCATTATGCGGCGGCTCGTTTGCAAAGTTTTTTGAACTTTCAACTCGAAATCGATTTTTTATGCGTAAAATGTTTGTGCTTTAAGCGCATGCGGGTGCAAAGAGAATTATGATTATATACATATATACACACATACATACATACATACATACATCTATGTAGATATGTATATGCATATTTATATACACCTTTATGCAAATGTAAATAATTTATTAGCCGCAAAAAAAAGTTGCTGGCGATTGAAATATCCTCTGCGGCTTTGTTTTCCACAAATAAAACACCGCAATTTAACTAAAATATTAATTTCGAAAATAACAGCAAAAAAAATCAGTATTTATTTCCATATGTGCGCTCGCAGCACTTTGTAAATGGAATTTAATTGCAGCGCTCAATGATTTTTATTACTGTCCGATTATGCATATTTCAGCGAGTATAAAGCGATAGTGTACATGTGTACGTAAGTGTGTGTGTATGGTATCTACAGGTGCCTACATACGCGCACTTAACCTTGAGCTCCACTGCTCCAATGAACCGCGGGCCATTGGCGTGCATTCGCATCACCTCCGGATGCTGTTAACTACACTACTCCGAGTAGTGGCGCAGCGTTTTTATGGCTCTTAAACTCTCACTGCGCGCCGCCGTCGAACACCGGTAGTGTGCGTAATAAAATTTCTTGTTGGAATTGCGGGTTATTACATTATTTTTATAACACTTTAGTTGTGTATTTATTATATCATTTCGAGCACTTTGGCTGCATTAAAGTTGTGTAGTATTGTAGATTTGTGTTTTTTTTTTAGCTTTTCCGCCTCATTTTGTTCTTTTGCACTTTAATCGGGTGTCAATGCTTTAGGTGAATATACTTAAATTTGCAGAAATTGTTCTAATTGTGTGCTAGTAAGTTGTGATTAACACTAGCTACAAATATTCGATAGTACATGGTTGAATCTAGTTAAAGAACGAAGGAAAATATTAAGTTATGAATTTGAAATTTTGACAGAATTTTTAATACTTCATTCATTAACTGGATTAGATATATTATTTCAACAATGTATGCAAAATTTTAACAAAATCGCTTCATACATTTTCGAGAAATCGTGGACACCGACTTAAAAAATTGAATTTTGCGATAAACGCGTTTAAAGTTTCACATTCATACTGACGTGACCTGATGGGCGGAACTACCAAAGGGTCTACTTTTAGAATGTTACTCGTATCGATTTGATATTTTGGGGAAATATTTTTAACATATTGTACGATTTAAAATTTTGAATCCCATCTAACCTCTTAAACACAACTTTTGAATGAAAATATATTTATTATTCTATGAAAAATTCAACTTTTATTTCAAATTCAACTTTTTATTTAACGCGGAGGGAGCTTTTTATTTTCTAATAGCACTTCTTCATTAGAAAAACTCCGTAAAATACAAAATATTTATTTCTTTCCATCAAATTATATTCACTTTATCTAAATTCAATATCCTTCCCTTACTTAAGGCATATTTGAAAGCCATTTTCGAAGACAAAAATGCCTGGATACACTTAAGCTATGTATTTATATTATTTTTCTGCATTCATAGCATCTTTAAGCCTCGAAGAAGCTCATGAAGTTTGCAAATTATAAGCCAAAGAATTTCCAGAATATCCATCATCTCCTCGACAAGAAAATCGTCATGTGTCATAACGTTGAGATCCGCCGCGAGGGTTTTTGTGGCCTTAGCTTGTTCAGCATTTAAGAAACCTATTTTTTCATGAACAGTTTGTAACTCTTGAATAAATGGAGGATCTTTTATGTCCAACTAGATTTTCTCCGATTCTAAAACTATCAGTAATTCTGATATAGACCTGAATAGTTAGTGATCTGCTTTGTTCGTTTGGTTTTTGAGTGGCTAATTTGACTGAACTGCTCCTTTGATTGCTAACTCTGACAAGTAAATATCTAAACGAGTACGAGTAATTTCAAATAATTCATTAAATATTTTTGCTTGCGTTTAAATTATTTCATTCCTTTAGACTTTCCTCTTAATAGCCTTTTTAAATTTTATGTTTTTTTTTTACCTATTACAAAAGTAATGGTTTGAAAATGTAACTTAGTACTAAGTATTACAGGGAACGTTTTAAGGTTTTTTTTTTCAACAAAAAAAAAATACTTCCATAGAAGATGTTTTCTATTACAAATTAGTTTACTTTATAATAAAAAATTATTTTAAAGTTTAATTTTTTCCATTAATTATAAACACACAGCCACTTTCCCAAAACTTTGAGTTTCCTCATTCGATCAAAAAAGACCGAAGGCGGAAATAATTGCATATTAATAAGTTTATAAATTGTTGGGTTCAATTTATATGCTTAACATCGAATACTTATTGTAGCAACTAATTTTGCTTTCTAAACTCCCTCAAACTGTTAATAGACGAGTAGTGGGAAAAGTATGCAACAAAATTACTATAATGAAGGGAAAATTAACCATTTAAGGTTAAGCGTGTACTCACTGCCTCAATAAAGCTAAATCGAATTATGGCACAAATTCGATTAACCCTCATTAGAAACATAATTATATTTAACTGAAGCAGAAATAGATACAACCTTAAAAATGTCATGTATGTTTAGATACATATAAACATACATACATACATATATGTGTGATTACAGAGAGGTATCTATGCAGATGTAGATATGCTTATGCTTTGATGTTCAAATAGCAATAATGAATATAAGCCAATAACGGCCAATTGAATTGTATTTAGCGTTTTCCATTTCAATATCAACAACAATAAAAACAACAACAAAGCATACAGTGACATGGCAATAAGCTTTGGACGCTGCAAGTCACTCCGATTTCCATAACTGTTGGTCGTATGCGATCACATTTCTAGCTTCAAATTGTATATAACATATGCATCTAAAAAGCATTATATACTTACATATATGTATGTACATACATTTGTTCACCGCCGAAGTTCATCGACAGCTACATTACGGCAACTCGAAATTTTATTGTTGTTGTACAAGTACAAAAAAAAGCAACGTTTTCAACCTTCTAAACATAAATGACAACATAGCGTCAATTATGACATTTATTGTGAAACATTAAACGACGGCAGTAAAGTGAAGCAACAACAACAACAACACTCTAATATAAGCACCAAAGCAGGTTTGCTCGCTGGCAATTTGTGATGGCGTCAACGGCGATGTACAAATATTGGAAAAAACGCAGAAAATTCAGAAAATGAAAAATGAAAAATACAAAAATAAAAACAACAACTGCACTCCATAAAAAATAATAATAAAACAGCATAATAATAATAATAATGACACCAAAATCGTGTACTTACATTTAGGGCGTATTTCACTTAATGTCAGCGAAGATATTTGTTTTCAGTAAAATTTTGGAAAAAAGAAGAGATTTTAATAGAAAATCTATGCATAACAGTAACTCATACTTACAAGCAGTTTGTTTGTATGTGTTGTTTTTGTAATTGGTTGCATACTCCAATGTATCGCTTCATGCTTTAACGACGTTGAAAAATTGAGTCTGTTTTCGTTTTCTTTCAATGTTTTTTCAGAGCAATTATTGCTTACATTTATATTTTACTTACATAAATACATACATATGTACATAGACAGATATCTAGTATATATATATACATATATAAGTATGTACTTGTATAGCGCAATTAAATGTTTTTCTGTTCTCGCTGTAGACTATAAAAATTACAACAACAACACAGAGTACTTATTAGAAAAAGTTTTTCAAATGTAAAAATATCAATAAAGCGAAATATGAAATATGAATATATATACATATATAGCGAAGCTGTACTGACAAGATGACATCAGTGGCAAGTTCATGTGTACTTAAATTTTATGAGATATTTTGTCATAAATAGTTTTTATACTGATAGACTACCGACTGAAGTCACTTAGCGTAACCTCTAGCCTCTGGCTTGATAAAATATAACTATATTTGTTTAGATTTAATAACTTCAAGCAATTAAAAAATGAAATAATATTGTAGACTGAAATTGAATGGTATTTTAAAAAGCTCATTGTATAGATTCTTCTTCCATATGTGCTCTACAATTTGTAATAGAACTACTTCGAAGCACGGGAATAGTAGCTTCCAAACCATCGCCTAAGTATATACTTCTTCTCTTGCCTGAGTTCCAATAATCGTATGGTTCCATATACATATACATAAAACAATGTATAATCAATCGTAAAGATCAAGCCATACTTCCTATTGCGAGTTTCGACTGGTTAGACTCCAGTCAATTGAGTCGGTTATATTTTAATTTGCTATTGTGTAACTTGATCGACAAAATTACAAATTTTCTAACGATTGAAAAGCATTCACAGTCGATGGTTGAGCGACTGATCGACTTACAATAGCACTCCCAGTCGATACTCGCAATAGACTCCAAGAGATTCCATGGGACATAGAAGCAAATAATTACATAATAACCCATAGATCATTTGCCTAATTATGGTTTTATATAGGGTATATAAATTTTAAGCTTAACAAAGTTTTAATGAGTAAATAAAAAAAATGAAAATAATTTGATGATTGATTCGTAGTTCTGGTGAGCATTGGAATAATCTTGATATTTTCTACACTATACCATGAGTTTCCATCATCTTATTTAACATCATCTCAATTATATTTAATAATTCCCGTTTTATCTATCATTTTCTAATTCTTCTAATTATATTTCCATTTTTCTGAAATTATTTTTTGCAAATATTTCCTTATTTTTTTCTTAAATCATCCGAATCATTCTTATGAACCGGTTTTCCAGTATTAGGCTTCAAACCTTATGTATATTGGAGGTTTACAAAGGATGTTGTTATTAATTGAGGAAATGGCGTATATAAGGTTTATTCCTCAACAAATAGGAAACGATTGTTGGAAATGTCCACAAAAATCGTAATCATTCATTATTTTCGTATCATCTTCATAGTTAGTATAAATAAATATTTTTTCTAGTACAACATTATTTCTTCTTGTATTTCTTACTCATCTTATAGCATCCCTTTAAAAATTATATTTATACAATCCTTTTTATAACGCATTTAAGATTTATTTTCGTGTTAGTTACGCTATTGAACTTGTGCGTCACAGAACATTCAAACCATAGTGAAACATCTGTAGCAAGATGCAAAAATAAGTACTAGACATTAAAAAACCCGGTAGGAAAATTGTTTAACAAATGGGAACTGTATTTATTCAGAAAAGATACTAGTTCAAAAGTGACAATACCAAATAAGTTGCAAATCACTGGATCTTCAACTTTATAGTTGAATGAATTGAAATGATTCACTGACAAACTATATAATTTGAGTTTTGATCCTAAAAGCGAATATTTCGTATACTTGACTCTATCTACTGATCGATTGAAAACCGCTACACATAGTTCTCCTCATGTAACACAATATTAATACATTTATCAGGCAATACTCTACCAGACTATTAAAAATATTTTAGAAATCTCAGCATATTTTGAACGCCTCAAAATAATATATTTAAAAATAAAAAAAAATTCAATTTTTTTTATTATTGATTAGAAATGTAAGCCAAAAGTGCGTCTATAAAATTCTACATTACCTCTGAATTTCCTACTGGGCTTTAACACAGACACACATTTCTGCGAATATGTATATTTAGCAATCAGCACTAAGTGCCAATTCAATTCAAATTACTACAAGTCACACAGGCGTCTATAAAACTCATAAGAAATTGCAAAAATAAACATTTCACAATCGCTAAGCTTCTATCTTCTGTCAGCATGCAGAGTGGCAGTGCAACGCCCACACACAAGGCGCGCCGCTCAATGGGCGCCATCAACAACAAATGCCCATACGCTGCCAATTTCTACAAATCAAAATCAAAATATTCTTGCTAAAATTCTCTAACCATGCGTTGGTGAACTAAAAATGAATTTGCGTGCTGAGATTTGAGGAGACTTTTGACTTGATTGACTGGGAGTACTAAAGCAAATAGCTACACTACACAGGGGGAGTGGGAAGAAGGGGAGAGAGAACACACTTCACTTGCCGTCGCATCATGAAAACACTGATTTGAGCGATCTTCGGACGTAAGCTTCGAAATTTTTTGAATTTTTTTGGTATATATTTTTCATGCCTAACGTAAGCACAACTAATGCCTCTTTAATTTATAACCGATCACTCAGTTTGACTGAAATTAATTGTACAAGCAGCAAGTACTGCTACATCACAACTGCTTTAGGAGTACACACGCCTGTTCATATGTATGTGTGTGTGCGCGTTCGCTGATGGAATTTTTGCGCTGCAAACAACAGGAAGTGTAAATTATTAATAGCAGACACGTGGAAAATATCAAAAGTGCTATTACAAGCGCAATAACGGTAACAATACTCGGAACAATTAAAAACTATTTTTGCTCGAGTTCCAACAAAGGTGGCAAGTACAGTGTGCGGAAGTGCCTGGAAGTGAACGGAAAACTTTTTTCATTCATTACCACCAGCGGCACTACAACTTGCTCAACTTTTGCGAGGCATTCTACAAATGCCAGAGTTGTAAGTACACGCTGTTGTATGTACACACACACACAGGCGAAATATTTATAATGTTGTATTCTCCGCATAATAGTTTGCGATTTTAACACCTTCTTAAATGCAAAATTGACAACAATGCTGTACGCTGCTCTTTCCCCGCTCATTTTGCGCTTAATTTCAGTTTATTACGCGTATTTTCTACGTTCAATTTATTGCATAATTTCTTGCATTGACGTAATTGTGCCGCAGCTTCCGGTGAAGTTCGAGCGCAGCGCAGCGCTGCTCCTGCGCTCCCAAGTGTAGGCTACAAACTTTTCTTCGCCGACAAAGCGCACAACCATGCGCACGCCTTTCGTTGCGAAATACAACAACAACAGAAAGTGAAAGAAATAGAATTTCCATGAAATATATTACTCGCTTGCTTACCGGGAATTGCCTAACTTTGCCGGCGTATCAGCGGAAGAAATTAAAAGTATTGCAATAAAAGTGCAGCAATAAGTTTGCTCGAAAGTTTTTCGCTGTAATACTTATTTTTAAGCATTATGGACGTTATGGTAAGCTTCCAAGGGGTTGGAAAACAGTTCTTTTCTTTGAAATCATTTAAATGCTGTAATGAATTTTAAATTGCTTTATTTTAGAATATGAATGTGTCATAGTACGTAAGATTTTCTTTCTATTGTTTCCGTGATTTCGTAAAAGGAAGCAAGCTTATTGCAGCACTCAGCTGTAATCAGTTATCATATAATATTAACAATAGCTTTTTAGGGATTCTGATGAACCAGATATTATTTTTCTTCACGAATGTAGATCGTTTCGGTTAAGGAGATTTCTTGTTTCTATTATAACACAAACAAACTTAAATGGTTTTTAAACCGAAATGCACAAAAAGTTTTTAGGTTAGGTTCGACAGGAAAGCTCAGTACCACTGCATTTTTTTTTTTTCAAAATCATACATAGTAAAGTAATAACCGTTGACATTTGTAGTATTATTTATATAAATAATCAGAGTGCCATTAATAAAGTGATAGATTTTTTTTATTCTCCGTCGAAAAAATAAATTCCAAGATACTTTGACCTTTTCATGATATTCGAGACTTTCACGAAAACTGGATACTCATATATTGATTCCACAAAGACGCCTCTGTCATTGTCTTTGAGGAGAAGTGCTTAACCAATAGCATTGTGTATCGTTCCATTTGTTCCAACAAACTGTAGTCAAAGCGAAAAACACTTGTCAAAGTTATGTTAAGTAAGAACTCTCTTTTGATTCAAAGCTCTCTGGAATAGGAGAACTCTAGAGTGCTTATGAGCTTTACAATTCTCGGCAGTAGTAAGTACTGTATATTAGTATTAGGCAAAATTAAGTTTTAACCATATTTTTCCAATCTGACAAAAATAAAGTTTACGCACTTCCCTTTCGAAGACCTTATTTGTTTACGTTTCTTGAAACTAAGGCCATTATTCGAATACAGTATTGTCGAAAAAAAGTTGCTTCGTTGAATACATTTTATCCGATTACGCTAGAGTATCTTACTGACTTCCTTTCAGCATGTGCTTTTTTGCTAGTATATGTAAGCTTTTTGGGAGCTTTTAGAGCTTTTAATAATTTTAAATTATACAAGCTCAAAAAAAGCTTTTAAGTTGCTTTTAGCAAATATTAAATAAAATGATATTACAATAACATATGTAGAGATTATGGATAATCAGTAGAGTAATTTGAACTAAAATTTCTTCCTCGTCGATTCTACTCAGACAGATTTTCTTTCGTTTCACTTTATACTCCACGGATGAAATTTTATTTGAAAAGAAGCGGAAAGAAATTAAAAGCCAAAAATTATTAAAATTTTTTTTTGCTTATATATCTTTTGTGACCAAGCAATTTTTATTAACAAGTTTGAACATTTTAAGAGTGATCCTAGAAACCATGCGTACTTATATATAATTTAATATCATATATTTTCCGTGTACATACCCACTCATTCTATCCGCCCCTGACCGCCGAAACCGCTGCGTCAAAACCTCGTCACATTAAATGCACGCGAACGCCACATTTTAACACGCTTACACACAATTAAGCAACAATTCAACCGAATGCTTGCCAATCAGTCAATCAAATCGAATAACTGGCTCGCTAACAATGAGAGAATCCGTTTGCTGCACACCCATTGCGTCCGACCACATCCGGCCGAACTGATGATCAGTGAAATAATAAATTCTGCAGCAATTTATTATCTGTTTCCGCGCATTGTTTAGCATACTTCCGATTAATTTGTCGCTTTTGACGGTTTTAACGGTTTTGACTTCGAAACAATAGTTTTTAGCGGTTTTTTGTTGCCAGCAGCATGCAACACAATTATCTGCAGTTTAACCGCTAGGCGGCGCCATGTTTGCGTGTGCGCCTATTTAACGCTATTCAGCTGCAATGCGGCCTAAATATGCGGTCAGCGCCAAGTGGCAAGTGGCAAGAACGCGAGTTATACAACACAAATTACACACAATGATCGGAGTCATAAATATCTCAATACATGTAGATATATAGACATGCACGTGCATATTTATTTTGTGGGAGCGCCCTGGAAAGCCAAAATGCCAAGGCATGCGAACTCCATAAAACGAGTTGAAAATTATTTGCGGCGAGGCGTTAGAAGCGCGCCAGTGAGTGCGAGTGTATGTGTGTTGTTGTAGGCGTTTACTTGTCGCCGTCATTGTGCGCCGCCGCACTATCAGCCGGTCTAACGGTACAGTGCGTGCGCCCTATTTATTTGCGTGGTCTCACTTAACAATTGCATATTCTAGGCGCATGTGGGCGTGACTGGCAAGCCAGCAAAGAATTTGTTAGAATAATTGAAAATAGATAAATGAGTTCAAGCGAGCGCGCTCAGCACTGCACTTAAAATGCAAAAGCACAAATATTATGCGATTTCATTTAATTTTTTCTTCCTTTTTTGAGGTTAGAATTTGGGTCACGCACATGAAAATGCGCCTAAAATGCGAAAGAGCGAGTTATGAGGGTTAATGACACACGCACACTCATAGAAAAGCGCTCCAGTAGACTATCCACAAACTCAGCGCAGTCGAAAGCGCCGCGCGCTATCTTAAGATATTCATGAGCTAGTAAATTATGCAAACTTTTTTTGTGCTCATTTACATACATACATATTTACATTACTTACATTTACATTGTATGCTTGCCACATTATTATATCATTTCACATGTGCACTTTTTGTTGTTGTTGCACTGTTAACATAATACTAGAATTGGGTTAACTGCTTTGGTTAGGCACATAAAAATACTTTGTGTGCGAAATATTTGCTAGTTTGTTTGTTTTTGTGTGGCATAAATTTTTGCATAATTTAATTTGTGGCGCACATTTGGGATTAATCATTGCGTTGGCTGAATAATATTATAACCTAGGTTAGTTCCAACTTTTACATATAAATATATTATAAATGTGATCTCTAAGCTTAATTTTGAAGAGTGGAGTATCGAAGAAACAACCGATATAATGTACTGACATAATCCAATTAAGAGATGTCTACTCTCGCTCATTTCTCTATTGTACATATGTTCAATGTTATAGTTGACAAGTCTTGCTTCGAAGCGCAATTTAAAGGAGCAAAGCGTTGGTGATTCGATGACGTCTACACTAATTATTTATTTGCACTAAATGAGATCTCAACCGAATCGATATTAAGTACGTTATCTAAGAACTCAGCAAGGCTGAGAGACACACTACGTCTGAAACTATAAAATAAATGATAACTAGCTATTCATGTCGTACTAATAAGTTAACTCTCCACATAACCCGTTGAAAGAAGCTCTTTTTCAAAAATAATTAAATTTTAATAAGAACTAAGAACTAAGAAATCATTTGGGTATACTCTCTTCTATAATAATCGCTAGAAGCAAATTATTTAAAATGTCTACTCATAACTCTCTGCAATTGACTGAATTTCTGGATAAAACTGAGGAGCTAATATGTGTTCGGACAAACTTTGAGCGTTATGGATGATATTTTTAGAATGTTTCTTGATTGTAACAGACTGAAAAGTTGTTTTCTAATGAGCAGAGCTTAGTTATACTAAATCCCGTTACACAGAGGTACTGTTTTTTATCAAAATCCCGCCATTAGCTAATATCGACTTAATTATCTAATTTCACGTACTTAACTCTGATATAAACCAGATCTATAATGGTTGATTTTTTAAAATGTTACACTTTCTCGAACATAAACGCATACGGAGTTTTCTTTATCGAGAACTCAATAAACTCATCAGTTCTAAGTTTATAAATGTATCTTAGAGTTACCTTTTTTCTATTTTTGACTCCCGAAGTGATTTCCTTTATATCCGAGTTAAAGTTTTTGGTAATCCTGATTTCTTGATACCTCTGAAAAGTGACTTCTTCATTTACTTGTTGTCAAAGGCTCTGTAAAAATTATAAAGTAGGGGAGGTGAAGACAGAGACAGAAATACTATCAATAATCTAGCAGTGAAAGCGAATAGTATGACTCGCGGTAGACTAAATAACATCTCTTCGAAGATAAGTCTTTATAAAATTCAAATTCTTGTTTGCTTTTGGGTTTGAACTAAAACCGGCTTAAAATAAGCAATTATGAAGTTAAGATTATGTACCAAATTTTTTAGAAATTTTTAAAAATAGATTTGCATCAGTTAAGCTCAAATCAGCTGGTGGTATCTTTTGTACCTATAAATATAATATATATTTATTTTATTGTGCTAGATGTATGTCGATTTCTTAAAAGAAAATCTCAAACCAGCAATTAGCATAGCTCCAATTTGAGACAAAGTGAGCATTGAGAAAACTGGTCAGGGTCATATATAAATACTACTGTGCTGTGAACTATGATGTACATGCGGAACTCATAAGCTACAGACAGTATCTCAAACAATAATGAAATTAGCAACAATTGTTATAAAAATCGAAATACTTCATTTATTATTAGTTTTTATTTCAAATTTCTCAATTAAAATATTTTAATTGGCTTAAAGAAAAAAAGTACACCTTAAAGATCTAAACATAGTGATAATGAGTCATTAACGGATTTTTTGTTAATCAAAATAGATTTTATAAAAATAAACTATGCATCTACAACGTTTCTAAGCCAAAACACGCCCCAGTGACCAATAAAATAATAGATGAAACAAAAATTTGCTTTAGCATTGAAATAAAATCGCATTCCAAGCTTGAATGCACACAAACACACGAACACATACAAACATGTTTGGAAGTCAGCAGAAGATTAAAGCTTGCAGTAACTAATTTTATACGTAGTTTCACAC
Source organism: Zeugodacus cucurbitae (assembly GCF_028554725.1). Lineage (NCBI taxonomy): Eukaryota > Metazoa > Arthropoda > Insecta > Diptera > Tephritidae > Zeugodacus > Zeugodacus cucurbitae. The sequence goes on from NC_071670.1 coordinate 34,499,605, forward strand.
ACATACACACACACACACATTGTTTGCAGTTAAGTAAAGTGCAAGTTGTCGTTTGAAATTGTCGACTTTTAGACTTGTCATTCACATATTTGCACAAATTAAGTCAAGGGCAACACATTTTTTACGACCCAAGTGCCCTTTCGTTGCTAATATTACAGGTTTTTTTCGCTTTTTATTAGATGAACATGAAAAAAATGTTAGCGCACACGTAAAAATAAAGTAAAAAGTGAAAAGAAAACAGTTATAATGCGAAGACATAGTGAGACCTTTGTAATGATAGCGAGCATGAAATTGCGCAAATTCACATATTTCCACATAGAGACTATAACAAAAGGGTCTAAAATATAGGAGCGAATGCACTGAAAAGAAATAATTTTTAAGATTTGGTATCAAAAATATTTTTTTAATTATTTAAAACTATATACAGTGGAACTTCTCTAACTCGAATCACCATAATCCACAAAAAAAACTTCGAGTTAGAGAGTCTTTCGAGTTACAGAATGTAATTTGTATGAATTTTGACTTCTATTGCCAAATCAATAGTTCGAATTATGGAGAACTTCGAGTTAGAGCAGTTCGAGTTATGGAAGTTCAACTGTATTTTTTAAGTTTTAATTATATTTTAATTTTTTTTATTTATGACAAATATATTATAATTTTTAAGGTATACTATTTATTTTTTTTTTTTATTTTTTATTCCGTTTTTATTCTAATTTTATTTGTTTTATCTTCAATATTATTTTTTAATATTTTCTCCTGTTTTTAATTATTTTCTTTATAAAAACAAAATTAAATACAATTTTTTCTTCAATATTTATTTAATTTATTTAATTATTTATTTTATTCTGAATTGTATTTTTTTCTATTTTATTAATTATAATTTAATTTTTCTTTAATTTACTTTATTTTTTCAATTAACAAGGAAATTATAATTTTTTTTCTTAATTATTTATTATTTTTTTAGATTTTTTAAATATTATAATTTTTAAGGTTTAATATAAATAAAAAGATTTTGTTAATTTATTTAATCTTTTTATAATTTTTTTTTATTATTTATTTATTTCTAAATTTTAATCAAAGATTTCCTAATTAATACTTTAAACTATTTTTAATTAATTCTATTATTCGTTGACTAAAAATTAATTTTTTTATTATTTTATTTTTAATTAAATTTAATTATTTTTTTTATTTTTTATAATTTTTAACAAAATTTCTTTTTTTTATTTTTATTATTTTCCGTTGTTTATTATCTATTATTTTCTCTATAAATAACTCCAACAAATATTTGCAAATAATTGCTATTTTTTTACTGCTCTATGGCAGCACGCATTGTGCTTTTCAATTTCCATTGTGACAATTGTCGCATGTAATTGTCAACACAACACACAGCCAGCCAGTCGATTGATTCGTACGCCGCGAGCGTGAAAAGATAATAAAATTGTCATGAAATTGCGTATGAAATTGGCACAAGTTCAAGTTGATCGCGAAGCGCGCAGAAAGCGCAAAACAAATGAAACCTTGAATATCAGCCGCAGCTCCATTACCGTTACTCTGTGACCGTCGCAAAATGGCCACAATTGAAATGTGTTTCAAATTCAAGCGTTGTGTGTAAACAACTAATTACAACAGCAAAAACAACAACGCGCGAGTGCAGATTAATTGAAAAGTCAGCAGAGTTGATTTTTTCAACAACTGACCTACGGGTGTGTGTGTGTATGTGTAGCAGAAATTATTATTTGCGCTAATTTATTGCAAAACAATGTTTTGCTCTGTAATTTCAGCGCCCGGTTGGTCAAGCGTCTTGCGATTTCATTTACAGAACGCATAAAATCTAATTAAATCGGTATCGGCACAGGCTGAATGTGTCACAATTTAATATACTCGTACTTGCATATGTATAGGTTGTTATAACTGTACTATTATATTGAGTATGTATTATTCCTAGTATAATAGCTTTTGATATAGATTTGATTAGCTTTTGATATATAGCGTGCAGCTGTTTCCTGAAGCATTCCTTTGTAATGCGATAATTATGAGTACTTACATATATGAATGGATATTTGTATGGATATTATTTTATAATTATTAGTTATAAATATTAATGTAAGTTTATATAAAATGATTAATTGGAAAAGCAAATGGTATATTATCTGAGCAATTTCCATTGAAAACTTTGAGGTTATGTTATTAGACGACACTAAGACTTCACCACTACATATAACTTTAATTAGACTATCAATGAAATTTTCTTTTCTAGTATTTTTTATCAAGGATGCTAGAAACATATATTATAAAAAGGGTATTCAATTCCGATTTCATCCCTTTTTTTTTTTGAAAAAGCATAATTATATTTGAATTGTTATTCCTAACCTCGCCGGATCTTGAAAACAAAAACTGAAATTTGTGACCTAAAGAAAACCCACACAACTGCCATATCATTTGCCAGCTCATCCATTCACAGTTAAGTTCAGTACTATTGTTACGTCAACGATTGATCGGCTCGGTTATGAGTAGCAAAAGCAAATAAAATGGCACGTCAATATAACGCCAAACTTCCCTTTTATTTCCGTTACACATACCTCTTTACATACACACATACATATGTACCCTCTTACACTTATCAGTCCCACTTATGAGAATCCCGCAAAGCACACAAATTCACTTAAGTATTTAAAAAGTTATAAAATTCTGAGTCACAAATGCATTTCGCCAGAAATCACCAACAACTCTAACAACAACAACAGCAACTTTTATTGTGTTATCCACAATTTAATATCGTTGCGAAAACCACATCACACACGCGACGCGAAGCGGATTCACCAAGAAGCGACCTTTTTCACTTTGTTCTTCTTTTTTGCTTTGCTTATAGGAAGGTAGTCATTCTTATTTTGCCGAAGTTCTGATGATTTGTTAAAAATTCATGGGAAAGTTGGGTTCACGTCGTATCTTCAACGGTTCTTATATATGTATACTTATACATATGTAGGTTCTTATGTTTACTGTGTAGATGTACATAGTTGTCTTCCAAGCAAAGTTTGTGCTGAATATTTTAAAGCGGAAGACAAGCAAATGCCTAATCTATCGAGATACATTCCATCATGTCTACAAGTATTACATTTTGCAGCAGCTGTTTTTAGTAGAAATATGTAGATGCATACATAGATTCATCAGTACATACGGTGTAACGGTATACTTAATATCCGTTGGACTGCTTAACACTCGATTTTGGTTCAACTTCGATAAAAAATGTTTTTTTTTTGTTTAGCAAATACTTGTTTTGGTTTATTTGGTTTACAAGTCTTCATAAAGCTTGCAAAATGAATTTAAAGCAGTAAGTAAACCATGCAATTTCTTTAATGTTTTATGGTTGAAAAATAAAATTATCTGAATCTACCTATATAAATCGAAATTATTTTTTTTTTTTAGCAAATTGACCTAACATAAGACCCTTAATCGTAAAATCCAATAATTTGATTTTTTAATAATTATTTTTTAATGTAATTTGATCAAAAAGTTTAGGTAAAAACAGTGATATTATTTAAAATTAGTTCTCAATTTCACTAAAAAAATATTTTTTATTTGAGTAACTCAGTACTAGTTGTGTTCGATTCGCCAAAACTAAGAGAGTTGATTACTTCCACTCGCTACTTTGCTGCTCGTTATGATCGCACTCGGTCCTCTTGTTGAACAAATTTACGTTTCGAAGAAGGTAATATTAAGTTGAAATCAAGACAAAACTAGCTATCAAAGCTAATCTATTTGATTTAAGCTAGTTGTTGTTCGTTTCACCAGGGTGTATTTTAGGTGGAATATCCATATAACACAAATGTACAATAATCAGCTCATGATTGCATTAAAATAATAATGAACAGTGTAACTAGGCAACCCGGAAAAAGAAATTGTAAGATATCTCCACAAAATTGTATTACCTACTTCGACTAATTTCAGTATATTCTAGAGAATATCAAATTAATAATATATAAATTAAATAAAAATATTACTTGTCATCACAACAATTTATCTTAGAACAACAAAATCGCAACAAAATATCTCAAATCCACATTTTCCTCTCTCATTAAAAGCCTATTTGCTCGCATGCTCATTAAAATGGTTTATTCTGCTCGTTGTTCTTTGTCTACCTCTTGACTTCTGCAGCAAAGTATTTATGCGCCATTTAAGGAAATATTTTCAATGGTTTATTCATTTCGCCGCCTATTATTTGCTACTACGCAAAAACAAAAATAATAAAAACAACAAAATCGAGAAATCTTATTAGCGCCATTTGTACATTTGGCGACGAAATTCATGGGAATCAATTGTAGGCATGTTCAAGCGCTTTACAAAATGTAAAAATTATTTATTACCAACTATTTCTTTTGAGTTTCGAAAACGATTTGCAAAGTCATGTAAATATCAAATTAATTAGCTATGCATTGTAAGTACATAAAAGGCTTATTTTGCGTTTTGTTTTTCGGCCGAACTCGCTTAGGTCATTGCTAATAAAATATGTGTGGCGTGTAAAATTTTATTGTTTAGACATATGTAAATATTTATGTGTTTGAAATAATAAAAGTGGTAATACGAACATATTTTCTCATAATTTTTATATTTATTTTTTATTTTTTTGTAGTCAAAATTATATTAAAATTGTCACAGTCGAAACTCAAACCTAAAATTCTTCTGATGCTAGTCTCACAAAGATCAAGCTTTGAAGTGCTGCTCGCCTCTCTTTATGTCCACATATGTTTGCACCATATATAGAATTTCACAAATTTTCTACCTGCGCAGCTTGTCTCCACTTAATTGCTTTTCTCATTATGTCACAAAGCTTTTTGCATAATTTAATAATATTTGCATTTAAATTGAATATCGAGCATTACACTTTAGCCTGCTATTCTTAAAAATACTTTTCACACACGTACAATTTAATCAGCGCGAACACACACTCTGCCATATATCCATCTGGCATATATTTAGCACAAAGGATGAGCGCCTAGAAAGAGCAAACATGCATGAATAGCTGTATGTGGATACAGCATGGATGCTTCCAAACCCCAGAAAAATAACTGGTTAAAAATTAATGGAAATGCATGCAAATTATAACCAGTTCCTTTGCGACTAGTTGCAAAGTAAATTTCAGTAACAGGAAGAAGACAATACGCCCTAATATAGCAAAGGATGAATACTATTCAGTTCTTATGCACTTAAAAAGGTCCAGCTCAACACCTTTGAATTTCCTACTAACTAGAAAATAAATATTTTCACACTAGAAATGTAACTAGTCTGAAAAATACTAGTTTGCAACTACATGTTTTTGTGTCTATTTTGGATTAATTTAAAATTAGTATATTTCTGACCAAAATGCGACATCTTATGAGACATCAAAAATTAAAAATATAAACTCAGCTTACCATCTTGAGTCGCTTCACACTAGTTATAAAGTAATGTGTAACCAGTTCCTTTCACTCCTGGGTACAATTCTACGCTCCCACATGCAACCACATTTGATCAAAGACATACCGATGTATATATGTACATATGTATGAACACCTTTTCCGCTCCCCTCCAACCTCCAACCGGCGCAAATAATTCCACATCAACCAGTTCTCGTGTGCCCCCCAGGTCACACTCCACCCGCATACGCAGCCATCAAACGCCTTAATATAAGTGTCAGCAGCATTGCTGTTGTTTCTGTCAACGGAACTAACTTTTGCACTTCCTGCTCTTTAGCCATTTCTTGCTCATTGCTCATAACTCTATGCCATGCCACAGCTCTACAGCTCCAGTAATAATAAGTAAATGCTGGCGATGGTTTTAATGCAGTGTTGCTTCCTAGTGACTTGTCGTCAGGCTTCATGTATGCGAATGGCAACCAGATCTGCATGTGATGCTGTGCATATTTATATAGATATCTGTGTGTGTGCTAGATAAATTTATTTAGCTTTAAACTGCGTCCGTTCGGTTGATTTAACCTAATGTCTTTCATATGTGCTGTGTACAATGCTGTTGTTATAAGATAAAGGCGGAAGATATGAATGGACTTTGTGGCGTCAAATTTATGATTTTTTAATTTAAAATATGAAATCGTAACGAATTTGTTGTTGTCATGGTGTTACGAGACACTTTTGTTTATAAAAGGTTTGAAAAGACATAGTCTTCAGAAACAATATTATACAGGAAGCAAAGGGACAGTTATAGCTTTTAATTTTGAGAATTAAAAAAATGTTATAAATGTTATTAAAGTTTTGACAACTTTTCAATGATGCAACCATATAATAAGAGCACATATGTATAAAGATTGCCCAGGATGATGAGATATTTTCCATACATTTTTGAAAATGATCTAATGAGTCTAATGTTTGTGAACTGAATTTCCAAAAATTTCATTGTAATAAGAATCGCCTAATTCATTCATTTTTGATCACACTTTCTATAATCTCAATTTCCCATTAAATTTGGAAACAAGAAGGTTGACTTTATACATCTGGAAATCTTAAAACAGATTCGGTTGATTTCACTGTATTAGGAAGATATTTCAATACTTTCCGTTATGTTATGTAGAAAACATTCGAATTCAATATAAGCTACTTTTCACCTATTTCAAGATTAAATCCAGTTGAGTTAATCATATAGGTGCTAAAATATCTACATTTCTATCACCTAAAATATTTTAAACCCAGTAATATTAAATACATTCGTGAGTAGATTTTATACTCCGAGAGTTATTTTGTTTGTAACATTTTTTTTAATTTGATTTTTAAATATTTTTCAGTAATTTTGCAAATCTTTCTGAACTCAAAACAAAGTCTAAAAATAAAGAAAAATAATTTTCACTAATTTTGAAAATATTTCTGAACTCAAAATAAAGTCTGTCAATTAAAAAATAATAAATTTATATTTAGAAATATTTTGAATTCCTACTAATTTTGCCCACAAATGTGCATTCAATTTGCCAACCACAATTAAGGAAATATTTGAAATATTTATAAACATCACCAGGCTGACTTCTAAAAAATATTATTCACATATTTAAACGTTTACAGTAGCTAAATGTCAATGGCATACATTAGCATTTAGAAAAACCAATTAAAACGGAAGCGAATAGCAACGAGTGCGCATTCCAATTTGCAACCCAATAAAGCAAAACATCACTCGTATTTATTTGATTGAATATTAATAAAAATTTTAAACTATTTTTTACTTTTATATTTTTTTATTTTTTTTTTGCTTTTTGTTAGAAGTTGTGTAAAAAATATTTTAAAACTCTCCAAATGATTTTGGGCTGAGCTCAATTTTTGTGTCTAGCGCCTAAATGTATACCTTGCTACTAATATTAAGCCTAATAAAAGTCAAAATTATTTAAAATGTATGTTTATTAAATAGAATTTGAAGAATTATTCCATATTTTTTATTATGAAAAAGGTTCTTAGAAATTAATACCACATTTATGACATTCGGGTAGCTTCCGCGCAGTTCCTTGCCACTAGAACTATTTCAAATAGAAAGTAATGTGTTTACATGGAAACTCAGAAATGAACTACAGAATCGATTTCCACTTAAAAAAATTTTTGAAATCAAATTTGGTTTATGTGGTTACACGAAGAAAAGTCAATATTACAAAAATTTCGTGTTATAAATAACTTCTCGTGCGCACATTTTCATGCACGTTTAAGTAAACATTACTGAACTGCAAAAATTATACGAAATTGACAGGCAGGCATGCATTCTCATGAGAATGCGAAATTCAATAAACAATAAATTGCATTAAAATAAAAGCACAAATACACCACAGAGCCATATGTCTACAGAGATATTTATGGATGTGTGTAAATATATTGCAAATACATTTTGGAAAGCAATAAAACGCTCCGCTTTCGCTTATTGTGTAATGTGCCTCTAATGATTTCAATGTCAACAACCGTTTGTCGTGCCGTTTTTCGCATTTTCATTTATTATTATAACGGTAATACGATTGTTAAATGTCAATGTGTATTATTATTTTAATTGCTTTTATTTATTTTTTATTTATAATTTCTTTTTATTGAGTGTAAAATTCATGGGTGTGGGAAAGCTGGTGACTAATAAAATTTCGATCCATAACTTTATATTAATATAATTACAAATATACTTATTAACATTGAGCTAACTAGATTTCGTGTTAATTAAAATGCAATTTTATGGTAAAAGTCGAACTTAAGTCTTCTAATTAATGTAAATAAAAACATACAAAATATTTAAAATATAGTAAAAAGTGTTAAATTGAAAAAAAATTATAAACATTTTACGCAAGAAAAATATGCTGCTGTAGCTTAATCTAACTGATTTTCAACTAAATAATAATAAAAAAATATTTTTTTTTTAATTTTTCATCTTTAAACATCACCATCCGGCATATAGTTTTACATACCACTAAGAAGTTATCCATTTACCATTATTCAATTTTTTTTCCGAAATTTATTTACAGTCATTATGCAAACTAAAGCTTACATCCCACACGCAAATGCGTCGCTTGACTAGACAGCAATCATTTAAATATACACATGACACTCATTACTTAGTTGTCTGAGAGTGTTGCCAAATTGTCATAACTATTCTCGCTTTGCGCAGTGTTCAAAAAAGCGAAAGAATAATCGTATTAACCACATAAAAAGCGAACACAATATTTTAATCCTATTAACTAAGGCGAGCAAAAGCATCAGCATGAAATCAAATCAGCCAACAGACAGACAGACAGACAGCGAGTCATACGCTGAAGTAATGACGCCAGCTCATATGAATTTATATTTATAAACATACTTTGTGTGTACTCATTCATATGTTTTTGTGCACAATATTAAATATCGCCACATTAGTTACGACTTAACGCCTACAGTTAGTGGACATTACGTAGAAATATTTTTGGGATTTTTTTTGCTTTACTGTTACGAATAATATTTTAAATTTTGAAAAAAAAAAACAGTAAAATTAAAATTTTGCACAATATTTTTAGTACTTAGACCTTTTAATCGAGTGATATCTTACGTAATAGAATTTGTATGCGTTTCAGACAGACCCTTAATTTAGTCAATTAATTGTGTGGCTTAATTTTGCTACCAAGTCCTTAAGTTATCTATCCTCGCCTCTTAAGGACAAAAAGTCGAGATATTTTTGTCTTTTCAATACCATTTCGTCTTATGATTTTACTTTTCTTTTCTTTTACTTTAAAATAGGTCTTCAATCAGTTGCGGCGATTGTCTCTTTATTGCCGCAAAATTTCTTTTCAGCGATTTTTCTCAGCAGATCTGAGTACTATATGATGCGTATGAAAGTATTCATAGCCCTATTTATAAAACCTCTTTCATTTCATTTTTCATCAAATAGGGTCTTCCGAATACGGGTCTCCAGAGTTGTTCCGTAATATTCTTCCACTTTCACATATCAAAGTACGAATTCTGGTACATTCCGAATGAACAGCAACAAACGTTGCTCAAAATCATCAATTCGTAGTTTTGTTTGAGCGATTTATAGTTCGCGTGTGTCTTTTGTAGGTTAGGTCTAATTATATGTGGGATGTGGGTCTTTTTAGTGAAGAGAAATATTAGAAAATTAATTTCCATATAATTGCTATGTTTCGTTTTTTTTTTCTTAAATTAATTTAATGAATTTCGTATTCAATTTAGCGCTCTTTATAATAACTCCCAAGAATTCGCTAATTGCATGACGTCCTGACGATTTGCGAATTTCACACCTTTACTTTACTACTCGAGCATGTAGTTTAGCTGTAAATTTCAATTGAATGCGTTTGTTATTTCTTGCAGTCAAAGAAATTCAGCAGACCAAACAACGCCCATTCGCGTTGTATTTGCGCTTTAGAGTTGTAATTTATATAATTGCGTGCAACATGAAGAGCAGCGCACTAAACAATTTCACCGCGTTGCCAGCAAATTTAACAATTTTAAAATATTCCAGATACGATTTCAGTCTCAAATATACAAATATAATTATATGCATATACTCTATCATAAAATATATATTACTTGAACATAATTTAATATTTATTTTCTTTTATCTCTCTCTCTTTGCAGGTAAGTCAAGCCGCTAAATGAAAAGTGAGAGCGCGTGTGAGTAATTTTAAGTTTTAAATGAAAAAATATATTTTTTATTATGTGACAAATGCAACAAAAAATATTTCTTAACATTTATTAAAAAAAAAAGCTTTTCATAAACTTACCACGCCCCTTTCGAACCCCATCAGCAATTACCTGCAAACTGCGCGCACTTTCCAGCGTGAAGAACAAATTAAAGAGGGAAATGTGCACACCTTGACATGCTTCACGCTTTGGCACACCACTTTTATTGTTTTATCAGCTTTTTATAACTGTTAAATGTTTGTTTATTTTAAAAAAAACCCCTGTGCTGTGCACTTTATTATCATTATTTTTTTTTTGCCGTTGAAAACTGTAAATTGAGGCGCGTACACAAAACATATGGGCTCCATTCATACCCTGGGGATTACGAATTCATTCTTTGGTTATATTTACCCGCCTGATATGAGTATATATGTGCGTTTATCGCGCATTGTTTGCAATCCCCCACTGTTCTCTGCGTCATGGTCCATTTGATTTAATTTTATGGGTGCGCTTTCCTTTTATGCTACCCCGCTTAGCGCAAGTAAATTATTATCGCGACTACAAATAGCTAAATATGTTGTAGGTGAAAAAAACGTTTGTGTGGTTTAAAATAAGCACTTTGCAAGCATTTAAGCTTATTTATCCTTACATATACACGTATGTATTGTATGAAGGGCGTTTTGTACCTATTATATCTTGCCCCTGCAACTGAGTAATTAGTTTTTCCATATTATTTGTTTATATTCCAAAGCCATTGCAAACCAATAAATGATATCATTTGTAGTCAGTTTTAAGCTAAGCTGAACTTAATGGACTATATAACTTATATACAAAACAATCCAAACAATCTTCCATTTCAAGTGATTCCTTAATAGTAATATACGAGGTCCGTTCAAAAAATAGCGGGAATTTTGTTTATTTGAAAAACAAAAAAAAAACTTTTTATTCGATCGTCATTTAAAATAATCGATTTTATGCACTTATGCCAGCGGTTCTGCACATCGTCGAAACAATTCTCAAACTCGTTTTTTGGGATTGATTCTTTCATTATTCTTTTCATTTTAATTATAAATTTGATAATAAATTTTACAATTCCCGTAATCTTTTGAACACACCACTTAAGCAGCTGCTAAGCTTTTTACTTGCTCAACAAAAGCAGATTCAATTTTTTTAGTTTTACTAGAGAAGCTTAGCTTTAGAGGTGCTTCAGAGAAACATAATTACGTCGACATAGTGGTTAGATCACTTAAATGAGGAACATACTGTCAAAAGAATGATAGAAAGAGGGAGAAAGACAGTTTCAATATTTTCTTTCCTCTTGCCTTGGTATTGTCCAAGTTTCTAAATTCATTGTAATGTTTTATTTTACTTTATTTTTTTTTTTTTAATTTAATTTAATTTTAATTTTATTTTATTTTATTTTATTTTATTTTATTTTATTTTTTTTTATTTTACTTTATTTTATTTTATTTTTTTTATTTTATTTTTTTTATTTTATTTATTTTTTTAATTTTATTTTATATTATTTTATTTTATTTTATTTATTTTTATTTTATTTTACTTTTATTTATTTTATTTATTTTTTTTATTTTTTTTTTAATTTTATTTTATTTTTATTTATTTGTTATTTTATATTATTTTATTTTATTTTATTTATTTTTATTTTATTTTACTTTTATTTATTTTATTTATTTTTTTTATTTTTTTTTAAATTTTATTTTATTTTTATTTATTTGTTATTTTATTTTATTTTATTTTATTTATTTTTATTTTATTTTATTTTATTTTATTTTTATTTCATCATCATCTCTGTCATCTGTCTCAATAATATTTCGCTCCATTATAAATTATAATTACCACTTTACAACTCAAGCGACACTTTAATGCCGTGCTACAGCAACAACAATCAAACAAAGCTTTTAGTCGCAAAGATTTCAATCACTTTGATTTACAGTTAGTTTGGAAACATAAATATTTACATGCATTTGCAAGAAATCGTGATTTATTTCTATTAGTTGACTGGTGTGAAGTCACCAAAGCGCATTTCCCAATCGAAAGACAACAATTTTGAAGGCTTAAAACACTTCACAATCGCTAACAAATGTGACTTTTGGACGATTGCCACACAATTTGCTGTCATCTGACGCAGAGCGTCCAGTAGTGTAACGAATTCTGTAACTAAGCGCGCATTTAGTCATATATTTTTTGTCATTTACTCCGTACAAACCTGTTGCATACGCCCACAAATGCTGTTGTATTACAACACAGTTGACTTTCATTTTCCACGCTGCCTTTTTTTCTCTCCACACTTATGTATGTTTGTGTGTGTGACTGTTTGTTTTTAGTTTTCACTAAGCTGAAAATTGTGTCACCATATCTGTAAAATTTTCACTGCTCGCTGACTTGCCCCTTGCCCAATACCATATTCAATCAATTCGTTACAAGCCGATAATCAATAGGGCAACAAATTTTTTATTGCCACAATTATGTGTCATTATACGTTTACTGTTACACACACACATACACGCATATAGTTGTGTGGCGATAGCATTATATTTAATACATACATATATATATATGATTTATTTTGGTTGCAATCTGCGCGCTTATCACTCAGACCACAGCAAAGCGCGGCCAAAGAGTTGAAGAGAAAAAATGAAAATATGAAAATCAAAATGAAATGCAATAAAAAGCAGAGCAAATAAACAAACAAAAACGACATGTGATCTGTGTGTGTGCATATCAAAATGCGTGCAAGCTTGCATTTTTCGATATGATTAAGGTAATTACAGTGCATGTAAACATGCAGGCAGCTATGTGATATGCCATACCGTGCAATGCTATGCTGCGTTAAGCAGGAAAAAACGTTGAAAAGTAAAGCAAACAGAAAGCTGAGCGAAAGATTGTTAAAAAGCAGCTACAAAGCACGCTTGTAGAAAGTGAAATTAAACGCTTACAAGCATACTTACAACTGTGTTGTTGTTGCATGCACTTTTGCTTTTTTATCGCATTTTTCGTTTGTTTGTTTTGTTATTGTTGTGTGGCATTGTCGGCGTATCGCGCGCTATCAGCAATTTCATTTGTGCATACATAGTATTTAAAAGCGCTTTTGAGATAAGCGTCGAAAGCAGCGAAACAAGCCAGCAGCCAACAGTCAACGCACACACACATACGCACATATTTGTCATTTAAAGCATTGCAATCGCACGCACTCCACGCACTCACGCACTTGTTGCGATAAGTGTAAATGCTTGTGATTGTCTGTTTCTGTTGGCTGTAACTGATTGACGCCTGCCAAACTAGCTGTGCGACTGTCATAGACAGGCATAGAGTATATGTACATATGTATATTATAGTAAATATGTATTGAAATAGTGAAAATGTACATTATATACTTTATGCATGTATTACAACTGTCATGCCACAAATCATTTGGAAATCTGTGCGGCGAAAAGAATGACAGCGCACACAAGTTGTACGCTGCTGCAATGTGGAAATCGTCATTTATACTCTCTCTACAAGCTGTTTGTCGCCCGTTAGTTGATAAGAAAACATTTTGTAATGCCTTTAAACACATGTATTTGTTTATTTAGAAGTCAAACGCATTTATTTGAGAAACAAACAGCTTTTTTGTTTTGTAGATAATTTAATTGTTTTTTATAGTTTTAGATGTTTTACTTTTTTAAATAAATTAAAATAAAAATTAAATTTTTTAAATATATATTATATAACAAAAAAATATTTCATAATATATTGAATATTTTTTTATGCAAATTCATTAATATTTTTTTCGATTTTCCGATTTTCGGAGTTAGGTTCCAAAAACGAAATATTAGGATTCAAAGTTCGAAAAAGTGAATTTTTAAAAAATATTATTAACTAGATAGGATATAGCTACTAAAAAAATAATAGAATTAAAAAAAATATTATGATATTGGGACTGTGCCCATGGCATGGAGTTGTCCTGAAAGATTACGTGGTTTGGGTGTGGATACAACTCCTCGATGGAGGGTACAAATTAGCTTCTACATTTTTTGTATATGCCTCAACGTTGGCTCTACCTTCAATTAAGTGAATCACTTTTAGTCCATAATATGAAAAACATCCCCAGATCATCCCGCTTACTAGCTGGCTTACTTTTGTTTGAAGGCATTCTCCGGTGAGCTGTTCGCTTGACTCTCTCCATACATGGCGGATACCATCTTATCCAAAGGTATTCATCCGAGAAAAATACGGTCTTCCACTGATCTACTGACCAATTTCTATGTTCTTTCGCCCATACATTTCGCAGTTTGTTCTTTCATTGAAATGTATTTTTTGAAAATCCTGCATCTCTGAGTGTCCAGAGAATCGTTGATGCCCCCCATTATCATTCCTATCGCATCACTAAAGTCCTTTTTGATATCTGACGAGGATTTAAAGCGATCCAGTACACAAGACCGTCGGATGAGCCTGCCTTGGGTGACTGTCGTCTTTCGGAATCTTCTAGACCCTTTCTACAGGGGGGGGAAGGAAAGAAACCGTCTTCAGAAATTTTTGTATGTAATCTGCGACAGTAGTCTTGCTGAATCCCACAAAGCCCGTGCTTTGATTCTGTTGCGATAACACTAATATTTGCCCTTTAGTGACATCCATACTTTGTCTTCGTTTTGGCAAATTTTTTATATAATTGCACTTTCACAAACTGTTTACAAACACGATTGATATTTAACTTATGCAAATCAGCTCTCTTTAGCACTATTTATACAAGAATGCCATTGCCATGTCAATGCAATTAGGAAAAACCCAAACTTAAAGTGGGTATAACCTGACAGTGCTCAGCACTTTATATATTTATAATAAACAAGAAGCTCCGTATTAAATATAATTGAATTCTGGCTAATTTGAAATTTATTTCATCATATTGAAAGAAAGCTGCAAGATTCCTTAATCGTTTTCAAAGTAACCGTCTCATTGGTACTTGTTGCATTAAATAAATAAGCTCATAAGCTTTACTTAGTACAAAGCGAAGCAAATATGAACTTATAAATATGTCAACATAAATAAAGCAACCAAAGCATATTAGAAGTCACAAATAAATTTGTATATAAATTGCATCTATGCTGTAAGTGGGCTTGGAGTGGTAGGGAAATATAAGACTAGTGATTTCACTTTCCTTTCGAATTCCTGTCAAGATTGCTATGTTACTTATATAATTAGGATAATCACATAATACACGTATGTATTGCCAGTTTTAAATAATTTTACATGAACAAACATGCATGCAATTCAACTTCGTGTCATCCAACATTTTCGCTCCTGGTATTTTATATTCCTCCAGAAATGGAAAAACTTTTATGTAACCACGCTTATATCCTTTAAGCCTTCTTCTTCAACGCTGCTACTTTCTGTTTACGCAGCTAAATTTAGCAGCGCGTTACACAGTTGAATGCGAAGAGACTTCGCCGCTAGGCAAAATAAATGCAAATAATAATGCGAAAGTTGAAGAGCGCGGATGATGGAATTATGCGATTTATTTGTGTTTGTGTTGTAGGCAATGTTGCGCTCAAGTATGTTGATTAAAATTCTGTAAATTAACAAAATTGAAATGTGTAACTTAATTGAAAGGGTTTGCATAGCAAATCAAATGTTTTTGCGAAAGTTCGCGAAATATTTCTATAATTTGGTTACTTATACGCGGTGTGGGGTTGGTTATTGAAGCGAGGGATTTAAATAGAAAATATGCAAATTAATAAAAATCAAAGAAAATAGAAGTCTCTGCTAAACATTTAATACGGTTATACGCCTTGTAAGAATCTAACTTCAATTTCCAATTTTATTCAAATGTATTGCCTTTTAAGCTGTTTTTCAGCTTCGAGATCCGACTTGGCATTAGATATGCCATGCTGCCCATATAAAGGCATTTGATGAATGCTGTTTTTGTTATTGTAGCGTCAGAGAATATTCTAAAATAATATTAACAGTCCTTGGTCGGATATAAATCTAGGTAAGTTCCGGGTACTTAGATATGAGTGTCGTCGGAACACCCTCCATTACTCATGGGGTGTGGAGCGGATATATTTTGAAAAAATAATAAAGTAATATAGTCAACCAATCAATACGTACTGTGGGAATACTTATAAATAAATGCTTTTAGTGAAA
Organism: Zeugodacus cucurbitae; assembly: GCF_028554725.1. Taxonomy (NCBI): domain Eukaryota; kingdom Metazoa; phylum Arthropoda; class Insecta; order Diptera; family Tephritidae; genus Zeugodacus; species Zeugodacus cucurbitae. Next base: position 34,515,855 of record NC_071670.1, read on the forward strand.
CTCAGTGTCTTCCGAAAAATTAAATTTTTTTATCAATCATCTTGAATCAACTTTACTTACATTAATTTGGCCCTTGACTAAAAATTGAATGTTTTCGTTTTCAATATTGCCTGTCATATGTCTTGTAACTTGTCAGTTTTCGTGAGAAATCTTTTACTTTTTTATATTTTTTTTTTATAATTTTTCCTTTTTTCGCATTTCAAGCTCTCCACAACTTTCCTTAAAACATAATTGCATAATTCACTTGTCACATGTGTGCGTAAATTATTAAATGATTAAACTAAAATAAGCCACCTGCTTTACTTTCGCCAGCTGCAGTTTCAAGTGCAGCATTTCGCTGTTGCAACACAGCAATTACGCGCCAAAAATTTATTACATAGCCGAGCTTTTAGCGCTTTGCCGCCACAGCAGCCAATTACTCATCTTCATTTTTTGACAAAATTTCCAAGCTGCACAATTTCGCGATGTTCGTGAATTTAACAAGTCGTTAAACAATTTTTAATTGCGTCAAAAATAAAGCGATAAATCGTGCGGCATTTAACATTTACGCAAACCAGTTGCCAACAAGTCATCACTGTGTGCATGCACCGCCGAAGAGAGTGCATAAAATAAACGAAAAAACGGCGAAATATTAAATTTTTGCCTGACTTTGCCCAAACGTTGGGCGCGCATTCAATTCAGGTCTTCAAAAGCCATGCCGCTAATGCCACAAAATATCGGCGTTGCTCGCATAAAATTTAGCCAACAGCTGGTAATGAATAACTTGTTGCATGCCACGAATTGAGTGAGTGTGTATCTGTGTACCACATGCAATGCCGCATGCCACAGCGACCCATTTTTTCGGCTAACTAGCAAAACAATTCAACGCTGTTCAGCGCACCTTTCAACAAATTGCCATATTCGCGAGCAAGCGTCGCACCGAAGTGCGCCCAATTTAAATATTCACCCCCAAGGCAATGCATGTACTTGTTATTTTTGCATTTTTTATGGCGCACACTCAAATCGATTTTAATCCGCGCCGAGTAAGCACTTAAGCTGTTGCGGCCGCCGACTGCAGCGACTTTGACTTTGACTTTGACTCGGTGTACGCTTTTGACTTTGACTGCCTTTGACCGTCTATTAGTGGCACAATAACTCAGCGGCGTTAGTAGGAGGTCTCACACAGCTTCCACTCAACGTGAAATGGTTGTTGCTGATGTTGTTGTTGTTGGCACATCAACGCTGTCACCCACAACTGTCAGACCTTGAGTCTATTTGCATTCATTCCGCTGTGCACACAAACTAGGTTATTTCGCCAACGGTTGTAACTAATACTATAAACAAGACACACACACACACACACACATAGAAATCTATTTAGTTTTGCTGCCCACTTTCATTTTGTGCGCTGTTGGTCCATCAACTGCAACGCCAACAGTTTGTGCGGCCCTACCCTCTGGACAAATTCACTGTAACGTGACCTTTTATTCGCTTGCCATACAACAACAAGCATATACATACAGACAACTATGAATATATAATATACCTGCCATCTCCTCCGCATATAACCACATTCAGTTGGTTTTGCGTTGTACCTACTCAATATGTGTGTTGTTGTTATTGTTGTAGCTGGCCTCTTGAGTGTCGTGCTGCACTTCAACCTGCCTGCCAAGCGCGTTGATGTGTTTATTCCGTTCCACGTGCAACGTGCACATGCCAGCATGCCGACAGATATATATTATATAGTATTTACCTGCAATGATCAACTCGTGTGTAGCAAACATAATAATTCACATAATGGCAGTGGTGTGGTCTCCGGATATTTGCTTTAAACCCAAATTGATATGTTTCGGTGTTTAAAGCGCCAAGTGGGCGTGATATACTGTTGAAATGCAATGAAAGGGAAAAGCGTTCGACTACGATATCGCTAATATTGCAAGCATATGATTTTTCAAAGGTAACAATCAAGGAGTACTTGACCTAATGAAACCGAAATAACTTTGAAAAAGAATAATTCTTTAGCCCAGTCTAAAACACTCAACTCCCAACTTTGACTTTGACTTTATTCTGGAAGTAAGAAAAAAAGAATCGAATTCACCTCATTCCAAATGAAATAAAATGTCCCTTTCAAAGATGATCTCTGTAACAGTCGGTGTTTCTAGGAATTTGTCTTCCATTAAACCCAAAACCCCGTATCTTCATCTTAATAAAAATTTGAAAAAATGCAAAAAACGAATGCTTGGACACTACAGCGAATTGTGTAAGGAAAAATATATATGTTTCATTATTCTACCAATTGAGTGATGCCAAAATACCAAAAAAAAAAATAAATACTTTAAACAATCTAGTTTCTTTAAGACCTTCTTTGACATTAATTTCCTGCTTAGAAAAGGATTTTTAATACTCTTTTTCAATATTTTATTGATTAAAATCGTGTTTCTGGCCGAAGCATGGAACACTTCTTTATTGTAGACTCTTAATTTTTTTTAAGTGCACAAGAGGCCAAAAATAGTCTTCGTTTCTATTACAATTAAAAAAAAAAATGAAGAACGTTGGCCTCACCTATGAAACTTGGGTTTGTGTCACTGAACTACTCCTAAAGGGCGGGATCTTCTCTTTTTGACTGGCGTAGACACCGCTTACGCGGTTATAGCCGAGTCCAAAACAGCGCGCCACGCATCTCTCCTTCTGGCAGTTTGGCGCCAATTGGTTATTCCAAGCGAAGCCAGGTCCCTCTCCACCTGGTCCTTCCATCGGAGTGGAGGTCTCCCTCTTCCTCTGCTTCCACCAGCGGGTACTGCATCGAATACTTTCAGAGCTGGAGCACCTTCATACATTCGAACAACATGTCCTAGCCAGCGTAGCCGCTGTTTTTTTATTCGCTGGACTATGTCTATGTCGTCGAATGACACATACAGCTCATTGTTCCATCGTCTGCAGTATTCGCCGTTGCCAATTCTTAAGGGACCATAAATCTTCCGCAAAACCTTTCTCTCGAAAACTCCTAGTGCCGTCTCATCGGATGTTGACATCGTCCACGCTTCTGCACCGTAAAGTAGGACGGGAATGATGAGAGACTTGTAGAGTTTGGTTTTTGTTCGTCGAGAGAGGACTTTACTTTTCAATTGCCTACTTAGTCCATAGTAGCACCTGTTGGCAAGAGTGATTCTGCGTTGGATTTCCAGGCTGACATTGTTATTGCTGTTAATGCTGGTTCCCAGGTAGACGAAATTATCTACAACTTCAAAGTTATGACTGTCAACAGTAACGTGGGAGCCAAGACGCGAATGCGCTGACTGTTTGTTTGACGACAGGAGAGGGATCGATTTGAATTAAATTCTGTGTGTCTTCAGGTGGATCCGAAAATGGTTTGTAGTCTCCACTCGGTCCAATATAAATAGTGCATTTAATTATTTTACATTTTTGTGATTTAGGATGCCGCTACTGTTGGTGTACCAAATAGGCAATCCAATTATATATTAATTCCAATTATTTTGAGTGTTTAATTTCATACTTTGTTTAATATCCTAATAGCTGGAAATATCATGCAGGACAACGGCTGTGGGGTATAATATAAAATGTTTGGACATTTTAATCGGAATCAATTATTTAAAATATTCACACAAATATTAAATAGTAAATAGTCCAACTCTCTTAAAATCCAGTGGAAATATAATAGGGCCAGTAAGCATATAATAGGGCCAATTAAATAGTAAATAGTCCAACTCTCTTAAAATCCAGTGGAAAGAACAGAGTTTCTAAATGCACTTCAATAAATGATAGAGAAAGGAATAGAAAGTCATCCAGCAGGAGAAAAAGCTAGAGTATACATTTAAGAAAACATTTTTAATTTTTTATTCAAAAATTTATTAGAAAAATTTGTTATTCAAATTTCTTTTTAATTATTTCTTTATTTGTATTTCTTTTGATATTATTTATTCGAAAAAAAAAAACTTTTTTTTTAACTTTTGTGTTTGTTCGCAACAGTAACCACTTTTATTATGACATTTGTTTCAAATATCAAAATGTTGCATAACAAGCTGTGTGGTGTTCACCATCAATGCCAAGGTATACATATGTATATTTGTGGTTTTGAAATTTGCACAACTAGTTTATTATTTTTGTGTTGCACATTCGTGGTTTGCTAACAAATATGAAATTCAATCGTTTACGTGGCAAATGGTTAAGGAAATGCTTGAATCAACTTGCAACACTTCCTTCACTAGCCTACAAACATACATAAATCAGTGATAAAGCAAATGCTGAGTACTTAGCAGTTGAAAGCAAAAATAGATGAGGAATAAAAAAATAAGTATTTACAGTGAGTAGAGAATGGCAAATAATAGTTTAAAAATATTTTTTGTGAAATTTTTTATTTAATTTTTAGTAATTTTATTTATTAATGGAATTGAATATGAAAATTAAATAAATTAAAAAAATGTACACTAAACTAAAATTATTATTTTTAGATTTTTTAATTTTTATGTATAATTCTGCACATGTCCTCCACTGTGGCTCACAATTGAGTTTGAAATTTACAATTTTTTATTTTCTATTAAATATTGAGTACAAATCACTCGTTTGTTCAATTCCACGTGACTTGTTCAGTTTCCCTTTCAACCACAAATTGCGCTCTTCTATAACACAAAAGTGTTATAATTCATTGAATGTGTAATTTTGTATTGAACACACAGCCCTGTAAGCGGCTCAAGGTGTGCGCTTGCACTTCCGCTTTGTCAATGTGGCAATAAGTCGCTTTGTGGCAACATCAAATGGTGTGTATCTGCGGCAAACTAGCGGAAGACCTTTAGATTACGAGCTGCGCATGCGTAAAAACCACAAGCAATAAGCGCAAAACGCACATCTACTTATCACTAATTTGCTTATGCAACAACGGGAAGTGCGCCGCAAAGTTAAAAGGGTAGCAAAAGTTATTGACCGACGCCGCGAATGCGCAGTATTAACTGTGAAAGCAGGGCGCTTAATAAAAATACGTATTTTCTCATAATTAAGATTTAATTGGAAGATAAGCGCTGCATTTCAAATGCCACTTCGCGCATTATGCGGCCATCTTGTCACATGTTGCATGCCACGTCCCAACTCCCTTGTGCCCTTTTTGCAACTTAACAAGCAGACATTCGTTTTACTCGAATCGACTGCAGTGAGTCTGTTAATAATGGTAAATATTACAATTATTGCATTGGCGATTAGACGCAATCATCAAAGTGCCACACAATGCCGCGTGGCAGCAATAACATGTCTTGCAACATGTAGTTGCACGCAGAATTCGCAGTAATTTCTATACAACTGCAATCAACCCAATGGCAACAATAGTCAGTTAGTTGTTGTAGCAACTAATAAAACAACAAAAACAACTGTTGCAACAACAGCAACGCGTGATATGTAATGGTAACTTTTGCCATTTGGCCTTATAAGGCTGTTGGCGACCACGACCACTACCACGGCGCACCGCTACTCGCTACTTTCACTTGCGCATTCTCAGCAATTGCTTGGCGCACATCATGCCATCGCAACAGCATTGTTCCAGCGCTGTGCATTGGCGCATTGTTCACTTGCAACAAATTATGCGCATGCGCGCGCGCAGCATAACTTAATAAGTGCCGAATGCACGGCCGCCGTGTGTATTTGCCGCGGCGCATGCGTGCCGACACTGTGCCGCCTCATTGCTGACTTCTGCGACCGTTTGTGATTGCTGTCGCTGCCACGCCGCTGCGCCGTGTTGCATGCATGTAGCAAGTTTCAGGCCAATACGTGCTTGGGATTGCTTTTTCTGTGTACAATACAATATTTGAAATGCGTTTGGCGCTGCTCAGTAGCGCAGTTGCCGTCTATTGTTTGCTTTATTGCCTGTTTTTGCCTGATTTACTGTGGGAAATTATTAAAGTTGGAATGTGAAATGCGCGCAGAATATTTGTGGTAATGTAGAGGCCAAGGTAAATTGTATTAAGATATAAAATATGATTGAACTTTGTTTACATATTTTACTCAAAACATTAGTTAGATAGCTTAAATGTTGTTAAAATTTGTATACACCTGAACAACATAAACAAAACAGTATATTTCTTTTTAATTTCGAACTTGTATTATCTAGAGAGCTAGAGTTCCGCATCTTTGAAAATTTAGAAGCTTGAAAATTTCCTAAAAGTAAAGTTTTGTACAAATCTTCGGGAAAATTTTAAGAAAACATGAGCTAGTTCTCTTTTAAAAGTGCATTAGTGACCACATTAAGCTGTTAAATTATTGTTTAATGATCTTGTCTACATCCTGCCCTCGTTCAGAACCTGCCACTTAGTAGAGAATGCTACTTGAAATAAGATTTTAATTGAGAAACCAGTTTTTGCCTTTCACACAGCCGGCTACGCGATTAACGATCAGCTGTTACACAGTTTTTTATAAGAAGTAGGTAAGCTTCATCAGCTGATTGTTATTTTATCAATAAACACAACCAGTGTAGACAAACAACCCGCAGAGTTTCATTCCAGTTTCAACTCGATTAAAAATTAATGTAGTAAAGCAAAACTTTTCTTTTGTATGGAAAATCGAACTAAATTAGCGCTTTAATCGAGCAAGGGACGGTTAATTGATCAATTAAATGACATGAAATTGGACTCTCCATTTTTATGAATCTACGGTGCTTTTTCGATAGAAAAATATGGAGTTCGAAAAAGATGAAAAAATTTATAGACTTTTGTACGACTCTGAATACGAAATTGTATTCGATATTCGAATAAAGCGGATGATAACTAGTCAAAATATTCCATTTTCAGCATTTCTTATTTCGATATTCCAGAAACAAAAGTATTTCGAATAAATTTGTTTTCTGTGAATCTCTTTGAAACAAAGGTGACCTTTCATCTTGTTTATTGATTCATGGGTTTTCAAAATATAAAATATGTTTAATGAGATCAATAATATTATAGCATTGCCATCAAGAAATATATTTATATATTCAAGGCTTATTACAGACTTTGTAAATATATTAGTAAGTGTTCTTTTGACGTTCGCCGACAGGAGATGAAACCTTATCTAGTATATATTGGGCAATTATATTTAAAAAATTTAAGTTTGTCTATTTTAAATTTCAAGTCACATTACAGCCATTAACTGACCTAATAAACCATCAGTAAAAGTCCTGTAAAAGTAGAATAAAAGTGAAAATAATTGAAGAAATAAATTTTAAAAAATTTTTACCAATGTCCATTTGTAGCAAAATACTCGTCGATATATAAATTATACGACAATAAATATGGGAAAGCAGGCTCCAGCGACATACATTGTGTGACGCTGTGACCCACTGGAAGCGTGTCTTAAAAAATGTAAAAGAAACAGAGTTTTAAAAAAGAGAAACAAATTACTATTAGTATTATTTAGCGATAACAATATTTGCCACAAATACACAAACAAACAAACATATATTCAAAGTGGTAGCACATGCAACGTGCAACACTGCGTCGGCAACTCTTGTGCATTCAGTTGTGTATATAGCTACATACATCCGCTCATTTGTATTTCGGCTGCTATTTGCAATTATTTGCACAATTTGTTTGCGGCAAGTAACTGCCGATGCTTTTAACCTGCCGTGTCGTACGGCTTTGCAACGATTGTTGCCACTTATGGCCAATTTGTATGCAAAGGAGCTTACAATTGTTGTTAACGACGGCTACTCGTATAAAGACAAATAAATGCAGTGGCTTTGCGTGTACACAGTTGTTGCTGCAACCAAGCTGACTGTTAAATAATTTGCCAAGGCATATCAGCACAATCACAACAACAATATTCGACAATTTTCGTTGGCAAATGATAAAATCATTTAAAATTGAATAAACACTATTTAATTTGTTGTAAGCTAGCAGATATTTATGTATGTATATAGTATATATATATATATATTTGGCGTAGGAACCGCTTTAAGCGATTTTAGCCGAATCCGTGTATATAGTATGTACCTAGAAATGTTTGTGTTCAGTAAAAATTTGTCAAATGCATTTTTGCATCGCAAACTTATTTGCAATTGCCTTATTATGCTTTTCGCTGCACTTCGTCTCAATTTAAGTGCCACAATTACACTATTTGATTGGTAGTGGCTTTATTTACCTCGTCGTCGCGCAATTACTCGCTTAAATACCACACACATACAGACACACAAACCAATATCGGTTTAGATTACCTGATTGTCTGATTACTGCTCGGTAGCAATAGCAGTCTACTTAATCGTGTGCAATACAATTATCGCTGTCGACTGAAGAGATGCTGTTGGTTTTAGCGGCACAATTACTGGCATCAACGCTGCACCTGCGGTAATGTTGAGATCTGTAGAAGCGGCAACTCTAATTAGAGTTTTTTAATTGCGTGCAATTTTTACGGTGGAAATACGAGCTTGAAGAGCTTATTTTACAACAAAAAATTAATATTAATAAGTAATAATAGTAATAATTATTTGTGCATAATTGTTTAATGTGATGCTTTGATTTAAATCAATCGATAATTGTTAATAATAGGCAATTTGGTCTTAAAGTACTTTAAAAGTATTGCTATAATCTTTTTAATTCAAGTAGCAAGCGATTCAACCTTCATTATAGTAAGTTTAATAAAAGCATCTGGTTAGAAACTACTTTAAAGCCTTTACCAGACCGTAGTCTCTACCTAACCTTAAATGATCTATACATATAATAGACCAAATGCAATCGTGTTAAGAGCTTTTAAATTATATACTTGTGAAAAACTTTTGGCTAAATGAAAATCAATGGTTTCCAAGATTATGTCATAGTTAAAGGACCACTGTAGAGGACCTGAGCTCGTTCCCAGTTTGTGATCAATGTAAACAATTTATTTTCTCACTCGATTATAACTCTGATTATATTTTTCATCTAGTTGTCGAAGGCATTGCTATGTCTAAGGTGTCCAATTCGCATTAAAAAAACAGAAAGAAAAAACTTTAAAATTAAACAAAGGAAACTCAATGCTATGGTTTCAACATACTATAACTAAGAGAACTATAGAGATCTAATATTCGGAACTATCCCAAAAGAGGATTAAAAAGCATTTACCCAATAAATAAAATAAACAATATGTTTACTGTTTGATGTGTCGTATTCTTGAAATCTTAAGCTCAAACAGCTGATTTTATATTAGAATCACTTTAGAAACACAGCAAGTGATTTAATTATGCTTACCAAGCTCCGCAACTATAAGACAGTCTAACAACAAATCTTGAATAAAATCTCACAATAGACACTTCATTGAACTGGTCACGCCAAGAGGTCACAGCCGAGTATAAACAATTTTAATTGCTCAAATCTACATGCAAATAGTTTGTCATTTCTTTATCTGCGATTTGTTTTACTTAAAAAGAAAGAACTACAAGAGAATCGACTTCCTGTTGCGCCACATACCGGTTTTACTATGAATATTTCGCAGCGGCTTACTTTACGCTAAAAATCACGCATAAAGTGGCAGTTCTTACGCGCGAAGCTACAAAAAAAAATTATATAAAATAAAAACAAATTTAAAATAGTTAAAAAATAATTGAGTCCATGCAAATTTAAAGCGTTCGCAAATCGCAGAATTTCAATGAGCGCACAAAAGCGGGTGAGGTAATTTGGCTAAAAATTGCGCGCGCACAAATGAAACGGGTTAATGATGACATTTCGATTGTCAACGGCACAAAAAAAACTGTATAGCTTCCAATACAAATACAACGCAATAATAATTGTTATAAACTGGTTAGTGATTTTTAATTATTTTTTATTGTTAAAAGTTGAATGTCATTTTGGAAAAAATAAAATACAAAAAAATTTATAAAAATGAGAAATAAAATACACAAAAAAAATTTAAATTAACGAATAAACAAACAATTAAAATTATATTGTGTGGGTACAACAATAACAAAACACACGCTGGTAGCAATTTTAACACATACTTAATAAATACTTAACAAAAAAACTCGGTGTACCGAGCTGTACTTTAGATTATTTGCAATAAACGCGTTCAATATTTGCTTACTTTCAACAATAATTTATTTTAATTACTTTTTTGTTGCTTGAGAACTCGTTTCCGGTCGTGGTGATAAATCTCAATTTCGAGTTTGTCAGCAGCAATCTTAAAAAGCGTATATAATGTAGTGACAATATATGTAAAAAGTTTTGTAAATACCTGAGTCTATCTAAATTATAAAAGTGCAAAATGCTGACTACTTTGTTTAAAATTCAATTAAATTATTTTACAAATTCCTTATGAATATTCATTAATACATTTTCGTAAATCCAAAATGATACATGAGCAATTGACAGCAGCTTAAGCCGCATGAATCAGAGACAAATTACAAATTATTACCAAGAGACCAATATACTGCAAGCAATAAATTATAATCAACTGATTATAACTAATCTAATGAAAGGCTTACAAAAGATGTGGAATCCATACATATGAAAAATGTATTTAATTTACCAAAATTTGTGGAATGGCGAATAGAACAAGCAACTGGTATAAATGTCATAAACTGATATAATCGATTAGCTGTGTATAACAGAGAATTCTACCACTTTGATGTGGTTTTCATATATTCTCTTGCACTGAATACGATTCGCTGCCTTTTTTGATCCACTCACTTGCAAACCAATCAACAAGAGAGCAGTGCACAAACATAGCGCGCAACGAAGAGTCAAATCGAAGATAACCGATATGTTGCTTACCATAAAGTTGATACGAAAAAATACATTTTTCTTTTATTTTCAACGAACATTTTAAGAATTTCGATTACATCACATGCACGCTCATTCCACAGCCAGCGACTGTTTGTATGACTCAAATATTCTGCCACTTGACCGCAATACTCTGTCAGTTGTCACAATATCTACACACACATATGTATGTCTGATAATATCTTGTAACTGTTAAATGGCAAAAAGACAAGCGCAAATGTTGAAGACTGACAGCTAAAACTCACGCTTCGTTGACAACTACTTAAAGTATATGCATGTGGTTGTGTGTATAAGTGCAGAGATTCAAGTTCGTTTCCAATGTCAATGAACGCCAGCCGAAAACATGTCTGCAGCTGACAGTCAGACTGCCTTCTAAGTATACGTCAACATAAGCATGTGCATTACGTATGACAAAATGTGCGAAAATGAAAGGAAAATGTAGAATGCAATGCAATTGCTGAGTTACGAGCTGAGAGCAACAAGAAAACATGGATGATGCAAGCAAAAGTGCATACAAAATATGTGTACTTGATAGCTATATATAATATTTATCACAGCAGCAGAACTTTTGAAACATTAATTTGAAATATTTATTTGGAGACTGGTTCAAAAGCGACGCGGACTGGTCAGTGCAGTAAATATAAAATATTTCTTAAACTCAACTTCTACTGTGATTTCAATAGATTTCGCAAAATCAATAATTAGCAAAGATTTCAAAGAATTATTCGAGCTCATATATGCATAGTACAAAGTCGAATTTATTGCAATTTTTGGTATTTATTTTTTAACATTTCTACTCGAAGTTTATGTAATATACTAAACATTAACTCATCATAAACACTACATTTTTGCCTATTTTTTCCAACGTTTACATTCATTTCTTAAAAACATTTTGATATTTTTAATAAACACTTTACCCTTTAACTCAAGTTTATGGTTAAAATATTGCGGTATGATATTGAGATTGATTACAGAGATTGATTGTGATGCGTATTTCTTTTCAAACTCGACTTTATTGAATATTTCAGTGCTTATTTTTAGAAAATTCAATTTGAATTTAATATTCCATTAACTCGTATTGAACAGTTTTATTTGTAATGATTATATAAATACAAATATTTTTAAAATACTTTTTGGCGAAAATATAAAAATTTAATTGCACTATTAACTCTTTTGATAGTTCTCTGTCGTATAAATACCTCAAACTCGACTTTATGACGAAATATGGTATTTGCTATACCGATAAATGAATGATGGAAATACAGCCTTCAATATTTTGCTCATTAGCTTTAACTCTTAATTATAACTATTTCGCACTGAAGGTAATTGATCAATTAACTGGCCTTTGCTCGATTAGAGCGCTGATTTTAATCAATTTACCATGCGAAAGAAAAATCCTATTTTACTACATTAATTTTAAACCGAATATAAATCGAGTTGAAAATGGAATGCAGTTCTGCGGATTGTTGTCTACGCTTTAGGTTTGGTTGCGTTTATTAATAAAATACCACAGAGCTGATGTAAGTTATCAACTTCTTATGAGCAGCAAAACCAAAAATCTAAAATAGCTGATCGTTAAAATTTTCTATTATAACCTTAATGTACTAAATTACTTTGGCAGTGCGAAAAGGCTGTTAGGCTCTTGGAAAAGAAATTTAAGCAATATACATACATTTTATTCTAAACTTCATATAGTAAGGTTTGACACATATGACAATACTTGGATACTTCACTCATATTTTGTTTAATTTAATGAAGTAATTTGTACCAAATCTTTTACAGGTTAAGTATTAAAAAAACATGTCTACTACAATATTTTTGAGATTCTGTGACAAAAACTTTTCGAATTATCTTCATAACTGTGATCCATTCAGTTTAAGAATTAGTGTATTTTGAACTAGTTTGTGACTAGTTAAGCATTTTTTGTTTCAGTACTTATCTTTGTAAACTAGTTTGCCTGCATAGTTACTCTCAACAAAATAAATCACACAAATTCTGCAACTGCAAATTGTTTGCTGCTCACATTTGTATAAATCAAATCCCTTACAAATACTTTAAGAGCACATCAGTTTTCGTTTCTTTTTTGTGTGCATATGTAATATTGTACATAATATTTTCAGCAAGGATATTTCCTACTTGCATGAAGTACACAACCTTGTAACTCAACTAGTGCCACACGCTGCCATGACCTCTGGCTATAAAATGTTTTCACTGAATAACTTGAGTAGAAATATGTGTATGGTTTTTACGTAAGCTTCCTGCATATGTAACTACCATTTACACACATATTTACATGCAGACATAAATATACAAACGTAAGTGACTGCTGTATGTAAGGTAGTACTTTTATAGCAATGCATGGTATGCGAGGAAATACATTTGGATAGAAATTGTAAAGTAATATATTTGCACATATATGTGTATGTAAGGTTGTGAGCAGTGCATTGTGCACCATGTCGTATGAGCAACTTTATACCTTTCAGGTCTGCATGGCCATTTTTAACAACCGTTTTGTAAATGTTTGAATGTGAGTGCATAGAGTTAAACATGCATTACAGTTTGTGTACAAAATAAAATTTTAGAAATGTGATAATACCACAATTTTTTTTTTTTTTTTGGTACAAAACTTCATTTTCAATATTAAGCACTAATTGGCTTGTAAGTATGTACAAATTGTATATTTCTCTCATTAAAAAAATAAAATTTTAACGGCAGTAATTTCAACAGAAATGATATACTTTTACCCAAAATAACCAAATCTTCAGCTTAGCTTTTCTGCACACAAAATTTAGGGCAGTAATTTACTTTATTCTCTTTTATGCACTCTACATTTGCTACTTTTCGCAGAAAATCCTACACAGCACAAACACTTCAGCAGTTAAGTACTTCACCGTTAACGCTTATCACTTGAGAGAGAGCGTTCCTAGCAACTAAATGAAAATATGTTTTTGACTTATTGATTGCGTATATTTCCCACTAATTCCCAAGCTATGTTAGGAGTATGCTTTTATTTGCTTTGCATAAAATAGAGTGCATAAATTACAGAAAAGTATACTTTACTTCCTTAACTCCAAATTTCATGCTAAATTTTTGCTCTGAAAAGTATGAAAGCTCACTGGAAATATTACCACTTGGCAAATAAATGTTTTGCTAATAAATATTACATTTGAAATCTTCTTCTGCCCATTATTTACTCAAATATATATTATTATTCAACATAAATTTCTCTTTATACTAACTATTACTGTTCTTTCAACAAAGCTTTTAATAAGCACAAATTAAGCGAGAATAAGTTACTTAATATATCATAAATCTAGTTACCTTTAAAAATAAATACTATAGTGTGCCCTCCTTCAATCGCTTTTATCCGTAAAATGAAGTGTAAACGGCGAAAACAAATTCTTCAGCACACATAACCACTGTTTTTTATTTTTTTGTTGTTAAGTGAAGATGCCTCTAACGAAGCAACTTTAGTTGCACAACAATAGACCTTGAACAAATATGTTGCACCTGCGCCAACACAACCCATCCACAAGCAAAACTAATGCATGCCCGTGCATGATTACATAAATATGCATAGTTTGTTTGTGTGTGTGGAGGAATGCTGTGCGGAAGAGCAAAATTCTGTGAACAAGTTCATCTTCCACGCGTGTGCCTGCATTGGGACTGTGCTACCTTGTCGCTTGCATTGGAAACGCAAATATTTGTGCACTTTAATTTTCACATTTTGTGCGACAACTGTTTTGAGAGCGGTTCGGGCGGGTAGGGTGACTTTGAAAGCTAAACAAATTTATGCGCTACCTTGTACTCGAATTTGTTAATTAACAGAGAATGCTATCTAATTTATTTTAAAACTTTTTTAAGGGCGTTTAGAACAGTTTGAGGGTTTTGAAATTATATGCTCGAGAAGTTGAAAAATGCATATGAATAATCTATCTAAGACTATTCACAACAAATTTCCTATATGACAATCAAATCTCTAAAGCTTATAGTTAATTATACAGCTAATTTTAAAATAATTAAGAATCAAGCGGAAACATCAATTTAATGAAATATTCTAGTTTTCAAATATTTCAAATTGTTATCTACTTGGAATACATTGTTATTAGAAATATCTATGCTGGCAGATAAGTATGGAATACAGTTTTTATTGGATTATGCCAGTTTCTTTAATTTATACCAGTCAGGTTTATTATGCCAGTCTAGCTGATTTATACCAGTTATTTCTTCGGTTAATACTGTTATTGAATCGAACACAGTTTATATTTCATTATACCAGTTAATTTGGTTTATACCAGTTCGTGTGCTATTCACCACTCTTCTACATTTAATCATTTAAACTGGGTTTTATGAAAATATACCAGTATATTATCAGTCAATTATTTTTTCGACTAAACTGAGTAGAGTGTTTCTTTGATTATACCAGTTTCTTTAATTTATGCCAGTAAATTTGATTTTGGTAGTATACTCGATTTATACCAGTTATTTCTTTGGCTGAACATTTTGCATCAAGCATAATTTATATATAATTATACCAGTTGATTTAATTTAGACCAGTTTTTTTGTTTCAGCACCATCTTAAGGTTGAGCTTCTTTCCAAAGTTTGCTGCATAAATACAGTTTTTAATTAAGTTATACCAGTCTATTTACATTTATACCAGTTATTTGTTCGATTCACCACTCTTCAAGATTTGGTCATTAAATCAAAAGTTTAATATTAAAAGCCAGTATATGTGATTTATACTAGTCTCTTGTTCAATTTGTTTCACTTATTTAAATATTCAAATATTTTTCTTTCATTCCATCCCACTCTGTTGCATTGTTAATATTTATTTTGGTTGTTGCCGCTCCTAACAGCCATAGTAGCTAATTTAATCATTATAGCCGGCCTTTTGTTGCATTTTGTTACAAATATTATTTAATTTATTTATATTAATGGAAAATGTTAGTCAATAGACATATAAAAATGCCATAAACAACAACACTTACGAACGCACCCGTTACACGTGACAATAGCCGCTTTTGGTAGCTTAACGCGCTCAGCAATTGATTGCATCCAATGCATTTATAATTTGTTTATAATTTAAATAAGAAAACGGCGTTGGCCTTGTGCCAACAGTAGCAACATAAATTAACTCGCAACAAAATTTAATGCACTCCACTGGCAATTTACATATTAATAACAAATTCATTTTCCAAACAACAAAGTTGTTGCTTTTCAGAGGTGTTCATGCATTTTCGTGGTATTTCAACATTCTAATTAGAAAACGAACGCAATTTATTATGCTTATTAATTCGCCTGCAAACGCATACTAATCGAAAGATAAACATAAACACAAGCACAAGCACACAAGCAATTGTGTTGATTTGACATACAGTAGTGCAGTTCATAATAATTTCACTTGTTTGCATGTTTGCATGTGTGTGTGTGTGTGCGCATAACTGCTCACGCTTACGTAGATGATAAGATTAAAAATTGTGATACGAGTGAAATTAAAGAAAGTGAAATTTATTTACCATATGACATACATACATATGAATATGTCGATTATTACTTGAGTATATATATGTATGTAAGACTGGAGATGATTAATTTTTATATGTAATTATGTAGTTCTTTATATTTGCCATGACGATTTCTCCGCTTAACATTATTTGCATTACACATCTTTCAACACCCAATTTCCAACAATAACAACAACACACATATACCCGTCCGTACATATATTGTAAATTCACTTTCTTCTAGACTCTAATGAAATCAGAGATTGTCATTGACGTCATCACTTAATGCAGCAATCATGGTTGTGTTTCTTTATTATTATTTGCGCTTTTAACAAGCATTTATAGATAATTTCTTCCAGCAAATAAGTGGTGTATTGAAAATGTTTGCTAATTGATGTTTATATTGATTTTGTTTGTATGTGAGTAGTGTGTTATCATGAACATTTTGCTTCTGACCTGGCACTCTTACTAGGTGTACCTTATGTTTAGGTTTCGGTGATATTTTGTTTTGAAAAATTTATCGGATTCGTTTGAAACTCGGGGGTTTTTGAGGTCGCTGATGACGAATTTTATGTAACTTTTCAAAAATGTTAATTGGCGGACACATTTTAAAAATAAATTCATTATTATATCTTGGTTTTTGGTGATTATACTCCACCTCTCCTAGTTTTGCTTAGCTAAAGTTTGATAAATAATAGCTGTCATCGATTGGCTAACTGCTATAGACAAGCCAATCGAACAAACTTTCCAAATTTTCATACAAACTGGCAGCACTGAAATCGAATTGTATATAATCGAATTGAATCGAATTGAACTCTTCAACCATCGTCTATCTTTAACGTTTTCTGCAACAAATTTAATTTTTATTAAAGTTTTTTATTCAATAAATTCAATACAAAAATACTAACGATTTATCTTCGCCTGCCCTTTTCAATTTCAAATTTGTGTATAACAATTTTTATTATTTTGACAGTAATTTGTCCTTTGAGCCGTTCACAATAGTAAAATGGTTCTAAAATGAGTAAAACAAAACTTGGTAGCACTCAGCAAGCGACTATTGAAATTTTAATGAGGTATTCGCATACTCTCCAGCACGAATTCAACTAGATATCTTTGTTGTTGTTTTCACATGTAAAATTTTTGACAGGCGAGCAGCGCCCAAAGATAGCGAGCAGAGAAGTGACCAATCGATGGCAGCTAATGTGAAGTTGGCTATGATTTTTACTTTTCGTCATTTAGATCGTGGTGCTTGTGAAAGTTGAGACTTTTTGAACTTTAAAAAATCGGATCATCCTTTCTTCAGTTCTGATATAGTAATTCTTACTCGTTTTAAACAGAGAAAGAGGCCAGTTATCAATCTCTACTCTACTTTTGTGTTTTTCTGGATCGGTGGATAGGATCGATCCTATGTTTAAGCCGACTAGGCAGTAGTCTGCTTTAGAAAGCGTTTTTTTTAGCAATTTTTTTTGAAAGGGGAGGAAATGATTGCGTTAAACGGAATTTTAAGACGATAGTGTACTATATTTAAGGCTTAAAAAAACAATACTTATTATTAAAAAATATTGAAATTTTTCAAAGTTGTAAGTATCTTTCGAACCAATTTTGTTTTTAATTTTTATAAGTTTCTTCTCTTTATGAATAAAAAAATACCGAAGAAGTTATAAAATTCCAAATTTTTTCGAAGTTTAAAAAAAAATTAACTTTTTAAGAAAAAAAAATGACCTTAAGTTGCAAAACAAGTAGTTTAAATAATACTTTTGTCCAACTTTTTAAGTTCAAATAGAAGATAATTTAATTCTGAAGCTAGCTCACTTTGGTTTTTTTCAATCGGACATATATTCTTTTTGCTATCGCCGGCCCCGTTTTCTAACATTTGTGAAAATGAAAACTCGAAAAAACGCGCTTTAAAGTCTGCCTGAGCATTCGCACCTGCTCGACGCTCGCCCACTAAAACTGCTCTAGCTTCGAAAATATGTCGAATTGGCCCCTGAAATTTTAAAGATATATTCTTGGATAGTTTTGGAAGAGATTTAAAACAAAACAAAAAAATCGATTTTTTGAAGCCTGTAAAGCAGACTACTGCCTTAAATGGAACATTACTATGGATCTAAGTTTATTAAGAAGATTATATAATGTCGCTATATGCGTGAAGTGGTTCTGTTGATAGATCCGTTTGTATCACATGCGAGACAGAAATGTAAATGTCACATCAATATTCAATCAAAAATAATAAAATTCAGTGCATTCCATCGTTCCATACTTTTCTAATAAAAAAAATTCGTGGAATTTTTAACAATGTATTTAACACACCAGATCTTTCACATGAATACATAAAAACATAAATTTATTTCTACTTTTTTTATTTCCTATTCCATAATGAATTCAATAAATTCCGCGTAATATTAAATATTTACAACTTATAATTTATTACAGCTAATTACAAATTATGAAGCGTATTTAATTACAAGCAAATTAGTATGAAAATCGCAGCTTTTTATCAACAGATTATTTAAACAATTTCCATGCGATTTAATTATGCCGAATATTCTAACAATAAACTCAATTAAAATGTGAAAAAAAAATTTTATGAATTTATAGGTTTATGCCTGCCACAAACAGTATTACTGATGAATTTATTTGTTTTTGTGCATCAACAGTTACAATGTTGCACCGTTTCACACACATACACATACATATGTAAATTATTATGCAAAATCCACTAATGAATTGAACGCATAAAACACCGAAACACGCCCACAAAGCAATCAATGCCACACCGGTCGCTGCACTCATTAAGTTTGTCAAATGCAAATGTGATATTTTCCACTTCATAAAAACGCATTCACTGCAGTTAACAGCCAAAACACGTGCATACACACACACGCAGGCGCACATATAGAAAGAGAGAGTGAGAGAGAGACGCTGAAATAGCTCAACCTGCGCGACATAATAATAATAATGTTCGGTTTTAATTAAATCCTCTGGTTACATAAAGCAGACTGCAACATGTTGCATATACACTCATATATATGTATATTAACAAATGCAATGCAGTGCACATATTCGCATACATATACATATATAGATGATACTGCTGCATACGAAATTCGTTGAAAGCCCGAAAATTATAATATCAGTAATTGGCATCGCATGGGACTGACTCTCGCAGGCTTTCAAAGCAAATATTTAAATATGTATGTGTGTGCGTGTGCTGGTGTTACTGTTTACCTTTATTTGTATGTGCAAACACGTAACACACTTTTTCGGCGGCTGCCGCTTTGAAGATTCGATCTTGTTTTTATTGGTGAGCATACTTGTATGTGTGTTTGGGCAACCCACTCGCCACACGGGTCCAGCCTAAACAATATTAACATCGTTAATTAAGAATATTTTATAACCTGTGGAGTTGCATATATACATATACATATATATGTATGTATGTTTGTATCCCAGTCGCCGCGGCATTTTTCGTCTCGTTACCGCTTCAACAGCGCCGCCAAACCGCCTGCAAGCTAATCAAGATGTTATTGTCACCAGCGTTTTGAGTTGTTTTTGTTTGTGTTCGGTCAGTTTTTTGCTTTTCTTCTTCAACGTAATGCCCATAAAATTCAATCTTTTCCAGCGGCGCGTATACACAAAATCGTTAATAAGTATGTGAGTTTGTCAGTCTGTACAAGTGTATTTTGTTTTTTTTTTTTTCTTCACTCATAAAAGTACAAGTTGTTTTTATGTTCAAATAGTAATGTTCATTTCATTGCGGCATTAATGTGCGCTCTTGTTGTTGTGTTGTTGCTGTTGTGTGCATTTAAGTGTGAAAGAGAAAAATTGTCACTTTCATTAGGTATTGAATGACCTGCACACATGTAAACGCATATATTGGTGCATGTGTTTGTGTGTGTGTGTGTTTTAAATGCTTGCAAAGCATTTCCAATATGGAATTATAAGCAAATTAACGGCAATAAAGCATTGAACTTTGAAAATGGAAATTTTGTGAAATTGATTTCAGCCCTTTCATGGAAATTAGTGGCCAATGAAACTATTAGTAACGCGATATGTTGTACACATTTGAGATATTACAAGGAAAACGTATTTCATTTTTAACTGAATTCTCCTTTAAAAATATATAAAATTTAATATTTTTCCGCCAAAAAATATCAAATTTTGGAATAAAAATTTAAAAAAACTTATTGAAAGTTTAAATATAATAATAATTAAAAATAGAAATTAAATTTTTATTTAAAAAAATAAGCATTTTAAAGATATTTATAAAATAAATTTATTGAAAGGTTATATATATAGACGAAAATATAAAAATATAATTTAATTGGCTTTTATTAAATTAAATTGTTCGGGTGAAAGTATTAAAAAAAAAATATTTTTTTATTAATTTTGAATATAACCTGTTGTACTTAAGTATTCATATATAACAAAAAGGAGAAAAACAATTAGATTAATCCATGTTTAATTAAATTAACATTGTAAATAAGAAATTAAATTTAAAGAATATTTAATAAAACAATTTAAATAAAAAAATTAGTTTTAGTAAAAAAAAATTGACAGAAAAATGTAAACTCACAACAACAAATAATATTAAAAGGGTGAATATAAAAATTAAATTTAGATCCATTTAATTAAAAATTTAGATAAAAAAAATTTCATAAAAAATAGAAGAAAAAATTATTTTAATAAAAAAAATAACCCACAATAACAAATAATATTAATTTTTACTCGGTATTTTTTTATATAACATTTTCCAAATTATACATTATATTTAAACTTTCTGATTTCCGTATTAATTTTGTTTATGATGATTTCCAAACACGTAAAAAAAACGTTTTTTGTTTTTCAAAAAGCTTAAATTCCTTCGAAAAAAATTGTGTGGAATATTTCAATACATTAAATTTAAATGAGAATTTTAAATAAATATAAGGTGACCCAGCAGCAGACGTGCGAGCAATTAAGAGCAATTAATAACATTGTATGCAATATTATATGTCAACACTAAATTATTATTTTTTAACAAATTTCGAAAAAATATTGCCTAAAATGTTTATTTAAATAATTATAATATTAAAAATCTTTAATTATTGTTGGAAATATTTTTCTTGAACATTTTAACATAAAATTTTATTTGAATTTAAATATTTAGTTCCGAAAGAAATAAAAATAAAATACTTTTATCGAAAAACTAAATCATTGATGAACAAAATTTCTCAAAAAATGTAAATCAACTTGAATCGAAATTAGAAAAAATGCAATACGCTGTTAAATAAAGTGCAACATTAAAAAGTGTGCTGTTCAACACTCTGTAGCTCTTTACTTTAATAAAATTCTACTAGAAAAAATATCAATATTTCAAATATAATATACATTAACAGACTCTTCAAATGTTTCTCATGAGAAGCTTAGCAACGCTAACTCATTAATTATGAAACCTATTATTTTCGAAAAGAACATTATTTATTATACTTTTACATGTGCTTGCGTTTATATACACGCTTGTAAGTGCATTTGTATGTAAGTAATTTGATTTCTTTCTGAACTTCTGCTCGTTGCGCTGCGAACCATAACCTCCAAACCCGTTTATAATTACCTCTATTGTAGTAGTTACAGAAATTAGTCATTTTCTACTTAATTGCATGTTAAAACGCTTGATTATCTAATAAAACTTTCAACAAGTGTGCTATGCGATTTAACAACAACAACAAAACAGCGTTTTTTCACTGCGGCCTTTCAACAACAATCCATATTAAAGCGAAAAGTGTTCAAACAAAAATGTGAAAATTATTTGAAATTTTATTAGCTGCAAATGATGAAACACCGAAGGGTTGAGATATACGTATCTATATACATACATATGTAGATATGCATGTGTAATGTAAACATATGCAGAGTTGGCAGCTATAAACTAGTATGTAGTAGTACACAACAATAATAAATTCAAAGTGGCAATTAGGCTTGCAGTACATTTACATATACATTGTGATGTGTGTAGGTCTGTTAATATTTATATATATATATATATATATATATATATATTTGTTAGTAAATAGGTATGAACTTGTGTAGTTTGGTATAGAAGATTTAATACTAATATCATCAGAAAATAGTCCATTTGAGTAGATTAGGCGATGCAACACTTCAAATAGCTCACTTATATATATGTATGTTACTAGCATAATGTGTACATAGCACTTTGTTAATTAGATATACATATGTACATATATGTATGTATGCTCTCGCATGCCTCCTATTTGCTCCAGTACGAGTGTAATTGCGACGAAACTGCGACGCTAACTAATTGCAGCCTTGTAAAATGCGAAAAATATACCTACACATATTTACATCGCAACTCATATGTATATATATACTACAAAGTAAATTATACATATTTACTTAATAATTCATGCATATGTCTATATACTTATAAACACATCTATGCTATACTTTAGTCACACTTACTGTCAGTTACACAGTGCCATGCTAATTAAAGTTGATTGCAACACATGCAACATATGCTCTGCACTTGTTGCCACTGCCACAGCGTTGCATTCCTGCCAATGTTTAGCACTAACATATGTATTTATGCCGCTGCCTGACTAGAGCGGAAGATGGCACATTTTTACACCCTACTTACATATTTAATAGCATGTTGTAAGTTTTCTCCCACAAAGCGTACTGCAATGAAGGCGCCTAGGTTGCACTGCATTGACAGTGATCGCTATATATGTAATGTAGTCTGTTGCTGATATGTATATAGCATTGTTTTTGTTTTTTATAGTTGCTAAGACTTCAATAGCTGCATTTTATACGCACATATGTGTGCATCTCTCTTTACAGATAGTCATCATTATAGACCCTTGCTACTAAACAAGTGCAACAGATGCCTTGATAGCTACAACTACATATATATCAGATATATAAATATCTCCACACTCACAAATTGTCCATAAACATATTCAGCTGTTTGTTTTCCTATTCATCAGCTGCCTCTTCTTTATTATTTTATTTTACGCGTTTTTACACTTTCTACTGCCGTCAAACCTTTCTTAGCCGACAATGTATCGCATATTTAATTCTGCTGATAATTTTCAAATCCCTTGCAGAATTCTTCAAAGAGTACTTGTTATTGTTGTATGTAATTTTTATTGAAATAAAACTGCTGCTAGACTGTTTTAACAGCTGATAAACTTTGTACGATTCGCTACTCTCTAACGCTTGGCGAAACGAAGATAGCTTCTGAAAACGCTTAAACTCTAACAAATACCGTTTTAACTTCTACAAAGCTTAACATCCATAAGTATGTATGTATGTATATAAGTTAAACAGTAGAAGCTACCTTACCTACTTGTCGAGTTACCAGTAGCAGCTGCCATATTTGCTTTTCCAGATAAGTTCTCTAATGACCTCTTTAATGTACTTAAGATAAATTGTAGCCTCATTATTTTCTTTCGTAAAAGCACAAGTAGCGGCAATGAGCAAATATCACTTTGTTGTACTGGCCTATTTACATATTTACTTGGATTACATTTCGACGATGACTAATTGTGCCAATTTGCAAATCAAAAGAAAAGAAGTAATTAAATAAAAAATAAATAAAAAATGTGAAAATTGAAAAATGAAATAAATGAATATTAAATGAAATAAATATGGTTCTGCAGTTGTGCAATGCATACAAATTGGATTTTTTTACAACTACAATCCGTACGTTTAAATGCGGTACTTATGCAATTCTATATATAATATCAGAACCTTATATAGCATTGTGTCCATGTTGATAGCGTGAATTACGTTTCAGTTTTGCATGCGCTTTTGAAGTTGCTCTTAAAGCCGTTAGCAAAAAACCAGCGTCGCTTCGATAATACTCTCCTACTTTCCTCCTCGACTTTTGAGTTCGATTTGATTATTGTATTATATATAACAAACACTTTTACGTAATCATATGCATAATAATATACATATCTTAACACACTCTATTTGCACTTGCCGCTCTATTTGTAGCAAAGTACTCACAAATAGCAAGACACGAACCACTTTATATTGGCAAGTAATTAGCAGAAATCAAGGTTGAATTCTATCATGTATGTTCTATATTCGTGAAAATTCGCTTCACATTGAGAATAACGCAAATAGCATATGTGTCAAATGCAATATTCATAATATTGACATTATTTAGTATATAATAACTGACTGGCTTTAGTTTGAAAATCGCAATATTAGTTGAAATGACATACTTGCTAAATTACATGATCATTGAACAAAATATGTGACTGACAAGTCTTAATGCCTCGAGTCCTTCATAGTTTTGTTTTAAACACAATAATTCCATCAAACAAGAAACGAGCTATTCTCTGATAGGATCTTTTAAAAAGGCATACTGCTTGTATGTCTATTTCTACACAATTTAAATTAAAATTAAAATTGTTAGTCCAAGATCTAGCTGAATGTACCTGTTTTTTTTTTGGAACATTAGTTGGGTCTAAGTACTAACCATGTTCACATAGCGCCACCACCAACACGAATTTATATTAGAGTTAAGCATTAAACACTGCTCACAAACTCGAAGTTTAATATACAAAATAAATTTTCCTTTAACTCGCCCTAAATACCATACCATATATCTACAAAATGTAAAAATAAATGCGGTGTTTGTCAAACACCTCTATGGAGGTAATAGCTTCTAAATCCAAGATACTAAACTCGAGATTATGACTCGAGTTTATGGTGCAATATGTGCCTACTATTACTTTAAAACCATGATTATTAGCTATGTGCTTTTTTAGTTGAAATATGATCAATGAAATCAGCTCAATCAATCCGACGGATCGCTTTCACTGATGTCGATACTCAAAGATATATATAATAAGTACAACCACTTTTAAATTTATTTCTGATGACCTCAAAAACTGACTTAATAAATGTAAAATATTTTTTTTACTATTTTGAAGACTCAAAGAATATCTATTCAAATATGTATAAAAATCCCATGGTTACACTCCACGCAAACGAAAAGCGCTAAACTGGAAGCTACAAAGCATGAATGAATGCTGCCGCAATAATCAAAAAGTCTGGCGGAATATTTATCCTCTCCGCAACGGTATTTCATTAAAGTCATCAATTGGCGATAGTAAAAATGAAATGAAAATGCGCGAATAAAATGCGCTTTCAATAATGATTGACGGAAACAATAAGGAAACAAGAGAAGTCAAACAAAGAGACGGCTCCAGGTCACCGTAGAAGCATTTCAATGCTCACACACAATGCTTCCGATCAAAAGCAATGAAAATAGTTAAGAAAATATACATACATTCCCACACACACACGCACAACAGTACAGCAGTATCTTTTGTATGGATTTGTTAGAAAAAAAACAACAACAAAAGCGAAGAAAATCTGTGAAGACTGCAATGAATTGAACGTGATTGCGCCGAAGCCAATTCTTGCGGATTTTTCGCGCAGAGACGTTGATGCCGAAGCGAAATCAAACATAATAAAGGCGCTTTGCCGGCACAAAGAAAATGGGAGCGCACCACTGAATTGCTATGGGTTTTGAATAGACGAATGGTGTGTACGTATATATATTATATAGCGGAGGAAATTTCTTGAAAGGCGTAAAGGTGTAGGATTTGAATGATCTTGAGTCGCAGCGAATTTACAAGTGCTATCGACAATTCAAATGTCACCTAATTTAAATACTACTTGGAATTCTCACTGCCACTTAAATATTTTATGCGTTAGAGTTGCTCGCGAAGGGATTACGTTTAGATAAAAATCGAAGAGGAGTTGCGAAAAATTTGCAAAGTTTTCACCAGATGCGAAGAATGCACTCTTTTATACCGCACAGAGAGTGTCATAGCTCTATTGTATAGCATACCTTTAGGAGCGCATCGAAGTGACAACCTCAAAGCAATGATTATATCTCCTTCATTTCCTTCTTTCCTCTACATTAACATACGACCTCAAAACGAACTGTCATTTCAAATATATTGTAGGTGAAAGCTTGGTAAACACCCATCAAAACTGTGAGTTCAATCTTATGTTCCCGACACACACATTCCGTTAGCCATTCTATTGAGACTAAGTAATCAAATTTCAAAATAGCAATCATGTTTCGGAAGCATGAAGCTTACTCAATTTCAAATGCATAATTAAGAGCTCGCTGTAGGCGTTGACTAATGAAAAACCAAAACTATATAGTTATAAACGTCATGTAATTAAGCAACCGACACGAATGTAAAGACCGAAATAGACAGCATCAGGTAGCTGTCAACCGCAATGCGTCAATTAATTACTACTTTCTGCATTTGATTGTGATTTAGAATCGTGGTTTTAATGAATTAAATATATATGTATATATTTGTATTATGAGTATTCACGGAAAGTTGAGCTCTCGCTGTGTTATTGAGTTTGAGTGAGCTTAAAAGGCGATTAATATTTGTGTGGGCGGTCGGTAGAGACACATCTAGCGGAAGCTTGAAGTTAATTTTGACGGTCGAATGGAGCTCGAACTAAGCTCGGCGCACAGTTGGGGGCGCATAATATTTACTTTGTGAAATTGTTTACGTTGCTGTAAATCGAGATTGCCCTGAACTGTGACTGTGATACAAATAACGGTGCTTCTATAGTTGTCATTTATTTTCTCAACATTTGATTGTCGGTTTGACATTGATAAAAGCCGCATTCGATACAGCTTCCTCTACTTGAATTCTATACTGTTGTAAAAAAATGGCATGTGAAAGCTTCTTATATTACATATTTATTTAATTATACCATTCTATTTCATTTATACCAGTTGTTTGTTCGATTCGCCATTCTTAAATTAATTTTCTCTAATTGCTGTTCTTGAATTATTCGAAATTATTTTAATTATGCCAGTCTATTTGATTTCGACCAGTTGTTTGTTCAATTCACCACTCTTATTTCCTGGCTTATTAAGCTTAAGCTCGGTTTTGTTGTAGAAAATACGCATTTGAAAGCCAAAACAAAGTTATCAATTTGATTTAAATACTAAAGAGTGTCTAGAGACCTCACTAAACTGGTATAACTATCCATTATTCCACCTCAGTGTAACTTATGGGTTTAGGGGAAGTCTGGATTTTCAAAAAATCTATTTTTAATATCTTAAAAATATTCTCTGAAAATTTGAAGTTGATCCGATAATTACTTTTCGAGCAAAGAGCGCTCGGGCAATCCAAAGCTCTATTGGAAACTTTAAATGCGTTTATCTCAAAACTATGTTTTTTGAACTGGTGACAACTGTAACTCGATAACCGCTCAGTAGATTTTAATGAAATTCATACCGGTTTTTGGAATACATAAAAAACTCAGGCAAGGATTTTTTTCGAAAATTTCGATTTTTTAAGACCAATTAACTGTTGAATTTTTCCAGAAAATCTAGAAAAAAAATTTCTGAGGCTGTTATTTTGTTAATTTTTGAAAAAAAAAATCGATCAGGCCCAGGATTATCTATTTATAAAACAAATTTTTTTATCCGATTGATTTTGGATGAATCTCCAAGGACTTATGATTGTCACCGCAGGGACTTTTTTTTTGAAATTGGGTCAACACAGACAGCTATAACTTTGGAAATCATAAATTTTTTTTTTTCAAATTTTCGTGACTTTAAGTCAAATCATTGTATAATAATGCCATATTTTTAGTTTTGTAAAATAACATGATTTAATAGCAAAAAAAATTACGGAAAATTCTCATTTTTTCGTGTCTCTGACTACCCCTAACCCCTTATGCCAGTTGCGTGTTCGATTCGGCACCCTTCAAGGTTTGCCAAAAGGAAAACTGCGTATAATATATTCACGTTGATGCATATTTGTATATAAATTTCATATTCTTGTAGCAATTCGAACTTTCAAATTGAACATTTCACTTCCGGCAGTGTGATTACACCGAATTGCGTGTTCTAGACATGTTTTCCATTTCTTGAATATATTTTTTTCGAAAATGATTGCTCTCATAATGCAAACAAAACAACTGCAATGTAAACCATTTTCGACAGCAAAATCATATAAAATTCAAATAACCCGAAAACGTATAAAATTCCAATAAACTTAATGCGTTGAAAACAGGAAAATTCCAAATTTAGTGTTCAAATAATTCCATCTTGTAAATGATAGTAAAATCGAAAATTGCTACCACGCACATACTACATATACAAACCGTGTGCAAAACAATTGCAATTTCGCTAAACGCAAATGCCCGAAAGTGAATAACAACAGCAAATTTCACGCCTCAAATGCGTAAACAAAAACAACATTTTCATTACTTGTTTTTAACACATGCGAGTTTATTTAGGTAAATTTCTGTTTATGTGTTAACAAAAAGTGCATATGGCAGAGGGCTTTATTTGCGCATAGCCATGGCAGCGGCGCTTGCCTATAAATATATCAATGAATTTGAATTGATAAACGAAAACGACGCTTACGAAAATAAACATGTTTTTTTCATTTTTTTTACTTTAAGCACAAACATACATATTTGTGGCTTCAGTAATTGAAAATAAATTCCAAAATTGTACTTCAATGGTAAAGGATATGTTTAGAATACATATATTACATATTTGTACGTAAAGGTTGCTTTAATATGTATGGCAAAATAATTCACCTCGAACATATTAAGAATTATGACAGCAAGCACTCAAGTGGTTCATTCATGAAAATATTAAATTATTATTTAATTGTAAGAGTGTAAAACGCAAGAATAATTAAAAAAAATATTTAATTTCTAGCTTGGCTAAATTACGACATTTTCTGATACCCAGCTGCCATAAAACACTGTCAGTCGTTTAAAATTTCGAAAGCAACATCCGTCATTACAGACAGTCTTACTTTAAAGAACGATCCTTCGACAATTCTAAATGTCAATACCGAAAAGTTAGACTATTCTAGGCTACTTATAATAAACTCTTAATACAAATAATCTTGAATAGGAACAATATATGAATATTCCATGGGGAAAAAAAGAGGGTACCTGTGCCGAAATTTATATTATAATTTTCTTTTTTTTTCGAAGTATTACAAAAATTATTTTATTTTTATTTTATTTCATTTTATTTTATTTTATCCTATTTTGTTTTATTTTTTTTTTTATTTTATTTATTTATTTAATCTTATTTATTATTTTCTCACAATTTTGAATGTTTATTAAGCTCTCACAAAAATAATTAAATGCTTACATAATAGATACTGCACTGAATAAATTGGCACATGAACATTTCATCGTGCTACTATAATTATGTTCTTAGCACATTTTAATTTACATAAAATATTGCAATGCCACATACGATTAGCTTTTCTGACATACCCAATAGGAAATATTTAGTACTTAAACAGACGCGGTAAACTCAAACTCAATTCAAAGTTTGTCGAAGAAGGAGACATTAGGAGTTGTGGACAGCAAGTTCGAACAAAAGGCTTGTTTGTCTCCGATCTTACTTTTTTCTGACATTTTTGTAAAATATTTGACATTTTATCTATTTTGATTTAATAAATGCAATAAATCGGAGAATAAAATTCTGTTATTGATTTTATTCGCCATCGTTCATACAAGTCAGCAAACAAGTATCAGAAAAAACCTGTAACCTAACCTAACCTATCGTCAATTTATCTTATATTTTTGACCTTAACAATTTTCTACAGGATAGCATGTATGTGATACTCATTTAATCCAGCTATTTTCTGGCACTTTTGCAAGCGCAAATTTCTTTCGTCTTCACTGAAATGCAGAATCCTCCATTTTCACACAATTCCCAACTACAGCATTATGTATCAATTATAAACACATACAAACAACAAAATAAACGCGAATAGGTATAGAAGCACGAGTGTATCGCATATATGTATATTTAAGAGTATAGTGCAATTTCATTAGCAGCCTGTTAAATGATGGCATCATCTATATATATCTTTATATATATGTAAAGATGTATTATTCTGTGTATGTTTGTTTGCCAGCAGTCGACCGTCAGTCAGTCCAGTCGGTCGGTCGCGCTTACCAGTTAACCCAATTATGAAGTTGCTGCCAATGCATTTGAAGCGGTTGTGGCCACATTTTGTGGTTATGGCTGTAGATGTGCTGCAGGATGCCACACAACTTCAACTGCTTAATTAAGTTTATTATTTGTTTTAATTTATGTACTAACTTGTAGACAAAATGTGCTATGTGATTTAGTGTTGCCAACACATGCTAACTGTACATATTTTGCGTGCAATGCGAATATTTGCTGGTATGGCAGCTAAAAATACAGCGCATACATTGTATGCAGTATCCGTAAATACCATATAATATGCACATTTTGTTTTTGGTTTGAAATTGTAAGCTAAATTATTCAAATTGAGGCTATATGAGCATATACTCTACGCATCTAAATGGTGTTAATTTTAATAATGTTAATTGAAATCACAAATTTTTTGGATTTTTCAAGTGGAAATTTAGCTTGAAATAATAATTTATGTAGTATTGAAAACTACATATACGTCAATTAATTAAAAATATGTATGGGCTAACCTCATATTTTAATTTATTAGAAATATAAATATTGACTAACTGTTTATTTTCTCTCTATTCCAGGTACGTATGATTAGAAATGTAAAAATTATGGACATTTCGAGGTATAAATTAGCAACATAAATATTTTAAAGCATTTTTGTGATTGTGTTACGTGTTACGTAAGTAAAACTATTTTGATAAATAATGTACTTTTAAAAACTTAATTTTATTGCATTAATATATACCGTAGATTTTAATAATTTCTCCAGCTATTTTGGCATCATTGAAAGCTATAACCAGCTACTTAACGGTAGTTGCTTATTTCATATTTTTTTTTTGTCCTAGGAAGGTATAAAAATTTAAGAAAAAAAATATATATACATATATATATTAATAAAATCCTCTAATATTTCGATTGCTATGCTATAGTTTTCAAAAAGTTAGTAATTTTAGATAAAACTATTTAAATCATTCATGATCAAATCATTCAAAGTTGATTTAACAATTGTAAGCAAATAAATTGACTACAAGATTGTTTTGATATCACTTCGGTTAGGTTAGATTAGGTTTTAAGGCTGTTCCCTAAAATAAGGAAACCCACTCAGACTATTAATGATAGTTCTTTGTGATGCCAAAAAATTTAACCCCTCACTTAAATTTAAGAATCGACAAACCGACTAGATCCTACCACAAATCTGCAGATGTTTTTTAATTCTACATCCGTTGAATCGCAAGAATGTCCAAGGAACTTTTGCCTCTATCTTGCAAAGACAGGGCATTCCAAAAGGAAGTGATTGGGAAAATTCTACCTCATCCTCTTCCAAGCAGCTTCTGCAGCTAGCAAATTTTTAGTTTAACCGCGGGAATATCAACTCCTATGGCTAGGGAAAGATTGACCTCGCTGAGGGCGATTTACCTTGGGCCAGATGGATCACTTGAATAATGTGAACTTTTAAAGTTGAAATTTAAGTTACAGCAAACACAAATTACGAAAAAAAACGAAGTCCCTTGGTCATTAGTAAAACATGCTTCCATGTTTAAATCGGCTAGAATTTTATATGTGGGATGCCAAACCTGGTTCCTATTATTTGAACAAAACAAATGTACAATGAATACCTCTTTAAAATGCTGTAATCTCTTATTAGGACATACTGTTGTGTTTAGTTGAGTTGAGCGTTCGATTCACCATTTTCGAAGTTTGCTCAAATAGAAAATTATTCATTACCCATGAATTAATGGAAGTTTTTCTATTGTTATTACATTGTTTTCGATGTCAGAATGCTATGACAAGGCGAGTTTTGACAACGATTATCAAACAAAATAAGCTAGTAAATTGTTTCTTTCGTTTTTTTTTGTCATCTTACTCGAATTATTCTTCTTTATGCTGTTGATATACATGATCTGCTCTCTCACATGCTTTTTTGGTCTTCACAGGAGTGAATTATTATCTCTTTGGTACAAAGAACTCACATAATTAACTTAGATCCAGACTCAAGTACCTTTTTATTGACTCTAAATTTTCTATGCCATCTCTCTATAAATCAAAGGTCATTGTAGTCTTTTCTACTGATTTATCTAATTATATTTAGAGGTTATAATATTCAAATCATGTATGCATGTCGGTTCAACACTCAACAATACACTTGCCTCATTGTCGGCATCTTCCAAACGCAACACCCTGTCGTGCGGCAAACAGCACGCGACAGGTAGCTGAATAAAACGCAAACCGCACGAAGCACACCTTGAGGCGTACACAAAATTATCCACCTACATACATATTTACAAAGTTAGCTGCCAAGTGTTGTTGTGTGGAAGGTATGAATGGATTATTAGGGAAATAAAATTTTTACTTATTAAATGCTGTAATTATATTGCCGTGTTATTGGATGCTCTTGCTGCTTTGGGGCTTACAAATCTGCGCTTGCTTGTTTTTGTATTTTATATGATTCTCACTGAAATTCAAAACTTCCGGTGCGCATCAAATTCTGCATGGAGTTATATGTTGATATCTATGTATGGGAGTGTGTGCATTGCCAGCAGTAACAGCGGGGCAGAAACTCTCTGGGGGAGATTTAATGGTTATTTATGCTTTTAGCTTGTGGGGAGCAGTATTTATGTTACACAGATCTATGCCGGTGTATGTGTTTGTGACAGCAACAAATTTGTAAACAAATGCGTGTTAAAACAAGTTTAAAACAATTTTATTGTTGTAAAAGAAAACATAATGATCGGATGCCAACAACAACTGCATGCGAGCATCACAACTAACCGGCGAAGTATACTATAACAACAACAACGAACCGTAGGGAGCATGTGAACACAACTGGCTGTGCATTATAAAAATCAATAAAAAGTCAGCGAAACATAAACAACACCGTCGCATCACATAAAAGGCATAACACATGCGTACATACATAAATACAAGCATGCAAACAGCATGAAGAAGCTTTGTTTATACATACATACAAACATACGCATACAGAGTAGCATGCAAAGCGCCTACCGCGCCTATGAACTTTCCCTCCTCCAGCGCACCACCCTGCGTTGCCGCCAGCAGCTCTCTGCCCGGCCATTGCAGCATGCAACACATCGCGGGAGTTCTATTATGTCTTTGACTTTGACTGTTTCTGACATTTCGCGTTGTTGACAGTCTTCATCATTGACGCGTCGTTTCTTCCTTTTGTTTCCTGCGTTGATTATGCGCTTCACTTGCGCGCTTTTATGAATGGCATGGGCGTTTTTTTGGGCTGCCTTTCCGCATTTGGCAACTCAATTCGCTTAAACACTCTGCTTTCTTGTTGTTTTTTCCCCTTTTTCCGTTGACGGTTTGTTTTTGATTTTGCGCCCATATTTTTATTTTTTTTTTTTGCTCAGCGTTTGCGCGTCTAATTTTGTTATTGTTTGCTTTTAACTCGATTTTCAGCGAAATTTGTTTGTGCACTTTTA
The DNA here is from genome assembly GCF_028554725.1 of Zeugodacus cucurbitae. NCBI lineage: Eukaryota > Metazoa > Arthropoda > Insecta > Diptera > Tephritidae > Zeugodacus > Zeugodacus cucurbitae. The sequence continues at coordinate 34,549,508 of NC_071670.1, forward strand.
TGGCGGAAACCAGCGGCAATTGCGAGTAATTTCTTTTTTAAATATTCTTTTTAAATATTTGTTATTTCATAACTTCAAAAACATACACATACTCGTATGCATGAAAAATTGCCTAACGGAAGTCGGAATTCATAGAAATTAGCAGGTAATGCATCAAAGGGAAAATTTTTCGTAGAAGAGCAAAATAAAGCCACATCCTTACTAAAAGTGTACCGGCAAAGACAAATAAATGAAATATTTCAAAACCGTCGTATTACTGGATTTCTGCCATAAACTTCCATTAGCGTTCCTAGTCAGCTTAAAGCTTGGAGGACCCTTTTCGCATAACATTAAGACTCACCTTCAAATAAAAGTAGAAGCTCGTATTTGCTTATAACTGAGTCTAACTGAAAAACTCGTATTTAAAGAAAACAAAGCAAACACATCCAATTTCAAGTAAATATAATACATTCAATTCTAGAATTTCTGTATGAGTACTTTGATCCTCTCTGTAATAATATATTCGAAAATTCAACAGAACTTAAGCTGTGTTCTCAATTCTCAAACTTTGAGGTTAGCTAATGTGACCGAATCGGGTGCTCTCAATTGATTAAATGTATTCATAAGCCACTAGCTCTTACTAGCTTCTTCAGCCTACTAACATATACAAATATTTCTGATGACCTACATATTTAAAATTATCATATACCAAGTTCTATATGTTTATTACAATATTTCATATGGACTAGGTGTAAAACGGTCTGATAAAGGAATTTTCAAGATAAATTTTTTTGACAAAATATCAATTATGTTTAAATATAATGGCAAATTACGATTACGGAAATACTCAAACTACCAGCTACCTCAGCAATCTCTATTTAGGTTTGAATTTAGCTGTGTTCCAAATTGTGAAGCAAAAGTTTTTCACTTGTACCTTTAATTGCTCTCCACATTCTACTCATTTAGTCCACCATCACATGCATTTTTTTATACCTTTAATGAAAATATTTTCCTTTTGAATTAGTACTACCAACTTGCCAATCGCATGCAAGTCGCAAATGACACGGAGAAAGGTTTTTTGCATATTTGCATCTTAATGTGCACACGCATTGCATTCCTTTGCATAAATATTTTCCGGCTTTGATAAGAATTTCAGTTGAATGGTTGCGTGGTAGTTTCTTGCATGTAGCTTTGCGTGTTGAAGTGCTCCAAATATTCGGAATACCTGCAACTCAATTATAGTAATTAAGTTTTAATAAAGATTTTTTAAAGAATTTTTCAATTACGCACGTCATGGCGTATGAGTAACCCATTATTAATGCCAAAGCACAGTAAACAGGTGGCAGCAGCACGGTTGTAATTTTGCTTTTTTCATTTTTTTCATTTTTTTCGAAGAATTATAAATAAATAAAATAAAAAAAAAACGCAAAATTCGATTTTGTCTTAAGTTTTTAGTCTTATACTGTCTTCATGGTACATTAGAGTTTAACCTTATATTTCATAAAATCTTTTCAAAACTCAATTCAAATAATATTCAGAAGCTGTTATATACACATATGTCTGTTAATATTAATCTGTCAAATTAAATAACCTTATGTGCACATATTTATATGCACAACTCAATGGGAATGATTCAAACATCTGCCTTTGAAATATTTATTATTTATTTATATAAATCTCAGGTAAATACAAAAATAGCAAAAAAAATACCTGGTTTTAGCTAGAAATTATCCATAACGAGACATGTGACAGTTGCAGAAAGTACAATTTGTGCCAAAGCTACAGTCTAAATCGCAAAATACTGAGTAATTGTGACTGACTGTGACATTGACACTGACATTGATTTGTAAAAACAGTTATGAGCATTTAATAGACGAGCGTAAGTAATAAAAATATGACAGCGTGGCAAGTTGTGTGTTTGTCTAACTGGTTGGAACTATAGAACTAGATATTTATTTTATTTTCGTTATTATACCCTGAACAGGATATATTAAGTTTCTCACGAAGTTAGTAACACCCAGAAGGAAGCGTCGGAGGCCCTATAAAGTATATATATAAATGATCAGTATGTTGAACTGAGTTGATTTAGCATGTCCGTTGTCTGGCTGTCTGTCTGTCTGTCTGTCCGTCTGTCTGTCCGTCCGTCTGTCTGTATATATACGAACTAGTCCTTCAGTTTTTAAGATGAAATTTTGCAGATGTTATTTTCTCTTCAAGAAGCTGCTCATTTGTCGGAACTGCCGATATCGGACCACTATATCATATAGCTGCCATACAAACTGAACGATCGGAATCAATGGCTTGTATAGAAAACTTCCGCATTTTACTACATATCTTCACGAACTTACTTTTTCTTACGTCCTTAGATTTGCTTAAACACATAATTACTAAAAGAAATGCACCTGTGAAGGGTATATTAGCTTCGGTACAGCCGAAGTTAACGTTTTTTCTTGTTTTTTATTTATTTTGTACTAATTAGATAACAATTTGAGTTCTTAAATTGTGTCGGAAAATCTTTTGTGAATTTCAATAAAAAAATGTATAAAATTATTCAATAATTCTAAGAGATAAATTTAATTTTACTGGAACTAGTGAATGACTTTTGCAAGATTTTTCTTTAAATTTTGGATGAAATTTCTACAAAAACAAAGTTCCGAGAGAAAATGTTTCTAAAACCTATTTGCTTTATTGCCTGCTCATATATTTTATTGGAAAAAAAATTAAAATGAAATGAATAATTAAATTATTTTTCTATCTTTTAGCTTTCTTTTTTATTTATGAATTTTTCAATATATTGCGACCCCCTTAAAAATAGTATCAACTGTTGATATTTCATAGAAAATATTTAGTTTATTTAAAGTGTTAATATTGCCAACATTTTATTCCATTTATTGTTCTGTATTAATTAATATGGAACTTTCGTCTTTATAGCATTACAACAGTTACGATTCACTCATTGATTAAATGCTCTATTATCCACTCAGAACTGTTAAAATAATAAATTCAAAATTTATTAGCAATTAAGGACTAATTGTCCAATAATTAATGGTAATTATGTTTGTTTAATTTGTTTACAATTACGATTTAATTACTAAAACTTTCTTAATTGCCAATAAAAGCGCTTAAGAAATTTAATTGTCACGCCACTTTATATATGAAATACCAAAGCTTTACAGCCTTTTATTTCTTTGTCGCTATAGAATTCTAAATTTTCGCATAACACTTACACGAATAATTGCCACTGCAGTCTCAGTGTAATATTGATGATAATTAAAAAATAAATAAAAAATAAAACGCCAACACTTTTAGCATTAGAATAAAGTACAAATTTATTAACATTCAAACAAATTTCTTTGTTGTTCCTCTATTTTTTGTAACACACTTCGTCAACACATTTCATATTTGTACGTGCATATTTGTTGTTTAATATGTAAAGTTGACAAGCGAATTACCGTCAAGTAAAGTCTTCATGCTTTTTATTATAAACTAATAAACCCACTTATACAGCTAAATAAATATATTTTTATTCTATTTATTTTGTGGCGTCATAAAAAAACTAGGTGGAATCCGGCACAGCTGTGCCTTGCGGCTATGCGTGCAATCTGCAAATCTATGTAGCGCCTGTTGGCGCCAATCTACCGTCAATTGCTTACCATGATGGTGTGGGTGGGCTTTTAATATTTTTTAAATATTCTCACACACTCCTAGTATTGTCTTTAAAATGTTGTTTTAAGGTGTTGCCGCTAGTTTAAAAGACTTTAACGAGCAATCAATTCTTGGAAGCGACTGTGGTAATTACTTGACTAAATATGACAGCACACTACTACTCAACGAATTATTGTTTTTGAGTGCTTGTTTTTTTGTTTGCCTATCATAAGTTTTAATGGTGTATATTTGTTAGGTTTGTGGCATCTAAAGCAAGACATTGTGTACTGAATATATGTGTAGTGAAAAAATTTTTTTTTGTATATTTTACCAACATTTTTTTCATAATATTTCCAACGATCTAACGAGCATACAAGGTTGAAAGCTTTCGGCTTTTATCCCTTAGCCCGGCCAACCAGCTGAAAGCGAAATCAATCGCCTTAGCAGATCATCGATGGTCTCAACAAGATTCCTTGATGACAAGTAATGGACTACTTAAATTTTAAAAAATTTTCAACGCCTTGTCTTAACGGCTTTCGATCTCAGAGGTCCCCCTTATACGCACAATATCCCAAATATAACCTATAAATTATAAACAAATTAAATAAAAATATGTATTACATAAAATAGCATTCTCCTGAACAATTTCTCGTACTTGCTTTGATTTTACTACATACATATATACATATTTATAGGCATATGCTAAAATCTCCCAGCTTTGATTTGACAGCACTGCCACTGGCGCTGACACTGCACGTGCAAAAGTTGCGTAGGCTGTCACATTTATGCCGAAATTACGCGAATATACCACAGCTAAATTCTTACTACAGGCCCACCCAGCAAAACACAATACATACATACATGCATACGTATCTATTCCGCGCAACTCCTTCTCATTAATCATACGACATGGTGTCCCACGTGTACTACTTCACAATAATCAGTCACTAGAATGGCGAGGAAAGCAATCAACGCACTAAAACACATGCCTGCAAATATGAAATTGAAACAAAGGTGGCATATGCACATGTCAGAGCGTTATTAACAACTTTTATAAAAACAAAAACAACAAGCAAAGCAACAAATGCAAATTTCAGCAAGACTAAGCGTTTCTATTTTATTGTATAAGTACAGCAGCACACTGCAATTTATGTTAATATTATTTTAATTTTTTCAATTACCCAAAGTATCGCCTTTTGCTGGAGATTTATTAATTTGGGACAGGCAGTCGTTGGCACAGCAACCTCTATGTGGTGTTGTGCGAGTTAAATGTACATTGAAATATTAGAAAATAAATTAGCTTGGTAATTTATTACAAAAACAACGTCAACGGCAGTGACTAACCCGAATTGCCAGCAATCAGCGTAGTGTTTTGCGGGCTGGTTGTTGCGCTTATGAATTATTGAATAATTATGAGTGAGCCCACTTAAGCAAAGCAGCAGATTGGTATGAGTTTTGTATTTTGCGGCTTTTTTGGCATCGTAATTGAGTTGGCGTGTGTAATTGTGGATTATACGGTTTGTAGCTCTGGTGGATACATATATACTCTTATGATTGTATGTATTTACTTGATGCAAGAAGTAATACCATTTGCTGTTCTTAATATTTAAGTGTTCAAAAATGTATATGGAATTAAATGTGTAATAATTCTTGGAAAATGAGGTGGCGTATAATTGGTTTGCAGTTGAAAATATTTGAAAATATATTTGGAAAATACCTAAAGTTTAGACAACACTGATTTTCAATATCCCTACAGGATATAGCTACAGTAAAGCTACTTTAAAAAATGCTTCAAATCATATTAAAAAAAAAATTTCAAAAGTTGGTTCACTTTAATATGTGTAACTGAAAACCGTATTTTATAACAGACTTTCAGCTTCCCATAATTCCTTGCCCTTATCGCTATAAATATACCACATTTGAACTCTATATTCATCTTCTAAAAATTATCTTTAAGGCAAGAAAATTATACTAGAATGTCAACTCCGATTTATACCTTGATTTTTGTATTCTCCTTTATGCTTCTCTTCTAACCAACACTCATAAAGAACGCACACTTATGTATAGCACCTTCCTACCAATAACCAACACATATTACCACTTCACTTACTCTCCTGAAGTGTAGTCAAGCCGAGCTGATAAAACTACATTTCCTCGTATTTAAATAGACACCCAATACACTTAAGTAATTAAAGCTGCTTAAGCAGATGTCATTTAAATAATTATGCCTACGGGCGCGCTAAGGCAAGCTGTCCAACAAATTGCGCTGGTTCGAGTTGCTCAACACCAAACTCAAATGCACGTACATAAATCAAATTTCTCGGGATAAACACAAATATTTAATCATCTTCATGGTTGACTGTTGTAAAAAGAGATAAGCTACAAATGTATGCTGTGTGTGTGTGTGTATTAATTAATTAATGAAAAGCCAAACCAAAGTAGCTAGCATCAGCATATACGCCTACTACTTACATATTTACATATGTGTGTATAGTTCAGCACGTGTAAGGGCAGCGTTAATAAGTGCAACCACAAACACAACAACAACACACACACAGTATCATTAAAATGATGAAAGGGACGCGCTCACTCATTGAGTATCCAATTAATTATAGATTAAGTAGCCGTGGCAGTAGTAAACACATAGTAAATAGGTATGTGTGTGTGCAGGAGTTAGTGATGGCTCAAAGCTGTAGGCAAAATATATGTAGATACTGTTGTAAGAATATATATTGTATATATAAAGAGAATAAATAGGTAATCGATCAAACTGTTGGGATACGCACTTGAAACTAAAGTAAGTTAAGATTTTTCTATTCAAAAGCACCTTGTTGAAATCGTTGTCCTTAAACTCACACAACCTTCTGACAAAAACTAAATTACAATTAAATCATATTTATTAATTTAAATGTACTGTCAATGTCAATATTTATTTTATTTAATATCACCTCAAGTTGCATCGATGCGATTTCGAAGTCCTTACCCTGTAGGGGATCCCAGTCCCGGTGGTATCACAATGGGCCTCCAAAGGCCTAAATGCATCGACATACAATTACTAAATCTAACCCTAATCTAAGGAAGTAATACTTGTTTCATACTTTTTGGAAGCACCATACGCTCTTGATTGTAAATTAAACGATCATCTATTGGAGTACTCAAATCCAGATGCAATTAATTTTTTGTACTTCCGTAAGATTCGTAAAAGATATGCAATATCAGGCTTTCCATTATTTGTAAACAGTATAAGAGCAGTATTCGAAAGAAAAACTGTCTTTCAAAGTACTGGCAATTTATATTACTTCAAAAAATCGTCTTGCAATTACAATAATTAGTAGCCAAAAGCAAATATTGTGCACAGATGCTTGATTCAATTAAGAACACAGAAACTGTTCACTGGAAATCGTAATGGGATTACAAGGGGATACCGATTACCTTGAAATCGAAAATATTAACTTTTCGGAGAAATCGGACATGTTCTAAATTTGCACGAGCCTTCAACAATTTCTCAGAACTTATCATAAGGCTGGGTAAATTTTCAAACGAAAATCACTTCATTAATTTTAGAGTATGGAGAATCGAACACACAACTGACTTAAAAATTATGCGAGCAAAATTAGATGGTCCGAAATAAGCAAGTGTTAAGGTCCTTTAATGAGTTATTAACATATTATGCTATTCAAATTTAAGTGTTTAATTTTGTTGTTGCTTTCTTGTATACATTTTTTTACCATTAAGAGAAAAGGTCAAATGTGAAGAGTGAAGAAGTATCCCAAATCAAATGATGATGAAATGGTTTAATGATTCCAACAGCAAGGGATGACCTTGATGATGAGGGCCGAAAAGTCTTACATACATACATACATCTAAATCATCTAAGCATACATATTTCTATAGACATATGTGTAACACTTCGCACACAAAGCAAGCTATATCAAACCATACTTATCTTAGAGAAAATAAGCAAACTAGTGTCTACTCACCAAGTTGAGCAACAAAAAAAAGGTGTCCGATTAAAATTTAAACCAATCGATACGTTGAAATCGAAACCGTCAAGTGTGGCACTAGTTTGTCGTTGTGGTTGTTTTTGTAGACTTTGACATTTTATTTGCCGTTGGACGTGTTGATTTACTATGAAAGTGATGCCAGCGGCACGTTTCAACACAGTCACCCATACGCATTAGCCAAATATATGCAGACTTAACCTGAAAGTGGGTAGCAGGTATGAAGATATGCACATAACGACACGTTGCATGCCCACTTGACTGGCAACTTAAAGAGCCAATAAAGCCAAGTGGTGACAACACGCATCTAACGATGCGTAATATTGCCACAGGAACAAATCGATTAATCATGTCAACCACACAACCAACACGCACACACACACGCACTCAGCGAACTGTGCATATTGACACAGTGCATAAATAATGTTGTTGGATATGGCTGGCTGTTGGCTGAGCCACCAATAAAACCGGTGTGAGATATGAATCTGCACAAAGCGCACAGATATCAAATACGCCTAATGCCGGCTACAACAAGTTGGCTGACAGCAGCTGAGTAGACAAGCTAACAACAAACAAACAGATAAACAAAATAAGCAATAAGACATTGGCCAAACAGTGGCACAAACGTCGAGGCATGAGGATGTGCACATATCATATATTTATATATATACATATATATATATATTTATGTTGGGGATCTGTCTCGATTTGTGCTATTATTTGTATGCTTAATAGCTACCAGCTAACACATGAATGAGTGACAAAGCGAATTTCATTAAACACACCAAATCGGGTGCGGTGCGACAGCAGAAACAGCCGGCAAGGATGTGCTATCATTGGCAGATCTGCATCTTCATATCTTCACTGCAGTAGTCTAGTAGCTTGTTTAGCAAGTGTTGCTTTTCACACCCATGTTTACAAGTGTCACAGCGTGTGCCAGCGCAAAAAGTACAAATAAATATAATAAAAAGTGGGAAAAAAGTTGGAAAAATGTAAAACCTGCTTATCAAGTCAAGTCAGGGATACGCAACCATATATGTATATATGTATATTTTTATCGTATCTAATATAGACTAATGCCGACATATCTGTATGCTAGATAATTGTAGACTAATGTGTCTGCGTTGTTATCTGTTAAATGTTTGCATTCGTACGCTTTCGAGTTGTGCGTCCGAACAGTAGGTTGAGGCGAACTTAGTTGCAAATTATATTGATAACATCTTGCTTAAATTTGCATTTGATTTTTTAGAGGCATGACTCTGTGACATAAAATGAAACGTTCATTAATTATACTGAAATACAAAAGTCAAAATCTAGTATATCCAAAATAGCAGGCTTTTATATAAACAATATATAATCTAGTCAGACAATCCATTTAGCCGAACATAACTAAGATCAACTCTGCCGAAATTTAAATATAATCGACTCCTAAATTCACAAAAATGTTGGGCCAGGTGTACTTTTTCAACTACAGAAGGATGACTGTTCAAATTTTTGATATATGTACATATAAAATAACATCAATCAACTTCATGATCTATCAGTTATAATCATCCCTTGAATTGAAATGCATAAACGTAAGATATATTTGAGGTGTTTTAATTTAATGTGGCTGCGGGCTATTCAAATGTTTGTTTCATTCTTGCAAATGGTTCATGAATAGCTGGCGTAAATTTTAATTTTCAAAAAGCACTACGAAAGGAAATTCATCAAAACTCAAGTTCTATGTGAGCAGTCGTCAGTGTTCAATACAATTTTTTGGCAGAAACTAAATAGTTTGGCTCGGAGTGTATCATATCTCCCATCTTTTTTAAAACCAGTAATCGGCAAGATCTTATTCACTCATTTACGAGGATACAAAATGAACCAACGTCCATCGATAACGATCCCTATCTACTTTTTCCTTATTTTTATTGAAAAATGTGGTGTGAAAAGTTTCTTGGTGAATTTTACTTCATCGACTGAAGCGATTAATAAATGTTTGTTTTATGGTCAGATTTAAGAAAGTGGAGACACACCCTGTAGTAAAGCATCATATTAATCACGAAAAATATTTGTATATAACTCGAAGATTGAAGTAGAACAAGTCGGAAAAATAATATTTTGAAGCATTAAATTAATGTCGAAAATTCATCTTGATACCATTTTAGAATCAGAGCCCATAAAACGAAGTCAATTTCAATTGTTTAGTATTACGGTTTTGATCTATATTTTAAGTCGATTTTTTATAAACATCTCCAAATGGTATGGAACTTGAACTTTCTGACTAAAACCTGATAATTGCTAACTTGTGGGACATCTACAAGCAATAATCACCAGAACAGATGGCTGACTAGTCGAACCTATGGTTCACACTAATAAAATTTAATTGAAAACTAACCTATTTCTCTGCTGGGTGATATGCAGATATTGGTATGGTATGCAACATATACAAATTGTGTGGGATGACATGGTCAAATATGCAGATCTACATATATGTAAATATCTATTGTAATATATGTAGGTGTATTACTGATTAACAACAGCAGCATAATTAGTAGGTGCCGCAATTTGATCTAATATAGCAAGTTGTTTGCACATTTTTGGAAATAATTAGCTTCCAAAATAATATTTGTAATTAATTTCTTAAACCAAATACACCTACAAATTTATATCTAAACTAGCAGACCGTTCGGGCTTCGCACGGATTCAAACAAACATTTCAAAAGTTACAAGTTATAGGTTCTGAAATTGTGTTCAGCATGCAGCTGCGAGCCCTCGTTCCTCGACCCACTGGTACGCAATTGCGATGCGAAGAGAATGACTTGCAAAACGATTTTCAGTTTCAGATTAAGGTTCTCCATCACGGAGTCTTTTTGATACCCTCACCTGGGATCTATTTCCAGAAAGTAGAGATGCTAGCAATAAATATAGGCTATGTTACTCGGGGTGAATGTAGCTTTCCAATGGTGAAAGAATTTTTAAAACCGGTACAGTACTTTTTGAGTTTATTCATTACAACCATACATACAAATCTTTCCTCTTTATAATAGTAGCATAGATATAAAAATATATTTAACCATTATTGCGTTTTTATATATTTTATTAATTTTGTGGCAACTTTGTATACAATTGCAAGTTGTTTTAATGGCATATACATAAATATGTTTGTAGCAAACAAATAATTAAATGGCATATAATAAATTAAATTGTCACATTTCTGCTAATTAAACATCAATTGAGAAATTTTCAAACTCTTCGGAGACAATGAAAATCCGGTTAATTAATTTCGATTGCTAACAAAGAGACGAATATACATTTTATTACACATATATATTTGTATGAATGTTTATGTATGTATATACAATAATATAAAATATACTAAAAAATACTCACAACTTAAGTTAATTGGATCACTCCGCATACCTGTTTGGCTGCTCTACACCAATACATATACTGATGTGTACATACATACAACCTTTTTTCACTTTTTTCATTGAATTCGGTGCCAGCAAAACCAGTTTGTCCCCAACTTTTGCTATTGAACTTCCTGCTCACACACTGCTCTAGTTTCTATTTTAGGTAGGCCGAACGTAAAGTAGTTTCCTGTGTCAGCATTTCATTGAGGACTTCAGCTGCCCTTTGCCAGCCTATACAAATATACAAATATATGTGACATGTGCACACAAACATACATACAATGGATTCCTACACATGGAATATCCAATTTCATTCATTCATTCATTCGATGACGCCTACCTTTTCAGACGCGCCGACCAATCGATGGGTAAACAGTCCAAGGCAGAAAAGATAGAGAAAAAAATTGGCAAACAGTGTCTGTTGCTGTTTGTTGGGGAAAAGTGCTGATGTCTCTTGTTTGTTGAACTTGCAGAAAGGCGTTTGACGCAACACTGTTGCACGTGTTGGCATGGGCCAACAGGCAAACTTGCACGGACTACATACAAAGTTATAGACGTGCTTGTTGATAACTGTATGGACTATCCAGTATATGTATTTAGATGTGTATGCGCAAAATTACAATTGCACGCCTGTAGAGGCTTTTAGTGCGCTTATTTATTTATCAAAGACGCTTTTAAATTAAGTCTACCCAGCATGGTTGAGTAAATCGATTAGTAGGTGTATCTATTTTTGTATAGATTCTTCCTCCGTATGCGTGGGGAAATGCAAATGAGCCTACTGCCGTTACTTTAAAATTGAAATGAAAAGAAAATGAAGAAAATTTCAATAGAAAAATTGCCAACTGTGGAGCTTGTTGGGTTGACAGCGAATATAGTATGACACTCCTACATATTATGTATATATTTGCTGTTCAGTTGCTGTGACAATTTTTATTTTTTTTTTTAATTTATTTTTTTTTTTTGCTTTTTGCAATGTGACCCATATTTAATTCCTTTGCTGTTCCGCATAATGCTGCCCACACAAGCTTCGATTGATACTCAAGTGCAGGCGGAACACTGTAGCTTTTTTGCTTATTTCGACTACTTCATATTGGAAATTTAATAGCGACACTGTAAATGGTGTAGGTATCTTTACACACAGGCGATTTAAAAAAATTTAATATTTTATAATTTACGTACCCGTTGAAACGTTGCAAAGTCTAACAAAGGAATTTTTGAAATAGTATATTGGAGAAATATGGTATTTTCAATATATTTGCATATTTTTGGTGAATATTTTTTTCTTTCCACAACGATTGGTTTAGCTGAGTACCTCGAATAGACTCATATGTTGTGCTATTATTCCTTCCTTAATAAGATCTCAGGTTCCGGTTAAGTTTCTAAGCCCTTTAGGTATTTTGAGCAGAGTAACCTAACAGATTGCTAAACAACAATTAAATTTCCAAGCTTAAAGTCTCTTTTGTTGTTTGTAAGATTGTTTTAGATTCTGGAACTTAAAATATCTCACTAAGTGAAGGACGCTTACTACATATGATATTTTCTTGAACTCTAAACGACTAGCTTAAAAAACCCACGGTGTAGATTTAATTATATACCTTATCAAATTGTTGAAAATCTGCTAACTACCCCATAGAACCAGAATAATAGCTGACCAATTTGGAATAAGTTACTTTATAAGGTACCGTCCAATTTGTAATACAATCATTATTAAGATAATCATTTAATAGTCGATTATTTTTTAACATTCCCGGGACTTTGATAAATGAAATACAATACAACACAATGGTATCATGAAATAATCATGAAACTGTTTTCCACTGCTTTTCCGAAGACCCATCTACATAATATGAACCTAGCCCCAGTATTACTTAAACTTATCTAAACGAATTATTATACAAGAATTTTTGGAAAAAACTCAGAATTCTTTCTTTGAAATAATCAGGCAGGTTCTGCAATCCGAGTGAAAGTGAAAATTAAAAAAAAAAAAACAAGAAAACACGTTAACTACGGCTGTACCGAAGCTAATATACCCTTCACGGGTGCATTTCTTTTAGTAACTATGTATGTGTTTCAGCAAATCTAAAGACGTAAGAAAAAGTAAATTTCGGCACAATTTTTGAAACACTGCCACATCAACTTGTAATCCCTCAAAAATCTCTTAAATAGCTTTATCAGAGTTACACATATTTATAAGCCTCTCTACTTAGGAGTTCAATGCTCAGCTTAATGATATAAATATGTATTGTTATATGTAGCATATGTCAATTTTGACAGATAATTCGCGGAAAGATTAACAACTGATTCTTTGTCAAAGCAAAATAAACGCACACAATTCATAATTCTTTTCTATATAAATTATTAATTATTAATAAAGTAAATAGGTTTAAATTATTGATGTGGGAAATTTTCATATTTTGCTTAGTTGAGTGGCTGAGTGTGGGAAAACTTTAAATGCTCTCATAAGGGACAAAACATATTTTAATTATTGATACGAGTACTTAACAGTTTTAATATAGGGAAAAAAAGCTTTAAACAAAATATTTTCATAAACATTATATAATTATATAAATTTACTGTATTTTTTCTTTTAATCAGTAAATCGCCCACAATCATGCAAATGATTCAGCGATGAAACACATTTATCAACATACATATACTCTAACTTTCACATTAACCATTCAATTATATGATTTGATTACTCATTGAATCAGTTACTCAAGATTGATGTTTTGTGAAACCCACATGTATTTATAAAATGTGGTAAATATAATTAATAATTAATTAATTAGGGTGGAACGGTTTTTATCTAACATAAAATAACATTAATTAAATGAGAAAAACAATTTTTTCCTGGATTTGGGACAAAACAATTTTATTTTTTGGAAGATTGAGTCATAAGTAAAGAGTAAATATTCAGATTTTCGTAAGTAGCCTTTAAAATCTAAATATTTATCTGCGAATTTCGGATTAGAGCTTATTGGAAACGCTATTATTAATGATAGTAAAAATACAAAAATATTTTAACTACTTATATAAAACCTTAGTTTGATACAAATATCAAAAAATATAGAACAAATATGAAAGTCTGTCTAACCACAAAAATATCAATGTTTAAGTTTCAATTCGATATTTTTTAAGTTGTAATTCTAGATAGACCTACCTTAATGATCCTACAATAATATGATCAGCAATATCTTGTAAACAACACTTTCAAACTACCGTTTGTGTTTTATAACTTGTATGTGGTTTGTATTGCTCGTATCTTTAAAATCATATTACCACTGCCACAAAAGGAATAAGAACTAAACGCGTGACAAATATCGGCTTGAAGTCATTCATGACTTGAAAACACATAATATTTAATGTGCACAGTTATTGGTCATAAAAGAAACGCTTTTAAATGAAGTTACCTCAAGCAATTTGGCTCAACACCAGCAAGCAAGAATAACAACAAATACTGATATATATGTGATTACAGTAATGATTGTGCAGTCAAATGGCATACAAGGAATAATGTCAGTTTTCAACTAGTAATCCAACTAGTCCATAAAACCCCAGATTTATACCAGCTTTATAACTATTTATTATTGAAATATTTATATCACAAATAATTTCAATCCATAATGGTTAGTTAGTTAACTAGTTGGTTTTATATCTCGTTTGAACTAGTTTGGGACTAGTATATAACAGTTATAGAACATTTTTTATTGATTTATTTTATTTCACAAATAGTTTTAAGCCAAAATTGAATTAGTTAGTTTCATATCTTTATTGAACTAGTTTGGGTCTAGTATATTTTTGACTAAAATCTAACAATTGACTTATCGTAAGAAATAAAACATCTGTTGCTGGTATGAAGAAACTCAACTGAATCTCTCATTGAGCCTATATTTCACCTTAGTCCTGAACTAGTTTCCAACTAGTCCCCTTCCACTACAGACTCGAACTCATTTCTGTTTGTATATACGTAATTATTCGCATTTGTATGCGAAAATATAAATTTGCGAAAATTAAAAAGAAAACCACAGCGCGCAACAGTTAGCCAGCAGTACTCCAGCTCGTGGCTGCAATTTGCCGGAGCGTGGGTGGCGCGCTTAAAGAACACTTGCAAGCATTCACCAACATTTATGGCACCGCAAACAATCAAAGAGAATGGCCAGTGCGCATTGTTGGCTTGTAAATAGCATACTCGTATATATACAAATGTATATAGTAATATGCTTATATAGTAATAAGTACATGCCATTACTTGAGTGCTTGTTTTGTTGTTGTTGTTATAATGTGCGCACTTGCGCCGGAGTTGCCGACAGCTACTTGCGCTTGTTGATTTAATGGACTTTAATGGTGTTGAGAAATGCCCAGAGATAAACGAAACGTGTCGAATTAATGTTTGTGCTGTGCGGAATTTGTGTTTGAAAATGAGTTTTCAATTGCTTTTACTCATTGACAAATGATAACCGTGACGCTTCACTTTTCAGAAATCTCAGCACATTTTCACTGCGCGATTATTATTCGATATATAAATGGAGATAGTTTTTAAATAGAAACTCTTTTTTTGTTACTTACTGGAGAAAGGCTTGAAAACAAGTGAGCTTAAACTGGTGTCAGATTCTAGTAGGAAAAAGAAAAAAATGTTTCAAGACAAGAAGAAGTAAAACTAGTGCAAAATATTCTTTATAAAAGTTTCAACAAAACCACTTTCCTTAAATCTATTAAGTCTCTCGGTATTTAGCCTCAAGGGAATAAATT
This sequence comes from Zeugodacus cucurbitae, assembly GCF_028554725.1. Lineage (NCBI taxonomy): Eukaryota > Metazoa > Arthropoda > Insecta > Diptera > Tephritidae > Zeugodacus > Zeugodacus cucurbitae. The sequence continues at coordinate 34,565,280 of NC_071670.1, forward strand.
ATCAAGATATAATTTATAATTCTCCACATAATTTAGTATGAATATGTCAGAATTGAGTCGACCTGATTGATATTTCATCAATTTTAAAAAAATATTTACTACATTTTTCAACAGGATTTTTCTATTTTTTCTACATATTTCTAAGACGTCTCACATTTCCTTCCGTACACACCACAGAAATATTATATGTCCCTCGATATTTATACAATTATTTCTTAACTACGATCTCTAATCTCATGCAATTTCCGTTATTTTCTCTTCACAGATGAATCTAAATTGAATTCCGGTTCGTGGGAGGATTCCCTACCAAAACTAGATATCAACAGCACTGAGCTATCACCGCTCGGCGATAGCAACAACGGCAGCATCACGACTACTACTACGGCACAATTGCATCATAACGCCAACAGCGCTACGTTGCATCGTCCCGAACCGTTGAACGCATCGCGCTCCTCATACAACAGTCTGCATACTTTATTGAACAGCAGCGCGCTTGCAGCACCGCTGCAACAATATCAACCACAACAACAACAGCATCATCATCATCAGCATAGTAAAAGCTGTGGCAGTCCGAGCAGCATCGGCCGGCCAACTAACGAAGCGGAAATCACCGCAACCGCCGTAGTTGAGCATACAAACAACACAATTGCCGGCGGAAGTATCAGCACCAACGGCGGCTCAGCGGCCGTTGGTGTCAGCACCGCAACTGCAACCACAGATACCGTTACAGTCAACAATCAAAGCGTCGCCACTGTAAATTCCGCCACAAAGAAACGTCTCGAACACAACGCCTCTACACGTTCCGTGCAATCGGAGGATAGTTGGTGTTCAGAGCAATCGATAGAACAGGAGGCGAACGCCAACAGTACGCTCTCGGCATCGGACGAGGAAGCAGCTACGGAGGACGAACGTGAACGTGAACGCAGCAGCGTGACGTCGTTGAGCGCAACCAATCAACGCAATTCACAATTGCGTTCCACACTCAACAAGGCCAAACAGCATTTGTCCTTTGACAAATGGCGCACGAGTTCCTCGAACAGTGGAAACGCTGCCAACAACACATCCACCAACAATTCCGCAACCCATTCGGCGTTGGGCAGCAACGGCGCCGCTGATAGCAGTGGCAACAGCACGCAGACACGTCGTGCTAGCGCCTGCACCATGCCGACAGCACATCAGAGCGCACGTGAGGACATCACCACACCAGGTGAATCGCCGGGTGGCCGCCTCTCACGCTGGTTCTCGATACGACGCGGTTCATCACATCAGTACGATGTGGGTGGCCGCCAATCGGCCGCGTCCAGCATTGATATGCCAGATGCAGCAGCGTTGTCAGCTTGCGGCGATTCGGCACATGCATCGCCACAGAAGTTGAACACCAAAAAAATGCCTGGCGTGCCAGAGGTGTGTATCAAACATGTGCGCATTCGCAAACGTTCGCGGAATATTTAACATATTTTTGTTTATTTTTTGCTTTCATTTGACGCACAGAACGATGACGAAGAAGCCGCCTTAACGGCATCACGCTTTGATCTGGATCTAATGTTACCGCCAGGCAGTCGCGCCAACGGCTCGGCAACCAATGCGCACACCCGCCTCATCACGCCCATGCTGCCGCCCGCACCGCCGGGCCTGTCGCAGCAGCAGCTGAAGCGGCGCCACATTGTGGCTGCAATAGTGCACAGCGAGAACTCATATGTGGCCACTTTGCAACGTCTAGTCAATGTACGTAAATAATTTTTTTAAAATCGCAATGCATTTGTATGTGTAGTTAGTTGTAGCGTTGCTCGTAGTTTCAGAAAAAATTATAAAATTGCATTTGATTTAGTTACATACAAATGTATTCTGTAAAAAATTCGATTAGCATGAATAGTTTTTGATATTTATGAGGCTTAATGGTGAATCACTATTTTTGAAGAACACACTTTATATTTATGTAACTGCGTTTCAGTGCGACAAAAGCATTTGAGTTCATTTTCATTAACCCTCACTCATTTTATTTCAACCAATTCACTTTTCCTTCAATATAATTCATTTTTTTTTTTATTATAAACAAGAAGTGAAAATAGTATTCGGGAAAAATAACAAAAAATCTCAAAGTTGTTAAAATTAAAGTTAAAGAAATTGTCCGATCAGTCGGTGTAAGAAATCTCACAAAAGATCAGTGGAAAATGTTTGGGATAGGAACATTCGACAAGGAAAAGTATGTCTACTTTTTATCGAGTCAACAGATTTAGTAAGGCTTAACAGATTTCATTAAAAGCTAAACTTAAAAGATTCTCAAAAACTCCTTGAAAAACAGCTTTTCGTCAAATTCTTATAATTTCGACGAAATTTTTTGCCAGCTTAAACAAAAAATTCCTAAATTCTTTTTATTTTCAACTATCCTTTATTAAAATGTTATATTGCACAATAACTTTCCAACTTTTCACATATTAAAATAATATTTTTTATAAGTAACTTAAAAATATTAAAGCTCATGTTGTATTTTTCTAATTAAGCACTCTATAATGTTTCACTGCACTTTTTTAAACATAAATAATTAAAATAATAACACGGCAACGACGATGACCTCATTTACATATTCTATTTATATAACTTTTCAATATTGAGTTTTTGAGCATAAATTCCTAAGGGTCCGTAGTAAAACAAACTCATACAATTAAAAAATCATCATAAAATCATGAGGTCAGTTTATTCCGTATTCATATTACATACAAATTTTGAACATATCCTAAGTATAATTAATACTAAAGTAAATTTTAATCCTCATTTTTAGTATTTGTGAAGGACTAGTCGGAACTAAACGCAACATTATATCGTACCTTTTCGCACAGCCAAATTAATTTAATGCATACAGTTTTTACTCCATTAAGCTGTTATAAATTTTTGTTTATGTTGTTCATATGAAGTTGCTGATTGCTATTTTATAAATAAACGCATCGAAATTTACTGCGTAGACAACAACCCGCAGAACTGCATTTCAGTTTCAACTCGATTTGTATTCGATTCAAAATAATGTATTTCTTGTGTATGGTAAATCGATCTAAATCGGTGCTTTAATCGAGCCAAGGCCGATTAAATGATCAATTAACTCCTGTGCGAAAAGGCTATTCGGCTAGCTGTTCTCAATCAATTCAGCTTAAAAAAATAATAATTGTGTTTTTCACAGAATTTCCCTTTTCTAAATGAATTTGCTGGCATTCATTAGTGACAAGTGCAGAATTTATCAACTACAATTCCATTCAAAAATTGGCTTTTAACAAAAAAATCCATTTACTATATTCCAAGAACTTTATATTTTAACATTCTATTAACTTGAAAATTGTACAAACAATTTTATGAAATCAATTTTTCAAGGTTTAAAGTTCAATCAAACTCACCACATGCACATAAATTTTGTTAAATAAGTTCACCAATAGCACTTTTTATCAATTGAAGAAGAAATTTTTTTAATAAAATTTTATATTTTTAATAACAGGCTGAAAACAACAATTTAAACGTTATTTTTGCTGTCTCAAATCACTGTATTTCTATTTCACCACAGTTCATGCAAGAGTGTGACAAAAGAATATCCGCTTAAATAGCGAAATGTAGTATATAGAGCAGCGACATTAGCTAGATAGCGAGTTTAAGCGAGTTCAAAGTGGATAGTTAAAAAATTGGCGACTTCAGAAGTGTCCGAATAAAATCAAAATATGAACAACAGCCAAAATAAACAAAAAAATATAGATACCCGTTTTTTTATATCTGAGTTGCGTGTTCTTTTGACAACCGCTTACAAAAAACAATTACAATTAATTACATTTCTTACTCACATTTAAATACTGCACATTTTTTTTCAAATATTTTTGCACATTCTTTAACATTATCATTCACCGTTAAGCATCTTTTACATACATAGATATAGTTTATTCATACATAGCTCATTAAAACTTACAACTTGAATAAGTATCTTATCATTCATATTACTATACGAATTTTATTTCTTTACATGCCATCCAAATCCTACGTCACGCATTAATTGCATCACCATCACCATTACTAACAACTACTATTACCAAATCTACTACTAATTAAATAACGAATTTAACAAAATGTAACTGAACCTATCCAAAAACAAAAAAAAAATATTAAAAATAATGAAAACGTAGTTACCAAATTAGTAACCAAAACCACCAAACTGTTAGTATAAATAGGTACAAGTCCAAGTATAATTACTTATCGATTACTTGATTACAAAAAAGTATTTCACATTGAATTATTAGAGAGTTTCTATATTTTATAACTGAAAAATAATAGTTTCCAAATTCATATTTCATTTTTTTCTTATACAAAATTTATTATTATTTTTTTTTCATTATAAAGAATTCTTCAAAATCGGACGATCATTATTATAATTATTTCCACTTATAAAAGCTCTCTTCCATTTAATTACCTTTACTGTTATAACAAATATTTTTTTAATTCAAATATTAACTGCAAACCTCTCCTGCTTTAGGATTATAAGAAACCTCTCGAAGAGAGCAACCCACCTGTTTTGAGCGGCTCCAAGATCGCCACACTCTTTCATCGCCTGCCCGAGATACTGCAAGCGCACAAATTATTCCGCATCTCACTCGCCGAATGCGTATGCAATTGGGATCGTGACGAGCGTTTGGGCGATTGCTTTGTGAATGCCTTCAGCAAGCCGCGCATACTCGAAATCTACTCGGGCTTTATAAATAATTTCTCATTAGCCATGGAACTCGCCAAAATGGAGGAGAAACGTAAATCAGCACTCGCCGATTTCTTCAAAGTCAAACAAATAAGCGCACACGATCGTCTCTCATTCTTCGGTTTGATGGTTAAACCAGTGCAACGTTTCCCACAATTCATACTCTTTCTACAGGATATACTAAAGTATACACCGCAAGGTCATCACGATCGTATGTCACTACAATTGGCGTTGACACAATTGGAATTACTCGCTGAAATGTTGAACGAACGTAAACGTGAGGCGGAACAATATCAAGGCTTCAAAGAGATGTTAGGTCACATCACCGGCACCTTCAATGCACGCTCACTCACCTCCACCGATGGCAATCGTGCGCGTTATCTTTTACGTGAGGATAATGTGACACATGTCGAGTTCAATCAGGCTGGTCTTATTGTAAAGTCGAAGCAGCGTCGTCTATTATTGCTCAATGATAAGGTCATTTGTGTTTCGGTCGCACCGAAGCAGTCACATGATTTTGGCGCTACGGAGAAGCTGAGTTTCAAATGGATGTACCCAGTGACAGATGTGGAAATCGTGGACAACAGTACTTCCGCAACGCTCTCGAGAATATTAACTGCTGGTAAGTACTCAAACTCAAACTAATATATAAGAGATACAGACATCCTCAACAAGATCGGATAAAGTTGATGTTGAGATCAAATCAACTCATAAAATTACCTCTAAATTCAATCCGCATACATTCCGAGTGTTACTATAGGTCAAATTCATTTACATAACCACAAAGCTCGAACTAGGCATCGCGCTCTTTATTATTTGGTATTCCTTGAATAAATTTGTGGTGTTTTTATTAAAACTGCTGCTATAGTCCCTTCCTTCTTTTAAAGCTCGATTTAGGTCGAAATTCCTATTCTTTTTCCATCAACTCACATCTCACACTTCCTTTTGCAGGTCTCAATCGCGGCGGAAGTCTCAAGTCCAACAGTAGCTCCTGCAATAACAGTCACTCCAATACGCTACCAATCAATGCCACACACTCACATGGTGGTCACTCACTGGACAGCTCTCCAGCTGCACAACTCACAAATGGCGCCGATAATCTCTGCTCTGAGATGAGCACACTCATGTACGACTATGAAGTAATCTCACGTATACACGATCTCGTCAGCACACTGAAGGGCACATACAAAGAGCTCAATACGAATACCACACGAAATGTTTTGAATACCATTCAGGCCTCGATACAACGCAAAGACGAAGAAATGGCTTGGGTGGACTCGTGTTGCCTGCAATTGATAGCGCGCAACAAGTCGGGCAAGGAGGAGACCTACACATTCCAGACACAGACACCGAATGTGAAGAAGGAATGGATCACGGAGTTGCGTCTAGCACAATTGGCTTTGGATCCAAACAACTCGCCCGCCTGGGAGACGTCCACTTCAACAGAGCCACAATCACTGTCGGGCAATAGCTACGAGCAGCAGCAACAGGTGATGCAGCGGCAATCCACCAAGCTCCCACTTTTCGTCAAAGCGATCCCAGTCTACAAGTCACAGCATCAAACAGAGGTGAGTTTGTGGATTTGCTTTCTTTTTATTTTTCCGATTGTCTATATGTACCAATTTTACTTAGGTGCGCTGTGGTTGTTATTATACTATCGCCAACGACTTAAAGTTGAGCGGCAATGCACGTCGCCGTCACAAACAACAAAACTACCTGTGGGTCTGCACCAGCGATGGCACATCCTCACACATAGCAGTGCTCTCGCAGCATCACCAACAGGCCGGTAATCTTCGTGATGTGGGCTCCTTCGACTTGGTCGAGACTCAGGTGACCGCCATGGAGTTCGTCAAGGGACTGGATAGTGTGAAGAAACGTGAGGAGCACAATAGCCTGCTGGGCGATCTCGTGTGGATGGGCACAGACAGTCGTAAGTTATTGATTTACTCAGCACAGAATCCCGAACAGGAGGAGCAATTGGGCTGCTGCACTGTACCTGGCGCCGTTACACGTATACTCTATCACTTCGATGTCGTCTATGTGGCGCTCTCAAATGCCATAATGCTCATCTATCGTCGCTCGTACGATGGCGTCTGGATGCTCAAGGACCCACAAGTAGTGCTGCTGGGCGATTCCGGTTTGCCAGTGCCAAGTCTATTGCCAATCAATATGAATATTTACGCTTCGTGCGCGAATCGCGTTTATGTGCTCAATGCGCTCAACGGTGAGATACAGAAGAGTTTTGAGGTGCAACATGGCGCCAATCAACAGGTCAACTTGATGGCACATTCCGGTATTGGTTTGTGGATCTCGCTGAAGAACTCAACTGTTTTGTGTTTGTATCACACAGAGACCTTTAAGCATTTGCAAGATATCAATATTGCCTCAAGTGTGTTGCGCAGCGATGGCAAGAAGGAGCAGTCGGTGAACAATAGTTCCATATATGTAACCGCACTCATGGCTTGCAAGGGTTTGCTGTGGGTAGGCACGAATGTTGGCATTGCCGTCACCATACCACTACCACGCCTCGAAGGTGTGCCTATAATCAGCGGTGGCATAAATATGTCTTGTCACGCACACTTCGGTCCGATTACTTTCCTGCTGCCACTTATACCGCGCGTTTATCCAAGCTACAAACAACCACCGACACAAACGCTGCCTGTCGCCTTTTGTGCGGAGCCCACCGTTACAGTGCCTAGCATGGGTGATGACCTACAATTGCCCGCAATCGATGCCGATCCCAAGAAGCTAACTGAGGCCGATCTGGACGAATCGACGGTGATATTACGTCGTGACTTGCCAAAGGATGATTCAGCTTTCTCGGGCACCGCCTCACCCTCGGCTTCGATGTTGCGCGAACTCAGCGTGGATGGTGACTCGAATGCCTCTTCGCCGCGTTGCTCCAAATTGGATAAGCAGAATTCATTCGATCAATCGCTCTCGAAGTTACGCGCTTCACTTGTGAACTCGCCAGCTTTCCATCGCAAACGTTTCCGCGATCTCTCCTCCGATTCAGCGCGCATGGCGAAGACGCTGCCACGTGGTTTCAACACGAGCATGCACTCAAACACGAGCACGCTCAATCATAGCGAACATGGCTGCTGTGACGTCTACGGCTTGTATGGCAAACTGATTTTCGTGAAAGAGGACTACGACGCAGAGGAGGGCACACAGGGTAATCTCATGGACATGATGTACGAGGGCATGCGTCGTTCCGACCCCGAATTGGCGGCCATACCCGGCAAGGTGAGCACACTTGACCGCCGCTTGCGTATGAAGGCTTCACGACCGCGTTCACTCGATCTCTCAAACTGGTCGGTGGACTCGAAATCGTCCAGTCTCTACACCTCATCGGGCAGTGAGGAAAGCATGGGCATACGACTTTTCGGCGGACGCTCTGTATCGCGCAACAGCAGCAGCGCTAGTCACAAAACCTCAGGCAACGGCAGTGATTTGGGCAACATATCCGAGAATGGCCTAATGACCAGCACCGAAGTACACCAACATCACAGCACACCCAAATCGGATGACGGTTTCAAACTGCTGGAGATAAAGCAAGCAAAGAACGCGTGCACAAATGCAGGCGGTGCATGCACGCCACCACCGGCCGCCGCTGTGGCGACACTCAAGCGCAAACAGAAGCAAACGAACAAACAACAACAGCAACAAAATGCCGACGGACCGCGCACCATAATCACGCTGATGGGCGGACGCGGTTACTGGCGACACGTCTGGTACAACAACGCCAACTCGCCGAACAGCAAATCGGCAACGCTGAGCAGTGGCGCCTCAACACCGCTAATCGCCAACTCGAACGACGCACACATCGTGGTGTGGGAGAAAAAGTTATAATCGCAGGAGTTCGAGTGGCGCCCCTTGCAGCGTATCGGGCGTCGCGGTCGTGTGCGCTTTCGCGGCAGTTACATGTCGCGCGAACGTGTGTGCAATGGCGGCGCCACCAACCGTGGACTGGGCGTGCTCAGCGCCAGCACGCTCAATGTGCGCGGTAAGGAGAGCACTGGTTTCTTGGCGAGCAGTAGCGGCATGGGTTTTAAGCGTTTCGCTAAATTGAAACGAGGTGGCAGTCTGAAGGAGTTTTGAATGAATCAAAATCAAAATTTGTTAACGTTAGTAATTGTAGGCTTAATGGAATCTTTTTTATGAATTAAAAACGAAACAAAAATGTTTACATATTAATTGTACAGTTATGGAAATTATATCTAAGTATCAAGCTGAACTGAATTGCATGGAATTTGATGTTTACTTGTTGTTGTTGTATGGAAAAATGGAAAACCAAGTACATAAAATCGCTTAAAAAAAATCAAAATATTCTGCACAAATAAATGTAACGGTAAATTGAAACACACAAACATACATATATACACCACATATTTATAGCATAAGCTGAAAGTACTGAGTCTAGAACTGAAAGAAAAACCAACTGCTGAAATCAACAAGTATCTTTATTAGTGAAGCTTTATGTAGCGCAGCTGCGCATGTGTAAAAATGAAAATTTGTATTATTTGCTGATTCACCCATTTTGCGAGAGAAACTAATGTCATCTATCTGTACATTAAAATTGCCTTTTGCTTGGAATAAAACATTTTTTGAATGAAAATATTATTTCATTATTTAAAATATTTACTATATTATTTAATATATTTATAACATATTTCCTTTATCAATTGAATTATTAATTTTTTAAATTTTCAATAATTTTTATTTAAAAAATTTTTTTTTTGTGTTATTACTTTTTTTTAATTTTTTTGGTTATTTTTTTATCTAATATTATATATTTTTTTTTTTGTTATTTATATTTTATGTTTTATTATTTTATTTAAGGCTTAAATTTTTACATTAAACTATTTTTTCAGATTTCGTTTAATTTTTTTTTCTTATTTATTATGTTTTCTTCTTTTTAAGGCTTACATTTTTACATTCAAAATTTTTATGTATTTCAATTTTCAGTTCATATTTGTTTATATTTGTTTTTTATATTTATTTATTTATTAATTTTTTTGAAGCTAACTTAGAAAATTTTTTTACTTTAAATTTTCAGTTTTTTATTTTTTTTTTTATTATTTACCTTTTTTGTGTATTCATTTATTAATTTTTTAAGCTAACCTTTTCACTTTAGAACTGTTTTTAAATTTCAATTTTCAATTTGTAGTTTTCTTTTCTAATGTTTTACAAAGTTTTTATATATTTTTATTTCTGTTTTTTTTTTTTGTAAAAGTTTATATTTACACTAATTTAAACCAGTTGACTTGCATAAAATAAAGTAAACAATTTTACAAAAGGAGTAAAAAAAACTCTGCTTTTACCTTTATAAAGTTCCAATTAATATTTTTTGTTTGAAATATAATTATCTATTTTTTATTTCTTATAAAAATATTAGGAAATAAAAAGATGGATTTCATTATAATTTGTATTTCATTAGTAACGATAAATTTAACAAATTTTATTTATTTTATATTCAATTTCTTTTTATTATTTTATTTCTGTTTTTCTTTTGTGAAAACCTAAAATTGAAAAATGCTTTAAATGGTCTAATAATATATTATTTTCTCTAATTTATTTATTTAATTATTTTTATTTTATTTAATCATTTTTCATTTTTGTTTTTCTTTTGTAAAGACTTAAAATTGAAGCCAGTTTTACTTGAGAGAAAAATATATATTTTCTTTAGCTTATTTTTTACATATTTTTTCAAGGTGAATTCCTGTTAATATTAATTTTTTTTTTTAATTATTTATTTAATTTATTTTTTGTATTTGTCTCGCAGTATTGTGTAAATCAGTAAAACCGAAACCATTTGAAGAGCTATATTTAACAACAGAAAAATTGTAAATACAAAGGAAAATGAGAATAAATTTGTTTAGGGATTTTTCAATATATAATATGTATAAAAATTGTAATAGTTTTAGAAACTGATCTGAAAAAGTATACAAATTAATAATGCTGAATGTTTAAATCAAAATATTTATATATGTTTGAAAAAATTTACTACTATATAATGGAAAACGTTATATATTGCAGTTTATTTCGCATTTCCCGCTCAGTTTGCATTTTTTTCTAATTTTCTATTTTTCGACATCAGTGTCGTCGTCTCTACACTCAACTTGTAATGCAACACTACCAAGTAATGATGCCACATGCAATTTAACTACTCTGAGTAGCATAACTTTCTTGCCACAAACAATCAAACGACCCTGTAGCGTTTACGAACGAACACTTACGATTCACTTTACGACCGACGATGTGCCACCTTCACTCTCAGCCACTTGGTCACAGGCGAAATTAATACAATGCCAAGTTGGTCATATATTTTGTAAATATTGATAAATGTTAAGCGTAGCTGCAGTTAAACTCTATTGTATGTATATTTAGATATTTGAAAATTCATATTTTTTAACGTTTCAATGGATTATTTATGTATATTGTTATGAAAATTACGATTTTTTTACGATTTTTGAATTCTTTGTTATGCATGTTAAATATGCTTAAAGTGCATATATGTGCACACATATTTATATATTTACAATCTACAATACCTTTAAAAACAAAACCAATTTGATAGTGAAGGCACACTTTTCCAGGCTTTTTGTATTTTTATATTGATCAGCTAAACGACTTAAAGTAGAAAATATATGGCATATACAACATTATATTTGTATGTATGTATTTGTAAGTATGTAATAGCATAAAATATTTGTTAAATTCAGTATGTATATGAGATCTAGTTAAATAACACAAAAAGTTAATTGTTAATGCATACAGGCACGTACAGTTAAGCTAAGCTTAGTAGAGTACAAGCTGCAAATATTTTTGAACTGTGTACTTGTAATTATAAAAATAAATTAGTTTAAAACTTGAATTTCGAATGCTAAATTTAACAGCTGAATTAATTTAGTTATTAAAAATGTTTAATAAAATAATTAAAATTATTTTTTATTTTTATTTGTTTAATAAGTTAACATTTTTCTTAATATAAGCACTCATTATGTAACTAAAACTTGAATTCTCAATTTTAATTTTTTTTTTTTCATAATCAACTAACGCCATTATACACATTAATTATAATTGGTGTTGCGTATTTGTAGGTTATGAACACTTACTTTTAAGCCGCACCCACACACACACACTAACACTTGTACATATATATACTGCTTAATTGCGCTAGTTTCATGGTTTCAATGCAACTCTGCCGTGCTGCTGTGACCGCTTTGTGTTGCCAGCGAAAATCACATGTTTTCTGTAACAAAACAAAAACAAAATCAATTACAACAAACACAAATAAAATGTGGCACAAGCAACATTGCATTTTTCTAGCTTAAAAAGTACTAACTGTAAATTAGTTATTATTATTATAATTATTATAAACTATGGAGTATATAAAATAATTAAGAATTTGAATTGCTATTAATTTAGCTACAACAACACAAACATATGATCAGTGATACTGCTATAACTGTTATAAGTAATTATTTAGTTTATATAATGAACCTGCTTGTATGTGTTCCCACTCGCGCTACCCCCTTTGCCAAACACTAAGCTCATGAATAGCATTCTCAAGCGATTTTTAGCGAACGAAGAATTTGAAAGATACGAAAATATATGAACCGAAAAATGAAACGAATATTGAAAACATTTTCATGCATAAATAAATAATTACAACAACAAAATAATAAACAATAGTTAAATATAACGGCAGGCACAAAATAAACGTCAGCACACACATACATACATATTTACATGACACAAAAATAAATAAAATTTAGTTAAATGCCAACTTAAATGTCTACAAACCGATAAAAATACATAAAAACAACAATAACAAAACCAATTGCAAGTGCATCAAATATATTATAGATACGATTATAAATGTTATATAATTAAGTGATAAACAAGCAACAAACATGAAGTATATATGCATAATGCAAAATGAACAAAGTTGTAAACTTAAATTAAAAATTAAAAAAAATATTAAAATATATGAATTTTAAACCGATTAAGCATTAACAAAAAACCATTTAATATAAAAAAATAAAGATAAATATTACAAAAAAAGTATAGTTGTCGTAAATAATATACAAATATACAACAAGGCATTAAACAATTTATACTCGTAACAGCAACAACAACAAATATTGTACAACATATTCACACTAAACAAAAATTACAGTAATTAAAAATAAAAATAAATCAAATAAAATAAATTTAAAATACAGTGAATTTAAAAAATCACATACATATATACTAAACGTGGGTGTATATGGTCAGTAGGTATTCATTTGAATTAAACAAATATACATACATATATATATTATATATATTATTGCATTATTGAGCAAATTATTATCGAATAAAAAATTAATATGTGTATAAAAAAAAACAAAATCAAATAAAAGTGGTCTTTCATTGAATAGTATTATAATGGAAAGTAAGGAACGTAGCTAATGATGGAAAATCGATCTTATCGAGGTGTATTCAAAACATAACGGTCATTTTGGTTTTTTGAAAAAAGTATATGTATATTTATTCGTCTACATTGTCACCTTCAACATAGGCCCCTTTCGATATTATGCACTTATCGGAGCGCTTCTTCCAATCGTCGAAGCGCTTCTCAAACTAGATTTGGGGTAACCTTTGCTCTTTCAGCTTGTTAAACAACAACCGTTTTAGGGTCTCTATATCTTTGGAAATAAGAAAAAATCACACGGATTCATATCTGACGAGTATGGAGGCTAGGATATCGTTTCAGTATTGTTTTAGGTCAAGAATTCAACGAAGAGTGAACTTTTAACGAACGAAAATCGCCAAACTCATAAAAACCCGTCTAACCTTGTCTGAATTATTTGATTCCAGAGGTCCGAAGACGATAGAAACTGTCAAATGACCTTCATAAAAAGGATTCTGAAGAAACAGTCATAATCTCTATTTAATTCAAAGTTAACAGTCCGAGGAATCCAATATTATTCCTAAATGACATATGAACTTCCAAAGGGTAAAGTTGCATAAATCTTGCAAAGACCCCCGTCTGAAACCTACATATAGTGGAACTTCTCTAACACGAATCACCATAATCCACAAAAAGACTTCGAGTTATAGAATTTTCAGTTAGACATTCAATTTTTGAAAAAGCTCTCAAATATAGATTTACCCACAATTTTATTTATTTTCTTCGCATAAAGCTTTATGTACATACGTTAAAACATGTATTCTTCAAGAGTTCGAGTTATGGAGAACTTCGACTTATAGAAGTTCGAGTTATGGAAGTTTCACTGTATTTAAAATAGCGTTAGCCATCGTTCTGCACCTCTATTTAGAATAGTCATGATTATAGACGAGCTTTAAGCTACTCCGTCGAAAAGTTGATCGGATATGACGATAGAATTTTCGTCTACAAGATATAGCTTTAAATTGCTATAGAGAACACTTTTAAATTAGGCAGTACATAATAGAGTGTCTATCTGATTTTGTTCGAACTAGTAAATACAAAAGACTACAAACTGCCCAGTAAAAAATCTTTGGATTAATACTAAAATCGAGTAATAAAGGAGTAATTACTTGTTCATCCATTTCGAGCATTAAGTGAGTAATAAAGGCAGTTTCGTTATTTTTAAAAAAAAAATGTTAGTTTTCTCGCTTATTGATACATTTTGGAGGAATAAACGAGCTAATAATATGCGAATACTTCGATTACTCTATTATTACTCCAAAATGTATCAATAACGGATTAACCATAACGGCCAATCATAACTGTTAATTTTTATGGAATTCTTTTGTTTACAATAAAAGCGTATTTTGTCACTTTAAAATAGTCTGAATTTTGTAATCAACGCGTGAACATTATTGTAGTATCGTGAATATAATCAGATAATATAAGTGGTCAACTGTCGCGAATATATACGGTAAAAAGTGATAATTAAGGCAATTAGTGAAAAAAGAAATTCAAACATTTTCTACAAAGAATCGAGAGGCTGTTTAACTTTTTTTTTCGGTAAGATCTGAGTTTTGTATATTTTATCTTAAATAACTTATACATATATGTATGTATTTTTTTCATCTTTTGCAGAATCAGTTAAAGAAACATATTCGACTTACGGGGATTTTGAAAAAGCGATTAAACTGGCCTTTCGAAAATGTAAGGCAACTTTTTACCGAAAGACCTATTCTATAAAATCTGCTTCGTCTCAGGAAAATTCCGAAATCATAACTTGATTTTAAATCATTATAACTATGCATATACAATGTATTTATAATTTATGTGAATTACTAATACATATATTTTGAAAATTAAAACATTGAATTCAATTATTTAAAAAGCAGTTTATATTTTTCTCTGCTCTTTTTGGATGTAAATAATATTACTCTTTTTTGTGCTCTTTCTGGAGGCAAAAATCATTACTCTTTTTGTGCTCTTCTATTCCAAAATCATTACTCCTTTTGTACTCCTTCTGGAGATAAAAAAGATCACTCCCTCTGCTCTCGTTTCGGAGGTCAAAAAGAGCTCAAACGAATGCTCGGTTTGCGCTCCATTAGGAGCTCAAAAGGAGTGCTCCCTCGTAAGGACATGCTATGTTAAAAAGGAGTAATAAATGCATGGGCCTCGGAGCATTGTGGAGTAATCCATTACTCGCAAAGGAGCGATCTAAGATTAATCTTTGGATCATCCGATTTTTTACTGGGTGTATTCAAAACTCGAGACACTTATCAAAACATACTATTTAGCAAAAATTGGTATAGGAAAACTTGCCAATTTTTACGATTGCAATACCTTTTTCAAAAGCAATAATATACTTATATAAACTATAGCCTTATATGTATTTGTACATTGCACACACACATACTTGTAGCTGGAAAGAATTGGAAACGGAAATGACCAGTGAATATGTTGCATACTTTTAGGCATAAACACTAGTTAATATCACTTAGGATTGCCATGTTCTACAGAAAATAAATAATTAAAATTCTAATATAATTTTGTATAAGTATATAGCATAATTAATAAAATAAAAAAATTAAGAAAAATATATTTAATGATATCAAAATCGAATCACACTGTGCAAAGTAACAAAGAAATCAATTTTTGAAAACAACAATCGTCATACACGACAATAAGCGAAATGGGCAACCGATTTAATGGTTTTCGAAGAAAGATTTCCACATTTTATAGTTGCTACATTAATGCTTTATTTCAGTACATTTCTTCTACAGTTATCTACTGCATAGTGCAAGAAACATTTGCAAGTTATGATGGAGTAAAATTAACTGAGAACTGTTCTTTGTGGGAATGTGTATGAAATATATCAAATGTTTTTAAGTGCGAGTTGAAATTTTAAGCATAACTAAACAATATCATGCTAATTATTGAACTGTATGTACATATGTATGTCTATATGCAACTCTAGTATATAATTCATTCACATTAAATATTACCTTTAAGCATCCCGTTAGAAAGGCATCTAATCGAACACTTTACTTTTAGCACAATTTCTACAATACCCTGGCAGGTCAGGGAATCAATCGGGAATCACACTTAGCAGGTCTCGAAGATATACATACGTTGTGAGCTCAAAATTCCTGAAACGAAACAAGACTGAGCTCTTCGCAATTCTGATAAATTAGCTAAATGCATTAACAGTTAATGTCTTCATAAATCTAATAGTGAAAATCTATGTAGATGTTCCTACCCTTTTATAGCGGTTGAGTCACAGAACTGAGATTATTTGCGAATGACTTCCATCTAAACTACTCATAACCACTATTACTAAAGAGAAATGTATCTACTTTTGCGTGGAAGTTCTATATCGCCTTCTTGCAAGCTAAGCCATGGAGCTTAAATATATGTAAAAAATAGCTCGATGCCATCAGATGTGAGAATAAGTAGTTCTTAACACTAATTTACCCCAAAGAGGCTAACTAACTTCGACTTGGTAGATCTTTGACTTTCCGAATGTTAGCCTTCTTAACTACAAAGTCTTTATAGTTTTGTATCAGCTTTAGATTGGAATATTCAGCAAGATTGATTGAAATATTAGCATATATACTAGAGCTCTTGATATTCGACTAATCGACAAACCGAATTAACCGAATAGGGCATTATTCGAATAATAATATTCGGTTTGCACTATTCGGATAGTCGTCAGTCATCGACTATTCGATTAACCGTTAATTTTCGATTATTCGGTTAAATGTTCGTTGTCGACTATTTAAATAGTGCAAGTTCATAATTTTCTTATTTTTTATTGAAAAAAGTAAAACATTAGAACTAACAAAAACTTGCTTTAAAATACAAAAAATAACAATGATTTCACGGGAACCATTAGTAATGACAAAATAGTTTTTAACCATTTCAACTGGGCGAATGTATTGAATCAGTATTTTTCATAAAACGTCTATTTTGTTATAAGAAAGTTAAAAGGTTGACATTTGGTGAATTCGAATAGTGACAGTATAACTTTTCGAATAACCGCAGTTGAACGACTATTCGAATAGTCGTAACATTGAGACTATTCGAATAGTACTAACCGGTTAATATTCGTATGAACGGTTACAAACCGGATATTCGAATAATCGGTTTTCTGGTTAATCGAATAATTTTAAGAGCCCTAATATATATGTACATACATATATGTAGTATTAGTATTCTTCCTTACGTAAAATTTGTTTTTACTAAAAGTTTCAACAATTTTGTATATGCCTGACTGTATGAACAGTATACATATATTCCTGTACATAGCACATGGTATGTATACATCTGGAACACTTGAATAAATTGTTTTGTTTGCAAAATATAATTTAAAAAAGCTTAACATTTTAACTAGAAAGTTCTACTCTGCAACATGCTGAATAAGTATGAAAAATATAATATTTTTTTATAGTTCAGTACAAAAATGTATATATATGGCTTATATTTAAATTATATAATATGCACAGCACAACTAATACCTCAACTTGGGAAAGTTTTGGCTTCCGGCTTTGAAGAGAACTAAAAATTTATTTTTTTGTTCAAAAATTAATTTATGTTATTATTATTTTTACATATACACATACATATATATAAAATTTCAAAAATTATGCATCCATTGAAAACCCGAAACATTATTGACGACGATGAACCTCTGCAATAACATTGAACTTTTCGCTCAACATACTTGGATTGATTCAAACATACATATATTTTGTTTACAAAAATGTCTGCTAAAACAGAATAGAATATATAAATGAATAACATAGATATGTATGTATATGCAAATTACTTTTGATCAGTGCGTTCAAAATCATCTGATTTTATGAAAATATTTTTCATTTTGCATTCTGCGATGTACGTTCCTTGTAACATACATACATACATATATACATAAATATATAAAATAGATGTTGATGAACTGAGTGGTTTAATTGGAAAAAATGCACACACATACGCGAATATATACGAACTTATATTAATAAATTTACGTCACATTTGGCCTCATCTGCCAGGCCCCCAAAACTTCGTTGTGTATAGCGCTATGCGTGACACACATCCACGCATAAACACACACCCATACAGACATAAATGCTGGCGACGAGCCCACAGCGCACAAAAAACGTTCGAAACTACCAGATTGTTGTTGTTTTTTTTAATTTGTTAGTTGTTGTGTTGCAAAAGCTACATATTTCGCATAAACTGGCATAGCCATGATTGAATACATATATATATATATATGTATGTATGTGTGTATATGCATTTGTGATAAACACAAACATGTGATGTGGAGGCACGGTATGAATACGTAGTCAATGAAAAGTTATAAGATAGAAATGTTGTTGTTAATATCTTGAAGACTTGTTTACGAACGCAATTACTTATACCCTATACATGTCGGTGTGGAATATACGTAGAAGAACTAACCAAAAATGCTCTTTTTCCAGTTCATATATGAGTAGGTCTATTGACTCCAAATTAATTGGTCTATGATACACCTACGCCAGTCATTCTTACTTTTATTTGGTTTGTCGTCTAGCCGAAATGCGCGTATAAACGGAATGATTAGAATTTATAGCAATTAGTATTTACAACTGTTTTTTTGTTTTTTTTTTTTTGTGTATTTATTCCCAAAGTTCGAATTTTACGCTAAAAAAGCTCGAGAAATATTTTCTTTTTATGAAAGGGTGATCAACTGTTCAGAACAAAACTTTCTTACGGAGGTGAAAATGTGGAAACAGCGAACTTCAAGCAAGCATTTTCGGAATGATCTCGAAGCTTTAGAAGCAGTGAACAAAACGTATTTTGGGAATGTTTTCAAGATTTTACGCATATGGCGTTATTGCCTGTTTCAATAGCATCACCGGAAAGAAGTTTTTCAAGTTTAAAGATAATTCAAACCTATTTACGAAATACGACAGGTCAAGATAGGCTTAATGGTCTAGGATCAATGAATATTCATAGGAATATTGATCTGTCAGTTGAAGAAATACTAGAAGAATACTTTCAAAAACCAAGGAAAATATTACATGGAATGTGAGATCCCGGTCAATTAATCACTGAGCTTCAGCGATACTGCTTGTACAAATGTAGAGAAAGTTCGAATTATATGAATAACAACAAAAATTATGTAACTTATTATAATTGCTTATAATTTGATGTGATTTTTTTAATCAATAACCTCATTCCTAACCCATATCAACAAACATATATTTTCTCTGAGTTTAGGGGGTGTTTTAACACCAAAAACCCCCCCGTGGATCCGCCACAGATATGTAATATGATATGATATCGATAAGATCTATAAATTTCTCCTTATGGCTTTTCTTTCAAAATATAATAGTTTCATATACCATATGTTATAGATACCAAGGATAATATACACTTGTTCAAACTTTGGATCAATCTTATAACATTTAAGACTTCACTCCTCACGAAATTTGCAATTTGAAAAAAAAAATTTAAAATTTCCATATTTATATCAGATTTTCACCTGGCCTTACTATGTGCCATTGTCCATGTCTGCAGGGTATTGGAGTAGTTTATATATGGATATTTATGAGTTCACATACATAGTATAACTTGTTTTCTTGTATATTTTTTTACTTTTTTTTGGCAAAGTGGGCTCGTACGATTTTTAGTATGTACACCAAATTTTTTCCTTCACACGTAAATATGTAAGCATCTATGTTTGTAGGTGGGTCTGAACAACAAAAAACAAAAAGTATTAAAAATTCAACTCACATGTCATGAGAATTTATTTTGTTAAATACGGAGACCTCGCTTTTTTATATCGATTTTTTTTCAAATATGCATTGGAACTAATACATACATATGAATGTACTAAACCCCTATGTTTGTGCATTTATATACATACATATTTATGTTTTCATACAACTTTTTTGCTCAAATAACGATAATTTGGCAATGAAATTATTTGAATTGGTGCAAAAATAATGGCCGCCAATGTAAATAGCTGTAAATATACTGACACATACAATTTAGATATTTGCAAGATAGATATTTGACATTATAAAAAGAAGAATTAAATATTGATATACATACATATGTACGTATTTATATATCATTTGAATGAAGTTCCAAGATATGGTAACGATTTTCACAGACAAATAATACTATCTGCTCTAGTGATCTAGTGCTCTAGTGTGGTGGACAGGCGCACGGAAATCAACGTATCGAAAGCCAATAGAAAGGGTTCAGCGGCTTGCGGCTATTTGCATAACAGGAGCACTATGAACCACCCCACCGGCGGCTCTTGAAATAATACTAAACCTACCTATTGATTTCTTCGCTGAAAACAGCGCGACAAAATCGGCGGGGCGCCTTATGGCAGCAGGAGAATTTAAGTATAGAACCTTTGGGCATAGCTCAGTGGGTAATGGGAGTTTGGCGGACACCGACTACCTGACCCCAACTTTCAAATGGGAAAGAAGGTTCAAAGTAAACCTAGAAAGAGATGGCTGGCGTAAGGGCATAGCACCTGCACGCAGCAATTTAAACATATTTACGGATGGCTCGAAATTGGAGCACGGAGTAGGCGCGGGGATATACTGCCCGGAGTTAGGTATAAGGCAACCATTCAAACTACCAGACCACTGCAGTATATTTCAAGCGGAGGTGTTTGCAATTGGAAAAGCCGCTGAGCTAGCCTTAAGCGCACCAACATGATACTCTAAAGTAAACATATACGTAGACAGTCAGGCGGCAATCAAGACAATATCATCCTTCAGCATATCGGCCAAAAGTGTCTTAAGTGGTAGGACAGCAGAGGTTGATGTCGCCAGAAATAGGCGACTTCAATTCTAGTGGATGCCAGGCCACAAGGGCACCGAAGGTAACGAGATAGTGGACGAGATTCCCAAACGAGGCGTAAAACTGTCATCCGAAAATATGATGAACGTTGATAGACCTATACACTGTCTATATGATGATCTAGACAGAAACTTGGTAAAAAAGTTCAAAGCGCGCTGGAAGAATATACCGGGATGCAAAACCGCAAAAGTTATGTGCAAGGCGGTAGATAAAAAGTACACGAAATTTCTATTGGCGCTCGATAGAAGCAAATGTAGGAATATGATCGGCACACTCACTGGTCACTGTCTTGTGGCGGCGCACGCCTACAAGATGGGGCTGATAGATCGTGAAGACTGCAGGAAATGTCAAGAGCAAGGCACCAGAGAAACAATGAATCACCTCTTCTGTGAATGTCCTGCATTATCAAGACAACGGCTTCAGCATTTGGGAGCTGCTTCCGCTATTTCGATAAATACATTCAAGATTTTAGTAAGGCATTTTCTTAAGTTATTTCGTTAATACAGACCCTTCTTGTTGTTAATCCTTGCAGCATTATTCTTTCTAATACTTCTTCTTAATTCTTCCAAGTGTTCCGCTTACGAACAAATGGAGATCATACTAAGTCATTTTTGAATCCGAATACTCCTGCAGTTAGGTCTTATGTCGCTGCCCCCTAAAATCGTCACAAATATGCTTAGACATTTCATTATATTTCAACTAGTCCACCTAGATGGCTGAATATGTCAGATTCATGGTGTTTAAGTCAGTCAGCGCATTCGCGTCTGGGCTCCCACGCCACTGTTGACAGTCATAAAATTAAAGTTGTAGATAATTTCATATACGTAGGCACCAGCATCAACACCGGTAATAATGTCAACCTGGAAATCCAACGCAGATTCACTCTTGCCAACAGGAGCTACTCTGGAATGAGTAGGCAATTGAAAAGTAAAGTCATCTCCCGACGAACAAAAACTAAACTCTACAAGTCCCTCATCATTCCCGTCCTACTTTATGGTGAAGAAGCGTGGACGATGTCAACATCCGATGAGACGGCACTAGGAGTTTTCGAGAGAAAGGTTTTGCGGAAGATTTATGGTCCCTTAAACATTGGCAACGGCGAATACCGCAGAAGATGGAAGATGTGTTAAGATGATTATACCTCGTTTCTTCCAAAAAGCATCTAGAACTGGCCGGTAAGATCTCTGTCGACATATCTGAGCACATTACACGCAGTAGTAAAACTCAAGAAGACTGCGGAGCTTGGAACTGATCACATTTTACTGATTGTGAGCTGAAATTCCCTGTAAATTCATCAGCTTGTATGACAAGATAAAATAATTCATAAATCAATCAGTCAGTTTTGGTCAACTATTTGTGAGATAGGATAAACTGACAAACTATAAAATGGCGAGAAACCTTAAAAAGTATCAGGAGAACGCTGTGAAATACCAAAAACGTTTCTTCCAATTTAAATTTATTAATTCATAATTCCTTAGAGAAAACTAATTCTTAATTTTTATCAATTTTAATATTTTGTTTAATTTTTTACTTATGTACATACATAGAAACGAATTCATACATCTCCGACTTTTACAAAATTCGCACTCGCCATCAAAAAACCGCTGACACAACGACAAGTTTCCATTCGTCAGATATTTCTAGAAATCAATCAACCATTGAAGGCAACAGCAAGTACACTCATACACACAAAAAGGTGTATGTATGAGCAAATATATTTCAAAATTAGTTGCACAGTAACGGCAATTGTCCAACACAAAAACCCGTGCAACAAAATTACCAACTTGTGTTGCTGTTTTTGGCAAATTGCAGAAAATTACAATGCTGCAAATGCAATTACGGACTATGATAGCAGCGATTGTTCGCTTTGCGAACACCGCAACGTGCGGATGCTTGTGCCAATGCTGGTCAGTTGCAGCATACATACAAATGTGAGTCTGGAAGCACAGTAGGAAAAGCAATGGTATTACAGAGTCAATATATACAATAAGATGGTAAAATAAAATTAAATTTAGAAACACTACTACATTGACAGGAATAAAGTCAGCGTTTAACATTTTTGTCTAAGTTTTTCCTACATAGCGGTTGTATTACAAGCTATAACGTTATATGTTAGTAAGTAATAACTAGCTACAGCTAGAACTAATTGTACATAAAATCGCTATCAAAACGGAAAATCTTTATGTAATATTTTCATTACAAACTCCAATCAACTCAAGGACTCTAATGGTTCAATAGCCGATTTGGGATGCATTATGGAAATATTTGGATGTAATAAAAGAATCACTGCTTATTTTCAAACTCTCGTAACTTGTTAGAAATATATTAGAAACGATTACTTTTTTATATTGCGGCCAATTCTTTCACTATCCAATTTCTAGATCAAGTATCAATGATAATACCGAAAAAGAGCTTAAGGGGTTACATGGGTTTCGTGGATTCAAAAAATCGATTTTTTGTTTTTTGGCTTATTAATTTCTACAATATCTCAAGAATATTGTCCTAAATTTTCAAGTCGATCCGAATAATAGTTTCGGAGATACAGCCTTTATAGGTGTGCGCTCTAAGTCAAGTACTATTGTTACTCAAAACTTTAAACGCGTTTTTCTCGGAACCCTGTTTTCAAAGTCGGTTGTCAAATTTTCTCAACCGATCTTGATGAAATTTTGAACAGGTGTTCGAGATTCAATTTACTCGTGTTTGAACGAAGATTTTTTTTTATACTCTCGCAACCTGTTGCACAGAGTATTATAGTTTTGTTCACATAACGGTTGTTTGTGTCACCAAGAAATAAAAGAGTTAGATATGGGGTTATATATATGTATATAAATGATCAGGATGACGAGTGGAGTTGAAATCCAGATGTCTGTCCGTCCGTCCGTCCGTGCAAGCGATAACTTGAGCAAAAATTGTGATATCTTAATGAAACTTGGAACACATGTTCCTTGGGACCATGAGAGGGTTGCTTTCGAAAATGAGCAAAATCGGTCCACTGCCACGCCCACAAAATGGCGAAAACCAAAAATAAAGTGTCATAACTAAGCCATAAATAAAGTTATAACAGTAAAATTTGGAATAAAGGAGCGCACTAGGAAGGGGCATATTTGGATGTATATTATTTGTTATTTGTATATATCTCGCAAACCAATGAAGCTATATAAACCAAACTTTCTGCAGTTGATTCTCTTATGTACCCCACCACACACCATGAAAATAGTTGAAATCGGATAATAACCACGCCCACCTCCTATACAAAGGTTAGGTCGAAAATTACTAAAAGTGGGTTAACTCACTAATGAAAAACGTCAGAAACACTAAATATCACATAAGAAATGGCAGATGGAAGCTACACTTAGATTTTTTTACAATATGGAAAATGGGCGTGGCGTCGCCCACTTATGGGTCAAAAACCATATCTCAGGAACTACTCGACCGATTTCAATGAAACTTGGTTTGTAATAGTTTCCTTACCTCCCAATAATATGTTGAGAAAAACGGCCAAATCGCTTCACAGCCACGCGTACTTCCTATATACCAGAACTTTGAAGAAAATCTGAATTGTTTACTTTACAATATATAAAGTAAGCACTGGTGAAGATATCGGTGCAGAACTTTGCACAAATACTATGTTTATAGTGTGGCAGCCCCATTCTAAAAATCGCCGAAATCGGACCATAGGTTTTTAAGGCCCCATATATCGAACACGAGGACCTCAGTGCTTCTAACCTAATATTATGGTTTCCAACTCTCAATGGACTTAATACAATATATATGTCGAATATGTGGATCAAATTGTGTATTATATAATATTAATAAAGTTAAATAAATAAATTGCGAGAGTATAAAATGTTCGGTTACACCCGAACTTAGCCCTTCCTTACTTGTTTTGAATTATTAAAAAAAAATGTCAAGCAAATTTAACCGAAATATTTATTTTTTGGAAACATGTCTGCCAAAATTCCAATTTTCACTTTTTTGTCTTCGTTCAAGCACGAGATTATGGTCCTACCTAAAACACTCATTTTTGTTTTTTAATTTTGGATGATCCTGTCAGAAGTTATGCTGACAACGCTTTTTTCCGAGGTGTCACCGGAAATGACGTCGCAATAGAGAACTTTTACTTTTTTTTTAAATTTCAGAAATTATTCTTTAAATATATGTATAAGACAGAAAAAAGTTTGAATTTATTTAAAATTTAATAATAAATAATGTAACCCCTTAATACAAATAGAAGTCAACTTTCAGATAAAAATAGTCGGAACTCCATGCTTATGCTTCGCTTTATACTGAAATGAATATATCATAAAGAACACAAATAGATGACAAATTACAGCTAGATTTTCTAGCTCCCAGATACCGAAACGAGGACCTCCATCCAATGCTTCACGTTATAGCGCAAATATCAGTGAAGTTGCAAGATATATAAACTGATGTGAATAATCAAATGAAATCGGTTCAGCCCTTCCCGTACATCATATACCAAATACAATTATTTCCCTTTTCCATATTATTCGTAATTCTAGTCGACTTATTCTTCTTGTATTCGCTGGACTATGTCTATGTCGTCGAACAACACATACATCTCATCATTCCATCTTCTCCGGTATTCGCCGTTGCCAATGTTTAAGGGACCATAAATCTTCCGCAAAACCTTTCTCTCGAAAACTCCTTGTGCCGTCTCTTCGGATGTTGACACCGTCCACGCTTCTGCACAATAAAGTAGGACGGGAATGATCAGGGACTTGTAGAGTTTAGTTTTTGTTCGTCTAGAGAGGACTTTACTATTCTAGTTGACTGCATACCAAATATATTGTTATAAATGTGAGTTTTCTTAGTAAAATTGGGTGATAATATTTTCTTGAACGTAATTAGCTTAATACTAAAATTGTCCAGACCGAGTCCTATTGCAATATATTCGATATAGTGATTTTTGAAACCTGACAACCGGGCTGGTACAGCAGTTCCAATGATTACACAGAAGATTTAAATAAAGATCATACACAACTACCTGATGTAACTCGATGAATACTTAATATATAATTGAAATTTAATTTGATAAAAATTCCCCAAATTCAATATTTATCAAATAGGTAAATAGATTGTAGCAACTTGCTGTGCCACCACACGTACCCTACTTCTTATCAGCGCTGATATGAAGTGATCATTAATCAAAATAGCTTTCCACACTTAACGGTCAACGTTTTTGCCTGAGCTTGTGTTCAAGTTTCCTACACTTATCAGCTATGAAAAATAATCACACACAAACACCTCTACACATGAGAAGGCAATAGCTTGAGGCTCGCCGCTGGGGGCTTCGGCATTGAACAGATTCGTGGAGTGACGTAAATCCCGATGGTGTAAATATTTTTTGTTTTTGTACATGCAAATATGTATTATTCATTTTTACGTAAAGATAACGGTACAAAAATGGCAAACAACTGCCTAACAACAAAGCCAAAAGTGTGATTAGTATAAAATATACGAAAATATATATAATATTTGAAAGTGCATACTTATACATACATACATACATACGTATGTATATTGTAGGCTTTATAACTTGTCGGTAATTAAAAATTGTTTTTTGTATTAAATTAATCCAGTGTGAAATGCTATATGAAATTAATTTGTATGTTTGTTGACAAATACCACCTCGAGAGATAACAAAGTGATTTTTTTGCAGAATATCACGTGATTCATTGGTCAAATTAATTAAGTAACTGATAATATGGCACACATAAACCGATAATATACTAATTTATATACATATACATAATTATATAACAATATTGTCATTTTGTGTACGTATGTGAAGAACTACCTTTTTATTTATTCCCTTATAATACTTCCAAAACCGTAGAGTGTATATAGTCTCTTCGCACTTAGTGTGCGGGTAAACCGATGGTTTTCAAATAATGGACTTATCTAGGGTATAGCCGCATGATTTATATACTAAAGCAAAAGAAAACTGTTTGCCCCGGAATTGTTCAAGTCAGTCAAATATACATATATTTATATATCCCTCTAAGAGTAACCCTACACATATGGCGATTATTCGAAAGAACTTCGTGAGAAAAATCACGTTAGTTTATCACAAGTGTTATATTAGTATAATATAAATATTCCATCACTTACTGCATCGTGTCAGATTAAATACATGGTACTGGTGATCATATCGCACTGACCACTAAAATTCTACATGGTTCATTCATAACATCTATTATTCCAATAAGGTAATGTCTGGTGATCTGAACCCAGAAGAAGTAATCTTCCTAAAACTGCGTCAAATATCAGGGAATCATCCAATACCAAAGTTTCCAACAGTCTATATGAGATCTGACAAGAAAAATTTATTGAACCCCCAATGACCTACTTGTTGACTTTAATCCGACTTTGCTTTCTCCAATCTAATATAAATAAAATCGAAATCACAAAAAAATCTATAAATTTTATTAGCAGATGAATACTTTCAAAAGAAAGTGGTTCTGCAACGAAAACGTCAAGTGAAAACGGTTGTAGTAGAATCGGAGTGAGACGTTGTTGACCAAGCAATGATTCGCGGTCAGAAAGATTTCCATAAACATAAATTTGGTGGGTCAAACTTAATTCGTACCTGTACTCTAACCAATGCGACCGTCTGAAGGAAGAATTTGGCAGGCCACACATGTCGATAATGACTCCAGTTTAGAAGGTTCTTTTGCAACCATCTCATAGTCCGGACCTGCCACCAAGTGATTATAACCAGTTCCTATCTATAGCGTACGATGTTACTTGTGTCGATGTTCGATGTAAAAGTTTTTCACCTTTTAAAATCGACTGTTCCAGTTTTCTCTCAATGAAGAGTAGGGTTTCTATGAGAGTATCATTATGAAATTTTTTTCAAAATCTCCTTCAATTTAATAATTGTTTTATTTTTACTAGACCTTATATAATTATCGTGAAGGGATGATTGGTTCAGTGAAATAAAAAAAGAGGAATTAAAAAAAAAAACAAAATATTGATTAAAGAGACATGCAAAAGAAGTACAAATAATCGCCCGAAAATGACCTATGCCGAGACCGATTAATCGGTCTTCTAATTCCGTAGATTTGACCTGCCAGCAGAATGATTGAGAAATAATAACAAAGTGAAACATTGTCTGTCTTCAAAAGCTTCTCGACGTTTTAGAATATAGAAGGCAATGTTCCTAATCGACGAATACAACTAAAATTCTCTAGTGGTGTTCGGCACCCTTTACGCATTGGTTATGATGAATTACGCACAAAATTAAATGATGAAATTCTACAATTTTTTTTTAAGTAGTAAGTAGCTCAAACTGAAGTATCAACTGGGTTTGCAAAGAGAGCAACAGAACTGTGTTAGAAGATCTAAGTTCCGAAGGAATTGTTTGCACTTAATATTCCAAATTAACGCTTGGAAAACACAGAAAGGACTACCGGACAGTTGTGAACCTAGTCTCACGACTTAGACGAGGAAAATCAAGAGAAGGGAGGCATCGTAGATGAATAACCTAGAAATAGAGAACAGAAAAAACTAAAATCTGTCAACATATGCAGTTAATTGATATACAAGTGACTACAACATTAATGACATTAGAACTATCTGTATTATATTAGTTTGTTTTGTGTCCAAAATTTACTCTGTCAGCATATCATTTACCAGAAGTGAATTTCAGCCGACCGAACTATTTTATGTATGCACTTCTCTATATACATATGTACGTATTAATGTCACAAGCTCAATTTATGTATATTGAGAATGTCAACAAGCCCACAAAGCACAACACAATACATCGTTCAAAATTGCACCTAAATAAATTGGACAAAAATAAGCAAATATACATAAGTACATACATACACACTCAGCCGCATTTGTGTATTATTGCCGCACTCTTTCTTAGATATATAAATAAATACTTAAGTATTTATGAAGGTTTTGTAAAAAAGCAATAAACAAGTGAATCATGTCGGAAAAGGAGGCAGCGCCAACGCAACGTGAGCAAAACAACAATATTTTCATTTATGCACTTGTGTATGTATGTTTGTGTGCGCATGTTGTTATTTACTAATTTATCAAAGGGGGCTCGTTACCAGTTGTAGATACACATGCATACAAATATTTTAAACGGCAGTGAAGTTCCAGATTTAACTACGCATCATAAATAAAATGTTCAAAACAACAACATATCAATTACTAAGTGGAAGAACAAGCATTTTCAATGGAATCGTAAATGAATTGCAAAAAAATGTTATTAGTTGTTGTGGTAAATATGTGAATATGAATATACTATATGATTGCGGACATATAGTGATTATTACAATATTTTAGTAGCTACCTAGTCTAACGTTAGAGAATATTGAAACAAACACATTATACCCGATTCTCAAACAGAATGGCAATAATAACTGTAACAAGTAAGGAAGGGCTCGGGTGTAACCGAACATTTTATACTCTCGCAATTTATATATTTAACTTTATTTATATTATATAATACACAATTTGACCCACATATTCGTCATATATGTATATTGTATAAAGCCCATAGAAAGTTGGAAACCATAATATTCGGTTAGAAGCACCGAGGTCCTCGTGTTCGATATATGGGGCCTTAAAAACCTATGGTCCGATTTCGGCGATTTTTAGAATGGGACTGCCACACTATAAACGTAGTATTTGTGCAAAGTTCTGCACCGATATCTTCACCAGTGCTTACTTTATATATTGTAAAGTAAACGATTCAGATTGTCTTCAAAGTTCTGGTTTATAGGAAGTAGGTGTGGTTGTGAAGCGATTTGGCCTATTTTCACAACATATCATTGGGATGCAAGGAAACTATTACAAACCAAGTTTCATTGAAATCGGTCGAGTAGTTCCTGAGATATGGTTTTTGACGCCACGCCCATTTTCCATTTTGTAAAAAAATCTGAGTGCAGCTTCATCTGCCATTTCTTATGTGAAATTTAGTGTTTCTGACGTTTTTCGTTAATGAGTTAACCCACTTTTAGTCATTTTCCACCTAACTTTTGTATGGGAGGTGGGCGTTTCCGATTTCTTTCATTTTTGGACTGCGTTAGGAAGTGGCTAAAAAAAGCGACTACTTTCTGTTTGGTTTATATAGCTCTATTGGTTTGCGAGATATGTACAAAAATCTTAGTAGGGGGCGGGGCCACGCCCACTTCCCCAAAAAAATTACATCCAAATATGCCCCTTCATAGTGCGATCCTTCATAAATTTTATTTCGATAGCTTTATTTATGGCTTAGTTATGGCACTTTATGTGTTTTCGGTTTTCGCCATTTTGTGGGCGTGTCAGTGCTCCGATTTTGCTCATTTTCGAAAGCAACCTTCCTATGGTGCCAAGAAATAAGTGTGCCAAGTTTCTTCAAGATATCAGCTTGCACAAACGGACGGGCGGACGGACAGACAGACATTCGGATTTGAACTCCACTCTTCACCCTGATCACTTTGGTATATATAACCCTATATCAAACTCGTTTAGTTTTGGGTGTTACAAACAACCGTTATGTGAACAAAACTATAATACTCTCTTAGCAACATTTGTTGCGAGAGTATAAAAATTCCCTTCTGACTTTTTACCAACTATTTACCACAAAAATTAACCTAATGTTCGATATCTGACCAATATCTGACTGTCAACCAATTTTACTCATATTATAACTGTAAATCAGGATATCCAAGAATTATTTTGTACCAAATTCGATTGAAATTGGTAGAGTGGTTCTTGAGATTTCGTTTTTGATTCAGAAGTGGACGGCGCCACGCCCATTGTCTATTTTTTATAGAAAGTTTTATGAATACTTCAAGAAGAATATATTTATTTTAGTACAAAAATCTGCTCTCCCTGTTGATAAGCAATCACCGTTAGATAGAAATGATCAATCATATAAATTACTGCTACATTTCGTCGACGTGGAATTGACAACTAGAACTGCCTTTTCAATATTCAATTCTC
This sequence comes from Zeugodacus cucurbitae, assembly GCF_028554725.1. Taxonomy (NCBI): domain Eukaryota; kingdom Metazoa; phylum Arthropoda; class Insecta; order Diptera; family Tephritidae; genus Zeugodacus; species Zeugodacus cucurbitae. Next base: position 34,596,275 of record NC_071670.1, read on the forward strand.
ACACATATGTATGAGTAAATATCAGGTACATATTTCCTCAGATGCAAAACAAACTGCCTCTCTTCGTTATTAAACTCCTACGTACCTCTCTCAAACGAGTTTTCAAGTTTGTGAAAGGCACGTTTTTTTTATATTTCAAGTTTAGTGATTACTTCATGACAACAGAATAAAATGTAATTATTTCTGCAAAGAAGCATACCTCCCGCACTCGTCGCTTCACTGTTTACTTTTTTTTGCGCAGCAGTTTGCGAACTTGCCTCCAATTGGTTGAATTTTCGGGCCTGGCAGTTGTTCACGAACAATAATCGTATATTGGCACCGTTAGTTGTTGGTGCCACATTTTTTGCAAATATAATGTGTAGGTACTAATTTGGAGATCGTTCGCAAAATGAGAATGTCAGAGCGCCAAATTCGCCACAACGGTAAACGTACGGTAAATAACAAGGTATGTATGTGTATGTGTGTTTCGACACCAATGAGTATATGTATGTTTACTTTGTAGCTCTCCCAAAAATTACCACATTCTCTCATGTACTTAAATTGGATCTTCACTATTCGTACAACGTTTTTTGGCGCTCAAACCCATACACAAAATGTACATATTTACCTTTCTCCGAGTTGCTCATATTTATCTGCTACACGTGCCAGCATTATTTATGCCATGAATCAGATATACATACATATAGTATGTATATAATTACTTTTACGAATATTGTCAACTATCACTTCGATTCTCACCGAAGAGTTCATTTTTTTCCTGCGTTACTCGCTTTCGTTTGTTGGGCTCTTATGTTGCTATATTTGCCTTCCACGTGGAACCAGCAAAATAGAATACATACAGGTTCGTTGTTAAGACTGTTCAAAATACATGTACGTATAAAATTTCAACCTGAACAATGCCGGCATTGCTGGAACTCGTAAATACGAAAAATATCGTTCAAATAATTTCTCAAGTCAATTAGTACATACCCTGTAGGTTAAACAACACAAAGGGCCTACTTTAAAATGTTTATTCGCCTTCTTTTTTTCTTCGAATGCAGGGATATTAAAAAGTACGTTTAAAGAGGCAGAGTGTGCCGATGAGAACTGAAATGGGAAAGGAGCTGAACAACTCACCACGGTACAGCTACGCCATTTCCTTTTTACTGGGTCAAGTTTTTTTATGTAGTGGGTCCCAGGCCCTACTCATAAACGCAGAAGCGGGATTAGTGTTCACAATTTAGCTCGCTTCTAAACGAATGTCTGTTGGCTACCCAGAGGATACTTGATCTAAGACCAGAATCGTGAACTGCAACGCAATCCACTCCTAAGTGAATGACAGTTAAAAATTTCCATCACTTGCGTGAACGTTAGGTATAGTCAGGATTTTCAAAAAATCAGTTTCCTTATCTCTGAAAATTTGAAGTTTATCCAATAATTACTTTTCGAGTTATTTGACATTATTTAATTTCTCAACATCATGTTTTTTAAACTGGCGACAACTGAAACTCGAAAACCACTCAGTAGATTTAAATGAAATGTATACAGCTTTTAGAGCACATACTCGTAATAATACTGGGCCGGATCGAAGCTTTTTTTGTCTTTCAAAAATTTCGATTTTATAAGACCAATTAACTGTTGATTTTTTCCCGAAAATATAGACAAACATTTCCTGAGGCCGCCATTTTGTTAATTTTTGAAAAAAAAAAAACAAAAACAGCTTTGATCAGGTCCATGATTATCTATTTATAAAACTAACTTTTCTTAACCGATAGATTTTACATAAATCTCCAAGGACTTCAGAGCTAAATAGAGAAGGTGAAATCTTCTATAAGAGCTCCAGACTGTATAAGAATAAAATAAAATATCTCTTGTCATCAAACAAACAGTCAGCACATTCGCGACTTGGCTCTCACGTCACTGTTGACAGTCTACCTTGGAACCAACTGCAATAGCACCAACAATGTCAACCTTGAAATCCAACGCAGAATTACTCTTGCCAACAGGCTAACGACTTTGGACTCAGCAAGCACTTGAAAAGTAAAGTCTCTCCCGAACAAAAACTCTACAAGTCGCTCATTTTTCCCGTCCTGCTTTATGGAGCAGAATCTTGGACGATCCGATTAGACGCCACTAGGAGTTTGCGAGAGAAAGGTCTTACATAAGACTTATGGTCCTTTGAACATTGGCAAGTGAGAATACCGCAGACGATGGAACGATGAGCTGTATGACTTATTCGACGACATTAACGTACTTCAGCGAATAAAAGCACTCCATAAAAGTGTTCGATACAGTACCCGCTGGTAGAAGCAGAGGAAGCCAAATTGCGGGAAAAGAGACCAATGGCTCGCTATTCTTTTTTCGACTATGGTCTGAAATTAATTTTCCTACAGGGTGTATGTAGAATTTAAAGAGTTCAATACATATTTAACGTAAGAGATTGTGCCAAACTTTTTCGACTTACAAAAACTGGATTTTTCTGGAGTATCTGCAATTAATGTATTGGCTATACAAAATACATAATTTTCATTAAAGTTTAAGGTTAAGGCCATATATCTCTTAATAATATATACGAAAAAATTTAAAATATTAAATATTTACTTGTCCTTAGTGCCTTTTCTTAGAGTATTTTCAATTTTAAGGAAATAAATTTATTATATACATATCTTTTGCTTATACGACTCATTCATTATTTTATATAATTTTTTTGTTACTGTTATCAAACTGAACCAGCAAACATCAACACCGCGCTCCTGCGGCTACTTTGAATGTCAATGTGAGGGCCAAAAGTAGCGCAGAACCAGCGAATTGCAAATAATTGTGATAATGAACACACATACAAACATACACACAGTATATTAGTATGTATAATACATATATACAAATACATATATACAAACTGTTTATAAAAGTCAACAGAACTCAAGAAAAAAACGAAAAAATTTTAAGGAAGCTTGAAAAGCAACAATTTTTCTCCATTTTTATTTATCAATGTTATTAGATACCACAGCATGATAAGCAAAAAGTATACTTTTCTATTATACATATGTGTATATATCTCAAATTTTTAAGAAAGTGTGTACATATATACATATATCACTAGCAACCTTGAACGATCAGCAAAAAACGAAAAAATTGCGAGAATCAAAAAGCTAAAAGGATTGTGTTTACTGACGCCACGCTAAGAAGAAACGCGTGGGCGGCGTAGAATAGACGAAATTGTGTAGGCTTCAAATCTGCATACATACATTGACACCTGCACAGACACACACACACACATTAATTAATATGAAAAAGAATTTGGAAATTTTATATAGTAGACACTAACACAGTTTTTAGTAAATTTCAAGCAACAACAACAACAACTTGACACGTATGACAAATGCTACGTGAAAGAAGTCGTAAATTATTTGCCAAATGTTCAACTTGCACACGCAACATCTGTAAATATGTATGCAAGTGAAATGTGAAATGTGTGTAAAAAAGAATTTAAATCATTTGCTGACGCAACAGACGGAAGCCAGCATTTCTTCGCTTATCTCTCATTATATTTTTATTACTCATGCGTGATTTTGGTGTAGACGAGATAGTTCGTGAAAGCAATATACTCATAGCTGGTCTTATGTGGATTTGTCTTAAGTCGTGTTATTTCCCGAAAGCCGCTGTGCGACAATTTAATCTTCTAAAGCTTACCTTAACTAACCTTACCTTAACAAGAAATCATGGAATTAAATATTACATTTCGGGAGCGTCGATACGTATTAATTCTTCACTATTTTATGAACGGATCGACGGTTACATTACCCAAATGTCTCCTTTCGTCTATAGTTACGTACAGTTAGAAAATAAGAGCATTTATTTACGAATCGTTTATGTCGATTAAGAAATTAAAGATAACATTCTTCTTCAGAGACGGAATCATTGAAAAAAACCTTGCAAATTAATTAATATTTCGTTTTTTTTTTTCGATTAGACTATGAGAAGTAAAGATTTCTGGATAGAACATTGAGAATTTCAATCCTCTAACGACCACAGAAATATTTTATTTTCCCGGAGTAATATTTTAGGTTAGAACTGATGAGTTACAAGACAATGAAAGAAATTTATATATTTAAACCACTCCTTTCCATTTTTTTTTTTTTGAAATCCACTCATAATCTATGGTCAAAAATACCATATTTGCATTTCTAGGATTAGCATTGCAGGGGACAGGGGGATGAATTTTCTGTTACCAGATTCTGGTACTACATAGTACCATATTTCGGGCCCCAGCGAAGTTGATCAGCCTCAAACCGTTTGGCGATGTTTCATCATGGAGGCTGGATTTATCGACTGTTGTGCCGAAGACACCTTTTTTATCTTTATCCACCCTAACGTTATATTAGACAAGTACAATTTTGACTTCGTGGCAGGGGCTGCTCTCATAGAATATACCTTTGGTCACATCTTCCTTCTCTTCAGTTGAGACGTGGGCGCAAATCAACGATAATTTTTCACCTTCACCTTCACCTTCTAATTTTTGTTCGCTTCCACGAATGTTTGTTGTTTACGCAGAGGATACTTGGTCTAAGACCGGAAGTAGTGAGCTGTTTGAGCTATATGCAAAAAAATCGTTCCTGGCCACTCCCAAGTGAATGATACTCATAAACTTTCCTCACCGGCGTGAACTTCTACACATGGTCTTCTATTGAGGCAAACGTATATTGTCAGTGACTACTACAGTGCAATATCCATGCCTCAGAAGTTAATTGATGCCTTAAACCGTAACGGACTATAAAGCCGGTATCAAGTCTATACTTTCATAATCATAATTCCTCAAAATTATTTGGAATGATGATTTCTATCGATACAATCACAAAAGAATTATATCAACAGATTTTAATATCCATTCACTTAGGGGAATCTGTTTGCAAAACACTTACTTTGCGTAACTTTAGACTTTTTTCACAAAACACTAATATTTACTTTCAGTTAATAAACATACCCGCCCAGAATAAGCATACATATATGTATAACATATCACGAGCACCAAAAATTAAAAAATGTAAACACTGCACTGTCTTAAAAATACTTTTATATTTATCTAAGTTTCGTGGGTGATGTGTGCTCCCGATTTTTATTTTCTTTTATGATGACGTCAATGCATAAAAAAGTCAATTATGCACACAAACCAATAATGGTCCGTAGATATATATGATATACATAAACCTACATATATATATAAGTATAAATAAATATGTAGATATATTAAATTTTTGAATGCGTATCATTCTATTTGCCCAGAGTTTCATAAAAAGCTTGGTATAATTGGATGTTGAGTGAGTGCATATAATTTTGCGCTAATACTTATGGGAATTTACAAATAGAAGAATTAGAAATGCAGAAGTGTGCTGCGCCTTTGTATATATGTAGTTGGTATGTGAGCATGTCATGGTCAGGGTTAATTTTATAAATCATTATTTAAATGTGTGCTTATATTAACACGACTACTTTTGCGCATTAGATTTAATTTGAAGTTTCACTTTAGATTTGCGTCGAGAATTTTGCATTTAATTGTATGCAATTTTTTAGTGAATATCAGTCACCTTAGCCAAGCATTATTTGAATTAATTACCACGAAAGTTCCATCATACCAAATGAGTTTTACCTACATACACATACACACATATTGTTAATCTAATGAATAACTATTAGTTAGACTACGTAATCAAGTATGAAGAAGGGCGTACAAGTCCAAAATTCTTAAAAAAGTCCAGCTGGGAATATAAAGCAGAATGTTAATGAACCATACAACTTGGTACCAAATTCCAATCTAGTTTTCATAATTTAACTCTAACACAGGCTGATATACATACTTACATATGTTTAACTTTATTACGAAAATTCTCATTCGTTTGCAAAGAATCTGTTTCGCGCGCTTTGCTCGACTTATGGTCAATATCCGCTATATACCGCTGGACTATGTCTATGTCGTCGAATAAGACATACAGCTCATCGTTCCACGGTCTGTGGTATTCGCCGTTGCCAATGTTTAAGGGACCATAAAATCTCATCTTCCGCAAAACCTTTCTCTCGAAAACTCCTAGTGCCGTCTCATCTGATGTTGACATCGTCCACGCTTCTGCACCGTAAAGTAGGACGGGAATGATGAGAGACTTGTAGAGTTTGGTTTTTGTTCGTCGAGAGAGGACTTTACTTTTCAATTGCCTACTTAGTCCATAGTAGCACCTGTTGGCAAGAATGATTCTGTGTTGGATTTCCAGGCTGACATTGTTATTGCTGTTAATACTGGTTCCCAGGCAAACGAAATTATCTACAACTTCAAAGTTATGACTGTCAACAGTAACGTAGGAGCCAAGACGCGAATGGGCTGACTGTTTGTTTGACGACAGGAGATATTTCGTCTTGTCCTCGTTCACCACCAGACCCATACGCTTCGCTTCCTTATCCAGTCTGGAAAAAGCAGAACTAACGGCGCGGGTGTTGTTTCCAATGATATCGATATCATCGGCGTATGCCAGTAGCTGTACACTCTTATAGAAGATTGTGCCTTCTCTGCTTAGTTTTGCAGCTCGTTTTATTTTCTCGCATCAGGTTAAAGAAATCACAAGAGAGTGAGTCACCTTGTCTGAAACCTCGTCTGGTATCGAACGGCTCGGAGAGGTCCTTCCCGATCCTGACGGAGCTTTTGGTGTTGCTCAACGTCAGCTTACACATAATCGGTCAACTGAGCTTAATAATTGCAACACCATCACCCATCTTGAGACCCAACATTCATTATTGCATAATATTCGCCCCATAGATCGTGCCCAGCACACAGTGAATAAAATATAGTAGCCTTAGCTGAGAGTCTACACGAAGACCGTGGAGATTCGATTCGGAGCTGTTCGCAGCAACTCGGACCTACACATGGAACGACTTGGAGCATTTTTCGTCGAGATCTTGAATTGAAAACATAAAAATATAGCTTGTGCAAGAACTGAAGCCGTTCGGTCTTCCCAAGCGAGATCGCTTCGCTCTATGGGCTCTAGAAAAGTTCCAAGAAGATCCGACGTTTTCGAGTCCCATTATTAAAGTTTATGCGTACAGTCTCGCTTCGATTCAGGCGTTGGAGCAAAACATCACCAATCAAAATTCTCGAACGAGTCATTGAGGATTGGATAACGGATGGTCCATCTGAGACGTAGCGGTGGCCAATCATCTTCAAATGGTATTCTTTAAAAAATCTAATGTAGTATCAAATCTTTTATCTTGCTGATGGGATCGGTATATGGGGTCTAAAATACACATTGAATTTTGATTCAAATCAGACTAATATGTATTTCGAAAACTATAAAATATCACCTAAAAGATTTCAACCGAATCCGATCTAGGGGTATTATTCTTTTCCGAGTCTTGTTTGTTAACCGCAGAACGACATTCAGATATTGTTATTGTTAGTTTTACTCGATTTTAAAAAAAAGTTTGTAACACAAAAAAAAACGGATTTTAGTCATTACGTAAGATAGTAAGATACAACGTCTCTATAAAAAATTGTCTCAATAGTAAATATTGGTTTTAAGAGCTAAGTCAATATTTCTTCTTGTAGTATCATTTACTCGAAAAGGCTTTTTCTACAACGCTACTAAATTTAGACAATCCGTAATAATAGGGTTGTCGGAATGGACTTTAAGGCCTGAGAAAGAGAATTTGTAAATACAAATCTTTTTTCAATTGAAAACATAAGTACATTTTGTAACATGTAACATTGTAATACATATATCGTCGAAGACTGTCTGTTTACAGTTCAAGATCGCTCAGAGATAACTATGCTACGGAATTTAAAATTTCATACTTATGTATGTAAATATAATAATTGTAATGCAACAAAGCTGGCTGTTAAGGAGCTCAATGTTTATAAAGACAACGTAGGAAGGGGTCTTAAGGGGAGAGAAACGCATTTCAAGAATTTTTGAGCGTCTAAAATTTCGATCTTCAAGTAGTTTTACATATGTATGTATGTCGTTGTTTACACATTATTTGATTAACATAAAAACAAATTTAATTCATTCAGAACCGATGTCAATGACACGACTATTTCCGATATCGCGTGAGAATTATTATTATCAACATTTGTGCTCATTGAGTGAATGACGACACATCAAATGTGTGATCTACAACGTGAAGCACAAATTATGAATGAACGCAATATTTATATACATATGTATATATATTTTTCAAAACAACTCACAACTGATCTCTTTCAATTTACAACATTCCACCCACTGCCAACCCACCCTCTTACATTTACAGGAATACAAAAAACTTGTAGATACTCGCCATTTGCTCAGTTTCTACGCTGAAAATAAGCTCTCACCCTGACACAAATAAATGAAAATGAATGTAACATGCATACTATATGTATGTATATATATATATATATATATATATATAGTAACTCGATTTTACACACACACACATACACATTTTTGTATTTCAATGCGATCATGTAATTTGTTTGTAAAAGAGGCGAATGGCGAATGCTCTGAGAGTCATTTTAATGACCCCAATATTGGCGAAATAGCATGAGCATGAGTATGACGCTGTAAACTTTAAATACTCAAGTATGTATATGTATGTAAGCTAAGAATTATTGTAGTAATTTGAAAACACTACGTCACAAATTCCGAGTAGAATGATACAAATGTGTCATTGTGAATACAAAAAATAATAATATTTACATTGGCTTTCGTCAGTAAGTTAACAAAGCTGATTTGCTTCTGCTGCTTGTGCATATGAGAATAGTCAGTAATAAGTTTTTATAAAACTATTTATTAATGACGGAGATGTGTTAAAGATATGTAAACAAATCATAGTTATACATACATATATAAATTTTCGGCAGAAATAATTAAAAAATATGTTTGGTTATTAGTTGAGACGCACTAGTTTACTGGAAAGTAAATCAACCTCCATATGCACCATTTCAAAGGCTGACCCTCACCATAGTTGTCGCGATGTATCCCACTTGAAGTTGCCGGTCCATTGAGAGTATGGATCGCAAAGAAGACCCTTACGTATCGCCGAAGCGCTTTGAGCCTATCAAAATTTTTATGTAACGGCTAATGTCTATTCCGTAAAGTTCGCATGGTTCGTATAGTATAGCTCAGTCTTGTGAGTGCTGGACGGTGGAGGAAGAAATGACTTGGTTTTTCCATCTCGCCTCCCACCATAAAGCTATGGCAGTTTGCGTCCGGCATAGATCATAGCCTCATGGCATATATGCCTATTCCTTATAGAAAACTCCCCTCCAACTTTCCTCGGCGCCTCTTCGGAGCTATATGGAATTGCATTCAGGGTTATTGTTGGCGTTGTCTGCATTGCTCCACAGATGCTAATCATAGCCGCCCTTTGCTCTGTCATTTTGAGCACCCTAAACAATACATAACGGACTTCGAATAAAAATATGGGTCTATTGTCAAAAATTGATAAACCTCGTTCATTATACCCTTAGCCGCCATAAATCGAAAATCGTTCCAAGATATACTACCAAAACGCAATAGTAATAAATAAGATTTATTAATAATCTTCTCAAATATTGAGAATACAGAGGTTTGCTTTTTAAATAGAAAAAAAAACTAATAAAATAGTCAGTTAAATTAAGTATTCTAAAAATATGTTACGCATTAAAAAACCCCATAAAATAAAATCACATATATTTTTAGTAGTATAAACAAAGCAAGGTCAAGCTCGGATCTGGACTCATTCACCTTCTGTACCCCTCGCCATTTAATGCTAAAAACTAATGAAGAGCAAATAGGCTTATCATACAAACTAAATTATGTTTTTACTATTAAACTAATTATTATTTTTATATTACTTAATTTAATTGAATTGATTTCATCATTTCTAAATCATTATGCTATTAGCAAATTTAGTATTGAAATTGTTCAACTATATTGCGCCAGAAAATTGGCGACAGCTTATCAAATAAAATTTCAAGGAAATTATGCGCAAAAAAATTATAAATCATCTAGAATCATATTTAATAATAATATAAACACACTTTACTACAATCGAAACATTTGTTGGTCTTTCGAATCCAGCGCCATCTCTATTAAAAACATTATTGTTGAAATTAGTTATTGAAAAATTAAAATCAATTAGGCTTTTCACCGAAAACGTTCGAAATTGTTGTGCAGTGTTTCGAACAAAATTATTGAGTTAAGCTTATATCGCTTAAGTATTTTCAAGAAAACCTTTTGTTTTTCAATCTAATGGGGGATTTAAAGTTTATCACATACGGACATACTTTCTCTTGAACGCAATTAAATTGTTTACACATTTGCATATGTAGTCACACAGGAATATTTGTTGTTCACTTTTACAATCTAGTTTTCCTTCTACGTAAAAACAATATGTTCACCTCTTCTACGATTTATAAGTAATTTCTCGCTACGAATAAACAATATTGTTATGAGCACTGAAACCACTAATTTCTCTAAGCAATAATAATAATATATTAGGAAATTCCCTTTGCGTTAGCGCAATTTTTTACACTATAGGCAATGAAGAAGTTGCACTCAAGAGCATCAAAACAAATCATTTAACAAATGTCTGAAAGAAGAATCGTGAAACGCAATAATAATAACAATCAAACAAACAACAAATAAAAGACTATAGCGTTTAATGTCGTTAATGAAAATATAAAGACATGTAAAAAGCTGAATTTATTGAAAAAAGTATCAAAGAAGAGGGAATTGCTGAACATATTCAAAATATTTTGTTGTATACAGCGAATACATAAGAAGATGCTGATATTTTAGAAACAATCGGAATAATATTGGCTTTATTATCAGTATACAAATATGTATGTATATATGACCCTTTAACTTTGTATGTCAACCTTTTGACAATTTAATAAATATTTGACTTAAAATCAGACCACATAGGCTCAGAAAGCAGCTAAACCCAAATTAAATCTTAATTAGATGAATTTTAGATGTAAAATTGGGCTCCATAGGATTATCACACCACAAATAAATGAAACTCGAAATTAATGGGAAACTTACTTATTAATCAACTAAACTATACACTACATGTGGGTTAAATATAAAAAACTGAAGTTCACAAATTTATAGTACATAACTGGATGGCCATAGCTTATTCATATCTTCTGACAATAATTATCATTTTAAACTGAAACTCTAATTCAACGCTCGAATTCAAATTCTAAATTTAGAAAACCAGTATTTTGTTTCAATTCATAAGTTAAAATAGAATCCACACATGCAGAATAACAGCCGTTTGTACACACTCATTCATCACACGCAGCTACACCAATCACAGTAAAGGCATACCTAGATTTATGGAGGGTTAGGTCAGTACCTAACTACCACAGATGCAAAGCCGAAGCAAATCAAATGCACTTGAAGTAAATCTAACGTTGTTACAGGCAATGTAACGAGAATGTAAATACGCATGTGTGCGTTTGTCACTGTAAATGTACTGTTAACGAGCCAATCGAGAGAATGCAGTGGAAACTAGCACACAAGAAATATGTAATTCAAAAACACTCTCAGAGCAGCAAATTACACTATATTCGTAACACATCTGATATGTATGTGTGTGTGTCGATTACAAAGCGTTCATTGACAATTTTTGTGCTAAACAATTTGGAAAATGTGCTGAAGAAAATTCCCCGCTGTTGTTTCCGCTGAGCATAATCATACATATTTTTAACGGCAGACACTCACGATGATCCCCGCCAACACGTGTGTTGCATCAGACTTTTTGGCTTTGAACGTGCGGCGTCTATACATACATACATAAGTGTTAATACGAATCATATCAACTGTACATTCTTATTTATGTAGGTACCAAAATACAAAAAATATAAATTTGAGAAAAAAAGAAAGAAAGTCTATGGTACAAAAATGAAAATGTCGCGTGAATTTGTAATCTAACGGAAATAGGGAGAAATTAGAAGTCGCTTTTGTGAACCAAAAATAACTTAGGCAGCAAATTTGATGGTTTTATTAAATTTTCTCTGGTTTATGGTTCACCTATTACTTAGATAAATTAAGGAATTTATGTTATAACTACATGTATAAGTTTTGAAAATGGATCCTCAATGAATACATACATTGCCAGTTAAGGCAAATAGAAAAAGAGGTATTCTTAGTACATATGTGTATAGAAATTATGTAATAAGAACATCAACACACAAAAAAATCAAGTTTAGTGCTGAAGTTTGTAACTTCTACAAGTCTAGATTTAAAATAAATTACTACTTTTTTTCCAGAAGCAGGCCATTAGCCTCCATTTAAATTTATGTTTCTTAGAGTATAAATCGAAAACTTTCTCTTTTATTCAGAGAAGAAGGTTTGTCAAATTTACAATTCAATAGAAAACTAATACTATTATAGCATGTAGAATAGGCTACATAGTAAGCTACATACATATGTATATAGAATATTTGGATTATCTTAGGTTGGGTTAGATTATATTAAATGGCAGATCCAATGGAGTCGATAAAGTGCTTTGAGTCTGCAACGAATTTTTTGAACCAGTTAATATAATAAATATACGGGCTAATTTATCCGGGTCGCCGAAATTATAGCTACGGGATATGTCAGCCTTAGTCAGGCGAAAGCTGGACAGGGAAGAAAGTAAGAATTTTTGAATATTTCAGAGATTTTTTTCAAAGCAATCTATTTTTCTAACACAAAATTCGACTAACACAAAAACCGTTATTGGCGATGTCGCAAAAACATAACATAAAAATGTTGATTTCATGATACTTTCAAAGCGCCACATTACAAAACGTACTAGGGGAGATTTTAGGTCGACCAATTTTTCATAATTATTCTATAATTTTTGTGATGTAAACTGATAGTTCATCCATAAAATTAATAAATTTTGACGATTACTAGTTATTAAGAGTGAAGTAGTTTGTACCGTAATCTCTTAACTCTGACAATTACTAAACGAATGACGATTATTAAATGACTATTAATAAACAATACTTTTGATTGCTTTCCCGAAGCAAGGAACTATCGAGAGCACATACCTTTTCATTTCGAATACTCCAATCGAAATTCAAATATTCCGAATGTGTTTATTTATTTAAAAATATTTAAAAATTATCAATGGAATAATGTAACAAATTCAAAAGACAACTAATGGATACAATATTTACATATATTTCCTAAGGGAACTTAGTTATTTCATTTAATTAAAAAATTTAATAAATGCGTAGCTAAGTACATGTATTGGTGTGTTTACCTCATTAGAATTTGTCCACAATTCGCTACAGTACCAAACGCACGCGCCATTTTTTCTGCATGTTTTTTAAGACAGCTAAGTAAATAGGCACTGCATACATAAGTATGCATGTATTTGTGTACACACATAAGTAGAAATTGGCAACAAAACGTAAACACGCCAAAAATGATGGATACCATAAGCCTAAATAGAAATAAAACGAGAACTGCGAAAGAGCAATAATGAAAAATGACGTACCGCTGGATTAACTTATCTCACAATGTCTGTATTTACATAGACAAGTCTGTGTGTTTTATGCAGAACTAACTACCGACCGTTATTTTTAACGCTGGATTAAGCTATTAGTAAGTACACTAGATTTTACGATAATTAAATACTCTATGAATTGTCTAAAATAAATAAATATTCAGGATCGCAGGTTCCAGCAATACTGAAAAATTATTTATAAATCTAGAAAATTCAGGAATCAATTATTCAAAAACGCGTTCGCTATAGAAAATTCTTTCAATAACGGTTTCTTTCAATCAGTAGCAACGTTTTGAGTTAAAAATATAATTTTAAATGTCTATACTGAATAGAATATATTCCCTATATTGTTAGATTCCATTTTTTGTCGAATTTCAATTTAATAATTAAGAAACCAAAAATAAAAAGTAGAAGCATCACTCATCAAACACTTACTCGAAAAGTCATTAGGAATGGTATGATTTTAATACATAATAAAAAAACCACACAGATACATATGTATATAGATATGTTTATATGTATGTAATGCAGACACACGCTCTACCGAGTCGTCGAGCTCCAAGTTCTTAAGAGCAGAGAAATACTAGAATTTTAGTACAGCCTCTCCGCAATCATTAGTTTTTAGTACAGTCGACTCGGCAGAACCAATTTAAAGATCCCAACGAAATATCGTCTTATCTCTCTACAAACACATGTCCACAGGGTAAATAGCAGCAGCCACATTCAAGCTCTTGAGCTTTATATAGTACTTTCGGTAGATTTTCGGCAGTGTTGAACAAGTGTGGTTGCGAGTAAATAAATTCTAGAGTGGAGACGTCTGAAATCGTTGATTGTTGGAATGTGTGAGCGCCAATGTTATATGCCACAGCTGTATGCGTAAGTAGTGCTTATGGTGGATGTGTAGTAAACCATGCAGGAAATTGAAACCATTGTTAAAGAAAATTGAAAAGAAGATTATAGTTGAACCGTTGTTTTTTTTTTCAAGTAAAAAATCAATTTATATACGAAAATAATTATTAAAATACTACCAGCCTAGAAAAAATGCATTAGAAATATACACAATGCACCAGCTCACATCTCAAATCTAATAAAATTGCAGCACATCACATTAATTTATTATTATTTATAAAAGTTGTATGGCAGTGATTTAGTACATTTTTATATGCAAAATTAGAAACCAAAAACAAAGCAAATTTAGAAAAAACACCTATATTATGATAGCTGTGACAAATTCTTGAAAATAAAAATCATTTATAAATAGTAAATTTATTTTAATGTGTTCAGAGTAAATAAAATATTATTTTTAATTACCTTTCTTTGAAGTTTAGCGTTATCTTATATTTGTATTGCAAGTTTTTCCATTAAAAATACAATATACACAATTTATTATTACTAAGAAATATTTAGTATCATGTTTTTTTAATTTTTAATAAAATTTTATTGTATTTTTAATGAATTGTTGATTTATGTATATGGTTTACATAGCAATAAAAGTCATACTATGTATGTAAACAATATCGAAGTATTGTATCTTATGTTTACATTTCCTGGGGGGTTACGTGAACTTGCAACTAGTGTTTAACATACACTTTTGGACACATAATTAAGTCACTGGTATACAGTTCTATATTACGTTGTTATTTTCAACATTTTCAACTATAAAATATCGCTTTCAAAGCATAACTGCATAAACTGGTAAAGTATTTTTTTTTTAATAATATAATATAGTAAATTATTTAAATAAAATTGAACTATTATTTTTCTGAAAAATATAATAATATATATGTATTCCACTCATATTTGTTAAGACGAAATTTTTATATATACATATACAAACAAACAATAAATTTCCAATTATATGGTAGTTGAACTATTCATATGTCCACTAGTGTATCTAACATTTGTGCACGGCAAGCGGAGGCGGACGTACACTGCATGTATTGGTGTTGGTGCTGGCGAACGCCTATAGATAGAGGTGCTCAGTGCGGTGCAAACTCAGTTGTCGCAGAAACTTCGAAGTGTTAATATTAATTTCGAATTTAATTTTGGTGAAAAAAAATATAAACGCAAAGTAAAGTAAAAGTGGAACACAAGTGCAAGCAATTATTTAAAAACAGGATCAGTACATTTGAAACTGGATAGTGTTAAAAAAATATATACATATGCGTATGTATATATAAGAGTTTAGAAAGAAAAAAACAGTAAAATTTGTGAACTTGATTACTGCACAATAAATACATCAATTGAGCCAACTGCAAAGGACTGGACTGTGCCAAGTGTGTGGAACAGTGTGAATAAGTAAACGAAATCATTTTTGACATAAGCAACTTGTTGGCGAATCTCGTTAATAAGTTACTGACAAGATGACTACCAAAATGGCGATTAATGCAAAGGTGCGTATGAGACAGGAAGAAATGCGAAGCAAAGAAATATTATGATAAAATACAGAATTGAGATTGCTCTGTATTTATTTACAAAATGCAACCAAAAAATTTTAGTGGAGAAATGCATAAAAAAATTAAAAAATTAGCTCAGGCACTTGCAAAATTTTAAAAAGTATTGGCACAAAAGCAGAAAAGTGAGAAAAAAGCAAGTGCAAAATTAAATTTGAGAAAGAAATATTTTCAAGTTTTAAAACCTGAAATTTTATAGAAAAAAGTTGCTCACAAACTAGTGCAAAGCACATTTTCAATTTGCGAAAAAATTAAATTTTAATTATGCAAAACTCAGAAAAAGGCATTCGCTTTTTGTACAACTAAAGGTGGTTCCTTTCGATTTGCCACTCAACACAAGTCTGCTTATTTACATATTTGCCAACGTTTTGTATAATTTTATTACCTTATTATTTGTATTTTTTTTGCACACATTTCTTTCGTTTTCTTTTTTTAGCCGATTGTTGCTAACAAGAAATAAACGAAACTTAAGTGTGTTACGCGTTTGCTTAAAAAAATATAAAAAAATCAAAAAAAAAAATTAAAAAATGTGGCGTTTTTTGTTGTTGCTCGCTGATTTTGAAGTTTACGGACGCTATTTGAATTATTTAGCGGTCGCATTTTTATCAAATTGTATGCGTGTATGTCTCTTAAGATTTTGTTACTGCCAAATACACGCGTTTGCCTTTTACGTTTGCCTAGGCCAATAGGTAAAGTGTGCAAAGTAAAATATATTATGTAGATATTGGCATACATACATACATATACATACATATATTATTTGTGTATATAATAAAACCATAAAATTAGCATTATTTCGCTTATTTCTAACGTTTATTTACACAGTTCGCTGAGATTTACAGAGTTTCGAGACTTTGCTGCTTCCGATTAAGCTAGTGTCCGGCTATATTTGCAATCACTTTCGTACAGCGTATGCAAAACATAAATTTTTGTTATCAGCACACATTTTAATTTGGCATTTTTAGCATTTTTGTACGTAGCAACAAATTCAGTTCAATATAAAAAGGTTCTTGTTAATAATTCTAATTTTAAGTGATAACATTTTTCATTATCACTTCATATCTATACGTTAGACAGGCTTGTGCTGACATGTGAACTTTATTAAACTTCTATTTCCAACACAATAATCAATAAATATTAAATTTGTGTGCGTTATACATTGAAAATAAAATTGAAAAATTAAATAGAATATTATAATATTATATATTGTACTTAAAAAATAAATAAATAATAAAAATTAATATTAAAAAAAAAAATCATTAATATTAATAAATACCTAACAATATGAAATGTATCTGAATTGTGTATCGGAAATATATTTAAAAACTTAGTTATAAATTAATAAAAAATACGGAAAAAATAACACCAAATCTCATATTTAAATGCACCTAATGTATATATGTAAGTAAATATCGTACATATAAACCGCTTAAAGGCATCTGGAAAAGGGAAGAAGCTAAAATATTGCAAACATTTGTTATGAACTGATACCATTCTGTATTTCTTTAATTACAATTTTTTAATAGTAATTTTCAAAGATACTCACTGACTAGCTTAATTTTTATTCTCAGTAAAACTGTTTATTTTTGTTTATGATTAAATATGTAAGTTTGTATTTACATATGTGTTAATTGACTTAACATTGCATGTATACTATCTTTACTGTACTTACTGTTAAGTAAATACATAAGTACATATACGTGTATTTATAAATACTCGAAAACAATCGCCTAAGTTTATGGTTGAGCGTAGTAAAATACTTCATTCATGATTTATAAGAATAGTGTGTATGTACATATGTACACACATATATATTAAGCATATGCAATAAACCGATTTCTGCAGCTTTTGCAGATTAATAGATAGTAAGAGCGTGAAACCTAGAAGCATTCATATTTTGAAAATAAGCACTAGAGAGTTTAATTACCTTAAAACAGATGATATGAAAAGTGCAGCGCTACGCACGCCCGCAGCACCAACAAAAACAAATGCACTGCAATTGCATCAGGCACACAAATGCAAAAACAAATTGGATGCAGTTCGTTACATATATGTATGTATGTCCGTGTGTCTGCGCACATTCACCCTACCTACGTCTACTACCCGATTAGCAATGTCAAGTCGTCACAGTGGGGTTGATTTGGCACACACACTTTTCATAGGCAACTCTTTTGAGATTGCAGCACAGTGTTGTTGCTTGCAATGATAAACAAATTGTTGTTAGATACACGTACGTAGATTTTAGGTAGTCTTCTGATTTTTGTTCTTTTACTGCTTTTGCAAAACTTGTTTTATTTTTCACTGACATACACTTTCCATATTGGTCAACATCAGCTAATTCTCAACCAACACATAAGTGGTGGAATTTAAGTAGTCCTTGCTGGACAAGTGTTATTTAGCTTTGCGCAGAGGCGATATCGTAACCAATGAAGTTCTACTGAGGTGCGATTATTGCTAGTTGAAAACTTTAACCAATACCCCGCCATGGGGGACGTGAAATACCGTCCACTACGGCAATTTTTGGAAGCCCGAGAGGGCTATTAATGAATACATAACAAGGTTTTTTAATTACAAATAAACTGATTTACCATGTTAGTTGAAAAAGTAGATTAACATAAAAGTAGGAATTGAAGAGGACTATTTTGTAGTGTCTATAGAAGGATGAAATATGACAGTAGTTTGTGAAACGACAATGGCGTCTTTTTGTTATCTTCCTTCTGGTAAAAGAAATTGAACCGGCTTTAGTATAAAATTCTTGAAAATCACTATCATTCTCGGCTTACATATATGATTATAATTGGATCACTAATATTTTGTATATTTCATTAAATTATTTATAAATCTTTTGGTAAAATATTCTAATCGCAATATCAATTAAAAAATGTTTAGCTCTTAGTATTAAATGTATAATAAAAAGCACAGGAATCTAATAAGAAGTCACGTTATTTATGCGTTGTTTACCAGGCAAAGAAAGAAGTAAAAGGAAAGTGTCAAAACAGCATAGAAATTGTAAATAAAGCCTTAGCGCTTTGCAAAATATTAAAATTAATGTAAAACTAGAAAATAATCTGTATATTTCCATTGAATTAATATTAAAATAAATAATTGTGTCTGCATTTCTAATCAGTTCGATGAAAATATGTATGTTGCAGCTACAAATATAAAATAATAAAAAAAACTAAAATGGTAGTTGTTGCAAAAATCCGAGCGAGTGATGTGCTAGAGTGCTTGAGATTACAGTGCAAACATATTAAAAAAGATTAACAAAAATTAAATTAATAATTATAATTAAATCGAGATATAGGCTAGGCAAATTTCTCTTTGCTTTAAAAAGGAATTTTCTCCCAGAAGACGAAAACCTTCAAGTAAACTCAGCAGCCATTCTAAATGTGCATTTAAAACTTTGCAAAGTCACTTACTAATAAGCAAAACAAAGTTTTAATGCAATGTCTGCAAGATTTTGTTAGATTTAACACTAAATAAAATAAATATGTATAAAGTTGCCGAAAAAGTGTGGTTATTTTACTAGCTTGTGATAATGGCTTGATATTATTGCATCATGCTATTTAAATATTATTTATATAGATACTACATATACAAGGTATGAGTGTATTTATAGCTGAATCGATTTTTAAAATAGTTCACTATTAACAGTGACCGCGTTTAAGCAAGAAATATTCATTATGAGCGTTCTCTTCACATATAAACAAGTTGTTACATCAGTTTTTTGTGTTAGATGCTGCAAAATTTTTTAAAGCATTTTCAAGGGTACCAAACAAATAAATATTAAAATTAGTCAGAATTTTTTTAGTATTAAATTTTGTTTTTGATAATTGTTGACTTTCGGCAGCATGTATATTGCATCAGTCTAGTCGCTCAAAAATTTTAGCTGAATTAAATATTTGTGACTATTTAATATTTATGAGTTAAAAGTAATGATAAGACAGACAGCGTGTTCAGGTGACGTGTGGCATTGTATTAGAACTAGCTTGTTTTAGACATACAATGATAATAAATATAAATAAATATTTTTTAATATTGTTTTAAAGCAAAAATACATTTTGTTGTGCGAAAATATTTATTGCAAGTTAATCGGATGTTCGTAGCGTCTTACGAGTATTTTAGTAAAGAATTTAGTAAAACTTATATTTGTACGGAAAAGTAAAAAAATATGTTTTCTCGTATTTGTGCAAAAAACCCACGATACTTTATATTTGCAAATAATCATACTGATTACAATGTTGTTTAGACAATTGTTTGCTCGGCAACGAAATGAAATTATTTATTAAAATATCTGCAGTGAAATGCTACTAGTTTAATGACTTTATTTGCATGTGTAAACATATAAATTAGTACATGCCTACCTTTATCAATTGACAAAAAATTAATTGTTCTCTTTTTGGGTTATCATTGGGTCAACGACGTGCCTCAATTTTCATATGAGCGTACAAGTGTATATAATTATGATGGTACACATGCAAATTTATAGTTGCTCATGATAGCTATTATACAAAAATACTTAAAAATGGAATTGAAATCAATTATTTCAAATATTATACCACTTTTTTATGATTTATGCTGATTTTAATCAATCATCTACCAATCATGTGAACAATTTTTGAGTGTGAGGGCGTGGAAAGTGATTATTAGTAATTGTCTAAGTGCGTAGTTGGGATTAGCATTATAATATATATTATTTTACTTTAATCAGAAATTTATTTTTTGGTTGAATGTTAAAAAGCTCGAAAAACATGTCTTTTTTTATTTTGAAAAAAAAAATAAGAATATATATATATATGTACATATATATTAAATAGAACATTCATTAACTTTATTATAATATTGTCTATCTCCAAAAACCTCGAAGTTTCTGTATTTTACCTTTTTATAGTGGCATTTACCTTTTGAGCTCTTGAATTGCCTTTAAAATATTTCGCCGACTGCACACGCGTGTGTACTTACAAATGTACATTTGTACATATGTATGTATGTCAATAGCATGTACTTAAATTTTACTTACAATACATGTAATTGATTACGCACGCCACGATTTGCTGCAACATTGAACTTTATACTTCTGCGTTTAAAATGCAAAAAGGTCTAAAAGGAGCAAGTACTTAAAATAAAACAGCAACAACAATTGACTTTCACTCGAGCATTCCCGGCGCATAAATTAATTATGTATATAAAGTTTAAAATATGCTTACCAATACACCGTTGTTCAAATAAATGCGCAATATATTGATTTCACTAAATGACAGGGAGCAAACGGCAGACACCGCAAATGAATTACATTACAGTTAGACTAGTTAATTATCAATTACTTTTGTTACGTAAATTGCTTTAAAACTAGCACATCGTTTTTTTAAATCAATTAATTAATTTTCATTTTTTTTTTTTCAATTTTATATTTTTTAAATTTTCGAATTCTATTTTTTTGCATTTTTCATTCGCTAATCTTCACTTTTTCTTAATTCCTTTCAGGATATATTCCGCAACCAACACAGACTAATACGTTTCATTGAGCAATCGATTCGTTTGTGCAGCAATCAATCGTTGAAAACCGCACAAAAACACGCCAAACAACAGGCTGAGCCCGACTTCCAGATCACCACATCGATTTCCAGTGAATTCACCTTCGCACCAGAACCGATCAAACACGATGCAGATGTTGGCCAACAGTTCGCCGCCGCACAATTGGCCGTACGCTTGGCTGCGCCACAACAATTGCAACCCAAACCAGATAATGATGAGGCTTTAGGTTTTGGCAAAGTATTCACCGATCACATGTTGAAAATCTACTATCACCGGAGTTTGGGTGGCTGGCAGCGACCGGAAATTACACCGCTCGAAAATCTCGTCATGCATCCCGCGGCTAAAGTGTTGCACTACGCAGTAGAGGTGAGATTTTCTTTTCAAAAAACTGCGTAATATTTTATGAAAGTCAAGTCTTTAGGAATCCAAGAAATCCAATCAAACACGGTTCATTTCTTGAATGTAGTACTATAGCTTTATCAATTCTAAAATTGTCCTACTCTTCTTTCCAGCTCTTCGAAGGCATGAAAGCTTACCGTGGTGTCGACGGCAAAATTCGTATCTTCCGCCCCAACATGAATATGAATCGCATGAATCTCACTGCCAGACGTTCCGGCCTACCCACATTCGAAGGTGAAGAATACATCAAGTGCCTGTCCCGCCTCATATCCATCGACTCCGAATGGGTGCCACACAGTGAAGCTGCCAGTTTATATATCCGCCCCACATTGATCGGTATCGATCCCACACTCGGTGTTGCCTCCTCCAACTCAGCCCTGCTCTACACAATACTCAGCCCTGTGGGTAGCTACTTTAAGTCTGACAGCGATGGTGCGGTCTCATTGCTCGCCGATCCACGCTACACAAGGTGAGTTTGTTTGCACTAGAAGCAGTTATGAAAATTCAATATTCATCTTTATATTGTCACTTGCAGAGCGTGGCCCGGCGGTGTTGGCAATCGTAAAATGGGCTCCAACTACGCACCCACGATCAATGTACAAAAAGAGGCTGCCCAAAAGGGACTGCAACAAGTATTGTGGTTGTATGGTGAAGATCATCAACTCACCGAAGTGGGCACAATGAACATTTTCATGTTCTACGTCAAAGAAAATGGAGGTAAATATTTACAGCATAACACAACACATAAAAAACAAATGTTTTAACATACGCTAACGTGACGTCATTTATTTTGTATTACAGAGAAAGTACTGGTCACACCACCACTCAGTGGTCTCATTCTGCCCGGCATCACAAGAGACTCGATACTCGCGTTAGCCAGACAATGTGGTAAATTCGAAGTGCGCGAAGAAGTGATCACCATGCCACAAGTCTGCGAACTGCTCAATCAAGGAAGAGTAAGTACACCCTACAAACGTCTACTCTCACACATTATACTAATTCCATCATCACTCTCTCCCACAGCTACTCGAACTGTTTGGCACCGGCACAGCGTGTGTGGTCAGTCCCATCAACCGCATCAATTATGTGGGCACCGATTTGTACATACCCACCATGGAACAGGAGAAGCCCATACACGAGTGGATACGTGAGACGCTAACAGACATACAATATGGCAAAATAGATCATCCATGGGCGGTGTTAATTGATTAAAGTACACACTCGCGTGCTACGTCTACGAAATGCCGCAACTACTGTTGTTGGCATCTTCTTAGCAAATGAAAGTGTATTAATAGTTTTTAAATTTTTTTTATTTTTTTGAGAGAGAGAAATAGCTTTACTATGACTATTTACCAGTACTTTAACTATACGCGTAGCTTATGGTATGGACGAAAACAGTTCTAATGGGTATTCTATCAACTATAACCAATATGTTTTTTCGGGTAATGGCAAAGCTCAAAATCTTTTTTAAAGTTTTCAAGCCAAACATTGCATTTATGTTTTGGACTCTCGGTGCGCCAAGTAGCTTTGGCGCACTACACACACTTACAGGCATATATGCTTGTAGGCGTACTATTAGTGTAAGCGTTTGTAAGGCAGAAAGCTATAAGGTGAAAGCTTTCGGAGCTTTTATCCTTTAATTATTTAAAGACTCCATATTTACGTATTAATTTCGTAAGTTTCTAATATTATTTATTTTACATGTTTAGGGTAAGGTAATGTAGTTAAATTTATAATAAGCAGACATAATTTAATGCTTCGAATATTTTCTGTAATAACTATACTATATATGTATATGTAGAATGTACACTGAGAAATTAAGTTTTAGTTAACTGTGTCGGCCAGCGTTTAAATTGTAGTCATTTAGGGAGATTTTATCTTCTGTGAATACTCATTTGCGGCGCATGTTTAGCTTATAATTTGTTTAGGCACTTATTGAAACCACACTTCTCAGGTATATATATGATTTAAAGACATATGTCTGTTGCAACTGGCAAAAGCATTCGTTTATAGTTAATATTCGTTTAAGTTATTGTTTTAAAACCAGAAGAGCTAAGTACCAGAGTCAAGTGCATTTATTAGTTTAGACTTCGACTTGTTGTCATGATTTTGATATTTTCATTCAAAATTCAAAATTAATGTTTTTCGCCAGCAATCAGAATATACAATATGCATACCAATGTATGCGCATATTAAAGTAAAAAAATAATGAAAAAAATAAAACCAATAATAATTAAAAAAATGAATAAATTTTAAATGAAAGCAATATAAATGTAATGTCTCCCAACAAAGCTTCGGAAAGCTGTGAAATTTGTTTTGTAAATCGAAATTGTTTAAGTAATTGTGTATTTATGAAATATTTGATTATGCTTTGAAAAGTGCTTGTATTGGTTGTACTTATGCTTTATAATAAATCATTGGAAATAAACAGAAAAGTGCAAATTTCAAAATCGAAAAACCCACAAAACAAAAGAAAAAAACATGTATTTTATTTCTCTGCTTTCGAAGGATGGAAGTTCGTCAATTAATTCTACCAAATTTTAGGATTCTTTTTGTAGGGAAATGTTTTTACTTAAAAAAGTTTTATCTTTTATTGTTGTTTTTTGTAACGTTATAAAATGTTCAAAGTAACAGTTTTTGGATATTATTGCCAAGTTAACGGTAATTAAACGTATAAATTGTGAGCTCACTTCAGATACGAAGAATTGGCTCTCGTGGGTACGAAGTTCTATTTCAATTCCATCAATTGCGAAATTTTATTTCACTAATATATTAAAAAAAATGTTCTAAGTAAATTAAATTAATTAGTATTATATTATTATTCAAAAACACTAGAGACATGTCGTCCATCTATCACAACAATATCGATCTGGTTGTGGGTTTTTCGAGCTGGAAACAGCCAAGTAGCTTGATATAGTTTCTTATGCTGGAATCCGGTACTAAGCCGAATATATTTCGGGCACCGGTCATCATGGAGGCTGAATTTTCCGACTGTTGTGCCAATTACACTTTCTTTACCCACTCTAGAACGCCATGCACGATTTTGACATCGTGACGGGAGCAGCCAATCCAACACCAAATGTGTGCTCCTTTATATGGCCGCTGTAGTAGATGTCACAAGGACCCACCTTCTTCCGTCCTTGTCCCGTCCATCGCATTTCCTGGCAACCTTAACTCTTACGAGGATATAAATTTTCATTGGAGAGGTTTTTTTATGTGGTGGGTCCCAAGCCCTGCACATAGGCGTGGTTCGCCTCCTCACTATAGCTCGCCTCCAAACTTTTGTCTCTTGGCTACTCAGACCTCCACTTCGTTGGATAGACCAGTTGGAGAAGGATTAAAACGTTTGCAGAGGTCGTCATCAAAAGGAGGGTTTCTCTTCCGAGGTTTTCGTCGATTTTTCATTGGTACATCGTTTTTATATGGTGGGTCCAAAACCCTACGCACAACCGCAGAAGCGGGTTCGCCTTCTCACTTTAGCTCACCTCCATAAGGCTGTTTGTTGGCTACCCAGAGGATATAGGAGGATACTTGATCTAAAACCGGTAGCAGTGAGCTGCTTGAATCATGTGGAGAAGAATCGTTTCTGGCCACTCCCAAATGAATGACAATCAAAAACATTCCTCACTTACGTGAACTTCTACACAGAATCCCATCGGAGATAGTAGCTTATCATAAAACTTACAAGTCCAAATACCGTTCGCATCAGAGAAAATGAACAGGATATCTATAAAGAATACGAATATGGAAATATGTAGTTCCAACTAATGTTCATGTTAGGTTTAGTTAGATCAAGGGATAGATCTTCGCAACTGCAAAAAGTCTCACTTAGACTGCTTCGACTGTCCTTTATGACACCCACTCCTAACGGATTGCCAAGACCCTTATGATTCGACTGTATTATAAAGTTCTTAAGTCGATTAATGACCATTTAAATCTACATCGCTGTTTTCGCCGAAGATGCGCCTACCGAAATGTTTTAGTCTGGCGAATGTTGGACATTAAAGAAGGAAGTGCTTGGATGATTCCTCTTCGCCTTCCTCTAAGCAACGTTAACTTAACGGTATTAATTTTTGTAAATTACAAAATGTCGATTTATTGAATAAAACAAACGTTTAATTACTTTCACCTTAAAACTTTTGATTTAATCTCGAATTAAAATGTGCTAGTGTGTGTGTAGACTTTTCAAAAATGAATTGAACACATTTGCCATTGGATGTCTTTTTGAATTGATTTAAAAACATTCATACATATAACAACAAACTTAATATTATAGATAACAATAATTTTTTTACATTTATTGTAAACACTATCTTGACAAGGGCAGCTCAGGCATAACATCTTCAGTTCTACTTAAATACCAATTTACTTAGATTTCAATTTCAATAAAATTTCAATAAAAAAATGTTGTGCCATAAACATGGAATACCGGTATTTTAAGATTTACGGTTTTAATTAATGTTGTATTTGCT
This sequence comes from Zeugodacus cucurbitae, assembly GCF_028554725.1. NCBI lineage: Eukaryota > Metazoa > Arthropoda > Insecta > Diptera > Tephritidae > Zeugodacus > Zeugodacus cucurbitae. The sequence continues at coordinate 34,622,625 of NC_071670.1, forward strand.
ATGAATGCATTAAAAAATGTTTATTTACTCAGTGTTGTTAAGTACAGTCTAACTGTAAATGTTTGCAATTTTGTTTTTAGTCTACCTTTACTGTTTATATTCTTTGTAATATTTGTTGATCGAGAACGGTTTAGAAAATTTTTAATTTAATTTAATTTTAAATAAATAGTATTTTGTGTATACCATATGCATATGTAATTTTCAGTTTCTTTTTCTGTATTGGCTATAACATATTCCGTATATATATTTAATATATAGTCATTTATTTAATTTCATTATATAGATTATATAGTCAAATTTAACATTGTATTGTTTTAAAAGTTTTAGTTTTTTTGTTGTTATTTACTTGTATATATTTATTAACTTCGTTTATTCGTTACGTTGTTCTGCATTAGAATTGTCTTTAAAAGGTAAAAATGTGTTGCTGCCGCTGCTGCGCGCTTCAAACGCCAATTCGATATTTTTTCTTTTAAACATTTGTGCTTAAAATTATTTTTCATTAAATTAATTAATAATTTCATATAAATAAAAAATAAATAAATTTTTGTATGTTTGACTAGTTTGGTTTGGTTTGGTTTTAAAAAGCTTAAATATAATTTGAATATTATTATTTTGAAAATAATTAACGGAGTGCGCTTAAAATAAAGTTCAACACTTTCAGTTTATTGTTCAATTTATGCTTTAGCTGCGCGCTGTTTTGTTGGCCAACAAAATGGTTTGAGTAATTCAGCTCATACTCTCGCTCCTGACACAACCATGCAGCCTTTCGAATGAGTGCGTGCACTGAGGGGCACATACAATCGTGTTACATCGATATTAAATATACTTATTTTATCATAATATTTCAGGTATAATTTCAAATATTGCAAACTGTTTCAATATTTCTGCTTAACTAATTGCTTACAATTAGCATTATTTGTTTTTTTTTTCAATTGTTGCGCCAACATGCCACCGGCACACATACAAATGTATGTAATGCACTTGTGTAGAGTTGCCAACTATCTGAGCATATGCTGCATTGCCATTTAGAACATTTTGCACTCAACCAACGCATGATTTTAAGACTAAATGTACAACTACCGCTATTTGTATGCATGAATATATTATAATATTTCTGAACTTATTGCATATTAATAAAATAATATTTTTATTAATTTATTGTAATCATTTAACAATGAGAAATGCGCATAATTTATCGTAAATAAAAGTACGAAATGAACAAGCGACAAACATATGTGTAAAATTATAGTTCCATTAAAATTTCCATTACAAAATAAAGTAAAATTTATGTCATGTTTAAGTTTTTAGTAAATAATACAGTTATACTAAAAATTTACTACAATTAGCTCAGTCAACGAAATGCACTTCTTCTCTCCACCCACCTAACATAAATGCAATTTAGCCGTTTTAGGCCTTAAATAATTGTGGAAACTCGTTAGCGATCTCTCGCACTAACTGCTGATCCGAAGCGCTGCACTCGGTCTCTTCGCAAAAAATGCGTGTAAATATCTTCATAAAGTCCTGCTTGCGATGCTGATGTTCGGCATAATTGGTATTGCGTAGAATGCGTCGACATAGTTCCAAATAGCAACGTCGCAACTGTAGGAAAAAACAAAACGTAAAGTTAGAACAAGTAAAGGCTAAGTTCGATCATAACGTAACGTTAAGTAATCTCGCGAATTGTAACAGAATTTGAAATATTAAATAAAACTAACTGAAAGTAAAATTATTGTTGTAATTTTATAAAGATAACACAATTTGACCCATATATTCGGTATAAGTTCAATAGAATAACGAAAATCATCATATACAGTATATGAGGGCTGAGGTAATTCCTGAACTGATTTCACTCATTTTCACCACCAATCAACACAATATATAGAAGACTATACGCTCACTTATTTTTGCTAAGATATCTCACATATTAACCGAATTATGCGGAATAAAGTCTACCGTATTTTTGAATAACCAATAATTAGGTATATAGGAGTTAGAGAAAGTTATGACCCGATTTTAACCATTTTTGGTACAGAGACACACTATTAGATGAAAAAGATTCCCTCTGGATTACATTAAAATATCTGAAAGATTTACTGATATTTTCGCTGTAAAATTACCCTTAGGCACTGAGTTCTCCATGTTCGATATCCGGGGCAGTGGAAAAGTTATAGTCCGATTACGACAATTCTTTCACAATCGATGCCACACATCAAATACAGTATTTGTATAATGTTTTATTCCGCTATCTTCATTGGTTTCTTATGTATATATTATAAAGTGAAGGAATAAGATGGAGTTCAAAATTGAGTTACATGGGAAGTTGTCGTGGTTGTGAATCGATGTCACTCATTTTTCATCTGTCAGCAGGGTGTCAAGAAAGTATTATGTGTCGAATTTCATTGAAATCGGTCGAGATGTTTTTTAGATATGGGTTTTGACCCATAAGTGAGTGAAAACTTATTAAAGGGCGGGACCACGCCCTCTTTACCAAAAAAAATACATCCAAATATGCCTCCTCATAGTGCGATCCTTTGTACCATAATTTACTTTCATCACTTTATTTATGGCTTAATATGTTTTCGTTTTTCGCCATTTTTTGGGCGTGGCAGTAGTCCGATTTCGCCAATTTTCAATAGCACACCCCTCCCACGGTCCCAAGAACAGGTTTACCAAATTTCGTCAAGATATAGATATTTTAATTTTTACTCAAAAATACTCTGTGCAACGTATTAAGAGAGTATAAAAAATGGAATAAATAAAATAACTTACCGGATTACCGGCACACAAATCGGATAATTGTCGCACCAATATATCAATGAGCACTTTATTGTCATTCGTGTAAAACATGCCAGCTGTATCCGGATTGCTGAAGATATCGATAAACATTTTGAGCACTGAATTCATAGTATCCGTTGAATGCTTCAACAACTTAATTGGATCCTCTGTAAAGACGGTAAAGTGTAATGTGGGTGCAAGAAAGAAAGCAGTATGAAGTTACCTTCTCTATTTAGTAATAATAGAATTTTCTCTGTAAATATTTTGGCGCTGGGCAAGCTTTGCATAGCTTCAACGACAACATTTTGCGAAAAATCAGTGAATTGTAGATTGAAAGCCAATATTAAGGATATAACCATGTCAACTAGGGTCTCCGGATTATTGCCTTCAACGATTTCTAAGAGGAAACTCGCAAAGTGTACACCAAGATAATCTGAAAGGAATTTTATATAGTTATTAACCATTATAATAACAAAACATAAATTTCAAAGAGTTAGTTGATTAAATTTAATATTTTTTTTACACACCTTGATGATTTACTGGCATTGGTTGACCTAATGAGAATATGATTGTTAACATTTTGACAAGTTTCTTAAATTTATCTAGATTGGCAAAATTGGTTTTCATATCTTCTACCTGTAATACGTTTAATTAGTGATAATTTGTATGAAATGTTTACAAAAACAAAAATACCCACAATTTCTAATGGCAATACAGATGTGAGTAAAATATCGACTATAATATGATCCAAATGGCAAGCAGCGGTAAAAGTCTTCAGCAATAGCTGTTTAATGGGCCAGCGCGTTTCCATTTGATAATACTGCACTAGATTAATAAGCACCTGATACTGATCGCACGACATTTCATAACAGCTAATATTTTCATCGGCATTATTCTAGAAAATATTTTTTACAGTTATTTGATAACATTATATATTATAAAAGTAATTACCAAAATTTCAACGAGTTCTTCGAGGAATTGTATTATATCGTCCTCATCCTCGTACAGCATCCACGAACGTTGCTCGGTATCGTTTTTACAATCCGCCAACTGCGAGAATATATATTGTAGACGTTTCGAGTCGTGTGTCATGCCCAACAATGCTTTTGGTGTTTCCACCTTCTCGGTTACATGTATCGCCACCGCCTCCAAGTATGGATTTATGGCACCGTTATATAATTGTTCTAGACTAGTGAGGACAACGCGTAAAGCTTCGCACGACAAATCAAAGCTCAAATTCGTATTACGCCTTATTATATCTACAATTTGATAAACATCAGAGGATTCAACTTTCAAATCGGCGCGTGTTACACCGTATGCCGCAGCCCCAGTGGTCACTATAGTAGTACCGGAAGCACCTGTTTGCAAAGCCTGCTGCACAGCCAACTCTTCACTATCCAGCGCTTGACTATTCTCAACGCTATTGGTGAAATCACCGCGTCCATCGTTCGCTAAAGTGGCGACATCACGTCCATCGCTGGCCGGTTCACTGCCATCGGATTTTTCAGCGAACTTTTCGTCGTTGAAATGCTCACTGGTGTCGGTTAGCGTGTTTGTGCCGCCAGCTATACCGTTGCCGGTAATACCAGCGCCGTTACAGCTATTACCACCGCCGCCACCGCCATTGGCATCGCCCGCTTCACATTTACGCTCGCTGCCATTCTGTTTTGCATGGCTCTGGCTCTGGCTCTGACCAGGCGACTCACGTTGACTCGTTTCTTTATATGTTGTCACCACATCTTCGCTTGTTGTCGTTGTTGTTGTGGTAGTCTCCGAAGGCTCTGATGTGACACTATTGTCTTGTGTGATATCACTGGCTTTATTGCTGCACTGTGTTTGTTGCGTTTGTTGCTGCTGCTGCTGCTGTTGCTGTTGTGATTGCTGTGTCTGTATCTGCATGGTGCCCATGCTGTTGGACTCTTGCATAATTTGTGGCAACACAATGCCGACAGCTGGGCTAGACATCGATTTCTTATTGCTGTCCAAGCGATTTGAACGCGGTGGACTTTGTGGACTGTGCGGTGTTTGTTGCGCTGAAACGGAAGTGGCGCGATTACTATGTGATTTTGAGCAATTTTTCTCGCTAATGCTTTGCGAGAAGGACAAGGAAGAATCACAGTCACGTTCTGAGTAATCCTGCAAGATAAATGTATGAAATAACGTTTTTTTTAATGGATTATATTCTATTTACCAAGTAAACTCTTTCCATGGCCATTTTCTTCTCGCGTAGCCGCTCCAATAGCTCTTCTTTTGGCATAATTCCATTGATTTCCGTTTCTTTCGACTTTTCAAGTGACTCAATTGAGGAGTTGAGAAAACTGATGAGAAAATCTGGTTCCACCTTAAATTTGAGTTTTGAAAAATTTGCAGTGATATATTGAATTCTTCAAAAACATAATTTTATCGAATTAAGAAATAATTATTACAGATTAGTTTTCTAATTGATCTCGAAGAAAGGAAAAACTTTAAGGAAAGATATGATACTAACTGGAACAGTCGACAAGATACTTTTTACACTATTTGGTTGTCGTCGAGATAAAAACTGAGAATTACAAAAATACTGAAAAATATAAAGGTCGCAGTCTCGGGCCCCACAATCCATATCCATAGGTCTATGTAGCCGGAACGGAACCTGATTTTTTTACAACCAAGGTCTGTCGACTCGACAGCATTTCTCAAAATTATTCGGGAAATGTGTACTGTCGTTACTACAACAACAGCGTCGGAACCTTTGATCGGAAGCGATATTTTTTAAACAGCCACTTCTAATAGCCAACCCAACACCTACACACAGACGAAGGGTTCGAGCCTTGAACAATTAACAATTCATACTTACACAAATTGTATATTACAGCAGATACCATGTATTCCCTTATCCCCTTGCAGTATATGAGTATCTGCATGACCTTAACCATCTATTTTCATGGTAATTCAAACACACTCATAAAACACCCGCTCCCTACGGTTCAACTACTTCGAAATAGTTCGCAATTGCATCTACAGTTACATAACATCGATAACAATATCTAAACAAATCAGTAAATTGTAAAGATATATTACAACAACAACGCTAGAAGTACTAAAATATTCAACCCACCCTTTAGCTACCCATTTGAGCTTCCAAAGCATCAATCAAATCTATAAGAAATATTATCTTCATACGATTTTGTATTAACGCAAACCCTGTAGGAAATTAAGGCCTGTTTTTATATATTTTAATACCAAAATGTTACTAGTTGCTCCAACAACACATAAAACAGAACTCTTCTTCCGAACCAAGGCCTGGCTGGTAAATCACATATTATTAGGTGGATGTATGCTCTTGCGACAGCTTTGCACCCGTACTTGCCGTCGGGTTCATTTACTGATTAAACAATAAACGAAACATAATAGTTTTCATAAGGCGGCAGAAAGTTTCACAGGTGTTGACCGATTCAGTGGTAAACTGTCGGCTCAAATTCCGTGTGTATAGTGGATCTATGTTTTAGACTCTCCGCGCTAAAGGGAGACGGTGTACAAGTGTCTGGACACAATAGTTTTGCTTGGATCCGAGCCGAGTTACGCAGAGGAACCTAATACCATAGTGGGGAACTTCCGTAAGGAGAACAGAATGGAAGGAGTCAGACACTGGCAGCAAAACGTCGACTTGCGTTAACCCAAACTATTATTGAGAGGCTACAACCTTATATACAATTGGTTACTTGCAAAACATCGATTTACGATTCTAAAGAAATACTTATGCATAGTGTATTATTCAAGACCTGTTCCAATATATAAAACTTAATGTGACATTAAAATTTCCTATAGGTATGGGAAAGGGTATGCAGTCAATGACAATATATGCGTTTGCAAATTAGATTGATCACAGCACGCACATATGAATGAGGGTATGTTAATTGAATAAGGTCACATGCGACAACATGTACTAATTAGTTAAGGAATATTATGTTGCGCGCAAATCAATTCTTTAGTGAATATATATTGCAATATGTTGAAAACGCAAGTTTAATATCTTTTGCAAATATAAGGTAGAACTAATTATAGAAAATTTAAGTGATGAGAAAACGAAAAATACAGCTGTCACTGTCAATTTGACATCCATCAACAATGGAAACAACAGCTAGTAAATAAATACTTATGGAAGGGGAACGAGAGTAAATAGTATTGTTGTTGACTACAATTTGCACAAAAAGACGTCAAACTAAAATTTAAATAAAAAAGGATTTGTTTTCAGTAGAGCACTTAATTTATACGGAAGGTTGGTAATTGTACACCTTCAGTGCTAGTGGCGAAGCAATGAAGGTTAATAAATAAATTTAATAATTTTGCCAACAATTATATTATACATTATATACATATGATGTGATTTAAAAATCACAAAAATTAAAAAAAAACAAAAACATGTAACGGACTTAGAATTATTAAAAATAACATCCTTGTGTGTAAAAATAATTATTCTTATAATTCAGAAGCAACTGAACAATGTGAAATGTGCCAGTATGTAGGCATATGCACATAACTTCAAGCATACATATTATTACACGGTATAAATATATGCACCGAATTGGTAAAGCTCTATATTGTCGTGTCTTCGCCCGAATATTGGTGTCAATAACCCTCAAGTTGCATTTTATCCACTCACTGCGTTGATGCTATCACCCATCAGCTGCAGCTCCGGGAGACAAGTAAATCCGAAAAAGAGGCAATCTTCATGGGTAATTATAGGTTGAGTAGCCGTACACACATACACACCCATAGACACTACTTCAATGCACATGCTGTGCAGTGACAAGCATTAAAGTGCAAACGGAAGCCTCAAAAAGGGCGAAGTGTAAGATGAAAAGAATATTAGTATAATTAAAGAATTAATCAATATATATAATATTACATTTGAAGCGAGGAGGATGTGCGGTGGCAAAATGCAAGAAAATCCATTTAAAAGATATTTTTAGGTATTTAACGGCATTTACTTAATAGATTAATTTCAGTCAGAGTGAAATAGAAATTATTTCCTTTAAGATATACACTAGCTGTAAAACTATTCATTTCAACCTTTATAAATATGTATATTTGTTTACTTCATATATATTTTTATAAAATATATTTGATACATTTACATATATTTACTTATTGGAGTAAATTATTTCGAAATCAAGAGGAAGTGCAGTGGAAAAAGCTATTGTTGCATAAGAAAACACTCTCTGACAAATTTGGAAACAATCTCGTGCCAATTTTATATGTTCTTATGTAATCTTCAAATTGTCTACATTTCATATGTAAAAATATATAATTATAAATTAATAATTGTTGATGGCGTATTATGGCAAGATATGTTATTCTTTCAACAATTGAAAAAATTTTAGACGAATGAAGTTCCAAACTTAGAAGAATTTAGTAACAATATTATTGCAAAAAAATTATGTGAGCAGTTTTCCTTCATCTATAGCTAACAAAATTTTTTTTATACAATAAAAGCTAAATATATTTTAAAATTAAAAGGAATTGTAATTTTAAATGCAACGAAATCAATCAAAAAATTAATTGTAGACTTTTGGTTAGTTACGCGCTTTAACATTTCATGTTTTATAGCTACCTCAATTAGTAATATCCGCTTTTTCAAAAGGTTAATAAATCAAAACAAATACTATAATTCAGTTAAAAAATATCAAAATAAGCGATCTTGTTTCTACTCGTATGTATTTGAAGACGATTTAGATTGAGCATGCACAATTTTCTCTGATTAACTGCAATAACCGTATTCACAAGTTATAAACTTATACAAAAGCTAATAATAAATACAAAACAAAACACTGATTCGATTTCTTGATTAGTCGCCAAACTTGCGAATTTATGAATGAAATCGCAGAATATCTTAAGTTGGTCATCAACATATTATCTTGTTTTTAACACTTTGAAAATTTATTACCTCCGTACTTGAATTTTAATGTTTAAATTCGTATAAAGTGTATATTTCCGACCTACGTCACTAGGAATAGAGTTAGCAGTTGAACCTTAGCAAACAACATTTTGTATTTTGCTGACCACACCCCTAAATCTTACAATTACACAATCCGTCAATATTATTAGAGAGCACTAAATAGTTGAATTGTGCAATTTTGAAAAAATATCACTACTTAGGCAGATATAATAATGGAAAACTTACCTTAATTTTCATTACGTAATTTGATGGCACAAAACCAATATTGCCTTTCATGCTAACTACTTGCCACCAGTTCCGTTGACGTGCTGAAGTCTGGTACAGTATGAAGTACTCTCCTTCATCGAAGCTGATCGTTTTGGGATAGACCGCCTGGAAGTCATAAAGTGCTTTAAGCATTTCGATGCTTTCTACGCGCACAAATATCACAGAAATTCCAAGAATTGCAAGCAACGAAAAAAAGAAAAAAATAGGATATTATTAGGTAGAGTGAGTGAACTATTTAGCCAAATTGACAAATACATAAAGGGCAAATATGACTGGTAAAATGTGTATAAAAGGAACACAATTGTAATAACAAAAGCACGTCTGCAGCAGAAGCTGCGGCTCAAGGCACTAAGCGCGTTTGTTTCCAATTCGAAGCTTCAAATATTTGCCTGATTTGGCAAGGCAAAATACGGAAAGCAGAAGGCAACGGTGTGAAATTGCCAAAATTGCTCATAATGCAATTCTCACACCAGCACCACCCCATTACCCGTTGACACACATACATATTTTAGTTTGGTAATTGTACACCTACTGCACTACGGTTATTAGCCACACTTTTATGCATTCTGCCGTTTCCTTATTTACTTATAACTTACCCATTTTCTAGCCAAGGACGTAATTTGGATTTCTTGTTTTTATTTCTCTTTTACATTGACGCGGTGTGTATTCTTTAAGTAACAATATAGGGAACGCTAGGCGTCAACACAAGCGATGAAATAAAAAGTCCTTTAAACCAAAACTTATTATATATGTATGCACACTTAAAATTATTTTGCTTCAAATTTTTTCAGAATTTTTCAAATTTTGTTTACAACTTATTCGAATTTACGTCCACTGAAAGCAAATAACACAAATTTTCGACAGGTATAAAATTATACGCCTAGATATTCTAATCAAACTAATTTTTCCAAATGCCACACATAAATGATATGAAGGCAAACACAGAATCACACAGAATGCCAGAAAATTTACCCACCCATTTCCTATAGGTTCTGGATAAAAAGGATACTGTAATGAAAGTCTGGAATCAAAATAAAGAATAACTAAGTGAAATAAAATGTCAAATTGGATTTGCTCCACCAGAGTGGCTGTGTTTGATAACAAAGGATAGCAAATAGTTTAATGGTTGGTTCATACGTTTATAACGAAATTATGACTTCGCAATGATTCATATTATAATTTAGAAGATTTTCAAAACTCCATCTCTGTTATTACAGTTATTTTTTTTTGTTCATTTTTATAATGTTAATAAATTCTACACAAATGTGATAACAAATATTTATTTTTTATGAGCTAGCCCTTCCATTATCAAAATAACCGGAAGTGGCAACCCCAACGTGCAAAAGTATTAAACACAGCTAAAACATGTGTTTATTTATTGTTTACAAAAACGTCAAATATCAAGTGGTCAAAATTGCATTTCTTTAACTAAATTGTTTGTTTCTATGTTAAAAGAAATATTTAAAAATGCCTAAAATTGTGGAAGTACGTCCTGATCGTAATCTAATCCGAAACAATTTCGATGGCTACAAACTGTCGTTAGATCCCGTACCTATATTACGCCAGGAATTGACATACCTTCCTTTCAAAGCTGAACCGAATGAAGACCAGTATGTAAATCATTTATAACAAATTTGTAATTGTTTTATTTCATATAGATATTCTTAAGGTATTCCTTACTGCATGCGGAGCTTTTCTCCATGCAAAACTTGCTGCAAGCAGACCCTTGGGCTCGTACAATTTCTTATTACATTACTCGCCATGGAGAGGTTACGAGAGTTGCTTATAATGAATCAACTGGACGCGGAGAACAAATACAGATCTTATATAGACTGAATACCCAATCTACACGTGTGAAAGGAGACTACAATTATTCCATGCGTTTTATATCTGAAAAGTACTGCGTTATATGCGATGGCCTTCAAAGTATTTTTTTATTCGACACCAAAGATCGTCTTAAGGCAGCTGATTGGATATTGATTGCCGAAGCGAACCTGAGCAATAAGACACACGGTGATCGCCATTTTATGCTATTTGATAGCCGTTTAGATATTGTACAGGAGAAAAAGCAAATTAGTATGGCAATTGGCAGAGTTATGAGAATCGATAAGGGCCCTACAGGTGTATCAAGTCATTTCATGCACTTGCACTGGGGGAGATGGATGCAAAGTGAGAATTGGGAATTTTCAATAGTTGACACGCTTGAAGGTAAAGGATCTTTGTATTACTGTGCATTTGAACCTCGTGCAGAATCGCTGATTATTTGCTCGAACCATGAATACAATTTTCGTTCTCAAAAATCGTCTGAAAGTTGTCAAGTTAATGTTGAAAAAATGGAGCTGCACGACGAAAATTATGAAATTGGCGGATTCACATGGTCACAAACGGACGAAGACATTATAATAAAATTTGACTTTAAGGAAGGAAAAGAAAGAACAGATTACAACGTAAAATACGTTGCCAACAAACTTACTGTAAAAGTATGCGAAGAAATGCTGCTTAATAATGAGCTGTACGATAAGGTTGATCCAGATTTGACGACATGGACTATTGTATGTGAATTATGCGACCTCATTCAAAAATATATTACTATATTTTTTTTAATTTTAGGAAAACAATTATTTGCAAATAACTTTAGTTAAGCAACATCCATCCCTGAACTGGTTATCACTTCTCAGTAACAATGCTGGACCTAAAGAAACATTCGATGACAAAAGGCAATCCGATTTACCTATAGAGCAAAAGCCTATTGCAAATTTAGAAGCACCCATAGAAGATTGCGACTTTCCTATGGGTACTATCGACGAGGAAATAAAAATTGGTGAGTATACATACATATTATAAATTTTAATGAAACTAAAATGAATGTAATTTAAATTTCAAGGTCGTTATCATTTGCCAACTAAATCGGTTACACATAATGTTTTGTTCGGTTCAACACCGCCGATCTTTTCCACTACTTTGCGTCCAGGTTTTCCTAACGCATTGGCGATACGACAAGATGTGGACGCTGGGCTTTGGTTGCAGCAATATAATCCAACCAAATCTGATGATTGGTCCCTGCGACATGAGGGCAACTTGCATGCATTTGGCTATGTACAAGCGTCCAAGCAACAACGAAAATTCGTTGATTGCTCACCAGACTTAAATTACGCTATTATTTGTGAATCCCACCGTCATGTTTTCCTCTACAAATCCAATTACGATGGAGCAGATGGACTGAGAAATCGTAGTGGCCCGCAAGTTAGAATAGGGAAGCAGCATTTAATAACACTAGAAGACGCTGGCGAAGTGCTAGGTTTAGCGACTGCTGAACATGTAGTGACTATACTAACTGAACGTTATATTTTACATTTACAGTTAAGTTGATTAAAGTAAAATATATAATTTATAATGCAAAATAAATTTTATATGAAACTTAAAATTACTCCGTATGTCTAGCATTGCTTCCGTTTCGATTAAATAATACTATATTATTTTTTGGGTCCCTCATAAATTTTGAAGTTTGTTATTGATTATCAATTGATTTTCTGTATTATTATCAGTTTATCAGCGGTACATATACGAATACAGGGTGTATGTTTCAAGAATAAGCTAACAGTATGGCAACGTTATAAGAATGCCGTTGAAAGTAAAATGTCAGAAATATTTTTTTATGTTTTTTGGCAGAAGCAGCAGTGTGCAAAAGCACCAAAGACAACGGGCATGCGGTGGAATTCGGTGGAATTGGAAATAAACCTTTGCGGTGGCTATCACGGAATTGCATAAATAGCGAGTCTATCGAACAACGTGCTTCACAAACTTGAGAATATTAAACAATTTGGAAGTGCGGAAAGTGTATAGTTTTAGTTGCGCCCGGGATATAAAGAAACAGTTTTAAAAAGTAAATGAAAAGGAGTGAAAAATATTCGTAGCAAATATAAAATAATTTTTTTTCTGAAAAGTGCATCAGAGTAGCACCGCCAATTAGTCAATTCATTGTGTGAACGTGTGGTTGAAGGAACCTTTTCGATTTGTTGTGGACAATCGTCTATTGTATTTGGCACGAACAAACCTTTCCTGCGGAGCCGACAGTAAAATCTCGGCTGTGAACTTCTCAACTGTGTGAGAACCATATAGAATTCTTGCCTGTGTGTAGAAGAGTGAGTGAGGTCATTCAGTGGATATCTGTAAACGTAAATTCCAATATAGGAAACTAGTGTGAGGATTCTATACGTCGTATACACAAAATTTAAACCGATAGTCGGGCGCCGATAGAAAATAAAAGATAGAAATTCAAAATTAGAAAATCCGTGTAAATAATAAGCGACGAATAATAATTTATATTATCAGTTAAGGAGAATACTAGATCCATAAATTTTTTAACAAGGATTCGTATTTCGTCACCACACCGAAATTCAGAGGAATACTGCATTGCTGACCGGCAAAATATTACACAATAAGCACACGAAACTACTTATTGGATAGTTGGAGACTTCGTGCCAATAATTACCTGCAATTAAATATTTTTAAATATACTTTCACGTGTCCGTAGTTATACGAAAATTGGATATATCGCTATTTGTTTAAAGTGAGAAAAAAGCAGGTGCATATTGCGGCCTTAGTATTTTTTACAAAGTACATACTCACCAGTTATAAATTTATTAAACGGTAAGTAATATTTAATATCTTTGTACAGAATACATATTTTTGCTGTCACAAAAATATAATTGTCTAAAAATCGATGGCATATCGTGTATATAATTTATTAACTACTATGTAGCTAGCTTTATTAAATTACTTTGTAATTATTGTTATGCATATAGTAGCTATGCTTATATACATTTATACACTCTAATAAGCATTATAACAACGAAAATTGAAAATAAATACCATTTTCAATTCACCGCTGTATATAGTATTGCGGATAGTGACCGAACAAGTATAATAGCTAACCTTGACATTAGTTTCAATGTTGATTTCTCTTAATTTTACCTTTTTTGTTTTGAGTATTTGTGAAATTGATTAACCGCACCAATTTCCCTATTTACATACATATGTACATATAAAAATACATAAATTAATTTGGGTGCTGTATACCCATAAATATTGAAGATAAAAATTAATTTAGGAAATATACTGTTTTTAATTTAATGCATACTTATTTACATATATTAATTAATCTTAATATTCTAATTGGAACTAAAATTTAATATACTCATTGGTGGTTTCATTTATTACTTTTTATGGAATATATTCTTATTTACAATTAATATTTACCTTCATAGATTTAAAACAATTTTGAAAACTAAGACTTACTAAAAATAATTATAAATAAAAAGGTTTAACATTGACTTTGAAATAAAGTACTGAAAAAAAACGCTTACCTAACGAACAAAAAACACTTGAATATTTCAAGGTTGAAGTCACTCTCTATTATCGAAAAAAAAATTGACAAATATTAACACATTTATGTTGTTTCTAATTACTTTTCTGCCTCAAGAAACTGTTGAGCTAAGCAGCTTTGTGCAGAAGTAGATGACAGATAAATAAGCGTTTGAAGCCTAGGCCTTTAAGTTTAAAATTTGAATGTGCATACATATGTATATTTTCTTTTGCCTGTTGCTTTTAATCAAATTAATTTTTTTACTATTATTTTTTTTTTTTTTATTGCATTTTTTAATTTTTACTTTGTTTTCTATTCAATAGTTTTTTTTTATTCAAACTGGTTTAGTATTGAAACCTAATGCTGCCTCACTTTCCTTCAACCATGGGATTCACACAAATGTGTTGTTGTTAATATTAATTTGTTTATGAATTAAAACAACTGTTTCAACAAATATCTAGACGTAATAGTAGAAACATACGCAAACAGTTGCCCGATAAGAGAGAAGGCGTGACTAATTGCCGAAAGGTCATTTAGTTCATTAAATATTCATGCAGTTTGCAAGTAATCCGGTTTTTTTTTTGTAAAAAATGTGATAAAAATGCTGTTTTTAAAGTTGGAAAAAAGAAGTAAAATTCTATTTTTATAGTGGTTTCCATAGAATATATTAAAATTGGAGTATATAATGAATCATGTGCTCTCATATGCTTATCGGAACTTTATATTAATTACTATAAAATAAATTTGTCGGTTTACAATCTTTTGTAAAAATTTTTGTTTCAAATGATTTTTCAAGTATTCAATAGAATTTTTCACTCGGAAATGTGTGAATAAAGAATATATTTCAAACACCAATTAATTTAAAAAAATATATAAAAGACCAATTCTTATCCATTATAATGTAAATATTTTTCACCTCAAGAACCTCACTTTTAATTGTTAAAAAGAAAAAAACTGTTTTACAGTTTTCTACATATTTACTAATTTACATTAGTCATTGTCACATGAGATGAATGATAAAATGAAACTTATCCGCTAATACACTTTTCAGTTGACAAGATATTAGCATTTTTTTCCGTTACTCTCTTTACAGTAAGCAAACGATGTTTGTTAATTTGCGAATTTCGTTTGTAATTAAGCGTAGAGTGCTAAAATTAAAAAATAAACTTGCTGCCATAACGTTACTTTGTATGTCTAGGTACTAAATTTGAGGTAGAAAAAAGTAGAAAAAAAATATTTTTTTGCATAAATAATTTATAAATATTAATTACAATTACACATGTATGTATGTATATCAAGCTTTTTTGCACATAAAATAATTTAATTTTCAATAATTAGCCCATATGTATGTATGTATATATATACTTTTGTATATAATGTAAAATATATTGCTCACTATGCAATGATACAGCAAATTTAGCCTTTATCAAATAATATTTGCTGAAGCTCTGGGCATTTCATTTGTTCCGCATATAATATATCTATTGGTGAAAATTAATATATGTATTCATTGCCAGTATGACGTCATCAAATTGCTCTTGTGAAATTAAGAAACCTCGTTCGTTGTACACTTTACATACATATGCTTATTGTTAATAAGGTTGTATGCATGTACGTATGCTTCTGCATTTTCTTAGTCGTCACCTCATCATGACTTTGCACATTTCGAACGCTTGACAATCTTAATTTGCTACAAACCATTTAAAGTCTTACTTTGCTATCATTTGCACATATTTATGTACATATACTACATACATACGTATGCGGCTACATATGTACATAGGTATGTAGTCTCTATATGTTCTTTGAACCTGATTGATTGTTGTGAAATTAGCAAACTATATTCCTCATTCGAAAGTTTCTTGACAATTTAAATTTTTTAAAGCACATTTCTAAATATGTTTAGACATGTGCAAGATAACAGTTACAGGTACACAACGTTCCGAGCATGTGCTTTTTCTCTGAAGTGCTTTTATCATGTGCATAATTGTTTAAAGAAATTAATTTAATATCAGTGCATGTATATGTATATATTTATTTAAGTACAGGTATATATGTACATAAATAAGCATATATTTACATACATGTGTATGTGTGTCTGTAGATTCATTTGTTTAGTTAACATTTTTATTTTCTTTTTGCAAGTTCTATGTAAAATATCTGATAAACACGCAAAAGAACGCACACACAGTGTTATACACTATCGCACAAAAGTTGCACACACTTGGTCAGCGCTGAGAAATCGCACATTTTGCTTCTAAAAAGCCGAAAAGCTAATATCTTATATAAAATGTAATGTGTACTTGAAGTAAAATATTTTATCAGCATTTAAATAAAATAAATTGTTGCTAATATATAAATTTCTTTTAATTGTACAATGAAATATAAAAAATTGTTTTCTTTATTATATCCGGACATTTTTCTGCAGAATTTATTTGATTACAAAATAATATTTTCTGTGGAACGTTCCCATAAAAACTTGTAAAATCATGAAAGATATTTAATTGAATAAGCTTAAAACTGTCATAAAAATATACATATGTATGTAGAAAAAATTTAATTTTATTTGTATTTATGAATATCAATTTCATCATATTTCGAAATATATGGTCAACTTTATCCGAAGTTTTGGAGTAATTATCTTAGCTCAAGAGCTGTCTTAAAAATTTAATTTTTTTCTTCCATTCCAATGTAGTTTACTAATACCTATCTTATGACAACAATGCATATCGTTTATTCTGTTATCGATATAAATTTATGTAATTAATGAAATATATGTATAAACAGCCCTCAAGCTTTAATGTTAGTACAAACAACACGATTATAATAATAAATTAATTTATTTATTATTTAATTAATTTAATTGCAATTATATCTATAAATTTTAATAAATTCCGAATCATTAGATATTTTTTTTTACTATGTTATATAATTAGTATATAAAAATAGTAAACAAAATATTTTTTTTTTATATTTTATTGCTACAAGTCGAAAACGTTTCCCAAACACTGTACAAGTCTGTACATTTGCATATAACCATTTCGTACTCGAGTAAATCAATTCGTTTAGCGCCAGCAGTGGTTGCTAGTCGCTCACCTACTGACACTTTTTTATATTTTTATTTTTACTTTTCAATTCATTCACATGTTGCTTTGCACATTCAACAAGATAATAAGGTACGGAGCAAGAGGAGCGCGGGCACCACTTCCAATCCAATCGTGGAAAGCCTGCTTGTGTGCGCAATATAAATTCTAACACATGCATACGCATAAGCATTCTTAAATATTATTTGTTCTCGTAATGTGTCAGTGATAAGAAACACATTATTAAGTATTTATTTAATAAATCCGTAAAACATTTGTAAATTTCCATTATGGCCGTGCCGGGACCTCCTAAGATTGTACCAGAATCAGTGACTCAATCACATGTGGAAAACCATAAGCCATTTTCAATTATAGAACGAAATAAACCCGCATTTGTTTCCAGCTAATTTGTCATCAAAAGCGGGAGTGTTATTGTTGGCATTGTTAATTTTATTGTGATTTGTAGGACCTTGCAGTTTTTTGCGACTTTTTATGCTGAGCAATCGCTTGATATGTTGCATTAATTGTGCTACAAATTATTAGGAATAAAATGTTTATATATAATTATGATATATGGTTCTCCAGTGCATTCTTTGACGTTTCCATACAACTCAGCGAATTCTTCCGGCTCTCCTGTTATCACAGAAATCAACTGTGGTTATCTAGCTTTTTGTAATCTATTATTAGTTTACTTATCATATGAATGCTTTTATACCGTGGAACACATTCGATTTGCATGTTGCTTATATATATATCGGATATATACATCTAAGTACTATGCTAGGTGCATTTTTTATGCGCAGCTTTTTTGTTTTGAATCTAAAATATTATTTATTAGGTATTACAATTGATTATCGATATCAAAGCATTCTTATAAGCTTTTGTAAACATATTGAATTTTCGTGTTTAACCCTTGTGTAGCGCTAACATTAACCCGCATTTACTTGACTTCTTATCTTCATTATTAATCCAATATAAGTTGTACAAATATAAATTATGGTATAAAAAACTTGCACAAATCTAATAAAAGAATTCAAAAAAGTTATGTCTTATCAAATTGTGAAGATTCAATTTCACATACCTATTTCATCAGTCTTCAGGTTTGTCTTTGTTCCGTTTTGCTCGTGTAGCATCGTAATTGCTTGCACCTACATATGTATATATTTATAGCTATGTGTATGTGTAAGCAAGAATTACTTATATTTAGCAATTCGCAATTTGAGACAGCGACAAAAATATTTCAAACATAAATAATTAAAAAGCAGCCCCTTTAAGTGAAGGGGTATAGGAGAGTCACGAGACAGCAAATGAGCTCTGGAATCGTTTTCGTTTGAAATTGTATGACAAATAAGTTCTATTTGTGTAATTAAAATGAAATTGAGTATCGTAACTTTCAATGATTGCGGTTAACCCTTTTGGATGCACGAAGTTGGGGTATGCTAAAATTACAATTTGAATACACACGCCAGAGTTGGACAATAAATGTATTTAAATATTTATGTATGTAAAGTTTATTTTAAGCTTTTCAAATTCAAGTAATTTTTTATGTACATAAATCTGTGCCTATTCTTGTCAAAGTCAAAGTCACCATAAATCAATTTTGGAAATTACGTTTTTTATTTTTACTTATTTTTCTATGTGAACCAGTTTTATTGAAAGAAGGGAATAGTAAACTAAATAAGAATTAAAAAAAAATATTTTTGAAAAACTCTTATTTACTTCTTTGGTTTGTACCAAAATAAATATGTGCAAATTCTGCAACAAATCTGACTTGACCTTATTACTCTAGATATTATTTTGGATTTCGAAAATATTAAAATATTATTTGTAGAAACAATGGTTTAAAATTATTATAAATGTGAACCAAACTCAAAATTATATGATTTCGAACATGGAAATTAATTATTTTATTTTCGATAGTCTGTCCAAAAAAATATATCAGATTATGCAGTAGCAGTACACAATATTATTGGGCGGCATGAACATAAGAAATTTAGATTTACAACTATGTAGGAACCTACTGCACTTTGATCAAATTGTCAAAATTATAGATTCCATACAAGTCGCATGAGAAATACTACGCATTTAGATATTTTAATATATTTTTAGTGTTGCATAAGTGTGCATTGAAACCTTGAAGTAAACCTTAGTTTTTCTAACTCTTATATTTGCCGTGATAAACTATTTTAATAATCATTTTTATGAACGCTTTGAGATCATGAGATTAACTAATAGTTTTTTGTTTGAAGTGTTGTTAAATACGATAATATTTTAAATACATATGTATTTAAATAAATATGTCTCTTCACTTATCTTTCAATTGCGCTCTGACGTAATGAATTCACTATATACATAGATAGGTAGCTTGTGCATTACAATGTACAAATGTATCTGAAGTAGAAACACTCATCGTTAGATTAGTTCGTTGACAGTTCTAATAGCAAATTTTATGAAAAATACCGACTCCCACTATACACGCTCTAAACATAATAAAAAATTAATTTATTGAACAATTATTTTTTTTTAATATTTGAACTTAAATCTGAGTATGAATCTATACAATTGTGTGAATCGAAAAATAGTTAATTTCTGTTTTATCATTTATACATTTTCATGTGACAAAAAGTTAGTGGTTATTACTGTAATTATTGCTCAACCTTTATTAGTTTCTGTTTTTAGTATATATTTTATGCATATTTATCGCCCTTTTACCCTTTTTATTTTCCTGATTTACAATTTATTTATTTGATTGTATGTTAACTCCCTCAAACAAGTTAAATAATTCTTTTTTTATAATTCTCAAATATTAAATATTACATTTACTCGTTTATTGATTCCATTCCAAAAACGAGTTTCGGAGCAAGCGAATTGATCTACAAGGAACAAATTTAAAACTTGAGATGTACAGCATTTAATAGAAATATGTATTTGGAAATTATACAAATATTTTTATAAAATTTTTTAAACTTTTGTGTACGTATTTTATAATATTCGTTGTACTGACCTAACTATAATTAAAAATAATTTTCGCTAATTAATAGTTCTTTTATTACTCACTACGAGAGCGTGCAGTCTCACTATTTGAAAATTTGGTGAGAGATATGAATACTGAGCAATTGTGAGGCTATTAATAATAAATTCTCGTACTTATGTACATAGTTAGTATTAGGTTGTAGTCGTATTTAGACCTTCCTTACTTGATAACTTGTTAAGTCATTACAGATATGAAGCTGTTATAATCATCAAAATTCGGCCAAAAATTCATGAAAACAAAGTTTATCAGGTGCGAGATATGTACAAATACATTTATAACTGTACATATGTAGGAAAATATACATACATATAAATATATTTATGGCACCATACATATACATGTTGGCCCATAGGTAATTGATGTTCTATATTTAGCGTAATTGTTTAAAAGAGTTGATTGCGACGTCAGGCATGCTTACATTGTCTTATAAACATAATAGATACATACATACATGCATTTATTTATATGTGATTGTATTGGTAATTATAATGTCTGTATTGTATTGGTAATTATACTTGTCAATTTTATTTTATTGTTGTAATACTAAAATAACAACAATAAATAAAAATTATTGTAAAATTCCCCCCATTAAGGGCTCAATATGTGCATGACTTTAAATTAAGAATAATTTGTCCAACATTGCTGGCGAGCTTAAAAATGTATGATTAATTAAATAATTGAGTAGACGTTCACTTCGACTTAACATATGTCTGTAAGTATGTACATACTACATGTGCACATATTTGAAATTGCGCAAAGTTCACTTAATTGTAACTGCGCAAAAAAATTAAAAACATTCTGACTGCAGCAACAGGCGCAAGATTAGGTTTATATGTCCATTAACAGCGCTTGTACGTTTGTAAATTGTATAACTCATATACAGCGCTACAATGTGTATGTAATGCATTTCGGTACTTGACTTGTGCTTCTTCTTGCTTCTTTACAGCAGTGATAAGTAAAATTCTTGTGCAGTGAATAAGATTTTGCTGAAAAATTGGTATGTGATTGTAAAAAAATTTAAAGTAAATTTGTGCCGCATATATTTTTTTTCTAATTATTTGAAATAGTTACTTATTTAAAATTTCTATATTTATTTATTATTTATTTATGACTCATTTGAAATTTAAAAATTATGGTAAAACTAGTTGTGTAGAACTCTCTAGCATCGAATGTTTTTCTTATCAAGAAAAAGCAGAAAAGTGTCATAATTTCTAAAAATTTAGTAAATTGAGTTTTTTGTTTGCGAATTTCAATTTTAATTCATAACTAAAAGCTGTTTGATTTTGATTAAAAAATGTTGTACTATATTTTGAGAAAAAAGAAAACCAAATCAATTTTTTATATTAGACGTTTGCATTTCGAGTAATATTCTAAACGGTGTATTTGACAAAATATTTCTTTTCGATTAAATTTTAAGATTTTTTTCTTATAAAATATTAATTTGGTCGTTAACAACATTTTATATTAACATATGTATGTATAATCCTATAAATTGTACACAGATAATAGCCTTTTCGCACAGGAGCAAATTGATCAATCAACTCGCCTTTGCTCGATTATAGCGCTGATTTAGATCGATTTACCATACAGAAAAAAATCTTATTTTACTACATTAATTATTCTAGTTGAAACTTGAATGATGACCTGCGATTTGTTGTCTACGTTGCAAATTTGGTTATGTATATTGATAAAATAGCAATCAGCTGATGAAAATGATCAACAAAAATGTATAACGGCTGATCAATTATCGAGTAGCAGGTCAATGCGTGTTAATTATTTTACTTACATATTTGAGTTAGTTAACGTTTCAATATTTTCATTAAATATTTTTACTAAGCGAACTGCCAATTTCAAACACTTCTTCAAAAATTTCAAATTGTACAGTATTCTATTTTAAACATTAAACAACTTCTCACCATAATTACAAATACTCGTTCATTTACCAAAAATGCATAAGTTTATGTGCATTTTGTAAGACTTGTCAGACACGTGTCTACTTATCACAAATATTTCTTTCTTTTTTTTGTGTTTTTTTATTTCATACATTTTTCTTAACTTATTTGTTTGCTAAGCAATTGAGAATTTAATTCAATATACATACTTTAAAAAATATGTGGTATTTGCAAATTATTTAGCTTGTACCTCCCTCATTCTCAGCACTGTAGTCACAGTCTACTTGAGTCTCTTAAAATTATCGCCAGCTGCATATGTATTTGTGTATTTTTGTTTGTCGCATACAATTAGACAGTTCTCTTGTCGATATAGTCGATTCATTGCGTCGCTATTTCAGTAATTAATAGAACTACACATGTACATATGTATGTTCATACAATATATGTAAGTGTGTTTGTCATATTCTGCTATGGCATATGACAAAATAGTGGTGTTCCGGAACATTAGTTATTGCGGAAGAATATATTAATATATATATTTAATATAAGTTTGTAGTAATATTTTTCGCAATATGGCGGGAAATGCTCAGTATTCATACATATGTACATGTATGTATTCCATAAAATTTATTAAATCGTGCGATTTATTTATTATGGCAACCGTGCATAAACTTGGATTTTTCTTCTAATTTAGACAGCTACAAAAACAAAAACCACATCACATCACGTGTAATTAATTATAATTGACTTTTCGCTGTTTTACATTTTTTACAATGTACAAATGATATTAACAAATAATTTATTTCATAACAGTAAATTTTTCACATGCAAATCAAACAAAATTACCTAATTAACATTTGCTGAAAATTTGTACATGTAATTCTTATCATACTGAACACATCAATCATACAGAGCAATATAGTGTGCAAATTTCTAAATATATCTACATATATGCACACACACACATGCCTGCATGACTGCTACTCAAGGTCATGTGCATATGTGTATGGATTTTCAGCAGACCCTATCATTGAACTTAACGGTTTTGAACTGTTCAATTACTTGTTCTATTCACGCCTAAACTGGTTAGCTTTTTGGCTGTATATTAATGTTGGTTCGATGGGAGCAACCTTGGTTTGAACGATCACTGGCTAACTTGCTTGATTTATAGATATTTGTTAATCCGATATTTCTTCCATGCAACTTCACTTCTCAAAATACTTTATAAAGAAAATGTACAACCAAAATTTTAGAATTTTATCAAAAAATTTCTTATGTTTACAAATTAAATGTTATAGTAAAAATCCCCTTATAATTAATAAATATGGTAATAATTATATTTCCTAAAAACAAAATTATAAACCAAATAGGTTTGACGCATGTCATAAAGGAAGTAAATACATATATTAATTCAGACACGTAATGGGTATTAACAGCTGTTTTGCCATTTTGTTTACTACCAAAGTATATTTATTTACAAATTTTATTTTTATTTATTTTCAAACAAATATTTGCTAATTTTTTAAATTTATTTCTCACTTCTTGTGACGTACTCGTTGACAAACTGCGAATGAGAGCAATATTTATGTTTTCCGGACGTAATTTGAACGCGAACCGACCAAAATTTTATTCGTGGTACAAGTTTACATGTTTGACACAACTTAAAATATTTATAGGAATGTTATTTTTGTTGAATAAACATGAAATTTTGAAAACATCAAACGTTCCCTGTGGCAACGATAGTCAATTTCAATTTGTTTTGCACAAATATTGGATTTCTTTCTTGCTCGGGAAAAAGTTGGACGACAGTCATGAGAACTAAAACTATATGATCTGTTTATGTGAGTCTCAGCTTTTAACCATTCAAAATGTCATAGAGCGTCCTGAAAAAATTAATCACTTGACATAAACTACGAATTTCGCTTTATGAGCAACAACATTCTATTTAAAAACTCATATAAAGCAGAATACAACTGATGAACCAACTACCGGGTACAGATTTTCACTCGAACGCATTCGCAGTGTTGCATATGCAAAAGCAGTCGTTATTAATGATGTGTTTGTTCCCGCTAAAATGCAATCGATATTTATTTATTTGTTTAGTTTTCATGAATACACCAACGGAACTTTTTTTGATGCTGAAACCTAACTTCAACAATAGCTTTATATGCATACTTATCTACATACAGATGTGCACTTTGCACGCACCAGTTGAATCGCATTGACTTTGAGGCTGCTTTGGTGTCGTTTATAATTATTGGTGCGCTTGTATAAGCGTATTCGCTATCGCTTTCAACTCCATCGCTTTTCTAACGCAACAATGGAATGGCTAGCGGCTCGCGTGCACTTTTTCTGCAATTAAATCAATTGCAGTTTTTTGTTTTGTTTTGTTTTGTTTTTAGCGTATTTATACACCGCAATTTCCAGTAAGCATACATATCAGTTGTAGAGTATAAACATACATATGTATATGTATATTGATATATGTACACACAAGCGTGTAGTTTCGTGTAAATGACTTCTGTTTGCTGTTTTTGCCAACATACAATATTCATGCCCATATGTCCGAACGGAAACTAGTTTCTAATTTTCTTCTATAAAATAAAAGTGTAAAGTATGCAGTTGTTTGCAAACACACTTGTGAGTATAGGTATTGCACATGTCCCAATGGCAGTTTCGCGGAATTGTAGATATCACATTCTTGTTTGCCTATTTCTACGACTGTTGCATATTTCCTTAACAGCAAACTGAGCTCTGCGCTGAGTGCGCATTTCTGCAACCACCATATGGAGTCATAGCTAGTTGTTTACAATTAAACAGATATGCCAAGCTTTGATATGATACTAACATTATATTTCCCATATATTTCTGATAAATGTGTATTTTTCTTAAATTTGTTGCAGTTATTCACATCTAAAATGGGTTTACTCAGCGAAGGCAGTCCACTCTCATGGGAGGAAACCAAAAAATTAGCCGACCACGTGCGTGAACATGGCATAACGCAGTTCATAAATCTCTATCACCGGCTAAAGGATCGCACTGGCGACATACTCAAGTGGGGTGATGAGGTTGAATATATAATCGTTAAGTTTGACGAAGCAAATCAAGTTGCACGTGTCTCACTGAAAGCGCAAGAACTACTCAATGAGCTCAATGAAAAAGAATTAGCCGATCCGAATGGCGTTAAGTCGTTGTGGCGCCCAGAATATGGCGCTTATATGATTGAGGGCACGCCAGGCAAACCGTTTGGTGGTCTTATGGCACACTTCAATCTGGTGGAGGCGAATATGCGTTATCGGCGCGAAGAAGTCACAGAATTACTGGACAAAGATGAGTGTGTCATGTCCATAACGAATTTCCCACGTTTGGGTGCACCTGAATTCACACATCCCATCTACTATCCGAATCCGGATGATCCGAATAGCTCAGCTAAATCGTTATATTTCCC
Organism: Zeugodacus cucurbitae; assembly: GCF_028554725.1. Taxonomy (NCBI): domain Eukaryota; kingdom Metazoa; phylum Arthropoda; class Insecta; order Diptera; family Tephritidae; genus Zeugodacus; species Zeugodacus cucurbitae. The sequence goes on from NC_071670.1 coordinate 34,648,427, forward strand.
AGATGAAGCCATATTTCCGGGTCATCCACGCTTCAAGACGCTAACACGTAATATACGTAAACGACGTGGCGAGAAAGTCGCCATCAAATTAAAAGGTATGAACAAACGGCATGCATACAAGACTACAAGTATTGAAACTAAATATATTTTACATTTACAGTTTTCAAAGATGTAAACACAAAGCTACCCATAGAGGGTGCTCCAAAGGGTGAGCCCGATGTCGTTGCACTCGACGCTATGGGTTTCGGTATGGGCTGTTGCTGTCTACAACTTACATTCCAGGCCTGTAACATAAATGAGGCACGCAAATTGTACGATCAGTTGGCGCCATTGTGTCCCATTATGTTGGCACTTACAGCAGCATCGCCCATCTATCGCGGCTACTTAACCGAATCCGACTGTCGTTGGAATGTGATAAGCTCCTCAGTAGACTGCCGCACCGAGGAGGAGCGTGGTCTTCGACCATTAAGTGAGAATAAGTTCCGTATCGCTAAATCGAGATATGATTCGATCGATTCATATCTATCACCAGAGGGTGCTGCATACAATGACGTGCCACTCACCTACGCCGAGGAAGACTACAAACGGCTTCGTGACGGCGGCATTGATCCGCTACTGGCACAGCATGTGGCACATTTGTTCATACGCGACACCGTGTCATTGTTTAGTGAGAAAATCGATCAAAATGACGAAGAGGATACAGATCACTTTGAGAATATACAATCGACCAATTGGCAGACAATGCGTTTCAAGCCGCCACCGCCGAATTCGTCGATCGGCTGGCGTGTGGAGTTCCGGCCATGTGAGGCACAGATAAGTGACTTTGAAAATGCTGCCCTGGTATGCTTTGTCGTGCTGCTGACACGAGTGATACTATCGTATCAGTTAAATTTCCTGATCCCCATTAGTAAGGTGAGTGACTATTAATGTACATAATTATAACTTAAAAACTTGTTTTAAATGCATTGTCATTCAACATAAATATCACTTTTTGTTCAGGTTGACGAAAACATGCAAACTGCACAGAAGCGTGACGCTTGTCGCAAAGAGAAGTTCTGGTTCCGCAAAACGTCCAAGAAGAGCTGCTACATAAATGGTAATGGCGTTAATGGTGTACACAACGGCACTAAGGAGAATGGCGAAACCAACCACGAGGAATATGAATTATTGTCCGTAGGCGAAATTTTCAATGGAAAGGTACTTTTGATTTTAAACTTGCCAAATAGCAGAAAATTAAATAAAATATTTGAAATTGTAGGCTGACTCTTTCCCTGGACTCGTGCCACTCATTCGTAGCTATTTGCAATCAATGGAAGTGGATCCTGACACACATTGCACAATTGAGCAGTATTTGCGTTTTATAGAGAAGCGTGCTGCTGGTGAATTGTTCACCACTGCTACTTGGATACGCGAGCAAGTGCTAAATCATCCAGATTATAAGTGAGTATATATATAAATGTTGGCTTGCAGTTAGTTAGCTGCACTTATGATTTTCTAATTAGCAGTTTCACTGAATATTTTTATCTAAACATTTGCATACGCTTTGCCTTTACAGACAGGACTCAGTTGTAAGTGATCGCATCAACTACGATTTGCTTAAGCGAATCAAGGACATTCAAGAGGGCAAAGTGATTGAACCCACATTACTTGGTAAAGGCAATCATTCCAAAACGAAAGATTCGCTGCCGCCCGCACTCCAGAAGCAGTTGGCATTGAATGGCTGTTGCGAGGGTAAATGACCACCCATTGCGCAGACGCAAACTATAATTGGGCAATGTTGTGATCAGCAGTAAATTTTTTATTAAACGCGTATAAGTAAAAGAAATGTGATGCTATAGGTTTATGATGATGACGACCTTTTTTTACCCATCGTCGATGCTGCAAATTGAATGTTTTTTGTTATACTTAAAAAAAATATGATGAAAGAAACAAAAATAGTTGACAAACTTTTGATGGTAATTGATTTAATACAATGCCTCATGGCTAATAAATAAATAAATTTTACTTGATATCTAAATAAAAAAACAACAAAACAAACGAAATATACTATGTACAGCCATATAGCGTATGTATGGCCGTGAATAAAATTGACTGTTTTGAGATTGTTAATTAATCCACAAAGAAAAATATATAATTATTTTGAATTATTCATGGTGGATTTATGTTCAATGTTATTGTATCTCCTCTCTTTGAAATACGTATGTTGTGAAAAACAAACTGTAACTATTTGTGAGCACTGGAAATTATTACAAATGATTATTCACAAAGCCAATGTAGAAACGATTATTTATATATATTTACAAAATCTCCTATTATAAGCTATTTAATTACATACTTAATAATGCATTTAAGCTTTACCTAAATGATTAATTATTGCAAATATTAAAAAAAATCAACCGAAATTATTCCTGATTACAACAATTTTACAGTTGAATTTTATTATTATTATTATTCAAAACCGATTTCAAATCACGTCGTGCTTTAGTTCTTTTGAAGAAGATTTTAAACAGGTATTATGAAAACTAAAAACCAAAAACTGTAATAAAAAATCAAAAGCATAAAACTTATTAAACGTTATCACAAACCAGCCAAAACAAACATGTTTTTTCTTGTATCATAAAGGAAATTTATATTATATTTAAATCGGAACACAAAAAGTATGAAATACGGAATGTTTGAAGTGCAGAATCTCAAATTTTGAAAACGATTTTGGTAGGATGATGTTTGGTGTTACTTCGCCATGAAGTGGCCAGCTTTAGTCAACTTCGAACGTGAATACTCCCGAAATATAATTCTATTTTAAAAGACATCCCACATATATCAGAATTCGTTTGTACACAATCATTCAAGGCTCATTAAAAGGTAGTAGAAAACAACAATCATATGTATTTTGTTTTTACATCTTGTTTCCACAACGTCAAAAGACTGACAATAAACCTTTGTTTTGATAACAAATAATCAAATTTTGACAGTTTACCGACAGCAAAAATAATATAAGAAAAAGTCTTTGAGGAGTTCTACTGAGATGAAAGTCTTGGACGGAATATAAATACACTGATGTGGAATCGACTGGTCTGAAAATAATTAATCTTCCTTACTTATCATTCCTTGAGATATATTTGTTCCTGTTGCTCGTGCAAGAAGCATAGGGCTACAAAGTTGATTCGAAGAAATTACGCAGCAGCAAGCTTGAAGGCATTTATAATATTATACATGCATCTAAAGCATAACTCCTAATTTAGAGAAAGTTAGTAAGTAAAAAAATACAGTATTTTCAATATTTGTATGCTAAGGTTTATTAAAAGACTATATCTAAATGTACACAAACTTTTTTAGCTTATACGAAAATCATAAAGTCGCACGAGGAGCATCCCTTCGTATAAAATTAAATAGAATCCGGGCGGTATGCGCGATACATATTCATTTCATTCGGAAACGTTTTATATAGCTCCAATAACATATTGGCCTTAAATTTGCGGTAAGCATCAATTTTGCCTTTAACTTCCTCATTTTTAGCCAATGCCTTTTCGACGCAATCTTTTGTATATAATTGAGGATTCTTGTCCTGGTCAATGTAGTCGAATACTTCGAAGGGAACAAATACGTCCTGCACTTGGTTTTTCAGCTTATCGATTTCCTGCAGACCGGTAACTAAGCCTTGACTATAGAAAAAATATTGTATAAACAATTTTAAACTAATATCACTTAAATTAACTTACATTTTTTGATTCAGCACATTTTGGCCCTACAAAACAAATTTAGAAATTGTTGAATATAGTGGTTTTTGGTAGAGAGTCGTTTTAATCTTTCACGTACCTGTGGCTGGAAATCGCTTACAATAATCCTTATCTGACGGACATTTTCAATGAACATCTCCAACTGAGTTTCAAGATTTTCCAGCGGAGCAGACATTTCACAACAGTAACAGAGTTTCTTAGCACTTTTAGATATGAAAATAAATAAGATTTGTAGACTGATTTTCAGAAAAAATATGAGATCTGTTTGCGCCGAATGTAGAAATAAAGCAAATGTGAAAATATTTGACAGTCCAGTAACGTGGTTACCGGATGTAATATATTAATTTTCTGAAGCATACAAACCGCTACTTCCAAATAATTACATATATTTATTAAAATATTAAACACATTAAATTAAACTGTTTGATTTGTGTCGCGGAGATATTTAGTACACTAATAATAACTACAATATATAAATTCAGGATTTACATTTCTTAAGTACTATAAAAAATCGTATCTGTAATCTCCATATCAATCGTTGTATTTTCAGCGAATTGCATTAAGTGCAATTATTGACCGTTTTGTTTTGCTCGCCCTATTCGCTTATGACACTGAAATTTTCAGTGAACGAGTTTCGCAAATTTACGTAAATTGTTGAATTCGAATAAAATCGCATAAATTATGTCGAGACATGCTTTAATCGGTTTGTAGTAATAAAATATATATAAATATTCAGTTTATAACAAGGACACATTATTTAGGCGGAGGTACAGGATTCATTGGCAAAGGGTTAAGCAAACACTTAATTAAAAATGGTTATGATGTCACTGTAATATCCCGAATGCCTGGGCTAAAGCGCATAACTTGGCTGGAACTAGAACGAAACGGCATACCAAATGGCATTACGGCCGTTGTAAACTTAGCAGGTCAAAATGTGTTAGATCCAAGTCGTCGTTGGACTGATGGCTTTAAACAAAATGTGTGGACATCTAGAGTTAATACAAGTGCAGCATTAGTAAAAGCAATAGCAGATGCACCTCAAGTCAAAGCCTTTGTCAATATATCAGGTGTAAGTCATTATAAGCCTAATGATAAGATAATTTATACTGAGTGCGATCCGGTGGAAGGATTTGGTTTTATGTCGCGTTTATGTTTGGAGTGGGAGAAAGCAGCAACAATACCGGCGAATGTTACACACTGTAGAGGCGTGAGTATATCTTAAAAATATTTAAAATATAATATTTGAAATATTTGTATAGTGGAAGAAGTCAATTAACAATTTATATAATTTTCGTAGGTTAAAATACGTACTGGTGTAGTAATAGGACGAACAGGTGGAATGATTCAGAATATTTGGCTTCCTTTTCAATTGGGCCTAGGCGGTCCTCTGGGCTCTGGGAAACAAATTCTGCCTTGGATTCATTTATATGACTTATGTCAGTTAGTACATAACAGTATTGAAAATGAAAAAATAAAGGGAGTTTTAAATGGAGTGGCGCCACATATTGTAACAAATGGCGAATTTTCTAAGGTAATTTGAGTTATATATACTTGTTCCTTAACAATCTACAAGTCACCATAAAACAAAAGCGATTTATTCTGCATTAATTTTTACTTTTTTTACTCTTTCCTTTCATTAGGCATTTGCTTCTGCTTTGCGACGTCCTTGCCTGTTCGCAGTTCCTGAATTTGTGGTACAAGCCCTTTTTGGCAAAGACCGTTCGGCGTTGCTGCTATCTGGTGCTAAAATTCAACCAAAAATAACTTTAGAGAGTGGGTTTAAATTTAAGTATCCCACTGCTAGGGAAGCGTGCTTAGAAGTTGTGCAGAAAAAGTAAATTTAACATTAAACTTAAACCGCACATATATGTATATATGTAGTACATAATATTTTATTTGATCAGCTTGCCAAAGATAAACAAGCACGATGGAGAAAAAATGTGTAGTCTGTACTTAAATAACTACAATTAATTGTTATATTGAGTCTCGAATCGTCTGGTAACGCTGTGAAGAGTTCTGACACGTCAGTTGTCAGCTGTCAATTTAAGCAGAATTTTCTATCGTTTGTACAACTAAAAAAGTTAAACGTAAAAGCAAACAAAATCGTTTTATTCGATATTTGTTTATAATAAACCAAAGATAGTACTTTAATTCCCACATTTTAGTGTTACTTCTACCAGTAAGTTCATTATAATTATTCATCGTTCGCGGAAGCTGACGTAGTAAATGGTATTTAAATTGATATTTTAGGTGCAGCACTTGCTTCTGACACATTGCGTGGCACCGCATTGAAATCATCGTTGTAGTGCTATACAAACAATAATTTATTAAAAGTTTTAACATACAGCAAATAGTAATATTTAAAAAAAATATGCAGTTACCAGCGTTAAGGTGGCGTTATGCCTTTGCTTGTTTGGCACTTTTGTTTTTTATTGGCTGTCGCACTGGAGAAGCGGTGGAGTTCACATTTGATTTAGCAGACAATTCTGAAGATTGCTTCTTCGAAGAAGTTCGTCGCAATACCACCTGTTATCTTGAGTTTCAAGTATCAGCTGGTGGACAATTGGATGTCGATGTAACTTTGACAAATCCTCACGGCAAAGTAATATACGAACAACAGCGTGCGACATTCGATAGTCATCAGTTTAATGCAGAAGCAACGGGTGTCTACAAAGTTTGTTTCAGCAATCAATTTTCATCATTTTCACATAAAATTGTGTACGTTGACTTCCAAGTGGGAGATGAGCCAGCATTGCCTGGTATTGATGAACATGCCACTGTCTTGACTCAAATGGAAACCTCATCACAGTCGATACACAAAAGCCTGAATGATATACTTGATGCTCAAACACATCATCGCTTGAGTGAATCGAAGGGACGCAAAAGGGCGGAAGATTTGAATGAAGCTGTCATGATGTGGTCAGCTCTGGAGACGGGTATTGTCTTACTTATTGGCTTTGGCCAGATTTTAATTCTACGCAACTTTTTCGCAAACCGCAAGACAGGTGATTCTCGTTATAGTCAGTTACGGTAAAGTACTAAATAATGAAACGATAGAAACGAATTAAAAGACGAATTGAAAGTTATACATAAGTAATAGTACGAAGAGGCAATGTATGGAGAATTGAGTATAAAAATGAATTTAAGTTTGCTTACGCTTATAAGTTTGATTTACTACTTTCAATATATAAACATAGATAACTACAATCTAAAACAATATATGATTTGTTTAATTTCAAAATAATTTATAATAAAGAATTTCAACAACCACACAACATGTGCAATTAATCTCAAAAAAATGAACTCTTTATTCTAAAGCTATGTTGAACATTTCTTCGTAAGTAAAAATATGTAATTTTGGAATAAATTCAGGACGTCGTTTAGCTGTTAGTTTGGTATATTCCTTGCTTATTGTTCAGTCAGTTTTTATTATTACAACAACAATTCAATATTTCCAATAAGAATTAGTTGCGACCTTGTACCAATTGTGCGAATAATACATCGATAAAAATGAAGAGCGTTGGCAACACTGTAACCTTACACACAGCTGACTCGTCTGTCAGCAATTTGCTTCACGACACGTGCATTTTTGCCCGCTGCATCTCGCGAAACTATACTTTTTTGCAACTGACATCATTTCCGTTTAGATGCAATTGTAAATTTATGAAGTTAACAATAAATTACTTTATTAAAATGTGTAATAATTTCGAGTACATGTGTTAAAACGCGCTGTTAATCCTTTGGATGTCAAGATTTTGCACACTTCGGCTGACACCGGCTGGTGCATGCATGTTGATTGCTTCGGTTTGCGATTAGCGATTTTAAATGTTGAAATTCATTGTGTTGCATTACAAGTTGCTCATTGTGTTTAAAAAGTGAAAATTATTCATAAATGCTGCAATATTTGTGAATTTCAACGATAAATTGTTGTTTGTGTTTTTCTTAAATTTTGCATACAACAAATTTGTAGGTAATCAAAAACCCCACCCCTCCCTTTTGTAGCGCAACAAAATCCAACCAAAGCAGAGCAATTTAATTCTTCCATTCCATATTGTGAATGTGAGTGTTGTTTTTGAAAATATTAAAAGAAAAGTGCATTTAATAAATAGAATTGATAATAAATTGTGCAAGTGAAATATATGCGATATTGGTTTAATAGAAAATGTTGGAACATCGGGTGTTGCGCTACACATTTTATGGTCTGACTACGACCGTTTCGGTAGTGTTGTTGTCAGAAATCTTTTATCGTGGCTATTTGTACGTGCGCGAACGTTTGTGGCGTCGCGATGCAACTGATGACGAAATAGCCGAAGTCATCTGGACGAATGAGTTGACACAAAGCTGCGCTGGTGGTCACATATTAAAATCGCCAGCGGAACGTAAAAGTCCCACATATGAAAGCCCATCGAAGGGCATGATTGAAAATGGACATATTACGAAATTACCTACTCCTAGTGCTAGTCCTTCCTGTGAGAATCGGTACTGTGCTGCCAATAACGTCGGTCGTTTAATAGCGTTAATTGATAAATCAAAATATACCATTGATCTAGCAATGTATACGTTTACATCCTACGATCTGTCGCAGGCATTTATGCGTGCCATTCGCAGAGGAGTCTCTGTACGCATAATAAGTGACAAAGAAATGGTGTACTCCAGTGGTTCACAGATTATAACGCTAACAAAGGCAGGTTAGTAAAGAATATTTCTAGAAATGTATTTGAATTATGAAAAACTTCAAACTTCTAGATATTAATTATAACACATACAGACATACAAACGTTGGAAAATTTTGCAAATCAGCTGATGATGTCATGTATGTGTGAACATTTGTAGCAATGCAATCGTGAAGCTTGCACGAATATACAGTTCGAACTACTTTATTGAAAAAAAAAATACAAATGTGTATATATAGAAAATGTTTCCAGACTTCGATTGGATATCGGATGAATATCTACAGCGCGTTTGTAGGGATTAATCACATATTTATACAGGTATTGCGTATCCGTTCATTTTGAAACTTTCTGTATCCATGCAACTAATCACATCTTCGCTCTCCCCATTAAAAATAAGTTTGCACTTGCTATCTAGCAAAAAGCACGACAAGTACAATAACAAATACCATGGTTTCGCGCAAACGTATTGACGTTCCTTCAAGCATCTCAGTTGCGTCGTAGCTACGGACAATGTGGTCTTATTTCTTTATGCAAACGATTGAGCCACGTGCATTTTGTGGTAAAATATTCGCACTCAATGACAGCCACGTTTTTCATGCTTTCCTGCACATCATCTGTCGCTTTTATTAATAGCGAATTCAAATAAAATTATTAAATGTAATTTGGTTATTTCAACAAAATTTTATGCAGTTTTGCGGCAATGCATTGTTGTCAAGTGCAGAATTGCTGCAGTGTCACCTGAATGTGATTGAGCTAATTATAAGTAACAAGTGCTTTTAATTTACTATAACAAAGAATGTGACATTTGAAATAATTACAGTGTTCATTAATTTGAAAATATCTAAATTGGAATATTTTCTTTTTTTGAAATTTTAAACTTTGTAGCAAACAGTTGTGAAATTGTTGTTGTGTCTGTGCTAAAATCGGTGGCATCATTAGCGCTTAACACTGCCATACCAGCGGACAGAAATTTATACAAAAATCAGTGTATACTTTTAGGGTGTAATATCGGAAATGGAAAATTGAGTTGCGTGTCCGCGCTTTTTTCCTCTACATGTCGATAATAAAGTGCAGTACATTATTATTTTTTTATTTACGAGTTTTTAATTTCAAAATAATATATATTTTTCTGATTAAAGAAAACGGCAGTGTTAGTATTTATAATATTTAGATATTAGAAACTTGCAACTAACAGCAATATTATTTGCTTAGCTAGTTATTCACTCAAATTCATACAATATATTTCATTTTCCATATTAATTTACTTTTAGGCGTGCCCGTTCGTTGTCCCATGACCACAATGCTAATGCATCATAAATTTTGCCTGCTGGACGGACCGAAACGTGCGCGTTCGGTACTAGGCAACGTCGGTCAAACATATGATTCGCGTAATGTAAAAGGTGTACTCATGTCCGGCTCACTCAATTGGACCATGCAGGTGAATATAATTTTTTATAGAAAAATCATATGGTTTATCAATTACTTTATTAAAATTTTCAGGGTTTTGGTGGCAATTGGGAGAATATCGTAATCAGCTCCAATAGAATGTTGTTGGAGCAATTCGAAGATGAATTTCAACGCATGTGGTTAGCATTCGCTCCACGTCTGAGCTCTTAAACAACGAATGTGAAAGGTAAGTACGAAATGGAAGGTTATAGTTTACCATTGGCTCCCACGTTTAGGCACTTCGATAGACATTTCCTAATGCCGTTAATTACATACTTTATTGTCATATGTCCACAATGGGATACTGGATTTTCTCGCTAAGCCCTTTTGATTGTTTTGCCGTTAAGCATTTATTTAGGATGTATGTCTGTACTTATTTGTGTGAAATCACGGTGGATAATGGCAACAAATTAATATGCGGTTTACAAACTCACCTTTAAAAAGTCTTTCATGAAATGTGTTTTGCTATTTTATTTCTGGTTTTATCTCTTGATATATCTGCATCTATTGGTTATTGAATGGTGTTTTGTTTTTATAATGCAACCACATTGTGTGAAATTACAATTATATACATTAATGTACATACATATGTATTGCTATTATTATATTATATTAGAATACTCTGTGAATAGAACTCTGGTACTGGATATTTGACTTTCAATATCCTTGTGAAAATATTTCGGCGGTGCGGAAGGACTTGGAAAAAACATTTATGTAATTATATTAGAGTTTGAGACTATTCTCGAAGCTTTAAATTATTAGTCTTACTAAGATATTTATTAAGTTCAATATTTCACTAACTACCAGATATCAGTTACCTATAAGCAGTTTCTGAATGAGATTTATTATTTTTTAGTAATTTATTATTATTATTATTATTATTATTAACCCAAACGATTACCCTCCTCCCGCCCAACCGACGCGTGGGGCGCAGTCCGCATACGGGCGGAATTTGCCGAGTCTAGAAAGGCAAGAGATTTTTAAGCGTCCGGTTCTCAAACTGCTCAGCTACAGAAAGAAACATTTCAACAGCTGAGATTTAAAAATTTATTAAAACAAAAAGTTAAAAATTTCTGAATATTATTTATTAAGAGAAGACAAAATAGTTTTTTTGATGCTAAATATTGAGTCAGATGGATCAAATGTGCTGGAATGCGAATTAAAATCATGACATATTCGGCAGAATGGTTCATTTAACTCAAAATTTGTTCTACAAGATTTTAGAAATAATGGTCTAAACTGCCTGGATGAACGCAATGGGACATTAAACTTAATATCAGACAAAAGGAATGAACTACAAACTAAACCATTCAGAAGTTTTACTAGAAAAATTATACCTAGCATTTCTCTGCGACTAGTGAGTGTGGGAAGATTTATAAGTTTTAAACGACTAGTATACGGGGGAAGATTCAATCTTGAATCCCAATGTAAGTGGCCTAAAGCAAAAAGTAAAAATTGTTTTTGAACGGACTCAAGCTTATCAGAATGGGATTGATAGCTAGGATTCCATACCACAGAACCATACTCCAATATAGGCCTTACCAATGTTGTAAAAAGAATTTTAGTAATATACGGATCACTAAATTCTTTAGACCAACGTTTAACAAAGCTAAGAGCACCTTTAGCTTTTAAGACAATTGAATTTACATGAGAATTAAAATTTAGTTTAGGGTCCATAGTAACTCCTAAATCAACAAAGCTAGATACTTGCTCTAAACTGAAGTTATTTATTACGTAGGGAGAAGGATCAACAGATCTACGGGAAAAGCACATCGTTTTACATTGTTTAAGATTCAGTGGCATATCATTTATGTGACACCAAGTAACTAAATTATTTAAGTCCAATTGTAACTCAGTTCTATCATTATAAGAAGTATATGATTTAAAAAGTTTTACATCATCCGCATATAATAAAATTTCTGAAAACTTAATTACTGAAGGTATATCATTGATGAACAACAAGAACAGAATCGGGCCGAGATGACTACCCTGTGGAACCCCTGAAGTGACACTAATTGAATCGGATAATGTATTATTAAATAAAACTTGTTGTTTTCTGTTAGTAAGATATGAGGATACCCATTCAAGAAGTCTTGGTTGAAAACCAAGAAGATTCAGTTTTTGCAAAAGAATTGAGTGGTATACTCTATCGAATGCTTTACTAAAGTCTGTATATATAACATCAGTATTCTTATTATCCCTAAAACCCATTGACACATGGTTTACAAATTCAAGCAAGTTAGTTACTGTAGATTTCCCTTTACAAAATCCATGCTGAGAGAATGAAATTAAAGGAGAGATTAAGAAAGTTATTTGGTCAGTGACAATAGCTTCAAAAAGTTTGGGTATAGCTGACATTTTAGCTATCCCCCTATAGTTCTCAACAGATGATCTAACTCCACTTTTATGCAAAGGTAATATAAAAGAGTTTTTCCACATTGACGGAAAAATACCTTGTTTAAGAGATAGGTTAAAAAGCTTAGTTAAGGGCAGATAGATATATTTTGCGCAATTTTTAAGAAAGCTTGAGGGAATCATATCAGGGCCATATTTAAACGAATTTTTTAACGTAACTAAATAATTTAAGACATCTGTTTCAGAAATAATTGGTGTATTAATTACAGTACTCGGACATAACACTTGATGATATGGCACATTCATAGGGTAGTTTGAACAATAATTGGATTTGAAGAATTCTGCAAACATATTAGAAATAATATAATTGTCACATGACATTGTTGATTTATATTTCATCGCGGACGGAAAATTTGAAATCCTGCGTTTGGAGTTAACGAAACCATAAAACAATTTCGGATTACGAATAATATTATTTTTTACTTTGATTATGTAGTTTTTATAACATTTTTTGTTAAGTTTCTCAAACTGACGACGCAATTTAGAATATTTTAAATAGTCAACAAGAGCTCCAGTTCTTTTATAAAGTTTAAAAGCACGAGCTTTTTTATTTTTTAATTTACATAGCTCATTCGAATACCACAAATTTAAACTTTTTCTATTGATAATAAAACATTTCGGAACAAATCTTTCAAAAATATTAAAAATTGTTTCATTAAAATGTGATACATTTAATTCAATATTACCACTATAATCAGGCCAAGTCAATTTAGAAAGTTCACAATTAATCTTTTTGAAGTTAGCTTTCGCAAAGTTGAACCGAGAACAAAGGTCCTGTTTGTTGCATACAAGTAATTCGTCTATGATTTCGATATTAATTTCCAAGGCAGGGTGATAAGAATCCTCTGGCAAAACTAAAGGATCAGATCGGACCACAGAAACTGTTGAAGTATTATCAACATAGACCAAATCTAAGAATTTACCAAACTTGTTCGGAATTAAGTTAATTTGGTTAAGACCCATCCCAGACATTTCTTCCAAAAACTCATTAAAGCTTTATCGAGTGCAAAAAGGGGTAATGCAATCGTCAACAGATTTCCAAGATACACACGGTAAATTGAAATCGCCTAGAACAATTATGTAATCAGTATTCTTAGCAATTGAAAAAACATTATTTATTAAAGAAACATGCTGCGTATATACAGATAAGTCCGATTGAGGCGGAATATAAGATAAAGTTAGATAAATAGAACATTTATTAATACAAATTCGTATGCACTTAAATTCAATAAAGTCCGCATGAGGAACTTCTACTTCTTCAGATAGAATTGAAGAAGCAAATAATAGAATAATTTCGTTAATTTTTAATTTCGACGAGATGTAAAACTTTATATCTTCGATTGTGGTATCCGAAGCGAATCTCGAAACGAAAATTGATTTTCGTTGAGGTATTACTACCAAATTTTTTGCCTGAATAGTTTTCCGCTTAAGGTTATCGTTAATTGTTTTCGGAGGATTAAGCACTTTTGAAGAGGAAGGCTTCTCTCCTTGAGGGCAAGGAGATGAGAGATTAATAAGGTCTAATTTCACCGGTGACATACTTTTCACGGACAAAGTGGCAGGTTCCTCATTAGACGGACGTTTACGTTTTGATGAAGGCTTAGCATGATCAAGATGATAGATCATTCAGGCATTTAAATGATTGAAACAACACTTCATAATGCTTAAATTTTTCTGTAAGGTTTTGAAGTTCTCGACCGATTTCTTTAAAATCTGGCAACACAATTAAAATTTAAATATAACACAAAAGCAAATTAGCACAAATACTTAGCTTTAGATTACACTTATTAAAAGTAAACTTTCTTTAATTATATTAATAAATTTAAGCACAAATTCAAGAACCGAGAAAAAATTAAACTTCACAGTTTGACGTGTTGCCAGATTTCTTCTACATATAAATATAAATTCTATAAATTCCAGTAGATTTGTTGCAAAAATAATTCTTCAAATATGGACTACTTGTTGTGAATGATTTATATCCACTTACATAGATTTTTGTATTATATATACATACATACATACATAAATATATATTTTTTCGTTTTAATGTGACAAATCCGCTTGTTGCTTGACAATTACATTGTTGTTTTAAGGATTTTCTCAAATTGTCACATGTTGCGAGTTTTCCTATGCACGGTCGCTTTGTTTGTGCCTTCCTGTAAATCTCTCATCAGCAGGGGGCCATTCCTTTCACTACGAGAATGCATTTAGTATATACATACCTACATACTTAACATGCACGAGTTGTTTTAAGTGTTATTTGAAAAGAAAAAATACCAATACACACACACAAAACGCTTAAATGTAAGCGGAAAAGTGAATTTCATAGACAACACCAGTATCGGCAACCGAAAACGATTGAACTCATTGATTCGAAAGAATTGCTTGGCCACAATATGTTTGTGATTACTGCGTTAATCCCTACTCGTTGTCCTACAGTGAGGCGTGGAGGCAGAGTGTGAAATTTCAGCGACAACTATGTGTGTATAAATTAATTAAGTATCCAATGGTGTATGCAATTTACCGTTTTTTATGTACATGTATAACTATAATATACAGTTATACCTTTCTACAGGTATGGAAACCGTTATTATGCCATGCAAACACCCAATGCCGAGGCTGACCATTGTGACAGAGCAAATATTCTCGAAAAATCCATTTGTAATATCCATTTTGTATCTAACAAGATACTTCAAAATTGGCAAAGCGCCTGGTCTACAGCAGTCAAACACTCATACAGCACAGTTTGTGGTCCTTTTCTCCATGCGACAATTCAAACAGTTACACTTCATTTAGCAATGACATTTTAATTAGGCATTTATGAGAGACATTTTGTAATAAATTTCCACACATCTGATATCTGAATGTGTGTGTATATATGTAGATATGTATGTCAGCGCGCATTTGCTGGGATAAAAACCATTAATTGTCATATAGTTTTCGTATTTTTTTATGTTTGCTATAGTTTGGCTGTTAGTGGTGTATTTTGTATAAATTGTGTTCATATACGTATACGTCCTCATCATTCCAGTGGTGGCTAATTATCGAAGAAAAAATTCAAAATTCTTTCATATTTTCTACTGTTTGTTCATATTGATTTTAATTGGCGTTTGATGGTACAAAAAAATAAAGGCACTTCACTAACTTATTATTTATATCTACATAAACGCTAACATACATATAAAATAGATATTCAGGAACCACTTATTGCATTTTGAGATACATTTGTATTTTTTCCTCCAGCTTACAAGTTTTTTTAGTCTTTTGTTTATCCCTTTTGTTGCTTCGCTGTCTAATTATTGCATTATTCCACACAACTGCTCGTGTTCATTTTTATAGTTTTTATTCGCTTTTCATAATAGTTTACTTTGCGCGCTGTGGTTGTTGTTAGCGTGTTTGTCTTGCTGTTAATCCATTTAATTGCAACAATGTTGAGTTCAGCTATAGTTTTTTGTAATTTTTTATAATTGTCGGATCATCCACCTATTTATTCCATGGTAATGCCATGTTGCAGAAATTAAAACCTATATGTTTTGCGGTTTTCATTTAGTATATACCCTTTCTGCCATGAAAAATATTTCCACATTTAAGAAAATAAGGAATTATGGTGCAGTAATCTCTAGGATTCAACATTTTTAACAATTCTATTACTAAAGCCGCTGATTTTCTGCAAGCCATGATAAGTAGTTTGTTAAAAAAATGTACAACCATACAAAAAAATGTTGGTTCTAACCTTGGGGTCTTACTAGAAGTTGCGAGATTTTTAGAAAATGATGTAGTATTCGCAACTAGCTACCAGAAATACTTTTAGATGCCAAGTTTCAAAAAAAAAATATTTTTCAAATGTCCACGCTATATTGTTCAGCCGCCAGCCGCCAAAAGTAACATCAAATGCGTAATCAGCGACCCTGAAAACTCCCAAGTAACGAGTTTTAAGCGAATCCGATGAGTTTTTCAAAAAAGGCTATGTTGAACCCCCTATGTTGAATTTTGAAAAAAAACCGACACTGAATTCGTTATCCAATAGATCAAAAAGGAGAGTTCCTCAGTGAGAAATTTGACGAAATCATTGTATGGAAACTTTTCTAGATTAGTTTTTTTGTATTAGTTTTAGAAGGTTAAAAAACTTCAAATATCCCGATGTAAAAAAAATCGATATTCAACTGTAGGTGCCACAGCTTCAGACACGCCTTAAACGCCATTCACAGCGGAGCCATTAACAGCTTCTTTGACTCCCTCCCATTGAGGGTCAAACCACCATCAATAGCAGACGATGAGCTCTAGTTGCCACGTGAAACCAGCGTCACCTCTTTCGCTTACCCAACGAACCCGACTGATCTAACACCCCTCTCTACCATAGGTCCGAGTTAGTTTCCTTCCTTCCTACCGTTAGATGAACTCGACGACAACTAGACGTATACTTTCCAGGATTGGATAATCGTTACAACAACAACAATAGGGTCTTAAAATAAAATTTTTTCTGGTCCCAAAACTGAAATATTCGGAACAGGACACATGAAATTGTTTGCTACTAGAATGAATAAATAAATAAAGAATATGTCTATAATAGCTGAATGAATCTTTGATATTGTTACATAGACTCATTCTTAAGACAATTAAAACTTCTTCGCGTCAAATTTGATTGGATGTTGTATGACAATTTAGTATCCTAGCGAGGTTGTAAAGCTTGTAAAGCTTGTCACATCTCTCTGTTGAGGGGTAGGTTATGGACCATCAGTCACTCCTATTTACGTTTCTCAAATGATCTCTAAATCCACGCTTCAATGCTCGATTTAAATATCTACGTATGTCGTGAAGTTAGGAATCCCCTTCCATTACAACATCTTGCATTATTCCTGTTGAGATGCCTTTCCTATTCAATGTGAATACCCATAAGAGTATGCTGCCGGCGACATGTTTGCATGCTGAGCACATGCAACACGTGGCAAATGAGCAATAATAATTCGCAAACAAACACATTTTGATTGCGCCAATGAACTGTTAACCAGTTAGGTTGCAGACAACGCTAGGGAGTACACACACACACACACAAACATGGGAACAACAACATGCATACTTGGTACAATGGCACTTCAGGTATTTAATGAGTATGAATGATGCACAACACACATACACACTATATACAACATAGAAATTATAAAGACATAGAGAGGGGGGCTGGACGCATCACCAACGACTTACACAATCGCCTTAGGGCATTTCGCTACCGATCTCAACGGTCTGGTGGTGGTCGATCCTGCTGGTGGAGTGGCGGTTTTGCCGCATACAAACGTGCTAACGGGGAAACGTGTTTCAACATGCCATGCCATACCATGCCGTGCCACACTTAAATAAGACGCAGCTGTAGAAAGAAACTGTTGCACAAAAGAAGCTGTTGCTGGCAAACTCTTCAGCACAAAAACGACCACAACCACCGTGAACGCAGACAACGCCAGACAAGATGCGGCAATTTTGGAGGCCAAACCGAGCGACCGACCAGTAACAGTTGTAGTCACAGCGGCTGCCACTTAATGCGACAGATGTTCACCGAAAGACGCTCTCGGTCACTGCCATACTATGGGTATTTCATAAAACGGAGAAAATTGTAATGACACCAAGGGGGAGGAGACGTGAAAGGTAGTAAGTTGTGGCAAAAGCAAAAGTGCTGGGCGCAATTGTAGTAGAACGCTTTTTTGCCGCGATCTTATGTAAATATGTATGTATGTATGCGTCTTGAAGTGTTGTAGTGGTAGTGGTAGTGGCAAGGAACCAGTAAGTTCCCTGAGTTTGCCATTCCTTTGCATTCAAGCGGTATTTGTATGTATTGTTATGCACATAAGCATAGTAATTGGCGCAATAGCGAGCAAGCAATATGTGTTTGTATGTGTGTTTTTGCCTTTGTTTTTGTTTTACCTTAAGCGCAGAGCGGCGTGGAGTTATTGTTTTCCCTCAAAAGTAATAACAACATTTTTGCAGCTTTCGATTTTCCGCTTCCAGCACTGCTATCCCATCTTCAAGTGTGTTATGTATAGCACACACACACACACACACACACACACACAGAGAGATCTGAATTTCTTTGTGTATATGTGTGTGTTTTTGTAATTTTTGCACATGTCTACTTCGTGTCTGATTGCATTGATCCTTCTCAATTCCAGACACTTTTGTTTTGCTGACTTGTTTTGCTTTTACGCACACATACATATATATTTAATTTTTGCACACACACATACTTATATTTTACTAGGCACCGGTGTACGGTTGTTGCTCGCTGAGCAAGTAAGCGTTTAAGGCTGTTTCCTGGGGTACCCTGTTGCTTCTGCTGTCCTTAATTTGTTGTATGGCGTTATGTGTGTGTATGTATGTAAATCTGTATGTATGTATGTATGTATGTAGATCCTGAAATCCATTTCAGTTGATTTTTAGCAGCTCTTCAGGATGCAAATCCATCATCTTGCTTCCTTGCTTCTACCATATGCCAAAGCGCTGTGTCCCTGACTTGCGCCAAAATGTCGTGCCTCAAACTGCAATGACAAACAGACAAAAACTTGTGCAAACACACATATATATGTACATCTGTTTTTAATCTTTTTCATATTGCTTACATACATATGTACATATTTTTAGTATTTTTATGCATTTGTTTTGGTTCTCATTCTCGGTGCTTCGTTTACTTGCGTATTCCTGTGGCGTACACAACTTCCTTATAAATACAAAAATACGCATACAAACGTACATATGAATGTATGTCTGTACATCAGTAAAAATATATGTACATATATCCACATCTTACTATGAACCTTGACCAGTTGTTTTTAATTTCTTCGTCTGAGTCATCTCGCTTCTCCAGCGGCTGCTTGGTTTTGGCAATTTGCCTGTTGCGCCAACTGTACCTCCATGCACTTCGTCAGCTTGCTACATATACTCTTCCAGCTTTGCCTTCGCCATTATTTGTTTTATTAAAAAACAAAGGAAGTAAGCAAGTAAGCGAAAATGCTAGTGATAACGCAATGAAAAAAAAAAACAATAAAAATAAAAATAAAAATTCTAAAAATTTGTTTTAAAATGTCTTCGAGTCAAGTAGTACATGTGCGGTTAGGGCAACAGGCCAACAACGGGCCAATAAGTCATTTTATGTTGTTGCAGCTTGCAACATAAGCACTCTGCACTCATTACCTTTTTGATTGTAGTTATTTCAGCTGAAATGTTCCGAAATTATACTGTCCTTTGTTTAATTTCATGTTTTAATGTCAGCGTCGCGGCGGAAGTGGCTGTCATTCGCGCTGAAGATTCTCAAAATGGATAAAGTTGTACTCTTTAGAACTATTTTTTGTGTGGCTTAATTGAAATTGTATGCGCATGGCTTTTGATAGCTCAATTATTGTCATATTATTGTAAATTACGTTTGTGAGTTTTGTAATAAGTTGGAAATGGAGATTTCGAAGATTTTGGAGTTGAGGCTGCTGTAGTTTGGCAGGTGAGATGTTAAAGGTCCTCAGTTGTAACGAGTTTAAATGCTGGAGACAGTTTGACACAAACTAAGTTAAAGATCAGCAATGATTTATCTAACAAATCTTCTGTAACCACTTAAGTCAATCTGAATTCTAATACCAAATGCTCTTATTCTCAATGGTTAAATCTACAACTACAGCAATAAGACTTACACTACAAGAAGAAAAAATAAATACAATATACATATGATAAAATTTAAATGATTAAATTAATGTTAATGGCTGAACTAAAACTAAGTTTCGTCGAAAAAAGACCTTTTTTCATGAATTTTCTTAGAAAAAATTATTGCTGTAGGGAGACAGTACTACATTTGAAGGATACTTAAAAAAAGTTTTATCGAAAAATAGCGAGGAATAACGGATTTATCGTCGATCTCTGCAGGCACCACGAAAAGAAGTTTTTGTGCGGTGACCAGCCTACAGCATCACTGGATCCTCCGAAACCAAAAAATCAAAATGCTTTCTTTAGTTTATTAGTTTATCTTTCAATTGCCGTCGAGTTTTTTTTATTTTTCAATTTTTGGTACCATTTTCAAGCCAAAATGACGATTTTAGACGAAACAAGTAAGGAAGGGCTAATTTCGGGTGTAACCGAACATTTTATACTCTCGCAATTTATTTATTTAACTTTATTTATATTATATAATACACAATTTGACCCACACATTCGTCATATATATTGTATAAAGTCCACTGAAAGTTGGAAACCATAATATTAGACTAGAAGCACCGAGGTCCTCGTGTTCGATATATGGGGCCTTAAAAACCTATGGTCCGATTTCGGCGATTTTTAGAATGGGGCTGCCACACTATAAACATAGTATTTGTGCAAAGTTCTGCATCGATATTTTCACTAGTGCTTACTTTATATATTGTATAGTAAACGATTCAGATCGTATTCAAAGTTCTTTTATATATCAAGTAGGCGTGGTTGTGAA
The DNA here is from genome assembly GCF_028554725.1 of Zeugodacus cucurbitae. NCBI lineage: Eukaryota > Metazoa > Arthropoda > Insecta > Diptera > Tephritidae > Zeugodacus > Zeugodacus cucurbitae. The sequence goes on from NC_071670.1 coordinate 34,669,147, forward strand.
GCGATTTTGCCAATTTTCACAACATATAATTGGGATGTAAGGACACTATTACAAACCAAGTTTCATTGAAATTGGTCGAGTAGTTCCTGAGGTATGGTTTTTGACCCATAGGTGGGCGACGCCACGCCCATTTTCCATTTTGTAAAAAAATCTTAGTGCAGCTTCCATGTGCCATTTCTTATGTGAAATTTAGTGTTTCTGACGTTTTTCGTTAGTGAGTTAACCCACTTTTAGTAATTTTCAACCTAACTTTTGTATGGGAGGTGGGCGTGGTTATGATCCGATTTCTTTCATTTTTAGACTGTGTAAGTGGCTAAAAACAGCGACTGAAGAAAGTTTGGTTTATATATCTCTATTGGTTTGCGAGATATATACTTAGTAGGGGGCGGGGCCACGCCCACTTCCCCAAAAAAAATAACTTCCAAATATGCCCCTTCATATACATTTTATTTCCATAGCTTTATTTATGGCTTAGTTATGGCACTTTATGTGTTTTCGGTTTTCGCCATTTTATGGGCGTGGCAGTGGTCCGATTTTGCTCATTTTCGAAAGCTGCCTTCCTATGGTGCCAAGAAATAAGTGTGCCAAGTTTCATCAAGATATCTTAATTTTTACTCAAGTTACAGCTTGCACAGACGGACGGACGGACGGACAGACAGACATTCGGATTTGAACTCCACTCTTCACCCTGATCACTTTGGTATATATAACCCTATATCTAACTCGTTTAGTTTTGGGTGTTACAAACAACCGTTATGTGAACAAAACTATAATACTCTCTTTAGCAACATTTATTGCGAGAGTATAAAAATCGACCTATTTGTTATTGTAAAATTGTTAGTAATTAAAATTTTTGGAAGAACTCGACGTCATTCGAGGGCTATATACATGTAGAATATTTGTTCAAAATTTCAAAACGATCGATGCAGTAGTTTTTTCTGTAGGCTGGTCACCGACTTTAAAAATGACATATTTGGGAAAATCGATTCAAAGTTTCGTACACTCAGCGCAGATAGCCGTTATTCAACCTGCTGTAACTTCGTTAGTTTTTCTCCGAATGACCTAAAAAAAATAAAATAAAAAAAAAATGAAAAAAAAAAATCTTTAAAATAGATGCCCGAGACACTCAAGTGACGATAAAGCGTTTTGAGCTTTTTACGAATTTTTACAAGCAACTAATGAGTATTGTTGGGCATTTAACTTTAATTCGACCTGCCAAGATGATTCAGCAGCAATCTATCGAAAGCTGGACAATGAAGGAGAACGAGTATTGATGTCTCAATCTCAGCTTTTTCTATGCAACTTTGGCAACTTGCATCCCTTCGGGCAGTGTCCAGTAAGGACTCTTATCATTATGGGAAACTGAACGTTGATAAGAGCAAATACGTTAGTAATCTCATGCAATCGACCTTAGGCCAGATTGATCTCGCAGTCGCAAAAGTACTGGTTGTTATCCAATGCCTACCGTGTTCATTCGACAACCACTGATCCACAACAACAACGTCCACCGTGGAGTGGCAGGAAGATAGTGGGGCTTGTTCTCATACTGATGGGATTGCAGCTTGGGTGTCCTTACGCGCAAACTTCTTTGCTTTGCAATAAGCAAATACCGGTGTAGCCTGGGCCTTAGTCACTTCGATCACCTAGTTGAAATTACTTACTAAATAAACTTCTTGTATTTGAGTGAGCAGAATGTATTTACATCTTTCTAGTAATTAGAGTAGTTTTACGTTAAAACATGTTTAGATATTTTTAAATGTAAATACACAGGATTCTATCACTTTCTACCACCATTGTCCTTTCTAATTAGCTGTGAATAATGTTACCTCATTTAAATCCTCTTTGACCAGCGAAAGTGTGCATATTAGACCGAAAAGAAATATTTCACGCTTGTCTTATAAGCGTTTACCACCTAAGGCGCGTGCGCCTCTTTTTATGTGCATCAAAGTAGAAGTTGCTATTGATAAACATAAATAAAGAAAACATTTTCCCAGCTTAAAAGTATCGAGGGAGATTTCATTTCCTTACCTTTACCTTTTTGGCCTGCCTTACCCTCATGCTTTGAAGGTAAAAATGCGGACATACACACATTTTTATATAGGTAGCCCAGTATTTATGTCGTGTTCCGCCTTCAGATCGCAAGCGAATCCTTGAGACACATTTCAAATACCCATTTCAATATATGTAACATTTATTATTATCATTGTCTGGCATAAATTCTGCTAGTAAATCTGATTTGCTTGCTTTCCGTGTTCAGCGGGGTGAGGGAAACAGTTTGTTATGGCTGTGGGCATGCCCTCCTGCTGCTGTTGTCTCAAAACTACGGTTAATTGGCAATATTTCGATAGCTGGAAAAGTAGTTGCCTGTTGTTAGGCACAAACCATCTAGAGAGTTCTTAAAAGATTTTCCAATTGTCCGCCACAGTTTTTCCTTGCTATTGCGCGGCGCTAGCGGGCTTACATAATTCAGGCTAATTATTTGGCTATTAGCTTAACCTTACGTTGTATAATAAAGTACATATGCCACAACCGTTTGGTGTCTAAGTTGCACCTTTTTGCTGCAAGCTGTCTTTGTGTCAATAATAAGAAGCGACAATATCGCCAGACAAATTGAGAATATCGTCGCCAGAATTTTTCCCAACACATATTGGTTTTCATGTTTTTTTTTCGAAATGTGCTTTCTCTCGTTCGAAAATGATTTATCTGTTTTTTATTTAATACGAGGACATTTAGCATATCCTTTTTCCCTACCTCCCTATTATAATTCCGTACTTGATTTGATAAATTCAACCCGCTACCAAACGGATACTTCTTCTCTCGTGCCAATTATGTTTGTAGAATTTTGCTGATGATTGATTGACAAGGGACTGTGTGCCGATCGCAGCCACTAAGCCGGCTCATGCGGTGTAACCGTTATCTGCACGACAAACAGCGCTTAGTCCTTCGCTATTTACCTATGATAGTTTTACCTATTTAAACACATTTCAATTACAAGATGTCTCTGCGCTGTAATCTTTGCGAGTTCAAAAAAAATTTGTTTTCTTACACTCAAATTAAAGAATTTGTCATGATGGATGTGTGAAATGTGCAACGAACGACGGATTTGCCAGTAAAGGTGTATTAAAACTCTCAGTGCCGATGCATCTGCTAAGGAATCGCATTGTAAAAAAAATATATGTAAATATAAACAGTTGGGATTTGTCATCTGGTGGTAAATTCGTTTAAAAAAAAATAACAAAAACAACACTTTCAATCATTTTAGTGCACAAGCATTACTTTTGTCTTGTTCGATTCGCCAATTCTCGCTAAATTTCAGAAATTTACAAATTGAAACAACACAACAGTCGAATTATGAATAGGAGAAAATGTAACTACTTAATTGAAGCTTTATATAATAAAGTACATATTCTACATATTATTTATTAAGGCAGTCTATATGCTTTATATCAGTTTCTTCGATTGACCAAGTTTTAAGAATTGGTGATTCGAGGATAGCACATGTTAAATATGTCTTCGAATCGCCCCTTCTCTGCTCGTTATACCAGCTTATCTGCTCTATACCAATTGTTTGTTCGATTCACCATGGTCTAAGGTTTGCTGATTCGAAGATATAACTTGTTAAAAATACATATTTTGCATTAATTATCTACGAACCATCACTTCTCTGCTCGCTAAGTTTATGTTCTATACTTGTGTTCAAAATTTGTTATATTGAAGCCACAACAAAGAGGAGCCACTGGAATGTAATTCTATATAGTATGTGACTAATTAACTGAAGTTTTAGAAGCGATTGCTATTTATCTTTTCTGAATTGTGCCATTTTATTTGACTTATGCCAGTTGTTGGTTCGATTCGACTATTCAAGGTTTGGAGCTAATTGAATTTTTCGTTTTATTTTTCGAAAAAAAATATATATATATTTTTACTGTTAATGACATGGCAAAAGGCATAACTTCCGCTCAGTTATGCTGAGATAAATGTAATAGTTTATGAGAGATTTGGATGAAAACTCTTTTAGACCAGTTGGGAAAAGCTTTTGTTACTTTGTATATTTCACTGTTTCACATGCTAAGTTTTATGCCACCAGAAAGATCTGTGGTTTAGAACAAATGTTGTATAGTTAAGAATTGAATATGCCACAAAGCTCAAGCTACTATTTGTTTATACGCCAACAGCGTTCGTTTTCTCAAGCAGTAGCTAACTGAAATAAATGCCTGCCTGTCTTTTAAAATCACCCCATACAAAATCTACAGAGGTAGTCAAAATTATTACACATCGGACGTTTTTTTACATGTTTCACAAAAAAAGCTTTCGCTTGTTGTTGTTATTGTCGCAGGGTAACAAAATGCTATGTTGTTGTAAACCTGGATCTATTCCCTTGATCAAATGTACTGAAGACAGCAGCAGAAAGAAAGCAGTAGTCAAAAGTATTTACACACGGAGATTTAGCCTTTATCCTTGGATTTGGTTTAAGCCAGAGTAGTAATTGGATTCTATTGCATTCATAACAACCTAACTCAGCCTTAAAATATAAAAATTGGTAAATAAAATGCAGAAACCAAAGGAATTAAGGATTATAACTAGATCGGAGACTGTTACTATGTTTAATACTGGGGTTTCGGCTTCGGAGTTAGTAAAAATTTATTGAATTTAAAGAAATACTGTTTATAATATTATTAAAAAGAAGGAGACGAACAATTGCAAGGATACTTTAAAGAGAACTGGGCAGAAACCTGTGATAACTCGAAGATAATGTAGAAGATTAGTAGGAACTGTCATACAAAATCCCACAATTAGTCCTGTTAATATAGCAGCATCATCGAATGAGCATATTGCATGAACAGTTAACGATGCTACACTGTTAAGGCCATTTAAAAATAGTAACATAAATACCTACGTTGTGCATAAAGTTGACCACTTCCGAAACCATGAAAGCTTTATTTCCGAAACCAAAAAAGCGATATGCCTCTCATTTGCCATTGATTGCATCCTAAAGCCTGTCGTGGGCAGATAAGGCTAAATTTTAGTTCCAGGGCTTCTTTAGTAATCGCTTTATGCATTTACTACGTGAAAAGAAGAATAATGCAGTTTAGACGCTAAATAGAGTCGGGAGAGACATTATGATTTTTTGAAATTTTTTTGGAAATTTGCCATACTTCTGTTTTGAAGATTTGGTACAAATTTAGGGACCCTAAATCATTCGGATATATCAGACTTCACTTCATCATGCCATTCTAGTGGTCCGTTGGCCTTTTCCAACTATTGACTACATTTTATAACAGGACCATTTCATGAAGGATCGTTACCAACAAAAGTTTCAAATGAAGCAAATCAAGTTGACCTCCGCACAGCCCTGACCAAAACTTTAGTCAAAATGTTTGGTCTTTCGTTAAACATCAGAGGACAATTGATATAATAACCGAAAACGCCGAAATTACCGACATTTGGTCTAAATTAACTGTTAACTTAGCACACAATTCTGTTGAATCAATTTGGACCATAAAGCAGGCTGTTATTGATGCCAATGGTAATGTAAACAATTCTGAATTTATCGCCTTAGAATAGGAACTTATACTGAACATTAAAATTTTAAAGTTATCATTAAACAAGAACAGGATAATAGACTTCAAGTTCTGTGTAAATACTTTTAACGCAAAAAAAATGTGTGTAAATACTTTTGACTACTGAGAGTCTTCAGTTCATTTGCTTATTTCTCCGCCATATTTCTAGCTATTCTAGCCAAACTGACTTCATTCGCTCAGGAATAGATCAAGGTTTACAACAATTTAGCATTTTGTTACCCTGCGACAACAACAACAACAAGCGAATGCATTTTTTGTGAAACTTGTAAAAAAACGTCCGATGTGTAAATAATTTTGACTACCTCTGTATAAGGGAAAAGCTATAAATCGTATGAGCAACTGTTGCTAGGCGTTGTGCGTGGGCGTTGCTATTGGATTATTTCGCTTTTTCCTTACTAACTAGGTGTATAAATCGGAAAATTTTGTAATCTTTTGTTGAAAAATCAACATCTATCTAATTTTACACTTTCTCCACATCGTACAAATGTCTGTTGTACATCATGCGTATGTGTGTCTCTGCTACCTACATAATCCCACCGTTAATTTGGCATTTTGACAAATATATCACGCTATTGCCGCTCGCTCGTGTCTGCGTATGTCTTAAACAGTGTCGTCAATTTGTCACAACTAAGAAATTAAACTGCTGTCCACCAGTGCGTTGACTTCATCCCACGCAAACTGTTTACAGACGGACGATGGTACTACGTACCATATGTAAATAAATACCTCAACTTGTAATTTATGCTTTGGGCATTTATTTCGTAAAAACAATTTGTTTATGACATTACCTGCAACAACATTAAGAAATCAATTTACAATGCACCGGGTTTAGTCATCAACAATAAGAAGCAGTTGTGAGTAAAGGAAATCATGTATGCAGTGTTTGTCAGCCTGAAGTTACAGTTATTTAGTATAAAATGTAACAAATTGACCTCAATTAGTTAGCAATTTGTGTAGGATATGAGCTTGTTGAGTGAGACCCCCAAAAAATATTCAGAACTTTTGCAATCTTTCGACATTTCGCTCGATGTTTGTATCAACATTATATCGAGCGAAATGTCGAACATAATCTCAAAGATTACAAATATCAATCAAATTGCTGATAAAGTTGACTCCTGAACAAACATACGTTTACAAGGTTATGGCGAAGCATTTACAAGGATAAGATGCAACGATAAAAAAAATTCTGAAAAATTCGCAATATTGATCCTAGAAGTATGCTGCACTGTATTCCGACATTCTTCAAATACCATATTGATGTTCTGCGGAAATAATGGCCAATATAACTTATGTAGAGAGCTTGCCTCTAATCACAACACCACTGAATTAAATTGGCTATTTTCGTCTCTTTTGTATTATTTTAATATTACTTTTCTAGAAATATAATATTCTAGAAGACTTTCATTTCATATATCATTAACGCCACGCCAGCTACAACAACCATACAGAGGCACCCTTTTAAAATATTTTTGTGCTAAAATTAAAGAAATTGGTTCGAGACAAATGCCAACCAATTTTTATACATTTCAAGCGAAAGTAAATCTAAACGCAAATTATGAAATTAGTGTCCGTACAAGTTAGTGAACCCAAGAAAATTATGAAAATTATTTGAAAAAATTCTCGCTTTTGTTTGTACAAGTTTGCACAACGTAAGGCGCTTGCTTTCTTGAGTGTTCTTGCTTAGTGATAAGTTTAGTTAGTGAAAATAAGACAATTAACAAATTGTGTCTTTCCTCATGGCACGCCAGCGCCGCTGAGTTCATTGACTCCCGGTCGGCGTGGCGAAAGTGAGCGTCCAATCAGCCCCCACCTTAGAGGCATATTCAAAGAATATATAATATTTACCCTTGCACCGACAATCGAAAAAAGTGTCTCACGTCGATTTCAATCAGCGTAACAACAACAAAAACTACAACAAAAATCACTTGCTCACTCAGTTAGACGCACTGCCACATCACCCGCTGCCTGAGTCAGCTGCTTCGCTAAGGTCTCTTGTTCGTTTTGTTCGTTGGCGACAGTTTTGGGTTGATGATAATTAATTAAAAAAAATAGAGATAAATTGACAAGTGGTAGGGAAAAGTGCTCCACACACACACACATTTCTATACGCGCACACATTATACATACATAAAGACACTTGTGCAGTCATACTTGCTTAAAGGGAGAGCTTTAGTTTGAGTATTATGTACATATGTATGTAAATAGTTTATGACAGTCATAAAGTTCAGCATATCTGTGCTGCCTGAGATGCCAACGCTAAGTTTTATAAAAAAGTTTCAACACATACAAATATCTAGGTGGCTTTCGGAGTCGTAACCTCACTGTAAGATGTGAACTAGCGATCTTTATATAATAAAATATGAGAAAATATCTATGAAAATAAACTTTAAGTCACAATTGAAACTAAAACAAAGTAATGTATGTAAGGGATATGAATATGGGTGATTACAACAGTATTGAACATTCCAAAGGATTTAAATATTAGTTATGTATATATTAAATTTTTAATGGATTCTACTGTAAGCTTGTCCATAAACAAAACAAAATCGAGCAAAATTAGAACAAAAGTTGTTAAGTATAAATTTAAAGTATTTTATATCAGTAAAAAAGATAGTCTTTCTAGGTAGAATAAATAAAATACACCTGATCTGGATGCCGGGACACAAAGGAATAACAGGGAACGAGCTTGCCGACGAATTCGCCTGAACGGCAGCTGCGACAAAACTGCTACGCCCAGAACTTTTTTTGGAAGTGGGTCCCCATACGATCAGGACAGAGGCAGAATACAGCGGATGACGTCATTCAAAATGCCTATCAATAGGAACCAAAAGATTCAAGTGTGTAATGAATCTCTCAAGAAGCAAACAAAGGTTCTGGTACGACTATACACGGGCTTTTGTGATCTGGAAGCTGTAACTCCCCTAAACCTACTATAATCATATGTAGCACTTCACAGGAGCAGGAACAAAATTTTGGGACATACCATCCGAACAGATGGGCTCGTTGACTCTCTTAATCCCAACACCATTCTGGAATTCATCAGAGTGCTGGGACTAATGGAATCACTGTAGACATTGGCAGCGCACAAAAGGCCACAGGTCGCAATGTATTCCTCTATTTATCATTCTAAAAAATATTGAATGACTTGCGTAACCGATATAGTCTCAAGAATTTTTAGTATCGATTGTTTGTAACTTATTTATTATTATTACAGAAAAAAATAAAATTAAAAAATGAACAAAACATAAAAATGACCATACCCACGATTCCAGCTCTTAAAGCAATCTGAGCATAAAATAAAAAAAGTATTAATCTAGAATTTGGTTGGAACTACAGTAATAGTTAAAATGCAAATATACGTTGCTTAAGTAGTATATTGTGCATGTGGAAGTTTACATATGTATAGGTATGGTGAAAATAATTATATTATCTTAAGATAATTTCTCCTAACGTTTTCCTATGACATTTGAAGCTCATCTTTAACCCTGTTGCCGTTCGAAGCGACGAAAGTGGGCTGTTGAAACTAGTTACGACTCGTTTAGTTCAGTACATACGCGTTTAACATTGGTGGCATTTGTTCGTTTGACTTCGATAGAAAGGTTATTTTTAAGAGGTTAAGTTAACTTTAAAACTTTTATAACAGTCTCTACAATATTTTTAATAGCATTAAATGTCGATTTCTCTTTTAAGTCAAAATTATTTCACTTAATTTTACACTTTTTATTTCCACAACGTTTCTCTCTTTCTCTCAGTTTCGTATTGAAAGTACCGTTATTCACAAATAATAAAATAACCCAGTCTTATACAAAATGCCAAAACAGCCGCTTGCTAAAATAAATGACACTCCTATACGGGTCACGCTAAAAGTGGCTAAATAAATAACGACGACCCAAATTCCCACTGGAATTTAATATGTATGCTATATACGCGTATTGCTTTACGACACTTTCAGCTGCTGCCACATGATTACCAACTTTGGATAAGGATATCTCTTCGCAGGATCAACACACAAATTGTATGGCGCATATTTGCTGGGCTGCCCGGGCGTGCGTGTCGTCGAATCTGCATGCCTGCATGTTTGCACAGAACACATCAGCTATTCAAATCGCGTCTGCTGCGACGACGGCATCAACGTCCACACCGAAAGTCATTAATAATTGCATTTTATCTATTCGCATCGTTCGTACAAGCAGTCGAAACAATCAACCACAATTGCAGTAAAAATCTTCCCAACTGACACTAGTTGGTGATATATCATCATGTTTTGGTGGCTCACGCATACGCAGCGCTCGCTCGTACAGTATTGTGCAGATGTGAAGAATTTTCTTCAGACAAAAAAATCGTATATAGAAGCATCTTTAACTTACTAATTATCAATTTTCGAGACCTCTAAGGGGACTTATATTATACGTAGCCCGGTAAGTCCAATTTTCGACGACTCGTTCGAGTGTTTCGATGCAGTCTAACGATGTGATTTCACACGATTTTGGTAACCAATGGACCGGGCCAAAATGTGAAATTATCTGCTCACCGAAGTGTTCTCTCAATAAATCCATTGATTAATGCAATGTGTGGGAAGTTGCGCCGTCTTGTTGAAACCAAATGTCGTCGAGATCACGAGCTTCAATTTCAGACATCGAATAGTCGGTTATCATGCTGCAATAACGGTCGCTATTGACGATTACGATCTCACCGGCATCACTTTTGAAGAAATATGGATCGATGATTCCATCGGCCCACAAACCACATCAAACCGTTTTTTTTTCTCTGGATGAAATAGCAGCTCTGAAATCTTTTCAGGTTACTCTTCGTCCCAAATTCGTCAAATATGGCCCCATAGAGCGTCAATTCCAAGACCCCATAGAGCAAAGCGATGTCACTTTCGAAGGTCGAGCGGCTTCTTTTCATGCATAAGCCGTATATCATTAAGATTTTCGATATCTGAATGTGAATTTTTTTGTCACAGTCTAATTTAAAGAATGTTTTATATTCGTTACTCTTCAAATTTGCCTCTATGGATTACTTTTTTTCTTAGAAAAAAATTAAAATTTTTTAAATATTATCCACAATAATCTTGTCATTAACAAACATTTTTAATAAAAAAACTTTCTGCAACGCTGTTGATATTTTCATCACAACTGTATATGTCTATAATTGTCTGTTTCATTAGAACACCCGCAAAGAAAGTGTGAAAGTAAGAGCAAAAAAATATTAAAAATTATTAGTACTAGGGGATGGATGGCTGTGCTCTTGCTTTCACGCCATTTGTGTTGTAATCGATTTTTAAACGCCCGCACTCGCTTCTAATATGCTGTTGCGCTTGTCGAAATTCTACTTTATTGACTTACCGCCTTTCATATGCCATGCTGTTGGACTTTTAAATATTTAGTTGCCTCCCTCGCGAGGGTTGTTTCATAACTATTTCATTGGTACGTACATTCTCAATGTTCGAGCCGAAAAATTGCATAAATTTGCTTTCAAGTAGACGAAAGTCTGTCAGTTGTTGGATGGGCTAAATTGCTTTCATGTTGCATGCAATGCCATTAGTGTAATAGCGCACTTATCCACACTAACCATAGCATTTTATTTCAATTTGTTGCAGCGCGCTCAATGCTAATAAATTATGTACTCTATTATTTCTTAATTTTTCAGAAATAAAATACGCGCTTACATATTTATGTTAATTTCGTAATGTTTATTTATCAGTCTCTTTCCCTGTGGTAGCAAATTTTTAATTGCTTTATAGGCTCGTTTGGAATAAAAAGATATACCTATTATGGGGAGTAAAACCGTTAAATGTTTTTTTATACAATACTTTTTGGCTTAATTGGTCGATTGAGGTTATCAGTTTTTTCATTCATTTATTCTTATAATAAATAAAGTCATCTAAAAATTGTATATAATTGAAAAATATTCAAATGAGTGGCGTTATTTCCCTTCTTCTTAAAAAAAAATTATTGCTACTAATAGTATTTCTATGTTCTTAGCTAAAAGTCGTAGCAATAAAAACTTATTTCAAATTACATCGAAAGTTTAGATCTTGAAAATTTTTCAATACCAATATTTTCCTCATTTCTAAATACTTTTCTCAAACAAAAAAGTTGATTGGAGAACAGCAAAGTAATCATAAATGCTGTCATCGATGTAGTTGATTCCCTAGAAAAAATCAAATCTAAATCGATGAATTGTTGTATAAGGCAGAGAGTAATAAATATCTCATTATTATCTCGCAAGTTCCATTATTATTAGAGGCCAATAACTTATGAGTCCAAAGAGAGTATTTGATATTTATGATGTTAAAGCGTTACATTACTCTAGAAGCGCTTAATTTTTTTACATATTACAAGAGAGAAAACTAGTTGTACATCTCTGATTGACATTATACACATACATATCTTTCTATAAACGCGCCAGATCAATGTTTGCTGCATTTGAAATCTGTTTCCAAACTTGTATGAGTCGGATGTATAACTTCTTTTGAATACTAAAAACTCTTCAATATTACATTGTTGGAAACTTCTTTAACACATTTGTACGTCCCAAATTAGCGTTTGAAACCAATAAATCCATGAAACACCACAAATCTTCAGGTATTTTCCTAATACTTGTTGTCAACCAGTAGTCTTAACATAACCTCAAATAACTGAAACCACTCAAACCAGAAAAATACTATTTATTTACTGTTGTGAAATACATAAATATAACAGTACATTATGTGGTCTCTTTTAAATTTATTATAAGGAAACCACGGATTACGAAAGATATCGTTAGATCTAAGCGATATTATTGTGTACTGTCCAACACAAATACTGAATAAGTTCCATTGACTGCAGATATGTCAAATTTATTGACAGTTGTCCATTAATAAATTACTTCAAAGATAATGCTTAATCAAACTCAATATTGATACAGATAAACATTTCAAACTAACTTTAATAAAACAAGTGTAAAGTATTTATATCACTGAGGGTCTGCAACTTGAGCTACAACTATGTAGTCCATAAAAGCCTCTGCCATAAAACACTCGAATTGATAAATACATACATACATGACTATAAAGTAAGTAAATTTGTTAGTTTAAGCGATCAGTAGATAAAATAGCGAAAAAAGATCGCTTAGACGGATTATATAAGTTTAATGTGATTCATGTTAGCCTATTTCCAAACTCGTATAATCTATCGTAATAAGGTGCTGTTTTGTGAGAGTTACTAATTTTTCATTATTTTGTAGTTATTGAATAATAATTCCGGAACAATAAATAATAAGAACCGTCTTCGATTCGTCAAGAGCGATGAATCGTACAAAGAACTGTTATAAATCTAATAGTTTGGCGTGATACTTTAGGATTGAATACTATACCACTAAGATACTGAAAACCTATTGACATAGTGTATCCTATGGAGAGTGATGAATCGAGCAAACAACTGGTACAATAATTATAGATTGACATCATTGATACTACTAAGATACTGAAAAACTATGTTGTTGCCTTCACAAGTCAAGAGTGAAGTATAATAAGTGGCGAATTGATGGCGTCATGCAAGTCTTTAGGAGAGTCGTCCATGCTATTTAGCACTCCTAGTCTCTGAGTTATACGCAACACTCTCTCAAACTTTCGCTGTTTCCGTTCTATTGTCAAAGTTCAATGAAAATGGTCCAACATAGTCTTCCAACTCTTAACTTCTGAAAATTATAAACTAACCCTCGCATATTCTAAATATCAACGTAGTGTAAAGATAAAACTAAGACTAAACACCGTTGTTCAGGAGAAATTTATTGCCAAATAAACGAAATAGTTGTTAGCTAAGAACACTTGACGCGACGGATTGTTGGAAAATATGACATATTTGAATGATATCATACATAGACATTTACAGTGGGTGACAAAAGTCTACGCAGTGCAGTAAAGAGAAAGAAACTTTTGTCAAAATTTTGGTTTATTATCTGAGATATACATAGAATAACTCTATTTCATTGAAATCTCGCAAAACCTAGTCGTAAGTTCCGACTAATTTCAACAATGTTTCATATGAGTATTATCCGATCTCTGAGTGTTTTGTGATGGTAAACGGAGGTCTATACTGATAAACCAGAACTCCAGAAACAATATAAGTTATATTGTACACTTACATTTTTAACCTACTGTATGCACCCATAATACAATTGTCGCTAAGAAGCAATGAAATATGATCGCGAACATATCTTCAACACTTACTTGTAAGCATAAGTGTTGTACACTATTGACATAGTGTACCCAAATACCGCAAACATAAATATTTCGGCTCCAACATAATCACTTCAACTTTTATTATCTGATAAGCTCATTTTATCGCCTAGTTTTAATGTCTTCTAGGTGTAGAGCTTATCTGTATCTTGTAGAGTGGCAAGAAAATAATCATATTTTCTTGGTAAGGTTTTGCTGTAATCATTCGTCGGGTTTATATATTTAGTTATGTTAGTTTTCGACATAACTTCAGTTTCTCAAAAACACTATTTATCGTTATACTTATAGTTGCTTACAATGACTTCAACTATTAATTAGATGTTAGTCATTTGTACCATTGGTAACTGCTGTGTAAATTGATTGTGAATATGCTTTATCGGCACCTCAATTTTTTTTATTAATTATCAACCCTAAAATAGTGTTGTATGGTTATATAGATCGGAATTTTTTTAACATTCTTCTCTTGCTTGCTGTAGGGAAGTTTCGTCATGGTTAAACCAAGAATTTCTCAAATCGGAACAACATAAGAAAGAGGGACCTTTTTTAGCTGCTAATTTGTCTTTTTGATTGAAGAATGTCCTTTAAGCTATATCTTCAGGAGTTCGAAAGCTCAGGGATTTTATATTATATATAACAAGATTCTGAACAAATCTGTATTAATAGTTCTTGTAATCTCTTAAGTGCCATTACGACTTTCCTCATCTTATGACATCATCCACCTGCTTGTTTATTGTATTTCATGAACTTGTTGCACTGTTTACGATTGTTTTTGTTGCATTTCTTTTAACAGCCGCGTGTACATATGTACGGTTAATTTCCATGGCGGGCATTGGCACTTGACCGTGTTAAAATATAATTTTTTATGAAGCTTTCTTCAGCCAGACCATGCACAAATAAGACAGGGCTTCGACATGCGCAATGCAGAAATGCAAATAATATGTAGGTGTATCAATGGGTGATAATATATGACAGGGAATGAGTATTTGCTTGTCTACATACATACATATAGGCGCAGAAGCCCAACTTTTTCATTTACATATATACACATATATGTATGGGCAAATGTGGGCCTACAAGTTAATGTTAAGTGTTCAACCCACCTTAGTATACTGCAGCCACATGTATCTATATATTGTATGTATCTATATACATACATATATATTTCCTTTAAGCGATTAAACGTGCCTACTGCCTGTCAATTTGTATATAGTCAAATATGGACGATTAATTAATAAACCGTTGTGGATTGCGGGATTATCATGCACAAGCCCACAAACACACACATACCAAATGAAGTTCATGAATACTCGTATATATATGAATATATATAAGTATGTATATAATGACAATGTATGTATTCAATTTGCGCAATTAACCAACGGATTGCTGGCATGTAAAAGTCGCTGGCCAAGCCAGAGTTCGCTTCAATTCCACGCTGTTGTTGCTAGGCATAATTGCGGCCCTTCCTCCCATTAAAAGGTTTTTATGTGTTTCTTCCACTTTATTTTTGCTTGCTTTTTGCAATCTCGTGCTCGAGGCCTACAATACGACAAGTGACTCTTTTATGCATACTTATACCAGTATTACTGTTATTTGTATAATTTAACATTTTTTATGATTGCTCATTGAACGGATGTTTGAAAGAGGAAGTCAGGGTTACGCAAAAGGGTGTGCGCGTAAAGCCATTGTGAAGGCAGCAGCGCAATTGAGCGCTTCTGCTAAGTGTGCGGCAAATTGAGAGCAGCTTTAAATAATTTCATGTGAAACAAGCGAGTTTTATCTACAACTAGCTAAAGTAGCCACGAAAACAAAAGCTTGCAAGCATACTTTATCTTCTCCTATTCTGGGAAAGGCAAGTATTATTATTATTATTATATTGATAAGAGTTTAAATTAATTTCAAGTTTAATCACGTGATATATCCATACGAGCGTATAAGTCGCTTTTTTTAATTCACACGCTTTTTATTCAAGGCCACAACTTTATATTATTATAATATAAAATATAATCCATGGTTGAGAATTTAAATAGAAACTTAATCTGTATAAAACTTGTAACACTAATGCGATAAAAAGAGTTTTGTGCGTATTTCTCACAATACAGAAATCCAACTTATCTTAATGTGTTGTTTGTGCAGTCGAATTCAATGAAGATATGTAAGTTATGAGAAATATTTCACAATTAATTTTTTTAAATATTAATAAATATAATTAATAGTAATAATAAAAATAATCAAATCAATTATCTTAAAGTAATTAATGTATTTTGTTTTAATATACATATATTGTTAATTGCAACTAATAAAAGTAGTTTGTTCGCACAAATCTTCCGATTGCAAGCTTACTTAAATCAACTACTTAATAAATTATAAAATATCAACTGGTGGCAACCCTTTTTAAAATATCTTTGACAGAAATGTTTTTTCCATAAAAGTCTGTAGTTTTATGTGCATAAAATAAAAAATTATAATTTGGGGCAACTCTATTTAAAATTATCAAAAAAATATATAATAACATATGTATATTTCCTCAAAATCTCCACTTTGACTATCATGTATTTCATTCAATTTATTGATAAAAGAAATTCGGAATTGGTGGCAACACTTTTCCATTGATGTCAATCATTTTCAAACATATATTCAGATATGTCTTAGAAATTGATTGCAGAAACATTTTTCAACTTGAAGTCTTCTTAAGAATTTTAACTTTTTCAGCTAACAAAAAGTCTGGAAAAATTACGTAATAACCTGTAAAAGCCCCCTGTGGTTAGATGGATTCTCTCAATTTTCTGGTGGCTTAGAATTAGCTTTATAGCATATTGTTAGTATTTTTCCTTTTATCCACGGAAAAACGGTTAAAAAAATTGATGTTATACTTATTTGCATATTTTGAAAAGTTTTCAAAGAAATGAAAGATAATATTAAATAATAGGGTTTCGAAAACTATTGAAATACTTTGTCAAAATTTAATGAGACATTTTTTTCCAGCGTAAATTTGGTCGGTGTTACCATCCTATCCGAAGTCCGAATCCATCTTCAGGGGTTCGAAATATGCACTTTTATGCACTTTACTTGCGATAAAAATGAAAATGTTGAATTAACGAGATTTGTGTACATCTGTTAAATTCTTATGAAACGATTGACGATTGAGATATCGAATACTTCAAAGATATCAAAGGAACGTGTTGGACACACCGTTTTCAAACAATTGAGTATGCAAAAGCTCTAAAGCTCGAAAAAAGCTCGTATGTTTGTACTGCTTAGTTGGGATTGCTTTCAAAACATTCTTAGGTATTTTTTATTTAATTTCTCTATAAGAAGGAGGGTCAAAATGGTAAGTTGTTGCATAAGCCAACATTTTATTTTATAGACACCTACAGTAGTAGAAGTGCAGTCATATATACTTTAGGCGAATGTCATAGCGGAGTGATTTATGGGCCAATATTATGTGATTCGCACAATCTATGATTATTAAAAAATTTGTATTTTCCCAGTGTTTTCCAAGGATTTGCTTAACCTTACAGCATATTCTCACCATGAATAAACTACTCATAAATTTAATTTGCTATTCAGTGGCTACTAGTAGTGCCGATATTTTCAGGCGATATTCACCAAATTGCAGTAGCAGCGGAATCTATAAACCTAAGTTGGATAGTATAACGTCAATGAAACAGAGGAAAATACATCGGTAGTAGTAATGCGAACTTGTAATAAAAATTTTAAAATTCTCGAATCAGTAGTCTTAGTCAAGTTCATTAAAATGAATTCAATTAATTTCGCTTATAAATGACTACACAAATTTAAATGCATACATATGTATGCTTGTTGAATAAATTAGTATATGTATGTATGTACGCGTCATTGCCTCCCAAAAGTGGTTCGAAAGCCCAATAGGCCGCATAGGCGTTCGATGAGCAAAAAAAGAAAAAACTCGTTTTGCCAGCAAAAAAATTTACCTCGTATATACTTCCTTATTGTGTGTGTGTCTCTGCTATACACTTGTTATACATTTGGGCATATGCGTGTTACGTGTGTGTGTGTGTGTGTTTGTTTAGAGCTACACATACACATGTGCGTTGAACAAAATCAGATTGCAAATTCTCGAAATGTGTCATGTATATACATAGATATTTATGACATAGCAACAATGCCTTAGCTCAACAGCCAAAAGTCTTGCGATACCATTTAGCACGGGTCCAATCACGCGCGACATATGCACACACATGAACATACATATAGATATATAAATGAAAAGTTATATGCGTGTTTGTACTTAAATTGGCGCTGTCACCATAAATACTAGTATATTGAATATATTGGGCCGCCCAGCGCACACATACCCACATTTACGCATAAGCGTGCGCACATACATGCACATAAGGTAATTAAATTAGGCCTATACCAATTTCAATTTCAATTACTATTCAAACCTAAAATCTGTTTTCAATTCCTATGGCGCAGCTAATTCCTATGCGTGCCAACGCTTCAATCAACCTGCTCATCGGCGCACTGCCTACCCAACCAGCCAAGTGTCAAGGTATTTTTCGTCGGTTCACAAACGGCGTTGACACTAACAAAGTGCCATATAATTATGTAAATATATATACATAAATATATATTAGACTTTGTTGGCATAAGTACATATGTAACATAAGTGCCAGTAAGTGTATGTATATGACCAAATATTAAAGCGTTGACATTGTCTTTTTCGGTGCTCATTAGATTGTCTTGTCCATACATTTGGCGAGCAAACGCACACAAACACACACATACATACATAAATATTATATATTTGTATGTATATATGGTACGCATTTAGTGCGTGGCTCGCTATCTATGCGCCACATAAACGCTTTTTTGATAAGAGTGCGTCAATTTGCACGATTGTTCGCACCGTTTCACCGCGCTTCTGTTCCCCACCTGTGCGCCAGCACTTAATCAATTTGCCATTGTACCTGTTTCGATTATAAAATTTTTGAATTTTTACCTAAGCGTCGAGAATAGTAGCGCCGCATTATGGCCGCATGGCGTTACGGCGTTAAAAACTGGTGTCACAGTAGCTGAAATGTTAAATAGCGCAACAACAATAACAAAGACGTGTTAAAATTTCTAACTTCGCCTTTGCAACGCCTACGGCTTTTGTGAAATGCTGAAAGTGTAACTCCGACGCGACGAGTGATATATGGCATGTAAATACATATTTCGTTGATATGTACATGTGTTTATATAAAAATAAAATATGTTAATATGCAATATATGGTTTTCATGTTACGCGAAACACGTGCCACAAATCGGTGTCTGCTGAGGCTTTTCGTACCATTTTCGGCATGCGTTTGACAAAAATGAAAGGTCTTTTGTAGCTTGCAGACACTTTTTGGCTGTCATTGTTTTTTCTGAAGTTCATTTTCATAATAGAAATATCAAAATCTATATCTTCCTAAAACCGATCAGCTATCAGTGGGTTAAACCTATGTAAATAGTTCTTTTAGCACATCTTCAAGCAAATCTGCATATTCTGCCAAACGGAAATATTTGTACCCCTTCATTGTTGCTTTTCTCAATAAGATCATTCTCTTGAGATCTGAGAGCCAGAATAATATGCTGGGGAGTACAATTAGAGCATTTTTCCGTGATAATTATTTCATGTGACTCCTAAAATATACACATCATAACATCGACAGATAGCCGTTTCGTCTTTTCACACATTAGATTCTTTATATCACATGTAGTCCATTCAGGTGATTGTCGATTGGACTTCGAAGTAAAATGATGGAGATATGTTTCATGAATTGTGACATATCAATCCAAAATTTCAGGTTTACAATAAGTCAACAGTTCCAAATACTGCTCGGGATTATCAATTCGGTATTCCGTATTCCTTCTGACAAAATGTAGAATTTTTAGATATATTCTTTAAATTGAATTTAAGACAGTTGGTTGGATTGCTTCAAACGATAAAAATTGATGTTAGGGGTCTTAGTCTTATTAAATAATTTCCTGCAAAAATCATTTCAAAATGGTATATAACATAAAGATCCTATCCCTTAAGGGGTTACATGGGTTTTGTCGCGTAAAAAATGGCTTATTTTCAATATTTTTTTTTCTATGTAAAAAATAATTTACTTAATTCAAACTTTAAAAAGGAAAAATTAAAACTACTCCATTGTGACGACATTTCGGGTGATAAAGATGCGTCCGCATTGTCAGAATAACTCCTGATAGGATCATCCCAAATGAAATAAAATAAATGTTTCGGGTATAACCATAAACTCGTGCTTGAACCAAGGAAATACATAAAAAAAATTAAATTTGGATTTTCGGCAGATATTTTTCCAAAAAAAATAAAAATTGCGATCAAATATGCTTGACATTTTGTGTTTTTTTTTTTAAATAGTTGTAATTGAAAAAAAATATAATCCTTCGTTCAAGCACGAGTAAATTGTATCTCGAACACCTGTGTAAAATTTCATCAAGATCGGTTGAGTAGACTTGACTTTGAAAACACGGTTCCGAGAAAAACGTGTTTAAAGTTTTGAGAAACAATTGTACATGACTTGGAGCACACACCTTCCAAAGGTTGTATCTCCGAAACTATTATTCGGATCGAGTTGAAAATTTAGGATAATATTCTTGAGATTTTGTAGAAATTAATAAGCTAAAAAACAAAAACTCTATTTTTTAAACTCACGAAACCCATGTAACCCCTTAATGAAAACATTGAGGCTAAGTTGGGAAACAAATGGTTTTTCATGATATATCTAACAACAATTATTTAAGAACCAAAATATAAAGCGTTAAATGCGGAACGAAGGAAAGATAATTATTCAACTCTTAACAACTTGATTAAAATCCTCCAAAAATATTATTTAAACTTTGTGCTACAAAAATTAATTAAAATAATTAAGCCCAAGAATAGAATCACTGTTATCGTGTATTATATCGAGATTTGAAATGTTGTACCAGAGTCAGTGATTTTTACCCCGAAGTTGTTGTCCAAAATTTTAAAGAGAGTGTTAACCGGAACCCTCAGATACGCTTCGTTTCAATATCGATTTTCGTTTCAATGAAAGCTAAGTTGATATAATACATAAATATACTGCTTAGAAAATTACGTTTCCTTAAGTTACTCCCTATCCACTTATCGATCTAAAGCTGTTGCAATCTATACAATCTTATGGACATGGTACATCTAACCTACTTGATCACTTGAGGTATTATTTATTGTATCTTCCTCTCTGCTTCTTTCTGCTGGTTACTTAATATTTTTGTGATTTTAATTATTTATCAGTTATTCTTTCATTGTATTGCCTATTAGACCGAACTATCGGTGTTTTTCATAGCATACTATATTGGAATTAGTAACAGCAAAGTCCGATCTGCCATTAATTAAATTATTAAAATTTAAAATAAGCGATTGTCGGCAGTTACAAAGGGCTCTTAACCTTTAAACACATGTATGGTAATAATTTCCTTATGTATTTGGATCGTTCGCAAATGATATCATAAATTTAGCAATTAGTGCAATAGAGAAATTTTCAGTTAATTTCCCCAAACCACAGAAGGCAGCGCTTAATTAATTTATCATTACGAGACTTTATGCTATTACAAGCCAAAGTAAATAAAATAAAAAAAAATATTCAAAACTTCATTTTCATGTTTATCAAAAGTTGGTGGTTTTAAAAATCTTCTACCATTCCTTTAGGTCAAAATGCAAATTCTCTCCATACCGTATCCGAGTAAGTGGCCACTATCTATCCGGTTGCTTACTATGCAAATATTTACAAATTTCCACACTTCAGTTCAACTCAAAATTTTGGCACTCGTTTGTTTTAACTACGTTTTAAAAATTCTCGCTTCCTTACCGGTTTTAAATGGCAATTAAAAACTTTTTCACCTGTCAAAATGTTGGTAGTTTTATGAATACTATAATAAACTTTAGCTTAACTGAATGAATATTATAATAAATTGAACCAATACGGTTGTAAATGTGCGTGTGTGTGTGTGTGTGTGTATGTTTAGTCATGTTATTAGTTGAAATGAATTTTTGAACTATCGAAAAAGTTGTTACTAATTGATGCAGTTCAATGCCCCGTACAACTTTTGTTTCAACTTCATTATGATTATTTCGAATACCTCAACTCGACACACAGTGTTACGTGGATATATAAAATTTTATATGATGACCTTAACCTCGAAAAGTTTACAATAGGAATGTTGAGCTTTTTCGGTCAATTTAGATCATTTGTAAAGTACAAACACCAAAGATCGATCTAAATTGCAACTTTGGCACATTATAGCTTTTTTAGACAGCCAAATTAATTGATTTATTTTTAATTTAAAATTTTTATTGAGAAACCCTTATTTGCTTTTTATACTGCCGTATACTCGTTAACCGATACATTTTTGTTTTTGCCTTTCATAAAAAGTTGGTAAGTTTCATCAGCTGATTAATATTTTTAGCAGCGAGCTAGCCCTAGCTTTTTTATCAAGAAATTTAGCTAATCGCAGGCATCGTACGTCTTTGTTGCCGAGTTGCATTTGATTTTCAAGTCGATTAAAATTCAACTAAAAATAAATGTAGATTTTTGCTGTCATCGATTGGCTAACTGCTATAGACAAGCCAATCGAACAAACTTTCCAAATTTTCGTACAAACTGGCAGCACTGAAATCGAATTGTATATACTTGGTCGCACTGAAATCTTCAACCACCGTCTATGCCTAACGTTTTCTGCAACAAATTTAATTTTTATTAAAGTTTTTTATTCAATAAACTCAATACCAACATACTAACGGTTTATCTTCGCCTGCACTTTTCAATTTCAAATTTGTGTATAACAATTTGTATTATTTTGACAGTAATTTGTCCTTTGAGCCGTTCACAATAGTAAAATGGTTCTAAAATGAGTAAAACAAAACTTGGTAGCACTCAGCAAGCGACTATTGAAATTTTAATGAGGTATTCGCATACACTCCAGCACGAATTCAACTAGATATCTTTGTTGCTGCTTTCACATGTAAAATTTTTGACAGGCGAGCAGCGCCCAAAGATAGCGAGCAGAGAAGTGACCAATCGATGGCAGCTTTTATTTTGTATGGTAAATCGATCTTAATAAGCGTTTTAATCGAGCAGAGGCCGCTTAATTGATCAATTAGCGCCTGTCTAAAAACGCTATTACAATTAAACATTTTGTCTTTTTGGCATTTCTTTTGATTTATTTTACTCACTAAAGGGATTATTTCATTTCATATTAGTTACTTACAGATTTGCCATCCATTATATTAATAAATTTGCAGTTATACACTAATTGTTCAATTAGTTAATTGCTCTACTTTAGCGTAAATTAAGCACAATTAACTTTAAAGTATTTTCTTTTCTCAATAATGCCTTACAGGAACATTTTACATACATGTATCAATTTATTAAAGAGATTTCATTTAGAGAGCTCTCATTTTTGATTGAGGAATTTTAGTTTTATTAATTTTCAATTGAATATCAATTTCAATTGAATAAATTAAATACAATTAAGATTAAATTCTTTGGATTAACTTATTTGCTCTTATTTTTCCGGAGGTCTTTGACATTTACGAATTTTTAATTGAATACTAATTTGACAATTAATTTATTGCTCTATTACAAGGTAAATTTAATACAATTAAGGTGAAATTGATTTTCATTTTTTTTTTTAAATTAATTACTCTCATTTTTGTTGAGAACTTTTACATTTACTAATTTTCAATTGAATACCAATTTGACAATTAAATTGCTTTATTATAAGATAAATTGAATACAATGTGTTAATTGCTAAATTATAAATTATATATATTATATCTTTTTACTTTACTATACATTTTTTGGAAGCGTTATATAAAAAGTACAGTTATTAAAGACTAAGCTTTTTTTCTAAATATGGTGTCCCTTAATTTTGTGCTTATTAATTAGCATGCCTTCACACTAGTCTCTAAATTACGCATTTATGGTACTTAACCAGTGCTTACTGTACTCACATAATACATACAAACACGCGTGATTAATAATATATTTAAATATTTCTTAAAAATGTATTAAGCAACTCATTCATTATTTTGTTATGCTGATATATCTATAAACATATTTATTTACATATTAATGGCTGTCTGTAGTCTGCCTGTGTGTGTGTGTGTGCGCATAAACTTTGGCTTGGCGACGCTGGCCCAGTGTAAAACCGGAGATACTTAGCGTTCAGCACTTTAGATTTGGTGTTATATATGTGTGTATGTATTTATGTGTATGAAGTGTCTATGTAGGTGTGTATGTTTTCATGTAGCTATGTAAATACCGATGTCTATATGTATATTGGGAGCTATGTCGGCATATTTTGAAGTGATTTCTATAAATGCGCAGGTAAATATTGCGATTGTGATCGCTTTTCGGTGTTTTCATTACGAACATTAGCATATACACACTCACACACATACATACATACATACAAATATATATAGTATCTACTTATATTTATGCATAATTTAAAAAAAAATTTCGTTAGTTCAGTTTGTCTATTAGTGGAGCCTGTGCGCTGTTGAGCTCATTTAAGCACACACGCACACAAATCTACATTGTCTTTTACAACGCCTGCTGAAGAAGCTGGCCAGCGCTGGAGCGCTCTCTCTCCAACATAAATTGTTTTTTGACTTTATACCTTATCTTCCTCTTCGTTTGTCGCCTTTCCTTCGCATCGCATCGTTGTTATTGGCAGCGTAACAGGTACTTTTATTGGTAATTTGAATAAATCTCACATTAGTAGCGTTTAACAAGTGGACACATATAGTTGTAGCTTTTTTCCAGCTATGACACCATGGAATTCGATACACTTGTGCTGGTGTGTTTTTTAATTTTCTTTACTTTCAATATTACGAACACATATTATTTAATCAGTTGTGTTGTGAAACTAGTTCTTATTGATCCACTAATGAGTTGAGTGGTAATGTTTATTTTATTTCTGTAAAATTTTCCATTTGCTTCATACCTTTTTACTGATCGGTGTTAAGATTCTACGTTTACTTGTAAATTCCAGGTGTACTTAACTGCGCAACTACGCTTGGTATTTTCTATATATACATAGATATATGTATCTATATTTATATGCGCCACACATTTTATTCCTGATTTCCACTATTAGTTTAACCTCAATCGATTTATTGTTAACCTACAATGTGCCAGACGATGGCACCTACTATGGCAGCACATGCCTTACACATTATTATAAACAATTATCTGTAAATCCTATCGTAAATATTCGCAATACCAGGAACTGTTGGCGTTTTATGATTGCCACTGCAATATTTACAATGTAAATATATAAATCAACCTTCAAATCATTGTTACATACACACATAGAGGGGTATATATCAGATATGGTGATAAAAATGTATTCATTAATTCTTTTGGCATTAGAATCGACCTTCTTTGTAACTTAAAGTCTGTATTATGTACTCATTGATCTACATAGCGTAATAATGTGGATCATTGAATTAGACGGTTTCACCTCAAAAGCTCTATAACGCTTGAAGAACTCGCCTTGTTAGATAACTTTAAATATTTATTTTGTTTAAGTTTAATCATTTTCGACAGTGTAATTTACCGGAACAAAAATCGTTTCTTTGAAATCGAAACACTCTATTATATTTTAAGAGGTTACAATAGGTTATACGACCCTGACTCGCTTAAATTTTTACAACCACCCCGAACGCGCCAACGGGATTGAAAAACAGATACTTTAAAGGGTTATATTTCGTCCGAAAAAAAGGTGTTTAGTTAAGACAAAAAAAAAATGGATTCGGACAGAGAGAACGACGAAAAAAATCATCAAAATCGTTTAAGTAGTTCTCGAGAATGATTGGCAACCGACTTTGAAAACACAGTTTTTTGAAAAAAAATCGTTGAAAGATGTCAGTGACAATAGAGTATCCCCAAATCGCGCAACTTGTTCAGACTGCAAAGCTATCACTCGACAAATCTTTTAGGGCAATATTCTAGAGTTATAGACTTTTTAAAGCCGTGAAATTCATGTACATCTTTAAAATGTTTTCCATGTCTTGTTGTCATGTTATGTTTTTCAAATGTCTAAAAAGAAGTTAAATTTTCTTTCAAAATCGTAAAGTGGAGTAACCCCTACCAATTTCATTTCGATCTAAATCCCATCCTCAAATTTTTGTCAATATTACTCCTTTAAAAACAATGTTGCTTCCGCTCCTCAACGTATTATTCGGTAGTTCTCCCAGATGTGATGTTTTCATCATATCAACAAAAACAAAATTTTTGAAATTTTTTGATTACATTAAAGAATTAAAGGAGCTAAACTCGATCTATGAACTCCTTTCTTTCTGTTCCTTCATGCAACGGCGATTAATTCGAAACCTCGAATCTTAATAGGAAATCGTGAAGTTTTTGCAGTGCTCATTCAGGTGTTTAGTTTAGTTTCCGAAACACGTCGACTCGTCCATTTTTAAGATCGAATACATGCTTCTTAAATCTCGTAAAGACTTTTTAGCAACTTGAGATTTACAATTCCTCATAAATGCTTGTTGATATTTATAAAATATTTTTTTCGATAATGTGTCTAAATTTTATAGTCTCAATGAGACTTTTAAACCGAAAATCATATGCAAAAGAGCCACAACATTTCATTTGTTTTTCATCAGGAAGCGCTGATTATTTGGTTTTCATTTTATTAGTACCGTTATACATATTTCAATTGTAAATAGTGTTTATATGCCACAAGTAGACGCACCTCACCTTGATCCAAGCAAATGTTTACGCAGATTTGTTTACAAAATTTGCAGTAGTTTTTGCTATTTTACTCCATAAATATTGATTTCATTAGGTGTGAGTTGCATGCGAAAATTACGAAAACGTGTTACATATAAACCCTAGAAACTTTGCAGTCGAGAATGCGTCATTAAGTTTTTATTTCCCACAACAATTACTAATGTGGCATAGTAAAATATGATAACCTATGGCAATAATGAGGTCACCTTACATACATATATAGTGCTGAATATTATACGGTAATGTAGTGTAGATTTGATATAATTTTATAAACACAGTGTTTCATGAGCATTAGATGCGGGCGCCATCGGATTCGTGACTCTAAGCTGTTTTATTTTATAATCAAGTTACTATTTTTACATGCTCAAATAAGTCAGTAAGTGTCTCAAGTTGTTGCCTGGATAAGCAATGGGGTCACATAAAACCAAAATGATAGAATTCCCACACATATAATGGAGGGTAAATATTTATTATTATCTATAAAACATTACCTGACCGATAAGAGATTGTTACTGAAGCATCAAGAAGCTAACAGTAACAACAAAAAGAAGAAAATCCCTAATATGCCTCAATAGGTACCATTTTTATTTCATACAAATTCTCCACCTCCAACATAGTTTCTTATTTATGCTTTGCCCGAGCTCGTCCTCTAACTTCTTTGAAACATTTAAAATCAATAAATAAGAACATAAATAGGTTAGTTACTCAGCAGACTTTTAAGGATGAAATAAGGTTCTGATTTTGATTGTCTCTCATTGAGACTGTTTCCACAGTCATCTAACGAAGTGGAACTAGTAAAAATGTATTCCAAACAGTAAAAGATTCCTAGTGAATTTTGATATTAATAGTTCGTGACTCGGAGAAAGAATTAAGGACTTCCTCTCTATAGATACTTGAAGTCTCTATGGATAATGCGATCCCGATTTATAATTTGCAAAGAATAATGCTTCCTAGAAAGTGTGATCCAACAGAGAAAGTTTATGATAATAACATTACTTACTTGATCATGTAGTATATAAATCCACCAAATCATAACAAACTAATCTGAATCTTAGTGAAGAATGTTTGTATGTAGAGTTTAATAAACACATATATTTGGTAATTACAGCTAAAATTATTTGTCTGTTCAAGTTAGGATCTCCCTCAGAATAGCAGATGCATTTTTGAGAGATATCTTTCCATATGTACATTGCAAAATTTAATTAAACCACCTCTACAACTTTACATTACATATTAATTACTTATCATTACTCACAAGCCCTTAATAATTACTATATTAATTAGTTTTTCTTTTCTTTTCAGGTTAGTTGAAAAATTACTAAGATATTCATGCAAAACATGTGTAATCAATCAAGATAAACGATTTTGATAAACATGAAGGTAATTGAAACAATTTACAATGTAATGACATACAATGTTATAATCAGACACAGATTTCAATGATAATTACTAAATCGTTAAATGCTTATTGAGTATTAATATTATATATTATATGTATATACATACCATATTCTTCATCAATAGTTAGTGTAGAATTCTAACAAGTATATAGGGGACCACCAACTAAGTAAAAATTGCGAAAATTTGTATGAAATAACTTCCTTGTTTGATATTAAGTAATACAAGAGAAACATGCCGCCACGCAAGTATAAGTGGTAATGAAGAAAGTGAGGAAGCATAAAAATTGAGTAGAACCGAACTGCATAACTGTTATTTGAAACTTACCGCTGGAACTTGACCTGTAGAAAACTTCTTCACATCATTTTAAAATCATTCTCAACTCGAGATGTAGTTACAAAAATAAATTTTTGTATGATTTTGGAAAGTTTTTTATTTCTTGAAAGTATTGTCTATTAAGTTTAAGATTTACATATTTAATTAATTCTCATATTTGCATCCACTGACGTGTTTCTCTTAATAGGTCATATGAAAGTTAATCAGAAAATATTCAATATGCAAACTTTTCCGGAATCCATTTCTTAAGATATTGTATAAGACCTACTCTTATTATATGGAATGATAGCTTATCCTAATCCCCGTTTTCTCCCGCCATAATATCAGGATAAAGTGTTCCAATTCACTTTTTTGTTCCGTACTGTATTTTATCCCTTTAATTTAGAGAACATAAATTATACTTAGTTGGACTAAAGGATAGAAATAATATTAGAAATCTCTGTAAAGTTGAGTATATCCAGAAATTAAGACTTAAATAAAAACTTGGGATCGTACCCACATTACATTATAGATTATACATCAGAATTATTTTTCACTTGACTGAAATCTATGAAAAACATATAATACCTCTGTACAGTATGTTACGCTTGGTTTCAAAGTCGTTTAAGTAGTTCTCTTTTTACGCCGCAATACACACTCTTATCTTATCGTAAAGCAAATTTGGTATGTGTGATTTTTGTTTTACAAGCAAACGTAGTATACTTCTTAAAAAATTGATATCAGTAGGTGACGCGACTTTTTATAACTTTTATTAATTTATTTCTGTTTTACTCGACACTTTCCAGAGGGGTTTTGCGTTTCATAAAATTGGCGCCTGAATTTTGCAAAAAGTTTACGTTTATTTACTTTTTTACTACACTTGAGTCCAAGGTTAAGATTTTATATCATTAAAGGCTAATTTATGCGCATTGGTACAACCAATCTAATATAGTGAGAAATTTATTAAAAAAAAGGCCACAACAGCACTTTTGACTGTTAGAAATTATGAGTAGAAGTTCTGATAAGACTTTCACGCTATTTGTTTTATTTTTTTGATATAAGAATTTAAGTTTCAATGAAACTCCATATAATTTATTCGAGCGACTATTTTAATATAGCAACCGATGTTTCAATGAAAATTTCAATAATGAAAATATCGCATAAATGCAAACTCTTTATTATGATATTCAGTAGCTGAACCATAATGGTTTTTAATAATCAGAGGTATAGATTTTAAAAGAGGGGTTCTAATTTATATGCTATTTACTGAAGCATAGAAGGATCCTAAGTCTAAAACTTATCGATCCAAACAGGTCTGGATCGCCGAAATAACAGCCCTTGGTCGGATTAGAAAATCCAAGACAATTCCGGTATCACAGAACCGGTTGTTGTGGGGGTTGATAGAAAGATCCTCTTAGCAGATATATGGATGAACTTCTCTATCTCGATTAAAATAGAAAGATCTTATATTCCTAGTTTTTTAATAGTTTTTTAATACCTTATTCTTATATATTAATCTTAATTTTACATTCCTCTTTTACCCCTATTTTTGAATATGTTGTTTAACCCTTTAAACACTCTAAACAAACCCCTTTTTTATCCAACGCTGAACTAAAATATATAAAGTACTTATTATCTTGAGAGGGAATTTTTAGTCGTGGTGATTAAAATATGCCATCATGTTATCTCAATAATTGGTATTAAATGAAACCGCAAACTTCCTTATAAAAACCAGTGTGTTGTTGAGCCGAATGAGAACGCTATTTTTTAGTTTCGCTATTATATTTCATATTTTACATACTCAATGGCAAGTTATCAGTTCCGAGTAAAAATAAAATAAAACAAAATATAAATAAAGAAATAATAAATTTAGTCTTCATAAGTAAATTATTGCTGATAAAGTAGCAACAAAATAATCATCACTTCACTTGAAACTACCGTAAAATTTGTGTCACCACCGCCGACGTTCTTACAGTTAAGTTTGAAATTTTTGTGTTGGATGTTTGAACCTTCCCCGGTGGAAAATTGTTTACGCATATAATATTTACATATACCAAGTCCATATGATTATTTACCAAGTCTAAAAATATTAGAAAAAGAAATTATGGTCTTGTTTTCAGTCGCCTAAATCTTATTAATTCAAACAACCGTTTTTTCGTCGGATCGTAGCGACGCTCTATAAAAAATGTTCGAAAACTCTGATATCTACCGATTGCTGTCATAAATGCATATAGGTTCTTAATTATTTATTCCTTTCTACTTCTACTTTCTACTGCCGACAAATAGCTTTCGGTCTTAATCAGGTCCTATCAGATCATTGTAGGAAGTTGTGTTGCTTATGTAGATAATCGTCTTACTCGATTTCGAATTGCTTAGCAGAATCTTCAGTTTGTTATGGTATTAGTCGGGTCGTTAAATCGGATTGATCACACAAACAGAACGGACCTGGCTTTATATACAGTAAATTTTATATCTGATTATCCCAAAATTTAAACACGGAAACAAAATTCTATTGAATGCAAGTGAAATCATAATGCATAATCCCTATATGTATAACCGATTTTCGAATTTAGAAGGAAAGAAGCACTGCTTCATCTCGAACCTTACAATAGAGCTGTTCAGGTTGTCGAAAGTCCATGAAGAAGGTGGATGATTAATGCTTTCAAAAAACATTATACTTTTATTACACTTCTAATTAAAGCACCAAAAATATCCCACAACAATTGCTTATGCTATCAGGCGATCAATTACTCCTTCCGTCTTACGCATTCCTATGAGCTGAGTATGTTTCTCAGGCGGCGTAAGCTTTTAAAACGATCGATCAACGCAATGTGAAAGTGGAAAATTTTTCTCAATTTATAACTGTAACTCATTTCTCATTAGGGTCTTATACATGTACTCGTATGCCTTCAGAATTAATTCAAATTACGGTAGTTTACTTTAGCGCATATGCCTGTTGCTAAGTCCATTGATCCCTTGCCTGTTAATTCGACAATGAAATAGAAATTATTTTCTTAACGCTGCCCTCGCAAGTTATGCCCTACATAGGTGTATATACACATGTACACACATTCAAACCTAAGTAAATACACACCCATGTGCAATCATGCCTTTTAATACAATAACTATTCAATTAAATATTTACTTTTCTAATACAAATAAGAAAAGGTAAACTTTTCCAACGTTTTATAATCTTTTTTTTATACGCCACACGCATCTACATACACACATTTATATACCGTAGTCGTATACACCGTATACATATGTATGTGGATGCCAGCGTGTGAGTATGTGTTCATAGCAAATAGTTGCCATGGTTGTTACTAGTTCGGTTCGAGTACAAAAGTCAGTGCAATAAAGTTTTATAAATTTGTGCATATAATAGTTTCGTTTGTGAGAGCATTACGAATTAGTAGTAGTTATGAAAAGGTGTTGAAAAGAGTACGTACGAAACGAATGTCGTGGAATTCTCATTTGCTAAGGTAGCCTTTATTCTCTACTTAAGAGGGTGGGTGGGTTTCAAAATTTTAAAATTTCAAAAAAATTGTTTTTTGTCTTATTAAATAGTGCAATATATTTAAAATATTATTCAGAAATATATCAATCCGAGTAATATTCTAAGAGTTATACTCTTTGGAAGTTCCGCCCATCAGGCCACGTCAGTATGAATGTAAAACCTTGAACGCGTTTAGGTGGCGCTATTATCTATATAGCAGTTTTGTTTGTCGAACTCTTTGAATAACCATATTCCATCTTATACGTTACTTCTATTACCTTCAAGGTTATTCATTCACCACTCAAGGTACCAGTAATAATTATACTGAATAAAAGCATAATATGATCTATATGAAGAGCGAAGTATGGCATCACGAGTTACTTTGGTTTGGCAACCTTTCCTTGAATTCCGTGGTTTCTCATTTGTAATTAATTACCTATTTATGTAAGTTGTGCATTTATCGTAGTTATGTACACATATGTCCAATCCATTCCACGTATTTTTATTATTTTTTCAATTAAATGCACTTTCGCTGGTGCTAAATGCATTTCTTGTAATTTCCATGCCACACGTGCCAGCACTCTTTACATTATCTACTGTAACTAATGCTAGTTACTTATACAATTAACAAACCAGCAACAGCTTGAGCAATCATCATTGAGATCGTCTCTACACTCAACAGTTATGTGGTCCATATGCTGCCGGAGACTTTTGTATTTATCTCATTACTGTAAATGTTGGCATAGACAGTAAAGAAATTTGGATAAGATTTTTTTTTCAAAAACGTGAAAATGAAATGTTTAAATAAAGTAAATAACTTGTATAAATTTACACCTTAAATATTTGAACTCCAATTTTTTTACTCAAACATGGCAATTTAGTTAAGGAATTAGAGTGATCTACTTCATTTTGAACAAACACACTTTGCAAACATTGGGGTATAATAAACACCTCGGTAGATTTCGGGTTTTTGTGTACCAACTTACATACAAACATACGCGTATGTTTGTTCAAATGAGCAATAAAGTGAAGAAAGTAAAGCAGATAAAATCCAACTATAGCAATGGTGGATTGCTTCAACATATAGTTGCTATCCATCACTCATCGCAAGCATAGACACTGCACCTGTACTCAGTGTGCTCTACTGTACTGCACTATTTATTGCATACATTCATACAGACATAGCTGTGTATGAGTAAATATGTGTTTTAAAGTCTACGATTACGATAAGATATACGGCAAAGACTCGCTAGATCGACGGATCTCCTTTGCATTTGTTTGACGGACAAACGAAAAAATTCCAACCAAAAATAAACAAGTGTCGTCAAAAAAAAAGAAAAAGAAATCAAACATCGAGCAACCATCCCCCCAAAAAATGTATGAGGTCTAAGAAGTAATAAATCTACTTGTACCTATGCATATATGTTTCTACATATATATTAAAAAATGTAGTGTGTTAGAGAAAAGGTTATCAATATATATTTATTATTTACATTATAATTGAAGCAGATCGGTATCGTGTATAACCTCTTCGCAGCGCGTTATGTGTGCTCGGGGGTCTCGTAAGAAATTATGTTGAACTATAGAGCAATATACTACATATACTTATTTGAATCTTATGATATCCTATAAGATTTTGTCGAAAATAAAGTTAAAGATAAAATTAAAGCACAAATGTACTGTTGAAGCTGATCCCAATAAATTCAATTTGAATGTTCTCATCTTAGAACATATATTATATCTTTCGAGAATCATATTCTTTGATATATTGATGTTCTGCATTGCTTTCCTTGTTGGAAGGGTTGATCTTATCTGAAAACATGGAGATTCTGGAAATCATATTCTCGTATTATTAGTGATCGAGGGAAACTGTGGAAAACTGCTAGACAAATGTATAAAACATTTGTGATGCGTAGGTTGAACTATTTTTACTACAGATCATAAGTGCGATCGGTGTATTATGACACTCTTTGATTTATCTCATGTGGGAATATTCGATATATATCTCCGGATGAACCTGTTAGGTCGATCCCATCTGAAAACATATGCACTTATCTTCTGTTTATATTATTGATCTATACATGACGCTTGGTACAGATGATCTTAAAATCAGAAGTAATGATTATATAATTTGGTCAATAAGATGACTTTGTTGAAGTATTGTATAATTGATAGAGGTGAATAGTATGAATTGTGGGAAAAATTCAGTTGCGACATCGTATTTAGAGTATTATCTTATTAGCTTACAGGTAAACTCCACAAAGTAAACTTTTTAAAAACGATCTCAGGAGATAATGTGCTAACATAGAAGATTTTGTTCATTTATTATAAAAGTAGAATATAAGCACTATTTTTTCTCCCCTAAATTGTTATTACATTTTTATATTGCACCTCTATCATTATCATCATTTATTCTATCATCTCTAAAGCTCGAGGTCTAATATGCATTTAAAAGAACAAAATGGCGCTTCAGACCAGACTGATAATTCGGCTTAATATCTAGATCTAGATTTTGCGAATAAAAACTATTATATACAAATACCACAATACATTTTAATACAAAAAACTATAAATTATCTTCAGCAAATATTTTTATGGGAAATCAAATTTATAGCAAGACAAGCCACATAAATTTTCGCCAAATAATCAGACACGGAATTAGTAAGCCGTTTAAAACATACATACATACATACATATATATGTGTAGGTGTAAAAATAAAAATTTTTTGTGAAATAGTTTAACGACTCGTTTTAATTTAACATCGATAAATTTGAATTTATGAATTTTCCACAAGTTGACAAAAAATTGGAAACGACTGATTTCGAGTTCGCAATTATCTACATGTCGTGCGTAATAAATTTCATTAGTGAGACAAAAATGATATTTAATTAAATTATTAGTGAAATTTAAAAAACAAATGCGAGCGCTCTGCTGCTAATCTTTTCGACGAATATTTTCTTTGTGGTTTTGCAAAAAAAAAAATAATAAATAAATACCTCTTCCTCATCAGTAGTTTTTTATAATTTCTCTACTCTATCGCCTGATTTTTTGTGGCCTTATACTAAATTTAAAATAATACTAGATAAGAGAGCGCGCTTATGTGGCTTTTTATACAATAGAATAAAAACTAATTCTTGCCTTTCTAGCATACATATGTGTGTATGTATATAAAATTAATTTATATTTTAACTTATCGCTAAAAAGTTTTAATATAATTTTGCTGCCTATTTCATTATCTATATATAATTCAAATTTTTGTTTTTAGTTTGCTAATTTGTGCGTTTTAAGTAAGCAGAAATTTTTTGAAGAGTGATCAATATCGAGATTCCTTTTTTAAAGAACAAAACACAGAAAATTCAAATTTAATGTGGAATGTTTATTATCATTTGAAAGAACATTGTTTGGCATTTATTTTTTTTAAAGATCTCTTTCAAATGTTACGTCTCAGATGGTCCATCCGTTGAGTTCAATTTTCGATAATTCGTTCGAGAATTTCGACTAGTAACTGGCGAACAACGCGCGTCATGTTTTACTCCAAGGCTTGAATCGAGACGGATATACCGCATATACTTTAGACTTTACATATCCCCACAGGAAAAATTCTAACTATGTGATATCACACGATCTTTGGGCCAATCGACCGGCTCACCGAAGAATTCTCTCATTAAATCCATTGATTGTTGCGTTTGGGAAGGTCGAGCGGCTTCAGTTCTTGCACAATCTGTATTTTCTACGCTTCCAAATCCTCGAGGAAAATGCGCCAAGTCGTTCCATACGTCAGTCCGAGTTGCAACGAACGGCGACGAATCTACACTCTACGATCTTCGTGTACACTCTCAGCTTCGCTGCTATATTTTCTTCACTGAGCGCTGAACGTGGCCTATTAGGTCGAATATTATCCAATAATGAATGCTGGATCTCAAGATGGGTGATGGGTGATGGTGTTGGTCATTTCAAAAACTGCTAGGGTTACAATGCCTTTCCATACGCTCTACAACTGTAGATCGTCATTGCAGTCAAATTATTGAATATTTACTAA
Source organism: Zeugodacus cucurbitae (assembly GCF_028554725.1). NCBI lineage: Eukaryota > Metazoa > Arthropoda > Insecta > Diptera > Tephritidae > Zeugodacus > Zeugodacus cucurbitae. Next base: position 34,705,005 of record NC_071670.1, read on the forward strand.
AGCTATTGGCAACTCGAGAGACTTATACTACTTTGCCTTAGATACTTATACTACCATAATTAACGGAACTCAAAAGTCTCACCTACCAACTATCGTCAGAAATCTCATCTAAGGAAAAGAACGCATTCTCTGCTTTAAACTTCAAAAGTTTGTAGTTTGGGTCTGATGTTATAGGATCTCTCAATAATATTAAGTAATGACATAAACCCACAGCTTCAGAGAACCGAAAAGTCCACCAGAGTCAAATTGAATTTCATTTGTGAGCTAAGCAATGCTTCTAAATGAAGCATTATGGGTCCTAGGACCACTCTATGTCACGTAGTCTTTATAATGTTTAAAATAAATAAAATTAACAAAATTTAATTTAATTAAAATTATTTCTCAGTGTTTCTATATTATGTTAAGGCTTTACACAATTTTGTGAAAAATGTTGTCGGGTTGACTGGATAAAAGTCCGGCTCCGCACAGTCGATTGAGTCTGTTTAAAGATCCTTTTTATAGCGATTCGAATTTACATATTTCTCTTCTATCTCTCTCTCCCTAGCTTTATCGCTATCTCTGATAAGAGCCCAGTCTACTTTAAAATAAATAAATATCCTCATATTATATATTATTATTAAGTTTTGTGTTATAATTACCAAAGAATTCCCACTTAACCACATTTTCCATAAAATTACTTTTTGATATCTGGTTTCCTCTGTGTTTTCCCGCTCAAACAAATAAATCTTGTAATAGCTTCAACAGGCCTCCCTGGGTCTCAATAGCATCAGAGGTTCAATAATAAATATGACAATATGAACTGGCGTCAACTGAGTAGCTATATATCCATTGTAACATATACATATATATTTTCTTACGAAATTAAAACCACAAATTATATCAACACAGCTTTTGCTTGCAACTTTGCTTAATCGGCACAAATTTCATGTAAATTTTTATTTTAAAATTTTATATATCTATATGTACATATATGTGTACAACTGTTATCACAACGCCACATAATATAGCATACTTTGAACTTACATATATGTATATATATGGAGTATATGTATATATGGAGTATATATGTATTTAGAGTAGATATGTTGCTCACATTTTGAAATTATTGACCATTCCCAGGTTTCTTGCTTTTGCTTGTTTCAGTTGAAATTTACTTTGTTGTATAAATCTACTGCGTAAAAAATTAAATACAAACTCGGCAAATTTTAGTCATACTAAACCTATTGTTTATTTATTTTACATTTTACTTAATTTTAGCATTTTTTTTGTGTGCGCGCTACCCCCTGTGTTATACAACCACCGCCCGTGTAACCCTTCTCCGCCAAACATTTTCTTTTAATTTTTTTTTTTAATGTGCGCACACATTCAATTTATTTTTTGTTTTATTTTTTTTTGCTGAACTAATTTCGCGCTAAAAATTCGCTGAATACAATAATAGCAACAAAAAAGTAATGAAAATGAAAAATAAATAAAATAAAATGAAATGCAAAATTCGCGCAGAGCGTCATTGGTGTTGGTGTTGTTGGACTTGGCGGCTGGTAAATTGCCAATATTTACAATTTTGATTTATTTTTGCATTTCTTCGCGCCGAAATTCGGCTATTTTAAATTCGTATGCATTAAGATTTGATTATATTTTTTTTTTCATTTTATTTTGTTTTAATTCCTTTCTTAACCCGGTGCGCTGGCAGCGGACGCTAGAAGAGCGCATGGTGCGGTCAGGTGCAAGCGCTTAGAAATTAGATGCACCAAAATAAACCGGCTGCAAAGTGCTGGTGTTCCCAGTGATCACTTGCCGGCCGGCTAAAATTGTTTTGATGCAGTGCACACGAGGGTACAAACATAGCGGTGCAAATTAACAGCACATTTCGATATACATACATATGTATCGTTTTTTCGGCAATACAAAGTATATTTTTATATTATTTACATTTTAAACGATTTTGTGGTTAGAAAGTTCATTTTTGTTACAAATAAAAACAATTTAAGTTTATAGTTCTCATTATTGTATATTATATATACTTACATACATACCATATAGTATTAATTATGAATTTATAAATTCCTGTGGTTTGCTGCATTGATATTGCAAGTTGATTGGCCGCAAAAAGTCTTTAAATCGTAATATTAATTATCTGGAATGATAAAGGAAATTACACCTACAACTTTTGGTTAATTTCTTAATACCAAAAAAGTTGCTTTGTCCACCTAAATTTGAAATTTGGAGCACTAACCAACGGAACGTTTAATTATCTGCCATAACTAAATTTATAAACAAAGTATATAAAATCTAAAATTAAATATGAGACAAAATAGCCTTGCTCTATAAACGTAATTTGAAATTTCAGCTGGTTTGAGTAGTTTGTGCGTAGAATAAAATAATAGATATCGACGCCTCTTCTTGACTATGAAAATTTCGAGAGTTATGTAGATTCAATCTTCTCATCGGTTGGGAAACAGATATTCGTTGGGCTTATTATATCAAGTATGTATAAGGACTGCATTAAAATAAACAAAACTTAACTTTAAAATATTTCTTGTATTTTGTTTTTGGAAATTATAATATGTGCTATTAATTTCTGAGTTACTAAGAACCACTTTTTATGAAAATCTTAGCATTCCTATTTTTGTGATTGATCTCAGCTCTGTGCAGTTTTACAGATTTGCTTACTGGGACATCAACATCGTATTGCTTTTTGAATACCATTCTGATGCCAATTTTCCATATTAAAGGGTACTCAATTTCGAGATTCCCTGCTTAAAAAAATCTAATTTAATGGTGATTGTGATTGTCATTTATATTTTAAAGAATATCTCTTTCAAATCTTCGCCGCGGCTACGGATATTTCTACTGGTTACGGCCGAATGACGATGTGAAAACGTCAAATTATCTGCTCTTCAAAGTGTTCTCTCAATAAATCCATTGATTGATGCGATTTGTGAGAATTGGCGCCATCTTGTTGAAACCAAATGTCAGAGATCACGAGCCTCAAGTTCAGACATCAAAGTGTCGGTTATCATGGCGCGAAAACGGTCGCCATTGACGGTTACGTTCTCACCGGCATCACTTTTGAAGAAATATGGACCGATTATTATTCCACCGGCTCACAAACCACATCAAACCGTTAGACGTGGTATATTTGGAATAAATATTATCCAATGAATGAATGGTGGGTTTCAAGATGGGTGATAGTGTTGCGAATAGTACACTCAGTAGTCCGAACAAAAATAACATGACAGCTTGACACGACTCACGCGAGATCTGTCAAAAAGGCGATTGAAAATATGATCTCTACTTGGATCACCCGTTATAATTTGCATATTTTTTGGACATCATTAAAAATTTAGAGAAATTCAACCAGAAAGATCGAAATCAAGGTGTTTTGGAAGGTTTTTGGTTGAGTACATAATCAAGGATAAAATCATAAAAACATGTTCTAACCCTACTGCTGTCGTAATTTAAAAGAGACAATAGGAAATAGAAGTAAAAAATTAACTGCAGTAGTATTGTCCTTCCAAAAGCTGGTGTGAGTTTCCAAGTTTGTAATAACGATGTCGTATTGCTGAGATTTGAAAACAATTTATGGCAATAAAGAAATCAAAGCTGCAATAAACAATCACCTATCGAATAAGCAGGATGGATGTCATTCAGAAGACATTTAAAATGTAGAATCAAGCTATAAAATTGAGGTTATGGACGATTATATTTGAAGCTAATAAAAACATTGAGCACAATTCGAGTGAGTTTTTATAGTGACTAGGATCAATGGTGTAACAATGAGAGAACTTTTAGTTATAATCACCTCTTTGATTGTAAATAAATAAAAATCAATTTCTATTTCGTTTTATAGTTTTCTATGTTTTCCTTTATAGTAATCCATATCCATAAAAATATTTATTGACAATTATTTTCATAAGCACATATGAGCTTTTTGAGCTTTTCATTTTACATTTTAGCACATTTTAAAAAGTAAGACAGTCTTTTAGCCACACTTACACTTCTATGGCTTTATTAATGGTAAATTTAACAAAATAACACAATAACCACTATTCGAGAATCACTTCGAATCTTATTTTAAATCAGCACAAAAGCTTTCTTTCAGCTGCCAGCAAAACATTCGAATTTCGCCTCCTTTCCTTTCGCACACAACATTTCTTCACTTATTAACACAATGACAAATGAATTTTAATTTAGCCGAATCTAATAACGTTGAGTCATCCACATGACGGAACACTAAAAAGTATTAGCAGCAGATTACAATTTGTAAAGAAATTCGATTGTGCGAACGCATGGGATGCCATGCTCCGATTGTAGCGCATACATGTGGTCACAATGGTGGTCAACATAATCTATATATGCCGTTGGTTGTGGCTACGCGCTTGGTGTGAAATCGTGGTGGCGTGAAACGCCCCAGTGCGGGTCAACGCAGCTTGCGGTGTTGGCGGCGACCGCAGCGGCCACCCGAAACCATTGTTTCATGCGTCAACAATCGATAAATTGATCGAACGCGGCATGATCGGTGAGGTCAGTGGGCAATCTGCTCCAGAAATGGTGTGAATGGATTTATTACTCTGCGCTCTGTGCAAAAATTATTGTTTCCCCTTCGCACATATGGTTGGACCATGTCGGAAGACTTCGGGAACTTGCTTACACTCTCATTTATATTCATTCTTAATGCCCCTATAGTAGTCTTCTAAATACAATCACATCTTTGAGGTGAATGTGTTAAATAGAAAGGAATGCTGTAAGCAACAACAACAATAAAAATAACAATAATCATCTTGATGAAGGAAAAAAGCTTACATTTGTCTTCGGGCAGCAAGCGTGCGAGCTAAACGAATGTGTGAATGAATAAGTGCGCGAGTGTGTAAAGTATTTAAGAATATTAAAAAATAAAATAAATAAATAATGAAACAGAATGAAATGTGAGATTTGAAGCGCACGAACATCACATACACACACACACATACATGTGTGCATGATGTCTTGAAGCGATAAAGCTGTTGTGATCTGCCGCAAGTCATTTGCTGACTTCTCAAAGTTCAGGGTCAGTAATGTAATGTTTTACGATCTCCTCTTTTATTTTGATTGCTTTATTCGCCGCCGTCAATTGCCGCAACCAAACAATTGTATTTGCTTTGGTATTTTGGTTATTCGCTGTTTTACTACGCTTTTAAATCAGATTCTCACACATGTAAAGCGCCAAAAAAAGAAGCTTTGTGGCTTTCTTCTTTCAGCCGGTTTTGATTTTTTGTTCCGGTGTGGCTTTGTTTAGTTACTTTTTTCATTTAGTTTTAGTCTTATTGATTTGTAGATGTTTGTACGTATATGTTTTATAGATCTTAATTTTCCTTCATAGACAAGAGTTTTAAGTTGCCTTTACTGACAAGCGTTAAATGTGAACAGCAATTCATTTGTAGGAAACCAAATTTAGTTAAATCGAAGGGATTATTAGTTTATAAAAGAATTTAATTTAAGTTTTTATACAAAATTGTCAAATTAATTGACACCAAATTTACTATACAACTCAATTAACTAAATGCCAAATTTTTTGAAATTTCCGTTAGAATCCTTAATGAATGTAATTAAAGGAAAAATCCATAAATCTTCAGTGCTGTAAATGAAAAGCTTAATAAAGTTTCTATGAACACTAAACTCAGTGACTCAATTTACAACTTGGTTGCGTTTTCGCACAGCCAAATTAATTTAACACATTAAGATTATAATTGAGAAACTAGTTAATTTAATGTAGTAAAATAAGAAATTTCTTTTAAATCTAAATTAGAGCTTTAATCGATCAAAGACCGGTTAATTCATCAATTAATACATTTGCGAAAAGGCTATAAGGTCACTGTCCTCACTGTCTGACATAATAATAATAATTATATAATAGTATACCGTACAAATATAGCGAAATTGTCGTGAAAAATTTTAGGATTACCCCAGTAATGCTGAAATGCACTGCTATATCCACATAATCTATATAGATCTTTAACACATATTGTTATAATGCCTTGAACCGTTGTGCACACATAACCATTGATTAGAGAGAATCCTGCACCTGATCTCTCTAAGATTGCTCTCTGTCAGAAACTCTGCAACTCTTTAAAGGAAGTATGTATGTTAACTACCGGACGTCTTCAGATATAGAAAGCCTTGTCCAACTGTCCAACTACAGAATAATATTGTTCCGTTCCCATGAAAGTCGGTTCCAACTGGAACATACCCGGATTTTTTTACGGCTAAATCCATAGCATTCTTCACAATTGTTTTCAAAGTTTGCTGCCACCGCAACAACAAAACCATTGTCAAAACAATATTGTTTTTGGTAGGTTATCGACTTCTCTGTATGTTTCTTTCCATCTTGTGTTTATTATTTGTTCTGTTCTCTTAACAAACTGAAACTCTTGCGTGTGCATGTTAGTTTTGTCAAGCAAAAAATCTAATTTTGCGTATAATTTGAATATAGATATTAGCATTAGTGCCTTTCCAATTCATTAATCTTGACCATCTGCAGTTGCTTGAAGACAACTTACCCGGTTCCTTACTTGCCTAATAGTGGCTTTCGCAGACACTTTTCCTTTATTTTATTCACCGGCCCGGTGACTTGCTAATGAGCTACTAATTTGGCTTAAACTGTCTAAAAAACGTTTTTTTTTTTGTTTATTTCTCTTTTGTTTCAATCTATTTCACCTCATTGTTTTCATGAAAGCTAATTAGTAAGAGCAGCATATATGTATGCTAAATATGTTTTAATTTTTTTTTTCACTAAAGTGAGTATACAATATCAATATTTCTTGATTTGATTTTTCAACGCTCGCTTTTTTTGGTCTGAATATTTTCCAATTACGTTTTAAGTGTGCTAGTGTCAGAAATAAATAAAACAAGTAAGGAAAGGCTAATTCGGGTGCAACCGAACATTTTATACTCTCGCAATTTATTTATTTTACTTTATTTATATTATACGAGTATAATACACAATTTGACCCACATATTCGTCATATATATTGTATAAAGTCCATTGAAAGTTGGAAACCATAATATTAGGTTAGAAGCACCGAGGTCCTCGTGTTCGCTATATGGGGCCTTAAAAACCTATGGTCCGATTTCGGCGATTTTTAGAATGGGGCTGCCACACTATTAACATAGTATTTGTGCAAAGTTCTGCACCGATATCTTCACTAGTACTTACTTTATATATTGTAAAGTAAACAATTCAGATCGTCTTCAAAGTTCTGGTATATAGGAAGTAGGCGTGGTTGTGAAGCGATTTGGCCTATTTTCACAACATATCATTGGAATATAAGGAAACTATTACAAACCAAGTTTCATTGAAATCGGTTAAGTAGTTCCTGAGATATGGTTTTTGACCCATAAGTGGGAGACGCCACGCCAATTTTCCATTTTGTAAAAATATTTGAGTGCAGCTTCTTATGTGAAATTTAGTGTTTTTGACGTTTTTCGTTAGTGAGTTAACCCTCTTATAGTAATTTTCAACCTAACTTTTGTATGGGAGGTGGGCGTGGTTATTATCCGATTTCTTTCATTTTTGGACTGTATTAAGAAGTGGCTAAAAAAACGACTGCAGAAAGTTTGGTTTATATAGCTCTATTGGTTTGCGAGATATGTACAAAAAACCTATTTGGAGGCCATGCCACGCCCACCTCCCTAAAATAATTACATCCAAATATGCCCCTTCATAGTGCGATCCTTCTTACCAAATTTTATTTCCATAGCTTTATTTATGGCTTAGTTATGGCACTTTATGTGTTTTCGGTTTTCGCCATTTTGTGGGCATGGCAGTGGTCCGATTTTGCTCAAAAAACTTTCGAAAGCAACCTTCCTATGGTGCCAAGAAATAAGTGTGCCAAGTTTCATCAAGATATCTTAATTTTTACTCAAGTTACAGCTTGCACAGACGGACGGACGGACAGACAGACATTCGGATTTGAATTCCACTCTTCACCCTGATCACTTTGGTATATATAACCCTATATCTAACTCGTTTAGTTTTGGGTGTTACAAACAATCGTTATGTGAACAAAACTATAATACTCTCTATCAACTTTATTGCGAGAGTATAAAAATAAAGAGTGGAAAAATTTAATTTGCTTTAAGTGAGAGTTCTTCGAAAGGATCTTTGACTTCTAGAGGGAAATTTTGAAACTGTGCAAATAAAAGCTCCGTGTCCGAATTCGGTATAAAACAAAATGGTTTACTCTTATTACAGCTTATCAGATCTTACTTTATTAAGTTATGAACAAGGAGTTTTCTCTAGGTGATTACAGAATACAGTTACAGAAATGTTAGTAAAGGAAAAAATAAATAAGGGAATGAAAAAAAAAAATATTTTAGGAATGCTACCACCTGCTAGAACCTTCAATTAACAACATTAAAATGTAAGAATATCGGTGGAATATAGCTAGAAAAGCAAAAGGCTCACATTCGGAAATATTTGCTTTGAATGGTTGTCATCAGTTCAAAAGATTATATTCAATGAAGATGAGTACATAAGTACTTGCAGAGATATGGACCCAAACCTGATTTTAAAATGAGTGTATTATTTAATGTATTTTCTATAAACTTTCAACTGAATATAAAAGCAGTTTTGAATACATTATAAAATATAGCGTCAGTATTTGACGAAAGGCATGCGTCTTTATGAATCAAGAATAAATGTTGCGAATTAATTAATTCCTCTCAACCTAATTGATTTTTTCCGTTTTTATTTTTATTTCGCATATTTCCGGATTCCATAAAACTAAGTGTACATACGAGTACATATATATGTATGTACTTATTATTGCGCCTCAGCACTTCCTTCCTGAACGTAATAAGTATGGTAATGTGGCAGCGCAGTTAAACGGATAAGTGCTCTAGATGTTGCACTTGGTATTCGATATGACAATTGTGCGCCAAGCAGCAATAAACTTAATACATAACTTCTGTGTGAATATGTATGGCGGTGTACACAGTCTATAAGAACGTCTCTTAAGAGCCAGTGCGGGTTGCAACTTCATTTATTTATAGTATGTACTGGTGTTCCAGCAACCGTTTTGCCGTGAAGAAAATCTTCAGCCGCATCTCCTTGTCGCCGACAGCATCATAATGAGCCAGTCGGTCATTGTTCTTGCGCCCTATCAACACTGAAGACTCATCAAAATAATTGACCTTGTTTCCTCGTTGAAACGCTTCAAAAAACTACATGCACTTACTCCACTCCTTCATTGCAACGTAAATATGTATGAATGTACTACTTTTACAGCCTGTTTTTTAGCTGCTCATACATATATACATATAAACTCTTATCTCTTTCTTCAGATTCACTTTTTATTCTTTCTCCGCGTTGTCTTCATCAATCTTTTTATGCAACAACTGCGAGTCTGCACTGTTCTTTTGCAGCTTGCCGATCGATCGGCCTCTTAGACTACTTAGTCATCTACATGCACATACATATATATATCCATACATATATATATGCACATACATATATATATCCATACATATATGTATGTCAATGTTTGTTCACTTTTCACGTCTGTCTGTATTTGCACTTCCTCAAATGATTAACATTTAAATGTATTTATACAACTCTGTCTGTCTGAGTAGTTTGTTCCGGCAGACTTATCACATCCATACATTTACCTACAAACTTAGTTTCAACGAGGATATGACATTTGTGATTACCATCTCTCTTTTAGACCGCTACTGTCATATTTATTCATTCATTTCATGCAATATGCATCAAGTTGAAACAAGAAACTCTTTTGTACTTGATATGCAGATTCTCTCTTGATGTCACCGTGTACTTAATGTTGGAAACGATCGTAGTCGTCTTTGTTGGCTTCCTTGTGGTACAAGAAAAATAAGTAAAACGCTTGCAGATTGTAGTGATTGCGTCACTTCTTACGTCAGCTGGAAATTAACGGAGATTTGTTGTACATATATTAAAGAAATGCGAAAGCATATAATTGAAATTCTAAAACGAGAAAGCAGTATCTGCAACAGTTTGTAAGGTGTCTTCTTAAGTTGTATGTAGAACCTGTTTAAGCTGTTGGGATTGTTGCGATGGTTTTGGTTAGAGGGTAATGACTGTCGTTGTGTCGTTCAATATTTCGTCATTAAAACCTATTTAAATGTAGTGGGAACGAAGGCATTCTTTTATTTTTAATATGCTCTGAGCTGTAAAATCTTTCATTTCCTATATTTCGGATATGATATAATCTTTAAAGAGTCCATTCTATAGGATGAATGATGACGAATTCATTTGGCTATGTCCTAAAGTGAAGAACCGGAGAACCTGTCAAAAGAAACGTCTATCGCAGTGGAATAACTAATTTTTTGCTCGGTTTCACAACCCCTGGGAAGAACTTTCATCAAGTTACAACTGTTCTGTTTGCCTAGAAAGCTCTTGTGTACGTTTCTACCGTAGCGTCTACATGAAAGCTTTGTAATGGTTGTTGCATTATGTATCGCGGTTAACGGACTATAAAATAATAGGACAATTCCATTTTATGTTTTTAAAAAATACTTGTCCCAGCTTTAGGTCCTGAAAAACAATGTTCCATAATAATTCTTGCTAATTCTTTGATTTGTTATAAGATCAATTTTGTATATGGGGCGTTCAAATTCAGCAGAAAATCTCACCTTTTCAAAAATAGTCAATTTTACTACATTTGGATCCATATATGTACATATGTATGTATTCGAAAAAGTGCTATACTATCTCTGATTGATTTGAGATGGATCTCGCACTGAATTGAAATTCAGGAACTTTTATTTGAAAGAAGCTTTCGCGGTTAGGCGGCTTTGGTTCTAAGTTTGACACAAAGCTTCTGGGAACAGACTCATCCAACCAAATACGGCGGGATATTTGCGTAAAACTACAATCCAGACTTTACAATCACACTAAACGCGTCTAGATGATCTAACAGTTTCCATCACTAAGTATTTCAATATATTCATTAAACCAGCGTGAACATTGCTCTAACTCTCTCTAGCATTGATTATATAAGAATTTATTATATACATATATAGATTACTATTTGTATTAGTACTTTGTGTTATCAGTGAAATAAAAATTTCGGAAAAATTCCAAATCCGATATTTATGACATATTTTGTATCTTTTAGTATCAATCTAACATTTATTTACCACTCAAAACTATTCTCAAATATTGAATTGCTTATCATCACTCATTACAGCCGCACACAGTGTACTCACTTAATGTACACATGCATGTATGTAGATATTTAGTTTTGTGTACATAAAGTGGAAAAGCGACCCACTTGAAGTGTTGCTGCTTTAGATAGATCCCTTTGCCTTCGCCTTTGGGTCCCATCATATTTTATGCCTTTCACTTGTTGCGCTCCGCTGACAACGTCACTTACACGTATGTATACGCACATACACGCATACATATGTATGTATCTACTAAGAGTTGAGGTTATCGCAGGAGAATCATTAGGTACATAACAGCGATAAGTGTTTCTATTCTTATTGCTATCTCACGCAGTGTCGCATACTAGGATGAGCGGACTAAAAATTGTAAGTCGACTTTGAATTCAAGTGAGCTGAAAATGCTTTAGAAATAGAAACAGAATATATAAATTGAATCCTAATTCAGCAGACCTTCAAATGCTATATAAAACTTTTTTTGAGTCAAGTGTATAAACATAGATTTCTTCAAGATATATTCCTTTTTCTGTCTCGAAAAAGAGAATTGTCAAGAAATCAAGAAGCTAGTTGAAGAAACGTTTAGAATTTTATTATTATTTGGTCTACAACTTTGCTTCCGCCGTTCTCCAATACGATCTGGTCGATTAAATCGATTTTTTTTTATATCGATCTTGGTCATTGGTGTCAACATTAACCCAACAAAATATTTGTAGAGATCTGTTTGCATCCCAAACTTATTCTCAACAGAAAATGTCACTTTTTGAGCCGAATTCTCGACATTTGCGGGAAATTTTGCTTTTCTTTTTTAATTCTAAGAAAAGTACGGCTGAGGCTCATGGACATTTGTAACATCGACTTTTGTAACCGGTTTTATACAAAAACAAACTTAAATTTACAAAAAACAAGTAAGGAAAGGCTAAGTTCGGGTGCAACCGAACATTTTATACTCTCGTAATTTCTTTAGAGATTTAACTATATTTCGGTGAAAAATTACCCTTAGGCACTGAGTTCTTCATGTTTGATATCAGAGGCCTTGAAAAGTCATGGTTCGATTTTGACAATTTTTTCACAAGTGATGTCACAGCTCAAATACAGTATTTGTGTAAAGTTTTATTTCGCTATCTTTATCGGTTCCTTATGTATACATTATAAAGTGAACGAATCAGAAGGATTCAAAATTGAGTTATATGGGAAGTAGACGTAGTTGTGAACCGATTTCGCCCATATTCCTCCAGTGTCGTCAGGGTGTCAAGAAAATATTATATACCGAATTTCATTGAAATCTGTAGAGTAGTTCTTGAGATATGGTTTTTCACCCATAAGTGGGCGACGCCACGGCCATTTTCCATTTTGTAAAAAAATCTCAGTGCAGCTTCCTTCTGCCATTTCTTATGTAAAATTTGATGTTTCTGACGTTTCTAGTTAGTGACTTAACTCACTTTTAGTCATTTTCAACCTAACCTTTGTATGGGAGGTGGGCGTGGTTATTATCCGATTTCTTTCATTTTCGGACTGTATAAGGAAACGGCTAAAATAAACGACTGCAGAAAGTTTGCTTTATATAGCTTTATTGGTTTGCAAGATATATACAAAAAACCTATTTGGGGGCGAGGTCACGCCCACTTTTCCAAAAAAAATACATTCAAATGTGCCCCTCCCTAATGCGATCCTATGTTCCAAATTTTATTTATGGCTTCATAACTTTATTTATGGCTTAGTTATAGCTCTTTATGTGTTTTTGGTTATCGCCATTTTGTGGGCGTGCCTGTGGTCCGATTCCGCCCATCTTCGAACTTAACCTTCTTATGGTGCCAAGGAACACGTGTTTCAAGTTTCATTAAGATATCTCTATTTTTACTCAAGTTACAGCTTGCACGGACGGACAGACGGACGGATGGGCAGACAGACATCCGGATTTGAACTTTACTCGTCACCCTGATCACTTTGGTATATATAACCCTATATCTAAATCGTTTAGTTTTAGGACTTACAAACAACCGTTATGTGGACAAAACTATAATACTCTCTTAGCAACTTTTGTTGCGAGAGTATAAAAAAACGGCGGAAGCAAAGTTTTAGACCTAATAGAAAACTCAAAATTCTAATCTTTACGATGAATAATAGTATAATTACTTTTCCTGATTCCTTATAATATAAAACGTATTTTATAAGGGAAAAATATTTTTTAGGAAGACTTAGTAAATAAACCTTTTTACCAGTTGTTTATTCGATTAGCTACTCTGCGATGTTTGGCAAATCGAATACAGCCATTGCAATATGTATTCCCTGATAATATCAGACTAATACTCTGTGAAAAATGGTCGATTAGCGCTAGCTATTTACAAAAATATTTGTAAATTTTATATAAAGTTATTATCAATGGGAAGCAGAGTGAATTTTGATTCAATTAAACTAAGAGAGTAGACAATCGAACAAGCAACTGGTATAAATATAATACAAAACTGGTATAACCACACAATTGACTTATACCACTTGGAAATTGTTTGTTCTCCTCTAATATGCCTTTTCTTTAATTGTACTCTCTTCACATTCTTCCATAAAAAGTTGAAAAAACGAAGCAAAAAAATCGATCACCCTAGTACTTACACACAGTAAGTGCTAGTAATAGCTATCATCTTAGAACCCGAAGTAGACCTTTTTTTTCGTAGCGGCACTAAATTTATGAAACGTTACTAAAAATGAATTTCCAATACAACATATGGGTTTGTGTTTGTTTTTTATGTATTTATGTATCCGCAATTCTCGGTAAGTACTTAATTACTTTTTGAAACTTATTCCTGCGGACAAGTGCTCATCCATATACACCCATACAAACACTCACACACGCACCCGTTTTTTTGTGGTATTTTTAGTAGAAAGAAAAAAGTGACGACTAAGTCTAAAGATGACTGAATATTTTAGACATGAAAATTAGAAAACTACAACAACAACAAAAAAGAAACTAAAATAGAATCTCCATTCCTGTCTAATTTGTGTAGATTTCGCTACGCACCGAACACCCTTGATGTTTTTATTACCAATGCGAAGCGAATGAAATACTGCCTGCCTCGCTATTAATCATAATTCAATTTCATTGTCAGCATCTTTTCGTGAAAAAAATCGAATTTCTTATTAGCATTTCATGGCGCACACCAGCTTGTCTATGTTGTCTATGAATATTTCGTTATTGGTAAGAGTGCTATGCAGCAAATAAATCGCAAATTTATGTAGGTAATTAAGCTCCTGGAGTGTTAAACATTGTAGATTTGGTCTTGGGAACTAATATTTGCGGCTCGCGTAAATTATGTGTGCCGCTCAAGCTAGACTTTTGCAGCTGAGAGCATGGGAAGTTGCTATTTGTCATGTAGCATATAAATACGAAGGCGGCCCGCGGCTGGTGTCGATTGATTTGTGTCGAATAACTTGCTGTGCTGCTGCTGCTGCTGATATATTGCCTTCGAGCGCTGTCAAAATATAATAATACTGTAAAATTTTAAGTTCGAATGACAAGTTATTGGAGAAAACAAATAATAGCAGCGAATGATAATCGTAAAGTTATAGACAGACATCAGTATAGAAGAACAGTAGAGCAAAAAAAAATTAAAAAAAATTCAATTATAAATTTTTTTTTTTTTTATACTATGGTGAGAAATTTGTTTAAATACTCGCTTATTATTATTATTATATTTATTATATTATTTTTTTTATTTTGTCAATTTTTAGTTCTTAGTAATTTCAATAAGGATGGCATTCTCGTAAAGAGGTTTTATGAAAACTCTAGCGTTTGAGAGCTCTGTTAAATCCTTGCTTAATTTCAAAACAAACTTATTTAACACGAAATGGCAACTCTATGCAATATAGATTATTTAATATACTTATTTACATATTTTAGAATTATTATTTATATTATAGCAAATGTACTTATTTAGTTTATTAATATTTAATTAATTTTAATTTTAAAAAATGTGGCAACTCCATTAAATTATAATTTAATATATTTTTCTAATATTTTTTATTTTATTTTTATTTTCAGGTAAACTCCATTAAAAGTATTTATAAAATATTCAAATATTCCTTATATCAACATTTGCTATAAGAGGAGGCAATGTTTTTAATCCTATTATGCTAATCGGTAAGCGCTAATAACATTTTGTTAAAAACTATTATAATCCCTCAGGATGCACTCATTGATGATAAACTTGGAAGTATTGATCGATCTTCAAAACTGTAACATCTATGTAATTGAGTCCAAAGATTGATTTCTCTTTGAAATATGTGGAAAATAAGAGAATAACTAAGTCCGCACGTAGTTTTTTCGACCACTCTTTTCTTATTAAACTTGTTCTTACTTCGACTGCCGATTAATGTCTTCATTAATTCTAATGTAAAATATAAATAATAATTTGATTATACTAATTTTAACTGACGAGAATGGTAATGAGAAATGGCAGTAGATTTCGTACAATATAAGGCATTTCGCTTTATCCATTTGCCAGATCATAATATATTGAGTTTGGTACTTTGACAGTGTTCAGGATCTGTAATATAGAAACCTATTAAGGGGGGGGGGGGGGTTAAGGTTTGTTTCGTCGAAAAAAGACCTTTTTCATGAATTTTTTTAGAAAAAATTATTGCTGTAGGTTTATTTTACTTATTATTATATGAAAGTACAACAATTGAAGGATACTTAAAAAAAAAATTATCGAAAAATAGCGAGGAATAACGGATTTATCGTCGATCTCTGCAGGCATCTCGAAAAAAAGTGTTTGTGCGGTGACCAGCCTACAGCATCACTGGATCATCCGAAACCAAAAAATCAATATGCTTTCTTTAGTTTATTAGTTTATTTTTCAATTGACGTCGAGTTTTTTTTAATCTTTCAATTTTTCAATTTTTGGTACCATTTTCAAGCCAAAATGACGATTTTAGACGAAAAATCGACCTAGTTGTTATTGTAAAATTGTTAGTAATTAAAATTTTTGGAAAAACTCGACGTCATTCGAGAGCTATATATATGTAGAATATTTGTTCAAAATTTCAAAACGATGTTGCAGTAGTTTTTTCTGTAGGCTGGTCACCGACTTTAAAAATTACATATTTGGGAAAATCGATTCAAAGTTTTGTACACTCAGCGCAGGTAGCTGGAGGTACCTGCTGTAACTTCGTAAGTTTTTCTCCAAATGACCTAAAATTTTAACACTTAATATTCTTAAGATGTTGATGGTTCAGAAAAAAAATAAAAAAATAATGAAAAAAAAGTTGTCAAACCTTACAAACCCCCCTTAAGCTTACTTGGTTTTCAGGCAGGACTACTTACAAATTTACTTACAAAAATAGTTTGATCTTATAGGATCCTGGATCTGTGTCCTATCTCAATTTAAATGACAGTAGATTACTAACCATTTGCTACCTTTAATCAGCCTCCCATATTCCATATGAGTATCGCCGTGGAGGTATGGCAAGGAACCATATCAAAGATGATTAGTTGCTCTCGATTTTAGTCAATTGAGAGGTTTCCACCTTCTTTCAGATAACGTTTTGTCGGAGTCGGAGTAGAAATTTAGACTCAATGTTTATAGATATATAGATTTGTTGACCTACAGGTTTTCAACTTCAATTATTTTCGTTACTTCGAAGCATGAAGAAAAATGTTCTTTATTATTAACTCAATTACCGTCTGCTTGTTGCACTCGTGCTCACTTTGTGCCCTATGCAGCCGAAGAGTCGAGCGGCAAACAAAGAATTTCCATAATGCGAACAAAGAGTAACCACCTCCTTGGCAGTGGAAAGTGCCTGGCATTGTTGCCACCTTCGATGCATAACGAAAATACGCAAACATACATATCTACAAATATGAAATCTCGCATGCACGAGGTCATAGCCACAATTGAATCGTACGTTGTAGTAAAAAAAAAAAAACAAAAAACCGAAGAACAAAACCAGAGTCAACCGCAGAGACAAAGCAGAACAACGGCGAACAAACTTTGTTTGAACTCTAGCTGTTCGTGTGTTAAGTGCGTACACAAACATATTGCTGGCACTGTAGAGTTTCGAGCGGCAGCTTTTACACAGTGTGAGAGAGGTTAAAGTGTGCTCAACTGCAAGCAGGTTAATGCCCAATATAACTGTACACACGAACGTTACAATTCGGCAGGCGATTGCTGATAGTTGACACGGAGAAGTCTTTAAGATAAGAGCAGATATATGTGTGTGGGTATGCCTGTACCTAAGGTGTGTCCTTATGCTATGCCGAAAGCCAGATTTTTTTCTTTTAGTTAAATGATGTATTGCCTCGCGTTGTCACGCAATTTCAATGTCAACAACTTCTCTCATCGGCTTCCACACTTCAAGATCGATAGAGAAATTATGCCTCCCTTGCCTCACCCTCTCCCCGCCGTTTTATAATGCGACCCAATCAACTCAAACTGCGGCAACCAAAGGCAACCATGCAGTCCACATTTCCATTCAGGTGTGTTACTTTGATAAACTCGAAGTTTTGGGTGTAACCGATCAAACATTTGATTCGTTTTGTTTGTTTTTTTGCTTTATTAATGAATGATTCGTTAGCACCGTGATATTTTTGTTTGTTGTAACTACATACATATATTTGTAGAATATCGTTGATTTTTTCGGTACTTTGTTTATGTTTACAAGGTAGTTGTGGAAAAATGTGAGACCCGATAACGATTACAGGTTTTGATAGCAAGTGTTGACGGCAAAATAAATATAAAAATACAAAATATATATTCATGCTTATGCACATATTATGTTGAGATATGGTTCCATTAATAAATCAAATTCAGTTTTAATATTTTTAACGAAAATTTTGTTTTAATAGGGTTGCCACAAGCTTTGGAATTGAATTCTTATTTAGTATTGCTATTCGATGTTACATTTCTGGTATATTGCTTTAGAGATATCATGATTTGTCGAGAGATTTCGGTACGCTCAACCATGCAAGGCACAGAACAATCCTTACTCTCTCTAGGACTGAAAAAATATATTATGAATTATAAAAACAATGATAAATCTGTCTATCTCACACTTCTGAGTTTAGAATAATTAGGCAGAAGAGTATCCGCATGTTACGCACTACCCCCTTTCATGTCCCTACCCGATAATTATACCAGTTCCTATAGTCCAAAACTTATTCCTTGATTCTTCCGTTAGATAACCTCGACCACAATCATTAATTACACACACTAAACAGAACCTTGCAATATGTTCGTGGCGAACTGGATGACAATCAAAGTCTTGAAAACCAATACTTAATTTCATATGCTTACGAATTATAATAATTTCCAGCACGACGGTTTTATAACAATTATCAAAGTAACGCCAATTCTACATCCCAAGTGCAGATAGATCCCTAAGCACTTCGTCCATTGAATTTGTGGCCGCCATTGTTTTCGTTGTCCACCCATAGGTCTCGAATAGCAGGATTTTATTACTGGAGCATCGTCTTCCATAAATACGATATTGCCTATTCAGCGCTTACGTGAATTTTTACGAGCTTAACTATATCCATGTAGTTGTAGATCTCATACACTTCATGGTTCCACTAATAGAGCGTAATTTTTGTTCGGCGAGAGAGGTATCTCCTTCTCAATTGCCTATCGATCCCAAAGTAGCACCTGTTGGCAACAGTTGTTCTGTGCTTGATAGAGAGGCTTGGATTGGTTTTTCACATACTGATATTTTCCGAAAAAATAATTTTGATTTGTTCGAAAATTATTACAGAAATAAAATATAATAGTTACCTAATCAATTCTGCCTCTCTCTACTGACTTTGCAATCATACATAAATTCTAATCAAACGCTCGCAACAATTTGTCAACATCTCGAACGCTACTTCCGATTACTCAATTATGTTGCGAAGATCATACGAGCCTCGAGGGCTTCATACGATTTAGTGAGATAACCCTGCTGCTATTTTATGAGATTGCATTATCAGCATTACCACTTTTCAGCATAACACTACGTAATTCCATTTTCACATACGAGTACATACATTTGGACGTAGCGAAAAAGATTTCGCTTTTATTTTGCTCATCACCAGCCACCCAGCGCCTCTAATCAGTCATAAAATTTGATTTTTTAATTTCAAGTGCGAATACACATATGTTTGTTTGCCTGCTTGTACTGTGTACTCAAGAAATTCCAGCACTCGAAAATTTACAATTCAAGGCCGTTTTCCAAATGTGCTTGGCTGCCTTTTTTTTTGGATGAAAACTACAATAAAAACTCACGAAATTTCAAAGCAGCAGCGCAAGGCTGTGAAGCCTTGAATATGGTAAATTAGCGAAAAGCGTTTGGAATTGAGTTTTACGCAAAATGTTAATATCAATTTGGGGGTCAGCTGATAGCTTATGCATAATACATACACTTATGTATACATATATACAAACATGTGTGTGTAGTCGCCTGTGAAACTTTTGAATTGATTTGCTGCTTGGGAAACTAAGCGCTTCTCACAATCGTACCATTTTCGTGCACAGTCTTCGTTGTATAGAATCTTATCTATCGTAATTGTTTACATGCATACAAATATATATGTAAATGTATGGTACAATTACCCTATATACAATTAAAGAATTCAAAATTGTCTTATAGATTACAAGTTTTGAGCTAAACATGTAAAGGAACTACAAAGTGTTTAAGTTGAGTTGCTAGTTGCCTATTAATTTAACCTAACCGCGAAGAAAACCTCCATATTCCAAAAATACACTAACGTACAGTCCCAAACAAAAAGAAAATGCAGAGCTTTCTAAGCTCTTGCGAGTTATACAAATCTTTATGGCATTATATCGTTCTTATTCCATCTACATGCTATAAATTTTGTCTAAAACAATCCAAGTGCTCACATATAATATTTCAGAAGGAATTAAATTTAGAGCTTTTATTGAGCTTTGAAAAAATTGTCTGTTTATCTCATTTTTGGGTAAAAAAGTATTACCCTAACATAATGCACCATCCATAAAAAATCTACTTAGAGCTTTTATTGAGCTTTTTGTGAATAAATCTTGTTAATAAAATTAAATTTGCAATGTGTTTATTTTTTGCGTCTTCAAACAAAAAAAATGTTTTCAAAGAATTTGTAGAAGGAAAGCCCATTACAGGGTGCCGATAAAAGCTTTCTTTCAAATTTTATGACGGCTTTTTCTATAAGTAGTGTTCTAGTAATATAACATAATCAGTAAAGGACGCGACATCCTTAGAATTAGTTTTTAAAGAAAATTATATTCGATTATGCCAGTCTGTGTAATTTATACCAGTTTTTGTTCGATTCGCTAAAAATAGCCTTCGAAATTTATCTAATGAAGCATATAAATACAAATTTAGACATACTATATAATACATTTATTTAACACGTTATGGGTTAGCTGTGGTCGAAAACCACTTCCAACCTCGCTACTCTATTGAACTATTGAACTCACCTAGCGTCATGCCATTTTACCTACAGCTTGCATGATCACATACGGCTGTGTGCGTTTGTTTCAAGTATCTGTGAATGAGAATGTAAACAAATTGTAATACATTGTAATGAAATGAGGAATAAACATAAACAGAAAACGCGTGAAATAGCAAATTGAGTATTTGCCAGATATTTGCATAATCAAATACGCATTTTGTCTGTATGTATGTCGGTATACAAGTACATATACTATATGGATTATTCACATACATTTGTGGAAAATACCTTCAAGTTCAAGTTGCATTTGTTTTTCTGTGTATTTGTAGTGGAGGGTATTGAAAATTGATTATTTCAAATTAATTCATAAATGTACATGCCGTAGGCCAAAGATCAAAAAATCCATCTCTCGATTTTTTTACAAAATATAAACCGATGGCCTCTAAATTGTCCAAACTTCTTATTTTCAAACCGGGTTTTCCCAAAAATCTAGCGGTGCTTTCTAAAAATAGAGTTAAACGCATGAACAACCGGATTTTTTTAAAGCACATCAGATTTTTTTTTTTAATTTCGCAGAAACAAAGGACTTCCATTTGTTCTGGTAATTTTTCAGGTTAACGAATCAAGATTATTTTTAATGGATTTTGAAGCTAAAGGTATTTATTATTAATTATTATTTGAAATTAATTAAGACTAACGTGATTTGTATTTTTTGTGAAATTAGTGTTTTATATCACCTATTTTTTTGTACCTTTTTTCTGCGTCTTCAATGTGTTTACATAAAGTTTTAGTTCTGTTCCCCCGCGATCATCCGTTAGATTTATTTTACATTGTCTTTACCAGAGTCTTATGGTAATAAAAGTATTAAAGTTAGGTGCGGCAATTTGCAGATGTAGAAGTAATCGTCAAAATAATAATGGCCTTTGAATTAACTATTTTTAAGTTCAAACTCATTATAATTGGACTAAAAAAGCTTGGAAAGAAGGATAAACCATCTTTATTTCAGTCTATGTACGGTTTACTAGAGGATGCATTATAAGTTTGTGTTCTAATTATAATGGCTGTAGAATGGCAGTGAAAAAATGAACTGTATTAAATTGGTTGATAATTTGCTTTTTCCTACATGATTTGTTTATATGATATTATTCTTACAGGTTGAATGTGGGGGTTGGATGGGGGAAACTATAACGACAAATCATGTTCAGCTTGTTTATCGCTTTCTTAAATGTTTTTACAAAGCCTTACTGAAAGTTTTGACGCTCCGACCATGACCATGAGAAGTATTTTTGCGCATGATTGCCATATAATGGCAATTACAGTTCTATAGGAGCTATAGGACCTAGTAGTCCGATGGGGCCAATTTTTTTACTACAATTTTCTAGATTTTTGGTGAAAATTTCAAAGCGATATCTCAACGGGAAGTATTTATGACCGCACCTTCATACAAGCCGATCCACTATGCAGTGGTTTGGTTAAAATTTCTAACTAGGGAATCTTTGAACATTTTTGGCGTTAAACTATAAAGGGATGCGCCAAATGAATAGAGATATTATCTTGAAATATTCTATGGTATCCTCTTTTCAATAAAGATATACAAAGAAAACAAATTTCAGCGAACAGTTTGATTGGTGTTAACTGTGATTTTCGAGAGAAGACTACACTTTCTAACTGTGATTAATTTTTGTAGTTAAAACCATGGGTGTCATATGAGTTGACAACTCCATAGTGAATATTTTATCAATTTAGGCTCTTTAGGTTAAATCGTTTTTAAGGGGATCATCCCAAGTGTCCTGGTTTTTAAGCATTTTTTTTAGAATTTTTTACGACCAGTAAATAGATAGAGCTTTATGTTTATTACTGTTTATTAACATATATTTGAGCCCATTACATGACCCCCTTAAAGGCAAATTATTGTACTTATGTGCTTGATAATCCTAGAAACGGTTTAATAGCTCTTAAAAGCATTTTTGAAATGTTGCTCCTTAGAGTCTAATGGCTTGCGACATCTCTTTGTTCGAGGATCTTTTATTTAACAGTATTTTAATTATATTTTCTTGAGTTGACAAATTCTTTATTAAAAGCTTTGAACAAAGCTTTGTTAACATTCGAAACTTGAAATTAAGGGTTAATAACTGGTAACTATAGTTTCATAACGCCTCTCCACCTTATATCGCACGTATTTTATATTAGCTCACCTTCGCTGGAACTTTGTTGAAGCACTCTACGTAATAATATCATTAACTTATTCCAAACTCATACCTGCGCTGTCGTAGTTCAACTTTCTATGCTCTCTCCTTAATGCGAATTTTCCTCAATCGCTCTCAATTTGCCCACATCCTCTCGTACATGAACTCCCATCCAACGCGCTCTGGCGCTCATTTATTCACGCTACGCACTATCGAAAGTGGGTGGCGGCAGGTGGCAGCGCTTTTTATGCGTCTCCGATGACCTTCAACCAACAAAAACTTGGTGCGCAGACAATGCGCAAAGGTCGTTGAACTCGCACCGCAACTTTTTTGAAATAAGGGTAAAAATTCGAATGCGCTATCTGCAATTGTTGTACGCTCTGGTACCGCTACGGGGAGGAGGCAGTGCGTTTGGGCGCGTGTGCCGAAAGCGCATGTGAAAGCTTAGATATACATATGTATTCATGTAGTTATGTGCATATCTATGCTTGTACCTCTTCGATTCGAATACATTTGAAACAATCATACGCAACTCTGCTCTTTAAAATGATTGCGCTTACATATGTATAAACATACATATAGATACATATGCGTAGAAATTTCTGTGTTTTATTTCTTATAATTGGCGTAATGTACATTTCGCGCGCCATTCTGCTGGCGCAGAACTGATAAAAGATACAATTACCAGCTAAGGAAATGTAATGCGTTTAAGTGCCACGCAATTTATTCCCACTTCCTAATGGAATATGTTACCAGTAATTGTTACGTAATTCAATTTTCACAAGTTGTTTAAAAAATAATATTAAAAACAACAACAACAACAACAAACATATATTATATAACACTGTGGTTTTGTTTGAGTGAAAATTTGGAAATTTTGCGTTCGACCTTTTAAATTCATTGTAATCGCAAGCCGAAATTTGCTTTTGTATATACAAATGTTGTTTTGGTTTTTGTTGTAGCAGCATGAAATTAGCGCCGCACTATTTCAAAATCACACATATGGCCATAATAATATATACACACAAATTGTTGGTTGCTCTTGCTGCCAATCAATTACAAATTATCAAACACATACACACACATGTTCAAGTTTTGGAAACATTTAATTTATTATTACATGTGTGGCATAAAATGTTGGAGGGTGGCGAATCGTACAAACAACTGGTATAAATCAAATAGACTGGCATAATCGAATATTAAAGTAGTGGCAAGCGAAACGAACTGGCGAAACTTTTGAGGTAGTCGAAAACAACGCCTTTTACACTTTCCATACATGACGTCACAAGCAAATGTATTTCAAAAAGTTACGGTACGAAACTGTCGAAGACTCGTGATACAAAATTCTTGGCTATACCACTTAATCCTTTTGTATTAAATTGAATGACATTTCCTCGCTAAAGTAATATCAAATTGACCAAAATTAATATCTACCTGCTTATTTGACCACAGTCTCATTTCTACAAGTAAAACATGACCTACACACCCACCAAGTACAAAAATCATTTTAAGGACATTTGTCGATTTTATAGAAACTTTTACGTTTTATTTATAAACAAAATTTTAAATATTTCAAATTCCTTAATTGACATGTGAAGGTGTGATAATGGTCTCTAAGAAAAATCAAATGAATAAAAGTAAAACGCCTGCCATAGAAAAAACCCAGTAGGACCTAACGGTAATCTGAAATACCAGCTACATTTAGATCATTTTGTGAGGTTTCTACAATATTTATTTGTAAATCGACAAGGCAGTTTTAAATATAAGGCATTGTCTCTCTCACTGTTCACAAACAAAGCAATGCAAATTAAATTTTGTAGGGAAGGAAGGGCATATTTAGATAAAAGTTTTTATTTCGAAAAGTGGGCGTGGCTTCTCTCCCAAATAGGTTTTATGTATATATTTCCCAAAGTATCTAATCCAAACCATCCTAAACCAAACTTCCTGGACATATTTGCCTTTAGATTGTACGCCCTAAAAACAGGTGAAATGGTATCGATATGAAATACACCCACCTCCTATACAAAGGTTCTGTTGAAAACGTTAACTAACGAAAAAAGCCAAAAAACACAAGAACTTAAAGAGGAAATGATAGAAGGACTGCTTTCAGAGTTTATTAAAAAATGTAAAATGGGCATCATGTCATCCACTTTTGGGTCGATATCGATAAAACTCTCATTCGTTTAATTCAGAGGGAATATTTTTCTTCTAATAGTGTGGCGCTGTACCAAAGTTATGGTGATATATTATTGAATAAGTGTAGCTATTGTTTATAGATATTCATTATTTTTTTATATAAAGACTTTGAATACTAACCTACCCCACCTAAGGGAAACATGCATATGCGCCAAGACTGATTAAGGCAGACTTATCTTGTTTAGAGGCGGATAGACATGTCTCAATCAATTATACGCCATTCTAATCAACGGCCTTAATATTTTTTTATTACAAAAATAACCGTTAGCTGTTGAAATCAATAATACGCATGATCTAAACAAGGGTGTGTATGCTATTGAGGAGATTAAATAGCAAAAAATACTTTGAAAGACCTAATTAACGTATAATGTATTTTAACATAAAATGTATTTTAAATATAAGCCGATTTGTTGCAGATATAGATCTAAATATGTACAAGCACATGAACACTACACACATATGTATGTACTTGTATGTATGTAGATACTTAATATTTGAGTACTTTTCTACAGTTGTTCAATTGTTTTAATTTCTATTTCTATTTCGCACAACTGTATACATTTATTTGCATAGTATCTTTATGTATGTACAAACATATGTATGTCTGTGTTTGAATTAATTTTTGTACGTACATTAGGGTGCAACGATTAAAAGCGCTTAAGGAAATTTGTACAAAATCTACAAAATTTGATATAAGCAGACATTTCTATACTATTATAGCAAGCGCCGTAGCAAGTCGCATGAACACTAAATCCTAAATCTAAATAAAAGTTTTTTTTTGTTTTTCAATTTTATAATTGCTTTGTCAAATATTAGAAGAGAGTTTCTACATTCTTTAATATTTCTAACTTCTGTCAATATAATATTA
Organism: Zeugodacus cucurbitae; assembly: GCF_028554725.1. Classification (NCBI taxonomy): domain Eukaryota; kingdom Metazoa; phylum Arthropoda; class Insecta; order Diptera; family Tephritidae; genus Zeugodacus; species Zeugodacus cucurbitae. The sequence continues at coordinate 34,730,845 of NC_071670.1, forward strand.
TGGCAAATATATTTAATTTTTTAACTTACTGAATAATTTTCAGTTTTGAAAAGCTTATTTTGTAATGTTTTTTCATTTAAAAAAATGTTCTAATTCTTTCTGACAAACGAATATTAAAAATAATTATTTACCATTTTCAATGAAACTTTTACAAAGCGGATGGATAAACTCAAACTTTTTTGTATATACTCTAAGCTGGCTTAAGCAAACTCTTTGCTGGGGTTTTTCCAGATTTTACGATTTTGCTTTCTCTTTACCAATTTTTTTTTTTTTTACCCTAATATATCGTCACACCCTAATACACATATGTAGATAAGTATACACCTATTTGCATGCATCTAACACTGTTTATTGACTATTTCATACGCTAACAAACGTTTTTGTTTAATTTGTTAAAAAAATACATATTTCTACGGTATTTTTGCAACATACATACGTACATAAGCACACAATATTAAGGTTTGTTTACACAATAATTTCATTGAAATATGTTTTAAATGTTTGCAAAAAAAAATTACAAAAATTCGCAAAAATAATAATTATCAGTACTTAATTAGAGCATTTACTTAAGTTTAATATATATATAAATATTCTATATATATAAAATAATATATAATATAAAAATGTAAAATTATTTAAGTTGTGCTTGTGCATGTAGGCCAATTTATGGCTGCTTAGCACCAATTCAAAATACAAGCTGATAAACAGGACGAACTGCCAAATTGTCACAGTAAGTCATGAATTTTTGTGTCAAAAACGCAGCCCCAAAAAAAAAGTAACGGTACAAAACTGTCGTACTATCTACTACTATTTTTTTCCAAAATTGTTATTTATTTTTAATAATAATAATTTTAAATTTTAAAATGTGAAAATAGTAGTAAATCATACCTTCCCAAAAACATGTAGCAAATATACTAAAATAGTAGTAGATCCTCAACACTGTTGAAAAATTGTACTCATACAACTTTTTCAATTCTATTGCCGGTTTTGAGCGCTTTCGCTCACACCATGTCTCTTTCACACTCTCCGTGTTTTAGTAGAATCACTGTTTGTTATACTGTTTTGAGAGGCACCAACAACTCATCTCTCACTGAGTGATATTTCGAGCGCAGGTTTGTGATATATTTTGCTCATGCTATACATATATGTATATATGTATGTACTTTGCACTCTTATATCTTCTTTAGGAATTTTTGCGAAATACTTGTAAGTAGTTCGTAGAAAGATGTAGTAATTTTAATAATCTTTATAATGCTGTGATAACTCAGAAAGGTCGATGATATTTGGGAGGGATGTAGCGAAAGTGAAGGTTGGGAGTGACATATATACACGGACGTTAATGCAATTGTATTCTTACATATGTTTGTATATGTATATATACATATATATGTATATATGTGTACATTATATATATAGATATGTAAATATGTATCTGGCACTTTCATACTATTGTGAAATTCTTATTCGCTCGGTCAGCAGACTCTCGTACATTCGTCATTTCTGCAAAATTATGAAATATACAAATTTACAATGTGCCCCTAAGCCCCCCTATGTCCTTGCCATATGCAATCGGTTCTTTACGCAGTCCACTTCATACTGCTACATACAAAGTGCTGCTGCCACCGCTACTACTACTACGACTACCACAATTACTACAGAAAATCGTAGCTCATTTGGTAGTACGACACGTCAATGAAAACCGGCCGGCAGGTTTCAAGTTTTTCGTTTTTTTTTCACTTCTATACACATTTGCTCTATACAATTTTAGCAGTGCTACTCGCTTTTAGAATACTGTTGTGGTGTCTCTTTCGCAAAAATGAGCGAAACGAGAGCTTTTTTAAAGTTGTTGTTGTTGCGTTGGCTTTTGCCATACGTTTTAAAATACAAACCTTTGTTGTTGTTCGCGACTGTACTTGCTGCAGACTTTCAAACATACGACTATTCATATAAGCGCAGAAATTCGGCATTTTTGAGTTCCGAAATTCTCTTTCGCTCAGGTTTCACTACTTTTTTTTAGCTGTTGTTACATATTACTGTCACAGACTGCTGAAGTATGTATGTATGTATTTAACTTATACTGGTAAGCTGGTTAAAAATATTTACCAAAAATGTTCGAAAAATATTAAATTTACCTAGGAGTAATTTTAGAACCAAAAATTTTATATTGTATATTCTCATAGAGTAAATTATTCACATCTTACAAAGATCGTACGAATTTTTTTAGTGTTTTTTTCACTATCAAATTCAATACTTTATACAATCAAGAGAAAATTAGTCTAACATCACAGTTGTATGATCTGTTTAGTGTTCTTAGTTGGACTTCGTTTAAGGGATCTACTCAAATGAAATACGATTTTTCCGAATTCGGCTAGTTCCCAGACAATGCTAAATTTTCTCCGCTCGATATCGAAAGTCAACTTTAAAACAGAAAATCGAAATCAAAATAATTCGCCTTTCTCGAGTCTTATCTGAGATTCCACGCTCTGAACTAATCGGTATTAAATTTTTCAGTTTACCTTTACAGTGTTTTTATACTCTCGCAACATGTTGCACAGAGTATTATAGTTTTGTTCACATAACGGTTGTTTGTGTCACCAAGAAATAAAAGAGTTAGATATGGGGTTATATATATGTATATAAATGATCAGGATGACGAGTGGAGTTGAAATCCGGATGTCTGTCCGTCCGTCTGTCCGTGCAAGCGATAACTTGAGTAAAAATTAAGATATCTTAATGAAACTTGGAACACATATTCCTTGGCTTGCTTTCGAAGATGGACAAAATCGGTCTACTGCCACGCCCACAAAATGGCGAAAACCGAAAACCTATACAGTGTCATAACTAAGCCATAAATAAAGTTATAAAAATAAAATTGCGAACATAGGATCGCATTAGGGAGGGGCGCATTTGGAAGTTAATTTTTTGGAAAAGTGGGCGTGACCCCGCCCTCAAATAGGTTTTATGTATATATCATGCAAACCAATAAAGCTATATAAACCAAACTTTCTGCAGTCGTTTATTTTAGCCAAGTCCGAAAATGAAAGAAATCGGATAATAACCACGCCCACCTCCCATACAAAGGTTAGGTTGAAAATGACTAAAAGTGAGTTAACTCACTAACGAGAAACGTCAGAAACACCAAATTTTATATAAGAAATGGCAGAAGGAAGCTGTACTGAGATTTTTTTACAACATGGAAAATGGGCGTGGCGTCGCCCACATATGGGTCAAAAACCATATCTCAAGAACTACTCGACCGATTTCAATGAAATTCGGCATATAACTCTTTCTTGACACCCTCGAAATCGGTTCACAACTACGCCTACTTCCTATATAACTCCATTTTGAATCCTTTGATTCGTTCACTTAATAATACATACATTAGGAACAAATGAAGATAGCGGAATAAAACTTTACACAAGTATTGTATTTGAGCTGTGACATCAGTTGTGGAAAAATTGTCAAAATCGGACCATTACTTTTCAAGGCCCCTGATATAGAACATGAAGAACTCAGTGCCTAAGGGGAATTTTTCACCGAAAATATAGGGAAATCTCTCAGATATTTTAATGTAATTCATTCCCTCTGAATGGTAAAAACCGGGTCATAACTTCCCCAGATCCCATATACCTAATTATAAGTAATATTAAATTAAGTGAGCGTATAGTCTTCGATACATTGTATCTTGGTGGTGAAAACGAGTGAAATCGATTTAGGAATTACCTCAGTCCCCATATACTACTTATGATGATTTTCGTTATTCTATTGAACTTTATGACGAATATATGGGGCGAATTGTATAATCTTTATAAAATTACATAAAAAAAGTTGCGAGAGTATGTTCGGTTGCACCCGAACTTAAATATTTTTAATATATTTTTTTATGAAATTATTCGTTGTTACAATTTTGTATAATTGTAAAATTGCTGAGATTTTTAATTTTCAAAAATTATTTTAATTATTTATTTTTTTACAAGTATTATTTTTAGTTTTTTATTATTAAAGTTTTTTTATTATAATTTTTGTTTTATTTTTTATATATATTAATTATTTTTATTTTTTTCTTTTTTGCAGATCTCATATCTTAATTTAATTGTGCTTTAGTGATAGAAGAAAGAGTTTGAATTCCCTTAGTTTTTAACCATGAAAAAAAAAGAGAAAATCAAAATGAATTCTTCTTTATTTGAAAATGAATTACGTAATAATTTCGAAAGCTGCTGTGCGGCTAAGAATCTCAGGTTCAGCAAAATAGTGTTCAAATCTATAGTACAAGTCAATAGATATGCCTTAAGTATTAAAATCAGTATCCAACCAACACAACGCCAGCTACTTAAAATCATGTACACCAAAGTCAAAGGTAAGTAAATGGTCACTGAAAATTACAAAAATTTACTTTACACAAATCGTTAACTGAAATACAAACTCCTTGTTTACCGAACCAATTATTTGTGTCTCCAACTTACTTAAGCTTAATCATGCCTCGGCAAAGGTCTTCCGGAATTTCCACGCGACATTGACGGTGTGCTTCCGCAATTAGCGACCACCTACGTACTTACCACTTATTTACATACATACATATGTATGTGCGCCACTCCCTCCTCCACTGCGCTTCAATCATTCGCTTATGACAACAAACTTAACCTACAGCGTAACCATTGCAAATTTTAATTGTCATGCCCGTCAGAATGCATTTTTATTATACTTGTACAACAACAACTAAATTTCGCCTGTACGAGTGTGTTGTATGTATGTACATGAGCACTTAAGTTTGTATGCATTCACACTTGAAGTGTCGCAGTCAATGTTTGTTTACATTTTTATCACCTTTCTAGTGTCCCGCGTATTTAGTATATACATATGTACATGTGTGTGTGTGTATATAAGTGTGAATTTTAGTATATAAGTGTGCAGCTTAAATGTGCTTTACTTGAGTTTATTGCATTTGCCATTTTTTCGTTTCCCTATAAGATAACATAGAAGAAAGCTGAAAAGTCATTTGTCATTATGATAATGAGTAATCAGTATAGGCTCTTGGGCAGTCACATATGTATGTACATATATGTATTGTAGACATATTACACATATCAAGCGTTTTGAAAATTACTAATAAAACTATGCACACCACTCGTTGTCTTCTATTCCCCGAGCATAGGGATAGTACCAATTTTAAAAATTCCTTGAAACTTTACGTTGAGGTTAGGTCAGGTCAAGGGATCCCCGCAACTGCAGACTCACTTAAACTGCTGACGGATCGGCAAGACTCTTATGATTCGCCAAAGCGTTTGCAATCTTTTATAAAGTTATTAAGTCGATTTCAGTCAATTGCTGGGTTCACCGAAGTTTCTACCGAGTTGCTTTGGCCTTAGTCTGGGGAATGCTGGACATTGTAGAATGAAGTGCTTGGATGATTCCTCTTCGCCTTCCTCCAAGCAGCTTGAGCAACTTGCGTCAGACTTGATCCCTAACCTCACCGCATTTGTGCCCATTGGACAGTGACCAGTAAGCACACAAATGATTGCGGTGAAATTAGTCTTCCTAAGCGTCAGCAGCTGGAAGGACCGTTTCGATTCACCTTGGGCCAGAAAGACCTCGCTACTCCACAGTTGCTGTTTGTTGTCCAACCTTTGGCGAGCTCATTCGAAGTCAGTGTGTCCAGCGCACTAGCGTAAGTGGCCTACGGACTACCCATCCGTCAATGTACCTTCTTTGCAAGCTTTGAAGTTTCCAGTGATTCCGCGGTGACCGGGTAACTACACATGTCGAATTCAAAAATAGTTCGAAGGTAATGATAAGAATGTGGGACACTCCCTCCCCTCCCATTTAGCTCTTGAAGGTACAAACATATGTGTTTAAATCCTTATCGTTTTCCATGGCTCGAAGTCATATGTCATATTTGTTGGATCTACAATATTCGGTTGTACAATATCATCATCTGCTTTTGTTACATGATTTATGCAATACATAAGAGTAATATCATATTTTTGTTCGTCTCCATATAATTTGTATTATGCTCTGGAATAAATTTGTTTGAAAATTGGCTTCCATTGCCAACGCAAGAGTTCGGGTTATGGGGAACTTCGACTTTTAGGAGTTCGAGTTATTGTATGTGTTAACTTATTCGATAACAATAGTTATATTCTGAGAAAAATCACATATAATATAATTTGCACGTGTGTTCAGAGAAATAAATCTGCTAATATTTTCCAAAGAATAATTTTATGATTCATATCATTTTTTTTTTTGAAATTTTTGTTTTACAAAACTGAGTAATTTTAATTTTTCACAGTGGTTCGATGCTTGATTTTTTTAGTACAAAATCCAGTTTATGAGGCAATACTTTTTGCGGAGTTCATCTTTTTGACAGCTGTCACTTGATTTATAGTCAGTTTGGTTTGTCATTTCATAATGAGCAGACTTACACTGGCAATCTATCTATTTCGATTAGTTTTAAGACACAAGTTACAAGTGTATAAAATATTGTCCAAACTTAAATTTAAAATTTAATTTGCTATTGTTGTAATTTAGGTTATTCAACAAATATTTTCTTAATTTTTTACTTTCTATTTTCTTATTTCTCACCAAATATTTATTTATTTATTTTAATTTGAATTACTCCCACATCTCATTCTAATTTATGCACGCAGCAGTGGCGGATCCAGAAAAATTGTTTGGGGGGGTTTTACGAAAAGTTGTATTACTCAAGGTATTTTGAATATAGCAATTCCCTCGCGAAAATTCAGTTATTATAGGACACGATTTTTTTTTTTTGTATTTTCCCAAAGTACGAATAAAAAAGCTCGAGAAATATTTTCTTTTTATGAAAGGGTGACCAACTGATCAGAACAAAACTTTCTTGTGGAGGTGAAAATGTGGAAACAGCGAACTTCAGGGAAGTATTTTCGGAATGCTATCGAAGCTTTAGAAGCGGTGAACAAAACGTCTTTTGGGAATGTTTTCAAGATTTTACGCATATTGTCGTTATTGCCTGTTTCAATAGCATCACCGGAAAGAAGTTTTTCAAGTTTAAAGAGAATTAAAACCTATTTACGAAATACCGCAGGTCAAGATAGGCTTAGTGGTCTAGCATCAATGAATATTCATAGAGATATTGATCTGTCAGTTGATGAAATACTAGAAGAATTCTTTCAAAAACCAAGGAAAATATAACTTGGAATGTGAGATCCCGTGTAATCCTCAATTAATCACTGAGCTTCAGCGATACTGCTTTTTTTGATCAAGAACCTCATTCCAAACTCATATCAACAAACATATATTTTTCTCTAAGTTTAGGGGGTGTTTTAACACCAAAATCAAAGCCCCCCCTGGATCCGCCACTGGCACCCATTATTATCAATACATATTTATATATTAGTAATCATATGCAAGTGCAGAGTACACACAAGTGGCATTGCGCTTTCCACAATCACTTACATTATGTGTGTATGTGTGTATGTATGTATGTATGTATGTACATTTGTGCCCTTGTTTATGCACTCGCTGATATTCGTTTTGTTTACACTTTGCTATTGTTGTTTGATAATCAATAGAACACCTACCGTATTGTTTTTGTTATTGTGCAATGCAATTTATTTATTATTCATAACTTTATATTCGCAACGTGCCCAACACAAGTGAAAACTTTATCAGTTGTTGTTGTTGTTGCATTGGAAGCTTTCATTGTTTTAATTTGCTCAACACGTGTATTCTATTCCGTTATTGCAGCGGGAATTGCAATATTTAGTTTCTAGCTTATATATTACTTATTCAGCTTCTGCCATTTTCTGTGTAAACATGCTAAACTTTAGTTTTGTTTACAATTCTCTATTTGTTGATATACAAATGGTGTTGGATGGAATGGAAAGAATGGCATGTGGTCTAATAGGTTAAGAGTGACATATGCGAGTGTTTCTATAAACAGTATTATGTAGTATTATGCGGAAGTTTTTTCTTTACATTTAAAATGACATTTATGGGTTTTAAATTAGTGGCTTATAAACATGATAAATAATCATTTATTATATTCGTCTAATAGTTTATTTGCCGTCGTCGGTTCGCCACGCGCTCTACTCGCTTATTAAAAATAATGAAAACAATGGAAATGACTATTTGAATACCTGGTATAACCACTTGATGTTCTTTTTGTAATAGATTATGCCAGTTTATTGAATTTATACCAGTTGCTGTTTCGATTCTCTTCACTTCAAATTTCTCAAAATGGAGAAACCAAATATGAATTTATCCTAAATTGTCTCAATAAATTGGTATAACCATTGACGTTCTTTTTGTAATAGATCATGCCAGTTTATTGCATTTATACAGTGAATAGAAGACAGTAATGAGCTTACGCTACATACATAGTGTCTCAGCATTTCAGATAACTCTTCAGACTATTATCCGCTTTTTAAGGTAATTAGTGCAGTGTTTCTAAACTAAAACGGGTAAAATAATTAATTTATTCGATAGCACTGCTAGCTTGTTTCCTTTAATTGTTTTTTCTTTTCATATGTATGTAAGTTGAAAAGCTTGTCTTAATCTCATTGAATAGAAGATTTTCTGGTTTTAGACCAATTGTCTCGCATATGTACCAATTTTGTTTTTGTTTTTAGACCAATCGCCTGGTATTTATACCAATTAACTTTTTTGGATTTAGACCAATCGTATGGTATTTATACCAATTAATTTTATGGTTTTATGTCAATCGCCTGGTATTTATACCATTTTTTTGGATTTAGGCCAATCGTATGGTATTTATACCAATTAATTTTATGGTTTTATAGCAATCTTATACAAATTAGTTCGATTCCTGAAAAAAGTTTCTCTGCTATTAAAATAAATGCGATCATTATAGGAGTCTAGAATATTATAATAATTATCTAAAAGCCGAAATTCAATATGAAATCATTTTAATTTTGAATAGTATGTACATACATAGAAGCCTCGGTAGTAACCAAGAGTATTACAAGTACTTGTATGTTACTAAAAATCCCAAGTATTATGTAAGTGGTTATTAGCTAATACATATTCGTTATTGAATATATTATTTGCAAATTGCGCTTGTGGCTCATAAGCGGTTATTCCGCCTACAATGTTGCCGCTGATAATTTTTTGGAAGACAGCCTCAACTTTGAGTGATAAGCAACTTTCAATTCCATGAATAACAGAAAAAGTATTGTGCCAACACACGCGCGGCCCCAAAGTACTGCTACTTTCATATACACTACTATACATATGTATGTTCTAATGATATACATTTACTCAATGCATTTGCAAACCATTTGACGCCCATTATTGGCACATTTGTAACGGATTCCTTGTTCCGCTTTGCTCTTCTTACAATGTATGTATTTTAGAGTGCGAAGTATTAATGTGCTAATTCCCGGGCAATTTTCATATGCAATATACGAAATACATATTACGCAGTTTTATTGTACTTTTACCTTGACTGAAGTACGCATTCGTTCGCATTCTATGACGCAGAAGAGACTTATAGGCAGTTATAGCTTTTGCTTCGAACGAAATGCACTTAAAAAATTTCGTTACAAAACCTTTTCTGCAATTTTCATTCTCTACGAATTGGTATGATTACTTTTATATGTTTTTTTTAAATACTTCTTCGTATCATCTTAGATTCATTTAAAACAAAAATTAATTAAAATTAAAGACTTCTTTGAATCATCTTAATCTTCGTTTCGTTTCATTCTGCTCTCTTAATTTCAACTGTAACTTTCTTGGCAAGTGTTGACCTCAGTAAACTGGTATAAACACTCTCTCTTCTACTTATATTTACTTATACCAGTTCTTTGTGCGATTCGCTAATACACAAAGTTTGTCGAATTAAATAAAGCTTTCTTAAAGCTACAGCCAGCTTTAATTATAAATATTTGCATATCGAAACAATCAATTTCGTCACTGCATGCCATTATTATTGCATGATGAGTGTTAAATTGCGATTTCACAATAGTAAACCATCGCAAATAAGTGAAATTATCACAGAGTGCTGGCATATGTACATATGTATTTATATAGATACTCCTTTTTATAAATATGAATGAATAAAATGCACTTTGCCTTGCATTGCACTGAGTATTTCGCAACAAAGTGCACAGCAATTAATTCGTATGCACTCACATACGCTCACATCACACAAAAAAAGTACAAATGAATATTATGAGTAACTGTTTTTGTTTACTTTCTCTGTCAAGCGTACTAGTATTAGGTTGTAAATTGGCATCGGTATGCATGTACCTACGATTAATGATAACTGATAAAGCACAAATAGCGTGTAAACAACAGCATATGTATGTATAAGTATGATGCATTTGAGGAATATGAATTTGCTATTCATTTGTGAATATTCCATACCTGTCAAATATACAATATTTGTATAGGGTTAGGTATAAGAATAGGTTAGTGCATAAAAATGTTCGAAGAAGTGCTTAGTATTCTATTAATATTTAAGGAAATTGTCTACCGATTTGTCACAATAACCGATATATGTATGTATATCGATACACTTAACCAGATGAAATAATAATATGTATTATCATTGTAAAGGTTCATCCATTTCGAGGTTCCATACTTTTTTAAAGAAAAAACACAGAAAATTCACATTTAATGGACAATGTTTATTATCATTCGAAAGAACATTCTTTGCCATTTATTTTTTAAAGATTATCTCTTTCAAATGTTGGCCGTGGTTACATCTCGGATGACCAATCAGTTGATTCCAATTTTCGATAACTCATTCGAGTATTTCAACTGGTAACTGGCAATATCACGCGTGATGTATTGCTCCAAGGCCTAGGTTAGGTTAGGTTAAGTGGCTGTCTAAAGACGCACCTAGGCCTTTGGGAGGGTCATTGTGAAACCATTGGGACTGAGATCCCTCACACTATCGAGTCCTCATTGAACCACCCTGTGGTCCTGATAAAGTAAAAAAGCTCACCCAATTTGATATGAGCAACTTCGACTACATCCTCGAGAAAACCGCGTCCAGCTCCTGCAGTAATCATTGAAAGGTAGCCCCAGTCTGCTGGCGTGTCTCCCAATCAGGCAGTGCCCCGTTAACACCCCTATAAGAGTTCTTGTTTCATTCCTCTTAAATTTCAATAAGCGACAAGTACGGCTCTTATTCCACTCTGACCACCTTTGTCTGCTTACGGAGCAAGCCGTTACTTGTTTCCATTGTGCTTCAGCCGTATCTACTGCATATTTATCGATTAAGTATTTGCAGGTTGCCAGAGGTATATATATTGCCTCTTTATCGGTCTCCAACTGCAGTGTGGTGCCCAATCTGGCGAGCTCATCTGCCACACAGTTCCCAGGGATGTCGCTATGTCCTGGGACCCATTGCAGGTGTATCGTAAAATATGACGTCATTGTCAATAATAAATCCAAGCATTCTTTCACTATCTTAGAAGATATTCTATGAGACTTTACTGATTTTAAAGCCGCTTGACTATTCGAGAATATGAATATTTGCCTGGTGGCTAACACTCTTTTTGACAGAACTAGAAGGCTTTCTTTAATTGCAGTGATTTCTGCTTGGAACACACTGCAATGATCCGATAGCCGGAAGGCGATTCTGGTATCTAGCTTTTCTGAGAATACCCCACCTCCAACTCGTTTGTCTATTTTTGACCCGTCCGTGTAGATACTTATCACTGAATCTTTGTCTACTTTTCCCATATCCCACTGCTCTCTAGAGGGGAATGATATATGTAGTTCAGATTTTAGATTCATTTCTATGTTATTTCACGTTCTCACCGGCATCATTTTTGAAAACAACCGGACCGATGATTCCAACGGCCCACAAACCTCACCAAATCGTTGTTTTTTCTGGTTCGGTCGAATATTATTAAATAATGAATGCTGGTACCGGACTCTATTGGTCCTAGGACGAAACGCTCACGTTCTATCAATAAGATATATTACAGTAGTTTTCCGAAATAACGAATATTCGTTTTAACGAAAGCAAATTTGTTACATTGAGTACCGTAAATAACGAACATCGAGCATTTGTAAGTACTCAGTTTAATGAACAACATGAAGAAGACATATGAAGAAAGAGGAAAAAATCAAATAACATCGAACCAGAATTAAAAATAAAACTTGAAAAATGCAAAAGAAATGTGCAAATTGAAAAAATTTTGAATTTTATAAAAAAGCTTAAAATTATTGATCAGCACCAAATAGAAGTATGAGTGTCAGAATTGGTCAATTTTGGAAGAATTTATTGGATTTGAATTGTTTTGTTATGGTTTTTCATTTTTTAACAAATAATTAATAAAACATTGTATTAAACTGCAATTTACGGATATATAACTCATTTTTATTGATAAAAATACCTCTACGTGAGTACTCGAATTAACGAAAAATTCGATATAGCGAACAGGCCTGACAATTAATGTGTTCGTTATTTCGGAAAACTACTGTATATCATATCAATATCTATACCCACAATATTCTAAATAAAACCAACCGTGGGGCCAGTCACCATATATTAAAGACTAGGATAGTTTGGCACTAATTTCAATATTTTCAAGAAAATTGTCAGAATTCAGCCGGACTGGTTTTGTTACATTTCGTTTCTACTTCTTGTCACTCTATGAAATATTTATAGAAAAGGGTTGAACGGTAATGAGTCAATCCAAATGGTTCATCAAGGGTACATTTTTTTCATTTTCAAACTGTGTAATTCAATATAATGTGGTGAAGTGGTAGATACGAAGTTTTCCAGAGATATCTTTAACCCTTTCGCGGACACGTCGGCATAATCCGACACAACGAATGGCTTAAATTGGTCACGTCGGTATATGCCGACATAGAAAAAAAATCGTATATAAACACGTCGGACATAGGCCACGTCTACTGCATTGGTTTCATATGTAGTAGCTTATTGTGTGCCACTGCAGAAGCAATCAGATTTAAGTTAGTGTCCCAATTTTGAGTAAAAATTAAATATTCAATAAACCATAAACCACTGAAATCGGAATTCAATTATCGGTTTTATAAGCCAAATAAATGCATGTGTCATTCTGATAACATTTACTAAATTTCCTGTGTCCGCGAAAGGGTTAATAGCCTCATTAAGCCTATATAATATCCATTTGATGAAGATACCGCAGCTTTAACTTTGAAAATCACACCACAATTGTTTACAACCCAAAAATCTAGTCTCATTTAATGCCCGATTTTCCTGCTGGGCAGCGTAAAACTGTACACAAGTACACGTACTCCGACTATTATGCATTTCGCTATGCACATTCACCACGGCTGTGGGGCAGCGTGTGAAATAGGTTTGTTTACAAATAAAACTCGTAATAGTGCAAGTCAAAACACAAATTGCAAAAAATACTACATACTCCAAAAGCGCATTTTGCAGATAAACAATTAAATTTGTTTTGTTTTCCTTTTCGAAGAGGAAAATGCAAATCAAAACAAAACCGAATAAGCCAAACTTGTTGGTGTTTGCCGGTAAAGCTAGAGCGTGAGAGACGCGGTAACACATTCACTCGATTTGCCGAGCAATTGGATTGAAGAGCGTAAAATGAGTTGAATCGTTTGCCCGCGTAGAAGAGTTTTTGAGTGTTTGAGTTGAGTGGAAAGTATTTGAGCGCGCTCTTACTTGTTTTTGTTTTACTCATACTCAAAATTTTAAATTTGCTTTTATTAGATGAGCGTAGCAATGCTGTGTCTAACTGAGAAAAATTATAGTTGATAATTGTTAAATATCACAAAAGCTGGTGGTATATACAATTGGTGATATTTAGTTTAAAGTATTTAAAATTTTTTTTTTTTTATTTTTAAATTTTTTTTTACACAATTTTTTCAAAAATTGAGCCTTTTAAAAATAGTGTTCTTCAAATTTATATTTTAACTTCTTCTTCTAAAAATATATATTTTTGTAATATTTAAATATGTTCAAAGTTATTATCCAACTCCAATTTGGGAAGGTAAGGAAGCTGGATCGCTACCTTTTATGCCTTGATTTTCACTCTTGTAGTTCTGCTCATCAGTGGGGATAGCAATACACAACAATACTTTGTAATGCAACAAAAAAAACAGCAAATAATAATAATAATATTATTATCTGATTAAGTTAAAAATTTTCGGTTTTCAGTGTTTCACTGCATCTCTAATATATTATCACAGGGACTTAAAATATCAAGCGATTAAAAATATGTGATATACCTTTTTCAATTAATGATAATTGGAAAATTAATTTAATTTATTTTATATAACCACACATTCAAACAATACTAATAAATATATTGTAACAGAAAATGCTAGTTTTCTAATCTATAAAAAATACTTAGAAATTAATCTAATAGAAGCACCTAAGTAACACTGCCACCCTGCCATTGCTATTGCGTTTAAACAAAAATATATTTTAAATTCCTAAAAATTGAAATTTGTTTAAAGAGCGCATTTGTAATGAGAATTCAACACCCTCGTTCAAAATATCGCTCACTCGCCGAAGAGCGCGCTCAAAATATCACAATGTGCCGGTACAATCTCTCATTTACTCATTTGTCGTTTTCCTTGTTGCGGTGGTCTAATAAAGACACAAAACACACTATCAACGTTCTTCATTCGTTCGTACGCTTTTAGCCTGTTCGCCGCGTTTTATGCGTCGTGTGGTTTAGCCGTTGCTGTAACAGCTGTCACCGCTACCCGTGGTATTTGTTTTACGTTGTACTGACTTCAATTTCGTTCTGAAAGCGAAAGACGATGGTCACAAATTTCTTGTACTAAATAAGCAAGAAACGTACGTCAGTCAACTAGCAATAACTATTGCCAGATATATACCCGAGTTGTTGTGAAAAATATACAAAAGCAAAATAAAACAAAAAAAAATTCATAAGAGAATTTTTAAGGCGGTTATGCTAATATACCACCATTATATAACAACAACTACAACTACAAATTGAAATATCTTAAAACCAACGTTGGCACACAGTCAACATCATTCCACCACACAACCTGCAACGCAAAGAATATATTGCGCTCAAAAATCAAATTCGGAAATCGTGAAAAAAATTCATACAAAGTTTTGTCCTTATTGCGTTTCTAGCCAGTTAATAATTAAATTTGAAAATAAAAAATAAAAGTGAAAATTTTTTTTAATTGTCTAATTTTGAACAATCCAACAATAAACAGCAAAAGTGCCAATAACAATTTCGTGCTTTTCCTGTATGCAAACAAATAATGAAAATATATCCTCGGCGATATTAATGTGTACTTTCTCAACTGGAACTGGAAGCGTACGCCTATAATTAAGCACTTTTATTTACGGTGAAAATTCCAAACAAAAGCGCAATAGTCGAAATACAAATTTTTCGACTAATTGCAAAAACTAATCAACTAATAACAAAAAATATCGTGAAAGTTGTTGAAGTGTGCAGAAATTCAGTGAATAGTACTACATTCATCGAAAGCAATTACAATTTGTGCACAACTAAATATTTGAAACGTGATTTACCAATAATTTCTGTACGACAGTACCAGCCTAATTAGCCGGCGAAGTCAGCAGCAGCGAAAAAAAATCCAAAAAGCTGTGAGCAATTGTTGTCATGCATAGAGTTGAAAACAATAACGAATCATTAAAAATCAGGAAAATTCGCAACTTTGCAAATAATAAACAAAAGAAGAAACTCAGTGTAAATATACTTTTATTGCACAATTTGTGTAAAAGTTTTTGTGCGCAAAGTGTAAATGTGAATAATAAACAAAAAATATTAAAATCACTAAACGCGTGTGACAATATTGTAAGCAAACAACTCACAAGAATATTTACGGCAACAAGTCCATTAGAAAAAATCGACTTGAATTTTATTGTTTTATTACCTGCTATTTTGAGCACTGAGTGAGATCTTGAAAAGCAAAGAAGCAGCAATAGCGCTTGGAATATAAAACTACGAAAAATAGTTGAATAAAGGAAAACAAGCGAAGAACCGCTACGTCCACCTCAACCAAGACTATTTTCAACAACAACAAATTCCAATAGAGCCTTTTTTGTTGAGCTGAACAAGCACATAAGGCAAGGCGGCTAAGCAAGCCAAAATTCTAGAAGGAAACACATAGCAACGAAACTACCTTACACATTGTGCGGTAGGCAAAAACTCAGTCAGACAAGACTACGCCAGAGAAGGTCAAAGTGACAGTAAACGGGATTAGAGTGTTTAATCGCTTCCTGTCGTCCAAGCAACGCGTACTATTTTTTTTTAATTGTTAACCGTTTGACGAGTGCAAAAGGCGCGAAAGAACATTTCGTCTTGAAAGAATAAGTGTATTGACTAAATAAAAAAATTGTAATATTTTACGCCTATTTGGTTGATACGTGTGAGAAAGTGTACTTTTTGCGCGAAATTTAAAAACCACTTGACACGGTGGATAATATTTGAAAGGAAAATCAAACCACTAAGTTTCCAACAACTTAACTGTCATACACTACTAATAACTTTTTACTATAAAAAGGATTTCCACAACAATTGAGCAAAGGTAAAGTGCATTTTTTTTTATTAAAAATATTATATTTTAAAATGAGCACATTTTTTTCGTCTAATTTTATAGGATGAAAATATTTTTATGCGGAAAATATACATTTTTTTACACATACTTACAATTTTTTTTATTAAAAATTGTTTAAAGAATAAGCAATTTTTGGTGTAATTTTATAAGAACATCCTCGATGTAAAAAAAAAAATATTTTTAGAATTAAAATATTTATTTTTTTTTTATTTTGCGCTTTGAAAAAAAATATATTTAATATCCCTGTCTCTCACTCAACGCAGTGTCTTGCCATTATTCTGTTAAAGTTACCGGTACTTTTTTATTGTTTTACTGCCCCCTCTCAACTGCGCTTATAGCTTTTTACATAGCAATTGTAATAAATAACTGTGCTATGTACGTTTTCTGCTTTATCTTTATTTTTCAAACGATATCATTGAAGATAATGGCTGCCATGCTAGTGTGCTTATTAAATAGAAAAAATTGTATTTATTTTATTTTTTTGTAGTAAAATTTATTTTATTTAAAATTATTTTTAATTACTTAACTAAATTTGTTTAATAATTAAATTCAGTCCAGCCTTTTTTTGACATATTTGCATAAAATTATTTTTTTCTTTCTACAAATAATCGTTAACGTTATTCACTTAAAATTTAAATATCACATTTTTTACAATATCCTGAATCAGCATTCATTTTTAGCGCCATCATTAACACTTTATTATTTATTTACTTGCTTATATACACGTCTAAATGTATGCATATAGAACGTTACTGTTATATTGCGCATTCCTTTCATTTGTTGTTTGTACGCTTAATATGGATATAATAATAATAGCCTATCATTTAATACCGCCAAGTTACGTCCAGTTGCAACAATAACAATGAAAACACTGCGAATGACGTGTGTGGGCTGTCAATTTGCAATTTTGCTTTGGCATGCTTGTGCTGTGTGTCTGTTGTAGGCGTAAACTGCATAATAATAATAAGACGCTGCTGTGGGTGATGCATTGCCGTTCCAATTACAATTTCTGTGAACTTTCAGTTACAGCTGTGATATTACAATTTGCGCCAGCCAAGAGCTGGAAACGAATTTAGGTGGATTTGCATTTTCTTTTATATTGATGACGCAGCGTTGCATACTATTTTTGTTGTTCATAGAAATCGTCATAGATTTAAAAAAATTGTATGAATAATTGTTTAACTACTCGATTTATTTCTACATAACAATAAATATCATTTAACATTTTTTTTTTAAATGGCGCGCAATAAATTAATTGTGACTTGTGTTATTGTTAATGTCACTTGTTTTTGTGTTTGAGACAAAGTTTACATTTTTTCTGCGGAATATGCAAAAGTTGTTTATCTAGTAGTCTTGTACTGTGGAATATTCTGTGAATTCCGCGATGTGTCATTAAGTGTGAGTTATCTCAGGTAGCTATTTTGCATTAGAACTTTGATTATTGGCGCTGGAATAACAATTAGACAAAGGAAATTTTATGAATTTGCAATTCTTGTGAAAAAAGAAATTCCTGTTTATTATAATTATAATTCAATTGAGCACCTATTTTCTTTAAAATAATTTAAAATTTGTTTTAAATTAAATTATACTCAATAATTAATTAATTTTGTTGAGCTTATTAAGCACAAATGTCTGTGAAATTAGTGATATTAGCTATAAATATAAACATTTCTTATAAGTAATGTAAATACAAATACTCCATACAACACTGCAGCTGCTTGCAAATGTCAAAACAGACTGCATACCGGCCGGCAACTCGACTGATTAGCGCTCATTTTTTATGCCAAAGTGTGATATCAACATTTCTGTGTATTTCATTGTTGTGTGTCCGTCGAGTGCCGGTTGTGTTTAGACATATATGCAAAAGAAATAAAGTAAAATAAAAATAAAAAAATATGTCATACTTTTCGCATGCACCAATTGCCTTCAAGTTTCGGTGTTCACCGCTGCCTACAGTTTATATCGTTTATTTGCTGGCTGTTGCTTGCTGTGCGCCTAATCGTTGTGGACACATACTTTTTCAGTTTGGTTTGCTATATTTATGACTTAACTTTAACGTTCTTCCTGTTTGATAACGGTTTCATTCATAAAATTATTATTCTATTGCATAAGTATGTGCTCTAGTTGTTGTTGTTGCAATTTACCCTGCATTTTCACTCTAGTGTGACAAACAAAGCTACAAACGTGTGGCACCTGCAAACCATAAATACTTTTTAAAAGTATTTAATATCGCTGCTATTTTATGGCTACTGCATTTCTTGTTGTTGGCTTTTTATTGTCGCACTTATCGATTTATCGCGCATTTTGCCAAATCATACTCACACGACGTATTTGTCTTACCACAAAAATAGGTTTTTGTTCTACATTTTGCGCGATCAAAACAAACAGCAGAGAATGCCAATTGTATCTAGCAAGTGTTATAAATAACACATAGTGAAAATGAAAATAAAAATGCAGCAACAAAAAATACTATAAGCCATACAAACATACGCGCGAAGCATGCTGAAAAGGAAAACTAGCCGAAATAATTGCATTTCTTGAATTTGGTTTGAGCAAGCGTGTCAGTCAGCCGGGACAGCACACTGAGTGGTGAGGCCTGTGTTAAATACCTATGTAGTTGGTTAGTTGGCTGACCAATTAGTGGCGGTGTTCGGTTGGCAGTTCTCGCTGGTTTTTTGTTTATTACAAAAACAAAAATGAACAGCTGTTAATATACTGCAACTATTTATGGCATTTCTATCTATTTATAATGACTATAAACTGCGAACTCATCGATTTGCTGAAAAGTGCATTCATTTTGTCAAGTAATTCACAATTCGTATAATTATCGAATACATATATAGTATATACTGTTGTATATACATAGGTATGTTTGTATTTTGCCGGTTTGTTGATTGATGGCGATTATTAAATGACGATTTGATTACCGTTTCCCAGTTTGGCACATAGTAACTGGTTTGTGGCGCCACTTAAATATAGTATGGCTGATATGTTGTGCTCACTTCCCGCCTCTGAAACTAATCGCTTTTACGGAATTTCATGATAGTTTGGGTTTTTTACTACTCAACTTTATCGCGAAGTTGAGATAGTGATACAACCCAGCAGGTAAAAATTTAAAAATCTCAAGTTTATGATCATAAAAATATTTTAGTACATTTTTTATAAAATATTTCATATTTTAATACTTAAAAAAATCACGCACTTTACTTTTTTACTCCTGGGTTGCTTGCCGCCTTTGAAAGCTTGCCATTTACCTAGTGGCAATTTTATGGTTTTATCTACTCTATATAGTATATGTCTGATCGTGATTGCAATAATTACCAAGTCACACTTTTTCAACACACCTTCGTAAGTAATTAAATGTACGTAGCGCTTTACGTAATAAACACAACAGGGGGTTTTATTTTAGACTCGCTTATTTATTTCGTGGAATTGCATAGCTGATTCGCGCTAAACGCTGCTTCTTTCTAATGTTTGAATAACACTACAGTAAATATACTCACATATTTGAGATAATAAAGAAACCATGTGATATTTAATTGCAGGAAGAATGTGAATAGATTACGTTAATTTTTAATTTAGAAATAAAATTTTTGTCTAAACTTGTAAGAGCTTTTTGTGAAAGCTCGACGTATATTGAATGTGAAAGCTCCGCGTATTTTGTATAAAATACTCCGTTTAGTTTTCATGTAAAAGCTTTTTGCTTTGGATATGTGAAAGCTTTCGATTAAAGCTCTACGTAAAGCCCTTACAGTTATACACACATTTCATTCTTAAATAAATAAATAAAAAAATAAACGATTTGTGAAAGCTCAGAATATTTTGTATGTGAAAGCTCACCAAATATTGACATTAAACTTATATTTCCCTTTTCTCCTTCCAGCTCACTTACTTGCTTTACAAATCGTAAGTCAACATTTTCTACCTCCAAAGTGTATTCGACAAGCAGTACAATTCTACCGCAACGAGTAATCGTACAAGAAAATTTCGACACCATTTTTGATTTTGACCCATTTGAAAACGACTCAAAAATGGCCAAAACTTGCATCCCATTTGGTTCCTCACCCATTTTGGGTAGCATCTACCTGGGCGATCACTCCGAGGACTACTCCATCATACGCCCCGATCCCTGTGAATTATTCGAGGATCTACTACCCGATTGGGGTCATTCCATTTATGGTGACATACAAAAAATGGACAATGGCAATGATTTGCCCATCAGCGGTACACCCGACTACAGTTCGTACAAGAACGAAATACGCAATGGCGATTGCATGTGGTCCGGACAATCACAGACCGAGTTGAGCACATCGGCCACATCGACCGGCAGTGACTTGGCTGTGAGACGCGCTGTACCATTGTCGGCCGTCACCGCCAAGCCCGCACAATTGCCACCAGCACCAACTGTTGTTGTAGCCAACAATAATAAACACAAAATGCAGACCGCTCAAAAGCCAACACAACAACAGCAATATGTTGAGGTGAAGCGGGAAATCAAAATGGAACCGAGCGATGATTATGAGAAACAATTGCAACAACATAGTATACCAAATGTACGCAATGCCACAACAGCACAACAACAACAGTCGTCCACACAAAGTATGCAACATATACCGCCTGGTACGTCGCTGCTGCGTAAATCCAATGTTCCGCAACAACAGCAGCAACAACAACAACAACAGCGCAAATTGCAGAAACACCAACAATTGCAACATAAGCTCTCCACATTACATTTGTCGGGCAGCAGCACCACCACCAACAACAACAATAAATTGAACAACACCAACAGCGGTGTTGTAACATCATTCGACACCATGGCCTATGAGCTGCCGGAGACCCCACCATCTTTGGATGACGAAGCCACCGATTTCAAACAGACCAACATCGATTTGCGCGCCTGCATGATGGGCAGCAATAATATATCCTTGAATGCTGGCATCATCGATAACATAAGCAAAGAACTGCAGGACACGAGTAAGGATAAAATCAATACACGTCTCACCTCCGATCATCCCGACTTACATGAAGTGCTCGATATTATAAGGCGTGATGAGCATAAATCCGTTATGTACTCGAGTAAAATGGCCATCTCTTCCGATTGTGAATCGGATGAGGATGAGGAGAGCACCGCCAATTCCGGTTATGGTTCGGCGTCGTCAATACTGGACGGCGAACTGTCATACGGACGCACATCGCCGGTACCCAGTCAAGCATCCAGCCAAACGAGTATGAGTCTACACACCACACAAGCACACTGTCACAGCGATCACAGCTATACGCGCTGCAAGGAAGGCATGGACGATTTGTCGAGTTCGGCGTTTACACCCTCCGATTCCGGTAAGTTCACCTACTATTATTTATTATTAGTTAAGTGGAATTGTAGACTCAATTAGTTAGGTAGTGAGGGAAAGAAACTAACAAGTTGAAGAGCTTTTGCTGTCAGCTGAACTATCATACTGTATGTAAACAGTGCTGTGGCACTATTTCACCACATTTTGAAATGACGTTGTAGCTGATAATCTGATATTTCACAACCCGTACTATATATATATATATTTAGTATATAATT
Organism: Zeugodacus cucurbitae; assembly: GCF_028554725.1. Lineage (NCBI taxonomy): Eukaryota > Metazoa > Arthropoda > Insecta > Diptera > Tephritidae > Zeugodacus > Zeugodacus cucurbitae. Next base: position 34,752,947 of record NC_071670.1, read on the forward strand.
TTTATTATTGTTATTGTTGTTGTTGTTTTTTTTTTGCATTTTTCGCTCAGTCATTTAACAGTTTTTTGAACTCGCCAAAGTAGTTCACACTGCACTGCCGCTATTGCAGCCAACAGCGATTTCATTTCCACGCTACTCAAGTTTTGCACTTCCGCGCTCAAGTGTGTCTACACACACACACACACATTCATACATAAATATAAATGCGCGTGTGTGTGAGCTAAACTATCAGTTCGAAACAATCAGCTTACCGCCGCCCACTCTGTGCCGCCCATTTACTAGCAAGTGACGACAGCAATTGCCACTTGGCAGTTGGTCGGTAGTCGAGAAAGTTGGCGCCACAGCACGTTGCATCAGCGTACATACATACATACATATATGTAACGGGAAAAAATCAATACGAAAATACTATTAAAATGTTGGCCAACTGGTGGAGGCAATGGCTTGCGCCACAAGGCCGATCATGCGACTACGGTGTCTATGGATTTAAATATATATATATATATATATACATATATTTTTTAAACAATAAACTGCAATTTATATGCTTCCAAACAATTCATAATTTTCTTGCGATTTGTTGTTTCGCATTTTATGGGCTTCCTTTTTTACTGCCTATATATTTTTGTGGGTGCAACATTTTACTCGAGGCACAGTAGCCGCTTTAATTTTTTATTTATTTATGTATTTTGTCATATATAGCTTCGTTATCATTAACAACATTTTTTTTAATTATTGCAAATTATTTTTTCCATATTGTTATTATTGTTTTGTCTGTTATGCTTTTGTTTCGAGAATTTTCCTTATTTGGCTCTAAATGAAAGTACTATATACATACCTATAAAGTCGCTGTGTTGTGCTCTCTTGCCTATAGCACTATTATGTATGCTCTTTGAATACTTTTCACTACTGGGTGTGTTCACTTGGCGCGCAAATGGCGCTTGCGTAGTGCTCGGGCGCGTGAGATAAGTACATACTCAAACATATATTTTCGGTTGTAGAAATTTCGGCGTTTACTCTGTTATGCCATAGTGATGAGTAACATCATATTATATTATGTATATGTGCAAAATTATTTTGCCGGTTGCAAGAAAAATAAAATAATAATAAAAAAAGCGCTCACAGTGGCAACACCCTTTTTAGCTTGCTGAACTGAAATTATTAAAGAATAAAACCTTTATGTCACTTCTTCTCAACTTTTAAACATAAATTTCCAGTTTTATCATAATTACACTCTCTCAAATGCTTGCCTTTAATCACGTGTGCACCCTCTGGGCTGGGAGGGGGAGCATTTACGCGACACGCCAGCCTAACTTAACCAGCGCCAGCAGCTTAAACGACAACACTTGAGGCGTTGCAAGCACTACGAGCTGACCATTTACCATGACGACTGCCATGAACTGATAGTGGTCGCTAGTAGACCCCCTCCCACCTCAGCTACGCCTGTCTGTGATTCTTTCTTTCTAAGCAATGTCTTTTTTCTTTCATTCTATTCGCTATCTAGCCGTACGTAGTAAATCCGTAATGTACCCACTTGAAATGCGCTGCCATTATGTTGCCAGTCTGGGGCGCATACAAATTGCAGCTTTGTGTAGTGGCATTAGACAGCCAGCTGTAGGAAGTAGGTAATGTTGCAAATAGTGGCGGTTAGCATGTTGCAAGCAGGTGTATGTGTGTGTGTATTTGCTTGGCGGCAGACGTGCCAAGTGCATTGCACTTGCTAACTGACTGACTGACTGCCTGCCTGCCTGCCGCCTGAGGCGCATCGTTTGACTGCACCTGTATGTGCGGCGTATGACGCCTCAGCGTTTCTGTGTAAAATGTTGCATGCAACACGAGTGGCGACTAGCGAAATTATGCGCACTTAATTTTTAATTTTTTTTGGTATAACTAGTAAATTATACAATTAATGAAATTATGTAATATTTAAATTAATTTTTTACAACAACAACAACAACAATAAAATATTGATTTACAAGAACCTTACTTCCATATACACAAAAGTCTCCACTCAAATTGATTTTTATGATCAACCTACATCAATATATTCTTAAGTATGTAACTCACACCCGCTTGTAGTCGCGCGCCCAGGTGCGGGCAAAATGAAAATTGCGCGCATTTACTTGCTTATCAGATACACTCACTCACAAAAGCACAGGCATTGCGACATACATACACTGGCAAGAGAGCGCGCGCGTGTGCAGGCGCAACACACAGGCAACTGTATTTACGATGAGTATTTGTATGCAAAACGCCAGTGCAGAGTCTGTCTGTCTATCTGCACGCGTTATCATTTTAACGGCGGCGCTGGCGTTGGCGTTAACGTACGTAGCGTTGGCGACTACGCCTACATTGTACACACTGCACAGGCAACAGTCAACAACAAAAAAGTCTATGTGAAATTCGAACATCGTGTGCATTCGTTTGGTACATGCGCACTATCGGCTGGCGCGCGGCACCATTACTCCCCCACGGCGGTGTAGTAGTACACAACACAAACGCGCTCCCACATCGGCGAGGCGAAGCTCATTCGCATAAACGATTGCAATTTGGCGCAGTATCTACCACGCGGCGGCAGCGGTGTCTACCACTACGGCGGAAGCTGTGTGACTGTTGGCTTTGCGCGCGTAGACTTTTTGCATATGCATTTGTAAACACACACGCTATGTGAGTGTGTATGTATGCAGTAGCTAGTAGTAGTGCTTGTAATAGTTGGCGCTCACTCACTGCAAAGTCGTTGATGGGGTGTTGTCGCAACGACGCGCCCAAGGCACGTACTGAAATTGGCGCGAAAAATCATTCACAGAATTTGCAAACGTAAAACTTGAAATGTTTATTTGTGGCATGTGTGTGTGAGTGTATGCGCATAGTAGTATGTAGTATGCGCTGCGGCATAGTGCGACGCAAACACACACAAGCGCGCGCGTCTGCTATGAGTGCATGTACAAAACGGGTAATTTCGCGTAGTCTGTTGTGGGTTATATAGTAGAGCTGTGCTAAATGAATGGCATATCGGGCTTTTTACACGCTTATACGCAGACTTTTTATTTTATTTCTATTTTTAATTAGTTGCATTTATTTTGCGCGCATTGCGCTTATATACATACATACATACATACATACATGAGTATAGCGCCGCCGCCGCGCTCTGTTGCTAGGCACCGCATTTTATGCTGACCGCGGCGTTGTATAAACGAATTAAAGAAAAAGCAAGCAATAAAAATACAAGAAACGCGTAGCATAAAACCGAAAAACGCGCAATAAAGCGTACAAAACGCATGCAAGCAATAAAAACATGTATATACACATGTTTCTATACATTTTTTATAGCAGTCACAGCAGCGCGTTGGCGTTATGCTTCCTACTGCAGCGGCGCTCAGCAAAAATGGTATGGCTGGGTCTGCTGATGACGATCTCATTGATTAAGTTGGCGATTTCCGCCAAAAAAACAAAAAAAAAGTTGGAAATAAACCAAATAAAGCAAATTGTATACATACATACACATAGAAATTCGTATGTGGAGCACTCAATTGACGGTTGTGCGCTGTGCGTTGTGCTAATTAGCGCGACCGCATATACGCCCCACATATCGCACCGCATATCAAATAAACACACATGCACATACACAGAAAACATTGAGAACATTTGTAAATTTGTACAATTTGCACATTTGCCCATTCACACACAACGGCTGAGATTCGGCGCGCACAAGAAGCAGAAAAAAAAACATGTGTGTGTATCGGCTTCATTTATTAATGTTAATTATGGGAATTTTTCACTGTTCAACTGCGCGCTTCTTATGTCTGTCTGCCTTCTGACTCAGAGATGCTCCAAGTCGAATTCGTCGAAAAAGTGATAAAAATGCCAAAACGAGCATGAACAGGGGGCGGCGGTGTGGGCTTATAGTCTATATAAACACACACGAGTAAATATGTCCGCATGAATTTTATGTGAAATTCAATCTTTTTGCGGATGCTGTTTTGTGGGTGTATTTTCGCTGTGTGCCATGCTGATTTCTGCTGATTTTAAACTCGTCTGATATTCAAATTATATTTTAGTATTTCGGCTAATATTTGGCAAAAATTTGCGATTTTTTTTTCGTTTGTTTAAAAGTGAGACTGGTATATTGGCGTTTTAATTTATCTATTTCGTAATTCATTGAAAATCGCATACAGCTTAATTACTTAATTTAGCAGAATAATAAAATCAGTGTTTTATTAAATTTGACTTGTTTGTGATTTTATATCTTGCAAAATTAATTAAAAATATTCTAGTTGTTTTAAGTCATATTTAAAATTTAAAGTAGGCTAAAAAAATTGCATGACATAACATAAGAAAGCTTCATTTTATATCATGATACTTTTATGTCAGACATTTGTGCGATAGCTGAATAATCGTATGACTCAAACTGTTAGAAATAACTAAAGTGACTTAATGAAAAGTCAGTTATACGTGGCATTTGTAATTAACACATATCAAGTGTTTTCAAACGTGCGATTTTGTGCCGACAATGATTCATTTGGCGTTAATTGCTGATATTTTATAACGACAGGTACAACTCTAACTACTAAGCGGCCATATTTACGAGATTAAAGTGACAAAATGTTGCTGAAATAAAAGAAAATAATTATATATTTTAAGTGATTTCAAAAAGTCTAATTTTTTTTTTAATATTTATACTATCAAATATTTTTTTTTTTTTTCAAAAGTATAAAAGTATACACCGTTATCTTCATGTCTTTGTACATATATGTATGTATGTGCTAGTTATCATTTGATTTACAGTTTGTTAGCCATCTGCCTGCCCGGCGCCATACGCTTATCATGCGAAAAGTCTCTTGAGAACTCAAGTGCGCCCTGGCCGCTTTCAGCAGTTAGCTGGCTGCTCTGATATGCGGGCCTGGCAATAGCTTGCTAGTACTAAATAAAAACACATATTCCAAAGTTTAAAAATAATAAAAATAAAAAAAAATAATTTAATGTTTTTGCTGTTGTTTGTTTTTTGCTTCTCCTTTAATAAAGATTTTTCTAATTACAATTGCGCACTTGACTTTATTAGCGCCAGCGCCGAGCGAAATATTTTTTGTGCGCTCGTAATAGCTGTGCACGAACTTTGTACTAAATGCAAAGCACAACGGTTAACGCTGCAGTAAATGAAAAAAAATTAAAAAAAAAAATTAAACAAAAAATTAAAAAATAAATAAATGTAATAGTTTGAAACAAACGCTTGTCATAAGCGTTGCGTTGCGTGCTCATTTACGCACGTGTATCGCCGCGCTAAATATAAATGCAGCTTATTTGTTTAAGAAACAAAGCTTATTAAATTAATCATGAGTATTCAAATGTTGTTGTTGTAAGCAGATTTGCGTCCAGTCGCCCCAAATACCTGTGAAACCGCCAAATAAGCGCTGACTTTTACTTTTCTTACTACATTTTGTGGGAGCGGAAAAGTGTCTGTATGTATTTTATTTGCTTCCCCGCAACTATATTTCCACAGCCATTCTAACTATTTTCGTTAGTACACACACTCTCACATACATATCTATTAGTTATTTATTGTGTGTATTCATTTCGCTGGCGTGTGTTTGTGCGTGTGTTTGTGCGTGTGTGTGACAATTTTGTGATGGTAATGAACTCGTACAAGGTCAGCACGCAAAAGGCGTGGCAATTAACATATGCACGCTCACGTTTAGGCACACGCATAATGACAACAATAGCAACAACAACAACAACAGCAAAACAAATAAATAATATTAACATTTAGCAGCGGTTGAAGAGCACCATACTTGCGTAGTATGCTGCTAGAACGCAAAAGAAAAATTAAAACAAAAACAACAACAATAATAATAACAAAGCGCAAAGTGTTGATTAAATGAAAAGTATCGTTTGTAATGTTTGTAAGTAGCCGCAATTAATTATGAATGCTATGAACTAGCATTGAAAGCATTTTTAATTGTAATCGAACCGGGTTGAAGGTGAAAAGAAATATGCGTTTAAATAGTGGGAAGTACAGGAGAACGCCTTAAAGTTGGCTTTTATTACATTAGCTGCAATTGCTAGTTGGCAGGCAGGTGGGAACAATAAAAAATAATTGATTAAATAAAAAATATTTAAAAATAAATAATATTTATATAAATAAAAATTAAAAGCTAATATAATAATAATTAAAATAAATAATAAAAAAAAAAAAACAAAAAAAAATTAACAATAAAAAAATGAAATAAAAAAATATATAAAAAATGAAATAAATAAAAATATATAAAAAATGAAATAAATAAAAATATATAAAAAAATTGAATAAAATTAAATATAACTAAAAATATATATGAAAATTAAAAATAATAAGCTAGGAAATTATAAATATCTGTCACTCCAAATATTTTTGTTATTTATTAATATTATTATTCTTTATTATTATTTTTTTTTATTATTAAAAATTTTTTATTATTATTATTTTTTATTATTTTATTTTTTATTACTATTTTTCTTTTTTATTATTACCCTTTTGTTTTTTTTTAATTCACTTAACATACTTTTACTAGCCACATTCGTCGCTCACACGCAATTGCGTGTGGCATGATGAGCATTAACGGCCACAAAACAAACGCTAATAAAAACATGCAAGAAGGTTAACAACAACAACAACATAAAAGTTAGTTGTTGGTAATAAGCCGTTTTACTGCGGAAATTTCGATTATTTAAATTTTTTTTTTGCCTAGCGGTGACATCGTCAAGCGCATCGTAAAAACTATTTTCAACAAAGCATAAATACAAAAAACATGCATTTCATTTGTGTGCACACGCAAGCGCTTGCATGCCACAAAAAAGCATTAATGAAATTGTTACACTATAAACAATTTATAGTACATTTAATACACACATACACGCACAAGCATAAAACGCCGAAAAAACACGCACGATACTAGAGAGTTGCTTGTTGCAACGCCGCGTTTGCGGTCTAGCAACATTGTTGCAAACGGCGACTTATGTGCGACTTAGTTTACAAATTTATTTGAAATTTCAAAATTTTATACTCATTTTCCCACCTACCATATACTATATATATGTGTCTGATATGTATACACACATAACGCCCAACGTAGTCTCTCCACACACATTTCCGCCGTTCACCGTTCACACGACGCCACCGAATGTATTTTATTTGCACACGTGTAGCAATAAATTTTTACTTCAAGGTCGTGCGATAATAGCAACAGCAGCAATAGTAGCCGCAAAATGCCAGCAAGCCAAGCGTACGCTGTTGTTGATGAAGCGCGGCGCGGCAACAGCAGCAAGTAGCTAGCAACCGGCATTGTGATAGTCACAGCTTTTGCTAGCTAGCTAGCCAGCCAGCCAGCTAGCTGCCCAGCAACATGCGCTTGTCTGGATACTATGCGCGTATACATAATTTCTTGTATATACCGTGTATACATAAATAATTATATATACATACATGCATAAGTAGCTGTATACTTGTATATTTGCTGATAGCGCTTTTGCTTGCGATGGCGTAAATGTCTAGTTTCTCACAGAGCGCCCGCAAAAGCTTTTATTTTGCGGTACATATGTAGCGTCTATTACGTTGCATACTTGGCGTCGCATCCAGCGTCTTTGCCGCGCGTTTGTTTATATCGTTCATATACATATCTCTAAATGTATGTGCGTCAGCAACATTTTATCGCCAGCAGCAGGCGCTCACAGCTTTCAGCAACATTCAGCGCGCGCGTTGCCGCTCAAGTTGCCTGTTGGCATTTACCTGCTTGTATGTGAGAGTGTGTGCGCGCTTACTTCCATGCCAAGTATAGAGATTTCGGCATTTGTATATATATCAGCCCAGGCGCGCGAAAGCTGTTTATTGCGTATAAAACAGCTCATTCTTATTTATATTAAAATGCCTGTCAAGCGGTTACCTCTTTTGCCCACATTCTTGTTGTTTTTTTTATTGTAAATTTTCTCATGTCGCGCGAAACTACTACGCATTGTGATTGCCGCGCTCACCTCAGCGCACTCATCGCATGCTGTTACTCTCGTCATATTTCGTGCGCAGCTCTCATTCGAAACGAAAGCTCACGCTGTGTATACATCTATCTACTCAGATATCAAACGAGTATAAGTAGTGGGTTTACAACTTGATACTCGTACAACTCGTAGTATTTATGCACTAGTTAATGCACTTGTAGTGTCGCGTAGTAGTTTGGAGTGATTTTCAGTCTGTGTTACTAGCCATTCAGCGACTTTTTTTTTCTATTTTGCTGGCGTGGCGAGCATTTCGTTTGGCGCGCTTATCAAGCTCACTGTTATACATATTTAGTTACACAGCTATAAGGTAGATTGTGGAAAATTTTTGAAACGAGTACGTCTTTTGTGTTCTAACGAGTAATGTTGCTTGGCAGTATTGCCTTTCTACTGGGCGCTCTCGAAATTTGCTAGACGCCTGCTGACACACCCAAAAACATACTTATGTGTATATATTAATATATTGCTGAAAGCATATTTCATTTGCGCAACATATTCGAGCCACGCCTGTGCGCGCGCTTTATTTCGCAACATAGCCGGCAAATTGCTATATGTTGCAAGTAGAACAAAATAGTTTTTTTAACAAGTCTACAAAGTGATGCTGTATTAGCTGCTAACATCTGTTTTGTTCTTGTATTGTTATCCTTTGCAACAAAACAGCATGTTGCAGCAACATTTGTATGTAACTATAGCCTTTATTGTTGCTACATTGCCAACTTAATAGTGTCAATGGCTTCATGCTAACAACAACAAATAATATGTGTACAACAACAACAAATTTTCACATTCTTTTTTTCGCTTTTGTTGTTGTAAAATTTTATGTGTCTGGCACAAAGTTGCGAACGCCATTGTTTGTGATTGACTTTTGGTTTGGCGTTTAGTTTTTGTTGCTGTTATTGCCACAGCTTCATCTTCATCTTCATCTTGCATGCTAACTGCGTATTGATTGCTCGCCGCTGTGACCGCAGGATACACACGCCATTATTATGTTTGAAGTCCCAAATGGGTCTCACTCCTGCGGTGTCGGCAGTGGCTTTGCTCGTGTAATCACTGACGTCTACTAACCGCTTGCAGAGGCGGCTTGTTGTAATTTGTTGTAGTGTTTTGGGGTGTTTACAGTCATTATATGTGTACGTTATGTGTGGGTGTGCTAGCAACATTGTTGCGTGTTGACAGTAGACAGTAAGTAGTTAGTCACTGCTGCTAGTTGTCCGGAAATTTAATTAATTTTCTGTGTTGTTTCAATTAAAGCGGTGATGATGTTGCTGAATTTTGTGTTATTGCACATTTTCTAATATATTTCTAATTAATTTGGGCGCAATTTTTGTCTGAAAATTTTAATTATGTTGCCACTTTATATCACTCAAAGCTAGTTTACTACCCTCAACTGTATAAATAAACGTATTTTCGCACATTTTCAAACACTTGAAAATATTTATTATTTTCTTTTAATTTACTTGGGCGCATACCCCACATTATGAGAACGCACATTTTACTGCGACATTTGAGTGCTTTGGCTTTGTTATTGTAGCTGTTATCCATTTGCAGACGCAATTCTGTGCGCCTTACACCCTGATGAAATGGGTGTTTTCTTTTTGCCATTCAGCTACGCTGCTGCCATTTTACTGCAACATAATACATCATTTTTATTGCATGCGTCATTCTATCGTGGCGTATTTGCGCACATTTCAGCAGCATCCTTTGTGTTGTGTGGCGGAGAAGAGCGCTTGGTGTGTGTTGTCTGCCGGGATTGGGTTCGGCGCACTCAATTTTATTTGTCCTCGTAAAATATGGCCAGACTATTGCGTCGTAGTCGTTATGTTACATACTACTATGCATGTGCCGCGAGTACATTATATCCTTGTAGGCAGCGTAAACTGGGTGGAAGAAGGCTTTCAGGCAATAAAAAAATATATATTTTTTTACATTATTTTTGTGGTATTTTTTTTTGCTTCCTAGCTAATTTAATGTCGCTAAATGTCAACATTACATATTTATTTTCTTTATAACTTTTTTTTCCCGACTGCACTCAATTTGCGCAGCATACACTTAGGCGCCACAGCTTTATTATACGTAATTTATGATATTTGAAGCGCTTACAATTGTAATATAAAATATTTTTTTCGCATTTTACATATGAATTAATAGCGCATAACGGCGCTTAGTACAATTTTTTGCGCTTTTAATTTGTGATATCTGCAGCGCGATTAATCATCGTAATGTGTGGCCGCTGTGATTTCGAATGCGCGCCCTTTAAAAGCGCGCGCACACATACAACTGCATTTGTCGCATTTTTGCTTTACTTTCATTTTTTTTGCGCAAAAATTACGCTGTCTTGTCTATAATTGCTGTTATTCATACGCTTAGTAATGTCAGCGCTTGTAAATTTGTGTGTGCGCGTGTGTGCATCTGTATGCGCCTCTCAAATTCCAAGCTCCATTTATTTGTATAAATTCTAATTCCAACATTTATCTTAATAGAAACCAGTTTAATCTGCCTTTTGTTGCTGTGCGCTTTTACGCTTGTCTGTTTGTTTGACTTGCTTGCCTTAGTGAGTCGCCGCGTCGTGGCCAGCGCACACTTGTCGCGCCGCCCTAACCAGTTCTGCGACACGTTTACGCCAACGCCCACACATGCAGCCCCACTCACATTCACACGCATACGACTGTCTGCTGTCTTCTGCATTTGCCGTAAATCAATCGCCGGGCGTATTCAGTGATCTTGTCGCGCCGCACGGCAGTCCGCTAAAGATGATGTAATTTTTTCGTGCTTGTGTCAGCCTACAAGTGATTGAATTGTTATTGTTATTGTTACTGGCTTTTATTACTTTTATTTTTATAATTTTTGATTGTATTGCATTGTGCTGTGTTGTGTTGTCTTTATTTTTCCAGCTGTTTTAAGTGCGCGCTGTGTGTTGTGCCTGTTCTGCGCCGCGCCGCGTCGTGTTTATTGTTTACAATTTGAAGCTTACGAGTATTTTCTTTGTTTACAAACGCGACGCGTCGCACCGCTTATTATTTATATACATATGAAGTATTGTCTGTAGCGCTTTTACTCAATTTCATAATTCATTAGCGCCAATGTTGCGCGCTCTTGCCTTCTTTAATTTAACTAATTTGTATGAGCGCGCAACCGTGTGTGTATGCGCGACGGACACACCCAGCGCGTCTACATAGCGTCTGTAGAGCGCATCGCGTTTTTTATTACCTTTTCGCTTCTTTTTACTTTTGTTATTCTTCTTCATCTTTGTTGCCGCTGCTTGTTAAGTGTTTTGCCCGCAAACTTCCTGCGAAATTTTACACCCTTTGGGCGGTGGCGTTTTTGCATGCTGTGCATACACACAAGCAAATTCAAAATGTTGCGCAAATTTTCCCACGACTTCTTGTCTGTCTGTCACGCACATACATACATATGTGTGCTCTGCGTATTCTTATTTGCACTTCATCCTCAACAGCAGCAACAGGCGCAACATTGGCGGCGCCTCGGCGCACAGACGTCATCTTACTGTCGTCAACATGTGTGTGGGGGAAATTGTTGCTTCCACTTGGGCGTGTGATTTGTAATACTGCAAAATTGCAAAAACAATGCAACCAAAACAACAACCACACTGACATTTGACATATCTGCTAATTTATATGGAATTCGCACTTTTTCACACAGTTGCAATGGCAACGGCAAATTATGAAAATAAGATAAATAACGTACAACAACACAAAATACAACAACAAAGATGCGCAGCGTCTCAGCTTAATCTCAGTGCGCTTGTCTGTCATTCCCACAGTGGCAATTTGCCTTTGCCTGCCGGTTCCAAAGTGCAAGTGCTGAGGTTACAACGCCCGCCACGCCTTGCTCCTCTTTTCCGCTCTTCACGCGCCTTTCGCATGAGTCAATGAGTCTGTCTGTCTGTCTTGCGGTTTTCTGAATGAATGAAATTCGTTTGCGCTTGAATGAAGAAAAATGCAAGTGTTATATCGGTTAAAGCGACTGATGAAGCAGGCAAAGCCAGCCAAAGTGAAAAGAAAAAAAATGAAAATAAAAATTGCAACAACAAGCGCTGTTGCTGCTGCTAATAAGACAAAGCGCAGCAGTAGCAAAATTAATTCAAACGCAAAGAAATGCGGTGTTAATGATCTGCAGGAACAAAAACAAAGCGAAAAACTGACAACCGCAAAGCAGCGCTGCTTGTCTTTTCAATGCTCGCGCCGTCGACCAGCTAACTCATTTGCCGTCAGCATCATCTGGTAATTGTCGCGCCTTGCTCCAGTGCTTTAGTTAGTGCCAAGGCGGCGAGTCCTCCAGTCGTGGGTAATGCGCTAGCGCAGTCAACCAAGCGCGCCATCACCGCCGCCGCTGCCGCACACAGGCTCCATTGAGAGACTCTTACTTTTTCGTTGCTTTGCTGCTTCTGCGGTTTGCTGGTGCAATGACTGCCTGTCTGTCTGCCTGTTGCTGCAACTTTTCACTGTTATATCGCATTCGCGTGTCTCTGTTGCATTGCTATTGTTGCTTTTTTGCTGCAATTACAACTATATTGTTGTTGTAATGTTTTTTTGTATTAATTTTTTGCAACTCATTTAAGCGCTTCCGCAACAGGCAATTGTAATTGTTGCGCGCATTGACTGACTGGCTGCCGCGTTTTTATTTTAGTTTTTGCATTTGCTTTATACTTCAACTGTCTGCGCAGACTCCGTGACTACTCTTGGTGTTAGAATTAGTTCAGCTTCAGCGGCGCAACAACTACGCGAGCTCAACGAGCTGCTAATGCGCCGCAGTTGCATTTCGAAAAATTAATTGCAATTGCAGCCAAGAATGCTGTGATTTCATAAAAATTCGCGAAATTGCAATTTATTTATATTTCTTCTTCCCCAAAGCTGCTGGCGACAACGGCTTTTTGCGCGCCCATTTTGTTGTTTTCATTATTTTCGGCAGCTGCCTTGTGTGCGCCAAGTGTCGTTGATGACACACACACACACACACACATCCATACTCAGCAACAAACGCCAAAGGCGCGACGCGCATTCCCACTCTGCTATTTAATGCATTCAAATTGCACTTACGGCGCATCCGTTGCCGCTTTTCCGCTGATTCTTTTTAATATTCTCTTTTTTATTTTATTTGTATTTCATTAATTTGTTGTTGTTGTTGTTTGCCTTTCTTGCGCACCGGCATATGCAAGACATTTCTGCAAAACGTGCGAAAAATCGCGAATGCAGCGGCTCAGCCGGTTCGCTGGCAACATGTGTCAGCCGACATTGCTGCTGCCGCGCGTCCGGCCGCCGTCGACTGTTTTGCACTGCAATTTGAATGGCATTTGCGTGTGTGTCACATAGGCTCCTGCTACGCGCTGCCGTTTTGTTTGTGTAGCGTATTTCTTTAAATGTTAACCGACACCGGATAAACATGTTGCGCGAGCAAATTTCGCAAACAAAAAAATACAAAAACAACAATGACAACAAAATCAAAGAAAATGTTCAAATTGCATATGTGCAACTAAGCAAAAAAATAAAAGAAAACAAAAATAAAAATAAAAACAACAAAAAACTTGATTGACTGTCTGCCAGAGCCAGTATGAACCGAAAATGTACAGTGTGTGTGTGTGTGTTTATGCAAGGCATTCGGAGGATCGCGGTGAGGAACGCATTTTTCTGCTGCAAAATGACGCCAGTGTCGCATGATTGATGCAATGTGAGCAGTTTTGAGTGGCTTTTGGCAGGCGTAATGGTGTGCAGTTCACGTATGGCAGCACTTGTTATGTACAACTGCTTAGCAATGCAATTTATTATTGCTTTTCAAGAAATATCGACTTTACTTGCAGTGAAAAATTAAATTTTGAAAATTTTAATTTTTTATTTAATTTTTTTTATTTTATTATTATTTTTTATTATGCATTTATGCATTTGTTGAAAAGGTATCATGTATCGCGTACGTGCTTTGGAGGCGAAAAAATTGTATATCAAATTAAAAATTTTAATTTTAATAAATTTTTTTCTGAATATTATTGTAAAAATAGGAATAATAAGTAGTAAGAAGAAAATATAAAATCAATATTTTATAAAAGTCAAAAAATCAATTGCATCGCGCCCTAGTGCTTATGTTTATATTAAACGCGCCAAACTCTGCTCACACCCAAACGCCTTTATTTCAATTCAATTTATTTGCACTTGTGCTGCGTTTGGAAAAATTGCATCATTTTCAAGTTTTCTTGCACAAATTTTACTAGCGTTTTGTTTGACGTCATTTTCTAGTTCTAGACATCGATGTCTGACTCATCGATGTTGTCATATGGCCAAATGGTCACAAGCGCGCCACTAATTTTGCGCGTTCAATTGCAATGTGTAAGATAGTTGTTGTTGTTATTTTTTTTAATTTTCGAAAATAAAAATTCAAAAACATTTTTTTAAATCCCATGAATAAATGTTAAACAATTTTTTTATTTGAAAAAAATTTCCCTTAATCCACTCAAAACCTCACCGACTACCTCAAATGTCACCTAAAATTAGCTATGCACACTACAAACCCAATAAATACAACAGTCATGCTTATTAGTATGCGTATTTCCTGCTATTTCCTGTTTATTATAAATTTCCTAGCTGGCAATGCCAAACAGGTTGACTTTCGATTTCCTTTATTTGCTAGGCAAACAAACGTTTTCTGAAAATTTCTTACTTTTTTCCCTCGACAATTCGACGCACCTTGTTCAATAACGTTGCTCATAATTTCCTTTAACTGTTCACAATTTATTTATGTTTTTTTTTTTCCTTTTTTTTGCTTCAATTATTTGTATTGATTTCCTGCTTTATTGAATTGGCATTTAAATTTCTTTCGCCCACGGCAAACCGAGATTTCACCTTTTGTTTAATCACACATTCATGTCATGCACTGATTTTTATGATCTCTACATTTATTTATATATTTTTTATTCTTGGTTTTGTATTTTTATTTATTTTTTGTTGTTTTTGTTGTTCACTACGATCGCATTGTATCTAGTTTGCTTGCTGTGCCATTCACCTTTGTGTGTCGTGCCGCATATGCTGCTGACTTCTCACCTACTAATGTTGTAGTCTTTTGCGCTGCCAACAACAACAACGTGGACAACAACAATAGTAGCATACCATACATATCAAATGGAAATTAAAATAAATTGAAAACCAAAAACCAAAAAGGCAGCCAACAACACCATTGTGACATACATTTTAAGCATGTATTTTATAGTTGCTTGAAGGTCTTTTTATCCATTATTCAGCATTTTCAGTTGATTTGATACTTTCCCACAACAATTACGCTCCATGTGTGTGTGTGTGTTTATGTGTTTGTTCTTATCGATGCTTGGTGATCAGCAGCGATCTGCCGGCAAACGTTCGTCAATATCGTAGCGTTTGTGCTCACATACATATTAACAAAGGAGTTTGAGTTTTATTCTTCATTTTATTTCTTTTTCTCTTTATTTTAATTTTTTTACTTTTTTAATTTCTTTCTATTAGCTATTTGCTGTTTTATTGCCTTTCTAAAGTCGTAAAGCAGTCAGGGCAACTAGTGTCGTGCGTAATCTGGCATATATCAGCAGCGCCTAAATACACACTAACAGCGCTTTCTTGGAAAATTAAGGAAAAAAACGAAAATATTTTAATTTCCTTTAGCGGCATTTGATTGTGGCATTTTAGACATTTTTTGGCTTACATTTTTTATCAAATAATTTTATATTTAAATTTTTTAATCTTTTTATTTTAATTTCTTTCTTTTTTATTGTTTTAAATTATTTATTTTTTATTGTTTTAAATTATTAATTTTTTTAATTTTTGTAATTAAAATTCTTTAATTTTTTACTTGAAATATTTTAATCTTCTTATTTTATTTTTATTTTTATTGCTTTTAATTTTTTACATATTTTATTATTTGTTTAAATTTTTTAACTTTTTTTTATATATTTATTTTACTTTTTATTTTTTTATTAACATATATATATTTTTTATTACTCTTTATACATTTAAAATATTTTTTATTTCCCCCTCAAACGTGATTTAAAACTATAAAAACGCTTGATCAGCGTTGCAGCTGATTTGCATTTGTTGTTATTACATTTTTATCGTTTCAAAGAAATTTTATTATTTTTTTTTTAATTTAATGTAAAGCAACACATTTTTTATAATTATTTATATTTAATGAAAATCGAAATAAAATCAACACTCATTTACATGAAATATTTTAAATTTTCATTAAAAAAGTGCTTATCATCATCTACTGCATACAAACATAACTCTGATTTCAAACAAAAAACAACAACATTTGTAAAGTGCATTTTGTTGTAGCCAATGTCGGGTCTGTGCAGTCGGCGATAGGTGATGTTGTAGTTCAGGTTCAACGACGTCAGTATGCCGCTTTTGTTATACACACACACATACGAATGCATATACATATAAAAACATAAAATATATAAATATATGTGTCTGCTATCGAGAATAAATTGTCGCACGTTTTCTTCCGCGCTTTCATTGACTCGCTGTTGCAATGCGCCATAATTTCGGCTTGCAAGCAGGAACTAATAATATCTGTATTGCCTGCCTAGCACCTCCACAGCGTCTAGCAGCATTGAAATGTACAGCTTTAATCTTGTTGCTAAACACAGCCGCTCATGCACATATACAAAACCGCTGATACATACCGTTTTATTGCTATTGATCTTGGCTTAATTTTTTGCTCGCAACTTGTCGCGGCTTAGCAACAAGCCTGCTTTTCGCAACAAAAGCGGCAAACAGAAATATGTTTATTTTATTGTTGTATTTGTTTTATTTTTGCTATTGTGTGTGCACACAACAACCGTTGGAAATGGCAATACACGCCCAGACAACGCGACAGCGTGCCAAGCTCCATACTCATCGTAGTACTAGAGGTGTGTAGTAAAGCGAGCGCGCTCGCTTCAGTCGCTTGCATATACACGCGCACTCGGCAACCGGCATCGAAATGTGCTTGCTAAGCTGTAGCAAATCAATGAAGAAACTAGTTTCGCAGTCTCAAGCGATTTTTTTTAAATTTAATTCAACTTCTCTTCGTTGCTATTGTGTCTGCTTGAAGGCTGGAGATATTTTCTCGTGTGCTTTTTTATTTGCGTTTCATTTTACTGTCTTAATTCGCTTCAAATGTGCACAAATGTATAGTAACAATATAAATCTATGTGTGTGTTTCTTCTTAATTTGCATTTGTAATTTTTTATATTTTCTACTTCGCGGCTTTCTCAATACATTCTCCGCATTATCATTCAAAAATTAATTTTTTATGCTTTTCACAATTTATTGTTCGAATTTGATTAGAGTTTTTTTAAATTATTTTTTTTAATTTTAAAATTATTTTGTTTTAATTATTTCTTTATTTAATTTTAAAATTATTTTGTTTTAATTATTTCTTTGTTAAATTTTTTTATTATTTTTTTCATAATTTTTATTTCTCTGAATTGATAATTTTTTTGTTTGAATTAAAATTTTTATTGTATTCTTTCTATTATTTTTCCACGTTCGTACGTGTCTCTGTGCATTTTATTAATTATTAATTGCTTTTAAAGCAAAGCAAAACAACAAATAAGCATGTTCATTCCAGTTGCATACTAATGACTTGTGATTTTTTTAATTTTTTATTTTTGTTTTTGCATTCAGCTGGCAATAAATGAATGAATGCTTTCGAATTTGCCAATAATTGCACATTTGTGCGCAAAAGAGTCATGAAACTTCTGCGAATGCGGTGATTTTTGTGCGCACCTTTTTCTTGGTAATTGACTGTAAAATATTGCAACAAACAAGACTATAAAATTTTAAGTGGTTGAAATTACAAATGCTTTCTAAAGTATGCAGAGTATAAAAAATAAAGAAAAAAAAATTAAAAAAAAAAATTTGAAAAATAATTTAAAAAATAATATGGAACTTTAAAAAATAAGAAATAATGAAAAATATTAAAAAATTTAATAATCAAAAATAATATGGAATTTTCAAAAATAAATAATGAAAATAAGATAATATTATAATATAATGAAAAAAATAAGAAATTTAAAAATTAAAAAAAAATAAAAAAATTAAAATAAATCAAATAATAAAAAATATAAATTTAAATTGATTCTTTATTTTTTAATTACAATTATTTTCTATTATTCTATTTTGCATTTTTAAGTAAAATACATTCCTATAATAAAATTTCAACTAATTATTTGTGAAACTGCCTTCTCCATTGCATTAAAAATACGAACAACACTCGCTGTTGTTACTCCGTTAATTGCAAATTGTAATTTGAAAGCACTTTCATGCCACTTTTCAGCATAAATCACTCAGACAATCACTATTCCATTCATACATTTCAGCAGTACAAGCCATAAATTAAGTGAAATTGGCATTGGCTCGTATCGCTAATTGCATATTTCAATGCTGTTGCCACATTTGATAGCCGCTCTAACCAAAAAAAAAAAAAATGAAATAAAATGCATAGAGAAATAAAACGAAAACAAACGCCATAGAAGAAAGCAACTTTTTAGTAGCGCCCTAAAATGGCCAAATTATAATTGCATTGCTGGCTTGCAGTGCTTCAAATAAAACATATTTATATATATGTGTGTATATATATATATGTGTCTCAGACGCATTCTTTTTCCACCGATTTGAAACCAGTTAGCTCATGCTTGTTGCATTCCTGCGGTGTAGCATCACCAGCTTAGCAACATTGTTTCCAGCAACAAACAGCATTTCGCACTAAATGTATATGAGTGTATGTGTGTGTGTGTGTGCTTAGTGCACAAAAGCAGTTCCGTAAGTGATACTTTGTCTTCGTTTTTTTGCACTCGGAACATTCTATTGTGGCGTGCCTCTCAGCGCCGCTGCATTGAAACAAGCTTTTAGTTGCTGAGACATGCTTGACAAGCTTGCCTGCATGGAGAGTCGCCTAAACCAGTGTGTGGAGGCAACAACCCCCCCTGCAGCATCCACTGCAACTTTTTGTTGTATTTGTTGCATTTTTGCTTTTGTTGTAACTCGCTTCGGTGAATGCACGAGTCTAGTCGCCTGTAACTATTTCCACTCACTTTGTTTAGAGTGTGTTGGTGCGCTGTGGCGCCCTCGCTGTCGGGTGGGCCAAGCAACATTTTTTTGGAGGTCGTTTGTTGCGCGCGTATTGCTGTCGTCGCAGCGCTGCTTACCCCAGACCCATGGAATTTGGGTCAACGAATTGAGATTTTTAGATTACATGCTGCTGCAGCTATCGAACTTATAGACATGTTGCAAGTTGCATGCTGTCGCGCGTTTGAGCGCTACACCGTTGCAGTGTTGGTTGTTTATACTTGTTGTTTGCGGCTTTTTTTCGTTTTTGTTGCTTTATACGGTTGCTAAGTGCAATGCATTTTAGCCCGTTTGCGTTGTCTGCCAAGTAAGTAATCAGCGTAATAGATAGACGTGGCAGCCAGACAGGCTGTGTGCTGAGAGCAACATTCACTTTGTTGCGGCTTTGAAGTTTCTAAGCTGACTTTTGTGAAATGCCACTAAGCACATATGCATGTGTGTGTACAACAACTCTAAAGTGGTGGTATGCGCTGGTGATGTATAATGTGAAATGTTAAGTGGCGAAAAAATGACAATGCAGCAGCCAACAGCCGCCGCAGCGTGTTTCCTTGGAATGCCGCTAAGCAGCTTTTCGTTGTTAGCGTGTGTATCCGTTTGCAAAAGTTGCTGCATCATCCGCTTATAACAGCAAACTGCTTGAAGATGTTTATTTTCTTCTAAAAGTAAGCATATATACAACAACAAAAAAGGCAAAAAAGGTTGCTGTGTGGCATGCCACATATGCATAAATATTCCCTTATTTTTTAGACTTCATACTTTGTCTTCTGTTTGTTTATTGCCTCTTGCGCGCCCCTCACCCCGCGCATATGTTAATGAGTTTGACAGCGGCGTTGCCGCCAACAGTCAGCAGTCAATGCGTCACATAAAGTACGACAACGCAGCAATGTCGGCACGTCATTAAGCGGCGACCCAAAGGGGGGTCGTTTATCGCTAACCTTTTACTGTCTTCTCCTGTGCTCTGTTGATATCCATAGCCTGTCGATGACGACATCGTGTTTGCTATGTCGGCATCAACGCCTTTTACAGCATCCTTTGTCGTTGGCGATCCGCGCAGTTCCACAGATCATGCGACCTGACTGCGTTACAAGCGTGGCAACACTCTGTGCGTCTAGTTTTTTTTCTTTATGTTCTTTATTTTTTTGTGCGTTTCAGTCCGACATTCCACTTGTCACAGCGTCTTACCTGCCTTTAGACTTTTCTGTTCTTATGCTTGCATCCATTTCATTACGAGTTAATGACTTTTCGATTGCCTTCTACATCGATATCTGCGGTTTTTTGCCCTTTCCCTCTTGCTCAAATACCTACTATATAATATTAAGAGAGAGACCCTTTTAATTGATTGGTATTGCGGGCGCGTTTGCGTCGCCGCTTTATCACACCGGGTCGTCGTTTCATTTGAAATTTTAGTTAGCTTATATTTTTTTTTATTATTATTATTGTTGTTGATTTTCAGAGAAATCACTTTGGTGCTTTTATAAAAAAAATATACACATACAAACCCATATTGTATTTACATATTAATTTGTAGCGCAGCCCAACAGGTTTTACCCATTACAAATGCTTTTGTCGCTGCTGTCGTTCATTATAATTATAATCCGCATTTTATTTAAATTTATAAATATTTTATTAACTGTTACGACTTTTATCTTTTCACCTGCTTCGTTCGCTATATTCATATTTTACACACTTGCCTTTTTACAATGTCAGACGCTCTCTAGTGTTATAGACACAACTCGGCGATTCGGCGACTTGGTAACAGTAATTCTAGATTTCTCTACATTTGAAAGTGGCGCTAATTCTATATTTTTTTAGCTCAGCAGTCGTGCTTAATTTAAATGAGTTGAGCATACGTAAAAGGTTTTGATTTCACGAGCAGTTCTCTTTAGCCCTCATCACGCGTATTTCATATATTCCCAGTATTCAATATGTTGTTTTGCGAAACCTTTAATTAATGCTCAACACGTTTTTCCCGATAACAATTGTGTAATTACACAAAGTATTATGGCAATCGCAGTAACTATCTTAAAAAATTGTTTCCTTAAATATAAAATCAAGTGTTTGTCTAACCGTAGGTTATTTTTAACGAACACTTTATCTGTTAGATAAGTCTAAGCTGATTTTCTTAGTTTTATGTTGTATAATACTTTAAATAAAAAATACATTTTATTTAACCACTGGTTAAGTTTAACTGCCACTTTAACTTACGGTTAACTTTTTCTCAAGCCTTTGTTGAGTTGGTCATTCAATAATTTTTAACTCAATTTTGAATATAAATTTTTTGCTTCTATTTAATTTTAACGGGCACTTTAACTTACGGTTAACTTTTTCTCAAGCCTTTGTTGAGTCGTTTAATTTTAAATACATTTCGGTATAAAATGTATAAAAAATAATTTAAATTTTCCAACAGGCCTGCTATGGCTTGGAAAATCCGCCGCAATTATCGCCAAACACATGTCGAGCCATTTGCACATCATAATTGATGTAATTACATGGCATTAGGCCTACTTACATATTTATGTGCATTTCTGGAGGTTTTTGCAATAACAACGAGCCACAATCGCATATATTATACGCCAGTTATTTTTACGCTCGCATATTTTTACGCTTATTCGATAATGCCTTAAGTGAATTAAGTCATTTAGCAGTTACATAGTACTTACTATACTATACATACAAATGTAAACAGAAAAGCGCATATGTCATGGTTTTTCCCCACATCTAACAGGCGCTCAAGTGCTGGCTGGTTGACGCCTTGCGAATTCCCCCGAGCGATTACGATTACCAGGAAAACCAACATAACAAGCAGTGCAAAAAGTAATCAGTACAGTAACAACTGTATAAATATAACATATTTGAAATGTAGATGTAGACATTTTCGTAAATAACTGGGAGGAAAAAAATAGGGAAAATTTTTGAAATATTTCACCGCTAACTGTAATGCATTTGTATTGGATTTAAGCTTGTGTGCAGGCAATTACATACAGTGTGCGCGAAAAAGCAGTTATCAGCTGCATTTTTTCCCATAAGCATTGCAACAACAATAGCAGCAATTTATATCTGTACTCACATCTATATGCACACAAATAGCATTAACGGTTAATCACATTTTCGTCAAACGCAAATGGCTGAGTAAAAAAAATAGTGGAAAAGAAATGCTTTCATATTACAAATCCTTTTGTATGGCATTGTCAGCTATTAATCATGAGACCGCAAAAAATGCCGTACTTTCCGTAATAAAATCATGCATCAAACGAACGCTAGGTAGGCAACCATTGACTGGTGGCATGGCATACCACCACCGCTGGCTGCCTTTATTATTGCTCTAATTTCGGTTTGTTGTTACACTTATGTGTTTATTCTCATGTGTGTGCAACTGCAGTAGTGTTGTTGGCTGCTGCTGTTGCCCAAATCCAATAGTTGTTCGAATTTTCAATTAATCTTCTATGCGCATTGCTCTTTGTTACATTTCATGCTTCACGGTGTGTTGGTGGTGTGCATAATTGTAGGGTAGCTAGATGGGAGGAAGGAGGGTAATTGTTTGGAATCAGTTTGCGCTCTGCCGCCTACTGTAGATACTGTATTGTTTTTTTACTTTCTCTACATGCCACACGGGTGTTGTGGCAGTGTGATCTGTGCCGCAATTCTTGCGTGAATTTTGTGCTTTGTTTTGGAATTTTTTGTTGTAATTTTTTTTTTGTATTTTATTTATTTTTTTTTTTTAATTTTTGTTGTAATTCATTTTTTGTTGTATCGTACATGCGTCATAATCGCGTTTTTCCCTTTCCTATGCTCCTATGTAATATATTCCCCTCTGCTGTCCGCTGTCATTGGCAATTGATTTGGAGTTTAGCAATTTGCTGTGATTTGTATTGTTGTTGCCTGCCTTCATTCCCTAATGAGTGCGGGCCGTCAATGGTGTTTATTAATGGAAGCTGTGTTCTGTTCTAATTGGAAGTGTGTGTTTACAACATGCATTATTTATAGTTTTGGCATTGCAAATTACGTTGAAGGTCGTGCAGTTCTCAGGGGTGGTAGTTGCTTTGATGTTTTCTGTAATTTATTTTAAAATATTGCATATAATTTGTAACGAAATGCGTGCATTTAAAGATCATTAAAGTAATTATAGTTTTTATAATGTGAATTATAGCAACACTGTTGCGTCAGTAACTAGTTTGGGAGTAGTTGAACATTTTAAAAGTAATAATTTTGTGATAATTGTTTACAACTCAGTTTTGCAGTACGATTTGCGCTTTAACTAGTTTCAAACTGTACAATTTTGGACTATAAAATAACTACTCGTATATGTACTAGTTAGTAACTAGTTACTTTTGTACTAATAAAGTAACTAGTTCTGTAACATGTGTCTTAAAGCTTAATGCTTAATGTTTAATTTGATTAACTATTATATTATTATTCCATCTCTATGTGCTTAAGCCAGTTGCTAGTTCTATTCACCGCTCTCCAACTTTCCGCATATTCATGCTTGCATGCAAATATTGCCTGCTGTTATTACGCAAATTATGTTATCTCGCATTAATGTGGCAATGCGACGCCCATAATAATATTCATTACGAGTTATTAGTGTCGCAGCCTTTTGACACCTACTTTTACATAAGCAACGCAGCGACTTTACTGTTGTTTTCCGTTGTACATATGCTCGAAAAGTCCCTTCTAACTGCGAACTATCACCTCGGTAACAGTATATCATGCATACTTACAAAGCTAAATAGCTGTATCTGCACTTTTGTGGCGCACTGTTTGCTGATGTCACTCATCCGCCCCACGTTTGCGCTTAAATGCTTTTGCTGTATTTTTGCAGTAATTAAATTAGCAAATGTATACATTTATATGCTAAAAAGCTAATAAGCGTGTGCTAGCAACAACACAAGCGCACGTTTTTCCATTTTTTTTAACTATGAAAAATTCTTTTTTTTTCTAAAATTTCGAAAAATTCAGGCCATAATTTTTTTTTTATTTTCCACACATTGCTGTTAGCTAATTTCTCGCAGCATATTACTTTTTTGTGTGGATTTACTCATCGTGCGTTGATTTTGTTGCGGAGGTGTTGTAATAGGCACAGCACAGCAGCATATTTCGCGCTTGACAACACGCCGCAACATAATTTTGAAAATTCTAAACTTAATTGCGCTAGACAGCTTGCAAGATATTTGTATATACAACATGCAGCAATTCTGGCGTTTTTTGCGTAAATTTTACGTAATATGTGCGTACGTCATTACGTATGACCTGCTTGTGCGTTTGCTGTATACACAATCAGCTTTTATTAAGGCACATTAGCACTTGGCGCTGACAAGTGAGGCGATTAGCGGCGATTTGCACACGCAGCCAAAGTGATAACAATAACTGGCTATTGCTATGCCTTAATAAGTTGATCTTGAATTCATTCATTCATTTATGTAATGATAAAGTACGCAAAAGTGTATTTTAAATAAAAATATTTATTTGAATCAAAAATTCAAATTCTCAAATTTTGAATGAACAAATGAAGAAAGCAAAAAAAATGAAATTGGTTTTACCATTTCGAAAGCTAAATAAGCAAAAAATCCGTAAATGAAACATAAAACTTGAAGAATAAACATTACCAAAAGTTTAGGCAACATTAAATGTTTAGCTACATACCAACAAGCATATAATAACATTTACATATGTATGTACATGCGTACGCATTTTATTGCTCAAATTGATTACATTTGCCAGCCAACTACAGCACATGACTCGCTGCTCACGCGTTTGCCAGCCAGCCAGCCTGATAGCCGGCCGATTTACATTTCTCTCGCTCGCACTACCTATCTAGCCTTGCCTACCCCCACAACCCTCCCACTGCTGGGCAGTCACTTAGCGTCAGCCCATTATACCGTTATACGCCATTTCACCATAGCCAAAGCAAAGTCAAATTGAACTTAGCGTAGCAGCGGCGGCGTCTAACTGTGCCTAGCAGCGGAAGAAGAGGAGGCCTACAAACAGAATTTCTTTTTCTTTACTGCTGCGTACGTCCAAAGCGCAAAAAGCAAAAAAAGAGAGAAAAAGGCGAAAAAATCTAAATTTGCTTTTGCTGTTGCTATGCGGAAAAAGACTTAAGTGTGTCGCTGGCTGTCGACGGTACATTAATAATATCAAGCTTATTTGCTGTTGTTATTGTTGTTGCCAATATATTTCGGCAATGCTCGTAAGTGTATGTGTGTGTGTGTGTGTGTGTGCATTTTGCGTGCGTCTATTTGCGTTTTGTGCTCTGGCGCTCTCTTTATACGCCAACAAGCATCGCCTCCCCTCGGCTCACATCAGCTGCTGCTGCTGCGGTGTACCGCCCGCCACGCTTTGTACCACACACGCAGCGTCTTGCTCCACCGAGCGTTTTCGACTTTAGCATCAGCTGCGGTACATGTATTGTTGTTGTTGTTGTATTCGTGTTGGATCAATTTTTGGCGTTTTAGTTAACGTTACCCCACGCATGGTGCGGTGTAGAATACGGTTGTGGGAAAACGGGGTGTGTTCGCTGTAGCTTTGTTGTATTTTTAGGAAGTCATTTCTTTCATTTTTTCCTATTGCATATAAATATTTTTTCTTCTTATTTCAATTTTTATTTGGTAATTTGTGGTTTTTGCTATGCGTTGGTTGCATTCTTTGGCTTTGCGGTTACAATAATTTTAGATATTGCTCATTCTGCATGCGGGCTTTCGAAAAATTTTAAATATATTTTTTTTTTTAGTTTTACTTTATTATCAATTTTTTAATTTTTAAAGACTTTTAATATTTGCATTTTTATGTATAATTTATTTTTTTTGTAAATAATTTTTTAATATTTTTTTTCACTTCATTATTATTTTTTATTTTTTCTTTTATTTAAAAAAATTTTTTTATTCATTTATGTAAATCTTAACTTTTTCACTTTCCAAAAATAAATTGAAATTGTTTTGTGAACTTGCATGTGCAATAAAATTGTTTGCCCTAAAATACTCTAATTGCTATTTAAGCGTAGGAAAAAATGTCATATCCATTAACCCACTTGCCGCCGCGGCTTGGCCCCCGGTTTCCTGTGCGCTGCCCTTTAGCTGCGCTGATTTTTGACTTCTCTTTATGCTATGTGAAATCTAATTTAGTAAGGCCTTTTTATTAGCTCTAGGCAGGCACTTGATGTCGTAACTTGGTTGCTCAGTTTTGGCGGGGTCACACACGCTGCACTACTGCAACTATAAAACTGTTTTGCCACTATTTCTCGTCTAAACTACAACTTCATACATGCAATACTCTACTACTACTTGTTTATTTTTGTTTTTGTACCATACATTTTATATATACATAGCGCTCTTTACTGCCACTTTTTGTTGCTTGGCTGATAGAGAGATATGTTTGGCGCCACCATTATGTCGCCAGCCAAAATTTTTATCACATCAATTATTCCTTCAATTTTGCGGCGCTTTTTTGCCTTCAATTTTTTCTCTATAAAAAGCTTTTCTAGGCCGTGCGCTTTTTTCGCCGCTAATCTTGTCAGTGCAGCAGTCAAAGGTCAAGCGAGTTCAAATTTCACATATTGACAGCGCCGAAAATAGCTAAGCGCACAGTTATTTTTAGATTCTTTAGATTTGAGCAGAGATGTTGTTGCGCTCATTGACAGCAGCGTACGCCTTACGTATGCTAATCACGCCCACCTGCGTCAGCATGCAGAACATGTTGTTGGTGGCCAGTGTCATTTGCTTCCTGAATTTCGATACCTTTCACCTACTACTCTTTAGCATGCTACACAAGCGACTTACATGCATACAAACACCGTTAATTTAAGCATATGGGTAAACCTCTTTCACTGAGTCAGTGTGTGGGCGGGGTAGCTGTACAAGCTGCTTTATCTGCATGCAGTGACAGCTGACGGCTTGACTTAACTTGGCTGCCACGGCGTTTGTTTAGACCATGTTGCTGCCAGTTGGGTGGGTCGTTGTTTGCTAGCGCATTTGGCGGCGCTTAGTGACATCATACTGTCGGCTGGCGTCTGTATATATGTAATTGTGGTGGCTCCATCGTTACACTCTGACGTCTACTATCTCTGCTGTCGGCGCTTCTCCGCTGTTCAATATACGTATGTAAAGCGACAGGGCCCTAAAGCCATTGACATTTTACATTTAATGCTCAACACGCGTGTGTAGACCAAAGTATGTCTGTCTGTTTGTGCATATCCATCTATAAACTATTAGTATTCCACTTACGCTGAAATTGTTTTTATGCTCACTTTGTGCGAGTGAGTGGGTGGCTGGCTGTCTCTTCACTGATTTGTGCTTCCGCACATTTTTTCTAAACCTCTAACATATTGCTCTATTTCACAGTGGTTATACAATCGTTTTGTAAGCATGTTTCCACATAAATTTCAACATCTTCCATTCACCAATCCAACGTATTTACACATAAATTCTAAGCTGCTATATGCATGCCGTTGGACAAAGGGTGGCGTCAAACGTCTGTTATTGATTTATGTGAACGTGTTGTTCGAGATATTTTCTAATTTTGCGATACAGAAAGTATATCGTTATTCGTGGAACACAGCTGAGTGAGTAGGGTGATTTCGCAAACGTTAGATGGTTAGAGGTACACCCCCGCGCTTAAAAGCAATTTATTATATGATTTGTAAGATGCTATCGCATATTTTGAGAAATTGCGTCAAGACGGGGGGATACGCTTAAGCCGATAGCATGATCCCGTTGGCGGCAATTTATTACAATATATTGTTAGGCAGCTTTTAATTAAAGCGTGTTGTTAGCAACTATTAGCTTTCTATTTCTTATATTCTTAAAGCGACTTTGACTAATGATTTCCTTTCCTTTTGTTTCATTGCAGATGAAGAAATCGACGTTGTATCCGTTAGTGATAAGAAGTTGCCCACAAATCCTTCAGATCGTGATCGTCGCGCCATCGAACACAAAGTCGGCTATCGGTTCTCCACCGCGCGCATTGTCAAGAACCCCAACGGCATACGCACCATACCGCCACGTCGTCACGGCGCTTACACGCTACCTTGCTCGCCGGCCAGCAGTAGTCCCGTGAAGTCAGTCGCCACCTCACGCTATACCTCACCATCGGCTACACCCTATCACACCGCCACCTATGCCAATAAATATATGCAACAACAACAAGGTAACATAATCGGCGCTGATAATCGTATGATCGGCGATAAGTCGCGCAAACGCCTCACTGTACACGGTGGTAGCAGCATCAGCGCTGACGTCACACGCGATCTGGATTACACATTGCCGCCAAGCAAGAAACATCGCGGCAAGAAGTCGTCGTCCTCCTCCAAGCATGCTGGCCATCACAGCAGCGCATTGCATAGCGCCAGCGCTGACGATAGCGTGCGCCGTCATTTCAGTCTGGACGAGAGCGCCGACACCATTGAGAAGCGCAATTTGCATAATGATATGGAGCGACAACGTCGCATTGGGCTAAAGAATCTTTTCGAGGAGTTGAAGAAACAGATACCCAGCATCAAGGATAAGGAGCGCGCGCCCAAGGTGAACATCTTGCGCGAGGCGGCCAAATTGTGCGAATCGCTGACACGCGAAAACCAACAGCTCTGCGATACGAAGGAGGTGCTCAGGGAGCAGATGCGTAAGCGGCAAGAGCATTTGGCACGTTTGCGTAATCTGATGCGTGATTGATAGCCGTTCAGGGGCGTGCGGCCGCGCTGTGCGCAGCCGGCGGGCGGTGGTGGCGTGAACGCTGAAGACGGTCAAGATTTTTCGAGCGCAGCTGGCGGTGAGATGGATGTGGTAGACGAAGTGTGTGTGCGCAAGGTGCAACGACGGCGCCAGCAGCGACGCACAGCACGCAGCGGCAGATCGTTGTCGTCTATTGCACAGTGGTAAAATGCTTGTAAAAATGTAAAAATCAAAAAACTAAATATGTTGAAATGTGAATACCTACGTTAGCATGATAGTTTGTGAAAAGAAAAGTTTGTAAAATATTTGAAACGACATAGAAACAAGCGCAAGCGACGCGCGCTACCGCAAAGCATGAAATACACAGCTGGCGCGTTTCAAGTGAGAGAGAGAGCGAAAGAGAGGTAGTAGCGCGCTGTAATTTAAAGTAATTTAAAGAAGGTTGATATAGTTTTTACTTTTTTTCTATTTTAAAATGTATAAAAATATGTTGATGATGATAAAACAATACACAGACCATTTACTATTACTACTAAAAATAACTTTATAAATAACTAATTAATATTGATTACTTGGTTTTGTTAAAGCGTAGACGATAAGTTAAACAAATTTGAAATATTGAATGCAGAGGCAAAAACAATTTGATAACAAAAGAGCAGGGGTCTAGCGTACTAGTTACTTGTGTATAATAATAACAACAACTACAACCCGTGCTTGTAATAACTAAAATTGATTTGTTTTCTTATATATGTACATACATACTTATATATACGTATCTAAATAACATTTTATAACTACGGTTTACTTTGAGAAATAATACAAGGATATAAAGAGAGAGAGAGCGAGAGCGAGAGGGATAAAGTTGTTTTTTAAGAAAGAAAGCGCATTTGCCTGTCTGTTTGAGATTGACTTTGTGTGTCTTTCTTTTTCGAAATAACTGTATACTCTCCGCTCGAATTGCGGCTTTAAGCATTGCACACACATATGTTTAATATTTAATTTTGCTTCCATTGCAATGCTTAGCGTTTAGTGTTTTTAATATAATTATGCTTATTGCAATTACTATGTATATATATACAAACATACATACATATTTACTTACATTTATACATTTTAAATTTTTGTGATATCATTTTTCTTAACCAAAACGAAAAACAAAAACAACAAACAACTTAAAGTTAAAGTTAAAGGGAAAAACAAAACAAACAAAACCAACAAACTAATGACATGAACTTGAGCATGAAGTAAAGAAATTATTAACTGGACAAAACGAAAGTAACGCGTCGAAAGCACGTGTATACAAAAGAAGAACAAGCATAGAAAATATGCTTAGTTAACTAAGAAACCAATAATTGCAACGAATGCGACAACTAAAAACAAAATGAAGAAAAAGAACTATGTATTTTTTTTAACTAATGAAGCACGACAAGTCTTTGATGAGCATAATAACGAACGGCAAAAACAACAACACAAAACAAAAACAAAGCGTACGAATATAGTGGCGGCACACAAAATGTGGATGCCACGCCGAAACAGCAACTTGCAACAACTTAATAATGAAGCAATGCATTTGGTGCTTGCAACTACAGCAACACTGCAATTGCACTTCTTATTAAAGCAAATTGTATAAAAACATACAAGCATATGTGTCGCAACATATGCGCATATGTTTTGAATAAAAAAATAATGAGTCTTTTGTTTACATTAATTTCATTTGATTTAGGCTGCGATTGGCTGCGAAAAGTATAATGTTAAAAGCTGAAAACAAAATTAAAAAAAAAAAAATAAAAACAAAAATGTTGAAATTCATGCTACAAAAAATTTTCCTAAACTCTACACACATATTTTTATGTATAACTAACTATAAATAATAACTATTTTTTTTTTTTCAACTTACACTACATACCTACACATACAAACTAGAACATTGTTAAACTACAACACTTAGCAATTTAGCAAAAGAATTAAATATGTATAAAGCGCGTTAATAAGCTATATTTTTTATATTATAATTAAATATTAATGAAAACAAATCTTACTTTTGATTTGGTGATTCCCACCAATACAACAACTACAACTACTACTGGCACTTGCTTACACTTTATATAATTTTTGATTTTCTAGCTTTGTAGTTTCCCTATATATATATAATTTAAGCAGTTGGCCTTTATGAATTATTTGCCTAAAAAGTGCGTGCATATTTCTTTATTTTATTACAATTATTTCTTAATTACATTTAAGTTTTAAGCTTTGCAATTAAAATGCATTACTTTTTTTTATTAAATACATTTATAAAAAACCAACAACATACATTTAACCTTAAAATAAAAGCTAGTATGCTACTTATGTACATATAAAAAATATATATATATATAATACATATATAAAACAAATACAACTATATACATATATATATATTTACAAATACAAGTTGAGGCAGGCTGTAGTACGCAGGCGTTTGGTTTATTTTACATTAATCTGTTTGTGGGGTTACAAGTGCGCTGCTGCGTGCGGCGGCGAGTTCACGGTGCATGATGATACACAGCAATCGCCAACACCGCCATTTGGTTGGGTTGGGTTGGGTTGGGTGTTAGTTACCTGCGCTCAACTGTTTAACTGTCGATGTAATTTTTACTAATAAGATTTATTTACTGCACATATATATAAATATATTTTAAATATAAATATATATATATTAATACCTATATATATATATAACTGCATATATATAATAAAAATGAAATATGTACATACATAATTTTAACATACATATGTATAGCTTATTTGAATATGATATTAAAATTATTAATTATACATACATACATACGCATGCGTTGGCCCGTTAAAACAACGGTACAAAACGCATTAATTTTTTTGTATTTACAAAAACTATGACAGTAGCGTGTGGCACATGATTACTTTATGATAACGGAAAAAATGAATAACAATAAAAAACATGTTAACTATTGACAACAACAAACAAAAAACCATATTTTTTATTTAAATTGATTTTTATAATTTTTTTTTTTACATTTTTTTTTAATTTTTTTTTTATTTACAATTTTTTTTTTTATTTTTCTTTTTTCACTTTTTATACGCTTGTATGCCATATTTTCCACTCAATGATTTGCTCAAATTCGTAATTTAATTTAATTTAATTTAACAGTTAAAAGCGTTGTTGCCACCCGCTACTGGCGCTACAACACTACATGCTTATGGATTGTGAATTTATTAAAGTCAGCGAAATTTCAAGTTAAAACTGAATATATATAAATAAATACTGAATAATAAAAATAATTAAATAAGAAATAATAAATTAATAATTAATAAAAAATTAAAAAATAATTTCAAAGTCAACTAAAAGCATGTAAATACATATACACTTATATAAATGCAAATTTTGAGGTTAATAAATACAACAAATACAAGAAACAAGCATGTTTGCAACAATAAAGCAACGCAAGTGTGTAAAAGCAGTAAAAAAATAAGAAATCTCGTTCAATGAATTTCATAAAATCAAGCAAATTGCAAACGAAAAGTTATGAAAACAAACAAAACAAAAACAACAAAAAAAGCAACAGTAACTTCCGGTACAACAAGCAAAATACCCTTTTTTATATACAAACCAATAGACATAGAAATAGTAATAGCTTAAAACATATACACACACGCAAACACACACATACATATAGCAAATTGAAAACGAAATTGTATTTTTTCTACTACAACTAAGTACGATAGCAAATGATTTTTGTTTTTTTTTTATTCGCAAAATACAAAACACTAAATTAAATGGAAAATCAACTGAAACGAAATGTAATGAAGTTTGTACAGCATATAACTACATATTTTTTTGTTATTTTTTTTATTAAATTATAATTACAATATACATTTTTATATATAATATATAAAATATTATAATTTAAATATATTTAATTTCAAAATAAACAAAACATTAACTGTGAAATATTTACAAAGCAAATAACGGCACATGAAATAAGCCAGTAAGCAAACGCTCATACCCGCCCCCAACACACACACACACATACATAGCTATGTACGTGTACTTGTAGTTAGCCAACCCATTAACTAATAAATATGTAACTATAATAACGGTAATAAATCAGCCTAAACTGTATACTTGCAACTGTATGATTTGCATTAGTTTACGCTAAAATAATGGCGTGCAAGGGAGAGCAACCAAAATCTGAAATCCTCGCATAAACTTTTCATATTTTTTTACACACCTGAAAAGTTTATTTTTTTTTTTTTTGAAATATATACACAAAACAAACAGCAAAAACCAATAAATAATACACTGTAAAAAATAGTAAAAGCAAAACAAAAAACCCCAAAAAAAATGAAATAAACAAAATTGTTGAAAAAAAATCAAAAAACACAAAAAACTTGTAAAGCAATTTTCGCTAGTGAATATTTTTGAAAAACTGCATAAGTTGAATATACAATTTGAAATATACAAAATACAAAAAAAAGAAACAAAAATAAACAAGCAAAGCAAAATATACAATTCTATAGCATAATGGCGTATAACTGAAAATTAACTGTACCGCATTGTTTGTTCGGCATTTTAGTTGCATTATTTGCTGCAATGAAATAAATAATAATTAAATTAAAAAAAAATTATTAAAAAATTTTGAAAATGAAATAAAACCTAAACAATTTGACAATAAAATGCTTTGCATATATATGTATTTTTACAATTATTTTGCAAACAATACAAAATTACAAAAAAAAATAAAAATTTTAATTTCTCACAGTGCATATATTTCAAACAATTTGGTTTTCTCTAAACGCTAAATTCAATTCAGTTATATACAGCAATTTATCAACATGGCAAATTCAATTAATTTTGTTTTTTATATGCATTTTGTCGCCATTTTTCATGATTTCGCGTTTCGCGTCTGACCTACAAACTAAATTATACTTGTGTTCAAAGAAAAAAACTCGCTCAGTTTGTGGTATCTACAATGATGGACTTTAATTTTATTTTCAAAATAATGCTATACATTTTTTATCGCTAAAAACGACAAATGTTACGTTTTATTTTTATCAATTATTATTATTATTATTATTATTATTATTAGTTATCTACTGCTATATATCGTTCGAACTACCTACATAAATACATACATACATTTTTTTTAAATTTATAATTAATTTCTTTTGTACTTGTTTGTAATTAGCTATTAAAGCGCTTTTTATCTAATATTTTTTTCTATTTGAATTCTAGTTGTATGTACAAAATTTTACTTAATTTGTAGGTGAAAAGCAAAATATTATTCAAATGATTTGTGAAAACGAAAACAATGCAAGAAATATTACATATGTAAATAAAACTGGACTTTTTTGAAGTTGATAGTAAACAAAAGCACAAAAAATAAACGAAATTGGCCTTTATTTATTATTTTTTGGAAAACATTTTCAGACATTTTAGCTATTCTTTGGTTGGTTTGGTTTGGTTTGGTTGGTAAACTTTTTATTTCCACTTTCTTTTTGCTTTGGACTTCATTGCTGGTATGCTTCTTTGTTGTAGTTGTCTCGATTTCTGTGTATCAACGTTGGGATTTTCGTATTGTAACTGTTGGATTTTGCTTTTCTATTGATATCTGGTATGACGCCATTGTTTTGAGTACAAATTTGGGTTGTAGTTTTTCAGTATTTTGATCGATGGATTTTTCTTGTGTTTAAGAATGCTTGCAAATTGACGGATCTTGGCAGAATAAAATAATAGGTCTGCTCTGAGGTTGAGATAGTAAACCTTGACGGAATAAAAGGATAGATCCGCTCTGGGGTTAAGCAGAACTAACTGTCTAGAGAGCGGAACAGTCACATAATCGTTTCGATAATCTAAAAATAGTGCTTCTCGGAAATATGCAACAACTATTCTATCAAATTTAGCTCGACAGTCTGCGCTGATAAAGAAAGATATCCCAAAAGCTCTTGGAAATATTGAACCTAATGTCATTTCGCTTAGATAGCTAATGAAAAACTTATAATATTTCTTCAGGGTTTCTGCATAAACAAAATTTACCCTCATCTACCCTCAAAATTTGCGATTTCCAAATCCAATAATATTATGACCTCGAGACTTGGAAACCCGAACCAGAACGATTAGGTGAAACAAGTCAATTAATTTGCTTTGAAAAATATGAAAATGGATTACGAAGAATTTTTGTTTTTTTTTTATTAAAAATTAATTTTTATTTAAATAAAAATTATTAAAAAATATTATTTTATTAAAAAAAAAAAAAAATAAAAATAAAAAAATAAAAAAAATTAATCATACTTATTATTCCGTTCTAGTAAAGCGTAAATTATTATTATTGTTCTAGTAAATAGTGCCGAAATTCATTTTGTTTATCGGACGACCGACAGCTTATAGTAAGTCACTCCGTTTTATTGTTTTTGGCATATACCATGCAATCGTATTTTATTATTGCTATTGTTGTTGTTAATAATAACTGTAGAATTGTTGTCACTCTGCACGCATACCAATGCGAAATAAACAATAATAATAACAATCGAAACACTTGGAGGTGTTGTGCATTCCCATTTGCCTTCGCAATCGCACAAAACATGCACGCCGCCGTTGGCCCGTACATCAATTACGGTGAAAAGTCGACGGTGCGGTCGGTGTGGCGGGCGGAGTGGGCCGCTGATGAGGTTCGCGCGCTCTTTGGAGTTAATTGCCCCACCCAGCATTGATACGCCGGCTGCATCAGCTGTGTAGCGCCGTGCATGATGCATAATCGTTCGCTTGATACCCGGCGTCCGGTGTACGTACACACAATATATTGTTATTATTGCTGTTGTTGTTTTGTTCCATTGTTGTGGGGCGTATACGCCGGCCGGCAGCTTCGCAATTTATAGGTGAAGGTCAGTTGAGTTTATGTTTTTATTTATATCTACCTACATGCGCTTGTTTATCGATTTTCTGTTTGCAGTTTTTTTTTTATTTTTATTATTTGCTGCAATTGTTTTGCTTCACTTTTTTTCAGATACTTATTTAGATACTCATGCATGTATGCAGTGTATTATTATTGCATATTCTTTTTGTTTAATAATTTATCACACGTATCTACATATGTGTGTGCGCGAGTGTGTGAAATAAATTACAGTTTTTTGCATTTAATTTTGAGCGATTAGGTGGCAGTTGCACTTTATATATACATATACTCCAAACACATTATATTAACACCCATATACCATATCTTCAGTGTTGATAAAAAAGGTGTACGAATATTCAGTAAGGCGGATAATATGTTAAATACTTATTTTATCGTTTTGTTGGTAAATAGTGAATAATATTGGAAAAAGTATATCGTCCTATTTATTTTTGTTATTTTTATTTATTTCGACACTTCAGTATATATTTAGAACGTTACTTTTGTTTAACTTTTTGGGAATCTCGGTTATTATATCGAAATGATCTTGAGTTCTTTAATAGTCCGAGAGTTGCTGGACTTACTAATAATCCCACAAATAGTATTGCGATCTAAATCTTTATTATTTTTAGAAATCAATTTCTGCATTGCCCAATGAAGCATCTATTCGACTTTGACGATGATATAACCCTTGTGTTACATTTATATATTTATTAAACCTATCCAATCAGAAATACTAGTACAGGCTACTTTGTTCAATTGCTTTGACTAGAGTCAGAAATTTTTAGTTGAAAAATAATACACTTTTAACTATACAATATGAGGGTACGACAATTTTGTAAGATTTCTATCAAGTTTTTTCACTGTTTCATGAAATATTATTTATTAAATATGACTCCGAATTTGTATGCAATTTATAATGTAAAACGTTTTAAATTTTCCATAAAAGATCTTATCGAACGCCTGAGCCACATCTAGGAAAATAGCTGAACAGTGCTCTCTGTGCTCGAATGCTTTCCTGATTTCGTTAGTAATTCTATTTACTTGCTCTACAGTGCCATGTTTTGCAAGAAACCCGAATTGGTGGTTTGGTATTATATTATGTTCCTGGAGGAAATTAGAGATTTTTGATAGTAAACCTTTTTCGAATATTTTGGAAAGGCAGGCTAAGAGACTTATTGATCTGTAGGAAGACGGCCTAAACAATACACTCTCCACTTTCAATATTCCCTTAACATTAAACTAATATACCTGTACAGTACAGTGGCTCGCCAATCGAAGGGTCTCTTTTCTTACACTATATTGTCAAATGATAAAATTGTCATAAATTTGATTCCATTCCAAGTGAGATCATTCGATAAATATGGGATATACTTGGGGTTGGTCTACGGTTAGGAGTGTATTCTAAGTCTTTAAGGTATTAGTAAAGCGTGGATTGTTTCAATATGCTTTTGAGACTAGTTTTAATTTTAATGTTCGTTTTATTTGAAATGTAATGCTGGTACATATATTGTTTTAAAATATAATTTTTATCTATGCATCATATTTTTATATGGTTCTTATTCCAAAAATATTAATTTGCTTTTATTTATTTAAAAATATAAGCAATATTCTGAAAAGTTCAAATTTAAAAGTATATAATGAGTTTTTTGTGGACAAATAATTTCTTTACATGCATACATACACACATAAATCAAATTTATTGCTCTCCATTGAATAGAAAAAAAAAACTAAAATAATTACCCATTAAATACATATATCCAACTTTAAAGTCTAGTCGTTAAAATTCTGAACCAACCTAATGTCACTAATTATTTACTTAACCCAATTTCATTTTGTTTGTTGAAACGGCAAACAATAAAAGCAAAATTGTGTTTGGTGAACTTTAATAGAATGAAAACAGAGAGTACAAATAGCATTAAAGCAACTAAATTAAATTAGGAAGCACTGAAATTAGTATACATTATAAAAAGTAAACTGTAATACGCAATGATTATTAAAAATTTCCATTACTAAATAGCAAAGCAATAAAAAATATTGTTTTAAAAAATGTTAAATATACATACATACCGATAAAAATGTGTAACATAACATAAGCTGAAAACATAAACGAAATATGAAATACATAGCACATACATACATACTTATACAAGGGTATATTAGTGTGCAAAGTGCGAAAAAAATTTCAAACGAATATTAAACGTATTTGAAAATAACCACTTAGTACTTAAGCACTGCTAATAATGACCGGAAGCCGGACTTCTTTGAAAAAGAAATAAAACTAGTAAACAAAAAATAATTGCTTATTCGAGAATATGTATACAAGATTAACTTCTGCAGGAATTGAAATTTTTTTGTAAATACATACATACATTATATTATCATATATAATATATATAGGCCACTAACAAATTGTTGTAAATATGCGATATGCGTATTGTCATAAACATTTTTTAGCTTATACACGTCTAAAGTTTTTCCTTTTTTCTCGATGTTCTAACAATTTCGAAACTTTTTTTAAATTTTGTATAATAAATTGAATCTGAAAGAGCTAGTGAGAGTGTTAAAACTACATGGAGAGTGTAAAATTCGACCTTACTGGCAAACCGCTCACTATCATTAGTTGATTTGAAAATTCCACTAATAGACCTTTCTTGCGGACTAGACATTACCGGTTAAAAAATGTGTGCTCGAAATTAAAAAAAAATGATATTATTAAATTTAGTGGTAATCTACGAAAAGTTTCGAAACACTCTGACTGGCTCTTAGAGATCACAAATATTTATAGATAAAATTTGGATAAATTTTCCATCTTAATTGGGTAACAAATTTAAAATGTATATGGTCTATAAATTGTATGAAATAAATAGTATATATAAAAGTATATATTAATTGTATATACCCATTAAAAATGCATTTATACATACATACATACATATAATTACTTACATACATATATTTATACTCATACCTTAGGTTTAAAGGTTTTCCTAACAAACAATTGCATGTGCATTAAATTCTGAGTGAGGCTATGAATAGAAAAGTTTGAGCTTATTAATAAATCTCAATAGTAATGAAATTCAAAATAGAAATAAAAAAACGATTTATAGTACATATACATATATAGGACATAAACAAATTAACGCGAAAAGTGGATGTTTTGCCATTGATGAGTAGATGAGTAAGGAGTGCTTAATTAATATTTTTGGCAAGAATTTTTATTCTATACTCTGCCATATAGAGTATCTACCATATAGTAAATTGCAGAAGATTTCAATATTTTTTTACCGATTTGTTTGGTTTTTAAGAGTTTACAATATTCAGTTACTTATTTAGGTCCAGTTTGGATACTCTTGAAGGAATCGTTCTCTGGTCAAAGAAGAAAAGATATTAAATAACTGATAAAAGAGAAATTTAAATACTTCTGTAATAACAAGGACTTTAGTTCCGAGCAAATGTATATTTTCGTTGTTGAAAGGTTGGCCTCTCAGCACAAATCATAACTATTATCGAAGATTTTTGAAGAAGCCGGGTTTTTAATATAAACATTATTTACAGTCCCTTTTAGAACGAGCGGCATATCATTCGCTCTGTCAAATAGTAATGGGAAAAGACCTTCATCGGAAGGAGTTCTTATGGATGTTTTATGCTTCTAAAACTATTGAGTTGCTTATTTATAAATCATTTAGAGATAAAACCTTTCGCTCTCCCTTCATTCGTTGAGATCTCTCTCAGCATTATAGATAGGCATATGATTGGCATGGGATGATTCATAAAAATAGATTTAGAAATTTGGCAAAAAAAATTATGAAAATATAATTTTCTAGTATATACACACACACGCTGAACTAAAACTTATTTCGTACAACCATTTAGCTCCCCTTAGTTCGTTATCTTCTCTCTGGAGTCGAATAAATTATGAATTTCTCATTAAATAAAGTTATTTCTATTTACATAAATATACTTATACACATACATATATAAAATATACGTTGATACTAATTCCATTTGGCGTTGATAAATATGAGTTAAGATAAACAACAACAAAAAAAAAAGAAAAATATATGTAAAACTTTCTTAATTAGTTTAGCTGAAAGTTCTTTTCGCATTGTTTTTGATGAGTTTTGTTTTGGTAATCGATAGATATGGCAAAGTTGGCTGGTTTCGAATTCTAAACTCAACGCGTAATTTATTACAACACATAAATATGAAAACGTGTAATTTTTATGCATAATAAATGATTATTAGACAGCCATATAAATAAGTAACAATAACAATAGCATACAAAGCATACTAAAGATATGATGAAAAGAGATAAACAAAACGAGTTATGAAAGTTTGGCTTAGAATATTGAATGAAACAACTGAAGAAATAAAGTACTGGAAAACCGTGAAAGTTTTTGTGTTTATTGTCTTTAGTAGGCTGGGATTGTACATAAAAATAAATAGATATATTAACTTATTATGAAAATCAAAAGAAACATTTGCATAAATATAGTGCTTTGTAAGTAATATTCTTCGGGGTTAAGGGCTTGTACAAGTTGCTTATTTGAATCACTTACTTTTTTATTTGAAATTAAAAAAATGTCTCCTATTTCCTCGCTAAACTTCAGAACTGTTGTTCTTATATCGAATTGGATGTGCTCGTCGTCAATGAAACGTATATATAGAGTTCAAAGATCTTTATCATATCATATATATGCATTTATTATTCAGTTCAAAACAGTGAAGCTAAAACGAGAGCTCTGTGGCTGTGTATTAATAGAAGAAATTTCGCCTGTACGTTTACATTTAGATTCGTTTACTTTATGCTCTTGTGGACTCGATTCCACATGACATTAAACGAATCAGATGACGAATATTCGTATATTATATATACATTTGGCGTAGGAACCGCTAAAGCGATTATAGCCGAATCTACCAGAGCGCCATTCATCTCTCCGTTGTGCAATTTCGAGTCATTTCGAAATACCAAGTGCTGCCTGGTCACTTTGCACTTGGTCCTTCCAACGGAGTGGGGGTCGTCCTTTTCCGCGGCTTCCTCCAGCAGGTACTGCATCGAACACTTTCAGAGCTGGAATGTTTTCATCCATTCGAACAACATGACATAGCCGCTGTCTTTTTATTCGCTGAACTATGTCAATGTCGTTGTATAACTCGTACAGCTCATAGTTCCATCGTCTGCGGTATTCGCCGTTGCCAATGTTCTGAGGACCATAAATCTTGCGCAAAGTTTTCCTCACGAAAACTCCTAGTGTCGTTTCATCGGATGTTGACATCGTCCACGCTTCTGCGCCATACATCAGGGCGGAAATAATGAGCGATTTGTAGAGTTTGAATTTGATTCGTCGAGAGAGGACTTTACTTTTCAATTGCCTACTCAGTCCAAAGTAGCACCTGTTGGCAAGAGTGATTCTACATTGGATCTCGAGGCTGACATTGTTGGTGTTGTTAACGCTGGTTCCCAAGTAGACGAAAGTATCTACGACTTCAAGGTTATGACTGTCAATAGTGACGTGGGAGCCAAGACGCGAAAGCGCTGACTGTTTAGTTGATGACAGGAGATATTTCGTCTTGTCCTCATTCACCATCAGACCCATTCGCTTCGTTTCCTTATCCAGACGGGAAAAAGTATTGATTTCGGCAAAGGAAGTGTGAATCAGAATTCCTTCACCGTTGATTAAGTTCATTAGTTAAAGCAATGTTTCTGTGACAGTGGACTCTACTGATGTTGGAGGAGATCTATTACTTTAGGAAAAGTCTAGATTCATAAGTTTAGTTTATAAAATTTGTATGAGTATAATACCTTGAGCAACATTTTGCTCTCTCGTGTCTAAAAAGTTGGACAAAACTAGACAAGCCTTCTCTGATACCTAGGCATGCTGCAGAAATGCCTAAACGTAAAATAAAATGAAGCACCAACTACTTTTCGCAAACATACTGGAACACACACAGCGCCTAACGAAATATTTTCGTATTGAACTGAAATGATTTTTTTTCCGCTTTTTAAGCAAATCCAACCTAAGGATCATAATATGTGAAAACAGTTATTTACTTGCTAATTCTAGAATATATTTACATTTGCAAGTATTGTATTTCGGATGACAGGCCTAACAATAAATACTTTCCATAGTAAATATAGCAAGCAGCTGCTTAACGCACGAATTGTATCCTTAGACGGCACTCATCCCAGCGGATAGATAAGATTTCAAAAAAGTACTTAAAAACATGTGTAAGTACTTAAGTCAAAGTGTGCATGAGCACTAGGAGTACTACCTGTTTTATGAGCATGTCCAGCTACGATGTGCTCCTGCTGTTTAATGGCTTTACAGAAATAAAATACTTAGCAATTTGTGACAACTGTACACGCTGCAAAACAAATAACCACTTGAGCGATGCCGAAGTATTCTTATATGTATATATGTATATGCGATATATAGATACATTATTTAATGTTCATACAAATTTACATTACAAAAGTATTGCGTCCTAATGAATTTGCAATTGTGTAATGGTATACATTTAATATATTCATAAATACTTGGGAGTACACGTGTCTATGCTGTAATCTGGTTCATCATGTTTGCCACAAAGTCTGCAGCAGACACCTGGTTTGCGCTACGCACATAGTCCATAAACACAGGAGAAGTGAAATTCCTGTACAAAATTACCCTTTGTGGGTAATATAAGGGTTGTTAGCGTCGGTACATACATACAAGCATACCGATGGACATATTGTCTATGTTGATTTGCGAATTTCCGAAATTATAAATACATATGTATATACATATGTATATACACTGGAAGGCATTATTGTTGGGTTTTTCGCAAGCATCTTCAGGTTACCATTTCATTTGTTGTACTTCCAAGAATCACTAAAAAATAACACTCAAAGGAAGTGGAGTAAACTCCTTTAAATTGCTCATATACTCATATGATACTTACTGAGATTCAACTACCCTGTAGGAAATTTTAAGTACTTGAAACACTTTTGTGAGAATAACGAGCTGATTTCACAACAGATAATGCCTATATACAAAAGTATGTATGTATGTATATGTTCTTTTTCTTTGTCGTATAGTAGGAAGACTTAGTCTGCATCGGCTAATGTATTAAAGGCGCAAGTAACAGACGAGATGTCTACGAATCGGAAAACGAAGAACCAAATATTGTTATTGTGTAAAGTGTTTACTAGAAAACCGATCTCCTTTGTTTTAAATAAAAATGTTCGAGCACAGATAATATTAAATTTTTTACGAACTCAAGAAACCCGCCAATAAATTCCCTATTGCAAAACGATTTTTTGGAAATTTAATTTCCATCTCTATATAATGTCGACGATGAGTATACGGATAGAGAAGATCCTTAAAAACATTTGATCAAATGCACCGATTTACACAAATGTGAATAACAAGGATACTAATGTTCAGAACCCTGTAAATTTATTGAAGAATTACAATTTGCCGAAAAAGAAAAATCTTTATATAAACTTAAGCCTCATTTTAGCCTTCTGAGGTTGGAAATGTCCATAAATTTTACAATTTTATTTGAAAGTAGAGATGATCTCTTTTTTACATAGTGGGACCAAAGGTAAAACGAAATATGCAAAAGTGGCTTGATTTTGAAAAGGTTCGAAACTATCTTCCAATTTCTAAATCATTTTTGTACTTTTCCTTAAAAAGGTACCTCAGTCTCGGCGATTATCGTTTAATATTGATGCTTTATTCCCACTAAACCATTCTTTTGAGATCTGAGAACCGAAAATGTTGATGGAAATTATTTATGACAATGGTTAGACTAGTTCGATTATGAGCTCGTTCGGCACCCACTTTGTATAGAACTGTCGCTTACCAAACATTTTTTGAGTTCTCTTGATGATTTTGAGAGTCAGTTATCTCCGTCATCTTCACTTTACTTCTATTAAAAGCTAAGTCTATCTTCACAGTATATGGTATGGTATATAATTCTGGTGAAGCATTTTCATCGAATCGACTTAATTTTTAGTCTGCCTGATATTCTACATAGTTGAAAGGGATTTAATTGGGTAGAGAATTCATCGCTGCTGAATCTATATACCTACGAAATTATATTTGACTTCTGAATACCGAATAATCAATTGGAATAGATTTGAAAGCGAAACAGGCATTATTATTTTGATTTATTGAATCTATCTTTTAGCGGCAAATGTTACTTTCTGTACAGTTTGAAGTTGAAATATTATATATTCCAATATACTTTATACTTGACATTGGATTGTTTGTAATACAAACTAATT
Organism: Zeugodacus cucurbitae; assembly: GCF_028554725.1. Classification (NCBI taxonomy): domain Eukaryota; kingdom Metazoa; phylum Arthropoda; class Insecta; order Diptera; family Tephritidae; genus Zeugodacus; species Zeugodacus cucurbitae. The sequence continues at coordinate 34,796,889 of NC_071670.1, forward strand.
CCAATATATCAAAATCCATGTTTGCATAGATATTATTCAAAAAGTGTAATCTCTTTCCGCAGTATTCCAACAGGGTGCATAAAAAATCTGTTTACTTTTGTGATAAGTGCACATGAATGTATTTTGTTATCTGCGACTGCGCACAGCATTTACCTAAAATTTACTTACTTTTGTTTACCAAAATGATAGCGATGCCTTTTGTTTCGTACAATACCTACATTAACCGAATCTGCTTTACCTTTGTGCCGAAATTTGCTTTTGTTGTAATGCTTACCTGTCCTTGTGGTCCATTGCGCTGCCTGACCGCTTCTCAAATCTTCTTTACTTTTGTTTGTTATTTCAACAAATGCAACAGACAAACATCCTGTTCCGAGCGTTGCAATAAAGCGTATGTGTTTCGAGGCCCTTTTCGCAAATCACAGTGAGTATTAGAGCTGGAACAACAAATGGAAATTAATTCACTGCTAATGCAATAATGTTGTGCAGCATTCATACATAAGTAAACCTATGCAGTTAGGTCATTAGTAATTTTGGTACAGTTTGGTTAGAAATTACTGGACAATTTTAGTTCTCAACCAACCACATAAGGACTGCGACATAAGTAACGCTGTTATCACTTGTGTAATAAAATGCTTTAGTTTATCTTTGGTTATTGAAGTAACCGAAAAGATTTTGTGGGTGCCGTTATGGTTACTAAAGACACTCTCTTATTTATGTATATACCCTTTTACCAATGATAAGATTGGCGGCTTGCTGGCTTTCAAAGGAATTGGTCGGCTAAAGATCTCACTTTTGACTGACATTATTTATAGTTGACTCCGGATTCTAATAAAGTTTCAGAGTCTTCAGACAAACTGAGAATCTTAACTTGGGAAAATTATGATTTGATCAACAACACATATCTGACGACCCTTACGAGCCGACCCGAGTGACTATTTCTACTTCGACGGTTTCGATCCATATTCCAGCCTTTTGAATGGTAGACCGACTTATTGAGATGCTTTTTATAGTTTCACTATAATGCTAGGAAAATTATCTTTAGAAAATAAAATAGAAGTTCATTGCAAACTGGGATCGAACCTCTTTTTCATAAAGTTTTTGAGGACCTCAAGGGAATTAACGCGTCTTAGTCTAAAACCAATTTAGAGCCGTCATAAAGATCCAACTATCGTGGCAACTGTACCATGGGTTCAATCTGGGTTCAATCTATTACTGTAAGTTGTAAAACATTCAATAAATAGATTTTGAAGGTGCTGTGCTGAAACGGGGTTTCGGATCGAATTCAGAACATAGTGAGTAGGTTTTCGCACTTTTAAATCTAATCTAATGTCTTTCAGTTCTAAGGCTGCTGAGGCAATGTAGTGAAAGTAATGGAAAATAATGGATATCCTTCAATTTTTGTCAGAATTGGTACTGCTTTTACCCGATTATAGGACCAAAAATTTACACTGAAGTAAAAAGATAATATTTTTGAACTAGTTGGATAAGTAGGATGAAATCTTGGGTACATCATTAGATACCGTTTGGTCTAGGTTTCGTGATTTTTTACTTAATTTTCAAAAAGACAGAGAGATACTTTTATGAGGTCTGCAATGACGAAGATATTTATACGAAGTGTTATCGAATTCCTTTTTGAAAACACCTTTAATGTTCCATATATCTATGCAAATATTTCTAGGAAGTCAAGTATTGAATGCAAGCAGTGCAATGAAGCCACTCCACTCGCAAGAAAGAGTAAGAAACTGCCAGTTAGAACTACAGCGAGTAGCCTTCAGTATTTATAGACTTCATAAGGCCATAAAGAAAGGTAAGTTAATGAATTAAAGCTAATTAAATTTGCACCCCTATCGACTGCGCTCTAGACATTCAGGCAAACAGGTGGAACGAATTGCTTTAAAGAGCCAACAAAAAATAAGTGCAAAAACGTCATACACACACGCTACGGCAATGGCGATAAATGAGCCAGCACAGCGCTGTGGTCGTGGGGTTCGCAGAAGCCGGTAAAGGGTGCTGAAGCGATTAATTTACACTTTGGCCATCAACATATCAAATTATTGCAACAGGTAGGCAAGCAGGCAGTTGTGACACGACTGCAGTGCAAAACAAAGCGATAAAATTGAAAAGAAAAACAGGGAAAACAGCTTGCGGCGAAATGCATACTCGCATCATAAATGCACCTTGACAGAATTGCAAGGCACTCACACACACACACACCGCCACATGCAGATGCGCTTGGGCGGCACCTGTTGATAGTTGCACGTTGCAGTGGCAGGATATGTACGACAGAAGGACGCAACATTTTTGCAACATCATAATAATGCAAACAAATGGTGCGGCGTATAAAGGAAATGGGGTAGGGGAAAAACCACCTGAGAAAAGTGTTTGAAAGGAACTGCGGGTAAGCATTTTCAATTAGCTATGCAAATCTCAACTACACTTGCACATACATATACGATAAATATGCCCCTGAACAGCTGCTCATTCACATTTTCAGACAAACATACGTATATATATGTATATGTTTTATGTATGAATATAAATGCGAAATTGTGACTTGCAACGTGAAAGAGTGCATGAAAGTAAGTCAGAATCTTTCGGTTTAACGCGCAGGCAGTTGAGGTGTGAGCCAACAAATACAGATTTCTTTAGTTTCTCAAGGTAGTCATGCCTATGAATGAGTCTTTTCGTAAATTTGGCTGTATACTCGTATTGTATCTAAAGCAAGAAAGTTGCTTGTAACTCTATAGGAAAGTGCAAAATCACCTGCCAGCTATTAACATAAAGAGTGAGGTGCAAAGTATATACGCGTTTGACATAGGTGTCCTGCAATAAATATTAATAATAAATTAATTTATTCATAGTTTTACTTATCGTGAAACTAGGTACTTCCGGGTTACCAGGTTATCATAAAATTTATTGAATATTTATTTTATGGTAGTATATATTATTCAGTAGTACGTAGTAGTCGGAGAAATCTTTGATAATCGTCATATTTGTGATATGAAAACTTTCTTCTGATGTGTTCAAAAAATAACGGGAATTGTAAATTTTAAAGGGTTTGGAGAGTCTACTTTTCGAATTAATTTTTTTATTATATTGATATACATACATGCCCCTAAAGTACGATAAAATAAAAATCAGCTGTAGTCATGACTTTGCCTTTTTTGTAGCAGCCGCTAAGGCTAGACGTGTTTTAATTAATTTGCCTCACAAGCAAAGGCTATCCCAAAACTCAAGTTGGAGAAGTGTATCGACAATTGGAAAAGCGCTTTCAGAACTTTATGATATCGAATGGGAACTATGACTCATGAATATATTTTTTTTTCAAAAACGAAATGGATAGCCCAAACTAATAATAAAAGAAATACCAATACTCAGTTTTGTTCCAATATTTTTTTAAAGTCTTAAAGGAATTCGTCTTCCAATTTACTAACTATAGTTGTTATATATAACAACAAAATCTGAAAGTACAGACAAATTTGTTTCTAGCTACGGTTGGTCCTTGGTAGGCGCTTTTATTCCTTTAAATACCGCTTTTGACATACAAAACGTATACACGGATATAGGAGTTAATAAGATCCTTTATTTTGTAATTTCATGAAGATAGTAGTAAGTTCTCCAATTTATATTTTTCAAACGCGACCCTTTTAAAGGTCTTTACTGATGCCTCGAAACAGCCGATGTTTGCAATATTGAGAGACTCTGACTTGAAGCTTCCGTTTGGAAAACTAACTGTTTCAGATTTCAGCCGGAGCAGGAGTGACTTAAAAGACGGTAGAGCTACTGTATCATGCACCATAATACACCTTCGGAGATCTTAATGGGATTTTCAACGACACTTTCTGAATTTAAATATAAACTAATTGTTTCATCACCGCGCCAGGGACAATTTTAAATTAAATTAAATTGAGATCGCTCTACACCGGCTTTAAAGTAATCAATTTCCGTTCACGCATTAACTTTGTGACTGCTATTAAAAAAAAACAACAACCAAATGCATTTCATATATTTTAAAATCATTTTCGAAACTTCCTTAATTTTGTATTTGAAACTATAATTATTACAAACATACGGATTGCACACGTGCCTAACTATAATTATTATGTTCCCCGATCAATGTACAACTGCTACTTGTATGATGGTCCAAGGGGACTGAAAAAACTGTTCCGCTACACATAACAGAGACATATACATATATACTTGCCACTTGCCACAATTTTGGCACTGCCGCATTGCACTTGTTACGAAGACCGGAGGCGCCTAAATGCAATTGGTTAGTAAATACCCACATATTAAATTCTACTAAGCATTAGGGTGGTTCGATTTGACAAATAGTAAAAATTTTATACGTTTAATGTCTGAAAATATTAGTCGCATATCGCTTCTGGGTGCATTTAATAAAAATTTTGGCGATTTGTAAACTCGATTTTGGAAGATTTCTAAATTAGATATTAAATAAAATTTATTTTTTATCGATTTGTGGGGACATTTTTTTTTTCAATTCAAAGTTACTCCCTAGACTCACCCTAATGCTCCCACTTGCTTCTGTGCACAAAATAATTTTTATTTTTGCCTCAAAAGTGTGTCGCCGTTGCCAATGCCCGATTGCATTGCAGGTAAATACAATTACACTTGTATATGTAAATGCTACATGCGCAGTGTAAATACTTTATAATTGTTATATAATTGCATGCGATAATTGTGGAGTTCTTTGATGTGTTGGCGCCATTCAACAGCAACTACGATAACAACCTGCAAGCTAATATCAAAATGTACAATATAATTACAACTTCATATAGCAAGTTGTTTATATGTAGGTATGTACTGTTGTAGTATTTACAAAAAAGGCGTTGCTGGTGATGAGTGCAATTGGCATTAAGTAGCTGTAAGGGAATTCCAACATACCAACCAGCATAAAATTGAGGACATTCTACTCATATATTAACCGGCTGAACTGAAGGTGTAATAATAAAAAAATATACAGAACAACTAAAGGGTGATTCATGTCCTAAAGAGGTTCCCCACTTTTTGAAGAAAGTACACAGAAAATTCAAATTTAAATTATTATCATTCGAATGAACTTTCTTTGGCATTTATTTTTAAAGATTATCTCTCTCAAGTGTTGTTAGCGGCTACGTCTCAGATGGACCATCCGTTGAGTCCAATTTTCGACGACGCGTTCGAGCATTTCGACTGGTAACTGACCAATCAAGATGGATGATGATGTTGCGAATAGTAAGCTCAGTAGACCTATGTGGACCATAAGTTGAGCGAAACACATTCTTTACAGAACGTGAAATTTCAAAATAAAGTTGAATAATTTGTAAACGTTGTTCAGTCGTGTCTTTCCAACAACAATAAAAACAATACTGAACAAAACTAACATGACAGCTTGACTCAACTCACTCGTGGTCTGTCAAAAAAAAAAAGATATTGAAAAAGTGCCTATACTTGGATCAATACAAAACTAAAATTGTCAAAGCTAGTTTCAAATATAAATTATTAAACATAAATTTGGGTTAGTAAAATGGTCCATTAAAGACCGAAGGGATTTGTTTTTGCTTTAAAGCAATAAATGTAATAATTATTCTAATGATAGTTCCAACAAAAATTTTCAATAAGCCTGGGAAAATTGAGTCCTCTCTAGATATATTGTATGACATGAGACGATAGCTACATTTCAAAAAGCAGCTGTTATGAATATTAAGAATTGATGTTTTTCGCATTATTAAGATAACCCTGTAGGATGTAAAATTTACTACTTTACTTGATAATGACACTGACAGTAGATAAAATATGGAAATAAAGTTTTTATGATTTAAGATAACAGCAAATGGATAACTCAAATATTTTTTAGCGCTGTCATTTCATCACATTAGAAATGAAGTCGTAAAATTATGAAGTGGACATCAATAAATGCATATCTCTATTCTTTTATAATATACACAAACTAATTTTAGTATACGAGTATACTCTTAAGTGCTGAGATAGGCGCCACCCATGAAGTTCGAACTATTAAAACTCAAGAGCTACACTATAGGACAATGAAATATGATAACAATAGGAGAATAATGAAGGACATCTACAACATCATTTTATGACTTTATTTGAAGTGTGCGTAATCTTAAGGTTTGACGCAAAAGTCATTATAAAAACAGGTGTATTAGAATTTTATAACACATGGTACTTGATTTATTTCATCGTAAATCCTTATTCAGTTGCATGAGTTTTACTAAAATGCATGAAAATTTGAAAAACAAATGTCGTCTTTCACGGGATGCCTTGGGTTCTGACGATCTATTTTAAACTCTTTTAAATATATTTTAACCATTATTGACTTCATTGAATAGACCCTCCGCGATGTTAAATGTTGGGTCCAATATTGTTTCATTAATCAGATTTCAACACATTGAGTAATGATCCGATAAGTACAATTTTTCACACGTAATGAGTATAGGAGAAGTACTTGACGTTCTTAGATCCCAAAGAATACATAATAATATTTATATATTTAGAATAAATGCATATCGTTTGTAATATGTATTTCGATAATAATATGATTAGTGTTTCAAATAAGATAGTTGTTGTTCGTGATCAAAAATATTTTGCTCCTTACAAAATATTTGATGATTTGTTTAATTCGATATAGGTCAGAAACAATGAACTCAGCGGATGTCTAAAACAAATACGGCCAAATATATGAAGAAATCCACAAAATAGTTTTGGATAATGGCAAAATGATCAAGATAGTTCAGTGACCGTCACTTGAATTCACAATCGAGTTACGAATCAGAGAAAACGATGCGAAATTGCATAAATTGGGCTTAAATTTACATCCTAACCTATGTAATCTCCTGAACTGGCACAGTGATATCTTTATATCTTCAGAGCTTAAGAGAATTCACGCTGAAAATACATTTTAGCGACAATTATGTGGTAGTTTTTCAATATGTAAATTGTATAATGCGTAAAACAAAATTCACTATAATTTGCATTAAATTTTTTTGCTTTAAGTAAAATGTAAATATTTTCACACATATAATACATTATATGCAATATACATTGTATACAATCAGTGCAAATGTGTCACCTGTGGTTTGTTGACTTCAGTATGACATTGTTTTATAACAATAAATTACAGTTAGGTACATATTTGTATATATGTATGAATATAAATATGTGAATATGTACTCAAGACGTGAATATGCGAGTGAATATAGGTTAGTATAACAAATAGGTAGATAACAGATTTTTCCTCTATTTAAAGTGCTTTCTATATTTATCGTCTTTGCGCTATGTGTGACTGTTAGTTTACATATGCGCATAAGGGGGTTAGGCCCGGTAGCCGCTACCTCCGAAAATCATCTGAGAATTTTTGCAAACAAAATTTACCAGAGTAAAGCTTGTTAATGACAAAATTTACAGTTGTTGAGTAAAAGTAGCTGAGAATATATTTTAAAAGTAAATGTTTAACCTTTAAGATTATTTTGATCCCTCATGAGCTCTTTATCTGATTCTGCCGCAGTATTTGATTTATATTACTTGTTTGTTCGTTTCGCCACTGACCGAACTTTTGCGTATCGATGACAGTTAGGGCCCCAAGCAAACCACTAAATTGTTCTTAATTGTGCTTGAAACTTTCTTGACATTTGTTCAGTATTTGCATTGCCAATCGCAGTCCATCAGATATTCAAAGTCCTAGTTCGTAGTCACGTGCTGTCCATAATATTTATTTCATCACATAACGTCTTCTTATGTTTCCATTCAAATATAATACAAATGTTAGCTGTCTTCATTAAACAAATCATTAAAGTAAGTAACATAGGAACGCTGTTGGGGAGTGTTAAGGCTGCAGAAAGTCTTAATTGGCTTAATTACATTTAAGGAAACTCATTTTACATTTAAGTATATGTGCATATGAGTATAACTGATTTGATCACTGATCAAACATTATCAAATAGCATTACAAACATTTTAAATTTTATTAATTTAATAATGAAAGTAAATCATTAAAGTGACAGAAAGTGAAAGAGTAAATGCTTGTATTCGATAATGAAACAATTATGAGTTTTAATTCGGGAAAATTTTAATTTTTAATCAAGGGAAGGTAAGCCACAAATATAACCCACAATATTTCATAAATATATGTCAAAGAATTTTCTACGTACAAAGACACTTCAAATAAGAGTTGATTAGTTAGATGCAATTAGTATAAATTAACCCCTCTTTTCTGCTTTCTACCATATCAATGAGTCAATCTAAAAAAAAACTAATGAAATATGCGAGCAAATAAAATATTCGTAGCATCGTAACATCGTAATTCACTCCTAAAGTTGTTATTACAAACATACATTCACCAGACATACATATATTAGATTTACTAATGAATCTTAATTAAGGGTAGTAAAATTTTAATAAACATTATTGTCTGAAGCGGTTTATAATAGCACACTTATGATGGTATGTAAGCACGCGTCTGCATATCCATACATTTACGAAATTATTTATTAAATTGAAGTTGAGAATAATATCACCCGGCAATAGCTGGCAGTACGAAATTGTAATTTTAGATAATCTAGTCGTCCATCATGCTTACGGTGCTTCTGGACATATGGTACTTTCGCTTCTGATAAAAAACATGTTTATATATTATATAAATATTATTTATGGAATACATATATTAAGTAACAACCAGATGTAATGCACATTTACTATTCTGCTATCTATAAGAGAACTTATTTGGTGTCATAAAATATTAAAGAAGCTCCTTTATACAACCATAATATCAATTAAGAAGGTTGACATCGAAAAAGTGAAATTGTACTCGGAATGATTTTATTAGAATGATAGAGTTAGCAGTGGCTCTCAACTCCTCCTCCTTTTATGTATGAATACATTGCATTTGATTCTTCGTATTTTGGGTCTATCAAATTCATATGGGCCTTCCATATACTTCGTCCAGTTTTGTCTAGCATACTAATGTTTCCTGCTCCAAATTCCTTTTCTAAAACGATTTATTCAAAATTATATAAGTTAGGCGCTTCCTTTAACACAGTTTCCAAATACCATATTTCTGACCCTGTCCAATGAATTGCTAGAACCGAAAGTGAAATAGATTTTACACTATATTACGCCATCTCAAATTTCTTACTAAAAAACTATCCGATATGAACATCACTCAAAAAGGCTTTTCCTTCACGATTTTAAAGAAAAATGTTGATTTCGATCCACTAAAATCAGCAGTAAATTTTCACTATTGGAAGATATGAAATAACGGGATATGGAAATAAAATATGTCCATTTCATTTACTTTATTCATCTTAAACTATTGAGTCCTGTCGAGATTAGAACTATATTTGTGAGTGAGTAGGCATTTTTTCTGCAACAAAACTGATGTGAGTAATTTATCAGAAGCAACGAACATTTCATTCAACAAAATAAAAATCAATTGCAAGTCGCTGGCTATGAAAACAATTTAAAGGACAGTCATGGGATTCCGATTCCTAAGCAAGAGAAATTGAATTTATCAAGTCATAGCCTACACACATAAAAAATGTCCTAACGGAAAGAAAAGTGTATTTGTACCTACTTGGCATCCAAATTCCACGAAAAGAAAGTAAACAACAATTGACTGTTATGCACTTTTTAAAGAGAATACTATAAATTTTAAATGTGTGTGAAGAAATCTTCAATTTGCTGGCAACGGATTGCCTTGGCAATTTGTCACACACCACCGGACACGGTAAGTAAGTGAGAAACAAAAGTGTAACACTGGGATTAAATAAAAGCGAGTGCTGTGTTCAATGGAAAAGGATACATAAATATGTATGGTAAGTGTGTCGCCCCAGGAAATCGTCCGCAAATACAGTTACTTTGGATGTTGTCAACAGCCGAATTTTAGAAAAGGTTCTATAAAGTATTGCCGTTGACAGGTAGAAGTTAAGTTAGTTTCTATTGTAAATGATACTCTGTGGTCAGCGGTTGTTTGGTAAAGGTATATTGGTCAACAAATTGTAGTCAAAAAATTAGAAACACTCAAAAGTCAGATTTTTTGGATATATATGTTTACAACAATATTGTTTTTGAGTTAAAAATGTGAATTTTGAGTTTAAGTGCGTTTAATATACAAAAATAAAAAAAAATTCCGATTAATTACTAAAATTTCATTAATAAACATATTTGAAACATTGTTTGTTTATCTAACTGATTTATGTTACATAAGAAAAGTAATTTCAAATATTTTGAGTATAAAAATTAAAATATTTTAATCACAATTCATCCATAAGAAACGAATGAGAACCAGAAGAAACGAATGTGAACCAATAGTGAGGAAAATATTATAGACCGTTCCCACGACAGTCAGCTTTACTCAACTTTTTTCCAAACTATGAAATAAATATATTTTGGAACGACAACAGCAAAATGGGAGTTATAGAAGTTCGTAACTTGCTTACCTCACAATGGGTTCATTTAAGGAGAGAGTTACAAATTTTGTTCTGTATGGTACCTGTAATAAGAACAAGTAATGAAGGGCTAAGTTCGGGTATAACCGAATAAATACGAGCTGCAGAGCTAAATAGAGAAGGTACAATCTTCTATAAGAGTGTACAGCTCCAGACGTACGCCTATGATATTGATATCATCGGAAGCAACAACCGCGTCGTTAGTTTTGCTTTTTCCAGCCTGGATAAGGAAGCGAAGCGAATGGGTCTGGAGATGAATGAGGACAAGACGAAATATCTCCTGTCATCAAACAAACAGTCAGCGCATTCGCGTCTTGACGCGTCACTGTTGACAGTCATAACATCGAAGTCGTAGATAATTTCGTATACCTGGGAACCAGCATCAACAACACGAACAATGTCAGCCTCGAAATCCCGCGCAGAATCACTCTTGGTGCTACTTTGGATTGAGTAGGCAATTGAAAAGTGAAGTCCTCTCTCGGCGAACCAAAATCAAACTCTACAAGTTGCTTATCATTCCCGTCCTGATTTATGGTTCAGAAGCTTGGACGATGTCAACATCAGATGAGACGACACTAAGAGTTTTCGAGAGGAAAATTTTGCGTAAGATTTATGGTCCTCAGAACATTGGCAACGGCGAATACCGCAGACGATGGAACGATGAGCTGTACGAGTTATACGACGGCATTTCATTTTTCAAGGTCATTTTTGGCACAGAGGCACACAGAAGGAACACACATCTTCTTTGAATTCCTTTAGAATGTTTGAAAGATTTATTGATATTTTCGGTCAAATATTAGACACGAGCATTGAGGTTATTATACTCGATATCTGGGTTCTTAAAAAGTTCGATTTTTAGACGGACAATGACTAGAAATGCAGTAAAAAGTTTTTTTTCGATATCTATACTAATGCTTAATTTATATATTTTAAATACGTGGACATATGGACTTTAAATGACGCACAGACGGACGAAAAAGAATTTTCTCCGTTTTTCGAAGTTAGGCTCCAAAACCGAATTTCGAAAATTACTCATTGGAGAACATGATTATTAATTACAGGGGGTAGTTACTAAAAATAATAATATTACTAATATTTGTGTTATTATTTTAACATATATCGATCAATCTTATATAAGAGATGCTTTAAGGGGTAAAATTGTGATGTTCAGAAAAAATAAAACCTTTTATTTTTAAAAGTTGGTAACGTGCTATGTCTTCTAAATTATATTGAATTAAAGTAATTGGAAAACTGGCTCTAAACATATTTTCCACAAACCTATTAACCTCCAAAACTTCTTCAGTGAAATGAATTGTATATTAGGATATTTATTTATAAATATTAGTTTTACTTTACTTCGAGCAGATGACAACGCCTTAATAAATGTGTTATAATTAATTGTAATACATTAACATATAATTAAATGATAAATAAATGATATAATTAAATAAATATAAATGGCATATTAAAAAAAAATATTACTTTCTCTAATTTTCTGCGCAATTAATCGTCGCCTTTATTTATCGCTGTTAATTGTGCTAAAATTTCATTGCTATTTTACATAATTTTAAACAATTATGCGGGAAGTCAATTAAACGACTTCAAGTAAGCGACCCCGTTGACATTATCGCCATATTTTTGATCCGTCAAATGTGATTCAGCAAAGGAAGGATAACAATTAAACTGAAGTCCATTAAGCCCGGTGTACTGTACTACTGTTTGCATACAAAGCGAACTTTTGCCGCTTGCTATTTTAGGGTAGACCTTCCTTCAGTGGATCACTCTTCCCCTTTTGGAATTCAAGTACTCCAACACCCTTGCACTTGATATATGAATTTGTACTTGAGTAATTGCTGCTTTGGGCCGCTTTAGTAATTAGTGCAGTGCAGTGTAATTACTGACGCTCGACCTGTAAATCATTATTAAGTCAGCACATTTAAATATGCCTTAAGTACAGCAACAATAACAACACCGCTTGAGGTCTCCACCGCTCTCAATGGACTTAATGAGTTTCTTGCTAAGCGTGATTCCTTGATTCCCGCTGCCACCTTGAATATTAATCATTTTGCATATCCTTCGAGATTTTTGTTTCGTATTTTTTCGCCGGCAAATTCGTCATTTGTTGCGCTGTTTTTTGTTACGCTTAATTTTTTTGCGCGTATATACTTATCTACCTCTAAGTATACCGGAGCGTGCGTTTGCCGATAAGTGCGTGTGCCAGCGGTCATTGTACTCGCGATTTTGCTCCTTCAAAATTCAAGGTATTTCGATGATATGAGAATTCCTGTTGCGTCTTTGTTGCTGCTTTCTTTTAGTTTTCGCAAAAAATAAGGCCGCGCGATTTCACACATACATACGCACCCAAATGTTCAGTGTCAATGAAATAAGAAGGTCGATTAAATATTTGTATGTGTTGAAATCAAATCACTTAGCATAGGTGTGCATGTCGGAGTGTTCAAATATTTGATTATGCTAGTTTGCCGTTAGTTGTTATTGTATCCATATTATCAAAATATGCTTCCACTCTATATGCTATATGTATGTGAAACGCCTACGTGACAGATGCGGTGAACACTTGAGATTTCATTTGGCAATTTGTTGGTGCGAATTTGGTTTAATGCGGATTTAGTTTGCGATTTGCACAACTCTTTCGAGTGATACAAGTTTTTATAAGGGCGCTTATGTATGTATGTATGTGCTATATATCTGTATAATTTACTTACCAAATTTCTATTTGAATTGCGTCAGATTTACACGCATTTATAGTGAATTCGTTTATTAAATATTTTTGACAACGTTGATAAGTGCTTATTGCAGAGTAAATACATATTTGTTTAAAAAACTAATATGATTTATGAATATTAATATGAACAATATGTTTTATTATTCAAAAATTAAGCAAATAATTGAAATAATAAATTAATTTAAGTAATAAATAATATTCATAACAAAAGCAAAAAAATTAATTTAATTTAAAACCAATATTCTAAGTAGGGTATAGGCTAGGGATGATTTAATAGTAATAGTCTATTAAATTGAAATTAATTGCTTTCGCATTAAATTGTTGATTTATTTAACATATTTAGTTATAACGATCCGAATTAGGTCAAATATTTTTGTTCGAAAACTTGTTTTAATTTAAGATAATTTTATAATGTCACGGTCATAACGTCTTCCCTATTGGTAAAAAACTGAGACAGCTGATTTTATCTAGTTGCTCTTCAGATGAATTTTCCATCAGCAAAATCGTACGACGTAGACAGGAACATGTAGTAGTTACTTGGTATCGGGTCTGTACTATAAGATGACAGCAAAAGAACCACCTAACCAAACTACCGGAGTCTGGTTCGCGCTTAGTTTGCCCTCTTCAAACATAACATCTCTTCTATTGATCAAATTTGGCCGCTTCTGGCCGATTCCTTCGTGCACACGGTTCAATGATTGATGTTATTGGTCCAAATTAAGGGTATGGTCATAGGGAATAACTTATAGAGGAGTATTGCTTGCCAATCTTATTAATTACATAGTAAAACAATTCAGGACCGTCAACCCTGGATTAGTCAAGCAATCACAAAATTGTCTGTTGTTTTTAACCATTTTAAATATCAGCTAGGTGGCAACTCTTTCGAAAATATGCCTACATTACCATCCACTCGTGGCTTCGATATTTCTTTATCGAATTAAATCCTGAAGAAATAAGTTGTGTTATGTGTTCTTAATCTTATCTCGCGTCTTGGCTCACACACCTCACTGTTGACAGTCATAACTTTGAAGTAGTACATAGTTTCGTATAACTAGGAACCACCATCAACAATCCAGCGCAGAATAACTCTTGCCAACAGGTGTTACTTTGGACTGAGTAGGTAAGTGAAAAGTAAAGTCCTCTCTCGACGAACAAAAATCAAACTCTACAAGTTGCTTATCATTCCCGTCCTGCTTTATGGTGCTGAAGCTTGGACGATGTCAACATCAGATGAGACGACACTAGGACTTTTCGAGAGGAAAATTTTGCGCAAGATTAATGGTCCTCAGAACATTGACAACGGCGAATACCGCAGACGATGGAACGATGAGCTGTACAAGTTATACGACGCCATTGACATAAAGTTCAGCGAATAAAAAGACAGCGGTTACGCTGGCTAGGTCATGTTGTCCGAATGGGTGAAAACTCTCCAGCTCTGAAAGTGTTCGATTCAGTACCCGCCGGTGGAAGCCGCGGAAGGGGAAGGCCTCCACTCCGTTGGAGGGACCAGGTGAAGAGCGACCTGATTACACTTGAGATTTCCAACTGGCGCCGAACTGCGAAGGAAAGAGAGAAGTGGCGCACTATTCGGCTATAACCGACTAAACGGTTGCAACGCCAATCACATACAACAAATCAAATAATTTAATTGCAAAACAAAACATGCGATTATCGATCTATGTATTTGAAACCACCACGGATTATTTGCTGGAAGTTTTTGAATTCGCAGTTTTTTGGTGCTCATATATGGTTAGCCACTGAGGAAATTTATAAATTCTCTTTAGAAGCGATCTTCTCTTTCTATTCTCAAATTATAATAATTTTTGTGTATTATGATAAAAACCGTTAGTCAATAAAGTATAACGGAGCTAAAATTGTTTCTGCTTTCTTTAACATTTTTATTATAATTTCTAATGCTTACCAAAAAAATATTATTCATGCATTATCAGCAATTATCTGACTATCTACATATCTGAATATGATTTTAAAGCACAGACCAAGAAGCAAAAACAAATTTTGTATATTCAGCTGATTCAGTCACAAAAGGCTTAGCGCACACACAATGTCTATATTATATAATCGCAATATTAGCAACCAAAAATAAATATGCAAATATGCGGAACATATTGTACAATATGGCCTCTTTTATTGCCAACCAACCACCCACCTTTAATGCGTCACGGCAAACGTAGTCACCTGCTAGCAAGCACCCAGCACACAGCACCATTTAAAGCGCACGGCTCTACTGATGTACATATGTATAACCAAATGCCGGTGGGTATTGTTATTCACCAATGAAAGCTCCCGTTTCTGAAATTAACCTACTTTCGCTTTCATTCTCTATTTATATTTCGATGTTTTATATCTCTCATTAGACGCTTATAGTTTTTTCTGCAAATATTCTTATATATTCTAAACAATCATAGATTTAGATATTATATAAATCCATATATATGAGCTGTTTCTTTTGCCAAGACCACCGAAACTATTGAAAGAACGCTAAGAGACTAACACCAATACAATCAAATCGCAAAAAGTAAAAAGAAAATCACAAAAAAATTGCGCATTTTAGAATACAGGAGCAGATAGGTGAAGCGAAGTAGGCATTTAAAAATAATTTGACCCATTTTTTGTTTTTCACGTAGGCAAACATTTGCCGATTGCGTGTTCCCCGATGCGCTGCTTGCCTCCTGCTTGAGAGGCGTTTGGCTTTAATAGGCTTATAAAATGATAAACTTTTTGCGATTTATAAGTGTAAACAAACTACTGGGTACGAAGAAATGGAATCGGTAGAAATTGAGGTAATCCAGAAAAATATCTGTTGATTTGTTTATTATGGATGCACGTTAAAGTAATTTATTATTTTAAATTTCGTATGGTAGCAGGTGATTATGAGCTGTATACATATGTATTACATTTATGGACGTAAATTCCACTAAAGGTAAATTGTTCTGGCTGAGCCTAAATTGGAACGAGGATTTGCCCGAAAGAAAATCACTCGATGATAAAACCTTAAATAAAGTAAGAACATTTAAATCATTATTGTTAAGACCCATTTTAAACATCCGAAATAAATGTCCGACAAACAAGTAAGGAAGGGCTAAGTTCGGGTGTAACCGAACATTTTATACTCTCGCAATTTATTGATGTAATTTTATAAAGACAACACAATTCGACCCATATATTCGGCATAAAGTTCAATAGAATAACGAAAATCATCATAAATAGTATATGGGGACTGAGGTAATTCCTAAACCGATTTCACTCGTTTTCACCACCAAGATACAACGTATCGAAGACTATACGCTCACTTAATTTAATATTACTTATAATTAGGTATATGGGATCTGGAGGAAGTTATGACCCAATTTTTACCATTTCAGGTACAGAGAGAAACTGTTATAAGAAAAAAATTCAGAGGGAATGAATTACATTAAAATATCTGAGGGATTTACCTATATTTTCGGTGAAAAATTAACCTTAGGCACTGAGTTCTTCATGTTTGATATCAGGGGCCTTGAAACGTCATGGTTCGATTTTGACAATTTTACCACAAGTGATGTCACAGCTCAAATACAGTATTTGTGTAAAGTTTTATTCCGCTAGCTTCATTGGTTCCTTATGAATACATTATAAAGTGAACGAATCAGATGGAATTCAAAATTGGGTTATATGGGAAGTAGACGTAGTTGTGAACCGATTTCGCCCATATTCCACCCGTGTCATCAGGGTGTCAAGAAAGTGTTATGTACCGAATTTCATTGAAATCGGTCGAATAGTTCTTGAGATATGGTTTTTGACCCATAAGTGGGCGACGCCACGCCCATTTTCCATTTTGTAAAAAAATCTCAGTGCAGCTTTCTTCTGCCTTTTCTTATGTAAAATTTGGTGTTTCTGACGTTTTTCGTTAGGGAGTTAACCCACTTTTAGTAATTTTCAACCTAACCTTTGTATGGGAGGTGGGCGTGGTTATTATCCGATTTCTTTAATTTAATTTCTTTGGACTGTATAAGGAAATGGCTAAAAGAAACGACTGCAAAAAGTTTGGCTTATATAGCTTTATTGGTTTGCGAGTTATATACAAAAAACCTATTTGGGGGCGGGGTCACGCCCACTTTTCCAAAAAAATTACATCCAAATGTGCCCCTCCCTAATGGGATCCTATGTTCCAAATTTCATTTTCATAACTTTATTTATGGCTTAGTTATGACACTGTATAGGTTTTCGGTTTCCTCCATTTTGTGGGCGTGGCAGTAGACCGATTTTGCCCATTTTCGAAAGCAACCTCCTCAGGGTGCCAAGGAACATGTGTTCCAAGTTTCATTAAGATATCTTAATTTTTACTCAAGTTATCGCTTGCACGGACAGACGGACGGACAGACATCCGGATTTCAAATCTACTCGTCATCCTGATCATTTATGTATATATAACCCCATATCTAACTCTTATATTTCTTGGTGACACAAACAACCGTTATGTGAACAAAACTATGATACTCTGTGCAACAGGTTGCGAGAGTATAAAAATCGTTGATCCAAAAACATCAGATTTTAATGGGATCCAGCAAAAATTATGATCCTGACTTGTTCCAAAAACAAATGAGATTAATGTGTTCCATAATGTTCTTCAATAAAACACATTAGAAAAAGTTGTTCAGGAAACATACTTCTCTACTAAGAACCCCTTACATCTCAATAATATTGTGATAAAAATATGCAATAATAGAAGGAAAGATAAAATTGTATTCGATAGCGAGGTATTATTTTTATATGTTGTATGGGTCATAAATATCTTGTTTGTACAAGAAACTAAAGGAAAGCTGTTAAACGACGTTTTTTTCACAAAAAGGTTATTGACTCTAGAAAAAAATAATAAAAGAAGTATAATAATTCTAGTGTTTTTTAATACCTTCACATTTTCCATTATTTTCATAAACGTTATTATCATTGTAATAAAATGTTGAAGAAATTAACAACGAATCTTAAATTAAGTTTATTTCAAATAAAATTATATTTATCTTTTATTAAACACCCACACTCCTCTTTGAGTGTTTCACAGATTCTGTTAAAAAATTATGAATTTTTTACTTATTCTCACATTTATGGCGAACATTAATATAATTTATATTTATTACACGCTATATTTAAACTAAGTCAGATTATGTATGTATGTATGTATGTATGTTAATAGACGTAATTAATTGTGCGAATTTAGATTTCTTAGGTGGCAAAAGCAAATTTTGAATTTTTGCTGGTATATATAATTAGTACATATGCATTTTAGTTTGTTTCGTACTCTGGTCTCTCTTCTCAAATGCTAAATTCTTGTGGACATAGAGAAAACGAGATTAAGCTCATATGTTAAGCAGAAAGTTAAACTACCGGCTGTTCTTTATAATATTTTAACAAGTCTTTTATGAAAAGCTAAACGCACTTTATTGGAGGAGAGACTTATTTTTAATGTTCTCTTCTGAAACTCTAAATTTCATAGTTTACAAGTTTCGATTTCATTATTCCTAGATTGTTTTTTACTGTTTGATCTTACAGACTCGGAAAACTAGGGAAATATGAATAAAGCTTAAATTAATTTTTGACCAGATTTCGTTATACAATTTTAATTACCTCGAAAATGAATAAATACTCTATGTATCTATTTAATGATTGTTCATAAAGTAAACATATTGAAATTTGTGAAATTGTTAGTTATATTAAGAACCTAATGTCAGCTGAAAAATTATATACAATAACTTATCACTTGAAGTGTCTTGTTCTTATTGTAAAGTTAACAAGAGATAAAAATTGGACAATATCTGATCTAAAATCTCTAAATATAAAGTGATAAGCTTTTTATAGTTTTAGTCGCACTGATAATATGAATTTGACAAACATATGGGTGTATGAAATGATTTTCAAGCTCAAATATCTTAGAACAATGTCCGAAATCTCGATCCGGTTCAAAAGAGTTCATAGTTTTGTAAATGAACTTCGCTAAACCCCATAAAGAAAATTGTTATAGATTTAATGAATTATCCTTAGAACGGTCAGCTGTAATAATTTTTTTCGCCAGAGCCGGGGTCCTCTAGTATTACAAATATATTTTAATAAGACTCATATAAAATATAGAATTATAGCCCTGATTGGGCTAACTAAATTTTAGTCTAAACTTGTAAGATCAACTATTAATTACTATATTCGTACAATCATCTTAGACATGTGTCGTAACACGTTCGACCAAATTACGTATAAAGAAGAAAAAACGTTAACTTCGGCTGTACCGAAGCTAATACACCCTTCACAGTAGCCTCATGCAAGCATTTGATTTCGATCTTTCAGTTTGTACGGCAGCTATATGCTATAGTTAACCGATCTGAACAATTTCTTCGGAGATTAAATTATTTCTATAAACAATAACTCACACCAAATTTCGTGAAGATATGTAGTAAAATGCGGAAGTTTCCCTTACAAGCCATTGATTCCGATCGTTCGGTTTGTATGGCAGCTATATGATATAGTGGTCCGATAACGGCAGTTCTGACAAATGAGCAGCTTCTTGAAGAGAAAATAACATTTGCAAAATTTCAAAACGGTATCTTAAAAACTGAAGGACTAGTTCGTATATATACAGACAGACAGACGGACGACTCGACGGATCGACTGAGTTCAACATGCTAATTATTTATATATATACTTTATAGGGCCTCCGACGTTTCCTTCTGGGTGTTACAAAATTCGTGACAAACTTAATATACCCTGTTCAGGGTATTAAAATTTGTATTTTCGGCCTACATAAACATCTGTAGGGCCTTATCACAAGTCTACACATTTGATTGACACATTGTGTAATCTGATATACACATATATTTGTATTTAAGTACATTTTTTATATCTGTGTATAATTACTATATATACATACATGTGGATCTATGTACATAACTATTTTATTTGCTCAAACTATTCGCACAGCTACTATATTTATAAAAGACCGAAAATAGTGTATAAACTGATATGATTTGGTTAGTTTTATAAAGAAGCTTAAATTCACATAATACAATTTTTAATTTTTTTTTTATATTAGAGAAATTTGTTTTCTTTCAACGAGTATCTGGAAGATCTTTTAGACATATTGCTTTATATATCTAAGATTTTATGTAGTTTCGAAGTAGAATCCTTATATACTGCAAATTAATTCGATAAAAGCGCCAGACCTTTTAGTTATCATTTAAGGTGTTTCTCGTAATATAGCCATCTTTTCACTTCACAGTTTTCTCATAGAAACGATATAGAGATAACGAGAAAGTATAGCCCGTCTGGTAAGTTGGTTCGCAAGTACCCCGAAAGAAATCGAACAATATACGATATTTCAGTTGGTAAAAGGCTTCAAGGAAATGTATGAAAGTCAGAAATATGTTATATAAAAATAAGTTATACATATGTAGATCAAATTTTGCCTCACTCGTGTATCTTCGCGAGATGTGAAATATAGACATAATAAGTTAATGTTTGTTTCAAATTGGTCTGTAACACGAATATGGAATTTAAAATTATAAACAAATCAGCTATTATAGTTGCCTCAGTACCGTTAAACCGCTGAAAGGTATCAGAAAACATAATTTCTTCATCTCGTCAGCAATATGTTGGTGATGTCGAATGGTTTCAATAAGTCCATAGGCCTTATTAAGACACATATCTCGACTTTTTGTCCGACGATGGCTTGAAGCAAATATGGTACGATTATACTTTTCGGATTATGGATGAGGGTATCTCAATGAAGAACAGTTTATAAAACAGTTTAATATAATTGAATATACATACTTTTGTTCTGAAAAATGTATTAGTCACGAATTCTACAATAGAGTAATCATGTTACATCGTCATTCTCGATAGTATGTGGTGATGATCTAGTACTGGTCTCCAAGTTGACAAAAGCGCTAGAGCACAGTTAATAACCAGCTTAAACGAACAAAGTTCTGTATTTGAAATATTTTAATCGAAATTATATAAACATATTTTTTTTTTAAATTTCGCTTAATTTCAAAATAAAAAATACTGCGCAGTTCTCTATGGCCCCGCTAGTTAGAGCAACGAAAGACTGAAGGCGCGCCTGGTTGTGGCCACATAGGCAGGTTTACATGTATGTATGTATGTGTATTTTATTGTATTTGCATAGTGTGATTGTTGATTTCGGGCAGTTCAACTTTTTTGCACAATAAAATCTCTTTTATTAGATTTCGGCAAGGTCAGTGATAGTGTAGAACGCCGTAGAATGTTGTAGGGGCGAGGCGATATTAGCGCGCTGGTGATAGTGCCGCATAATTTATTTGATTACTTTATTATATTTTCACTTTTCGCTTTTTTTTTGGCTTCGTGTTTTAAACTAAGTTGTCAGCTACTTAGAAACAAACGCACTATATATTAATGTATGTATGTGCGTAAGTATTTTGATATGTATGAGTTCACACTTGAGTTGAGTGCGCAATTTCGCTTTTTTTAAATGTATTTTAATATATTATTTAAATCCACTTTCAGGGCCAAAGCGAAAATTTAGATACGAGAATAGTTTCTTACCTTTACATATGTATGCCTAAAATTTTGGTGCTTGAAATCACTGCCTAGTAGTCGCAGTTTAGTAAAGTGTTAAATTGTCCACACACCTTTTACTTTCGCACATAAGTGTACATGTGTATATAGACATATGTATAGATATATAAAACGCACTGAGGAAATTTTATATTTGCTTAAGTGAACAAGGTGTTATCTCTCAGTGCACAGCATGGATTCCCACACCTGCGTCTGTCCATCGAAAAGTGCGTTTGACGAATGTCTTATTTCACTTAAGCACGCCTGTAAGTGTGGATGTACATATCTATCTATCCATGTCTTCCTAAATATATAGTAGTCAACGCATAAAAACACACTAATTTGACAGCATAGGCCTCTTTAGCGATTAAGCGGCGCGTTGGGATTAGCATGACGCCATGTTACATATACACACATATATAATTTGTGCTCTCTTAAATCTTTTAAATAGACTAACATATGGTCTTACACCAACCAATGTTTTAGCTAAAATTAGTAAGCGAACACATAGAGCAAGAAATTATGTGTACTTCGAGTATACGAAGTTATTTATAGTTCTAGTCACTATCTAGTTTGGATTTTTATGGACGCTAAAACCGCGCCACCCGGTATTTGTCTTTACGTTGGAGATAGCACACTTTTTTTTAGAAAGAAACTAAATTTGTAGCATTATAGTTAGTAAGAGAGTAGTTTTTGTAATGAGGACATGCTTTTCACAGTTTTCAAACTAAGGACTCTGGACTATAATGATAAGAGTTACCCAAAGTCCTCTTAGTTTTCGACTTGTCTAAAGTCTGATTGATTTTCATCGGTATCATAATACTGTATAACACTTGGCTGGGTATTGGATTAAAGTTAGTTTTTAGGGAAATTGAGCCATTAGTATAAAACATCGATTTTCGTCGAAGTTTGCCTCCAAAATCGAAATATTTGGCTTTGTAGTTCGAAAAAATGATTTTTTAAAAAAATTATTATTAATTACAGGATATAGTTAATAAAATATCTAAAATAAGAATAAAATCTTAATTTTCTTCTTAATTCAATGGTGTATTACGGTCAAGCTTATATTACAAATGTTATTAGTGGCTAAAAAATTGTTTCAAAAATTATGCCAGTATTTTTTTTAAATTTAAATTGTTTAGTTTTTTTTTCAAATATCCTACATCGACCGCTTTTATTATCTGTCATTATAAGCTTGATCAAAATATGTTATATATACCTTGAATAAGAAAGAAAGGAGGATTATATATTTACTTTTTTGGTAACTTAATGGAGTTTCTAGTGAGCTATACAAGTGGGCGGAACCACGCCCATTTAAAATTGTGTATATCATTTTGAGTGCAGCTCTTTTGTACCATCTTTATAATGAAATTTAAGGTTAATGGTGGTTTTCCTCACTAAATTAAAGTATTTTTAATAGTTTTCAATATAACCTTTGTATGGGAGGTGGACGTGGTTATAATCCGATTTCTCCATTTTTGGATTTTATAAGGAAATTCCTGAAAAAAACGACTCCTGAAAGTTTCGTTGATATAGCTTAAGAAGTTTACGAGACAAAAAAACTTAGTAGGGGGCGGGATCACGCTCACTTTCTCCAAAAAATTAAATCCAAATATACCCCTTCCGAGAAAGATCCTTTGTAGCAAATTTCACTTTTATAGCTTAATTTCTGGCTTAGTTATAGCTGTTTATGGGTTTTTGGTTATCGCCATTTTGTGGGCGTGGCAGCGGTCCCATTTTCCCCATCTTCGAACTTAACCTTCTTATGGTGTTAAGAAATACATGTACCAAGTTTCATCAACATTTTTCGAGCCCTTTGAATTTGTAATCACCTGTTTGACAATAGGACCGAAGGTACAAAGAGCAGAAAAAGCTCGGTTTTGGACACAGTGTAAATCACGGATTATTATGATCATGAAATATGTAACAGTTTGACTCAGCTAATCGCAGATCTATGAATTCCAAAGTGTTATCTCACCTCTTACTATGTAAATTAGCCAATCTAATTATACATACAGACACACTAATTAAATACCTGTACTGAAAATGCTTCTTCTATGAAGTTTATGAAACATATCAGCCGAACAATAAACTGCGCATAATGCTTGATAAACAAATAGTCGCAACTACAAGTAGTAGACGTGAAACAGACGTGAAACAGACGTGACGGCAGGTGAATAGGTAGAAGAATCATATAAGCAGATTAAACGCGTATTTCTTGATTTGAATGCTTAATCAAATGTTTATAGCGCACTCAGTAAAATTAGGGCCAAAAGGCGTTATATAGGAGTATATGTGGATACCCATGCATATATTGGTATGCGTGGAAATACAGTGAATAGAGAACATTCTCCAATATTGTCTTATTTGTAGTGTTTGTACGTATGTATGTATGTAGTCGTAATAATGAAAAATACAACGCAAATTTCTTTTTACGATTTAACATTGTCAAAATAGTATTAAAATGCTCTAGACAAATAATAAGTCGATAGCACAGCGTACAGTATTGAGCAAAATATATGAAATTGAATTGAAAATAGCTATTTTAATTTTCTAATAAATATAATTATGTAATTTTTACTGTTACTAAAATTGTCTGGATGAGAACACTTCAAATATATGTAAATTTGAATATAGCTTATTGATTAGTCTATAATCCATCTTTAAAATTATCAACGAAAATTATTATCTTATGAATAAACTAGCTGAAATTATTAATCATTAATCTTCATGTTAATAATAGTATTATTTTGTGATTCTTCTTCTTCTTGACTGGCGTAGACACCGCTTACGCGGTTATAGCCGAGTCCAAAACAGCGCGCCACGTATTATTTTGTGATTAGACCACAATTTAACCACGTTGGATCAGGTGAGATAACTCACTCCAATTTAAAATTATTATGCTTCCCTACGTTTGGGGTTCTTTTTACCTAATTGATGTGTTCAATGATCGATACAATTTATATTTATTTATTTATCGATATAAATAATTATCGATAATAATTAGAAACCCAAAGGTCGTATGTCAACAACGCACAACGGTCCCAAACACATTTTGAAGTACTCGAAATCCTCCTTAACTGAACCCGCCTCAACACAACCACAACGTGATTAGAGGTCAAAGACTTTTCTTCAGTACCTCAGATTTGGTATCGGAGAGCAATCATGTGAGAATGATAAAAACATTGAAAGCTCTATAATTGAGAGAAACCAAGAAGTGACTAAAAAATATAAATACTAGACTAACATAGACTAAATTCCCGCTGCTTTTAAATACCAAATATTTACATACACTATATTTAGGAAGCATTTCATTGAAATAAAATAAATTTCAATTAATAAAATTACTTTTTGTTTTTAAATTTGCATAAAAAATTT
Organism: Zeugodacus cucurbitae; assembly: GCF_028554725.1. Lineage (NCBI taxonomy): Eukaryota > Metazoa > Arthropoda > Insecta > Diptera > Tephritidae > Zeugodacus > Zeugodacus cucurbitae. The sequence continues at coordinate 34,822,050 of NC_071670.1, forward strand.
CAGATTAATTTCCAGTTGCCTATGTTGTCCACAATACTGTTCATACACAGACTTTTTTTGTGTTTTTTAGGTGAATTAATTATTTTATTAATTAGTAGCTTAACTACTCCAAACAGTCAATACTGTTAAACGGTAATAATAACAGAAGCAAAAAAACATTAAATACAGATATTCGTCATATTAGGGGAAGTTTTCGAACGATTTAACGGCATTATTTCATTGTAGCTTTTAGTAAATCTGATACCATTTAGTGTTAAAGCCAATAATTTCAGGTAATAATCATGGGATCAGTTGATAGGGTATACGGAAGTCGATACTTTGGTGCAGAAGTATTGAAGAAGAAGAAATGAAGAAGAATATACGAGTTATATCAAGACTTGAGATTTCTTTACAAAATCTAATTGACTTTCAAGAAATAATTCATTTATAAAGTTAGGGTTAGGTAAGTATGGACCGATGTTCAATGTTTCAAGTTACACTAAAAATATTACGAAATAATATTAATTACTAACTTTTTCAGACTATTGGGGAAATTAAGGCAACGTTCTTCTACCCCAGCAGAGAAGAATAGACCAACGATACAATCATAGATAGTACCAAAGGTGAAATCTATATATTCACTGACGAATCAAAAGGTGAAACAGGAACGGAGCAGGCTTCTTCTGTAAATACCCGCATACAGAAAGCAGCTTAATACTAAACGACTACAACTCGGTATTTCAAGCTGAGATTGTCGGACTAAGGGAAGGCGCTAGGTGGGCCTGCGCCCAAACAAACAATTTTTTTGTGGATAGCCACGCCGCAATCAAGACTATCCGCTGCGCCAACATGAAGTCTCAATGTGTCAATACAGGGCGTGTGCGGAATTTGACGAGACACTAAAGCATTATCTCTGTGAATGCCCGGCCTTCTGTCGGTTAAGAAGAGATACCTTCCATGGCTCCCATTACTTTCATCTGAGAGAAATTGGGCAGTAGGGATGGAAAAAACTCAGAAGCTTCGTTAAATCGACCGAGTTGTTCAGATGATGCCTATCAGTGTACCTTCGGGGAGCACAATGGGCTTAATAATGGCCTAAGTGCTTGCGGTCAGTGCTTGCTGTCTTCGCCTCCCTTTTCAACCAACCAAGCAACTTTTTCAGGTTCAAAAAATTTATAAAAAGTTATGACGAATACTATGTTAAATATTGGCGTTACGATCGGATTTAATTCTCAAGGTAATGTATGAATAATAAAAGTAGATAACGACTGTTTCAAAAGAAGAGTTGTAAATCTCTGTAAGTAAAAGTGTGTATCAAGAAAATGAACCGTCGAGGGCGGAATCGGGCATAGGTAAATGTCGTGATCATGGATCCTACATAAACATTACTTTTAGTATTTAAAAGTAATTAATAACCCGAACGAACGGAGTCGCATTTGTAATTAGAATCAAAACGAAATCTAATAAATCTGCAGAAACTTTGCTAAATTAATATCCATTTCATAGAAATTTGTTTTCGTTAGCTTCTAAAACTTTCACAATATTTGCGCAAGGACTTTGGCGCTACCGTAATGTCTTGAAATATTGTCCATCAAAAAAATAAGGGAACTTCTTGTTCAAATTAATTTCGGAATCGAATAGAGGTATTCATGCTCATCTGAGGATTTGCTAATATATTGTTCACAATCTTACATTGCGTTTCTTTGCCATGAGGGTTTACAAAATATGGCTATATATTAAAACCATTTTTAGAATTTTGTTTCCATTCATTATGTCTCGGTCGTAATTTTTCTTACGAGCTATGTTATAAATACGCAAAAAAAGATATACATACCCATGGGCAAACATATATAGAGTTAAATGTAAAGATGTTCATGCATATACGGCGGTATTGCTCTGATTTATTTCCTACTCGGTGTCACCATCGTTGTTTTTTTTTTCATTTCTTAGATTTACATTACATTTTTCGTAAACTATTTAAATGGGTGTGTAAAATTTTGTCAACGTCATGAAACATAATTGTTTGGTAACCATTTTTTGCTCTCTTTCTCACTTCGTCTTTGAACGCTCCTTTGCTCATTGTTGAGTACTTGACACACCTGAATTGCGCCGTTACTGATACCGACACTGATCAGTTTTTCTGATAGCTCATTATATATACACATTCTATATAAATACGAATGTCTGTTTGTTTGCTTTCATTCATTGCATGAATACGAAGTGAATTATGAGATTTCATCACTTTCCTGCCATTTCATTTTGAACATTTTGAATTTAAAATAGACTGCGCATTTCTTCCGAAGAAAGTGTCACGATGATTTAATGCTTCTTTCTGCTTCAGTTTTTACTTTTTTGTTTGTGTAAATTGAAGCTATAATTAAGGAGACCACTGGGATTAACACCTTTGCTGGTAGTTTGATATATGAATGTGTATGTGTGTGTGTGTATTTTTGTTGTATTTTGGCATTGTGCAAATAAAAATTTGAAGATACCCTTCTTTGCTCAACTCCCTTCTATGTACTCAGGTGTAAATTGTATGCTATGCACCAGATAAAAGTATGTGTGTGCCGATAGGCAGCTATCTCTTTAATGATGAATGTGTGAAATGTTTCAAAGGTGATTGATAAGTGAGAAATGCCATTTGTTAGGTGTGGAACATCACATTTGTTGTATATGGACACAAGATATTTTTTTATTTGATATTTTTCAATAGCTATCTAACCACATACATACACATACATATGTACTTGTGAACCTGTGCATACACTGTGCCAGGCGGCAAGTACTAAAGCAAGTGTTAAGTGTGAAATTTAATATGGTTTGTTAGTGATCTGCGAAGATTTGTAGTTAGATCAATCTGTTACCGATACATTTTGTTCGGATGAGATCTTTAGACATCTGAGTAGACAAGCGTATCTACATACTTACATATGATATACGCTTAGAGTACTCATATTTCATGTGAGAGAGACACTATGGAATTTTATTAAAAAAAACGATAAATAGTAGTAGAAGTAGTATGTAAAATTCCGGCAGGTAAAGTTTTAAAGCAGTCTTCCTTCGGTATTCTTCTTTCAAAACACTATGAGTTGTCCTACCCGAGGAGAGATTTGTTCTTTTCAACTTGAATCCATATGCCCCCTTATATTCAATAAGAAGATAGAGGTTTTTCAATTATTTGTATACCAGGTCCTAACGTCTTCTTATTTAAGTGGTACTTAATTTCGAACAGTACTTTTTCCTGCGATCTGAGGTTGGGAAAAGTCTAAAGGTGTGATATCACGATCTTGGAGGACAATAGATCGGCTCACAACGTGAAATTTTCTGCTCACCGAAGTGTTCTCTCAATAAATCCATAGATTGATGCGATGTGTGAAATGTTTCATCTCGTTGAAACCAAATGTCACGAGTTTCAATTTCAGACATCAAATAGCAGGTTATCATGGCGCAATAACGGTCGCCATTGACGGTTACGTTCTCACAGGCGTCATTTTTGAAAAAACCGGACCGATGATTCCATCGGCCCACAAACCACACCAAATCGCCGTTTTTCCGTACGAAATGGCACCTCTAGCATATCTTCAGGTTGCTATTCGTTCCAAATGCGGCAATTTTGCTTGCCAGAAATGGGCCTAATCTTTTCAAGAGCTCATAGAACGAAGCGTTGTCGCTTGGAACGGTCGAGCGGTTTCAGTTCTTGCAGAATTTGTATTTCTAAGCTTTCAATTTAAGATCTCGTCCTAGTTGCTACAAACAGTACTGAATAGACTCTCCACGGTCGTCGTGTACACTCTCAGCCTCAGTGCCTTGATTTTGTCTGAGGATTTTTTAGCTTTGGACATTATTCATGACTTCAACGTCTGCAGTTAACTGGATTGACTGTTCTTTAATCTCTCCTGGGAAAGTCATGGAGTATCATCCATTGATCGATGCAAAACTTCTGGTTCTCTAGATCATTTTAATCCATCACAATATTGCCATTTCAGTTCATAAGTTTCTTTGTCAAATAAGCCACAGACAGCGAAGCAAAGAGATATCTGGTAATGTGGTGTGCATCTAAATCAGTTAGGGGATAAAGATGAACACCACATTATATTGCATTTTTTTAATTTTAAAGAAGAATATATTTCTTGTTAATAAACTAATTTAATCTAGGAAACTCAAAAGACCGAAACTTCACTTACTTGTTTTTGAAAAATCAGAATAAATCTAATACTGATAAGTACTTGGCCAAAAAATTTATAATTGTACCAATCCTTACGTACACATATATGTATATTAAATAGCCGAGCCTATTAATGTTCGTTAAAAAGTGATGAGGAGTAATCTGAAATTCTGGGTTCGATCGTATCTTTTAAGCAATAATTAATTTCGCATTCTATTCTTATATTATTTATTCATATTCATATTCATATACAAAAAAAAAACTAAAAGCAAATACAATACTGTTATTATTAATTTCCAATTAAAAAAATATTTAATAAATATTAAAAAATTAAAACAGAAGCACTAAGATTTAGTTATAGCTCAAATATCTATCTCTATTATACACGACATTTCCCATTCATCATTGACGACTTAAGTATGTTGTTGTTCTTTGACCTTTTCACAAAACAAAGCACTAAATTTTTTTCAGTGGTAAACACATTAAATTTAGTTAATTAGTGGTCAACAGTAAAAGAAAATTAGTTGTAATGAAGTGTTTTGTTAATTTTTACGTTTGAAATTTCAGCGAATAAAAGTAAATCGTTTATATTTCGAAAAAAAAAATTCTGGTTGTGTGGGGCAAAACTATGGCGTTTACTACAACGACTGTCAGTGACTCACAGCAACGCACAATATTTTCATTGCTGTTTCAAATATACATATATATTCAAATATATCCATGTATGTATGTATGTAACAACCGCGTTGAGTGCGAAGTGAAATCCATATATAGAAATTTCACTACGAGTTCGTAGATTTCATTGATATTATATTTTAGTGAATATTATGTCATTCTTGAATATCACATACATATATGTATGTATGTAAGTGTGCATTATTAACGCAAAAGCCACAAGTGCTTAATTAAGCATGAAAAAGGTGCATTGAACTCGGCCAAAATGCGAAAGCTGCAAAATAAAGAACTACAACAACAAAGACAGCAATAACAGCAATGATGTGTGTTAAATTGCGTATTTGCCACAACAATCAATTTTGCCAAACATTTTTTTTGCTTATATACTATGCATAATGGAATGCGTGTAAAAAACTGGCAAATTTTTCTAATATTTTAACTGGTTTGGTTTTTTGACATTTCAAGTTGTTTGCTGGCTTCTTAGAAAGTATCATTAGATCAGCAGTAATTGAGTTCTATATAAAATGTTTACATTTTGAGACCTATGTATTTATAATTCAATAAATTATATATTAATATATATATATATATTTGGCGTAGAAACCGCTTAAGCGATTATAGCCGGATATATTAATATTATAAATAATAATAAGGAGTGATCCGTATTGTAGTAACTAACCAAAAAATAACTTTTGAATTTTCTTTTAATTCGAAAATGACTCAAACATACAATCTCTTCAAAATTGTCATCAAATCTGAGTAGAAAATTGTATTCATCTATATAAGGTAATTTTGAATAAATATGAGATTCGAACAACTCTTAGGGCAACTCTGACAAGCAATAAGGAGACACCTCATCAGTTATTTTAAATTGACAAGTCTAACTAGCAGATTTTTAATCTAACCCCAACCTGACGATTGCCATGAGGAGCAACTGACTTAGGTGGTGTACTTTAAATTAGTTTTTTTCAAAGCAGCGAGAGTAAGAAAGTATATCTAATATACGATTTGACCCTTTATGTTCGATCAGTCAATGTCAATGTATGCCTTTTGTCATTTGGCAATATATATTCGTATTATACCGATTGACTAAATGAATTTCTTCATTTTTTCTGCCGCAACATGTTGTACTCAACGGTTGTTTGTAATGCCATAAAATGATTGCAATAGATACTCGTAGTATATATATAGAAAATAACTCATACTCGCGAAATAAGTTTAAATGAAGTTCGGCCGATCTTCCGGCAGTGCAAATTGCTTAATTTCATCCAAAAATTTCAACTCAATTTAATAGATATTTAAATACTCCAATGGATAACCTCAAGCATTAACTAACTCAGACAATCGAAAATAATTAGATTAATTATTAAATTAATTATATTATTTAATTTTAGATTAATTAAATAACAACTAACAACTAACAAGAGATTGAAATCTATTCACAATATTGCCTTAGTTCCATAATATATATGTATATTGAACTTAATATGGTGATCTGATGATCTCCGACATCCCAGTTATTCTTATATCGTATGCATCGGTAAATACATAAATAATTTTATTGAATTATTAAATTATAAAATTTGGGAAATGTATCACTCGTTTTGGATAGCTTAAAAACTTATGCATCCCGAGACTTTATATACGCCTTATAATAATTTATGAGCATAGGCTTAATTTTATCTCGGTAAAAAAATAAATCGTTATGAATTTAGATGAGATTAAGATTAAAATATCATCGACTCAATCGACTGAACTCATCATATCGTCAGTGGACACACGCAATAGGGTACTAATAACTAATAAAAACGGTCCAAACTTTATTTTTTCTGTATATATCGAATTGCACCAAAAACTCCGTCATGATTGGGAAGGACCTCTCCGAGCCGTTCGATACCAAACGAGGTTTCAGACAAGGTGACTCACTATCGTGCGACTTCTTTAACCTGATGCTGGAAAAAATTATAAGAGCTGCAGAGCTAAATAGAGAAGGTACAATCTTCTACAAGAGGGTACAGTTCCTGGCGTACGAAACAACCGCGCCGTTTGTTCTGCTTTTTCCCGCATGGATAAGGAGGCGAAGCGAATGGGTCTGGAGGTGAATGAGGACAAGACGAAATATCTCCTGTCATCAAACAAACAGTCGGCGCATTCGCGTCTTGGCTACCACGTCCCTGTTGACAGTCATAACTTCGAGGTCGTAGATAATTTCGTATACCTGGGAACCAGCATCAACAACACGAACAATGTCAGCCTTGAAATCCAGCGCAGAATAACTCTTTCCAACAGGTGCTACTTTGGACTGAGTAGGCAATTGAACAGTAAAGTCCTCTCTCGACGAACCAAAATCAAACTCTACAAGTCGCTTATCATTCCCGTCCTGCTTTACGGTGCAGAAGCTTGGACGACGACACTAGGAGTTTTCGAGAGGAAAATTTTGCGAAAGATTTATGGTCCTCAGAACATTGGCAACGGCGAATACCGCAGACGATGGAACGATGAGCTGTACGAGTTATACGACGACATTGACATAGTTCAGCGAATAAAAAGACAGCAGCTACGCTGGCTAGGTCATGTTGTCCGAATGGACGAAAACACTCCAGCCCTGAAAGTGTTCGATGCAGTACCCGCCGGAGGAAGCCGAGGAAGGGGAAGGCCTCCACTCTGTTGGAGGGACCAGGTGGAGAGCGACCTGGTTACACTTGGGATCTCCACCTGGCGCCGAACTGCAAAGGAGAGAGAGAGGTGGCGCACTAACGTCGATTCGGCTATAACCGGCTAAACGGTTGCAACGCCAATCACATACATATCGAATATAGTGATCGTCGCATTAATTTAATTTAGTGTCTGTGGCCAATTTGTAAAATGCCACGAGAAAGAGAAATAGTAAATTGCTTTCATCGGTATGGGATTCCATTTCAAAATTGGACCAAGAAAAATTTTTTAATAAACCCATTGGTCTAGAACTTTGCTCCGCCGTTTTCCAATAGATGTCTCTAGGGTCAAGCACTGGTCGATTAAATCGTTTTATATCGATCTAGGACATTTCTGTCAACATGAACCCAACAAAATTTTGTAGAGATCTATTTGCATCGCAAACTTATTCGCAACTGAAATGTCACCTTTTTAGCCGAATTCTCGACATTTGCGGGAAATTTTGCTTTTCTTTTTTATTTCCAAGAAAAGTGCGACTGTCTTAAGTGAAAAAAGCCTTAAACTTACAAAAAAAACGGCGGAAGCAAAGTTGTAGGCCTAATATATTTTAAAAATGGAATAAATTTTACTAGAATTCCTAAGATTCTCTAAAAAATTATTTAATCTTCGACACTGAAACGCCCGAACTTTGTACACCCTTACATGGATTTCATTTAATTGACAGCACAATTTTTGCATGAAATTGTTTCGATTAACTGTGAATAAAATCACGCCGCGTCGACAATACTCAGTTGGTGTTGATTCTGGCGCTGTCGGTGTCAAACGCCAACACCACAAACAACACCAACGCCAGTTGACTGGCCACTGTGATGACATCAAACACGCCACACACGAATCGCACGTCGTCGCTGTGGACAAGGTGAAGTGAGGTTATATGCTCATGCATTGCGGCATTGTGTGTGTGTGTTGGTTTGTGGCGGCTTGGTGAATTGAATTTAGACGAGTTTTTTGGCACAATTGAGGGGGCTTTTGTTTTGGTCGCCGTTCGCAAACACAATTGCAAACAAGTGAAATAATAACAAACGTTGTTTAGAAAAAGCAGAGAAACACAAATTCGGAAAGAACCCCCACAAAAAATGCAAAAAAAAATTCACTTAAATATGGGAATGTGGTGTGTATGTATGTATGTATGTTTGTATTTCTGTGCTGGAAAAGCTTGTTAACGAGCTCACGCGAGTCGTTGGAAAGACAAAAACTATGAATGGCGTTTTTAGCGCAATTTTTTGTTTGTTGCTTTCGGTGCTTCTCCGCCATAATTTTTTGCGAACTTTTTGCACCTCATAAAAGTAATGAAAATTAAAAAAAAAATCAAAATGATTGTGAAATGTAAATATTATTGTATTGTGGTGCGCTGTGGGTATTTAAAATCAGTGATAGACAATTAGTGCGCCACGCAAAGGCAAACGTGCCTCACGTGCGCCGCACTGCAACGCCTGAGCGATTGCCGTAATGAATGAACGAATGAATGAGTTAAATGGCTGAGGGAGTCAATGGGTAAATCTGTTGGGGTGTGCCATAATTGTGACTGCACAGTGCGGATCCATTCAAATGCAATTACAAACTTACAAATGCACTTCAACGCTCATGCGCTGGCTAATTGTAGTGATGTGTCTGTCGTGTATGCGTTTGTGTGTGTGTGGGTGCCACTGACGCATGACTTCCCCTTTTTTACTACATTTAACCAAGTATTTAACCAAATCGGCCGCAAATTATTATTGCTTTTGTCATTTTCAGCATGTTTTGTTGTTGTCTTTTCTTTGTGGTTTTCAGTTTTTGGTCAGCAGCAGCGGTCAATGTTTGGTCAATGGTCACATAAGTGGCAACAGCTGTGCGCGCTGGTTTCTTAATTGCTCACCAAATTTGGTGACACCGATTTGTCATACAAACACACTCATAAACAAACAAATTTGCATACCTATAATATAAAAACATACACATACATATGCAATGAATGAATACTTTAATATTCTACTTCCATATAATTGGTTACAGTTTAAAATTCCATTTTTGTGGCATGTATTCTTGAAATTTAAATAATTAAGAGTGTTTCACTTCTTGTTTAAAAGCATTTCAGTCCTTTAAAAATTTTATTGTGCAATATTTTTTTTATTGTGCAATATATATTTTTATTGATCAGTATTTTTTTCCATAAAATTAATATTATGACCCTATTTTAACTATATTTTTACAGAGACACATTATTAGACGAAAAAGATTCTCCCTGAATTGCGATAAAATATCTGAGAGATTTACCGATATTTTCGATAAAAAATTATACTTAAGCACTGAGTTCTTCATGTTCGATATCCGGGGCCTTGAACAGTTATAGTTTGATTTTGACAATCCACAAATGATACTCAAATACAGTATTTGTGTAAAGTTTTATTGCACTTCATTGGTTCCTGATGTATATATTATAAAGTCAACTAATCAGGTATAATGGTTGTGAACGGATTTCGCCCTTTTTCATGGGTAATGTCAGGAAGTCAAAAAAATATTGTGTACCGAATTTTATTGAATTCGGTCGAGTAGTTTTCGATGTATGGTTTATTACCCATAAATGGGCCATGCCGGATTTAAATTCCACTCGTTATCGTGATCATTATGATATACCACGTAAAGTACCACGTATGCGCCGTTTTTATCATGCCAAATGTAATGTCGAGATTTTGTGATGATCACAAGTTGATATTTTCATTAAGTTGAAAAACTGCTCTTTCGATTGTCAGCGCATGTTGCATAATGGATACCCACATTACTGTCTAGATGAATTATACAAATGACAATTACTATTTTGGTTTTAAGTACACCAACACTGGCCATAATTAATAGTAGGTTCTTTTGAACGCTTTTTTGTGTTTTAGCGTATAGTGTGGGATTCATAACGGTTGTTTGTGTCACCCAGAAATAAAAGAGTTAGATATGGGGTTATATATACATATCTAAATTATCGGGAAGACGAGTGGAGTTGAAATCCGGACGTCTCTGTCCGTCCGTCCGTTAATAAAATTAAATAAATAAATTGCGAGAGTATAAAATGTTCGGTTACACCCGAACTTTGCTCTTCCTTACTTGTTTTGACTGAAAAATGTTAAATGTGTCGGTCTTTTCATTCATTTGTAGTGTATTCCTTTCGATGATTCGATTTGTATATTGACGAGATGAACCATTACTTGCAATTCTGAAGCAAATTTTACATTATTGGCGAAAAAACAGAAATTTTCCGAAAGCAGAATTATCCATCAATAAAGTTAGGAATTGCCACTGGTTGACTTTTGATCTGGAAACTAAATAAATCTATATTTTCCAACGACAAAATTATAACGAACTCTACTAAAAAATATATTTATTTTGAAGTCCTCAAATATTTATTTGAATTTGTTTCAAATGACTCAGCATTTTCCCATATAGGGTGCTGTTGGAGTCGTGTAATATGAGAGAATATCATTTAGAGCAAGATAAGGCTGAAGTTGAGTTTATTAAAATTACAATCACAAAAACGCCAGTCATGTTTGTAATTACTATTTTTTATTGTCAAATTTTATGTAATAAACTCACATTTTTATTATTTTTTATGTCGATAACTCTTTAGAAAATATGAAACTGATTAAAACATTTTAAATTTTAGTAGCTATTAAAGCGATGATTTTTTTATTATGAAAGTGAACGTTAGTATAGAAATCAAAGAGTCATAGTGTAAGGAAAAAAATTCCATTTATGAAACTATTTCTAGGCAGGCGTCTTCATACATATTTATAGAGACACAAGTTAGCTTCTAGCTTTTATAATAAAGCCACTGTGCCGTACGTTTAATTACGCCAATTTTTATTGTCCCATTGACCTAACACCCAACTCGAGGCCTAATTAACTGATATACTTTTTAAACACACACACACACACATACATCTTCATTTTGTATAAAGTATGACTATATTATCGTACGAAGTAAACTTATGTGCCTATTGCGCCCATTTGTCGCAACTATAATGAAGTCGGTGGCTGCTGACGGTGCGCGGTAGGTGCTATGGGGCTTGATAGACAGGCAGTTAGTTCGACTGATTGACTGACTGACTGTCGCCACGCATAAAACATACATACGACTGTATTAAAGCTCACTGAACAACGGCTGCGAATACGCATCGACGCTTGAGCTATCATCGGTAGGCACATAAATATGTATGAATCTGTCAAGCGAGTAAAAACTACGCCATACAAACATAAGCGTGTACTAGCGCATGCATAAATACATTAAATTCTTTTTTATTACTTACATACAGATTTGTAGGTATTTCTTTATAGTTATAAATTATGTATTCCCAACGGTTTGGGTGTGTGTGTGTATGCGTGTGTACATGAAAAAGGCAAAAATTAACATCAAATGTTTGTAAACAAAGCACAGAACATAAACATTGAACTATTATGGCGGTCTAACAGAAATATATTTTTATGTATGTATGTGTGTATGTACATGCTACTCGTGCGTATGAATCAAAAGGGAAATCAAGAATGAAAAGTGAATGACAGCAGTATAAATGAAGATGTTTGTAGACACAAGTGTATGTGTGTGTGTGTTCAAAATAAGACACGCACTTTTTAAAACAAGCTCTAAAACAGTAAAACAAAGTCTATAAAAGCTGAAATTTAATATGAAGTTACTGATGTACATACATAAATACACAGATAGGGGCATAATAGCGGAATATTTTATTGTAGCATAACAAATGTTGTGAATGCAGGCGATCATACGTGTAACTGGGTCTTACACGCAAAGTTTTCTGCTAAAGAGTGTGTACTAAATGGGCTGAAAAGTTGTTGGTCTGATCGAAATCTGGCCAGAAACAGAAAATCACTATCAATTTTCTTTGAATACTAACTAACTTAACTAAAATTCCATGCCAATTTCTCAAACCGTTCTCAAATTATTATTATTCTAAAGTCCTCGAAACTGTACAATATCGAACCGGCATTAAAATCTTGGAATCTTGGAAAATCGTTACAACAAATGCTACGCTCCATATTGAGATTATGACGAAGTATAATGCTACATACAGTGGAACTTCTCTAACTCGAATCACTATAATCCACAAAAAAACTTCGAGTTATAGAAATTTTAATTAAAACATATATTTTTCAAAAAAGCTGTAAAATATAGATTTACCCACAGTTTTAGTTATTTACTTCGCAAAAAATTTTATTTAAATACATTAAAACATGTATTCTATAATTTTGATTGTTGCACTTTGCTATTGTTTGGCTCTTCACGTCTGTATACCATGCCTTTATTACACGATTTATGAAATCTGTATGTGTAATATCATAATTTTTGTTCGCCTCCATACGAATATAGAGACTCCTTTAAAATTGTTCCTTGATAGTAAAATTTTAAATTTTGTATTATGCTCTGACCAAAAAGTTCCATTTATGGGAGCAAATGTGTATGAATTTTGTCTTCTATTGCCAATTTAAGAGTTCGAGTTATGGAGAACTTCGAGTTATAGAAGTTTGAGTTATGGACTGTGTATATATTTTCATTGTAGTCTAAAGACTTTTCAGTTCTTGTATTAGAAGGCAGGGAATACTGTAAGAAATATAGTGTATAATAAAAGGGTACCAAAAAATATTTACAATTTGATTGACGAGGGCAAGATAAATATAATTCATGAAAACTAGTTTCAATTAATTCAAAAAGTTATACTTCAAAGTAAAATTTTCATCAAATATAATGATTCCTTTTAAAATAAATGATAAACCTCCTCAGTTCTTCGAATGGTGGAGTATGTAGTTGGCATTTGAGAATAAGTGCTAGAACTAACTAATTGATACGAACTTGGATATTCCGTCGAGGGTTATTTACTAGACAGTATTCTTCAAATGGGACTACAACGGGACTACTAGAAATAAGCTTTAGACCTATCAGAACACACTAGGTTAATTGATAGCATGAAACTCGATTTCATGTCAAGAGCTCATAACTAGCGCAGTGAGCTGGAGTCTGGGCAGCAACTGATCGAATGTTGTCATAGAAATCATCCTTGTAGACATTTTTCTAATAGAATCGTAAACCAAAAACTCGCCAATATGAAAATACGTCAAAGAGCGTAATTCTACAACAAGGCACCGAAAATCATTCACATAGAGTTGAGGAGTGTTTCTTCAAAAGATTAAGTGTGCACTGTTGTTCTTAGTGCTAATATACAAAATTTCGTCACTTAGATTATGATCTGAACGAGATACCTTCCAAGTAAAACATAAAAATATAGGTAGGCTGGAGAAGAAGTAAGAAAGGAACCTGTTAAAACCAACAAAGCTGAGTATTGTGAAATTTGCAAGCATAAGGTCTATTAAAAGTACTGGGAGAAGACTGGATTTTAAAATATATAAAAAGTTTGGAAGAGTTACAAAAGACTGTATAGAATTATATTTGTTTTTTTTTTTAGAAAAAAACGTTAAGATGAAAAGACGCTCCTCAGTTATAATATAATATATTTTACTCTTGATTACGATAAGAATTTCTACATATTTCGATATGATTCCGTGTTCCTATCTATATCTTGATATCCTGTGTTCTATATATTACTACAAAAAATCTTTTCTTTGTGATTCAATTCCTGGATCTTCTTATGGATCTTTCTTTAGATGACATTGATATAAACTATTGAACTTACCATAAAACAGGGGTTAAATATCCGCCTCAACGCCAACAACATATTAGGTCTACAACTTTGCTTCCGCCGTTTTCCAATAGATGTCTCAAGGGTCAAGCACTGGTCAATTAAATCGATTTTTTTATATCGATCTTGGACATTTGTGTCAACATTAACCCAACAAAATATTTGTAGAGATCTGTTTGCATCCCAAACTTATTCTCAACTGAAAATGTAACTTTATGAGCCGAATTCTCGACATATGGGGCAAATTTTGCTTTTCTTTTTTAATTCCAAGGAAAGTGCGGCTGAGGCTCATCGGATGCTTTCGGATACGTACGGTGAGGCTGTTCTAAGTGAAAAAAGCCGTAAATTTTCAAAAAACGGCGGAAGCAAAGTTGTGGACCCATATTATTTGTAGAAACTTTCGCGCGAAGTGAGAAAATCCATTGAGAGTATTGTGTGAAATGTATTTATTTTGGCCAATGATATGCTAACATTTCATTCTAGGGAGTATATACGTATGATAATCTATTTGAAATTCCCATAAAGGGACTGGTAACATCTCAGCTGACAAATGCTGCCTCGGGTAATTGTTTCCAAAAACGTTAGTGAACTCAAAAAAATAACCGAGTTTTGTTTGCTGCTCTATATGCATTTGATTATTTTAGTGAATATACTTTTGCTACTGGCTTGTGAATAGCATCACTTCCAGTAATCGGGATTTATGTTTTTCATAAATCACGAACCCTTCTGGGTCCTCTTGGCAATTAGATAATAAGAACAAAATTAGTTTACACACACTCTTAGAGAACATCGATTCGCGTCTTGGTATTACCAGTTTTTTAAGTTCAACGACTACAACAACACAAACTACCACTTAACATAACTTGTAAGAGCGGCATTGAGCAGCAAAACTACAGTGAAGAGTGGCAAATGTAAAACTATTTCGATGTATTTCGCATTTTTGAAGTACTCATATACATTTAAATTTATTTGCTATAAACTTTTAAATAAATACATACAAACATACATATTTACATATTTACATATATATGTATTTAAGTATGTAGGTATGTACTTGTGAGTTTTAATTAATTTTTTATGCGCTCTGCCAACCAGTTAGCAAACGCTCATCATAACCGCACTTCACTGCCGCCAACGGACTTACTTCGTTACATACATACATACATACTTACTTACATTTGCTTGTATGTAGGTGTGTGTGTGTGCGATTCATATGCTAGTTTGACAAGTGTAGTTCAAGTTCATGATCACGCTTACCTTCGAATTTAAGCGTATGTTTTTTGTTGCTTTTGCATACATAAAGCTTTACATACATACTTACAGCCAAGCGCTTACTAACTTAGCAAGTGTCTAGCACTACTACTTGTTAAGAAAAAAATTCGCAATTCGGTTAAGGTAGTGCTTTGGCTTCGCAGCCGTTCTCATACTACTTGTATATATGTACGTACGTATGTATGTATGTATTGCTTTTAATTTTATTGTTCTCCACTTGAGTTGTGCGCGGCGCTGCCTCTTTTTTCAAGTTTCGCCTCGAACTTGGCACGCATTTTTCGAGTGCGACTTTACTGGCTAACCAATGAGTCGTTAGTGTTTCAGTCAAATTTACCAACACACACAGTCAAATGCTTGGCATTACAGGTTCTATTGCCGTTTTGTGAAGAATTGGTAGTGTGTACAAACATACATACTTATCTGAAAAAACTAAATGCGTAATTGTGTTCTGCTGCGTTGAAGCACGGCTTTTTAAGTATTTTATCATGGTTTTGTTGTTGTTTTTGTCTTTTTTTATCTGTTGGCTTTTATTTGTTTAGCTTTCATTTTCGGCATTTATCGCTGATGATTTTTCCATTTTTGCTCCGCATTTTTTCGTTTCTTTTTTGTTTTATAGATTTTTGTATTGTCAGCATTTGGCAGTTTGGGCATAAGTTTTGAACTCTTTTCTGAAGTGTATTACCAAATAATTAGGCACTCAACAGTTTGTTGGCTTTCATTTATTGCGACGTAAGTTTACGATTGTGATACGTGTGTAAGTGCTTATAAACTGACTACACACCTTCGTACATACCAATCAAAGTCTTTTTTCAACTTAACCCACAGGGAAAACCATAAATTCCGTTCTACTGGCACTTCATGTGAATATTAGAAATATTTCATGCAGCTTCTTAGCCAGCAAGCGAGTTATATGTACTAATATATATACTATCTTTCGTTACATTAATAGTTTCGGTATGACTCTTCTTGGTAGGCTTATATTAAAGGCTATACCAAAATATCCCTGTTGTTAGCTCAAAATATTCAAATGTTTAAAATACTTTGTTAATCAACTTTTCGATAGCGCTGTTTCGACCAATTTAATTTAGACCAGTCGTCAAAATCAACATTGGTCGCGAAAGTATACTAAAGTGGTATTCAAACTGTCAGAAACAGAATTTAGTTTAGCTTTTCCGCACAGCGCAATAAATTTAGTACAATAAGCTGTCTTTCGAACAGCCAGCTACTCGATTAACGATCAGCTGTTATATAGTCTCAGCAGTTTCAACTCGATTTGTATTCGATTAAAAATGGATTTAGTAAAATAAGATTTTTCTTTTGTATGGTAAATCAATCTAAATTAGCGCTTTAATCGAGCAAAGGGCAAATGATTGATCCTCCAGTGCCAAAAGGCTTTTAATTCCGAACATGTTTGGAAGGAAATTTTACTATTATTAAGATTTCATTGCCCAGAGAGCACTTAGTCTTGAGCCAAGCTTTTATTAGATGGGCTAGTTGTTCGATATCCGTAATAGTATAATAGTATACTCCTTGATTCGGCTATAATCGCTTAAAGCGGTTCCTACGCCAAATATATATATATATATATATATACTCCTCGTATGCACGTTTTCCCTATTCAATTCCTTGGCTACACTTTCTTAAGAACACTGTTGGTATTACTTTTTTTGCAACAGTCGGTTCTACGAAACCTTGTAGAATTAAACTCACTGATTTTATTGAGTTCAAAATAATTCCTAAATGTGTAAAAACTAAATAGTCGTAATAGCGCTACAGTTTCAAATTATATATGTACGACTGTTTTGTGGATGATTATCTACCCTTTTATACCAAAGCATTTTTTTCTTGAGAGTTACCTGAAGATTCAGAAATATTTGAGCTTTTATATATTGGTTCATAATCTTATAATCAACTTGTTACTAATTCATATTAGCTAAATTCATCCCACATTCTCCGGAAGGTAGTCTCAAAGCGCTTCAGAGCAATTTTTCACTCTAATTCTTTCACAGAGCCCTTAACATATTTAAGAGGTAATGATCACTCGTTAGACATGTCATAAAAAGTTAGGGGTAGTCAGGATTTTCAAAAACAAATTCAAAAATCGATTTTTTTTCTGTCTTATCTAAAAATTTTCTTTTGAAATACATAAGAAACCCGGGCATGACCGAAGCTTGTTTCTTTTTTCAAAAATTTCGATTTTTTAAGAGCAATTAGCTATTAATTTTTTTTCCGAAAATCCAGAAAAAAATTCCTGAGGCGGCCATTTTGTTAATTTTTGTAAAAACCAAAAATGCTTCGAACAGGCCCAGGAAGATATATATATACAACTAATTTTTCTTATCCGATTGATTTTAGATGACTTATGATTGTCACCGCAAGGACTTTTTTTAGGAACTGGGTCAATATAAACAGCTATAACTTTGGAAATTATTATTTTTTTTAATTTTCGTGACTTCAAGTAAAATCATTGTGTAATAATGCCATATTATTAATAGCAAAAAAAAAAAAAAAAAAATTACTGAAAATTCTCATATTTTCGTGTCTCTAACTACCCCTACCCCCTTATTATTTATGTTAATGAATATTGACTTTCATACGATTTAGATTCTGTTTGATTGGTTATTAAAAATGTATTTTGAAACGTTGGATACTTTGAAGGCTGTCAAACGTGTTTTAGAGATACATATAATGATTATTCTCTCACTCTCATTTAACATATTCAAGTCTACCACATTGAACTTTACGGTAACCCCTTTGGTAAAAAAGTGATTTCTTTCTGACTAGCTAATGTCAAATAGTCAGTTTATTACATATTAAAATCTATAAGTTGATCGCGAATGGATGAAAACTTGTATTGACTTCAATTAATAAATGATTTTTAATTAGCGAATTGATTACACTAAATTAAGGTGTTGTCTAAAATGTCAATGTATATGGGTAAATAAACACTAAATCAGATGGAGTTCTTTAAAGTGAACTCTTAAGTTAACTGTAATGAAATTTCTTTCTTATTAGCTCCAGCAGTTCCGGTTTCACTTCAAATTTACTTTTCTTACAGGGTTAGCATAAATGAATTTATAAATATGCTCGACATTTGTAAGTAAATACCATGTAAAACAAATTTTAATTTCGTTTCATTAGTCAAGTGTGATTACAATTCCAATAAAGAGTTGAAGAAATCTGCATAACGTGGGCGTACTTACAAAGAAACACACACAAATTACAATATCTAAATATGTATTTCAGTTTGTACATATTTACGCCTATATTATGTATATACATATGTATATGAGTTATGTATATTGTAATTAAAATTACACACTTTATATTCAACTCACTGCAGTGCTACTTGTTAGTAGGAAATTTGTTAGCACCAATGGCGCTTATATTACTTTTGTCTAAATTCGGTTTTCCCTCTGTGTAATTTACAATGTTGTCTTTTAATGTAATTGAGCACACACGTGCGCACCTACATGAGAATAATATATGTAAGTTTTTAATTTTTGTGGCATGACAAACGGTTTCCTCACTTAAACGTGACCGCAATAGTTTCAACACTTCAATGATCTCCTTGGACCAACATAAAGCTTTTATTACATTCCTGACCATTCAAGCATTTTCTAAATAATATTGATATGACTCTGCACTTTGAACTTAAAAAAAATTAAATTTACCCTTTACCGAACTAAAACAATTTTAGTTTTAGAAAAATGTACACAACAGCAATAATTTGAAAAAATTCCTAATTTTTCAAGGTTTCTCAGTCTTTACCGAAGGGTCCAAAATGGATTGCGAAGTAGGCACAGGGGTATACTCTGCCTTCTCCTCTATCAACCATCTAGTTTGGATATAAGCGGCTATGCAAGCTAGTGAATCAATGTGATTAATTTATTTCTCATTTTATTCATTTTTATCATTCAGTTTAACTTTCATATTCAACAATTTTAAAATATTACACATTAATCAACTATTCAATTCATTCTTTAGATCAAAAATTTTAAAATTTATATTATTCCTCAATCTACTATCTTTATATTTCTCTCTCTCTCCAAGCGGAAGTACTCGGCATAGAGTGTAGCTCTATTAGCTATTTACGATTCAGGGTAATGCAACATAGTCAGACGGTGGTCCTGGTCTTGTGATCGCCAATGACTAATCCCATCAAAGTTCATAACTGCAGGAAATAATTGATTTCAATACTACTACTTGTTAATGCTAGTAAATAGTCCCGTTTTGTTTTGGGTCAGATCGAGAATGTTTCATTTTTAAAGTAAAATAAAAGTTTTTTTGAGATTTTTTGTTTTCTCGTAGTTGATCCGATTATGTGTAGAACATGTTTGCGAAGAATGGAATGGAAACAACATTAGTTAGTTCTTATACATTGCAGTGATAAGTCACTGGAATTTCAGAATTTCTTACATTTGGTAGATGATGAATGGGAAAGTCATTTGTTTAGATGCCATTTCCAGAAATGATAACTCAAGAATCCTCGAAAAGCTTTGCTTCCGTCATAAGATGGTCGATTTAAACTCTTAAGAACTATATTACCCAATATTGCCCATATTGTACAGTTTCAAAACAAATGTGAGAAGTTCGACCGTACATCATTTATCATAACAAAAAGTTATAGCTGCAGAGCTTTTAAACTTATCGGGTTGTTCCAAAACTAGGCTAGTTCAATTGTCTAGGAACAACAAACTTATATACAAATTTATATTTAATTTCTAAATCTTATATATCGAAATGTAGTTCTATATAAATGACGTAAAGATTATTATATTAGAAATCAGCCTTCGACTTTAATAACAAATTTCTTCTAGTTCGACGTCACTAACGAAATTGTTGTCCAATTCACGATTAGACGGTTAGCGAAAGAGCAAATCTATATTTATATTTTCTTAACAAATTAAACAAATTTATGCCTAAAAGCGGTATTTCGGGAATACCAAGTAGAGCTTACACACAAACACGCATATTCTTAAGAGGTTTAATGGCAGTTAAGGTAGAAATGTAGCAAGTACTATTTATATTTGTGGAAGTAATGCGCGGAGTTTGGCATGAGAAACATGTTTAGTTTTATATTTAAGTACACTTATTTGCTTATTCAAGCAGTCACTTACGCGTGACCGAGCAAATTGATGAGAATTAAGGCAGGTGAACGCACTCCAATCGAAATACCATCGAGGCATACATATGTGTATGAGTAGTATGTGTATGAGCTCGCGATCGATGTCGATCGACAATATACGCCTCGAATTACCAGCAATTGTTGCAAATAAAGCAATATTGACACAATACAAACAATTAACCATTGTTAATTTGACATTTTGGTAACGTTTTCTATGTGCGCTTTGGCCAGAAATTGATTGGGCTTAAAGTGAATGAATTTAATAAAGTGTGACAAATCGGCTATTTAAACAACGGGCTCCAGCACTTATTGGACATATTGAAATGACAGCAAGTGGCCAGAAATAATGTTAATGCGCGAAAGGTATAAAGCCAAAGTACAACAAAAACAACAACAACAACGACGACCTAACCATAACGAATGCTATGCAGAGATTTTCATGTTCATATGTGAGGCGAAGCGTTTTTTTTTTTAGTTTAAAATTTAAACAAGTACACTTAATTGAATGGCACAATCACGGGCTTTATATAAATATTTACCTGCTAATAGGCTTGAAATATTTTATTAGTTTTATACTGCCGCAACATGTTGCACAAGGGTATACGGATGGTCTGGAGTAATTAAAAGAGACGCTACAAAAGTAGACCAATAGGGACTCTTCAGTAAGGTTTGTCATTTCATCATGGAAAGATATACGATCGAGCAACGTGTCGAAATCATTAAAACTTACTACCGAATTTTGGAATTAGTGGCCTCAACTTTAGGAGTGCTACGTCGTGAAGAAGCTCATTTCTCGCTGAATGGCTTCGTCAATAAATGAAATATGCTTTATTGGTTTGGCAGCAATCTACAACTACACCATTAGTCAGTAGTTTATGTGATGGCGGCGTCATTGGGCCGAACTTATTCCGTGACCGCCACGTTACTGTGAATGGCAATCGCTACCGTTCAATGATAACGGAATATTTTTGGCCCGGATTGAATGACATGGACTTGGCAATATGTGGTTCCAACAGAACGTCGCCACAAGCCACACAGCGAGTGTCACAATCCATTTATTGAAACTCAAGTCTGGTGTTATCTCACGAAATGGCGCAGTCATATGCCTCGATCGTGCGATTTGACGCCGTAAGAATATTTCCTGTGGGGCTATGTCAAGTCTATGATCTATGCCGAATTATGCATGAAAACCCTCGAATATTGGGTTCAGAGTCTGGACTTCTGCAAGCGTGCCCGTGGTGACCATACAAAAGAAATCGAGTTCCATACATAGTGAAAAACCCTTTACTTTTGACTTTAGTAGAAATATTCTTTCGCACTTTTAGGGGACTTTTTATAGCATATACACGAAAATAGTTCAATGTCAGCACCACATAGGCTCATCCCCTTAACTTGATAAATATACACGTTTCATAAATTATCACAACGATGTCTACAAAACTTGGTAAATAGTACAAGATGATAATCTCTTACGATAAGTTAGGTTAGGTTAGGTCAAGCCGTAGATCTCCGTAACTGCAGAGCGTCTCACTTAGACAGCTTCAACAGTCTTTTGTGACACCCAAATACTCCTAACGGATTGCCTAGACCCTTACGATTCTGCAAAGCGCTTGAACTCTGTTATAAACTTCGTCATGTCGTTAATGTCGATTCCAGTCACTTCGCTGGGTTCGCCGAATATGTGCCTACCGAGGTGTTTTAACCTTAATCTGGCGAATGCTGCAGCTTTGGCAAATATTGTCTGGCTTAATTGATTATTATTCGATTGATCTTATTGTATCAATTATTAAAAATCGGAAGAATCGGGTAATGACGGCACGCAACTGTCATTAGTGGTATTATTCAAAATTAATGAGAATGCAATAACTCCCTAAATAATGATGATGGAAACATTAAATCATCTAATATAAACGCTGTGCTTACTCAAACCGACTTTGGGCAGTAACAACACCTTCTTCTCATTCGCACGATATTTGAAATCTCACGAAATTATTTTAGTTTACAATGTCTGTCTTCGATAGGTAATTTCTCTAAACAAATTTCAAGTAAAAGCAACAACAAAGAGTTGAATTCGTGCTAAGATTATGCGGATAACTCATTGAAAGAGAAAAGTTTTCCTACCACAAAATTACATATACTTCTACTAGGCCTACTTTCTGGTTTTCGGTTGACTTTATCTTTCAACACTGGTGAATGTGTATACTGTCTTAATAATATTTGTGAGTTTTTCCGCTTACAAAAAGTAATTTACATTCGGTTGCAACCGCACAAAGCACTTCCTTACTTGTTTGACTCAAACACTGTATAGTTGCGTATACGCAGCGTTGTTCAGCTGAGGCGCAATGAAAGTGAATGCTAGAAAATCGTGTGAGTAAACAGAATGCCAACAAAGTATTACGAAATCCGGCATAAAGCGTGATATTGTTGCTGATTTGCATGAAATATATGAAATACGAATTACTTATGTTCATAAAAATGTCAGCACATATCAGTGCCTTATGACCATACATACATACATACATACATACATACATTTATGAATTAAATGAAATTTTTATGCGCTCCGAAGACAATTGTCACTCAAGCAGAATATATTGACGCTAAACAAGTATGGTAATACTAAAAGCGAAATGACAACAGCCTAAAACTAGTAGAGTGAGAGCCGAGAGCCAACAAATAATAATAATAAAATAATAATAATAAAGCCAAGCTTATGAGGAAGAAGACAACCATAAAGCATATTATGAACAAGAATGACAAAAAGAAATAAAATACAATTTTGGGGAAAGCTTTATGAGTTACACAAGACAAAACACACACACACTCACACACTTGTATATACCAAGCAGTGCCTGCATGCGACCTCACGAACCTTGTAGCGCACAGACACAAGCAATGTATCGCAAACGCCTGAACGACGCCAAGACCGACCGATGGGGCAGTCAAAAGGACGGAAATGCTGAAAGTTGTCGAAACGACAGCAGACACTTCAATTCTATGCCGCTTGAATAAAGAAAATACACACACACACACACTTACCAGAAGAAACATGTGTAAGCGACGCTTCAACATAGCAACAACCACATGCCAGCAGCTAATATGCTGAATTTCAGCTATGCTTTATGCTTCATGTTTACACACATACATATGTACAAATGTTAGTATGTGTGTTTGCGCCAAAGAATTCTCGCCAAAAAAGTACAAGCACTGTGATTCTTCGCTGTTCGCTGTTGCTGCCGTTGCGTCAGTCGCTTCGTCGCTGTCGTTCGGTCGGCCAGCGAATTATATTTCGACGCTGGCAAAAGTGCGGTTGGTACGCAGTTAAAATCGTGAATTATTTTGGCCTTCAAAATTTTGGCGGCCAATGAACCAACAACAAACGCGAACTACACAAACGCACAAACACATATTTGTATATATGTATGTGCGTATCACTAAGTCTGTGTGTATATTATTAATTCACATTACAAACTTATTTACGCACATTCGCAAATATTGACGAAGCAGCTATAGGCTGTGCTACACGCATAAATATGTATGTATCTCTCCTTCAACACACACATATGTATGTATATACCAACGCTTGAACATATATACATACATACATGAGCGCTCATACTTTAATAGAGGCGTATAGGCAGACATTGTTGGGGCAGTGGCGTCGGCAGACATAACTAAAACTTGCAAATATACATACAGACATACATACATACATACATACAACCATGTATCTATAGGTTTTAGACATATTTACATATACATTTATATATATACATACTCTTGTATATAACTGACTATTCAGTATGATTTGGCACATATTAAGCGCAGACATACAGACAGTCCATATTAGGCACTAGGGTGGTTACAATGAAATGGATATTATGCTTTCGTGTTATGTATATTATTATTATTAGTGGCATTAACTATTGACTACCAAGAGCATTACTTCGCAATTTTTCAATGTCTCATACGCATAATGCAGATAGGCAAATATTCGTGCTGATTTGAATTAGTAAAACGACGACAGCAACTTAAAATGAGACTAAAGTAGGTCTCTCTAAGCCCGATGAGCGACAGTGGATGCTACAGGGTTGTCATTGTGACCTGCCAGATATTGGTCCTGAAATAAAATCTCGTAATTGTCGTATTATTTTTGATATTTTCGGCAAATATCTTATTTCTCTCCAACTCTTCCGTCATATTCAGTGTTATATACTGTAACAGACACCAATTGTAAAAATTTTCTGGAAGAACTAGAAACATCTTCACAGTTTATCTCCAACTTCCAGTAGACTATGGTTGACATTTCTCGGGTGTCATAATTTCGTTGAATCAAAAGAATTATTGAAATCAAGATTACATGAGAATCTCTTGATCCATAGCTTGGTATTTGGGAACACAAAAAGGTCATATGTTTGTACTGATCAAGCGGGTTCGCGTCGACTCCGTCGACAGGATCAGTTCTGAATTCGGAATTAACTATGTACTGTTCTTGCTTATTTTCCTTATGAGTAAGTTAATATAAAAGAGAAGAAAAATGCTGACTTTCATAAAGGTTTCTTGGAACTGGTTTTCTTTTCGATCTCTACTAGATATTGTTTTTACAGAAGAAAAAATAATTTTTTGGTCACTTTGGAGGAATTTTTCAATGATCTACAGACCATTCAATATTTAATGTCACAAAAATACTTGAGTTATCCATAAGTGAACTCTAGAGTTTATAGAACATTCAACGTAAGCTCACATCAGGATTTTTTCACAGCTTTAAGGACCTGGCTTATAATCTGCTAACTCTTCGATTCGTTGGACCGTGTCATAAGGCAAGTATGTTACAGAGACAATGCCTATATATGGTACAAATGAACAAATGTATATAATTTCTTCGTAAAAACATTTCTTTACTCTCGCTCTGTACTAATATTGCCTGTATGTATGTATGTTTACAACTATTGAAATAGACGCACACGTGCATGTATGTATGTATGTTTACACAGCTTTTACGAAAGCTCTCATGGTACTATGTTGTGAAAGAGGGGAAAAAACGAAAGTAAAACGTGCACGTGCTGGCGATTATGTATTTCGGATCAATAGAAAATTGTTTGTATGTATTCGTGGCATATCATAAGCGGAAATAGTTAACACTCGACTGAGTTGTCTAGTTTAGTACTTTTTTTGGAAGTAATGGGTTATAGGATGACATATGTACATGCATAAATACAAGTATTTCGTGGATTTTGTCAATACCTATTCAGTTATGTAAGAGCTGCGCCGTAAAATAGCTGTTAGTTAGAGAAAAAATTATAGCATTATTTCAGTTGAGTCTTCATTTCCCTTAAGGGGTTATAGGTAGTCAGGATTTTCAAAAAATCAATTTTTGTATGCATCTTGGTTAAGTGTCTAATGTCTTAAAAATAATCTCTGATAATTTGCAGTTGACCCGATAATTACTTTTCGAGTTATTCGACAAATTACGGCACTCCAAAAGGAGAAACTTTAAATGCGTTTTTCTCAAAACTAAGCTTTTTGAACTGGTGACCCGAGCTGTAACTCGAAAACCGCTCAGTACATTTTGATGAAATTTATACAGCTTTTAAAATACGTAATAAACTCAGGCCTGAAGAATTAAAAAAAATTAGATTTTTTTGGTTTTTAATTAACTATTGATTTTTCCCGAAAATCTATAAAAAAAATTTCTGAGCCAACCATTTTGCTATTTTTGAAAAAAAAAATTAAGTTTAAATTAAAAATTAAAAAGGATTATCTATTTATTTTTCTTATCCGATTGTTTTTAAATGATTATCCAAGGACTTATGATAGTCACTCCAAGAACCTTTTTTGGAACTGGGTCAACACAAACAGCTATAACTTTGAAAATTATATATATTTTTTTTAATTTTCGTGACTTAAGTCAAAACATTGTGTAATAATGCTATGAAAAAATGATGTAATTGCAAAAAAAAAAATTACTGAAAATTCTCATTTTTTCGTGTCACTGACTACCCCCAACTCCTTAAACTATTACACGCGAATATAGTTGTTGAAACATACATATGTATATACAGTCACTCAAGTCTTCCATTACTATTTTCTCGTCCTTGATTCTCTCGTTCATTATTTCATATTGGTTATGGCGAATCTCCACTTAAATTATATTCTAATGCAATACAATTTTGTAGACACTTATCGATAGCATCTAACGCCTGCAGCTGCCGTTGGTCTTTTGAAAGTAGTTAAGCTTCAAAAAGAAGGCAGTAATCAGAAGACCCAAAAATTCTAAATCATCTTTGGCAAAATAAGGATTTGTGGATGAGACGCGTCGCACATAATAAATAACTGGCCACCAAAAGCAAGAGAAGAATTTGTAGTTTTATCACAAACAAAGTCGGTGAATTTCAGACAAACAACAACAAAGCAGTAGTGATCAAATACATATTTTCATATACATACATATGTATATCCCAGGAGTAAATGAACTTCTAATTTTAAGGTCATAAACGTAAAAATGGTGAAGGCGCCGCTTTAGCAAGGAGTCTTTGTTTTTTGAGATAATGCGCATTCTACATTATTTTCTTCGCTGTAAGCGGAAAAAAGCTTTTTGAGCCATTGAGTTTAGTTGAATCTTCATATGCATATATGTATGAATTTTTGGAGCTGTTGATATCATCTAATTTCATATTGGATAACTGATATTATTTTATATTTTGATTAAGATATACCTTATGTTATACCTCCTAAAATCTGGATAATACCGCATTCAATTCAAATTAGTATGAAATAGGTAGTTTACTTCAACTCAATTACCAAAAATAGTAAAAGACTAAGGTTAATTTTATTAAGTTTAACATTAAATATCGGATCAGTTAGCTAACATCAATCTGGTAAAAGTCTTATACTACACTTCGACTAAACTAACAAAATCTTCGCGAGGTGTTGATGGATACTAATGTGTTCAAAACTAGAGACCGACCGATTAATCGGCCTTGGTATCGGCTTCGGCCATATTTGGCCGATTCTTAGCCGATTCTTTCTACTTCTTTCGGATTATACTAAAATACATTTTTTTTTTCTTTTTTGATTTCTTTAGAGCATAAAATTTGAATTCTTAAACTAACAATTCATCATGGTGATAATTTAAGTCTAGTATAAAGAAATTCAACAATTTTGCATTAATGAAAGGTTTTATTTAGCACTGCTAGAAACATTCGATTTATGTCAAATATGTACAGTTTTGTTTAAAATTGTTGAGATTTTTAAGATAATGTCATAAAGTCACTATTATAGAAGCATTCGTAACTAGGTTAATTTATTTTTAAAAGTTTTCCATAGACAGGGTCACGTAATAATCACTTGGTGCTGGCCTGGACTA
The DNA here is from genome assembly GCF_028554725.1 of Zeugodacus cucurbitae. NCBI lineage: Eukaryota > Metazoa > Arthropoda > Insecta > Diptera > Tephritidae > Zeugodacus > Zeugodacus cucurbitae. Next base: position 34,850,021 of record NC_071670.1, read on the forward strand.
TAATAAGGTGCATGGAAAAGAACCTCTCAAACAAGCTTCCGAAGTTTCTATTGAGTCACTATCACTATTTGCCGCCTTTCACAATGTGAGATATAAATGACAAAAGTCATCTCTTTGAAAATAACGGATTCTTTTTACTAGACCTACTATTTTCGAATATTAGCCTTAATGCTCATATTTGTCCTTAAGGGGTAACCCAGTGTAACCCATGAAAATTATTAAATTAATTTAAAAAAATATCCCCAACTGCTGACATAATTCCGGCCGAATGAGTAACTGATACACAAAAATTTAAAAAGGTTATTGAAGTTATATATTTTCCTTATACAATGACCTACGATTATTGAAATATATCAAATATTAATTAAATGGCGTAGTTCTGAAAAAAAAATCGATTTTATAGTTAAAAAATGGTCGTTTTTCAAATGCCAAATTGACAATTTTCAACAAATCAAAAAGATCGTATGTCATTGTATAGTAAATATATTCAAGAACATTCAGTTTAAATTTGAGGTTGATCTGTTGATTTGTGAAAAGTCGTTTCGAGAAAAACGCGTTTTAAGTTTCGACTATAGCGGCTCATACATGTGAGCGATTGCTCTTTAGAACGCTGCAATTCAAAAACTATTCAAGATACGACCTTACCTTTCACAGGCTGTTTTTGATATTATAAACTTTCGAATAAGCAAAAAATAAAAAATCGATTTTTTGAAAATGTCACACCGGTATACCCCCTTAAAGGAAAAAAGCTATATTGCTGATTGCAAATCCGCTTTGAGAAAACGCGAATAACTTATTTGTTCTATCAACATACATCTTATAATAATAATTTATTTAGTTTTGAATATTAATTAAATCACTAAACAACTTCATATTTACATGTGAATTGAGTTGTTTACCTATTTTGTGATGTTATTTGTCTTTGTTTTTATTTTGTTACTATACTATTTTACTAAATAATGTTGTTGATGAAAGAATCGGCATCGGCATCGGCCAAAATTTTGGTATCGGTCGGACACTATTCAAAACGGTTAATGTTCGAAATCTCTAGAGATTTCAAACTATAATCTCCCTCATATACCACTATTAGAATGAGAGAATAATGAAACATTATTATAACAGAATATATATTATATTTATCACAGTTTTGGTGAAAGTTAATGGTTCTCTGCCCCGTCACTATATCTAACATGGACTTATGGTCACGCATAAACCAAACATCCCTAAGGGTTGAAAGGGTTTGAGATGAGATCCAGATTCAATCACTCGGAACGCTATCGACTGGAATCAACAAGGTAGCCAAAGAAAAGGTCGACTCGCTCTAACATGGAGAAAAATTTTTAACATCGAAGTTGGAGTCAAATCAATCGGCACTAGATCGTACTATATGGGGGAATCCCAAAGTGGCACTTTGCTACCGCGCGGAAACTTAGAATACTAAATATACGTATAACATATAATATTTTGTTTTGTTCGTATTCATTTAGGAAGTAATTTCAATTACGAACAAAGTTCATCTTCTATTCGGGAAGGCATCTATGCATCTTGGGAAGGCGTTACTAACCGATCGGTACTTTAGGCAAAATGTAAAGTTTTAACCAGCATATAAACACTTACTTGACATTTTGAGAGATTTGAATTCATTTCACGAAAGTGTGTAAGTTAGTCTTTTAAGTAGTAAGTGTGTTTTAATGAACAATTATTTACGGCTTTCTTTGATTATACAAGTATATTTGACTTATAACAAGCGGTAGGAAGCGGTATCTTGATTTCATGTGCTGCATTTTGCTGCTGTGGAAAGCTATCTACATGTTTTATATTCACTCAAATGAATGCTAATATCAATGTAGATCCTTTGGACAGCGAGTTAATAAAATTTACTGGCAATATTTATGGCATATAACTGGACATATCGAAAGGATAACGCTCCAATCCACACGAAGAACATCTTTAACGACCGGAAAATTCCGGTATTACAATGTGCAACATTGAATTCGAAGCTAAATCCAATTGAGGATCTCTGAGGGAACCTCTCTGCTACGGTTTTCCAAAACGGAAAGCAGTTTGAGACAGTACGCGACCTTAAATTAGCCATAAAGTAAGAATTTGCCATTATTTATATAACTAAATAAGGACAATTCTACTGACTATTAAAATAAACATTTCTTTCACTTAAACTCCAATGTTTAGGATTTACTGGTAAATATAGTAAAATGCACATATAAATATTTACTATTAGCCTAAACTTAAATTCTCTTTTATAGTTTAAAACAAATTGCAATTTGTTAATTTTTTGTTTTTTATATCGCATACATTAATACATACTCAGAAATATTTTGCAATTTTGTAATCTTTATTTTTTTTTGCAAAAAGTTCATGCACATATAATTATTTGACTGAGGTAGGTACATGTGTATCTCATGAGCTCATATAGTAAGTAACCAACTCCACCATAGGTAATTTCAAACTATAATATTAAGCCTTTCAAAGAAACACCCGACGACGTGAAAGATGATCGATCACAACGCTAAATAACCAATTTGTAAGTTATAAATATAATTAGGCGCGCAAAATTTGATTTGTATACATACATATATTTTATTCTTTATATAGTATAAAGAAGCATAAAACAGAAAGTTAACAAAATATTTTGGTTTTGAAATGCTTAAGCCAAGGAATCAAACAAAGTTGTGGACATACATACATACAAACGAACATTTACTTTCAGACATAGTTGAGGTGAATATAACATAAAATAAAATAATTATGAGTTGAAATTCTGCAAAACAATTAAAAGAACTTTTTGCTTGGCCAAGCTTTATTTATTTTCTTTCGCATTTCATTTTCTGCCAGCTACGCTTCATTATTTTGCGCCTGAGCTTGGCTTAAGCGCTTCGCCGTCGCGCTGGGCATTGCCTGCCATTAACGTTGAGTTTCTTTTTTGCGTTTTTTCATTTTCACTAAATTATTTACTCGGCTTTAATTCATTTCTATAAATTCTCTGTTTTGTTATTATTTATGTTTATGTCGGTAGATTTATGCGCATAATTTTTTGTGGACTTTTTTTTTTGCAGATTTTGCTAAAACTTTGTCACGTTTCTCTGCGGTTAATTCCTTCGATTATTTTGCTTTTTTGTAAATAAATAACATATGTATATATGTAAAGTGTGTGTGTGTGTATATGGATAAATTGTTGCCCCTTCGCGCTTATCATATTGTTGCGGCCGACAATTCGCGTTGATATTAAATTTGTGTGGGATTTCCGTAAGAGCTTGGAATGCGCGTTGTGGAGAAGTGTGCAAAATAAAACAAAGGAAATCATATAATAAAACAAATATACCAACAAAACACAAGCCAGCAGAGCTATGAGCGTTTTCGGCAGGTAACTAAATCAAAATAAGAAAATAAATAAAAGGTGTTTGTAAGTCTGTATTCTAACGAAGTGTCTGTATGTAAGCGGGGACTTCGAAATGCCTGTATTGAGTGCGCGGTTTTATTTTGAAATTTTTTCCGAGCCGTGTTGTTGCTTTTTCCTGTTAAAGCTGGGATTTGTAGGGCCACTTGCAGGCGTGTTATAGATAATTCATGTTGATATGAAGTTACGATTAAGCAGAAAATGTTTGAGGTTGTCTGCGATCATGTGATTCCGATAAACGCTCTCAAGGAAGTAGCCAAGCCAAGCAAAATTATGAAGTGTTAAAGCGTGTATAAATAGAATATAAAAGTGAAGAAGAGTCTTAATAGTAAAGCGAGAAATAGAGAAAAGTGGTTATACAAACAATTAGAAACATGCCAACACATCTTTTGTCTACAAATGTTGTTGTAGAAACAACAAAAAATTAAAAAAAAAAAAACGTGTAAAGCGTTCGTGGGTTAAGCGTTAAATTTGTTTCCCCATTTTTTTTGGAAATGTGTTACTTTTTCACTTTTTCTGATTATGTAAACATTGCCGGGGTCCAATAATAATGCGGAGTTAGAAATCGAAAGTATACACAGAAATATCGTAGGCAAACAGTAGCCTTGTCTTCTGCATAGATCTGTATCTGACATATGTACTTTGTAGTTTCCAGGTACTAATAGAGGTAGTTTGTAGCTATAAACATATCTACGATACGATATAAAGCTCGTATAGTCTTGTATGTATGTAATATTTATACATGGTCAAGCATCTATCATTTCCAGCATGCGTCTAAACCTAGAACTCGCTCTTACACTACCTTACTACCGTTGTGTTGTCCATGACAAATGTATTTTCACATTTTCAGAAGCAGATTGAAGCAAAACTACTGTATTGAATTATTGTCGCGCTCTGCAGGAGGTGATCATACTGTGTGGGCTCTTCTGTTCATCTCTAACTTGCGAAGCATAGAAGGAAATTCTATGTATATGTAGTGGTTTAATTACTAAAACCAGACTTACCTAAGCATATTTTTTTTATTGAGAAAAACTAAGAATTTTTAATAAAAATTTAGTAAATATTCAACTAAAGAGATTACATTACCGTTATTCCTTACAAGATGCTGGAAATATTGCAATTATGTTTTAATAGTTTTACAGTTTTGTAATTATGTTCCAGAAGTGCTTCTATTTGGTAGCAGAGGATCGCTGGTTATAATGGAGATGCCATGTAAACACTTTAAGAGCCATCAAATAATGATAGGTATATGCTAAAGTTTGTATATATCTACGATTTTTTCATTTGAATTGATACATCTGAATTGATAGGGTTCTATCGAATGAACCATTCCCAGAGTACGCAAAAGTGGAAGGTAATTTTTTTGGGGAAGTGGGGGTGGCCCCGCCCCCCACTAAGTTTTTTGTACATATCTCGCAAACCAATAGAGCTATATAAACCAAACTTTCTGCAGTCGGTTTTTTTTAGCCACTTCCTAATACAGTCCAAGAAATCGGATAATAACCACGCCCACCTCCCATACAAAAGTTAGGTTGAAAATTACTAAAAGTGGGTTAACTCACTAACGAAAAACGTCACAAACACTAAATTTCACATAAGAAATGGCAGATGAAGGCTGCACTCAGATTTTTTTACAAAATGGAAAATGGGCGTGGCGTCGCCCACTTATGGGTCAAAAACCACATCTCAGGAACTACTCGACCGATTTCAATGAAACTTGGTTTGTAATAGTTTCCTTACATCCCAATGGTATGTTGTGAAAATAGGCAAAATCGCTTCACAACCAGGCCTACTTCCTATATACCAGAACTTTGAAGACGATCTGAATCGTTTACTTTACAATATATAAAGTAAACACTAGTGAAGATATCGGTGCAGATCGGATATCGGAGAGTATAAAATGTTCGGTTACACCCGAACTTAGCCCTTCCTTACTTGTTTAAACTAAGATAAAAACAAGTAAAGAAGGGCTAAGGGTGTAACCGAACATTTTATAGTTAACTTAATTAATATTATAGACTTAATTATATTATAGACTCGGACCATTATCTGGTCGCAGCGAAGATACGCACCCGCCTCTGTGCAGCAAAGAATGCCCGTCAACAAACACAAGGAAGGTTCGACGTCGAAAAGCTGCAATCGCAACAGACAGCCGAACGATTTTCTACTCGACTTGCACTCCTGCTCTCTTAGAGCTCTCATCAGCATCTCGGTATAAGGGAACTGTGGAACGGCATCTCAAACTCACTGCGTACCGCTGCAGCCGAAACAATTGGTTTTCGGCAACGACAAAAAAAAAGCTGGTACGATGAGGAGTGCCGTCTCGCAGCGGAGAGAAAACAGCCTGCCTACATCGCAACGTTGCAAACGACCACAACACGTGCAGGATGGGATAGATACCGAGAGCTGAAGAGCGAAGCGAGACGCATCTGCAGACAAAAAAAGAAAGAGGCCGAAATGCGTGAGTACGAAGAGCTTGAGAAGCTGGCAGATAGAGGGAATGCTCGAAAATTTTATGAAAAAATTAAGCGACTTAACGAAGGTTTCAAGACCGGAGCATCCTCATGTAGAGACCAAGGTGGTAATCTGGTAACCGATGTCCAGGGCATACTGGGATTATGGAGGGAACACTTCTCCGACCTGCTGAATGGCAGTGAGAGTACAACACCAGGAGATGGCGAACCCGATTCCCCAATCGATGACGATGGAACAGATGTTCCATTACCCGACCATGAAGAAATTCGAATAGCAATTACCCGCTTGAAGAACAACAAAGCGGCGGGGGCCGATAGATTACCGGCAGAACTATTCAAATACGGCGGCGAAAAACTGATAAGGTGCATGCATCAGCTTCTTTGCAGAATATGGTCGGAAGAAAGCATGCCTGACGATTGGAATCTCAGTGTGCTCTGCCCAATCTATAAAAAGGGAGATCCCACAATCTGCGCCAATTACCGTGGAATCTGCCTCCTAAATATCGCATACAAGGTTCTATCGAGCGTACTGTGTGAAAGACTAAAGCCCACCGTCAACAAACTGATTGGACCTTATCAGTGTGGCTTTAGTCCTGGAAAATCGACAACTGAAGAGATATTCACCATGCGCCAAATTTTGGAGAAGACCCGTGAAAAGAGGATCGACACACACCACCTTTTTGTCGATATTAAAGCTGCTTTCGCCAGCACGAAAAGGTGTTGCCTTTACGCCGCGATGTCTGAACTAATACGGCTGTGTAAATTGACGTTGAGCAACACCAAAAGCTCCGTCATGATTGGGAAGGACCTCTCCGAGCCGTTCGATACCAAACGAGGTTTCAGACAAGGTGACTCACTATCGTGCGACTTCTTTAACCTGATGCTGGAAAAAATTATAAGAGCTGCAGAGCTAAACCGAGAAGGTACAATCTTCTACAAGAGTATACAGCTCCTGGCGTACGCCGATGATATTGATATCATCGGAAGCAACAACCGCGCCGTTTGTTCTGCTTTTTCCCGCATGGATAAGGAGGCGAAGCGAATGGGTCTGGAGGTGAATGAGGACAAGACGAAATATCTCTTGTCATCAAACAAACAGTCGGCGCATTCGCGTCTTGGCTCCCACGTCACTGTTGACAGTCATAACTTCGAGGTCGTAGATAATTTCGTATACCTGGGAACCATCATCAACAACACGAACAATGTCAGCCTCGAAATCCAGCGCAGAATAACTCTTGCCAACAGGTGCTACTTTGGACTGAGTAGGCAATTGAACAGTAAAGTCCTCTCTCGACGAACCAAAATCAAGCTCTACAAGTCGCTTATCATTCCCGTCCTGCTTTACGGTGCAGAAGCTTGGACGATGTCAACATCAGATGAGACGACACTAGGAGTTTTCGAGAGGAAAATTTTGCGCAGTATTTATGGTCCTCAGAACATTGGCAACGGCGAATACCGCAGACGATGGAGCGATGAGCTGTACGAGTTATACGACGACATTGACATAGTTCAGCGAATAAAAAGACAGCGGCTACGCTGGCTAGGTCATGTTGTCCGAATGGACGAAAACACTCCAGCCCTGAAAGTGTTCGATGCAGTACCCGCCGGAGGAAGTCGAGGAAGGGGAAGGCCTCCACTCCGTTGGAGGGACCAGGTGGAGAGCGACCTGGTTACACTTGGGATCTCCAACTGGCGCCGAACTGCGAAGGAGAGAGAGAGGTGGCGCACTATCGTCGATTCGGCTATAACCGGCTAAACGGTTGCAACGCCAATCACATACATACAAGGAAACTATTACAAACCAAGTTTCATTGAAATCGGTCGAGTAGTTCTTGAAATATGGTTTTTGACCCATAAGTGGGCGACGCCACGCCCATTTTCCATTTTGTAAAAAAAACTGAGTGCAGCTTCCATCTGTCATTTCTTATGTGAAATTTAGTGTTTCTGACGTTTTTCGTTAGTAAGTTAACCCACTTTTAGTAATTTTCAACCTAACCTTTGTATGGGAGGTGGGCGTGGTTATTATCCGATTTGGCGAAAAGAAACGACTGCAGAAAGTTTGGTTTATATAGCTTTATTGGTTTGCAAGATATATACAAAAAACATATTTGAGGGCGGGGTCACGCCCACTTAAAAAAAAATTACATCCAAATGTGCCCCTCCCTAATGCGATCCTATGTTCCAAATTTTATTTTCATAACTTTATTTATGGCTTAGTTATGGCACTTTATGAGTTTTTGGTTTTCGCAATTTTGTCGGCGTGGCAGTGGACCGATTTTGCCATCTTCGAAAGCAACCTCCTCTGGGTGCCAAGGAACATGTGTTCCAAGTTTCATTAAGATATCTTAATTTTTACTCAAGTTATCGCTTGCACGGACAGACGGACGGACAGACATCCGGATTTCAACTCCACTCGTCATCCTGATCCTTTATATACATATAACCCCATATCTAACTCTTTTATTTCTTGGTGACACAAACAACCATTATGTGAACAAAACTATAATACTCTGTGCAACATGTTGCGAGAGTATAAAAAATGAAAAACATTTTTACTATCCATTTTTTTTTGACATCTTAATAATATAAAAAAAAATTGGAAGAAAAAAAATTCGTCGAGATACGGGCCTGTGGAGTGGGGGCTTCAAAAAAAACGGTGCGTCCTGGTTGACGTGATTTCAACCCTTGTAGAGATCTAAAACACAAAAAACAAGAAGATTCTTCATTAGTAAGGATGTCGTTATCGGGTTGACCATTTTATAAACAAAAAAAAAAAAAAAAAAAAATGGCGTCGACTTCAAAAACAAATTTTTACACGATTTTTTCGACCTTTTCGAATTTTTAAAAATATTTCAAATCAATATTTTAGGAAATCCAAGGCAGACACGATAGATCATTATATAAAGAAGATATATACCAAATTTCAAAGGAATCGGTTCAGTAGAAATTGAGATATCATGTCAACCACCTCAAAAAAAGTAGTTTCGAGAAAAACGCGTTTAAAGTTTAGGAGACCGCTCGGCCGGCTCGGACGCCACGTCACAAAATCGGCTGTATCTTCGAAAATAAGTCGAATTTTGAAAAATCCCAAAAAAAAACTATATTTTTGAATCAGAATTTGTGCAAGTTATAAAAACAAAAAAAGTAACTTGCTTATGGTTAAGAATATTATTGCATTTCAACTTGTTAAATTAATTGTTCTTACAAAGAAATGATAAATACTCAATGTTTGAATTTGGGGCAACACTTGCTAAAACCTTTGAGCGTGTCTGCTCAGCAACGCCTTCGAAAGCATTACATGTGCTTACATATGTATGTATGTAAGTGTGCACATGCTTTCTTCAATCTTTCTACCCAAACGGTCAAAACGTGCGGCTTCAAGGGGTCGCTTATGGGCAAATTTCACACGCTTAATGAGTTTATTCCCCAAAAAGTGCGTAGATATACCTATAATGATTAGCCTGGAGCGCAAATCCTCAAAACTAGTTTATTTGTTAAATACATTTAAAGTAGACATCACTTAAATGAAACGCTCTTAATTTGAAACAGTTTACTTAAGAAGTATAAAAGTTCACATTTTTCAAACATTCAAAAGACCTATAAACAAATCATATTCCTCATAATATTTTAGAGAGTGGTGAATCGAACAAACAACTGGTATAGATCCAACAGACTGGCATAATCATTTACAAAGGCATTGTAAATTGTCACTTTGACGAGGTTTGTAGTATAAAATAGATTGGAAAACTTTCCTTCTTTCAGATATGTTTGTTTTGATAATCCTGTAGAGCTCGAACATAACACTGATAGACCCAGTATTTAAGCAAGTAACAAAATGATACTGAATTCGGATATTATTTCCCTAAAAATATTCATCAACACAAGTAAATTCAATAAAAAAATTCCTAAAATTTGTAATTTCACTTAAGCGAGGCCTACTGTACTTACAACCGTTTTCTATGCTGCCGCCCAACTGCTTTTTTCACAAGCAGCTACGCCGCAACGGTTGTCTAATTGTCTGCGTAATGTGTGATGACTGTTACTAACCAAAAAAAAAGAAGCAACAATAAATACCCAAAAAAGAAATCGACAAATAGAAGAATAGAAAACTGTTACAGAAATGTCGATTTGCTGTTAAAGTATTCGACAGATCTCCGCATCAGTGGAACGCTCAGCCGATCGTTGCTTCATTAGCGCTAGCATTAGCTCGCTGTTGGGTTGATTGACTGGCTGGCTGGTTGGCTGGCTGGTTGGCTGACTGATGATGGTGGTGGGTCGAGGCGTTTTGACCGTTTAAGCAGCGATTGCTTTGGCGGCTTCTTACGCATACTGGTTTTGTATTATTTTGTGTTGTTGTTATAGTTGATACCACGGATCGCAATAACCGAATGCGTAATGATCATTACACCAAGTGCCGCGCACTTAACACTCGTGTATTCCTGCTCGTGCAATATTAGTGGTTTTTAGGCATGCCCTAAACTATTAAAATACAGGTACTCCGAAATTCATACAAATAATTCATCAATCATTTACAATAGAATAATAAATGCATATGAAGCTACCGGCTATTCAAAGGGTCTGTATATATTCTTGTGTTTTAATGTACATTTAGGGAAACAAGGTTAATGTGGTTATTTAGTAGGACTCTAGGCTACCAATTATATAATTTCAACATACAGTATATTATGAGCCAATATTATACCTATTGATGAAAGAACATTACTAACACCTTGGAATAGAAGCTCTAGGAGAGTCTTCTCTAGCAACAATCTTTAACAAAAGCTAGCTTAAAGCTAGTAATTGAAAGCACCATCAATCGGAACGTGTTAGATTCAATACAAACGTACAAAGTTCTCGGATACCTCGATCCATCTATACAAATATGACAGTGTGAACGTCACACAACTCCAAATCGTATTAGTTTTCCTTACAGGTTCAATGAAAACGAATTGTGCTCAAAACGGCGCTACGCTAATAATATTTGTCTTTTTTTTAAAGGTAAACTAATTGAAAGCATCTTGAGAAAGTAGTAGTGATCCGAGCATGCATTTATCACACTTTCGGATTCTACCCTCTTCTAATACCCAGAAGCCTTATATTTCATCAATCGGAACGTGTTAGATTCAATAATCCTCGTTTACATCTGGAGATGGTATAGTAGCTTTACCGTTTGGTTATTATGCTATATTCTAGTACTTTAGATCCATATTTCAGATCCCTGTGATGTCAGTCAGCAACACTATTCCCTTTCTTTTTTACCTCTACACTGAGGTGATATGGAAAATAGAGTTTAGAGAACACTCCGTCTGTACTTTCTCAAATATTTATGAAACCCGATATACCAGAACACCAGAACGATGGTTGTCGACGTCGCAAGATCTAATTGGTTTCTTGTTAAACCTTGTTCCGCGTACCTCCGGTGGTTTCTCTTTATTAAAGGCAGAGATATTTATCGAGTATTCTTCATATTGAAGGAGGTATCTCCAGTTTTTCATCTGATAAATCTCTGAGAGCTTACTCTAAATCAGCCCAATCGTGGTCTACCGGTAATAAGGCCTGGGTACTGGTTATTGCAACTATGAATCCGAACGTTATTGTCAAAGAAGAAGAAGGAGTCAACTGTTATAAAGAAGTCGTTACTTGTTGTTATTGTAAAATAGTGAAAAGTTAGTCCAATATGTGAAGAGAATATTGCTGAGGTGGCAATTCTTGGCACGAATAGGTTGGTTCGGTTAACCTAGTGACGACTGTATTTCGCCAATTCGTTTGGGTCTTTTTAAACCCTTGAGGTCTTTAATTTCTAGCACAACATTAGTCGAACTAATAAGATCAGTTAGCTCAAAAACCAAGATAAACCTAAAATTACTGTTACTGAAGGGAGATATAGTCTCTGGAGATGCTGCACAAATGAACGAGTGCCCACTGTAACTGTTTGCGTATAATTTCTGTTATCTCATCTTCTCGGCACCTCATCGCTAAATAAATTTTTTTAATTGTTCACGATTTACAAACAAACTTTTTTATGACTTGTTTGATTTGGACAATTTTCGGCTCTGCAACCAAACAAAAATCTACTCGGCTTGACTCCGCACACTGATATCTTATATAAACAGTCATAAGTACATACATACATATATGTAGATATGTAAGCTTACATTACATACATACATGCATAAATATAAACATATTTACTTTGGTTTTGTCCAGCGAAGTGTCAATTCGTCAACGACTATCCGGTCGGTCACGGCCTTGTTGCGCTTGCGTTGCCACTGCCGCTGCTGCTGCTGCTGTTGTTTTATGTTAGCAAAAGTGCGTGTGCGCATGCGTAGAGCATTATGTGTGTCTATGTTTATCTTGCCTTCTTTTGTGTACTTTTGGTTTTTCTTTGAAGTCATTCGTTTTATCAGCAAAGGTGAGTTTGTATGTGGCAACAGGTAGTCTTTATTTCACCAAATATTTCAAATTTTTATTGACAGTCATTTTGCCATTGTTGCTAATGGTTTAAGCAGCTTCTTCCAATTACGTGCCGTTTGTAGCTCAGAGACACATGCGCACATACATACATATATATATATTTATATTTGATAATGATCTTCATTTTTAAACAAATCCGTGGCAAAACTGGAATCGGTAAATATTTATAAATTTATTTTATCTCAAGTCATATGTCCAGTGTACACAAATACCACTTTAAATGGCAGCTAGATGACATTAAAAGGTGAATTATTTGACCAGCCTTAAGCTTTGTTTTAAAATTTGTTCAAAATGGCAATTAATATTAATTAAATAATTATTTCAGTTAAATAAAAAAATGTGGGACTTGTATTTCAATCACAGCTTGCCTTATGGGTACACGAGCAAACTTTAGAAAGTGTTAAATAAGACTACATCAATTTTTGCCACACATAAATTTAGTGACAATGCGTCCAGACTGTTTGTAAGATCCCGAACTAGATCTATTTAAATTTGGCAGAGAGCATTTCGAAATTCATTTTTATCAGTTCTGACACATTTTATGCACCTTTTCATTCGGCGATTGGGTCTAGTGTTTATAGAAAAAAGTATTCCGAGAAACAAAAAACAAGCATAAGTCGAAATAAAGTTTTTTCTAGTATGGACCTAACCTAAGTCTGCAAACCTTTAAGCTTTATTTATTCTAATAATTTCGGTATTGAAAAGTAAGTATGAAAGCTCTAACATCTTGGAGACTGAATTTTATGACATATAATGTGTATTAAATAAACATACATATATTATATGGATTTGTTCAAATTCACAATGAAGAACTTCTCGCCAGAAATGAATGAATGTTAGCCGAAGTTATGGAGCGATTGCAAATAATGATAGATAATTCAAATATCAATATAATGCGATGTATTGAACTTATCTGCAAGAGATTTCGTAGTTTTGAAGAACACAATTTAATTCGCTCGTTGGAAATAATAGATGACTTATAGCCTCTTCGCACAGGAGTTAATTGTTCAATTAATCGGCCTTTGCTCGATTAAAGAGCTGATTTAGATCGATTTAACATACAAAAGAAAAATCGTTTTTTATGTAGATATTCATTTTAATTTACACTTATTTTAAATCGAATACAAATCGAGTTGAAACTAGAATGCAAATCTCAATGTTGCTGTCTATGCTAAAAATTTGGCTGTGCTAATTAATAAAATAGCAATCAGCTAATGAAACTTACCAACTTATTATGAACAGCAAAAACAAAATGATATAACAACTGATCGTTAATCGAGTAGCCGGCTGTGCGAAAGCTAAAAACTGGTTTCCCAATTATAATGTTCATGCTTTAAATTAATTAAGCTGTGCGAAATTAATTATAATTTTTTATGCCTAAGATCAATTAAGCAACATTCAAAATCGACCATATCAGTATTTACGAGCTTTGGGAGGCCGATAGAAAAATAGGGACTCTAAACGAAGTGTTATGTTAGATTGGGCTAGTCTGGTATGCCAATAAGACACATCAGTTTTGATCCTTAGTGATATTTTCCTGGTCCACCAGAAGTACATAGTCATCTTTTGAATGTATGAGCTTGACGCGAATTTTAAAAGGTTATGTGGCTTTACTATCGGTGCGAAAGAAATGTCAGAAACAAAAACAAAAAATTTTGAATAATTTTTTAAGAATATTAGGAATATCTCTTGTATATTTTCATATTTAAAGAAATTCAGCAAAAATTCTACAAATGAGTTGGAAGTTCTAAAAATGTTCAAAAAATACCAATAATTCATTCAGAGCAATTTCTTGGCTGCTGAGTTGGAATGCACTTCTGTAAATAGAATATAAATATTGCAACTAGGTCTATTGTTGACACAACTTTCTTCAATTTTTCATTTCATTAAGCAAACACTATACGACAACTTCGACTTTTTTCTGAGTATTGGGTCAAACTAACTTTTCCCAGGAGATTGAGTCATAAGTAAGAAAGGGTCAAAGTTTGATCTTCGAATAAATAACAAAAACTTATATCGAAAAATACAGGACTACCATCGAATTATGAAAAATTTTAGATTTTATCTATATTTTGGAGTAGTAGCTATATCCTATAATTAATAAACTACGAAAATCGGAGAATACAACTTTTTTCTTATGACAGAATCTCCCGGAAAAAATTAATTTGGTCCAATTCCCAGCCGAGTGTTGTACAGTGCTATTCTCCATTCTTCAATTTTTTTAATTTCATTAGGGGTTACATGGGTATTGTCGGTTAGAAAAAGGCCTATTTTCAATATATTTTTTCTATGTAAAAAATTATTTATTTAATTCAAACTATTTTCGGTCTACATAAATATACATACAGATACATCTTTAAAGAATAATTTCTGAAATTATCAGAAAAATAAAATTAAAACTCCTCCGTTGTGACGTCATTTCCACTGACCCCTCTCTTAGGAAACTATTCTTGAGATGTTGTAGAAATTAATAAGCCAAAAAACAAAAAATCGATTTTTTGAACCCACGAAACCCATTTAACCCTTTAAGCAAACATATGTTACTAATACATATGTATGCACTTTCAGGAAAATTCAAAGTCAGTACGGCGTTCTTTTCGCACTATATTAAACATAGACACACCTTTCATAAAATTCAAAATTGTTGTCTGATTAGTTTCCATTGGGGAGAGATATAGAATCAAGCTTTAGAATTGAGCTAAGCCTTATTAAACCAATAGTATATTTAACAGCATTAAATTTCACCCACATTCCACAATAATATTTAAGGCTATAAAAAATAAGCCTCTGTTTAAAGCACCCAGCAGATGTTAAAGGAACACGATATCTATATAATAAAGGAATGAGTTATTAGTGCGTAAAAAATGAGTTATTAAAGAGTAGTTAAATGATCGTAATTGCACCTTTCTTGTAATAAAAGAACAAATTCTTCACTTTTGTTGGGATTAACGCATGTTATTCGAAAGCGTCTCGAATTTTTACGTTTTGACTATTAACAATTAATTTCTTGTTATTACCAAATCCGAAAAATAAAAAAACGCAGTTTCCGTACGCACTGCGTATTACCTTGACAGGTGACCATACAGCGGGCATTTTTGTGTGGCTTTCAACTTTTGTTTGGGCAGCCCACACGCTTTCCATTTCAATGGCGCACTGCTGGCGCTCGAAATTAAGCCGACATATAAATAATAGGAAATATAAGAAAATAATGAACTCATTTGTCAAATTTGTATAAATAAATACAAGAATGGTATTTATAAGCAACAAAAAACCAGAAGTTATAAACATATGATGTATGCCTATGTATATATGTGTGCGTGTGTATGTATCTTTATATGAGCGCGTATATGTGAGTGTGTGTGTGTGCGTAGAATTAATCCTGTTTACTTTGTGGGCAAAGGTGGAGCCGTAAATCTTAATGCAAACATTGTGTACTTTTTACCACGCACAATTCGATGAATTGAAGAAATCGAATGTACGCAAGTACATACGCACCGCTGCGTACTAAGTGCGCACACCTCGGCTGAAAATTATTTGTTTCTTTTTTTTTGTGAATTTATCTAGCTTTGTATGTATACATGTATGAGTGTGTGTGGTATTTTATCGGAGTAGTTTTTAGTGTTTTGAATTTTTTTTTTCATGCTATTTGTCACAGTAACGCCAATTAATCAACAGTGTTGCATGAATATACAAACATACACATAACTACATATGTATGCCTCGGTACATAGCGTACGCATGCCTACAAGACGTTTTCTATGCTTTTACCACTGTTACACACACTTTTTTACCTACAAACGCAATTTTATATATTTGAAAATTTAAAGTTATAGAGTTATAGGCTGAAAGTTGGGCAATTACACATAGTCAACATGTTACGTGACAATTAAAAAAGCTGTCGTCGATTTTTGCTGTGCGCCGTTGCCAAGCAGTCAGCTGGCAAATTTTCAATGCCTATGCCTCGCCTCCGAGCAACTTCATATAGCAACTACTTGTATATGACACAGCAATGCATAGCTCAGCGTTGTTACGCACATTTCAAGCGCGTATTGCTCACTCACTATCTATCGGTTAGCTGCGAAACGCAACGCAGACACAACATATGGTAATTGTAAGCGTTTCTTGCCAATTCTACAATTACTGCGGCGGACTTATATGGCACTAGTAGTTACAAGCCGGACACTGACATTCCACTCTTACATACAACAGCGGCTGTCAGCAGTAACGACAATCCACTGCTGTTACAAGACAAGATTTACTTACATATAAATATATATATATATTAAAAAATTTTGTAAAATCACACACTGGACTACATACCCTCAAATCTATACATATCCATACATATGTATATGTATGTACATCAGTGCGTTTATGCTATCTTGCATGGCGCATTAGTCACGCTTAATTTGCTTCTAATTATTTATGTCTCTCTGTCACAGCCGTTTAAGCGATCGATGGTTTTATAGCTACAATGTACCATTCCAATCGATTCGTTTAAACGGTATGTTTACAGATTTCTATCACTAACGGTTACAGTAAGCTTTTAAAAGTATCTGAGAGCTTTCTATAGACTTTAAGATTGCATATATGTATAAGAGTATATGTAATGATTTTAAGAATAAATGATAAGGAAATGAAAGCTATTATAACGAGGTTAGGTTAGGTTAGAATAGGTTAAGAGGCGGATAACTGTGCCACAAGAGATCTCACTTCGACAGCTAAAGTCAGCAGTCATTTGTGCTACGGTAAACTCCTCAAAATGGATGCCCGATTCCCTCAAGTGACGACAAGTGGTTTGAGTTTTTTATGTATTTAGTTCTCCGAATTTAGTTCTTTATTTAGCGAAAGCTGAACAATGTAGGAGAAAGTATATGAGAAAAATTCTCGACATCGTTCACTTCAATTTGATTCTCAAACTTCAGGAAGCATACACAAAATGGTTTGGCAGTTTAAATTTTGTCAACTTTGCTAAATAGGTATCTCTAGCGAAATTGTAAGCCAGTTAAATATTCTTATCGCACTCACGCCCTTATTCTATATTTATGCGTTTTATGGATTAGGTTAGGTCAAGGCGTAGATCTCCGCAGTTGCAGAGAGTACAATTTAGGCCGATTATCCTTTGTGCACTTAAATACTCCTGACAGATCGCCAAGACCCTTATGATTTGATAAAGCGCTTAGACTCTATTATAAAGTTCTTAAGTCGACTAATGTCGATTCCAGTCACTTCGCTGGGTACGCCGAAGGTGTGCCAACCGTGGTGTGTTAACCTTTATCTGGCGAATGTTAGACAAGCAGCTTTGATAACTAACGTCTGGTTTAATCCCTAATCTCATCGTAGTAACCGGTAAGCACACATATGATTGCGTCGAGATGAGCCTTCCTTAGCGACAGTGGCTGGATCCACCGCGGGCCAGAAAGACCTCTCTACTATGGATTTTAAGATTATTATTATTAATTATAGGCTAAAAAACCTCTAGCATATTGTTATAAAATGTCAAATCGATCCAAGTAATAGTTTTGGAGATATAGTCTCTTAGAAGTTGTGCACTAGATGGTAACTTCAAAACTGTAAAAGCCTTTTTCTCAAAACTACTTTTTCAAAGTCGATTGTCAAAATCATTCGAGAAATATTTAACCGATATTGATGAAAATGTAGACAGGTCTTCGAGATATAATTTACAAGGACTGTTTTCAGTTACTCTCATTTAAAAAAAAAAATCGCGAAGTTTGAGGCAAGTAAAGCAAAAATCTCTGCTAAAAATCTAACTTTTTAGTCCAAGTCTACATTTCTTCTGCATGTGGTGGCAGTCATGTATCGCTTTCTCCCATGGTCGCTTAACTGTTTCAATCAATAGGCGATAATTAAAATGTTGATTTAGATAAAGATATGACTGTTTCTTGCAAAGTTATAAGAAATTTATTTTTGCAGACAATATAATATAAAAGAAAAATTCACTTGAACTTTAATTGTGCTTAAAAATTGAAAGCCTATGGGCGACAATTGGTCGCTAATTTATCGATTATTATAAAATGGTAAAAAAGCGAAAAAATTGTGTGCTATTTTTTTGTATTTTGAATTATGTTTTGTCGTAAACAATATGTAGTATAATTACTATATTGATTTGTATGACTAACAGGAATATAGGAATACAATCACATTAGTGCATATTCAGCTGTGTATAGAAATGTAGGTATTTATTTTTTCGACCGAAGTCCATGCAGTGAGGCATGAAAGCAAATACTGCAATAATATTACAAATTACTTAACGAATTTAAACTAGTTCCAAAAGTACCAGGCTAGTAACAATATTATATTATTTAGGAGATACAGAATATAGATTATTAAGGGGAGAGAAAGACACTTTAAACTATGAATTTATGTAGTTATAATTAGAGATCTGCATTTATATTGTTTTTTTAACCCAAAGTAAAATAGTTTTGGTTTATGCTTGAACTAGATTTTCTTATATTTCATTCAAGTAATAGACTAAATTATTTTACTCCAAAGTTTGACCATTAACATCTCACAGAGCATTGCTATTTGAAGTATGCGAACAGCCAGTAGTCAACTAACTAGTTCGCTCTACAATTATTACTAGTTTCAACGTAGTCCACAACTAGTACAATTCACTATGAGGACTGTAAAAAATATGTTCCAACTCTACAAAGACTTGCTTTGACATAATCGCATTATGAGTGTCATCCATTTGGTTTATAAGTTGTATATAGGTTTTTGTATGAAAACACACATATATACAAATATCATATTAACGCACTAATGGACTCGGTATGTACATATGTAAGAAACAGAAAAATGAGCGACTTTGTTTAATAGATTTATAAATTTTCGGCTTTCACACCATAAACCAAAGTACATACATACATATTTATATACACATATGTACCTACATATGTACATATGAATTTTTAAAACATGAATGCTGCTGTCATCGCTAGGTGATTTTTGACAGCCGACATCAACATTCCACCTTGTAGGCCTACAAATGACACACATCGCATTTTATAGATATTCGCACAATCACACAATTAACGCATTTTTTGTTTAGACACACACACATGTAAATGTATAATATATGTTTTATGCAATTTGCTTTGAATCCAACATTTTATTAGTTGTGAGTCCGCATAAAATACTTCAGATTATTTAATCCTATTATGAGCCAAAGCTTAACGGTATTTGTATGTATAGCAAGGTCGATTGTTGATTGGTATTTGTCAACTTAACAGATCCTTTCATTAATTCAATTGTTCTTCTCTCCTTGAGTTGTGCAACCCAAGCGATTTAGATAAAAACTATTAAAAAATATGTCACCTGTCAGAAAGGAATTTAAAGTTATACACAGGAAGCATACGTAACAATTAAAGTTTACTTAAAAAGAACGAATCAAGCTCAGAATTAGGATATAGATCTGTTTTTCGAAATTGAAATGATTTGAACCGTTTGAGTCCAGCTCTGATAATTCTTTAATTCTTGAAAGTTGTAAATATTTAAATATTTTAGAAGAAGAATACCATAATTATTTTGAGCTATAATATTTTACCGTTCTAGGCGAATTATTATACAGACCAATCAATAATATTTATATATCATGAGTACACTTGCAACAGATTAGTCAAATATGAATAAAGCAAAATTTGTTTGGAAAAGGTCGAAAAGGTATTCTCGTACTTTTCTTATAATTACTTATGGATGGTGCTTCTCTTGTGGTCTTTGTAGGCAACCAACATTATAAGCACTTTGTTCTCCTTCTTCAAGCTTGTAAACTGCTTTATTTCCGAGCAAACGTGCCTTTATTGAATTTGATAAGATTAAACTCTTGTAGAGCTAATTATCTGTGCTCAATGTTCAAATGAACTATTCAACAATGCTTCGAAGACTGGAGCACGTGTGGCTTAATTCTGGAATACTAGCATATTGTTCAACAGATTTGGGTCAAGTGGTTTTAAGCTTTTTAAGCACCTAAATGAACACCGAATAATGGACTACAGCGAAACATTTCCTGAGATAATAGTATTGATGACTTTTCAGATTCTTTGGTAGTGGTGCCCTCTATTTTCCATACAAAAGATTCGACTAAGTATTGTCAGTATCCGTTAAGATGTCAAAAACCTTGAAAAATAGTCATGTGGAAACATTTTGAAGGAATGAATAGTCGTTTAGGAACAAGACACTTTATGATTAAATAAATAATATTTACTCTTTCATAGACTTTATAGTGACATTAGCTATATGCTTTGGGCCAAGTATTCCTTAGAAATTTGAAACATCCGAACAGTTTCCACATAATCTAATATAAACAAAAGCAATTTCATACAATATTACTATATTATAAATAAGTTTTAATTTTAGAAAATATTTTTAAATTAAAACCAAAAAATATCTTAAGTGCACACTAAATAAAAATATTAAAACATTTCAAGCACTATTGCTAGCACAGTTTAACTATCGCTTTTATGTTTCTTCCAAATTGCATTTCATATTCCCTTTGTGTTTATAAAATCTTTTGTCTGCTCTACTAGATGAATCAAAAGTCATTTGAACTTTCGCTTTTTACTTATTTTTATTTAATTTGCTACTTGAAAAATTACAGTGAATTAAGGCTGACACAAAAAGAGTCGGTAAGATAAGCATCAAGACAAAGCAGTGGCCATGGGGGGAGGGGTTCATGCATCTTACAATTGCAATATTTTTATATTTTAGTGAGATTTCGGTTATTCTTAGATTATTCTCAAACAACAAACTTTCAGTTCTATATCTATATTATTCGAGTTTGTGCATAATTTTCGAAAATATTTGAAAATATATTTTTCCAAAACAATCGAATATCTTCTTATACACTAAAAATTGGCACTAACACTGCTTCGGGTCGCTTTCTTTTTCTTCTTAACATACAATTTTTAGAGCTTTTGAAAAATGGAAATAACCAGGATATGTAAAGGGTTCTGAAAATTATTTCACTATGCGAAACTGATATAGTAGGCATAATTTTAGATCATTAACTAAGAGAACGAATCAACCGTATCTGAGCTCTTTCTACTGCGAATGGTCCAATTAATCTTCGAAATATATATGTATATATATATATACTTCGAAAAATCCAATCCAGGTGTTTAAACCTTTAAAATCTCTGATCTCATGGAATGAATCCAGATTTCTTTCACAGTTCCGACTTCATGATCAAATTAATCTTAGCTTTTACTATTGCGCAACTTCCAGAGGCCCCTCCACAGCGTATACGCCACTGGTAGCGTCTGAAATGCGCCAAAGCAATGCCATGATGCGTGAATCATGTGCAAAATGTTGCCGCTAATGCATTTTTAGTGATTGTGCCAAGAAAATTTCAAGCCAACAAACAATCAAAACTCCAATACAACACAACAACAACAACAATAAACAATCTTTGATATGTTTTTAATCAGAATTGAGTCCAAAATCGCACGAAAAATCACGTTAGTCACAGTGCGCAGAAGCCGATGATGGTGGGGCGCTGATTGTGAGGTGTGGGATGGGAGAGGTTACAAGGAGGGCATGTGGAAAACACGTCATGTTACTTATAAATACATGTAAATATGTGCATGAGTCTCTATAGCTTGCAGACACATATGTGCATGCGGTTAAGAGATTTTCCAACACAACAACAACAACTATAACAACAAATGTGCTGCCAACTGGCCAAAAAAAGACAAAAAAGTCGAAAAAGCACAGATGGCGTCATCGTCTGTTGCCGGCTCTATGGTCTATGGGAATGGCCCAAACCAAAGTCTGTTGCCATGTTGCAGCACACATACTTACATACCGCGTTGCATAAATAAATGTTATGTATGTAATAGCGCAGACATACATACACACAGACATTTGGAAGCGAGTGTGTATTTTGGGCGGTGGTGGCCAATTTCATAGCTTCGCGTCTGCTCGACAACGGCGAGTACGTATTCGCTTGTGTTTACAACAAAAGCTGTGGCATACAACAAATAATTACCTATGTATGTGTTCACTTGTATGTTTGTGTGTGTGTGTGCGTCTAATTGGCATTGAGGTGACGCGGCATTACAACCTGCAGTAAGTGAAACTGTGTTAACAGGTTGCGCCAAAAACATTGAAACCACAGCAACAAATATTTTTGCTCAGCGCCGTGGCAACAACCATGCAAAGTCAGTGGCAACAGTATGCACAATACTTTAATATAATTATATACATATGTATGTATGCTAGTATGCGTGTGATGCAATAAATTCGCAATTATAATAATGATGTAATATTGGGTGGTGTAAATGGAGGGTGAAATATATTGATAATGGTGTATGGAAATTTAGTGCGGGTAATAGACATATGTATTTATTTGTGGGAGTAGATTTCAAATGTCAATGTATTTATTAATTCAAATCAATATTCATTAAAGCATTATTATTTGTAATTAAGTTATGTTAAGTTAAACTTGCAATTTCGCGGCTCGTTATATTTGAGCTCTGCTTTCTTGTTCAAAAATAACACGTGAAAGCAACCACCAAGCTATTTAGTCCAATTCAATACAAGAGAGTAGGCACTCTCCACATTTTCAATGGCCTGAAATCAAATTTTGATGGGAAACTGTGGTAGATATATTTGGCCAATAAATAATAAAATAAATAAATATAATATAAGATAAGCATCAAGCATGGGCTTATGTTTGATGTTCCTATTGTTAAACTGTTCATCTAAAATATAGATTAATGAACAATGATATTCAATGTCTAAATCTTCATTATTCTACACAGACTAATTGCATCGAAGATAGACCTTTCACCGACACAGTAACCGTAGTAACGGTGAATCAGAAAAACTAGTGAGAGAATGAGGTGTGAGCTTTATTCTGTGTTATCATAAATAGCTTCAAAACCAACTGAGTTATTGTGCGAAAATTTTCAGAGCAAAATGTTCGATACCATTAGATATAGAGAAGATCAGAAAAGAGTTTCGCCCACTGCTTGATAACTTAAAAGTTAAAAGTAGGTAGGTAAAGTGGATGCCGTACGACGCATGTAGGGCTTTAGGAGGCTCCACCGGGACTAGAATCTCTTTACTATACGATGTCCTCTCTGAACCATACTGTGGTCTTAATAAAGTTATTCAATTCAACCAGTTTTATAAATGCAACTTCGGAGACATTGTAAAGACAATGATCGTGATCGATCCTATGCAGTGCCTTACATTCAATTAGCTGATGTTCTATTGCCTCCTCCTCTTCTGCTTCTTGGCAGATTTTGCAATAGTCATTGTATGGTGCCCCAGTGTATTGGCATACCTACCAATCAGACAATGACTTGTTAACACTCCTACTAGAGTTCTTAATTACTAGCTAACAGATTTTGTATATACTTTCGAGAATCAGGGCTAATTATAGATATGTTTATCATATAATTGAGAATGAGAAGATTGGTAAGGGTGCTGCTTTTAACATAGTTCTTCAACAATTCTCTTCCAAAACTTTGCCTACGAAGTTACATATATAGTACTAATGTTTGGTTAGATAGTTAAGAGGCAAAAAGGAGAATTTAATTTCACTAAACTATCCTTGGCCCCTTTTCAAACAATGGGTGCTAAGTATTGTAGTTACTACATAAAAATATATTTTATTCCGTTCTCTAAACTCCTTTTTACAACAAAAAAATCACTTATGAACTAGACTACCTTAACGTATTTGTGAGTCACTGTATGTATTACAAGTAAATTTATGTCAATGGCAACTAAATTTACGACTCGATATACAAATGAATACTTGTAAACGAAATATTTCAATAAAAACACAAAAAAAAAATAGCCAAAGTTCCAGCTAATAGAAATGGTGAATTTTGTTAGATTAAGACAAAAGCAGAATTTAAATGGAATTCTGGAAACTGTGCGAGTTGATTTTGCAAATTTAATTTAATTTTTTAATTTACAGCCACACGTTATAGAAATTATCTGCGTAAAACCGCAATCAAAAAAGAAAAAATAAAATGAATTCGTGTCATCATTTTTTCTCCTAATGCTTTGTTACTATGCCCCTTTTGTGTGAGTCCAAAGAATTAGCGAGAGATAATGCTTAGAATTAGAATACTTTAACGCAACAGGTTGCTGTCGGCGATGTCGGCGGCGTCTTTCCAACTAGCCTCATCATGATCATATCGCCAGCAACAACGCACCATGACAGATCGAAGATCATCTGTTGACAATCGGCGTCGACTCTGCAGTGCGGACTGGACCCGAGTCAACAGGTTAATTAATTAATTCATTCATTAATATGCAAGCAATTATCATAATTTCTGTACAGATTTATCTACACGCTTATAAATGCGTATTTAAGGCAGTGAATGGCATTAGCAACCATTTTTTCTAACGCTACAATTCATTAATTGGTTTTTATCACTCATCGCACACACGCACATACATAGATTCAAACATAGATTCGTATGTTGTAGATATAGCAATCTTAAGCATCTGATAAATAATGCGCGATCGCGGCAGGTTGCCGGTCTCAAACTAGCTGGAATGACGCTTCTTTTTTTTTGCTTCTGCTTTTGCTAATGCGCATAATTGAGTTGGAATTTCGGCAAAAATGTCGTTGGTAGATTATGAGAAATCTCTTTAACCCTGCGATGAACAGGCAGAAATTGAAAAAATTGGGTTTCGGGTATTGACAACCGCATTTTTAATCAGTACTGCACACCTTTATTGCTGACCTCTATTAGATAAGCAAGGTCCTAGATTCGTAGGCCTGGTATTGAAAGTGACCCGGAATTTTGATTTCGTTTATTATTAAATTTAAATCAGATTTGACGAGACACCACATTATGAGATCTGCTTCTGAATAAGTCAAAAAGAGACTCAACCACTACAAGTCTTGTATTTAAATTTCTTGCCTTGTGACCTTGCACTTCTAGTCATATCATAACGTGGTTGGGCTGCAGTCCAGTATCCGATCCTAGTTTTAAACCAAAATACAAAAAGCTTCTTATTAACGCTCGTTCTCCGTCAACGCTTCTTAAAACTCATAACCTGTTTTAAGCCCGATCATTTCCCCACATAGTCCTGATGGAAGAAATAGGCATTTGATGCATTCAAAGTTATTATTTCCTAGAGGAACTCGAATAAGCCATTTGAAAATGTATTCAAAAATTTTTTTTAAGTGCACAGATTGTATAATATTTATTTTTATTTATTATATAAATCATTACAACTGACACACTGCTCCGTATGGTGGCCTCCTTTAGAAAGGTATGCATTCACTTCGACAGCAGATAATGGTAATATTAGCATTGAAATCAATGACATTACGCTCTAGGCCAGTTAAGCAGAATTAGAATTAGCTGTCTAAAGAAGATTGTAACAGATTTCAAGCATTTTGTCGGATCATAAGGGTCTTTTGGATTCATTCGTTTAATTTATTCATACAGCGCTCAGTGTCTAACATCTTCCAGCAATTTTGTTATCCAACTCGTGAGGGTACCCGTTCACCTCAGAATCGTTGGTAACTGTAAAGCAGACAAGCATGGAAGAGGGAGAACATTGACGCCGGAATGGGTTTGCAGTCTATGGTCCACTTGCAGAAGAGTACTGATTTATCTTAGCAACATTTCGGTGCGATCTTTGGTGTGCTTACTGGACATTGTCCGCTAGGTAGATTGAGACTTGGGATCCTGGCAGATTCAAGTTGCCAAAGCTGTTTGGAAGTCGAGGTGGAATCATCTAAGCATTTTCTCCTCCATTGTCCAGCTTTTGCCAGACTGAGGTTGAAACAGCTTGGGAAGCTCATTATCGGCGAACCATAGCGAATTGGCTAGAATTTGTAACAGATTCCAAACGACTCTTTTGGATTCATTATGAGTTTATTGGTATCACAAAGGACAGCGCTCCAAACTTTCCAAGTGATATTTTCCTGCAAATGCAGAGATCTGTCTACTAACCTAACCTAATGTATGGTAAGTATAAGTACGCAAAGGTGCAGAGATCCGGAAGTTCGAGACCAAATGCAACTTGAACATTAATGATGAGTATTAATATTATTTTATCGAGTCTAGTAAGAAAATACTATTTTGTAACATGAACATTTTGGAGCATGATTTTTTTGTGCTTTTGGAAAATATAGATATATCAATCTTAAGCTGACAAAGTAATTTTTAATTAAGCTTTGCGCATGCGCAATTCAATTACCTACTACATTTAACTTTCATAGGTTTCTATACTAAGAAAATATATACATACATACATACAAATAAAGAATCGGTATCTAAGTGCGTACATCTGACAATTTAGAAGTAAAAATACCAAAAAACCTGAAATAAAAGATAATTAAAAATTCAAGCGTAAAATTGGCTTAAGCGATTTTCAAAGAAATGCAACAAAAAGCACAAAATCTACCAGAATGAATGCAAAAAATGGGTATGAACATCCTATGTACGTATGTATATACATATGTATGTATGTATGTGAGTACATTTGCGGATGGCTATGTTTCGCACATTGCTCTTATGCTGCGGCATTTGTGAGAGGACACCGCTCAAAAATTATGTGCGAAACAACGAAATTGCACATAAAAAATCAAATAAAACAAAAACAATAAAAAGGCAAGACAATAAAATCGTTATGAAACAAGTTTTTCTTCAGTTTGAATCATGTTACCGCCAAGTCATGAGTATGAGTACTAGTGGCAGACTTTAAGTAGGGTAGGCGTATTTTGGAGGTTCTGGTCAGAGGTTCTGCGTAACTGAATTTAACTTACTATATAGTAAATATATAAGTAAATGTGTATGAGTGCGTCCAGTGTAGTGTTTGTGGGGTACAGTAGCGGCCACGGCAACTTTGAGCATAAAAATGTACTTTATAAGCGCAAGAGTGTTGTGCCTCCTTGACGCTGTTTTACACCATACCAAGAGTAGGAATGTTGTTGTTGTTGGAAATGAGCAACAAACATTGGGATGCTACAGTTTTTGGGACGGTCGTTTTGTTGGTGTCAATTTTATTATACTCTCGCAACAAAAGTTGCTTACGAGAGTATTATAGTTTTGTTCAGATAACGGTTGTTTGTAACACCTAAAACTAAACGAGTTAGATATAGAGTCATATAGAGCAAAGTGATCAGGGTGACGAGTAGATTTGAAATCCGGATGTCTGTCCGTCCGGCCGTCTGTCCGTATGCGCAAGCTGTAACTTGAGTAAAAATTAAGATATCTTGACGAAACTTGGCACAAATATTCCTTGGCATAATAAGAAGGTTAAGGTCGAAAATGGGCGGAATCGGACCATTGCCACGCCCACAAAATGGCGATACCCGAAAATACATAAAGTATCATAACTAAGCCATAAATGAAGTTATAAAAGCAAAATTTGGAATAAAGGATTGCACTAGGAGGGGACATATTTGGATGTAATTTTTTGGGGAAAGGGGGCGTGACCCCGCCCACAAATCGGTTATTTGTATTTAACTTGCAAACCAATAAAGCTATATAAACCAAACTTTCTGCAGTCGGTTCTCTTACATACCCTACCACACACCATGAAAATAGTTGAAATCGGATAATAACCACGCCCACCTCCCATACAAAGGTTAGGTTGAAAATTACTAAAAGTTGGTTAACTAACTAACGAAAAACTTGAGAAACTCTAAATTTTGCAGAAGAAATAGAAGAAGCTGTACTCAGATTTTTTTACAAAATGGAAAATGGGCGTGGCATCGCCCACTTATGGGTCAAAAACCATATCTCAGGAACTACTCGACCGATTCGAATGAAATTCGGTATATAATATTTTCATGACACCCTGATAACACGGACAAAAAATGGGCGAAATCGGTTCACAACCACTACAACTTCCCATACAACTCAATTTCGAATTCCATCTCATTCCTTCACTTTATAATATGTACATAAGGAACCAATGAAATTAGCTGAATAAAACTTTACTCAAATAGTGCATATCATCTCTGGCTTCACTACTGAAAAAATTGTCGAAAACGGACCATAACTTTTCAAGGCCCCAGATATCGAACATGTTGAACTCAGCGCCTAAGGATAAATTTTAACCGAAAATATGGGTAAATCTTTCAGATAATTTAATGTAATTCAGAGGAAATTGTTTTCTTCTAATAGTGTGTCTCTGTTCCAAAAATTATTAAAATCGGGTAATAACATCTCCATATACCTCATTGTAGGTTTATCAAAAGTATCTTCTCCTAGCTCCCATATACCTAATTATAGGTTTTTCAAAAATACGGTGGGCTTTATTCCGCAAATATGTATTGGTTAATATGTGAGCTAGCTTAGCAAAATTAAGTGAGCGTATAGTCTTGGTTATAGTGTACCTTGCTGATGAAAATGAATGAGATCGGTTCAGGAATTACCTCTGCCCTCATATCTATATATGACGATTTTCGTTAATTTGTGCGTTATCTTAATAAAATTTCTTCAATAAATTGTGAGAGTATAAAATGTTCGGTTGCACCCGAACTTAGTCTTTCCTTACTTGTTTTTTGTAATTGTTGTTGTAAATTTTTGTTGTTGTTGTGTTGCTGATGGCCAAATTGTTGTTGTTGTCGTTGAAGAGGAACTTTTTTTGTCGCCTTTAAATTTTCTTTACATGTTGTTATTGTAGCTTCTGAAGAGTTGGTTGCTGTTGTTGTTGTTGTTGTTGTTGTTGCAGTCTGTGAAGATTGCTTTCCTCCTCGTTTAACAATAAGCACAAAGCGGCATACAAATAAATCAGCTCGCCAATGTTCACACATAAACATAAAGTCTGCTTGCAAATACGCTTACTCACAGTCCAGCAAAACGGCAATCATGCGCCGCGCGCAAGTCTGCTTCGCGTAAATATTTAGAAACAAGCTAAAGGTATGAGTAAAAGCAAAGAATTGTCCAAAAATAAGTTTTATTGTATTTCATACATTTTTTGTATTTCGTTGAAACCCAACTCAGTGTAGGACCTTTTTGGGCTGCGAGCAAGTGTAGGTAGGTACTTCAGCGCCCGCCTTGTCATTCGGTTTGGTCGCAATGCCAAGAGCATAAAATTCACACTCGTAAGTAAATAAATTTTAATGGCCATTTTTGCGTTGCTTTTGGTTTTTTGATTTTGGCAGTGATTTTGTTGTTGGCCGCCATTGATGCCATTAGCGTTCGTCGCTTTGTAATATATGCAATTTCATTAAGGTTTTCGTAAGAAAACGTAAATCGCCTCAATGAAAACGTACCTAGATGACGCTGAGATTTGCTCATTTTTTTCTCATTTATTTTTTTTTATTCGTCAGTTTTTAATGGTTATTAATTTTGTCAGGCAAATAATACCAGGAAACAGAGCTTAAGGCATTTAGATGATCAGAGGTATGCTAACAAAAAAAATACCAAAAAAGGGTTGTGTGATCTGTTGGTACTGTGTACAGTAGTGTGAAGGGATTAAATAATTAATGATGTAGATGTCCCTGTAAGTTTTTCAATGGTAATTATGAATAAAAAATAAAAAATGTATAAGAATTGATTGAAGTTATGAAGTTAATATTAATATGCAAACCCTCAAAGGCATGCTTTGGTCTCACGTGGAAACAACAACATGTATAACTTAGGCCTTATTAAAGTACTAACAATCTTAAGAATTTCTACATAGATTATTAACTTCAAGACCTGCATGAATATTTCACAAATTTTCCTTCGTCTTAGTCTATCTAACCCAAAATTAGCCCTAAATTTCAATTAGCCATTTGTACTTTCACAGCTATACGACGGTTCGTTAAATATTAGAATTCACAAAATTAGGTTGGATGACAAAATGAAGTTGATCGAGATTAACATTCAGAGAGACAAATCAGAGTAAACTGTTGGATACATCAAATTTAAAAATTTGGGTATGCCAAAGCTCTATGAGAAGTCAAGCAATGCACGCTGAAAAGATATTTAGGGTCCATAAAGAGATGATCGACAAACGATGGAGCCCTATTTTATAGCGTAACACCGACCTTACTACAAAAATAATATTGAAATACTAGAAGATCACACTTTCTAAATTTCCGTTATTTTAATTCGTAGTTTCTTCAGACTTCTTTAAGAAACACCTCCATTCCAAGTTCTGTGTAGAAAATGTCACAAATCTCTTAGGATTTATTCTAATGATAAGAATCTGGTGACAATTTTGTTATTTTTAATAAATTAATGAAATAATTATTGTACAAGAGCTTCTTGAAAGAGTAGAAAAACACTCGAGGGAGCGGAATCGGATATCTTTCTCTTCCACTGTTCAGTTTTAACAAACTTGAGATTAAATATGTATATCAGAACCAGGCGAATTGATTGGAATCGACAATACCTGTGACATTATGACAGACTCAAAGCGCTTTATTTGTAGTTATTGGCATCATAAAGTAAAATGTATCCCAATTGGGATATCTCGCGAGCCGTATTACGGCAATCAGTCTCTTAATCTAACCTAGCACTAATGTGCATCTCGAACAAATGGATCAAAAAAGGATTGTTAAATAAGTTCCTCAAAGAAAATGGATTTAAACAGGAGTAGGCTGACGCAATAATCAGTTGACTGGGTACGTGATATCGATAGAAAAAACTAAATCTATTTAGGTGGCCGTTGACGCATTAGAATCATCCAGGAATGGAGGACAAATTATCTGACTGTGGTTAAAACAGACTTAGACCTGTCGTAACGATAAGAGATGCTACTGAATCCTTTATACCCTTGGGTATACTTACGTCGTTTACCAAGAACTTTTAGAAGTCGCTGTGTAGGACGGAAATACGAATCGGTGTATGCTTGATTGAAATGAAGAAAATTTATTTAATTTCAAAGGCAGTCGACACTGAAGGTCTCAAAAATTAACGTATGTAACAGTAGTTGACTCTAGAACGACAGTGTTCTCAAAGACCGATTTAACGCATGAAAACCATAACTTCAATTTCCAATTAGTTTTCGTTCACAATTCGTCATTGATTGATTAATGTGTTTTAAACTTTTTGTTTATATTTTGACATATCTCGACACTTATTAATCATAGTTAATTAAGTAAACGAATATTTGCATATTTCGAGCTCATTCATAGTTTCACTACACACTTAAGAAACGCTTTGAGTTTGCATAGCAAATGATGCCCAACGGCTGCAAATCGCTGTATTATTTCAACAAAAGTGTTTAATCGTACGTCTGCTCGACTCTATGTATTTTCAATGAAACCCATCATTTCATACAAACATACATGCATACATTTAAGTATAAGTATAGCTCACTTTGCCTAACATGAATTAAATATTCGTATGATATCTTCAATTTAGAGATCTTCAACGATTATTTTTTTCTCGTGTCTAATTCTTTGCTAAGGAAATAAATATTCAGAGGCGCATGCGTAGATCCGGTTTCACGAAATTGGCTGAACAAAAGCACCTGTCCCAAATTAAATAGAAAAAACAACAACAGCAACAATACCGAAGTATAAAATATTCTATAGGCATGACTTTAGGCTTGAATAGAGATATACACACATTTATGTATGAAGGTATGTATGTCTGTTAGCTAAAAAATCAATCGGCAATTCACTCCAACTGCTTACGCATAATCCACACATTAGCAGCTTTGTCATTCTCCATTGCTTCTGATTTGGTTTATTTCAGCTGAGCTCCATTATTTTCGGGACTAATAGTAAATTACTGCGAGAGACTTTCAATTTCCTTTTAGTTCCACTTTTGGACGCGTTCGAATTATGGTGCTATGGAG
The DNA here is from genome assembly GCF_028554725.1 of Zeugodacus cucurbitae. Taxonomy (NCBI): domain Eukaryota; kingdom Metazoa; phylum Arthropoda; class Insecta; order Diptera; family Tephritidae; genus Zeugodacus; species Zeugodacus cucurbitae. The sequence goes on from NC_071670.1 coordinate 34,882,127, forward strand.
CCCTACATACAGCCAATTACAAACAAAAGCACGCACACAGGCGCACTGCCTACTACTGCTCTATAGTCGTAAGTATGAAAACCTCTGTGCGACCATTATCATTTGTAGCGCCCTGAAAGAGTGTAATAGACAAATCACGCATAAAAATGAATTTGAAAAAAAAAACAACAAAAACACTAAAAAATCTCAAAACTAACAACAAAGGTATGCGGGTTCTTCCAGCAGTGTCTCGTTTTAGCCAAGTTCTAAACGCTTCTGGAATTCTTAACGCATTTCGTAGCAAGGCTTATTCGAGTCTGTCTGTATGTATGTATGTATGTATAAGGGTTTGTGCGTGGATATTTCTGAATTTCTGTAGAAATTAAAATTCAGCTGAACACACATACAAACCTACATTTACATATTTGTTTCGGTATAATCACAGCTAACAAATTATTTAAGCCCAAACGCGTCTGTATGTGTGTGAGTGTGTGCGTCCATCTTGTTCAATTTGTATGGCAGTAGGACTGTAATATAATGAAGTCAATATTGGTCGCCGCACAGCAGGTGAGTTCACCGACAAAGTCCGCAATAGGCCTCACGGTGGCCAAGTGTACAATAGAAGAACCGCTTGAGTGTCATACATATGCATAACTTGATACATACATACATATGTACATATATATAAGTAATAATCCATTCGTTTCAAATAGTTTGCATAAATATTTTATTGGCGGTTTTGTATTGACTTTTTCTTTGTTTTTTTTTGTTTAATTTTTTTTGGAATATTTTGTTGGTTATTGCTCTTGGAACTAATATACAAAACTATCTATATGTATGTATGTATGTATATGCAAATTTGAGCATTCCAAATTACAAGCAACTTTTTGCTTTTGTTGTTGTCTTTTCCAATGCTTTGTCCGATTTTTTTTTTCCAATTTTTAACATTTTTTGTCTTCATTATAATTTAACATTTTTTTTCCAGTTCCATGGTTTAATTCATATGACACGTGCATGAAATTTACGTCTCATCATTGATTTGCTCATAAATTACACAGAAAGCTTAGCATTTTTTTACAGGTGATCGGTAGTCGAAATCCAATTATGTCTTCTTCATGGTAAAATTTGAACAATAGGCATTTCGAACCAGTTTACTACGTAGTTACATGTCTACATGCATATGCTTGTACCACTTTTTTGTAACATCTTCACTTGTTTGCGGAGTGTGCATATTCGGGGCTCCAAAGACCTTTGGGATAACATAAATCATTGAGTGGAAGAAACTTTGCGGTAGGTTATGGTATATCAGAAGTGGTAGAAACTTCGTAGGCGAGAAAAAGTATTCTAGCGCAGGCGAAATGCAAAATCAGAGATCTATTTTTAACAACGTCGAAGGAGGGCTAGAATCTTTCGTACAAAATTTGAATTAAGAAAAACTACAGAACCTTTTCAGATAGCGGTGCTCTTAAATTACGCAAAACACATGTGATGGCCGGAGATTGGTAAGATGCCGTTGAAGGAGCTTCATACAAGACAAAACATCAGTCTTCGGACATTAATAGGATGCCCCTTGTTGCTTTCGGCAGATCATCTACCATACGAGGAGTACATTTTCTAATTCCAGAAGCACCGCGAAATCTTATCCAAGTAGTACTTGTATCTGAATGGATGCTTTAATCGATAACATTCTGCAGTCCCTTGCTTTAAGCGAAATCGTTTTTCGCGTGTATCTAAAAGACTTTCCCTAACGGAATTCATAAAGAAACAATCAACGCCTGTCAATGATTAGATTACGAGCCATTGTAGAAGAAAAACTAGAGTTAACTGGAGAAACCAGACTAGGCAAACCCATATTCTTCACGCAAAGGGTCCATTTGACATAACATTAACCACTTCATAGCTTGCCCACTCAATTTAAAACATCTAACATACCTCTCTCTGTTATTATATGTGTTTTAGAGAATATAGAACAAAGATAATCAAGGGACAATCTCTAATAGATTTGGTATAATCTCGAAAAAGATCAACTATTCAAATCGTGGGCTATAGTGACGTATCTGGATGTTTTTTATTAGACTCAAACTTTTCAGCAATCTTGAAAGCAGTTTTTAAATATATAAGAAGTGGAAAGATATGATCCTCTAGCCATGAGTTTTTAGTCGTGTTTAATTCTCGCAATGAGACAATGAGTTGTGGTTAGGGAGGAAATGTATATAAGATAATGGATAAATATCTGACTTTCTTCAAGAAGGACTTTTTTATTTTTTTTGGCAATTAAAGAAATAGGAGTGTTAACCTTCGGTTGTTCATTCGAAATTGTATGTAATTCAATTCAAACTTTGAAGAGAATATGAAAACTATCTTCCAAACCATTGTTTATATACATATTCCAATATTCATCGGAAGTTATGCAGGAGTATAATCCAATTACTAAACACCAATTACGATATATTGTAATAGTGGCTTATGGATAGTGTCATTACAGTTCTTCCAACGAACGATGGTTCCCTATGGGTACTAATCGGCTCTCTCTATTTTCTTCCAACGAACGATGGTTCCCTATGGGTACTAATCGGCACTCTCTATTTTAAAGTAATAACTAAAAGCTCTAATAAAAAACTCGATTTATTATATTTCTTTCAGCCAGACTGAACAAGTTTTCCTGCTACCGCATGTTAGGCTCAACCCACAAGACGTCTTTTCTTATCTGATACGATATGTGACAACCCACACCGAACAAGACGAGACAAAAACGCATTTTCGTTTCGGTTAGTGCAAAATACGTTTTTGTGTATTATTATTCAAAGGCTTTGACTAATCCTAAGATGTTGCAATGATGATCAATAAAGAGGAAGTAACGAAATCACTATTTATAAATTACTGAATGGTGTTACAGAAACATAGGGTTGGATTTGGATCCAAAGAATTTTTCCGCAAAACGAAAATATTTTAAGTGAACCTCTCGAACAGCTGAACGTATTGTTACATGTAAATATTTGTATTTGACTTAAGCATTTCGAAAGCGCTACGAAATCAGCTGTTGAAAATCCACAGGCGTTTGCGAACATATGTATGAGCACATTCCTAATTTGAAACGCAAAAATGCTTTTGTGGCCCTATGCGTGTGCAGTCAGATATTAAAAAGTGCGTAGCAATTTATATGTTAACTACATTTGTACGTGTTTTCACCGCCTTCAGCCTGTTAGCCTTGAAGCGGCCAACGCAGCGCAAAACCCCAAAAAAAAAAATATTTCAAGTAGAAACTTCAAATGGAGCTTCACTCTTGCTTTCAGCTATGATTTCCGCCATTGCGTACATATGTATATATATATGTATGTATGTATAAAGTTTCGGTATGCAAATAAGAAAATGATAATAAAAGCATAAACTATGGCTGCCAATAGCGCTGGCGGAGCAAATGTGTTGAGTGGTTGAAGCTAACGAGCCCCTTTAGCCGCTGGCATATTGCAAATGTATGCGTGGATCTCTATATGTGTATTATATATATACATATACACTGAATGAAAAATTAAAAGATAAATGAAATAAATAAAAATAAAAATAAAAAAATTTCAAAAAAAAAAATTATAATAATTAGTAAAACTGCCTATAGCATTCCGTTCGCTTATTCGTTCAAGTGTTTGACAAACTCAACGCATGCAGAGCGGCAACAACTACAATAACAATATAAAAAGCGCCAACAACAAAAGCGAAAAAAACGAAAAAACTAGTCAGCCAGCACACCAACAACGAAACTGCACAAACAAAAAAAGAAACGCAAATAAATTAGCAAACAATTTAGGATACGCAATTTTTTTCAGATTTTTCTTTGCACTATATACATATGTATATACTTTGTTGGTACAGCACTACCTTGGCGCTTTGAAAGGTGTTCGGTTTTTGTTGCTGCACCAGTGATAGATAAGCTTGTGCGTGCGGCAACTCGATTGCTGCTCTCGATTGCCACTAAAGCACTTACTAACTTTTGAGGGTCGTCTTCGGCGTTACGGCCTCGCCAAGCGCTTTTGGTTGCCAAATGGCTAGTTGCTATTAGTTTTAGCTGTTATTGGTGTTGTTGCTGCACGCACTAGTAGTACCAACTGATTACGTGGCTCCTTCCTACTGCGTTGAAAAAAAATTTAATGATTAGACAGTGCGTATTTAAGCCATTAGCGCACTGCTGCCGACTGGGCGCTACCAAAATTTGGCAAAATCGCTGGCATTTTGGCGCATACAAACGAATATTCACATATACTATACGTCAGTGCGTGGCAACAACAAAGCCTTGCCGCTTACTCCAAATAAGTTTTCCTTTCAAACGCTTTCAACGGCAGCGTGTGAAAATTTCCATTTCATAGCTCACGCGACCCAACGAACCGTAACGCCGTATGCGATCGTACGCACTACACACACACTCTTCAATACAAACATACATATATGTAAATATATGTGTGTGTATATATAGATTTTCTGGCACACTGGGTGGCGCTCACGAATTTCTTTGCCTAAAATAATCCGCGATTTTTTTCCCTGCTCCCATTACCTTTTGTTCGATTTCATTAGCACTTTGTGCGTTACGCGGCGGCTTTTTTATCTAGTTGCTATGCCAGCAGCGACTCTTCTTTCCGCATCTTTGCTTTTGTACAACATTTTTGCGAAATATGTGTATTAAATATATTGTAGTAAATTAGCATTTTAATAATTACTTTTATCTGCACGCGCAGCAGCCGCAGCCACCACTAGAGCCACCGCCGCCGACACAGCGGGCCTCTCTCGGCCATTTGGCTGACGTGTGTGACTCAATAGTCACAGCTACACGCAGTTATACAGATATCTTTTGCCTTGTGTGCGTACATTTCAGACGCACTCTGTTCGTGTTTTATAATAAAAAGCCAATCAATCAATCAATCTGTTGTAGCACAATTAATCACTGCTAGATAAAACTTTTTTGTTGAAGCTCTTTAACATTGCGCTGATATGGCACTGAGCTTACTCACAAATATGCTGACAATGCATAGCATAGCGTTCCCAAGTAATTTAAATCATCTTGGCTACTTAACGAAATTGCTATTCGTTTAACAATTAGTTACTAATAATTAGCATTCTTATTCGTCTTCATCGTTTGATGACTGCTATAGCCGCCAAAGCAATTTGGTCTTTTGACCAATGTGCGTCAAGTTGTGAACAATTCGAAATACTAACTGAAACAAGTAAAGTTCTCACCTACAAACTTTTTAACAAATAGGAGACCTACCACATCTCATACCACAGACGTTGACAAGTAGTATCTCGAAGTTAAATTTGTTTTTGATGCTTCTAAGTTAGACAGAATTGACTGTCACGTTTAAGTATTTGTTGTCAATGGTGACAAGAAAGCTTAAAAGGAGAAGTCCATTTACCAATTCACTAACCGATGAGCGAAAATAACTCGACTTGTGCTCGTTCACTAAAATACCTATTGACCTCACAATGTTAAACAATCTAAAAAAGTCGGCCGTACTTTAATATCTACTTGTATATCGTCAGCATAACTGTAATCTTTTTTAAGGAATTCAATCAAAATAGCGACAGCGTGTCGGCTGTGTAAAACAACTAATAAAGGTAGAGGTAGTAATCCACTGTATTCGAAACACAAACATCATCATCATCATTTGACTCTAAAGCTCTTTGTAATCTTTGGCCTGCTGAACAATATACCTCCAAACTACTCTGTCTTTTGCCGTCTCTCTCCAGTTTTACAGTCGGTGCTTCTTCAGATCTTCGTTTAATTCGTCCTTCCATCTTGATCTTGTCCTTCCTTTTGCTTTGCGGATGAGTGCTTTCGCGTCCATTACCTTATTTCGGGCTCTTGAATCATCGATTCTTGTAATATGCCCCAGTCATCTATTCGTTGCGTTGTAATAAATCGCACCTATGGGCTAGTAAAGCGATTATAGAACCTATCCTATTCAACTGTCAACCTCACCTACACGTCGGCGCATCCTGTTGATAACGAAAAAGGCTCTGACGACCGATTTTGGGCGGTATATTCCTAATAGCCAATTCTCAAAAATATCCTGTCATGAAAGCAGAACATAAGTCTCGGAATAAACTCGCAAAAGACCATACAGAGAGGAATTAATCTTCCGTTGGAGCTCCGAAGAAAGTGCGGAGAAAAATAAAAGACCATATTCAAGTTCGGCTTTTGATCGTATAACTGGGTTTGTTATCTTGTTTTGTCTTTATGAACTAGGTCTTCTGTTCTAGGACCGAGCGACTGGGTTTTGAGGAAAGAAACATCCAATTATGAGAGAAAGAATTCGAAAATTAAAATAATATATATTGAAGATGAAATTTCACGTTGAAATATTTTTTATTCACATATTCATATTAGAGAGAAACTAATCAACCAATGGAAGATGGGTATCCGTAGGATACATGTCCTGTAAAGATTCAACTAAAACATTGCACAAGGCGGACACAATCTCAAAAGTGTTGCTTTCTTACCCAAGAACCTAAACTAGGTTGAATTTGGAAAAATAACTAATGGGGCCTTGGAGATATAGTTCTATTACAATGTATCATTATGGCTTCTTCTTCTTTAATTCATTTTATACCTAGTTGTTGAATCCTCAAATAAAAAGAGAACTGAATACGTCTCCTTATTCCTTTGCCAGATTGTCTATCCCCTTATTTTCTTTGTTAGTAGCATAAAAAATTAGAAAGTATTAAATATATATAAATACATATGTATTATTACTTCATCGTGATAGCGAAGTGTAGTAATTTTAGTGCCAGTTAAATATTGATTTATTGCCGTGAACAATGGCTGGATCAAAGAGTTATAAAAAAGCAACAAATCGTTCACAAGTGTTTGTCGGCCTTTAAACAACACAATAAGCTTATTAATTTCACATAACCACAATCCACCATTTACAATGTCTGTCATGAATGCCATGAATGCTTATTTGCCACTTTGTGTGCACCTTTAAAACCTTGAATTTCCATATATCGATCTCATTATTCTAGAGCTCTCTAAATGTTCCCGGTGTTCTCGCTTTTTATGCGCAACGACACTATTCGGTAATAATCCTCTCACTCAACACGTATTGATAATGAAAATGCTATAAAAAACGGATTCCAGTGCAAGCAATGAATGAACGATCCTATGCCATGCCATGCCATGCCATTCTACCATATACCGAGCTAACATTTAGCCCATAAAACGTACAAAGATATTTGTACCGAGGTATATACCTACAAACAAGTGCATGTGTAAAAACCGCTACGCACCTCGCATAACCCCCTTCGCAGCGCGCCGCCAACTGTCTTGGACAGTCTACTAAGCAGGCATTTAATTGCGCATGCGCAGCAATGCTTTCGCAGCTAAATCAGGCTGGTGGATTGGTCGCGTCGCCACTGAACTTGTAGCAATGCTGCGTGTACGCATGTCTTCGCTGGAAGATTTCTGAATTTTTATGCTCGTCGCAGAACGTGTACGCAATATTAATTTCGTGTTGAACGCATTCAAATTGCTAGCGAATCGCTATGAATACATAAATGCATATGTGCTAACTTATGTATGGCCATACATAATAGCACTTGACTAAATGCCCTGCAGGGAAGACTCTGAAACTGAGCTGAGACTTAATTTTTAGCTGCTATTAAATGAAACTGTACTTTGTGAATTAGGTTTCTGCGTTATGCTGAACCTCGGAGGAGCCCCTCTTACAGAAACCGGTACAAACTTCACAGACTGTGAAATCGCACATAAGATCACTATTTCTAACAAATATAGATAGAGGTTGTGATTTACTTCATTCGAAAGACCAACTAGAGGAGTATAGAACCCTCCTTGGAGTACCGTATTAGCGAAAAACTAACGAAATAACTCTAACGCTGTTATGGATTCTTTAAAAATATCTTAGGCGGATATAGAACCAATCAAGTATGACAAAAAAATGTGCCTTCCAGCAAACAATGCAATTGACTATAGTCTCGGTCATAGTTCTGTAGTCTCAACTCACTTTTTTGACACTTTCGATTCAATATTTGTTTAGTTTATCTCTCTCTTCTCCGTTATTTGCAAACATGAATCCATATTTTTGAACGATATCTTATGATATCATGTAACAAAATGTTAGTTCCAAGCGGTCTCGAAACATTAATGCTCTCTAAATTTCTCTGTTGTTTGTGAGAACTTTCACCAAGCGAATTGGAATTCAATGGACTTGGGCTCAGGTGTGTATAGATATATTCCAACTTAAACACTGTTAAAAATCGTTTCAGAAACTCTTTCCTAAGTAAACTCAGATAACATAGGTGGCATCACTTGAGATCCACTAGATGAAAAATGATGAAAATTCAACAGTATTTTAATTAAGGTTAGTACTCTTAGCTGAGGATAGATACTTCTTGTTAGTAGGAACTTTCGGTATATTCAGCCTATGAATTATGTTATGATTTCTTCAACCAGATTGTGCTCCATATTTTATTTATGATCTCACATACTGAAAGCGTTGACTCAAGCTCTATCATGATTTTAACCTTGTCTCTATTGTTACACAGCTTTATAGGCATCCCTAACGGGTAGCCAACCGACCTAATCACAGCTCGTCAAGTGCTGTCACAACACTTTACACCTTAGTAAGTGTGTTCGATTGAAAAATGTTAATTTATGCATACTGCTATAAATCTGGTGTCAACCTGTAACAACAAGAAAATGTTTAACAACAAACATCTTCGGCAAATAAACGCGAGTATAGCGATGGAATACATATAAATTAGTTTGACGAATTCACAATGAATTTGATTATGTATGTGACTAAATTGATGGTGGTGCTGTTTTTGAAGGGAAGTGCAATGAAAAAGCCTCGTAAATTTCTATTTAATATTGGGTCTCGAGCAATAGTGACACTTTTACAAAAGCTATTGATTTCGAAGAAAAAAGAAAAATGGGATTTTAAACGTGTTGCATGCAACATAATTAAGGCACTACAGAAAGGGAAATGAAATGCAGCCAAACAAAATCGGTTTGAATAAAAAAGTTGTAATAGAAAATTCTTACACAGGGTTGCTTGTTGCTTATGTCATCTTGTAACACTATGGCATAGACCCTCATGCATACCCTTGAAGACGTCTCCCCTTCTTATGGTACTCAATAATTGCTGTTATGAGTATTATACACCGTTTTTACAATTACAAATACGATTTTTTGCCACTTCAATAAACTTTCACAAGAAGCTAGACTATGCTTGTCGCACTAAGTGCTATCAATTGTTCGAAAATGTTGTGTCCCCTTCCACGAAATGTGTCAATAGCTTGCCAACAACACTTCCGGTCATAGAAATTTCCGAAAAGGGGCGCTAGAAAAAATTGCACAAAGCACCCTTCAGATTTTTTCACATTTATTCCTCAACTATGCGTTGGAACCTTATCTAATTTGTTACCCACCACAAAGCGCCGATTCCATTGACGTATTGTAGGTTTTGATTGACATTTGATTGCTCGTTTGAATCTATGATGATTAGGCATTGCGACATACGGCAACTGTGAAAAAATATGCCTATGTTATTTTATGTCAATAGTTACCGTGTAATAACAGCTGTCAGTTACGCAGCAGCAAAAGGGTTGAGATAAACAAAGTTAATCAATGACGTGTACTATAACATGTTTTTGGGGGGAATTATTTGGTAGGCTCACATTTTTGCTTACCCTTGCTTATTTATGAAACAAATTTTATTCGTTTTTACAAATGTCACACCAAATTATACATGTGTACAGACATAGGTTCGTACCCCATTTTGCACCAATTAGAGGCTATCACGTGAACTGCTTATCGATTTAAGGCCTACTGAAAGACATTTACTTATTTATAAATTTCACATATGTTATGTATATTTACAATATAATCAAACGGTTATTAACATGATAATAATTTGTTGTTACTATGCTTCCATATTTTTTTCTTTTTCGACATTGACATAGTATGTATATCTATTATTAGCTGGAATATACTATGTGAAGTGATTTGTATTAGTGACATGTTAATTATATCTCTAATCTTTCTACTCTCTATTCTACTCAGTTTTATGCAGATATTACAACCTTCATTTTCAAGAACAAACTCTGAGTGGGAGATTGGGACGAACGTTACGATATAAAGTGCTATCCGTAGTCAATCCAGGTTCTCTCGCAAATATAAACAACCCGCCTATGTATGTATGTGATTGGGTTGCAACCGTTTAGCCGGTTATAGCCGAATCGACGATAGTGCGCCACCTCTCTCTCTCCTTCGCAGTTCGGCGCCAGTTGGAGATCCCAAGTGTAACCAGGTCGCTCTCCACCTGGTCCCTCCAACGGAGTGGAGGCCTTCCTCTTCCTCGACTTCCTCCGGCGGGTACTACATCGAACACTTTCAGGGCTGGAGTGTTTTCGTCCATTCGGACAACATGACCTAGCCAGCGTAGCCGCTGTCTTTTTATTCGCTGAACTATGTCAATGTCGTCGTATAACTCGTACAGCTCATCGTTCCATCGCCTGCGGTATTCGCCGTTGTCAATGTTCTGAGGACCATAAATCTTACGCAAAATTTTCCTCTCGAAAACTCCTAGTGTCGTCTCATCTGATGTTGACATCGTCCAAGCTTCTGCACCGTAAAGCAGGACGGGAGTGATAAGCGACTTGTAGAGCTTGATTTTGGTTCGTCGAGAGAGGACCTTACTGTTCAATTGCCTACTCAGTCCAAAGTAGCACCTGTTGGCAAGAGTTATTCCGCGCTGGATTTCGAGGCTGACATTGTTCGTGTTGTTGATGCTGGTTCCCAGGTATACGAAATTATCTACGACCTCGAAGTTATGACTGTCAACAGTGACGTGGGAGCCAAGACGCGAATGCGCCGACTGTTTGTTTGATGACAGGAGATATTTCGTCTTGTCCTCATTCACCTCCAGACCCATTCGCTTCCTTCGCTTCGCCTCCTTATCCATGCGGGAAAAAGCAGAACAAACGGCGCGGTTGTTGCTTCCGATGATATCAATATCATCGGCGTACGCCAGGAGCTGTACACTCTTGAAGAAGATTGTACCTTCTCGGTTTAGCTCTGCAGCTCTTATAATTTTTTCCAGCATCAGGTTAAAGAAGTCGCACGATAGTGAGTCACCTTGTCTGAACCCTCGTTTGGTATCGAACGGCTCGGAGAGGTCCTTCCCAATCATGACGGAGCTTTTGGTGTTGCTCAACGTCAATTTACACAGCCGTATTAGTTTTGCGGGGATACCAAATTCAGACCTACGTCACTCATAATACCCGTCGTGATATATGGTGCAAAAATATGGACGATAATGAACAGATGAAGAAACGAACGATGAGAATTTCCCACAGGATTCCATAGAATAATGACCTGTATGAGCTCTTCGGCAAAATGTTAAGAAAAGGACGACTCAAACTCAGATGAAAGGATCAAGTAACTGTAGAATTGGCGAAAATTGAAATTTCCAACTAGTTTGTTTAACCAAAAGGTTTTAAACTTTTTTGTTTCACACATTGTTAGAACTGTCTAGAACTGTAAACAAAGTATTATGGGCACGAAAAACTTTGTAGAATTTATCGCAAATAAACTGGACAAACTCCAGGATACAGCAGCAGGATGTTTAGCGGCCTGATGACTTTGGAATAACTAAAGGCCAACCTTTAAAAGCACATCTATAAATTAGGTTTTCCATAAAATTATAAATTGAAGAGAGTCTTACAGAAATTCACTTTGGCCTACCTTTATTACATAAGCATTTTGACAGCATTTTAATCACAATAACCTTTTTTAAACAATTAAACAAAACATGAGTTTAAATAGAAAAGAAAAGTACTCTCTTGACGAAATTTAAATTAAATTAATTTTATTTACTGAAGGTCTAGAACAATATTTTCCTTAGCGAAAGAATACATAAAAATCGAGTATTTATGTATTTTTGCGAAAATATTTCATTTTGAACATATTGATCTCAAAATGGCCCAAAATTAACAAGAATGAGACCAAATTGGAAGGAGATGACCTCTATTTCCTTGACGAAATATAAATTCAATTTAATGTTACTGAAGACGATGCAGACGAACATCGAAAGAATGGTTCCAAAGCTAAGGCAAAGCACTCTTCCCGAAATACTGATTTGTACATAGCTGTCGCGAAACTGGTGAAAAACGGACACACTTAATCCATTTATGTTTACCAATAGTTCCGACATATGCACCATGGCTAATAATTTTCACTTGGTAGCGTTGTTGTAGAGTAATGCTCAGTAGTGCTTCTTACTGATATCTCAAGGATTATACTTTTCCTGTACTCTATGACGATCCCAAGATACAGTGCTGCCAAATATTGTTCAACATCTTGATTTCAAGAATGTATGTATTCGAGACGCTATAATTATTGAGACTAAACTTTATGAACCATTTGGAGAAGCGTAAGGCTTCAGTGGGAATCGCTTTGAGGAACTCAATAAAAATCATTAAGTAGACCATATAACCAATTACAATGCGGCAATGTGCGGAGGTGCTCATAAATTTGATCCCACGTTAAATCCCTCTAAGTCGCAATTAATATATTACACAATATTTAACAAATTATTCAATGAAATAGATAATGAGAAGTTATGGCAAGGCTAGATATATACGAATGCAGGCATATTGCACCCCACAAAACGCTGACAGCCAACATAAATTTCAAGAATTAACGCATACTTCACCTTCAACAAAGCTAAACACACAGACACACATGCACACGGACACCGATAACAATTATGAATATGAAGTCATTAAATGCTGAAGATATGTTTTTTGTATTTCATTACTCCTTTATTGCTGGGCATTTATACCCGTCAATGTAATAAAAGACTCGCGTGCTACTGCGACATTTCGTTCCCTTGGTCGGACCCATATAATCAGAACGAAAAATTAAATAAATAACTTATTATTGTGCTATCGCGGAAATTATTATATTTACAGCTTGAATGTGGATTTTCAATAAAACAGATAAAACAGAAACAATAATAACAAAAATCATAAACTAAAGCACAACAACAATGGCAACAATATGCGCGCTAAATGGCAACAATAACCAGCATTGTAACAAGAATAAGGCGCAAAGGTGAAGCATTAAGCGACGGCGTCTAGGTGGTAAGGTAGTAGGTAGGTATTACAGAGCTTTACAAGTGCAGCAGTGAGGCGACCGAGAAAGCCAGGCGAAGGGAGCGCTGGTGCTCATTGAAGTGCCGCTAAAAGGGCGCTAAAGAGTGCGGCAGCGGGGCGATGCAGTGTGTGGCCAAGTTGAATGGCATGACTGGCCACCGATGGCGTTGGTGAGCAGAATGGCTGCGGCGCGACAGACGGCACATTGCACACCACAAACACACAGATGCAAACACGCAGGCAGGCCGTGCGGCATGCAGCATGCAACATTCCAACACTCATGGCGTGACGAGGTGAAGGCGAACTCACTCGAGCAGGCCACAAGTGTGCGGACAGCATTATTGCAATTTGCTATTGTTGTTGTATGACGTGTTTGTTGCTGATGTTGTTATTGTTGCTTAGTTGCCTGCTATGTTGCGTTGGGCTTGCAGCAGTTTCGTGACTTTGTGGCAGCGTGACGCGCTTTGCCTTTTATGCAAACTTACTTACCTTTCGCCACACAAACAAACACACAGGCATATATATATCTTAAAAAAATAAGAAAAAATTCCTTAGACCCATTTACACATGTACACTTGTACATATGTATGTGCAAGCCATGCATACTCGCCACTCGTGCCACTTCGCTTAAACGGCATATTGTCGCTTTGCTCTGTTGCAACTTACAACTTGCAATTTGCATGACGTCGCGACCGACGCGGTGGCTAACGAAGTAGCGCCCAAGTGCCAAAAGTGTACTACATACTCGTAGTACAGTGAAGATTTGCATTTGATGCGCTGAAGACTAAATAGAGGATAAATATGCAAATAAAACATGCACAGTGCCAACAATACACATTCATACATATACACACACATATATATTTATGTATGTATGTATGTTTATGGCACATAAAATGTGTTATAAAAGTGTATTGTTAAATACTGTGGCAAGGTGCTGCGCCGTCGTGACTCTTTTCACTTTTCACCATCATTTTTTTGTTGCTACCACATTTTTATACCCGAGCACAATACGCTACGCAAAATATATTTGATTATAGCCACGCCCCCCAAACCTCATTATCTTGGAACCGGTTAAGCAATTTTATCTGTGGTCCTCATAGAGCAACCATTATATAGCTGTTTTCTTTAAAGCCAATTCCTTTTCCACTTGGTCCTATCCAAACATAGAAATCCTACCTCTACTGCTATCAACTAACCAATAAGACCTAAAGACCACTCCATTCCAAAGACCCGTCTCGTGTAGTGGCAGATTTTATATTATTCTCTTTTAGTGTACGCCGATCCATTTTAATCGACATTAATATCTTCCATTATGTTAAAGTCCCAAATCTTTCGAAGAATTTATGTATCTCTTAAGCTTTTAAAGAGGTTTCCCCTAGGTTCTAGTCAGTGTTTCTGATTACATACGACTAGGATTGCATGATGACAGTTTTAGAAGATGTTGGGTTCTTCATATTCTTCTTCTTCTGGGGGAAAGAAAGTATTCGACGCCATAATGGCTCATCTTTTTGTATGTACGTTTTTCTTTCTTCATCACAAGAACATCAACTATTAAGCTAGAAATTCCTTTTATTACGGTTACCACATCTCTTTTAAGGGCAACATATGCTTCACCGAATAAGTGTATATTTGTAAGAAGTTCGAAAGTTCTTACATTAATTTAAAATTATCCTAATTTTGAGTGATTTTAATCTGTCCAACTCATATAAATTACGGCTCCGTCCGCACCCACCGCCACCTTATCACTTTGTGTTGAGTTGCTGTGCTTTTTGTGTGGCATGGAAGCTGTTAGCGCCAGGAAGCGGAAGCTCAAACTTGTTGGTGCGCGTAGTAGGAAGGCATGAACACGTGTAACGAAGTACGTGTTTGCTACAAAATGAGGCAAAGTGCCGCAATTAGAGGACATAACAATTTACAAAATTTACTTCGCTTATCTGTACAAACATATATGTATACTATAGTATTAGAAGTTGTGAAGAAAATGGTAAACAAATTACTTTGTAGAGAATTACGAACTAATTTCGCTCAAAGGGAAACTCGCTACGTTTTTCTAGGGTATTTGAGTACTGAAGATGACAAACTTCAGCTATGAGATGATACAGAGAATTTTATTTATATTTTTCATTTTATATCACGGATTCCAAAAACGTAAGTATATATTAAGTTCCCGCCAGTTGAAAGAATGAGGATCCACCGAAAAACAGGAGAAATGAAGTAGTTATCATTATTCCGGGCGTATCTACATTTCTCTATCTGCGAGTAGCAAAGTCTTTAAATCTGCAATCTCTATCTGCGAGTAGCAAAGTCTTTAAAGCTGGAACATTCGAAATCAGACCACAAGAAAAGCTATTACTGTACGGACGACTTTGAAATCATCCAAAAGCTTTTAAATACATAACATAAAATATTTTCAACTTACAAGGACCTTTCAGGTTTAAAGGAAATAATAATTTTTTTTTATAAAATTTAGTAACGAATTTATCTAACAGTTGAGTCGAGGAGACACTGTCGAATTTTTACTGCTGAGATAAAAAATTTTCAAGGTTTTAATTATCGATCGTAATTTTAGTATAAGAAGAAAAGGATCCAATATGGAACCAATGTTTCTTGAATAAATTTATAAGATATCACGAAACAATAACATCAGGATGTATTGAAAAATAAAATCACTAAATTTCCGAATTTGATAAGTTCAGTTAATATTGCATACTTTGAAGCAATCAGATTCGATTTTTAACGAACATTTAAAAATTCGAGTGCTAAGTGATCATACTTTTGACATTCTTTTGGTAGAGACTCCTGCTAATTATTAGAATTATAATTAGACAGCAACACAAAAATAATTTCGGTCGCTGATTACCAATTTGATGTTACTTTTTAAAATTCAAAATGGCGAACCAATATGGGGGACATATTTTAAAAATTCGCTACATTGCATCCGTCATTTTGAATTTTGAAAAACTGACATCGGATTCGTATTTAGCGACCCCGAAAATCCTCGACTTTCAAGCGAATCCGATGAATTTTAAAAATCGCTGCCCGCCATATTGATTTTCTGGGGTTAACTCAAAACCCTGATCTGATGGGGTTAAATGGGCTTCGAATTCGGGCAGCTGTTGTTTTGTTAGAATATAACACTTGGTGACCATTAACTGTCAAGGAACCTGGTTTCTGCATAATGGTAGTGTGGCTCTCACTACCATACAATATTATTAATATAAATGTACAATTATTAATCAAAACTACAAGTATTTAGTAGGAGAATGACTCAGTAGTGACTTTTCGATATGCTTTACTTTTTTCAGCCCCGCACTGAGATTGCTACTCAGCGAATTGCTCAATTGCCATGGAACCACAGTCAAGCATACCATGATACTTAGCTGGTTGGCAAATACCACGGAGATTGTGTTTACACTGGAACAATTAACGCTCGAAAAAGAAAGAATTAAACAAAAAATATATTTTTCTCTCATTCAATAATTCGGCCCATTCAATTTACAACACATTAAACTTGCATAAAAATATTTTAATAGAGCATTACAATAAGAAGAACAACAAATGAAAAGGATCAAGTAACGCGATACGGGAATCCTTTCAGGAATGTGTGCATAGCAACAACAAAACGACGTAAATAAAATTACTCGCATAAGAAAAGCTGAAAATTAATATGGAAAGAAAGGCGACTTTAAAAATCTCGCCAAAAACTTAAATTATGCCCGAACTTGTTTTGTATTCGTTTGCATTCAAGCGAATGTGAGGTGTGTTGGTTTTATTGTTGTTTCTTTGAGGGTAGAATTTAAAGTTTCCTGTTTTTGTGAGCATGTCCGCACAGCTTTTATGTGCCTGTACCACAAAGGCGGATGGCGTCATTTTCCACAACAACACGTGTGCGCATTTAGTAAGGAGCTGCTGACGGCGTTGTATACCAAACCCTCGATTTTATGCAAGTCGCGAGGAGAGGAGTTTGCAAACTTTTTATGCCTTTGTTTTTGCTGCTTTTCAAGAAGTATATACGAGTGTGTGTACAATACAATAACAAGCATTGCATGTAAGATAGCTCGCGAGCGGAACACATTGGAAGCTTTTGCCAACCCTGACATGTCCCATATAATTCAAATTTACCAACCTGGTTCACACAGATTTTGAATATAAATTGCGTCATAAGTTTATGTGTAAATAAATAGAATCAATTACACACAACATGTGCCCCAAAGCATTGCTTTGCTTTGTTGAAAAAAAGTGAAATGTAAGGGCTCACACATGCTGTTGTCTTCTGTGTCCCAAATAAATATCAGCGAGGGTTAATAAATTCAGTGCTCGTAGACAAACCCATACGCTAAATGTTATTCAATAGAAGTGTAGCGTCAGCCCTTTTTATTTAGCGGCTTCTCGCATTAAATATCATATTAGCTTTATTAGATGCTTGAGTACTAATGGCCAATTTGAAAAGGAAGAAAAGTATAAGTATGCTCTTGAATTGACAATAGATTTATATTACACTTTACTAAGGATCACATAGATGTATTAGAAATTACATACAATACACATTCGAAGACTACTGTAGTCAGAAGCTAATAGATCGCTCGTTTTCCGAGTGCTAGTCGCACTACTGCCGAAATTTTTTTATCTAACTTCCCATATCCTTCGGTATTTTTAATTTTCCCAGGATCTCTCTACAGATATGGGATTTTTCTAAAGAATCCTAGTTTAATTAGGATTAAAACTAATATAGTACCTTCTTCAGACCAGCAATGCCAAGGATGAAGGGCAAGAAGAGCAACCATTTCAGCTTGAAAATTTTCATTGCCAACAACAATGTCATTCTCATATTCTTCAATTTCTTGCGAACTATTGAAGGAAAGAGAAGAATTTCAAAGGTTTAATAACATAGAATTCCTATTTCCAGTATCACTTTGAACTTCTTTTTTTATACCCTGAACAGGGTATATATAAATAATCAGCATGTTGAACTGAGTCGATTTAGCCATGTCCGTCTGTCTGTCTGTATATATACGAACTAGTCCTGCAGTTTTTAAGATATCGTAAGATTTTTAATACTGCAGATGTTATATTCTCCTCAAGAAGCTGCTCATTTGTCGGAACTGCCGATATCGGACCACTATATCATATAGCTGCCATACAAACTGAATGATCGGAATCAAGGTCTTGTATGGAAAATTTCCGCATTTTACTACATATCTTCACGAAATTTGGTGTGAGTTATTGTTCATAGAAATAATTTAATCTCCGGAAAAATTGTTCAGATCGGTTTACTATAGCATATAGCTGCCATACAAACCGAACGATCGGAATCAATCAAATTTTCGCATTTGACGTGGTATCTTCACGAAATTTGACAGGGATTACTGCTTAAGGTAATACTATAATCTCCGAAGAAATTGTTCAGATCGGTTAACTATATAACCTTAATGTTTCTAGCAAACAACCCGTCTAAAAAGAATTAGTAAAAAGTTTTCTTTTTTATACTCTCGCAACAAAAGTTGCTAAAGAGAGTATTATAGTTTTGTCCACATAACGGTTGTTTGTAAGTCCTAAAACTAAACGAGTTAGATATAGGGTTATATATACCAAAGTGATCAGGGTGACGAGTAAAGTTCAAATCCGGATGTCTGTCTGTCCGTCCGTCTGTCAGTCCGTGCAAGCTGTAACTTGAGTAATTCTTTGGCACCATAAAAAGGTAAAGTTCGAAGATGGGCGGAATCGGACCACTGACACGCCCACAAAATGGCGATAACCAAAAACACATAAAGAGCTATAACTAAGCCATAAATAATGTTATGAAAATAAAATTTGGAACATAAGATCGCATTAGGGAGGGGCACATTTGAATGTCATTTTTTTGGAAAACGGGGCGTGACCCCGCCCCCAAATATATTTTTCGTATATATCTTGCAAACCAATAAAGCTATATAAACCAAACTTCCTGCAATCGTTTCTTTTAGCCGTTTTCTTATACAGTCCAAAAATGAAAGAAATCGGATAATAACCACGCCCACCTCCCATACAAAGGTTAGGTTAAAAATGACTAAAAGTACGTTAACTGACTAACGAGAAACGTCAGAAACACAAAATTTCACAGAAATGATAGCAGAAGAAAGCTGCACTCAGATCCTTTTACAAATTGAAAAATGGGCGTGGCATCGCCCACTTATAGGTCAAAAACCATATCTCAGGAACTACTCGATAGATTTCAATGAAATTCGGTATATAATATTTTATTGACACCCTGATGACATGTGTGGAAAATGGATGAAATCGGTTCACAACCACGACTACTTTCTTTGTAACTCAATTTTGAATTCCATCTGAATCCTTCACTTTATAATATATACATTAGGAACCAATGATGATAGCGAAATAAAACTTTACACAAATACAGTATATGATCAGTGGCATCACTTATAACTTTTCAAGGCCCCAGATATCGAACATGTTGAACTCAGCGCCTAAGGTTAAATTTTAACCGAAAATATGGGTAAATCTCTCAGATAATTTAATGTAATTTAGAGGAAATTGTTTTCTTCCAATAGTGTGTCTCTGTTCCAAATATTATTAAAATCGGGTCACAACATCTCCTAGCTCCCATATACATAATTATAGGTTTTTCAAAAATATCATCCCCTAGCTCTCATATACCTAATTATAGGTTTTTCAAAAATTCGTTGGGCTTTATTACGCATATATGTATTGGTTAATATGTGATATATCTTAGCAAAATTAAGTGAGCGTATAGTATTGGATATAGTGTCCCTTGCTGGTGAAATTGAATGAAATTGGTTCAGGAATTACCTCAGCCCTCATATCTATATATGACGATTTTCGTTATCCTATTAAACTTTATGCCGAATTTATGGGTAAATTTGTGCGTTATTTTAATAAAATTTCTTCAATAAATTGCGAGAGTATAAAATGTTCGGTTACACCCGAACTTAGCCTTTCCTTACTCGTTTTTAATTACTTTTTCTTACGTCTTTAGATTTGCTTAAACACATAGTTACTAAAAGAAATGCACCTGTGAAGGGTATATTAGCTTCGGTACATCTAACGTTTCT
The DNA here is from genome assembly GCF_028554725.1 of Zeugodacus cucurbitae. Lineage (NCBI taxonomy): Eukaryota > Metazoa > Arthropoda > Insecta > Diptera > Tephritidae > Zeugodacus > Zeugodacus cucurbitae. The sequence continues at coordinate 34,902,343 of NC_071670.1, forward strand.
TCTTGTTTTTTTAGTTTCGATTAATAGTGTAAAGCCCTTTCTCGACAGCATTCTAACTCTTAACATCTCGGTTTATATTTAGAACAGCCAATCCAAGCCCTTCTAATACGAAATATATAAGTGTTTCCTAAAGATCTCCATAAGCTATAGTCTCAATAACAAAACTCACTGATCCAGTGAGTTAAGATCATTCTCCTTTTCACGAAAGCCTTCATTACTTTCTCATTACTGCTCACCATCATGACCTGAAACAAAGTTAAAACAGTATTCATCTTGGAACCAGCATCAGCTGGTTCTAATTACTGTGCTCTATCGACGAACAACAGTAACATCTAATAAGAACCTTACCGATGTTCAATGATATGATGATATGATCTAAGTTCAAAAGAAAAATATACTTCGAACAATTTAGGAAGCATAATGAGTTACGAATAGCTCACTACCTAAATATATGTATAAACTTCGTAAGCATCGCAAACGGAGTCTAGTGAATGAAAACTTTGTGGATAACTGTTAGATAGAACAATATAATTCCAAATGAAATCAATCAAAGTACTAGCAATTGGTCACAACAGCGTGAGATCTATGAGGCCTAGATTCTCAATGAAGGAATAAAAAAACTCGGAAAAGTCACTAACTTGGCCGGATATAAATATTGCGTAGACCAGAGAGACATGGGAATGAACTATCTAATTAGGTTAGCCTACAGTGGTTTTAAAAATATATCTCAAAAAGCATTTAGTGCAGATGTAAACATTTTCGCGTGATTATTTTTCTAAAATTAATCGGCAGATTACTCTGATCAGATAAGATCTTCATATTAGTTAATATAGATGAAAAAGGTAAAACTAACATCAGACACTTGTCAACCAAGATCTAGCTTTTTCTTTGTAAAGACGTAAAGAATATAATGAAATCTAGATGATAAAAGATAATGCTAATTCCCTTAATTTACATACTGCATATTTACTTACATATATATACATGTATATGTAGAAGGTTATATAAACACATGTGTAAATTACCGTTTTTATCGCTTTGTTTTAAGTTTCGGCATTATGTGTTCCACCATCGCTACCCTCTTATCACATAAAATATGAATTTATGCTTATGTATTTATGCGATTTTTGTATCAAATTGAAATTTCGCAAGTTGTCCTTCAAAACGTTTGTTGACTTTAAACGCTTAAACGGCAAAAATTTGCTGATATAATTTGTAGGCGCACTAAACGCCTTCTATATGGCCGAATTTAATACATATGTAAATATATATAAATATGTATATGTATATGTACGCTTATAAAATTTTAATGTTTTGTTATAAAATCTGCAAATTTATGTACCGGTTAATGAACTTTGTCATGAGTAAGTAGTTTTTTTTTATTTTGGAAATCAATTTTTAACTGTTTTATTGTTTGAAATGCGAACTTTGGCACGTGCTTGTAACCAAGGTTAAAGAAGGTTGATTTTTTCATAAACGATTAAGGAAGAAATTCCCTCTCTTCCTTTACAGTCGAGTCTTCCGAACCTTCGAAACAGTAGCAGAACCGATAGTTCTGCAAAATTTCTCAAAATTATTTGGGAATTGTTTTCTTCCATTACAACAACAACAATAATGGGTCCCAATATAGATACATGTGAAAAAAATCATGTTATGAAAAATCTTACATATTCGTTAAAAATAATATAGAGTCAACCGAATGGTCGGAATTCCTCTTATTCCGTATTCTTGGGCAGCCGAAGGTGGGGAACATATGAAACGATTATATGGAAAACCATATAATTTGCTCAAAAACGCTAGCTGAGGGTTGTTTTTATAGTTTGTTGTGCTGTTTGAAAATTGTCTATTGCCTTAAAGATGACGTCGTATTTTTAAGGCCCCTTTCTTAACATTTTTTGGTTACTTTATTCACAAAATTAACAATGTAACAATCTGATAAAGAGAACAAGAAATTAACAAGCCAACATGACAAGGGTTAATTTCATTCATTGTATGGTAAGTGTGCAACAGGGGCTGCGATCTATCAATGGGAAGATAAATCTATGTGTTTGAGCATGGCTGCATTTCGAAATTCCTGTGTATTTTGGATCTTTTGTCTATTTCATGGTCCATGACATTTAATTAAAAGGTATTCAAAGTAAATTTCGGTAATTAACATTTTTGCAATTCAAAACGCAGTTATAATTCGTTAACGTAGCCTGTTTTTATTAGAGAGAAATGACAATTAATCTTGAGAAACTGGATATCCCTTTATAAAACTTCCTTCAAAGGTCATATTAAGGGTTAAGATAACAGGACTGTTAGTTCCATTGTTAAATATCAACTTTTGGCGTTTCAAATAAAGTTTAGAAATTTGAAGATACGTATGATGTTGTTGTCAATTCCTTAATTGTCAAAATCGAGCTATAACTTGTTAATTCACCGGATATCGAACGTGAAGAACTCAGTGCTTAAGGGTAATTTTTCATCGAAAATATCGGTAAACCTAATTGTGTGTCACTGTACCAAAAATGGTTAAAATCGGGTCAGAACTTCCCTTAGCTCCCATACACATAATTATAGATTTTTCAAAACTTCGGTGGGTTTCATTTCGCATATATGGGTTAATTTGTGAGATATTTAAGTATGCGTCTAGTCTTAGATAATATACGTGAGTGGTGAAAATGAGTGAAATCGGTTCAGGAATTACCTCAGCCCTCATATACTATATATTATGACTTTCGTTATTCTATTGGACTTAATGCCGAATATATGGGTCGAATTGTGTTATCTTTATAAAATTACATCAATAAATTGCAAGAGTATAAAATGATCGGTTGTACCCGATTAAAATCGTCCTTACTTGTTAGTATATAATATTAGGTCTACAGCTTTGCTTTTCGTTTTCCAATAGATGTCTCTATGGTCAAGCACTGGTTGATTAAATCGTTTTATATCGATCCAATCCACATGTCTAAATGTGTCAACATTAACCCAACAAAATATTTGTAGAGATCTGCATCTCAAACTTATTCTCAACTGAAAATGTCACTTTTTGAGCCGAATTTTCGACATTTGCGGAAAATTTTGCTTTTCTTTTTTAATTCCAAGAAAAGTGCGGCTGAGGCTCATCGACATTTGTAACCGTTTTTATACAAATAAACTTAAATTTACGAAAAAACGGCGAAAGCAAAGTTGTAGACCTCATATATTATTTTTTACGAGCATATTTTCTCAATAGATAAATAAAATGCAAATATGTATTTATAAATATATAAACAAAGCATAATTATACAAATTATTAAATATAAAATTATCTTAAATACCATATTTATCAAAATCTACTTACTTTTTTAGCGTCTGGTCACTTTATTCAGTTTCATTCCGCTGGTTAAACACTTGCCAAACTAAAAGCTGGCCACCCTAATAAGCTATGTGAAGCAAAGCGAACAGCTGATTGTCGGGTTTGTTGTGCTACTCATGTGTTCGGTTTTGCGTGCTTTTACGTTTGTGGCGCAAGTTTCTGTGTTTTCTCGGTATTAATTTGTTGTGAATTTAGCGAAAATACTATTTGTTATTCAAAGTGAAAGAAATACTGTTAAATATGTTGAGGAAAGTGCCATTAATCGTGATTTTGGGCTCAACCGGCACTGGCAAAACAAAGTTGTCACTCGAATTGGCGGAGCGCTTCGGCGGCGAAATAATCAGCGCTGATTCAATGCAGGTATGTTAAATGCCAGCGCTAGTGGAACAGGGTTGTTATATTAAATATTATTTACTAAAATTAGTTATTGGTGAGATAAATAAGAGAGGATTGTATAATAATGTTTATTTAATTTGCATTAAATAAAATTAAAAAAAATTAAATTAAAAATTGTTTTAACATTTTTGTAAATATTTTTTTTATCAAATTTATTTTTTTATTAACTTATTCAGTTATTATTTTAATTATATTTTTTTTGTTATTTAATAAAAAATGTATTTAATTACTATTTAATTAATTAATTATTTGCTGAATTAATTTTTACTTATTAAAATTTAAAGGTTTATTTTGCTATAATGGGCTATTTTCATTAAATTTTTTTAATTGAAAAAAAAAATCGATTTAAAGAATCTCAACCACTTGTTAAATGCTATAACAATTTATCGAAAATTTTAACGAGTTCCTAAAAAAAATAATAATAAAATGTTTAATGAAAGCTTTCATAAAACAAATTCTTAAAAAATATAACTAAAAGAAATAAAGAAGGAATATGTGCAGAATTTAGTGCGATTTTATCTGGCACCCAAGCCACATATCTCAATCGACATATTTGCCACAAAGTCAACCGGAAAATCGAAAATCGTTATATTATTTGATACATTAATGCTAGCAAAAGATCTATTTTAGAATTTTTTTTCTAAAAAAATTTGTTACGACATCTCTCGCATTGATAAATATATTCTGTAAACAAACATCCAGAATAATGAATATTATTATAAATGGCATTTGGACTTTGGGAAATTCATGAACTAATTTCCCCCAACCGCTAACTTTCCTTGAAATGATCACAGACCACATCTTGCTAGCTACTATTAGCTTGAATACAAATAAGCTTACAAAATTTAAAGAAACTAGTCCTTCATTGACAACGAGCTTGACATGTGACTCAATGACCAACGAACTAAGTGGAAGCAAACTTGACCCCGCAAAATTGCCTCAATGAAAACTACACTTCTAAAAAATCACCCGTATATATATATTCAGTTCCTACCAGTAGCAAAATTGAAAATTATAAAAAAGTGTATTATCATCTCTAGATGAGCAATATTTTATAAAACTCATCTTTATATAGGGTGATTCATTTCGAGGTTCCCTATTTTTCTATAAAAAAGCACAGAAAATTAAAATTTTATTAATAAATAAACATTATCATCATTATCATTTGAAAGAGCATTATTTGGCATTTATTTTTATACTCTCGCAACAAATGTTGCTAAAGAGAGTATTATAGTTTTGTTCACATAACGGTTGTTTGTAACACCCAAAACTAAACGAGTAAGATATAGGGTTATATATACCAAAGTGATCAGGGTGAAGAGTGGAGTTCAAATCCGAATGACTGTCTGTCCGTCCGTCCGTCTGTGCAAGCTGTAACTTGAGTAAAAATGAAGATATCTTGATGAAACTTGGCACACTTATTTCTTGACACCATAGGAAGGTTGCTTGAGCAAAATCGGACCACTGCCACGCCCACAAAATGGCGAAAACTGAAAACCCATAAAGTGCCATAACTAAGCCATAAATAAAGCTATGGAGCTATGGAAAAAAATAAAATTTGGTACGAAGGATGGCACTATGAAGGGGCATATTTGGATGTAATTTTTATGGGGAAGTGGGCGTGGCCCCGCCCCCTACTAAGTTTTTTGTACATATCTTGCAAACCAATAGAGCTATATAAACCAAACTTCCTGCAGTCGTTTTTTTAGCCACTTCCTAATACAGTCCAAAAATTAAATAAATCGGATCATAACCACGCCCACCTCCCATACAAAAGTTAGGTTGAAAATTACTAAAAGTGGGTTAACTCACTAACGAAAAACGTCAGAAACACTAAATTTCACATAAGAAATGGCAGATGAAAACTGCACTCAGATTTTTTTACAAAATGGAAAATGGGCGTGGCGTCGCCCACTTATGGGTCAAAAACCAAATCTCAGGAACTACTCGACCGATTTCAATGAAACTTGGTTTGTAATAGTTTCCTTACATCCCAATGATATATTGTGAAAATGGGCCAAATCGCTTCACAACCACGCCTACTTCCTATATACCAGAACTTTGAAGACGATCTGAATCGTTTAATTTACAATATATAAAGTAAGCACTAGTGAAGATATCGGTGCAGAACTTTGCGCAAATACTATGTTAATACTGTGGCAGCACCATTCTAAAAATCACCGAAATCGGAGCATAGGTTTTTAAGGCCCCATATATCGAACACGAGGTGCTTCTAACCTAATATTATGGTTTCCAACTTGCAATGGACTTTATACAATATATATGACGACTATGTGGGTCAAATTATGTATTATATAATATTAATAAAGTTAAATAAATAAATTGCGAGAGTATAAAATGTTCGGTTACACCCGAACTTAGCCCTTCCTTACTTGTTATGATTATCTCTTTCAAATTAGGCTTCGTCTTAGATGGTCTTCGTTGAGTCCAATTTTCGGTGACTCGTTCGAGCATTTACATACCCATTGAACTTATCGCTGAACAGAGTTGAACAATTTGTAAACAATAAAAAAATACCTCTACTTAGGTACCAGGTTATAACTTTCTCGCAAAAGCCTAGATTAGTATTAATACGAATTTTAACCAGGTGAGCCATTGGATTGGTTGGGTATATATAGTTTTTTCACCCTTAGCGGAAGTTTTGGTCCATTGAAACAATAGTTACTATGTAAATATAAAGATATCGGTCAAAACAAACGATTGTACCGTTAGAAAGTGGTCCGGTTAACGATTCGGAATGGTTCACTTGAATAGTGTTGAAAGTGACATTCTGGTAAAAAATAAAGTGGTTCATGTCTGGGGTATTTTTAACAACAGTAAAAACTTCTGAAGCCGATCCGTGTTAGTAAGACAATCAATTGAGTACTATTAATTGATCAATTATACTACTTTTTATTATCAGCATTTGTGGTGTCTTTGAAGATAGGTTTTAGTCCATTTAGTGAAGTAGTATTAAAATAGGCGGTATGCATTTTAATGAGGAATGCTGTGGTGTCTCTAAATGGACTCTCAAGTCTCTTTGTTACTTACTTTCGACATATAATACATATATAAGTGCAGATCTATGCAAATTCGCATACACCACAATATATAAAAAATTGAATTTATTGCCAACTATCAAACTGACATTGATTGCTTTAAATCTCTAATGAACCACTTGACCACTCGGCCTCTGAAAACATGTCGATTATTCATTAATGGGCCGATTAACGGCAAAAAGATACCATTAAGAGTCTAAGTGACTTGGATTTAGCAGTTGCAAAAATCGTCAGCTAATTGATCCTACTAATTATAATACATACATATGTGTATATATTATATATTTTGTATATACCCGCAAATGTGCGCCGTATGCCATGATCAAAGTAGACAAGCCAATTAAAATTGTTTCGAAACACGAGACATTTATTAAAACTGTTTCTAGTTTGACATTCATTATTTATATTTTAATTTTATGCATATATCCATATATCTACATACACTTATATGCATTTCTATTAGTAAATTTGACGACCAGTTAAAAGCGTTTGAAAAAGAAACGCCGAAGAGCGAAATTTAAGTTTAACAAAGAGGCATAGACAATTAAACATTTTAGAGTAGTAAAACCTGTTCAAGCTTTCCGGAATGTATGCTAATTTCGCCATTATAATTATGAACATTTTACGTTCGCATATACATTTAAACTTAATTAATCTCGAAAGCGTTTTGTGGAACGATAGTAACAGGTGACATCAAGTTCAATTCGGGTTTTATGTTCCATCAATATTTTGGAGAGTGTATGTGATACATATTATACACCTTACTTCGGACTGAATTCAGAATCAGGATACATATTTAGTTGACTCAATAAATACGGAAATCATTGTCGCAGTACTAGAGATAAAGATGGGACGATAGAGAAAAAGAGAACATTTTATACTCTCGCAATTTATTTATTTAATTTTATTAATATTATATAATACACAATTTGACCCACATATTCGTCATATATATTGTATAAAGTCTATTGAAAGTTGGAAACCATAATATTAGGTTCGAAGCACCGAGGTCCTCGTGTTCGATATATGAGGCCTTAAAAACCTCGGACCATAGGTTTTTAAGGTTTTTTTTTTCGTCGATTTTTAGAATGGTGCTGCCACACTATTAACATAGTATTTGTGCAAAGTTCTGCACCGATATCTTCACTAGTACTTACTTTATATATTGTAAAGTAAACGATTCAGGTTGTCTTCAAAGTTCTGGTATATAGGAAGTGGGCGTGGTTGTGAATAGATTTGGCCTATTTTCACAACATATCATTGGGATGTTAGGAAACTATTACAAACCAAGTTTCATAGAAAGCGGTCGAGTAGTTCCTGCGATATGGTTTTTGACCCATAAGTGGGCGACGCCACGCCCATGTTCCATTTTGTAAAAAAATCTGAGTGCAGCTTTCATCTGCCATTTCTTATGTGAAATTTAGTGTTTCTGACGTTTTTCGTTAGTGAGTTAACCCACTTTTAGTAATTTTCAACCTAACCTTTGTATGGGAGGTGGGGGTGGTTATTATCCGATTTCTTTCATTTTTGAACTGTATTAAGAAGTGGCTAAAAAAAGGAATGCAGAAAGTTTGGTTTATATAGCTCTATTGGTTTACTAGATATGTACAAAAAACTTAGTATGGGGTGCGGCCACGCCCACTTCCCCAAAAACATCCAAATATGCCTCTTCATAGTGCGATCCTTCATACCAAATTTTATTTCCATATCTTTATTTATGGCTTAGTTATGGCACTTTATGTGTTTTCGGTTTTCGCCATTTTGTGGGCGTGGCAGTGGTCCGATTTTGCTCATTTTCGCAAGCAACCTTCCTATGGTGCCAAAAAATAAGTGTGGCAAGTTTCATCAAGATATCTTAATTTTTACTCAAGTTACAGCTTGCACAGACGGACGGACGGACGGACAGACATTCGGATTTGAACTCCACTCTTCACCCTGATCACTTTGGTATATATAACCCTATATCTAACTCGTTTAGTTTTGGGTGTTACAAATAACCGTTATGTGAACAAAACTATAATACTCTCTTTAGCAACATTTGTTGCGAGAGTATAATAACCTTGACCAACTGGGGAACTAACAAGAACTGCTGTTTGCTTTTTTCTTCCAGACTGGATATATTTTAGCTACAAGTCTCAGAATTGTACCATTAGCAAAGGTCATTCGGATTTTTGTTTTAATTCGAAGAATATAATTTATAATAATTAATTTATTAAACTTTCCAAACTAACCAAAAAAATACAGCACGAGTATTTAATAGACCATTGTATCACCAATTCAATCTACATACATTAAAAGACATAAATATACATATAGACATTTTAATTAAACCTGTGCCTTTTCTACTTATTTTCTTCTAATTTATGTGTGTGACTAACTGGTTTATCGTATAAATTCTTGCTGTTTAAAAATTTTGCTTTCATTCGGACATAAGAAAAAAAACTCGAACATGAAGTTCGTTTGGAATTTGCGAGTTTTTGTATTTGATTTGAAATGTTTATTCAAATTGTCACACAATTCAATAAAGAAATAAATTCTACAAACAACACCATTCAAACGGCAAACAAGGAAGTGATTTTTATGGAGTTGTTATCTGAAGATCCAGTTCATACCTAAAACAAATTAAACAAACACACAAAAAATTTTAAAATTGTGGACATATCTGGTATTTATGTATATTTTAGTTGAAGCGGAGTTTATTTGAGAATTTCGCATTTAAATTTTACTTGTATGTATGTATATTGACGAAAGAGTTCCGGGGCGAAATCCATCAAATTAGTCGAATTAATTGCATTGAACAAGTGTGAGATTGTCTTTATGTACAGTTATCTGGCGCAATCTGTTTTTTGTTTCTTCAATAAGTTGTATTTGAAAATCATTAACGATTTTTTTGGTAGATTGCATATTCAATCGATCGTTAAAAAGGTTTGGTCAAACAAGTTTTGAAGCGAAAAAAATAAAAAATATAAAAACTAAATTCTACTTGAAGCACTATCAGATTCAATCGGTTAACATAATTACTACAACATCACATCTATGATTATAAGTGTTGACTAGAGTAGTGTTATTTAAAGAATCAATTCGTCAACTTAGTCAGCAAATGTATAATTTAATTGTGTACCTTCTGCTTAAGAACTTTTAGCGACTGCCGAAACGAACAAACAACGTTATGAATATCATACATTTCTGTCACAAATAAATATATTTACATATTTTTTTGATGATTTTGAGTTATTTTCACATATTCTCGTACAATAATAGATCTTGTACTTTTATTTACGAATTTTTTTCCAAATTTTTCAGGTTTATGCCAATCTGGATATTGCGACCGCAAAGGCCACCAAAGAAGAGCAGTCTCGAGCTAGGCATCATCTCTTAGATGTTGCTACACCAAATGAACCGTTTACGGTGGTCAGTTTTCGTAATGCGGCTTTACCAATTGTATCCTTTTTAGAACTGAACTAAAGTATTATAAAGTGTTTTCCAAAAGGGAAGCTACAAAAGTAAACCGATTGGGACAGCAAACGATGACATTTTTTTCCACTCTTTTGAGATTTCTCTTACATTTCATCATAGAAAGATATACAATCCAACTAGTCGATATTAAAAAAATTTACTACCGAAATTCAGAGTTAGTGCCCCCATTTCAATTTCATTGATATCGCAAACTTTTGTAGCGCTATTATGGAAAAAGCCGTTTAAATATTTTTATACCATGAACAGGGTATATTAACTTTGTCACGAAGTTTGTAACACCCAGAAGGAAGCGTCGGAGGCCCTATAAAGTACTTATATAAATGATCAGTATGTTGAACTGAGTCGATTTAGCCATGTCCGTCTGTCTGTCTGTATATATACGAACTAGTCCTGCAGTTTTTAAGGTATCGTTTCGAAATTTTGCAGATGTTATTTTCTCTCCAGGAAGCTGCTCATTTGTCGGAACTGCCGATATCGGACCACTATATCATATAGCTGCCATACAAACTGAACGATCGGAATCAAGGGATTGTATGGAAAACTTCCGCACTTTACTACATATCTTCACGAAATTTGGTGTGAATTATTGTTCATAGAAATAGTTGAATCTCCGAAAAAATTGTTCAGATCGGTTCACTATAGCATACAGCTGCCATACAAACCGAACGATCGAAATCAATGGCTTGTATGGAAAATTTTCGCATTTGACGTGGTATCTTTTTACGTCTTTAGATTTGCTTAAACACATAGTTACTAAAAGAAATGCACCTGTGAAGGGTATATTAGCTTCGGTACAGCCGAAGTTAACGTTTTTTCTTGTTATATTTAAATTTGGATCCATGAGTAAGTACATATTTTGAGAGAAATAATGTTAGATTTATTAACTTGGTTATAATATCTGTACCACCGTACTATAGAAAAGTTGTTAAAGCTTCGAAGATCTCTGACGTTGTGTGTCTTAGCTTTACTCAAAGAGAAAGTAATGGCGAAAGTGCTGATTGATTTCCAGATAATTTTGTCAGTTTGTATACTATATACATGACTTTCGGGCGACTGACTTAATTTAGCGTTAGAGATAATATTTATCACTGCAGTTTCACAACTGGATATATGTATATGTATGTATAGTATGTAGATTATTCGAAAAGCAAAGAAAAACCCGGTGGGAATTTGAATTAATCGGCCAAAACTGGGGATAATTTCAAGAAATAAATAATCAAAAAAGATGAGAAGTAGATATTTCGACGATACTAAATTATTTGGATCTACAAATGTAGCCGCGCAGTGTGTATTTAAAATACACATATGTACATATTGTATAAAACTACAAAACTATCAACATTAATTTTTATTGATTTCCGCTATTTCGATTGCTCTGTTTGAATATAATACAGTTCTCGTAGACTTTCGTAATTAAAACTAAATCTAAAGAAAAACACAAAAGACATTGAATTGTTTTATGTTTTTTACTACTAAAAATATTTATTTCTAAAATATAGATTATATTTGTATGCGCATTAGCCTTTAAATACCTAAATATTTGTCTGAAGTTACGACCTTTTAATTGAAAACAATGAAATATTTATTTCAATGGAATATCAAAATTAAAGCACTTAAAGCTCGCTGTGAGTACCGTAATTTCCTATTTAAAAACCATAAAAATTATTTTAAAATCGCTTTTAGAATGCCACATATTAAGAATGTTTATTTCTATCAAACTTTGTCATTGTGCGGTGGCTAGTATTTTTCTTTTGTAATCTCTGCGGAATTCGTTGTCCCAGTTTTCCCAACAAGTAAACAGTATGTATTCAAATCTTCAGGCATTAATCTGCACGCACCGAAAACTACTTTTGTTGGAAAGTCTAAAAATAATGGGTTGCCACAGTGGAAAGGAAATTATTAATGTCATCACACAACAAACCACGCACATCAAGACAACGGTGAAACGGTAGTGAAGTTGTATAGTACGCCATGGTGACAGACAGCAGCAGTCATGCTATTCCCATCGTGTGACAAATGTTGTCATGTGTGAAAATAAATAAACAAAAAAAATCAGCGCTACCATAGCTAGATCTGCGGGACGGACTTGTCACAATATCAAATGCGAGTATGTTTTGGGTGTCCTCATATCAAGTGGCCGGAGATGCCAAGAATTCGTATTAACATACATATGTACATATTATATGGGGTGGTTCATATGCATAAAATGAATATTTGCGAATTATTTATTAGTTCCGGGTAGCCTGGCTCCAACTTACGAATGATAATTTTAATAGTCTGGTTCTGCCAAAGTTTAGAACATTGGATTTCCCATCAACACAGCAGAAATCTAATGAAGTCAAGTTCCCAAAAATTTTTGAAAATTGGATCCTTTCTGTAAACCATCAAAAATCAGATGGTGTCAATCAAAGATCTCTTGAATATCCAGCGAAAAAGGATCATATATCCTGTCTCTGCTGAGCTTACTGTTTGCGGAAATGGAGTTTAAAGCAATAATTTCACAGAAAGCTATAAACCAAAGTTGGCACCATTTCAAAACCGAACTGACAGATTGGTTTTTGAGGCAGTTTCGGGTTCTAGAAGATCTTCTGTAAATTCTTAAAATAGTCCTCGGTCATTCGATAAAGAAATATTTGAACTAACTATATAGTCTAGGGTTTAGAATTTTTTTTTAATTATTTCTGAAGTTGTTGACATTTTGATAAAGTGATATACCACCCACCCTATATGTAGAGTACAGCCTGCACACTTCAGTAATAGATGTGAAGCATTTCCATCGCCCATCAACCGTTTGCTTCGTTGATTGTGTCGCTGACTTTGTCAGCAGATATTTAGTAAGCAATATTTTATACTCAAAGAATAACAACAGCAATTATGAGCTGAAGCTGTTGATAGCAGCATCAAATCAAAGCAGATTCTTAGGGAAGCCAAAAAAATGAAAAAAAAATAAAACAAAAAAAATATTTATACACATAGTAAATTAAAACGATTTAGAATTCTTCTTGGCAATTAAAAGAGACGCTGACTAGATGGACGCCAGAATTGGCGATGATGCTGGCGACTGTATGCTTGGTGTGGGCGTTGCGGCGCAACTTTGTGTATAACATACCAATTAGTTCGCTTAGAATAATATATGTACACAGACACAAATTTAAGTATATATATATCTATAAAACTGGGGGCTATAGTATTATGGAAATGTTATTTCCGATTTTACATGAAATTGTTGTAATAATTCGCATTCGAACGAGGGCATTGGCCTAGGTGTATGTTTTAAAATAGTCAAAAATAATCAAATAATCATATAATAGTGGCAATAAAATATAAATTTCCACAATGTATATGTTGAGATTTTATTAGCGAAAAATCACGGCATGTGCCGTTAATGATGGCCACAATATCTGCTTTTGAGCGCACGTGTTTATATACAACTGTTTATCAACCACAAAATTAGATTAGAAATAATAACAATAACAGTGCAAACACATTAGATCGCATTTTGAAAGAATGAATGTTGTGCTAATGATTCTACTATAAAAATGCTAAGTGTGAAATCTGTATTCTTTATTATAAATCGATTGCGCTCTTTTCGGCATTACAATATGTTAGCTATAGGTCACACGAGGTTATTTCCATATTTTTAATATTTTCTCAATATATTCTTAGCTTATAAAAGGGTTTAGGATGTTAAACCTATGTTATCCATTTTTACCAACCAACATTTTGTTCATTCTCACCACTATTTTCTGAGTATCACGAAATCGTTCCAATAATTCGACTTAATAGCATCCTATAACCGTTTTTCCATTCATCATCAGACAGTCGATGAGATCACACATTAGATATGAATTCCAGAAAACGGTAATTATCACCAGGACGATAAAACACTCTTCGTCTTCTTCGAAGCAGGTTCACCTCGGTTCACTGCTTTAATTGTTCCTTAGCATCTGGTGTACCAGAAGATCCGTATTTTGTCGACTGCCACGATGTGTCCTCACTAAAGTTACTGGAGAAATCTCAAATAACTCCTGACACATGTCATATATGTATTATCATAATATAGAGAATACTAAGAATACTTTTGAAAGAAATTTCAGATATTGCTAACAGCTTATTTCTGTCATGAAAATAATTCTCACAATATCTATTACATATTTTCTTAAAAATTGTAGGACTTTCCATACACGACAAATATGTAGTATGAATGTCTCGGTCTAACATCCGTCATACACTGAAGTCAGCAACAATTATATGGGCAAATTATTCGATGCTTCGAAAGCAAAGATTCTGATAAATAATTTATCTGATATTTTATTTGCTTTCTCAGTATAGTTAATTTTGCACTTATTTTCGTCACAAATTTGTATGGTTTTCATAATCTAGTCACGAAAGGTGTCAGTTTCATGCATTCATTGTACATACAGTTGAAGCACTTATGCTGACAGTTGACAATCAACAGCTAACCTCGAAATATGCCATATAATTCTGACATTAAAAACATATTTTAAAAGCTCGTATCATAAATAAAATCGTTTCCAAAAACAAAAAGCTTAAGACTTCACCAACACTATACCCCACCACCACTTCCGCCCAACTGCAGTGTTCCTTTCAATTCCACCATATTATGCTGTTTTGAGCATATTCCCTACGGCTAAGCATATACCAAGAACGCTCATTTAATATTTGCAGCACATATTGAAGTGTCCAACGGCAACGGAAATGTCTGTTTAACAATTTGTGATTCATTAAAGAAGCTACACTTCTTTCTCGCATTTCGAAACTTGCATTCCAAAAACTTGATTGACAGCGGGAAAAACAACAACACAAATATATTTCACATATGCATATGGACGTTCTTCCATAGAAACGTATGGTTGTTTTCGAAACTAAATATTTAAGTACAGTTCTTGCGTTTGGAATGCATGGGACAAATTTGATCTGCCATTATTAATATATTTTATGCAAATATTCTCGGTTGACAATTTGAATGAGAGACAAACGAATCTCATCATCAGTGAACCTATTTGAGCAATATGTTTAAAGCCTTCTCCATTTCCATACCCTGCTGCATGGATTTTAGAGTTTTGGGGTCGTCTTCATATTTCCCAATGAACGAACTAGTAACATATTTGAAATCTAACTCATCGTTAGTATCACGATTTCATAGTACCTTCTGCCTGCTCTAATGTCAATATCAAAATTTACGAATAAAAAAATTTTTAGAAGATCATAAGTTTTGTGGACATGTTTCTGTCACTTTCAGAACTCATCCTCGAAACTATAATCATTGGAATAAAATAGGAATTTTGAGAAAAACTCTTGGATTTATTGCTCACTTTTCTGAAGGTTCGTCAGTCCACATTGTATGCTACATAGTGAAAGAGACTGGGGTAGGAGATATAATTTACATAGGATCATCCTTATATGGAGGGAACTTTTATAGATCGATTAGAAAATATCCCACGGCTCCATCATAAGTGATATAGTCAACAGGTTCGTCCTGCTTTATGATGCAGAAGCATGGACGATGTCAACATCCAATGAGACAGCACAAGGAGTTTTCGAGAGAAAAGTTTTGCGGAAGATTTATGGTCCTTTGAACATCGGCAACAACGATTACTGCAGACGATGGAACGATGAGCTGTATGAGCTATACGACGACATTAACATAGTTCTGTGAATAAAAAGACAGCGGCTACGCTAGTTAGCACATGTTATCCGAATGGACGAAAACACTAAAGCTATGAAAGTGCCCAATGCAGTACCCGCTGATGGAAACCGAGGAGAGGAAGACCTCCACACAGGGAAAGACCAGGTGGAGAAAGACCTGGCTTCACTTGGTAACACCAATTGCTGCCAAACAGCGAGAAGAAAGAGCGAATGACGCGCTGTCGTAAACTCGGATATAACCGCGTAAGCGTCGTCTACGCCAGTTAGGAAGATGAAGTAGTCAATAGATTCGTATGTTGTTTAATTACGTTCGGGAGGTTATTACGACCATATTATTTTACAATGCAGAGACTTTCTAGCGATCAACAATAAAAGTGGACTCTCTTTGAAATCATACAAATCTCTACAGAATTAAACGAAATTCACAAAAACGGAATTACACTAATTCCCAAGACTCATAAAGTTCGAAAAATGTCAGGACGGAAAGCACATAAAATCAATTAATGAATTGAAAGTGAATGCATTAAAGTATTGATTCAAATATTCAAATTAACGCACACCAAAGTGGAATGCAAAAACAGCAATCTTCATTTGTCAGAACCGACAAATGTGTTCCAGGAATTGGAAAAACTCGAAAAGGTGAAAGATTGTATGCTAAAACGTGTGTCCCTGCCGAGATGGACGCAGATAATGATCGTTTATGGCATGCGTGTACTTTGTTGTTGGCGCATTACGTCCGGCTCACAGCTCATAAAGTCATCACACCATAAATAAGAGGCGTTCCGAAAACAAAATCTCTTATGAAACAATGAAGGCAGAACAGCTAAATGATGGGCTTTTAAGATGTTGTCACTTTCAGTGCTTTCCAGTTTAGAGGCCCCATGATGATTTCGGCAAATCACTAATGAAATGCAATCGAGAGTTAACATATCAACTAATTAAGATTTAAATAGAGGTCGAAATGATGCGGTTCAAGTTGAAAGACACACACTGCCGAAGAGTCGAAGAAATAAATACAAAGTCATTGTCATCAGCAACATGAAGCGGGTACCACCAGCTACGGCCCCCCCGCAAGATACTTAAATACTTTTTGAATTCAACGGGCAAATAAAAAACCAAAAACGAACGCCGTGAATTGCACGCAAATCGACGCAATACGTTGAGAAAAAGCGTAACTGAAGCATATGTAAACAAAAAATCTGGCGGGCAAAAAGTGCATAAACAAAACAAAACAAAGCAAGAAACGCGAGTGGAGAGGAAGAACCAACAAAACCGAAAATTCACAACTTTTTAGCGTCTTGCGTCGACGCGTCAGTGTCAGCCAGTCAGTGAGCCGGCCAGGTAGCCAGTCAAGCCCAGGCAGGCAGATCGCGACTGCGCGCAAACCTTGTGCAAGTTCAAAAACCTGTATGAATGAGTCAATCGGCAAACAAAACAAAAACCAGACACAGTCATAGTCGGCGCGTCAGCGACGTGTGTTGCATTGGACGATGCGCCGCAGACGTCTTGAAAACAAAGAAAAATGAAGAACAGAAAAAAAGTAGCAGAGAAGCAGCAACGCACGAAAAATAAAACAGCAGCAATGCCGTTTGGACGCCGGGTCTGGTTGAGTAGACAGACGCGGCACGCCGGACCGGCCGGCTTTTTGGCCGTGGTTCCACTTAAGCAATTCGCTTTTAATAAACAAACCGCATTGCATGCGCACTCCAAGTTCAAACATTAGGACGGACGGACAGACGGATAGACGGAGGGCGGAAGAGATAAGCTAACAGCCGCACAGACGCATCAGCGAATTCGCTAACAACAAACATACATATGTGCGCAGTGCATATATGGCTGTACAATTGTGGGGAGAACAATTGAAACTTCCCTATTTTTTTTTCATTTGGTGATATTGAGAGTGAAGCGGCAAATCTTATAAGAGAATTAACCTAACAGACTAAACATCTCTTCATCATCGACCTTTTTCTCCGCGGACCGGCCTCGGAAGGTCCGAGAGTAAATTGAAATTAGTGAGAAAAAAGTCCTTTCCAATAATCTATTTGTGAGTTTATGAGTTAATCTAAACCGTTTCACTTGTCAGTCATAGATCGGCGCCTTTCTTCGCCAACAATCTCGCTACCCGCTATCATCGTTACTTCATGTGGTTAGCCCAGACTTTCAACTTTTCAATTTCGCAGCAATTAAGTCGCGCTTAAGTCCACTCTATCCATGACTTAGTGTCGGACGATGGGTCGACATATAACATTACATCTCTTTAACGCATCCCAAATATACTCCATTTAAGTCATTATAACCACACCGACGAGAAATCCTACACTTCCTTTAGCGAAGTTCTCTTTATTACCTCATTCAGCTCATGACTTATTCTCTAGAACATATATTTCAGTTTCGGGAACAGTAAAGCCAACGACCAAATTCTCACAACATAAATAATTTGATAACTCATTAAATTCTAACAATTCCCATATCTCTGTTTCGAATATAAATAGAGGCTGTATCTACTTACACAAAAAACCCTTTCCACGACATAAGAAAATTTGGTCTAAAATATAGTAATTGGTCGAGTTTTCATTAATTTATGGGATGAATTTTGGTCTTTGATCTGGATCGTGACTGCTTTAGTGCTCAGACAACTTATTATAATCTCTACAGTTCGAGGCAGGAAATCACTTAAAGAAAATATTCTAAAGTAATGCAATACTTCTGCTGCCAATATTTTTCTCGCAACTATACATACATATTTGTAAGCGAGTATAGAACATACGCCGATCGCCTAGTCATGCTACCGACCTAAAAGCTTTATTTGTATGCATCATACACACTCACACACATACACATACATATATATTTTGTTTGTACTCGTATGTTTGTTGTATGTGTGTGTGTATGTGGTGCAGGCGCATTGCAAACATTTATTAATGTTTTCATTTTGTATCCGCCATTGTTGTTGTAGCTGTCGGTTTTTGGCTATTTTTTGCTTGCATTCCTCTGCTTAAACGCTTAACAGCAGTAACGTCATTGCAAACAGACGCGAAAGGAAACACACAAAACATGCAAAAGTCATATCTTAACACTAACCGTAAACAAATAACCGAAAAATAATAAAATAAATGAGAAAACAATTCGTATTTGTTTGTTTATGTACAAACATTGCAAAATGTCACTTACTTACTTACTCTTGACCGATAAAGCAATATGTCTATAAACAAATTCGAAACTGGAAAATAAATATGCGAAAATTTCTGTATGTATGTATGGATGAATGTAAGAACAATATTGATATGTTACAATAGAATGTAAAGTCGGTATCCGCACCGAGGGTTTCAGGTTGAGGCTCCACCTCAAGCCCCTTTTAGCAATTGCTCTTACCATGCGCGCATATACAGTTGAATCGGCCACTAACACAAAATAGCGATAATCGGTGACTTATTTAGGGCCCTGGCATTTATACTGTCAGCACCTAGTATCCAATATGACTGGAATCCTAATTGTTCCGGATTGTTTTAAGTTGAACAGAAGATTCCGTTTGTTACTTATTAATAAAGGGAGTCTCTGAACCAAGTCTCGAACTGCCCCTTGTCCTGTTTCATCCATTTTGAGTGCCGAATTTCTAAATGCCCGCATCTTGGAATAAATTATTTTTTTATGAGACTGGGATAGACTTTTTGACGGATTAAAACAAGACGAAGTAATGTATGTTCTCATTTTCCTGATCTTGCCTACATATGGTACTGATTGGACTAGCTGCTACTGATGACAGAACACTTCTTCGCTAATAATGCACTTTACGATACATTTTTAATATCCAATCTTGTTCAATTTTTTATGAAATAGATGCAGGTAAAGGTTCTGCTGGAACACTAGGAAGCATCAACTTATTTCTACAAACCTATCTATTATTCAAGTTTTTGAATACAGTTTTTCGGCTAACCAAGTTTTTCCTAATCAAAGTATTATGCCGAACCTTAGTATGATCAACTATTCCTGTTTGCAAATTTTTAATAATGACAGATCTAATTAACTATGGCCATATAAAGAACCGATTCCAAAATCACTGTACCTCAAAACACCACATACATAACTTGTACATAAATCGATAAAGCATCAGTTACAACACCACTAATATGTACATTGGAAAACTCATTTTATCCATTTCGAAACCAAATTTATATATTTTCTGCAAGTTAATAATAATTATCTCATGAAGTAGTCGGTTTACATGCATTTTTCCCGCAACAACATTTATTTGGCGTTCAGTTCCAACTCATTACGATTTCATCCACTCTGGCTTTCCAGTGATTGCGTAATTGGCAAGGAATGTAAACACTGAATAACCGGTAAGTACAGTGTTCTCGAGTGAGCCCTCCCAGTAGCTGTCCAACAGTATGGCACCATATTTGGTCAAGAAGGCCGTAAGAGCCATGCTCACGTATATGTAGTTGCTCTCATTGACAGCCAAGAATGTCAGCGACATGATATTGCCCAAAATCGTCAGATCTTTCAACGTATTTGTATTGCTATCATCGCCTTCCTCTGTGAAGAGTTTCGCAATTAAATCAAAAGCGAGTGGTATAACGAATAGACCATGGCCCAATGCCAAAGCGCTGGTTTCCGATGATGCCAAATATAATTCAATATTTATTAATGGCAAATGCACGATCTCCATAACACTGTCAGATATCTGACGTATCTTATTGCAACTGTCACTCTCGTCGCCCTGCTTGTAGGCATGTATGATGCCCAACAGGCCATGACAGAGACCAAAGGCACAAGCGGAGAAGGCATACGGATGTTCGGTCGGCTGTATTGAGGCCAAAGCAAATCCTGAGGCACCTACCAAAAGGCCATTGAATACCATGGAAAGCCCGGCCATCCTGCCGTTTAGCGACTTCACTAATCCGTTGCTAAACAATTAACCTCTGCACGGCGGTATAACGGTCCGGTTTTGCTTCACCTGTTTAAAACTCGGCCGCCAACCGGATTTTGATATGTCGTCCCTTGGAGTTCACCTACAATTTAATTTTCGCGAAGAATTTAGTGTGAGCTTCTTATAATCACTGTTAATTTTGAAATATTTGGCTTTCGGCAGACAAACAAAAAATAGTTTAAAACAATTTTAGTAGAAATAATAAAAAAATATTTATAGAGAATTTTGTTTGAAAACCGAACGAAAAATTTATGATGTTTTTCACCATGTTGTTTATGAAATACTAATTTCAGAAGGATGAAGTAGCTAAGAAATTAAGTTCTAAGTGTCTACACAATAAACATTGAACTATGTTCGATTAGACCTCGACCTTCGGACTATACATGAACTTTCTGGAATAAGTCCATACAGCTTGTGACTTACGAACCCAAAAACCCATAAATTCTTTCCGGTATATGTCTACAGAGCAGACCAATAATTTTAGGCATCATTCACATATTTCTCTAAAGCTCTCGATTGTCGTTTTCATATCCGTTCAAACTACATATTATTCTTTTGTAAAGGTCTCGTAGCTGGCCACTGAACATTTGAAGTAGTCATTCAGCGGTTGAGTTCACTGTTCAGATTTTCAATTAGATCAAATATTTGATTTACACCTTCCAATTTCAGATTGGGTCTTCAACTATTCACATAGTAGTCACCGGGGTTCCGCAATTATAGATTCTAACTGTTAATCATTAGTTGTAATGGAGTTTTAAGGAAATATCAGGGAAAGACAAAAGCTCTGCGTATATATCTGTTGCTTCAGCCTTATTCTCACTTTTGTCGATCGTTACTTCATTGCTGGTTCAAATAGAACCGACAAAGCTTTATTAGAAGTTCGAATTTCCAACAATCGAAAATAATACGGCAATTATCCTTAACTGTTAAATTTATCTAGATCGAAAATCTTTTAGCACAAAACAAGTGTCCTATTGTAGTCGGCGGTACCAACTACTACATCGAATCGCTCCTTTGGGATATACTCGTTAGTCCGAAGGATCCAAACGAACTGGAGGACGGTATAGACAACCAGTCTGACATATCTACTACAGTAAACATTGCGGGCAAAGGAGAAGAGCGGACTGTTGGATCTGACAATGTGAAAGATGTAAGTATTATCTGAGCAAATTTTGAATCTCAATACATCATTCAAAGCACTGTAGTCGTTCTCTAAACACTGTGCGTTAACAGATTTATTTTCTTGTTTTTAACTTTGCTCTCATTACATATTTATATCGTCTGCTTTTAGCCTTTATTTCTGCCACAGTCAGAAATGTCAGCAATGTCATCTGAGTTGTTGCATAACCATTTAAGGAAGATCGATCCGCAGTCGGCAAATCGCATACATCCGAACAATAAAAGAAAAATTACGCGGTAAGTTGATTAAGAAATATTTAAAAAATGCAATGAAAATATTTGTTGCGCTCTTATATCTACATACATATATAGCAGTAAAAGTGTTAAAAACACTTATGCACAAGGTCCAATTGATTGTGTTGTTGAGAAAAATACAAAAAAAAAAACTATAAAACTATAAAAATTCAGTTTCAGGCTAAATTTGATTCACTGGAGATGTAATCATATCTGATACATACTTAGAATTACTTGATTCCAAACTAAGTACTCCAAATAATGCTTGGTTTTACGGCATTGTTCTATAATATACTAGTTTAGGGTCAGTATAAAAGTATGAAGTCCTCGCTGTATTCAAATTATCACCAAGACAGCATGGTCTCCATCCCACTTACTTATTATAAAATATCTCGGATGATAAGATCGGCTTCTGAGGAATATATGTATATTTATGTGCCTATCATATTTATGTATCCTATCTCTCGTTACCCTTAGATATCTAATCTCGAAGACTGTCTTTTGAACGGAGACGACAGATTACATTTAGGCCTGTTATAATACTTTTCATTCTAGTTTGATGATCTGATATTCTCGGTAGTGGTAACAGGAGATCAGAAAATCCATAAGACTTTCGAGAAGTTGTAAAGAATAATTGTGTTCAAAAACACTTGAAAAATTAAGAATACATACATATGTACAACTAGTTCAATTTTCATTAAAGATCATGACAATATCTGATCAAAGGAACCATGATGATTCTACATAAGAGGGACTTATCATTCATTCATACCTTCAATTGGTAAATCTGGAAACTGGCAGCAGATTGTAACACGAAGAAATATCGAACGTACTGCTGTGGACTCTCTCGATACGATTGATAGAGAGATCTTCCAAAGGGTTCTAAAAGAAGAAGGTAATTTATTTGATGTTGTCAGACCTGAATGACAATATTTATTAAAATGTTATAAACGTCGAAGATCTCAAGATCTGTGAACTCACAGGTATCAGCTTTTAACCCTTGTAAATTCCATCAGTCACCAGTACCCACAAGTGCTATACAATTGTTAAAAGTGAAAAGTGTAACTGAAATTATTGCTCATAATGGTTTTCATTATGTTAAAAATTCAGCAAAAAATGTATTTATTCTAATCCATTAACTATTTATGTAAGCGGACATTAGGCATTCATATGCATTAAAATTTTCTCGCTTCAAAGCTCACCAAAGTGCTATTTGGTAATAAAAACCCTACCGCACAGACTTACATACATAAATGTAAATATTGAAATATTTTAAAATTGTTTCTATTTAGTGGCGAATGCGAATAATTTAATTGTTAGGCCTTCCGTACGTGTTTTAATTGGATTTGGTGCTCCTCCAATAAAATAAATGCTTAAAAGCACATGGGATTGCTCATATATGGAACTTCATTAATTAATATGTACTTACGTTTGTTACAGAAATATATCACTTTAAAAGCAAATTCGTTAATCTTAACACCCCAACACCATTTTTTTCATTTTGTAATTTCTTAATATTTGCACTGTTGTATTATTTTTATCGTCGTTATGCTGCCAAACCTCGTCGGGCGGTATGTGGAAGTAAGCGTAAAAAATTGTGAGCGTGATTAAATTACATAAACACTTTAGTGTTCAATTTATTGCCTGCGAAGCATTTTAGGGTTCAAATATTCCGGCGTCCATTCAACTAGCCAGGAAGGCAGTCAGTCGGCCGATTCAGCTTTAGTGGCCGAGCAGGCAGGTAGTGAACGCGTGGACAGTGCCTGGGTTGTGCAACAGAAGATTCGCCAATTATATTATGGGGAGGTTAATAATTACTTTCTACCATGACAAAAAAGTAATTCTTATTCGGTAATCGGTGTCTTAAGACTCTCTTTTATGCCATAAATGCATTTAAAATTAAACTAAGACATCGAATAAGTTTAACAGTGACGTTTGTAATGATTACCAATATTCAAAAAAGTTTAGTGATTTAACTAAATTCATACTTAATGATTGGTCCGTTTCACACTGTATGTACCAAAGGTTAACTGATTAATTATGATTAACTTTCTGTTAAGCTCCGGTCTCCGTTGCACATTTCTACTACCCTTTTTATACTCTCGCAACAAAGTTGCTAGAGAGTATTATAGTTTTGTTCACATAACGGTTGTTTGTAACACCCAAAACTAAACGAGTGAACCAAAGTGATCAGTGTGAAGAGTGGAGTTCAAATCCGAATGTCTGTCTGTACGTTCGTCCGTCCGTCTGTGCAAGCTGTAACTTGAGTAAAAATTAAGATATCTTGATGACACTTGCCACACTTATTTCTTGGCACCATAGGAAGGTTGCTTGCGAAAATGAGCAAAATCGGACCACTGCCACGCCCACAAAATGGCGAAAACCGAAAACACATAAAGTGCCATAACTAAGCCATAAATAAAGCTATGGAAATAAAATTTGGTATGAAGGATCGCACTATGAAGGGGCATATGTGGATGTAATTTTTTTGGGGTTTTTGGTACATATCTCGTAAACCAATAGAGCTATATAAACCAAAATTTCTGCAGTCGTTTTTTAGCCACTTCTTAATACAGTCCAAAAAGGAAAGAAATCGGATAATAACCACGACCACTTCCTCCTCCCCCTGGCGTACGCCGATGATATTGATATCATCGGAAGCAACAACCGCGCCGTTTGTTCTGCTTTTTCCCGCATGGATAAGGAGGCGAAGCGAATGGGTGTGGAGGTGAATGAGGACAAGACGAAATATCTCCTGTCATCAAGCAAACAGTCGGCGCATTCGCGTCTTGGCTCCCACGTCACTGTTGACAGTCATAACATCGAAGTCGTAGATAATTTCGTATACCTGGGAACCAGCATCAACAACACGAACAATGTCAGCCTCGAAATCCAGCGAAGAATAACTCTTGCCAACAGGTGCTACTTTGGACTGAGTAGGCAATTGAACAGTAAAGTCCTCTCTCGACGAACCAAAATCAAACTCTACAAGTCGCTTATCATTCCCGTCCTGCTTTACGGTGCAGAAGCTTGGACGATGTCAACATCGGATAAGACGACACTAGGAGTTTTCGAGAGGAAAATTTTGCGCAAGATTTATGGTCCTCAGAACATTGGCAACGGCGAATACCGCAGACGATGGAACGATGAGCTGTACGAGTTATACGACGACATTGACGAATAAAAAGACAGCGGCTACGCTGGCTACGACCTGGTTACACTTGGGATCTCCAAATGGCGCCGAACTGCGAAGGAGAGAGAGAGGTGTCGCACTATCGTCGACTCGCTATAACCGGCTAAACAGTTGCAACGCCAATCACATACATACTTCCCATACAAAAGTTAGGTTGAAAATTACTATAAGAGGGTTAACTCATTAACGAAAAACATCAGAAACACTAAATTTCACAAAAGAAATGGCAGATGGAAGCTGCACTCAGATTTTTTTACAAAATGGAAAATGGGCGTGGCGTCGCCCACTTATGGGTCAAAAACCAAATCTCAGGAACTACTCGACCGATTTCAATGAAACTTGGTTTGTAATAGTTTCCTTACATCCCAATGATATGTTGTGAAAATAGACCACATCGCTTCACAACCACGCCTACTTCCTATATATCAGAACTTTGAAGACGATCTGAATCGTTTAGCCCTTCCTTACTTGTTAATGTTTTTTTTTTCAACATTATTCCATTCATTTTTCTTGCAACATTAACAATAATTAAATTATCTTACAGTATGCTTGCGTTATTGTTAGGAATCATAAGTATCTAATTACATTACATGGCTGTATTAAATACAAACATAGAATTGTAGCTGTACAGTAATGCCTCATTAATAAAACTAGAAAATATTTATGGTATTTTTGCACAGTTATCAATAACTTCTTTACTTTTATTTCCAAGTAATTGAATATATTGTTCAATTAAAGTGACTTCCACTCAACAGGTCATTAAGCCGATGCAATTAAAATATTAATTTGTTGCAGCGAAATTTGTTTTCGCATACACTCAATTAAGCTCGAAGTAGTAGTTAATGAGGATATCAAATTATAATTTACATAGATATGTTGTCAAAATACCATAATAATAGTAATTGAGCA
Organism: Zeugodacus cucurbitae; assembly: GCF_028554725.1. NCBI lineage: Eukaryota > Metazoa > Arthropoda > Insecta > Diptera > Tephritidae > Zeugodacus > Zeugodacus cucurbitae. Next base: position 34,928,733 of record NC_071670.1, read on the forward strand.
ATTAGTACATTTTATGATAATTTGAGAACAGTTTAGAATAAACTTTCAAAAAAATTTTTACATAATTTTATTTTGAACATACACAATTTAGCTTGAATAATTAATATTTGAAAATTGATATCAAATTGTTCTCATTTAAACACTAATTGAACAACTAATCAATTAATTAAAGAATTAAATTAATAACAATTAGAAGTAACATTGTTGAAATTTCTTTATTTGCATTAATTTGTTGTAAAATAAATATTTTAAAATTAATTTAGAATGCTATTTGGACAATTAGTTAATTACTTTAGTTTGTAATAACTTCAGATAAATTAGAATTTATTCGCAATTAAATTTTTTTCATGAATTGTTATGAAATATTTCGTTTGATTTAATACTTTAATTCCAAAACATATTTCAAAACCTAGAAATTTTTCTATTTTTAAAGATATATGTATAATCAATATTAAGCAGAACATACTGTATATTCCCTTCGTAAACATATCTAAAGTACCATATGAATGCTTATGACCACTTTGGACATTTGATTTGTACTTCATTTGCGGATCATGGTAAGCGGTGCATTGAAGCAAGAACTTTGAACACGCCACAACCAGAGCCAGATGTTGTCAGGCTGGCCGTAGTAGCAAACTTAGAGCAATAGTCACATACAAACACATTTTCCTTGGTATATTTATAATAAATATATTTCAAACTTTATGCAAGAGTCTACATACGCAATGAAAAGCGAACTGGTGTGACACAAAGAATAAGAACTTTATTTTGTGGTGAAATATGCGAAACAAATTATTTAATTTATATTAAAATAATTTGTATTTTCTTATGTATGTTAATTAATTATTTTTAATTATAATGGATTAATTAATTATTTGGATTCATTTATTTTTTGTACGAAAATAGTCCATCGGTAAAATATTGGCTAACAGCAATGATTCTATTGATTTTTTATAATCTTTTTTTTTAATTTTCTATTTTTTAAGTTTCAACAGACCTCAAACACCTTGCACACTCGACTCTGCTCCCTTTTTGCTTTCGTGTTAACAGTTATTAAATAGGCTGCATGTTTTCGTGCCGCAACAATGTTGTACCTGTAATTAAATAGTATTTACATTACTCATTAAGATAATCAAAATGATGAAAGCCATCAAGTATATACAACAATAATTTCATCACACTTCATGCAGTAAGAGATGTACGCACCTGGTCAAAATAATAGGTACACCAAAAACCAAGCCAAGCAAAACACATCAAAAATTATTTTTATTCAAATTTTTTAAGCAAACTGCAATATCCTTTGGAGCGCCGAAACAAAAATAAATTTGTTTAGAAACAATGTATTATGAAAGAAGTGTACGTCGCCTGTAAAGAAATGATTTATCTTCTTATTTCTCTAATCCAATCTACATGATTTCAAAGCTAAATTTAATCTCCAACTATTTTTTAATGGAAGCTTTTTGGCTATTCGCTTTGGTAGCTTGACCTTTTAGAAGCGCCTGTGAACTGTTTGAGCACTAACTTCATTTCCAATTTTTGCTGCCATCGTCTCCAATGACATCAAAAGCGCCCTCTTTGAAATTAGTTACAATGCGACGATCAAGAAATTTATGCGTTTTTTGTCGCTTGCCACGATTATCCCTACTAGATTTCACTTTAAAGCATTTATGAGACTTTTTCGTTAATTTCCCAATGTCCCGAAGTAATTTGTCTTGTATTCGGAGCTGGGAACTTGCTGGGTTTCTTCAAAAGTCGAATGCGACTTGCGACCCATCTAAAATGTCCAAAAAAATTTGTAAAAAGTCCAGAATAATAGTGGATATAATGGCTATCAACTCGGTAATGTTAAATGTATAGCAAAACATTTGTATCAAATTTATTTTTCCATAATAAATATGTCATCAAAAGTATAACTATTATTATTCTTTTGATCCTCATTTCTTTGTTTTGCTTAATTTAAACGTAATGTTTTTTATACCTACTTGAAAATATCTAAAGAATATAATTGCGTTTGCACTTTTCTTAAAAAATTGAATACACATAATTTTTGTTGTGTTTTGCTTGAAAAAATTTGATGTTCCTGTTATTTTGAGCAGGTGTGTATACATATATCGCAGATAGCTTTGCCGGAATGCAGTAAAATATTGCATGAAATTTGTATTACATATAAAAGGAGAAGGCAAATCGACTAAAGTAATTTGTAGAATCATTTAATAAGCTGATAGTGGTTCTAAAAATTCTTCCGTTTCTCAATCGTCGTCCTTTTAAATTAAAAAGTAGTTACTTAGACTAATGAATTACTACTTTTTTGTTTGTAACAAATCATGGCCCTTAAACTGTTCAAATATTTCATACGGTTTTATACACCCTTAGATGTAGTGAGTTCGCTCACTTCCATTATCAATTCAACCAGAAAAATTTGCTACTTCTTTTCGCCAAAATTCTAACCTCTTTACTTTTTTCGAAGCAAACTAAATGGGATACTGCTGTAGGAGGAGACCAAAAAGTCTCCTAATTATCGAGCATGTCTCCCATTACTAGTCTTGAGCTCTGGTTATTCGTTTGCCTTTCAATACAATCGAAGAATAGATTTTTATGTCTTCAAAGATATGCAAATCCATATCAAAATGTTGACAGACCATTATTTTTACATAATCTTTCAATTAAATCTTACTATCAAATTCTCTATATAAAACAGTGCACTAAAATATTCAATGGTATTTATTACGTAGTATTTTTATGAGTATTGACTTTCATAACAAAGAAGCTATGCATTTCGTTTTCATACAAAATACTCATACCCCTCCCTACATACAGTAATTGTCCACAGCTTTGACGTGTACTCGTATGTCCAAAATTTTTGCGCTAACCTTGAAAGGCCGTCAAACTAATAAATCAAATAAATTTTAATATTGTTATAGAAACATTCACACACATGCAAAAAATTAGTAGAATAGAGGCAAAAAAAAAACACTTTCCATTACATATGTATTTGCATTTCAGCAGAATTTCCTAAACGAGTCGTGTGAATCGTGCGACCGACTGGCGGCGGCAAAAAAAAAGCTTTGGCGCTCAACAACAAAGCATATGAAGCCACTTGATACAGTTTGACAAGTAATTGTCGACGTTTAATTTCAAACAGGAGAGTGGAATTTCTGGAATCAGCAAATAAAAATTGTTTGCCAACTGACTTACGTACGTACGTAAGGAGGAAATGAAATGTATTAAAAGCGCATAAAACTGAAAGGTGTCACGATTTTGAAATGTTGAAAGTGCCGGTAGTGGATGTTCCAGTTTAACGGTTTTGTTGCTGATATTAAAACGGAAGCAATCCAATTAACTAATTATTTTGAAGTCTTGTAGAAGTCTTTGAACTGTATTGAAATCTTTTTCTGTTGCTGCTGCTGTCCCACAGTTCAGTTACTTCAATAGACTCCTGGGTCTTCAGAAAAGATTACGGGAATGGTCAGGAATATTGTTTAATCAATAATTTATGGAGTTTCTTTAACATTATCCACTTCCAGTGCTTTCCGTCTGTTCCGATAATCCAGATTTGAAAATGACTCTGAACACTTAATAAATTTTTATGAAATACTTTTGGAAATAAAAAAACCCAGATTTTTTGAAGTTTGTCTGAACTGTCATATCCCAGAGCTTCTGCGCAATCCTCACCAACACACCATATAGTAATTTTTGTCATCTCTGATGGCTCTCAACCAGAGTCAATGCACCTTTTCATTCAATGTTTTTGTAAAAATCTTTACTCTCCTACCTCTCCACTCACAATACTTCCATCATTCGCCCTCACCAAAGCAATTCATGAGACATCTTAACCTTTTAGCTGCTGTCACTGCAACAGTTGCTCGTCGCCGTCACGTTGTTGATGTGTCTTTCTTTGTTTTACTGTATGCATTGACAGTTGCTGTTTCTACATGTATTTCTTTATTGCTCATTTGTCCATTGCGTCCAACTGCTGGGCCCCCAAAATGTTTTTAAAGTCTTTAAATTCTGCAAAGTACTGCGACCCATATGTGCAACAGGCAACGCAGTGGATGAACTCCGAAAAATTCGAATATAAGCGTTGTTATTTATTTGCTAGGGTGTTCGTAAAATATTTATCTTTTTACATGAATATATTTTACGAACACGAAAAGTAGTAATTTAACCAAGAAGTACAAGAGTATTTCCATAAAGTAGATTTAGAATGCTACAAAATTAGAATTATATTTTAATTAGAATATTGTATCCTTCTAATAATAAACGTTTGAACATCTGCTAAGCTTTTAGACATGCCCTATTTAACTATAGATCTATAAAACTTATTTAATAAATAATGGCAGCCTTAATGTGAAATAGGACGTATGTATAATATTTTATTTTATTTCTTAATTTCTTGATTTTTTAGTTGTATTTTGCCACATTTTATTTTTCTGCTGCATAATAAAACGTTATCCAAAATTTAAATGTGCCCACACTTGTCGTCAGTGTATTTATGAATGCTTGATCGCGTCCAAGGGTAATGAATTGCATACCAATTAAAAACCAATAAAAGGGGCATTATTGCTTCTTTCATTCACGAGTTTTTATTGTTCTCTTTCAGTGTAATGACACGAATTTGTCACCAAATTCAAAAGAAACAATGAACCATATATGACCATATGTTTTAAGCCCAGCAGGAGGCTGAAATATTCTGACTGATTTTAATTTTCAATGCTCCTGCTAATAAGTTTAAATGTGTTAATGTTTTATTAAACAGAAAACAATACAACAAACAAATCAAACAAACATTATAGATATGGACTATAGCCATTAAAATTATCTATCAAATCTGATTTCAGTTTTGAAAACTTCAGTTGGAGTTCTAATCTAACGAAATTGTCCGATAGGTACGCATGCATTGAGACTAGGGGTTCTGGCAGATACAAGTTGCCAAAGTTGTCCATCTAAGCATTTCCTCCTCCAATTTTCAGCTTTTGACAGACTGAGGTTGAACAATCTAGAAAGGCTAACCTTCAGCGAACAAAGCAAATAGGCTAGAATTTACATTAACCGACTGAAGGTGTTTATAATAGATTCCCAGCGCTCTGCCGAATAATAAGGGAATTTTTGATCTATTAGGAGTATATTGCTACCACAAAGCACAGAGCTCAAAACTGCTCAGGTGAGATCTTCCTGCATATGGGAAAGATCTATCTACTAACTTAACCTATCCTTTTGTTTAAGTTTTCATACTTCTAAAGTTTCAGTTTGAAGTTAAACCTCCATTTGCCATAAAGTATTCTTCACCCACTTTTGTCAAACTTGCTGCTACTCGTTCTTAAATTTCTTTCCGTTTATTGTGGTGCCTTTCTGACGATTTAATAAGACTTTGTTCGTTTCAACCTGTTCTCATTCCAAATTTGGTTGGTTTCAATTAAAGTAACAGTTGCAAGATTCATATCAATTTGATAATATACCTTATAATATAGACCGATAGGGACAGCAAATGTCGTTCTCAAGCGTTGGACATCTCTATGATGTCGTGGCAAATTTTGCGAAAAGATCTTGGCCTACATCCTTTCAAGATGAAATTGACGCAAGAAATGAACACCAGAATCGTGAATTGGGCTAAGCAACAACTTGAAAATTATTCGGATTTTCATCATTAATCGAAAAATCATCTTCTGAGATGAGGATCATTTCTGGCTGAATGGCTTCGTCAATATGCAAACTATGCGTTATTTGACCATGGGTCACCATTGCATCCCGAAAAAGTTACGATTTGGTGCGGTTTATGGGCCGTACTTTTTCCGTGATGATCACGTGCTCGTGGTGGACATGCAAAAGAAATCGAATTCCATACTACTGACATTGAATTTATTTTCACAGGAATAAAGAATTTCATTCATATCCCAAACCATTCTAGCGCTCTTACTGAAAACCCTTTTAGTGAGCTTATATGAGATTACAAATAAAGTTTTATGTCCGGATCAGAATACGTTCACGCAGTCACATTGTTCCAACTGTTTTAAACTTAAATAACTAAATTAAAGAGAGGATTTGAGACAAAAAACCCCACTCGGTAAGCAAATGTCCAGAAAGTAGTAAAAAACCCAGATTCACTGAAAGCTCGTGAAGTTCTCTCACTACAATGATAGCAAATAAATATAATAGTTGATCCATTATTTCCTGATATTTGTTTATGTCTACAGTCGATCTTGATACTTCTTTTTTGTAATAATATATTCGTCTCTATTCTCTAAACTTAAGTTCAATTTGTCATATTTCTTGATAAGATATTCCACCTACACCCTTTCCCACCAATAGCACAAAATCCAATCACACTTTAGAGGGCTTACACTCAGTAAACTCATTGAACATCATTAATTCTTTATATACATAGCTAGAAACTAGAAACTCTTTAATTATATGACAAATTACTTATAATTGACTGGTTTATGCGTTACTTCAATCTCCCAACTATTTATAATTACCAAAAGCACTCTACAATAAAATTTAGAACTAAGGAATATGCTCAACAGCTTAGCAACAAAGTGCTTTCACCCGCATAGAATTTAATTACATTATTGAAGTTTAGCAGAAGAAGTTGGCAGCAGCCAGCGTCAACGCCTCATTTATCACGAATGAAATATCCTTTTTCTGCTGGCTGCTGCTGGAAAAACAAATAAAATGCGCCATCTGCTATGCTTGGCAGCGTTTTAAGCATTTTCTACACCCAATTAGCGTTGAGTGTCATAAAGTCAGCACGGCACCATACAGTTACATAGACAAAAACAAAAAACAACAACAACAGCGCATGTATTTTCCGCATGTAGTTTTTTTTGGCGTAATCTTTTGACAGGAAGAGCAGCAATGCAACGCTGCAAATGTGTGTCACCGAGTCAAGAAACGCAGCGACAATAATAACAAGAACAACAACAACAACACATGTGCATATTTGTTTCGGGGAGCTAAATAAAGAAGAAGAAGAAGCAGCCAACAACTATAAATGACAGCGACAAATGGCACGACAACAAATACCGTTACAATGATTTTTGCGAAAAGTGCGCACGGAAGTGATTACTAATACAAGCGTTGGCTTGCATGTGTGTGTGTGTGTGACTTCCAAGGAAGGCAAATGCTGCAGAAGTCAACAATGCCATGACAATTTGGAAAATTGTGTTTCTATTTTGAAACTTGCAAGGCGTTTGATCTGCTTTTTTGTTGTTGTTGTTGTTCTTCGAAATTTCTCGCTTAAGTGCATGTAAATAGTTCGACCCACTTCTGCCAATCGCACACTTTGCACGAGTGATTTATACTATTTATGTTCGTATTATATATGTGTATATATGTATTTGTCTATTTACATAGATATTTATATATTTATTGTCTGTTCTAAATCTGCTCGCGCGTGCATTTTCACGCAAGCAAACTTTGTTGGCTAAGAAATTTTTCTTAAGTTTTTCTTTAATTTTCGCTGCTCTAAGTAACTAAGTACGCACTTACAAGATCTTGCATTAAAATGTTTAATGACATCCACCATTAAGCCATCAACCGCCGGCGCGGTATCACGTTGCAGACAAGTGCCAGCAGACACACGCAGCAAGCCAACGCCCTCAACCCTTTCGCGCGAAAAGGCGCTGCCAAAGCAAAAAAAAAAATCGAAAAAATCGAAAAAAAGAAAGAGAAATTTAAAACGGAAATCTTGACATCAATTTGCGCTAAATACGCATAGTTAGCCAAGTGTCTTTTTAAATAGACATTAGTCGCATTAGTAGACGCAGCACCTGCGCAACGCCGCCTTTGCGACAGTGAAATTGACACTAAATTTACACTTTTCGCCTTTTTCACTTTTTGTTTTCTTTTTTTTCACTTTTTGTTGCTTTTATTTAAATGCTTTTGTCGTTGCATTTGTTGTTGTTCTTATTTTCGTTCTTGACAAATTTTGTGCGATAATTTTGCGTCGCATTTTTTTCTGTGTCACACGCGTCTGCACGGGATTTTAGGATTTTTGCCAAGCAAATTCTAAATAGGTGCCGTTCTATAAGTCAAACTATGTATTTTTGGTTGTGCGCGACGCAGCGCAGCGGAGTGACATCACACCACGAAAAAATTATAATTTTCGGCGAAATTCAACTTTGAACGACAATAAATCGTTGGAAAGGACAAGTAAGGACGTACGTGTTTGCGTCGCAATCAGAGGTATTAGAGTTTTTACTTTCAAGGAAAATTAAAAAAAAAATGTACTTGAATAAATCAATTTCGATAGGATAGTGTTAGCAGCTGTAAATCGACTAAATTATATTAATATGATAAATACCCAACTTCATTAATGTACGAATTCCGATCAGGTCTTGTTCCTACAAAGAAGAGCAACACTACCTCAAAAAATAAAAGACCATTATTATAAAAGGAACACACTCCAGTATTCGACAGTACAAAAAAGTTACACGGGAAATTTTCTGATATTTCACGGTGCTCAAAGTACTACAGCGTACGCTCGAAAACATGAACATTCTAAAACTTGAATACCCAGGAACGTAAACACTCTTTTTTGTGCATTGACTATTCTAAAATGTGAATAAGGCTAAAAAGCTCTAAAACATGAACAAACAATTTTTCAATATTTCAATAATGTAAATAATTGTGAACTTGGGAAATCCCCTAATAGTAAATTACTTTTTTTTCTGAAATTTTCGGTTATTTACAAAAAAGGATCTAGTTTGACGTTCTTATTGCAACGAATATAATGTTGCTAAATACAAGTCCTTTAAAACAAAAAGGCAATTGATTTTAAAACACTTAAACGATCCATTTTCCGGAAAAAGAAAAATACTTCGTACTTTTGAACTGCCCAAACTGGAAAAAGTTATTTATTCTTGGTTTATCCGTATGCAAAATATTTAAGAACTGGCAAGGTAGTGCTTTATTGTTGAAATGTTGAAAGAAAAAGCCAAAAACCTGCATTCAAAATTAGAGGAAAACGAAGCTGATTTTTACGCTAGTCGTCGATGGCTTCAAAAATTCAAAAAACCGTCTAAAAGACAATGGAAAATCAAACCGTATGAAACAATTGACATTTTCAACAAAGCGGTGCAGTGGGCAAGTTATGAAGGCGCTCAAAACAATATAAATGTACTGGCCCGACTAAGGGAGAAAGCTGTATTAAAATTATTATAAAAACTGGAAGTGTAAAAAAAGCTTATAATTCCAATATTAATTATCTATGATTCATTAAATAATTTTAGATATTTTAAATAATAATAATAATTTAACTGTTCCCATGGCTTCTTTAGAATTTTCGAAATCGAATAGACAACTGTCAAAAATAAAATATATAAAGATAATCAAGTGGATATGAAACAACGAGAGATTATAGAACGTTGATCAAATATACTGTCACACATTCAAATCAATATACTAGAAGGAATACTTCCCTCAAACATAGCGAGCAGACAAATGGCGAATAGAAATCGACTACTGGAATTATAATTGATAATAATCAATATGGAGACATTTTTATACGTGTTTATTAAACACAGAGTTCATCGATACGATCTGGTTTTTATAGTTTTATAAAGTACTAATTATAAATATTTTATTTCTATATTTAATTTAAAAATGCTGTAAAATACCTCCAGTGACTCTAAAAGATTTTTATTCTCCACACTTTAAACTTAAACAAATCTTTCTTACTCTTATTGGCTTTTCTAACCTTTGGCAGACATTTTTCACAAAATGAATCGTTTCGTTTGAAGACAGACATTTGCAGACATTGTACTTTGGAACTGGACTTTTTTCACATAATTTATCAACAAAAACGCTATTATTGTCCTAAAATATGTTAGTCAACAACATAATTAATTCATTTACTAATTGTTATTCAATTAATTTAATTGTTATCAAATTAACTGAATTGCTACTAAATTTTTAATGCTGTTAATTGAAAAGAGGGAAGCGACTAGTTACCGCAAACTTTATAAAGGAATGTTAGAAAGAAAATATAATAGCGAATATTGTTCAAAATGGTTTATCTCAATGTCTTTGAAATATATTTAAATATTTCGCTTAATAATTGAATCCGCAGCGAATTCGATTTAGATACGATAAAGATTTTCGATCGAAAATATTCATGCAATCATTGATTCATCGATAAACTGCTTTACCAAAAAGTGAGAACGTAAATCTGTTTTATCGACAAATGCGACAAATTTGATTAAGTGCTTTTTGCTTAAAAAAAATAAAACTGACCTTTAACTATTATGAAATTTCTTCTAAAAAAAAAATATTTAATTCACCTGAAGCTTTTTGAGAAAATTATTTCGCTATTTCGAGGGGCAACTTTATATCGCTTTTAAACATCTTTAATTAATTTTTGTTAGTCTATTTTTGTCTCTTGTTTCCAAAATACCCATTTAAAACATAATTTAGTCCATCATCGGTAATTATTTACATAAAAATTTCCAAATAGTTTATTGCTTTTCCATTTCCGTAACTCATCCACCAACGGATAGTTTACGATGTTGCGGATTCAATGATTTCGTAATTAGCGACATCTATTAGCCGCAGAATGTATTTTTTCGAGTCGGTAAGTGAGTTCAATGTGATCGCAAATTTTATTTTCGATACGGTTTCAATGATTCCGACGTAACTTTTTTTCGATCGAATCGAACCATTTTTTGATCGAAACGGATTCAATGATTAGGCCCATTATCTAAATTATAAGTTTATGTCAAGAGTGTTATTTATAATAGAATTCAACTCGACTTTTTTATTTTAATCAAAAAATCTCATTTTTAATTAATAGAACCTTCATAATCAAAGAAAATGGAGTATATAATTGACTTATATTTTAATTAGAGTTATTAAACAACATTCAGAGAAGATGTGTTTATTATATGAAATTCTAGGTAGGAGTTTAATATGCTTCAACATTTAGAAAGTAATAACGCGAGGACCCTTCAAGCTTCATGAGACTATTCATGTTCTTAAACTGTGTTGGGTGGTATCTCAGCTCCTAGAACGCCATTCAGTAATAAACAGTCTGACTGAGAGTACACTAGTAATTCTTTTATAAATAAAGAATAGGATCAGAGATTTATAACATTGTTTAATTATTTGCCAGAAGTTATTACAACAAAAGCAATACTGTTATGAACTCTCAGTTACTAAATATTTAAGCTAAATTGAGTGTTTATGAACAACAATTCAGATTATATTTATTATTATATTTATATATTATTTAAACTCTGAAAGGACAGTCCCACTTAACCTTTGGGAACCTTAACCTTAATAAAGGCTTCTAAATATAAAATTAGCGCTTAGTTCGAATATATGTATGTATGTATGTATGTTTTTTTTATTATTGATATATGTATGTATGTACATAATTTTCACAAGAAAAAGTGTTGAAAATTTCTATTGCAACAAAAAAAGTGTCCAATTTTTTTAATACCCAGTAACATCTGCTCGTCAACCAGCACATTTCAGCACTCAAAGAAATCTCTCCCCTTAAGTTCTATGTGCGAAAATTATAAATATACGATTTCCCGAAAGAAAGATACATATAATTTTAGAATTTTTTGATGCAATAGTTGACATACATTTCAAATATAATGAATGTCGAAGTTTCACACCCACGCAGTGGCACCTTTCATTGGGTGTTTCGCCGGCTATAAAAGCTGAAAAAGAATATTTAAATCACTGTCAACTTTGAAAATTAAGGACGCCTTCAAGTGTATTGCTTTTCGCACGAGTGGCAATCAAATATAGCGAAGAATTAGAAAATAAAAAAGTTTGCAGTGTTTTATGTTTCAATTCAAGCAGTATCTTTAATCATCAGTTTTAGCACATTATTTCGATTTTCGCATTTAAAAAGTTGACATTTTTCTACATAAAACACACATAACTTTAATAAAAGGCGCCATAAATTTAATTAAGTGCATGTATTTGCCACACATTTCTGCAACAAAAATCTAATTTTAAGTAAAAACGGCTTCATTATGCAGAAATCAACTTGACGACAAATGATAAAACGATCTTTGATCACACGCTGGACGAGTGGATATCAAGGCCAGCGCGTATTAAATTGTCAAACATTTAGCTCTCTGTGTGTCTGTATGTGTGGGTGTGTCTGTGTTTGCACCTAAAATTCCTCAATTTCAAAAACTAATTTTCGTATCACATGTTTTTTTGTTCGCTTAAATAATTTATAATGTTAATCAAATACACACAAAATTAAAACCACAAAATTTTCCAACACCAGCTGCCATACATATATACAAACATATGTGTTTGGGGCACTGAAATCAGTACGAAATACTTGAGAATCGTATGAAATTTTAATTTAGTTTCGACAAACAGAACCGAACAAGCGCCGTGCATACGCTTACATTATGCCGAAGCTTGTGCCGAGTTTTATTGCTTTTACAAGGCTGGTCAAAACCTCGACGAAAGCGAAACGCGCACGTGTTTATATTTCCCCTCATTATACAGTTCACATATATATGTATATATAAATCGTATATTTGCTATGTAAATGTGTGTATTACAGTCTTGTAAGTATAGAAGTGTGATCTGGTGTGACACTAACAAACAATGTTTGGAAACAATTTTATGTTTTAATCAAGGCTTGTTTTCCATACGCACTGATAATAAGCTCGTCTAGTATTTAAATGTAAATCGTGAAACAAACAAAAACAACAAAAGGTATGTGATCTGTTGTAAATACATACATAAGTATAAATTACTATTTAGTTGCACAAATAGATTTGAAAGCTTCCTATACAATACTTGAAATTAACAGTATTTTAAGATTCTTAGAGAAATTCCTTGCTGTCTTGATTTGCTTCAATAAGATACTCAAGAAATATTAGCAGTCTTAGATGCGTCAAACGTTAGAGACTAGCGAAGTAAACGAACTAGTATATCTATCCATTAACCTATTAGCTTCGAGCGGTTTCTTGCCTTATGTTTTCTATAGCATATTTCTATACTCTCGCAACATGTTGCACAGAGAAACTGCATCGCCCCGAATTGGTTTAATGAATATATATATCTCATAAACTAATAAAGCTATATCAACCAAACATACTCGAGTCATTTCTTGAGCCATTATCTAGCATTTTTAACCGCGCCTACCTTTCATACAAATGATATGTTTCAAACTACTAAAAGTATTTTGATTCAGAAATGAAACAATTTTATGGTAAAGATGGTACAGAAAAACTGCATAAAGATTGGTCTGAAAAATGGACGAGGAGCATGGCGCGCTCATTTATGGGGTGAAACCCATATCTCAGGAACTACTGGACCAAAAATATTCGAAATCAGTCATGGAATTATGCCAGCGTCCATATAGTCTACATATTTTTTTCGTTTTATATTTATTCTTTATATGGGTCGACTTGTATGTTATTCTGAAGGCCCTGAGCTAACAATTTATGTATAACCAAACCTCTATTTTATAAAAATTTCCATTTTTCTTGGTCATCATCATTGATTTATTTTTAACAATATTCTCTCCGTAATTATTATTTTTAAATAAAATTTTCGAAAACGGGCCTCTCTTATGAAACATCCTAATTAATCAATTAAATTTATGGTCAGCAGTGACAAAATAAGTTCAGATTTTTTACGGATCAGGGATCGCTTGTTTGGTTAGGTTCACTCACGGAGTAAAGAACACTATTTTTTATAGTGTAGAGGGTGTGCCATATTTTATGTTTTGGTATGTAAACATTGAACAGTGTTGAATACTTCTAAAAAATTGGTTGGAAATACTCAATTTAGTACAATTGAAACCATAAATCGCTCCATACGTAGACAGTTCACCGAAATAGTGACATTTTACTTAAAATACGCTAATGTTTCAAATGAACTGATAAAAAATTTACATTTTTCTTTATGTGACCATAAAGTCCTCACACACTTCTACGTAACGAATTGTTCGATTCAAAAATCGTTGACGGGATAAATCTGGCAGTAAAAGCCTGGAAGAGGTCTTGATGACCAGCAGCTAAGCAAAACGGCGAGCAATGTCACAACGCATACCTTAAACTGGCCAACCCGATCTCTAGATTTAGAACCAGCTTGACTTATTTTTGTGGGAAAATTTAAAAGAAGGGTGCGCGTCAGCAAGGCTCGCATCGTTATCGAAATCAAAGAAATCAATCGTGACTAAATTATTGCTAAATCACTCTAGATACTTGACAAAGTAATCGTACATTAAATAGAGCTAATTTAAGAAAATAGTTCAAATAATGTGTAAGAAACTAAATTGAATAAAACAGTATCTAATGTAAAAGTGTGAACTTTTTTCAAATTTATTATACTGAAATACCCTGTATTTATTTCCAATAAAGAGGCTGGTCAATTTGCAGTTAATAATTTTAATTTCAATCATCAATTTGTACCGTAAATAACGAAAACTAGTTTCTTTGAAGCATACGAGTACGAGTTGCGGTACATATTAATCACCACACAAACGATGCAATCAAAAGGCACGGCCCCAAAAGCATAAAACTCGACCGAGTACATATGTAGATGGTAGAAGGCAGCGCGTGCGACCTTCGAGTCACAGATGCCCAAGCAACATTTCAAACACTTTCACGCATTTTAATAGTCACGAGAGCTAAAGAAAAAAATCATAACCAAAAAAATCCATTTCGAAATTTTGAAAAATTCCATGGGCACACTGATGCGCTTATCATAAAAATGCGTGTAAAAATGTGTAGCGCACTCTCGAATTAGATGTGCTCACATCCGCACATACACTTGTGTTGTTGTTTGCTGTGCGTGTTGCAAAGCAATGTGGCAAGTTTGGCAGTTCCGAATAATGAAGGGTGTTCTACTGAACACACACAAGCGTACATACAATAGTGCAATCATTTTTATTTCAAACATTTTTTTGGAATTTTTAATTGCGCTCTTGAGACTTGCATTTTTTTCGCACTGAAAAAGAATTCTAAAATTTTACACATGATTTTTGCTTAGCGACAATTTTAGCATTGTCACATCATCCACCTACTAAAAGCGCTCAAGTACACTCAAGTATATACATACACACACACATCTATATAGTCACACATGTCTGCGTTTCGCGTTAATTTGGTCAGACGGTGACTTCAGCCGTCTACTATTCTGGTTTGCTGCTTTATGACTTCATGTCGGTGGGTGTCTTGATTTCCCCATTCGAACTAATGAAATGCGAGCACTTAAATTTTTTTATATCATTTGCTCGTAAATGCGTTTCACACGCCTAAATGAAAGTGTCAGAAACTCGGAAACACAAATGTTTAGCCAAATAGAGACTGATGTGCGCGTATGCCGTTTGTACATACATTCATACATTTCTACAAAATAGTAGCTATATGCTTTTGTGTGTATGTAGTTCGGTTTGTGTTCGTGCGTGCGTCGCGGTACAACACTCAATTTAGAAACACTTAAAAATAATTTTGTTGTAATAGCTTTTTTGGCATTTTGTTAGCTGCTATCCACCGATGAGTATGAGTAGATATGTATTTACATGCTCTTACAGATTAGATATTATTTGGGTATGCACATACAATGTAAAAATAAGAAAATATCTTCATTTGGACTTTACTATATTTACCTGATATTTCAATTTGGGTAAATACAGCGTCCACAGCAGTAATGCGCGTTTTGGAAATCAGTCGTAGATTTATTTTGGATAGATGAGATAGATATTTCAAAACGAATTTGATAGCATGAAAATATTTTTTTGCAAGTAAAAATAATTTACAATTCCAGGTAACCATAGTGGACCTAATCATTGAATCCGCACCGAATTCGATTTCGATACGATAAAGACTTTCGATAGAAAATGTTCATGCAGTCATTGATTCCGTTGATAAACTGCTTTACCACAAGTGAGACCGTAAAACTGTTTCATCGACCTTTATCGACAAATGCGACAAATATGTCTGTTAAAACTGACTATTAAAACTGACTAGTGTGACATTTTTCCCAAAAAGATATTTAATTCGCCTGAAGCTCTTTGACAAAATTCTTTCGCTATTTTGAGAGAGCAACTTTATATCGCTTTTAAACACCTTAAATTTATTTTTGTTAGTCTGTTTTGTCTCTTGTCTCTGAAATATCCATTTAAAGCATTTTTTCGACCGAATAGAGCATTTTTCTATCCAAACGGACTCAATGATTAGGCCCAATATGTTACAGTTCTCCGTATCATAACTCCATCAGCTTACCGGTCCATACCGTGCTCCTCAGAAAGTTTCTTGCATCTGACTTTTTTGTATTATGTCTACAACTTTGCTTCCGCCGTTTTCCAATAGATGTCTCTAGGGTCAAGCACTGGTCGATTAAATCGTTTTAAATCGATCTTGGCCAT
The DNA here is from genome assembly GCF_028554725.1 of Zeugodacus cucurbitae. Taxonomy (NCBI): domain Eukaryota; kingdom Metazoa; phylum Arthropoda; class Insecta; order Diptera; family Tephritidae; genus Zeugodacus; species Zeugodacus cucurbitae. Next base: position 34,945,084 of record NC_071670.1, read on the forward strand.
TTGTGTCAACATTAACCCAACAAAATATTTGTAGAGATCTGTTTGTATCCTAAACTTATTGTCAACTGAAAATATCACTTTTTGAGCGAAATTCTCGACATTTGCGGCAAATTTTGCTTTTCTTTTTTAATTCCAAGAAAAGTGCGGCTGAGGCTCATCGACATTTGTAACCGTTTTTATACAAAACAAGTAAGGAAGGGCTAAGTTCGGGTGTAACCGAACATTTTATACTCTCGCAATTTATATATTTAACTTTATATTATATAATACACAAATTGACCCACATATTTGTCATATATATTGTATAAAGTCCATTGAAAGTTGGAAACCATAATATTAGGTTAGAGGCACCGAGGTCCTCATGTTCGATATATGGGGTCTTGAAAGCCTATGGACCGACTTCGGCGCTTTTTAGAAAGGGGCTGCCACACTATAAATGCAGTATTTATGCAAAGTTCTGCACCGATATCTTCACTAGTGCTTACTTTACATATGTATATATTGTGAAGAAAACGATTCAGATCGTCTTCAAAGTTCTGGTATATAGGAAGTATGCGTGGTTGTGAAGCGATTTAGCCTATTTTTACAACATATCATTGGGATGTAAGGAAACTATTACAAACCAAGTTTCATTGAAATCGGTCGAGTAGTTACTGAGATATGGTTTTTGACCCATAAGTGGGCGACGCCACGCCCATTTTCCATTTTGTAAAAAAGTCTGACTGTAGATTCCATCTGCCATTTCTTATGTGAAATTTAGTGTTTGTGACGTTTTTCGTTAGTGAGTTAACCCAGTGAGTTTTAGTAATTTTCAACCTAACCTTTGTATGGGAGGTGGGCGTTGTTATTACCCGATTTCTTTCATTTTTGGACTGTATTAAGAAGTGGTTAAAAGAAACGACTGCAGAAAGTTTGATTTATATAGCTCTATTGGTTTCCGAGATATGTACAAAAAATCCTTCATACCAAATTTTATTTCTATAGCTTTATTTATGGATTAGTTATGGCACTTTATGTGTTTTCGGTTTTCGCCATTTTGTGGGCGTGCCAGTGGTCCGATTTTGCTCATTTTCGAAAGCAACCTTCCTATGGTGATAAGAAATAAGTGTGCCAAGTTTCATCAAGATATCTTAATTTTTACTCAAGTTTCAGCTTGCACAGACGGACGGACGGACGGACGGACAGACAGACATCCGGATTTGAACTCCACTCTTCACCCTGATCATTTTGGTATATATATAACCCTATATCTAACTCGTTTAGTTTTATGATTTACAAACAAGCGTTATGTGAACAAAACTATAATACTCTCTAGCAACTTTGTTGCGAGAGTATAATTAAATAAATACATAGCAAGAGTATAAGATGTTCGGCTGTTGAGTTTGATGTTGAGTTTATGGTAATTTCCCATAGTTGTCATCTGGATGGTGCAGGTTCGGGATTATTTTAATTTCGTATTTACCGAATTATTCCATTTGATATTCGTTTCTAATGTATTTATTATATTTATTGCATTAAATTTTCCAACAATCGATGACGTAGAGTTGGACAGTGGTGAAAAGTTTCTTTTGAATGTGTTTAGTTCACGGGATTATTCCAACAATACAGGAACTTGGTTTATTTGCTTAATTTTTATAATATTTAAATATTAGATATCTAGGAAAGTTTTCAATCAAAAATTAAGTTTATTTTCCTTGATAAAAAAAATTGTCCTCAAAGCTATTTCTTATTTGTATGCAAAAATATTATTCTAGAGCCACATAAATATTAGTGGTACTCATTTAACGTCGTAAACGTATGGCAACATCGCAAAATTACAATGTCGTAAAACAGCTGTTAATTTTTACATGCATTTCATTTTACGACAATTTTGCAAATATGCGAGACCTTTTTCAGTGGCATTCATGGCATGCTTACAATTAATTCACAATAAGCTGATATTACCACAATATTGCCAAAGAGCGCTCATTTAACATTTGTTGCCATATTGCAAATTTACTATATTTATATCATTGCAACGTTAAATGAGTACCACTATTACTTAGTACTTTGCACTTATTCTCCAACGAAAAATTGCGTCTAACAACTAGTATAAATTCGTACCTCTCATGCTGGCATGCTCTTCAAGAGCATTTCCGCGATTCCCGATACAGAGCTACCGCAACACATTGCCTAAATATGTACACAGAACACACACAGTTTTTTGTGCGATTTGAAAATAAAAATAATAAAATTTTCCGCTTCTTTCAAATATAAAAGCGCCAACGTAGCGCTTAAAATAGCCCCCCACGTACGCGCCATAAAAAAGTAAAATAAAATAAATTAAAAAATAAAATTAAAAAGTGAAAAACCAAAGGAAAAAAATCACACACACCCGCCAAGAGCAGATAGATAGCTCACATGTGTGTGTGTGTGTGGACGACGATCATGGCGACACGTTCCTACACGGCTGCCAAGAGCTATGCGTATTGAAATTGGAAAATTCAACGCATGAGAAAAAAAAGAATGAAAAACGAAAAGGAAAATGTCTATTTGAATTCCTGTATTATTATAAAATTATTATTTTTTGTTTTTATTTTTATTTTTGTTTTTGTTGTTGTTGCTTTAAAGCAGCAAATCTAAAATAGCTAAAATTTCTAATGGCCCGGTCGCTGTGTTGCTGGTGCTGGTGCTGGTGCTGATGGTGGTTGTCTACAAGCGTGCGGAAAGGCGTGCAACCGTGCGAGTTGCTGGTGAAATGCTTGGCCTGGCCTTTGGTATGGCGGCGGTGGGTTAACGGAAGATCGCATGGCGTGCTAATGGCCACTGACTGGTGTTTGTATGTGTGTGCCTATATGTGTTTGACGCGCACACCTCCTGTAGTTATTTATATTTATAAGAGTATGTGTATGTCTGTATGTACATATGTATATATATATATAGTTATATTTGTATTTCAATTCTCGTTCAAATGTGCTTCCTTTGTGCGCCGTTTGCCTTTTAGCCACAAGCACATTTAAGTGTCTCAGCATTTCACCAGCGTCGCTTGCGATACGCTCTTGTGCGCCTGGTCGTTTCTTGCTTGTTGTATTCTGCTTTCTTTTCGACTAAGGTGTACTCGTATAGATTCAGTGATAGCATCGCTCTCTATTTGTTCGACTGTGTGTGCGTATGTGTGTGTGCGCGTTGAATGTGACAAATTTAGTTTAGAGTACACATTTTTAATGCCAAAATACATGTGTAAGCAAACGCACGCACAACAATACACGAAAACAAACAAACATACACTCGAACATTTGTATATATATGCATGTACATACACACTCACATACACAATTTATTTATACAAATATTTGCTGGGTTAATGCGAAGCGTTGTGCTAGTTGCTGACAAAAGTTTCAATTTTACTTTTTATTTCATTGCTTATACTTGTTGTTGTTGTTGTTGCCACTTAAAATGTAGCTTACTTTAAAACACTAAAGTTCTGTGTACTTTTTGTTTTATTAGTTTCAATTTAAATGCGAGTAATTCTTGCAAATTAAAGGTACAAAGCGTTATCCCAGACATAAATATAAATACATACATACATACATATATACTTACTTATATACACACATACATACTTTCCTTCAAAAAATATATACACACACACACATACATAAATACTTATAAACTTATATTCTTGTCCCCCTTGTAGTTGTTGTTGTTGTTGCCGCAATATACGTTTTTGTTTATTGGCAGACGCTTGTGGGTCATTGTACTTTTCCAACTAGCAGCTGTGTGTACAAACATGTGAAATGTGAAATGCACTATTGAGTTGTTGCTACTTCATTCTGCTGTCAGAGAGCATCTAAGTTTCGTTCACTTTGGTTTTTGTTATTGTCCAAGCAGAAAATTTTGAAATTGTTCTTTTGTTGTTGCACTCGCCAAGCTGTTTAGGCGTCTAAGTGTTGCTTTTTGACAGTTTTTGATTTTGCTTGATTTCAAAATTTTTCGTAAAATTTTGCGTCGCAGTTGGAAATCGATATTGGGCAAATTGCAGATTACTCATACGCACTGGCGTCTCTCGCGGAGCCAATAACATGCTGTGCGTTAATAATGCTTGCGCGTATCTAACGTAAATTGCGCGCAAAGAAAATATTTAGTGTTTTAATATTTAAATGGCTTTAATGGTTTTGAGTAATTCATTTATAATTACATACATACAAATGTGTAGTTTATTTTTATTTTCGTCTTCGGCAGACAATGTAACAATGCTGAAATAATACTTTTAATAACATCATGTTTGGCATGCTATTTATTTACCATATTATTTTAGTAAAAATTCTTTGTAAAAAATAACAAATCAATGAGAAGTCTGAAAAAATATTTTCTTTTTCAACAACAATAAAAAATCAAAATAAACTATCAAATCCAATAAAAACACATAAAATGGATCGTAGTAAATTCATATGGTTGTAATAAAGAAAGAAGTCTAAAAAAGAAAGAAATCTAAGTTGGTTTTATGTTGTAATCAAGAAAGTAGAAGAAAATAATTGTATATTGAAATGATTGGAAACGATTTTTACACATTTGTTGGCCTATTTTAATCGCTTAAAGATCAGTATTTTATAATGCCAATAGCAAATTTCCTACCTCAACGGCACTTAAACGATAAAAATTGTTTTATACCGATAACACTTTCTTGACACCTTGATGACACGGGTGGAATATGGGCGAAATCGGTTCACAACTACGCCTACTTCCCGTATAACTCAATTTTGAATTCTTCTAATTCGTTCACTTTATAATACATATATACATTAGAAACAAATGAAGACATCGGAAAATACTGTATTTGAGCTTTGACATCACTTGTGGAAAAATTGTCAAAAATGGGACCATGACTTTTCAAGGAACCTGATATCGAACATGAAGAACTCAGTGCCTAAGGGTAATTTTTCACCGAAAATATATGTAAATCTCTCAGATATTTTAATGTAATTCATTCGCTCTCAATTTTTTTCTTATAACAGTTTGTCTCTGTACCAAATATGGTTGAAATCGGGTCATAACTTCCCCCAGATCCAATATATCTAATTATAAATAACATAAAATTAAGTGAGAGTATAGTTCGATATATTGTATCTTGGTGGTGAAAACGAGTGAAATCGGTTTAGGAATTACCTCAGTCCCCATATACTATTTATGATGATTTTGGTTATTCTATTGAACTTTATGCCGAATATATGGTTCGAATTCTGTTATCTTTATAAAATTACATCAATAAATTGCGAGAGTACAAAATGTTCGGTTGCACCCGAACTTAGCCTTTCATTACTTGTTTTCAACATAACCTTTGTATGGGAGGTGGACGTGGTTATTATCCGATTTATTTAATTTTTGGACTGTATAAGGAAATGGCAAAAAATTTCTGTAGAAAGTTTGGTTTATAGAGCTTTATTGGTTTGCGAGTTAAATACAAAAAACCTATTTAGGGGCGTGGTCACGCCCACATAAAAAAAATTACATTTTTAAATTTATTGAAGAAATTTTATTAAGATAACACCCAAATTTATCTATAAATTCGGCACAAAGTTTAATAGAATAACGAAAATCGTCCTATATAGTGTATGAGGACTGAGGAAATTCCTGAACCGATGTCATTCATTTTCACCACCAAGGTACACTATATCCAAGACTATACATTCACTTAATTTCGCTAAGATATCTCACATATTAATCAATACATATGTATATGCAGATTAAAGCCCACCGTATTTTTGAAAAACCTATGATTAGGTATATGGGAGCTAGGAGATGTTATTATCCGATTTTAATAATTTTTGGAACCGAGACACACTATTAGAATAAACAATTTCCTCTGAATTACATTAAATTTTCAGAGAGATTTATCCATATTTTCGGTAAAAATTTACCCTTAGGCGCGGAGTTCATCATGTTCGATAACAGGGGCCTTGAAAAGTTATAGTCCGTTTTCGACAATTTCTTCTCAAGCGAAGCCAGAGATGATATGTACTATTTGTGTAAAGTTTTATTCCACTATCTTCATTGGTTCCTTATGTGTACATTATAAAGTGAAGGAATCAGATGGAATTCAAAATTGAGTTATATGGGAAGTTGTCGTGGTTATAAACCGATTTCATCCATTTTTCACATGTGTCATCATGTAACCACGCCCATCTCCCATACAAAGGTTAGGTTGCAAATTACTAAAAGTGCGTTAACTCTCTAATGAAAAACGTCAGAACATCTAAATTTCACAGCAATAATAGCAGAAGGATACTGCACTGAAATTTTTTTACAAAATGGAAAATGGGCGTGGCGTCGCCCACTTATGGGTCAAAAACCATATCTCAGGAACTACTCGACCGATTTCAATGAAATTCGGTATATAATACTTTCTTGACACGCTGATGATACGGGTGGAATATGGGCGAAATCGGTTCACAACATACTTCCCATATAACTCAATTTTGAATTCTTCTGATTCGTTCACTTTATAATATATACATAAGGAACCAATGAAGACAGCGGAATACAACTTTACACAAATACTGTATTTAAGCTGTGACATCACTTGTGAAAAAATTGTCAAAATCGGACCATGACTTTTCAAGGCCCCTGATATCGAGCATGAAGAACTCAGTGCTTAAGGGTAATTTTTCACCGAAAATATAGATAAATCTCTCAGATATTTTAATGTAATTCATTCCCTCTGAAGTTTTTTCTTATAACAGTTTGTCTCTGTACCAAAAATGGTTAAAATCGGGTCATAACTTCAACCAGATCCCATATACCTAATTAAGTGTTAGTGAAAACAAGTGAAATCGGTTCAGGAATTACCTCAGCCCTCATATACTATATATTATGACTTTCGTTATTCTATTGAACTTTATGCCGAATATATGGTTCGAATTGTGTTATCTATATAAAATTACATCAATAAATTGCGAGAGTATAAAATGTTCGGTTGCACCCGAACTTAGGCTTTCCTTACTTGTTAGAAATATTGCCATTTCTAAACAGAAATGTGAACAAAGCAAAGTATAAATGCATTAAAGTATATATGCAAACATATGTAAGTATGTTTCTGAAGGACACTGCGATAAGACAGAGAAAAAATGCAACACTTGACGTACAATTTGTATTATATGAATGCATATATTTGTGGTTGAGTCTAAAATTAATATTCACACGCATTACTATCGTAGAGCTGCTACACACAAAAGCGGCTGCATAACGATGCTGTTGTTGTTTTTACTACTTTACAAACTGATAACCAGCAAATGCGCTGCTAAGCGTGCAATAGTAATTAGCGAACAATTAGCTAGCAATATAACATATGTGTACACCACGGGCCGCACTGCCGCTGCCGCGCGAAGTCATTGCGATTACAATTCAACATGCATGTTGCTGAGAGGCGCCTCGTCTTATCTACTACTACTGCTAGACTTGTGGTTGAAAGGTTAGTTTTGCTTATAAATTAGTTGTTATTGTTGTAATGTAATGGCATGCAATTGGTTTTGAGGGGCGCGCAAGGGGGATGCAGTAGCTTTGCTGTTTGCATCTGTGCAGTTTCTTCGCTAGAAATCGTTTTATAATTTGTAGTTCACTATTTCTAGTGAGAAGTGTCGAGTTTCGCATGTAAATCACAATTTATTTATTATTAAAAACATTCATTTACAGCTGTGTATGTATGTATGAGCACACATTTGCATCTTAAATTGTTTATTGTGATTCGTTTTCCGCGAATTAAGAATGATTTATGAATGTAGTTCTTATAAATTTCAGGAAATAATTATAGTTTTACTAGTATGACTTTTAGTAGCCCTTAGTGTAGAACCCGAAACTAGATTATAATTTCCTGCATTATTTCAAAACATTTCCAATATTTTTTCAAAACAGCGCTTGTCTCTTGATTTGTTATTGAAAATGAAAAGAAAATAAGTTGTGCTGAGCATCCCTTGATAAGTGTTTAATTACATGAAAACAACCTGAAGACTTCAAATCGGTACTAAAACTGAGTCCAAATGTTTTGAAGTTAGATCGAAGCTTAAAATAAAAATATATGCAAGTAAAGAAGGGCTAAGTTCGCTTATAACCGATCACTTAAAACCTTGCAATTCATAATTTTATTAAGAGGTTCATCACATTTGACAGCTTGTTTTTTAGGATTTTTTGAGAATCTATATTAAATATATTTTGACAGTACAAATGAAAATGTAAAGCTAAAAATATTGTGTAGAACATGAGTTACGGCGTTCTGAACACCCCGCCTCGAAAAAATGAGCTCGCACTTCTCCAACGATTTCGGCTGATTGGCTTATCGGAAACAAAAAAATGTAAGGAAGAGCTAAGTTCAAATGTAACCGAACCCACATAATCGGAATAAAGTCCATAGAAAACAAAAAACATTATGTATAGTATATGGGACTAGGGTAATTCCTGGACCGATTTAAAATATTTTTACCAGCAAGCTACAGTGTATCCCAGATTTTACGTTTACTTAATGTTGTTACTAACCGATATATACAGTATAAAGTCCACCGGAAAATTGAGTATCCGAATGTGAGGTATGTGGGAGCTAGACGAAATATTGGTCTGATGTTGTCCATTTTTGTTCCGTTGCGTAGAACAAAGCAATATTAGGTATATGGCAGTTAGCTAACTAACCGATTTTACCCATTTTTGTCACAGAGAATTGTTAGCAGAAAATCATTGCCTCTGAACTTCTATAAAATATTCATAAGCCCTGAGATCTTCATGTTCTATATCTAGAGCCTTCCATAGTTATAAACAGATTTCGACAATTTTTAGATGAGCAATGCCAGACCTCCGATATCGACATTAGTAGTAGTATCTGAGATATGGAAGTGGAAGTGGGCGTGGTGTCCATTGTAGCAATCTGAGTGAGGCTTTTTGATGCTATCATTTCTATGAAATTTAACATGAACCCCTCTCTCTGGGTGGGCGTGGTTTCGATTTCTCTGGTTTTCATCATGTATGTTGGGATACCAAAGGGAACAGTCTCCAGTATGTTTGGTGTACACAGCTTACGAAATATGTACAAAAAATATACAATTTCGTCCAAATATTCCCCAGACATAAATTTTTTTAAACGGATTTTAACTCCTATCATCATCCTAATCATTTTGATATCTATAACTATATATCTATTAGTTTAAATTTAATTTCAATTTATAAATTTGACAGCTGTCGCATTAAAAACTGACTCGATCATTTCAAATCAATAATTTTTAAGTAGTTTGCTAAATTCCGCATAGGCCGTAGAAAAAATCAATGAAAATGATTTTAGATTAATCTGAAAAGTGTGTGGCCTCGAAATAGCTGACACTCTAAGATAGCAAGGGTACATGTTGTACTTATCTATCATTAATATCGAAGTTTTCCAATGGTCTCTGCAAAGTAAGAGCGCACGATGTGTTTCCGTAATAGTCAATTTTCCCGTGTATGATCCTTTCTATAACTCAAACTCGTGGATTTTGAGAAACTTAGCTGAATCGGAATTTTTTTTTTTTAATCTTAAACGAACTATTAGACTTTAACCGAGTCCAATTTACAGTAGGGTTTTTTGCTTTATCATAAAATGTTCACTCTTCTTCCCGTGGTGTCCGTACTCGGCATCGACTTTATTTGCTTTCCTCATAAAAGTTAGTGTAAGTAAATATGTTTGTCGTTTGTGGCAGAACTTTCAAAAAAGCGTGACACGTATCAAACACGCTATGCTAACTTTCGTGTACCCTGCAAATATTCAAATATTTACACTGAACATATACATAACTACACGAGTAAATACCGTTGCGTATGTACAGAGCACTTCGCTGCAGAAGGCGGAAACGATCAGATAAGCTTTGTGCGTGGCTTCAATCGTACACTGGCGCCGATTATTTCACTTTCATTATCACAACACACATACACTCGCACATTCGTGCAAACTCTTCGGTACATACGCATAACCAAATTTGGTAGCACTTGAAGTGGCCAGATACTTGAGTTATCTGCTATTTACTTAAGGCATACATTTTCGCACACTCCAAACAAACAAAAAACGTCTGATTCGTTAATTTGTGCGTTTACTCTGATTATGCATAGTGATAAATCGATTGCAAATACGAGTAAGTGCCGTCGCAGTCGTCTAAATTTTATATGAAATCCACTTTCAAAGCGCCGAAAGTGTTGAGACTTTCAATGTGGGAGTTTATGGTAAATTATGCTTAAGAAACTTGAAATTTGAACCATGACTAATTGCTTAACTCTGTGGGTTTAATTGTCGCGACATTTAATATTTGTCTTAAATATTTATTTAGCTTAAAATAGTTGGGGCACTAAATAAATTCTGTTTTAGTCGATTATAATTTGACTCACAATATTTCTGCAAATATTTCGAGCTTAGGCGCCATGACAAAATAGCAGTTAATACAAGAATTATACCATATACTTTGAAATGATCACAGGTGAATTTAGTTTTTAATATTGCGTTGCATGTTATCCTGTAAAAGAGGTACCTTAATACCGTTAATCACGTCTACCTTCCATATAACAGTTTTGTGGGTTATTATTATTATTCGCATTGGCTTCTTTACCAATATTCCTAACCCTCAATCCAATTGTTTCTTGTTCTTAACTTAGATTATAACTAAATGCCGAAATCTTCCGATCCCTCAAAAACCAGTTAAGGGTTCGAATAATATGTTTTAGAGATTCTCAATCGGTGAATCGAGATCGGGAACTATTAACAGTATACTTAAGCCCCTCATATAGAGAGAGTGTAGAAAAGAGAAGAGTTCCGACAGAACCTTTCTGGAACCATCGACCAGCTTACCTGTAAACTTTAACACTTGCCTGTAAACATAACATATTCTTATGCGGTACACAGATAAAGAAGTTAGCAGAGAAAATGTATTTTCCGTGCTAAGAGATGAAATATGTTCTTCGTGATATCAGTCAAGAACAGAAAATAGATTTGGGTGTGAATTTGGGATCATGTTGAATGGTTCACTTTCTTCTAACACCGGTTGTTGCAATGCGGTTAGTGACAATGGTTCTACAAAGAGACTTCAGGCATAGAATTGAAAATTAAATCATATTCAATATTCCTTTAATGAAAGGTATATATAAGTTCAAGAACTTATGTTGAACCTCATACATTTAAAAACCAAATCCTCGGCGAAGACAACATTAAATTATTTCATTTCACGTTATTCTTAGTGAGATCTTCTGTATTTATCAACTACTTTTCGAAAAGAACTAAGCCGAGTAATTGCTAGCATGTGATAATCTTTTAAGATCCTAAGTCTCCTCCACCTAACATTTTCGAATACCCCTTGAAGAAGATTAGAACTAATAAAAAAATACAAAAAACAAAACTATTTCACCATACCAAATCATCCACCAAAAGTGTGATCTCACTATCTATATCTAAGTGCGTTTACCTTTAATTTAACCTGTCCTTAAACTCCAAAGTCAACTATTAAAATAATTTATTTGAAATATCTCATAATCGGTTTCACCATTTAGTAGAATGCCTAGTAAGAGCTGAAAATTTCTTACTCACCCGCATTATCACCAACTTATCGCACGAAACGTGCCACATAAATACAGTTAAATTAAGAAATCGTGGCATTAAAATCTAAACTAATAACCGCTCCCTTCATCGCGCATAGTAGTCATTCAATCTATATACATACTTATATGTAGAATATATTCACCTGCCGCCTCATTGCCATTTCTCAAAAGCCCCTTTATTATAATATATATTAACACTGCAATCAGCAGCAATTCATAGCACCGACAGCCGCAACTCTTTACCTCGTCTCACGCTTGTGTGTAGGTACACATGTGTATTGTCATTAAATGTAGCACTTTCTAAGCGAAATGGCATTTGAAGTTTCCAACAAATTGGCGCTTATATTCTTATCAAAGTCGAAACACGTGTTTAAATATGACAACAATGTGACTGTTTGTTCAGCAAAAAGAAAGTCAATACAAATTTTGCAATATCTCTGAGTGTATGTTACGCGTGTGTTTATATTACTCGTATATGTGTGCGTATTTACACATATGGGAATTTTTGCGATAGTCGTATAGTAAATTGGATGGGGTTTATAGACTGGTGACATGCCTAGTGCTGTTTGGTATGGTATAATATATTTATATAACTTCTGATAATGACTATGAAGTAACATTCTTCAGGGGTTTTCTTAGAATTTTTCACTTTTTTCAGGAAATTTATTTATGGCTCCAATCTATACAAAATTCAAGAATAATATGACTAAATAACAAGTAAGGAAAGGGTGCAAGCGAACATTTTATACTCTCGCAATTTATTGAAGAAATTTGATTAAGATTACACACAAATTTACCCATATATTTGGTATAAAGACCAATAGAATAACGAAAATCCTCATATATAGTATATAGGCTAACGTAATTCCTGATTTCACTAATTTTCACCACAACTACATTATATGCTCATTTTTGGCTAAGATATTTCACATATCTTATAAATCGGTTAATATTTATAAGCTATTAAGCCCATCGTATTTTTGAAAATCCTATAATTAGGTATATGAGAGCTAGAGGAAGTTACGACCCGATTTTTACAATTTCTGGTACAGAGTCATACTATTAGAAAAAGATTTACTCTGAACAATTTTTTCAAAAGTGATGCCACAGATCATATACAGTATTTGTGTAAAGTTTTATTTCGCTATCTTCATTGGTTCCTTATGTATACATTATAAAGTGAAGGAATGAGATGGAATTCAAAATTGAGTTATATGGGAAGTTGTCGTGGTTGTGAACCGATTTCATCCATTTTCCACACGTGTCATCAGGGTGTGAAGAAAATATTATATACCGAATTTTATTCGAATCGGTCGAGTAGTTCCTGAGATATGGTTCTTCACCCATAAGTGGTCGATGCCACGACCATTTTCCTTTTTTTAAATCTGAGTGAAGCTTCCTTCTGTTATTTCTTCTGTAAAATTTATTGTTTCTGACGTTTTTCGTTACAGAGTTAACGCACTTTTAGTAATTTTCATCCTAACCTTTGTATGGGAGGTGGGCGTGATTGTTATCCGATTTCTTTAATTTTTGGACGGTATAAGGAAATGGCTAAAAGAAATACAGTACAAACAGTTTTTTTGGTTTGCAAGTTTTAGCAACTTTTGTTGCAAGAGTATAAAAATAGTTCTTTTATTTAATTTCTTTGTAAACAAACTTATTCGGGCTCTTCATTACACTTCTTTGAGTAAATTTGTAGAAGAAATTTCGATCCGAATTTCTTAACTGTGTCTCTCAACAATGATCTGTACCAGAAAGTAATCATTACAACTTTCTAAGGCTTGATTTTAATAGGTCATGGCATGGTAGATGTAAGAATTGAAAGAGGTTTGTTCTGTATAGATACATACAAGTACATGTATCGATACATATTTCAAAGTCTGTTACTGTACCGATATGAATAAATTTCAGCATTTCTTTCTTCACTGATCTGATTTTATAAAATAAGTTTCAGCGCTTTGGCTCATTCATTTCATTTCTGCAGCTTTCAGTTTCATACTTAAATTCGAGAGAAACCTATCATTTATGAATCTTTTTAGTTTTCGTTGATATTTAAAAATCTCTCAAGCATACAATAGACCGAATTGACTGACGGTATTCAATACTGCCTACAAAGATGATCATAATCTGAAGTTCTACTTTTTGGCTCATCTCACATCTTGACAGATTAAGATACATACATATATGCGTGGACTTACGTGCAAAGTACAAAGTCTTCGGCCTTTTCCAAGCATTTTCTCATATTTAGAGTTAATTCAGAATTTGTTAAGTTTAACATTTTGGAAATTAGATTGTGTCGAAACAATTAAGGAGCAATGTTTTTGATATGTTTTACAGTCACCCTCTATGTGTATTTTACTTAAGAGGCTCTTAAATGACTCTTAAATGAAAGAGATCCAATACCAAAATTCACCAACAAAAGCTAAAAATTTTATTTACTTTTAGGCTGACGCCAAATTAGTACCGGTTTTCAATTTGAATATTATTTTTCGCATTTCGCACAGCCTACTGCTCGATGTACAATCAGCTGTTATATATTTTTTTAAGTTGGTAAGTTATATCAGTAAACACAGCCAAATTCTCAGTCAGCCAACAACCCGCAAAGCTGCATTCCAATCTCTAATCGATTTGTATTCGAATAAAAATTTATGTACTAAACTAAAATTTTTCTTTTGTATGGTAAATCGTTCTAAATTACTATTTTAATCGAGTAAAAGTCGCTTAATTGATCAATTAACTCCTGTGCGAAAAATGTATAACTTTGAAAGCTGAACGTCAGAGTCAAATAAAAAAATGTCCACCCTTTATATGCTAGTTTTGATTTTGATTTGATTTTGAAACCACCACAAGGATAATTCAATCAATTAGTAAATTTTCTAAATACCTATAATTGACTGAATTAAGAGCCCATCTCATACATTTTATGTATGATAAACGGTTCAATGCAGTACCTCTGCTTCAATATTAACAAATTTGAATCAGATTTTAGCAGTCTTCAAATGACTAAAGTGGCACAAAATTAATAAATGCGTGCAAATTTATTGAGCAATGAATAATTGTATTAACAACTATTAAAATCAATTAATTTTTCTTTTTTCAAATTCGCAAGTAAATGATTTTCCAGATTTTACTGGTTTCTGTCCAACAAAGAGCTGGCTTTCTTTATACGCAAGTGAAACTAAAACTATTTGGCAAACGTTGATATATTTGAGTTTATGCGTTTGTACGCGTACATAGCAACAACTTTAAAATTTATTTATGTGTACAATCGTCTAATATAATTTATCAATATGCGTTGCAAATTGAAGTGAAAACACACCAACAAACTGCTAATGTAAACGAACTTGACTACAACAAACACAGGTATATGTTGAGCGACGCCTACTTGCCCAACAAATATATTGACATTTGTATATATATTTATATATGCGTACACTTTGCACAATCAATATTATAGTTTCCTTATCAAATTTGATAAGTAATCACCAACTACTTTGGAGGAGCACTTATTCCCATTCTATTTTTGAGTGTGCTGCCACAAAAAGATTTTAATAATCACTTTTGATTGATTTAAACTCAAGTGCCTAACCGAATGCACAAACATTTGCACGCATACAAACGAACATGCAATGTATAGTGCACACACGTAAGCGCACGAATTCGTACGCCAACTTTGGCGCCAACGTTGCGTATGAGTAACATTCAATACAATAAAATTCAGTTCACAGTTTACATTACAGTTTAACGGCTATTATCGGCTGTTATGTATGCATGTACCAGTATGTACAGAGAATGAGGCAATAGTATTTAAATATATATGTATATGCATACAAGCTCATGTCTATATGTATGTATGAGTGTGTGTGCGTTTGCGTGTAATTTTGAAATTTAGAATGACAGCTGATAGCGTTTCGGTGCAAATTAGAAAATAAATTAGGGGAGATTATGAATGGTATGTTGGTGCTTTTTCTGTCTAAAACTAACAAGCATACATACATACATACACACATACTCAAGGGAATCGTGAAATATGAAATGCCAACTAACACTATACTCATATCGCTGATGTACTGATAATTCCAGCTGCCAACAGACGTGCCAAGGCAACGCAAGATTTAGAGTGCTCACTTTAATTGCTGATAAAGTTTCAGTTTTATTTAAATATATGTATATATGTAGCGCTAGATTATACACAATTGTACAATATGTGTGTTTAATCAACTGTGCTGTTGTGAAAAGCAACGGTATAATGAGGGAAAAAAATGTATTTCATTAGCGTCTATTTAAACAGAACTTAACACTTTTGGAGTGAATGAGTATGCAGCTCACATTTTGGAATTTTTTCAAACCCTTCAGCGAGTACTTGAAAATGCATTATCTATTAATGAATAGTACAATTTATTAGAGAAACTGAAATTTCTTGGCCTCTATCAGTCAATCAAGCTTAATATTACAATGCAACCCTGGTTTAGGTATCTTTTCATTGATCATTTTATGACTCATTCTGAGTTGATTATGAAAATTCGATTGGTCGAGATGTTCAAGTGCTTAGAAGATATATATGTATATACTTTCTCGGAAAATTAGTTGCGGTTTAGTGCCCTAAATAGGGGATCCTATCTAATATATACGTAATGAACAGCAATTAAAGGCCATCAGTTAAAAGACACATCTACGGGATTTCCGAATATATTAACACCAACACTATACATATATTGCTTATAGGATTATATGGGCTCAGTCCGGAAAATATTTGCCTATTTTAAGTATTTTTTGCAATAAAATAAAATAAAGTATTTAGTTCAAAATTTCCATTGTCTTTTTTATTTTTGGAAAAAAAAAACAAATACAACAAGTAAGGAAGGGCTAAGTTCGGGTGTAACCGAACATTTTATACTCTCGCAATTTATTTATTTAACTTTATTTATATTATATAATACACAATTTGACCCACATATTCGTCATATATATTGTATAAAGTCCATTGAAAGTTGGAAACCCTAATATTAGGTTAGAAGCACCGAGGTCCTCATGTTCGATATATGGGGCCTTGAAAACCTATGGTCCGATTTCGGCGATTTTCAGAATGGGGCTGCCACACTATAAAGGTAGTATTTGTGCAAAGTTCTGCATCGATATCTTCACTAGTGCTTACTTTATATATTGTAAAGTAAACGATTCAGATCGTCTTCAAAGTTCTGGTATATAGGAAGTAGGCGTGGTTGTGAAGCGATTTGCCCTATTTTCACAACATATCATTGGAATGTAAGGAAACTATTACAAACCAAGTTTCATTGAAATCGGTCGAGTAGTTCCTGAGATATGGTTTTTTACCCATACGTGGGCGACGCCACGCCCATTTTCAATTTTGTAAAAAAATCTTAGTGCACCTTTCATCTGCCATTTCTTATGTGAAATTTAGTGTTTCTGACGTTTTTCGTTAAAGAGTTAACACACTTTTAGTAATTTTCAACCTAACTTTTGTATTGCAGGTGGGCGTGGTTATGATCCGATTTCTTTCATTTGTGGACTGTATTAAGAAGTGGCTAAAAAAACGACTGCAGAAAGTTTGGTTTATATAGCTCTATTGGTTTGCGAGATATGTACAAAAAACTTAGTAGGGGGCAAGGCCACGCCCACTTCCCCAAAAAAATTACATCCAAATATGACCCCTCATAGTACGATCCTTCATACCAAATTTTATTTCCATAGCTTTATTTATGGCTTAGTTATGGCACTTTATGTATTTTCGGTTTTCGCCATTTTGTGGGCGTGGCAGTGGTCCGATTTTGCTCATTTTCGAAAGCAACCTTCCTATGGTGCCAAGAAATAAGTGTGCCAAGTTTCATCAAGATATCTTAATTTTTACTCAAGTTACAGCTTGCACAGACGGACGGACGGACGGACAGAAAGACATTCGGATTTGAACTCCACTCTTCACCCTGATCACTTTGGTATATATAACCCTATATCTAACTCGTTTAGTTTTGGGTGTTACAAACAACCGTTATGTGAACAAAACTATAATACTCTCTTTAGCAACTTTTGTTGCGAGAGTATAAAAATGCGTGTTTAATTATGAATTTAATCAATAATTTGAAAAGAATTATTAATTCAAATTATTATAAATACTATTTCGAATATCTGTCTAAAATTTCATCACGATCAGTTGAGTATTTCACGGGAAAGCTTGGCAACTAACTTTGAAAAGACAGTTTTGAGAAAACGCGTGCAAATTTTGTAGTGGCAATGAAGCTATTCTGGTGTGCACTACTTCTTCAGACTATGTCTGAACCAGATCTGATCTACCAGCATTTTAAGATATTAAAATCTTTATTAAAGGTAGGTAAGTAGGAGTACAGCTTTACCGGCTCAATTAAAGTCAAGTTAAGGTCTAGATGCGTCATTTAGATGCACTATTGTGAGACTGTAATATCTTGCTATCTCGTTACCACATCAAACCAAGAAACTACTTATTTTCGTAATACTTTTTGTGGACATCCATTCAAAGTTCGGGTTCCCAAGAGTTTTATGTCTGGATTGTGATAGGGCTGAGGATTCACAGCGAAAGTAGAAAACCGTTTCCTTATTCTCTTCAAATTTGCAGGAACGATAAGTATCGTTATATTGCAGACCCATTTTCAGCACATGTTCTCCAAATGGCCAATGCCCCGTTATGGTAGCTGTAAGTCTGCATATCCTTTTTCTGGTTCAATTTCTTGGTTCTCTCCCTGTCATATTTAGGTAAAATCTGCTTTGTTATTTTGCATTTGGTTATTTCCATCATTTCTGACCAACCAGTATGAACAGGTGTGTGGAGATCTCGCTTGATAGTACCTGACGAACGTGGTATTTGCTACGCTTCGGATTCGTCCTGAGAAGCTGCTATCTTTGACTTTATTATATTATTACTTAAAATATTTTTCCACTATAATTATAATCTTGGAAGATTGGAATAGCTTATATACTGAAATGTCAGACTAACGTTAATCGTAAAAGCACAAAATTTGCAAAAAAATATTAAGAAACATCTTGCTTCAGATGCTTATATTATAAATTACAATATTGTCTTGTCTTTATATGGCATTTATGTACCACTGCAGAGCTATCTAATTGGTCATTGGTACACGTACCTTGGCTTGGTCCACATCGATATGATAATTAACTAGGTATGAAAGCATGCTAAGTCAAATATTTGGAATAATCAATCGATCAGGAACGTAATTAAAGCTTATGTGGTATTAATGATCTTTAGAGCGCTTCAAGAAATACTAAAATTTGTTTGCGAATGCTAATGAAGATCTAACCCCTGTTTGTGCGAGCACACAAGAGAAATCAGTTCTCAAAATAAATAATATATATTTTGTATGAGTTATAATATTGGTATGGATTTCATTGTGATTTCCTTATCCAAAACATTATCAGTTTCACTAGAAAGAGGTTTTTTTGATTTATTTGCATCAAACGTTTCTAAGTAAATACGATAAATCATTATGTTCTTGGAAAAATTTATTGCGGTTGTGTCCAAAGATTCAAAACTATAAATTATCAAAACACGACTTCGAGTGGGTTCCCGAGAGCTTCCCAGAAGTAGTTGATAATTTCGTAGCTCCAAGGCATTGCTGTTATAATTGTATTCAAAACAATTTTCGAAAATCATAATTGCTTGAAAATATGCTACTTGTTGTTGTGGCATATTATAGTATAACGGAAGCGACAATACCTTGAACTGCCGCACCATAAACCGCAGCATTTAACTTCATTTCCTTTGCAAATTTCACTGATAATCCAAAATATATTTGATTATACAAAGTAAACTTATTTTCAATTCAAAATTGCAGCAAGTACTTAATCAGCGCTGGCTTTTGCATTCATATTAGTATATACAAATACACTAACAAAGCGGCTATGAATCGCATGTCAAAGTTCCAACTCATTTGGCGCATGATTAACGCTGCTAAATTGTCCAGTCAAGCCATAATTTTGTTGCGAATAATTGAAGGCAACAGTAACTAGGCGGTGATATGCGGCAATATGTTTGTGTGCATGTGTGTGACTATAAATTTCGGGAACAAATTTTAATCTGCGCTTGAGCTTTATTTGATTGGATTGACGTTTAATTGTCGTATGTATGTATTACTTATGAATGGTGTATGTTTGTATGTACTCTAAGTTTGAAATCTCGCAATTTTTCTTATCAGCGATACACTGGCATTGAAAGTGAACGTTTTTTTGCTGAAACATTATAATTTAAAACCAATTTTTTACGCTTGATTCCCCATAAAGCTGCACTAATTCTTTGCTAAGCTGATAAGCTGACACCAAGTATAAAGCTCAAATAAGAATATAGTTAAAGCTTCTCGACTAGATCTCGCTCGACTTTTACTTTGTTGAGGTCCCATTACTTTCTAATCAATTCGAATGTCTTCATATATTATGAATATACATGTGTATGCTTATGCTTCTAGTTGCTCGTTGTGTCTTCGCTTGACGTTCGTCGACAACTTTGTTCTAATTTGTCGTTAATGATAAGGTGATTGCGGTGCTCAAGCGTTTCTTTTTTATTGCCTAATTGTAACTTTCGTTCATTATTATTTATTTCGTTAGTCGCACGCGTGCAACCGCCTGCTCCCGCTTATCAAAATTAGGTCAAACAAACCTATCACTATACAAAAGTTATTCCCAATTTTCGTTTTCTTTGCGATAGGCCCACACAATTCCCGTTATCACGAAATCGGGAAGCATGTGCGCTTAAGTACTTTTATTGTATAATTTTTATTGCGCCTTTTTACTCATACCATATTTTGATTGCGTGTGCATTTTGATTGAAGGGATTATAGACAATGTTATGTCCAGAATGCAACTCTGTTGCACTTTGTTGCAAACTATCTACAACAAATTGAAAGGCGCAATTAATTACACAATTCGTATTGTCTTGGCTTATTTCCAAATTATATACATAAGTACATATTTGTATGTATGTGATTGGCGTTGCAACCGTTTAGCCGGTTATAGCCGATAGCCGAAGTACATATTTACAGTTACAAATAATTTTCTCTTTAAAATGGTCAAACATTCTCCCACATTTTTAACCTCGACCATTGTTTTTCTACAACATAATTGATAGATTTTGCTTTGATCTTGATCCTAAGCCCTCCCAAGTGGGTAGAAAATTGTAATAGAACTCGGCTCGTTTTATTGAATTATTGGTTGACTCTCGCATCTGGAAAACCATGTGGGTTATATCACTTCTGAGAGCAGGGCTCTTCAACCCTCCTAATTTTCATGGGGTTGGTTGAAACGGTATTCATTCTATAGTAATGTTTTACAACTTCGGGGGATACTACAGTTACCGACAGTAGTACTATTGCCACGATAGTCTAATCGAACCGGAGCGGACGTGGAGGCTCATCCTGTCAAATTCTGTTAACCTGTCAGAATTCCTCACAATTGTTTATTAATACTCTCTGCGGCAATTTTAGTACTTTCTTTCGGAATCGAATTGGATATAATTTAAATATTTTTGAATCAACAGAGATTGTAGTTTGAGACCATTTAAACAACTTCTACTGGTACTAGAAGGACAATCCAATATTTTTATTTATGTTTGGATAAACTTAAGGGATCCCGCATTATTTCGATTGTACCAGCCTTAGAGAGATCTTTCTAAAGAGTTCCGCATGTCAGATTGCCATCAAACCTATAATCGTATTTCTTCAATAAAGCAACGAAAAGAGTAAGACAACTACATATACACACAATTACATACACACACATGCATTATTAAATCCATGTGCTTTTTCAGAACTGCCCAAGCAGAAGTGATTCATACGACTGTAGTGTTTACTTCCTGTGTGAGCTAATATCAATAAATTAAATACAAATACCATTTGTCGCTTATTTATATATACAAATCATTGAGGGCGCCGATTTTCTGCGTTACCTTAATTTGGTAAACAATTAACAGCTTTGTTTCCCATGCCAATTTGGAATTCATTACTTTTTACGACGCTGCCATTTACTTGCTCATATGCTCGAGCTTATTGACATACATAATTATATTCTTAATTCCAAATTTTATTTGATAAGCATCAGTTTGGCATACACACATACATATGTAGTTACCTGCTGTACGTTATGTAATTATCATAAGTTCATAATACTCTGCAAATCGCGTAATACATAAGAGGCACAGATAAGAGGTGGTACACTGGTGGTATCCCCAACGAAATTTACTGAAATCGTGATGTCACAAGAAGATTACATGTATGAGTATTGTTACATTAAAGTTTACACATGTTTAGAGACCCTGTAAGTTTTATAAAATGAATAAGAGCCAACGGTGAGTTCATTGTTCCTTCACTGTAAATTATACCTATCACTCGGAAGTGTATACATAAATAAAGTAAGGTATGTTCATAGTAAATGCTGGAGATAGTGATTTGTATAGAAATATATCCATACTGGACTAACACATCCAGATGATCCAACTGTAACCAACATTTATCGAGATATCGTTAAACTTTCAAGAACTTTCACCATACTAACGGAGCGTCAATTTTAAAGAGAGAAATTAATCTTTGAATCATCCCCGCAAAACAAAATTAGATATTTAATGTGCCTAAGAATAGAATCATCTCCTAATTTGTTCGATTTCATTTGTTTCCAAAAAACTCAATTCATTATGATAACATCTGTCCAATAGGCAGGATAACCGTAATTACTAAGCTTGAAAAAACTGTTTGGAGAATATTATTTTTTATTTTTAAAATTTCAATCCCGCGAACTTGTTTTAAACATAACCTGTTGCCCTCAAAGCAATCATTTCTTCCAATATAGCAAATAAATCGAATGACCAGAGTCACATTTAAATAAATATTCCATATCTTAACTTAGGCCTTCGAACGAATCGTTATCAATCAATCGTTAACTTTAGGCAACATTATTCTTATTAAACATCTTCAGAGTCAGGTAAAGAATTATCAATGCAACGTTTGTATTCTCCGGCTATTTCACTACCTTAAATGTTCAGCCGATGAGAGTACCGATCGCACGTGTCGACGTAGCTGAAACAAACCACGATTTATAACTGAGTAGAGCTGCAGAGCTAAATAGAGAAGGTACAATCTTCTATAAGAGTGTACAGCTGCTGGCATATGCCGATAATATCGATATCATTGGAAACGACACTCGCGTCGTTAGTTCTGCTTTCTCCAGACTGGATAAGGAAGCGAAGCGAATGGGTCTGGAGGTGAACGAGGAGAAGACGAAATATCTCGTGTCATGAAACAAACAGTCAGCGCATTCGCGTCTTGGCTCCCACGTCGCTGTTGACAGTCATAACTTCGAAGTCGTAGATAACTACAATGTCAGTCTCGAAATCCAGGGCAGAATCACTCTTGCTTTGGTTTGCCCTTCTTCTTTTCCATGCTTGAGGTTTGCCCGTCAATTTAAAAAATCTGCTCATTAAGATCTGTCTTTATCAGTAAGCTTAAAGTGTTATTATAGTAAGATCTCAACTCAAATCTGGCTTTTCTAATGAAGTATACGGAATATTACGAGTATTACGTATATAAAGCTTACGCCACTTTCAATCGTATTCCCTGATGTATGCAATTTCCAATGAACTCTCGAGCGAGAATTAGAGTGTAGAGTGCGTTAACTTTAAAACGGTGACATAACTGCAATTGCATATCTATAATCTATACGATCTAAAAGTTGTAAATGACAAAATCTATAATTAAATGCGAGTTAAGTCGCCAGCTGGAAAATTGCCCGTAAAAATTATTCATTCATGAATCATTAAAGAATAGAGGGAAACTACGAATAAATTACAAGCATGTAAAACTGGTTGTTTAGGTGCCGGCAAACAAGACGAAAGGTGTGAATGCGGCAAATCCGCTTAATCATCGACGCGTTGGGGTCGCCATTCTCTAAACCAATGGCGCCTATTTTCTCAGCAAACGCAATACCTCAGAAGTTATTTACACGCTGGTATTCATAACCGGCGATCAGGCGGCGAAAACGTGAATTCAAATTCCGAAAATTTTGCACTTGATTGTGCAAACTGTGTACAAATGTGAAAGTGTGTGTGTGTGGGTATTTTAAGTGTTATTATAGCATATTTGCAAGCGAATGCAAATCAACAACAATTCTTTAAATATTTCTGTGAAATACAAAGCTCATAAAGCCCACTACCCTTAGACTTGCGAGACCTACAAGCTTTGCTGAACTATAAGCCGAATGTGTGTATGTATATGTGTGCTTGTGGATATCAGCAAAGGCGCAACCGTTTTAAAAATTCTTGCGGTTTTTATTTTTTTTTTATTTATAAATAGCTTCAATAAATACACAAGTCTAAAATGAGCAAAATAAAAGGAAATTGTTTTTTTTTTTGTTTTTGCTTTCTGCAGTGAGCGTGCAATGTGTGTGAATGAATTAATAGCCACATCCAAGTGTGTGTTAGTGCGCTGCATATGCAAACATCAAATTGCATGAGTATCTGTTAAAAAATTCCCGCGTAATTTTTATCTCTTTCAGCTTGGCGTTGGTTCAATTGCACTCGGCAACTGACGTCAATTGTTTGGATTCCTGGAAACGTATCTAATTTGTGCGGCAAATATTGTGATCTTGCATGTATATGGATACTTGTTTGTTTGTATTTATGTACGATAGTGATTTCATAAACAATCCCACTCATTCATGCCGATCTTCAAGTGCATGTGATTAAGCTTCGCGGAAAACACCTTAAAAATTTCATTTGTAAATTTACATTCAATACCGAGGAATGCTTACGGCTTATTTGAGCTGCGTATGTAATATTTTGATTTGTGTGTTTTGTTCGTAATTAAGGAAATGATTCTAAAAATACATAAACATACTAATATATTATAGGTTTCAAAATTTCTTCAATGAGTATATTCTTAACTTTGTAACATAATAATTGATATTTAAAGACACTTTACTGCTTCAATTGATATTCGTTCAGGTGTTTCACAAGATGATCTTTATATTAATACAACAGCTTTAAAAGCTAAAAGTTCTGTTCGTCTAAGTTCTGTCTGGTTCAGTGAAAGGGAAGGGAATTGAAATCGACATCGGCACCGATTTTTTGGAATCCGTTCAAGAATCCATTTTTTTCTTAGGTCTTTTCTAACGTAATTCTAGGTCATAAGGAAATACTATGTCTATTGGTTCATTTATTAGTTATTACTCTGGATGGATTAGTTTTTAGTTCATACACTTGTCTGGGATAAACTTTACAATTTTAGTACGTTTGCCAAGGTTACTTCGACTTTTCGCTGCTCCTCTAATTCTTCTACTAACCTATAATTTAATTAAATAATAATTAGTAAGCATTTTGATTAGTTCCGTAAGCATCAGTTGTGTTACTTCACTTTTTGACAAATTGCACTAAACATCTTCCGTACAATCTTCCCCTCAACCACTTAATGGATTACATGGCTTTTAAATTTAAAAAATCATATAATTGTCTTATGCATTTCAACTCTCAGGAATATTGGCCTAAAATTTCAAATCTATCTGACTAATCAATTTGGAGATATAGTCTGAAGAAATTGGCCACACAAGGCAGCGCTAGATTTTTTCATCCGATATTGATGAAATTTTAGATGTCTTCAAGATACAATTTAGAAGAACTTGAACGAAGGATTTTTATTCAGTACAAGTCAAATCTCTAATTTAAAGTCTTAACTCAATTTCATGGAAATATCTGATCAGATATGAGCTTCCCAGTTTTAAAGCTAAATTGATAGCTCCAATCAACTTCAACTTGTTCGAAAGAACTTTGTATACTGTTGTTAGATACTTGTATATATGCAAATACAAATTATTACTATTAAAAATATATTCTATTCGCAAATTTTCGAACTCGAAAATAAAACTACATATGCATTAGTATGTCTGTATATATTTCCATGTGCTAATAAGCGCTAATGAACAGCATGTGATTTACTTGCCTATTTTAACAGATAATAAATGAATATATAGTATATATGATGTATGAATGTTCATATGTAGTGTTTACCAATTGTGAAATTAAATTTGTTATGACATATACATACGTGTATCTCTAGCAGTATGTGCATATTAGCATACTACCTAGGTATACCCCACATACAATTAAATTGAATGTTTTCAACTTTTTAAGTTTTTTTTTGTAATAAATAATTTAATTACATTCTAGAGTGATTCATTTGAAATATATCTCTACATGTTCCCTAATTCGACCTGAGTTATTTTTGTATTGGCACCAAAAGTATCTCTACTATATGCTAGAACTCCATACTCATTTTTCTTCAACCAAAATTAGAAGATTCTGATACATTTAATGAAGGGTATATAATTGTATAAATATTTACATATTTACATAGATACATTGTCTGCCGCAATATACGCCTATAGGCACAAAAAAATTATTATTTTTTACTCACCACCGAACTTTGTACTTGTGATTCAGTCGCAGTAGACACTAAAGCATGCTGCTCTAACTCGAATCACCATAATCCTCAAATAAACTTCGAGTTAGAGAGACGTCCGAGTTACAGAAGATAATTTGTATGAATTTTGACCTCTATTGCCAATTGAATAGTTCGGATTATGGAGAACTTCGAGTTAGAGCAGTTCGAGTTATGGAAGTTCAACTGTATATATGTATATTTCAATGTATTTTACTACTTTTGGACTTCGCGTTCTATTCATTCACACTTTGCTTGTTGAAAATAAAATCATTCATTTCGAACCATTAACAAATTTCTAAACACTCCAGCTAGACATGCGCGTGTAAATTTGTATACACCAGCTAATTGTTAGTCCGACCATCGTTGCTATTGTTAATTACAGCTGTAATGGTGTTAACGAAACCCGCTCATAAGCTAATTCTAACTAAGCATCAACGCCTCTAAGCTGAGCTTTTAACTGTGTTTAATGCCACCTTATCGGCGGTGTCAAGTGAAGCGTTTGTTGTTGGTGCTAATTTCATTAATAACAACACATCCGCAGGGTTCACTAAACCCCCATACAACCCATGAAAGGTGCATATTATGCGCTCTAAACTTTTACACCTCGCCTCCGAAGCGTTCACTAACTACGTGCGCTGCTCCAGAAATATACTTGCCGCGCTTTATGATTTAAAGTGGAATATTTTTTCAATGTTTCTATTAATTAATGCATATGTATGTTTGTATGTATGTAATTTTCCATGCCATTACTTTTGAAACTCGTCTAGAACTGAACTTTATGGTTCAATGTTGACTTTTATGCCCCGAGCTTGCGTGTGACTCAATGTTTTACTTGTAAGTTATTAATCTAGGCGAGCGTGTGTGTGTGTGTATTTGTACGTGTCTATAAGTGATCATTGATGATCATCATGTCTGCTGTAATGCTTAAGGCATTTCTATATGCCACATAACTTTTTATGTAAGTGTGTGCTTGAGGAAATACTTATATGTGATACGTGAACGTCGGTTTTTTCTCAATTTTTTACGAACTCAAATAGTAAAAAAATTATTTTATGACATTTATGTACTTTTTATGAATATTTACGCTTACACGTTTTAGTAATGTCGCTACAAGGAAGTGGCTCACGCCTTAAGCGTACGCTTCATTATGATTGTCAGCGACGTTGACGGCGTTATTGTGCGTACTCTATGCGTATGACAGCGGATTAGCTACTTGGTTGATGAGCGAACATTAGCATTCCCGAGCGATATTTATGTATATATGTATGTATGTCTGTATTCTCACTTTCAATTATATGAATTAAAAATGTATTAATCTAATTGATTAATACATATGTAATTCGTGTGTACGGCGAATTCATAAGCAAATAGAATAAACAAGTTCGGCAGATGTTCAAAAAACATAAATTTTGTCAGCCAATTTGTATAGCTTCTTACCTAATATGAGTTCACAAAATGAAGTCCAGTAGGTGAGTGAGTACATTCGCTGGTTTATTGATTCAAATCACAGTCAAAGTAAAACGTCTCTCCTTTTTAATAATACCAAAATTCCAACCATATTTTGGACTGACATACCTTCTCAAAAGATCCACCTGCTTTGACAGGCTGCCGCAAAATTCTGAGAGATGTGATATGTATCCAAGGATCGTGAAAAACAGGAGCAGTATTTACGGAGGAGTCATTAAAAGTATCATCTATGGGTTTTAACACCAACAACTCTGATATTCTGATATGTGTCAAAATCATTCAATCCATTACCCTTACCAAATTGCTATCAGAGGGAATCAGGTCTCAGATATTTATATGTTGCATATATGTTGTTGTTTGATAACAAGGAGTTCTAGAAGACCTCAGGCAAGTAATACTTCTGAAAGAGACATCAATCTTATACACAGAACTCTGAAACAGACTGCCCGGTGATAAAGGTGACTGAGGTAATTTTGATCTTTTTGGATTACTTTGCTCAGCTTGACTTCTTCTCCAAAGAAGAACATTATTAGAAACGACCAAGTTGACTGAATCGCATGGCTTAGACTTGATTTTTGATCAATTTTGACGACTAGTTTGTATTGACTTTGACGTTGATACAAATATAAATTGCAAAATCCATTTTTATTTGCACCTTAGGCCCCTCTTGGTAATTAAATATTTTAAACTGACGTTGACAGTGCTTTTCCAATTATAGCCGGGTTAACAACGCTGAGCCGGTATTTTGTTTTTTTCTTTTTTCTTTGATTTTTTGAGGATACTAAGTGCATAGATTGGGATGGAGACGACGACAAGCGTCGTGTCGTCTTCTTTGTGTTCAGCACTTGAGACCGATTTGTAGAGTTTGATCTATGTTCGTCATGAGAGGACTTTACTTTTCAATTGCCAAATCAGTCCAATGTAGTGCCTTTTGACGGTGATCCTGCGTTGGATTTCAAAGCTGACATTTTTATTGCTGTCAATGCTGCTTTCAAGATAGTCAAATTTATCGACGACTAAGATTATTTAATTATTGGAATAGTGGAAAGGTCTCTGAGGAAAATAGTAAAACAATTTTTTTATTGAGCCGGCAATATTTATTTCAGCTTTTTTTCTCTACTTGATATCGTTGATACTGCTCTTGTGTCTAATCTTTCGATGATAATTCGTTCCCACCCATTATTGAGACACCTTCCTCTTCACATTGAACATACTTCACAGAGTTGCATGTGAAATTATACATTAATTGATTGCCAATTAATTAATTGTGTAATTAGTTAAATGCTCTAAAGTAAGTGCGAGCAGAGGTTATATTAAGCTCTTTTAATTAGCAAACTGGAAGACTGTTTAGAGATGGCATCAGCCGATGTCTGGAACCATATCTACAATGTAAACAAAATATATATACAAGTATAATCATAGGCAAATGTTGCGAATTAAATCATCTCAAATATTTAAAATTAAAAAATTACTTCACTCTAAGTGATCTCTTTTAGCACCTACTACATATAAAAATACTTTAACAAATATAAAAAAATCACATTACGCACGAAATTCCAAAAGCAAACACTGAACGCATTTTTTATACGTTCTCAAAGAATTTGTACGTGTGTAAAATATTTAAACGCTTATATACAAATATACATATGTTCATATAATACATGCATACATTTATAGATATATCATACATATGTAAAGGCAGGTTCATGCTTTTTTTTTAAATAATTGTGGGTGTGATTTTGATTAAACGCTCAATTACGAAAGAATGTATGAAATAACGCGTTTGATAAATGTAAAGACATACATACGCATTTACATATATGCCATTACATATATAATAATTTTATGAACAGAAAAAAAAGAATACAAAAAATTCGAAGCGACAAAAATTAGGCGAAGTTAATTAAAATGTTAGAAAAAAATTTATATATTAGATACATACATACATATAGATTTACAAATGTACATACATTTATTAATTTGTTGCACGCAGAAGGGAATTAAAAGAATGACCAAATTGAAAGCGTCGTGCTCTGAATCACTTGGCGTATTTTTGTTGGTATCTCAGTATATGTCGGCATTTTGCATATAAAATTCATCTAATTTTTTAATTCACAATTCTAATTGATTTCATTTCTAGCATTTTGTGATTCATACGCCCATAGGCTGACGTGCTATGGGTGGATAGGCTACAATAAATTACTATTAAATGATTATTTCTATTTCATGTCTGTCGTCGTGAAATGTTGTACACGTACCTCATTAAAATATTTTATTTTTAAATAAAAGAATTACTGTCATACCATTGCAATGAGTATTACACTGTAAACATTTTTGGTATTTATAATATCTGGATTTCAATTGAAATCCTCTTTGCAGAAATTTGTTCGAGAATTTTCGAGATATTCTTCTCATATTATCGTAGTCATCTATTTCTCTTGCCGCAACAACCTGAAATGTTAACGTAGAATCAGAGCTTCTAGGCTAAATTTAGAACACACTAAGAACGCCTAATGAGACCAAAAAGATCTTCAGAATTATTCATATTAACTTCCACATATTTCTTTCATAATTTGCCATCGAATTTGATACTCCCTACGCCTGGTTGAGTTCACAACTTCCTCACGAATACCACTAAATTAATTCCTCTTAGAAAAATACGATGAACATTATGGTCAACCACCCACTGTGAGAGGTTATTTATTGTGTAAAAATGTAGTTTGAAGTATTGATACCCAGATACAATACACCAGATCTTGAGAACCAGTTCACCAGTATGTAGAGAACCACAAAATTTCAGACAGACCTAAAAGAATGCTAGAACTAAGTAAAACCGAATTAATTACTATGTTAGAATTGTATGTTAAGACATCTACCTAAAGTTAGATTTATTGATCTAACTGTTGTTTTTGTATCATCGAACGCTAAATAACAGCAGAAATAAATTTTTTAGCACTGATCCAAGAAAAGATCTTAAATGGCTAGGAGAAGGTCACCCCAAATATGAGGATCACCGTCCTTCTGTTGTATACTGGATATAGATACAGGTCTTATTGGAGCCGTTTCCAAGACCATGATGTGGTTTGACTCCTAAATATGTGAAATTCTTTAAGACTTTGTCCTGCACGAGCTCATCCCTTTGTGTTTGTTGTTTTTTTAATAATTCTGGATTTCGCCACGAACCAACCTTGTACTACTCTCTTTATATTGAGCGGATTTCTTAACATGTGCAATCATCTCTGCATTTCCTCCTGATAACAAGTGGCTTGGTAACCAGCACATGTGCGAATTTTTAATTATATTAACTAATTTAATATAAGCCAGCGAGATTATATATATATACACACACACACATACAACGCTAAAATGTCGGTTTATCTAAAGCAACTTTTATAACAGGTGTCACGCACTGCAATTGAGAAATTATTTTTATCTATTTAATTATATTAGTGATTTTGCCACTTAAAAGCAGAAATAATAGATAAAAAACTGAAACGCTTACGCATAAAAGTTTTGATTTATGACCTTTTTTTGCAAAGAAATCCATTGTGTACTTTAGGCACACATACGCACAAACATATGTACATCGGTATCCAAATATAATGCCAAATCATGCGTTAGATTTTGGAGATATGCATGCATATGCCTCCAAGGCTAAAATGTTTTAATAAAATTATGAATTTATATCATTTAATAATTGGCCTTGGCAACAGCGATTTTTTTTTTTTTTGGTTTGAAGAGATGCCTAAATGGCAAGCCCAAACGGAATTCCAAGCGCTAATGAACTCTTAAATGTTTAGAATTTTTGTAATTTTTTTATTTTCAAGTAAATCTCATCTTGTGCTGGAAATTCCAAGAAAGCAGTTTATTTAAGTCAGTGACGCTGAGCTTGGAATGATAGTGGAATACTTAAATAAAGTTGCGGATGCTGTATGAACACTTTTTGTATCATTATTCGATGATAACCATCGTGGATTTTTAATTAATCTGATAAATTCTGAATGCATATTGTCTATTACAATAGAATATGTGTCATTGTAATATTCAAATCAAAATCTTATTCTTGAATCGTTTGGCTGTCCTACGTGTTTTTCATAAGATCTGAACTCATTACACTTTTTATTGATAGTGCTTCAAATCAACTTCTTCTTCTTGACTGGCGTAGACACCGCTTACGCGGTTATAGCCGAGAGCACAACAGCGCGCCACTCATCTCTCCTTTTAGCAGTTTGGCGCCAATTGGTAATACCAAGTGAAGACATGTCCTTCTCCACCTGGTCCTTCCATCATAGTGGAGGTCTCCCTCTTCCTCGGCTTCCACCAGCGGGTACTGCATCGAAAACTTTCAGAGCTGGGGCACTTTCGTCCATTCGAACAATATGACCCAGCCAGCGTGGCCGCTGTCTTTTTATTCGCTGAACTATGTCAATGTCGTCGTATAACTCTTACAGCTCATCGTTCAATCGTCTGCGGTATTCGCAAAAATCTGACGCAAAACCTTTCTCTTGAAAACTCCTAATGCCGTTTTATCGGATGTTGACACCGTCCACGCTTCTGCACCATAAAGTAGGACGGGAATGATGAGGGACTTGTAGAGTTTAGTTTTTGTTCGTCGAGAGAGGACTTTACTTTTCAATTGCCTACTCAGTCCATAGTAGCACCTGTTGGCAAGAATGATTCTGCGTTGGATTTCCAGGCTGACATTATTATCGGTGTTGGTGCCCAGGTATACGAAATTATCTACAACTTCAATGTTATGACTGTCAACAGTGACGTGGGAGCCAAGACGCGAATGCGCTGACTGTTTGTTTGATGACAAGAGATATTTCGTCTTGTCCGCGTTCACCACCAGACCCATTCGCTTCGCTTCCTTATCCAGGCGGGAAAAAGCAGAACTAACGGCGCGGGTGTTGTTTCCAATGATATCGATGTCGGCGTACGCCAGTAGCTGTACACTCTTATAAAAAATTGTACCTTCTCTGTTTAGCTCTGCGGCTCGAACTATTTTTTTTCAGCATCAGGTTAAAGAAGTCACACGATAGCGAGTCACCTTGTCTGAAACCTCGTTTGGTATCGAACGGCTCGGCTCATACTAAAAGCTACTGATATTGTCCATAAGTTGATGAACTTTCAGCTCTCTTCAGTTATCCTTCATAGCTTTCTAAGATACTCCAAGTAATTTCAATTTGTTCAAGTTGTCCCCAATCGCAGACAACTTGTTCCTTAACTTGATTTTTTTTTTTTTGTTTTAAATTTAAACTTTTTCTGGAGCAAAAATGTGGAAAAGGCGATTTACTTTCTCAATTTTAAGAATTATGAGCTTTTCAGCGCAAAAAACGTGATCCTTTAATTTTTTCAAAAATTCGATCGAGTGAAACAAAAAAACGGCTGGCTGGATTAATTTAATTTTTTGTAGGGTTTTTGTGGACATATTGAATTGTAAAAGACACACTTAACATTAGTGGTTTCCTCACTATTTTCGATCTAGCGCTCGATTTTCCAAAAAAACACCAAAATCCCTTTTTTCGCTGCATTTTCAAATTCATGTGACAATAAGAAAAAATTTATTTTTTTGGAAAAGCAATAGCTAGTCGTTAATGAGAATTCATTCAAGTTCTTGAAACCCCCCCTTAACTTTCTGTGCGATCATTGGTTGCTGAGATATCGATAATCAAAGGCAAAAGGATCCTTTTCCATTTGAAGACTGATATTTTCGCGAGAAGTGGACTTATCGAGGTGTTCAAAAAACCAAATTAAAGCTAAATGAACAAAGTATCCGATCCCTTATAGTGGCTACGCCCGTAGACCAAAAAAAAAACTAAAAAAAATTTAAAAATTTTTTTGTTGCTGGTTTTTCTACGATTACTCAAAAACCGCAGAGGTTAAAAATTTTTAAAGTTCTAATCCAAAAACTAGACACTTGGAGCTATAATTTCCTTCTTTACCGATTTCTTGTACGACCATTTCTTTCGAAGTTACGGCCTGTTGAAATTTGGAATTTTTTTTGATCCCTTAATTTTTCCAGTAGTGTATTTTAAATATAATTAAGTATATTTTATTTTATGAGATTAAATATATTTTTAAGAGATTTCTGTTGAAATTTTTCAAAATGGTTGCCAACGGTTCAAAAAGTTTAAGTGAAAAAATATTTACTCTTCCAATACTGGTAGCATTTGAAGCAACGACTTTCAACGAAAGGAAATCACAATTCCGCTGAATAAATTAAGCTCCGGTGCCAATATTTTGGCAGTCAGTGTTCACATCCGCAAATCCATAATCTACAAATTATACACGCGCCTAAATACACACGTATCTACATGCATACCCACATATGAACAATTAAATACATATGTATACAAAGTAAATACTACTGTGTGCACTCACATTCATGCGATTGCTGAAAATTTACTTTTAATTTCATTAACGGCATTTAAATGTTTTTTTTTATAACACTCGCACATATCTTGAGGTTTTTCCACATAATTCCACTTCTGTTCTTCCGCTGTGGCATTTAACGGTTGCCATTCTTCGGCGATAGTTTTACTTCCACACAGGAAGCTTTAAATCTTGCGCATTTGGATACATATTTACATACATATTTGCAATGTTTGTTTCTATTGTTGTACAATACTAAGCTCTTTAATTGTATGTACATAAAGGGTGATTTTTTAAGAGCTTGATAACTTTTTTTAAAAAAAAACGCATAAAATTTGCAAAATCTCATCGGTTCTTTATTTGAAACGTTAGATTGGTTCATGACATTTACTTTTTGAAGATAATTTCATTTAAATGTTGACCGCGGCTGCGTCTTAGGTGGTCCATTCGGAAAGTCCAATTTTGGGCAACTTTTTCGAGCATTTCGGCCGGAATAGCCCGAATTTCTTCGGAAATGTTGTCTTCCAAAGCTGGAATAGTTGCTGGCTTATTTCTGTAGACTTTAGACTTGACGTAGCCCCACAAAAAATAGTCTAAAGGCGTTAAATCGCATGATCTTGGTGGCCAACTTACGGGTCCATTTCTTGAGATGAATTGTTCTCCGAAGTTTTCCCTCAAAATGGCCATAGAATCGCGAGCTGTGTGGCATGTAGCGCCATCTTGTTGAAACCACATGTCAACCAAGTTCAGTTCTTCCATTTTTGGCAACAAAAAGTTTGTTAGCATCGAACGATAGCGATCGCCATTCACCGTAACGTTGCGTCCAACAGCATCTTTGAAAAAATACGGTCCAATGATTCCACCAGCGTACAAACCACACCAAACAGTGCATTTTTCGGGATGCATGGGCAGTTCTTGAACGGCTTCTGGTTGCTCTTCACCCCAAATGCGGCAATTTTGCTTATTTACGTAGCCATTCAACCAGAAATGAGCCTCATCGCTGAACAAAATTTGTCGATAAACACATTTCGAACCGAACACTGATTTTGGTAATAAAATTCAATGATTTGCAAGCGTTGCTCGTTAGTAAGTCTATTCATGATGAAATGTCAAAGCATACTGAGCATCTTTCTCTTTGACACCATGTCTGAAATCCCACGTGATCTGTCAAATACTAATGCATGAAAATCCTAACCTCAAAAAAATCACCCGTTATAAGTAAAGCATTTAGCTTTGTTTGTATGTTTGCCTGTGGCCAATAAAAAATTCATTCATATATTTTGCGCCGTCATTCATCGTTGTATATACATATAAAATAAGGAATTGCAACAACAAATTACGATCGCAAAGAATTAATATGCACAATGATACTTTTAATATGACAACTACAAAAATACATAAACACTTATGAACCTTTATGAATGTAAGTACATACATATGTACAATTGAATGTGTGTCTTGCGATTTTCATTCAGTCTTTTTATATCCCTGTATGTACTCCTATGTTTGTCTCATATCAACATATTTCTCATTTGCATGCATGTTTGCATATGCTGAAGAAGAACTTCTTCTAAATACAGCTTTTGGCAGATAATTAGATACAATTGGTGATTTTTGCAGTTTATAATGGTTTTCGATTCCTCAATTTTGAAAAAAAAATCCAACATATTTTCAATTTAATCCTCGAAGCTTTCCGGTCCTAAAGGTTTCGACGATTCTCTGGGCATCACTTCCCGTTTGGTCTAAAAATATGTAGCTTTAATTTGCCTTTTGTATAATTAGGACCAGTTACAGACTTCAAGCATCCGGAGCTTATCAAGAGCTCTTCAAATATTTCCTTGTTACCTTATCGCTTACTTTCAGTTGCCTCAAGAAATTCCCATAAATTTGATGATGCAATACCATATATTCATAAGTGTTATTATACATATATTTGTAAGTATAAGTAGTAAGTGCGATAAGAGCGTAGAACTAGTATTCAAATTAATATTTGAAAATTTAGCGGTTCTTGTGCTACAGCAACATACATATTAGCGACAATTTCTTTCACAACACTTCAACAAACATCCCTACAATTCGAGTCTTTATTATAGATTTGGTTTTGAATTGAGTTTTTTAGCGATAGACACCAGGTTTTGGAGAACCTTCGCGATAAATTACGTGATTTGCGGGTTCCGGATTTATCACTAATTAGTTTAACACTAGTCGGGATCGGTATTGAATATTTTGTCTCGCAACACAATCTAGTAACAGTTTCAAACATACTTACCCACACAAATTGAATGGTCATATGTGTATGGCGATAATGTGTAGCGCTGAGCTCATCGAGCGCGAAAAGTTTATCAATTTGGTGACCTTAAATCCGCCTAATGTGCAAATATCATTTTTTCACAAACATACATACATTGTACGTATATATTCCCAGACTGATGCGACTGGATGTGGGTGATTAAAGTCACAGCTGCTGGGGCGTTTAAGCGAGTACAAAGGAAGTAGGAGAATTCGTAATGGCTTTTGGATCAAAATGAGAAAGTAAAGGAACGGAAGTTAATTTTTTAGTATCATTAATGATGATGAAAGCACTGAAAACTTACTTTGTCAAAACACCAATCTCTAGCCGCCTTGATCTGATTGTTCATATCTCTTTAGTAGGGAAGTAATAAAATATATATCAAAGGACCGATCCCTTTAATATAATACATCAATACTTGCAACAGCTGAACTATGAAGCTTTTAGAAAGCGGAACCCGACTACGTAAGTTTCAAAAAATTAAAAAAGAAAACGGAAATACAATACAAATAGGTGTTCTTAACTAAATTCTATTCCATTTGATAGTTTTCAAATATAAATCTCCAACTATAATCCAGTACAAAGCTCAGATCTAAAGTCAATTACAATATTTTATTGAAGTAGGATATATCACTTATCTTTAAAAACGGATTTGTTATTGATCTTAATCCTATCAAACACTTTCGGAGAATGTTCCCAAGATAATGACTGTTAGCAGGTTAAAATTTCGAATCTATGTATGTACAATATTCGTTATGTAAAATCATCTATCGTGAGAACGAATCCGTAATAATCGGCACAAATTGTTGCAGGGTTAGTTGTAGTCTCGAAAAACGAACACTTGCATTACTTAAATTCTGTTTGAACTCTACATCGTCAAGGGATGGCATCCTAAACGATGACTACTACTCAGCGAATACATGACGGCACTCCATCTGGTATCGCTAAAAAACATAATTGGTCTATGTAGGGGTTAGCCAACTAGAATAACCTAGCCTAACATTAAATCGTCAATTCCTTTCTAATTCGAGAGGTAAAACCATTATCATATTCCCAAAAGTCTTAGTCTATACTAATTTACTATTCGAATATGAGGAACGATACATTGGGCGAATAAGAAAAATAAGAATATTTTCATCCGATAAAACAAAACCAAATGTTTTTCATACTCATTCATCCATACATATTTTTATTTCAGTTACAACCGAAATTAGCCAAACGCTAGTATATGTTCGTCTCGTATCTATTGTCCAAATTAATGGAAGTGTATATTTAGAACTAAAATCGGAAACCATAATAATGGTTCTATCAATAACAAGTAAGGAAGGGCTAAGTTCGGGTGTAACCGAACATTTTATACTCTCGCAATTTATTTATTTAACTTTTTTTATATTATATAATATACAATTTGACCCACATATGCGTCATATATATTGTATAAAGTCCATTGAAAGTTGGAAACCCTAATATTAGGTTAGAAGCACCGAGGTCCTCATGTTCGATATATGGGGCCTTGAAAACCTATGGTCCGATTTCGGCGATTTTCAGAATGGGGCTGCCACACTATAAAGGTAGTATTTGTGCAAAGTTCTGCACCGATATCTTCACTAGTGCTTACTTTATATATTGTATAGTAAACGATTCAGATCGTCTTCAAAGTTCTTTTATATATCAAGTAGGCGTGGTTGTGAAGCGATTTTGCCAATTTTCACAACATATAATTGGGATGTAAGGACACTATTACAAACCAAGTTTCATTGAAATCGGTCGAGTAGTTCTTGAGATATGGTTTTTGACCCATAAGCGGGCGACACCACGCCCATTTTACATTTTGTAAAAAAATTTGAGTGCAGCTTCCATCTGCCATTTCTTATGTGAAATTTTCTGGCGTTTTTCGCTACTGAGTTAACTCACTTTTAGTAATTTTCAACTTAACCTTTGTATGGGAGGTAGGCGTGGTTATTATCCAATTATCCGATTTCAACTAATTTCATGGTGTGTGGTGGAGAACGTAAGAGAACCGACTGCAGAAAGTTTGGTTTATTAAGCTCTATTGGTTTGCGAGATATATACAAATAACCGATTTGGGGGCGGGGCCACGCCCACTTTCCCAAAAAAATTACATCCAAATATAAAGAGAGTATAAAAATGAATGTGAAAATGTTATTTAATTATTACTAACCTTTCGAAAGCAAAATCAGTTTTGATAATTTGTTCCTGACCCGCAAATCTTTTCATGAACCAATTGGAATGAATTGGAGTAGGAGGTCAGTTAGACACCTGCTAAAGAGTACCGAGTTATTACTTTTATTATATGCAAAATGCCACCTCATTCTATGTGAGTATGACGATTGGTATTCAAGTCTGTATATAGATATAGTCAATACATAGTACATACATATGCATGTATAGAGATGTGCAGCTAAATCCACCTACAGCTGTGTATGACTATTCATATAAGAATTGCCGCTGACTCATCCTTTTTGTCAATATTTTTGGTTCTCGTAAAAGCCCACATAATTGTCTTGCCCATCCTCCCTCTCGTTCACAACATTATACATACAGTATATGTATAGCCTTGACAGTCGTTGCTTAAAAAGAGCAGGGCACCTCCACTACAGTCGTGTTGAACACTCCGACATTTTTGTGATTGTTGGACTGCTCACAACATTTACGACCCCTACGAACCAAACAAATAACAAAGCATTAGACAATAAATGTATCCATATATACATACATACATACATATTATTATGTATAGTACATACATATATACAATGTCTCCATGAGCAGAGCAGCCACCCTCATGTTCGAACTCAAAATGTTGCCGACAAGCTTTTGTCCTTGACTGGGAGATGGTGTCATTGCACGCGTCGTGTCTGCCGAAAATTGTAGCCACTACATTCGCACATAAATATGCGTATATTAAAAGCATACAATACATACTACGTACCGCCACGACCGTCCCCTAAGCAACAAACACCTTCACCCACTCTGCAATCCCTTATCACTTGACATTTTGTTGCGGCGCACACGAGCATACCTACATACTCATCCTAGCGACCACCGACCCGTAACCACTCCTTGTTACGAGCTGCGTACTAACGCACTCAGCGGCCTAACCACTGTTGTTGGCTTTTCGTGCCCTTCCACAAGCGAAAATGCCTGGTCCCACCCAGTACGCAGTTCGTGTGCCGGCAATGGTATGTTGGCGCCGGCAACAACCCGGCTCTCCTGCCGCACCTGAAAGCATTCCTACGTATCCTTAGAAAAAAACAGAAAACGCTCTGCTGCCCGTCTGGCCCCCCTAACCATATTTAGCTGACAACAACCCTGACTGTTTCGCTTCGCGCCAAATTTATCCAAGAGACTGGCGCAAGAGACGCACAGTTAACGTAGTCGCCACTGCAAAGCGGCGCTTTCCGTTTACATACTTCGGCATTTATTTGCTTTGCTTGCGCATTTCTTTTTTTTTTTTTTTTGTTTTGCTTATTCGATTTCTGGAATTGCCAGTCTGCTTCGCCTTGGCATTCGTTTATGCTTTACATTGTTTTTGTAACTGTACCTTTTTGCGCTTTTACAAACAAATACGAAGCTTCTAGCACCGCTGAGTAGCGTGAGTACGCTCGTGCGCTCTCTGCCTCTCACTGTCAACGGTACGCACACATACACACCGTTATTTAGTATGCAATATTTGGTGCTTTTTTACCAGAGAACATCTTATGTTCTCTGTTTTTGCTCCGCAGAGAATTGGGCGTTTTCCAGTGTTGATGTCATGCAAATTTGTTTACTCTCAGCCGTTCTCTGTTTGTCTTGGAGCGCAAAATAATTTGCCTCAAAATTAAATAAAAAAGAGTTTACTCACTCTACGATAGTCACACTCAATTTGAGCGTTTTCTTTGAGTGCCTTTAATTTGAGCTTTTAGTGAGTGTACTCTTATACTGAAGAGAATGTCGTTTATATAATTGGTGCGTTTTAAAGAGTATTTTAGGTTTGCCGGTAAGCAAAAGTGTTGCAGTGCTAAAAACTTAAAAGTACTTTATTAAAGAAATGTTGGTTTGATTAGATCTTAAATAGTTTTCTTTTAAAAGAAATTCGAAATTAAATTATTTTTAGAGAGCATAAAGGTAATGCGAATGGAACTGTAAAAAAAAACTCACTGAAAGCACGAATATTGCATTGATTGAATATCTCATTAGCTTATTAGCAACAAATCGATGAAGTTTACGTGGTTTGTGCGATCTTTATTACATTAATTTATGTATGTTTAACGTTTCTAACGGATAATCCAAGTAGAGATATTTTGTTCATTATTGTTTGACATTCCATCTTGGATAGACTGAAAGGAATTGAGACCCAGCATTCATATTTGGATAATATTCGACCGAATACAATCGGTTTGGTGTGGTTTGTTGGCCGGTGGAGTCATCAGTTCATAGTTCTTCAAAAGTTATGCCGATGAGAACGTAGCCGTCAATGGTGATCATTATCGAGCCATTAAACTGACTATTTGATGACTGAAATTGAAGCTCGTGATCTCGACAATATGGTTTGAAGAAGACAGGGCCACTTCCCACACATCGAGAGAGAACACTCCGGTGAGCAGATAATTTCACGTTTTGGGCTAGTCGATTGGCCACCAACATCATGTAATATCACATCGTTCGACTTTTTCCTGAGGGATTATGTAATGTATAAAGTCTATGCGTCGATTCAGGCCTTGGAGCAAAACATCACGCGTGTCACTCGCCAGTTGCCAGCCGAAATGCTCGAACGAGTCGTCGAAAATTAAACTCAAGTTGCGGCCAACATATGAAAGAAATAATAAAAAGAAATGGTTTAAATAAATGCTATAGATTGTTCTTTCGAATGGTAATAAACATTCCCCATTAAATTTCAATTCTCTATTTGTTTTTCTTTAAAAAAGTTGGAAACCTCGATATGGATCACCCTTTCATCACTTTATTTTCTTGATTTCTTCGGAGATGCTGTTGCATCTATGTAGGGTTTGCCAGTGTTTTGGATGATTTCAAGATAGATGACAAACTACGATTTCATAGTTCTGATAAAAATAATATGAGAACTATGATCCAAAGCACAAAAAGGGCTAATTTGTAGTCTGCATTTAATGTATATTTTAACTAATTTTTGTTCGGAATTAAATTAAACTAGTAAGTAGACTCTATCCTTTCCCATTCTATTTCCTTAGTAATGTCATAATTTTGCCCACGAATGTAAGTATGTATGTAAAGAGGTCTAGTATTACTACATAATAGCTTTATGTCATTCAGCTTTCAGTGAACGCTGATTTCCAGTCACTACCGGCGACCACAACTCATCGCTCCACTAAACGCCCACGTTACTTGCCACAGAAATTAAAATCACCGACAAAAAACGAGCAATCATTTGAGAAAACAGAAAAAGGGTTTAAGCTTCTGGCTGCCCTAGAAAACCACTTCAAGCATACAGCACACACACACCAGAAATTCATGCCAACAACGTCGGTATGTTGTATTTAGGAATTCTCGAACTGGTAACGCGCTCAAGTGCCCGTGTATTAATCAAACAGCCGACAGACAAGCGGACACAAATGAACAGCGACACACCGTAAACTTTAACAAAAAAGTAAAAAAATAAAAAAAAAAAACAAAATTGAAATAAGCAAAAATGAAAATAAACCGAAAACTTGGCATTGGAAAAATTGTTGCTGCATAGTAACTACGCGCTGCGCAGAAGCTGAGCGCAGCTTCAAAGCTTCATTGAATAACTGCCTACATTTGTATATGCACGAAGTAGCCACACACAACTGTACATATGTATGGGTGTGTGTGTTTGTATGGGCGCATGCGCAGCAGTATGAGATATGTTGGAATACCTGTGAGTTGAATGAAGCCGCAGATTGGAATTAACAGCGGCCAGCATACAATTCACAGAACTCAATAATTACATTACACACACACACACACACACACCGATACAAACAAA
This sequence comes from Zeugodacus cucurbitae, assembly GCF_028554725.1. Classification (NCBI taxonomy): domain Eukaryota; kingdom Metazoa; phylum Arthropoda; class Insecta; order Diptera; family Tephritidae; genus Zeugodacus; species Zeugodacus cucurbitae. The sequence continues at coordinate 34,987,250 of NC_071670.1, forward strand.
CAAACATGCATACAGAGAGAGATGCGTAGTGACAAAGGCAAACGCGGCGGCGCATTGCGGAGTTGTGAAGCTGTGAAACAGCGCAGCCGCGCATGCGCCACCACTTACCACATTCGGTTGCCGTAAGCAAGCTTAAGCGCTACACGCTTCAATGCTACCACGGTCGCTAACGCTGTTACCCCCCACCACCACTTGCTGGTCGCATGTGTGTGTATTGAAGTTTTGTTGAATGAATGCGCGATGCGAAATTCGAAGATCACGTTTTGCCCTTACAATGTACATACCTACATACATTCATATGTATATACGAATATGTATGTTTGTGGTTTTGTTTCATTTTTTAACTTCGTTTTCACGTGTATCTTACTTTTATTTTTTATTATTTTTTGCTTGTTCATTTCATTGGAAATCGCATCCAGCAGTGAACAATCATGTTCATACAAAAGTGTCGGCGTGTGTGTGTGTTTGTACAAAAATACCGCCGCCATCCTTGCTGGTGTGCCTGCTTTGATTTTAAATGTTAACATTTTTTTGTGTGGGAAGTTTGCCCTGCTTAGTTATTAAGTGCGGCGCGATTGTTTGCCTGTTTTCCTTGTGGAATTTCTGCGCATGCGCCATATTTGGTTAGAGCAGGGTTAATCAAAAATGAAGCAAAAAAAAAAGAAAAAATATAATCGAAAAATTGGTAGTTATCAGTTTCGTTCTCAATTAAGGTAAATATGTGCAATATAATATATATATATATATATATATATATATGTAAGGGGAGAAGAACTGCTTGCTTGCAGAATTAAGCTGTACATAAAAAAATTTCCGAATTAAAGGAACTTATTAGAAAGCATAATATTTCGATCAGTTTTGAGTCGATTTTCTTTTCAAATATGTATAGATAATCTTGGTACAGTTAACATTGAATAAATTAACCTCATCTTTTCGACAGAAATTGAGATGTTTGTTGTGGTCAGATAAAACTCCAGTGGTTCAAGACCATTGGTGGCCATTTGTACACATCACAAAATTATCGCCTTGCTTAAACTGCATTTTTAAGAATTTTATAGTAAAACTGTAAAATATGCCGAAAATTCTATTTGCCATCTTCCATCTTCGATAGGGCACCAAATTAAAACTATTCCAAACAAGAAAGAAAGGGCCAAGTTCGGGTGGCACCGAACATTTTATACTCTCGCAATTTATTTATTTTACTTTATTTATATTATATAATACACAATTTAACCCACATATTCGTCATATATATTGTATAAAGTCCATTGAAATTTGGAAACCATAATACTAGGTTAGAAGCACCGAGGTCCTCATGTTCGATGTATGGGGCCTTGAAAGCCTATGGTCCGATATCGGCGATTTTTAGAATGGGGCTGCCACACTATAAACATAGTATTTGTGCAAAGTTCTGCAGCGATATCTTCACTAGTGTTTACTTTATATATTGTAAAGTAAACGATTCAGATAGTCTTCAAAGTTCTGGTATATAGGAAGTAGGCGTGGTTGTGAAGCGATTTGGCCTATTTTCACAACATATCATTGGGATGTAAAGAAACTATTACAAACCAAGTTTCATTGAAATCGGTCGAGTAGTTCCTGAGATATGGTTTTTGACCCATAAGTGGGCGATGCCACACCCATTTTCCATTTTGTAAAAAAATCTGAGTGCAGCTTCTATCTGCCATTTCTAATGTGAAATTTAGTGTTTCTGGCGTTTTTCGATATTGAGTTAACCCACTTTTAGTAGTTTTCAACATAGCCTTTGTATGGGAGGTGGGCGTGGTTACAATCCGATTTCCTCCATTTTTGAACTGTATAAGGTAGTACCTAAAAGAAACGACTCTAGAAAGTTTCCTTGATATACCTTTAGTAGTGTGCGAGATATGTACAAAAAACTTAGTAGGGGGAGGGGCCACGCCCACTTCCCCAAAACAAAAAAAAAAAAAATTACATCCACATATGCCCCTTCCTAGTGCGATCCTTCATACCAAATTTTACTTCCATAGCTTTATTTATAGCTTAGTTATGGCACTTTAAGTGTTTTCGTTTTTCGCCATTTTGTTGGCGTGGCAGTGGTCCGATTACGCCCATTTTCGAACTTAACCTTCTTATGGTGCCAAGGAACACGTGTTCCAAGTTTCATTTTAATTTTTACTCAAGTTACAGCTTGCACAGACGGACAGACGGGCGGACAGACAGACATTCGGATTTGAACTCCACTCTTCACCCTGATCACTTTGATATATATAACCTTATATCTAACTCGTTTAGGACTTACAACCAACCGTTATGTGGACAAAACTATAATACTCTCGTAGCAACTTTGTTGCTAACAACTTTGTTGCAAGAGTATAAAAACTTGGAAAGTGGCGAATCGAACAGACAACTCTCATAAAATAAAAATACTGATATAAAAAAATATAAATTATATAAATGAGTTAAGAGGAAACCGTTTATAAAAAGGAGAAGCTAAGCATATTTAAAGCTATTATTATTAAAATCTTAATAAAGAAGACAACAAATTAGAATGCAAATTAGTCCGTTCCTTAGTCCAGTACATACCTCCTGAAACAGACTTTTACTATAGGAATACATATAAAAATATTTAATTTTCTACAGTGTGTCACTCCATCCACTTTTAGGTTAAATTTCTTTTGCAGTAGCTCGTTATAAATACTTTATGATTCACCCTTGAGTTTTTTTATAGAATAAACTCTTCTTCATACATATACAGTTGTTAGTCTTTCACTTAGTATAATGTGAGTTTATACCAAAATCGGGATAAGCAAACCGATTATTAAGATTCCCTTACCATCGGTCAATTTTATTTCATATACAGCGGTTGGCAGGTATGATAACTTCTATCTATAAAATTAAAATAATAAACCTGTGTAAAATGGAATAAAAAATAAGCTTTGAAAAATGCTGAATTTAGGGCTATCGTAATTTTGACCCCAAAAAGTATGCTATGAACGAGAAATATGTCACTTCAGGTTTATCCTTCCGATAGCAACATACTATATTTTCGATTTATCGAAAAAAATCACTTTTGGTTTTTAAATTTTATATAGACTTCTTCCCTTAAACGACATTTTTTATGCAATTATTAAAAGCTTACGTGAATAAATTTTATTTCCCACCCTAATGTTCATATCAATATTGTTTATGTGTCAGATGCTTGACCAATTTATTTTCTCCCATTAATGATGAACATTTTTCTAGGTCATCCCACATTGTTTACATATAATAGGATACTTAAATATACACATTTTTGGATTATTCACAAAATAACTTATCTCAAATTAGTAATTTAATGCTCATAAGCTGTAAATTGAATTATTCTGTCGTTTATGGAACCAAATCGCTAAAAATCATTCAGACAGTCTAACTGTGAGTTTAAGTGTACTCAAGTTAGTTAAGTCTAATAAGTAAGTAAGTAATTTAAGTCCTTCACTATTTCAACTGTTGGGATAAAAGCAAGGCACCACACTTCTTGCAATAATCTTCACAAAATACCCGTTCCTTTCAAAATCCCAAGCCACACTTATTCCAACACAAAGGAAATTTCTGCGTAAATGAAAATAAATAAATGAAGAGGAGCCTGAAAGCAAAGGCCAGCGTAACTTCAACGGCGCCGCTGCTGCCAGTCAATTTAAAGCACACGTGACTCGCGCTACGGCAGCGCTGTCTCCAACTGACTTGACAACAAGTCAGCATTGTCTGCTGACACAGATCTTAGCAAACGCCATAAACGCTAATTCGAAATTCATTGATTGAATTTGAGGTTTTAAATTACTTTTTTCTTTTATTTATTTTATTTATTTTTTATTTTCATTATAATTTATTTTTGGTTTAATACTGAATTAGGTTATACCTTTTTAATTGCGACTGTAAGTGTGGGAGCAGCGTCAAAATTATCTGCAAATTCATCGATTTGCGCGCATAAAAAGTTCAAAACTAAAGGTAAATCCATACCCACACACACAGTTCATAAAAGTGTAGCGCCGCGGGAAGAAAAGTAAACCAAATTGGCGCCAATAGTAAAAAAGTGTTCAATAAAGAAGGTAACGCATAAAAGCAGCTTCACTTTGCGTGCTTTGTTTTGTGCCTCACCTTCGGCGTCGTCGTATATTTGTCTGCTTAATTGGCGTCATGAGTTTGTATGTATGTACTATGGCTGTGTAATTGCAGCTATCAACACACCACCTATTTGCACTGTGTCGCTGTCTTTCCTTTTATTGGTCTTTTATTTATTTACATACGCTTCTATTTACCTTTCGATTTTGTTTACGGAAAATTACATGCTCGCTGCACAACCCAGCCAAAGCGGCAACCTACTTCCTTCACATATGCAAATAAAAGTGGAAAAAATGCATGCCTAGAAATAACACAAACAAATAAGAAAAAACCTAACCCGTCCCAACACACACACACACACACACACGCACACACACACACACAACATCATATATCACTCATACGCCCCTCAAAACTAGTTCAATGAACAGCTGCTCCATTAACATTTGCTTAGGGTGAAGGGTGGCGGCTGCAATATTGCAACAAAGCTTTTGTTGTTGGTGTGTGCCGATTATAATGTAATGATGTGCGACAATTGCAATTGCAATAAGAATAACAGCAACAACACTGTCAAATTCAATACGCAAGAGTCGCTGCATTAAATGTACAGTGGTGGTCATATAATTAGGGAAATTTGTTTCATTTTAATTATTTAATTTATTTTATTTTTTGACATAATTTCGTCAGCAGCCGATCTGTTTATGCTTATCAATTCATGAATATACCTTTATGGAGATTTTGGTCCATGAGATCCCATTAGACTAATTAATTCAACTATTTCCTCCTATTCATGATATTTAAAGTATAGTATAGTGACCGAGTATATATTCGAAATTTTTGTTTTTGGGAAAGGCGCACATAATTTTTTTCTTCTGACCCCAGCAATAAAAATTTGGATTCATAATTCCAATATTTTTCAAAATCTTAAGTGCTTTATGGTCATTTTTTCTCTCACTACATATTTAAATTCACTATGCTTTTTTGAAATAATTTGATTATCATATGAAATTTCCTTACTTATGTGACCATCACTGTTTTTATAATTTTTCTCGAGTTCTGCTGTAAGTAAGCACACACACACACTCATATATGTAAATACATAAATACTTTTCAATTAGCATTTCTTACTTTTTGCTTTTATTTACGAAATTTGTTGTTGCTTTCTTCATTCACATTCATTTATAGTCACTTTTTCATCAGCTGTAACCACATGTACATATGTACATATTTATGTTTGTATGTTTTCATTTTTTCCTCAATGGAAGCTGCGCCTACTACTAGCGACTGGCAGACGAAAACGTCAAAAAACATCAAAATTCATTGAGCTTTTCTCACATGGCGCTGAACTTATGCCCATTAAGCACATTTGTGTGTATGTATGTGTATGTGTATGTATTGACGTTTGCGTGTCTGCGGCCTTATTAATAGTTTACGCTTCAATGTAAGTATGTACATACGTATGTAATTGTTGTGCGCTTGTTGTCTGTAATTATACTTTAAAACGCCAAGAGTAAACAGTTGATGCCAACATACAACAACAGCAAATGTACATAAATGCCACAATGATCAATTAAATCAAACAATGTGTTTATGCATCTGTCAGTCATTCCGTCTTATTTACCCACAAACATACATTTATACCGATTCACATCCACAACATTCAATTAGTAGAGAGTCACGTGAAATAAGAAGGTGTGCCATATCGAAAGTTTCGATGAAGGAAAATTGATGAAATTTCATATTTCTTTGGCGGCGGATTATGTCACATGCGACATCTTAGCTATATTAGTATGGTTAACAGATCGGTTTGTTCAGAAAAGTAGAATTAACTTTCTTATATCTGAAAGCGCAGATAAGAATTTCAGTTTTATTAGAAAAATTTTCGTGTTTTTTTGGAAAAAACTTCGTTTGCCGCAGTAGATTTGAACTATGAAATCAGATGTGGTAGTAAAACTCATTTTAATATAATTTTATTACTTGATATATGTAAGACTCAGAAAGTTTAAAATAACTTAGTGTGATGGTTTCCGCTTGTTTGAAATTTGTATATCAAAAAATTTGAAATTGTCAAGAATTGTCCTTTATTAAAACATAAAACCTAAAAAAATAGGAATGTTGCCATCTATTTAAATCAGATAAAATAATTATTACAAATCCGTATCAAATTTGGTTGGTTTCGGAATACTTATAGTAGCAATTAATTTTTATATATTTTATACAAGGGTTGCCACATGTATGAACATTTTAAGGAAAGTGCTGTAAGATAAAGAAATAATTCAAGCTGAACAGAGTTTTAAGAAAGTTTATTTTTGGAAAGATTTTTTGAGAAGAACAATTTTTCATTTGATTAAAATGTATTAGATCATAATAGATTTCAAATTGCTGACAGATGGAATTATTTAATGGTTGTCACCTACTTTAAAGTTTTAATTTAATAAAATTGATCAATAAATACAAATTAATAATAGAAATAGGCTTATAATCTTTTCCCACAGGAGTTAATTAATCAAATAATCCTTGATTAAAGCACTAATTTAGGCGGATTTACCAAACAAAAAAATCATATTTTATTACATTAATTTTTAATCGAATACAAATCGTGCTGAAACTGAAATGCAGCTCTGCGGGTTCTTGTCAATATGGCTATGTTTATTTATAAAATAGTAATCAGCTTATGAAAATTGCCAAGTTTTTCTAAACAGCAAAAAAAAGAAATATATAACAGCTAACCATTAATCTATTGGTTGTTTCTCAATTAAGATACATTAAATTAATTTGGCTGTGCGAAAAGGCTATTAGAGAGTTGTCAAAATAAATCGATGAAAATAACTTGAGAAATCTTTGACACAATCCAAAATAGTTTCAATAACAACATAAATGTATGCATGTAGTCAAATTTAGTTGTCAGCATTCAATTATATCATATAATAACTGAAGAAATAAAGGTAAAATGAATAAAGGCATCTCCAACAGTCATTTGATGACTATAGTTTTAAAATGCCGTAATTGTTTTAAAAGCTCAATAGGCTTTAATTCAACTCAGTCTAACTTAACTTTTTCTATAATATTTCGTTGACATTAACAAGTTAATCTTCTCACAAATTTTGAAATAATCAGTTTTAATTTTATAATTTTTAGAGCTGTTGTTTTATATTCGTTCTATTTTCTCTCGTGAAATTTTTGACAAATTACGAATCTTACAAGATCTTTTGACTTTCATTAACTTATTTTTTTTACTTATATTTGTAATAAACTGCAATACTAATATGACCTTGCTTAAAGCTCATTTCTATTCTGATTACACATATTATTCCATATTACAAGTTTTTCTGGTATTAAAAAGGGCTCATTTCCAATTGTCTAAGTATGATCACGCAGGATAAACTTCTTCATAGCGATAATCAACCTCAAAACCTAACCTAATTTAGTTGCTACAATTAATATTTAAGGCATTACTTCATTGAATGTCTACTTCAAATCAAATCCCATGATGCCAGAACCGGTGATGCTATTTGACGTCTTTTTATGTTGTTGGTATATTACCAACCGATCGAAAATAGACGAATGTTTATAATTCTATTTGATTTTTATATTCTCTCAAGAAAGTTCCTACGAGAGTATAATAGTTTTGTTCACATGACGGTTGTTTGTGTTACAAAACTTAACGAGTTAGATATAGAGTTATATATACCAAAATAATCAGGGTGACAAGTAGATTTGAAATCCGGATGTCTGTCCGTCCGTCCGTCTGTCCCTCCGTTATTTGGTATATAATATTTTCTTTGACACGGTGATGACACGTGCGGAAAATGGATGAAATCGGTTCACAACCACGACAACTTCCCATATAACCCAATTTTGAATTCCTTCTTATTTCTTCACTTTATAATATACACATAAGGAACCAATGAAAATAGCGGTATAAAACTTTACACAAATACTGTTTGTGATCACTTGGGAAAATATTGTCGAAATCGGACTATAACGTTTCAATGCCCCGGTTATCGAATATAAAGAACTCAGTGCCTTAGGGTAATTTTTACCGAAAATATCGGTAAATCTCTCAGATATCTTAATTTAATTCAGAGAAAATCTTTTTCTTCTAATAGTGTGTCTCTGTACCAGAAATGGTTAAAATCGGGTCATAACTTCCCCTAGCTCTCATATACCTTATATTCGGATTATCAAAAATACGATGGGCGTAATAGCTTATAAATCGGTTAATATGTGAAATATATTTATGCCGAATATATGGGTCAATTTGTGTGTTATTTTAATAAAAATATATCAATAAATTGCGAGTGTATAAAATGTTCGGTTGCACCCGAACTTAGCCTTTCCTTACTTGTTCATATTAACTTGGAATACGTCTTTTATAATAAAATAAATTGCTATTTTATTAAGATGTATATTGATGTCGGGTATTCAAACTTGTGATCCATCTCTTTCTTTGCTCAAATTAAAAATTATGGCTCAATTAGGACTTGTATAAAATATAAAAATGTATGTACAATTGTAGTATCAAATCAGTTATGAAAATATGTATGCATACATATACGTTTCCAAACACATGAGGCATGCAATGCAATTTAAAATCAACAACTTACCCATACCCACAAGCTTACATACAAGTACACAGCAGTCTCTTAGCCAATAGACAACGTTATTATTATTATTTTTGTTTTTGTTTATTTCCGAACGTGCTGCACGCGACAAAAACAAAATTCACCTTTTATGAATGAAATTCAATTTTCTTGCATCAACGCTGGCATTGAGTGTATTTGCTTTTTTATTGTTTTTGTTATTGGTTTGTTGTTGTTGTTTGGTTGGCGGCTGTGGCTGACAGCAAACTGCAATGTGCAACCGACTGTGACGGCGCTTAGAAGCTAAAATAACCCGTCAAATCCGCCGCCTTTGTTGGCGCTGACAGCAACGTTTATTGTTGTTGCGACACCTCTGCAGCTTTATTCATATTCGTTTACTCGATTGTATTGTGTCAAAGGTGTATGTATGTGCCTTTTTCTGTGAACTCATATGCATGCATGTATGTATGTATGTACATATGTGCTAATCGCCTGGAATCTGTGCTTTAATTGCGGGTTTCCAATGATTTCTATCAATGGCGTTACATGCATTGTCTCTTACATATCTTAATTCATACATATATACATTCCTCGGCATTTGTTCGTGTCTGCGCTGTAATTGCAGTTGTAAATTGTTGTAGCCACAATAGTAATCGGCATTCGAGTTATTTTCTTGCTATTAAATGCAATTTTGTTGTAAGCGCAATTTCAATAATTAACTTACGTATCGGAATTCTATCGGTATTCGATTTAGAAATATAGCTTTTGTAAATAAACCACACAAAAATGTGAAAATTTTGAACAGAATTTCATATAATTTATTTGTGATATATTCGATTCTATGCATAAAGGGTGCTTTGTTTTGAGTTATGTGACTTTTACATTAATGTTCTCGCCTTTTGAAATAATCCCCATTCGATATTATACATTTCTACCAGCGCTTCTTCCAATCATCGAAACACTTCTCAAACTCGATTTTGCGATTCAGCGATTTCTCGCATGCTTATTAAACGACAAAAGGTCCTTTAAGTTTATCTTTTTTTGAATTGGGAAAAAATTCAAAAGAATTCAAAGATTATCTTCCTGAAGTATTTGCCGAGTATCCTCAAACCACACTCCAATTAAATTTTTGTAAGGCATCTACTCTTCTTCTTCGATCCCTTACTTCGTTCTGCAATTTCACATAATCTCGAAAACCCCATAAAGCTCTTATTCACTTAAATTAATGGGTCGCATCGTATCTATTATTAGTTGACTGAATTCTTATGTTGAATATGTGTATTATTCCTAGTTCAGTTCCTTTATATACGACTTGAAGTCCACATATGGTTCACTGACAATTGACAGAAGGTCTAAAAAGGATTGAATTTGGACCGCATAATATGCATATAAGATCCAGAAATGGATATATACTGGAAGATGATACCTCTCGAGCTCTTCTCATGTAGAGAATAATAATCCTGATATTGACATAAAGGTCCATACAAGTCATTCTATATCTCCAAATGTAACTAAAGAAACGCTAGTCCGCAAAGGATTGAGTCAGGTTGAGTTTATTGTTAGTGGAAGGTACACAAATCTATGCACGGTGGAATCATGAAGAAGCTGGATATGTGTCGAACCAAAACGAGACTCTCTTTCACTTGAGTTCAGCATATATTACTCCATAGTGACCTCACTATGAAAATAGTCAATTTTAAAAATATTGAAGATTTTCTTACTAATTCTGAAGTAGTTGGATACGGATTTGAAATAACAGAAGCAATGGGAAGGTAATTTCATATAATTTCATATTTCATATAATTATATGTTATTGAGTTTCGCTTTTAATTCAACAAAATTACGAGATTTGTTCCCATTTCTTGATGTATAGACTATAATAGATTATGTATGTATAGACTATAACATCAAGAAATGGGAAATCAATTATTTATTAAAATATCCCAAATTTTTGTTTGAGAATTTTTACAACTTTTCACAGAATTCCTTATTTACCTAAACGCGAACAGCCTTGTCCAATTACTGACTGTACTCCACGTTGAGACAACTTCAATAATTTCCGTTTTAAGTTTATCACTTCGTCTCCTACGCGTTTACACAGCTATTTTCTTGCTCATAGTCACACCTTTTTTTTGGAAAACTGCAGATAAATAAGACATTTCAACTGCGAAGCATTTCGATTGAATCAAAAGTAAAAGTAGGCGCGTGCTTGCTCGTTGTCTACAAAAACTAGGCATCACGATCGATAGACGCGTGCACAAATGGAGCAGCAGCAAAAGAAAACGAGTTGAAAATAACAAAAAAGTACAAAAAGAAATGTATGAAAATACTGGAAAGACGACTTGTGGAAACGGAAATGCAATTGCACATACGGCGGCAAGAAATGCAATCGATTTTTAGGCCATTCAGAAAAAATCACTGACAGCAAAGAGTGGAGGCTAAAATATTGAAGCTGACGCTGAACTGAATGCGGTTATTACGTATGGACTCGTTGCTGTTGCAGCATTTCAGCAGCGCCCGTTGTGATTGTGCAGATAAAATAATAGCCAATTAGCTATTGATGTGATTCGTATGTAGTTACGTGAGGGACCTACAGACATACATATATCGAGACATAGATCAATACAGAGTTACATATGTAAGTGGTAGTGTGAAGGTTTACCTTTTGCTATAGAGTACAGACCTATTTATACATATGTATATGTTTACATGGGTGCACTTCAGTCAGACGACCAATCGGCCGATTGACCCACATTTCGGGTTGTCTCGTCGGCATTCGCTTTGTGACTCACGCTATGGCCGTTACATAGTCAGAACCATACAGAATGCATTGATTACATAGACGTAATACATATGAAGTCACACTGTAACATGCTGTAATGTTGCCAGATTTTGTACTTTTTTTGCAGTTATGTATACTATGCTATTGTGAAGCTTTTTTCAATAATCGAATATCGGGCACAGTTACTTTGCTATTGGAATTTAATTATCACATACTACATACATAGATACGTATGTGTGTGTAGCTTCTAGGCCGGATCTTTTACCTGTATGAGTTTATTAAACGGAAAGCAATAAATGCGAAAACGTGCAGAAAACAGCGACAACAGAAACGTGACTTCCGGAAATTGGGTGTCGACAGAGATAATAATGAAAATAGAATTTGCTGAGGCGAAGGAAATGCAGTGAAAGAAACTTAAGGCAGTGGGATTTGCAATTGTCAGACTTGCAAAAGCGGCGATACAAGAAGTACATACTTAGTCTCGCCATCCAATGGTGTTACTATGGGAAGAGATCTTTACTTCCCTCTAGAATATTCTTGTAGATGGCAACCGTCTAAATCTCAGCTGAATAAGACACATGGTTTTGTTTTGACCGACTTGTTGAAGCTGTCCTTGGAAGTGATATTTGTGGATATTTTTGGAAGGGAAATGGGGCTGTGAAATTAAAGAACTTTTGAATGATGCAAAAGTGCACTATATAGATGGTTCGCAAGATATCTAAGACAGCAGCTAACTCAAAGAACCACATTGGGTATAAAAAAGCTGGCGGCACGATGGGTGCATTTGCTCACTCAGAACAGCAAGCGTCCACTTCACAACAGTATTTGACAAAATCGGAAGGTGTTCTATAGTTTTTCGTGGCCGTCGACGAAACATCGATATCCTCGTAGATACCAGAGATCAGGAAACAGTCAAAAAAGTTGACAACGAAGACTGCCCGGACGGAAAATTGTTGGTTTCCGCTGTCTGGAATTCAAAGGGTGTGGTTTACATCGCTTACCTGGCGGACAAGACTATCACAACGCTCTATCATGTCAAATCATTAGACCGATTCTCCGACGAATTGCTGAAAACCCACAATAAAACCTTACACCATCACAAAGCCACGCTCAAATTCGTGGAATTAGACTACAAACTGTTGCCCCGTCCATCGTATTCTCCAAATTTGGATCAGTGCAACTTCGCTTCGTTTCTAACCTAGAAGAATCGAACGGGAAAGTTATCTCCGCCACTTGGGACTACTTAGCAGACTTTCCGAAATCATTTTTCGATTTTTTTATATGTTAAGAACTAAAGGACCGCAGCGCTATTACTTTCTCAGCCAGCACTGAAGTGACGCCATCATCAATGAATTCCGCTGTAACAGTTGACTAACAAAAATTGATATTTTACTAATTCAAAAAATTATATAGTAAGATGTGTGACGCGTTTGCTTAGGCTTTCAAACAATAAATATGTATTAATAATTTTCTAAATAAAATGTAAATACGCCTAGTTGTGATTGACAGGTGCCGACAACAAATGTTTCCGCTGGCATTCACACCATTTAACAACTTGTCAAGAGATTTCAAGCATCTGTTGACTTACATCTGTTGATTTTGACAAAATACACAGTGATTGAGAGGAATATTTTGGGAAGCCATTGATTTTGAAATTATTCCAATGTTGTGTCAAATATGTAATGTAAAAATTTTGAGAATTCCAAGTGCGCGTGTACTTAAAATGTGTTAATTTGTATTTATGTATGTTGCTTACATACATATAATCTTAGGTTTTTATGCCCTGAACAGGGTATATTAAGTTTGTCACGAAGTTTGTAACACCCAGAAGGAAGCGTCGGAGGCCCTATAAATTATATATATAAATGATCAGTATGTTGAACTGAGTCGATTTAGCCATGTCCGTCTGTCTGTCCGTCTGTCTGTATATATACGAACTAGTCCTTCAGTTTTTAAGATATCGTTTTGAAATTTTGTAGATGTTATTTTCACTTCAAGAAGCTGCTCATTTGTCCCGATATCATATAGCTACCATACAAACTGAACGATTGGAATCAAGGGCTTGTATGGAAAACTTCCGCATTTTACTACATATCTTCACGAAATTTGGTGAATTCTTTGAAAAAATTGTTTAAATCGGTTCACTATAGCATAAAGTTGCCATACAAACTGAACGATCAGAATCAAGGGCTTGTTTTTACTTACTTTTTCTTATGTCTTTAGATTTGCATAAACATATAGTTACTAAAAGAAATCCTGTGAAGGGTATATTAGCTTCGGTACAGCCGAAGTTAACGTTTTTTCTTGTTTTTAATAGTATTTGCCAGTGTCTTTATTCGTTGTTCTTGTCATTAAAGCAGCATAAAATCTTACCAAAATAATTAGTTAAAGCCTTTGGTAGAATATAAATCCAGGTCTATTCCAGTTACATATGTACATAAATCCAATTTGTGGAAGCAGTGATATAATTCGTTGATTGTAGTCCTTCGGAATACTCTGTGGAATCTGTGTCCATGAAATTTCTGAAAAAATTGTGGAAAGATTGATCTTGATGTTTCATGTTTCTGAGGAGATTTCAGATTTCGATCTCAGGATAATTCTTCAGTCATTTGGAATTGATCTACAATTTTTCGACTATTATATGCATTTTTCGTATAATGTTTCTTTGGATTCAATGTACTTTACTGAGAACACAATTTGAGTTCCAACTCAACACAATTAGCTTGATTATTTTAGTTAAAGTTATTAGTTATGTCAGGAAAAGATCTCAAGATAAGATCTCTGAAATACATTTAATCATTAAAAAGTGGAGTCAAGGACTATTTTTTTCAATAAGGGTGAGTTTTTGTTGGTCGATGTATTCTTAAAACTACGGATTCCGAAACTCAAATGTTTTTAAATAATAATTTTGAACTAGCTGATTTTCTTCACTCTTGTCCTTCTATATTCTTTCATTACGTTTATGCTTCAAATAATTTACATCAGAGGTAAACAAAACAAAATTCAATAATTTCAATTATTTCATTTCCCTCTTTTCCCCTTTTTAGCGCCATAGAAGTATATCAGCAAACGGGAGAGACCCTAACTGCTAAATTGCAGGCGCAACGCCAACAACCAGGCGGTAATCGGCTCGGCGGACCACTACGTTACCCCCACACTATATTGTTTTGGTTGCGTTGTAAGCAGGTACGTACAAAAACAAAATTAATTATTATTTGTATACAGTTCTAATACCACCAAAAATAATAAAAAAAACTTAAACAATCCCTAGACACTATAAAAACATAGGAATATCCATGAAATCTAATTACTGTACTTTTCCACTGTTTTGACTGAAAACTATGTATTTCTACAAATGCGGCGATTATTTCGAAAGTGGGAAAGAAAAATGAAATTAACGCATTATATGCGTCATAAATGTTTTAAAATAGCAATTGGGTTGACAAATCTCAGATGTATGCGCCTTTGTACCGGCTGCAGACATAACATTGCTGTTGACTGATGCCTTAGTTGTGCGTCTGGACACCGGTGTGCTTGCGTTAAATCGTTCACATCCAAATGCTTAACATATTTCATTCAGCTTCTAGCTGTAGGAATGTCACTTAAGTTTCCATTGTAGGTATTAGTGGAGAGGCGTAGGCAATGAGGGGATGCTGAGGGGTTTGAAATTACTTTTAATGCGTTACAAGCATATATTTTCCTGTTATTTTCTCTGATTTTTTTATATTAATCGATAAAAAGTTTTAGAACATCTAATGGAATTGTAAAGAGATTTAATTCACAGAGTTCTGTAAAATTATACCGTTAGAATTGCAGAGTCTTAAACATTGTTGAGGGATGCTCATTCTTCAAAGTCTCTTGATTGTATTATATTGACGTCAAATTTATGTTCATCTAGATCGGAAGAAATATATAAGTTGTTAGTATAAATTAGAAAAATATCTGCTGATAATACTCAATTGAGCAAAAACAACAAAATAATAAGGAATAAATTTAAGAATAGCTTTTTTCCCAAAATATGTGAACATTTATCACGAATTTTAGTAATCAACTAAAATTAACTAATCATTATGAAATTACAATTTATTTGTTATATCTGATTTATTTATTTATATTTAGAAGTGTACAAAGATAAGTACTAGACATGCATTAATATATATTTGAAATGAGATTTTAGTTTCGATAGCATAGTTTATATTAAGAATAGAATAATTAAATGAGTTGTATAGAAGGTACTTCAGTTTCTACTTAAGTAATACTTATCTCTGTAACCTGTAAACAGTTAAAATGACAGACGAAAAAATTTCCGTTATGTATGTTATCGAGCACTGTATTTCATAACCCTGCAGTGAAGTATCAAACAGTTTAGGAAAGTAACATTTTTACGACAAAAATTGAAATTAAACAAGTTCGAAAATATTGCCATTATGGGAAGGTACAGAGCGCTTCATGTTGCATGTAGATGTGTTTCATAAATTTGGAGATCTAATGAACTTTAAGCGGACCGAATGAGCTTAGTCTAGACACTAGAAGATTTATATCAGCATTGTAAGAACGACATCGAATCAGTTTCCTAGATTTCTGGAAGCAATCGAGATTTTACTTTTCTGACTGAGTGAACTACAAAGTTTATAACTAGTAGACTTCCCAGGAGAAATAATCCAAATAATACGAGTAAACGCTTAAAACAAGAAAATAAGCATTCAAGCATTTAGGCACCCTCTAATAACACACCAGCGCGCGTCTCTGTCACTCTGTCACTCTGACACTATGTAGTGTTGCAAATGCCTTGCTGCAACAAATCTTATTCTATGTTTTCGAAAGACGCTAACATTGTGTGTGGAAGGAAGGAGACAATTTTGTCAACTTTACAGCATTTTATTTATGTTCGTTGCAGTGTTGAGCTGACGCTTCTCCATAACACTAAATTTTATGCGACATGTCGCATACCATGTTCCCCCATTTTCGTGATTTCTTTCTTAATTTTAGTGAAATTTTCCATCTACCAAAATAGCTTTAGTTCCAGTTTTCACGATATTCGAAGTAAACTATACAGCGCTCTTTCAATTTATGATAAAGAAATAAAGCAGACAAAGCAAAACTCGGAAGTTTAGAACAAAACAAAAAAACAATAATTACAATTGGGATAATTCTTAAAAATCCCATTAGACACAGAACTGTTTTAAGTATCTGTGGGGATAGGTAGACAACAGCTGACTGCTGATGGTTCACTGTCAAACATCCAAAGCAGCGCAGCAGCCTACGCCCACACCGGCTGATAAATCTGCTCAAAATAGCTGGGTTTTCATTTTCCTTCTTTCCATTCCGTTTGATCTAATAACAATCTCACGAATATGTTGTGTCTCATATATCCGATTTTATATATAAACGTATGCATGTAACTTCAAATGCATTTTTCTTTAATCCCTTTCTATTTCGTATGCTTATCCGACCAGCATTAAATTACCGAAATTTATGATTTTCATCTTAACTAATCCGCTTCCGGATTTCCCATCTTTTTACTTTTCGTTTATATTAAAGGTGAAATTCTAATTTTCTGGGAATAGTATGTAAGTGTGACAGTAGAAATGATAATATTTCTTTAATGAGCTTTGCTTTCAGGGAATCGGAAACAACGTTTAAACAATCGTTATTTAGAAATCTCTTGAAAAAAGTCTAATCGCTAGAAAGTAAAGCTTTAAATTAGCTTGCCGAATACATGATTCATCCTGAATTGATTTATTTTATACAATTTACACAACAAATTACACAGGAGGTATCTTCTTTTCAAATAATTAATAATCCTCAACTTCTTGATTTTGCTTTCATATTCGAGGGTATGTAGTAATTAAAAAAATATGAACAAATTCGAACCTTAAGTACGCCGAGATCACCTGTCTTTTCAATGCATACGTCAGGAATTTAGAAAAATCACTAAAAAAGCTGGTATGCGACATTATCCTGGAAGTACTATATATGAAAGTTGTACACAATATGAGAGGGTTTGTAGATACCTTATTGCAAGCTGGGAAAATCGGTTGTTCTTCAATGTCTTTTTGATTAGGTCATGTTTATTGAAATGATACTGCTTTACAAGATCTGACGAACCGCAGATAGTTCTCTCGACAGTATGTGAGTTATCGAATTGAAAATTGATATAAAACTAAAATGAATCGTGTTAACTTTTCATTGGATATTGCTTAATAAAACCCGACACTCAGATTGCGCTTGTCTTATGCTGGTTTTCTACCAATTAAGAAATTAGGTTTAAATTTAAAAAATAAAATGAGAATTTATTCTGGTGGTTTATTGGTGAAGATCGAATATTATTTAAGTTTTGTAAACTGGTTGGATTTTGAGTTCGAAAGCGTGAAAAGGATTGTTTCAAAAACAAACTTCTTCATTGTTGCTATTTTTTCCGAATTTCCGGGCATTTTCTCGAAGTCTGAAAACATTCAAAAGGATCTGGGGATCAGATCTGGAGAATTCAGTTGATACGGAAACAATCTCACCATTGTCATCACTTACGAATGGTTTCTTCGTCGGGCGCAGAGCTCGGATGATACTCATTAAGACCTTTTTCAGTCTCAGAAATATTTCTTTTTTGTCGTAAAATAATGTTTTAAGAATTAGCCTTCTTATTTCGTTCTAACACACCTCTTTTTTATGTTAGGACTTGGATTTGTCAAAAGCATTAGGAGCAATTACACAATTACAATTACAATAAATTTTGCATTAACTGGTAACTGGTGTTAATTAATGTACGCCAAGTAGCTCAAATTCGCATACACTCACACAAACTTGTACAATGTTCAGTACATACGAGTATTACGCATAACAATACCGCTACACATCTGTGTACATAGGTCACTTCACACGTCCGTAGAATTTGTTGGTCTCACGTCTTTAAGATGCCACCAACGTTCTTTGCCAATTCTTTTTACAATTTCTTAAGCAAATCATGGTAGTCAAGCCTTCCTTGCGTCTCCACCGGATTATCGGTTAACCCCGTATGTGATTATAATACTCTCTACCGCCTCTCACATTCTCCATACACATTTTATATCATTGCAATCGCGCTGTCACGCATACACCCATACAAAGTTGGCGGCTTTAAAGCCGATTCTGCGCGCTCACTATGGAAAAGAACCTGTAAAACTCCTTTCACTTTGCATTCCTTAACATTCGACATTCTTCTTCAATTACGACTCGCATTCTAAAGCGCCCTGCTCCCCGCTTGCGGACTGCGCACAATCGGACTGTTCACTTGTTCTTGCGCCAATCTTTCACCAGCCAGCTGTTGAGCGCGTTGCGTTTACGTTTCTATGTTGGTGTGTGTGTGTGTGTGTGTGTGTGCGCCGTGGCTCAGCGAAATTTTTTGTGTTGCCATCGTAAAAGCGCCTACTCAAAGGCATTTTGGCCAAAAGCCAAATGAGTCGTAAACCATTGTTGAAGCCAACACGTTATCGCTGCAGAAGACAAAGAATAAGTCAAAGAACGTCTTCGACTTCTTCGTTAAAGACTATCGATGTATTTGTTGTTGCAGCTAGTTTGCTGAAGTTCGCTTTGACGGCTGGTTACCGCATCTGCATGCTAATTTCACATTTGACGCAATCGCGTATTTCATTGTAATGCGTCGCCATCGTTGGGTGTAGTGAATGTTAAGGAATGTACGCAGACATAACTGGTTGCAAGCACACACACACACACACATACACATCCATATGTACATTCTTATACATCCAGCCATATCTATTTCGTGCAGTTGTATGTACGTCTGTCTCTAAGTGCTTTGGCTTCGGCTTAACAATTAAACTGGTTATGCTGCTGAATTATAGCTAAAGACAAAAACAACAAGAAATTACTGAAATAGCAACAAAAACAAATTACTTTAGGTCACTGCAGTGCAGAATGTCGCTGAATTTTAATTTTCATATCGATAAATAATTGAGGCGAATTCAGTGGAAATAATAAGGAAAACCGCTAACTTGAGCCACATACATGCAAACACACATAACACATACAAATGCAAATGCATGCGTGATTGGAGCCGTGGCATGTCTCAAGTGATGATTCAGCAATGCAAAATAAATTAAAATGTTATTTTTTATTACTTCGAGTGATAAGCGATACATTTGAGTAATTTAGTGATAAAAAATATTATAAATAAATATCTTAAATAATAAATAAATATAAATATAATGATAATTATAGAAATCTTAATAGTTAACCTCTTTAAAACGTTTGACTCTCATGGATACATGACACTCTGTTCATAACTCCACTACTGACAATCTGACCTTTAGATTCCAGCGAGTAAAGCTTGTCTCATATAAACTAAAAGCTCACTTTATGTTCGGCTGTGCAGAATGGTATCCATTTTAGTTGTGTTCCCAGACTTTATCAGAAATTAATAAAAGTATTCCTATGTCAAATTCTCTAGAAAATAAATGAACAAATGAGGGAAGTGATAATATTTACTCTCAGTTAGAAATTGTAAGATTAGGACTTGTCTGGGTTTTGATAGAAAAAGAAACTCTTTCTCTTTCTGTGTAAACTCTTTTTACAAGTTTGGGAACCAAACAGTAAATATAAAATAAAACAAGTAAGGAAAGGCAAAGTTCGGGTGTAACCGAACATTTTATACTGTCGGAATTTATTGAATAAATTTTATTGAGATAATACACAAATTTACCCATAAATTCGGCATGAAGTTTAATAGAATAATAGAAAATCGTCATGTATAGTGTATGAGCGCTTAGATAATTCCTGAACCGATTTCATTAATTTTCACCTGCAAGGTAGACTATATCCAAGACTATAAGCTCACTTAATTTTGCTAAGATATCTCACATATTAACCTATATATAGCTATAATTGGGTACATAGAAGCTAGGAGATGTTATTACCCGATTTTAATAATTTTTGGAACAGAGTCACACTATTAGAAGAGAACAATTTCCTCTGAATTACATTAAATTATCTGAGATATTTACCCATATTTTCGGTTAAAATGTACCTTAGGCACTGAGAAAAATATAAAAATATGGGCAAATGGTGGATAACATTTTTCGATGAAGCTTATATGACAGATGATGTAAGCAGTCGAAATTAGATCTTAGAAAGAAAATATTAAAATTTTATATTTCAAAAAACACTGACACAATTTTTGAAAAATTGGTATATTACTCTTTTATTTATATGCATATTTCTTTTAATTCAGAGGCATATACTTTTTCATATTATATTTTGGATTTTTTTGTAACTACATATCGTCCCCTCAATATAACAATAGCGTATGTGCTCATACGCCATTATTTTTTTATTGCATATTTAGAATCTCCATTATTGATTCTATGTCTGGTCAAAATTTCGTCAAATTTTACTTCCATAAAGTGGGTCAAAATGTCATTGGAAAAAATGGTGTATAATTTCACGTTCATGTTTTTTGTTCATGTTTTCTGATTTGACAAAAACTTTACACTCGATTTTCTCAAAACCAAAAAAAAATTATACGCTATTATATTGAGGGGACGATATATCATATAATTAATATTAATTTTTTTAATAAACCTTTTTTCGAACTTCGAAAACAAATATTTCGATTTTGGAGTCTAACTTTGAAAATCGAAGAACACACGTTTGTTACTTATGACTCAATCTCTCGGAAAAGTCAGTCAATACCCAGCCGAGTTTGTACAGTGTTATTAACAACTTGGATCGCTTCATACTATAATTTTGAACTCTCTCTTAGAGTATTATTCAAGTAAGCCTATGAAGTTTATACATTAATCTAGTAATTTATAATCACTTCAACTGACAGAAATTTAAGGTTATAAAAAACTTCGATTGTAAGAAGAAATTTTAATTTTTTTTTTATAATTTCCGTAACGAAATTCTCAAATACTATTTTTTCCGACAAGAAGCAGGATAATTATAGTAAAAACCGGGCAGTTATTTGAAAAAAATAGCAAGTTTATAAACACTGTTTGGAATTATGTATATAGAAAGCTTTTTAGAATGGAATATAAATTTTTCATTGTGATGACCATACCAACGGTTGCAATATCTTTTCAATGCTAAATTTCTATTGTAAATCAAATGTCTATAAATTTGTCTCCATTTTGACAAAACATTCGGATTGCTGCATGGAATAAACAAATGGCAGAGATCAAACTTTATTCCCATATTTTTATTATCACTTAAATAGTAAATTATGGTACCATCAAAAACAGCGAATCGAATAACCTATTGATATAAATCACATAAACTGGTATAAATCTGATAGAGATGCTTAAAACAGAATAAAGTTATACCAATTTAATGAATTATGCAAGAGAGGATTGTAGTGAATTCCACTAGAATTTTTGGCGGAAATCTGGTATAATTGTATAAACTGGTATAAATTTGTAAAATGTACAAAATTTATTAGATATCCATATACAATTTTTTAAATATTTATTGCTACCTTTATAAATAAAATTTTAAACTACGATTGGTGGATCGAATGATTTGGTATAAATCATATGCCATACTGACTAGTAGAGAAAGCGATTTGAAGACGGCTAGTCAAACTGGTATCTATGCTGCTGTATGACAAATGTCCCTATAAATACCTAAAAGAGACCACTGCAATTCAAAAAGACACTCGTACAAACCGAAGCATTCTGATAAAAATTATTTGGATTTCCTTTATTATTTACTAAGAAAAGTCAAAATAAAATAATTATGAAAATAATTATTGGAACCAAACTATAAGCAAAACGACAAATTTACAGCCACGCTTACGAGAATAAATACATTCACACCTATTTATTGTGTATATGCGTTATATACTCACATGTATGTATGTATGTAGATAACTTGCGTATGCACCGAAAAATTCAATCAAATCTAATTGTGGCTGATGAGTTGGTGGGCGCACATACTTACACGCAACGACATGGACATAGTGTACGGCACATGCTTGATTTTAAATTAAGATACGAAAATTAGAACAAACTGATAAGATATTTTGTTCGCGGCTTGTGGCGGCAGACACGCATTGGCATGAACGGCCCTTATCAACTTAATTATCAAGCAACAACAACAAAACCAAATGAGGAAATACAATAAAAATAAATGAAAGAACTTTGATGCCAATGACCAACAGAATTAACGAAAAATTTATTAAACAATTTCTGTTTTTTTCTTGCTTTTTTTGCTTTTTTGTTTATTTGTTATTATTGTTTTTATGGTTAATGCATATCTATGTTTTATTTTTATTGTACGAGTAGTTAACTTAAACAAATACACTCAAAAGTAAATAAAACGATTGTTTGGGGTTTTTAATAGAAAAACTAGGTCAAGCGTGTACACATATTTACAGTTATACTATATGATATAACATGTCGCCTACAAGTTGAGCACTTCAGCTCACCTAGCAATGTTTAATAAATACCAAAATTTTGACAAAACTGCGTGCGGTCACATACGACATTTCGGCGAACTCACTCAGCTTGCCACCGTGTGTTCAACTCAGCGTTTTTTGCTCTACCTTGGATATATCCTTTTCCGTTAATTGCTTTGCGGATGCCGAACAATTTTAGAATATATTTTTGAGTGAAACCTCTTTAGCTATATTAGTAAGATCGGTGCAACGAAATTGGGTTGCGCAACAAAATTTTGTCACGATTTTAATATACGAAGTGGCATAATGAAGACACACATTTAAATATTGTTTATTTAGTATGGGTTAATATTCGGCTGATTTCAAAACTCAGAGAAAATTTAATGTTTGAAAATTTTAATTTAAAAAATTTACAAAAGTTTTTGTATATTATATGGGTATGGTAAAAAATATTATAAGAAGGCTTTTCAATAAAAAAAATTTTTTGAACGGTTGACATACATTTATGATTTATTAAATTATTAAAAAAAACGAATACCAAGCGGAAGAGATTTAAGCGAAAAAGCTGATAACTAAAAATATTTTTTGAGGAAAGTTGCCACCTTTCCAAATATTTTTATTCAATTATTACTATGCCGTTATAAAACGGAAGAAGTTTAAGGAATATTTCTGTCGAAGATATTTTCTTAAGAGGTTGTCATTCGTTAATAGGTTTAATTGTTAAAGAAATTCAAAAAGTCTTGTTTTTGAAATAAAATTTAGTTGGTTTAGTAGGGTTGCCAACTATTGAAAATATTTTCATATATATGATGTATATATATATGAACCTTAAGCGATTTAATGAAATATTTTTTCTTATTTTTTTTCTAGATTATCATATTTCGTTTAGTTCGAAATATATTTTAGGAAACAATAAATTTCAAAAATATTTAGAAACTATTTTTAATGAATATATACTTTTTGCTTCGTAATTTTACCTTCACTTAATAGTTTTTCTGCAGAACAAACCCACAGTGGGCTCTATTTCTATTCATATCATATTATCATATGCTGTCAAAAACTATCGTTATTTTAGTGTACATAATAAATTTGAGCCTATGCAAACATATGTATGTACATATATCCTCTTCAAGAAACTTAGAAAAACTCACTAATATTATTGAATAATAAGTATTATTGTATTAGATTTTATTAGATTTTAATTTTAGTACTTTAAGCAATACTTTTGTGTGCAAAAACATATACAAACGCCCAAAAAAATTGTTTAAAAATTCTTTTCAAATTTATGTTGTTGATAAACAAACAGTGTCTACGTGTGTCCAGTCAAGTTTTTGTTTTGTGGCAGCTACTAGTTCTAAGCAGTGTGCTTACATACAATATGCGTTGATCCCTGTAGGGATTGGGTCAAGTATTATTAATTTAAATATTTTTTGCTTTCTTTTATACTTCTTACTATAAATACAAAATATTTGTTTTTGAGTTTTCCAAATGGTTTATATGAATTAGATACATGCGCGTAATAGCAAAAAGCTGTCTTTGATTTATTGAAACTCATACTTCTACTCTATTTTCTAAAACGTACTATGATATACTACGTCGAATAATAAAATTTTTTGTTGAAATAGGATACCCTTTCTAAATTTGAACGAAAATTTCAAACTTCAAACAACAATTCCATTATCTCTTTTCATACCATTACTGTATTCTATAAAGTGCTGTGTGAGTACCGGCATTCGGAGATTGTTTTAGAGATGGATGCTTGGTAAAACAACACAATTTTTTTAATAACACTAATAATGCGTAAAGCTCCATGAAACCATTTTAATTTTTATAATGAACCCACATATATATATAAATTTATGACTGATTAGCGAATACCCTAAGGGTACTGTAAAGGTTATCATCAAATTGGAACCGTGTCCATTTTAGCTCTAAAACATATATAACAACAAGTTTGAAAATCGAATATTTCAAAAATTGCAAAAATGAAATATGCTATTACACTGAAGATTTCCATTGAAATGCTCCTAAGGGTACATACTATCTACTACAGTCATAATTACATACGTAAATCTCACAAATACATACATATACATATATATTCGAAACAATATGTGCTTACGCATGTTTGACATGAAATTCAGTAAAATCATACACCTTACTAATTTCCTCGAGTTAATTTACTATAAATATTTGTAGACAACTAATTAGATACACGTGTACCGCAACACATCTGCAAGGTTGAGGATTTCGGTATCTCTGCAGGGTATGCGCCGCAACTGCTGACATGTGTAATAGCACATAAATGTTTATACAAATACGAGAGTATTTTGATAAATCAGTGCCATTTTGAAAATTGTATCCAATAGTTAATGATAGCTATGGGACCTGATTGGAAAATATAGACGTTTATTATTCTGTATAAATAGTGAGACCAATGAAATACTGCTTGAAAGGCGATTACTTTTATAGAAAAGAGTAGGTGCGACGTAACATTGGATCGTTTTTAGTTAGAGCGCTGTTCGAGGTCTGATTTGACGATACTAAAATAATGCACCGTTTTAATGACCATCGGAAACTTATTTCTATTTATGTCTCCGTTCGAATCTACTTTATGTGGCCGGTAATTCCGGCCGATAATTCAGCCCAGTCAAGCAATATTAGTTTTGCAGCTTCTCCCGAAACTATTTATTTTAAATGTTACCATGATTTAACATCAATAGTAACCCCAACAAGGCTGGACCTTCACAGAGAAAGCCTATAGTCTTACATTTAAATATATTGATTGACAGATACAGACAGAAATTGAACTGACAGATGCAGTACCATCAGATTCTTCATGATAATTTACAGGTTCCTCATTCTAACCATGCAGACTTTGTAACGTCTTGAATATTTGAAATCACTCGTTGGCGATATTAGCGCTTACAACACTGTTAATCTATCTGAAAATATATTAGTCTTTATCACTCTTCCACCCTCTTTCTGTAGTGTTTCAACGTCAATTAGTTTCTCTAAAATGTTAAAAAGTTGCAGAGAGAGAAGAAAGAGATACATATGTATTTCCTTGCTCAGAGAATAATTCGTCTAAATTCTGGCGATTTTGCATCTAAACTGTATTCGTTAAAGTATGCTAGATATAGATATTGTTACTGACAGTTACTGTTCCTATTATTTTTTGGAGTGAGTCTGACAGAAAAATACATTGGTTCCTGAAGTCTTGGTTTTGTTCAACGACAGATTTTTATATAATTGGTCATCTTCAATATTACATACAATATCGGAGAGTGTTTTTCAAACTTATGAAAGGCCCGATTCTAAGTGTTTGATCTAATGGAATCATCCTCATATTTTTTTATCTTTTACAATCTAAAAGGGGATATAAAGAACTATCGAACCTCCCTCGTGCATACCTCAATACTCGTGTCAAATAAGCGACAATTACAATTGTGCTCCAAAAAAGGGGTTTAGGAATTTTTGGTAGAGTTTTTTTGTTTGTATGTTTATATATATCAGTCATCGATCAGTGCTCATTAATTTCTGTAGTTTTCAAGTGGTATTTAAGAGATTATTTAACAGACACGCCTGCCAAAATCAATACCCAATAGATATACTTTTCAACAGACCACAAGCTTAATTGCTGCTTAAAAAACCAGTCATCTCTATGTGTGTGTGTGTGTTTATGCAAGCGACTCGTTGAAAGAGTCCGCAATTAGAGCTAATGATCTACATGAACTACAGGAAGTTGTAATGTTGGTAATTATAGCTAATATGGTGTTTAAAATATAGAGCATGGTGTTAACAAATAAGCGTATAATTATTACATACTAAGTTCGGTTGGCAGGTATGGACTATAATATTAATTTTAATAAATCGAACGATATTAATAATTAATTTACTTATTTAACGATTTAACAATTAACTTGTTAGCATAAAATTTGTTGTAAGTATGAACAGTGATCTCTTACTCTCTCATTATCTTTATCTTTCAGGATGTGCTCAATGTGCGTTTGGACAAGCGCGTCGACGCTATGCTCGAACAGGGTTTGCTGGCTGAGATACGTGCTTTTCATAACGAACACAACGGTGATAAAAGGTAAACAAACACCTTAGAATATGGACGTAGAAAACCCCAGAGATATCTAAATATATAACATAGAGTACACTTGTGAGCTTGATTATGAAGGAGACTTGTTGATATATACATACATATCTCGCATATCATATGTACGTGTATATACACTGGTGGCCACATAATTAGGGACAAAATAAAGTTGAGTAAAACACGCGTTTCAGTTCAATGTTTTTAGCACTAAATTTTCGCCTAGAGACCCATTGTAAATTGCAACGGTATATTATAACTGTGCTCAAAAATGTAGCACGTTTTTGAGTGACAAATTTAGACACTTTTACTAAAATTCGGCGGTTTGATGAATTTATTGTATTTTGAGTGTGCTGGTGCTTGGTCACATAATTAAGGACACCAATTTTTTTTATTGGATTTTTTATTATTTTAACTCAAAAACTTGCGGTAAGTTGTATAAATCATTTGTATATTAACTGAATATTCAATATCAAATAAAATAACTGTTAGATATGGGTCGAAAATAGAGTTGTACTCCAGAATTGAGGAAAATGTTTATTTACAAGTACGTGAAGGAAAAAATGTCCATTAGAGCCGAAGCGAAGGAACTTTTATGCTCAAAATCAATGGTTCACAATGCTTTGATTCATTACGGAGGACAGGGAGTAAAATAAGAAAAAAAAAACGGCCCAGAAAAACTACTTCAAAGGACGATCGTGTAATTTGTAGAGTTTGCAAGGCGAATCCTTTTTTAACTTCCAGGCAAATTCTTGGCACGATAAAGGATCAACTGACCAACGATGTATCAACACGAACCATCAGATGTCGTCTTCCTGAATCGCAAGAAAAAAACCGCACATATCAAACAAAAACTTAAAGAGTCGTATTAAATGTGCAAAGGAGTATATCGGAAAACCATTAGATTTTTGAAAACAAATACTGTTGAGCGATGAATCCAAATTTAATTTATTTGGTTCAGATGGGAAACAATTTGTTCGTTAAATTTTCAATAAATCTATACTTTAGAAGATAATAAATTTGGTAACAGAAGTTTAAAAAAATATGTCGCTTTTAAATTATAAAATAAACCAATATTTTAAAAGAAAACGGAGTGTCCTTAATTATGTGACCACCAGTGTATGTATAATATTCTCGTATACATGTCTAAATATGTTAGCACTAAGCATATGGGGGGAAAAAGCGCCGAAAATCATTAATCATTTCTTAATCTTTCGATAATCTCTGCATAACTTGCTTACAAAGTGTCGAAGAACTTTAGTTATGCTTTTTTGTTGTAAATATATATGTATGTATCTTGTTATAAATATTTTTTTATTTAAATTTAAGCAATTTTATTATTAGCATGTCGGGGCTCTGTACTCATTATGCTCTCTATGCTTTAGCCAAACCGACAATTCCGCAGCGTACACCCGTGGCGTACTTCAAACAATAGGCTTCAAAGAATTCATACCCTACTTGGAGCAGTTTAATGCGGCAAATGATCAGAAAATTGAAGAGTACTTACGCTTGAATGCGTATAAAATGCCAACGGAAGGTAATTGTATACAATGATCTCGTTGTCTGTTTTTTTTTCTTCTTGCCTACTACTTAATGCCACTTAATTTTTGGCATTTTTGATTTAGTTCAGTTTTAACACTGGAAAAAATCATGTGATTAATTTAAGATATATGACTCAGCCCTTTGAACCTGGGTTTTTAATAAGTAAGAATAGATTTTGAAAACCTTTATGCTTCCAATTCATTTATGATTATTCAGTTCAAGACACCGAGTTAGCTCCGAGTGACTTCTCCTTTTTGCTCTTCTACACGTGTGATAGAGGCATCACGAACTCTCATTCGTATTTATATTGTTCAAGGCTTTCCCAACACTGAGCAGATACTGTCATTAAGTCAGCGAATCTACTTTAGGGAGTAAGAGTGGATGGGAGTTCCTTTTGCGGTTCATTCCTGTATAAATGGGATTCACGTAGGTTCTGCAAACTCGATCACAATCAATCTCCAATACTGTCGAGACTGCAAGTTCCTTCTGACGTGGAGTGAATATGGAGATCTAATGATCGATCAGATAAACTTATCTCTAATGAGAACTTTAGACATGTTGTTGAAGTTGTCTGGATTGTGTGGACAAATATTTTAACACTTTCTCCTTGGTTGTCCCCAACTTCACAAGACTGAGATGTAACTACATGACTCTCATTGCTTCAACCTTCCAGGTGGACCCTCTTTTATTTAAATCAATGAGCTTAAAGTATTTGTGACTGGTTCTGGACCATTCCTCGTTATATAGTGATATCTTCCGATTCTGAATGTATCACATTATAAATGACATGATTGAAAATTTCTGCCTTCACGCTTTGGGCAAAGTTCTATATACAAATCGGTGTTTTGAAGTGTTAAGATGCTTCCAAAGCTGTGTTTGTTCCATATAGGGGCTATGGCAAAATATTTATAAAGCTGTCTCTGCTAGAATGGAAATGGAATATTTTCGTCTCAGGAATGTTCTAAAAGATTTAACGTTGCCTGAAAAAGGAGCGAATGTTATTATTATATAATAATTTATAATTTAACCCAACTTTCGACAAGGTCATAAACGTGATTTAACTTTAATATGTGTATTTTGTACCCAATTTTTTACCATGTATGTAAGCACTTACGCATATTAAATTCGTATGTATGTCTATCTGTATCTACATATTCAACCACAACCATTCACCAATTGCGTCAACTTTTTCAAATATTTCTTTGCAATTCAAAAATCTAAGAGATCTAATTTTCCCACACACTCGCATAATAAAGTCGCTGAGAAACCATCACTTTTTCTTTCTTCACTTCTGAATATCTTTTATACTTACATTTGAATGACCATATTTTTTATTTTTTTTGTATTGTACAATAACTTATATCATTCGCACGCAGAGCACTTCAAAGCACAAAAGCCGAGTTCAATAAACGTAACAGCAGTTCAGAAGCACACACAACAACAAAATATAGACGAACGTCAATCACAACAGCCGCCACAGCAGTCGACCATTGATAGAGAAATTGAATTAGAATTGGAAACAGCGACACATTCCGATACAACAACTACGAGTTCACCTTTGCCCGCAGGCCTCGAGGTGCTAAACGCGTGTTTGAATGAGCTAAAACGGGTCACACAACGCTACTCGAAGAAACAAATCAAGTGGATAAATAATCGTTTTTTGGCCAGTAAGGATCGTCAAGTGCCCGATTTGTATGAACTCGATACGAGTGATGTTAACTTGTGGCAAGCAGAAGTGTATGAGCGTGCTGTGGCGGTAATCGAAAGTCATCGCCGTGGTGAGGTCTGCGAGATACAAGCAATGGCGCGGCGTCAACATCCGGGTGCGGGACTTAATGAGGAGGTAAGTTAGCAAGAATGAGAGAATTACTTATGCTGTGTTATTGGACCGAATATTTAAGCCCGGCGAGTGGGTGTGTATGTAATAGATCTGTAATGTTATGTCCAGTTATATAATTGATTCCTCCGGGCTTGACTTTCTACCATTTTTATTCCTTATTTTTAGACCAGCAATTTCTGCGAGATCTGTCAACGGCATTTTATAGGCGAATATCAGTGGCAATTACATCTGAAGTCCAATAAGCATAAAAAACGGAGGGAGTCAAATAAAAAGAAGGAGAAAGCGAGTGGAATTTCTGTGGACACCAATAGGGAGGATAAAAAATCGTGATTTATTTGATAATACTACTAAAAAATGTGTTATGAAAAACAAACCAAAATATACCTATGTATAATAAATTCTATAAGCCGAGATTATAAATTTATGCAATCAAATAAATTTCAAAATAAATCTCAAAAAAAAAAATATTGCGGAACAACTAACTCTTCTGTAGAAGACAGTTTCAACTCGCTATGTCTGATCCTTTCTTTCATGACAAAAAATCAAAATGTAAATGAAAAAAAAATACCCGATATATTTTAGGTTAAATTTGATTTTTATTATACTATTATAGTTCTATGTTCGATTCGCTACTCTTCAAACGGAAAATAGCTATTATTCTCTATAATTAAATAATTTTAAAGATAAGTTAATTTGAAGATGCACAGTAATTTAAGAGGTTAAATTTTAGTATTTTTTGAAAATTAATTATCAGCCGTTGCAAAACCATGCTGTACCTACTGTGTTTATTGGGTCGTTAACTTGGTAATTTCGTTTTTTTATTGTGTAAAACATTTTATGACGAAATATGGTCGTCTGTAGTACTAGATTCCATCATAAGAAAATCCATCAAGCTACTTGGCTGTTCCCGGATCGAATCACTCGCAACCAGATCGATCATGTTGTGATAGATGGACGACATGCCAGTGTGTTTGATGTGCGTACGCTTCGTGGTCCCAATATCGACTCGGACCACTATCTTGTAGCAGCTAAGATACGCCTCTGTGTAGAAAAGCGCACACATCAACAACACAAGGAAGATTCGACATCGAGAAGCTACAATCACAACCGACAGTCGAACGATTTTCTACTCGACTTGCACTCCTGCTCTCTGAGAGCACTCATCAGCATCTCGGTATAAGGGAACTGTGGGACGGCATATCAAACTCCTTACGGAAAAGTCAAAAAAACAGCTGGTATGATGAGAATTGTCGTCTCGCAGTGGAAAGAAAACAGACTGCCTACCTCGCAATGCTGCGATCGACCGCAACACGAGCGGGATGGGAAAGATACCGAGAGCTGAAGAGGGAAGCGAGACACATTTGCAGACAAAAAAAGAAAGAGGTCGAAATGCGTGAGTATGAAGAGCTTGACAAGCTGGCCGACAGGGATAATGCTCGAAAATTTTAATTGTAGGACCCCCAGATGTTCCATTGCCCGACCGTGAAGAAATTCGAATAGCAATTACCCGCTTTAAGAACAATAAGGCGGCGGGGGCCGATGGATTACCGGCCGAGCTATTCAAATACGGCGGCGAAGAGCTGATAAGGTGCATGCATCAGCTTCTTTGCAGAATATGGTCGGAAGAAAGCTTGCCTGACGATTGGAATCTCGATACCGATATCATTGGAAACAACACCCGCGCCGTTAGTTCTGCTTTTTCCAGACTGGATAAGGAAGCGAAGCGTATGGGTCTGGTGGTGAACGAGGACAAGACGAAATATCTCCTGTTGTCAAACAAACAGTCAGCGCATTTGCGTCTTGGCTCCCACGTCACTGTTGACAGTCATAACTTTGAAGTTGTAAATAATTTCGTCTACCTGGGAACCAGCATTAACAGCAATAACAATGTCAGCCTGGAAATCCAACGCAGTATCACTCTTGCCAACAGGTGCTACTATGGACTAAGTAGGCAATTTAAAAGTAAAGTCCTCTCTCGACGAACAAAAATCAAACTCTACAAGTCTCTCATCATTCCCTTCCTACTTTACGGTGCAGAAGCGTGGACGATGTCAACATCCGATGTGACGGCACTAGGAGTTTTCGAGAGAAAGGTTTTGCGGAAGATTTATGGTCCCTTAAACATTGGCAACGGCGAATACCACAGACGATGGAACGATGAGCTGTATGTGTTATTCGACGACATAGATATAGTCCAGCGAATAAAAAGACAGCGGCTACGCTGGCTAGGTCATGTTGTTCGAGTGGATGAAAGTGCTCCAGCTCTGAAAGTATTCGATGCAGTACCCGCTGGTGGAAGCCGAGGAAGAGGGAGACCTCCACTCCGATTGAAGGACCAGGTGGAGAGGGACCTGGCTTCGCTTGGTATAACCAATTGGCGCCAAACTGCCAGAAGGAGGGATACGTGGCGCGCTGTTGTGGACTCGGCTACAACTGCGTAAGCGGTGTCTACGGAAGTCAAGAAGAAGAAAACATTTTATAAAATCATATTTTCTCCATTTCGATCAAACTTTTTTGGCAAGTGATAAATTCTATGCTCATAAAATTTTTGATCGTGGTCCCAGTGGTTTTTGGCGTCCCGATTTGAGGTAAAGGTTCTCCTATCCAAACAAATGTACAGAGAACGGAACAAGTAATGGTGCCAAGTGTAGAGAATATGGTGGGTGTGTTAACCCATTCATGCTAAAAAATCTTTTGGCGAGTCATCAAAATATGAGGTCTCGCATTATCCTGGTGAAGCACTACATCTTTTCTATTGATCAATTCTGACCTGAGTACAGACAAATCTAATATTTCAGCAATTTCTCTAGTTGATATTCGACGATTCTTTTTTATTCGGAACTAAATTTTGCAAACCAATTTTAGCATTGGCGATCGGTCCACACATCTTCTTGACATCCCATAATTTTCGCCTTGCTTGTACTTTCTTGTATTTTTAAAATTTTATAGTAAAAAAGCCTTACTATTACTGCTATTCAAATATAAAACGGTAAAATGGTTAAACGTGCAGTTGGCTGCGAAAAAATTCAATAATATTAATACTTAACAAAATATCTAAATTCTTCACTTATCTCGGTATTATAAAGAAGTAGAAAACGTTCTCTGATTTCGAAGGGCATTGAAGAGTTAAACTTAAGCCAAACTGGAGCTATCTAAAAATGATACGGAAAAGAAGATATTGCTTAAGTCCTTAAATGGATCAAATTGAAAATCTTACCTCGCTACTTTCCATTGAATATAATTAAAAATAAAATGCTCTTAATCACTTATCTTTATTCATTCAATAAGTATTGTTTCGTTTACTTTTATTTATTGTCTTCAGTATATAGTTTTAGTAATATTTATCATTTTTCATTCACAATTTATTTATACAATTTATGTAAATACAATTTAGTTTTTTTTTCTCATTGCATTGCTTTCGTTTATAAGTATATATGTATGTATGTATGTATTTGTATGTATATAAGTGCTTGTATTTTATACTAATAGTAGTGTCTCTATGTATATAAATACAATTGGATAGGATTAGGTAGATATATGTGTGAATATTTTAACAATTCAACAACTAAAGTCTGGAACTAAGCACTCAAAACAACATTTCACATACATTGCCAAATAAATAAGTATGTATGTATATGTTCAATATGTATATATATATATTAATCTTCATTAAAATGCTAACAATTGAATATATTTTGTTTATGTTTAAAAGCAATCAACACCTTAACGCATTTGTAAATCGATTAGACACATTCACATGTATTCATGTATGTATGTATGTATGTATGTATGTATATGTGTGTGTATATTATATAGAGTTTGTGTGTGTTTGTGTCTGGGGAGTAAATTTTTATTCTCAACATCAATAACAATTAATTATATTTAAATAGGCATTTTTCTATAAATATATGCGTTTTTATGTATTTTTGTATGTATTCAAGGTATCCCATATTTAGTGTATATATAGTAGGTATGTATTTCCTCTTTTTTAGTTTTTGTTTCGCTGCTTAATATTTATCATCAAAAACTTAAAATTTGTATCATCAAATTATTTGTTATTCATATTTATTACTTATCAGTTACATGAAGAGTTCTTTTTAGTTGGTTTTGTTTTTGTAAGTATTATTAATATTTTTATATTTATTTACCTTGGGACTTTTCTTTGAATGACGTACATCAAGATTTATGCGAATGTAGTAAATATAAAATACAAATACAAGGGTTAATAAAATTCCTTACGAACACACAGCATGAATAATTCACTTACAGGTTAATGGCAAAAATTTATATTTGTAAAACGTTCAATGGGTTAAGTTGGCTTTATATATGTATATTTTATTTATATAGAATACTCTTAATAGTCTATTTGTTGTTTGTTTTTTTTTTGTCAAAAATTTAACAAATACGTATTATCAACACTCATTTATCTATGAAATGAAGTCTATTTATTGTCATAAGTTTATGTATGTAAATATATATAATATGTTTTGTAGTGGACCATGGAACATTCGAGTCCTTAGATGTACAGCATGAGATCACAAAAGTACTGTGCAGTAAATTATGTCTTTTATGTCTTCAGATATGATAGAATGATATTGTTTGCAAATTAAGCGCTTATAATAAATTCTAAATAATATTGCGCCCTAATCGGTAATACCTAAAATTATTAATACGAGTATATATGAGGGTTGCCTTCAGTGGTCCATGATGTTCTTCAACACAGTTTAAAGGAATATTATAAAATATAAATTGGAAAAATCTATGTATTTACAGAAGACTGATGATTAATGATAATTAAAAATGAAATTTCAAAATATATATCTTATAACAAAAGAGTTACAATATACATATATCGGGGGATCAAAGTAAAGTCATTTTTTTCAATAGCCTGATTTTGACAGATCACGCGTGAGTCGTGTCAAGTTGTCATATTATGTTTGCTCAGTATTGTTTGACATTTCATCATGGATAAACTTATGCCTGAACAACGTTTCCAAACTGTTCAAATTTATTACGAAAATTCACGTTCTGTAAAGAATCAGTTTCGAGCCAAATTCTGTTCAGCGTTTCTGTTTCTGGCTCAATGGGTATGTAAACAAGCAAAATTGCAGCATTTGAGACGAAGAGCAACCTAAAGAGATTCAAGAGCTGCCATTTCATCCAGAAAAAACAACGGTTTGATGTGGTTTGTGGGCCGGTGGAATCATTGGTCCATATTTCTTCAAAAATGATACCGTTGAGAACGTAACCGTCGATGGCGAACGTTATCGCGCCATAAAAACCAACTATTTGGTGCCTAAAATTGAAATTCGTGATCTCGGTGGAATTTGATTTGGCGAACGTTATCGCGCCATAAAAACCAACTATTTGGTGCCTAAAATTGAAATTCGTGATCTCGGTGGAATTTGATTTCAACAAGGCGGCACCACTACCCACACATCGCATTTAACCAATGGATTTATTGAGAGAACACTTCGGTGAGCAGATAATTTCAAATTTTGCGCCGGTCGATTGGCCACCAAGATCGTGTGATATTACAAACTTTTTTATGTGGGGATATGTAAAGTCTAAAGTCTACGCGGACAATCCCGCTTCGGTTCGGCCTTGGAGCAAAACATCAAGCGTGTTATTAGCCAGTTACCAGTCGAAATGTCGAAATGCTCAAACGAGTGGACTCCATGGCTGGAGGTAATATTTAAAAAATAAATGCTAAAGAATGTTCTTTCGATGAATGAAAATAAATATTCTCCAATTAATTTGTATTTTCTGTGTTTTTTCTTTAAACAAGTAGGGAACCTCGAACTGGATCACCCTTTATAACATATATCGAGCGGAATTTTCCAAGTCATGAAAATTGTATATCAAAATCTAAAATTATACACTCACAAAAGAAATTTCAATAATGGCGAACGATTTTTTAGGGAATATTGGAAAATATAGATTGGTAAAATTTTGGAATCAATTTATATGGCATATGTTTGGTATTTGAAATATTAATCCCAATAAGTTTGAAGAACTAGCATTATTAATGAGAAGAGACTATACTCGATTGGTTTATCAATTCTCTAAATATGTTTCTTTGTTTTACTAGTTATTACGACGAAATTATTTACACATTTCCGATAACCTTATTCAAGATACCTACAAGTTTAGCTTTGAGGCTTCTTCAAACGACTGATAGATGTTATAAGAAATTTAATCGCACTAAAGTGATACTCAGCTAGGGTCTAAATAACATATACAGTGAAAAAATAGTAATATTATTAATAAATATTTTTTAAATAACATTAAACAGCTCGACCGGAATGTCAGCTCTCGACCCCACTATTGACAACCCTGCTTTACAGAAACACTCAATTCGAAATATATTGTTGTTGCATTAAATAAAATCATCGTTTAATTATTACTACTATTCTAATATTTTTAAACCAAAATCAAGCGTTTATTGTCATTTGCATTGGTGAAGGAACTGCTTATATCTCGTTCTAGCTAGAGAATTCTACTGAAAATATTAGTTTTTAACCTTTCTGTTTACGATTTTTCTTAGCATGACGGATCTATGCTTAAATATATTATAGTATGTGGACTAGAGCATATTACGCTAACTAAATGTACATATGTATATAATATATTTGTACATACAACAACACGAAGTCAAAATATGTTTTAAGCGTATAGAACAACCAGGTATGTATTACAATAGAGAGTAAAAAACAAACCTTAAATATGCGTATTCCAATTTCACAATTTAATTATTAATTTATGTATTTAAGCAACGATAGCAATGATATGCCTGCATAATGATATAAATAACTATATGTATGTATGTATATACTAGAAAAACTTAAATTATGCATTTGCAATTTTTAATTTTTACGTATAATGATAAATTATGTGTATGTGTACGTGGCTGAGTATGTAAATGTTTACAATTGGATATGTCATTTCCAGTGGTATCGGATAATGTAAATATATCTGCAGTGTTAATTTAAGCTTTTCTGCACATTTTTTTATAACAAGAAATACAAAAACAATAATATTTTAGCAAGAGAACACTGCCAACACATTCATATGTAATTATGATCTGTTATGTTTTTTATGCTATATTGGCCGGCGTGAATTTGCATGTTTTAAGTAGTTTTCTGCCAATTTTTTCCGACGCGTGTACAGTGTGTTAATATGTTTAGTATAGACACACTTTTGGTGAAACCTATGTCTAGTTGGGATAGGTTTTAAATTTTAATAATTTTATTTGATTTTCAATATTTTGGTTTTTGTAATTTTTTTAAGAATATGCTATTATTCAGGCTGTTGGTATGATCAATTTCGACCGAGGTTTATTTTTTTAAATAATATACATATATTAAATGTCGATTATAAGTAAAATAGTATAAAATTTTGAATAAAGTCAGAATAGATTATGAAAAATAAGATATCTAGTATTTTTACTTATCGAAAAGATATCTCAAATGTCGTCTTTACATAAATATATGTTGTAAATGAGATCAAAGAAGATAATATTGTTTTACAATAATACACTCAGCGAGACGATTGAAAATATTAATGAGTTAGAGAATACCTCACATACCCTGGAAGGTTATCAAACAATTACACAGCCACAACAAAAAAAAAATTTTGGCGGTCATATTTCACAAATAAATCTACATTGATCAGTCATTTTGAATTTTTTAAAAGTAACTTCAAATTCGTAATCAGCGATCTCGAAAACCACCGAGTAACGAGTTTCAAGCGAATCCGATGAATTTTTCAAAAATTGGATCCGCCATTTTGATTTATGAAAAACCGACACCGAATTCGTAATCAGTGACCCCAAAAACAGTCGAGTAGCGAATCCGAAGAATTGAAAAAAACTATGTATGTCATATTATTTTTTTGGAGTTGTATCAAAACCCTGATATGATCTCTGACTGGACCTTGGACCCTTTAGCATAAGTATCAGTTGGTTTCTTAATTTATGTCTGATGTGATTTTTCGATTATAAATACGAATTACTGCTGAACTAACTCTGAAGAAGCGAAACTGATTAGACAGTGTGTCTGTAATAACCAATAGGTAATATCACATAGAACTTATAACACCACTTAGTTGTTCCTTGGAAACTATCCCTATTTTTTTAAACACTAGTCTCATGACGTTTGGCTTATATAAAACTTAACTAATTCCGAATTCGGGCAAATCTATCAGTACCTTATTTCCTGATTTTAAACGATGTATATTCCTGATTAAAAAAAATCCCTACATAATTTCAAAATTAAGTTGGTTTTATGCTTTCTCAAACTGCAAATTAAATTATCTCTATGTAATTTTCAACCATTTATGGGTTTTAAAAAATTTTCACTAAAACAATTAAAAATGTTTAAAATGTCTATGAAAAATTAAATTAAATATGTTCAAAGAAAAACTTTTTGGGGTCAAAGTTCAAATCAATGTTGAAATAACCTCTAGCTTATTACTTAATAATCAAAATAGCCAATTTATCTTATGTCGACTTAAGTTACTTTTACAAATTTATAATATAATATTATTAAATTAAATTATTTATGTCTCACTTAAACTTAAATTTAAATAGTATTAAATTAAAATTAATTAAAAATTGAAATTAATTTAAAATAATTTTTTTATCTAAATTAAATTAAAATATTTATTTTAAGGAATTATTTAAACAAC
Source organism: Zeugodacus cucurbitae (assembly GCF_028554725.1). Lineage (NCBI taxonomy): Eukaryota > Metazoa > Arthropoda > Insecta > Diptera > Tephritidae > Zeugodacus > Zeugodacus cucurbitae. The sequence continues at coordinate 35,026,256 of NC_071670.1, forward strand.
ATTAGCAACCTTGATCTAGTGTTATATATATGGTACGTATAGACTCATAATCGGTGGCTAAATTTAGATTATTTCATTCATAGAATTCGTACACACCTCACTTATTACATAAGTAAAATGAAGAACATGATTAAATGTAATTTTTGTTTTTGGAAAATCAATTTTCCGTTAGACTAGTTATTTTTATCAATGTAACCTTCACTTAAATATGTTCAATATTATTATTGTCCTTATTCTTTGTATATTTATATAATATTTTAATGTATTTACAAGTAGATTCTCTTGTCTAAACTTATAAACAATACGCTACGCTTTAAATTATTGTCTTTATATGTAATTCTACAGAATTAACTTATATTATATACTTTTGTATAGATATATTTATGTATAATTTATATGTATGTATATATATAATTTATTTAGTGCTTAACGTATTATTGTATAGTTGAGTCACCAAACTATTTTCTTTCTTCACCAAAACACCAAAAATGCAGATTTTTATTAAAAAAAAAGGTATATAACACCACGTTTGTTTTTCACACCGCACTGAGTAAATATTTTGCCCACTTTTATCATTCGTTTAAGTTGATTTTATCCAACTGTTCTCTCACTTTAAATTTATTCGCTAATGCTCGACGGTTTCGTCTGATACTACAGTTTTATTTCTTTCACTAAATGACACTCTTTTCATCATTTTAATTAGTTTTGTATTACCTTCTTTTCACTTTTAATTTTTCACGGTTCACTCCTTGTCTCTTGTGGACATTTACTCCTCTTCTTCGAGTGATTTCTCAGGCAAACCATATTTTGGACAGCACATGCCCTCTGTGCCGTCCATATTGAAACAAAATAGGGTGCGTTCGATTTCGGTAGGTTCGTGTGGCACAATGCCGTGCACCTCTTTCAGCTCTGCCTCTGGGAACCAAGCAGGATCTGAGTCTTCCACCACCTTAATGCCACATAATCTAAGCGGGAAACAAAATATTTATAAAATGTCAAAACAAAGAGTAATACCGAACACACCTCAATATCGCCACGATCGGTATCCACAATATCGATGAGAGTATAAGGAAAAATGCAATAACAATGCACCAGTGTGGCCACTCGAGCTTTTCGGTCAGGCCTTTAGCGGCTATCCAAGCGGGATAACTGCTGCCCTCTGTGAGTAATTGATAAAACGACGCCAGCAATATTGTGATCATGGCGCAGGGTGAGAGATACTTCCAACAGAGCATCCAATATAAACCAGGACGCGAACCAGTCATCATCTCAATGTCGTCTGAGAACCTGTGGGAGAAATTGAAGATAATGGAATGAAATTGGAACCAAATTTAACCAAAAATCTTAACTCATTTACCTTCTAACACCGTAGATATAACTGATCGACAGGCATTCGAAGAGCGCAATGATCAAAAGTGGGAAGTTGCCGGCAAAACTGTCCATCAGTTGAAATATATAGCTACCAGCGCCGTTAGCAAAGCACATTGATATCAAGCAACAGGAACAGCAAAGTCCCTGAAATATTATAAATGTTACAAATATATATAAATAGAATATCTGGAACAGTCAAATAAATTATAAATGTCCCACTCACCCCCACAATCCACTCTTTAGGCAGATTAGGAAATAGTTTCATATCCACGAGCGAGGTTACGACACCTTCCAGTGTGCCGAACTGTGAGTCGATGCCGAGTGTGAAAAGCATTAGGAAAAACAGCACAGCCCATATTTGAGCGCCGGGAAATTGATTGATCGCTTCGGTGAATATGATGAAGGCCAAGCCAGTGCCTGAAGCGCTCTGCAGTCGGAAAATATTTGAAAAATTCATTAATTTAATGAAATGATTTCTCTTAAATATATTATTATACACACATTCGCCAGTTCCTTTTGTAGATCACACACCGGTAAGTTTGTAGTTTTATTTTGTGCAATCAAACTTTGGCGATCTTCGACGCAGCGATCGAATGTTGATGTGGCCTTGAAGCCAATCACTGAGAAGACCACAACCCCCGCAAACATTGAAGTGCCGCAATTGGTGAGAGACACTAAAAGGGCATCCCGATAGCAATTGTTGTTGGCAGGATTGTATGAACTGAAGGCGATCAAGCCGCCAAACGCTAGGCCGAGGGAGAAGAAAATCTGCGTGCCGGCTTCAAGCCAAACAACTGGATCCAGTAGCGTTTCCCAGCGTGGCGTGAAAAGATGCGCCACGCCATCTGAGGCACCTGTGGGCGGAAGGTAAGACGATTTTTTAACGTTATGATGGGCCTTATAGGATTATAATAGTAATAAAATATTCAAAGTAAATGTCACACACTTTGACAGCTGTATTGACAGCTATACCGCTATGCAATTTGATACCTCTAAAGCAGCACCCTTTATTCACATATGTAGCACAATTATCATATAGAAGTTTACACTCCTGTACGCTATTTCACGCTCTATTTAATGTTCAACACTTTTTTGCACATTTTTAATTAATTGACATTATTTTATGCTCTTTAAACACTCACCTTTCAAAGTAATGCCGCGAAAAAAGAATATTATGAGCACCACATATGGAAATATGGCTGTCATATAGACAATTTTGCCCGACGACGTAATACCCTGCACCATACAGATGTAAACGAGAAACCATGAAACCATTAACGCTATAGCCATGTGATAATTAAAATTCTCCGGCTCATTGACGCTTTCGGAGCACTGAAGTGTGGTGCGATACCAGTAGAATTGCGTGGGCGATGAGGCCTACAAAATGCGTATAAATATTTGTACATAATTTGATTTATATTTGCTATGTTTTGGATTGACATATTTGTAAATAACTTCAATAGTGGTAATTGTAATGTAAATATTTGCATTCATGTGAACTTGGCGATGTAATCATGTTGCAGTGGAGATATGTTTGTATGTAAATTGTTGTGTTAACGGTGTGGAATTAATACAAAACACCTTGAATATTTAATTTCAGATAATTTGGAAAATACACCATATCAATTAGATAATAGAAATTTACTAAATGATTTAAAATACTTTCTAATTTTGTTCAGAATTATTAGATGAACAGATTTAAGATTTTATAACGGCTTGGAAATGGAAACAGTAGGTTCTGGTGATAAACGAAATTTTTTTATAATTAGACCACAGTGTTCAAGATGTATTAGAGAGGTAGCAAGGTTCAGCAAATCAGCAGCTGATCGAAAGGAATTAAGGTTAGTCAGGATTTTCAAAAAATCAATTTTTTTTTGCATTTTCGTTAAGTGTAATATCTTCAAAATATGCTCTAAAAATGGTTATGATTATGAAGTTGATCCGATAATAACTCTTCAAGTTATTCGACAAATAACAAAGATCGCTCGGGTGCTCCAAAACGGTCGTATGAAACTTTAAATGCGTTTTTCTCAAAACTATGTTTTATGAACTGGTGACAACTGTAACTCGAAAACCGCTAGGTAGATTTTAATGAAATTTATACAGCTTTTAGAATACATAATGAACTCAGGCCTGATCGAAGGATTTTTTTTCGATTTTTTAAGACCAATTAACTGTTGATATTTTCCCGAAAATCTAGAAAAAAATTTCATGAGGCCGCCATTTTGTTAATTTTTGAAAAAAAAACTTCGATCAGGCCCAGGATTATCTATTTATAAAACTATTTTTTTTTTATCCGATTGATTTTAGATGAATCTCCAAGGACTTATAATTGTGGCCGCAAGGACCTTTTTTGAAACTGGGTCAACACAGGCTTTGGAAATTATAATTTTTTTTTTTCAAATTTTCGTGACTTTAAGTCAAAACATTGTATATAATAGTGTCATATTATTACTTTTGTAAAATAACATGATTTAATAGCAAAAAAAAATTACTAAAAATTCTCATTTTTTGGTGTCTCTGACTACCCCTAACCCCTTAAATAATCTTTAGGTAAAAGGGCAGAAGAAGCGAAATAGATTAACAAATTGACTTATTTGGTACTCGAATAGCCTTTTCGCACAACCAAATTAGTTTTATACATTAAAGTTATAATTGAGAAATCAGTTGCCTTCCACACAGCCGGCTACTTGATTAACGATCAGCTGTTATACATTTCTCTTTTTTGTTTTTACTGTTCATATGAAGTTGGGAAGTTTCATTAGCTGATTGCTATTTTAACTATAAATAAAGCTAAATTTACAAAGTGGTCAACAACACGCAGAGCTACATTCCAGTTTCATCTCGACTTGTATTCGATTAAAAATTAATGTAGTAAAATGAGATTTTCTTTTTGTTTGGTAAATCGACAACATCAACGCTTTAATCGAGCAAAGGCTGATTAAGTGATCAATTAACTGCTGTGCGAAAATCTATAAGGTCACATATTCTCGGATTATTAATCTAACCGCTATTCCACACGTCAATTATTTTGATCTTAATCTATGTCTAAAAATTATATATATATATATTTGGCGTAGGAACCGCTTTAAGCGATTATAGCCGAATCCACCAGAGCGCGCCACTCATTCCTCCTTTTTGCTTTTTGGCGCCAATTGGAAACACCAAGTGAAGCCAGGTCACTTTGCACTTGGTCTTTCCACCGGAGTGGAGGTCGTCCTCTTCCGCGGCTTCCTCCAGCGGGTACTGCATCGAATACTTTCAGAGCTGGAGTGTTTTCTTCCATCCGTACAACATGACCTAGCCAGCGTAGCCGCTGTCTTTTTATTCGCTGAACTATGTCAATGTCGTCGTATAAATCGTACAGCTCATCGTTCCATCGCCTGCGGTATTCGCCGTTGCCAATGTTTAGAGGACCAAAAATCTTGCGCAAAACCTTTCTCTCGAAAACCCCAAGAGTCGTCTCATCGGATGTTGTCATCGTCCACGCTTCAGCGCCATACATCAGGACGGGAATAATGAGCGACTTATAGAGTTTGATTTTGGTTCGTCGAGAGAGGACTTTACTTTTCAATTGCCTACTCAGTCCAAAGTAGCACCTGTTGGCAAGAGTGATTCTGCGTTGGATTTCAAGGCTGACATTGTTGGTGTTGTTAATGCTGGTTCCCAGATAAACGAAATTATCTACAACTTCAAAGTTATGACTGTCAACAGTGACGTGGGAGCCAAGACGCGAGTGCGCCGACTGTTTGTTTGATGACAGGAGATATTTCGTCTTGTCCTCATTCACCACCAGACCCATACGCTTCGCTTCTTTATCTAGCCTGGAAAACGCAGAACAAACGGCGCGGTTGTTGCTTCCGATGATATCAATATCATCGGCATACGCCAGGAGCTGTACACTCTTGTAGAAGATTGTACCCTCTCTATTTAGTTCTGCAGCTCGTATTATTTTTTCCAGCAATAGATTGAAGAAGTCGCACGATAGTGAGTCACCCTGTCTGAAGCCTCGTTTGGTATCGAACGGCTCGGAGAGGTCCTTCCCGATCCTGACGGAGCTTTTGGTGTTGCTCAACGTCAGCTTACATAGCCGTATTAGTTTTGCAGGGATACCAAATTCAGACATCGCGGCATAAAGGCAGCTCCTTTTCGTGCTATCGAAGGCAGCTTTAAAATCGATAAAAAGATGGTGAGTATCGATTCTTCTCTCTCGGGTCTTTTCCAAGATTTGGCGCATGGTGAATATCTGGTCCATTGTGGATTTTCCAGGTCTAAAGCCACACTGATAAGGTCCAATCAGTTCGTTGACGGTGGGCTTTAGTCTTTCACACAATACGCTCGACAAAACCTTATATGCGATATTGAGGAGACTTATACCACGGTAGTTGGCGCAGATTGTGGGGTCTCCCTTCTTATGGATTGGGCAGAGCACACTAAGATTCCAATCGTCAGGCATGCTTTCTTCCGACCATATTCTACAAAGAAGCTGATGCATGCACCTTATCAGTTCTTCGCCGCCGTATTTGAATAGCTCGGCCGGTAATCCATCGGCCCCCGCCGCTTTGTTGTTCTTCAAGCGGGTAATTGCTATTCGAATTTCTTCATGGTCGGGTAATGGAACATCTATTCCATCGTCATCGATTGGGGAATCGGGTTCGCCATCTCCTGGTGTTGTACTTTCACTGCCATTGAGCAGGTCGGAGAAGTGTTCCCTCCATAATCCCAGTGTGCTCTGGACATCCGCTACCAGATTACCTTCTCGGTCCCTACATGATAATGCTCCGGTCTTGAAACCTTCTGTTAATCGCCTCATCTTTTCATAAAATTTTCGAGCATTGTCTAAAAATTATAGACTTTCTAAAATGATGAAGTTCATTGCACTGTGCTTTAGAAAACATAGACAAATAAATTGTTACATTTAAGGTTATGTTTCAGATCCTATGTTTTAGAACGTAAAATTCTTCTTTTGTAGACTTGAAAAGACCAATGTTATTCTGTGGGCTCAATTTATGTTCGTATAAAGAGTCATTTGCAAATTATAAATAAAAATGTTAATTGCTTTGGAGAGAACGGTTATATCTTGTTATTTTTTGACCTTTTTCTATCTTGAAGAAATCCCTATACTATATTTATGAGAAGATATGAGGGCTTATTCTGCCGCAGAATAAAGAGCAAATGATAAAGAAAGGTTAAGTTAGGTTAGGTAAGGTTTGGTAAGTTGGGGTCTAGCTTAACATTTGTATTAGCGGTAGGGTCTAAATCTTCTAACCATTTATTATTTGGAATATATCTAGAACATCTTTAGATTCTTAGAATGTTTTAATACTCTTTATGATATATTTATTCATGTCCGTGAGAGAACGCTTCTCACAATATCTCAAAATATTTTGAATTTCTAATTTATTCAAATAATTTCTTAATTCTACTTATACGATTACTATATACGCAGAAGTGATGCCAATTAATTGAATTTACTCACAATTCTTGAAGCCAATGTTGTTTACAACTTTTATGAGCGCGCAAATAAAGGATATTTATTGTCTGTCTTCGTGTGTGTGAACGAGTATATATGTCAGTATGTACATAATTATGTCATGGCATAGTGTTGCAAATGCGATAATCTGGTTGCATGTGTGGGTGTGTGCTTGTGTGAGTGTACTACATGCTTCATGCTGCTTACCACACATTCCGGCTCATGGTCATAAGTGTAATTGGCATAGAGGCGAGTGGGACAATCGGCCCACGGCAAAGGTGACTCAAAACTGTGCAACAAGTATATGAGGCACCAGGCAATTATGGTATTATAATACAAAGCGACTATATAACTGACAACTGCCGATGAGATGCCAATGCCGCCCAAATACGGTGACACCTGTGCGGCGAAGGAGAGCGAAAGAGATTGTAAGCGGTTAGGAATTGTATAAATAAATAATAAAAACATTTATTTTCTTATTTATAAAATATGTGCAGCTCTATTTACCTGGCTCCATACACCAATCGCACCTTTGCGCAGCCTTTGGCCCACAGCCAATTCCAAATAGAATATCGGCAAACCCTGTACACACAGCATTATGAAATATGGCACAAGGAAAGCGCCGCCGCCATTCTTTTGCGCCAGGTAAGGAAAACGCCAGACATTGCCCAAGCCAACGGCGTAGCTAAAATTAATAATAAATCATATATATTAATTTGTTTCCTTCTGCATAGGCATAACTTAACATGATTTAATTAAATTTTGTACTCAAAAGAGTTAAAGGTTGCTTCTCAATATTGGAGAACTTAAAGAGGCCCTATCGAAAACCGAGGATTTTTACTCGAGACCAAGAGTATTACCATGTTTTAGGATATTGAACTCTTTCTTATTGATTAAAGTTCCGCACACATATGCAAGTTCATTAGATTAAGGATAAAAGAATTAAAAATAAGAATAATTGAATATGATGTATAGGCAATAATTCAGGATGTATTAATTTCTACTCCACCCTTCAAATTCAAGCACTCTCCGCTTATATTCGTTACTTTAAACTATATAGATAACAAGGATTATTCGGTTGACTGTCGGTTGGACTAGAGAGTGAATTAATGGATCCATATTTCATCCTTTGTCAGATATCGACCGGAAAACTCGGATTAATTTCAATAGAACATCTACAAAGCAGTACTCTGTAAATCTGAATTCGTTGTTGATCTTCGTCGACTATGAGTTCTCGCGTCCAGGGTTGATTCTCCTAATTCAAAGTCAGACAACTTTCTTCAAACCACCTCAAGCTTACAGACCTAATCTTACAATTGGAGATTAGCCGGTTATAGCCGAGTTTACAGCAGCGCACCATTCGTTCCTCCTTTTGGCAATTTGGCGTCAATTGGAAATTCCAAGTGCTGCCAAGTCCTTCTCCACCTGGTCTTTCCAATGGAGTAGAGGTGTTCCTCTTCCTCGTCTACTACCAGTGGGTACTGCGTCGAACACATTTAAAGCTGGAGCGCTTTCGTCCATTCAAACAACAACACGAACTAGCCAGTGTTGCCACAGTCTTTTTATTCGCTGAACTATATCAATGTCGTCGAACTCATCCATCGTCTGCGGTCCAAAAGAATTGATAGTACCCTTAGTGAATTCGTTTTGGTCCGAGCCAACAGGAAATAATATGAAAGTTTTGATACGTCCCAAAAATGGACCAAGTCAGGTAAGGGAAGCTTGAAATGTTTTTCATGCCGAAAAATTATACCAAGTTCCTTATATCTACATCTGTAAATATCCGTTTGAACTAAAGAAATTACAAGACTTCTACACGTAATAATACCATTTTAGATGTACTTGATTATTATGTCACATGACCATTTAAGCTGCAGATTCCTTCTCTTCTTTATAAAGTGCTAGTATAACTATATAATTATTCAACAGTTTTATACAATCGCACACATCGACGTCACCATCACAACACTCGACGGGGTTGAGTGTTATTTTCGTGGCTCTTAACGCCATCAGTGTCATCGTCACACTTCACTTACCCTATTGTGGCGAGTAGAAACATGATTTTGTTGTCCCAACTTTCACGTTCCTCCCCCTCCTTTTCGCCCTCGACAATGTCCTCCTCTTGCGCCTCGACTGTGGCCGCGACTGCAGCGGTCAGTTCTGCTTTTGACTTGCTCGTGCTCGCCTGTGCACCGAAACCGTCGGGTTCCAACTCAGTCGATTCGTCAAAAGCATCGCCGAGAAACGCCTGATTGGTTGCACCGTACATGGGCTGATGGTGATGGGTGGCATGAGCATGGTGGTGTGTGCTGCTGGTATGGTGTTCCTTGGGTACCAAGCGACCGCGCATTTCCTAGCAAAGAAGATGGCAAATAAAGAAACAAAACAGCAAAGTCAAACAGAATGCAAAGCAGTAAGTCGAGGTGTTGAGTTAACGAAGTGGCTAATTAAGAAAGTTTATTAAAAATGTACAAGACACTTCCTGGAATCAAACACTTAAATATGTACGTACGTGCATATACATATATTCATAAGAATGCATTAATGTACCCAGTGTTACAGCTACTCACCCTTAGTTCCAGTTGATCAATGCTCTTTTGACTTTTCAACACACCGCCAAAGTCTCGCGAGCTCTGTCGCCGCAAAAGCTGTGCGGTATTCGCCATTTTTCTACAGTTTTTGGGTTAGTTCTCCTAGTTCCTAGCCGTTTTAGTATGTGCAGTTTGTTTTTGTAATTTCGTTTAAATGCGTTTTTAGTTGTAATTTTTTGTATTTTCTTTTTGTTGTTACGTTTACAATATTCAGCAATTATTAAGTTGACTGTTATAATTTTTAACTGCGAAGTATTAAATTTCGATTTTTATCATTTTAACGGTAATTGATCCACTCAGCATTGAAGCGACTTTTTCTCTTTTTACAACGTTTAATCAGAAATGGCGAAATTTTTATTAGTCCTTTGTACAATCAACTTTTGTTTTGTTGCAACATGCATTTTGTGCTTGGAAATCTATTTAATACAATCAAAGAAGGATGGTGCACGTTAGGCTTGGACTAAACAAGCCGGTGTTAAAGAAAGTACAATAGTGGTACTCATTGTGCATTGCAAACCTATAGCAACATCGCAAAACAACTGTTTTTTACATACATTCTGTTTTGCGACAATGTTGCAACTTTGCGAACCTAATTTCACTTTCACTTGTCGAAAATCACAACCAGCTGCTAATTCAAAGCGCGCATTTTGTATTTTGTAATAAAATGAAAGAGATACTTCCTACTACAATCATTTTTGAACTTTTGAGTTTTATTATTCTTAAATGTGGCAATTATAACACAAAGAGCTCATTTAACTCATATTGGCATATTGCGACTTTGCCATTTTTATATAAATGCCACAATGAGTTCCATTATTTTCGATCGACAGTCTTGTTAAAAGAAAGAGAGAAGATAATGGTCTTGTTTTTCGTAAGAGAGAGATTGTACTATCGCTTATTCTTGTGAATGACAATCCTAAATGCATTCAATCTATCAGAATATGAAGTAGCTGTGAATAATGCTTGAAGTAAATCGGCGATAATATAAAAGTTTTATGATGCCAGACCCTTAGTTTTTCGAATTAAATATAAGGCGTTAAAACATTAAATCTCCTGTACCGTGATATCTCTTTCAGTATATACAGATGTATAATTGATTATAGGGTCTCGAAACAAAATAAAAATTACTTAACAGCAATCGAGTCTACATTACTATCGAACTTGGAGTGGATATTTTCGTTTTACTGTTCGAGAACTCGACCTCACGTAAACTCAGCGAACTCGGTTTAATCGTCAATATCTAAGTGATAAACGTTCTTGAGAGCTCAGTAAGGTACGCTTTATAGTTTGAAAGGCTCCGACTCTTAAATGTCCGATTCCAAAATATACGAAAAAAAAAAATACTGTCGAATTTAACCTAAAGATATCGAGGCAGGGTCCATCTCTACCCTATCTTCTAATTACTCTGATTTTGCGAGATTGAGTTTGAACATTGATTCTTATTTATTCTTTAGAATTCCAGGGCGCCGATAAAATTAACAACTGAGTCGGAAAACTTCGTCAACTTACATTATTGAAACCCCAGAAAGTGTTTAAAAAATTCGTCAAATTAAGCAAAATGGAATATTAGTGAATTGGTTCTGGGTGTTAAAAAAATCATTTTTTAGTGGTTATAATAATACTTTAAGGTCGTAATAATAATTCAATTGGAAAAATTGTGAAAACAGAATAGTCAAACTAATTCGCCGTTGCCCTTTTGAAATAAGTGATTAAATAGATTGCTCCATTTTTTAACAAACTACATACTAAGTTATGTTTATTCATCAAATACACATTTTCGCCAGAGAACAAGAAATTGCTTTCGCTTTATTTCCAGAAGTTAGATCTATTTAGGTCCATAGACTTACCTTTAACTATTATGGTGTTGTAAATCTTGAGTATGAATTTCTTAATTATTTTCGCTTGAAATTCATTAAAAATTTGCTAAAAATTCAATATTCATTTTGTATAATATAATGTCCCCGAATAGTTCTCTTTACTATAATATAAAATATAATATCCTAAGCTCTCTCAATTTAATCATTTCTATTATACTTATGTTAGTGTTATAAAAGTTATCAATCTAACCAAATAGATAACTCAATTTCAAAACAAAAGGGCTGAAAGCATTGAAAATAAATCGAATGCAGACAGATTTATTTATTAGATTTGATTATCTCCATTCGAATGCCATTAATGCCACACAAATTACGGCACATTACTCATACGCCCTGTCGAACCTAGATACAACTACTTATAGGTAACAATAGTATGTGTGTATATATGTATGTGAATGTACTACTAAATGCGGTTTCAGTGTAAACACATAAGTAATTGCGATTGTGTGTGATAGCTGTTTACACAAATATTTGTGTGTTTTTAGCTAAATATAATACATTAGTGAGCAATTAGTATAGCATATTACGTCTAAATTTATTGTTTAAATTAAATATTTACTTGTGCCTAGCTGGTTATCTACACTTCAGCGAAGCTAAACAATTCGAATTGAGTGTATTATTGGATGGGGTTGAATGATTATTCATAATCCAACGTATATTTATTTTTATGGAAAGGTAAAATATGGATTTGACAGCAGTGAGATAAAATAAACTATGAAAAATAATCAATTAAATATTAAAACAGGTAAGGAAATGCATTTTATCGAGAGCCTGTTTGCAAAATTTTTATTATCCATATAGGGAGGCTAATGAATTAACTTTTTAACGGAGATTAATTTTATTTCGATATATTTGTTGATGCTTGTCCAACTTCAAGCTGTGGGACAATTCCTGGAACAAAATCAGTCCAGTTGTCTATGAGATATCAAATTTTACTTAAAGCCGTGCAATTTAAAGTCAATAACATAATTTCCCCACGAATTATAAGCCGAGAACCAGTCGAAAAAGGGACAAGTTTAACAGTAGTGTGGTTGATGGAATTTTCAAATTTGTTAGTTCGAATATTTGTTCTAGTCAATTAGCTTAGTTTGACTCGAAATTTAAGTAGAAATTACTACGTTATACTTCAGTTATATAAAATATAAAATTTTTATTTTACTAACATTCAATCTTCCATCCGAAATCAGCATCACTCCCGGAGTGTTTTCATACAAAACACTAGAAATCTACATCGAGTTCTCAAGATCGTCTTATAGATTGGAACAAAGGGATAGACGAATAAAGTGGAACAGATAGTGTGCAAAAGACATAGAATAATCAATTAGTTTTTAGACGTAATGTGTCGCTGGGGCAATCGTATTTCTTTCATCTCACATTTAATGAATTTAATGAATTTTAACAGCCAAGCTTTAAACTCTACATCTCTTGCAAGTTAAGAATTAGCAAAAAAACTCTTTATTTCCAGCTACCTTTCACAAGTTTAAAGAAACCTTCGGTAGACGTTAAATGTTGAACTGAAAAGTTCGGGACTCACTTAGAGATTTCTATATATTTTTTATTCAAATGAAAAATCAGCGACACTAACGAATCCATCTCTATTAGGATAAGAACACAGCCACACAAATGATCAGCGACCCCAAAACCCAAAAAAGTAACGAGTTTCAAGCGATTCCGATGAATATTGAAAAACCCACACCGGATTCGTAATCCGTGACCCCGAAAACCCCTGAGTAGCGAGGTTTAAGAGAATTCGATGAATTTAAAAAATCGCTGTCCGCCATATCGGTTTTCTGGGGTCAAAATCTTGATGTGATGGGGTTAAATGGACCTCGGATTCGGATCCAGCGACCCCAACATCCAAACAATTTGTTTTTGTGTGACTGTGGAATTAGCTCAACTGATTATTTTTGATTTCACTATTTTGGAAGCTTATTTTAAGACTGATAACATTGATCCCTCTTCCACTGACAAATACTGTTTCCAACTGAGTTGACGGAGTGTCAGCTCAGTCTCGAAAAATTTGGATTTTTAAATTCCACGCATTTCAAGAGTAGTCAGTAGTCTATTTGATATCTCTAAAGAGTAAGATGGTTTCTAAATAGACGAAGACATAACATAACATTGAAGGTTTTGGTTGCGGGAAGAATGATGAATGAAGAGAAAGAAGCGAACATCAGTTCAATGTGTCGTATGTGTGTACCAACGAAAGCCGAATGATAAGCTAAAATAGGTTAAGTCAGGGTCGAACGCAGGGGGGGGGTTTTAACACCCCAAAACCCCAAAAGTAATTGAATTTTTAAATAATAGAATCTAATTCTACATAGTCATTTGAAAAATTGTAATTTGTTGTTTTCAAAGCAAACTTTCTGCCGACGATGTAAGAATATGTAAAATAAATGAATACATTAGTCACTAACAGCGTTGCCGTTTTGATACAATTGTATCTTCTAAATTTTGTGATTTGATACTTTTTTGTTCACCAACGGCCTATTTTGACACTTTTCTGCTGATAGAATTTAATTTTTTGAAACTATGAAAATGCTAAACTAAAAACAAACCTATTGTATCTGGATAGTATTAAAAAGTTGTGGGAATGTAGGCCAATTAAAAATCCCAGAAAAATATAAACTGGACTTTGCTTTATAACTCTGTGGCTGCTGAACTGGATTTTTTAGATTTAAGGGGAATTGTGAGTCGAAAATGGACTTCTTTTGAAAATTAGATCTGAACTGAAAAGTCACGCTATTATTTTTTTTAGAGTTTATTGTTAATCATAATACAGGAAAAATTTGAAAAATTTTTATTACGACTTTCAGTTTTCGTTCCATGAGCAAACTGTTGTGAAATAAATTTAAATTAAAAAAATTATGCTATTTGCAAAAAAATACTTGAGTGTCTTAACTTAACCGCTGATGTAGAAGATCCCGATGATTTCGTTGCTGAATTTAGAATGTGGAAAAGGTTAAAAATCTTTTCTTCAGATTATATTTTCTAACTAAAATTTTGAATATATTTTCAGGAACTGGTTAAATCAAACAAAGAGATCCAAAACTTTTTTAGACGCGTTGAATTGTTGCGATGCAAAAATTTTCAAAACAGTGCATCGTTTTTTAAAGATTGGAGCAATAATCCCTATATCTGTCGCTTCAAGTGAACGCTCGTTTTCCTCACTTCGCAGGCTTAAAACATATTTAAGAAATAAAACTGGAGAAGCACGCCTGAACGGAATGGCTCTCTTGAATATCCATAGTGATATAGACGTGACGGAGGAAGAGATCCCAAGACCTTTTCCATTACTTTAAATTCACCAATTCATCCTTCTGTTGTGAGTAGTAAATGTAAACATACTTGTGGGTGTAACTGTAAATATTAACGAGTACGAAGGTAGACCGAAATTCCATTAAATCAAAATAAAAAATAACTACTTCACACTCATCTCTCTACATCTTACACTCACTCTTCCGCTTCCGTTATATTTTGCATTTTGTTTTGCTTTCACTTTCCACACTTAACCGCTATTCGCTTCGCCAGCGTTTTTGAGTCAACTTTCACACACGCAATTCGTACGCTGGATGCTTATATAACATATGAACCAGGACTGAACACCAATACGCACACGCCGAGTAAACGAACATGGAACGAGTGAACTAATATAACGGCAATATGATTGTGTTAGGATCGAATGTACCGAAATTTCACCGAATTTTACGACGCTCGATAAATGTCGACGACGAATTTTAATTGTCATGGACGGTATGTGAGGAGGTGGTGTCGCCAATGGAGTTGGCGGTGGAGGGAGTGGGAGTTTGCTGCGCAACAATTAGTTCAACGCTTTGTGGGCACTTTCATTGAGTGCGAGTAGCGATAAACAAAAACGGCAATTAAGTGGGCGGTGTGGCGCGCCTTCGACTGACGACTGACGAGACGAGACGTTGAACAAGTGAAACGACGAGTGACGATGTGACGATGCGTTAATGAAAGCGAGTGACGTGCGAGGCTGAATTTCGACTAATGCTG
This sequence comes from Zeugodacus cucurbitae, assembly GCF_028554725.1. Taxonomy (NCBI): domain Eukaryota; kingdom Metazoa; phylum Arthropoda; class Insecta; order Diptera; family Tephritidae; genus Zeugodacus; species Zeugodacus cucurbitae. Next base: position 35,041,585 of record NC_071670.1, read on the forward strand.
GCGTACGCTTGATTGGACTAACAGCTCAAACAGGAATGTGGGCAAAGCATTACTCTATATTGTATGTATATACATATGTGTGACCCCCAAAGAATAATGAAGATGACAATTTGTTTTACCAACTGGTGAGTTACCGTTATTTCACTGCACTGGAGCACAGCACAATAATTGATTTTCAGCGCACAAAAGCTAAAGGACACAGCACACGACCGTGTACTGGAGACCAACGCGCACCCACACACACGCACACACACTCACACTCACGTGAAATTGGTTTAATGTTTGCGTAACAGCATTTCGCTTTGAAAACTTTTTTTTTATTTCACGCGCTAAACATTTTCTTCTGATTCTTTATTATGCAACTTATTTAATTTTTTATTTTTTATTTTTTTCATACACTAAACTGGCGTCGAAAGTTTTCCGTTTCGATTATGTGTATAATAGCATGTCGTTAGGTGGATAGACTGCGTGGCGTTAATGGCGGAGGACCAACGGCGGAGACAAGCGAGTGTCACAGAGTACAAAGCGAAACTGTTAAATGGCTTGCCTGCCAGCTTGCGACTTAGCTTGCGTTGGTCCAAGCGAAGGATGTGTGTACGAACGAGTGGTAGCATAACAACGAGTAACTAATGGACTTAGGTGAAAAGGCGCAGAAGAGCAGCAACACCACGTCTAATTGATAAGAAATTGTTTTTGTATTGGTGTTTGACTGCCAAAAATCAGGTGGCAATGAAACCGGAGCCAACGAAACAGCGAAAGTGAAATGGAAATATACATAAATTTGTACGAGTGTGTGATACCAGATATAACGGCATATGCAATAAGCTAGATAAACCATTAAGTGAATGACAGCTGCCGTGAGTAGGGAGTTTGAATTTTAACGGTCGCTAAAAACTTAAAAAAAAATAAAAATTTAAAGCAGGTTTTTGAACAAAACGGCAGTTTCTAAGAGTTAGATGCGTTTCCACTGGGTCCATAATTATATTCGTGCGTTTTTTTTTCAAAATTTTAACGTCTGTTTAAGAAAAGCAGAAATTGTTCATCTATCTGGCGATTAGTGGATTCCATCCCAAAAGAATTGCGCCGGAATAGCGGTCAAGAATGAATCAAGCAAATTTTGAATAGTGTGTTCTGATTTGAACCGTTTTCCAGTGAGGGTGTTCTGCATCAACCGAAGCAAGTAGTAGGCAGAAGAGGCAAGAGATGGGCTAAAAGGTGGTTCCCAACTGCTATTTTCCAAATAGTTTTGAACCGGTCTTGTAACATGAGACCGAGCATTGTCATGATGGAAAATTATCCCTCGTGTTCAGTGGCAAATTTCGATCTTTTTTCGGCTATCATTCGCTTCGATATTTTTCTAATATGCAGACTCAACGTCTTTTGGCTTTACTTTATATGATATACAATTCCTTTGCTTTTGTATCTATCTATACAATAAATAAGCCCAAAAGTGCCAAATTTATGACACAACAAATGGGAAATTATGAGAACAAAAATGAAACCTTTATAAACGAGTTTTTTAGTGGAACTTTAAAGTAGTTTAACTTTTAATTAAGAGGTATGGAAACTGGAAACACTGTAAGAGGTCTAGAAACTGTCAACTCTATACATTACATTGTTATGAATATAAAGATTGTTTAAATTACTGTACCAACTGTATAAGAAGCATCGACTTCCTGAGTTATATTAATGATTACAACTTTTGTGTAATATTAAAGTCATAACCGTTAAAAATTCAAATCCGTTTGAAACAGTTATAGCAATGGTCCGTTATTGCTTTAGCATAAATTATTAATTTTGGATACGTGTTCTGTCCAATACTGTAGAACAAAATTAAATGCTATGAAATGATTTTTTTTTTCAATCAAAATTAGATAAACTTACTCATATCACTACAAAGTTTTAAAGTAAAAATATAAAATATGTATAAAAAAAGAGATTATTATTTATAAAAATTTAATGATAATGATTTAATACTTAATTGATCATAACTGTAATAAAATCCACCACTGAAAAGTTGGTGAGCATTCGAAAATGTTTCTAAATTGTAATTAATTAATTAGAGAATGACGTCCATAGAATCAACTTCTACAACAACTTACAAATAACAGTTACAGCACATGATTAATTGAAGTTTTTAAATTAAATCTTCGTCATGAAAATGAATATAAATGAGTTTATGTTTTGCTTATTCGTCTAGTTTTGTTTTGGATTTATCAAAATCCTTTGACATATTTGGACTTCTTCTTAACTGGTTTTTCCTTCGGTTTCGGCTTGACTGGTATGAACTCTTCTTGTTCAGTCGGCGAACCCGGCATATTGAGTATTGCCTCGGTGAGTTGAGTCGATTGCTGTGGCGGCATAAACTCGCTTATAAATGAAGCATTTAGAGCATCAAGCGTGTACTCATTATCATTGAAAGTCTCGATTTTATAAGACAGATTTTCATGTACTATTGTCATAGCAGAAGAATCTAATTGCTCGCTTTGCCATTTACTGGTCGAATTCATTGACTCTCGCTGTATTAATTTCGGTTTTTCTTCTTTGATATTTTCATTTAACCAATCGGTAACAAGGCTCTCTGGATCAGGTTTGACACCCAAACCTTTTTTGATATGCGAGAAAGAAATCGCCTTTTTATCGTCTTCGTAGTCTATATCCCAAATGGAGAGTATGTCTTGCACTAAAGCATCCTTGTAAGAATGTAGTGTTTGTATGGGTTTTTGCCAGCGACCCAAACCGCGTTTTCTAACGGGTGTTATATCCGCTTTGGTTTTATTATCTTCTTCAAAGTTGAGTGGAATGCTAAGTGTATTGCAGCGAAACACCTTACGCATAGCTGTAAATAATTTTAAATGTTTAAATGCAGATTTTATGAAAATTTCACATTTTATTCAAAATTGTTACCTTCTAAGTTAACCACCTCTGTACAATTTAGACGGGGCTGTGTGAGTTCACAAACACGTTTTGCATATTCACACATTGTGTTCTCAACCTCAGTTGCGGACCTTAAGCGTGCCTCAGGCTCAGCAGTATCCTGTTCAATTAAACGGTGTGCAAATACATCGCCAATTGAATTCGATGAAAGCAATAATGTAAACGTATCACAATCGTCTTCACCCATACATTCTGGAAAAGTTGATGTATCGTAGAAAGCTAAGCCCGTACTGCAACGCGATATGCGCGTTGGTAAATCTGCATCGGGCTGCAAACATTTACCGACAGAACGCGCCTGTTGATAAGCATCCTGTAGAGTTGGTGGTTGATATGGTAGGCAATAAGATTTATATAAACTTCTTTTTGAGGGACTCTTTAACGGCGATTTACTAACATTTACACCATTATCTTCGACAATTTGCCCCGCATGCTCACGCGTGAGTTCACAAATACACATATCATCAGCTAAAGCGCTACTGAGTGCTATAAATTCTACAGCTCCCAGTTGGTAAATATCCATAAAAGCAGGCGCATATTCTAACTGATGTGTCCAGCGGCACACCGCACCTGCGCCCGATTCCATATTGCCACCTAAATAGCGCAAATCTAAACAGTGTAATTTATGATTGGTCGCCACGTATGCCAAATCGCGAAATTCACTTTTGGCAATTGATGATATAAAATCACAATCATACGTGTTTGTTTCATCGCAACTGCAACTATTTAACCACTGTTCCGGTGTGGTGCGCGTATCGATGACGAAAAATTTATTTTCGTTGGCATATAAAAATGTTTGACCTTGCCATGGTCTTACCATATTCCAACTTATTCTCATAGCATCATCTCTGGTGCAAATGTCATGTGTTGCCGTAAGTGTCGGTGTTCGTGAAGTCACATCATAAACTCGTACACTTTGTTTCATTGTTGTTATAATAAAAGTACTCAAATCGATAGGGGACTGTGCGAAACTTATAAATGGAGTGGACGTGCTATTGAACCGCGTTATAGCCTTCATCTTACCAGTGGAAGGAATGCTGTAGAAATTGATGCAGTTACGTTGACGCAAAGCAAAGGACATCGCGGAATCTGCACACAGATTTTGTATTGAACGTACCTCAAACACTTCACCACCACTTTGTTGCGAACTAATGGGATTGAGAAAACTGCTAGTAAAACTAGTAAATTTCGGTAATACACCCACATCTGAATGAAAATGTATTTTTAATATATGTATATAAATTAGAATTATATAAAAAATGTGTAATCAACTACAACTTACGCAAATTGTCCATGTTTTTACCATCCACATGCAATATGTGTTCTCCATCCCCTAATATGCAAAGATTTCCTCCAGTGTAGTAATAATCGTAACTACCGTGAAAGTACGGATCGGGATCACATTCCAAACGTTTAGCCAATTCAAAAAATGAGTTATGATAAATATCTTCTTTTGTGTTAGTTTTGAACTTTTTATCTATAAAAAATAATATGATATAATTGTTTCTACGAGCTACATACAAGCAACTGCAATATAAATCTTACCTTTTTGTACTGTTTGGTAACGAGTCCGTGATGTGTGTAAACGTTTGCGATATATCTCTCGTGCCATTGTACGACGGTGACATATATCCACATTTTCGTAATGGTTGCTGGCGATATAAATTGGACATGGCATGGAAACGTTGAAACTTGGATACAAACGCAATTCATCAGCGCTGTTAACTGGAAATCTGCCCACATTGAATGCAGGAAATAAACAATGTTTTTCACGTAATTTCAATTCTTCGGAATTATGAAGTAACATTCGTTCTAAAGTGTTAGTAGAAACATTCCTTGATGCACTTGGCTGAGTGAATTGTGATTTATTATCTTTAGTTGAACTGTCATCCTTTAATAGAAAAATAAAATATTTAACTGTAGTTAATAAATATTAGGAAACTATCTCACTTTAGATGCAGTTTTAGTCTCCTTTGCTTGGGCTTTTCGCTTATATGGTCGGGTTGGCATTTTTATTTAACAATTTCCAAACTTTTTTAGTATTATTATATTACAGTGTACGATAAAATTATTCTTAATTTCTTAAAGACAACTGATATCATACCAAAAACGGATGTGGACGTACAGAAACAGCTGATTTTATAAGAAGGTTGCCATTTCCTTGAAAATTTAAATTAATATGTAAACTGTAGCATTTCTCCAGTATCCTGATTTAAATAAGCTAGAATTGTTGTATAGCAGTATTAGAAGCTCTGTGAACACTTTTTCAAAGATATGGAATAAATCGTATTTTCTTAATTGTTGAACGAATTACAAAAAAGTAACAAATATGTTTTTAAATGATTTTTATTTTGTATCAAAATTGCAACTATTCGACTCTGTTTGCAGTGGCATCCCTGTTGCAAATATCGCAAATCACAACCAGCTGTTTTGCGAGCATTTTGTGTTGTTTAATAAAATGGAACAGGTAAGTAACATTGTATATAAACAGTTTTTTACAATGCTAAGTAAATTCAAAAAAACTAGACACTAACTTTAATTATTGGCTTATTTTGTTAATATTCATGACTAAATTGTTTATTTAATAGAAAAGGGGATTACGTATAAACGGAATGTTCCGCTGGTCAGAAAGCCAAACAAAAGACCTTCTTGCATATATAGTGGATACTACAAAAGATAATGCAGGCCGATTTGAGGTAATATTCTTGTAGTTTTGTATTATTATCTCTTTTAACATTTCTCGGTTTTATTTCAGAAACCAACAGCACAGAAGTTTTACAATAAAATAGCCCAAAACGTGCCAAATTTAAGACACATCAAATGGGAAATTATGAGGACAAAATTGAGACATTTAAAAACCAGTTTTTTATCTGCACACAACTGGAAATGCCAGGCTGAAGCAGACCTACTTGAGAGTGGCGATCCTAATAATGTAGCTGAACATATAAAAAGTATATGTCCTTTTTATGAAGACCTGTACAAAATATTTGGACACCGCATTAATGCGCAGCCACTAGCCATTTATCAGTCAACGGAGTCGGGATCATCATTCGATAATGTTTACGCAGAATTAAGTATCGAGATAGATCCCGATCCATCTTTGAATCCGTTAGCCAGTCCGTCGGTTATACTTCCTTCTTCGAGTTCGCCAGCGAGTCCGTCCGCTAATTGTGAATCAGAAGCAAGCACATGCACACAAAAAAGCGATTTAAAAAGACCTCACAGGAGTTCTGAATCATTTTCTTTAATGTATGAAATCCAAAAGAAGAAATTAGAATTAGAAACGAAAAAATTAGATTTTGAAAAAGAGAAAGAGGACAACAATTTCCAATTGCAGAAATTACAGTTAGAGAAAGAAGAAAGAGTAGAAATGGAAAGAATCCAACAAACTTCAACAAAAAGAAATTCAAAAAGATCACACAGCATCTCTAATCAATTGTCCTTACTATTCGAAATCCAAAAACAAAATTTAGAATTAGAAACGAAAAAACTAGAATTTGAAAAAGAAAAAGAGGAAAACAATTTTCATTTGCAAAAACTACGTTTGGAGAAAGAAGAAAGAGTGGAAATGGAGAAAATCAGATTGGAACACGAAAGATTGAGAAGCTTAACTAGCTCACAAGATGGCAAAATGAAATAATTTGTATTCCTTTCCCTTCCTACATATATATTGATATATTCTTTTAATCATTTTAAAATTCTAGTTTTGTCTAATTCAAACTTCGTACAGTGACTAATAGTGTACAATGTAAGTATTAGAAAAAACTCATATATATTTTCCATTTTTAGTTGGTTTATTAGTATTAACAAGTTTTTTATGGTCAAATAAAAAATATGTTTATATACAAATGTATAAGGAGAGTATTTTGTTTATAAACAAGCTTTGGCTTTGTGTTAGTTCTCTGGAACTGTAATCTGTGTTCCAACTGGTCCAAAAAAGTATCTGTGTCATTCGACAATTCGTCCATCATCATTTAGTATACGTGTGCTTCTTGGAAAGCCAAATGTCTTAATTGACACTGATTAAATGTGCGTTCGTGAAGAAGTACGCTTCTGGGTCTTGCGAAGGTTTTTCCACCAATGGAATTTCCGTGCATTCAACAGTTAGGTAACTCACACCAAGTTTCGGACAAGAACTTTTCGCATGCGATACAACACAATTGCGAGTTGAGTTGCAAGCGGAAATTATTTACAACATCGGGTTTGGTGGCGAGGAACATCTTCCTTTATTAAACTCAAAATAGCATTTCAAAAGTTTTTTGGTGTTTCTGCATTCCTAAAACACGCATTTGATTTTAAATTATACCATCTTCCTTTTTTCCACTCTTCTGCAAAATAATTAATATTTAATAGTTTGAAGCAAATATAATTAATTTAAATACACACCTTCATTCTCACATAAGAATTCAACAAACATTAAATCATTTAGCGCTGTTACTTTCAATAATTGTAAAGCATTTTGTTTTTTATTTATTCTAGGCATTTTTACTTTTAACAAACATGACATAGAAATGTTGCTACAGAGCGCCCATTTAATTCATGCTGCCACTTTGCTACTTTTATATTTGTGAATGGCACATTAAATAAAAACCATCCAACAATAGATATCGATAGTAGTTTCACATTTCTAACATCGCTAACCTAAAAGCCAATCAGCTGTTACGTCAAAAAAAAAAATGAAAAAATATTAAATCTATAAGTTGTGTTATTCGAATAAATTTATAAAAATGCGAATATTCTCGCTAAGTAATCGTTTAGCGAATATACGTACACGTATAAATGATAAGTTCACATTGCCAGAACGTTTCAAGGGTACTGTAGTTGAAAAGTGGGCACATTATTGGCGTGGTCTCGCCAGTGACTATACCGATGTGGTAGTCGATGTTGTGAAAGGTGCACGCGCCAAGCCGCGTAAGGCTCTTGTGTATGCAGGCACCGGCTACGGTTTATATCAATGTGCGAAACATAATCCAAATGAAGAAGCATTTATGCGTTCATTACGTAGTTGGAGCAATCAAATGTCAATGGTGTCTAAAACATTACACAATCCAGTGTCGGAAGCATATCTTCGTGAACTAGAAGTAGCCATCAATGAAAACAAACTACGCACATTTTCACTCGGTATCTGTACCATTTTATGGAGCGATTTGTATGATAAGGAAGACTGCACCTATCCGGCTATATGCAAGTATACACAAGTAGATTATACAAACTTTTGGAAGCATATAGTAGATATTGGCTTTTGGGATTATTATTGGCGGCTTGAGTGGAAAATGCACAATTTCGATATTAATTACTTATAGATGTAACTAGTGTTAAGCGTTATTGACTTTTCTTAATTTGACCAAAATATAAAGTGTACCAAATGGCAGTCTTCTTGTAATTTAACAACTTTATTTGACAATTGAAAATAAAGTCAAAACAACTTTGTTACGAACAAACTTATTTTTTAATTTTATCACCGTTAAAATGTTTCTCTAATATCGCGTTACATTCGGGAATTTTGCTTCCATTGTTGAATTTGCCTTGAAAATTTGTATCACGGCCATTGCCTTTGCCTTCTAAGAGCTCCATAAAGATCTCACCAAACTTTTTTACTTCGTTCTCGCTGCCTCTCAATACCATGAGACCCTTGCCATTGTTTGATGAGTTCTCCGAAACAGTGAGGAAGTAGAATATACCCTCGGGCGCATTTCGTTGAAATGTGTTAATAAAGTCTGGTTCTATACCATCTTTGCGATGAAGGCAATAATACTTCGGATAAGGTTGTGGAGTATTCTCCAACTTTTCAGCTTCGGAAATTGCTACATCTTTTAACAACTTTTGAAATGCCTTTGTTGATGATTTCAAATTCAACTGCAATTTCTGTATCAATTCCAAATGTTGAGTGGGACCACCTCTGCATACATAAATTAATGGATAATTATCAACTATAGATGAGGGTTGGATATAAAAATAAAATGTAATATTTACTTTAGTGTTAAATTCATTTGTAGTTCACGTTGAAAGATCTCTCCAAGCTTTCGAAGTACCCGTTCACCCACCACAAAGTGCACATTTACGGCATTTTTACTCTTTTCAGCATATAACAATTTGATACACTGCAGCTGTGATAAGTTGCTTACATGTGTACCACAGCACATATTACTCTCGACACCTTCAATACGTACAACACGCGCCAATCCGACGTGATCTTTAGGTAATCCCCGCGGAGCACGAGCATCTTGAAACTTGATAACACAAAGTGGTTAGTTAATGCAATAAGACGTAAAGATACTTCAATTGCATTCTCCAATTAATATTGGAATAAATAATAACACTAAACAGTTACCTCTTTAGCAATTTCTGGATCCTCCAGCTGCACAGTGACGACTCGACCCTCACGAATTAGCTCATTGGCCCTTCTCTCAATCAAATCCAATGACTCACGGCTAATAAGATGTTTTGTATCTAACTCTATATAAGAGGTGTCCGATCCTAACCACCAAGACGTGGTATCATATTTAAATTCACTATCAAATAATGCCGTTATCAAATGTTGTCCAGAATGCTGTTGCATATGCTCCAAGCGACGATTCCAATCAAGCGACTGTTTTATTACATCACCTTCTTCAAACCTAGTTGAAGTTTCAACGAAATGTATTGCTTCTGCTCCTTTACGTATCACAGAACGTACTGGTTGTCCATTAAGTTGCCCATAATCACAAGGCTGACCACCACCCTCAGGAAAAAGAATTGTATCCTCGCAAATTACATTATAGCCTTGTAATTTCTTTACATTATTTTCACCAGGTGGAATCCAGTCAAGCGTTGCGGCTTCACAGGACAAAACTTTTGTGGTAAACTAAATGAAATCAAAATGTTAGACATTGTATTTCATTTTTTTTATATAAACTTGCTTGACGTAAAAAACTATCCTCTTGACATTTGAAAACCATTTTCTTTTTATAATTTTCTGATACGTGTCGAAAATGTGGTTAATTATGCAAAATAGCTTGGCAATAGCAATAAACAAAAGTGAAAACAAAAAAGTCCTTGTCCGAAACAGCTGATATCAAAGTATTTATTTACCGGTCACATGGTTGCATTATAGATAACAGAGAAATAAAATTATCAACATAGTAGGTATAAATTTTACCAGCAAATTTGATTTCAAAATTCTAAAAATATTGATTGAAAACACAATAATATTTCATCTAGCTGTATAAATTAATTATTTAACAATGGCATGCAACGAAGGCAAAAAATTCAAAACTCAAGCTCCCGAATGCAATAAGTTGGACTGTTGGTGCTTTCCAGAACCATACGTCGATCAAAAGGTAAAAGTGAAAAACAAAAAGTATTGCTGGCTATACCCTCAACGACATGCGAAAGAACTGGACAAAATGCTACCAAATTTTGAGCATTGCGAAACGCTTTATACATTATGCGATTACAGACTTGAAAACTATGTATTTAAACAATTATTGCTTATTGAAGAACAAATTCGCAATTACAAAAACAAGTTAAGAAAAGAAATCAATTTCCAACGCAAGATGTTAGATGATATGTGGAAGCTATCTCAAAGGTTTCTACTATTAACTCAGTAAGTTTTATTAAGCATTTATTTTAGTGCGCTGATTAAAAATATTTATAATTATATTTAATTTCAGATATTATGGTTGCGTTAAGCCATATCCTGACATAGTTTCGATACCGGCAGAAAAAATCGCGCAATGCAAGTTTCAAAAAAAGTTGAAAGCAATCCATTATTCTAAGTAATGTCATGATTAATTCCGTATTTTATTTTGGTACTTTTCATACCTGTTTTATTCTAGTTGTCGATTGGTATTTTTATTGGACGCACTTCGAACTTCGATTAAAAAATTAAACCACGTCTGCTCTCAATTGGATATGTCAGTTCAAAGTCCCTTTATTTTAGGCGATTATACAATGCGGCCATTAGCATACTACCGTCGCTTAATAGACGACGCGTTCGAGTATTTCAATAGCGTACTATGCAATTTGAAAAGTTGGACACAACTGCTTGATATAGGCGATCCAAATGCAATAGACGACTACAAAGGTGTACTTGACCCCAAAAAAAAGTATGATGAGTTCATAAACACTGGAAAGATTAATTGTACCTGTATGCGTACCAAAAATCTTGAATGCATTATTGATTTTGAAAACAAATGCTAGATAGGGTAAAACAGCGAAGAAATCGAATATCACTTTAATACTGAGGGTCCCATTTTATATGAAAACCATAGATTCCCACTGTAATCACTGTGGCAGCGAAGAACTATAATTATACACCAGATTTTTAAACACATCTGGCAGCGCTAATAACCTCAAATGTTCAAAATCATGAAAGTCAACAATTTTCATTCATTTATTTGTTGAAGTTATCTTGTAATCGCTTTTTAAATATTTTTTATCGGATTTGGAATTCTATAAAACAATGAGTAGTGAAATTGATATACATGTTCGCATCCATTACCAAAAAGAGGAGGAAACGCTACGGCAGCTCCTCAAATTGGAAGAATTGTTTAGGGAACACTTGGCACTTACCAAACGTGAAATGCTGCTACAGAAAGATATGGTGAACCGTTTGTGGGTTTTGTCTCAACGTTATGTTATTCTAATAAGCACAACAGGTTGTTGTAAACACCCAGAAGTATATTCTGGTCCTACGGAAGACATTTTGCTACGTGAATACTCCGATAAACTTAATCTTTTGCGTACATCCAAGTGAGTAAAATGCATGCAGGAAATAAATATCTAGCTCACAATTCTTTATTTTTAGTTGTCGCATATCGGATTCCCTAAGAAAACTTCGGCAGCAATGTATTCTATTTAATTCACTACACAGTCTTCTAGATTTAACGATGGAAACACCATTCATAATTGGCGACACATTCCACAAACCAATAGCATATTTTGTTGAGCTGGTGGACGATTTATTTAAATATTTACACGCACTGAGTGTAAAACTAAAATACTTGAGCCATCAGTTAGAACCTGTGGATTTATTGGTGCTTGAAGAATACAAAGCAGCGTTAGAGCCATCTGAAGACTTCGATGAATACTTACTTGTTGGGCTAAGTTATTGCAAATGTTTACGGCCAAAGCAAGTCTGTCAGTGAGATGAAATCAATCACGACTAAATTTACATTAAATGTTAGTAACTTGTGATATTTTTGTTCCTCATAATCCACATAGCTTTCGATTTGGAATGTAAACAAAACACTTCTAGTTAAATAAAACTTAATCCTGGATTCTATATTCAAGAAAGTAAACTACGTTTTTACTACTCAAAAACTTGTTTATTCATTGTTCCGCTTTCAGTAATTACAATCAGATGAATCAAAGTTGCATAGTACCATGTCTGCAATTGAAAACAAAACAAAATTGATTACACGAAATTTAGCAAAATATGCAGTTGAACTTACCACGCAAAATGGATAAACAGGCTTTTCTCCCAGCGCTTATGCCTAACTAGCGAAGTCTCCTGGCTTCACGTTCAGATTCAAGCAGGGTAAGAATATCACCTTCACGGACTGGTCCCTTAACGTTGCGGATAATTTGACGGTTTTGTTCACCGATGAATTCAACCTTCACCTGTGTACACTGTCCCTGGGAACCGGTACGGCCCAAGACTTTCATGACGCGTGCCCAAACAACTGGTTTATCCATATTTATTTATAAAAATTTAATATTTTTCGCGAAAAATTCACGTGTAGCAACCGCACAAAATGACAGCCGGAAGCAAAAGAAAGAGGTGTCGTCAAATTTCGTTGTTTTTTGACGAACTTTAGAATTGGGCAGCACTACGTTCGAAAAGCAGCTTACTTCACGATACCTAATGACATTCGGTACATTGTCGGTACATGTCTTAAATGACAATAAAATGCGAAATTATCCTAAATTATTCCTTTTGTTTATATACATTACGTAAAACAATTCAAATTATTGATTTTTTGATTTTATAAACAGGCTAAAGATATGAGTTACGATAGAGGTTTCCAAATTAATCGCTTTATAGTAACCACGGCAAGTCTATAAAGCTGGTAAAATGGCAAAAGAATAAGCGTTGGACTTATAAAATTTGCTGTAGTCAAACTTCATATTGAAGCGTTAGTTGTTAAATACTAATTGAATAATATTTCCATTGTGACTAAGACTGCGTATTTTCCAAGAATTGTTTCCTTACTTAATTAATTTCATAGATAACTTAAATTATATTGCATATAATTCATGTTGAGGTATTATTGCTCTACCCTACGAATTTTGAAGCATTTATGCGTGAGACCTTTCGGGACGCTCCCTTAAGTTTCTCCAGTGTCAAATTTTTTGTGTAGAGTTTCGTTGAAATCTGCTCCACGTAACAATTGTGTAGAGTTCGCATTTTGACAAGTGAAAGCTGTCCGATGCTTTTCGTGTGTTGATCGTCGTTATTCGGTAGGTTCATCACTTTGCTGTTAAACATTTTCTTTCTGTCAAACGTATTCACTGGCTGTGTTTGCCGCAACTGTTCGAATTAGATTTTTAATTGGGATTTCTCTGCGAAAAAGACAACAAAAATGAAAAGCAATTTCCTGATTCTGTTGCTGGTGGTGCCAGCACTAATTTGCACATTTCATGCCCGTAAGTACAATTCAAAAAACGTTAATAAATTGGATTTATTTTAATGGTGATTTGGTGCGGTGCGGGAAGTCATCGACGTGGCAGCAGACGATTGCTAGACGAAATGCACTGTTGAGTGGTTTGTCAACAGTCAAGTGTTTTGTTTTACATATTTCCCAAATAAAATAAACTCCAAAGATTACAAAATTACTTTGTGTCATAAATTCCTTATTTTTATATCATTAATTGTATTCTCTCCATAGCACATAAATTTGCGGCGTTCGCTGAAGGCTCGGCAGAGGATGACCTCGTAGATGTGGAAGGTGAAGATGGTGCTGTGACTGGTGATGATGTTGAAAATGATGAAGATGCTGATTCTAGTGTAACCACGTCGCCATATGCTGATACGTACCTGCTTTTCACAAATCCCTTGTACACAGCTGGCCAACAATTAGATTTACCTGGTGGCAAACCAGTTGAATTCCTTATCGGTTTTACAAATAAGGGCAAAAATGAATTTGTTATTGAGACTGTGGAAGCTTCTTTCCGTTATCCTATGGATTTCAACTATCACATTCAGAACTTCTCTGCCGTTGCATACAATCGTGAAGTGAAACCAGGCTCTGAAGCCACCGTTGCATACTCGTTCCTGCCATCAGACCAATTCGCTGGTCGTCCTTTTGGTTTAAATATTGCATTGAATTATCGTGATGCTGCTGGTGCTCAATTCACCGAAGCTGTTTTCAATGAAACTGTTTTGATCTCCGAAGTTGATGAAGGTCTAGATGGCGAAACTTTCTTCCTCTATGTGCTGTTAGCTGGTATTGTTGTATTGCTATTGGTTATTGGTCAACAATACCTTTTGGGTTCATCTGGCAAGAGGAAGCGTGCTGCTGCCAAAAAAACCATTGAAACTGGTACCGCCAATGACAGCAACATCGAATATGAATGGCTTCCACAAGAAACTTTGCGTGTGCTCCGTAAGTTATACGGCTTTATGCTTATTATTATATAAATTACAATAATTTCTTTTTTGTGTTTAAATAGAACAATCACCAAAATCGAAGACACCAAAAACTTCGCCAAAGCCCGGCAAACAAAGCAGCCCAAAACAGGGCCAGAGCCCCAAACAGCGAAAAGTGAAACGCGGTGATGATTAAACTATAAGTGTGACTGCATCACAGTAAAAACAACAAATTCACCTCAAATGTAAACGCATAATCGCCTTACTTACGCGCTTTGAAATCATATTTTTTATTTTTTAATACATTTGTTCTATTAATTTTATATGCGACATTTGAGAATTATTAGATTTCGATAAATACAAGTTATTTTTAAGTCTGAATAGTACTCTAAAATTCCTCCCATTCACAAGCGGTGTAATTGGTGTGCGTTGCAGTGCAGTGTGGTGTTATATTTGTTTTATATTTTTTTAAAACGTGCCAAACGCGGTTGCTGCAACGTCGTCCATTGACACCGACTATAATAACATTTCATGTAGCACAAAGTTTCTATTAAGTTCAAATTAGTTACCACCACTGTATCGTGTAAAATGATGTGAACTTAATGCTGAAAATTTTCTGCAAAGCATGCAGCATTTACGATCAGCTCGTCTTTATAGTTTCGTATTAGAGATTTTGTTAGAACACAGACACACAAACTTGTTTTCTTTCTTTTTTTGCTTATCCATCTCCATTTGCGTGTCAAAGAGGGTGACGATCTTTCTTTTTGATGCAATGGAATTGCTAATGTCTGATTTATTTCTATTTGTAATTAGAAAATGTTCATTAACGAAACTAATTTATAAAATAAAAAAGAAAAACAATAAAAACGATTTCTATAAAAATTTGATTCTTGCGTATATATGTATGTATGTATATATGTCTTATCTGGATGTTGTTATGTGTATTATATAGTGATAAGGAAGAATAATACGATAAAACCAGCTCTGTACGGCCTGATCAAGTTGATGTTAACCTTCAAATTTATTTATAATCTGAGGCACCGAACTGTACTGAATTGTTGATGAAAGCTATTTTCTTAGACACCATTAAGTATACAACTATGCAGCATTAGGAATCCCAATTCCCGTTTTTGTCTAAAATTAAGACCGTATCGTTCCGACAAGAGCCGGGTTCACGTTATCTCAGCAACAGGTTTTGAGTTATAACAACGGAGAATGTAGGTTTGTATGTCTAGGCCAAATTTGAAAACAACAAAAAAAAAAAATTGCTACCGTCACTCAACTATTGCCTAATTTTAATATTTCAACTTCGTGTGTTGGAATTTGCAGATATCATCTCAATGACCCCAACTTTCTTGCTTTCTCAACGCAAAGTGCATAACGATCAACCATATTATATATAATCCAGGAATTTTAGAATTGGTTAATTTGCTGTTAGATACTAGACTAAAATATAAAAGTCGTCTGGCTAGGAAAAAATTGAACGCAACGTTGAATGTCGCAAGACCTGATATCGGTAGCGCTTAGGTATGATGTCAAAGAAATTGTGTTAGGTGGAAACCTCCTCAGCCATTAGTTAAGCAACAATAGTATTGCTCCCGCGGCTTTCCTTCAAAAAGTACTTCAGACGGTTCTTATTTCTTATTTCCGGCGCTATGAAGGCTCTGGAAGTCACTCTCGGATCCCGTCAGGTTGGTACCCAAGTGAAATATGAGACATAATCGAACATGGGTGAGACCGACAATGTGACCGATAAAAGTTGGCTCCCCGGAATTTATTTGTTTAGTCAATTATATACATATTTACCTTTCAGGAATTGGATAATATAAAATCGACTTAACTTAGGGTATGCGCCGAAGTTAAAGTGCATTGGATTATTACCTCTGCATACGATTTTGAAAAGATTGATATATTTTGAGTTCCTTGGTTTAAATATTAATGAAGTCAGGTAGCTGTTGTCGAAGCCCATGAGGTGACTTCTTCAACCTCAAGAACATTTTTAATGATTATGGGTCTCAATTGCCTCGGAATTAGAGTATAGGGGGTGCTCAGTGAAGCCGCGGCCATAAATACTTCCCATTGAGATATCGCTATGAAATTTTTATCAAAAATCTAGAAAAAATATTTGAAATATATTATAAATCAAATGGTGCGACTATATTCTATAGCTCCTTTAGGAACGATCGGGAAAAGTTATAATAATTTTGTTATTTTCGGTTTTAAACCTTTCCATTTTCTTGTAATAACAGAGATTATTAAAATATTGAGTGAAAAAGGCGTGGTTAACTACCGTCCGCCCATTTCTATACATATGTATATATACAGATTCTTAATAAGTTATTATCAGATATTTAACAAAAAAAATAATAACAAGTAAGGAATGGCTATGTTCGTATCTGAGAAATTTTCCGAATCAGCCGAAAGCATGGAGGTTATCATGTTCTATATCTGAGGCCTTGAAAGGTGATAGTCCGATATTGGCGATTTTTACACCGGCGATGACACAACCTAAATGTAGTATTTGTATCAGCTGGACTTCAAAATTGTGGTGTAGAGGTTGTAAACCGACTTCATTTTCAAACTGTGGTATTGGGATGCCAAAAAAATGTAATGAATCGAATTTTTTTGGTGGTAGCTTTAGCAGTTTTCGCGATATGCACAAAAACATAAATGGGGCGGCCACGCCCACTTTTCCAAAAAAATGTTATCCAAATTAGTTATAGCATTTACAAGGCAAATTTTACGATTCTATTTTCAGAAATTCCCGTTTGATTTCCAGATAAAACTGTTTTACCATTTAAAATGTTGGTCATTTTAGAGACAATTCGTTTACTTTTTGTCAAAAAATTAAATTAATAAATAAAATAAAAATAATTTTGGCCGATGGGCGGAACAGTGGAGCTATGAATTTGGAAAAAGTTAGCACACATTCGCATGCTGTAGCTATACAGCAAATTAAATAATTTCGACCACTCTTGTACCAGAGTTCAGTAATGTAAACTCTTAACAGTCGACTTCTCACTTTGTATACATAAAAATAAAATTCTCCCATTATTCTGCTAAATAACAGCGCTGTTAAATAAAACTGATGGTTTCTTTCTAAAATTAATACCATTTTATTTTCAAATTTCTATGCGAGGTGTGGTGAATCACAATATGCATTAACGCACGTTTATTTTTCCACTTTAAGTTTTAAGCTGTCCTCTGCCATTGCAAAGCTTATAAGCTCTATTCAGCTTAAACCTTGCAAGCTCGTATTTGAGTTGAATCTAAAGCTCTAATTGAGTTACGGATGGTGTGCTTTGTGAGAGCGCCACTCACTCAAGTTATTTTTAGATAAATATATACAAATAGAATAGTGTACATATAGATTCCAGTATGTATATGAAAAGTACATACCTTTTTATCTATGAATATATATATTTGAGAGCTTTGTCTTGCAGCTGTACACACATATCTGTGGTAAGTATATGCGAAATGCTTCGGCTTTGCTTTTATATTTTCTGTATACGTAAATAAAAGTCGTAGCTACAACAACTTGTTGGTTCTATATATTCCAGAAGGACAACAAACATACAATTTAAAATGAATTGAGTTTAAAATACATTTGCGTGCATGGAGGAACTCAGTGAATGGCAAGCTACACAAGTTTTTTCTGCAATTATTTTGTAGGATTCAACCAGATATCGTATTAAGATATAACTATTTGGATTGTTTATTATTTTTATAATCATTATTGGGGACAACGAATAACATTTGTCCGCAGGATTCCATTGTTCAAAGTTGTTGTAAATTTTGGTAAACATTTTCCAAACAGTTTTAGTGAATGCTGCTGAGGTGACATCCCTTTGCTATGAACGACGGAGTTTGGTTTAAATAGAACAGACAAGAGCCGAGGATGTACAAATGTTTTTGGGAACAACCACCGCCTAAGCGATTTCAGTCTGTCATTTCTTTAAAAATAATGTGTAGAATATAAGCCATTCCACATAGTTTTTTATAGTTTCAACTGTCGGGTACATACGGTGGAACTTCCATAACTCGAACTTCCATAATTCGAACTTCTATAACTCGAAGATCTCTATAACTCGAACACTTGAATTGGCTTTCATACAAATTTCCTTCCATAAATCGAATTTTTTGGTCAGGCTATAACACAAAATTTAAAATTTTACTATCAAGGCAGAGTTTTAAAAGAGTCCATCTATATCGTACGTATTTTTATTACGAATTAAATAAATAAAACAGAATAAATCTATATTTTACAGCTTTTTGAAAATTTATATGTTTCAATGAAAATTCCATAACTCGTGGTCTCTCTAACTCGAAGTTTTTTTTGTGCATTATGGTGATTCGAAGTTCCACTGTATTTAAATCACCAATCACTTGCCCTTCTATAATTGCTGAAATCCAAATGAAGCGATTAGAATGAATTTGAGTTCTAGCCTTAAAGCCTTTTCACACAGCCAAATTAATTGATCAATTAAAATTTTAATTGAGAAACCAATTTTTGCCATTAATATCGATAATCGATCAGCTGCTATACATTTTTGTTTTTGCTTTTCATATGATTTTGATTGGCAAGTTTCAACAGCTGATTGCTATTTTATCAAAATCCTCAACCTCAACCATCGAGTAGTATTACCTACAATTACGTTCTTTGTCGCAGAGTTGTATTTTATTTTCAACTCTAGTAAGAATTAATGTAGAAAAATGAGATTTTTATTTTGTATGGTAAATCGATCTAAATCAGCGCTTTAATCGAGCAAAGGACGGTTAATTGATCAATTAATTCCTGTGCGAAAAGGCTATTATTCAATTATAGGTTACTCAAGTAAGGTAAATGTACCCTATGTTAGGTTATATTTACCTTAAATTAATTCTTTATGTCTAGGGAGTGGTTTCCATTATCACTATGTCAAATTTAATGACGGTCATATTGACAACCTCTTCAACATAATTATTCTCTTCTTATAGCATTTTATGTTAGTTACTAATATTCGTATTCACTTGCAATTCTAGTGACAAAAAGAGAGTATAATATCATTAGATGTCATCTGATTTTTTTTCTAAACTGACAGATTGACTATCCAACTGTCAAAATTGTGTGTTTTGTAGTTCCAACTCTGATGAAAATGTGTTTAGTAAGACTATTTTGATTTCCTACTGACTTTATATACACGAATAGTGTACAAGGGTACCATAGAACTTAGTGTCCTTAGATGTAAGAATTTGGAAATGGTTCCAATGACTATACGTATTTGGAAATAATAATAAAAAATTTCTTACATTATTTTACAAATGAGGTGAGATAAAAACAAATGTCATTGAGCTTCATGTGGTTGATTGGACAGTTGAAAGAGGAGGTCGAAATAATAGCTTACAGCTAATGAACGCACTAAAGGCAACATTCGACTACAAGTGAGACCAACAAAGAACTCGAATCTGTTGAGATTCTTTTATCTGCTCGATTTCTGTTGGGAGCCTCGCAAGTCATCGCTATTTAAAAATTGGAGAGGCACAGGTAATGCTGGGTTTAGGGGATATCAATTTTCTATATACTCGTATGTAGATATATCAAATTTGACTTATTTAACCAGCTTTCATCAGCTAGCCTTCTACTATGAATTTATTTCAAGGTCTTCCTTGCAACTGAATTGTGGATATGTGCTCCACACAATAATTATTTGCACACCTGTGTCAGACCATAAATATATATACCTACATATTTACATTTAAAGTCCCCCCCCCCCACCAAGCCATGTCAATAACAGCAAATCTCTTTGGAGTGCTTATTTGATTTCCACAATTATTAAACGTACTAATACGTTTATCGGCGAACTCAAAACGAAAATGAAATCAAAATGAATTTCAAACGAAAAATCACTTATGCTGCAGCATAGTATGACGGATCGAATGTTTATCGCTTGGCGAAAGTTTAAAATAAAAATGGAAAATTTTCAACAAACACAAATTTACGAGTATGTCAAACAAAAGTGTGCATATGAAGGATTATGGCGGGCGAAATGCGACTGTGGGAGGGGCGGGGGAGTGGTGATTGCGACATTGAAGAACGTTCACCAAATGTAAATAAATAAAATACAGGCACACACATTTACTGTTATATACTATACGTATAGTATATAAATTTTATATAGTGAAAGAAAAGCAAGTGACAAAAACTCTACAAGCGGTTGAGGAGGGCACACACAGAGTTGCTATCGAGCGAGTGAAACAGCAAGTGTCCTTTGAAAAGGCATTGAAAAATTACAAAAACAATTATAATAACAGCATCAGAAAAGAGAGGAGAGGCTGTGAGCTGTTGAGAGATTTATAAGGAAAATTGAAAAAAATATTTATGTATTTCTGTTAATGCATGGGGTAATTTTAGCGGGGTAGCTGGTGTTGTTAACACTTCATTAATTTCGTCGAAGCTTGTGACTGACTTAAGGGTAATAGATCGAAGGTTCGAATCTAATTGTGAAACTAAACTATATAATAACAGACAAGTAAGGTTAAAAGGGACTCTCGAGAGAGTTACTAGACTATTTAAATTGATATTTTTTCCATAAAAATTTTCTTTAAAAGTTAGTTCTCAAATTTTTTCATCAATAAATAAACATCTTTCGAAATTTTCGGAAAAACTTATTTTCAAAATTATTTCAAATATTTTAAGAGCAGAGAACACCATTTTTTGTTGTTTAATAACATAATTCCAAATTCGCTGTTAAAATGTAATGTAAAATATTTCTGTTAACCACATTACGAGGGGAAAGTGTATTTTTGTCGCGCTGTTAACAAAACAGAGAGGAGCATACTGTTTACAGGAGCTAGAGAAAACTTCTAACACTATTTATATCAAAAGCGCTCTCCTTGGAGAGCGTAAACATTACAGACAAACAGGATGTTCCTCTATGGGCATGAAGGTCTGTATTACAAGTGTGAAACATATCTGCGCTTATGTTATTATCAAGGACTTTGAACAGTGCTAACTAACAATGGGAATACACAATGTCGTCAATGACAGCTGTTGGCATTGTCAGCATTCCAATTGTGTGTGAGTGTGAGTGTTTGATTGTAAGTGTGTGCGCGAACGCCTGTTGATAAAGGTACTGCTATTCGCACTCAATGCTATTGTAGTATGTTCTTATTTATGTATCTACTATGTACAGGGGTGGCTATTTAAACTTTATTAGGGCAACCTTAAGTTGGTTGCGTCGTATGTATTAAATTCAATAATGAGCGGAAATTAGTATGGAAGATATTTCAGAATTAAATTTTTTTATAAATATTGAAAATAGCTTATTATTTTATTTTTATTAATATTATGACTATGATATGGTTGGTTTGTGATAAGGTTAGAGCGTTACATAAACTGTAGATGTATTTGTAATAATTAAATTTTGAAAAAGGTGGCAACTCTTCGAAAAAATTTATTTATTTATATTTTATGATTTGGAGATTTTTCAAATAACAATATTGTTTTATTGAATTATATAAATAAAGCTAGAATTAATTATTGAAATAAGTGGCAACCCTTCAAAATACAAATATCATAAATATCAATATAATTTTCTTTGCTCCACTGTAAATTTTCTTAAAGTTCTTCAGTTTAATATCCATATATTTTATCAACTTCATATAATATTACAATTAAACAAGTAAGGAAGGGCTAAGTTCGGGTGTAACCGAACATTTTATACTCTCGCAATTTATTTATTTAACTTTATTTTTTATATTATATAATACACAATTTGACCCACATATTCGTCATATATATTGTATAAAGTCCATTGAAAGTTGGAGACCATAATATTAGGTTAGAAGCACCGAGGTCCTCATGTTCCATATATGGGGCCTTGAAAACCTATGGTCCGATTTCGGCAATTTTTAGAATGGGGCTGCCACACTATAAACGTAGTATTTGTGCAAAGTTCTGCACCGATATCTTCACCAGTACTTACTTTATATATTGTGAAGTAAACGATTCAGATTGTCTTCAAAGTTCTGGTATATAGGAAGTAGGCGTGGTTGTGAAGCGATTTAGCCTATTTTCACAACATTTAATTGGGATGTAAGGAAACTATTACAAACCAAGTTTCATTAAAATCGGTCGAGCAGTTCCTGAGATATGGTTTTTGACCCATAAGTGGGCGACGCCAAGCCCATTTTCCATTTTGTAAAAAAATCTGAGTGTTTCTGACGTTTTTCGTTAATGAGTTAACCCAATTTTAGTAATTTTCAACCTAACGTTTGTATGGGAGGTGGGCGTGGTTATGATCCGATTTCTTTCATTTTTGGACTGTATTAGGAAGGGGCTAAATAAAACGACTGCAGAAAGTTTGGTTTATATAAACGCTTTCAATATTTAATACTATGTATATTCAAGTATTTTTAAATAAAAAACAAAAATTTAAAACATTTTTTTTATTGAAAGGAATTTTGATATAAAACTTTCTAAATTCTTTAAATCATTCAAAATAAGTAGTAAGTTCAACGAAAGTTCCATACAAAATTCAAACAATAAACAACAAACAACTTTCCTGTCGGGCAAAATTTTACATTCACTGACTTTGAAATCCTTACTAACCTTTATTTCACCTGTGTTCGATTTTCTGCTAACGTTGCTCTGCACAAATGTTAGCCGACAAAAGTCACTTGAACTGTGCGACCATGGTCTGAGAGCATAATTATCTCACAGGATTTACACACCTACCTACCACAACACCGTCTACAGCGTAACAAGAGGCTTCTGTTATGTACAATTTAATAACAGCGCGACAAAACTTGCTAACATTATAGCGGCTTTTACGCTCAGCGCTTCATTTGCTGCTGTTAAGGACAATGTCACCACTTAGGCACACTGCTATGCTGGCATTGTTATCACGCGCTGGACCAGCGAGTGTACACAGACAAGCCAATTGTGATTGTCGTTGTTGACGCTCCTGTTATCACCAATTATGTACATACTGTTAGAAAGCAGTACTGGTGACAGTAGACAGGCAGTCGAAGTAATTCTCAATTCGAATTCATTCGCGTTCACGACGTCAAACGCTATCGTCATTGTAAACGGTCGGTGCAGACAAGCTGTAAGGTTACGAATATTTCAGAATTATCAGTTTTCAACTCAATTACAGTGATTTGGTATTGAGATAGTGTGCTAAAGCAACAATTGAAGAGTTTAAGTGTTGTTGTGACCACAAAGCTTATATGTGTTTTAACTTGTTCTCAGAGAGTGTTGTAAATTGAAACGGATTTAACGGTTAAGAATTTGAAAAGGTTGGTGCAAATCAATTATGGAGTGGGAAAATTAAAAAAGAGAACTTTATAATGATTAACTAAAAAATTGAGATTTTAATTGAATTAAAGAGTTGTGTTAGTGGTGTGTTGTCCATGAAATGCATTGCTTTCAAAAGTTCAAAACTCAACCAAATTATTTGAAATAAATTTCAAAATAAAACTAGTGGTTTTGAATAAATACTTGCAACAGTCTTGTGTGGAAATGAACAACAATATTTTTAAATTTATGCGTTCAAACAAATTTTAACTTTTGTTAATTTAAAAAGTGGATTTTCAAACTTTCAAATATTTCCAAATAAATAAAAAAAATTTCAGATTTTCTGGGGAACAATTGTGACAATGGTATTAAATATTCACCATAAAATTAACTAAATTAAAAAATAATGAATATTTTTTATCGACATTAAAAAAATTTTGAAAATTGTGGCATTTTAGATTGCAAAAATATAATAATAAAGCATTTTAATGATACCAATATTCAAAACAAAACATGTTAAAATACATTTAAAACAGCAAGAGAAGGAAGGGGATTGACTTATGAAGATACTTTTTTAGAACTTTTTTTCAGTTCTGACGGATTCGATTTTAGTATTTATCTATGTTTAAATATATATGTACATATCTATATAATTTTCAATATTCTTGATTGTTTAAACTATTACTCTCACTCTCCAAGTCAGAATGTATCTTTACATATTCAGATAAATTTTATTTTAAATTAATTGTTTTAAGAAAAGTTTTAAGAAAATTGTGAAAAATTATGCAATTTGTGCAAATTCATTTGACAAAATCATATCACAAACACGAGTTTTATGTGTTAATACTAATTAAGATTACTTCATGTTTACATTAAAGAGACCTTACTGTCTTCACTATACTCCTAAAGTAATTATAATATGCTTCCTTCAGCAGTTATTGCTTTCTGTTTCCATTATAACACATAATCCGAAATAAAAGGGAAATAATTTGTTATGTGTACATTGTGCAACAGGTCGTATGCGTAATATTATTAATTCGTATTGTATTCTCCAACTCAATGTCGTATAAGGTATGCTGAAATATGCGCAAACTGTTGGTAATTTATTGCTACAGTGTGTTCAATTTCATGCTACAGTCATTAAATTTATTATAATTAGAACATATCACCATGGCGTATGAGTAATATTGTTAATACAAACACCTACATACATTTGTAAGAAACACTGTGATGTGTATAATTTGAGTGCTACTTATTTATTCTAAAATTACATTCATTTGAATTTAAATAAAATTTTCAATAGAAAAATATAAATATGTATATAGTTTAATAGATGTGAAATAAATCAGAAGTCATGGCGTATGAGTAATTTTTTTTATTTAGAGGGCATATAAAAGCATTTAGCATCCTTTGAAAGGTTTTAATGATGATTTTTATTCTAAATTTTTTTGGATTAATTTTAAAAATGTCGATTTTTTATTTTATTAATCTTATTTTTTAATTTAAAATTATTTTTTAATACATTTTTGCTTTTTATTTGCTTATCTTAACAAATTTATAACTTATTAGTCCCAGAAAAGTTCAATAATTGCTAAAACTTTAACTTGAATGTTAATGAGTTAAAAAAAAATCCTTGTAAAAATGTCTTCTCTATCAAAAAAACTAGAAAGTGTGAAAAATCGTATAATTAAATTTAATGTTTTTTTTTGGATTTCATCCAATCTCAATACTTCGTCAGTAATTTGTACTAAAAATTCTTACTCTAGTACCACAAAAGGCGAAAAGGCAGCAGATGTATTTATTAGACTTCGAAGGGCAACAGTGCGTATGAGTAATATTATTTTCAGTTATTATATTTTTGTGTGCGACTACGTATATATATATTATATCATTTAATAGCACAAATATAATGAATTAAAATTATTTACTTATTCTAATAATATTATAGTTGAACCATCAATTACGACTGAATCGTTCTCAGCTTTGTCGCAAGCTTTTGAGGATCCAACATGTCGTATGAGTAATATTTGTTAAGGCAGTAGTCTGCTTTAGAAGCCGAAAAAAAGCGTTTTTTTAATAAATTTTTTTTGAAAGGGGAGGAAATGATTGCGGTAAATGGAATTTTAAGACGATAGTGTATACAGTTCACAGTTAAGGCTTAAAAAAAATATTTATTATTATAAAATATTGAAATTTTTTCAAAGTTGTAAGTATTTTTCTGGAGCGCCTGGTGTAAATCGGTGCCGGTGATGGAGGTCGTACGATGCATCTGAAACAGTTCAACCATTTTTTTTTTTTTTAATTTTTATAAGTTTCTTTTCTCTATGAACTAAAAAAATACCGAAGAAGTTATAAAATTCCAAATTTTTTCGAAGTTTGAAAAAAAAAATCACTTTTTTAAGAAAAAAAAATTGACTTTAAGTTGCAAAACAAGTAGTTTAAATAATATTTTGTCCAAATAAAAGATAGTAAGATAGTTCAAGAAGAAGACAATTTAATACTGAAGTTAGATCACTTTGGTTTTTTTTTCGATCGGTCATATATTCTTTTTGCTATCGCCGGCACCGTTTTCTAACACTTGTTAAAATGAAAACTCGAGAAAACGCGCTTTAAAGTTCTGCCTGAGTTCTGCTCGGCCACTAAAACTGCTCTAGCTTCGAAAATATGTCGAATTGGCCTATGGAATTTTAAAGACATATTCTTGGATAGTTTTTGAAGAGATTTAAAACAAAACAAAAAAATCGATTTTTTGAAGCATGTAAAGCAGACTACTGCCTTAAACTTACAGCAGCTTTGAATATTTATATTTTCAGTATTTATATTATTCTCCTTGGGTAATATATAGCTTTGAGAGGTATATTTGTCTGAAAAATTAACAAGTAAAAATATTGATTCATATTTATTATTTAATAAATTCAGTCATATTTAGATAGAAAATATTTAATAGTAAATTCTAAATATTTACATTTTCTTCAAAGTCATTTTACATTAAATAGAAAAAAAAAATTAATGCTATTCTATCAGCCGGTATAACCCGGTACTTCCCAGAACTTTTTACGTTTCAGAGTTTTCTGAAATGAAATCCACTTATGTATTTTGACCGCCTGAGCACGAAAATGAATTCTATTTTGCGATTCATTATATTCAATATATAAATTTTCTGGAAAATGCGAAAAACCAGCGTAGTTCATAGTTTTATAGTGAAATTTTCAAGTTATTTATGAAAATATAGGGATAAATTTTGCGTTACCATATGGTAATCGTGGGTTAATTTGGGTTAAATAAAGTGAGATGCTCCAATCCAATATATATTTACACTCTTAGAAACATACATGATATCCAAGTTCTATGTAGGTTCTGTAGTCAAATATACTATAATGTTTCAATAACTGTATTTCTGCGAAAATTGGGTGTGGCGAGTT
This sequence comes from Zeugodacus cucurbitae, assembly GCF_028554725.1. Classification (NCBI taxonomy): domain Eukaryota; kingdom Metazoa; phylum Arthropoda; class Insecta; order Diptera; family Tephritidae; genus Zeugodacus; species Zeugodacus cucurbitae. The sequence goes on from NC_071670.1 coordinate 35,068,790, forward strand.
CAGCTGAAAAATCAGTAACATTAGTCGCTACATGCAATCCACTTCCAGATACTATGTTTCGTTGCAGTAAATTAAACTTAAATTCAATAAAACATCGTTACGGATTGCATACCAATTACAGTTGTTATCAGGCAAAAAGGTTTGAAAGAATGTTATTTAATATATAAACTTCTCAGAAAAATAAGCAAAAACGCTTCTTTAATTGCTGTAAGTTAAAATTTGTGACGCCTAAAATTAACACATAGAAATTTACACACAATTTTTAAACTAAATTTAGATTTCTAATAAAGCCATTTCAATTTGAATAATTGTGTGATTTCGTCGAGGTTGAAAGTCAAACATTTACTGACATGCTGACATTACACACAAATTTGGCCAACACAATTAAGCGCCCTTTCAGCATGCACGCAATTTCCCTTTCCAACTCATTAGCAACGCAATTCATATTTTGTCGAATTAATGGAAGTTTTCTGCTTAAGCATCAAAATTTACAACTCAAGCGCACACACACGCACACATGTACGCACATACATATGCACTCATATACGAGTATGTGCCTGTGTACGTGCATTTGCATGCACAGGCTACCCACTTGCGTGCTATTAATTGTTGCAATCGGCATAAATTAACTGCGAGCACTCGTTTGCTGAGCGGAAATGCAGGTGGCTAGTGCGAAAAATTTTAATGTGTTCGTTGGTTTGGCAGAAGCACCAGCTCGTTTACTTATGCAGAATGTGTGAATGCTTTTCACATACATATGTGCCTTACCGGAAATTAGTTTTGAATATGAAGACATAAAAATAGCTTTGGTATATAAGTAACTTTTGAGTCCGCTCAGTAATTTTGCAACGTAATATTTAACAGCTGACTGTTGATAAGTGAGTACATAAGTATTTTTGGGTTTACTAAAATTCATTAAAATTATTATTTAATTCAATAAATAGTTTTATTTTGTATTTAAATATATGCATTCTCTGAAAATCTTTCTCAGCGCATTCCAATTATTAACGAATATTTTCAAACATTTTTCGATAAATCGATAAAAATTACCGATAATAATTTTTCGAGTTATCATTAATTCATCGAAAAAAAAAATGTTTTTATCAAAGTCCAAATTTTGTAAATTCAAAGAATATTAATTAAAAGAAAAATATTTCACTCATGGGCTAGAAAATAATATTTTTTACATTAATTAATTTCCTGATAAATCTAAGGCCATATGCATATATATATATATATATATTTGGCGTAGAAACCGCTTAAGCGATTATAGCCGAATCCACCAGAGCGCGCCACTCATTCCTCCTTTTTGCTTTTTGGTGCCAACTGGAAACACCAAGTGAAGCCAGGTCACTTTGCACTTGATCTTTCCACCGGAGTGGAAGTCGTCCAACATGACCTAGCCAGCGTAGCCGCTGTCTTTTTATTCGCTGAACTATGGCAATATCGTCGTAAAAATCGTACAGCTCATCGTTCCATCGTCTGCGGTATTCGCCGTTGCCAATGTTCAGAGGACCATAAATCTTACGCAAAACCTTTCTCTCGAAAACCCCAAGAGTCGTCTCATCGGATGTTGTCATCGTCCACGTTTCGGCGCCATACGTCAGGACGGGAATAATGAGCGACTTGTAGAGTTTGATTTTTGTTCGTCATGAGAGGACTTTACTTTGCAATTGCCTACTCAGTCCAAAATAACACCTGTTGGCAAGAGTGATTCTGCGTTGGATTTCAAGGCTGACATTGTTGGTGTTGTTAACGCTGGTTCCCAAGTAGACGAAACTATCTGCTACTTCAAAGGTATGACTGTCAACAGTGACGTGGGAGCCAAGACGTGAGTGCGCTGACTGTTTGTTTGATGACAGGAGATATTTCGTCTTGTCCTCATTCACCACCAGACCCATACGCTTCGCTTCTTTATCTAGTCTGGATAAAGCAGAACAAACGGCGCGGTTGTTACTACCGATGATATCAATATCATAGTATCCAGTAATAGATTTAAGAAGTCGCACGATAGTGAGTCACCCTGTCTGAAACCTCGTCTGGTATGCTCTGGACATCCGTTACCAGATTACCTCCTCGGTCCCTACATGATAATGCTCCGGTCTTGAAACCTTCTGTAAATCGCCTGATCTTTTCATAAAATTTTCGAGCATTACCCATGTCGGCCAGCTTTTCAAGCTTTTCATACTCACGCATTTCGGTCTCTTTCTTTTTACGTCTGCAAATGCGTCTCGCTTCCCTCTTCAGTTCTCGATATCTGTCCCACCCCGAACGTGTTGTGGTCTTTCGCAACGTTGCGAGGTAGGCAGTCTGTTTTCTCTCCCCTGGCCATATGCATACTTTTTTTTTAAATTGAAAGCTTTAGGTATAAACTTTTTTAAAAATTACGTCCAAAAATAGTTTTTTGCAAATTTCTCTAAAACTACAGTAGAACTTCCATAACTCGAACTTATTTAACTTGAAGTTCTCCATAACTCGAACTCTCGAAAAACCAATAAGAGTCAAATATCATACAAATTATCTTCCGTAACTCGGAACTTTCTCCAACTCGAAGTTGTTTTGTGGATTATGGTGATTCGTGTTAGGGAAGTTCAACTGTATATATCGAGAACGATTAATCAATTATCTGCGAATTTGTGGTATTATAATTAAATTTCAGAACATAACAATACAATCGAGTAAGTAGGAAGAAGAATTTCAATTTTTTTTTTTTAAATTCGACCTAACCTAAAAAAAAATTATTTAATTTGATATAATTTTAATTTCTATTCTAAAATTATATAATATTTATAGTAATTTATATTTATGGAAGTTCGTGTGAGTCAAGAAATGTGTTTTCGAATGCGTACTTCAAGCTTAAAACCAGTTTTTTCTTAAATTTATTTCAAAAATATGTTTTTCCAATCGTAATAAATTTCTTAAAAAAAAAATTATTTCAATCACAATCAATTTGTGCGCTTAATTTGACGAAAAAATTAACAAAACTAGAACTATAAACAGTTCAATCAGCTCAACACAATTTTGTGTAGTTTTCTTCAGGGTCACCGCTGCAGCTACGGCACATCACTCATACGCCACGTACGCCTGTTTGTGTTCGCAAGTGCGTGGCTAATTGGATTTGCTGCTGATGTCGATTATGACATCCACTCTAATATGTATGTTTGTTTGGTATTGTTGCAGCTGTCATTATCGTCACAATACTGCTGCTGGGTAATATAGTGTGCGTGGCAGTTGCACCGAACAATTTCCCACAGATACCGCTCTGTTGTGGCGCTTGCACGTTTTTTATGCGATTGCTTTTGATATACGCACTGCATTATTGGCACGTGTTTATGTTGTTGGTATATAGTGCATTTCGGTTTCAATATTGAATTTCTGATTGAATTTAACTTTAAATTTATTTTTAAAAGCTTTCAAATGCCACACATACGAGCGTTGCAATTGACAGTATGTAGCTTGTTGGCAGTTTTTTAGTTTTTTGTGTGCCTTTGCTTAAATTTTTTATTAATATTTTTAAATATTTTCAGTTCGCTTAAATTCCATGTTTATGTGTACTTAATGTGCGCCTCTTAGGCACTAATCAACTCAACGCTTTTGTTTCAGTTTGAGTGCGTCACTCGAGGGTTGTTTTTGTTATTTTTTTTTTACAAAAATGAGCATTTACTCGTACAAGCGGAACTTTCTTCATTTGCCTCATGAACAAAGGCGTGTAATTGGAAGGCAGCAGCGCGTGAAATATTTCGAGGTTTTTTCATAACTTAATTTCGCTGAATAAACACTGTATATATGTGTACCAATGTATAATATATTACTCATACTCGCCTATTAGCATAGCTCATTAAGATTTTCTTGAAGATTCGCGGTAAATCACTTATCTTTTTGCTACATTCGTGGAAATTTTATATATTTTTTCGCATTTTCTGTGTTCAAAATTATTTTCCAACACATTTCTAATATTTTTTTTTATATTATATATATATATATGTAGTATTGTATATTGAGTATATATCAACCATCAACCACATTGTTATTGTTGCGCCTTGGGATTAATATAATGAAAGTTATCCATTCAATCTAAGCAAATGCGGTCAATTATATCCTTATCCATCCACTTCACTGCTCAATAGAAGTGAGTGAATTCAGTAACAAAATTCTTTTATATATACATATATTTGTTGTTATTTGGGCAACCACACACTTGTTGTGCCCGGAAATGGCTACTCACTCATTTCAACTGCTTAAATCATTCATTAATTTTATTTTTTTGGGCCGTGCTCTGCTCCGCCTTCGGGCGTAAAATGCTCAAATGACTGCGGCGCACAACCGCAACATGAATAAAAGAAACGCGGAGAACCACACGAACTCAATTGAAACAGAAAAAAGTGTAAACAAGCTTTTTATAGTATATATATGTATATACTTATATATATATATATTTATGTATGTATGTGCAGTAATATAATGTATGTGATTATATATTTTTTTTCTGACTTTTGGCGAGACGATGACGAATGAATTCACTCATGAACAATGCCAACTTGATTAGGGTTCGCAGCATACCTCCACTGTGTCCATTGAAATATACGAATTCATATTTTATTTTCAATTATGGTCCTTGATGTTGGCATTCTAAAATCAAGTTTATTTTTAAGAAATTTCAATGCCATAATACTGTTATTATATTTATTTAATATGAGTTAATAAAATATTTAAGAATTCATGCGCATAACAAATATAACGGTTTTGATTTGAAATTTGGTTATGTTGACATTGGTATGAGTTTTATGGGTCGTCCATAAAAGGGCGTATATAAATTGGATTGGATAATTTGTGTGTCTCTATATTGAAAGCCTTGGTTTTAGTCTTCTAATCGAATTTTAAAAGGACTTTACGATGTTCTTCACTCTGGCCTTCAGACCGTCGTTTTTTTCTCAATTTTTGTATCGTCTTGTCACAGATATCAACTCCATAGACCTCCTTAATACTTTGAAAAGATAGTGACCTTGCTAAGCCTTGCCATTGTCGGAGGCGACGACCTTTGGTGTACTAAAAATATATTGTTTTTTTCATGAAGAACATGAATTCGAAGGATATTTTGACAATACTGTTACTGGTGTGTGTACCTTCTCACAGTTTCTTAAAAACAGGTTACCATCGAAATGTTAATTTATGATAACATTAACTATTGATAAAGATATCAAATTGATGCCACATCCATGAAATATAATTTTATTAATTTTTCATATATTCATGAATAGTTTAGTCCTTTTCTGTTTTATCAAATTTTTTTATCAAAAAAGTGAGGACTTTCGAGAAGATAAAGAAAATTACTTTTACTTTTTTTTTACTTTTTTTTTATTTTATTTTCTTTTCATTTCATTTCATTTCTTTTCATTTCTTTTCTTTTCATTTCATTTCTTTTCATTTCTTTTCTTTTCTTTTCTTTTCTTTTCTTTTCTTTTCTTTTCTTTTCTTTTCTTTTCTTTTCTTTTCTTTTCTTTTCTTTTCTTTTCTTTTCTTTTCTTTTCTTTTCTTTTCTTTTCTTTTCTTTTCTTTTCTTTTCTTTTCTTTTCTTTTCTTTTCTTTTCTTTTCTTTTCTTTTCTTTTCTTTTCTTTTCTTTTCTTTTCTTTTCTTTTCTTTTCTTTTCTTTTCATTCCGTTTCTTTCCTTTCCTTTCCTTTCCTTTCCTTTCCTTTCCTTTCCTTTCCTTTCCTTTCCTTTCCTTTCTTTTCCTTTCCTTTCCTTTCCTCCCCATCATCACCGTAATTTCTCATAATTGCTGACATAGTTAATTAAGTTTCACGTAAGTTAATGACACTTATGTTATACGCAGTTAAGTTCAATAAAATTTTAAGCACTCGCTTTTAGCATAAGTTAAATTAGACACTGTTTAATTAATTCTTATCATGAAAATAAGCTTTTATTAGAACACTCTTGTTATGCAATATTCCTCATAGCACCGGAATTCAAGTGTGTTGAACAAATTTGATTGCAACAGCACGCGAACGAGCTGTTATAGCTCATTTCTTTCCTCCCCAGCTGTTGCTTCCGTGCCGGCTTCCATGCTTCTTAACACCTGTCACTGTCAGTTAAATTAATTGAAATGAATTCAAGTCAAAGACTGATTTATTAAGTAGACATGCATAGTAAATCGTACTCATCTGAACTCACTTAGGCGAACATGAATACGCACACCTACATAAATACTTATATGTGGAATTAAATGCCTCAATATATGCATAACAACATAGACAACATGGACACTTAATTAGTGACAACAAAGGTAACGAACAATGAATAAATAATTTGAGTGCGTATGAAAATATGAAGAGGTTTTGGTAATTGATGTCACCAATCTAAGCTTGCTTTTCAGTAGCAAATAGGTTGAGAAGATCTCATGGTGTTGCACATTTTAATCTTCGTCAATCACAAGATTTTAATGAAACAATAATTGTCAACAGGCTTGCAATTAACTGAGAGTATTTGAAGTGATCTAGAGTGACTTTGAGTTACCTTTTGTTGATGCACTTATGCGTATATACATATATATATATATATATATATATATATATATTTGGCGTAGGAACCGCTTTAAGCGATTATAGCCGAATCCACCAGAGCGCGCCACTCGTTTCTCCTTTTTGCTTTCTGGCGCCAACTGGAAACACCAAGTGAAGCCAGGTCACTTTAAACTTGATACTTCCATCGGAGTGCATCGTCCTCTTCCGCTGCTTCTTCCAGCGGGTACTGCATCGAACACTTTCAAGGCTTGAGTGTTTTCATCCATCCATACAACATGACCTAGCCAGCGTAGCCGCTGTCTTTTTATTCGTTGAACTATGTCAATGTCGTCATATAAATCGTACAGCTCATCGTTCCATCGTCTGCGGTATTCGCCGTTGCCAATGTTTAAGGAACCATAAATCTTCCGCAAAACATTTCTCTCGAAAACTCCTAGTGCCTAGATGAGGGACTTGTAGAGTTTAGTTTTTGTTCGTCGAGAGAGGACTTTACTTTTCAATTGCCTACTCAGTCCAAAGTAGCACCTGTTGGCAAGAGTGATTCCGCGTTGCATTTCGAGGCTGACATTGTTGGTGTTGTTAATGCTGGTTCCCAAGTAGACGAAACTATCTACGACTTTAAAGTTATAAAAGATTGTACCTTCTCTATTTAGCTCTGCAGCTCGCATTATTTTTTGCAGCAGTCGATTGAAAAAGTCGCACGATAGAGAGTCACCCTGTCTGAAACCTCGTTTGGTGTAGAACGGCTCGGAGAGGTCATTCCCGATCTGACGGAGGTTTTGGTGTTGCTCAACGGTGTTTTTTTGGTGTTTACATAGCCGCATTAGTTTTGAGGGGATACCAAACTCAGACATCGCGGCATAGAGGCAGCTCCTTTTCGTGCTGTCGAAGGCAGCTTTAAAATCGATGAAAGGTGGAGAGTGTCGATTCTTCTTTCTCGGGTCTTTTCCAAGATTTGGTGCATGATGAATATCTGGTCCATGGTGGATTTTCCAGGTCTAAAGCCACACTGATAAGGCCCAATCAGTTCGTAGACGGTGGGCTTTAGTCTTTCACACAATACGCTCGACAGGACTTTGTACGAAATGTTGAGGAGGCTTATCCCACGGTAATTGGCGCAGATTGTGGGTTTTTCAGTTTTATGGATTGGGCAGAGCACACTGAGATTCCTATTATATTATAAACTAAACATACTTACATCTTAAGCATCACCCTGTATTATCTTTCGGTCAAACTTTTGTGATGATTTGAGGAGGCGCAAAGGAAAACAATCAGAGGAGATTAAAGTAAATCAAAATTGTTGGCTTGAAAAACATATGTGTACGCACACATACTATGTACTTATACGAGTATATTGTATGTACACTCAGAAACACGAATGAATAAGAGAATATAGCGCTATGTTACATACATATGTTAGAAATAATTTTTCTAACAAATTCCTTGGCATTTCGCTTTCACTAACTTTTGCCATAAAAGCAATAAAATACAAATGTGTGTCGGGGACTTTAGCGCACAGACATATTTATGTTGGTCATATGAATATATACATACACAAGTATTTAAGGACAGATTATTGTATAATCAAGCACATCTATTTAGCACGTGCCGATGGAATGTAAGGGACGCATATACATGAGTATTTACATATGGGCATCCAAGCTTGGCCGCACGTGTGTGAAAACATGAGCTATATCATTTAAACTGCTTTCTACGCCATCTTTAAAGATGCATTTTGTCTTATAGAGCATCATGGATTCAAGGTTGATTTAAATGACTGTAAACACGTCTGGTAAAAGACAGTATTCTCCTAGAAAATTTAGGTAATGCTTATTGCCGTCACAACAACACTTATGTCGTTTTATTTCTGATACTTATTATTGAGAGGTGCTCCATTTTGATACTTTCATCAGCCTCGTAAGCCTCGGAGCTGGACAACTTCAAGTATTCCGTTAATAAATTAATTTGGGAAACACTTTCTTAAATTTAATAATTTCTCATTTGTTTAATCTGAGATCGGATCTAGGTTTCTGTTGATGTTTGCCTGGCAAGAGTAAAAACCCTCTACGAATTTTTAAACATTTTTCTTCTTTAAAAACAATATTAGTCTTAATGAGTCCTGGGGGATCTTACAGAGGCCTCATAAATCCTTCATTATATGGGCCTCTGCGATGTTATTCAGAATTGTTATTTACTCTAATTTTTGAAATCCCTTATGTTCCGTTTGCTTTTTTCTATGAAAATTTTCGAAAACTCACTGAAAATTTAGAAAATCAAGTCTCCACTATTATACTTCAAGCCGTAACACAAGAGGCACATAAAATCTCATAGAATAACAGAAAATAATTGAAAACAATAGCTATAAAATGAATAAACACCTATGGAGATGTATGTGTTTGATAAATAAAAGTGTATTTACTCAATTTACGAGTGCATGGAAAGCTGTTAAAAAGTTTAACGCCTTGTACAATTTCATTTCAGTTCGTTTTACATACATACCGTGTACACATATATTGTAGGAATGAGAATTGTTGATATAAATTTACTGCATACGCAATAAAGCAACAAATAAAGCTGTACACCTCATTAAAATGTGATCAAATTTGTGCTCAAATGTGTTACTATAGTTCCTTCTAGTCTTTATGGAGTTGGTGCTACATAACAGAACTTGACATTTACTGGGAGTAGTAGAGTGACTTAGTAGACGATCTTAGTTGGTATATAAAAAGTGCTAAACTAATGTGTGTATTAAATGAATCACTTTTGGTTGGGTTTACTATACCGGCCAGTAATTTCACATTTTCGGGAGTGGTCTCCAATTCCAGTTCTCTTGAGTCTCGCTGTTTTATTAAGTTTAGAGCATGACAGATATGACCCCTTAACAAGCTTAACTCTTGACAGCGAGTCCCTATCTAGTATTTGCTTTGTATTAAATTACTATTTTCTCGTATAAAGTTGATATACTTTATATTTATATTGAATCTTACCAAAGTTTCTATCAAACAGAATTTGCGCTCTCTCTCTTGCTTTAAATGTAATTTTATTCATCAGATTATATTGGCAAAACGGTACAAAATTCTATCGATGCATTTCGATAACACTGTTCTCTGACATAGTTCTCTCGAATTATAATTCCAAATAGTTTATTTGTTGGGAAGCGCTGGTTTATATTGGTTAATATCGCGATTTCACTTTACCTCCAGGCATAAATCACCCTTTACATATCTACTATATCATACTAATAAGCTGAAACGAATTTGTTCTCATTATTGAGTAAATCCTACATATCTTAAATGCCCAATTCCTTCATCAAATGCCTAAAGAATAAGTGTCATAGATATAAATTTATTTTTATACGTATCAACCCTTCGCGACAGTTTAATAATAAAATTATTTTCACGCACATTTCACCAAAAAGTCTTTTAAGACCCCATTCAGAGATTTCATTATTCTTGTTTCCTTTATTCGTCATTATACATTATTTCCGTTTGTACGAAATTGCCTACAAAAATATTGGTTTATGTTGTTATATAGACATATAACACCTTTTAAGTGCTGACTTCGTATATTTAATACTCTTACGACGCAACGCATACCGCATACCCTCAGCGCGCTTCGTGATTCTCATCATTTATAACAATCCCTATTTTTATTTCACTTTATTTAGCCGCGAAAACTCAAAGTCGCATTTGGTACACGGCAATAACATTAATCAAACGCTCATAAAAATAGCTTTTATGATACCAGAAAAAAGTTTCCAAAGTGGCAAAAGAAAATAGAACAAAAGCAAAATTATAAGTGTAATAGCTCAGAAACAACAACTGTAATAACAAAAACAAAAACACGTAAAAAAGCAAAAAAAAAAATCGACAAAATAACGCAAGGATTCCTTCTACCCCCACCTACATCATCGCATACATACATGTACTTGTATGTGTAGACATCAATATTGGATGTATCGAGGAGCATCAGAGCACCAGCGCAGGAACAGCAGGTATGTCGATTGTGTTGGCAGCGATATATGAGCATGTAGATATTGTCATATTCGTGTGTTTATATTGCGAAATCTGAGAGTATTGAAAGCATTTGCAATTATTTTCGATTTAAGAATGCATAGAACTGAAAAGTGATATATCATTTACGTGCATATGCTTGTGTTTATGGAGGGGTATATGACCGTAAAGCATATGAAAATTGTATTTATGGACGTAAATATTGTATTAAGCAAACAAGTAGTCCTGCTCCTGTTTGATGTATTGACAAGGGGGTATCAATAATATTTAAAACGCGATTTTAATATGGTCCAGCAAATTTAATTCGTTTAGCAAAGTTATTATATTTTTTACAAATTTGAATGGGTATCTGACATAAAAAATTCTTAAAGGTTCTTAAAATTTATGTTATTTCCTATAGAATTAGATACAATTTTTGAAAAATACCAATTAATATATAACAAATTGGTGTAAAAATTTGGCGTTTTTTGGCATAAAAATTGTCGATTTCTAATACTGGATTGACAAGTTATTGTATAGTAAATACTATATTCAAGAATACTCACTTTCAATTTATCGACTAATTTCTCTTTGAGATATGGAATATCCAACGGGATTAGAAAGAGAACATGTTTGGCTCTGGTATGAACTAGAATTATTAATTTCGCACAAAAATTAACAAAATTGGGGACTTCTGAACTTCTGATTGGATAAATTTTGAGTAACCTCATGCGCCAGTCGTTTCGAGTCACTGTTTCGAGAAAAACGCGTTTAAAGTTTTAAGAAACAAATTCTTGGGTACCTAGTTTCGTTCAATTTTCAATCGGCTAAATCTTCAAGAGGTTTTGAAATTTTCACTTGAAATTTTAAAGTAACATTCTTGAATAGTTATAGGCTCGATTTAAATTAAAATAAATCGATTTTTTGAAATCGAGAATGGGGGGGTCCCCCCCCTTTAATTCAGCGAAAACGTTTTAGTGCGATCAAGTGTGTTTATATGTCAAATCTCAAAATAGTGGAAGAAAAATCGAAGCCTTAAAAAAGTATTTGCCAACATTGTTTTGAAAGATTTAAATTTTTTAATTGTGCTGAGAAAATCATAGATTTGAAAATTACTAAAAACTTTTTAATCGATTAATTTCGCTCACTAACTGAGAAGTGTTTTTAGTTTCATATCAACATTTTAATATACAGTAAAAGCTCTTTATTCGCGGGGTATATGTTCCATAAATATGCCGCGAATACAGAAACCGCAAATACGGGATTATAGCCGAATCCACCAGAGCGCGCCACTCATTCCTCCTTTTTGCTTTTTGGCGCCAACTGGAAACACCAAGTGAAGCCAGGTCACTTTGCACTTGGTCTTTCCACCGGAGTGAAGGTCGTCCTTTTCCGCGGCTTCCTCCAGCGGGTACTGCATCGAATATTTTCAGAGCTGGCGTGTTTTCTTCCATCCGTACACCATGACCTAGCCAGCGTAGCCGCTGTCTTTTTATTCGCTGAACTATGTCAATGTCGTCGTATAAATTGTACAGCTCATCGTTCCATCGTCTGCGGTATTCGCCGTTGCCAATGTTTAGAGGACCATAAATCTTGCGCAAAACCTTTCTCTCGAAAACCCCAAGAGTCGTCTCATCGGATGTTGTCATCGTCCACGCTTCAGCGCCATACATCAGGACGGGAATAATGAGCGACTTATAGAATTTGATTTTGGTTCGTCGAGAGAGGACTTTACTTTTCAATTGCCTACTCAGTCCAAAGTAGCACCTGTTGGCAAGAGTGATTCTGCGTTGGATTTCAAGGCTGACATTGTTGGTGTTGTTAATGCTGGTTCCCAGATAAACGAAATTATCTACAACTTCAAAGTTTTGACTGTCAACAGTGACGTGGGAGCCAAGACGCGAGTGCGCTGACTGTTTGTTTGATGACAGGAGATATTTCGTCTTGTCCTCATTCACCGCCAGACCCATACGCTTCGCTTCTTTATCTAGTCTGGAAAACGCAGAACAAACGGCGCGGTTGTTGCTTCCGATGATATCAATGACATCGGCATACGCCAGGAGCTGTACACAAAAAAAATTAATTGATTGAAGTTTTTGAACATTTCAACTAATTATCTTAAGGCTTAGGCAATGGTTTGAAGAATTTTGTAATTTTTTCTTGCTTAGCAGCTTTCAATAGCTCCTTCAATTCAGACTGATACACAGCAGTCGCATTAGCAATTTGTCTCTTAAAAATTAGACTTCGTTCCATTGACAGATCACTGTTCATAAAGAAATCGCAGAGCTCATTTGCTATTCTTAAACCTTCACTAAGATTTTTCAAATTGAATGTCACGTTTCCAGTGCTTGTTGTGTTCAGTTTTATGTGAGCCCCTTCTATATGAAAATATTGCCAAAAGTTCAAAAATATTGCGAAAATAGTGGAATATTTAACATTTTCTTGTAATAAGATCTATTTTACTTTTTTATTAGTCCATTTGACAAGAATATTGGGTTGGATACCTATTGGAATAATTTTATTATGTATGTATGTGCTTATTAGATCCGCGAATAAAAAAAAAATTTAGTCGCGATTATAGAAATTGGGTCTCATTTTTTTAATCCGCGAATAGTGAAAACGCGAATAAGGAGTTTTTTCTGTACTATAAACAAACCGCAAATCCCTAAATTAAAATTATTTATAGGACTCGGTTAGAGGTTTCTTTTAAGCTAGGCATTCTTAGGTTTAGAATAACATTATAAGAATTACAAAACCATAGTCTAGAGTGGGTACAACTTATGCTAATATTAGATACTTAAATAATTCAAATTCTATTTTCTGGTATGAGTTGGAGTTTTAATATACTTTGGTAGTGTATGTGTGTTTATAAAAACATGAAATTTTATTTTAATATGACTGCGAAGTTTACAAAAAATTTCCCGCCCGGACCGAGCAAACATTTTTCCGTTGATTGATGTATGTACATACATATAATATACATATATCTTTGTAATACATACTAATTTTGAATATATTTTTGCGGTGAGCAGGTGTACGAGTACGCTGATATTTAAATATTATTTTATACAAACATTAGGGTGGTGTTAGGATGTGTTAAGAAAACACTTACATAAGGTTTGTTATACAGCAAATTATTGCCGAGTACTCTACAATGACAGTATAACTATATATATATTTTTATAAGGACTCTAAATAACATTTATTTCCTTTAATATTTTGATATATTAAAAATCGTTAGTTAATTTTTTTAAGGTTCACCCTACTGTACATATACATACATATATATGAATCTCCGTTCTATTGATAGTATTTGTGGTTGCGCAAGTTTTTGTCTATGTTGGTTAACCATCAAGCGCCTATTGATATACCGGCGAGCGTATGTATATACGTATGAATGCATACATGTATGTAAATTAGTGAATATGAGTATGTGCCTGCTCAGCTATACCGCTAGGTACATAAACTCTATGTGCTCATGAACGGACACAAATTTGAATTTATTATTAAGCGCATATAATGAAAAATCAATATTGTTTATTTTCGAAATATGTATTTATGTATGTAAGAGCGAACACATAAATGTATATACATATAACTCTATGTATATATACATATGTATCTAGTAGTGTAAGTGTATACTGATGGCTCGTTAGTACCCACAACAAGGTTAGCAATGAAAACACTGAGAGACAAGCTGCTGATGAGGGGAGCGCCTTTAGCAGCCACCAACTTTGTCTATATAACTATACAGTTAAACACATACACACATATAGACAAAGAAAACATACTTGCATACATACGTGGTATTCGCGGTGAATGTGTCCAAGTGTGTGTTTGTAAAAGGGGTCACAGCAGCCATGAAGGAGCAGCAATATTTCTCATAAAATATTTACAAATATTGGTGCTGGCGAGTGTTTGTTGGCGCTATAGTTTGTTTTTGTTTCTTATTTTCGTTTAGCATATTATGACGACAATAACCATAATGATAATGATCGTTGGTAATAGCCAGTGGCTACAAGCATGTTAATAATAGCCACTTGTCTGTCATACAGCTGCTGCCTGGCCGTCAGGTGCCTGCTCAAATTGGCGCACAAATTAATGCTCAGCTTTGTTGCTGTCGCTTGCATAAATGCGGTGCGGTTACATTTGTTAATTTTATTTCAAGTTTTGTGGTAATAGCAAGTTTTGCGGTTGCTATTATTTGCTTGTGGTTCTCCAGCATCAGACAAAACAATTGACTATTGTACACATTAAAACGTAATAAATATTGATATTTCTTTTATCGTAATGTAATGGCCATTTAATAGAGGTAAATACTTGAGATAAATACACTCAGAAAAGAAACACTTTAAAGTCACTTTAAATCCAGTACAAGGAACTGTAAAATTAAAAATTTTTATGTATGAAAACCAGCCGTATTGAAAAATATTTAATCTTAAAGTTAACACTTTAAAATGTAAATTATTAATGTTAGCACTTTGAATATTAAAGTGAAAACTTTACATTTTAATATGCGCTTTCTCGAATACAATATAAACACTTTTGATTTTAAAGTTCACACTTTTAACCCAATTTAAAAATGTTTGTATTTAAATTAAAAGTTAACACATTCAACCTCAAATTAAAAGCTTTAGCTTTTATTTTGAGTGTGAACACTTTCAAATGAAATTTAAAAGCTTTCACTATAAACGTTAAAGAAAACACACTATTTTAATTGTTTTTAATTCACATTTTTTTTATTCAAACATATTTAAATTTAAATTTATTTTATATCTATGAAATAACTTATTTATATCTCATTTATAATTCATTAAATAAAATAATTTAATTTAAAATTAAAAAATAAACCATCATATGCAATGAAATTTATCATAAAATTTAATACAAAACCTTTTACTGTATATTCTTACCTGTGATCCAAATGCGTTTCTTATTGAATTATTTGAAGAACAAGGTGAATCTTTGTGACGGTTTTTGTCTAGCCAACCAACAACTTTTGAAGTCTGGCTCAACGTTTCGTCTTCTATTCCAAACTGAAAAAATAAGTTTGCTAAATTATAAACGTAGTAATATTCAAATGGTAATTGTATCTATGTACGTGCTTAACGTCGCAAATAAGCTGCAAAATTAATATTATATTTACCTTTGACTTGCGCCAGAAAAACAACTTTTCTCTAAACTCTGCTCGAAGACCTATATTTTTTACTGCTTCCGCAATGTCTTCTTTCGACAAATATTTTAAGCTTCGAAAAGTTATTCCAGCATCTAAGGAACATTAATAAAAATGCATAAGTGTTAATATTGGCGAAGAATTTTTACTTACTTTTTAGGCCAAGAAAAAGTGTTTCCAGATCAAACTCCTTTAGCAGATTAAGGAGATCCGTATCTTCCTCAACACACGTGTACGTTAAATCACCCTGCTCATTAATTTGGATATCGTTGCCAAACATTCGCAGCAAGTCGTTTTCCGGTATAATTTTACCCTGACTGGGCATTCTTGTATCTTGTTTACACTTCTAAATTCTTAAATGTCAAAGTGAACACGTTTAAATAGAAAGTGCCACTTTGATTTATAAAATGAACACTTTAAATGTAAACGTTAACACTTTTCTGCAAATTGATCACTTTACATTTTAAATTTAACACTTTCAAAATAAACGTTATAATTTTATTTTTAAACTTTTAAAAATTTTAATTCAAATGGATTCACTTTTAATACAATTTTAAAAGTGATTACATTATAAATAATAAATTTTACTTTAAAATATAAAGTTTGTCATTATAAAATAAAGTTAACATTTTTAAATTTAAGAATTTTACGTTAAAAACAAAAATGTTAACTTTTAAATTAAAAGTAAGCAATTAAAAAACTTAGAATTAGCACTTTCACAAAATATTTTTTTTTGTGTTCCCCATAAAGAACCTATAGACTGAGACACTTTAAATAAAATTTAAAAGTGTTCACATTTAATTTTAAAGCGCACTTTTTTTCTCAGTGTACAGCCAATATATAGTATATATGTATGTATATACTTATATACATCTATCTCTAGTCATTGTTTTGGCTTCTGCCAACTCATACCGATTTCAATCAAGTGAAATATAGACTATAAGTTCAGGTGTAAGCTCATAGAATAAATAATTAAAGATTCTTCAGGTTGAAAGCCATTAAAAATTTACTTGATTGTTAGTTTGATTGTAAAATTGGAACTCTCGCAACTCGCAAGGAATACGCAACCCTTAGCGCTCGTAACCCAGTCCAAGAGCTATTAATATTTTTTTATATAAAAAACTAATTGTAATTGTGCTAAAGATACACATTTAATGAAGGATTTCCCAAAGTTTTAGCAAAAAATATTAAAAAATCTGATATTGTTACGTAATTTCCGACGAGCTCTCGGGAAAAAGGTTCATACGCAATGACACAGCATGATTGTCTAAAGTAAAATTAGCAATAAGAAACGTTTAAAAATTTACTGATATTAACGGTAAAAAACTTTTTTCAGAGACACAGAGGGCCTCATGTTCCTTACCTGGGTGCTTGAGATGTTATAGTCCGAATTGAATGAATTTTGATGAGCGATGCCACACCTCCAATTTAATATTGGTTTATATGGTTGGATATATGTATTGTACAGTGAACGAATCATATTGAATTAAAATTGTGTTATATGTGAAGTAGGCTTGAATTACCTAAGGCGACCGAAGACCTGTGAAGAGACCGAAAGTGTTGGCTTTTTGCGATGTTTGTCTGCTGCCCTCCATATATGTATGTATATCATGTATAATGTCAAATCATTGACTCTTGTATAAATGCTTATTACAGTAAGTAATGCTTTCAGGAGCAGAATAAGAAAAGAGGTTCTCAAAGATATTTTAAATCATGAAAATTGTTACATTATCCGACATAATTATGGATACCCCACCACATTTTTTACTATTATTTGAATATTTCTTCCAAGAGTTCACCAAAAAAAAAATGCACATCAAATCAATTAATAATGGTATGCTATTTACTGTTAGCTTTTGTTTCGCTTGTAGAATGAAGATTTTTTGAAGATTTACACACGTCAAAAGGATGTATCCGTGGCAATATTTGTTTTGGAAAATAGTTTAGTTTGGGGTTACCGTAGCTACTATGGTCTATCAGATCTGGTATTAATCGGAGTGATGCTGAGTATAAATGTAGAGCTCTCAGCACAAAAAATGGACTTAGAAAATAACTTTAAATACCAGGAGTACAATGAGTCCAAGCATACAAGTTGGGATAGGAAGAATGTTACGATCAAAAATCGACAGAGCTTCTGCTATGGCCTGCCTAAACCTCTGACTTAAATCGTATTAAGCATTTATAGCAATATTTAAATGACCAGCTCGACCGATATTCTTGTCATCCCAATAAATGAGACATTTTAAATAGATTGAAGGATTCCTGGGAAAACATACCACAATCCTATTTTTCTAAACTTGGTAGACAGCAAATCTCTAAGTCTTTTGGCTGTAATTAACGCTAAAGATGCGAACACTAAATATTCAAGCTCTATTTAGAAGCTAATCTTATAATATATAGCGGTATCCATACTTTTTTCGTTGTTAAATATTTGTCATAAGCAAAATAGAAAAACAATCAAAGCGATAAACTTCGCTGCTTAAAAGATACTATCATTTTGGTGTTTACATTCATAAGGTATTTATAATATTGTCGGACACTATATATATATTGTTTGAAACACAAAATGACTAGAAATCGAACTTGCTTTTAGTTTAATAAAAAAGTCACAGTAAATAATAAATAAGTCCAGAACAAACTTAAATTTTTCCTGAGTATGTTGTGCCAACTCGATCAAATTCACTGACAACATTTTATGTTACTACTAACGTTTTTACGGGCTTCAAAACTACTTTTTTTTAATATTATTTTAAATTAAAATCGATCAATAAACACAACTATCTTCCTGATAAAAGTGTTGCAATTTAATATCTTATATCCCAGAGTGCCCATATAGAGAGATAAAGACAACTATAATATTTCCATGAAGGTGAGAATGATCCGTCGATAGTTCTGGAAACCTTTTCTGCTTTCTGTGTCTTGTAGATACATACATACATACATAATAAATATTTATGTACAAATGTGTTAACGAACTTGACATTTTCACATTTGTTTTCATAAGCGCACAGAAGTTTGAAATTTAAAATTCGTGAAATGAAATATTTATTTTGCGCATATATTTTTTTATTTACAATAAATTCTATTGCCAAATGTTTAGCTGCATTGAATAGAAAATATACTGCACACGACCAAACTTACGACACGGATTACTATGGCAGTTTTGAAGAGGAAGACGAATATGAAATAGAAGTTCAAGAATTACCAGAAGAATGCAAAACGCTTCAATATTTTGTGCTAATTCGAAAATGCACTGATCTATATCCAGAGGATATTAAAGAAACCTATAATGATGATTTCGTTGAAGCCAACAATCAGTATGCAGTGTTCGGTTTCGAAGACGAAGGTGTGGAACACCATTTTCTAACGTTTCAGCACAGCGCGCTATTTCATTGCGATGAAATTGAAATACTTGGTGTCGCAAATTTTTTATGTAGAAACGCAACGGGCAGCTCAGAGGAAATTCAATTGAGAAATAGTTTCATTAAATGCCTAGATCATCAGTCCAACATGGTGGATGAACTCTTGGTAGCATGTTCGCCAAAACTAAATAAGAGTACAACGTTTACAGCTCTACATTACTCGAATTTTATACCAAAACAGCGCTCTTCCGCTGACCATGTAACCACAATGATACTACACAACTGGTTATGGCTGGCATTTGTAACGTTCACGCTTTGTATTGAGATTTGAAAAAAAATGCGACACTATATAGTATATCTTTCATGATATTTTAAAATTTCTGTAATCAATATCATTTATAATCTGTCTCATCAGATAGATAAAATAAGATACGTTTTTTATGACAGAAGGCAAAAACTCCCTATGGTATTCTTTGGTGGGCCTCATACTGATATTCTACGCATGGAAAATGGAACTTAAATGTCTAGGATGGTTTATACTATTTTATGTAAAATTTCACAGAACACAAATGTTATATATTGGTATTAATATTGATAGCAAGACTCGACGGATCTTACAGGTTTGCATTTATAACGGTACAATAAGTCTGAAGAGTAATGTCAGATCCGCAAGGGTTTGCATATCAATAATTTCTAAAATTGGCGTGAAAAATTTCATATTTCATACTTAGTATAGCCTAAAAATATCACTGGATTGGATCGGAACAGTGAATACTTCTCTTAAAACGCAATTTCAAATCCTCTTATCTTATTTGAATCTATTTTGGGTATATGTAATACTTTAGACCTACGAAAATAGTCTTAACAAGTAAGGAAAGGCTAAGATCGGGTACAATCGAACATTTTATACTCTTGCAATTTATTGACATTGTGTTTTTTAAGATAACACACAATTTGACCCATATATTCGGCATGAAGTCCAATAGAATAACGAAAATCAACATATATAGTATATGAGGGATGAGGTAATTCTTGAACGATTCCAGCCATTTCAACTAAGATATCCCACATATTAACCGATATATGCGGTATAAGGCCATCGGAAGTTTGATAATCCGAATATAAGGTATATGGGAGCTAGGTGAAGTTATGACCCGATTTGAACCATTTTTGGTACAGAGTGCATTTGGTACACAGTATTAGAAGAAAAAACTTCCTTCTGGATCAAATTAAAATACCTGAGAGATTTACCGATATATATGGTGGAAAATTACTCTTAGGCTCTGAGTTCTTCATGTTCGATATCCGGGTTCTTGAAATGTTATAGTCCGACAATTTTTTTACAATTGATGCCACACCTCAAATGCAGTATTTGTGTAAAGTTTTAATCTGTTATCTTCATTGGTTCTTAATGTTTATATTATAAAGTGATGGAATCAGATGGAATACAAAATTGGGTTTAATTGGAAGTAGGCGTGGTCGTAACCCGATTTCGCTAATTTTTCATCATAAAGAAATCTGAGTGCAGCCTCTCCGCTATTTCTCCAGTAAAATTTAGTGTTTCTGGTGTTTTTCGTTAGTGAGTTAACTCACTTTTAGTTTTAGTAGGCGTGGTTATAATCCGATTTCTTCCTTTTTTGGACTGTATCAGGGAGTTGTTAAAAGAAATGACTGCAGAAAGTTTTGTTTATACAGCTGTTTTCGGTTTTTGCCATTCAATAGCAACCCTTTCACGGTCCGAAGGAACATAAATTCCAAGTTTCATCAAGATATCTTAATGTTTACTCACGTTATCCGCTGCACGGACGGGCGGACGGACAGACAGACATCCGGATTTAAACTCGTTTCGTCATCCTGATCATTTTGATATATATACATATAACCCTATATCTAACTCGTTTAGTTTTTTGACTTGCAAACAACCGTTAGGTGAATAAAACTATGATACTCTCTTAGCAACTTTGTTGCGAGAGTATCAAAACTAGGTGCAAGCGGTTCCAACATTCCTGGGGGTATATAATGTTCTGTTCGGTTCAAATTGGGGATTCCTTCGATTATAAATCTGAGTTACTTTTCATTACATAGACGTGTGAGTTGTATAAACGAGTTTCATATCTAATATTTTTCAAAAGATAATAACATGTTTTCTATTAAAATTATAGTGAAGGAGTAGTTGGCGTGGGCTTTACAACTTGTTTTGAGGTAAAATGCACCAAGATGTCTTAAGTTTTATTTAACTATGAGCATACTTTCTGATGAAAAACACTTTCCCGGGGAAATTGCGAAAATAATGTCTAAGCTGAGGCGAGTGAGGTGTATGACCTATTAAAAATATTGTAATATTACTACTATCTTTTGTACTCAGCTTGGAGCGATTGGTAAATTTTTTTGAGAAACGCTTATATTTTAGAAACAAATTCGGAGACTATTGTCATTAAAGATGCAATAATTAAAAAAAACCAATAAAGCATATAAACCAAACTTTCTGCCGTCGTTTCCCTTACGTACCCCATCACACACCACGAAAATAGTTGAAATCGCATTATAACTACGCCCATCTCCCATACAAAGGTTATGTTGTTTACTAAAAGTGGGTTAACTCACTAACGAAAAACATCAGAAACACTAAATTTTACAGAAGATACGGCAGAAGGAAGCTGCACTCAGATGTTTTTAAAAAAAGGAAAATGGGGGTGGCTTCGCTCACTTATAGGTCAAAAACCATATCTCAGAAACTACTCAACCGATTTCAATAAAGGTAGGTACATAATATTTTCTTATTACCCCGATGAAACGGACGAAATATGTGCGAAATCGGTTCACAATCACGTCTACTTCCCATGTAACTCAATTTTGAATTCCAGAAATTACCTCAGCCCTCATATACTATTTATGATGATTATATGGGTCAAATTGTGTTATCTTAAAAATTTTAATCTATAAATTGCGAGAGTATATAATGTTCGGTTGCACACGCACTTAGCCTCCCTAACTTGTTAGTTATAATATTGTCATGGATAATTCGAGATAGTTCAACATCTTTACATTTTCAATCTAGAACCATTGCTGTATTTTATTACAAAGTACCCTTTTATAGAGTTTTTAAAGAAGACAAAAGTTGTAGAACAAGTCAACCTCCAAAGAGGGCTGTCGAGTATAGAAAAATTAGCGAAACTTGATTTCAACTAACCTGGGAATTATAGTCAAATATAATTATATATTTGGAAATGTTTGAAATATTGAAGACATGAAATATTTTCGTAAATTGTTTATAATCGGCCCTATTTCCGTTGTCGCTGTCGTCCGACTATTCTACAGCTAATTACTGAACCCATTAAATTCGCAACATCTTCTTCCAAAGGAGACAGTGGTATCTGTTTATTAACTCCTCCTCTTGTTGCTCTAGCTTCGGAATTGTTGTGTACCATTTTTTTTCTTCATTTTAAATTTTTAGACCTTTCATATCTTAAATATAACCTTAGATATAAAAATGCAATTTTATTAATGCCAACCATCTCCGACGCGAGATGGCGGTGCGAATGGATTTAGTTTTTTTTTTTTAAATATCCCTCCCAAAAAAATCGAAATTTAAAGGATTTATCCCTTTTCTAAAGTCTTATAAAGTCTTATTATTATATGCAGGATATTTTTCCATTCCAGAAATTAAAATTTCAAACTGTTTCCGATTTGGAATTTTCATCATCACTTCAAATATTCCTTCAAACAACCGCATCGTTTCTATATCGCCCTCAATTATAGCAACGACAAAGAACGACGGTTTCTATGTCGTTTCTATACTCGTTTCAAATTGGGGAATCTCAATTTATTTTCCGACTTTTCAACACAGCGAAATATTTAATTGTTCCAATGAATCTGCAGAACCTGAAGATATACTCATGAAGAGCGGCATCATGCGTTGTATGCGTTATGAGTCCGATGCGATTGATTTACTATTGGGAATGAGTTTAAATGAAAGCTCAGTATTTACTGCTTTGCATTATTCCACATTATTGACGATGCCCCGGAGTGTTGGTGGCAAGGAGGATCTGCGAATGGAGTGGTGTTTACATGTGGGATTCGTGATGTTGTGGTACAATTTTTTATTCCAATAAAAATTAATATATAAAACAAAAATTTGATAATAGATTAAATGCCGAAATATTTTAGGTTTCTAAATTTCAACCAATCATTTCTCTCAGTGTCTTGAGGAAACATAGAACTATAATATAAAAATGAATCGCTAAATATGTTGCTGAGCGCATAACTCGAGAACAGCTGAACCGCTAATTCTTTTTTATTTAGAATATTCTTTGAAGTACAAGGATGGTTCTTATGGAGAGAAAAACTAAAAAAATTCCCTGAAAAAGTCCAAAATCCACACTTTTCTAATCTCCCATACAAACAATTTGTTGATGTTCGTTAGTCTCGCAAAAAGTCCAGAACGGCCAAACCGATCTGGCTAATTTTAGTCTCGAAATATTCGTTGAAGGCCAGGAAAGGATTATGAAGTATGTAAATATGGAAAAATTTAGAGGAAGATAATAATAAGAGATTTTTATTTGAGTTGACCACAAAAATATAAAAAAAGAAAACAAAAAGTAATATTATTTTAAAGGTTGTCATTGTTGCTTTGTTAAAATATTTTTGTCATTGTTCAATTGAATAAGGTTGTGTCGATAGCAGAAAACAATTAGTAAAAAGTGTTTTAAATCGTAACGTCAAAATCAGCTATTTTGTAGGATTGCGTACGATAGTTAAATACAAACTGTGAAGAGTGGATCTGGAGGGATTTAATTTCTTGCTGCTCTGGGTACTGGAAAAAGTTTCTAATTGCATTGATATTAGCAAAAATTCGATCACAAAATGTGGTAGCCCTAGCGTTGGAATATAGGAACTTTTTAAAAGGCAGACAAACTGTACATTCAAAAAAATACAAGAGATCGTTGAAGGCACTGCATCGGACTTAAAAATATTTACGCGATAACCAAAACATTTTTGGTGGATCGATCAACTGTTGCAGACAAACTTACCGCATGCCTAAAATCATCTAATTTGGGGCGGCACATAAAGAATCTCCAATAAAGGTCTAACATACAATTGCTTTTGCAACAAGATTAAACTGTCACTTCACAAACTCGAAAGAGGATCTTATCCATCGTGCTTTTTTCGGACATAAAACAACAAACAAAGATGTCTTCGATGTCAATGTAAATTTAGAATTTCGTTCCAGGAGAGCTGACACAGCTAGAGACCAGGAGGACGTAGTCAAATATTCCAAAGAATTTTTATAATCACTGGAATTGCCTGGACTATCACCACTTAATTTGATAGGCATCAACCATTTTCAAATTTACTTGCTATAACATTTTCGTCTTTATGCGTAGGAATTTCTTCACTATATTGAAAAACTTACTAATTGTATGTATACCTTAGCCACAAAAACGTGTGGCCGAGTCTACTAGTAATAAATATTTATGTATGTAATGTGTTCAGAAACTTGACAATTTCACATTTGCTTTTATAACCGCACAGAATGTACATAAATATTTTGTTTGGCTTGAAAACGTTTGAAATTAAATATTGTGGAAATGAAATATTTTCGTAAATTGTTTATAATATTATTTACAATAATTTCTGTGACTGTGATGACTGACTGTGAGATAGATTGGACGTTATTCAATATGACAATTACTTATGATGGCGTCACGGTCTACGGCCGCAGCAGTAACCAGCCTGATAAGGGATTATCTGAGGATTGTGAATCATTGAAAAATATAAAACTCAAGCGAATTTGTGACAGTCTTTATCCAGCATTTTTGGCCGAAAACTTCGGTGATATACTCGCGGGTGTGAACGAACCATTCGCTGTTTTCCAATTTCCAGATGAGGTCACAAATCGTTACTTTTTGACTTTTCAACACAGCGAATTATTTAATTGCCAATATTTACAAGTGATCGATGCACTAAATTATAGATGCTCCAAAGAATCTGGAGAGCCGGAAGATATACTCATGAAGAGCGGCATCATGTACTGTATGTGTTACGAATCCAGTGCGATTGATTTACTATTGAGAATTTGTTCGAAGCAATTAAATGAAAGCTCTGTATTCACTGCTTTGCATTATTCCCAATTATTAAAGATACCGCGAAGCGCAGGTCGCAAAGAGGAATTGCGAATGGAGTGGTGTTTACATGTGGGATTCGCGATATTGTGGTGCATGTTTTTGTTCAAATAAAAATCAATTTATGAAACAAAAATTTTGATAATATATTAAATGCCGAAGTATTTTAGGTTTCTAAATTTTAAGCAATAATTTCGTGCAGTGTCTTGTAGAAATACACATAATAAATATTTATGTACAAATGTGTTCTGAATCTCGACAATTTCACATGTGTTTTTATAAGCGCACAGAATGTACATAAATAGTTTGTTTTGTTTGAAAACGTTTGAAATTAAATATTTTGGAAATGAAATATTTTCGTAAATTGTTTATAATATTATTTACAATAATTTCTTTGACAAAATTCATAAGCGGAGCGCCTGATGAGAATAAAGGTGCCGTTGATGGTAGTGAAAGTGGTGAAAATGTTAGTTCAGAATACAGTGATAGTGAGGACGAATACTATGATTATGACGGCGGAGTAGAATACTACGATGGTAGTAACGAACCTAAAATGGAATTACCTGAGGACTGTGTATCATTGAAATATTTAAAACTCAAACGAATTTGTGATGGTCTTTATCCAGCAATTTTAGCCGAAAACTACGAGGATATACTCGCAGATATGAACGAACCATTCGCTGTATTTCAATTTCCATATGAGGACACAAATCGCTACTTCTTGACTTTTCAACACAGTGATATATTTAATTGCCAATACTTACAAGTAATCGATGTACTAAATTATAGATGTTCCAATGAATCCGGTGAGACCAAAGATATACTCATGAAGCGCGGCATCATGCGTTGTATGCGTTATGAGTCCGATGCGATTGATTTACTATTGGGAATGTGTTCGAAGCAATTAAATGAAAGCTCTGTATTCACTGCTTTGCATTATTCCCAATTATTAACGATACCGCGAAGCGCAGGTGGCAAAGAGGAACTGCGAATGGAGTGGTGTTTACATGTGGGATTTGTGACGTTGTGGTATATTTTTTTCTCAACTATAAATTAATAAATAAAATGAAAATTTCATCATATACATATTATATTATATTAAATGTGTATATGTATATATTCGCTTAAACAGCGTAAAACCTGCTAAAAATAGATCTCGCGGACCGGAATGAGTTCCACATGTGCAAGGCATAAGCCGAAACTGGCTTTATAACTGCATTGCTTAAATAAGTTTGTTCATGAAATTGAGTTAAGATTTAGGATGCAAGAGCCATAATTTGTTTCTTGTTTTTAACTTAGGAGTGATTCTTCTTTGATTTTACATATGTATATGTCTTCCCAGTTAATCTTCGATCGTAATGTACTTAATGGTACGCAATAGTCCATGGTATGCAGGATTAATTTATATAAACATACATACATGTCCAGGCATAATGAATGTGACTCTTTACTCAGCTTCTTTCTCAAAGTGATCTACAATGCGCACAAAACGAATTAAACACTTAACAACAACAAAAATGCCATAATAGTATTATACAATAGATATACAAAATTGCAACTGAATGCCAAAAAGGAGTGAAAAAATTTAAAATATTTCAATGAGCAAAAAAAAGCTTGAGAGTAAAAGTGGGTTTACGCGCTGTCGTCGCCTTTGTTGCTATTGTAATTTTGTGTTAATGTTAAAGTGTGGTAATGTCATTGCAATGTCAGTGGGGTGTGTGTGCAAATTGCTGCAACAAAATATTGTTGTTGCTAGCGAATAGGTGAGGTAAACGTTTCAATCTTTTTATGCACATGTACCGTTAGCATAAGAATAGAGCGTTTTCACACTACCTACATATGTACAGATTTCGTTGCGTAAATGTAAGGTGTTGACGGCAAAGTTGCAGCTGAGTCGCTTGTAATGGCAAATGTTGCACGCTTAGTAGTAGATTAATGAACAGTACTCATTCTATGTAGTTGTTGCTATTGTTGTTGTACCTGTCAGCATTGATGTTGTGCCAATGGCAAATGTAGTTCATTGGTTTTGTTGTTTGCCGTTCGTGCGGAAATGTACAAAACACGCAAAATTCATGCACACAGCTGTCGAAGCACTAACGGTATGCTGCCGTTAGGGAGTAGATACCATGTGCAGCAGCTTGTTGGCAAATTGTAACATTTACAATGTTTGGATAAGAAATCGAATTTCGACACATACACATCCATGCATATCACACTACATATGTATATGTACAGCTATGTATTAACATCTACACACCAGGTACGCACATACTCCTATACAAGTAAGTGTGTGGTGCATTCATCGCACTGCACTTGATTGTTTATGCAATTGTGGCATGACGAAAGATATTTATTGCAGCTTCTCTCCTAGTTAGTCTCATATTTCGTAACATTATACAGTTTTAAAAGTATAACAACAAGTGTGTGAAATCAGAAATTATCATTTCAATTTTTACAACGAAAAGCTTTTAAAGTATGTACTTAGCAGTTTGACAGTTATGTTTCCTGCTTTCATTCTACTTGGTTCGCAGAACTTGATTGAAATATAAAGAATTACAACTAAAAAATTGATTGTTAGTAAAAGTGTACTAGGTCACCGTTTCAATATCTTAACATTGAAACACATTTGAATTTCCATAACTCGAACTTCTATATCTCGAAGATCTTCATAACTCGAACCCTTGAATTGGAAATTGCGTTTAGAATTCAAATTCATACAAATTTCGTTCCATAAATAGAACTTTTCCACCAGAGCATAATACAAAATTTCAAATTTTATTACCGAGGTAGAGTTTTAAAAGAGTCATTCTATATTGTATGGAGGCGAACAAAAAATATTGTTTACATAAAACATTAAAGGGTCGTCGTTTAACAAACATACGAGAAATCGCTTAAAGGCTTTCCCCAAAAATCGAGTTTGAGAAGTGTTTCCACGATTGCAAGAAGTGCTGGCATAAGTGCATAATATCGAAATGTGACTATTTTAAAGACGATATTTAAATATTAAAACAAAAAAGGAAAGGCTAAGTTCGGGTGCAACCGAACATTTTATAGTTTTATTAAAATAACACACATTTTGGGCCATATATTCAACATAAGTCCAAAATAATAACGAAAATCATCATATATACATAGTATATGAGGGCTGAGGTGATTCCTGAACCGATTTCACTAATTTTCACCACCAAGGCACATTATTTCCAGGACTATACGCTCACTTAATTTGGCTAAGATATTTCACATATTAACGAATACATACATATATGCGGAGTAAGAATAATATAATTGGAGCAGAGAAGTAAGTATTCTCTGAATTACATTAAATTATCTGAGAGATTTACCCATATTTTGGGTGAAAAATTACCCTTAGGCACTGAGTTCATCATGTTCGATATCTGGGGCCTTGAAAAGTTATAGATTTCCGCTATCATCATGCGTTCCTAATGTATACATTATAAAGTGAAGGAATCAGATGGAATTAAAAATGGAATTATATGGTACACCAAGATGACTGAAGCATTTCCTTGAGTCACTGTATACGTAAATATATTTAGTACAATGATTAGCGATTCTTTTTTTACCTTATCTCTACCTAGATTATACTAGTTGACTTTGTAACGGTCAATATCGAAAGAAAACTACCTTAATCAAATTCGACTATATTGTTTAGTAATTTGGTCAATATGATATTTTACTTGTAATAAAATGTTTGTGGGATCGATCAGGAGTCAATAGACAAAATCAGTTCTTACTTTTTCTAACCTCTGGACTGCCTTTCGTCAGTTCAGTGGGCTTTACTGTTGTTTGTTAAGAAAGATTAAATTTGAGGTGCCTACGAGATACAACATAATTTAAAGAAGTTGTATATAGTGACGACTGATTTCAATATTAAAATATAAATCTTTGCTCACAGCGTAAATTATGTTACACTTTCTTACTTCTTAAAGTTCTTCCTTCGAGTTTTTTTTTTCAATTCGTCTCGAGAGAAACGAAAATGACTTCAGGCTTAATTTTTTGCTTTATGAGCACGACTGGCAAAGAAATAAAATTTTACAGTTAAGACGTGAATTACAGAATTTTATTTCTGGCACAATGAATTAAATGTTGTATCCAAACGAAGATATGTATGTGTGTTATGAGTATTTTGTACAAATATTATAAAGGGTACTTCAATAAGGACTATTTGAAGATCTTAATAGACTTACTGGCAGTAAAAAGTTTCTGAAACAAACTGACAATTATTATAAACATAAAATTTAGCCAATGAAGGTTTGACTCTATTTACGTTCAATCTGGAAATCAAAACAATTTATTATCCGAAGTAAAGGACTTTGTAATCATTGGTTAGTTGTTAGACTCGCACACTTCCGAACTTTGTATTAGTAAAAAAATATATTTCGTCTTAAGTGAGACACCCTTTATATGTTATGAGACAAGTTATTGTATTTGTGTTGTGAGAGCTGTTCCTTTATTTGTACTTTAATTTCGTTTGACAAATATACTAAGAAAATATAATTTTATTACTGCTTTGCGACTCAAGGTACATACAATATTTGTGCCTACATACATAATATATATGTATGCTTATGTATATACGTGTATATATGTATACTGTATTGTGTATTATACAATGTGAAAGCACTTAGCTTTTTGTAGAAATTCATAAATTTCATTTTGGTCAACATCTACACGATAAAATTATACCATTCAACTACCGAGTCTTTAAAATGTTTACCTTCTGTATGAATTATACGAGCATAGTATCTACATATTTTTTTTTAAACATTCATATGTGCGTTGGTGTTGTTGTATGTATGTACTTTTTGCCAATATTTATTTGCTTTAATACTTAATATTTCATAGATGAAATATAACAAAATATTGGCCGCCATTAATGCCGCTAGGTAGAGTGTGAAACTATAAAAGGGTAAACAGAATTTTCACTATGCATAAATTATTAACGTTATTAATTATTGAAATTTTAATTTATATGTATATTGGCATTATTGCAACAGTGAACTGACAATAAAGAAGCAACATTTCATAAAAATATGAAATTTCGTTTACAGCATGTTGTAAGTGTATTCAGTGAATTTTATGGCGCAGGTGTTTGTTCAGGTCCGCATCGATTATAATTAATAATTTAAGTTGAAAAGTATGTGATAAAGGTAAAGTTCGGAAGCAAGCGACCTTCACATGAAAATAAACAGTTATTTTCATAAATAGTTTGTTAAATATTGAAACTAATATGAGATCATACTTGCTAGTGTATGTGAAGCGTTTTTGTCAATAGTCAATAAACTTTTACACTCTCAGTGGCAGCTGGGCGTGAATGTAATAATTCTAATAATTTTCGAAACATTTAACAAAGTAGAAAAATATGAGTAAGATTCATTAAGACCGGGATGAGTCTCATAAAGAAGGGTGAATGTTGAGTGATCTCTTTTAATATTGCACCTTTGCAACGAAAAATGTATATATTTTGGTCAGTTTAGTATCCTATCTTACACCATGTAAATGGATGAAATCGGGTCCAAAACTATATCTCAGGAACTACTCAACCAATTTCAACGAAAGTCGGTATGTTATATTTTCTTAATATTCTGATGTATAGATGGAAAATTGACGAAATCGATACAAAACTATGCTTAATTCTCTTAAAACTTAATTTTGAATTTCATCTGATTCGATATAAATCAGGAACCAATGAACACAAAGATCACATTGGAGCTGTTTCATCGCTTATATTAAAATTGTCCAAATCACTCTATAGCTATTCAAGTCCTCAGATACCGAACATGAGGGCCTTTTGAATATTGTTTTCCGAAAATATTTTATAAGAGGTCAGAAGGAATAGTCATATTTTAATAATATCCCTCTGTGCCAAAAAAAGTGGGTATATACATACTACCTCTAGCACCGATATACTTAATATAAAGATTTTCAAACGGCTATCGGTTAATATGGCAGATAACTTAGAAAAATTAAATAAGCGTATTATCTTGGATATAATGTAACAAGTAAATGGCCGTTTCATAGTATAAAGAATCGATGTTATGAGAACAGTATTCACACAATTTAAACTTTTAACATGAAAATTGAGCAAAGCTGTTAATTGATCAATTAACCGGCTTTTGCTCGATGTAGATCGATGATGAAATTTACCATCTTCTTATGAACAGAAAAAACAAAAATGTATAACA
The DNA here is from genome assembly GCF_028554725.1 of Zeugodacus cucurbitae. Classification (NCBI taxonomy): domain Eukaryota; kingdom Metazoa; phylum Arthropoda; class Insecta; order Diptera; family Tephritidae; genus Zeugodacus; species Zeugodacus cucurbitae. The sequence goes on from NC_071670.1 coordinate 35,100,163, forward strand.
GCTGATCGTTGATCGAGTAGTCGGCAGTGCGAAGATTAAAAACTGGTTTTCAATTATAATTTTAATGTATTAAATAAATTTGTCTGTGCGAAACGGCTATTAGGGAGTTAGAGAATTTAATGGAAATCCAGTTCTTGAAAACTTTGTTAACCAAATAAGCTTTTATTGTTAGTACTTTTTATACTCTCGCAACCTGTTGCACGGGGTATAATAGTTTTGTTCACTTAACGGTTGTTTGTGTCACCAAGAAATATAAGAGTTAGATGTGGGGTTATATATACATAAATGATCAGGATGACGAGTGGATTTGAAATCCGGATGTCTGTCCGTCCGTCTGTCCATCTGTCCGTGCAAGCGATAACTTGAGTAAAAATTAAGATATCTTAATGAAACTTGGAACACATATTCCTTGGCACCTTGAGGAGGTTGCTTTCGGAAATGGGAGGTTGCTTTCGGTCCACTGCCACGCCCACTAAATGGTGGAAACCGCAAACCTAGACAGTGTCATAACTAAGCCATAAATAAAGTTATGAAAATGAAATTTGGAACATAGGATCCCATTAGGGAGGGGCACATTTGGATGTAATTGTTTTTGAAAAGTGGGCGTGACCCCGCCCCTAAATAGGTTTTTGTATATAACTCGCAAACTAATAATGCTATATACACCAAATTTTCTGCAGTCGTCCCATACAAAGGTTAGGTTGAAAATTACTAAAAGTTCGTTAACTCACTAACGAAAAGCGTCAGAAACACCAAATTTAACATAAGAAATGGCAGAAGGAAGCTGCACTGAGATTTTTTTACAAAATGGAAAATGGGCGTGGCGTCGCCCACTTATGGGTCAAAAACCATATCTCAAGAACTACTGGACAGATTTCAATGAAATTCCGTATATAACACTTTCTTGACACCCTGATGACACGGGTGGAATATGGGCGAAGTCGGTTCACAACTACGTCTACTTCCCATATAACTCAATTTTGAATTCTTCGGATGCGTTCACTTTATAATATATACATTAAGAACCAATGAAGATATCGGAATAAAACTTTACACAAATACTGTATTTGAGCTGTGACATCACTTGTGAAAAAATTGTCAAAATCGGACCATGACTTTTCAAGGCCCCTGATATCGAAGAATAATTTTTCACCGAAAATGTAGGTAAATCGCGCAGATATTTTAATGGAATTCATTCCCTCTCAATTTTTTTCTTATCACATTTTGTCTATGTACCTGAAATGGTAAAAATCGGGTCATAACTTCCCCCAGATCCCATATACCTAATTATAAGTAATATTAAATTAAGGGAGCGTATAGTCTTCGATACATTGTATCTTGGTCGTGAAAACGAGTGAAATCGGTTTAGGAATTACCTCAGTCCCCATATACTATTTATGATGATTTTCGTTATTCTATTGAACTTTATGCCGAATATATGGGTCGAATTGTGTTGTCTTTATAAAATTACATCAATAAATTGCGAGAGTATAAAATGTTCGGTTACACCCGAACTTAGCCCTTCCTTACTTGTTTTAAATATATATAAATTATTCATATATATGAATAGTTTTTTAATTATTATTACAATAAAAGCCATTATATTATTAGCCATCTTGTACATAAGATATTTCATTCTCAAAAGCATTTGAAAAATGCTGTCAACTAATATCAAATTCTCGTCTGAATGGATAATGTTCCTGCAATATATACGCACCTACATATAAATGTAAGTTATATACCTACATATGTATATAAAGGGTGATTTTTTAAGAGCTTGATAACTTTTTAAAAAAAAAAAACGCATAAAATTTGCAAAATCTCATCGGTTCTTTATTTGAAACGTTAGATTGGTTCATGACATTTACTTTTTGAAGATAATTTCATTTAAATGTTGACCGCGGCTGCGTCTTAGGTGGTCCATTCGGAAAGTCCAATTTTGGGCAACTTTTTCGAGCATTTCGGCCGGAATAGCCCGAATTTCTTCGGAAATGTTGTCTTCCAAAGCTGGAATAGTTGCTGGCTTATTTCTGTAGACTTTAGACTTGACGTAGCCCCACAAAAAATAGTCTAAAGGCGTTAAATCGCATGATCTTGGTGGCCAACTTACGGGTCCATTTCTTGAGATGAATTGTTCTCCGAAGTTTTCCCTCAAAATGGCCATAGAATCGCGAGCTGTGTGGCATGTAGCGCCATCTTGTTGAAACCACATGTCAACCAAGTTCAGTTCTTCCATTTTTGGCAACAAAAAGTTTGTTAGCATCGAACGATAGCGATCGCCATTCACCGTAACGTTGCGTCCAACAGCATCTTTGAAAAAATACGGTCCAATGATTCCACCAGCGTACAAACCACACCAAACAGTGCATTTTTCGGGATGCATGGGCAGTTCTTGAACGGCTTCTGGTTGCTCTTCACCCCAAATGCGGCAATTTTGCTTATTTACGTAGCCATTCAACCAGAAATGAGCCTCATCGCTGAACAAAATTTGTCGATAAAAAAGCGGAACACCGAACACTGATTTTGGTAATAAAATTCAATGATTTGCAAGCGTTGCTCGTTAGTAAGTCTATTCATGATGAAATGTCAAAGCATACTGAGCATCTTTCTCTTTGACACCATGTCTGAAATCCCACGTGATCTGTCAAATACTAATGCATGAAAATCCTAACCTCAAAAAAATCACCCGTTATGTATGTTATGTAATGTCATATGTCATGCTCCTAAGCATACACATCTTACTTTGACATTGAAATACTTATGTTTGTGTATGCTAACTTAAGTGCTGTTTCATAAATTCTTTTTAGACCCGTCACAGGTGTATTATGAGTTTTCATTTATAATATTCTTGATTTACTTTCAACCTCTTCGTCCACTTCACTTCACTCCACTTCCCGTTACTTGTGTATTAATGTTTTAATAAATTAAATATGCGTAAACAGCTTGCATTTGCAGATGAGTGTGTTTGTTCTTACATACGCATATATCTTATCTTTGGAGTTTGCTTTCGTGTAATATTCTTAAGTAAGCGCTTCTAGCGTATCACAGTTAATTCGGGAGGTAATGACAATTTTGAGCTGGAAATGTGAGGAAAATGAAATTGCTTTGGGTGCATATAAACTAATGAAATTATAAATGCTACTCAAGTGCATTATTCTATCAAAACGCATAGAAATAAGTTTTAACAAAATATATACTATATACTAAAAGGGTAACTGGAAAAATCACATGTGTAAAATTTAATTTTCATAAGTTCGATTCTCCATGCATGCGACTTTACAAATTTCAAATCAACTGCATAAATTTTAAATTTGTTTTTCGCTCAATAATATTTTTGAGCACACACACTTCATCACATGCCGCACTCTTGCCTTGGCACACGGTATTCTTACCCAACAACCAGCGCACAAGTTCGCTTGATTCCTTCTATGCTCAGCCAAATTTTTGTTCAAATTCGTTGAAATGTTCGTTCAAAAGTGTTTTTCCAAGTCATCATTTCAACACATTGTCAGCACAACAGTCAGTAAAAGTCAGTGCCATACGCTGAATGTCTGGCTGTGTGACTCACTCTCTTCCTTAGATTGCTTGTGTTGTGGCATTTTCAGAGAATTTCTTATACCAAATTCGGCTGTTTTGCATATAAATTACACTTTTACTTCGGCAGAATTTTCCTTTTTATACCGTTATGAAGTAAGCAGTTCTTGGAAGTGGGTAAAAATATGTGTAACTAAATATATTGAGTGCACTTGCTGAATTCTGCTCACACACAGTGCTACAGCCAAGTTTTTTAAATTTGCTAGCGGTTTTCGGTATTTCAAGTAACTTTCTGTATAGTTAAAATAATATTGAAAATGCATACACTTCCATTATACTCCCTTAACTCGAACTTCTATAACTTTAACTCTTGAATTGACAATAGAAATTTCATCCACCTTACCTTTCGTAACTCGGTAATCTCTTAAACTCGAAGTTTTTTTGTGGATTATGGTGATTCGCGTTAGGAAATTGTTTAATTTAATTATTTCAATTATATTTTGATTCTTTTTTTAAACAATATTAATCAAGAAGCAATTTATTACATATAGTATATCCAGCATAGAATAATTTCGTTAAATATTTTTCGCCAGAAAAATGGTCTGTGGATATCAACAATGAAAATGTTGCCTACTATTGTGAAGTCTCGGGCGAAGGTTACCCTTCGAAACATCTGATGGACTTTAAAAACATTTACATTAGTGAAATCCTCTGCGACTTGTTGAAAGCCCATTGAATGGCACTCCTACACCCTCATGTGGTAGAAAAACCCTATAAGAGGAAGAAATTACAACTCAGTCGATTTACTGTCGATTAAAAAAATTTGTTAGTTTAGTTACTTGAAGCAGTTGCTGTAATGGTCGGTTTTGAACTTAAATATGGTATGCTATATATGAAATCTTTATTTCGTAGAATAAACTCAGAAAAAAATAGTTAAACACTTATACCTCAGAAATGGTTTCCTGGTCCAAATCTAGTGATTTACTTTGGAGCTACCGATAATGTTTGTTACTGTTTTAGAGACCAACGAAGTATATTTCAAATTTCTTTAATGAACTCTCCTTACTGATATATAACACTGTACAACACTCGACTGGGTATTGAACCAAATTAATTGTTTCCTTAAGTTAAAAAAATTCGATTTACGAAGTTGGCCTCCAAAATCGAAGTTTAATAACTATATCCCGTAATTAATAACACTTATTTTAAAAAAGCCTTTTTTTGAACTTCGAAAACAAATATTTCCAAAATCGGAGAATTCTCTATTTTTTGCTAAAGTCTCAAGCTAACGTAAAATATTAGTTTGGTCCAATACACAGGAAAAAGTGAATTTTGCCATATAGTGTAATATATCACAACCACAACAAAAGGCGACTGTATAGAACTAAAATAAAAATTAAAAGCTTGATTATTGCCTAGTGACACAAAAAAACAAAACCAACGATTTTCGTCTTCCGAAAAAATGTCAAAAATCCTCGATTATTTATATTTTTGGAACATCTAAAAATATTAATTTATGGAATAGTCATAGTATAGTGTTATCTTACTTCAAATAAATTGAATGTCTAATTTTATGTTTCTAAAGCGAGGCGATATAAAATGTATAGCTACTAACTGAGTAGGAATGACTCCCAATGACTGGGTTAGTCTGTTATGCCTTTTTCCAAGGCGAAAAACATAAATAAGTTCTGCCATGTTGAAGTAATAGTAAAAATTACGTTATAGTACCTCCAGTTAAACCACTGCGTATTTGCTATTAATTCCTTTGAGTTTTTTTTTATTATTTCATATATGTATAAGAGATCCTTGATTATTTTGACTGTTAAATCTTGATTTTAAGGGTTTTCTTCGAATGATATGCATTTCATCGAGTATAAGATTTTTCAATTTATCGAGAAACAGTTATGGATGCAAACGATGTATCGATGTTTTTGAAACATCGATGTTTTCGACAAAAAGCATCGATGTTAGTCATTGATGTCTCGAGTCTAAAAACATCGATGCATCGATGTCACTTTCAACGATGTTTTATGTCGATGTTTTATATAAAAATTTGACTTCACACCTTCACACTTTTTCGGGTATTAACTCGAAACCTTCTATTTGAATACGCTTTATTACATTGAAATTCGACTTTTGTAAAATACGGAGAATTCGTTAAGAGAATGTGCGCTTGGGCAATACTGCGGTTACTTTTTTGATTTATTTAAACAATTTAATTCTGGCGTAGGCTACTGCGTTAGATCAGAGATTCAAATTACTGCACTTTAAAGATGTTATGGCTAAAATAAATACTATTTTTTTGTTTCATAACAGTTTCAAAGAATCGTGCTGATACAAAGGAATCTTCGGATGAGTGTGAAACAGAATACTCGTTTGATATTTGGAACCAGAATAAACATTTGGTCCACCAAAAGGTGAAATGTTAGCTGTCAAGTTTTTCTACAATTACAGGAGCGAAAGGTTGAAGATAAAGTGTATCTCGGCTGTTACCCCTACCAATCAGAAGCCAATAGAGTTTGGGTTGACATGAATACTGTGTTTCCGGAGTTGTATAAATAGGCTTATCAATATTTACACATTGTTGCCACTTCAGTGCCGAGTAAACGACCGTTTTCTAAACCCAGGGCAACTATCGCGCAGAAGTAAAATCGAAAAGAAATGACATTGAAAAAACTTTCCATGTCGTTGTTTTGAAATTCTGTTATTTATTGAGAAAAAACTTTAACAGTCATATAATGCTAAGTGAAATAAAATGTATCAACTTAAGACGTACTACATTTCATTTATTTATGCTTCTGCTTCTGAATCCCTTAGCTTTTTACACTAAATTTAAAATAAGTTTAAAAATACATCGATGTTTCGATGTATCGATGTTTTAATGGCCGATGTTTTTGATTTCGATGGGTTTTGTAGAAACATCGATACATCGAACCATCGATGTTTCATTTCACGATGTTTGCATCCCTAGAAACAGTAGATTTATTTAGAATAAAATATGATACTTATTATAAAGGTAGGGCATATTTTTTAACATATCTATATAAGAGCTGAAATAAAGCCTTTCATTAATAATCTCAATTTCACTCACAGAGCATCCAAAGCATTAGTTTAGTTATCCCTCCAGCCCTATAAATTATCATACAATTTTTACATGGCATATTTTTTCATAAATTAGAATAGTTGATTATACAAAAAGTTTAAAACTTGAAAGGGTGTCGGTTTAGGTTCATCCTCTATTGTATATTTACTTATCGACTACTTTTAAATGCCACAGGCTAATCTGCAGCTGACACAATCTAAAGCATTGTTGCGAGAAAACTAAAGTTAATTAAGCACAAAACTAAAACTAATTAATGAGTGAATCAAATAATAGTTCACATTTAACGAGCAACAAATAAAAAATTTGAATTGTCTCTTTTCAGATTTGCTTGAATTGACACGTGTGCCGCTAATACTCCACGCTTTGACCTTCAAAAGGTGGATCGCCCTTTATGCTCAAGTAAGTCAAATGCGTTTTTGTGTGAAATAAAAATTGTGCACTCTCACCACTTTTATTGACTGACCTTCGTTGTAAGCTTGTCACAATATTTCATGGAATAAAGGAGTCAAATGCCAATGGCAATTTTACTGCTTTGATTTGTTTATTTTTTTAGAAAATAAAAAAAAATTCTATGGGCACATTACACGCCATAAGTATGTATATTACATATGTATTTGCGTTTTTACATTTGCAAATTTATTCAATATCCAACAAATGTTGAGCTAATATACTGTTATACAAATACTTACTTGCATTTGTATGTGGTGTGTGTGTGTGTGTAAAATCAAAAAGCGTATGATTTGCATAATTTGTGATGTGGAATGAATTTCCGTTAACAATACTTTTGTGAATATCTGTAGTATGTGATTCATACCACAACTTAGCACATTGTGCTGCAGTTTAATTTTTTAGACGTCTAGGTGTGAGTACCAAATGTAGCTTGTAGTGTAGCATTAAATTAGTTAGGAAAATACTAGTTGTTTGAGTAATTCCTGGATCGTTTTCAAAAGCCAATCCGAGACTACACGCTCACTTCATTGTGTGGTACTGAGGTATTCATATCGTGAATAAATAGCCTTGCTATAGTCCGAAATCGGTTTTTAGACGGGAAATGTCACACTAGAAATTAAATATTTTTGCAAAGTTTTGTTTCGATATCTTCACTTGTGTTTAATTTGTATATTGTAAAGTGAAGCGATTTTCCCTATTTGAGTAGTTCCAGACAAATAGCTTTTGTCCATTTTATAATCCAAAAATTAGGGGTTTCTGGTGTTTTTCGTTAGTGAGTTAACGCCCTTTTAGTAGTTTTCAACATAATATTTGTACGGTAGGTGGGCGTGGATCTTTTAATGAAAGCTTCTTCAGAAGGTTTGGATGCTATAGCTTTAGTTGTTTACGGGATGTACAAAAAACTCAGGCTACTCAAAATAGTAGCCACGCCCATTTACTTAAAAAAATGCATCCAAATATGATTCCTCCTAGTGTTATACTCTATATTACATTTTACTCTCTGTACAACATGTTGCGAGAGTATAAAAAATACCATTTGCTGGCATGGAAAAAGTAACTGGACGGCTGACTAATCCCACTTGTGGTTCACATGGTACTAGTGGAAAAAATATTGTATAACAAATCGTTAAGACCTCCTGGTTTTTATTTACATATTCAGCGTAAACGTATTCCGCTTAGTAGCGTATTTAAGTGGAAATGTAGAATTGCTTTGCATGCAGACAAAATGGTTATGGAGTCTATAGTGATATACTAAGTCACTATGTTACGCTGTGTCAAGGGAAATGCTTGAATTTGCAAACAACGCATAAATACTCTCTACACTTGTATATACATAGTTAGTATATATAAATACATATAAATATATGCAAATGTGTACAATAAATATTGATGTTTAGCTTGAGAATACACCATTCAGCATGTGGGAGTGAGAAAAGGGTTACATTGTCATTTAGCGACATGCACTTCTGTTGTTTTGAGTTAATATATACACTCATGGATAAAATAAAAATATATGAGACATATATATACAAGTATGAATAACATTATAATATTACGCCCAAAAAAGGTGGCAACATGCCAAAAAATAACTGGGAGAACCCATCGATTCGCTGTTTTTAGACAAACTCAGCGCTGATTATGTCATTTTAGTGCACTCATATAATTTGTATACATTTGTTTGCACGACAGGGTTAAAGCTTGCTGGAAAATTTACTTTTAAAATTGATGACAAGGGTTTCAGTTTTATTATATTTTATTTTATTAACATATATTTATTTAAATACGATATGAGAAAGTACAGACAACATTTATTTGAAATAGGTGGATATATAGAAACTGGCTAGTTACTCCCTAAAGTCACAAGAGCCTAATAAAATACATGAATCCATTAATAAATTATTTATCTGACTAAGGAAACCTTTTAATAAGGGGCATGATTTTTTTTTTGCAAAATTTTTTTATTGAAAGTGAGTATAGACCTCTAACATTCCTATTGCCAAATTTAGAAGAGCTTTAACATTATTTATAAATCATAATATCTTTTACTGAAAAAACCAACTATTGAAAAAATCTGTCTTTGATTTTAATTTTTTTTATTGTAGCTCAGAATATGTTTATAAAATATTACATATTATTTCAGAATAAGCTTTATTTAAGGTTGAGGAATCTTTAAAAGAAAAACATCTTCTGTTGCATGTTCGGAGTAGGTACATCTGATCGAGGAGCTTCTTTCCATAGTCTTAATATTATATTATTTTCGTTATTACTTTGATACAAATATGCAATCCTCTACTGCACTCAGCAGGGCATACAATCTATAAGCCATTTGAGTGACGGTATTTGTTCTGCGGATTCGCGATCATTTTGAAGCCTTCGGAAAGGAAATGGTTTGAGATGTTCATACTTTAAACACTAGTTGTTATCATTACCAAAAATAGTCTAAATATGGGGTCTAATGGCAAATATAATTCATTCTTTAAATCTATTCAGTTAACCATTAAAACCGTTTTGATTATTAATTTAGCTACAGCTGTTTGGAGACAATTCTAAGCTTATCGAAATTGATTTTATGTAACCGTAAAATGCACAATCCTCAGTAAGCAGTCCTCCCAGAACACAAAGTCCTCATCTTTATAATTTAAGAACTTGCTATATACCTGTTTGATTTTTATACCGCTAGCCATTGATTCCTATGTAATCTTTTGTTCTATTAACAGAATCTACTCTGGATCTTAACATACATATCTAGTTTTCCTGTCCCTTTAAAAGTTTTGTTTAATTTGTAAGGCAAAGTTGAGATTGATTTCAAATATTCCAAAAATTTGGAATATTTAGGTATTCAAATATACATATTTAAACAGAATTTAGTGAAATTTTTATTTAAAAGATGCTCGTGCCGTGGACAGCATAACTCCTTAGTGGTTCATCCAAAATAAAAAAAAAAAAAAAAAAAAATATTTCTTAAGTACATTATAAATCTAGTTAATGAACAAAGAAAATTAAATATTGAATTTTTGATATAAATTTCGCAATGCATTGGTTCGAAAAAAATTAATTATAATAAAAAATCCCATTCAATGACTAAATAATGATATTTCAAAGATGAAATTTGAACAAAATCGCTTCACAACTTTTCGAGAAATCGTGGCCACCGACTTAAAACATTGTGTTTTGGAATAAACGGGTTTAAAGTTTTAATTGAAACTGAAGTAGCCTGATAGGCGGATCTTACAAATGATCTATCTCTTCGAATCTTACTCGAATCGATTTGAAATTTTAGGAGATTACATATTGTACTATTTAATAAGATAATATTTTTATACTCTCGCAACAAAAGTTGCTAAGAGAGTATTATAGTTTTGTCCACATAACGGTTGTTTGTAAGTCCTAAAACTAAGCAAGTAAGGAAGGGCTAAGTTCGGGTGTAACCGAACATTTTATACTCTCGCAATTTATTTATTTAATTTTATTAATATTATATAATACACAATTTGACCCACATATTCGTCATATATATTGTATAAAGTCCATTGAAAGTTGGAAACCATAATATCAGGTTAGAAGCACCGAGGACCTCGTGTTCGATATATGGGGCCTTAAAAACCTATGGTCCGATTTTGGCGATTTTTAGAATAGGGCTGCCACACTATTAACATAGTATTTGTGCAAAGTTCTGCACCGATATCTTCACTAGTACTTACTTTATATATTGTGAAGTAAACGATTCAGATCGTCTTCAAAGTTCTGGTATATAGGAAGTAGGCGTGGTTGTAAAGCGAATTGGCCTATTTTCACAACATATCATTGGGATGTAAGGAAATTATTACAAACCAAGTTTCATTGAAATCGGTCGAGTAGTTCCTGAGATATGATTTTTGACCCATAAGTGGGCGAAGCCACGCCCATTTTCCATTTTGTAAAAAAATCTGAGTGCAGCTTTCATCTGCCATTCCTTATGTGCAATTTAGTGTTTCTGGCGTTTTTCGTTAATGAGTTAACTCACTTTTAGTCATTTTCAACCTAACCTTTGTATTGGAGGTGGGCGTGATTATTATCCTATAATATATATAAGGAAAAGGCTAAAAGAAACGACTGCAGAAAGTTTGGTTTATATAGCTTTATTGGTTTGCAAGATATATACAAAAAACCTATTTGGAGGCGGGGTCACGCCCACTTTTCCAAAAAAATTATATTCAAATGTGCCCCTCCCTAATGCGATCCTATGTTCCAAATTTTATTTTCATAACTTTATTTATGGCTTAGTTATAGCTCTTTATGTGTTTTTGATTATCGCCATTTTGTGGGCGTGGCAGTGGTCCGATTCCGCCCATCTTCGAACTTAACCTTCTTTTGGTGCCAAGGAACACGTTTTACAAGTTTCATTAAGATATCTCAATTTTTACTCAAGTTACAGCTTGCACGGACGGACAGACGGACGGACGGACAGACAAACATCCGGATTTGAACTTTACTCGTCACTCTGATCACTTTGGTATATATAACCCTATATCTAACTCGTTTAGTTTTGGGTGTTACAAACAACCGTTATGTGAACAAAACTATAATACTCTCTTTAGCAACATTTGTTGCGAGAGTATAAGTATAATTTTTAAATTTCATATGATTATTATACTCTCGCAACAAATTTGTTAGAGAGTATTATAGTTTTGTTCACATAACGGCTGTTTGTAACACCCAAAACTAAACGAGTTAGATATAGGGTTATATATACCAAAGTGATCAGGGTGACGAGTAAAGTTCAAATCCGAATGTCTGTCTGTCCGTCCGTGCAAGCTATAACTTGAGTACAAATTGAGATATCTTAATGAAACTTGTAACACGTGTTCCTTGGCACCAAAAGAAGGTTAAGTTCGAAGATGGGCGGAATCGGACCACTGCCACGCCCACAAAATGGCGAAAACCGAAAACTCTTAAAGTGCCATGACTAAGCTATAATAAATTTGGTATGAAGGATCGCACTAGGAAAGGGCATGTGTGGATGTAATTTTTTTGAGGAAGTGGGCGTGGCCCCGCCCCTACTAAGTTTTTTGTACATACCTCGCAAACTACTAAAGCTATATCAAGGAAACTTTCTGGAGTCATTTACTTTAGGTACTACCTTATACAGTCCAAAAATGGAGAAAATCGGATTATAACCACGCCTACCTCCCATACAAAGGTTAGGTTGAAAATGACTAAAAGTGCGTTAACTCACTAACGAGAAACGTCAGCAACACCAAATTTTACATAAGAAATGGCAGAAGGAAGCTGCACTGAGATTTTTTTTACAAAATGGAAAATGGGCGTGGCTTCGCCTACTTATGGGTCAAAAACCATATCTCAAGAACTAGCCTTTCCTTACTTGTTAATTTTTAAACTCATCTAACTTCTTAACGGGAAATCTATTTTCATTTTCTATTCATTTATTTATGATATGCTATATTGATATACCAGAACATGAGTGTTAATAAGCGTAATCTCACGATAGCCCATAAAGCTTCGAACAGCAACTATTTAATTACCTTCAACTAAATGCCTTACTATTTGAATTTGAATTAAATGCCATTGGTAATTTAAATACTTTGCAGTTAAAGGAGTTTGACATTATGTTGCGCTAATCCCTTTAGAAATGTGTACAGCGCTTAAGTACTTATCCATGTACTTAAATTTACATATGCATATGTAAGCGATTGCTAAACGAACTTTCCAATAGAGAAAGTTTCGTGTGTGAGCATGCTGGGCGTACCAATTTTCAAACTTTTAACGAAAACCGAAAAATAGTTACTCAATTAATATTAAATAAACATTAGCAGTCTGAGCACACACACACACACATACGCTTATAACGGTATATGTACACTTACATGTACAAATATTCATAAACATTGCGGTAAAAAGCTTAATTTCGGCTAGTGAGCTTATGCGCAAAAGTTTGAACTTGTAAAACAGTGGTTACAGCGGCAAGTGCTTGCATATATTTGAGTGTGTGTGTATGTGTGTCTTTATATATGTATATGTATTCGGATGTGTGTTTCATTGAAAACTATTTTCAAAAAGGTCTAATTAGCCAGTTTACGTCAATCCTTTGCCAGTGCTCTCGCTAAGTGCAAGTGCATTAAAGGCCAAATCCTAAAGAATTACCACAGCACGCTCTGGCTTTCATTTTGTTTTACGGTTATGCTTTCATTTTTTTTTGGGCGGCTTTAAAAATGCTTAACACACTGACTGACAGCTTGACTGGCATGTGTGTATTAAACGCGCATTAATATGAACGCTTTGCAAGTGTGTGTATGTATGTGTATGTGAGTGTGTGCGAGACAGGCATGTTTTGTCTTTTTCTTTTATGCTTTTTATTCTTTTATTGTGCTTGCTTCGCTTTTCATTTTGATTACCTTGTAGTCTTTACATCCGTCACTGACATCCGCTCGGCAGGCATGCTTGTAAATTCTTACATACGCACACACATGATTATGGTAGCCGGTAGTTAGCTTAGCTTAAATCACATAAAATTATACACCTGTATATTGAATATATGTACATACACACAATCGCTGCTGGTTATCCAAATAAGCAAACGACATGTTGAGGTTAACATACTTTGTATTCAGTTTTACTTGCGCTTTCACTTTCTCTTATTAACCTTCAGACAGGCAATCTCACTTTTTTCCGCATTTCGATGAAATTTTATTTCATCCGATTTTTACACATGAGTTGTCAAAAAGGTTCGTCAGCATATACCGTGCGCCTGCCAGTCAGCCCTTTCTTCTACTTTCCGTTTTTTTCTTTCTGTTCAATAGAACTCGCTGAGTTGCCGTTTTAAATTTTCAACAAATCCCTCAAATGGTTTGGGTGAGAAAATGCTTTGATAAATATACCAACGAAGGTAGTGGAGAACATTACACGCTTCGTTACAGAGATAGTCATTTAATATAACAAAGTGGAGGATATATAAATATATATTGATGTATATATATTACACACACATTGTGGCAACACTTCTGGGTATGACTTTGTGTTGTATTTTATAGATTTTTCGCATATCTGTGTAAAAGCATGCTTGAAAGTCAATGTTGTGTGAATAAATAAGGCAAGTTCTTGAAATTTCCAGCAACAAAGTGGAATCACGCATATTTTCCTACACTTACTTAGAGCAATATGCAACCCAGGTGGCAAGCGGGCGTCACAGTTTAGGCATAAAACCCAATTCATATTTTTTGAAAGCTTGCCGTTTAATATATGAGTTGATATTTCATCAGCGCCTCTTTGAATAATACTGATCCTTCACAAGAATAGAAGTCTGTCTCCAAGTGATATCTCAAAACGTATAATTAAATTGTCATTTTGATTTCACGCAGACGCTCAAAGTGTAAGAAAATGCTATTTTACCCGACCCCCTAAAATTTCAAGACGTCCTTATGTTAACTCATAATATGCAACCCGGATTTTATCTGATCCCTTAAAATGCAAACGAACTTGATTTCGTGGGATCCCTAGAAACGCATATTCACTAGACTCCACATGACCCCTAATATGCAAAAAAACCTGACCTCATATGACCTTTCAGAATACCTCAAAATATAAACTGTAAATTAGGTCTCAAGTAACCTTTTACAATTTAAACAAACCAGACTTCGCCTGGGTCCTCACAATGTTAACAAACCGGATCTCATATGACCCTCAAAAGCTAAACAAACCTTACATCACATAACTCTTCAGAATTTAATGAACTTTTGCTTTCGTGATCCTTCAAAATATAAACAATTATTTTGTCTTGACTTGTTTAATGGTATTATTAAATCTGGTTAAATCTGGTCAAGAACATTTATCTCGAACACAATGTAAACAAACACATGTCGAAGGTTATTAAATTCGACTGAAATGTTAACAAATCTATGTCAAGGACATAGACCTTGACCAAAATGTAACAAACCCCGATCAAAGGTCAATAGCACCGACCAAAATATAAACAAATCCTGTCATAATGTGTTAAACTTCAACTAAAATGTAAACAAACCTCTATCCAAGGTCATTGATCGCGACTAAAATATTAACAACAAGTAAGGAAGGGCTAAGTTCGGTTGTGACCGATCATTTTATACTCTCTCAATTTATTTATTTAATATTATTTAATATTATACAATATACAATTTGACCCACATATTCGTCAGATATATGGCATAAAGTGCATTGAAAGCTGGAAATCCGAATATTAGGTTAGAAGGGGGCTGTCACACTATAAATGCAGAATTTATACAAAGTTGTGCTTCGACATCTTCTCTAGTGTTTACCTTACATATTGTAAAGTGAACTATTCAGATTGACTTCAAAGTTCTGGATTTGGCCTATTTTCACAACATATCATTGGGATGCAAAGAAAATATTACAAACCAAATTTCATTGATATTGGTCGAGTAGTTTCGGTGATATGGTTTTTGACCCATAAGTGGGCGGAGCCACACCCACTTAAAATTTTGTATACCAATTTGGGTGGACCCCTTCTGTAAAGAAATTTAACAGAAACCTTTTTAGTATTTTTAGTAGTTTTCAACATTTACCTTTGTATGGGAGGAGGGCGTGGTTATAATCCGATTTCCTCCATTTTTTGGACTGTATAAGGTAGTACCTAAAAGAAACGATTTTAGAAAGTTTGGTTGATATAGTTAAAGGAGTTTACGTGATATGTACAAAAAGCTTAGTAGGGAACGGGGCCACGCCAATATATCCAAATATGCCCCTTCATATGTAGTGCGATTATTTGTACCAAATTTTATTTCCATAGCTTTATTAATGGCTTAGCTATGGCACTTTATGTCTGTTCGGTTTTCGCCATTTTGTGGGCGTGGTAGTGGTCCGATCCATCTTCGAAAGCAACCTTCCTCTGGTGCCAAGTTTCATCAAGATATCTTAATTTTGACTCAAGTTACAGCTTGCACAGACGTACGGAACTCCACTCTTCACCCTGATCACTTTGGTATATATAACATTATATCTAACTCGTTTAGTTTTGGATGTTACAAACAACCGTTATATGAACAAAAACTATACTACTCTCTTAGCAACTTTGTTGCAAGAGTATAAAAAAATAATGAAAATTCATTAAATGGACGATTGTCATTATAATGGGAGTATAGGGACTAGACTAAGATTTATACCGATTTCATAACTTTATTATGGTCTATATTCTATATTTCCACGAATATCTCCCATATTACCTGAAAAACAAAAAAATTTTGTTCATGAAAGGTTATAACCCGTTATATATACAAACAACTTTCTAGAAGGCGGTGCAAGGCACTATTTCCGAAAAATTGTATATAAAGTTGCAAAACTATTACAAACTCTCTTAACTATTTAACGTGTGACATTAATTTGCACTAGAAAATTCTCAGAAATTTAATTTTTTCACTCCAGTTATTTAATTTATTGCACACTAAAATCAATAAAATCAGAATGCAATCAGCTGCACCAACTTTAGCTTCTGAATTCACGGCCGTATGTATATTTTTGGCTTCGCACGTTCTGGCCAGCTTCATTCATAAATTCCAACATAATATCTATTACCAAAATGTTCAGTGTCAATGCATAGTAAATAACAAACACTCACTTCCTTTATTGGTAGTGTAAGGATGTGTGAACGAGACCCACTCGTATAAATAAGTGTGTTTCACGCTCGACGCATTTTTAAGTATCCACTTGAAACACGCCAGTTACAGTTTATGGAGCGACTGGCAGCAGCAGTGATTCCGTGCGAGAGCGAATGCCATCTACATATGCGGTCGGACGGTTAGTTACCGAGTTACCTAGCAGGAAAGTATTGACGTCATAAATCTACAGTTCAGCGCAAGAGAGAGATTCAAATTTATGAACTTGTTGCAACCAGTTCATGAGTGTAGAACGAATGAGAGTAAAGAGAGAAAAGAAAAAGCATTATACTCTACTTACTTGTTCTAACAAATATATGTATCTCCATTAGTTTAATTCATGCTTATGACAACACAATCAAACGAATTTAAGCCCAGATTTCCCTACAGGGTTAGCTAAAATGTGAAATATACCCCTATGACTACATATATACTGTATGTAGAATTTTGAACCCTTACATAGATACGCACACCAAAGTGTTAGGTGTAAGCAAACTCTGGCGCATTCCCAAGACAACTATTTAAGAATATTTTTCCTTTTTTCAACTGGCTTGCAGAAAAAAAGCTTAAGTGTTGAAATAAATGAGTCTCATGTCATTTTATAAATGACTTCCGGCACAACGATGATGTGGGTGATCATGGTGATTATCCAAAAAAAAAAAAAAAATGTTTTCACTGAAAAGATATATGCCTTATTTTATACACTTGGTATTTCGACGATATTGCTTTAACTCACTTTATGCGGTAAAAAAGATAAGAAGAGTTAAATATAATTTATTTTGCAAAGTAGAAAGTGTCTACTCTTATTGTGGTGTATTGCGAGTAATTATTTGTGTCTATTTGGCAGTTGATTTAAATTTAGGTTTTTTTTTGTACATTAATTAAGAGTTAGATTCATAAATGCTGTCAACAGTGTAGTAAATATTCCCACAGCATTTTTTGAACTTATAATGCTCACTTGAATTTTAGGTATTGATATTTGAGAATTCCCTAAAATGCTCATACTAAAAGTTAAATATTAGAACCACATTTCGAAATGGTTTAATAAAATTTAACTCTATTCCATGATAAGTATGTGTGTTTTTTGTGAAACCTACATCATTCGTAAGTGGCTTGCTAAACTCCAAACAGCCTAGGTGAACACTCGAGATAATAAACCCAGTATATGTTCGTCAAAAGAGACAATATTAATCTGAATTGCCGTCATAATGAGGAATAATCGACTTATTCATCGCATCACAAATCAATGAAAACGAAAACAAAATTTGTTGAAACGGTCTTCCAATTACTTCCCACTGTATCCCCCAGATCTTAAGTCCAGCGTCTTTTTTCACTTCGCATACATCAATAAAATATCATATAAAATACATCGTCGAGACTGAGATCTAGTTTGAAACAATAGATCAATCGCACTTGAATTCCATAGTAATGAGATAGATGCAATCTTTTGGCACCATTATGACACTGATTCAGTAGTCAATATGGTTCAAAAACTGATAAGATAAATCAGGCTAGTTGTAACGAATAAAACGCACTTCGCATTAGAATCATGGGGTTTGTATTCCTCGAATGGTATTATATGGATAAATTTTAATCAGTTTCCTTCCCAATGTTCCGTTCTTCCTTGAAAGTTCGAGTTCTGACTCTTCTTCACTGTCCTGAGTACTGATATTTCTTACAAAATTTTCAAAGTGTGCTCGAAATTGTTATGTACATATCGCCCATTTACTTGAATAGTGTCACAGATTTTTGAGTTGAGTATGCAGAAATGTGCGCAATTTCAGCGTCCATATTGTATAAAAATTTCATTCCGATGCGTAGAAAAATAAACCGTGAAATAAGAATGTGCCGTTATTAAACTTGTTATGTTGGATTATTTCTTAGCTACAATAACGACACTTCTCAGTTGTGCCAGAATTAGGCATGGATTTTTATCTGAAATAGAGACATATTTTGTGTGACAACACATTTTGTCATAGAGTGAATTTGGTTTTCTTTTCAGAAAGGACGACATATTTCGTATTACAACGATATTGGTGAAAAGTAATTAAATTTTTCGTATTGATTTTTTTCAACAAAAACGACACATTTGACTTATGACGGCGAAATTGATTTATATTTTTCACAAATAACAACACAATTCAAGATGGGTCACGTTTATGCCCAAGAAAAAGCATTAGTACACTCTATTTGGTCCATTTATGCTCAACATTGTATTTAATATATTACAGGCCACCAGATTTGTCAATAAACAGTTGGAAATTTTCTATATTTGCTAAATAAGAGACAATTAAAAACTTTAAATCGCTCTCCTGAAAAATCGACTTTTTTGAGTTGTGACACTATTCAAGTAAATGAGCGATATGTATATCTCATTGTATTCTAAAAGTTCTATTTTCTAAATCCTTTAGACATTTTGTATTCGTTCCAAACATTTGTAGTCACCTCATTTTTCTGTTTTTTTCTGAAGACCTTAGACTTTTGAATTTCTTGTCTGCTCTTATCAATAATTTATAAATTATTTTTAAACAATTTATGATCTCTCATAAGATATGTTCTCTTCATTTGAAACCAGTTTTTGGCCTTTCCTCTTCGGTCATTGAATTAATTTTATTGGGTAGAATATGAAATTAATCATAGTATTAATCTCAGAATTTTTATTGAGTTTGATAAAGGATAGATTCTATTGATTCATATTTAATTGTATTTGAAATCGTGTAAATTGAAAAAATTAGTTGAAATTTATGATTTTCAGAATTTCATAATTCAGAGACACGTCAAAAAGGAATCTGCTGAGGCTAGAACACAAACTTGTGTAAATTGATGCGAGGATTGAAGGTCATGAGCCACAGAGAGTTAGGCATACATACATAAACTCACTCACTCAGGCGAACCTTATTTAATTTTCGCATACGATTTAGTTTAACAATTAAATTAAATTAAGTTTAATAATATTCATATAAGTAAAAAACCAAGCAAAACACGTGTTTCTAATGAGAGAACCCACGAAAGGCTCAGTGCTCAGCATTGCTATGCCATCCACTATTAATCAACAATAAAAACAAAATGGCTGCAGCAAAAGTGGTTCTATTTAATTTAATGTTAGAGATAAAATTTCGTTGGTATTTCCAAAAGTGTAGGAGGTCCGCACACATAATACCCCCATAATGTTGAGCTCACAATATGAGCACATGTGTCGGGTTGTCAGTTTACGAGCGCGCCACTATGCCATACATTTTTAGGCGAGCATATCAGCTTCAACCACTTGCTGATTTATACACGCATCAGCCAGTTTACAATGCTGCAAACCACGTTTGCCAGACCCCTATAATATTTTGCATAGACACATATTCCTACCAGTCTACATACGTCACGGCGTACGCCTTGTTGGTTATTTGCTTTCCGTTTACGATTTGAAGCACCGAATGACTGGAGTGTGTGTGTGTGTGTTAGATTTCATAGTCTCCCCCTGCATATTGTATAATAGCGCACTTGTAGGCATTTACTTGTTTCCTGCGGCAAGTGAGTTGTATCGTTGCATACATTGAGGCGCCTCAGCATGCTCGCATTACGCTTTGCATATTTATTCGGTGGCTGTGCATGAGCAGTCATCACATTGCTGTAGGGTAAAAACTTAATAAATTTCCTCTCATACAATGTGGCACTTGCGGTTAAATGGCACGTACGCTGTACGCTGGTTTTGCTGTAGCGGCGCCTAAAAGTGGGCTAAGTGTGTGTGTAAATATTTATGAGAAATTTCATTGTTTGCCCAGCGGCTTGGTGTGTTGGCTTTCTTTTGCTTTTCTGTTTGCTTTCAACCACGTTGTTGCTGTTGTTTGTGCTTTTATAATTGTGGCAAAAGTGGCAGCGTGACTGTTGATTTACATAGATTTCGACCGAACTGATTGTGCGTGCTGTAAATAGTTGAAAAGTTTTGTTCCAACCAAATGTGTTCGATTGAATTGTTAAGTTTTGAAATGTTTTGCATTTATGGAAATTTTTTTGTTTGTAAAGTAGCTTCATGAAATGAGTTAATGGCGGTCGTTTTAAAGCATTAATTTTTAATTTAAATTATATTTAACAGAGTAGGACCTCAATATTTTAAAATTTGTTTACTGAAAATGGAGTTTTGATGGGAAAAGTAGACTTGCCTTAGTATCAGAAAAAATAAATCTATCTATTCTAAGCCAACTTTTAAATATAATATTTCATTTTGAAGAAAATTAATCGGGTTCAGAATAGGAATAAAGAATTTATGTATATTTAATAACAAGTATAGGACACTCCATATTATATATGACCATGCCCGGAATAGTTGACCGAATTCGAACCAAAGTCTATAAAATTTGCTATTTTGAAAGTTTGTGATATTAATTTGTATTATTAACTCAATATCCTAATAAAAATTTTAATATAAAATATGCCCGAAAAAGGAATACATAATCTCATAAATCTGATTCTACCATTCCTGATTTTGGTGGTGAGTTCTCAAGGATAAATGATATACTACACTCAGTTAATTGTAGACTCAAATTCTCTTGCTTTGCCTCTTTACCATATGCACTGTCCCTAAGGAACTTTGTTATGCATTTTATATCAGTGGTGTTCTTCTAGCACCTTATTTAAATCGATACATGGGGATCTTACCCCCGTTAGCACCTGAGCCATTCGCTTTTTCACATCCCATACGTTTATGTGACCTGCCATTACTCAAAAGCCCGAGGTTTACTTAAAAGCAAGACCACGACTTGAGTTTTTAATAAGAGTCTATTGATCTCCTTTTTATAGTATGCTAGACAAGTGTAATGTGTGATACCACATAGAGTATGTAACGTATCAACCTTAGCTCAATGTAATTAACATGATATACAAAGAGATCATTATAAGTTCAGATTTAGTAGTGTTATGATTAGTTTCAGAATAACATGCAACCTCATTATTTCTGAAAGAAATTTGAAAGTAAATAAGATTTAAGTTTAAAAGTTGTTGGACTATTTTGCGTAAAGTACGAAAAACATACAGTAAAGGTTCTTGAACTGTCCTCAGAAAAGTTGGGTTTACATAACTCTGACCTCAGATTTATTACAATAAATGTAACAAAAGATTAATTATCCAATTTTAATTTTGTTTTTTTGCTGAACAAGAACATCAGGGTTTCGTGAACTGCAGATTTCAAACTTAGATTGTTATTCCTAACCAGTTCGATGGGCTTGTAACTAAAAATAAAATACATCTATGCTAATTCTTCAAAAAACTCATTCCTTTGACATTAATGGCTATTAGCGAAATTCGTATTATTTTGTTTGCTGAAAATGAAAATGCGTGAATGCCCTTTTAGTAGCTATTTCCCAGAAGTTTAAAATTTGAAAAAAAAGTTTACCCCATTCGTTCTTATTACCTTAAGTATGTACTTTACTGGCTATCAGTTTACCAACTAATCCGTAACTTAAACTTCAAAATATATATATAAGTTGGCGAAACTTGCCGCAAACAAACTTTAATGAGTGTCTAGAGATCTTCGGATATTTCTACCAATTTTACGCTTACTAAAGTCTTAGCAACATTTTTTCGTGTGGATTGCCGCTGCTTCACTGCTCTTCACTGTTCTTCGCTACTTTCATATCTTATTATTTTCAGCAATTTTACTACAAACTCCTTAAATTCATTTCTGCTTTTTTAGCCTTTGGCGAAATTTGCTGCTTCGTTCTTTGCACAAC
The DNA here is from genome assembly GCF_028554725.1 of Zeugodacus cucurbitae. Classification (NCBI taxonomy): domain Eukaryota; kingdom Metazoa; phylum Arthropoda; class Insecta; order Diptera; family Tephritidae; genus Zeugodacus; species Zeugodacus cucurbitae. The sequence continues at coordinate 35,122,608 of NC_071670.1, forward strand.
TTTACCTTTCGACAAAGTTTTCATGGAGTAAAATGCTCACTCTCACACATTTACACAAACAAACATACATATATGTGTACATATATATGCAGTCATACGGCATACTCATGGCATTGATTTGTGTTTTATTTTGCTCCAATGGTTTGCTGCATTGCCGAGGGAAATATACGAATTGTTCGATGTGGCAAGCAAAGATAATTAAATTTTAATTGCTTTCGTTAACGATTTTAGGTGTTGATTTTTTCAACGATTGCCAGTTGCAAAAGTGAATCTACTATATATAAACATGTGGATTATTATTTGTGTTGGTACCCTTGTGCAAACAGTCAGCGCATTCGCGTCTTGGCTCCCACGTCACTGTTGACAGTCATAACTTTGAAGTTGTAGATAATTTCGTATACCTAGGCAATTGAAAAGTAAAGTCCTCTCTCGGCGAACCAAAACTAAACTCTAAAAGTCCCTCATCATTCCCGTCCTACTTTATGGTGCAGAAGCGTGGACGGTGTCAACATCCGATGAGACGGCACTACGAGTTTTCGAGAGAAAGGTTTTGCGGAAGATTTATGGTCCTTTAAACATTGGCAACGGCGAATACCGCAGACGATGGAACGATGAGCTGTACGAGTTATACGACGACATTGACATAGTTCAGCGAATAAAAAGACAGCGGCTACGCTGGCTAGGTCATGTTGTCCGGATGGACGAAAACACTACAGCCCTGAAAGTGTTCGATGCAGTACCCGCCGGAGGAAGCCGAGGAAGAGGAAGGCCTCCACTCCGGTGGAGGGACCAGGTGGAGAGCGACCTGGTTACACTTGGGATCTCCAACTGGCGCCGAACTGCGAAGGAGAGAGAGAGGTGGCGCACTATCGTCGATTCGGCTATAACCGGCTAAACGGTTGCAACGCCAATCACATACATACCCTTGTGCTTTAAAGTGGCTTCGAGCTTATTTCATTATTGAATTATTTGATTATGCAATTTAGTACTTATGTAGTTTGTTGGCGTAAATATATTATTAAATATATTTAATACATTGAAATCTTACCAAATATTGCAAATAATATTAGCGAGTTGATGATAATACTATCATGCGATTTTAAACTACAAAATTTTGCTTCGGTTATAGACAGTGGGCATGGTGCCGCTTTTTTGTAGAAATAAGTTACAGCTCAAAAACGAATTGAACGATTTAACCAAATTTGTTTAAATCCTGACCAGTATTAATCGAGACTTTTCCCTAGTCTCTATATATTGAATATGAGTATATCCTCCTTCCGGTATAATAAGTACGTGGCATGTTAAAAACATAACGGGAATTTCTTTTTAATTCTGCAGAGTGGACGTTCAAAGCCGAGCCGAGTGCGACGCTGATGAATGCTAGAAATAAACGTCAAAGCTGTGCGCATACATTTTCATACGAAATCACCCAGTTAGCGCAGAGTGGAAGTTGACCGAGGCAGAACGTAACGCTGATCAACGCGAGCCAAATAGTTTAGAAGTGTTTTTCGGCGCTGACTCGTGCTGAAATGTATTTATTCACATTATTTTTGCAATTTTATGTACAAATATGTATGTTGTTAACTTAATATTTTTAATTTAAATTAGTATTAAATAAATTTAATTCAAAAATGAAATTAAATTCAAAAATTTATTTAATATAATAATATTATAATATTTAAAAATATATTTAATTATAGATTAGAATTGATCGGCGCTGATCGAAATCAGCCTTGCGCTCGGCTCGGCTTTAAGCGTCCACTCTGCAAGCACCCTTAGGCGCTTTCAGTGAATTCTTGTATGCTCTTTAAAGGACGAACCTTAAAGGTTCTCTTTTTTTAGAAATATAAAAGAATCAAAAGGAGACAGATTTGACGAATTTGACAAATTGGCGAACAATTTTGACAATTGGACTCTCAAAAGCCGTCAAATTCTGAATTTAAAAATTACCCCTATTTTCAACACACAACGAATTATTATAATGCGAATCATTATATATCATATATATCATTATTATTTAGGTTTTTACCATATTCTTATATGCATTTAAAATTATGGCAATTTGACTATAGTGGAAGTAGTGCCATGTTTTTTTCTAATAATATACATATATTAACTTCAATATTTACTAAAAACACGCCTACTTCCCTATGTAAGACAATTTCCAATTCCATCAGACCTTTTCACTTTACATTATATAAATCAAGCATCTATGAAGATAACCATAAAATTGCCACTAAAGTGTGGGACCCCTATCTTATAAAATTGCTTTAAGGCCCCAGATATCTAATATCGAACTACGAATACGCCTACTTTCCATATAATATAATATTAAAATGCATTCTATTTACTTTACAACATATAAATCAAGCACCAAAAGATATCGTGTTAAAATCATCTAAATATTGTCCAAATCAGACTATAGCTTCTTAAGCCACTTATACCAAAGACAAGGACATCAGTCATTAATTTCTCAGATATATTAATGCGTTAATTCATTAACCAGTTGTATGATAATATTGGTGTGTTTTTATATTGTAACTATTTCCCCAAACATTTTGGACTTCTTCAACGGAATATTTCTCTTATCAACCCTTCCAAACTCCTTCTTCTTCTTGACTGGCGTAGAAAACGCTTACGCGGTTATAGCCGAGTCCACAACAGCGCGCCACGCATCTCTCCTTTTGGCAGTTTGGCGCCAATTGGTCCTTCTCCACCTGGTCCTTCCATCGGAGTGGAGGTCTCCCTCTTCCTCGGCGTCCACCAGCGAGCACTGCATCGAAAACTTTCAGAGCTGGGGCACTTTCGTCCATTCGAACAACATGACCCAGCCAGCGTAGCCGCTGTCTTTTTATTCGCTGGACTATGTCTATGTCGTCGAACAACACATACAGCTCATCATTCCATCTTCTGCGGTATTCGCCGTTGCCAATGTTTAAAGGACCATAAATCTTCCGCAAAACCTTTCTCTCGAAAACTCCTAGTGCCGTCTCATCGGATGTTGACACCGTCCACGCTTCTGCACCATAAAGTAGGACGGGAATGATGAGGGACTTGTAGAGTTTAGTTTTGGTTCGTCGAGAGAGGACTTTACTTTTCAATTGCCTAGGTATACGAAATTATCTACAACTTCAAAGTTATGACTGTCAACAGTGACGTGGGAGCCAAGACGCGAATGCGCTGACTGTTTGTTTGATGACAGGAGATATTTCGTCTTTTCCTCGTTCACCACCAGACCCATTCGCTTCGCTTCCTTATCCAGGCGGGAAAAAGCAGAGCTCCAAACTCCTTAGTATAATTTTAATATTGTCATATTTATTAAACGTATTATTTTTACTCACAATTGGCAACCCTTTTCAAAAGTAGTTTCAATGTAATAGTAATTCTTAAACATATTTATTGCGATACGCTTATTGAAATAAATTGGTCTACATATATAATTAATTTTATTACATTAGCTAAAAGTTGTATATGGCAGCCCTGCTTAATAAATGAAAGGCATTTTTAATTGTTTAATAAAATAAAAGCTTAAATTAATATAATTTATTTTAGGTAAAACCCAAAACAATATTTAAATCCGGCCAATCTTAATTAAGACGCCCCTCGGTTTTGCATCATAAAATATATACTAAGGAAATTATATATTAATAATAAATATTCAAATAAAGGGGTGTTTCTCAGAAAGCAACAACTGAAATAAGCATTTTTTGATTACTCCGTGACAAAATGTTTCGTATTCATAAATACTTCATACCCCATGATCGGCAGTTATGATTGTAAGCAATTTGGTTTTGCTTGTCATACTTTTATTTGAAAGTCATCTCCACTCTCACTTGCCACTTGTACGCCTTTCATATTTCCCCTAATTTTAATTACAGTTTCATTTACTGCGCAGGAATAAATTTATTTGGCTTCGCTAACTCTGTCTGCCACATTTTTCTATGACACTACTGCCATATTTTAACTCTCGTGGAGGAAAAGAAACATTTTCAAATTTCTTTTACGACGTTTCTCATTTCTTCAATTAAATATTTATTCTATTTATTCAAAGAGAAGTGTATGTGTACGTTTGTTTGTTTGTATTTGTGCATTTATAAAAACGTAAATGTGAAATTTCATAAATTTCAGAAAAAAGAAGGCTGGCTGCGGAAAGACAATCTCAGTGGTGTCTGAAACCTTTTAACGACCACCAAAGCGTCCCTTATACAGCCGAACACAGACACAGGCTTATATACATATATATAAAATTATATATGAAAGCCTAACGAACTTTCCGCCTAACCTGCCGTCTTCTCCGTTTCACCCGCTCCGCTAGTTCACCTGCTTCACGGCAAATTGCAATGCGCACAATTCAATTTCCCTAATTCCTTCTTAATCCTTCTTGTTGCGTGTCTTATTTATTCATGCGTCCCCACCGAACGTTAAGTGGAAAAGGCAGTAAAAGCGTTTTGCGCCAGTGCAAAGGGCCGACGCGGCGCTTAGCTTAGTGAGCTGCTCATAAAGCTCTGCAAACTCATCTTTGTGGCGGCGCGCCAACTTTGTGTGTGTGTGTGTGAGTCTGCTTTCTTTTTAATTTTTTCCTTTTTTTTGCTTACTTAGAAAATTTACCATCCCCGAAATTGTTCGTTCGTTTCAGCTGCATTGTTTGAATATTTCAGCTGTTATTTTTGCTTTTGCTGCCGTTGAAGCTAAAGCCAGAAAAATGATTTTTATTATGATGAACAGGCTCCCCGCTTTTTTTGTTGTTGCTCTTCTTCTTCGAGGGTAGTAATTGTTTGGGTCTGACGAAAACAGCTGTGCACAAAAATATTATTGCTTAATCGATTAATACCTGCCAACTTTCATTTTCGTTGTTGCCGTACAAATATTCCTAAATCGTCAGTGAAATGCCTGCGCTCAGCATATTTGTTTTTTCACCTCCAATTTTTTTCCTGTACTCAAATAAAAATTCAATGGAAACCGTAAAAGCAGCAGCTCTCGGCGGCAACATATTGAAAGCGAATTAAAAATTCGTTGGTGCACAGCACTTACATGCATTCGTTTGAAGCACGTAAGCTGGCGTGTGGATGGGCCCACGGGGCGTATGAGTGTCATACCTGCATGCGCGCCGACACAACGTTTCAGCGTTTTATTGGTGATAAGCGCACCGAAACGCACACCCTGACACACGGTTGAACAGCCGCATTTATCCAAGCAGACACGGTTATGCTTTTTTCAAAAGAGAATATTAAATATACGCAATGAAAGTGAACACTAATTTCGTTATTAATTCAATAGCTCCAAAACTTTGCTGGAAAAACATAACCAAATTTAAAATGTGAATTTTCAGCACAAATTTTTGAAAGGCAATTAAACTAAAATAAACACAAGAGAAAGAAAAGAAATTAAATAAAAATATTTGTATGTTGCATCAAAAATGTTTAAATACTAAAAAAACACAGGAAAAATAAAAATTTCGGGTTTTACTAACATTTAAGAGGTCGTTGAAGCAAACATGGAATAGCATATTATCAATACGATTACCTGTATATAGCGCCATTTACTCTTTTCATGCATAAAGTGATTACCTACTGGCATTTATTGATATCAGCCAACATTGTAGTGTTAAAATGGACAAAATTGTTCGATTAAAAATGTTTAAATAAAAAAATAATATATTTAAAATTAAGGCAGATTTTATTTATCTTGAGGAGAACATAGTTAAAGTGAGCTAGCTTCCAGTTTGTCACACTTGCGTAGATTGCAACTTTAATTTTCCGTATTTAAATTTTCTGATATTTTAGTATCTTTTGTTAGTATCTAAGTAGTGTAGTGTAGTGAATATTTGTTTCAGTCTTTTAGAAGGTGGCAACATTAATATTATTTTAAGTATTTGTAATTTTGAAGTTTTAGTATTCAGTCAGATGGAAGGTAAGGTTAGGTTAGATTCATAGACAGCATGGTCAGCTAAAGAAGTCGGTACATTGTGATGCAAAAATACTCCTATATATGGAACGCTATGAACAACCTTACATATCACCGAAACGTTTTGAGCCTATCACAATTTTTTTGAGGCAACTAATGGTCATTCCAGTCGATCCGTTTGGTTCGCTATAATTATAGGGGGAGGAAATGGCTTGATGTTTCCACCTCGCCCGCCTCTATATAGCTAAGGCAATTAGGGTCCGTCACGATTCTTTAAATCATCGCATGCATGCCTATTCCCCATTTCCCACTGTTTAGTGAGTACTCCCACTATTGCGGCAAGTTTAACCTTTTTAAATAAAAGTAGTTCTGTAGTTCTGACGACACTCTGAGCCAAAGGTATATCGCAACCTAGCAGGTGGTGGTTGTTAGTCTCGAGAGGTTCATTGACACAGCGCTAGACCACAAGAGGACAACGGAGCTCGGACTCATTCTCAACTTCATCTCGAGTACATCTCGAGAATCGCTACATAGCTCACTGCTACATCTACATAACTCTTTAACGTTACATAACTCCTACGTCTTCAAATCATATTAAATTGTGAAATTCACTAGTGCGTGCATCCCATTCCACAGGTAATCTAATTTCATTCGAACTTTGTCATTCCGTATTTGCTTGTACTCCTATCGCTTTCTTTAGCACCTCAATTGGATTTGATTGGATTTTAACACACTCAATGCAGGAAATTACTGAAATAGCATGCCGGATTTTGGTATTGAACTGGCAACTGAATTGCTGAATTTATGACGAAGAGTACCTTATACGAGTTTGTCACTAAGAGAAAAGGGATTGCGTGTTAAATGTGAAAATGTCACAAGAAATGAAAATTAGAAATAATGTGAATAGGTACAGGAAAAGGTGTAGAAAATTTGAGTTGATATACGAGTATTTGCAATTATTGCAATAAGATTTGTCTAATATTTTTGAAAATTTGTTGCTACAGAAATGTGTATTTATAGAACAATATTACTGCCGATAAAAGCCGAAATCTAATTTATTAAGGTCCGATTAATATTGTGTTATTCACAAATGCTCAAAATAAAATTTTTATCGCTGAGGGATCTTAAATCACTCTAAGGCGCCTGCTACACGTTCAGTATTTATCGTGATATTTCCTGTATCGCGATATTTATTGAACGTTTAGCATGCAATATTGATGGATCACGATCCATATCACAAAATATTTAAATATTTTGAAATCCAGATCGCGGAACTGGGTCGCGAGATAAATATTGAATGTGTAGCATATTTTGTGATTTACAAGTCCGAATTGGTGAAATACAACAGTCCAAAATTTTAAAATTAACTTTATTCTAATAAATGAACATGAATTATACTGTTTACAATAGAATCTTTGCCAGAGCTATGCAACTCATCTGCCAAAGGTTTTTTGATAACGTCCAAATATTGGATACATATAATGAATTGCTGTGGGAGCAAAAACAATAGCCAAACATGATTTTCTTAGGTTTTCATCCGAAATTTTATGAAAAAATGTACGAAAAAAAAACAAATAAATTGTTTAAATATTTTTTCTTATGAAAACACTAAAAACATGGTATAAATATTGACGTAATATATCGAGCCTTTACCGCCATTTTAGCGTAAGCGACAAAAAAAATTTATTTTTTTTTTTCAATTATATATGTAAATGTCTGAAAAGCATTAATGTATGAGAAATTTCAAATTACTACCACATTAATGGTTAAAAGTATTTAAAAAAAACCTTCTCCTGTAAAGTTTGGTTTTGGCTAAAATGGCGGTAAAGGCTCGATATATTGAACGTCTAGCAGTCGCGAAGTAATCCATCAATATTCAATATAGATCGCGATCCAAATATCACGATACATATTGAAGGTGTAGCAGGCCCCTAAAAACCATACCGAGTTGATATAATTTTCACTATGGGAAGGCATTTAAAATATTTCATTAAAGGGGTATAATCGCTCTATATTTCATTATTATGTTGCTTGTTCGATTCACTACTCTCAAATAGAATAGAAAACACTCTCTACTACTCTCTCGAATAGAAAACATATAGTAGTGTATTCAATTTCTCACACCCCAAGCTGTTGGCTATTTGCCCGCAAGCGCTTTTCTATACAAGTTTCCAACTACTTGCGTGCTGTTAAGTTTATATTGGAAATCCTGTCTTCATCAGTAGGTATTAGATATCAGCTGATAAGTGCGAAACTATTAAAGCGATACGAATTTCACTTCCGGTTTGTTACGGCAAGGTCAAAGTTACGTTTCGCAGACATTTTAGTTTGTGTAAGGGCAAGAAACACAATAGATACAAATAACAATATATTGAAAATGAGTTTGCGGTGCTTGTCTTGCTACTTACTAGTTTCTTTGCGAACAAATAGACAAAGGAAAGTAAGAAATTGTCTTCGCATAATATTCCTAAGTATCGTTACAACTTTTCAATGCCTTTGCTGTGAGAATGTGAAAAACTATTAAGTTGTTTTCTTTGTATTGCGATGTAATCTGTTGTGCAACTTTTTGTTTATTTTAGCCGCTGGCATCTAGTACGAGTCTACCTATTTGAGAGTTTATAAACGAATTTGTTTATAGATTGAAAAATACACTTCTACGTTCTCGCCTAACAGTGATGTGGAGTGGAGTGTAACTAGAAAGACATTGTCGTATATACATATACTCACTTTTATCTCCTGTTTTGTCTATCAACTGACCTTTAGAATATCTTGTTCCATAACTTTGTTATGTGAGTATTTTACTGTTAGTTGTAGAGTAGTAGAAATTTAAAACATAACATAAACGTAAACATTGTCAACAAGAAACTTTAAATGGAAAAAAGTATCTACACAAGACTATTTGTAATGACATTGTAAAGTTCTTGTTTTATGCAACTAATTGACTGGAAATTATGGAAAGTTTTCTTTTAAAATAAACAGAAATTGTAATGGAAATTGTAGAAAAATTTAAATTTACTGAGATTCTTTAAGAATGTCAAGCAAAAGTGGTGAAAATAAATCAAGAAAAAAGGCCACACTTGATTTTGCGTATAAGAGGTTTGATTTCTTAACCGCAATTTAGTAGTCAACTTTCCGATGAGAGGTTTTACGATTTATCTGTTAATATTTATAGGATTTTAAAAATGCTAGAAATACTATAATACTCGATTTATTGTCAAAACTCTCTCATGATAGTCTCGTTACAGTGAACTTGAACCTATCAATCTCAGAACATGAGTTACTTTTGTACGAGGAATATAATTTATGCCAATAACTTCAGACAGGCTAATATAAAGAACTTTGAAAAGAAGATAAAAAATCATATACAGAACATAAAATGAAGCTTCAGATGAGTAGCAATTCGGAACAGAAACACATTCACTGAATTACGGTGTCTGCTTAGACCACAGCGAACATTCTCGTACATTTCACATTTCTCAATTACCATTTTGTAGATAACAGTATGTATGTATGTATGTGATTGGCGTTCAACCGTTTAGCCGGTTATAGCCGAATCGATGAGAGCGCGCCACTCCTCTCTTTCCTTCGCAGTTCGGCGCCAGTTGGAGATTCCAAGTGTAACCAAGTCGCTCTCCACCTGGTCCCTCCAACGGAGTGGAGGCCTTCCCCTTCCTCGGCTTCCTCCAGCGGGTACTGCATCGAACACTTTCAGAGCTGGAGTGTTTTCGTCCATTCGGACAACATGACCTAGCCAGCGTAGCCGCTGTCTTTTTATTCGCTGAATATGTCAATGTCGTCGTATAACTCGTACAGCTCATCGTTCCATCCATTGCGGTATTCGCCGTTGCCAATGTTCTGAGGTCCATAAATCTTGCGCAAAATTTTTCTCTCGAAAACTCCCAGTGTCGTCTCATCCGATGTTGACATCGTCCAAGCTTCTGTACCATAAAGCAGGACGGGAATGATAAGCGACTTGTAGAGTTTGATTTTGGTTCGTCGAGAGAGGACTTTACTGTTCTATTTCCTACTCAGTCCAAAGTAGCACCTGTTGGCAAGAATGATTCTGCGCTAGATTTCGAGGCTGACATTGTTCGTGTTGTTGATGCTGTTTCCCAGATATACGAAACTATCTACTACTTCAAAGTTATGACTGTCAACAGTGACGTGGGAGCCAAGACGCCAGTGCGCCTCTGTTTGTTTATAGACAGGGATATTTCGTCTTGTCCCCATTCACCTCTAGACCCATTCACTTCGCTTCCTTATCCAGGCGGGAAGAAGCAGTACTAACGGTGCGGTTGTTGCTTCCGATGATATCAATATCATCGGCGTACGCCAGGAGCTGTACACTCTTGTAGAAGATTGTACCTTCTCTTTTTTTAGGTCTGCAGCTCGAATTATTTTTTCCAACATCAAGTTAAAGAAGTCGCACTATAGTGAGTCACCTTGTCTGAAACCTCGTTTGGTATCGAACGGCTCGGAGAGGTCCTTACCAATCATGACGGAGCTTTTGGTATTGCTCAACGTCAACTTACACAGCCGTATTAGTTTTGCGGGGATACCAAATTCAGGCATCGCGGCATAAAGGCAGCTCCTTTTCGTGCTGTCGAAAGCAGCTTTAAAGTCGACAAATAGATGGTGTGTGTCGATCCTTTTTTCACGGGTCTTCTCCAAGATTTGGCGCATGGTGAATATCTGGTCAGTTGTTGATTTTCCAGGTCTAAAGCCACACTGATAAGGTCCAATCAGTTTGTTGACGGTGGGTTTAAGTCTTTCACAGAGTACGCTCGATAGAACCTTATAGGCGATATTTAGGAGGCTTATCACACGGTAATTGGCACAGTTTGTGGGATCTCCCTTTTTATGGATTGAGCAGAGCACACTGAGATTACAATCGTCAAGCATGCTTTATTTTGCAAAGAAGCTGATGCATGCACCTTATCAGTTCTTCGCCACCGTATTTGAATAGCTCAGCCGATAACAGTATAGTAAGATATAATTTATTTTATTGATTTCTGGTGGCAATTGTGCTCAAAAATATATTTTACCTATTTACTTTTCTGTCCATTTACGATAAAAAGTAATTAATTTCGTAAATTTAAGCCATCATCATTTTATAGATGTCAAACGTCCCTGATGCTTCAACTGTATGCTTTCATAATCCTATTCTATTTGATAACCGTACTGCAATAATATTGAATTTATGACGTAAATTTAAAGTGACAACTCATTTCAAAAATATCTTCGACATATGTTTATTTTAACCAGCTTGGTTTTAGCTTATCAATTAGTTTAAATAAATGATTTAAAAAAGGTGGCAATTTTTTTTGGAAAATATTTCAAACCTTGTACTATCTTAATTCCTTTTTATTGCATTAAATTGTTTGTAATCTTGTTTTGTCTTCATCATTTAATCAGTTGAATGCATATTTCAATTCACAATGAGAACAATAGCATTCGAAATATAAAGCCACTGAAAGCTAAAATGCTTTTAAAATAACATTCATACAAAGTTGCAGATTCTAATGAATTGTATTGTTTTATAATAAAAAAAGTATTTAATTTCATTGTGTCTATTTGTCATCAAATCGTATACATTACAAGGTTAATGGGTAAACAATTTAAATTATTCGTTAAGTGCTTTTCTATCGTTTGTTGCACTTTGCAGTGCCAGCTATAAATACACACGCTTGTGGAATTTTCAGCAAATATTTGCGTGACTTGTGCAAATGTAAATATTATTAATTTGTGATTTGTGTATTTATAGACAAATATTTATCAACGTAAAACGTAACTGAGTTTCGCTTTAAATGTAATATATTTGTTGGAAATTGATTCCTAACATATAATATAAATAAGCAAACCTATTTACATATTTGAATCACGTTCAGTGCAGAGAGGAAGTAAAAAAGCAACGCCACTTGAACTGTGATGGGCGGCGTAAGATGCCAATGTAATATGAAGGCAAACAAATAGAAATGTGTCAGATTTTTCATAACCCAGCAAACATTTTTGGAAAACGTACACCCAAACGATTTTCATGGATAGATAATTTAAAATAAAATAAAATTTTAAAATAAATAAATTTTTTTCGAACAGATAGTATGGCATTTAATTATAAAATCTCAACAATATTTTTAAATTTTTACAAAATGTCTTCAAACAAAGAAATATCACTAAAAACTCTAATAGTTCCAATACTAAACAAAAATATAAATAAAATAAATAAATGAGGGAATTGGCAAATAGTTTGACTTAATTCGCAAATTGAAGACTGTTTAAAATTCTAGTATTTTATCATCATAGCCGGACTTATCTCATAAACAAAGTAGTCTTATCGGTCACTTGAGGCTGTCGAACCATACCATTTATGGTGTCAAATGGCATCAAATTACTGAAGTTACCCATTACTGAATAAATACAGTCAAATAGATTATCATAATAAAATGGTTTACAACTTTATAATGATTTGTGCACAGTCCTGCTGGGATTATTTAGAGTTCACCATTTACTCAGTAATATTGGATTCATTTTCAGTTTTAATAAAGTGTGAAGCAATAATAACAAAAACTTTTTACTGTCACTCGATAGCGCATCTCTTGTGCGCTTGTATTGCATTGTAAAGGCAACGTCTCTAGCATTTGGCATTTATTGGACTTCATCCATCATATAAAAACTAAAAGTTCTAAGCCTCCTTAGAAAGGCGATAAAGATTTGTGAGAAGATTTATCACCGCACCGTATGTATATGAGTATACTCATCAGTGCTTATTATTATAAAGACGATTCTGTGATTGGAAAATTATAGTGACATCAAATGGATCTGATTATTAAATTGTACAAAATGAATGATTAATTTTATCAAAATAATTTTTAAACCATTGGACACAAAGGCATTGTAATTGAACCTGTAACCGATGTGAAAAATATGTACATTTCACTGAATATCAGACTATGGTTGGAGAAGTAGATAAACTGCAGTCATATCGGCTGGTAAGACCTAGAGGTGGTAGGAGGGAATACTTAGCTTATTACGGCTCTTTCTACAAGCACTATTTTAGACTTATTATTACTATTAGAGCTATATGAGTTCAAAAGCTTATGTTTATTACGGTTCATCCTCATTCATAGAGATAAAATACTGCGCCTTATGCATGGTATAATAAACATAAAAATAGATTTTGATTTTCAGATATTTACCTATAGAATTGTGCTTCAGCGGAGTTCTAAGTTCAAGTAAAGAACTTACACCATTTGCCACATTTAATTATGGCTTGGTAAAAACAGACTCCTACACCCGTTGAGATTACTATGATTTTCCGATTGAGATACTGTTGAGAAAAAATCTTCGAAATTTCAGAAATAAGTTATCTATATTTCAACAAAATATCATGTCAAACATCATGTAGTTGTTTATTGGGTATAAAGTATTTGCGATTTGAGTACATACCTAAAGTGTATCGACTTTTTTCCTGTATGCCTCATTTGACTGCGTGAATGTTTGTGCGTGCAAAACATATCTGCCGCACGCATTTATACACTTCAATGACTTCTCACATTTCGTGAAAATCGCGCCTATGCTTTGTGCAAGTATGTCTACGTATATATATACATATACATATACATGAATTTATATTATAGGAAAGCATTTTGCAGAGCAAATATTTATGCACGAGCGTACATTTCTATGTAAATAGGCACGAAAGTACAACCGTATGTAACCATGTGAAAATATGCTTCACCTCACTTATTTATTTATTTATATTTATTTTTATACACACTTTCGATGCTGATTATCCACGTTGATCACAATTTTATTACAAGCATTTTATTCGAAATGACTATAATTTTCTGCCACCTAGTACCTACGCAGTTTGTCTGCCGCAGTCTGTATTGTTGGCCTTATTGACTGCGGGGTCAACATAGCGGTGTAGTGCGTAACATACATATTAAGATGAAGGCATAAATTTATGGTTTTGTTGCTTTAACCACGACTTCCAGGCCTTGTGTTGTTACTTTGAGTTCACTGCTGTTGATCATACGCCCTGTCTACCAACTCGTCCTTGCGCCAGTGTTGTTTGCCATTTGTTATAAACGAATTTGAGTTGAATGTTATTGTGATTATGCGTTTAACAACGTTATTAATTTTGGCGAAGATGTCATTTATCTTTACTTACGTCGCACGCACACACACACACACACATACACATTTACATTTGCCAATTTGTATGGGTTATATTTTATATTGCTCGCTATGTATGTGCTTTGGGTTCGTTCGTTTATGTAGATAATTTGCCACAAATCGTTTAGGTGGTCCAACAGAAATCGACGTTCAATTCATCTATTATTTTGTTTGCTTTATTTGGTCATTTCACATCACCATGATTTACGTAATCGCGTAATCATCAATCGCCATCGGAAGCGTGCTGTGCTATTACAGAGCGTGCGCTGCATAGCAATTCAAGTACCAATAAATATTTATGAGACAATGAAAGAGGAATAAAAGGTCATAAATTTACTGATGTGGGAACAAATCCTGGAGGAATCATCATTTTACCTTTTAAATACAATAGACCATCAGGTGTCATATTTATAAAAATATAATAACATACGAGTATATAGTTTTATAGAGTATATTAGGTCTATAACTTTGCTTCCGCCGTTTTGCTTTTTGTAAATTTAAGGCTTTTTTTTGTATAAAAATGGTTGTTATTCAAAATATTGGCCTTCGCTAGCTACGATACTACTTTTGACCATCTTTCTGGCAGCATGCGTATTCCGTGCAAATGTCGAGAATTCGGCTCAAAAAGAGACATTTTCAGTTGAGAATAAGGTTGGGATGCAAACAGATCTCTACAAATATTTTGTTGGGTTAATGTTGACACAAATGTCCAAGATCGATAAAACGATTTAGTCGATTTAATCGAGCAGTGCTTGACCCTGGAGACATCTATTGGAAAACGACGGAAGTTGTAGACATAATATAATTTGATTTCTCCGACAATTGATGCTCAACAAATTGTAGGTCAAAATACGAGGACTATGGAAGCACTACCATGATGTTCATCAGAATATTTTTCATCCAATAATTATTTATATATTAATAGTTGCTTCCACTCTATCAAATTATTGTCGCCAAATTTAAATTCCAGATCTTTTAGTTTTGCTAAGGTATCACACATATTTTCTGACAATTTCCGTTTATCCGTTTATCGGGTATATGGGGATTTGAAGAAGTATTAAATAGATACAGAGACAGAGATAAATCATTATACGGAAAAGATTCCTACTGAATTTTTTTGGAAAATATGTATCCAGTTATTTTCGTTAAAAAAATTAGCCAAACCTACTGAGGCCGTAATATTCGATATCTGGGATCTACAAAAGTTATAGTCCGATTTCGATAAGCTTTAAATGAGCATTAGCTCAGCATATGTATATCGAAGTAGTGGACACAACTATTTCCAGATTTCAGCAGATTTGAGGCTAGTTGGGGGCGGGGCTAAGCCTACTTCACGAAAATTTTAGAAACGTAGATGGACTTTCGTATTGTGATTCTAAGTAATAAATTGTGTTTCCATAGCTTAATTGTTGGCTTACTTATTGCACTTGAAAGATTTTTGGTTAATAGTCAACCTGATCACTTGATTATTCTTGACATACAAACAGCCGTTATGAGAACAAAAATATTATACTCTGTGCAACATGTTGCGGGAGTATAAATATAATATGTGCACAAATTTCTAAATATTTAAAAAATACACACATTCTTCCACATCCGTAGTGTAAAATGCATATTAGACCAACTGTTCAAGTAAGTGTGAGAAACATGTTTTGTATTTGTAATGAAAGTGAATTGATATTTTTTTATTTACCTTAAACATTTGTTTATAGTAACAAATGTATATATATACGTGCTTGTAACTGGTGCTGCAACTTTATCAAAAAGCATGTGGTACAAAGGAACGGAAAAGATATCAGAAAACTAGTTTGAAAACATGAATTTTAAATTATTGCAGCAACAAAAACAAATATACAGTTGAAATAAACTGTAGCCTGCATGACAAAGCCAGCAAAACCATTGATGAAGATGAGCAACAATGAAGACCGAAAATCAAGCTAAAAGAAAATGCAGAAAGAGTTAAATCAAGCGGCTCAATGGTCTAGGGGTATGATTCTCGCTTTGGGTGCGAGAGGTCCCGGGTTCAAATCCCGGTTGAGCCCAATCTATTTTTTGTTTAAAATTTTTGGAAATACTTTTTTTTTATAATACGTTAACGGTATTTTGATACAGTTATTTATTACATATATTATTTTAGTCAAACTTTGCTCTAAGCGAGTCAAATTTTGTGCTTCAGAATTGATAATTTTTAAAGTGTTTTTTACATACTACATCATTTCTTTATTTTAAGTTGAACATTGTTAAAATTGGTTTAATTTCATGGTTCAGAGTAGAGCGAAGAGTCACGAAAGTAACCTCAGAAAACTAGATGGAACTATTTATTACATTCGGGTATTCTTATTTTGCAATAATTTGAAACCTAAAATTCCCGATAATTGTTAAATAAAAAACTCAATTGCAGAGTATGATATGTTAATCATCGCCATAAAAAATACTTTCACTTAAGCATTTTTTTGGAATGAGAGTTGTTTCCAAATTTTATCTAAGCTTAATCTGCTCAAAATCTCAAGTTTGCGAAATGTTTGGATTTTATAGCAATATGGCTTATTTCGTTCTTGGTATAAGTAACGTATGTACTTCCCTAAATAAAAGCGGCAGCGGCAGATGACTGTCAAAAAATGTCTATGCAATTTGTATGGCGCATACCGAAATAACGGAGCGACAGAGCGTTCAGTAGTAAAGTTGGCTGCGAAAAACGAAATTTTTCTGTACAATAAAATTTCACAACAACAATTCTAGTAAACATTTTGATATTAGACGTAAAGTTGCGCTTTTATTTAGGGATGGCGCATCGACGTTAACGCTGAGCAGTAGAAAACGTTCCGCTCAACGCTTTTTTTTAGGAAAGGCAGTTACTAATAGTAGAAAAATTCTTCCGAAAGACTTTACAAAGATGTAAGCAGAATTCATAGCTCACCCGGCTCAAAAGATATTGCGAAGAATAGTTGTCTCGAATGCATTAATTGCTTTCTTATCGTCCACATTTGAGCACCGTATAATTGGACGGGAAGGATGAGAGTCTTATAGAGCGTTAGTATTGTTCGTCGAGAAAATGCCTATGTGCTTTCTATGCTGGTCCCGGAATAAACAAAGTCCTTCACTTTTTGAAATTTGTAGCTGCCAACAGTGACTTAGTTTCCAAGATGAGAGAATTCTTTGTATGTCACCTTTGCTTTGACCTCGTTCATCACAAAACCAGTAATTTGCTAGTAATAGGAGGTTAGCTTCTTTGCTATTTAAATTCTGCAGCTTTTATCAAAATTTAAACAGGTTACTTTCGTATATACGTAGCTTAATGATTTCATAGTTTTTGATTAGTAATTAATACATTGTGCAAATTGACATTTGAACCTAAAAAAGGGTTAGTAAAACGACTTGGCTTCAACGACTTACCTCACTTTCCTAATCAATGCAGAGTAATAGTTGATTGGTAAATCTCTTCCTCTACTTGTTAGGTATCAAATTCATAAAAGTTTTTCGTATTCAAGTAGAATACAAAAATAATTAGAACCTACTGAGATAAAAACTTCATATCGTAAACACCACATATAGTACATAAAAATAGGATTCTGCAAGCAAGAATGTATTGAGCTATATTTCCAAGAAAAAATAAAACATATATGTATATATGTAAATACAATGAAAACATCTACCTGCCTGCATGCACAAAAAAATTCTTGTATTTTTAGGAGTATGCGAAAATCTGCAAGCAATGCCAGCCGCAAAACTCATAAAAATGCAATAAAAGAAAAGCACAATAAAAAGAGACCTCAATTAGAAGAGAATGTATAATTGCCAGCATAAATACACTTTCCACATACAAACGAACTTAGCTTGCAGCATTTTCACATTATAAGTTTTTATTATGGTATACAAAGTATAAACGCATAAGTAGAGTTTGTAGGTAAACGATTTTACTTATATTTAATATATTTTTTAATCATCAAATAAGCTTATTTTAATTTAGGTTGCTGTTATTTGAATATATTATTGTTTCAGCCTGCAAAATATTAAGATTTGCAGTTGAAATGCTTGAGTTCAGACGTCAAAAATCAAAATTTCATTAAATTAAGTTTGGCTGTTGTTGCTTTTAAGCATAGATACAGGCATACATAGTATATTTGTGCGTTGAACAGCTGTTGTCAATATAATTTGCAGCATAAAAATACATTTTCTTAAGCGAAAATCATATTTATTTACATACAAATATACATACATATACATATATATATATATGTATATATACATATATATACTCTTAAATACATTTCCATCGCCTGTGGTCAGCCAGCCGGGTTTGTTTTGACAGCTTTGGTTTGTTGGTCTTAGGCCTTTTCTTTGTTTTCACTTGTAATTTGTTTGGCACCCGCAAAGGGGTGTGGGTATGTGGCAATCTAACGGTATCTGTTGCAAACTTGTTAAGTGGCATGTGTGGCATTATCAACCAAGTGTATCGCTAAGCGATAGCTCGAATGCTGACCACGTAAACACTACGCCACAGCCACAATCGGCGTTAAATACCCTCCCCTCAGCGCCACAATATGAGCAGGCTGCTAAATAACAGTTACTCGTATTATTTCACGAGGCTAAGAGCGCAAATAAAACTGCTTCTCTCTTCTTATTTGGCTGCTGCTGCTGCTGCCTTTCCTTTCGAGTACTTTTTATCATTAATCTGTTTAATACAGCATCTCCTTTTCAACTTTGTTATTTCAGTTCCTTCTGCCGCTTTGCTGTTTTTTCCTTTTGCCAATTCTACCCTTGTGCGCTTAATCTTCAACCCGCACAGCCATACACAGGCGAGAGAATGTTTGTGTTTCATGTCGAAGTTTTCGCAATAAAAGTGAGGCGTCATCTGTTTTTATTTATCCAAGAGGTATCACTTCGCCTTTTTTATGTCCGCTGACCACAAGCGCCGTCCGAGTACCACTACACAAGTGCGTGTGTGTATGTGTGGCCGTGCCAATTTGTGTTTGTGTGCTTTTGAGCTTAAGTGCGTGTGTTTCTGTCGCCAATTGTTTAGTTCTGCACGTAATGCAATTGCTGTGCAAGTGACAAACACATTCGCCTCTCCAGCGCAAGCTTCAAAGGCTCTGAGTGCCTGAGGTTTGTTGCTTTGTTGCCGTCATTTCGAGTTTGAGTGTTGTTACTTCGCTGCCGTGAATTGCTGTCCTAAAACTGACCTTAATGCAATAATAAAGTACAAATGTGATCAAGAGTGCCGGCGAAAAGCTTTTTTAAAATTCAAGCCAAAGACGACGCGTGTATAATGCGTTGCTTTATAAATACTCAGTAGAAGAGAATTTGTATGTGTATGAAGAGCGGATACTTTAAAATATGTTTAAAGGTGGAGCCATTGGAATTTTAAAGAATTTATTATGGATGTAATTCAGTAATCTGTTCGGAAGTGCATTAAAATATTTTAATGAAAATGTGAAACAATAAGTGAACGATCTAACTAATATAATAATAAAATTGGAAAAAATGTTCACTTAAACGAGTGGGCTAACTTCATAATCCCATAATTGTGGAGCCTACAAAACGGCTTCAAAATTATTGCTGCTCAAAGCCTATCAAAGCAAAATTTCGGTATTAATAACAATATTGTATTATTAAATAATACAATATATTTAAAATATTCTGCAAAAACATCAATTCAATTCGAATTAAATTCTCAGTTTCAATTTAAAACTTTAAAAGCTTTTATCTCTAGATTTATCCATGCACTATCAAAATATTTCATATATTTCAAAGTTCTGGTATATGGGAAGTAGTCTTGGTTGTGAACCGATTTTGCTTATTTTCACAACATATTATTAGGATGTAAGGATATTACAAACCGAATTTCATTGCAATTGGTCGAGTAGTTTCGGAGATATAGTTTTTGAGCCATAAGTGGGTGGAACCACACCCATTTAAAATTTTGTATACCAATTTGAGTGCAGCACTTCTGTACCATCTTTATAATAAAGTTTAAGGTTTTAAGTGTTTTTCCTTGCTGAATTATAGCGTTTTTAGTTGTTTTCAACGCAACCTTTGTATGAGAGGTGGGCGTGGTTATAATGCGATTTCCTCCATATTTACGGTATAAGGAAGTGGCTAAGGAAATGACTCCAGAGAGTTTGGTTGATATAGTTTTAATAGTTTACGAGATATGTACAAAAAACTTAATAGGGGCGGGACCAAATATGCCCCTTCCCCGTGCGATCCTTTGTAGCAAATTTGTGTGGGCGTGGCAATGATATGATTTCGCCCATTTTCAATACCAACCTCCTCAGGGTGCCAAGGAATATGTGTACCTATCTCAATTTTTATTCAAGTTAAATATTAACAAAGTCAAAATAGATTCATAGGCAAAATTATACCACGTTCGGACCGACATTGAAAGCCTCTTGAAAACACAATTTGTGTATTGTGGAACCAAAGTCGTTCTGACCGACATTTTCTGTTTTCGATGCGTTTTCATTGACAATTCGCAAATTTATTTGTGTGATTATATTTGAGCATTTTTATACTCCCGCAACGTGTTGCTAAGAAAGTATCAAAGTTTTGTTCTCATGTTGTTTATAAGTCATAAAACTAAACGCTATAGGGTTATAAATATAAAAAAGAGGATGACGAGACCAGCTTGTCTGTCCGTATAAGCGTTTACTTGAGTAAAACTTCCGATATATTAATGAAACTTCAGGAATTAAACCATCATTCATATAATGATTTTTTTTCTAGTAGACTATGTGCCCAATACATGAGGCGAGTTGCATGTAATTTTAAAGCGCTTTTTTTTCTCAAAAATTTTTTGAATTTATTCTGCCTTGTACTCAAGTTATCAAATTGTCAGTGAGAGATGACCAGCATAATAGGGTGACATTTTCTTTGTTCTTTAATCATGTAAAAAATGGAGCACATTCAAAAAGGTAATGCAGCATGTGTATTATGTTGAAATACAAAAAGTCACCATTCGAGAAAAGAAAAGAAAACGCGCTTAATAACATTTAACAAATAAATCGCGAGAGTATAAAATGTTCGGTCACACGCGAACTTAGCCCTTCCTTTCTTATTTTTATTTTTGTTTCTCCATTATTTTGACAAAGTAGTGGAATTTGTTTACAATATCAAATGACAAATTAAAGCTGGCAAAATATGTCTTCCAATAATATCGAAAACACAAGTTTTCGAACGAAAACCCATTTTTTCAATGAAAACATGTTTTCAATGTCGATCCGAACGTACTATTAATATATTTAAAATTGTTAGTACAATTGATATCTCATCTGAGCTAATACAATGTATTAAAAAGGTAGTGTAATCAAATACCAAAAAAGTAAAATCCATAACTGCAAACACTTTTTTTGCACCACCGTTTGTCCGAGCTAACAAATGTAAACCTTCCAATAAAGTCCAAAAAAAAGTATGATCAAAACTACTCGATATTCGTTGACGGCTCTGAAAGATGATTGATTTATAGCCTCAGTCAAATATATGTTTTTTTTTAGTGCTGAAATATTTATTTTAGTGCTGATATAAATGTATGAAAACCCTGAGAGTGTTCCTCAAAAATTTAAGGGCAATAAATGGCACTGGAGTCAAGTGGAGTTAGTTAAACTTTTGAATTTTGTTGCCTTAGTATTAACCTTTAAATTCTAAGTCCAGCAGTTGTCACTGGATTGTAGTTATCAAGCAATTTCATATCTATAGTCCGATTATATCTTATCATATTACAGTTGAACTTCCATAACTCGAACTTTTATAATTCGAAGTTCTCCATAACTCGAACTGTTGAATTGGCAATAGAAGTCAAATTTCATACAAATTACCACCAATAACTCGAAGTCTCTCTAATTCGAAGTTTTTTTGTTGATTATGTTGATTAAAGTTAGGGAAGTTCAACTGTATATCCTTATTTTTAGTGGAAATTATCACAAAGATTAGCTGTTAAATCCGATAAGTTCTGAAAAATTATTTACATGGAAAGTATTCCCGAATATTGGTGAAAATTATGAAAATTTAATTTTCTTGAATTTTGAAGGTATGTTCCGTTAACGGATTTAATAACTAGTGATTTGCTAATGATGTATAATTAAATTTGATGAGAACTTCTTGAGTAGCATCTTAACCTCTTAACTCTCAACTTAACGATTCATTTTGAGTTTCAAAATATATTAAATTTTTAGTGTTTTGTAAAAAAGTTTGTAAAAATGAAGTGAGCAAGTCAGTTTCTAAAAATGTGTTGTTTTGTAAGAGTCAGTTGTATTAAATAGGAAATTGAACAAAACATAGCTACATTTATTAACATCATTACTTAAAATCCATTTCATTGGAAAATTGAAACACATAACTTTCACAAATATTTTTTTCTCGTTGAATAAAATGAATGCTTTGATCAATTCATAAAATTAAGCAATATCCACTCAACCTTATAACACAATAGACTCCTTCGCATTGCTATGACTTCATCATCTAATAACTTACTCAAACTTGCATTCGTGTTTTCAGCTTAATTTGTGTGATTTATTTCCGACCTTACGTCATGCAGAGAGTGCCCAACTCTCGGTGAACATCTTTTTATCAAGCACTCAGCATGGTTTCTTCTAAAAAAGCATTTCTTAACTTATTTGCAGATTTGCAGAGCTTTTCATTGTGCCACCATTGGATAATTCGGTAAACTGTTGTTGAATTTTTATTGAGTCAGCCGGCTGTGTTGGTCAGTCGTTTAAGTTCTCGCTCCCTCCCTCTCTCCAACCGTGTTTATTCTGCCCCACTGTTACGTGATATTATTGGAAAGTGCTACTTAATAACAATTTCATTTCCATTTTCATCACATTTACTTTCACTTTATTACCTGTGTTTGCGCTGCTGCCACGTTTCGCATGCTAAATGCGTAGGCAGACTTACACATTGAGCGGTTCGTATCTACCGTATCTGCACGTGTAGCTGTAACGGTGTGCACAGCAGAAATTTACATCTCATTGTAGCGCTGGTCAAATGGC
The DNA here is from genome assembly GCF_028554725.1 of Zeugodacus cucurbitae. Classification (NCBI taxonomy): domain Eukaryota; kingdom Metazoa; phylum Arthropoda; class Insecta; order Diptera; family Tephritidae; genus Zeugodacus; species Zeugodacus cucurbitae. Next base: position 35,145,674 of record NC_071670.1, read on the forward strand.
TGATTGACTATTAAGATGGCGCTGCGGTTGGTTGAATCACAATAGCCTCCCGACCGCAAGAGATTTGTCAGCATTGTTGCTTTGCGCGTACCTTAAAGTGCTCTTATTGTTGGAGCCCACGATTCCGTCTTGGTTTCGGACTTTAGTATTACTTTTTGTGTGTTATACCATGACGCGGCAGGTGTGCGGCACTGCAGGAGTGCTTAGCGAATTGCGTCAGTGAAATTGATGCAAAGCAGATGGCTGGCCGGAATTGGTTCCCAACTGCCCCGAAGAAATGACAAAATACGAGTACACATTCAATTCAGTCGGGGAGTAGTTGCTGCGACTGCTGCTTTTATTGCTCTACGTGAATTGGTTTTACTGATGTTTTTATAGCACTTGCGATTACGAATGTATTTTTCATGGAAAACCAAATCACTTTTTTATATTCACCTGCGGTTCATTGAATGTGTCCCAGATTTGTTTCGACGTGTGTTGTGTGTGCGTAAGAATAGTAGTCAACTGAATGGCTGGGCGTTAAGGTGGCAGCTCTTGAGAAAAACCATTCCAGTTGCCAGCTGCGTACAGTTACTTAGTTACTTACAGAAAAAATATATATTTGCCAGACGCATTTTGAAATCACAGGCACACTTATTGGGAAACTTGAGAAGTCTGATTTTCAATAGCTTTATGTACTCACTCAATTGTTTATTATTCAAGTGCATTTCAGTATAAATGGAAAATAACAAAAGTATATATTTAGCTTCCTCCTTCCTCACGTTTTCTAGTTGTTTGTGACGCAGTAAATATTTACTAAGCCAAAGCATTAGTTAATGCTGGGAAGCGTTGAAAATATAGAAGCTGAAGCGACACACCTCTATTCGAAAATCTTTTGATTGAGAAGTATTTGATGACAATGGTTATATTCTAACAGGCTCAAAGTTGTCTACTTTTTACTCGAGCAACTTTGAATTTGATTTTCGGCTCCTTTTAAAGATAGTATTTTCAATAAAGTTTTTCTTAGTTTCTCAATTTTCTTATATTCATTGTAGACATATAGGGGTTTATTATACCTTGGACTACTTTGGGTTTATTTACCTGAGAAAAGTCACTGGTTGCTGATTAAATTCTGAAGTATTATTATATATTCAAGAATCCACCATGTTTATAATAGCCACTGTCTAATGAGTTCAAACAAAAAATAATTTCATCACTGTTCGAATCATCTAAAATCATTTGACGTCTTTCTGGAGTTATGATCATTTTTAGGACAAATTTTGAAATTTCAAATGATTATTATACTCTCGCAACAAAGTTGCTAGAGAGTATTATAGTTTTGTTCACATAACGGCTGTTTGTAACACCCAAAACTAAACGAGTTAGATATAGGGGTGATCAGGGTGAAGAGTGGAGTTCAAATCCGAATGTCTGTCTGTCCGTCCGTCCGTCCGTCTGTGCAAGCTGTAACTTGAGTAAAAATTAAGATACAGTTGATCTCCTTTTTACACGGTTTTTTTTGCACGGTTTTTTTTACACGGTGTTGTTGAACACTTCCCAGTTACCATTTTTACACGGTTTTATTTTTTTACACGGATTTTTTATTTTAATTGTATACTTTTTTGCAATATAATCAAAATTCCTTCCGTCAATACGTCACAAATCCATTGCTTTTAAAGAATTTAATAAATTCTAAATTAGGTTTAAACTGAAAAATACAAATCTTAGATTCGAAAGTCAGTGAAAAGGTTGCAACAATTTCAATATGTAAACAAATAAATGAAGCTGTATGAAGAAGTAAGAAAAAAGAAGACACAGCGATTAATGACGGAACTTTGAAAATTATTATTTTTTTTTACCATTCCCAGGATAGTTGTTGTTTGTTCCTTCTAATAGTAATATGTACATACATATAATACCAGAAAAGTATATAACAACAACAACAGTGAAAATTCTCACTGTACGAATAGATAGAATTTCATGTAAAATTAGATCTTTTTTATACGTTTTCTATTTTTTGCACGATTTTTTTCTTAAATTGGTCCCAATAGTGAGTTTTATATAAAAATTTGATTTTTTTTGCACGGTTTTTTTTTACACGAGTAATTTACTGTCCCAATTAACCGTGCAAAAAGGAGATCGACTGTATAAATTAAGATTCCTGGCACCATGGGAAGGTTGCTTTCGAAAATGAGCAAAATCGGTCCACTGCCACGCCCATAAAATTGCGAAAACCGAAAACACATAAAGTGCCATAACTAAGCCATAAATAAAGCTATGGAAATACAATTTGGTATGAAGGATCGCACTATGAAGGGTCATTTTTGGATGTAATTTTTTTGGGGAGGTGGGCGTTGCCCCGCCTCCAAATAGATTTTTTGTACATATCTCGGAAACCAATAGATCTATATAAACCAATCTGCAGTCGTTTTTTTAGCCACTTCTTAATACAGTTCAAAAATGAAAGAAATCGGATAATAACCACGCCCACCTCCCATACAAAGGCTATATTGAAAATTACAAAAAGTGGGTTAACTCACTAAAGAAAAACGTCAGAAACACTAAATTTCAAATAAGAAATGACAGATGGAAGCTGCACTCAGATTTTTTTACAAAATGGAAAATGGGCGTGGCGTCGCCCACTTATGGGTTAAAAATCATATCTCAGGAACTACTCTACCGATTTCAATGAAACTTGGTTTGTAATAGTTTGCTTACATCCCAATGATATGTTGTGAAAATAGGCCAAATCGCTTCACAACCACGCCTACTTTCTAAATACCAGAACTTTGAAGACAATCTGAATCGTTTACTTTACAATATATAAAGTAAGTACTAGTGAAGATATCGGTGCAGAACTTTGCACAAGTACTATGTTTATAGTGTGGCAGCCCTATTCTAAAAATCGCTGAAATTGGACCATAGGTTTTTAAGGCCCCATATATCGAACACGAAGACCTCGGTGCTTCTAAATTACATAATACAAATTGCTCGAAATTTGGTGTAGCATATCAACTAACAGACAATGACTGTAAAGCACTGTGTGCTCTATGTCAAATTCAATGACAAGAGCTCAACGAATTAACTACATTGAGAATAATTGACAAAAAGAACTCAACTTTAATTCGTATTTGTCATTGAAATTCGTATTCAGCTAAAGTGTATTTAAAACCTCCTCTCATCAGCCACATAAAAACTCTATAATAATAAGCCAAACTTGGACTTTAATCACCAATAAGCACACACACACACACACATAGCGAATATCGAATTTAGTTAGCTTTAATTAATCCCTTCACTTTGAGAAAACTCACAAAAGCGCTTTCAAAGAACTACTAATACTCGTACACATTTGACTTCTAGCTAAGCGCACGCAAATGCGGACAAATTTACAATTAAATCCTTTATTAAGGAATCGAGGTCAATGGGTTGAGAGTGCGACACATTGTTTGTGCACAATTTACATAACAACAGCTTAAATCACAGTAACAAGGAGGAGAGCAGTTTAATTGACTTCGAACCACATGCATACCCATGCTATTTAGCTAAGGAACTTGTAAGCGTATTATCGCATATGTGTGGGTATACACGCAGACACTGACTTTTACTCAATTATATAATGCATATTGTACTACTTGGATACAGATTTTACTGGATTGTTATCGAACTGTTTCTCCGAAATGTATTGAGTTCCTGGATGTCGTCCAAGTCTATAATAATCTCAATGCGTTCTGGTTATGTATCAAACTATTTGACTACAAAAGCTTCTAAAATTAGCACTAAGATTAAATCTATATAAGATTTTCATATTCATTCCATTCAGTTATAAAATCAAGATTCTTCTCATCTACAAACAAGACAATCAGCAACGTAATTCAATAAGTACTGGAAGGAACCATATTCTGAGGCTTCCAAAATAATCGGACTTGTATGACTTAAAATCGACGAAGCTAAAATGTCAGGATACCAAGAGCTTTGTTGAAGAAGTCAAAGTCATATTCGGATTCTGTAGGTTGTGTTGTTTTGAAGGCTGAAAAGTCTTTAGGTTAGGATACATTTCGAAAAGGTTACCAATTCTACCCATGGTTTAATAGGGTTACATTGGGAACTCACTCTTGGATGCCCCTAAAAGAACAATGTACACATAGATGACAATAAAACAGTTAGAATACTCGTACAAACGCACAAATTTTATACAAACAAAAACTGAATCAGCTGCTGAATTTCAACTGCAAACAATTGTCGACGGGCTTGTATATTTGCACACAATTTACACATACATGCAAACAGTTACTTCTTTAAGACAACACACTGGCTTATATGGAAACATGTTTTCGTAAGACTTTGGCAAAGCTGTGGCACACTAAGTGATTATGTGCTGACTGTTTTCATAGTGGTGATTTAGTTGCCTTCGACTTTGTGTTGCTATCTTATGGATGAATAGACTTGGGTCTGCGGGCGCCACAAGTCAACAGCTGTTTAAATGCGCATAAATTTCGTAATTTAAAACTACAATTATAATTGCCAGCAAACAAATATATATATATATATATATATACATATGTACATAAGCAAGTATATACAGAGTGCAAAATAAATTATTACATAAAGGGTTGTACGGTAGGCTTTAAAGACTTAAGCCATTTCGTAGGCGAAGGTATAATCAAAAATATTCCAAAATCCTCAAAAAATATATATGTAATTATTAAGCACATAATTTGCCATCAAATAAACTTCTAAAAGCTGATTGCGTTATAGATTTCATTTTTTGTTGGACTAATTTTTGCTGTTTAAAATATTTTACTTGCTGAAATGTAGTTTTCGAATCACCCTATACCTGTATAAATGTAAACAATAACAATTAATGCAATAGCGAACCAATTTATTCCCCACAACCATTTAACAATCCGCATTTTAAATCAGTTATAAATATTCAAATATTTTTAGTGCTACAAATACAAACTGTAAATTACTAAATGTAAAAAAAAAAAACAAAAAATATAAAATTGAATCGTAAATTAAGTGAAATAAATGCTATCAAACATGCCTGACTATTTGATTTATGCCAGTTGTTTGTTCGATTCGCCATCCCCGAAGGTTTGGTAAATATAAGAGAGCTTGTAGTTTCTGAAATATATTATTTGAATATCGTTAATGGAAAAAAATATGAAATTAAATGTATAAATTCATATTAAAAAAAACGACTATGAAACCGATTTAGCTCAATTTGTTCATCGAAATAAACTCTTCAAATCAGCCAGTACCGAATATAATATAAGAAATGTATAATATTTTGAATATATAGGATGCAATATATGACGATAGCTTTATGCGTCTAACCTATTGCTTGAGATGTAGATGTGCATATAAGGGACGCAGCGCCCCCTGGCAGCTTGTCCAAAGCACAACATCGGTATACAAAAGGCAGATCTGTAGAGATTGTACTCCATTCACCAGTATTTAATATCGAAAAGGCCCTGGAATATAAGGAGTATGCTCTCGAAGCTTTTCTGAACATTTCCGGAGCATTCAATACGTTTCAATAGAATCCATTCTGAACAGTAGCGAGTCTATAGGGGTTGAACCTGTCATACGACGGTGGGTAAAAAGCCTCTTGACCTCTAGAAGGATAACGGCAGAATGGAACGATGCCAGAACGACCAAGGAAGTTGGTAGGGGCACTCCACAAGGCGGAGTACTATCTCCGCTCCTTTGAACACTGGTCGTGAATAATTTGTTGAAGAACTTGGAAGGTAAACACACCAAGATAGTAGCGTATGCGAACGATATAGCCATAGTAATAACGAGAAAGTGTCTGCATACTATGACCAACACACTCATTACTGTCCAAAATTGGGGCGAATCAACTTACCGAAAGCCAATGGAAAGGGTTCAGCGACTCGCAGAGCTCTATATAACGGGAGCTCTAAGAACCACCCCTACGGCAGCTCTTGAATGGATACTTAACCCAACCGATAGATCTCTTTGGCGGGGCGACTACTGGCGGGAGGAGAATTTATTTTTGGGCACAGCTCGGTGGGTAGAGGCGGTTTGGCAAGTACCGACTACTTGACCCCACTTATGAACTGGGAAAGAAGATTCCGCGTGAACCTGGAAAAAGACGGCTGGCATAAGAGAATGATAACCTCACGCAGCACATTGAATATCTATACGGATGGTTCGAAAATGGAGGACGGGGGAGGTGCGAGAATATACTGTCCGGAGTTAGGCAGCCTTTTCAAATTCCGAATCACTGCAGTATTTTTCAAGCGGAAGTGTTTGCTATTGGGAAAGCCGCAGAGCTAGCCCTCAATACAGCAGCTGGCTACTCCAGAGTCAATATCTACGTAGACAGTAAATAAATAGTAAAATTCGCGTCAAGAGCAGGCATCCTAAATGATGACTAACTACTCCTCGTGGGCAACGTGACGGCTGGTATCGCAAACGACCAAAACTGGTCTATGTGGGGCGTATTGGCCTACCAGTAAAACCTAACCTAACCTATTGTTTGAGCTAATTGGTACCGAAACTCAATTAGTTTCTGGTACAGGACAGTTTCAGTTCCCTTGGAAACCCATTTCACCTATTTCGATATTATATCTAGAGCGAAGAGGAGTTGTTTTGAAATGTGTAAAAAATTTACAATTTTTAGCTTATAGAACTATAGCTTTATTTAAAGTTTTCAATAATAATATTTCGAACACAGAGCTTCCAGCACTACTTGGACCAACATACAGATTAATTGTGTATTTTAAGTATCTAATTATATTTTACTCTATTGGAAGTGTTACGAGGGTTTAAAGATAACTACTTAATTATTCAATTAAGCCTTTCTCTATATAGTCGACAAAGTTATATTCTCATCCGGAACACAGACTCGCCACCGAAGTACATAAATTTGAACGCAATTACGAGTATGATTACACTTTAATGCCATGAAGTTTGCGTTCTCCTTACTCTACTCTTTTCACTTCAATACATTTATGTCGCCTTAATAATATTGTACGCATTGTTAAGTATTCAAATTAGCAACTCTACAAAACTTGTGCCCCTTTGTTTACACATTTTCCATTTAACTAACTTTAAGCTGGTGACGCGCTCTTACTTGAACTGTTCAACTACATTTATCAAAAGACGGGACTTGGTGGGATTTGCTTCGTACGAACACTTAGGTAGCTGTATGCGCATTTATTAGGGTGCTCATTATGTTGCTGAAACCCAATTTTTGAGATGAATTTATATTATTGGCTCTACCTTAAATCGATATAAATAAGAGTTCCACTCTCTCCCTGGAGTTGGAGTAGCTCGGACCTTTTTGGACCTTGGTTTTATTCCGATACTCTATAACTATCTTTACAATCAATTACTATACAAAATATCTTAGTAGCTAATCATTCGAGTTCTTGTTATATTCTTGGAAACTTTTATTTTCTAATTTCGTTCTACATTTATTAAAAAAAACTGTGAAAATATCAGTTCGATCAATTTAACGTTCAAAAACCAAGTATATTGGTTATAAATATTTGAGAACAAATGAGCGATATTTTGAAGTACAATATTTTTTAAGTTTAAGTTTAATTGTCAAAATTATATAGTTTATTGATATATTAATCATGAGATCGCTTACATAAAATAAAATAAAATCAAATCGGTCAAAAGTGAATAAGAGAGACGGTATATGTATATCACACTGCGGCTACAAAATATTACTCACTCTCAAGATCTCTGCACATACAAGACTCAGCCTAATGTGATAATATTTTTTTTTTATATTGCCACTAAAATCCCCCTTAACGTGTTTCGTTCCATAAATTTACCAGCATCTTCTGTTCTTGCTCGCGCTTTTATATTTCGCAGTGAACGACGCCCCCGCGGGCTACTGCTAATGAAGTTGTTTGTAAATTTTGTTCAATTCTTATTTTGCCTGAAACGCAAATTTTCTGCTACATTGCTTGGCAACTAGCAACAAAAACAAAGGCAACAACGCAAAATACACTATTATTAATGCTACTCAACAAGCAGGGTTCACTCTTAATGCCTTCATTTTTGCTTGTCTTGGCTACTTTCTTAATTTCACCGTTATCCTCGCTCTATTTTGCCGTACGTACAATATTTGTAGTAAGTTCGAAACGAAAAAAAATGAAACTGAAAGAAAATTGCTGTCTGCTGATCATAAACTACAAAGATTTCGCACTTCCCAGCACTCTTCCAGTCCGAAGTGTATTTATTTTCTTTGTGGCCCCTGTGTTTTCATAGCAATTTTTCGGTCATTTGCGAATGTTCAACATTTTTCAATGGTTACTTGGCATCGTAATTTATATTTTTGTGTTTATGGCATTTCAGTTTTTACTTTTTGTTCTTTCCTTTTGACTTTTTACTGTTTGCATTTTCTTGTTGGATACTTTATTAACCGTTGTCTGTGTGGGAAGTCCGTTGTAATTGAGTGGAATATCATATTGTATAATATTGTAGACTTTGGTGAATATTCTTCTTCTTCTTAACTGGCGTAGAAACCGCTTACGCGGTTATAGCCGAGTCCACAACAGTGCGCCACGCATCTCTCCTTTTGGCGGTTTGGTCCTTCTCCACCTAGTCCTTCCACCGGAGTGGAGGTCTCCCTCTTCCTCGGCTTCCACCAGCGGGTACTGCATCGAAAACTTTCAGAGCTGGGGCACTTTCATCCATTCGCACAACATGACCGCTGTCGTTTTATTCGCTGGACTATGTCTATGTCGTCGAACAACACATACAGCTCATCATTCCATCTTCTGCGGTATTCGCCGTTGCCAATGTTTAAGGGACCGTAAATCTTCCGCAAAACCTTTCTCTCGAAAACTCCTAGTGCCGTCTCATCGGATGTTGACACCGTCCACGCTTCTGCACCATAAAGTAGGACGGGAATGATGAGGGACTTGTAGAGTTTAGTTTTTGTTCGTCGAGAGAGGACTTTACTTTTCAATTGCCTACTCAGTCCATAGTAGCACCTGTTGGCAAGAGTGATTCTGCGTTGGATTTCAAGGCTGACATTATTATCTAGGTATACGAAATTATCTACAACTTCAAAGTTATGACTGTCAACAGTGACGTGGGAGCCAAGACGCGAATGCGCTGACTGTTTGTTTGATGACAGGAGATATTTCGTCTTGTCCTCGTTCACCACCAGACCCATTCGCTTCGCTTCCTTATCCAGGCGGGAAAAAGCAGAACTAAGGGCGCGGGTGTTGTTTCCAATGATATCGATTTCATCGGCGTACGCCAGTAGCTGGAATCTAGATCTTTATGGAATCTAGTACTACAGATGACCATATTTCGGGCCCCGGAGAAGTCGATCAGCCTCAGACCGTTTGGTGATGTTTCGTCATGGAGGCTGAATTTTCCGACTGTTGTGCCAAAGACACCTTCTTTACCCACCCTAGCGTTGAAATCGCCAAGCACGATTTTGACATCGTGGCGGGGGCAGCGCTCATAGGTACGTTCTAGGCGCTCATAGAAGGTATCTTTGATCACTTCGTCTTTCTCTTCCGTCGGGGCGTGGGCGCAAATAAGCGATATGTTGAAGAACCTCGCTTTGATGCGGATTGTGGCTAGACGTTCATCCACCGGAGTGAATGCCAGGACTCGACGACGGAGTCTCTCTCCCACCACGAATCCCACACCGAATTTGCGCTCCTTTATATGGCCGCTGTAGTAGATGTCACAAGGACCCACCTTCTTCCGTCCTTGTCCCGTCCATCGCATTTCTTGGATTGCGGTGATGTCAGCCTTTACTCTTACGAGGACATCAACCAGCTGGGCAGAGGCACCTTCCCAATTAAGGGTCCGGGCATCCCAGGTGCATGCCCTTATTTCGTAGTCCTTTATACGTTTGCCGTGGTCGTCATCAAAAGGGGGGTTTCTCATCCGAGGCCTGTGTTTCTTATTCACTGGTTATTCGTTTTTATGTGGTGGGTCCCAAGCCCTACGCACAACCTCATAAGCGGGATTCGCCTTCTCACTTTAGCTCGCTTCCAGACGGATGTCTGTTGGCTACCCAGAGGATACTTGGTCTAAGACCGGAAGTTGTGAGCTGCTTGAGCCACATGTAAAAGAATCGTTCCTGGCCACTCCCAAGTGAATGGCAGTCAGAAACTTTCCTCACTTACGTGAACTTCTACATATGACTCCATCCTCCTGGTGAATATTGCCGAACTTTAAATTAAATATATAATTTATCTTATATAAATATCTATCCTTAACAAATCGAAAGAATGACACCATCTCAATTATTAAATTGATCAAATTATTTGCGGTTTTCGCCATTTTGTGGGCAATTATGACAATAGCTCTATTGATTTCGCCCAAACTTCTCACGATGCCAAGGTATTTGTGTACCAAGTTGCATTACGATATCTAAATTTTTATTCAAGCCGTTTGCACGTTCAGACGGACGGACGGACAGACATCCGGATATCAACTTCACTCGTCATTCTGATCATTTATATAGATATAACCATATATCTACCAAACAACCGTCATACATGTGGGGTGTATAAACGGGTTTCATATCTAATATTACATGCTATTAAAAACTTATAGTTAAAGGCGTAGTTGGCGTGGGCTTAAAAACTTCTTTCGAGGTTAAACTAACCAAGTAGTCTTAAGTTGAGCAAACTTTCTGATGAAAAGCACTTTCCCGGGGAACTTGCGAAAATAATGCTTAAACTGAGGTGAGTGAGGGGTGTGACCTATTGAAAATATTGTAATATTACTACTATCTTTTGAACTCAGCTTGGAGTGATTGGTACATGTTTTTGATAAGCGCTTATATTTTAGAAACAAATTCGGAGACTATTGTCATTAAAGATGCGAACAATTTTTAAAAACAAATTTCTATAATTTTCCTCGAGCTCATTTCCAATTAAACTATTTTTTATACTCTCGCAACAAAGTTGTTAAGAGTGTATACTAGTTTTGTTCACATAACGGTTGTTTGTAACAACTAAAACTGAACAAGTTAGATATAGGGTTATATATACCAAAGTGATCAGGGTGAGGAATAGAAATTGAGATGTCTGTCCGTGCAAGCTATAACTTGAATAAAAATTGAGATATCTTAATGAAACTTGGTACACATATTCCTAGTGCGGAAAGTCTAAGTCACTAACGGAAAACCCCAGAAACACTAAATTTTACAGAAGATACGGCAAAAGGCAGCTGCACTCAGATGGTTTTAAAAAATGGAAAATGGGCGAGGCTTTGTCCACTTATAGGTCAAAAACTATAACTCAGAAACTACTCGACCGATTTCAATGAAAGTCGGTACATATAATAATATTTTCTTATTACCCTGATGAAACGGACGCAATATGTGCGAAATCGAATGAAAATAGCGGCATAAAACTTGACACAATACTTGTCGAAAACGGGGTAGAACTTTTCAAGGCCGCGGATATCGAACATGAAGAGTGCCTAAGGTTAGTTTTTCACCGAAAATACCGCTAAATCTCTCAGATATTTTAATTTAATTCAGAGGAAATTAGTTTCTTCTAATAGTATGTCTCTGTTCCATAAATTATTAAAACCGGGTCATAACTTCCCATAGACAAAATATAGAAATTATAGGTTTTTCAAAAATACAGTGGGCTTTTTCCGCATATATCGGATATAACGCATATCTTAGCAAATTTAAGTGAGCGTATAGTCTTGGATATAGTGTACATTGGTGGTGAAAATGAGTGAAATCGATTAAGGAATTACCTCTTCCCACATATACTATATATGATGATTTTCGTTATTCTAGTTGACTTTATGCCGAATATATGGGTCAATTTGTGTGTTATCTTAATAAAAATATATCAATAAATTGCGAGAGTATAAAATGTTCGGTTGCACCCGAACTGCGCCTTTCCTTACTTGTTTATCTTTTAATTTTGAATAAGAGACATAGGCGTGTGACTCTTATTAATCTACTTTATTATTTGAAGGTACAATATATATGTCTTTAAGGGAGTTCTTTTCCTATATTTGCTTTCGAGATTGGAATATCATACCCTTTTCAAGCACCGTTTAGATTGGCATTACTCTCGGTACATTTTCTTATTATAGCCATAAGAACCATTTTATCAAAACTGAAAAAATAAAGTTTTAGATACTGATTGAACTACACTGAAACATATTATTCTATTTCAATTTCCAAGGCATAAATAAGGAGGAGGCACATAAACATATTCTAACTTGAAATCACTTCTCATCAATTAGCGCTTTCCATAGCTTCCAGCATGCCTGTTAGTTATATACACAAAATTAAGCAAGTCCAAGGTCTAACAAAACAATGATTTCTTGCGGCTAAAAACATTTAAATGTTTCTAAAGCACTCTGTAGACTTTTACATTGATTTATTAATTAGAATACAAACACCTCGGGTAGAAAAATACTATAAGTATATATAATATCTTAGTAGTATACTACTGAAATGTCACTGCGATTATTATTCGTAACAACAACAACGAACAAGGCAGCAAGTAGCGAACCGGTTGTTGAACGCTTGAACGCAGCTGACAAGAGGTAGCAAAGCAGTAAAGCAGCAAATTTACGCAGCATAAATGTCAATTTGAATCTGGCCGAGGGCGTTACGCCCTCGCAGCATTTCAGCGTCAAACGGGTGCGACTGTTTGTGTGTGTGTGTGTATGTGCATGTTTGCAGAGCGAAATTAAATGCAAACTCAAATCATGATTTGGCTTTGCACGGAGTTCATATGGTCCAATGGCTGGGGGCTATCAATCTTGCGCTCGTTTGCTTCATTTCCGTCAAAAAAAACTAAAAAACAAAATATTACGTATACGACCTGTAGCACGCCTGTTCATGGCTCTTGTATGTTTGTGTGTGTTGTCGCATTTGTGTGTAGAGCACGACACGCAACCAGCTACACTTCAATATGCCATTTTTCCATCTCACTTGTTCGATTATGATTGCTTCGGAGAAATGTCAAATTTGTCACAAATACTTTGGTGCGATTTTGTCAGCGACAGTACAAAAGTCCCTCAGGGAAAACTCTCTTAGTGTGTTTAAATATATATTTGACAGTCTGTGTAGCGCGTGTATAATATAAAAATATTAATTTTTATATGATTTTCCATCATTTTGAATGAACAAATTTGCTAAAATGGAATTAATTGCTCAGGGCGCAAAAAAGGATTATTTTGAACAGTGTTCGCTTCCACTCACGGATTTACTAGACTGTCAACTAATTTTAATCTCATAGAAATGAGCTTCTGGGTAGCTATTATTCCGCTTTATGAAAGAGTAAAAAATTTAAATTGGATTAACAAGCAATTATGTAGATGGTGCTGGATTCAAGATCTTTATAGCACCCGCATGACTGATCTCTTTCTTTATATAGGTTTTAAAATATATACATATTATTACATTTGCCGCCATTATTCGTTTAATAAAAATGCCATTTAAAGAAAAATATCAGATTTATATCTGTTTGAGTTCTCACTTAACATTGCTAAGTATACCGGATATAAATGTCAAATACATGTGTCCACTTTGACAGCTGGTTTGACAGCTACCCTTGTAGGAAATTGTATACCTCTGAAGAAAACACATTTCCAAATAGTCATCTAAGAATTTTTAATATCACATATGTACATTGGGAAGCAACCCTGAAATCGGGAGAACGGTCATCATGCACCAAACTCCATTTAAATTCATTTAATGCTCACATTACTTGCACCCATAAGAGCGTAAGATATGTACTATCATAACGAATCAGCGGCCATCAGCGTAAAGCAGACATTTTAACGAATCAATAATCTTTTACTATAGTTCGTGAAGAGTGATGGTGGAAGGATAAATGGAGCATGAACGTCAACACATTATTATTGGTAGTTAAAAAGTTCAAATTGCAACTTATTTTGTTATTGCTGGAAAATGCTTTGACAAAGACTGCAACGCCAATCACCAATCTCTGCAATAGAGGCTACTCTGCGCTGAGCTGAGTGTGTAATTAAATAGTGAAGCCTTGCGCTGCAATAAAACTTTATAAGCATTTTATCATATGCTTGCACCATAATGTGTTGTATTAGCCGGGACACAAGCGTGTTTATGCCACGTGTTATGCGTGAGTGGGTAATTCAATGGAAGGCAATCGTTCCATCTCTTTAAATGGTTGGCAATCGATATTAATAAAGCTTCGACCACTTCAAACGACGTTAAGTTGTGAAATTTTACAAGTTATAGTGGGTTGCCAATACGGTAAGTAAGTATGGTAAGACGGTGGGGTATCCTTAGTTTGATAGTTATCTGTGGAGCTATCAGCAAACTTTATATGGTGGTCGACTGGTAGTATAGGTCCGTGGCTACAGATATCGTTATTTTAGAAAAAATGTTCAGTATAACAGTATTAAAGTGTTCAGGGAGAGTATTATAAAAGAAGCCAGTATTTGAAGTATATTAAGAAGAAGTCGGTATAAGGATAAAACATAAGATGAAATATTTCTAATAGTATGTTCAGTTCAAAAATTATAGAAATAAATTAAATGACATTTGTATGACATTTGTATGACACCGAACAACACAAATTATTTCCTCACGGATATGTGTAATTTATTTAAAGTATTTACGCGCATAAATACCAGATAATATCATAAGATAACGTATATTACACTTGCATTTATAAACACATTTCAGTAACGTATTTAATAGCAAATGCATAATTTATCTGCAATTTCGTTATGTTGTGGATAAATTTAAATTCGATCAGTGAAAATTAGTCATGCAATTTATTTAGCCGACGATTATGAAATTATGAAAATTGCGCATTTTTTTCTGATAATGTTGAGTCCATTTGTTACTTTACAATAATTGCATACATAAATAATTGATTTTGTGTGTACAATTGAATTAAATGCTGAAGGAATGAAATTGAATTGAAATTGAAATTTAATTATTTATTAATTCCCTTTGCAAAAAAACATAAATATGTATATTACTATGATTCTTTGGTGGAATGAATGAAAGAAATTCATGGGTTTAAAAAATATTTATATGTAAATAGGTATATATTACAACGTATGTATATATTAATGATCAGAAGATCAAGAAAAGGTTTCTTTGTTATATCCAGTAGTTCTCATTTTCTCTCTACTTTACTGAGTAGATTTGTGTAATGAACATCATATTTAGATTTCCTAAACAAGATCGTAAGTTCTGGCGCATGCGGTTACTCAAAACCTTTTAATCCAATCGGTTCTAAAATTTTGATACGTTATTCTATACATAAATAGCTATGGTATGAACTAGGATAAATCAAATCGGTGAAGATCTTTTTTACTTTTCAACTAGATTTGTGGCTCAAAAAAGGCGATTTTCAAAAAAAAAAAACATGTCAAAGGTCTATTTTAAAAGATCTTTATTTATTTTTGTGCGAAATTAATAATCCTAGTTCATACAGAGATTTTTCTTAAATTAAATCTATGCAAAGTTACAACCCCAAAAAATAATTTATATTCATTTACCGGCCCATTGAAAATCGTCAAAATTTGAAATCGAGAATGAGGGGGTGGTCCCCTTAAGGGTTTAGATGGGTTTCAGAGATTTTTATTTATTTTTTGTAATATATACAATCATATATTTCATTTAAACAAATCGCATATCAAAGACACATATTCAATCAGTATTTTGTAAATTTTGATTTATGTATAAATTTCGAAAACTCAGACATTGGTATCTATTCTCCCTTGAAGTATCAAAAAAAAAAAGCTTATGTCGTGAAAAATTTGAATTTTTGACAGACTTTGAACAAAAAAAAATAATTTTGAAATATTATATCAAAGAGTGTGCAATTTGAACAAAATCGCTTCATACCTTTGAAAAATAGTGTACAATGACTTAAAATATTTTAAATTCTTATAGAATTTTACTCGGATCGATTATATTTTTAGCGAATATTTTAAATATATTGTACTATTTTATATTTTTTTTTTTGTTTTAGATAAAAAAGTTTATAATTTTATAGTTTGCAAAACCACTTAACACCTTAAAACAAATGGAGATAGTAAGAAACAACCCTAATTTACTTATTTTTATTTATTTAAATATGTGGCAACTCCTTTCATTCTAAAGTTTTCTCAAATATATTTTGTTCTGTAAACTATTCTTATTTTTTAGATTTAAGTAAATTTAGTATTTCTTTCGGTTGGTAACATCATTCAAAATATCGAAATAGTTTACTTAAAAAAATTAAATATTTAAAATTTTCGATAGCGAATTTCTACACCAAATAAAAATTCCCACCTGATAATAAATTTAAACCGGAAATCCCGATATTTTTAGCTGTAAATTCAAATAATAAAAGTAAGGAGGTATTAAGTACGAACTATTCATATAAAGGCACTTTATAGAGATACGATCACCAAAGTTAAAATCCTTTCATCATAGAGCTTAATTACTCAATCTAATACCCAGCGATACTGGTATTGAACTTACTAATTGTGTAGACTTGACTTCTAAGTCTTTCTGATCCTGAGTTTAAAACATCCTGGATCTCATACTTTTGGCCATGCAGAGGACTTTCGTATACTCGATTGTTCTCATTACAGGTAGATCTAATCTGTCTTTGTGGGTTTAAACACCACAAAAATTTTTTTTAGAACCAGCCATACAAGAGAGATTACCAATTTCTATTTTCTATATATATATCACTATATTACACCACTTCCTAAGAGGTGTCGGATTATGAGAAGGTGCATAGCACAAATATTATCAAGAAGACACATAAGAGCTTTTATTAAAAATTACTAATTTATATAAGTAAAGTGATAACAAAACAAAAGCTAAATATTAATTTATCAATTCTTCTTATCGCACGATTCACTCCTAGACAAGAATCATCTTCAAAGTGATTGTGCAAATTCTGCGGAAGCGTTGAAGCCAAAAACAGCGCTCTCTAAAAGTAGTTGTATTCGAACTCGTCTGCTGTTATTGCCACCTTCGCTTTCTCTTCACTTGCTTTTGTAATTGGTGTTGGCAGCCAATAAAAAACAATTAACGTCGATGGGTCTTTCATAAAGACTCACGTTTAATTTTAACACAGCCATCATACCTGAAAAGCGTTGTCCACTTGCTCCCGCGACCGAGACGTAAATAGATACGTATCAACGCGTTTACTCCAAAGGCTTCGAGCTAAGTGCTTCGAGCTACTGATGGCCTTTATTCGTCAAACAATAGCAGCCGCAGGGGCAAGGGAGATAACACTGTAGATACCTTGAAAGCGACGGCCAAATACGAGAGCACGAAAACGCGGCAAAAACTACACGTCGGCAGCGAATGTAATTAATTTTATTCCTATCTTATAAATGCAATAAACAAACAGTCGCCGGAGATGACAGCCAACAATGGCACGACGGTGGCGCTGGTGATGGCGATGGTGCAGCAGAATGTGACAGCTGCAGTCATTGGTAAATTGGCTATGGCAGGTGCGCGATAACCCGCTTTGTGGTGGCAATGATGAGCGACATAAATGGAAAGTAATGAACTTATTTATTTTCCCTTTCATATACACGAGTATGTGTATGTGTGTTTGTGTCTATAGCAGCGTCCCCATGATAGATTGTTGACTAAGGAAATCGAGTAAATGGCTGTGTTGCCAACTTCTGGGAAATAATTTGCATAAAATGGGTAATTTCACAATTAAAACAGAAAGTGTTAACGTAAGGAATGAAATTAAAATGCAAACATGCTACTGAAGGGAGTAAGTTTCTAGGCAAAGCAATCAATTTACATTTTTTTTTCAGTGCAACAGGCTTCTATTAGGAACGGATATTGGTTTTTCAAAAAAGTAGACACGTGCTTTATAAGCTCTCTATTTTTTTCCAATAATGGATGAAATAATTCAGAAATATGTTAAACTATTTGAAGGGATACTTAAACGATATACATATACAACAGGTCAAGTGGATGTTCGAAAATCATTATATTATATTACATATATGGTATAGGATGTCAAGAAAGTAAGTTCGGTTAGGTAAAAGGGCTGATCTCCTGCGGCACAGCTAAAGCTAGTCCTTTGTAAAGCCGCCAACTCCTCAAAATGGATGCACAAGATGCTCAAGTGACTACAAGCTGCATTAAGCCTTTCACGAATTTGTACAGGTACAAAGTAGTTGTATTCGGGACAGTTTAGCTGGTTCTCTGAAATTTATCCTGCCAAGATGTTTAAGCCGCAATCTAGTGAAAGCTGGACAAAGGAGGAGAAAGTGTCTCGAAGTCGAAAATCTCCCCTTCTGCCATGCAACTTTGGCAATTTCTATCCGTCAGGATATTTAGCCTCACGGCATGTAACCCCATCGGACAGGGAGTAGTAAGTACTCATAGCTCTATGGATCTCCTGCGATCCCTCTTAGGCCAGAATGATCTCGTGACACAGGTCTACCGTGTTCATTCTACGACCACGAGATTTAATTTTGCGTTCGGGGACTATTATAATGTGTCCACTTGTAAAATCGTGCTACAGGAAAGATATCAAAAATTGTTTTTTTTTTGAAAAACACTCGTCTTAAAATCTCAAATTTTAATGTCAAAAACATTTTCCACCTGGATTATTTGTAATTACGAAATACTTTGTATATTTCTTTAGAAGTTTAATCTCACAGATAACCTGTAGAATTGAAATTATTAATGAGTTTGCAATTTTAGGAAGTTAGCCGAAATTTCTCAACTTCTCAATAAATATTTAGCATCCTTCAAAGCACCGACGTATCCTACACCGCACTTAAGGAAGAAACAGCCCACACCTCACACTTGATACTCGTATCCACAAAGCGCTCTACCACCTTCGCTGAATTATCTCAAATTGCTTAAATTGTAAAACGCACACATTCCCCACCTGCGCGGCGCTGCCAAACGCTTTTATTGGTTATTCGGCAGTAAAGATTCGCGCGCTCGTTGCTTGGCAATTGGCGGATGGCGTTGAAATTAAGCGTAATAATGGCGAAAGTAATTAAAATGACTGCTGATAATGTGGCGTAATTTTGTGCAAAGCAATGAAATAAATGAGTTAAGTATTAATTTTACTTTTGCCCCTGCCAACGTAAATCGAAGCATGCGGAAATGATAAATGTGCGCCTTAGTACAGGCTACAGTATAGGAAAATGCATGAGTTTGCCGATAACAGCTCGATAAGGTGCTCTAACAAAAAGGACGAAGACGAATATTTAAATAATTAATTTGCTGTCAAGTCAACTGGCATTAGCAGAGAATAAGTTCGCTTGTGTTTAAACCAAATAAAGGGCAAACAATTTTATTTAGAAATTTTTGTTGACCTAAATGGGAAATGCGATTGTGACGCATGTGAAGCGACGAGAGGATAACGAAGGTTATTGAAAAGTTTTATGTTTCTAATGTGACAAATACAAAATGCAAATACCGCTGGTGGATCGGAAGTAGTAGGTCCAGTGTATTGAAACCAAAAAAAGAATGGGGTGACAACAAAAGAGGCGGATTTTGTTTACAATTCGACATGTCCAGTTGAATAACAATCGTAAAAGTTCTAATTGGATTAGGCGACCACAAGCAAATACGCAGATATAACAGAAAAAAGTCAATAGAGCATATATTGCGAAACCACAGACCTTTTGAGCACATCTGTGTATGTGTTTTTTTATTAGGGTAGTACTAACGTTTATCGAAATAAATGTTTATTTTAGTTTGCTTATATATTGCCAACAACGATATGGTAGCAGTGTAATTCTCTCGGGTTCATCTTTAAAGAGTAAAATTAGAAAGTTTATTTAAAAAAAGATTTCATTTATAAAATATATATGGTAAATATTAACTCCCGATGCAGTGAGTTTTACCAAAGCAAAGTACGTCGAACATAACGGGCTTGGTGGGAATCAATTCTAAATCTAATAAGTCTAGAATACATATATTACTGAATACAAATCGCGAAGTCATAGAGTCTCATACTGTTTTTAAATGCACTGCCGACAGCTTAGGTTGTTTGAATGTTATCTGCCGGACTCAGTAGATCTATATACTCTTAGAGAATCTTTCTCTTACATTGACTGGAAATCTAAATTCATAAAAAATTATTTTCTAGGATTTTTTAAGACGTTCTCCCTGCAGTCAGTTCTATGTAAATGAAACGACCATTTCATGGACTGTCAACAGAGCAGCATACTAAAGAAATATATGTGAATTTTTTTCTTTAAAAGATGCATCAAGAAAGTTATACGCAATAGTCCAAAATAGTCCACCAGCATGTGGACTTTATTAACACTCATTGTTAACACGAATTGTTTGGTAAGCTCACTCGCTCTGTCAATGATCTTTAAGGTGAGGAAGAAAATAGTTTAATTCTTATTAAAAAGTCTGAAATGTGACTAATAACTTATAAAACTGTTGAGAACACAAGCAACTCTAAATGCGCCAAATGAGCCCTTAGGAGACCATTTAAAATTCGATAAATTTGTTGATACTTGTATGTTCTAATGCTTTCTAAAAAGGTTTAAGATTGTTAATACGTATGAGTGAGTTTCGACCAAGATTAAAATTAAGGTCCACTGGATCCTAAGGATCTTTAATATCTAAATACAGTCCGTCTTACTCGAAGAGATAAATACACTACTCCTAGTTTCACTTCTCTCTAAATATTAGTACCCTGCAATATAAAACATGTCTTATTCGTATTTTTCTTGCTCTTGACAATTATCTACTAGCTCCAATGAAACAACTAGTCCCGGTAAGAGGATGACAAGATCCCAATTAGAGAAGGTTACTGAAGGTGTTATGTGATAATATGTAGGTATTTGATATTCGGCATACCAGTCTGACGAAGAGAAATTTAAATAAAAGAAAAGTAGTTAGTATACTAAAGGAGGATAAAAATTGCTGATGGGTTCCAGTGGAGAGTAGTTAGTGATGACATTAAAGATTTCAAGTTCCAACCTTATACCACTTATACTATTAGCACTATATAATACTGTGATACACTAATTTCTTTGCCTATGTATGATCATCTATACCACATTCCAGGAGACTATAAACAGAGCTTTCATGCACCCGATTTATCAGTTATACATTTAAATGACAACTTCACCACTGTTTTATATTTTATATTTACAACAAAATAAGCCTCATTCATACGTGGTATGGTAAAAACGAGTAATCAAAGCTGAAGACAAGAAGACAGCAATTTATATTGTACTTCTTCATTATTTTTCTCTTTATGCTATGTTTCTGTTTTCTTGTCCTACATCTGTACATTCAATTTAAGTTTATTACCAACTTTTTTATTTGCGCTGCCAGCCGCAGTTGTTTAATTGTACTCACAAGTCTGCCAGTCTGTCTGCCTCGTTTTATCTGCTCATCTGTTAGACATTTGACCGGTCGAATGTCCTTCGATTGTGCAGCTGGTGGGGGAGAAGACTGACCGGCGGTATAAAAAAGCTTTAGTATTTTTTCTGCAGAAATATTCATTGGTGTCGACGTACATTTTTGCATGTTTTGTTAACCCTTTTCACATCAGTATGCCCTTTATGTTTAGAAATCAGTGTGTATTCATTTGAATATGCACATACCCACTCATATACTCTTACAAACATTTAAGATACTGCTGATAGTTTGGCAGATTATGCTTTGCCTTTAAATGCATATTTCTCTTTTTATTTTGTTTTGTTGTGCCGCCACATTAGCACCTTTCGAGGCATTGGGTCAGTATTACACTGGTATTTGAAAGGACCCATTAAGCGGGGATATAAATTAAAATATACATTAAGGGACATTTTTATTTGCATTTTATGCATAGTTAACAAACTGGAAGATATAAAAAGGTAGACTTTTAATTTACATTTTTGCGGCTCAAACACAACGGGGTATGTTCGATTTAAAATTTTGAACTTTAGAGGTTTTTCAGTTTGGTTAGCATTGAACATCTTTCTGAAAACACACTATTGAACAGAACTAATAAATTAGAACAAGAAAGTATGATAGATATAGAGAAGCTCACGCCGGTGCGGTGTAGCCCCAACAAGCCGCAATGCTCTATGTAAAGTGGTTAAAGGAACACTTTTCTTCAGGAAGTATAGTCATAGAAATTTAGTTTCGAATTTAGCCTCCAAAAGAGATCCGAAGTGTAACCAGGTCGCTCTCCACCTGGTCCCTCCAACGGAATGAATACCTTCCCTTCCTCGGCTTCCTTCGGCGGGTACTGCATCGAACACTTTCAGAGCTGGAGTGTTTTCGTCCATTCGGACAATATGACCTAGCCAGCGTAGCCGCTGTCTTTTTATTCGCTGATTCAATGTCGTCGTATAACTCGTACAGCTCATCGTTCCATCTACGGTATTCTGAATATCTGCGGTATTCGCCGTTGCCAATGTTCTGCGGACCATAAATCTTGTGCAAAATTTTCCTCTCGAAAACTCCTAGTGTCATCTCATCAGATGTTGACACCGTCCAAGCTTCTGTACCATAAAGTAGGACGGGAATGATAAGCGACTTGTAGAGTTTGATTTTGGTTCGTCGAGAGAGGACTTTACTTTTCAATTGCCTACTCAGTTCAAAGTAGCACCTGTTGGCAAGAGTGATTCTGCGCTGGATTTCGAGGCTGTTGTTGGTGTTGTCGATTGAATATCGGATATAGCTACTAAGATATACAAAGTATAGATATAATCTCAATTTTCTTCTTAACTCAATGGTATATGCAACTTGTTCATCAATTTTATACGACAAAGGGGGTTATAAGGGGGCCAGTATTTTTAGATATATATCTTGCTTGGCCGACTTGAACACTTTGATCATGCGACGGATTGAAAAAGGAAAATTGTTTTTCATTATTTATTTGTATAATGTGTTGAAGACCCTAAGGTGTACTTTAAATAAAATAAAAACGTAATCGATTTTTTAAAGAACGACCCCTTAAAAACTTTTAATTTCTATAAAATTAGATTTCTCAAAAAAGTTTAGGAATACCAACCGATTTACTTGCTCATTATTTATTTCATAAAATTATTTTATATAAATTTAAATTTAAAATTACATTCACTGTAGTTTTCGAAATTACGACTCATCAATTCATGTTGTAAAAACCTTATGACGTCTATGAAAAAAATTGTCAGTAAAAAAATTAATAGAATTAAATAAATACATAGTTACAGAGGAATAGAAGAAGTCAATTAGCAACGGATATTTGCAATAACTATATTAAGCCTTGAGCATTGTGTTCCGAAAGCAAAGAGGTAAGGGATCAAATGTATATTTATATATTTTCCTACTAAACTCAAACTATCTGCTTTCTATGTGGTGTCTACGTGCATTTAAGTACGTTTATATTCGTACATACTCGTGCATACGTACAAACACAAAGTGTGACTTCGTAAATTGCAATAAGTGTCAAGTTAGTTGAAAAAAGTGCTTTTGTTCGCGCGTCAGTTGAATAAGTGTTGGCAACAGCAATTTACTTCTCGCAGAGCGGCATTCAGGAAAGCGAAAAAAAAGAAAAGAATATAGCCGTAGCTTCCACTTTTTTATACATACATAAAATAGTAATAAACTGCCAAGAAGAAAGGCGGAGGACAATCGTCGGCACGTGATAAGTTGTGCCTACGATGAGTTTATTGTATGTTTATATCTGTGTTTGCATATAATAAGATGTCAGTGCTAATATTAAAACAGACAAGTCCAGAAGTCTAGCGGTGCCGGCAGTGGGGTATTTGCACTTACACTTAACGGCTTAAAGTATAACGGAAAGCAAAGTCAAAGATTCGTCCCCAGCAAAGCAATAAAATAAGTTTTATTTTTCTCTGTCAAATATCAAGACTAGTAGGTTACATGGTTATATTTCGAGTAATTTAATTCTAGAACACATTTTAAATCGTCAAACCGAGATTAAATAAAAACACAGAATAATCTTAAGTTTAGTGTAGAGTACGTTATTGTACTGGTAGTAAACATATCTAAAATAATTTTATGAATTTTGCAGGACTTACAGACCTTAACTAGATGCAAACGGATGATCAGTTCGTTGAGTTGTCAAATATATTCCAAAAATACTACCGATTTATTTAAATGCATCATCTATAGCTTTTATACCGCTTTCATATCAGCACCCTATTTATTATCTTACCCTATCCTTTTCTCTTTCATTCGGACACTCTGCGCAGAAGACGTTTTTTCTGTTCCTTTTCATAATGTTGAGAGACATATTTGGTACAATGATCCCAATTTGTGTTGCATGTTTTGTTCTACTTGGAGTGTTAAACCATCGGTCGTTCGTGATGTCAAAAACATCTAGGTTTGGTTCAAAACACTTATGCATCGATGACGCACATTGCGTATCACAAAAATATACTGATGCACTTAATTTTTATACCTGCCAGAGATATAGAGATATTTCTCTATATATAGATCTCGCTTTGGGATAGATGTATCTATTTCATATGAATAGTTCCTCACAAGGATAACATATTTGTATATCAAATCTCTAAAAAAGGTTTCAAGTTAATATTGATGGATTTCGTATTGAATGCTCTTAAACTTATACATTTACAGTTATTGCGATGATAAAGTAAGAAAAATAAACTATTTAGACTCTTTCAGTACAACAAATGTCCAGGTATTAAGCTTTGAAACAAAGTTGTATATTTGTACATATATTTCCATTTCTTGAGTGGTATAACAATCGGCAAAGGGAAGTACAGAACAATTAACGGCATTTTGTCGAGTTGCTGTTATGCTGCAAATAGGAAATGCTGACGAAAGCGGAGACAGCTTACGTAAACTAATTAGCGACGGAATGGCACTTAAATGAAGGGCGTAATCTATTTTACGGAAGCAATTAGTTTTCGACAGAAAAAAATGTTTTCTTTGGGTTTTTAAAATATTAGAGAATACTTAGAATAGATGTGTCTTTATTTGACTAGGAAATAATAGCAACACTTTATTGTAAAAACAAGGATTTTAACGACTAATATGTAATACGGAAAGTAAATGTTTATCTAATAAAATATAATTTATGTATATATATTTTTATAAATTTTAAATTCGGTAAAATCGGTAAATTTTTAATATAATTAATCCCTTAATATTTATAACCCCAAAATCATTTACTAATTTATCAATTTCTTACTTTCAGTTAAAATCGAACTCATCAGCAAGGACTCTCAACTAACCGACAGCTGTCAAAACTGTGTATAACAGCTCCCATCGAACGCATCACTCTCCCGTAAACAACGCTTACGCTCGTGTGCGTAAACCACTTTAATCATTGCTGCCCTTAGCACCGTCACCATTTCCACCATCAGCACCATTGAGCACCCGGCAGCGTCCGACTCCGCCTCCACTTCCGCCTCCACCTCTGCTGCCGCTCCAACCGCTGCAATGCGTCGCTCCTCATTTACGCCCGTCTTCAGTTTGAGCACTCAAGAGCCGCTCATTGTTGTGGAGGAGACAAATACCGTTGAGGATGGCGAGGATGCGGAGGGTGCCGCCGGTGGTGCTGATACCGCAGCAGCAACACGCAAGTCCACCAGCGACGATTCTGATCCCGACTCGCCCGTCAATCCATATTTGTTATGCCCATTTCCGGACATGCAACAGCGACGCAAACACTCTTTGCCATCACTGCAAATCACCGAGGGTATAACAGCCAGTCAGGTGCGCCGCTTGTCGGAGGTGGGCGGAGAGAATGGTGGGCTTAGTCCGAAGGAAGTCGAGTTTCTGGCAACATTGTCGCAGAAAGCAAATCCCGCCGCGGGTGGCCGCAGACATTCGGTTGTTACAATTTCTGCCGTGCCACCGACATTGTTTGGTCGCAATCGACGGGAGTCGCTAACAGGCATGCCGCTCAGGTGAGTACAAAAGCAAGCGTTGCGCTATTAATTGCAGGTAGCCTTTCGCGCGAATGAAATTCATAGTTGTTGTTTGTTTTTTGGTGTTCCATGTGCTAGTGCAGCAAAGCGCATATTGCATATTTGATGTAGATGTAAGATAGGAATCAAATCTAATCTAAATTTCACTTCTTGGATGTTTTTTACATTTTTACTTACATAATTGTGTTTGCCGACGTATTCTGACCTCAGTCCCATTTGAATATATGTTTAATTTGAAGTTTATACATTTTGAGAATATATATGACTGAGTAGGCAATTGAAAAGTAAAGTCCTCTCTCGACGAACCAAAATCAAACTATATAAGTCGCTCATTATTCCCGTCCTGATGTATGGCGCTGAAGCGTGGACGATGACAACATCCGATGAGACGACTCTTGGGGTTTTCGAGAGAAAGGTTTTGCGCAAGATTTTTGGTCCTCTAAACATTGGCAACGGCGAATACCGCAGGCGATGGAACGATGAGCTGTACGATTTATACGACGACATTGACATAGTTCAGCGAATAAAAAGACAGCGGCTACGCTGGCTAGGTCATGTTGTACGGATGGAAGAAAACACTCCAGCTCTGAAAGTATTCGATGCAGTACCCGCTGGAGGAAGCCGCGGAAGAGGACGACCTCCACTCCGGTGGAAAGACCAAGTGCAAAGTGACCTGGCTTCACTTGGTGTTTCCAATTGCCGCCAAAAAGGAGGAATGAGTGGCGCGCTCTGGTGGATTCGGCTATAATCGCTTAAAGCGGTTCCTACGCCAAATATATATATATATATGACGCAGTAGCTCAGTGCAGAAGTAAGGACCTAGGATCGGCCTCCTCTACTTATATAAACCAATTATGTATCTAAATAAGGAATTTCTAATAAAAGTTCCAGACTAAATATGATACTTTATATATGAGACGTTCACAATTGATGAAGAAATTTGTTACTTCCACAGAGTCAGTTTCATTGGTCAAATCATATATTGGTCCCAAAAAATTTAATTGGAAAGTCGATCAGATTAGGGGAAATTTGGATTAAATTACGGTCAAAATCTTGGTAGTTAAGTAGTAAGTGTGCAGTTGTCTCTACCGTAGTACAGCAGTTTTTGTATCCTCTCAAATAGTTTGGCTTCAGTGGAGTCGTGACAGTACTGATTGTATGGATTTTACCTAACCCCGTGATCCAATAAGTCTCATTAAAAGTCCAAGTGGGACTTCCGGTTCCCGGTCTAACTCAAGGGCGGAGATATTTTATAGAATGTGTAATGATGAGATTCATTGCTGCTGATCTGGAACATATTGAACTTCCCTGATGTAATTTTATAAATGGTAATCCATTTGAGGTTCTCTACTTTTTTAAAGAAAAAACACAGAAAATTCAATTTTAATGGAGAATGTTTATTATCATTCGAAAGAATATTCCTTCATTGGTCCATCCGTTGTATCCAATTTGCGGTTACTCGTTCGAGGATTTCGACTGGTAACTGGCGGATGATACGCGTAATGTGTTGCTCCAAGGTCTGTATCGCAGCGGGATTGTCCTCATATACTTTATACTTTACATATCCCTACAGGAAAAAGTCTAACGGTCTGATATCACACGATCTTGGTGGTCAATCGATCAACCTAAAACGTGAAATTATCTGCTCATCGAAGTGTTCTCTCAATAAATCCATTGATTGATACGATGTGTGAGTAGTGGCGCCGTCTGGTTGAAACTAATAGTCGCAGGGATCACGTGCTTAATTCCAGACATCAAATAGTCAGCTTGACACGACTCAAGACCGTTTATTTACCAGAGAGGAAGATCTGTTTTTTATAGAACTTGTGGATTTTTGAGTATACAATTTTGGGGTTTATGAAATGATACATATTACTTTTTTTATATTTGTTAATATACATATTTTCTCACCTATTTTTATAGCGGTGGCAGTCGACGTGGTAGCATTATTCAAGGACCACCACTAACCGATCATCGAGGCAGTATTCATAATTTACAGCTGGACATCATGGATGGCATTGTGCAGACACGAAAACGTGCCGGCAGTGGTGTGTGGACGGCACCAGTACTGCAGGAGACCGAGAATAATGTGCCAGTGCAAACATAAATTATAACAACGTCCCCCTACCCCACCAATCGGCCCACTACCATCATACTAAAAACTAATAACATCATCGACATCAACGGCAGCAACAGCAGCAACAACAAGAGCAACAAGAAAGATGAAAAAAATGTTAGTCAAATTAGCAGCAGCAGCAGCAACACAATTAAGCAGAAGTGCAGCGGCAATAGCAAAAAGCAAAACTCAGTAACGGGCAGTTTGGAGGGTGCAACAGCTGAAACAACAACAGCAGCGACAACGGCAACACCAGCAACTGGTAATGGACCATCAACATCATGGCACAGCAATTTAGTTTCACGTTTCGGCGCATTGCTCTGTTGGCAATCGCTGGACTGTTGAAGCGGCGGCAAAGCGGCGAAGAAGTGACTTGTGTGCGACTCCAGCAGTGTAACAGCGAGAGATTGTGGCGCACACATTGCGATGTGTGGCAAGTATGGTGGCTCTGCCGGTGGTCGATTTAGAAGTCAACCGAACAGCGATGACCAACCGGAAATGTCAACAGTGCACAGCGTGAGTCAACAATACGGTCTAGCTCAATTTGGTAGCAACATGTGGATGCAATCATCAACATTTCCGTATTCCCAACTGGCATGAGTCAAGAAATCGCCACACACACACGCACACGCGCGAGAGTCACAAGTCCATCGATTTGCTAGTTATTTGTGCAGGCACATATGCGTTTAATGGCAACCGCATTGGCGCTGTGCCGTCATAAACTTGCCAAAGGTCAGCCGTGGGGGGACGTTGGAGAGAAAAAGAAATTACTTTATATTTTCAGTTTACTCGATTTCTATTGTTTGAAATGTAAAGAATGGTGTATAATCAGAGCTCGAATGATTACTGGACAATTCTCGTACATATTCGAAGAGAATACAAAAGTGAAGCGGAGAGCAATGGGTGCATAAGCATGTGGATAATGGTCAACTTTAATACTGCACATTTTGAAGGGTTGGAATAAAACAACAAATAATGTAAGTTAATTTTGAATTTTATTAAATTATTTGTATTATATTACTTATTACTGTGATATGCCTTTATGTATAACTTCAATTCGAATCAAAGAAAATATTATATTTGTGTTTGAAATATATTTAAAAGTTTTGAAATACTATGAAAAGTTCCAAGCATAATAATTTCAAGGAATAAATTCTTGGAAGAATCGACCGTGCTGGTTTTTTTTTGTTAATTTTATCCGTTTAACAATCTTATTGTTGCACAGCAAACAAATGTCGTAAGATTCCTCAATCTACATACCGTGGTATCATCTACTGATCTTGTACAAACTTATAAACAGTTTGTTTTATTATTCATAGGACAGTTACAATTATTTTTGCAAATTTCTAAACAGACTTTAATTTCTGAGACACTTTAAATGCAAATTATAATATTATATTATAAGAACACACCTGTCTACCTACAATAGATAATTGAAACTCTCTTTTCGGACTTCTCATTTTATGTTTAGAAATTTAAATAGTAGTCGAACTGCATTTCACAATCATGTATTGCTATTTATAGTAAATATAATAATATTCCAAAATCTGAAATTTGCACTTTAAGTTGCTCATACGCACTGGTGTACAACTCTGAATCTATACTTTGGTACTTGCGAAGGATACCATTGTATTATTACTATTATTGATTGTTCCATTTTAGTGATGAGCGATATTGCTATTTTCGAATCACTGTGATTTTATATTGCTATTGCGATCGCAACAAAAAAAACGAATTTATGAGAATTTGTACTCCACAATTGTTTTTATTTTTTTTTTATTATTTTTAACAATATCCAAAATATACTTGCTTTTGTAATCACAATTAACTAATTAATAAATTTTGGGTACATTTAACTGATTTTGTATCACCGTACCCAAAATTACCGAAATTGCAACTAAAATTTCTAATGTGATCACTGAACAGTGATTGCTACTTTCGAACTATGATTGCTACTGAACTGTGATTGCTCCTGAACAGTGATTCATACTTTTCGAACTGCTATTGCTACAGTGATCGAATTAGAATTACTGAACTACTTTTGCTACAGTGATCGAACTCAAATTACTGAACTGCTATTGCGTTTGTAAATCACTGCTATTTACAAAAATTGATCGCAGTTGCTATATGTGATTTTTCAATCACAGTGAAAAAATCACCGGTAGTGAAATATCGCTCACCACTAGTCCATTTATAAAATTTACATTTATTATTTTGAGTTTGGGGGATATGTTCAAATGTCTGTTGAAAGCTCACTGAATATTTTTAAAGGGTATTCTATTTTATTATCTATATTGTATATTGATAACTGATTCGGAAGCTGAAATCTTTTCAGTGACAGTCTTTTAATATAAGTATATATTATTTAGTCCAATTCGCTTTAATTTATTGTCTTTACCGACCAAATATGTAAAATATTTTGTTAAAACATATCTTTGAATATAATTCACCCAAAGGCAGGGAATGACAATTTATAAAAATATATATACTGCTAGAAATAATCATCAAATTTTAGCACTACATCATAAGAGGTTCACCATAAATTAGCAGCGATTCGTAACCAAATACGTTTGCAGTGGTCGTCATCAAAATTGGGATTTTTCATCCGAGGCTGTTATTTCCTTTTCATTGGTAGTTCATTTTTATGTGGTGGGTCCCAAACCCTTCGTACAACTGCATAACCGGGATTCGCCTTCTCACTTTAGCCTCCAAACGGATGTCTGTTGGCTACTTTCCTCACTTACGTGAACTCCTTCATGACTCTTTCTCCTACTACTATATAATAAAGCCAACAGAAATCCTTTGTTAGTTTCGCTTTCATATTCACATGTTCTATATTTAAAATAATAAAAATTTTAGTTAAAAATATTTTTTTGTGTATAGTTAGCTTATTGAATTTAATATAATAATATCGTACCTACTACAACTCGAATTTGCACAAAAAGTATTATATAAAACCCTAAAAACTTGATTTTTTGATTTTACTACATAGACATTACCTCAGAGTTCTATATGATATGATACATTTTATATTGATAAATGATAAATATAAATGATAAATGAAAAAAATATGTTATACTGTGCGAAAACTCATCGAAATGAATTATTAGTATGAAAAGTAATATTCAAACTTGTGACATGTCATTAGTTGACTTTATTGCAAACGCTTCACAATAAGTTGCTCATACGCACTGGTGTACAATTTAGAAAATATAACGAAGATGCTGTCTCAATGGATTTATGTGCATACATATGTGCATTCGTAGATTGTTGCAGCTACTAGGTCGTGGCCTTGGCTTTCCCTAGTGACTGCGAAAAAATTATTATGAGCTCCTTGAATGCCTGCGTGTGTACATATGTTTATACATACATATGTATGCATTAAAAAATCAAGGAATATTTACATGAGCAGTTGCAACTGCTTGGCCTATTTTTCTCATGCGCTCATATTACCACGGCTGATATTATATTTGCATTGCTACACATGTTATACTTATACTCATACACACATACGTAGCAATGTGAGTGTTTTCCATTTCCATGGAGAAAATAACTTTTAATAATTATCATTTGCTTTAAAACATACTGATGTAGTATTTGCTGCATTTTCCGCTGACTACTGCCTGAGGGGGGTAAATGTGCCGAATGAGAACATTACGTAAAAGTTTTAATAGTTGAGTTAGCAAAAATACGTATTTTAGTGATGTAAATGGAGTGAAAATATATTCTAACGAAGCCAATTCGTATACGTCAGTATCGATCGACTGACCCATTATTAAGTCACCCGAAATTAGTCCCATTATAGATAGATAGTCTCATGCTCTGTATGCCTTACGCCGATTAAAATTGGAATCGGCACCATTCTACTCTAGAACTCATTAACTCCTTCGTCAGAGAGATTTAGATTTAATCGCATTCCAATTACAAAATTTTCTTAACTACTTACATGATATGACAGTTGAAAGTGCTTTATAAGTTAGGGCAAGAATAGCGTGCTTTTATAATAATTTTGTTTTCGATTTTTAAACGCTATCACCATATTAGAATCTACTTGATACTTTGTCAAAGTATACTGGATATAATTGCCAAAAAGCAGTTATCAAATTTGACAGCTAGTTTGACATTCTGCCCTCTATTAAATATTCACAAAACTTTAAAATATTCGTATTATGTTTTACCCTAGTACAAGCACACAATACCTAAATGACAGAGAAAACACATAAAAAAGTGAAAATGACCCGTTAGCGATTTGTGCTAAAAGTGTCCAAACCACAATATCTAATAATACACCGTGTTGAGAGTTTTATCAGTTCGCGTAAAAGTTAGCCCGTTTGTTGTTGGACTCTGTTATGCAGTATACCGTACTTTGCGCATTTTCAATCGTAAATACTCATATACTTATGTATATATGAATGCACACAAAATTGTTTTTAAAACAAACTCAGTGAACTTTTCAGTTTCTATTTTTGTTTTTTTTGTATAACCGCAACGTGGTAATTTATATTCACGTTAGGAGCATATATTTCGGAATTACACATTTATTCCTCAGCTCCCCAGCATATGCATTCGCTCTATGTGAGTATATATGTATGTGTATGGATATGCGCCCATAAATAGTTCAATGTACATAAATTTTCGCGCGTATTTGCACAGCTTCAGAGCTTACTTACAGATTCATAAAAAGTTGTACGGGAAACTATATATTCAGTTGTTAATGGCTTCTTGATGGACTGAAAATATTGTTAAAGGATTTTGATCTAAAATGTGAAATTTATTTTAAATTTTATGTATGAGATGATATTTTTTAACAGAAAGACATTTTTGAAAACACCTTGAAAGTCTCATTTGTAATTACTTTCCATTAACTGGCCTCCTCTGTAATAGCTGAAGTCACTGAAATGTTCTGATAAGACTGATATAACTTATAATGTCATCTAAGATTTAAAACACAGACGCCAAAAACATCATAAATTATTAATTGTTTAACATTCTTGCAATGATAATAGACAATTTTTTTATTATAAAGAAAGTTGTAAAAATTGAATTACAATTTCAGTCAAAACATGTAAGGAAAGGCTAAGTTCGGGTGCAACCGAACATTTTATACTCTCGCAATTTATTGCTATATTTTTATTAAGATCATACACAATTTGACCCATATATTCGGCATAAAGTCCAATAGAAAAACGAAAATCATCATATATATATATCATATATAGTATATAGGCTGAGGTAATTCCTGAACCGATTTCACTCATTTTCATCACCAACATACATCATATCTGAGAGTATATGCTCACTTATTTTGGCTAAGATATTTCACATATTAACCGATTTAAGCTATTAAGCCCATCGTATTTTTGAAAATCTTATAATTAGGTATATGAGAGCTTGGGAAGTTATGACCCGATTTTAACCATTTCTGGTACAGAGACACACTATTAGAAGAAAACGATTTCCTCTGAATTAAATTGAGATATCTGAGAGATTTACCGATATTTTCGGTGAAAAATTACCATAAGGCACTGAGTTCTTCTTCATAATCGATATCCGGGGCATTGAAAAGTTATAGTCCGATTTCGACAATTTTTTCACAAGTAATGCCACGGATCATATACAGTGTTTCTGTAAAGTTCTATTTCGCTATCTTCATTGGTTCCTTAAGTATATCTTAAAAAGTGAAGGACTCAGATGGTCTTCAAAATTTAATTATATGGTAAGTTGTCGTGGTTGTGAACCGATTTCATCTATTTTCCACACGTGTCATCAGGGTGTCAGGAAAATATTATACACCAAATTTCATTGAAATCTGTTGAGTAGTTCCTGAGATATGGTTTTTAACCCATAAGTGGGCGATGCCACTCCCATTTTCCATTTTGTAAAAAAATCTGAGTGCAGCTTGTTTCTGTAAAATTTAGTGTTTCTGACGTTTTATTTATCCGATTTTTATTATATATTTATATTTTTTATATATTTTTATTATCCGATTTCTTTCATTTGGACTGTATTAAGAAGTGGCTAAAAGAAACGACTGCAGAAAGTTTGGTTTATACAGCTTTATTGGTTTGCGAGATATATACAAATAACTGATTTGGGGCGTGGCCACGCCCACTTACCCAAAAACATTACATCCAAATATGACCCTTACTAGTACGATCGTTTATTTATGTCTTAGTTATGACACTTTATGTGTTTTCGGTTTTTGCCATTTTGTGGGCGTGGCAGTGGTCCGATTTTGCCATTTTCGAAAGCAACCCTCTTACGATCCCAAGGAACATGTGTGCCAAGTTTCGTCAAGATATCTCAATTTTTACTCAAGTTATCCGTTGCACGGATGGACGGACGGACAGACAGACATTCGGATTTTGACTCATCTTGGCGCCCTGATCATTTGATATATATAACCCTATATCCAACTCGTTTAGTTTTATGATTTACGAACAACCGTTATACTATAATACTATCTTAGCAACTTTTGTTGCGAGAGTATAAAAAAATTTTCTACTCGTTGAGCCTGGTTAGCGATACATCAAAGCTGATTCGGATGGAATTATCAATCAATAAGTTCAACGCGATGTTTTGGAAAAAGCACTTAATTATTTAAACAGATTTTAATATGATAAAAATAATGCTCCAATTCTTTAGATTGAAGACTATTTCAAAAGACCCCTACATTGGAAAACTGTAGATAGCCTCTGACTTGGAAGAGATTAAACATTAAAAAGCATTTGAGTAAATTAATAAAGTTTATATTGGCTTAAGTTAACGCTTTGGTATGGAAAATTTATTCGTCTACTGAAAAATAATTTTTTACTTACTCAAGCAATTTGAACTTCTTTTACTCCAACACCAGAGTATTGAGCAATTTCTCAATCTGCATACCCGCAATTCACAGCTTAGAAGCGAAACTAAATGGTTTCCATATAAAAATTAACTCCCGATTATCCCATAAGGGTTTTAACTACCGAAGAAGCAAAGTAAAGCATCTTTAATGTCGCACTTAAAGCGTATTAAATTCTGCCATATAAAAGAGTGTGTTTAAAGGAAAATGCGTTTATAATGTATGTAATGAAATACACCTCCATGCAACGGCACATTGCCATGAACTTTTGCTGTTAAAGCACATCTATAACTTTTATTTTAATAATAAAGAGCAAAACTTAAGCAACAAAATGCGAGCATATGATGCGAACACAAACGTAAAGGGGGTCTGACACAAAAGCCACGCACGAACACACGCAGCAAATGAATGCAAGCGGAGCTTACCAACAAAAAGCTACAAAAAAAGCAAAAAAAAAAAAAGAAATTAAAAATTTACAAAAAGTAGCAAATTGCTCGGTGGTAAAGCCAAACAAGAAAGCGAAAAGCGTATGAGGAAGAACTGCAAGCGTGTAAAAAGCAGAAAGCGCAACAAAATGTCGGCAACAACAATGATTTTCCTAGCGCATTTCCACTTTTCGTGGTAAACGGAAGGAAATTGGCACAAACAACGGCACACAAAAGGCGCACATGCTCATTTAACCAGACGTATGTACCCAGCAGATGATTTCCAAAATACAGTTGTATTTACTGGGTCTTCATAATCGAATGGATAGACCCTAATAATATGGATCAAACAACATCGAACAAAAAATATGGTACAGACGTCAAGAGACAAACAATAGCAAAGTGCAACAAACAAAAATTACGGAATACTGGTAGATATTACAGCTTTTTAAAAAATTTATATTTTAATGAAAATTTCTATAACTCGAGGTCTCTCTAACTCGGAAGTTTTTTTGTGGATTATGGTGACTCGAGTTAGTGAAATTCCACTGCTTATACTCAAGGCAACTCAATTTCCTTAAACTGCATTAGACCTTTCAGCTCCGTTTAACGTTGTCTAAGAACTGCTGTCTGCTGGTGGAACTCCTCAGGTCTTGGAACACCGATACCACCGGTCTTGTTGCCCACCAAAAAACTATTTTGGGGTAATGTTGACAATAGACGGACCAAAAACTTCTAGGAAAGTGAGAACTAAGCAGATTCCTGACACCTATGATCGGTACTTATCTCTAAGATCTCAGTAGGTAGAAATCGGTATGTGATAATTGGCAGAATGTTGGTCATATGCGGTGGAAGAAGACACTAAATCTACGAAAATTGGTATTTTATTTATTCTGTTGTTAAATAAAGCTTAAAAACGTTTCCATTATTTGGTTGTATCCGAACGGAATCTATCTCCTCAGTCAGTTGAGTTCGACTAAATTAAAATGTTGTATATTGTAACAACAACAATCGATAATGCCGTGTTTAATTATAATCAACTATTATTTTCTATTGTCTGATATAGTCAACCAGAGGCCATTCGTTATATAGGCCAAGTCGAATAAGAAAACTGGTTGTTTCCGAGTAAAGTTTCTGACATCAAGTTTCTGTGTAATTGAAAGTATAAAACTGATATATTTTTGTGCGAAAACTGACATTTCACATCTCGTAGAATACCAAACAAAATAACCAGTTTTTGTATAACTAGTTTTTGTCTAACTAGTTGCGTGTGTGGTCCATACTACCTCCCAACTAGTTTATAACAAATTTATTTCACTGCTGGGATATTAATGTGCATACATATTTCGCGTACGCGTTCTTGGAAGTGAACATCTTCTTGCGTATGTATTTATGTATGCACACATCAGAAATGCAGTTCCGCAAATTGTGCATTTACATATTCTCTGGGGTACAGTTCAAGTAAATGCGCACGAGGGAAAAGCGGAAGTGTGGGAATTTATGGGCGTGCAACAAGTGAATGTTTTCGGTAGGGAGAATCAAATTAAAACTAAATTTAGAGGATTTTAAAGGACACCTTGCACATGAAGAGTGGAAGAAGCAAATATGATGGGGTTTATATATTTAATATATATGTAAATATATATATATAAAGGTGTGTGTGAGTGTGTTTGTGCACACAAAATGTGCTTAACGAGCAGTGTAATAACGCATTAATTGAAATGTACCGCGCATAGCGGATTAAACCTGCAAGTGTCTGGCTGTATATATGTATGCATACATGTACATATGTTTGTTTCGCGTATGTGTGACATTACGAATACGCTGAAATTGCAGTGTGTATTTATGCATGTACATAGAGTTGTACGTGAGCTTTGACTTATTTGTGGTTTCATACATACATACATATGTAATGCAATTACAATTGCTACAACATAAGCAAACATGTGTGTGTGCGTATTAGTGTGAGCTTAATTGGAATTATAGCATTTTTTTCTTAATATTCCGCACATTATTATTTATTAAAATTTCTATTTCCGCTTACAGATTAAATACAAATAAACTATAACAACAACAACTGCAACAAGAGAATCAACTCTAATCTCCCAAATGCACCATGCACCAATTATTTACGAAGGAATAATTGAAATCACTCAACAAGCAATGGAAATTACAAATACACTCATACCTATATAACGATAATCAAACCAAACAGAAATTAACACTTTGATGAGATTATAAAAAGGACATAATTAATTATTATTAAATCAGGAATTGATAAATTAGTGGTTAAATATATATATAAATATATATATGTGTATTTACAGTACTTGTGTGTGTATATGTTTGTATATTTTCGAATTGCACCCAGCAAATACGCTTACTTACATAACATACATACATACATGCATACAAACAAACATGCATTTGCTGTGTATGTACTGCAGTATGTATGTGTATGCGTGTTGAATAAACAAAAATAAGCAACGGTATGGATAATAAGGAAAGTAAAATAATAATCATGTATGAAAGTAGTAAATACAATTAAATATAAATTAAATATAAACTGTATTGTTATAATATTTTTATTTTTTTAAGAGTTATTATACAATTCAGTTAATACGAAATACGAAAACAATATACTGATTTCTGATATGTATATTTATGTCTTCTGTAATAGCCCATTACTGCATAATCAATATAAAAGTACTTAACCCAGCTGAATTACTTGGAATAAATAAAAGCTTATGTCTCACGTCGGACAAAGACATAATTCAGACTAGACGACTTGAGAGTAGTTAATAATTTTTGGATATCGATCTTGATTATTTTGTCAAATAAATCACTTACATATTTTTATAGTTATTCTGCCTGTGAAAATTGCAAAAAATCGCCATCATCAAATATCTTAACTTATAAATGGTATAACTAATCCAACTTTATTTACATTATTTATACCGAGAAGCCGCTCCTAACGAACACCTCTATTAGACAGACACCTGCCTTAAAGGGGTATTTTTTCATACACCAAGCACAAATTAGCCTCTATTAGACGGACTATCACTGAGCGGATGCGAATCTCTTCTCAATGGACAAAGATTTGTCAGTTCTTCTTTCCATCCTGACAAATGATGACAAATTGTATCTTCGTCGGTATGAGTTTTCTAGAAGAGACTTTAAGCTCTCGTTCTAGATTTAAATTAACAACAGATAATGTTATTTTGTGTAAGAAATCCAACCAAAACCAACAGAGTGTCGAGCGCAAACTCCTTTGAGTTAATGTCATCAAAAGAGTAGAATCCAAATCTATAAATAGGTGAAAATCGTTTAACAATCAGATTAGTCAATACGTGAAGGCCTCCCTATATTATTCCAAACAGATATATGTAGTTTACATCTTCCTTTGCTGCTCTCAACTGGTATAACAATGAATGCTAAAATGTGTTTTTTACAATGCTTCAGGCAGCTATTTCGAACTCCATATAAGAGATCCCCTCTTTTTAGAGAATTTTTATCTCGGTCCACAGTCATAAACTATCATAGTTTTCGGGGTCGATGCTGCTTCCGAGATAAATAAAAAGTCGGAATTTCATATTTCTATTTAATGACGTATTTCAAAGAATAAGTTATAATGTGGAAATAGCGTATAATAACGGTATACTACACAGATTTGTTCAATACGAAAACATATTATATATTCATATACACTCCTCGTCAATGGGTTAGACGCATCCGTCCTTACAATAATATTCAGCTTGAAACTTTTATTTTGGATTCAATTAAATAAAAGTTGGTATGCAACAGTCATGGTTATGCAATGATATATAAGGGATAATATTCAATAGATTTATAAAAAATTAACGAAATTGTGTTCTTCAAACATTTTTAAATTTTTTTAGATCAGCTTAAAATAAGGCCATATTTTTTTTTTGGTCACTAGAATAGACACACTTAAAATAATTAATTTTTAGAAAAAAGCCTATTTTATACTTTTATTTTTAGTGAGGGTCAATATTAGACCTATTAGGATAAAATGAAAAATATTTTCAGTAATGTATACTGTTTCCTTTGCTTGCAATAACTTCATTTATCACTTTCGTCCTTAAATGATGGAGAGAGTCTATGTAATTTAGCGAATTCTCACATCAAGTAAGTGTTATTGCTACAATTAATAGTTCCTAATCTTAGTACTGCTTTCCTTCTTCATAAACTTTCCATGAAGGCCGACTCCAAACGTTTTCAATTACGTTAAGATCCGGAGAATATGGTGGTCCAGACATGATATTAATGTGTTGAATCGAAATACATGACTTAACTAATCGAGCGTTAAGAATTGGGGCATGATATTGTTAATCTCCATGGGATAGATCTGCAGAGATCTTTTAACAATAGAAAAATTGACTGTAATGTTGTTTTGAACCGCTCACCGTTTATTTTGTGATCAATAAAAATCAAATCAATTGTTCTATAAAACGTGATGGCATCCCGTACTATTACTTATTTATGATGGCGGCTAAAACACACTTCTTCTTTGAGTGAATCAAGAAAATAATATTGAACGCCATCGGGCCCCTCCAAATTAAAACGTTTTTCATTAGTAAAACAACTGAACACCGATCATTGAGGCGAGTGTCAGCATGAACACTCCAAGGCATGTACTCTTCCGCAAATTGAAGCCGTTTTTCTTTGTGTATGGCATTCAGAAGTGTATTTTTCATCATGTTTTGCATTTATGATTGCACGCGGAACGCTTGAAAAGTTTGTGTTTATTCCGATTAATTCACTGATCTTAGATGTCGACTTTGTAGAACTGTAACCGATTCTAACAATTTTATGATCCGATCGTGCTGTTTATCGCCGTTTAAAGTTTTTTATATGCCTCTGGATCTTTTAAAAATCTATCAACAGTTCTGGAACGGCACTTTAGTTGTTGGCAATATTTCGATTCAATAGTCCTTGTGAGTGAAATAAGTCTATTTTTAGGCTTTTGAATAGGTTCAAACCATTACCTATTCCTATATTTTTTTCAAATATTGGTAAAAAAAACAATTGATTTCTTAATATTACGTGTTTTTATTAATGAAAATAATTCCTTCTTTTTACAATGGACCAACTGAAACAGCATGTGTGGATTCATCGAAGTCTCTAAAGTCTTCGAATGCACAGTTATGCTTGCCCAAGCCAAGCTACAATTAGCAGTTTTTTATGAAACATGGTTTGAAAATTCATAAGGAAAAGGTTTTGCTCAACTAAAACATATTTGGTAGTAAATATAACGGGTTCTTTAAGGAAAAATGGGTGAGTCTAACCTATAACCAGCAGTGTATATACCTTTTGAAAAAACTTGTAAAAGACATTTTAAATTATGCTTTTTTGAGGATGATGTTAGTTAAAGGGACCCTTTTTCAATATGGCAATAGTTCAGATAATATTAAGCGATAATTAATATATAATTAATTCTATAAAAGCCGAAGTACTCATAATAAGTCGATTGTAATTATCAACGTGAAGGAGCCACTGTTATCTTTCAATTGAATGGTATATTTTATATGAAAAAAACAGTCTTTTACAAGAGCTTGAACCTGTCTATAAATAAGTCTGTTAATAATCAAGAGACAGTAATGGGTTAAACAAATTATAATATTTTAAATAAATATATGAAAATAATGCAAAAAACTAGTACTGTACTAGAGATCAAATAAATAAACACAATGTACGTAAAAATGCAGTAATTAAATAAACAAAATATTTTTTTTCCAAATAAGTACTTTCATTCATAATTATTTAAAAAAATCATGCCACCATTTTTTATTATTTTTTTTTATTTTATTTTTTTATTTTTTTAAATTATTTTTATTAAAAATGCTAAGTACATACATACAAACTCATAAAAAAGATTTGTAATATAAGGCACATATTATTAAACTTGAAATTTGAAAGGTATAGTTATTAGTGAAAACGTAGCGTAAATATTCCTAGACCCTCAGGTGTTGTTTGTTTAACATTTTTCATATATGTATGTATGTAATTGAAATTTGTTTTTCACATAAGCAATTTGTCAATGAAAAACAAAAACAACAACTAATAACAAAATTAAAGTTATTTACTTTTAAAACTAGCAAATTAGCAATGGGTTAGTTAAAAAAACTAAAAATAAAAAATATGTACAATAAAATATAATTGTAAATTAGCAAAAATTTGATTGCATTGAGATGTACCACGTACCTTACCTAAAAAACAAAAAATATAATTAAATGCAAAAAAATGCATATTTAATGAAGTTTACGTAGTAACTAAAATGAAGAAATAATGATTAATTGAAAAGCCCAAATTTGTTACTTTGATTTCAAAATGAATAAATAAAATATAGATGTTACGAAGCGTATTAATCTTTTTAAGATATTATTAAAAAAATGTATTTATTCCTTTATTTTTTTGTTATTAGTTTAAGAGTCTGATCTGACCTTTATAATTCGATTGCGCATTTATTGAAGTGACATAAAAAAATTATAAATTTAAACTGTCAAAACTGTCAAATAAAATGACAATTGATATTAATCGGATGTCAAGAGTTTCGGCAAACCAAAATTGACGGAGAATTTAAGTAGAATACAACTGATAACGCAAGAGGTATTTGCAATTTTATAAGTTTTCTTTTTAAGAAAACAGAGATTTAATTACATAAAAAGTTAGAAACCCGAACTTGTATCTATAATTGTTGTAATTTGACTAAAGACGACATGAATTCATTGCTTCCCTCAAAGAACTGTCAAAATATGCTTTATAGAGATTTCAGCAGATGACATTTTTTAGACATTTGACATTTTCTTGATAGTGAAAATAATTCATTTTGAGAGCGTAAAGAGAGTGCATAATGTAAACTTTAAGTTGATTTTTAAAAGAGACCAAATCTTATTAATCTCCAAAAATTTCAGAGAAATAAGTACTCGAGAAAGCGACGAAATGGAAAATTTGAAAAAAAAAAACTTATTTGTGAACAAAACTCAGTTGATTTGTCACCTACTACTTTCTGTCCTGATAAGAGATGGCAAATTTGTTTCGTCGGCAGTGTGCTTTTTTCTAGGAGAAACCTTAAGCGCTCGCTCTCGATTTAAATTAACAACTGTTAAGGAATTTTCTTTGAACCAAATTAGTGCCAAATTTAAAGATTTCGTAAATCGGTAATTTATTTATTTTATTTTGTAACTTTGATTATATAAATTTGTATTGAATTAAAATCATTTCGTTTAACTGTAATTAAGCTATAAGTATAATTCTTCAACGCACACAAAAATACGCTAAATTGTTGTTTAAATATTTTAATAAGAAGAAATATTCAACAGAGTTGCTCTAACAACTAAGCAAACATACTACTTGTACGTAAAAAAAAATAAATAATAGTTATTAGAAGAGAAAACTATATTAGAAGGCCGAATGTTATGAGAAAATATGAACAGCAGATCAAACAAGTGTAAGCCCATTCATGAACACTGGAGCCCCTAGCTGCATGATGAAGCATAGGTTAGCATATCGCGCCATTCTTTTAAGTCACAATAAGTTTAATATAGCGCTAGACTTAGTTACATGTGCGTATTGCTGTAAATGTATTTAGCATTAAAAAAAATTGGTGAACAGCAGATTTCTTAGTTTTAAAGTCGCTGGACGACAAAATCTTATATAATACTGTTTAGCGTTAAATTTCGCGTTTTATCTATTGTTTTTACAATTAATAAAAATACATACAAATAAACACAAAAAAACATTAAATAATTAATTATAAGTGAACGTATGAACAATCAGTGTTGCAAATTTTACCAACTCTCCATTAGAAGGTTAAACATTTATATCAGATAATGTTCAAATACACTTATATAAAAGAAAAATTTTGCATTTATAAATTTTTAACTTTCTCCACTTTACAAAGAAATCATAAATATTTCGTGTATGTGTGTGTTGTTTTAAATAAAGATTTAGCGATAACAAAAACACATTTAGCGAGTAAATAAAAAATGTAAAAGCATTAACAAAAACAAAAATAATAAATAAATAAAATATAAAAAAACGATTGCAATATTTACGTAATAAAAACAAAAAATATTCAGCTAAAAATCATCTAAAAATCAACTCTACAACTATAAAAGGTACTAATGTTTAGATTAAATTACGTTAAATACAAAAATATATGTATGTTTATGTGTATAAAAAAAAAATATTCGAATAATTTTAAGCAAAAGTATGAGACATACTTTACATTCATACATACAAACCTACGAACGTCAACGTGAGAGTCATAACGGGCATGCTGTCATATGCAGGCGAACGTCGAAAAAACAACAACAACATCAACAAATACACGAGTAAAATACAATTGATATATATTTTTTAGAAATTATTCAGACATATTGTACTTGTGAAGAAAAAAAAAAAAAACAAAGACAAGAAAAGCAGAAAAAGAAAATGTAAACTCCACGAAAAAAAAATGTGGAGTTTCTTTTATTATTAAATATTATTATTGAAACTTTAAATGTGTATTAAATAAACGTAAATGTTGAAACAAATTTACTACAGTAACTCTATAAATAGCTATACATATTGATAACCATGGTCACTAATGGACTTCTATGCTGTTAGAACGATTAGAGCGTATGGAATATTAATGGTGTATAAATAAATAAATATTGCTGCAGGAGGATTAACAATTTCACTATGAAAAACACACAATTGTTGTTTTATTTCACAATAATCGGCTATTTGAAATGAGTAAGCGCAAATTTATCGCACATATCGATAGTAAGTAAAAAAATACCTTTAATTATCGATAGATTACCCCAATTATTAAAAAATACCCACAATTATCGAAAAAATACCTTCAATTATCGATTATATACTCATTATATGCATTATCATGGAAACTAACACTCGCTGGAACTCATTGGTGCTATGGGTAGGAAATAATGAACCCTAACTGCTCAAAAGTTTCGCGTAGTTTCATTAAACCGGACTTAAGAAACTTGTATTAATTTTAACAT
The DNA here is from genome assembly GCF_028554725.1 of Zeugodacus cucurbitae. Lineage (NCBI taxonomy): Eukaryota > Metazoa > Arthropoda > Insecta > Diptera > Tephritidae > Zeugodacus > Zeugodacus cucurbitae. The sequence continues at coordinate 35,189,918 of NC_071670.1, forward strand.
AAATCTTTAGTAGCGTTCTCTAGTAACGTATGATTTAACTAATAGCAGACTTACATGGAACCTAACTAAATTAAAGATAACTCCACTCTTGTCTGTAATATTGGATATTTTTGTTTTCATAGGATAATATATCTAGAGACTGTTGTAATATGCGATCGCAAATGAAGTGATATGAAACAGAGCTACACATATATATTAAAAAAACTGCAGAAATTTTGGCAAAATAGCAAGCTGTATGTTCCAGTAATTTTGTTAACTGTCTAAATTAATAAATATATTTATTCAATAAAATCTATAAAAAATTGTTTGATAAATTTAAAAATTGTATACAAATTTTCATTAAAGCTTCACTCTCTTTTCCTATTCAGTTTGCTAAACACCCTATGTTCTTAATATTTGTTTCGTTCCTACTTCATTTCGTTCCTCAGTAATTTTCCTATAACTTTGTAATTCCCACAATTGCTATTATCTGTCAAAAACATCAGTTCGTCTGGTTGAAGTTTTGCGAAATTTTCCTTTTCATTAAAAAAATTGCATTTTAAGTTAACAAATTGTTCCAAAAATGCATTTTGCTTAAAATAAAATAAATGAAAAATATTTTGTGTAAGTGTTTAAGCCGACAATATATGAAATAATTTGTGAAAGTGTTGTGCAATGGGAAGTGGTGGCTGTGTGCTGTGAAAAATGCCAGTTTCGGAAATTAGTGCCCAACATTGTTGAAAATATTACATATATAAATTGTTTTATCGCCATAATACAAAATATTTGTTTAAAAACTTACAAATATTGTCAGTCTAAAACAACAAATATGCATACATATATATTTAAAATATGTTTTTATACATCCTCTAATATATATGTGCAGGTATATCTGTATATGTAGACATAATTCATTCATAAGTCGTCATAGTAAAACATTTTTACAAACATATATACTATTAAGTATGTATGGCACTATCGCACATACACTATTCGTTTAAGAAATCTAAAAAAACGGGTTTTCGGTCGCCGTACATATGTATATATGGTATTCATTTGTTTTGTAGGAGAATTAAAAATTTGCAACACTTTGTATACAAATAATGACTGTCGCGTAGTTGTGGGCATTAGCTTCGCTATATGGTGTCAACTGATTTACAATTGCAAAGGCAACAAAATATACAATTTTCTCTTTGCAGTTAGTACTTGCAAGCAATTTAGTTCTTAGTATACAACTCATATATATTTAATGTCATTTATCAGTATTTGAAAATAATTACAAAAGTCTAAGCAACAAGTTTTTAATTTGGTTGAATCCTAGTTTACTCGTATTGCTTGTAAATATAAGTAAGTTTTGTGATATTTTTTTTGTTTGTTATTTTTTGCATCCGCATTCCCCTTTTATTCGTGTTATGTGAAAACTAGTTCAATTTGGGTTTATTGGTTTGACGTCGTAAATAGTTACATACAAATATATGCAGTTTTCAAACAGTGGTCATTATAGACATAACCATTTAAGCTCTTTTACATTTGTCGTCAAAACAAATTAAAGGTCAAGGGAAATTTTATAGTAATAATTTATGTACCTAATTGCATTCTTTACTAATTACAAAATACCACAAAGTTAGCCAACTGTGAAATGTACAATGCTGACAAGTAAATTTATTTGAATTTTAGTTTCACATAAATTCAAGTGTTCGCACGTACGTGCATATGTACATATATAAATTTATATATTAATCGTCGTCATGTCTTAAAATTTTAGTATGCGTATGTTTGTATATTTAAATGTAAGTTTACAAAATTAAAAAAAAAACATTTCAAATTATTTCGGTACTCATTACATCGGTAAATATAAACAAAATGCGGTGTATACAACGTCTAATAGAAAGTGAATCATGTGAAAATATTAAGACAATAATTATTTAAAACATATTTAATAGAAAACATAGATAGTAGCTAAGACTGATATTAGCTAAAATGAAATATGTATTTTCTAAAATATTGAAAATGCATTTTATTTTACATGAGAATTTTTGTTACAAGGAATACATATTAATTATATTTTTTGATTGTTCTAAACGAAATTACAAGTGTGTCACCAGTCATAAATATATTCGCGCATTAATTCTCGCTAGAAGTTTTGCCGTTTTCATCTACATACGTACTCCTGTTTGTAAAGATTTATGTTTGTACTAGGTTAGAACTCCATTTATTTTCTAAAAAACTACACGAATAATTAATACAAATGGTTATATACAATATTTAAATATGTATTGATATCTCCTTTGTCTTTGTATTATAGATAATTTAAAGTCACGAAACGGCGTGAAAACAAATAGTTTGTTGACAAATGAGTCGTTTCTATAATTACTCATATTCTTGGTATTAGTAAAATAGCTCGTTATTCTTAGAGAATATGGTGCTATCTGCATGACTTTACTTAAATGCAACTTTTGGTCTGCAATGATGTAAAATTAGCAAAAAGAAACTCTCACTCACTTATATGCAAGTAATTTGTATTTATATATTCATATACACAACGAAATAATAACGGGTTTTAACGTCATTTATCAACGACCTTGTAAATAAGTTTCCAAACACAAACATCACACGAACAACTGTTAAGTATTAAACTCAAAGTTCTTAACTAGACCAACAAGAGGTAGCTGACGCCAATTTCGACGATAGTTGTTCATCAACTATTTACTTATTTTAAGTAAAAAATATGAATATGAAAATATGAACTAATTTATACTCAATCACACTTCACTGAAACACATGTACACAACTGAAGGAAACATTTGCAGTATTACTTCAAAAACTAGTTAAATACTTGTTTACTGCTGTACAAATGTATTTGTTTAGTGTTAAAACCAAAACTCGCAGTTTAAAACTTATTGCAGAAAATTCATTGCTTTACCTAGATTTACGACATTTGCGTTTGCATAACCGGAACGGATCACCGGCGACTGTTTTATGTTACTGCTATAATAATTTTTTACTTACATTAATTTTAGATATTATTTGAATTATACAAACTGTATTGCAGAATTATTCCAGACTTTTCAGTCCCCCAATGCCATAGAACTCGATCTGTATTACTCATATTATTTTATAACAAACCTATAATATATTTGTGTACTTTACTGTTGGTAATACCCCAAATATTTTCAATTGAATTAAAATCTGTAGGGCAATGTTGGCAAATTCAAAACCCCATGATCAGTTGTGTTACATTTTCTGAGCATTACATTCACACAAAAATATGTATGTATGTTCTCATGCCAATTCGAAAAATCAGATTAACCTCATTCAATTGCTAATGGAAATTTCTATTGTTTTGAATGCAAAAAAATGTATATGTACATAAAATAGTATATAAATGATGTACATATTCACTTCCTTATTTCTTAACAAAGGCGAATCCAACAAACAATATTTAATTTTCCAATAAACCATAATTACAAGCACTCGTACATATATACTTACAATGTAATGCGGTCGCCTTGCCTCTGCATGTCATTGTTAAATTCGTTTAACCTATGGGGTGTCAGCGTGTGTTTTGGTGCCTATCCGAGAGATAACAGAGGCTGCTTTATCACTTTGTGTATATACTTTTCATTCATTTTAAATACTTGTGTGGGCGTTATGCAAGTATCCGTCTCGTGCATAGCTGACATTTTGTACAAATTCAAGTTCAGTTAAACACATTATTTGCACAGCACAAACATAGTTTGATTAATTGTTTAGGAAATAGCGCAAGTTAACTAAAAATATAAAATTTTCCTTCTAATTTATCAGCTATCAATGTAATGGAAGTGTGTGGCGTCTAAGAAAAATTGAAAATCGACAGGTTATTTATACAAAAACACAAAAATACAACAGAAAATAAAACAAAATGGAACCGAATTCGGATGATAATCTCTTGGAGATTATGGATTTGGCACGTACTTTGCGCCAGGAACAACTATTCATACAACAAGAACAAGCCGCCTTTGCGCAATTCACAGAGTCACTATCGGAGAACTCGGCAGCCATAACAAAGGTAAAATTGTGTATTTATTAACTGTTGACGCATCTGTTGTTATTAATGAATGTTTACATAACCTATTTGCAGTTGGCGTATATATGCGCACAACAAAGACAGAATCTTAATGATTTGATCACGTCGCGTCCAGAGACGGGCCCCAGTATTTGCTGTCGGCGTGCGAAGAACTATGAAAATGCTAAATACATTGATGCCAAGAAAGTGCTGGACTATGAGGTGAGTTAAATGGTTAAATTGTTTATTTAGACGCCTTTAATTTAGTTGCTAATTTCATTAAATTTTTTTTTCACTTTTTCTCACTACAGCATGCCATTTCCTATGAAGAGCTGTTCAATCACCTCTATCGTTCACCTTATCTGCTTGCACTTTCGCTGGCCACCGGCGATCGCATTGCTGAGATAACACCACAGCACCTTAGCTGTGTAATACACACCATATCGGCGGGGCTCTATGGCAACGCCATCAATACGAAGGATGTGGAAATGATATTGAAGCTCTTAAGAGAGCTTATTGAAATACAAATTGTGGTTAGTGAGAATCCACGTAATTTATTACGTGCAAATTCGTCGGCTTTTGCGCGTCTCTATCATCGTTTGAACGAGTCAATGTTTTCGGCGAAAATCTTTTTAACGGCAGCATTATTCGAACCAATAATGGGCGTATTGAGTGATGTTGATAGTGTGTTGGATGTGGATCCAAGCAAAGTGGTGGAGAATTTCAGCAGTAAAGAGCGCTTGAAAAGGTAAAACTAGTTGTAAGTTTAAATTAAAGAAGATTAGGTCTTATATTTGCTTTTAATTACTGTAATCATTACATTTTTAATTACAATTACATTATCGATTACCGTAATGAAGTAAATTATGTTTATAATTAAAATTCATTTTACAATTAATGTAAGCGAAACAATACATTGCACCATAGTAATCAAATTACTGTAAACATTACTTTTTTTAAATTATAATTACATTACTGATTAACCAAGCAAATAATGTTTACATTTCAAATTCAAATTTGTAAATTACAATCATGCATTATTTAATTATGATAACCATGATTATGATGGTAATCGTAATGCTAACTATTTTCTGCATTACAGTTAAAGTAATCGTAACTCTACGTAATCGATATGTAATCGAAAGTTACATAAAATGCTGTAAACTAATTTTCGTTCGCTTTAACATTCTAGATTTGGTGCTGAAAACTCGAATAACTATCAAGAGAACATAAATAAGTTCCACAATGATATCATAGCCAAGCTGCATGTTATGGCTAAATCATTCATTGACAGCTTAACTTTCAATTGGTCACTTTTTCCATCCACACTCCGCTGGCTGGTACAAACCATGTCACATCAGCTAAAGCAATCACATTTCTCGGATAAAATCATCAATGAAATAATCACGGATATGGTTTTCACACATTTCATTTGCCCAGCAATCGTTAGTCCGGACATAATGGGTATCATCGATGCACCAATACCGGAGCAGGTGCGCTTTAATCTCATACAAATCGGACAAATCATACAAATGCTCGCCTTGGCCAAACACGATGATGTTGATGCGAAATTCGCGCAAGTGCATGCGAAATTCGAATCGAATATGGTTTCAAATTTAATCGATTTATTGCTGATGAGTCAATCCGGCGAAGATGTGGTTGCCATACTCTCGCAGCAAAGTGATTTTGATCGCTCCCATTTGCTGAGTACACAAAGTGAGCTCGCTTATTTTGTAGAGTTCTATCGCATACTCATGGCTAATGATGACTTCGAGCCGCCAGCCGAAGAACGAAAGAAACTGCAGAAAATACTCGCGCATTTGCCGGAATCCGCAGAGCACAGTCAGCGTGTGCAGTCGAATGGCGGGGAGGTGGCCGGCGCATTGCCGGTAAACGGTGAGACAAGTGGACTCAAAGAACGCTCCAAACAAGGTTTCATGGGTCTCAGCAAAGTGACAAAGAACAAAATTGCCAAAAGTATGAGCTTTAGTACAAATAGTAATACAGGAATCGATGGCGCAGCAGCATCAACCCATTTGAATGGGTTAACAAATGGCGGTGGACACACGGGCATAAGTCAAGGTTGGTTGTGTTTTGTGCAAGTGAGGTTATGTTAATTGTATACTTGTTAATCACAATATTTGCAGTTCTAAAAAAGCGGATAACTTTCTACAGACGTAAAGAACAATTTTATATTTATTGTAGTCACTTAGTTACGCATTAGTTAAGCTAAATAGACACTAGCCAGTATGATCGACTATCATTCTAATAGCACACACTCTATTAGTATTATTTTAAATTAATTTTCTTTTGTAACTCCATTCCACAGCCCACGCACATGAAAATCATAACGGTAATAATGGCAGCGCCGGCGCATCAACCAATGCATCCGTCAGTTCGAATAGTTCATCGCCGATACGCACGATAAATATGAATGATGTACTCGAAAATGAGCCAATACTTGTCTTCAGCATTTATAACGGTGATGAGCATAAATTGCAACCGCTCACTGAAGAGGAAGTGCTGAAGATGAACTGCATTGGCCAGGATATATCTAATGGCGAGGCGCTACTCGTCGATACGGGCAGCGTAAATTTGGACAACACTATTGACAAATCATCCTCAGTGGCCAATGGTTTCGATGGCATGGACAACATGAGCGATGTATTGCGTCCGTTGCATTCGAAAACCACACGTTTCTCACTGTCGCACGACGACGCGTCGATCGGCAATTCGGACAATCTGGAAGCGGTTAGCGAGGCGCCGTCCAACCACTCTGTCACTAGCTCACTTGAGTTGGAGGAGGAAAACGATCAAAATGATAATCTATCCGATATGGTATCGGCGAATGTATCAGGACGCGGTTCGCCCAATATAAGCGGTCGCGACACACCCTCTTCACAAGTGACCGATGGTGAATCGGTGCATAATGCTCTACCCACACCGCAAATGCAGAAGCTAATATCGAAAGCGCGTTCCGATATTGAGGATAAATTTTGTAAATTCGAAATAAAGAAATTCGAAGGCGACGAAACTGTTTCGATCATATCGGACACCTGGTCCACCGATGTGTTAGCGAGCGATTCGGAAACTGTAGACGCGAGCGAACGTGACCGTGATCGCAATTTCTCTACACCACTCATACCATCAGCTGTCGTCTTGCCGGGAGACAATAATTTTGATGTGCTAACTGGTGCGGGCGTCATGCGTCCCTTTTTAGATGTATCCGATCAACGCTCCGAGTCTAATTGGAGCACCGATGTGCTGGCCAGCGATTCGGAAAAGTTTGCCGAAGTAGATACGGATGATAATTTGAGCATCACCGCCAAATCGGACATAACCGATTCGGGCGCACGTTCGGAACAGGAGCGTGATCAGTTGGCAGCTGCGATATCTGCTGCGCACACACGACGCGTACCGAATTCACCTTATTATACAGCGCGCAACGGTAGGACATTTCGTGCTGCGACCGCAGCTAATTACAATGCGCCTGCAGGTGGCAACAGTGGTAGCGCTGCGCTTAATGGCGCTGGAAAGGTGGTACGTGCGGCGATTGTCAATGCAGGCAGCGAAGACGGTGGTGTTGTCACGGCCGATGGCAGCCATGGCAGTGGCAGCAGCGATCATTCTCAAGATGATTCAGCATTTTATGATGCGGCGAATTTGTACGATGAAGCCGCGGCCTCTGTGAAGACCGAACAAGATGCTACAGCGCACTACGCCGGATTTTCCTCATTAGCACGCAGCTCGGTGCGCACGACCAATCAGTATAGCGGTGAAAATAACTTTCAGCAAGAATATAAAAGTAGTAGTGGCACTTCCGATGGCAAAGAAACGTTTTTGGGCGCGCCACGCATGCGCCGACAAACCTCAGCCGAGAGCAGTATCTCAAATCAAAGTGTAACATTTGAAGATGCGTCTGGTAATGCGGGTGTGATTGCCAGCAAACCACCGAAGTCGCATCATAAGGGTGGTGTGAAAAAGAAGAAGCAACACAACAACAGCACGTCGAGTCACAAAGATTTAATAGATTTCAGCGATTTCGGTGAAGAGGAAAAACCACCAATATCTGTAAGAGCAGCTATACACGACACGCTGACCGCTCCAACGCCATCGTCGCTCATTGATTTGTTCGTCGATGAAAACGTCGAGCATCGGCACACATCAAATGAGGCGCGCAATGCCAGTTTCGATGGACGTCGTAACGGTATAATGGCAATGAAGGGCAACGGACATACCGAGTCGCCGGGCAGTCATGCGTCGGTGCCGGTATTGCGTCGCCATCAGAGTCTCAATTACGAAAATCATGAGCTCATGATCAGCAATGTGGTAAATTCCACGAAACGTGTAACAATGATACCGAATTTGTCACAAACGGACGACGCCAAAAGTCAACAGCAACAACAGATTATGTTACTTTGCGCGAAAACCGAGAAATTGCAGCTGAACGATACCGATAACGGCACGAGTGAAAGCGCCACGTTGTCCACATCGCGTACCACACTCTCGAACAACACGTCTGGCATTGGCACCGCCAGTGCAACGACTTCTAGTTTAAGTATTGCCACTACCAGCATGAACAGTTGCCAAAAACCGACCAAATCGACCGGTGCCATACCGAAAAGCATCAGTTTCGACGCATCGGCCGACAAGAATACGAATAGCCATAATGATGGTGCCGCGGGCGCAACCACCAGTGCCGGCGCAGGTGCGCGCCATTTACCCACACATCGCAATGCGCGTGTACTATACCCTAATTTGGGTGGACATATCTCGACTAGTGCCAATAGCAATTCCGGTATATTCAACAAGTTGAAGCAAGGTATTTTCAAGCACAGACGCGGCAACAAATCACATTCACGCCACTCGACGCATCTACATAACGGTGTTGAGAGTGTGGATGCTGGCGCTGCGAGTGGTGAGTACGCTACGACACACACCACCAGCAGTCGCAGCGTTTCGTTCAGCGCCAACACCTCGGAAATGTCGCTCGAAATTATTGGCATCGGCAGTGGTTCGGCTAGTGCGCGCAACACATCTACAGGCGGTGCTGACAATGTTGGTGCCACCGGCGGCATGGCATCGAGCTATAGCGATATCAATGAGGATATTCTGGCCAAGTATCGTCGTAAGGTGAGCAGCTCGAGCGAAGCAACCAACTCCGACTCAATGGGCAACTGTTTGGTGGGCTTGGCTGCCGGTGCGGCTGCTCATGAACGCAAACTTTCCGATACAGAGGCGAAGTGAGTGATTTGCAAATATTTTTTTAGTTTTGTTTTACTTAAAAATATTTTTTTATTTCATAGATCACCAACTACTTTGTTGCACGATAAAACGCTTGCTTTTAATGTGATCAAGAAGAAAATACGTACCGTGCTGTCTAAGACTGATTTACACACTGGCGATTTTCGCCATACTACAGTAAATATATTTTTGCCATTCTTCTGTATTCTCTTTCATAAACTGTTCATGCGTCTTTCAGTACACCAATGCCTCACCTTTGCTCACATATCTGCAAATCCAGTTGGCGCAAGCGCTGAATCTGCAAAATTTCCAACAAATATCCTACGTTTCCGAAGCCATTCGTTGCATTTCCACACTCGAACGCAGCCAGCACACCCAGCTACTCGAGGAATTGCAGCAGGACATACAAAAGCGTCAAAATTACTTACAGTATTTAATGCGTTATCGGCAAAACCAACTGCTCATGATGGAGAATATCGAACAGTTCGAGACGCGCCTGCGCAGCGAAAGTGCCACTTGCAATCGTTACTTAATGGCCGTTTGTGTGCGCCTATTTTTTGAGAAACGCCAAGCGAAGTTGGCTGAGTTCCAAGAGGAGTTTGCACGCCTCACAGTCTCGGATGACAAAATCGAGTTGATTGAGGAATTCGTTGATGGGCTGATGGAGGAGTTGCTTGCACCGGCCGGCATATTGCATGGCATGCCCGAGTGGCAGGCACAGGAGGCACGCCAATCCATCGAACGCATACTGCTTACGCGTCTCTACCAGCAAGTGATGTTCCCCAATGAAGATGCGGACTTGTCGCGTGACACGTAAGTGAAGGACTTCTCAATTCCTGGAAACTCTTTATTTTAATATATTTGTTTTTAGTGTACTTTCGGAGCACATAAGAAAGCTGCAGCGTGTGATTAGTCCTTCACATCCGGCACTTTGCATTCCACAAGCATATCTCTCCGAGGCTCCTTGGTCCTTTTCACAGCAGCAGCTCTCCTATATATCGGCGTATAAAACACCGCGTGAAAAATTGCTGTGTGTTATTAGGTAAGCTAAGTTTTTGTAATTATGGTTTTGTGTTATTGTTTGTATATTGTTGAGAACAACAAACCCATGAGAGGGCGAGTGGAGTAGAGCCTTCCAGAATCGAATGGGGAACGGCTTCCTTCTCGAACTTTCTCGCTTATTCACTGCTAAGAGCTTTCGTAGAATCCAATCCCCCTCCCAGAGGCATCAATAATACCTCACTGAAATACGTCGACGCCACACAGAATTATACCGACTGGACTTCGGATGGGACGGACTGAACGCCATTCACAGAGAAGCCATTAACACCTTCATGGACTCCCTTCCCGAATGGCGTCTCGCGAAACTACAGTGACCTCCGCGCTACTTCGTTCTCCTGCTTGTCCAGACTAGACTCTGACATGCTCCATATGTCCTGCATGCAAAAGAGTCCCCGCATGATACTAACCACCTCTTTGCATGCCCCCTAAACCCCACTCATCAAACATCTCTTTCCTTTTGGTCCGACCCATCGAAACAGCTCGTTTCATTGGACTTCCGTTGGATGACTTCGATTACAATTCATTTAGGCTTGTAGGTTCAAGTACGTTTGGGTAACCGCTACAACAATAACAACAAGATCGAATGGGAGTAGTTTATGAGATGGTTTTTATTATTGTAACGGCAAATGAATTTTAATAAGTTTTCGAGATGTCAGTCCTTAGCCAAATAAAAATCCGACTCCATTCTGGTTACATAGACCCGACTTCTGTGGAATAGTTTAAGAGGTGGCAGCTCTTCGTCATCGTTCTCAAGTTTCTATAACTCTTTCTATAACTATTTCTATAACTCTGATAACCTCCTAGTGTTTTTTTCATCTTTCATTATTTATCTGTCTTTATTTTAAGAGTCATACCTATTTGATTCCATTTTCTTTATTTTTATTTCTTTCATTCCAGGTGCATTTCGAGTATTATGAGTTTGTTGCACATGTCGAGTGGCCGTGTGCCAGCTGCTGATGATATTTTGCCCGTTCTAATTTACGTGGTGATTATGGTGAGTATTTTGTCAACAACAAATAACAACAATAAAATATTTTATTTATTCATCTTAATTTTCTCCACAGACAAATCCACCCTTCCTGCTGTCAACAGTTGAATATATTACTTGCTTTATTGGCGAGAAGCTGGAAGGTGAAGAACAGTTCCATTGGACGCTCTTCTGTTCCGTGGTGAAATTTATCAAAACAATGGACTACTTGGATTGAGCGTACACTTCCATATAACAAGGTTTCTGTTACACTTTTGTTGATGAAGCAACGTGCTTTTTTGTTTTAATTATAAGCTCTATTCCAAATTGTTTATTATTTTTATTGTGAATGTATTGTCTCAATTAGTCGACTGGTCGAAATGAAGAGCATCCTTAAAGCAATATTAATGTAATCTATATATATGCATATACATACATACATATACATACGAGTATATGTAACGAGTTGATAATTGTTGAACTGTTAAGTTTTTTCTTCTGTTATTTATGCACTATACAAATGCGATTAGTTTGTAACTGTTTAATTGGATTTAAGTACACATTATATCGAAAAGAAATGTAAATTTGCATGTTTTAAGTTTAGCTCCTGAGTTGAGTTGTATATTTGTTTAACGAAAGCGTGAGTTTGGACATCTACGAACTTGTCCATGAAGATTCTGGCGATGTGTGCATAAGTGTATAGCTTACGTTGTAATTATTGTATGTATTTTGTTATAATAAATTAAAATATATAAATAAAGGCTTATTGTATACATACGTACATATAAAAACTATATATATATATATACATACATATATAATGTAAACTATTTTTTGATATTTATTAAGCAAACATAAATATACATAGTATACTTTACCTATATACACCATATGTATTAGCAATCAACAGCATTCATTAGTATACTCTTTATAATGTAAACAAAAAACTTGAACTTGAATAGCAAAACAAAAACAGGGTGACAGTAAATGTAGTACACGCATACATACCTACATAGAGTTGAGCATTTTAATTACATATTTTCTTAATTACATAATCATGAATTAAATTAAAAATTACATATTTAGTAGTACAATATTCAAAGATATTAATAAAACTGATACATATGTATATGGTGAATTTGTTTGCGTACTATTTCGAAACAACGATGGGTGGGTGTGGTGAGTTTTTGTTAAATAATGGTTTTTGACAAAATTTTGTACAGGGTTTTTCAAGAAGAGCGCTACAAAAGTTTTAAAACAATGTCAATGAAATTCTTTATTCCTGTGAAAGTATCCTCGATGCCATTATGTTCCATACATCCATGGCGCCGTCCTGTTGGTTCCTGCGGTTCCCATTCACAGTAACGTACCGGTCTTGATCATCACGGTAGAAGTACGACACCAATGCCACCGCCGGCGCATAAACCGCACCAAACCGTACTTTGTTCGGGATGCAATGGTGACACTAGGATTACGTGTGGATTGCTTCCTAACCAATAACGCATATATTGCTTATAGATGAAGCCATTCAGCCAGAAATGAGCCGACCATAAATTAGACCTAGCGCTCTTGAAGTTGAGGCCACTTACTCTGAATCTTTCCATGATGAAATGGCAAACCTTACTGAAGCGAAATGTCAAAGAGCGGGAGAAAATATGGCGTCATTTGCTGTCCCTAATGGTCTACCTTTGTAGCGTCCCTATTGGAAAAGCGTCCCCTAAAAATGAGCTCTTTGTACATGTTTTGGTGAAGTATGGGTTCTATCCGACAGTCGGGTGAGTATTATCGACGACCAAAATTGTTCCTGCAACAACAAAAAAGTCAAAGCAGTTAAGTTTTATCCTAAAAGCAACCAACCCCTGATATCAACATTTTCAATTACAAGGACGGTCGGTACTGTACAACTACCGGTATTGATTCGGATTTCCTCCGGCTGAGGGCTATCCTTTTGACGATCAAATCCTGTTTGGAACAGTAAGGTTGCATTTTGCTTGCTCGAACATTTCCATTATATGATCCCAACCACATCTAAATAACCATTTCCAAGATGGACAGATCCAAAATACCGGATCGGGCTCATATTTTTTTCCTCAAAATTATTTCGAAAGCTCGTTTTTTGTGTCTAATGTGTAGCTGAAGAATCTGAAGTACTTCCCACACGACCTAGATAACCGTTATAACTACAATAAAAACACTTCAGTTCAAATCGGTGGTTCGATATCAGATACCGAAGTTTATTAAAACAAAAATTTCTTAAATTTTAGACAAGTACACAATTTTTCCGCAAAACCTACCTACAGATTTACCAACAGATACTGGCGAAGTATCTAACAACAGCCATTAAAAGTTGAATATTTTGTTTTTCGCAATATATAATGTTTATTAGCAGTAAATTTGCATTAACTATGTAAATAATTCATTATTAATTGAATTTCAATGAACAAATTTCAACAATTTCAAACCAAATATTACATAGATGCACTGAGTCACATGTTCACACATAATTTGTGCCCTATTTTCCATTGATAAATTCTCACTATTCAGTCTATAGAATTTTTATTTCGTACTTGGCTGCGTCTACATCCTCGCCATACATTAGATAGGAGTTAATGTACATCTGCGAGTAGATCTGCACATCCAGCGTACGCAGATAATCGTAATCGGTGCGTGTTAGCGGCGCTTTCTTCACATCCACGAAGCAGTGCGTGGCATTTCTCGACGCACTACAAGCACTAAATGGCGACTGTACCGACAACACTTCGCCATAACCGGCGCGTAAGACATTCTTCACGGCCTCCGAATTGCGCTCGGAAATGTGTAGTATAACGCGAAAACCACTGAAAGCGCCCAGCTTTTTGCCATCGGCCGTTGTGGCCACATTGAGCTTCGTACGCCAACGATGCACCGCCGAGGCCAACAGCTGCTCATCAGCCGTTAGTTGTGGTAGATTTAACGCTTTGCTATTGCCCCATTCGTAGAGTTCCTCGTCGACGAAAACATCCTTGGCGTAGCACTCTTCAATGTACTTGAGACTGAGCACCCATTTGCCCGACGAGACACAACCGAGCATTTTCTCGCCACGATTCGGGCGTTCGCAAATGAAATGTGTGCATTGCGGATCGAAGTTGACGAGGTTCTCAGATACCTAAAATGAATATGAAGAATATAACAAATGCTTTATTGATTTGTCAAGTGCTACTTACCGTTCCGCCGAGCTTATGTATCTTGTTGATAATGTCATTGCGCGTGTCTTCGTCGACGCACGAAATGCTGAAACGCGGTATGCCTTTGTGTTGCATGCTGGGCGAAGCTTTGGAACGTCGTTCCTTACCGAATTCGACGGGATCGCGCCAACCGACCATATTCTCAGTGCCCAAACCGAATTGCTCCGACTCAAAGGGCTGCACGTAATTTTGTGTTTCCGTCTCTGCGGCGCCACAAGGCGGCACATCCGTATCCATGTCGTCGGTGCCAGTATCTGCACTATCCGAGGCGCCACTGCCAGTTACATTGCTGGAGCCGCCTGTGCGTCGCGACTGTTTCAGACTCTGCCTGCGAGATTCACAATTCTTTAGATACTCAGTGATCTTCTGTAGCTCCGGCGAGGATGCAGCCAATGTGGTAGTGGCACGAGCGCTGCTTTCTTTGCGGTTGTCGTTTTCGTTCGCGACGTTTGCCAAAGTGTCAGCCTCGGTGTTTTCGAAACTGATTTTATCAAAATCCAAAGTGGTCTTGCCAAAGCTTGCCTGCTGCACCATATGCGACGGCTCGCCACCCAAACTACCGCCTCTGGTAGGTGTCTGTGTGCTGGGCACAAAGGCGTCCGCATCGGAGACACGTGTTGTGCGGCGTTCGCTCGTGTTCAGACTGTGGTTCATGCTTGTGGCGAAGATTGCACGTGGCACTATACCCTTCACGCTATGCTCTGACGTATTCATTGTGTCATGCGGCGATCTGCGCGGCGTATTTGAAGTAGGCGCCGCCAGTGCTGACATTTCCGCTGTGGCAGCCATAGCTTTCTTAGCTGCCTTCGCGCTGGTCGTGGGCCTGTCTTCAG
Source organism: Zeugodacus cucurbitae (assembly GCF_028554725.1). Classification (NCBI taxonomy): domain Eukaryota; kingdom Metazoa; phylum Arthropoda; class Insecta; order Diptera; family Tephritidae; genus Zeugodacus; species Zeugodacus cucurbitae. The sequence continues at coordinate 35,205,272 of NC_071670.1, forward strand.
TATCGGTATATTGTATGCCTAAAGCCTCGCACGTAGAGCGTAGCACACGTCGACGCAGCTCATCGATGGGTGTATCCACCTTCAGCTTTTTCGTTGGTAAACGCCAGCGACGCTCAAATGCGTCCGCCATACGCTTTTGGAACTCGGGTGTGGTGCAGAAATCGGGTATACCTTTCGGTGTGGGCAATTTACGATTGATGGGTGTGCAAGCTTGTCGGCGTATACGCTCCAATTCGGGTGTCTGATTGTTACGCATCTCTTCGATGAGTTCACGCAGACATTCGCGTGCGTCTTCGTTATCCAGTTCGGCCACAACACCTTCCAGATACTCGAAATTGCACGAGGAACGCCCATAAGTATTTGTGGGTGTATGTGGCGAGTCCGGCGTAACCGGCGCATTATTTGTGGGTATATTGGAAAGTGACGTACGATTGTTGCGCGAAAAGGAGCCGGCCAATTCGGTGACACGTTTGTTGCGTAGTGGCGTGAAATCGGTGGCCGCAGTCACCTCGGGCGTGTTCTGGGGGAACATAAAAAATATGATAATATATAACAAAAACATCAAACCGATTTCAATGCTTACGTCATTTTCTGTATTTTCTTGCGTCTCCATTGCTTCAACGGCTGCAACGGCCGGCGTGGTGGGCGGACGCGCCACTGCATTGGGTAGATTTTTTTCGCGTAAAGTGGGTGATATTGGAAAATCTGGCGGACTGTTACCTACCAAGTACTGTTGAAATGGTAATTTCTTGCCTTCGACTGCGCATTGTACTAACCAGGCAGAAGTGACTACTGGATAACCCCATTTAATAGCACCCTCATATTTAGAACCTTCTGCGCGTGGACAAATTAAGAGGGGACGCTCTTTTTTGGCCAATATGCGATTGACAGAGGCGCCCAGTAATTGCGCTACGGAGTCTATAAAGTCATATTCCAACGCTGTATAAATGGAAATGACGATTGTCATGCCCTCAAGTGGCTGCGCGCTGGCAGTGTGTGGCACAGGACGATGGAAATATTCTATGGGCACCATTTTATTTTGTTTCATGCAGTTTTCCTATATAATAAGTAAATTAATTTATTTAAATATTGAGACATTTTAACTTATATATCTATGTATTTGTAATTGTTTGCTTACCACATATAAATCCGTGACTATGTGGCGCGCCTTGACTGGTAACTTATTAGCTTTTAATGTGCGCTCAAACGAGACAATTGCATAGTCCACAATATCTACGAAGTTAGCCGGTACTATATCGCCATGTGCCGCTTCACATTCGCTTAACATTTGTGTGTAGAATTCTTCGGGAAAGTGATCGCGATCGATATAAAGCGACATGCCGTCAAAGAAATTCAAATTCTCAAAGTCGATCTCACTATTCATCTTTGTCGAATTCTCATTCTCAGCAGTTGTATTTGCTGCAGGCGCTGCAACTTTATGCGCTATCGGTTTTAAGGTTGATGAGGCTACCGGCCCAGATAAAGTGTGATCTGCATTATTTGTGGTAACATCTGCAATTGGTGCCGGTACTGAGGCAGCTGGTTCATTCTCCTGCGAGTACTGTGCGATCAGATGTTGCTCGTCTTCCTCGAATGGCAAATCTTTCGGAGTTGTGGGCTCAGACTTATCATCACTTTCGAAGAGCTTCTTTTTCGGCTTCTCTGGTTGTTTAAAACTATGATTCATAGAGCGTAAAGTCTTTTTGCTAGACGGCGAAGGAGCATCAGGCTCACGTGCATTGGGTAGTGACATGCGATAGACGACTTCGCTGGCAGCTTGTTTCAATTTGATGCTTTGCAGTAACCAATCGAGACGTACGATATTTACCGCTAGAATGTTAAAAGAAAAAACAGTGAAGATAAAGGTTTATGTATCGCATACAGCTAAAGCATATGAAGCATTCCTTACTTGTCAAAATCCCATCACGCTTCCAGGCGCGTAGCTCAGCATCGTCTAGTTGTCCTACAATAATGTGCGTAATTTTCTCATTCACCACATCGTAACGCGTCGCGCCGCCAACATTTAATATCCGATTTAATTTTTCTCTTTCTTCCAGCCGAAAACCACTTAAATAAATGCAACAACCATCCAAAAAATTGCCCGCTTTCTTTGCTTGTTTGGGACAAATCTCTTCATAGACTAGACGATAATGATCTGAAGCAACTTGTTTACGATGAATTTCCCTCTGTAAGTCCTTAGAGGTACCTGCCCGTGGTATTGGCGCTACAAATGTGCCATCTTTCTGTTGAATTGCTGTTTCGTTTATGCCGCTGCTCACTGTGTCATTAACTGTTGTGAGTTCACTTTTGCCGCTACGGCCGGAACCACACATAACGCTTATACGCGATGTATCGGAGAGCTGTGTAAAATCTGCGAGTGTACGATCGCCTTTGATAGGAGTTGAAACTTTTAATGATTTCACTTGGTAGCCTTTTGTAGGCAGAGCGAAGCCCTTTTCAGCACTATCAAATATCCACTCAGGGCAAAGTATGTCCTTTTTGTAACGCACAGCGGCTTTATATTTATCTGAATTTGTGTTTCCCCGTTCAGTGATAACTATATCAACAAGTGCTGAACGAAATGCACAATGATAGGTGCCACCGTTTTCATTCACCAAACGCATTATCTGCAAATTTACATTTATTTATTATTCAGTCAAGATGAAAATATTTAGATTGTGTTACCTCATTTTTCTTATCAGTTTCTAAGCCAGTGCAAGTGATGTTTGTACCAAAGAATATCGGTAACTTATACTTGTCGAACTCTTCGTCAGTTGCAGCAACATTCTCAATAGAACTGCGTTCCCAGACGCGTTGTACCCAGTCAACATGCATCACCGGTATGCCGTTCAACGTCGCATGTTCATATTTTGTAGATTTGATTGTATTTGAAATTAGATGTGTAACTGGACGACTAAGATTTTGGAAATAATAACCACCCATCCATTGAATATATGTGCGCACACGCTCTTTTTGATCTGCCGGTATGCCTGTGGCACAAATGTGCAAATCACGCATTGCCGTTGTATAAATTGGACTAGTGCCAAGTGGAACGGGTAGTGAGTCTATCAGACATGTTATAAGACATCGCGGTCCTATTATAAGTGACTTTGTTTGTTGCAGTTGTTTGAAAAAATCTCCTTCAAACTGGTCGAAAATGAATACATCCTTTTTCGTAAGCTGCCCTGAAGCAATAAGTGGGAATCCATCACTGGCATTTATATGCCTTATATTTTCTTCTGCTATATGCCCACGAAGTTGAGTAAATGCCTTTTCCAAATCAGCGCATTTGGGGGAGTTACGTTCTTCCACCGTTCCCGTTGTAACGAAATAGGCATTTATTGTGTCGTCAAAACTCATGAGTGAAGATATTATTTTTGCATAAATAAGAACTGATTAACTATTCGTGCAAAATTATTTTATTTCTTTTTGCAATCGCGCCAAATTAAAAATTTTAAATGTCAAAAGAATTCAGGGATGTATTTTAAGTACTGAAAAATGACAATTAGAGATAACACATATCCATTTGAGAGTTTTGAGAAACCTATTGGCAGAGATCTGGATGCAACAGAATTAATAAACGATTTTTGGCGCACAAATTTGACGCAAATTCTGAGGTAATTCTGAGTTAATAACAATAACAAAAACACACATTTTTTAAATTAATTTAATTTCGTTATAATATCAATCCAAAAAACATATTTTTTCTAACAATTTGAATCTTTTGCTCATCATTCAATTCATTAACTTTTTTGGTAAAATCTATTGACAAAACGGAAATGAAATCACATTTTTAAATGAAATTTTTTATATTATAATAAATGTATATCCAATATATATTTTTTTGTTATAAGTTTGGTCTTTAGTTTTTTATTTAATATTTTGATATTTTAAGAAAAAAAAAGAATTCGTACTTCACGAAATAGTCAATTCTAAATTAAGATTTTGAAGTAAAAAATTCAAATTTAATTTTTATTATTCAATTATAATTTATAAATATTCATGTTAATGTTTTCATGCAAAAATAAAAACATTTGTGGTTTGTTGTCGATAACGAATTATCGCTCCCATCTAATCGTTAATAATTTGACGTTTTCATTGTACATTAATCTAACACGTCAGCTACGAAGGGAGAGGATTTTGACAAAATTGTGTAAAAAATTGTCTTAATTATTCTTCTAGTTCTATAAAAGTGTTCTAAATCGTATAAACAAATTTGTGAAAATGGTGAGCATTGACAAATAAACCATTAACTTTGCGTTGTGGATTAGAAATACATTTTTCTGTTTGTCGTATTTGCAGGTTTTGATAGCTGCGGCGGTGTGTACAAAAAATGGCAAAGGTATGCAACTACATATATCTGCTTTTCGGAAATAATTACGTTGTATATACACCTGCACATAACTAAAACTCTTACTATTTTCTTTAAACAGTGATTATATCACGACAGTTTGTCGAGATGACGAAAGCACGTATTGAGGGATTGCTTGCCGCTTTTCCAAAGCTGATGACCTCCGGAAAACAACATACTTACGTGGAGACCGAGTCGGTGCGTTATGTCTATCAACCAATGGAGAAGCTTTATATGTTGCTAATCACAACAAAAGCCAGTAATATTTTGGAAGATTTGGAGACACTTCGTTTGTTTTCCAAAGTTGTAAGTTATATCTATATGCTTTTGATATGCGTGCATTTAATGTAAAATTTTCACCATAGATTCCTGAATATTGCCATAGTTTAGATGAGAAGGAAATTCTTGAGAATGCATTCAATTTGATTTTCGCTTTTGATGAAATTGTCGCGCTTGGGTATCGCGAGAGCGTCAATTTGAAACAGATCAAAACCTTTATTGAAATGGACTCACACGAGGAGAAGGTATATCAAGCAGTACGTCAAACTCAAGAGCGTGAGGCGCATCAAAAAATGCGTGAAAAGGCTAAAGAGTTACAGCGTCAACGCTTGGAGGCTGCCAAGCGTGGTGTTAGTAGTTCACTGATCGGACGTGGTAGTCATGGTAGCAGTAACAGCAGTGGCATGGACGCTTTTGGCATCAGTTCCAATTCGATAAGCAGTGCACCGTCAATTGAGTCCGAGTTGAAACCAGCGGTTACAAAGACCCAGTAAGTTGTAATCATTTACATAAAACGAATATGTTTTGTAAAATGTTTAATTTTATTGTAGAAAACCAGTTGCACGTAATGCTTTGAAATTGGGTGGCAAAACGAAAGACGTCGACAGTTTCGTTGATCAACTGAAGAGCGAGGGTGAAAAGATTTCCGCTTTGACACCTGTAAATAGTCAAAACAGCGTGGCCGTGGCCAAAACAAAAATTGCTTCAGATGTGCATACTGAGAGGTAGCATTCTATAATTCTAATGTTGTATTGTATTACAATATTAATATATATATTTTTTATTTAAAAGCGTGCACCTTAAAATGGAAGATAAGCTTACTGTGCGCCTTGGACGTGATGGCGGCTTGCAACAATTCGAGCTATCCGGTTTACTTACGCTGCGTATTTCGGATGAAAACTTCGGTCGTATTAAGGTGCAATTACGTAACAATGACACACATGGCATACAACTACAAACACATCCTAATGTGGATAAGGAGCTCTTCAAGACGCGCTCAATAATCGGGCTGAAAAATCCAGCTAAACCATTCCCATTAAACACAGATGTCGGTGTATTGAAATGGCGTTTTATTACACAGGATGAAGCTGCCATACCCTTGACAAGTAAATATTATTTGCATAAATGCACGCAATATGTTTAATATGTAAATTTTAATCTTAATTTATAACAGTTAATTGCTGGCCTTCTGAGAATGGCGAAGGCGGTTGTGATGTAAACATCGAGTACGAGTTAGAAGCGCAACATTTAGAATTGCAAGATGTCACTATCTCCATACCATTGCCGTAAGTATTCTTTAATTATATGGCATACCAAACATTAATTAACTAAATTTTATTTTTTTTTTCAACAGCATGAATGTACAGCCGTCGGTAGCTGAATATGATGGCACATACAATTATGATGCACGCAAGCATATACTACAGTGGAACATACCCATCATTGACCGAAACAATACATCTGGCTCGATGGAATTCAGCTGCAATTCATCAATTTCAGGCGATTTCTTTCCACTACAGGTATGTTATTTGCCAGAGAGATATCCTTAACAATCCTAACCTCGTTTTCAATTAGGTCAACTTCGTATCGAAAACGCCATATGCTGCTCTAAGCGCCACAGACGTGTTGCTTATTGATGACGATAGCACAGTAAAATATTCTACTGAAACGATGCTTTTTGTTGAAAAATATGAAATTGTTTAAAAGTTAGTAATATAAATCACTTACACTTTCCACATTAAGCATGTGTGTAACATAAGTTACCAATTGCAGGAAAAAAATTATCATATTACATGAATTCTTACCATTTTACTTATACATATATATACTGTTTGTTTTCACTGGCTCAAACATACATACATAGTTACGTTGTTGCGTTGAGAAATAACCAAAATAGCATAGCAATTGAAAAATGTAAACTTTAAAATGGTATAATCTCGGTATTTCTTGTTAATAGTCTGTAAACTAACAGTATATTGTAATTCCAAACATATATTACGACATAATTTTATATATATATCTGATTTATAACTTAAAAATGATTTTTTGTTGGCCAAACACTATATAAATATGATAATGATATACATATATGTAAGCATTGATTGCAATGATTTATAATGCAGATATATTCAGAAATAAATATTTAGGTTATGAAACTATATGTATTGTATTTCTCCTTCATTTGAGTAAATTGAAAAAAAAAAAATGAAACATTTCAAGGAACCTTAACTAAAAGTTCTGTTGGAACCTTCCAATCTGTTGGAGACGTAATACACTGTGGATTATTGGGAGTTTAAACCTCAACTAAGACAACAAACCCCGTCTAAGCAAAATACAATAAAATAGTTTTAAACAATAGAAATATTCTTATAACAAAAAAATAGTTAATTTTAATTAACTATTAAATTAGCAAATTTATTAATTTGCTGCGGAATGATTTTTATTCCGTCATTTCATATTTCTTATCGATTGCTATCGTTTAGCATAATCGATAACTGTTTTTCTCCGCTAACTAGTACCAGATGACATTTCCAAATTAAAACAGCTGTTTGAAAATTTTTAATTTGTTTACGATTTTCTCAGGATATAAATTTTAGTAATACAATACAGGTCCTTTAATAAAACATGGAACAGCAGTTAGAGAAAGTTCTTAATGATTTGTAAGTAAATGTATGTGTTTTAAATGAAATTGTTGTTACTTTATCACTTTCTGCGCAGTGCCTCCCAGCCGGAAACAGTGGGTGTGTTGCTGGCCAATCGTCAAGGACTCTGTCTGGGAGGTAAGCAATATAGTTAAAATATTTCAAAGCATCAGTAGTGAGCTAATAACCTAATACAACTTTAGCAAAAGGTCAAATAAATCCCAATGTTTCTGGTATTGGTATGGCTATCTCAGAGCAGGCGTGCAAACTGGAGCCCAACTTGAATCCACCAACTATTTGTCTGTACAGTGGGAACAAGTAAGTTTAAATGCAATAAAGTGCATCCACGTTAATCACATTGTTGGATGTGATTTACAATGTTTAAATTAAAATAAGTTTGTTGTTAAAATTACGTATGTATATTTGTTGTGCTTTGTTTATTCTTTTATACAGTTTTTTTTTTAATTTTAGAGTTATATAATTTGTTTTGCTTTTTTAAAAAATTACCTTTCTCGTAGTATTTTATCACAAAGTAAATTGTTAAAAAAATAAGTATTAACAAGCAATTGCATTTAAATGAAAGAGTGACGTCATCTTGTAAAATTGTAACATCACTATATGTTAAGGCACTGCTTTTTTACTGTGAAAATTCTAATTAATTTAAGTGTGTAAACTGTGAATTGAAATATTTTTTTTTTAATTATCAATTTCTAGGCGTTGTATCATCAAAAAGGACGGTGAATTAACTGGTGTCATTTATAAACAAAAACCTAACTGAATATGAGCTGTAAAGTGCCCTTTTTATATACCTACATACTTACATATATACTTATATGCATAAATAAACCAAAATAACTATAAAAGCATGTGTAAAATTTAGCATAAACTTCTTTTGTAATTAAAACTCTTAGCAAAGTGTATAAAATATAGCTTATGAAAACAATTCATTTAACTTTTTATTACTAAGTTTCTAAAATATTTTTAAAATAGTATAAAATATAATAATACTTTTTTAATTTCGTTAATTAGCGGTTTTTTGAATCTAAAAAATGTTCAATTTAAATAGTGACATTGAATTATGGTCTTTACGAAGTGCTTGTTTCGAATTGAAAAAATATATTTTTTTGTGGTTGGATACTGGAAAATACATTTTGTTTTGAAGGTCTTTGCCTATATTTGTTTATGCTGTTCGCCCGATTTTTGTTGTAATTAGAAATTCACAACGTTATAATCTGTATGAAGTTCTTGAATACTATATGCATCCTAAGTGAAATGTAATAGCATCAAAGGTTTGCTGTGGAGTGGAGCGTAAATGACATGCAACAAGCAGAGAAAGCGATAGTCAAAGCGACGTGTTTTTCAATTTAAGGTAAACCATCTATTTTTGCCATATTTGCGCTAAATGGAGAAATTTCAAAGTCGCGGCAACGTTCGAATGCTGCATGCAGTTCGAATTGAAAACGGAAAACTAATATGGACGCACATGAAGCATGAATGTACGTATGTATGTATTGATGTAAAGCAAGGCGCAACACCAAGGAAACCGACTGCATGAGGCTGAGACATATTGAAAAAGTGTGTAAGAACTGTAAATGACTTGATACCCTTTTTGGAGGAAAATGTGGTGAATATCTCGATGGTGGTGTTGGGGAAATTTGTTTTAAAGATCTGTTTTAGTGTTTAAAATTTAATTTCAAAGATTTTCACAGAAACTATATACATATAGAATTCGAGCAGATCTCAAGTATAAAAAAAAACATTTTGGACGAATAAAGTAGATGTGATTTTTTTCAAAATTTAATAATTGACTGGGATAACCTCCACTTTGTGAAAACCGTTTAACGGCAGAAATGCGTGGTTTTCGTTTACATGCAACTGTGCAATATGAGCACAAACATACAAAGAAATGTTTGCAAACACACGTTGTTGCATAAAAAGTGGGTTTGGCAAATTGGGTCACGCCTTTACGCCCGGTTTGATTTGTGTTTGCGCCTTTGACGCTCTTCATGGACGGCAAGATCTCGAGCCAAAAGCACACGCATACACTAACATACAAACTTATGTGCAACTGCGGTTCGGTTAGCGCCACAGATGCACTCACATAGCGGTGTATGTTATGTTTGTTTGCCTAATGTGGTAAAAACAAAACAAATACACATGCGTGCACGCGTGCCACGTTACCGTTAACGAGTTTATTGTAATTTTGCTGCATGCCATTGGCAACAAGTGCACGTACACTTCGCCTATTTCTTTGCGTGCGTCAGCCTTTGTATGTGTGTGTGTCTGTGTGCGTATTTTCCATTTAGAGGTGGTGATGTGGCATTTGCATCACGCTTGCCAAAGCGTGTAAATTTGCATCGAACATGTGTATGTAAATGATAGTGAAATACATGTAACTAGGTGCTTACCAGAGAGCTGCAACGGATATATCATTTTCGTGCACACTCGAATGTCCACTCTGATTTTGTTTGATTAAACTTTTCGGTATGAATACACGTATTGATCGTTTGGAGACATGTTCAAAACGAACGAGCCTTTCGCGACACTCGAAACACAAGCATATATGCTTGTTTTAACAGAGTGCCGAGTTGACAAAGATGTTACGACACACTCGTACCGAATTTAAGCTAGTGTGATTGAACACACTCGAACATACCCGAAGCTGCTCTCTGGTGCTTACGAGTGTGTCGAAACACTCTTCAAACATGTGTTCGATCGAGTTTGGAACCCGAAGCGAAAATAACGCAAACGAACAATCACGACGGTCCTATTTTCGAGTGCAAGCAGCAAACTCGGATTTTATGTATCTTATATTTTCGGGTGTGTCGTGCACGTGTTGATTGTGATCGAAACACTCGAGTGGCACTCGAAGACCAAAAAATAATAGATAAACATACGTACACACATATGTATGTATGTTTGTTGGCGTCGGGATGTCGCGTTCTGTCTTAGCTTTTTTGGTTGAATAATTTGAATATTAGACGTACATAGTACATATTATAAAAGAATAATTCAATTTAAGAATAGAATTCACTCAAAACTTATTTTATTTATTAATTCATAAATCATAAATAAAAAACATTTCATTGCACTTAAATATTTTAATTTTTTTTAAATCACAAATTTCAGGTGTAGACCAGATAAGGTGTTTGTGCCATTGGAAATGTTCTCACAACCCGAATTTTCTATCGTTGTCATTATGAATTATAAAAAGTAAACAAAACAAACAAAACCAATAATCGTTGACAATCACTACGCAATAATAGCATGACTGCCAATTACATACATACATATTCTGAAATTTTGTGCACACTCGTGTGTGACTCGATCACATTCAATACGATCGGGTTAGAGTGCCAGCTCGTTCACAAACGAGTGTCAACTCGGCACTCTGTTAAAACAAGCATATATGCTTGTGTTTCGAGTGTCGCGAAAGGCTCGTTCGTTTTGAACATGTCTCCAAACGATCAATACGTGTATTCATACCGAAAACTTTGATCAAACAAAATCAGAGTGGACATTCGAGTGTGCACGAAAATGATATACCCGTTGCAGCTCTCTGGTGCTTACCTGCGTGTAGTTGCTATATACATACATACAAAATATGCTATGTAAAAATTCAAAATATTAATAATATGTGTGTTTATGGTATTTTCCATAATTTCTTATATGATAGAGCCGAATGGAAATATCGCCACCATCGTACGAATGATGGAAATTAAAGTTTTGATTTTTCACGTCAGAAAGTCCCTCGCGTGAATTGTATTGACTGCTGTGCGACAATGGGTGATAGAAAAAATATATTTTCTAAATTTTTTTCATCCGGTTTTGAAATACAGTGGAACTTCTCTAACTCGAATCACCATAATCCACAGAAAAACTTCGAGTTACAGAATTTTCATTAAAACCTTCTATTGCAATTTCAAGATTTCTAGTTATGGAGAACTTCGAGTTATAGAAGTTCGAGTTATGGAACGAAATTTGTACGCAAATTGATTCACCAAGTGGTAAGCTCGTAATCGATTTAATCATTACTGAATTTGTCTCAGTAAATTACATCCAATTAAAGTAAGTTCCAAACAATTTAATTCTGGAAGTCGAATATTTAAAATTTTTGCACCAAATTTAGTTATTTCAAATTTAAATTCTGCATGTCAGGTTCAAATCGTATACTGAAAACTTTGAAAGTGAAACTTTAGAGCTTCCGTTGATAGACGGATCTTCGTAACAGGAAGGAATTCGAGTTTATATATAACCAAGAACTGTGAACTCGGAAGCATTGATTGTAATTATTTGAGGAATGTTTTCTAAAACTAATGGGTGATCCAAGTTGAGGTACTATTTTTAAAATCATTTTTTGACAGGTCACGCGTGAGTCGTGTCAAGCTGTCATGTTATTTTTGTTTAATATCGTTTGGAATTTCATCATTGAAAGACTTACACCTAAACACCATTTACAAATTGTTTCACTTTATTACGAAAATTCACCTTCTGTAAAGAACTTATGGTCAACATAATCGGCCTTCTGAGCGTACTACACCAACACAACATCATCACCCATCTTGAGAGCCAGCATTCATTATTCGATAATAATCGACCGATGAGTTCACGTCCAGCACGCAGTGAAGGAAATATAGCAGCCGTAGTTGAGAGTGTACACGAAGACCGTGGAGAGTCCATTCGATTCCAATTACTTTTGCGCATTTTATGACGAGATTTTAAATTGAAAGCGTATAAAATACAGCTTGTACTAGTACTGAAGCCTCATTTCTACTTTGAAAAGTTCCAAGAAGATCCGACGTTTTCGAAACAAATTCTGTTCAGCGATGGCCCATTTCAGGCTCAATGCGTATGTAAAGAAGAAAAATTGCCGCATTTGGGACGAAGAGCAACCTGAAGAGATTCAAGAGCTGCCATCATCGATCAATATTCCTTCGAAAATGATGCCGATGAGAATGTAACCGTCAATGGCGACCGTTGTCGCGTCATGATAACCGAATATTTGATGCCTGAAATTAAAACTCGGGATCTCGGCGACCTTTGGTTTCAACAAGACGGCGATACTTCCAACGCATCGCATCAATCAATGGATTTGTTGAGAGAACACTTTGGTGAGCAGATAATTTCACGTTTCGGTTACAAATAGTGGGAACCTCGAAATGGACAATACTGGAACATGAATACGTTCTAGTCTGTTTTGGTTAATAATAAATCGGTACTGTACTGTAATCGAAAAAATTCAAAGGACCAGGTATTTGTTAAAAGAAAAGTGAAATGTAGAGAAAACTAATTAGTCATTAAACAAATACAATAAGGATGGCTAATAATGGAAGATATCTGACGATGACGATTATATATTTTAAACCGATGAAAAAGTCTGTATGATAAAAGGAGGGAGACTTTAAATAATAATAAATCGTTGGTAATCGGTAGAAAAAACTGAGGAACTGCCGGTACTACAGAATATAATATTTTTAGCCATCCGGACAACGTAGCCATTGGTTTTTGATTCGCAAAACTATGTCACAGTTTATCCATCGGTTACGGTATTCGCAGGATCAAAAATCCTCGGGAAAATCTTACTTTCGAAAATTCCTAACACCGACATCTGATGCTGTTATTGTCCATGTCACCGCACCATATAGCAGGACGGGAATGATGAAATAACTGTTGCTTTCGGTCTTTGTTCTTTGAGAAAGGTCTTTATTTTTGTGATCATCGATTTGAAAGTCAGATTTTCGAACTTTTCAATATAAAATGACGTTCGAATTCTTTGTAATGTACAAGATGGCGGTCATAAGCTAAAACAGCTAGTCAAATTTTGTTTTATTCGACAAGAAAATTACCTAAATAATCTAAATCATGATTGCTATAATATACAAAAGTTAATGGAAAGCAGTTTGTGAAAAAAATTCTGTATAGTTCTGCCGCTGACAGAATAGTACAAAATCTGCGGCTCTCTGCCATCAATCTCAAAATCAATCTTCAATTTTGGAAGGTTGAATATTTTTTAGAAAAATTTAGAAAGGAAGTCACAAACGATAATTTAATTAAAAATTAAAGAATTCATTAGTTTAAAATAACATTTAATGTATGTTTCCACTTTTCCCTAGTTATTTCTCATCGGTTTGAAATGGCCGCCGCACTAAAGTCACTCATACGCCACGTGCTAACTATAATAAAATGCACCGTTTATCCAACTGCCAGTTTGTTACTCATTACTATTTCAATTTCAATTTCAATTAAATTTTCATTTCATTTCATGCCACACACTTACACACACTCATAAATACATGCAACAAACACGATGTAAGTAATGAGTATTAGCGCAATTACCGCAAAGGGATCATTATGCCGATACTGCCGGTGTAATGCACTCTCATGTATTAGTGTGCAATGGCACAAACTGTCTCTAATCAATATTTCCGTTAGTACATTACAACAACAAAACCAAAAACAAAAATTCGAGAAAAAAGTGGAAAAACGTTATCATTTGGCTGGGCGGTATTTTCATTATATGCGCATATTTCAGCAAATGAATTGCAACTAAGTGTGGTCGAACGTGAATTTGTGCTGCTGCTAAATGTAAAAAACCGCAGCGTACAAAACGGTAAACCGCAACGGGGCCATGAGCCAGAGGATCAATAGTTCGCTGAGTGCGCGAGTGTGTTTGTGTCCTGCGCGCTGAATGAAAGTGAAATTTGTTGGCCGGTTGGTTGGTTGGCTGGTCTAGTCTAGTTTTGCTTTTATTTTTGTAAATTATAATATTGTACCTGCAATGACTGATGAAATGGCCTAAACACTGCATTAATAAATGACCTATAAATGGACAGCAGGCATCGCCATGTGTGCAGACATGCAAATATGAGTGCAAATAGAGTCCGGTGGGTCTCGGTGGGTGCAAAATTTGGCGTAGCTTCATTTACATGGCGGGCATCAATATCATCTCTTACTCATATACGTGCCTTTAATATGTGGCACTTTAACGTGCTCCTAATAAGTGTCTGGCGAATAAATTTAAATATTTTTAGGTGCAAAATAAAAATCGTGAAGCACTTTTGAAATTTATTTATTTAATTTTATTAAGATAACACATAATTTGATCCATATATTCGACATAAAGTAATTTAGAATAACGCAAATCATTAATATATAGTATATAGAACATAAAGATAATTCTTGGACCGCTTATTTTTGTCAAGATCTCTCATATATTAACAGTCAGAAACGGTCTAAAGCTCAACTGAAGTTTGAAAACCACAGTATTAGATATGCATATGGGATAATGGTAGTTTTGACCTGATTTTAAATAATTTTGAGATACAATATTACAGTGAAAGACTTTCTATAGAATGTATGAAAGGTTAAAAGATATTTGCGGTAAAAAATTAGCCACAGGCGCTGACGTTCTCATGTTATTGTTCTGGGACCTTGAGAAGTTATAGTCCGAATTCGGAAATTTTAAGTGGAGCGATAGATATACATACTATGAGAATGTTAGGAATATGATATATACCAAATTTGGCTGATATTAGTCGAGTAGTTTCTAATATATGTTTTTTGACCCATAGTTGGACAACGTCACGCCCACTTTTTATTTGTTTACCAATTCAAGTGAACCAGTTTTTATACATATGTTTTCGGTTTCACTTTCAACATAATTTTTGTGTGCGAGAGGGGCTATTTCACAGATCATCATACGACATCATTATATATATATGTAATGACCAGTTCTAAGTAAGTCTGGGTGATATAGTTTTAACAGCTTCCGAGATATGTACAAAAAAACCTTTTAAGGGCGGGACAATGCCCTATCTCCCAAAAAAACTTAAATCTGAGAGACAAAACCGAAATTTGATTGAACTAGTGAAAGTATATCTATTACAGAGTCTTATCTACATACAAATATACAAATGGGTCGCTAAGTTCCATATGGTATGCGTCAATGACCACCATCTAGTTTCCGAGCGGGAAAAATCACTCTTTTTGGCATTCCGAATTTGAATGATTTGTATATAAAAGCGCTTATGTGAGTACCATACGCCATTTTTTGTGGTGTGTTCTATGTAGTGCCGAAATTAATGGTTTCGCCTATGCCGCAGTTGACATATATCGAAATTATGCAGCGCAAAATGTTGCCAAGTGCCCATACACAGACACGCAGTAAATCTATTTGCTGTCATATCAGCGAAAGCGAAAAGTGAAATGCATCACAAAAGCAAAAACACTGAAAGGCTGTCGAAACTAGTTTTTCGCGAAATGTTGCGGATAGAAAGCAACAACAACAACAACATGTATGAAGAATACCTACAAATAACGGATAGGGTAGGTCGGAATTCAAACGAAAAATAACTCTTCTACTTCATTGAAAGTCCCGATAGATTACCGACAGAGCTATTCAAATACGGCGGCGAAGTACTGATAAGATGCATGCATCAGCTTCTTTGCAGAATATGGTCGGAAGAAAGCATGCCTGACGATTGGAATCTCAGTGTGCTTTGCCCAATCCATAAAAAGGGAGATCCCACAATCTGCGCCAATTACCGTGGGATACGCCTTCTAAATATCGCATACAAGGTTCCTTCGAGCGTACTGTGTGAAAGACTAAAGCCCACCGTCAACAGATTGGACCTTATCAGTGTGGCTTTAGACCTGGAAAATCGACAACTGACCAGATATTCACCATGCACTAAATCTTGGAGAAGACCCGTGAAAAGAGGATCGACACACCACAACACCTTTTTGTCGATTTTAAAGCTGCTTTCGACAGCACGAAAAGGAGCTGCCTTTACGCCGCGATATCTTATTTGATAAGTTGACGTTGAGCAACACCAAAAGCTCGGTCATGATTGGAAAATACCTCTCTGAGCCGTTCGAAGCTTCAGACAAGATGATTCACTATCGTGCGACAACTTTAATTTGATGCTGGAAAAAATATAAGAGCTGCAGAGCTAAATAGAGAAGGTACAATCTTCTATAAGAGTGTACAGCTCCTGGCGTACGCCGATGATATTGATATCATCGGAAGCAACAACCGCGCCGTTAGTTCTGCTTTTTCCCGCCTGGATAAGGAAGCGAAGCGAATGGGTCTGGAGGTGAATGAGGACAAGACGAAATATCTCCTGTCATTAAACAAACAGTCAGCGCACTGGCGTCTTGGCTCCCACGTCACTGTTGACAGTCATAACTTTGAAGTAGTAGATAGTTTCGTATATCTGGGAAACAGCATCAACAACACGAACAATGTCGGCCTCGAAATCTAGCGCAGAATCATTCTTGCCAACAGGTGCTACTTTGGACTGAGTAGGCAATTGAAAAGTAAAGTCCTCTCTCAACGAACCAAAATCAAACTCTACAAGTCGCTTATCATTCCCGCCCTGCTTTATGGTGCAGAAGCTTGGACGATGTCAACATCGGATGAGACGGCACTGGGAGTTTTCGAGAGAAAAATTTTGCGCAAGATTTATGGACCTCAGAACATTGGCAACGGCGAATACCGCAGACGATGGAACGATGAGCTGTACGAGTTATACGACCACATTGACATAGTTCAGCGAATAAAAAAACAGCGGCTACGCTGGCTAGGTCATGTTGTTCGAATGGACGAAAGCACTCCAGCCCTGAAAGTGTTCGATGCAGTACCCGCCGGAGGAAACCGAGGAAGGGGAAGGCCTCCACTCGGTTGGAGGGATCTCCAACTGGCGCCGAACTGCGAAGGAGAGAGAGAAGTGGGGCACTATCGTTGATTCAGCTATAACCGGCTAAACGGTTGCAACGCCAATCTCATACATACATACATACTTCATTGAAAACCTAGGAACTTAATTGAATTAGGTTTGAAATTGCTTGGCTTTAATTGAGGTCAAATTCCTCCCTACTTAGCCTATCCCAGTGCATGGAAAGCCTTTTCCCCTTTGAATGCAAATCCTCGAATTTCCTCTTTAAAATTTCCGGTTCAGGTTAACAATGGTTTCTAGATCGCCATGTCGAATAGCTTAAATAATGATTCCTATAGCTGTGTTAGTTGCGTTCTACCAATTTTCTTGAATGTATTCTTTACACGTTCTCCGCTTTTGTTAAGCAATTGGATATGATCTCAATATCGCTCACCAGATTTCATTAACCACTATTATTGACTTGAGATCGTTTTTTTTCATGGAGCTGAGAACAAGTTAATCCAATTTTCGAATCTTCATAACACTTTCCTAAAAACCACGTCAAGCTGGATGAGAGATTGTCCTACTAGACAGCGTCTGTTCCTTTTACGAAACAGTGCATTCTATTTTTCTCTTTCACACTTTAATTCAGAATTAAAGTGATATCCATCAGAGAGTAACAAGTCGTTTAACATTGTACTCGGAAAGCGAAAGTGAGCAGGGCACATGTCTGTTGTCGCCAGTTCTATTGGTTGGTTAAAACGAGGACCAAAAGGAACCTTTGTTAGCGAGTGATCTTTTCTGCAAAAAGCTACCAATCGGAAGTCGAAGTTTGGTTATTAAATGACCCCAAAAACCTAAAATTGTAAGTTCGACTGTTTGGTTATTTATTTTCGAAATCTTTGTAGTCTACTAACAGGAAGATCCTCTTTTGTCTTGAACATATTTGATAAGAAATACTTAGAACATATACATTTGAAATTTCTACCGTTATTTAATAATCTGTCACTACCAGAATACCCTTGTGGCACACATTGTGCTCCAGCACAAAAACAAAAGCCGCGATATTGTCAATGTAAAGCTGCAACTCGCTCATTTGCACTGGTGTTCGCATGCATGGCCGTGTGCTGCACTTGAAGTTTACATCCATTGACGGTGTTGACGATCGACGGCTATCCACCTGCCTGCCACCCACTCTGCCCAATATGCTGTGCCTATCTGCCACACACACACGCAGACACTCGGCATACACATATTAATGGTGATATTCGTGCATAAATTGCTATCCGGCATAGATGTGGCGTGTAAACGTTGACATAACGGTAATCTTACTTATGTACCGTTGCATACTTGCTATGTGCATATGAATGTGTGTGTTAGTTACCCCATGCAATTTTCACTAGCCACTAGTTGTTAGATGAAGTCCACTTACAGTGTTGTTGTTAGTTTGTTGCTAGCATGGCTAGTGAATGGCAGCGTGATTACTCGGCTTGTAGTTGATGTATTTGTTAGCGTCGAATATGTTGTCAAAGATGTTGTTGTAACGCCCCAGAAATGGTGCTGTGCAATGTCAATAATAACAAAAACAACAACAACTAAAACAATACACAGTAACAAGAGTAGCTGTAACATAAGCAGTAACGTCTGCAACAACATGCTTAAAACAAACAACAACAAAAACAAGTTTAAGTGTAATATTGCATTTGGCTGCTGCACACCAATTCCAAGCTGTCATGCTTGCAACAAACTAAAGCACACTAGTGTTGCATGCAAGGCGGTGCGAACTGTACTCATCACACTGCACACACACACACCACTTTCTAGCCAGACGCAAGTGCAGCAAAGTCACACGGAGTTTGTTGTAGTTGTAGTTGTAGTTGTCGATGTGTGAAGACAATATATGTATGTGTGGTGTTTGCTTGTTAGAACATGCATTTAGTCAGCGCCTTGCATGCATCACTTCACTGTGCAATGAATGCGCACACGAGTGTACATCAGCGGATATGGTTATTTGTTGCCCAGTGTTTGCCCTACTACTACTACTAAATTGCAAAACACGAATACAAAGTGCTGTGCCAACAAGTTACAACGACAACAGAAATAACTGTAACTGTAAAATCAACTAAGTACACTCGTAGTTGTCCAATTGCCAAAGTAGAAGGCAAATAAACAACAAAATCAAATCACTCCAAGTATTATTCCAAAAATTATCGCTGGCTCACACGACGGGGTGTTTCACGCAGAACCAAGTGAAACAAAATGTGTCTTTTCGGTGTTAGAAAAGTTTTTTTTGCTGAAAAATATTAAAGAAAAGCTTATAAAGTCTATATCGATGATGATACGCTTTCTTCTCTATCCATATCTCGATGCCATTTCAGTACGATTAGCTTCAAAATATATCTTAGTATCGGCTATATCCTTCCTCGACCATAATATCAACTTCTGGTGGCGCCCTTTTATAGAAACGGTATGAGCTTTTCAAGTATGTCTTGAGAAAAGATAATAAAAAGTAACAAGTAAGGAAAGGCTAAGTTCGGGTGCAACCGAACATTTTATACTCTCGCAATTTATTGATATATTTTTATTAAGATAACACCCAAATTTACCCATAAATTCGGCATAAAGTTTAATAGAATAACGAAAATCGTCATATATATTTAGATATTAGGGCTAATTTTGCTAACATATCTCACATATTAATCAATGCATATAAACGGAATAAATACCACCGTATTTCTGAAAAACCTATAATTAGGTATATGGGAGCTAGGAGATTCAGATGGAATTCAAAATTGAGTTATAAGGAGAGTAGTCGTGTTTGAGAACCGATTTCACCCATTTTTTATTCGTGTTATCAAGGTGTCAAGAAAATGTTATATACCGAATTTCATTGAAATCTGTGGATAGTTCCTGAGATATGGTTATTGGCCCATAAGTGTGCGATGCTACGTCCATTTTTTCATTTTGTAAACAAATCTGAGTGCAGCTTCATTCTGCTATTTCTTCTTTAAAATTCAGTGTTTCTGACGTTTTTCGTTAGTGAGTTAACTTTTTAGTAATTTTCAACCTAACCTTTGTATGGCAGGTGTGCGTGGTTATTATCCGATTTCAACTATTTTCATGGTGTGTGGTGGGGTACGCGCATTCGCGTCTTGGCTCCCACGTCACTGTTGACAGTCATAACTTTGAAGTTGTAGATAATTTCGTATACCTAGGAACCAACATTAACACCGATAATAATGTCAGCCTTGAAATCCAACGCAGAATCACTCTTGCCAACAGGTGCTACTATGGACTGAGTAGGCAATTGAAAAGTAAAGTCCTCTCTCGACGAACAAAAACTAAACTCTACAAGTCCCTCATCATTCCCGTCCTGCTCTACGGTGCAGAAGCGTGGACGATGTCAACATCCGATGAGACGGCACTAGGAGTTTTCGAGAGAAAGGTTTTGCGGAAGATTTACGGTCCCTTAAACATTGGCAACGGCGAATACCGCAGAAGATGGAATGATGAGCTGTATGTGTTGTTCGACGACATAGACATAGTCCAGCGAATAAAAAGACAGCGGCTACGCTGGCTGGGTCATGTTGTTCGAATGGATGAAAGTGCCCCAGCTCTGAAAGTTTTCGATGCAGTACCCGCTGGTGGAAGCCGAGGAAGAGGGAGACCTCCACTCCGGTGGAAGGACCAGGTGGAGAAGGACCTGTCTTCACTTGGTATTACCAATTGGCGCCAAACCGCCAAAAGGAGAGATGCGTGGCGCACTGTTGTGGACTCGGCTATAACCGCGTAAGCGGTTTCTACGCCAGTTAAGAAGAAGAAGAAGAAGTGGTGGGGTACGTAAGAGAACCGACTGCAGAAAGTTTAATTTATATTGATTCATTGGTTATACAAATAACCTATTTAAGGCGTGGTCACGCCCACTTCCCCAAAAAAATTACATCCAAAAATGCCCCTTCCAAATTTCCTTTATTCTAAATTTTACTTTTACGTACGGACAGACAGACATCCGGATGTCAACTCGTCTCGTCATCCTGAGAATTTGGATAAATATAACCCTATATCTAACTCGTTTAGTTTTGGGTGTTACAAACAACCGTTATGTGAACAAAACTATTATACTCTCTTAGCAATTTTTGTTGCGAGAGTATAAAAAATAACAATAATAATAGGATAGAACACCAGCTATGTCAAAGTTAGTATTGTATAATATTACAAAGAAAGGTATTTAAAAGGTCGAGTATTATTGAATTTGATATCACCAACTCCTCGCCCAATTTTGTAACTATTTCGCAGGTAAATTTTTTGACAAAATATCCGTTCTAAACCATATCGAATAGGGACTCTAGACTCTTCATAGGTTGATTAGGAAACACGCTCCATATTTTTAGTCTAGACAATGAGGTAATACATTAAATTAACGTGCCTAAATAATACACGCGTCTTATGACGTATTTCTTACAAACGTTTAAAGCAATGCTCGGAATTTTACTTCCGATTTCTTTGATTTGTAGTTATGTAATACCTCTCGTCACTATAATCAATCATATAGTCCAAACAAATTTAGAATTTTTTCTTAAATCCATCATTCTGGTTAGCACCGTAGGAAGAAGCAATTTCACCGATACACTCTCCATCTATTAACATCCGCTAAAACTTGATTACTTCTGTGCAAGCATAAATAGAATATTTTTAAGTGTCACTGGAAAAATAGCGAACTCTTATTCTTGCTAGCTAAACGGGCTATAGACAGCCAGATAATGTTCATAAAGAAAAGTATTTCTATTCAAGTTGTTTCTAAAATGGTCCATAGTTTCTCGGACTTTCAATAAGCTGTGGCCAGTTCTACTTAAAATCGCCGTAGTGAGTACCCAGTGTTTTCTTCCACTTTGTATTGAACATGTTTGGTTTATGGGTCAACACTCCATTTACTTTTACCGATGTTCTCCAATGCAAAAAAAGAGACTTACATATGTATGTACCTAAAATTTTTTTTTGCACAATTTTGTTTAACATTTTCGAGTGTTTATTTTGTTGTTGTTGCTATTTCTTTGACTGAATTCCCCTATTAGCATTTGATATTCGTAATCAGTTCACAGTTCACAATATATAGACATAAGTTGTTAAAACATAAAAATTTATTTCGTCACATCATTCTTTCGGCTGTGCTCTTCAAAGGTAAGAATGGCCAAACATATTGCTTTGATCCATAACGTAATGGCAGTTTTTTATATAAAAAAAAAAATAAAATTAAATCAATCGCTTTTATACCCTCGCAACAATTGTTGCTAAACACAGTATTACAGTTTTGTTCACATAACGGTTGTTTGTAACACCCACAACTAAACGAGTTAGATATAGGGTTATATATACCAAAGTGATCAGGGTGAAGAGTGGAGTTCAAATCCGAATGTCTGTCTGTTTGTCCGCCAGTCCGTCCGTCTGTGCAAGCTGTAACTTGAGTAAAAATTAAGATATAAATTAAGATTCTTGACACCATGGGAAGGTTGCTTTCGAAAATGAGCAAAATCGGTCCACTGCCACGCCCACAAAATGGCGAAAACCGAAAACAAAGAAAGTGCCATAACTAAGCCATAAATAAAGCGATGGAAATAAAATTTGGTATGAAGGATCGCACTATGAAGGGACATATTTGGATGTAATTGTTTTGGGGCTTTCTGCAGTCGTTTTTTTAGCCACTTCCTAATACAGTCCAAAAATGAAAGAAATCGGATCATAACCACGCCCACAAAAGTTAGGTTGAAAATTACTAAAAGTGGGTTAACTCATTAACGAAAAACGGCAGAAACACTAAATTTCACATAAGAAATGGCAGATGAAAGCTGCACTCAGATTTTTTTACAAAATGGAAAGTGGGCGTGGCGTCGCCCACTTATGGGTCAAAAACCATATCTCAGGAACTGCTCGACCAATTTCAATGAAACTTGGTTTGTAATAGTTTCCTTACATCCCAATGATATGTTGTGAAAATAGGCCAAATCGCTGACGACGGAATGGGAGCCTCCACTCTTGACAGCAGGCTCAACAGAGAGTGTTCTGAGAGAGAGAGCCTACTCTGTAGACTACTTAAATAACTTTGAGTGTCACTGGATGAAATGTATCAAACTAAAAGAAGACTATCTTGATAATTCAATCGCTGGTTTCGCGAATGTTTTGATTTGGTTTGTAGGCTAAGTATTTATCGCACCCGATCTCGTATAAATTCTGTATGCATTCCAAATATAGGATGGAAATATTGTTTTAAAGTTCGGAATAATTCCAGGATGGGATATTTAAAAAGTCGCATTATACCTAGCCTAGTCCCGTAATGTTAATATTTAAAATATTTCATGAGACATGTGTAAAATTTCGCCCGCAATACCGAGTAAATATATATATACATTTAACACACAGATGCCACCTACAGCCCACTACATATGTTTTAATTGCTATTTCAATGCGACACCAAATAAAGTGCAACAACGTTGTTGTTTGTGGCTTGGCTGCGCGAAGTGGTCAGTGTCGATCTGCGCAATTGTGGCCGTAATGCATGCAAATTTTCGACTGCCACGCTAGGGTGTGCGCCGGGGTGTGCGAGTATACAGTGCTTGTGGCATGTGCCACATAACTAACTCGTATGTATACTGGTAATACGTGACACGCACTGATGCGCCGTTCGA
The DNA here is from genome assembly GCF_028554725.1 of Zeugodacus cucurbitae. NCBI lineage: Eukaryota > Metazoa > Arthropoda > Insecta > Diptera > Tephritidae > Zeugodacus > Zeugodacus cucurbitae. Next base: position 35,228,880 of record NC_071670.1, read on the forward strand.
CAGGCCGTTAAAATTTGCTGCATAATTCCAAACAAAAATTACGAGTTCTACTCTAGCAATTATGTATGTAAATGTGGCGTACAAAGAATAAACATTCACGCTTGTAGCAGGCACAATGACTGCTGCATGTTCGACATGTCGCGTGTGGCATGTGGCATACGTGGCATTCATGGCAGGCGGCAAGCAGCATTATGATGCAAGCAACAATTTGCTATTAGCATTACGCTAGCTGCATAAAGTGAATATGCACACAAATGCGGTCAGACAGGGATATACAGACACACCAACGCAGGGACTCACGCAAACGCGTGTTACATATACATATGTATGTACATTAAGTGTGAGCCTCACCAATAAACTTTGATTTTGTTGATATTAGCGACTATGTGACATGTAGTACACATGTCCACTTATTACATACATATGTATATGACCGCTTAGTGAAACAGTGCCACCTTAGGGGACTTCTGGGGCCCAATTGTTCCTTTATTTAATAAGTTTTCAATAAAGACCGATGAGTTGTCTTTTTTTAAAGGTCAGTTTGAATGAGAGTGACATATTTATTTCCGTAGACATTTTAGAGCATTTTAACAGCAAATATACAGTATATAACAGGTTCTTCTTCATTGTAAACATTAAATAACTTAAGGACTAATATTTGTTGAAAACAATATCAGTTAAACGTCTGTCTTCATTAGCCATAGCAAAGGAACTGCCGAGGTGGACAGCTTTTTCTAATATATCGTGTGGTCTAACTTGAAGCTTGTCAATAACCCAAGGATTGATGAGTTATACTTTGTTTTTAATATAACGCGACAATCAGGAGATAAGGGGAGTCAAAGCTACTGATCTAGGTGACCAGTTAATAGTGGCAAAGGTCGACGACTTGCTTCAAACCATAAATCAACAAGGTCTTCTTCGAGCTTTTGCGGGCATTTATAATGAACCATGTATCTACCCATTACCTTCAATACTCAGATATTTTCTTTTGACGCTGACTCAAACAGTTGATGTAATAGATACATTTAATATATGTACTATAACTATTTATATTATATGTTCTCCCAGACATTTTTCGGGAATTCGAATAATAAACCATACCTCAAGAATCTTGTTAAACTTTATTACAACTTGTAACGTCTTATAGTCTAACTCACTCTTCGATAATAACTTTATTAAACCTTGTAGATTTTTTCAGCACACGTATATTATATATTTTTCACGTTTTAATTTTTAAATGAAACTGGCGCCCCTCTTCTCGTCAACCTTTTAAATGGTCCTACCCTCTGCGCTCTTAATACACCCCTGTTGCACTTACATACCGTAGGTGTATGTATAGGTACATTAGTACATAATGACCGTCATTCAGTTCCTCTGTCATTCGAATTTTATTTATGTCATTTGTATGATAATTTGCAACATGCAACATGCAACATGAGCCACATACGATTGCAAATAACAAACTGTCAAAATTAAATTGCGCGAATTAAGTGTCAGCAAATGTGATTTGCCATGCCACTGAAGGGGTGTGGGGTGTTGTGAGTGAAAATTGATGTGACATTGGCTTTACTGCTTTAAAGTGTGAGCATTTCAAAGGATTCGGTAAATGCGTGAATTTACATATGGATTGAACATTTATATAGCTATGTGTGTACTACGAAGCACGATATATTTATATGTAGATAGGTATATCAATGGCAGAAGTTGTCACAATAAACCAATGTGAAATCGATTGCGCCAAGCGAATTATCCCTCATTTAAATATCTTAAATCGAGTGTTTTTTTACCTATTCCTGAATATGGCCACTGATTTTTGGAAATCGACTGTCATGGGTGTTTGCCAATAGGTACTATATAGGTACTATTTTCTATGAAAGTGGCCTTATGGAATTACTTTCAAAATGGCAATAAGTTCTAGGACAAAATGTTGCATATTTGACCCAAATCGGATTATTCTAACTCTGTTAAATATAATGTTCAATTTATTGAAAAAATAGTAGATTTCTTTTTATACATGTATATGTTATATATTTTTCACCTTTTTATTCTCGTCAAGAAATTTCTAACAATAGTACATTTTGAATAGACATGTAAATATCCAGTTTTACTGAGTTTCTAGTACGAGTTTACGAACGAATTCCTTTGCGTGTAGCCTTTTCGTACCGAAGATAATTGATCAATTAATCGGCTTTTGCTCTATTAAAGCGCTGATTCAGATGGATTTACCATACAAAATAATCTTATTTTACTACATTAATTCTTTATCGAATACAAGTCTAGTTGAAACTGGAAGGCAGTCGTCCACGCTGGAAATTATAGCAAAAACAAAAATGTATAACAGTTAATCGAGTAGCTGGGCTATGCGAAAGGGAAAAAATGGTTTCTCAATTATAATCAATTATAATCTCAATGTATTAAATTAATTTGGCTGTACGAAAAGGTTACTATCAAATTAATTTAACAAAATCGGATCTCTGCGATTTTTTCAAGTTTCAAGATGTTAAATCGCAAACGTTAAATAATTGTTGTAGATATTCCATTGAAAATGTGTGTATTTTAATTAATAACGTAATTACTTGAAAAAACCGAAATACCGTACGATTTGAATTCGGCAAGTTGCTTTGGCAAGCGGACGATGTTAGATGAAGTAAGCTCACCTTTAATGAACGGTTTCAACAAAACATTTTACACTTCGAACTTGGCCTCTTGACATTTATTTTATTTCAACGCGTTAAATTACACTCATTAAAGATAAATAATCAGCCTATTATGCAAGATTAAGTTCAAATGAAAGTTAGTCAAGGGTGATTTTCTAAATTTTACCTCTCACCCTACTCACGTAAAGAAAACAGAAGGAATAAATTCAAAAAGGAAATATATCACAATACGAAGCCAAGAAGCATTCCGCCGTCAAGCTAACGAACTTGAACAAATAATAATGATGTACTCATTTGAATAAAAGTTTAACACCTAAGACCTTAATAGTAGCCGTGGAGCCATGGAAACTTAGCCCGAGTGATTGTGAGCAAAAGCTCGCTCGTTGCCTGAGTAAATGCCCGCATTAAGGTGGGTGAGTTTAAAAATGTGCGCAAATAAATATATATGTAGAAGTGTATAAAACGGCAATAGTCCTTATGCCAAATGACAAGTTCGTACGCGTCCATTTTGCTAAATAATTGCCATCATTGACATTAAAAGCGTACATTAAATTTTACTTATCTGCGTCGGTAAGGTGTGTACGCGTGTGTATATTCGGCGGGTCTGAAAAAATGCGTATTAAAAGTGTAGCAAAAGAATGTTTGTTAAGAAAATAAAAGAGAAATGTATGAAATAAAATAATGCAATGAAAACGAATGTGAAAGCAAAAGTTTTGTGGTGTTTAACTTCACTCCATTGAGACGTTTTGTGTCGCGGGGTTGCCACAATAGGTATTTTGTTACCAGGAGAGATGTATTTTTTTTAAGAGACTTATGAGCATTACAAATAGTAAACCGTGTTATTATAAGCGAGTGCCAAAAGAATGCTCAATTTAGATAAAATTGCCTTAAGGGAACTTCCATTCGAACTGAAGGTTTCAACAAACATATTGGAAACAGATTCTGACCATTCTGCTGGACTTGTGATTCAGTTTCACTTTCTATTTGAATGGAACGTCTCTGTTTTATAGAGTCTGACATGACTCAGCAGATCGCAAAAGAGAGGTCACTTCTCGAATAAATCCCTGCACACAAAAGTATAGAGAGTACTGAGGCCGTGGACTGCCTTGCTAGTAAGGCGGCGGTCAATAAGTTCATAGGACTAGAAGTATAGCCAGTATTTGTGTTGTGGTCTCGGGCGAAGTTGCTTAGGCAGTTATAGAAGAAGTGGATTTTTTTCAGTTATAAGGAGAGTAAACTCTAAAGAACTTTCATTGCAAATCCTGTAAGGACGGTCTCATAAATGAGTGATATAGAAATATCGAATTGAAAACGGAATGGTTTTCATGTAATTTAATTTTAAACTCCTTTAAAAGTGGCAACCTTGATCCCTGAGTATACTGTTTATTTCTTTTACAACACACATTCTTTATTTGTATGTATGTTTGTGCGCTGGTGTGAGTGCTACAAGCGCTGTTCGACGTGCGACATAAAGTGCAATAACAGTAAACACGACACAATGGTGTATAAATACGATAGCAACAACAATGCATCTACCACTGCAATAGCCGCAATGGCATTTGCCCACCGAGGTTGACTTGAGTTGTGTTAAGTGTAGTGCATTTGCACTTGAATTTAAAAGTTTTCTATTTGTTGTATATATTTTTGCGCTTTTATGGCTTTCAATTGCTTTAATAACTTCTTTTATGTACATAGAATTGGCCACTGTGAATCACTCTTTTAATGACCACTTATACAGATAATACAGGCCAAGGAATGTAGTAAATAGTCGCTCTTTAGACAGTGGCAGCTCTTAGTTGAAGTGCCAATTACATTTAATATCGAAATTATATACTTGAAATAGTGGCATTGAGAAAAAATTGAAAACATTAATGAAAGTGTTTTTTAGATTATCCGTTTTGAATTTTCATAGGTTCTACAGGATGTGAATTCAAGGCCCATTAAGAGATAGAGTCCATATATTTTCTATTGACTATAATTCTGATTTACATACATACTAATATATTTATGAGTCTTGGCATGGTCGCTGCTATGAATTGGAATATGCAGCTCCTGGACCTATTTATAGCAACACGTTACAGATTTTTAGTGTGTTATATATTTTTGAGTCTTCTTATCACTTAAAGCTATATAATTATGATGACTGAATTTCGACTCCATGTGAGCTTTAACCCATAATATTCAGGATTACCTTCCGCGAAATAAAAATAGAAAAGGGAGATATACTTAAAGTTCTTTACACAAAACCATATATTCAACACTCATTTTGGAGTCCAGTATCTCTTTCCGTAATTTTGTGCTATATTTAATATTTCCTCTGGACATAATTTAAGAACATTGCAATTATAAAGCAATTTTTTCCTAAATAAATAAAACAAAGTAATTACAATGGGCCTCCTAAGGTCTATGTGGACCGACATCCACTGTATTTATCTACCTAACCTCATATATAGGTATATAAATTTCGTTCTCGATAAAATCGAAAATATTGGTTAGGTTAAGTTAGGTTGTAAGGCAGTTTCCCAAAGGGAAACACACATAGACTTTAAAATATAGTCCTTTGTGAAGCCTGGATCCCCCCTAGATTTACAATTAGGAGTCGACAAAGCACCCTGAACGTTATTTTCCTATTTCGAGCCTGTTCTAAAAAGTGAGATTCAAGAAATCTCTTTCTTGATCTCGCAAAGAGGGAACATTCCAGAAGAAAGTGATGAGATGAGAGATTCCACCTCATCCTCCTCCATGCAGTAAGAACCCCTACGACAAAGGAGAGGTAAGGTTTACTAAGGGCGAAAAGTTCAGTAGACCTACCGCGGTTTACCTTAGGCCAGAAGGATCTTGCGACTAAGCATGTGTTTGTAACTGACCAGCGCCTACCCAGCTCAGCCGAAGCCCATAGCATAGCAGACCGCAGTAGGACAATGGTGCTCCTACATGATTCCATGCTTCTAATAGTGAGTCCGTCGAATTCCGTAGTGGCCAGGAACCCAGACTAATCTAATTGAAAAGTATAACGACGTCACCGACAGTGCAGATAGGCATTCCTTAACCAACGCTGAGCGCATGGTCAATGAGTGGATCGCCAACTCCCTAAAGGTTGTTGAGCTTCGAAGCAATATATCCGTCCCTGTTTTAATAGCAGCCACTTCCGCTTGAAAAACGCTGCAGTCATCGGGAAGCCTGAAACTAAGGTTTATGTGAAGCTCCCAGCAGTAAATTCCTCCGCCAACTTCATCCTTGAAGAAGCTCACCGCGCCTAAAAAAATAATTTTCGAAATATTATCGAAAATTTTTGAAACATATTTTTTTGTTGCTGGAATTAGAGGAATTTCGACAATTCCTAATCAGTCCTAATTCGATATATAGTCTTATGAATGCATGAAAACGTATAGTGGGCGTGGTTGTGAGTTTATAACAGCCCATTTTCTAGCTAGTAACAACAATTGTATATTTTTAGATTTTTCGACTTTTTTTGGAAAGTTAATTCGACATAATTAGCTTGTCTGAAATCGTGCATATCTATTGACATATTTTACTGTCTATATAATACTAACTACAGCATATTTGTAAATTAAAAGAACTTTACTAAGATGCCAAATGAGGGCAGAGCTGACAAAGCAATTTTACAACAACACTCTTCAACCAGCATCGTTCGCCTGACAGTAACGTTAACAACCCCACAACCGATGGCTACATTTAACAAAATCAGCGAGATAGGCTAACAACACCAACAACAGCGCACTTGTTAAAAGGAGCACACTTAGCAATAACAAAATGGATGATGACAGCCAGGTATGAAGCCAACTTGGTGAGAATATGTCACAATTAATATGTCAGCAGTAACTTTTCGATGCGGGTTTAGCGTCCATACGCTGCTCGCAGGCTTGTACATAGCTTTATATGTATTACATAACCACATTTCAGTGTTCAGTTTCACAGACTGCCCGCGAGAGTTCTTGGAAAATCACTGAATACCTGCAGACAGTTTAACACCCGGCCGCTACGCCTAAGTTGTTTGTAATACTATTGAAACTTTCTTTTTTCTTATTTTACTTGTTATTGAAGTTTTAACCTCTGAGGCCAAGTCGGCGTGTCATCGGCGCTTACAACGTACCAACACATGCGTACATCTCGACGGGCGTCTCATTTGCCGCGCAAAAGTTGTTCACAAGAACGTTAATCGATTTTGCAGTCGCTTATTACATGCCGTGCCGCCAGCTTTACAGATGTACCCGCACAACTGGCATTTACCTTTCCATTTACCACCATACCACCACCGTTACCCATTCCACTCATACTTGCTCTTGCGCCCCATCTAATTTGCATCATTCGCGCAAAAGTTGTGGTGTGCGTATAATACAAGTGCGAACCCAAACTGTCTCAACTTTTCAAGCTGTTGTGGATGAGACGTGCGGGTATGTGCGTGATTTCACCACCTCCACCTGGACCTGCTTAAGTTGATAGATCGCGCGAAGAGATAGGAAATGCGAGGTGCGTGAAGCGATTTAAATTACATTTAGTGGCAAGATGATGTCTATGTTGCTTTGATGGTGGGTGGTGGGGTACATACGCTCGGAAGTTAACACAAATGGGTGTAAACTTCGACACTCATCTTTCTCTCTGTACTTATACATACTTTGTTATTTGAAGTCCAATAATATTATATCTTATTATTATTGTACTTTAATCGGAAATATCTGTGGCAATAACCCGTACTTACTTTAGGACAGGCGTTCTGATTTATAGTAAAAACTAGGGCATATTTCCCGTCGTATTTTAGCTTAGTTAGAAACTGTCGATTTCAGGATATTAATTAGGGTAATAGACATCTAGTCTCAAAATAATTAGTCAGAACAACTTCATTGGACTTGAGGTCAAAGAAGAAGGTATTAAAGTGAATGACTTTAAACAACAGAGACCAGGAACAAAACTAGAGTATAGTGAAAGTGATTTCAAATAGAGATGATCCTTAAACTATAAAATTGGGTTTCTCATGCGAACAAGTTTCCGTACATTTAATGAGTCGTTCGAGGTGGTATAAAACATGTGAGTACTTCCTTTTTTGTATATTCTGAAATGCAGAAATATTAAGGTTCTACCTGATATCAAAGCTGTTCGTGTACTTTTGGTATCGGGATAAAATACGAAAATTTCAAACAGTATGAAGAAAATGACCATAAAGAATAATGATTTTAGAAATATACTGTACATTAAGGTGTTACATGGGTTGTGTCGCGTAAAATGGCCTATTTTCAATATTTTTTTCACGTAAAAAAAATATTTATTTCATTCAAACCTTTTTCTATCTTATAGATACATATTTAGAAAATAATTGCTGAAATTTTCGAAAAAAAAGGAAAACTTCCATTGCGACGTCATTTCCGGTGACCCCTCTGAAAAAGGTGCGTCCGCGTTGTCAGCATAGACAGGATCATCCAAAATGGAAAAACAAAAATAAGTGTTTTAGGTGAGACAATAATCTCGTCTCTTGAACGAAGGAAAGACAAAAAAAGTGAAAATTGGAATTTTGACAGATATTTTTCCAAAAAAATCAAAATTTCGGTCAAATTCGCTCAACAATTTTTTTTTAATAGTTGTAATTGAAAAAAAATAAAATCCTTCGTTCAAGCACGAGTAAATTATATCCCGAACACCTGTTCAAAGTTTCAATCAGATAGGTTGAATAGTTTTCTAGAAAATTGGACAACCGACTTTGAAAACAAGGTTCCGAGAAAAACGCGTTTAAAGTTTTGAGTAACAGTAATACCTGACTTGGAGCGCACACCTTCCAAAAGCTGTATCTTCGAAACTATTATTCGGATCGGCTTGAAAATTTAGGACAATATTCTTGAGGTATTGTATAAATTAATAAGCCAAAAAACAAAAAATCGATTTTTTGAATCCACGAAACCCCTTAATACCGTATCTGTAGAGTGAGACCCATAAATCCCAAAAACCTTAAGTGATAATCTTAATATATCCTTACATATAAATTATATTGCTTATGGGACTCCATTATATACCCAAATGAGACGAACAAGCAATGAAACTTTTCTTGAAAAAAAAAGAGTTGAGTTGTTTTTTTTGTAACCTTATTCTTGTTGTTGACGCATGTTGCTGCGAAATTAACAGAATCCTTGGGTCTACACGGCCAACCTTTAGTTGAGATACACTTGAAGCAGCTATGATCCAACTTCTTTAACCTAACTGAAAAACGATTCAAATCTCTTCAATTATTTTTCCGTCGAGACTTTTTCAAATTTGGAAACAGAATGAAATTGCAACGGATCAAAAATTTCAATACGAGATTATAAGCTTTTATCATGTAAACCTCTGTGGTTGTCGTTTTTGTATCACTGCGTCATCGAAGGAGAATAGTCACCGTATACAACATTCCCTTCCTTTTCGCTCTGCCCATCGAACGTGCATCAATATTTATAGTTGGTACTTCAACAACTGTTAGAATCCCCTTTGCATAACATCCACCAGGTGGATACTATTTATGTCGTTGCTGATTAATGAGTCTTTAAGCAGTAGTCAAATATAATATTCAAACACAGGTAGCCAGTCGATGTTGGGCTTCGTTGAATTTATTTTGATTTAACTTGCGGTCTGATTGGGGTTTTTAATCTCGTGTTCTCTTCGTAGGTCTCTGTGGACTTTGAATTGATCTTTCATTTTGCATTTCATTTAAATTGTGAAAGTAAAATAAACCCCAAATAAAAGTTAGTACATTACAAAATAAAAAAAAAATCCTATAAATATATCGGATATCCGCTACTAAAGCAACCGGAAACAAAAGTGAGGACCGCAGGATATGCCGCACATTACATTACCTGTAGATACATTATGACAAGTTTAATTTGAATTTAATTTGCGAAAACTTTACAATTGAAACGTGTTCACCTCGTGCAGAGCAATTTTTGAGGGTGCAACATTTCACACAACTCTCGCACACCCAAGGTGGTGTAAGCAACTCGCATTGAGTGGGTGTAAACTTTTGAAACTAACTAACGAAGCGGCTAGGCAGCCTTACCATATGTGACGGCCTGCCTGCCTGCCGCCTGACTGACTAACTTAGTGAGAAGTTGGCCAACACATAACTGCTACTCTACTGCCTGTCTGTGTTGGGGTTAATGCTTGCCACAGTAAATGTGGCGCAAAAGTTTTTACAACACTGTCTTCTACTCTTTTTTCGGCTTAAATAGCACACCTTCATCGCTGTTGTTGGTTTGAAATTTCGTCCCTCGACGCCTTCTTTTCCTCCACCTACTACTATTAATAGTAAAAAGTTTTTACTTTTCCAAAACGATGTTGCCACTTTGTCAGCGCAAAAGTGTCAAAAGCAAGAGTGCCTGTGGAGAGGCTAAATGTGTCGGCGTTTCAGCACAAGCACACAACTATCTCTCTTTTCAAGTGTAAATGTACATTAAGTACTTGCCTTTAAACATATCTTCTTTACGTGTACGATAGGTAGGCAATAACAACAATAAAGTCAACTTGTTACCACAACAAGGCCGGCATAACCCAATAAGCCTAAAGTTTTCTTTTCAGAGGCTCAAAGATGTTTTATGTACAGAAAGTTATGGATTCATGATATGAGCAAATTATGATTCAGTCAAGATCAAGAGAAAGAACTTTTATAAAAGTCCAATTGAGCTTTTCTAAACAAAGCTTATACGACATTATATTCAATATCAAAATAATTGGTAAGAAAGGCAGGGAGAAGGAGAGTAAGAAGAAGAGAGAGCGATTGAAAGAAGCATCTCAAAAGAATGGGAATAATATGGATATCTCTCTCTCATTACAGGATATCTGCTATATACGATCTCAATTATACATATGAATGTTTATTAATTTCTAAGATTTAAAACTAGTAGTTTAAAAACTTGTTTGTTCCAATGAATCATTATACACCTTTTTTGAAGATAGTTATCGGTGAGATCTACTCACATATTTCCCCGAGCGGACTATGGAGCATAATGGGTGAGTCATATTAGTCTACAGTCTAAAACAGGTATTTCCGAGTGCCACTTCTGATCATTCATTTATTTCACAAATAATCTAAGATTAACAATTTTCTGAATCCACGCATAGAAATTATTTCAGTATCTGAACCTCGGATCATTCATTTATTTCACAAATAATCTAATAGCGTTTTCTTTTCTCGATGAAAATGCTGCCTTTTTATATTTCAACATTATACAAATGCTGTACTACCTTTCTGAATGTCTTCCATTTTTTACGTGATAAAAGAACAGAGAAATGTCTTCCTATTATGCTAGTCAACTCTCATTCACAATTTGAAAATCCGAACACAGGGCAGAATAAATGTTACATTTTTTTGAGAAAAGAAAACGCTATAAGATTAACAATTTTCTGAATCCACGCATAGAAATTATTTCAGTATCTGAACCTCAATGCATTTAATGTCATCAATAGAATTGTATATGGAGATCGTCATCGAAACAAATCACAATCTCGAAACCTTCAGTAAATCTACTTCAAGCCGGTGTTGGTCAGTATTATGATTTGTGAAATAGGCCAAAGGCCTTACCATATTCTTTCTGTTTTTATGACTTTCTACCAATCTATGGAGTCTCCACAATTTGGTTTATTGACATATGTACAATTGAGTTTCTGGTTGTAATGGCTTCAGCGTAACTGTCTGTGTATCACAATTGGGTTTGGTTGCTCGGTTGCTTGGAAAGTGTAGAATATTTACTCCTGCAACTTGATTGTAAAACTAATTCAATAATTACAGTGTTGACACAATTTCGGTTTAACAATGTACAAGACTACGGTAAGTGCTAACACCCGCCCCTCTCTTGCTGTCTTTAAAGATGTTCGTTCTTGCTTGCAGGTACAAATTTGTACCGTTACGTGCTTCGAAAAACGAGTGTACAATTTAATGAATATGCTTTTATGTTTCCATTCCTTTTGTAACAGAGTGTTCTACACGTGTGGAGATCCATGGTTTTTAAAGTTTAGTTTCCAAAAAAAAGTATTTAGTTTATTTTGATTATCATGCATTACCTTTTTTTTTACTAGAAAACTAATTAGAGAGAATATACTGATCTGAAGAGATATAATGACATTATATCATTATTCAGCGAATGAGATCGGCTATACTTCTTAATCACTTCGTATGTCCAGAAACGCTTGGATACTGAAAATTTAGAATATTTTCTAATTCTCTTTACTGAAAATTCACATCGATAGAAATCTTAAGACTAAATTGGGCATTGGTACTAAAATGCTATTGAGACAGGTTTGTTCGTTTCATAGGCAAATGTAAATATACTATAAATTATCTTTTTGAACTCATGTAGCCCATATAAAGGAAACTTTGTGGTATTCTTGTTCAGCTGATTATCGGTGTGGAGGAAACTACATATAATTTCCACCGGAGCGGTATACAAAAGTTATAAACCTGTACGATGGCACCGATTTGGCAAATTTCTGGTACTAGTACCCCACAAATTTGCTGGGCGTCTTTAATTCTTTGTTCAATTAATCTCCAAAACTTCAGTGAGTCTCAGAAGGAAGGAATTTTGAATTACAAAGTTATATTCCTTAACTCCTAGAATATCAACTTTTCCGCCAATATGTTTTATTAAAAAATCTGATAACAATCGTGTCTATCTCTCATCCATTTGTATATATGTATATATACCATTTTTCTTATAAGAGGAACTCTGATCTTGATTTCACATGGTATATAACGGTCACCAGATATCTCGATAGAACTAATTGGAAATTCGATTATACTTATGCTACGATTTGGGACTTGATATGGCGAAGTTCCACTCTATCTTCGCACTTTAGTCCAATAGAAATATGAAGAACAAATTTTAATTTTAACTTAAATAAATATATTCTCCAAACTCTATAGGCCTATAATTCCACTCTACTATACTCTCGTATACTTCTTACTTAAGTATTTAAATGTTATTTCGATTATGTGGTCAGAAAAAAATAAGTGAATACATTTCAATTTAAACGGCAAACAGGATTTCGAAAGCTTTCAAATTTGCTTAAAGGCATGCAACATGGTTTTATAATTCAATTACAGCGGGATAATATTACAGAAACAAAAAAACAAAAACAAAATCAATTTTACGCCATCACATTGCGATAACCAGCGACACTCATTTCTGTGTAAATAAATTTATAAAATGAGCGAAAAAAGCTTCGAAATCCTGTGCTGCCCAACGACGTTGACGACGTGTTTCAATTTTCAGCGACGAATTGTTGTTTTTTGACACACACACACACACTCATGTATTTGTACAAATATAAACACATGTCCACTTAAATGCATGGAGAAGCGTGTTGTAACTGAGTGTTGGCAGAACAAGTTGATTATCGAATCGAATCGATTTAAGCGGATGCGACACGTGCTGGTTACGCTGTTGCTGAAAAGCTTATACTTAATAGTTAACCACTACAATTGCAAAAGCATGTACTGAATAAGTAAGAAAGTAAGGTTCCAAACGAATATTAAACCGTTTTCGAGAGCTGGTGACATTTTTATTATTATTCCAGAATATTTTAAATCTTCGTAAAAGAAGTTATGGGGATCTAGAAGTAATTTTACTAAACTTTACTAAAGCTCTTACTTTACTAAAGCTCTAGGTTACTCGAATCCATCAATAGTTGTGTCGTTTCCACAAGTAGGATATACAACCAAACTTTTAGTCATCTAATATAGATTTAAAGGTTAGAACTTGTAGTGCTGCTGCTTTCATCTCTCAAATTAATTTCACTTTGTACAGGCTTTGTGTTCGATGACATTAGGCTGAAAGTTAGTGAAGAAGTGTATTTCCTCTTTAGTGTTAGTTTTCAACTACTTCAATATCCGACTTGTTTGAGTATCCGGTCATAGTGGTGTTGGAAGAAGATACCTTAACTACATTGTCATCGGGGGGGAACATGTCGGTAGTCCGCGGTCAATACGTGGCCAACAACAAGCATTTGAAAGGTTGCAAGATCTTTCTGGCCCGGAGCGTTAGAAGTCCTTCTAATTGCTATGCCTCAGCAATGTTCATCTTGCCGCAATCAAGGGAGTGCTGAAAGGACACTATCCAATAGGCACTCATGCGGTGGGACTAAAGGTACTGACAATCGCAAGCTGCCAAAACGGTATGAATGAAGGCGAGGTGGAGTCATCTAGGCACTTTCTTCTTTAATGTACAGCTTTCGCCAGACTGAGGTCAATTTGTATGAATATATATCTTTTCCGACAATATGACCAAATTTTCATTTTATTGCGCATCTTTTTGTATCTTTAGATTCCCTATCAGACTATTTTATTTTAGCCCTTTTTACTCCAACGGCTTCTAAATTGATTATATGAAGGTGGTATTGTAAATGCAAATTAGATAATAACAGGGATAGCTCGTCAAAAATGCAGTCTTCACCTTACCTCTCTTACCCAAATGAAATTTGGAACAATTCTGGTAGAGAAGAACCGCCCGTTTTCTTGGGAATTATGACATATCCAAGGCCTTTAAGTTGAATCTCATTTTTAGAATTTATGGTATTATAATTAGTAAAGTCAAGAACATTTGAAGAATTATGTATTTTCGCTAGAGAATATCAAAATAGTCAGATTTTGGTTTAACAAGGAAAAGTGGCTTTAAAACGACTATCAAATTTACATACAATGGAATCAACTTTGCTTCCGCCGTTTTTTTGTAAATTGAAGTTTTTTTTGTATAAAAACGGTTACAAATGTCGATGTAACAAATCTCGATGAGCCTTCCTTTTGAAATACATCTCTAAAAAGCTTTCTAATTTATTATTCTTCATGTCGTGCATCGAATATTGTGGAGCTTGGCGCAAAATTGAATACGGTTCACTAAGTAAGTAACTTCACCGTTATTTTCTGCTCTGTAGCAATTTGGACTCTTAAATGTAGAGAGTGTTCATTACACAAAAAATACTTACCGCGAAAACCACTTAAACTTTGTAATTTAGGAAAACCCTTTTCACTTCATAAAAAATCAATTTTATTTGTATTTGCTTAACGTCTACGATTGACACGATTTCATGGCTTAAACACTAAAACAGCTAGAAGAACTGTGAGTATTTTGAAAGTGTAAGGAAAAAAATTGAAAACAATTTGAGCAAAAATACTAATTAACAATTCCACAGAGAACAAAACAAAAAGGTAAAACGGCTGTGTACAATTGATAAAGAAAAGCAAAATTGTAAACATTAATTGGCACATTTTATAAATGGCTGCAAAACAAAATTCAAATAAAAAACACAGAGAATTAAACTCGCATTAAATATATATGTAGGTGTATAGGAGATAACAAAAACCGAGCGTAAAACTGAAAATGTAAACACAAAACACTTCACACTTAGTTGGCAGTTGGCAGTTGACAGTTGACAGCAGCTGTCAGTTAACACTTGTCACCTGACCCTTGAAACTTTTTAGCTAACAGCTTACACTAGCTTAGCGCACCTTTACAACTTCTTGTCGCACTGCTACACTACTAGTTACCCTTCATTGCGCTTATTTCTCCTCCTCGCCGCCGGCATCATCGCCATCCTCGCCGCCGCTCGCTGGCCCAGAGAAAATGTAATTGTCACGTCCCGAAATGCCAGTGCCGCCAGCATCACCCAACCATGGATAGACATTGGGACATTCGCGGCAAGTCTCCATGTAGCGTGTGTCCGTCAAATTCTGTTCGGGTATTTTAAAGGGTAGCGCACAGGTATTCCAAATGTTGCATGGTTTCGGTGCAACGGCAACACTCTTGTCGCACTTCCACGCTTCGATGGTGTTGACGTCACGCAACTCTTTGGGATCGGTCATGTATTGCAGCATCTGGGTGATGGTGAGTATGTAGACGTCGGGACTGCAAGGGGGGAGAGAGAGAGAGAAGAGAAGAAGAGAGTATAAGTTAGTGTATGAGTTGTGTAGAGCGTGATAATGAAATCATGAAATAGTTTACAAATGCAATAAAAAGTTGTTTGGTCAAAAGAAGTTAAAATAACTCAAAATAACAGTATTTGTGTTTGAAAGAGAAAGATAGGGAGAGTGAACGTAGTGTACGTTACATGTAGTCGAAATAACATTGTGGGAGTACAAAAACAAACATTTGCATTTCCCAGAAGTGAAATAAAAAATTAAGCAAGTTAAATAGTTTGGTGTTCAACATTTGCTGAGCGAATTTGGAGAGTAATGGTGTTCCTGATAGGAAATTTAAGAGAGCGTTGCATATAAATGTATAAATGTTAATATAATGAGTTATTTTCATCATGAGTTCAAAATAATGATACAAATAAACAAACAAAATAAAATCTATGAAATCTATTATTTATCATTAGAGATTATAAGGCTCTGAGTTTGAACTTAGAATTTCTGATTTCAATGGCATGCATATGCTTAGGGGTTCTCTTTGTTCATCGTCTAGACTTTCAGTAAATTTTTTGTTCCATATACTTTTAGTTAATGTAAGTTGAGTTTTAAAATTTATTTTAGTTTGAAAATTTTATTGTTGTTTGTTCTAACATTTTGTGTCAATGTGGTTTTAACTGCTACCCAAACGATAATTTTGTATGAGTAAAACCGCAGGCATTAGGGTGAACGCAAAACTTCCATTTCGAAGAAACAGTTTGATAACGAGATGGATTAATTTACTAATCCTAAGGATTCGTTTTAGTTTAAGAAACTATAGATAAAATTTGTCATCGATGGTCACCAAAAGAGGACGGACTACAAAAGGGTGGAAAAATGGCTTTGGAACGTACAATAGTTGATATACTGTGGAAAGTCCAAATGTTTTCGCTACCAAGAAAGTGTAATACCACGATAGAGGCACATATTGGTGCATTTTATTGGCTAGGCCAGTATTTATCATACTTCTCTCAATCGAGAAAGGATCTTCCGCCTGATATATCCCTTCAGTTTAATACCCTGTATGCTAGAGAGAACTTCCCAGGTCTTGAAACACTTTCAACATGAGTCGTATGAGGTAATGTTGAAAGTGGACAGACCAATAAAATTCTACTTTAGAGTAAAAGAGAGAACTACGCAATATCACAGGGGTTATCGTGGGACTACTACCTCTTTGATTCCACCTACAGAGGTTTGGTATAGTGGAATGAGCAGAATGGAGGGCATTTCCAATTTCATTTCCAATTTCCCAATACTCCAATCTAAGAGAAATCGATTAATCTAACGAGTTGTTTATGGATACCTCTGGGGAGTACAATGGACCTAATGATGGCCTAACTGCGGCCGTTGTGGTTAAGCTCACTTTGCCTCCAAAAACAAACCAATCCAACAGTAGAGATCAACTCGTCTTCAAATAGTTTCATTTTTCCAAGTTGTATGGATAGGAATTGTGATGGGGTATTAAGTATTAAGTATTTATCATATAAAAACTGTAAGGTTGTTAGAAACCAGAACTAAGCTCTGATTATACTTATAATCTTGAACTTGTCTGTGAGCATACCCGTATTTTGAAGAAATATACCGTAGAGAGCGTGAGGATATGCTTAGGACTGTCCTTCCGAGATATTTGTCTGGAGTATATCCGAAATAAAAATACGTTAGATTTTTTTGAGCTTAAGCTCAAATTCGAACTCATTCTAGGCGGATGGTAACCAACATTTCATAGAAAAGTTCCACGGTTATGATGAATAAAATTTTGTAAGACTTTCTTTGCTATGGTGAGTGAAATTGTTCATCTGAGCGTTGAAAAATTTTTTGTTTTACCCTAATAAATACACATGCCAATCCCGTTTACATTGCAAATATCAAAAGTTGTAGTGTCGTTTGCAAATTAAAGCACACATACACTTAAATATACTCACAAACACCCCTGAATATTCAATCAAACATTTCCACCAGCACAGTAATACATCAACAAAATGAATACCCAAACAGTTGGCAACAATGTTGTCGCAAACATTCTGAAAGGTCAACAATTCACCGGGCATAAAGTCGATAAAGTGGCGCGAAGTGTTAAGTGCAGTGTGGACCAACTTACAGGTGTCAAACAACAAACTTCGTAGAATTCAATTTAAATTAAACTGCGACATTACAAACAACAAACACAATCAAGAAGCAAAGGATATGCCATAAGAATAAATGAATAAAAAAACACTGTGAATTAAATGAAACCCCCATGCTCGACTCGTCTAGCATTGATACTCTTCCATTGATGGTCACAAGCAAATAGTTGCTCATACGCACTGTTGTACCGGCGAATCATCGATTTCACACGCCCTTCCAGCCGGCGTTGCTGTTGCTGCTGTTATTGGCACTAATTAAAAATTCCAAAAGTTTCAAACAAAATAAGCAAAAGTTAGCTACGCCACAACTGTACTACGTCTGGGTTACACCGCTCTCACCCTATAATCGTGATGAGTTCAAAATCAACTTTGTTGGGAAAATTGAAGTATTTATATATCTGCATGTGTATGGGTGTGTGTGTTTGTCTGTATTATATTTCAATGTCTGCTTCTCACAACATTCAAATGCGTTTATTGCTGTTGTTGTTGGAGTTGAGCACAAAAAATGTTTCGAAAATAATAAGGAAATCATCATGTGCTCGGCAAAAGCGCCGAATAAAAGTATAGCTGAGGGAGGCACTGTGCAAAAGTGTTAAGGTTGTTGAGCGTGTCGAATGCCGCATGCCGGCATGTATTAGCATTGTGTAATTTCAATGTTGATTGGAAATTATTTTAGGTTAAATAGCGGTTAAGCGAAAGGATTACTTATGCAATACTTTCTGTAATTTCCCTGTTGTTGTTGTTGTTGTTGTTCATCTTAAACGAGGTTAAGTTAGAAAGTTGTTCTTCTTAATCTTGTTTACTTAGCTACTTAAAATGTTGGCGTATTGAATTAGATTTTACGTAAATAACGGGTGATTTTTTTGAGGTTAGGATTTTCATGCATTAGTATTTGACAGATCACGTGGGATTTCAGACATGGTGTCAAAGAGAAAGATGCTCAGTATGCTTTGACATTTCATCATGAATAGACTTACTAACGAGCAACGCTTGCAAATCATTGAATTTTATTACCAAAATCAGTGTTCGGTTCGAAATGTGTTTATCGACAAATTTTGTTCAGCGATGAGGCTCATTTCTGGTTGAATGGCTACGTAAATAAGCAAAATTGCCGCATTTGGGGTGAAGAGCAACCAGAAGCCGTTCAAGAACTGCCCATGCATCCCGAATGCACTGTTTGGTGTGGTTTGTACGCTGGTGGAATCATTGGACCGTATTTTTTCAAAGATGCTGTTGGACGCAACGTTACGGTGAATGGCGATCGCTATCGTTCGATGCTAACAAACTTTTTGTTGCCAAAAATGGAAGAACTGAACTTGGTTGACATGTGGTTTCAACAAGATGGCGCTACATGCCACACAGCTCGCGATTCTATGGCCATTTTGAGGGAAAACTTCGGAGAACAATTCATCTCAAGAAATGGACCCGTAAGTTGGCCACCAAGATCATGCGATTTAACGCCTTTAGACTATTTTTTGTGGGGCTACGTCAAGTCTAAAGTCTACAGAAATAAGCCAGCAACTATTCCAGCTTTGGAAGACAACATTTCCGAAGAAATTCGGGCTATTCCGGCCGAAATGCTCGAAAAAGTTGCCCAAAATTGGACTTTCCGAATGGACCACCTAAGACGCAGCCGCGGTCAACATTTAAATGAAATTATCTTCAAAAAGTAAATGTCATGAACCAATCTAACGTTTCAAATAAAGAACCGATGAGATTTTGCAAATTTTATGCGTTTTTTTTTTTTAAAAAGTTATCAAGCTCTTAAAAAATCACCCTTTAGTTAAGCAAAGGTTAATGCAAAGCATATTGAATTTCAAGTAATCTGCGGCGTGTGCTCGGAAAGCGCTGCAATTTGATGGAAGTTTAGTTTGTTAAAAGGTTGTGAGGGAATTTTGTGAGTTTATATAAATAAGCTTCGTCATTTACACTTTGATTGTTTGGTATAACGAGCATATGGATATTGTGTTTACTTGGTGGGTTGGTGAGAAAATATATAATATGAAGTGAAATAAAAATCTGGAAAATATATATACATGGCTTTAAAAACAGAATCGAGCTTATGCATACCGTTGAAGTAAAAATTTTTTTTAATTAAAACATAATAATAAAATATTGATGATAATAATTAGAATAACGAAAATCATCATATATGGTAAATGAGGGCTAAGGTAATTCCTGAATCGTATTCAAAAATCATTTTCACCACCAAGGCACAGTAGATTCAAGATTGGTTAAGATATTTAACAAATTTGAAAAATTTATAATTAGGTATATAGGAGGTAGGAGAAGTTATGACCCGATTTTAACCATTTTCGGTACAGAGACAAACTATTAGAAGAAAATTATTCCATATGAAATAAATTAAAATATCTGAGAGATTTACCAGTATTTTCGGTAAAATAGCATTGAGTTCTTCTTGTTCGATATTCGGGGCATTGAAAAGTTATAGTCCGATTTTGACAATTTTTTCATAAGTGATGCCACACCTCAAATACAGCATTTTTTTGTAAAGTTTTATTCCGCTATCGTGATTGTATTATATGGGAAATAGGTGTGGTTAAAAACCGATTTAGTACATATTCCATCCGTGTCATCAGGGTGTCAAGAAATATATATGTTATATACCGAATTTCATTGAAATCGGTCGAGTAGTTCCTGATAAATGGTTTTTGACACAAAAGTGGATGACGCCACGTCCCATTTCCATTTTATTTTTAATTCTGAGTGCAGCTTTTTCCGGCATTTCTTCTGTAAAATTTGGTGATTCTATTGTTTTCGAGTTAGTATTTTGCGAGTTATATACAAAAACCTTTTTACGGGCGAGATTACGCCCACTTTTCCGCTGTACTAAATACGATTTTCATTACTTTATTTATGGCTTAATTATAGCTTTTTATAGGTTTTCGGTTATCGCATTTTTGTGAGCGTTGCAATGGTCCGCTTTCAATAGTAACCCTCTTACGGTATCAAGGAATATGCTTACCAAGTTTCATCATGATATCCTAACTGGTACTACAGTTATCCGTTGACAAGAAGAAACCTCCCAGCAAGTTCGAACTTAACTGGCTATAACCGTAAACTAACTATACCCAAATTGACTAAAAATAAAAGCAATGGCGGTTTAGATTATTACCAGCCATTATATACTTTCAATCAGAAGAAATATTGGATTGGTTTAGTGCATATTTAGTACTCATCGCAGACTAAGGTGTAATATTAATATTGAGAATTCTATCAAATACCTATACTCTGTAACTCAGTTATCTCAACTCTCTTTACGATCGTTAGTTCAATAAATGGAATTTTGTTTGAACAAAAACAAACAATATTTTAATCAAAAGAGGCTGAGAGCAGCGCAGTAATGACAAATTCAATAAAAGACCATCTCATTGGTCATTTATATATGTCTCTAAAACGAAGTACAACAGTAACGTTTAATTATAGTATATTGTAGCAATCATTCCTAATAATTGTTAGACACATTTTTTGAAACTCTAAAAAAAATTCAATACTGGGATATGGGGATATCCAAATGGGGACACCAAAGGTTTATTTCGTCGTTTATGTGTTTTCCTTAACAACTCTCCCCTCTCGGCCATGTACGCTCATCTAATTGACCTATAATTTGTTGTGGAGCTCATCGAAACTAAATAACAAGGTAATAGAAGTGAAAGAGCTCCAGAAAAGTGAGAAATACTTCACAACTTTGTCAACACCTTCAACAATACGATTTTACTACAATGCAAGAACACACATGAAAACAAACAAACAAAAATTGGAGAAATATATAAAAAATATGTTAAAGA
This sequence comes from Zeugodacus cucurbitae, assembly GCF_028554725.1. NCBI lineage: Eukaryota > Metazoa > Arthropoda > Insecta > Diptera > Tephritidae > Zeugodacus > Zeugodacus cucurbitae. The sequence continues at coordinate 35,250,382 of NC_071670.1, forward strand.
AAGTTTATTGAGGTTGGCTCATACAAGTGTGCGCAAATAACTTTTCTCATATTCGTACTCGGACACATACATGCATATATGTACATATGTTTGTACCTATATGTGTTCGTTTGTTGCTTGTAGTAAGTAGAGTTAAGCATTTGAACTCTTGTGTCTTGGCTCAAATCGCAGCTTGGCTGTCACAAGATCGAACTCTGTGCAACAATCGGCCAACGTAGGACACTCACAGAAGCATACAAAGCGACAACTCAAACACGGCTTGAATAGCTGTAAATACAATAAAAGCGTGGCAACTGCAGCAAACACTAACAAGACACGGGAGCGTCGATGGCAAAAGTTTTTGTATTGCTGCCACTGCCACAGCGTGCGGCTGGCTGCTCCACGTATATTGCCTACGTAGCAAAGTTGGAAAATTTTTGTTGACAAGCATTTAATTTGTTTACGATACACAAATGTCATTGACACATAAAATTTTATTTCGCTTCACAATTCGCTTTTCTTCTTCTTCTGCGCCTGCTTCTTCTTCTTGTCGCTTTAGTTTTCCTTTGGTACGAGCACCTTTCTGCTTTATTGATATTACTGTTGTTGTGCCGTGTGAAAAGTAACGCAAAGTACATAACAATAAAATCGACAACAACAACAACAACAATGTCAGAAATAAAGCAAATGTCAGAATTTTGCAATTTGTCACAATCGAATTGTCGCTTCGCCGACTCGACGAGTTTTCTTACTGTTTGCCCATAATTGGCAAAACTTTTGCTCTGCCCTGTCCGCAGTGCATGTGTGGCACAAAATTCTTTGGCTATTTGTTTGTACTTGTTTGTTTTTGGCATGCGGGTAACTCTGACAGAGTAGCTTACGATATTGGCTCAACATAATCGTTGGGTGTTGCTAGGACATAGTTTTCTGTAGATATGTATTCACCTATGTGGGCAGGTGTAAATGAAGATAAGTGTGTAAATATATGATATCCATATATAGCTAATTAAGCAACTTCTTTAGGGGCTATATCCTGCTACGTAGGTGATTAATTTGTTGCTAACAGACCTATAATATCTTAGCTACTTATAGATACAGAAATTATTTTTTTTTGTGTTTTAAAAGGCTTGGGGTAGGCACAAAGTAAATGCCGAAAATGTGGTGGAACTCCAATTTATACTATTATTATAAAGAGGAAAGATTTGGAGCGTGTGCAGCGGCTTGAAGAAAAAAAATTTACAAGCTAATACTAGAGGTCGTAATCAAGTTCTAGTTCATTGCAAATAATATATAATTTCATGATCGAATTTTCCTCATTTTACTTTTTTTAAAATGAACCCATTTAAGAAATGGGAAAGTACAGACACACTTCTAAGTTTTAAAATGTTTGTTTAAACCCTTGCGAAGCAGGAGAGGTCTGCTAGTAAGTAATAATTTTAGAGAACACACTTTTTATGTGATTTTATATGGAAGTTGGTTTATTTAATGCTAATTAGCAGAGAAAAGGATTTGATTTTGAGTAAATTCTTATTTTTTTTATTTATTTTTTTTCAATAATGAGCAATAGGTATAAATCATTTGGAAAAATTATCCTTACTCGAAAGACTTTATCAGGATATTCTACCAAATACTCCAACTTTGTTTTGTTAATAGACTTTCGATTAAGATTTATGGCTGTTCCCCACAAGAAGAGGAATACACTTAAACTATAAGGAATGTCCTTTGTGAAATCAGAAAAAAAACCCAATTAGATGTTAAGACTCGACAAAGCGCTGTAAACCTACTACAAATTTGCATAGATTGTTTACTTCTAAATCCGCCACTTCGCGAGAGTATTAAAAAAGTGAGATTCAAGGAATTTTAGCCTTGATCTTGCATAGACGGGGCATTCCATAAGGAATTGTTGAGATCATTCCAACTTGTCTTCTCCCACACAACTTCTGCAGCTAGAACCCGATACAATTTTTAATAGAACAATGACCCAGGCTGCAAAAAAACTCACAGTGATATTAAAAAACGCTTGGAAACGAAACGATGGGAGCCCGCTTACAAGCAGTGTTTCGTGTTGTTTATGTTTTGCATCATTTTCAAACCATCGACGAAACACGAACCCATTGGTACGCACCAGACATCAAGTAATGGAAAAGGTCGAAGAAATTTCTGTCAGCTATGGATGTGATGACCACCGTTTACTGAAATTCACAACATCTACTCTACATCGACTACCTGAAGGCGAACAAACGGTCACAGCGCTTTTTTAAAGCGGTTGTATTAGACGAATTGGTCGCCTCATTCACTATGTTGCCTAATCTGATCTCGAACGTACTTTAATAAGATTCAAATCTTAGAGTACATGAAAACCCGTCAGCGGACCTTGGGTGTCCTCATAAATAGAGGCTGTGGTGTTCACCACTTGTAGTAGAGCTTCGATAGTAAAGTTGAAGTGCAAGAATTTGAAGCAACTAGCAATATTTATCGAGATAACCGACTTATCTTATCGACTTGAGATTGTTTAGAAATCTAGTTCCTCTCTAATCTAATATCTAATTTTAGAGGTTTCATGAACAGTCTGATAGTAACAAGTCTGAATAATATCAATTACTCTATAAAATTCTCCTTTATTTGAGACTGTGTTTACTAGAAAAAGTAGGTCGTTTATCTACAAAAATAGCATAACTACTTACTTTCATTAAATATGAAATTTTTTTAAATCTCTGAGTATTTCATAATAAAATAACATTCTTATCCTTATTTTAACACTACATATATTGTAGTATATGAGCTTTAAGCATTTCCATCCACATAAATATTTGAAAAACGTATTTACGCTTAAACAACAAGTTTAGTTTCCTGAAGTTCATTATCGTTGGCCCTCATGTACGCAGTATGCGTCTGAAGAGCTGACAAAAAGTTTTATTAGCCGTTCACCACTACATGCATAGCTGATTGCAGTGAAAATGCCATTAAAATGGAATAAATTCCTCGCACATCAAGTGCCGGTGTTGTCATTTTCAATTACCTATCTTAACTGGATTGCGGATGAAGGATGCGAGCATGTACAGTGGCTGGCAAAATAATGGCATACGGAATATGTTTGTGAATTCAATGTTCCGTAAAAAAAAGTTTGATAAGAAATTGTGGAGAATGTGAAAGTGGAAGACGTGAAATATTACCGAAAATTGACTTCTCTTGAAAATAATTGAAAATCTTCAAATAAAATTTTAAAGTGCAAAATTTTCAAAATATCTTTTTTGTAGATATTTTTAAATTTTTTCTTTCCTTGTTCCAATAGTAGCCTTCTTGTTGATATATTGTTCTGATTATGCCATCATTTTCTACCCGTCTGTACGCCAGTGCTTTAAGCTTGAAAATGTGTGAAAATTGCAAAAATTATAGTTCGCTACGTTCGGGCGCATTTCGCTCGTGTAGTGAGCGGGTGATATGTGCCACAACAACAACAACAACAACAACAAGGCCGTCTAATACGACTAATACTAAGTGCCAACGGCCGCGCCAGTAGCGCTTGCTATTATCGGTGTAACTTCATTACCAAAGTTTAAGCAGCAATATATGCGCCATTTTAACATGGCGGCGGTTTAGGCCATGTCGCTTTCAAAGTTCACCACGCCATGCGCATCCGTTACATTAGTGAGGTAAATTTTTCGCATATTTCTACTTTACTGGATGTTTTTATGCGTTCGTTGTTGCTTTCCGATGTTAATACTATTTTCTCTCTTTTTTTTGGTTTTTGTTTTTGTTTAGGGGTGCAGCGCGCTTTGCTTATGTTTTTGCTTATGTTGTTGCCAACGGTTTTTTCCGGCATTAACTATGTTTTGCGTTATTTTAAAATGAAAGTTTAATTCTGTTAAACTTTTCTCATTAAAACGTGCGAAACACTGTTGGTCAGTGGCGTAAATGCGCACGAGTGCAAAAAACCGTTTGCGGTTAATGGGGCGGCGTAAAGCGCGGCAAATTGTGCTATGCTGTAAGTAGTGGCTGCATTTATACTTATATTTACTGGAATATATAAATTTTGTTGTGTCTTACTTTCGTTTTGTAAAACTATGCGCAGTTATAATTAAAGGAATGTAATTAATTACAATTGATTTTTGTGGTGAAGTTGGTATGTTTTTCGCTAATAACGGTAGTTTTCAAGTTTTCTTGAGTGAGTTGTGAGTAATTAGAACGCATGATCAGGTACACGGAATTTTTTAAAATACATATATAATAACTTTTTTCTTAATAATTCTAGCCCATCTATAGTGTGATAGAGGCTCTTTCTGAATGAAAATACTCGTTAAATTTATCAGTTATGAAATGGTGTTATAACAATAATATTAAAGATTTTTCAATTTGTCATGTATAAAATATATGATGAAATCTTGAAATAACCTCAATGAGTCCAAGACTTGCTCCAAACAATTGTCATTTAATGGAAAATATATACATGAAGCTATAAAACTAATTACCCTAGAAAGATCTGTACGCAAGGATTCCTTTAAAACCAAATAGAAGAAGAACTCTACGACTTTAGTAGCAAATATTGTTGTAGACCGAAAAATATGTTGAGTATTATCTACGGCGACCGGAGGATTTGAGCAATAAGTATAAAAAATTGAATATTTCATTGTTTAAATTTCTTCTTCTTCAAAAATGTAATACGTTTCAGAATAATCTAAGACATATTCCCACGCAAGGTTTTGAGCGATCTACTGTCAGGTTGTACTTCACTATAGAACTCAACGAAGTTCAAGATATAAATTCAAAAATATATTTATCGCAGCACTGCTGAGTTTTACTAACGTAAAATTCGTGTAAACAAATTATTGAAAGAATTGTCATGGTTGTACTTTATAGGGTGATCCAAAAAGTAAAAGTTTCATCGATATCGTAATCTCGCAGGCGTGTCCTGGGACTTGAAAAAATGGAAAAGAGCAATATTCTTGTTTCTATATGCCAAAAATGATGTGAGATCACTTCCATGCAGTGTTTGGGACTTTTTAAGAGCAACCCGAGGAAGTATCTGCTTTGACAAAACTCGAATAGCTTGGGGAATGTCTCTGCGACAGGAACAGCTAAACAGTGAATTTCATCTGGTGAACCTTCTTCGAAGAAGTCGAAGAGTTTTTGGAATTCACAAGAAACGATCTACATCTACATCTATCTAATTGTGAAGTCAATCGAGTGTTGGACGTATCATTCAGTAATATTTCGGTATTCGAACACTATGTGTAATTTGGCTGCCGACATACTGAATCGACCTATTCAGGATTCTGGATCTATCAGAAATCATTAATTTCATGAATTTTCTTTGGAATCACTTCTTGCTTATTTTTTTATCTGGATCTAACCGTAAGCAACATTATCGTGTTCTCCACCTAAAGAGAAGGGTCGCTGATAAGAATTACTAAGAGTGCGGGAAATTTTGAAGCAGAACCACAATATTAACAAACTAATGCTATCAAGAGTTGACAGATAACCGGGTTTTCATATTTGCTTTTGATATAATATCAAGTTAATCTCTTTTGTGGTAAGTCGAAGAAACATTATTAATTGATACGATGATTTGCATTAATATGACGCTAAATTGTTTCACGGTTTGTTTTTTTTTCATTTTTAATCAATTTACGACATCATACCTACCACTCTCTTAAATTTCCCCACATATACTTACAGCTAACGTCAGTAGATATCAATATAACAGTATATATAAAAATTTAAATTTACAACAGTCAGGTACTTACAGTTCAAGTGTCCAATCAAGGAATTTATGCAAGCCATTTTCCAGCGGTTTCGTCTGGAACCAATTCGTGTGGAATGGCATCATGTAGGGCGCCTTATTCTGTTCGTAGTAGCGTGTGAAGTCCTCCTGCAGCCAAGCGAACACCTCATCCTCATCCAAATTGTGGAGTACACATTGATCCAGATAGGGACAGTGACCGCCCTCATAACCTTCGACATAGTGAGTGTTGAGTGGCACCTCCCACACGCCGGGGAAGCTCTTCGACGGGCACGTGCCGCTCTTGCATTCATGCGAGATTTTAAAGTCGAGCGTGTACGGCCAGATGGGTACGCTAACTGGTGGCACCGTGATCGAACTGTCATAGATGTAGCCGAAGTCTTCGATAACCTGTGAGAGCGCCAAGCGTCAAGTGCAGTCATCCATTATGCAGCAGCGTGATGCGAGTTTGTGTGTGCGTATTTGTGATGTATGTTCGAACATAGTTTGTGGTTTAGCCATGAAAAAGAAATAAGAATATGACAGAAGAATTGAATATGGTGTTTGTTGCAAGTGAATATGCCACACACACACTCTCCACAGTGACTTGTATGTGTGTGTGCAAATGTTCAAAGTGAAAGAGTGTAAAACTTTTAATACATTGCATATAATAACAGTAAAAATGTTAAACGTGGGTGTAAATGCTGTGGCACAACGAGCAGACAAAATGTTGCAACAAGAATAAATGTGACCATGAACATGAAAATGGCTTTCAAGCTCATGCCACGCGGCTGCTGCGCTGCTTCTATTGTATATATGCATGCATGTGTGTGTGTGGGTTTTGTTTGACAGCAGTTTTGCTTTGGCTATTATGGTTATTTTTATTGTTGTTGCTGCCAGTTTAATGGCCCTGTTTACAGGTAATTGGTTGTATGCACAGCATGCTCATAGCTGTTCATGTGCAACAATTTCAAGTGCAGGCACTGATTTCACCACTCAACAACGCTCTCAACGCTCAACACTCAACGCTAACGGTGTTGCGGTTTAGTGTAGTATTTTATGCATTTAATTCTACTCAAGTTTCTGTGTAGTGTTAGTGCTTAGACACATACTCACATGTTTTGCAGTGCAGCGAATTGGAAAGTTGCAAGCTGCTATTGCATGTGGCACTTAATTCAATTAAAGTCATACGAAGGAAATAACAATCAAGCCACAAATGCCTCTAAATTTATGCAGTTGCCTTGGTGAGCTTCGATTTACATTTTTTAATCCTTACTTGAAAGTAGTTGTTATGGCAATAATAAGATTTAAAGGGTATTAAAAATAACTGCAATCTGTATCTAGCTCATTTGATAATACCTATGAGGAATATAGTCAAGTGTGAGATAAAAAGTCAAGTCGATCGCAATGCAGTCAGCCGTTGAGCCACTGAGCAAAAGAACGCCGATTCCAAAGGAGTCGCGACTCTGTAATTGGACTAGACTTGGTCTTATATCCTAAGATCTAAGCTCAATAAACTCGCTTGTTTCCTGTTACTACAACAATAGCTTTATATCTGGGTAGAGTTGTGGTTAACAACCTCGAATAATATACGGAGCTTTGTTTAACATTTATTATCTACATTAGTTCTATGGCTATGCACGGAATTTCTAAGTTGAAGAACGGAGATATTAGACCGATCCACAGAAGATGCAATGAAATATAAACTCTAATCTTAGTTGTCGTATCTTAGACTGAGTTTTTTCAAATAAGTTATCGAGAAATATCCTGAGTACAGAGATATAAAGCATTTAGAGTTCTATCGAACTGATTGGATTTTGTCAGTAGTGCTTTAGACAATATTGGATATCATAAAAAATACCAGTTAATAGTATTAAAACTGGAAGAGCTCTCTTCTAATATGTTGAGCGATTGCGGCGTTATTATATTCCAAGACTCCAAGTGTTCGTAAAAAGAAAGGATTTGTGTCATTAATAAACTAGTTCCGTGGAACTCAAAAATATCAAGTAAGTTATATTTTATCAAATTGTTAAATATAAATAGATAGGTAACCCAAAATTCATTTTGAGACCATTAAGGACTTAAACGAATTTCTACTGAAGTTGTCTATTATTAATTGAACAAGCTGTCCGATGAACATTTAGAAAAACTTTTCATAGAGTTTTACAGCTCTAAATTTGGGTATAGATCAGTTACTTTGTAAAATTCTTACTTCAACCCTTTCGTTTGAGCAGAATTGAGTACCCTATATTTAAAATCGGACTTCTACTTGTTCAGAAGTCTGTTTCGTTTGTTTACAAAGCGACTAACTAATCTAATCTAACATATTTACCACTGTTGGTTGGTCCTCTATTTTTGCACTGAATTGTCGATACCAATAGATGGATCTTCGGATATTACAGTCTTTAATAGATAATGATTTTATTTAACCTTTTCTAACCAAGTGGAGAATGGTAAATACAGCGTCTTCTTAATATTTTTAGTTCAGCTGTCCCTTACTTTACTTATTTCATATTAATTGCGTACAAATTGAGCTCAATACCATAATTCTATTACAATGTGCGAGTAAAAAGTTTCATTAATCCCCTTTTCTGCTACAAATTCCAATTTAAAGATTTCGAAATTACGAAAATTCTATTTTTATTTTCTCGGAATTTTTAATATTTTCTCTCTACTCAATTTTAACAGGAGTATAACAATCTACACCTTATCTGATGCAATTTGTTTTTATGAAATTTTTCGGCAATTTGTAAGTGACTAAACGCTTTATTGTAGTTCACCTAAAATGCCGACAAAAAATGTTTGTCTAAGCATAGACACAAATGACCAAATCATCCCTGCAGAGAAAAGCTGAACAAATTAAATATGTGGCCATAATTAAACTTACTTACTCAAGGTATGTTAAGGAACTAAAAACATCTGTTTTTTGAGAATTTGTTTGTGTAAACTCTTGTACAATAAAGTGTTGCTCATTAAACTCTCAACGGATGGCTAAAATGACGTCACAAAATATATTCTCTCAAATTTCTAAGCAGTCTTGTATTGCCTAATTATTAAGCGAGTAAATGGAGCGAGAGATATAACGCGAGTTCTTATGTAAGAACGGGTAATAAAGCACAAAGTACTTTCTAAAAGTCAAATTTCTCAATTGGCCTACTCTATTAAAATTTCCTGCATGTCTACCAAATATAGTTTCGACTTTTTTGTAATTTTTGAGTGAAAATAGTTGTTGACAAGTGAATGTTGAACATTGCTGCAGGAGCACTTAAAAATCCATTTGATGTAATTCTCCAAAGTAACAACAAGATATATGTGACTTTTCATAGGAGAATACTGCATTCTTTGGTTGGCCAAACTGGGATACACCAATGGGTACACTGTAATCGTCGTAGTAATGTGGAAAAACATGCATTCATACATATGTATGTGTGACAAATTGTTGTTCCCAATGTCCCCAACAGGCATTGTATTTTGTATTTTATCTCTATACAAACAATTTTCAATGCATAACTCTATGCATGTTCACATCCAAAATGGGCCAAACAAAGCAGACGAGTGAGAATTGTTAGGAATAATAGTAGGAAATGGTAATATCAACTGTAGATGTAAATATTCGAAAAATTTTCAATATTGACAAATAAACACTTTCGCTAGGGATATGTATATTGAATGCACTCGCAAAGCTTGTGATATATGATGCTGATATAATTAAGAGAGTGGTGATTCGAACGAATAACTCGTATAAATACAATAGACTGGTATAATTATATAAACAGCATCAAACGAAACAGCTAGTTAATGCTGCCAAGCCAAAAGGCTGCTGCAAATGAAAGCTATCGCCATAGAGCTTTGGTCAAAATGTCTTTAGTCAAACTGTCTTTATCAGCAAAATCCGCTATGTAACATATGATTTGTCATTAGATGACATCTGAAATATTGCATTTGAGTATTAATTAGACCACGTAGATTTAATCGACTCTTGATTATTATGCCAGAAACTGGTATTTCATTAACATACATTACATAAATGATCATGTCTTCATATTATACATATATGATTGCCTGCTTATCAGCAATCAAGCCTACCTTATATTGTGTGTTGCGTCCAGGCTTCAAGAATGGCGCACGCATACCGACCACATCGTTGGCGGACACATTGGAGAATTGCTTGAGTATTTCACGCATGCCAATCATTTCACCAACCCATTCCTCGTAGCCTTTGTCTTGTAGTCCTTGTTGTTGTGAAATGCTCTCAGTGGCGAATTCGTGTCCAGCATAGCCGAGATGTTGAATTTGTTGGTAATTGCTGCAAGAGAAAAAAATAAAATTTACATTAGTAAAGGGAAGAGGGAAAAGTTAAGATTATTGTTAATTATTCGAACGGAAATTTATTTAAAATAAATACGAATACAAATGTAAGTACTTTATAAATACCAACTCTATTTTGAATAAAGCTGAATATATGTAAAATTACGAATTTTTAGGTAAATATTTTCGTAATTTGGTGGTTGATTTCTCATCAGAATATAAAATTAAAAAATGTGAGTTTTTGACTCTATTAACCTGCAATTTGGCATTTATGAGTATTTCATTTGTTGGTTATAGCTATTTAAAAGATCTATATCGGGAACATTTTGGATCAAAGTTGTAACTATGTCTGAGTAAGTTCCACGAATTAATGTATGGAGAAGAAACACCATTTTAATAATCCAATTTGCCGAATGCTGACGGCCTGTTTCGGTAAACAATTTTTAAGAACAAGATAAAATAATCAGGAAACATTAATATCCAATGCGGCAATGGAAGATCGCTTTTGTAAGTTCAAAAAATTAAAAAATATTAGAAGAATTGAATAAACCTATCTTCCAAAAATAGAGCGCCGGCTCTCTCGAAGTATTTTTATAAAACATTTTAGTATCATTTCTCTTAAATCCTCAGATCTTTAAAATTTTGATTCTTTAATTAATCTATTTTTAGCCAGGCCACGATCGGCGTATTTAAAACTGTTAAAAAATGGAATGGAAGGGTTCGAGAGATATTTGAGTTTGGTCAGTGATTTCCTGCCAATTGAAATGTTATTAGTGACTTTTTCCAGTTGTGAATACTGAATGGTAGACAGTGTAAGAAAAATAATGTTGACTCGGGAATCGATTCAGACACATTTCGGCGTGATTTGAATAGTGAGAATATAGTTCGGTGGAACTAGATTTGAGTTCAAAGAGGCGGAAGTTTTCGAAATTTTTATTGTCAGAAAAAAATGCGAAAAAAATTAAGCTTTACATCTGATGAAAAAGAAGAAACACTCATTTAATTGGAACGCTTTTGTTTCGTCATCACAAAGAACAGAGTTTCAACGGTTTTAGACAATGTTCATTCCGTGGATCAGTCCCGAAACCTTACCTTATTACGATGGATATTACATCAAAATTGTATATAAAAATTTGGTAAAAGAAGGATTCCTCCAAAAAATTCGTTTCAAAATTTCCATAAAAAGCCAAGTCAAAGCAATATTCACAAATTATAATATGAGAAGCAATAGAAGAAGAGAGATGCAACCTGAGTTTATGCAATCAAGCCAATTGTAAATATGCAAAACTTGGTAATAAGTAAGTGCATAAATATGAGTATTAGGACACTTATACACACACGAACACATACATCTATAAATGAAAACATGCATTTGTGTGTGTCAACATGAGAAACAATAAAATATAACTTAAGTGATAACAAAATTCCCTTAGCAACCAAATCCCTTTAGTCATATGCAAATCTTAATTTGCACACAACTGCACAACAACCACATACATACATATTCATTTATTTCTATTGCATTGCAAGTATAATGTAGTATGGCTATATGTATAAAACTTAAAACCACAATGTAAATATTTCAGGGCAACCCAAATGTTTTGCAATAAGAACAATACTGAATGTATTTTATTAAAACAATGTTAGCAACAACAAATGCAACCATAGCGCATATACATGCATGTGTATATATATAATAATATTAGTAGTGCAATTGTATATTTAAGAGGTTTAAAAATTCGTAAAAATAAACACAACTAAAAATGCAAACTAAAACAAAAGGGTCACCCATTTATTTGCATGTCTATTCCCAAAATGTGTGTGTGTGGGGCGAAACTTTTGCATTTGCGGAAGTTGCAACAACCGAAAATAATAACAAATAACATGTGTATGTAAATAGGGAATTACTTGTAACGAATATAATATATTTATGAACGCATATACACGTCTATATATTTATATATAAATTTATACATATATGCATATTTGCAAGCTTGGTTAGGCAGTGCAAACAAATGTTGTAAAGTAAAATATAATAAACACAAGTGTGGTGTTTTTGTTTTTGTTAAAAATATATGCAAAATAATTATTAAAAATTTATATTTTCGTGTTTTAACAAAAATGTATAATATATATTTTTATATAGTATATTTGAAGTTAACTTTCATTCTATGGTAGTGTGATTCACTTGTATTTGATTACTTAAGCCTTAAGTTAATCTTTCCATCATTTAGTGGTGAGAAAAAAATCATATTCAATATTAACATACTTACAAGAATATATGTGAAGAAATTAGAAATTCCACAATGTCTTTAAAATTAACTCCACGTCAACTACAGTCTTATCAAAGTTAATAGTGTTCAGGAAAAATATAATGCGAAACCAACCTGGAGCAGACAACGCTGCATGTTGGCCTATAACTTCTTTATCCAGTATTGAGAGATAATTGTATACTTCTTGACTTTAATTTTTACAGCTATTGAATTCTAACTTTCAAATCGAAAAGATTTTCAATAAATCTGAAATTATCTAGAAATTTCCATGTACACTCGTGATACATCCTTTCCGTTTTGTATATTAAATTGATTTCTCCCAGGTCCACTGAATTCAGTAAAAGTACTATTATTAGAGCGATTTGGAACATTACGTCGAGATTCATTGGTTTTAAATTAAAATTACTTTAAGCTGAAGCTTTACACGAGTTGCCTCTTTGAGCTGGAATATGTCTGGTCGGTGAAGAGGTATGATAAGAATTCAGGCAATAAGGGTAAATGGGAATTTTTAGGAATCATTTTGAAAGTGTATCTAATATTTTTTGTACTTTGTAGAGAATCAACCTCGGTTCGGGAGATCGGTCAATATGAAGCGATCTTTTGAAAAATCTAATTGTTTGAAGTCACACTACAATTACTCCAATTTGAAGAATATTGTACATGTACATTAAAATGAAGTTTTAAATATAAATTTAAGTTTAGTTTAAAGTTTCAAGACGCAACAACAACTAAAGTTTAATTGCAATCAGTAATATATAAAATTATCATTGTAAACCTCTATAAGTAACATATGCTTTTATATTCTCTGCCAAGGAAAATGGAAATAGAAATTGAGACAGTATCGAATTGTTATCTTGTGTGTTTAACAGAAAAATACCTTTTTATGACGACACTTGGAACGAAAGTAGAGAAGGACGGAAGGAAGAAGAAAGTTTGAAAGGTCATACCATATATTAGGTCTATAACTTTGCTTCCGCCGTTTTCCAATAGATGTCTCTAGGGTCAAGCACTGGTCGATTAAATCGATTTTTTTTATATCTATCTTAGACATTTGTGTCAATATTAACCCAACAAAATATTTGTAGAATTCTGTTTGCATCCCAAACTTATTCTCAACTGAAAATGTCACTTTTTGAATGTCTCTAGGGTCAAGCACTGGTCGATTAAATCGATTACATCGTTTTATATCGATTTTGGACATTTGTGTCAACATTAACCCAACAAAATATTTGTAGAGATCTGTTTGCATCCCAAACTTATTCTCAACTGAAAATGTCACTTTTTGAGCTGAATTCTCGACATTTGCGGGAAATTTTGCTTTTCTTTTTTAATTCCAAGAAAAGTGCGGTTGAGGCTCATCGACATTTGTAACCGTTTTTATACAAAAAAAACTTCAATTTACAAAAAAAAAAAACGGCGGAAACAAAGTTGTAGACCTAATATGATATAGCATCTCTCATTCTTGTATATATTGTTTTTTGGTACTTCCACGACTTCTACTTACTCGTAGAGCTAATTAGCTTTATAAATTGTGAAAAAAATGAGATTTCATTTTTTTTTTATGGCACTAAACGTATCGATAACAAACCCATCGATTTTCACAATTAACCTCAAATACTTATTTTGGAGCTGTTACAGTTTTCTTTGCTTGCCCAACAAATGTTGGACCTTAGAGTTGTGATTTTCTTTATTTATGAAATGAATATCTATAGAAATTATTTGTCGAGCTGCTGCTTGGGTGGTTAGTTCCAAATTCTCTAAAATGTTAACTAATTTAATTAAAATGAAATGAATGAAAGAAACACTTTCACATTAATTCTGTTTTGTGCACAGTAATTAGATTTTCTCCGGAGTATACAAATAGTTTCCACAATTAAAGATAATATTTAATATCACTAAATAAACGAAAATTGCATAAAAGTTCTCTAGAGGATTATTTTCGAAAGACAAAAGCACACAAAGCACATTTATATATGTATTGCTTAACTGCAGTTGCAGTACATTTCACTGCAAGTATACAGTATATATCCAGAATACTTTCAACAACATGTAAGCACACTCATACATAATACTTATGCATATGAACATTGAAAAGACACAAGTCGACATGACAATTGCTGACATGGAAAACCGGCAATGGAGACACCAAAATTCTAACAGTTTATCGGTCACCAAGGGAATTAGAAAGTGCATTCAGCCATAAGAGTTGTAAACATATTTACATATGTATGTACGCTTAGGGGGTAGAACTACTGTTCGAAATATAATAGTTACTCGTGCCACAGACACCGAGCGTCAAGTTGCAATGCAACAACAAAATATTAGCAAAGCAATTCAATGTAATGATCGCTTCCGCAGACGACAGCAGCAAAAACATAAAACAGTAGCAATGCCGGTGACTTAGCATGATGTGTAGATGATGAGGATGAGGACAGCAGCAGTTCAGTTACATAATAGTAGTCAGTATAACAAAAACAAAAACCACATGATTGACGCCGATATAATAGAAAAGTGTTTCTACATGCCCACACAGAACTTTTCATCAACATTTATGAAATTTCATCTATATATATACATTCATTTTCATATTTAGCTAAAGTTTAGTTCCTTTCTGTTGCTCTAAGAGGTTATACTCGTATAATACAATAGTGCTTTGACTTGGTCACTCGCCTGTGCATCCTCAAAGGTTTTCTGGCTAACTGACGATGATGTTGATATGACTAAAAAGTCCTAAGTGTTATTGTTATTGTTTGCAGTTGTCAATATACATATATACATATATACACATGTATGTATGTATGTATATATTGTCTATGAGCAAGCCTTTGATATTTATACAGAGTCTAGGGGTAACGCTGACAGGTGGATAAGCATTTTGTACATTAGATATATAGGAAGAAAGTATGAAGAGAAATAGTTGAAAAAACTGACAAAAATAACAACAAAACGTGCATTGAAAAGTTTCTCGAAAGCTAAATATTAATATTTAAATACATATGAACACATAAGGCATTAGAACATACAAAGTTGATGCTTATTTTCCACTTGAGTAACAAATGCTGTCATTGGAATGGCAGAAAGAGCATAATTAGTATCCTGGAATAAAGTAAACTCCAAAGAGTGAGAAGGCCGATGAGCTAGATATACATAATTCGAGCAATTGTTACTTAGTGTTATTATCATTAAAAAAAAATTGGAAACTTTATTGACACCCTGTTTGTTTATGATAGCTGGGAGTTGGCTGATCTGCATTGAAATATCACTACTAAATTCCCATTGAAACGACCTCAAACTGACTGAACCCAAACCTTTTCCGACACAGAGCGTCTAAAAAGCAGAACTAAGTGACATCCTCCATCAAAATTGTTAATCTCGATTCGTCGATTATCTTTAATCTCCTGTTTTACTGAAACTGTAGATATTTTCGCCACCTTTTATAACTATAGAATATTGTTATAAGCTAAATTTTCATAAAATGGTATCAGTAAGCTAATAGCCTGGTATCTTATCTTTATCTTGCTTACCTAGATACATTTTGACCCAGACTTATATATTTGACAACCTGTAGTATACCGACAGTAATATCTTGTTTTCTTACTTGCAATTTCCTAATGATTGATGACTTTTTGGACTTTAAGTGCTAAGCAAAAGGATTTTAAATAAATGTGGGATCCCCAATATCTATTCGACTCTCAAGCGGATTTTTTCCTCTACTATTAATGTTTTTTTTTTTAATGTAATTCTAAATCTAAGGTATTGAAATTTTTTATTTCAATAGATTTCGCCGCTTAAAAAACTCTGTTGCCTTTTCCATGGCTCGTTCAGTAGAGGACTGCGCACCTCTCGTCGATTCTGTGGGAGGAGCTTATTCGTAGGGTTTATTCTTATTTGCCTTGGATATATATATTAAAGTCAACATTGTCTACATTTCTTCCGATTCGCTTTGGGTTATTAGGTGAAGTAGATACTATGAATTTTGACAATGTAAAAACTTCGGGGGTGATCGTTTATGGACAGTCTGATAGCTCCATATTCGCCGTAACAATAAGTAGAATACAATAATAGTACTATCTTCGCAGATATGTAAGGGAACTCGAGGCAGTAATTATACATATTTCTCAGCTTTCATAGACTTCCTTCGTCGAGTTTGACGCTCTTACCATTGACGATCATTGCTAGTGAGAATAGTTGTGATTGAAGATACTTCGCATAATTGTTCTGGAGTGTGATAACTGAAATATACCAATAAACGTTCAATCCTGGTAAAGAACCTCTTATACTGCCTAAATTCCACGAAAACGTAAATAAAACGCTTTTATACACCATTTTAAAGCTCACGCATGCTACCTTGCCATTTTTCTTTAAGTTATGCAAAGAGTTATTTACATACTCGTACAGCGAAGTTCAAGCAATTTCTTACCTAAAATTTTTGGCTGAAAACGCTCAAGTCATTTGCCTCCAGCAGTCGCACTTCAAACACTTGGTAGTTTGTGCACTTTTTAGGCCAAAGCCTTACCGCATTTAGTTTTTTTTTGCTTCTTAGTTGTTTGCGTTACCTTTACGTGCAACATAATGTCAAAAGTATAAAATTATTTTTACCACCGGCTTTTGAACCGAACCTTTTTTTTCGCTTGCTGCCGTTGTGCACTTAGTTTCGGGGGCGGTGTGATGTGTCGAAACGGAGTTGTGGGTGGAAAATGCTTAAGAGCTTTGGCAATAACAGCTGTTCATGGTACTCTGTACTATGAGACTGCGGACTACACGGCTAGCTTGTTGCGGCTGCACAGGTCATTACAAAGTTGGAAACATTTATGCAGTTTTCATTTACGTTTCCGCTTGTTTATTTTACTTTCTTTCCACGCGCTTTAAGCGTTTTGAAGTGATTTCGAAAAGGTAAGGTACACGAAACGTTCGAAAATTCATTAGATTTTTGATAAATTGAGTCAACAGTTTATGTAGAATAAAAGTGTCGAACAATGAACTCTGGAGCCTCCACATAATCTACATAGATATAGCAGGAGTTAGGCCGTTCTCAGGTTAGTCGGGTTGAGCTAATCCAAACGGAATCAACATTACGGTCGGCTAGGGAAAATCAACGAACAGTCTTTAGAAGATATTTTAAGCTCATACATCATCGAATCATTTGACCAATTTCGTGGTAATTTTGAAGTTCAGTCCAAATACAGCCATAATCCATTCTTGATCTGGCTACCATGGATAGGTAAAGTACATATGTATATGAGTGTTATATCACTATCTTCGAGCGGTCAAGAAATCTTCGAGCTGAGCCGAAAGCTTTCACTCGCATCACTGATAACCAAACTAAAAGTTCTGCGATCGAAGATTTTACAAGAGATGAAGGAACCGTGTCTGACAAGAGACCACTCAATCGGCCGTGGTATTTTTCACAACGATCTCATATAGATCATAGATCATTAAATGGCTATCGAAAATTTGATTTCGTTTGAGACAGGTTGAACGAAATGGTGATATAATTTCAGAATGATCGGACCAGAGACCGGATTCTTTACTACAAATTTATGAATCTATGATATATTTTTCAGTTGTTATGCTTTGAATCCAGATTAACCTATGTTAGGGCCTTACTTTTGGAGGGAAAGTCATTACTTTTCGTATACGGTTATCCTCGACAGATATTTTAATAAAACGGTTAGACGTTTTTAGCTTGAAAGTAGATATAATTTTCGGAATAACCTGAGTTATGATTTGTTATATACGAAGCCTTTATTTCCAGCCTTTTTAAGACTGATAGACTTTTTGAGGAGTTTTTAGTTTTTTTACTCAAGCCGGCTGAGGCTCGAACTGTCAATCCCAGTCAGAAGTATAACATAGTTTGACACACAAACTTGCAGCGTTCTATTTTTCTGCCAAAGAGGGTCTTTGGGTGCTGTTAGTGTGCGTGGTTTTTTCCTTTCGCTCTCCTTTTAATTTTTGTTGGCATTTTAATGCTTTCACTTTGCTTTTATTGCGTTGTTGCTTTTACTGTGGCTTTTACTGCTGCACACTTGCTTGAGTTGCTGATGGACGTTTGCTTGTGGTTAAAGCGTTGTTGCACGAACTTTCAACATTTTTATGTGCAACACAGTTGTTAGGCGACGACTGACTGCCACGTTAACGGCGCAAATACACACACATACACACAGGCAGCACCATAGCAGCATTGCTGAGCAGGTTGTCACGTTTGAGAGCAGCAACGGAAGTCGGTAAATTTTAAACTGATTTTGTAGAAGTTACCTGCGTGCTGTTGCCCCGATATTATTGCCGCAACGATAGTGAGGCAGCTGATTGTTCTGATAGCCGTAATGATTACCGGGCGAGCGCCCAGCGAGGCGTTAGAACGCTAGCACACTTTCATTCGTTATTTTTCTTCCTTTTGTGCCCTTGGGGCAAGTTAAAAGCTAACTACTTAGGAAGTGGTTAGACAGTTTACTGCGTTGGCTGCGTCGTTGCCGCGTGCTTGTAATCGCAGCGGTTATCACCAGCGTTATCACCAATGCCATCGTTGCGCGGCGGAGGAGGCAGAGAGGCAGAATGTGGCAAGGAAGCCACAATAGCGCCAAAAGCCTGTGGGGCAGGTTGAAATTTCGTTGCAAGACACAGGCAATTGTTGGGATTTTGAGTTTGAGAATAAAGTGCACTCAATGGGCATAGCGAAGTATCAAATTTGCCTGCGGTGCAGCAATCACTTTTAGCCTTATTTTACCAATGTATAATTTGCTCTTGATTGGCTAATAATATTATGTGCCGGTGGCGATTTTCCGAGCCATTTGCGAAATCGTTTCGTATATTTGAAGTGCTATTTGGTGTATGGTGTGCATTTTAAATTATGAAAAGTGGACGCATTTAAGCGACACTTAAATTAAAAGTAATTTATGCATTCCGCAGAAAGTGAGATCTTTTGATGTGGAACTTTTTAGACAAGGTATTAATATTGATTGGTTACAACGAAATTGTGTAACGTCACGAATTTGTTTAAAAAGTGCCACCACAGTAAACTTTGAACCGATTTGAGTCGTTTTTGAACAATACTCGGATGTCTTAAAACCCGAAAACTAATAATAATTATAGAGTTGCCACCAGTTTGAAATGAAATAATTGAATAAAGAAAATTTAAATGAAAAGTAACACTGCAAGTTGGGTACATTTTGTGTATATATTGGATATTAAAATACTTTATGCATAGGATTGCCACATTAATTCAATACAATTTAACATATAAAACTTAAGTTTTTATATTGGTATCAAACTAAAGATTTTTTTGGACGAATTAAATTGGAAATACTTATTGGAAGGGTTACCACCTGTTAGCAATATTTACTTAAAAAGCTATAACTATTAAACTTAACAGGTTTTAGAGAGAATTAAATTGGAGATATTTTATGAATTGGCTTTCCACCTGTTTGAAATTTTTAGTTAAAAAGGTAACAGTAAAGAAACACTATCAAATAGGTATGAAATTGAAGTAAGCCTTTATGTAAAACTATTTCATGAAGAGGGCCACCACCTATTTTATTATTAAGTAACAGTTCGCTTAACAATATTTGAAAATATTTTAAAAATTGAAAATTGAGTTCTTCAATAGTGTATTTAAGCTGATTAGCAGTCACACTGACTAAATTTTTTTACGTGATGGGGTCATGTATAGAAGAAGTTCACCCAAGTGAGGAAAGTTTCTGACTGTCATTCAATGTGTCAATGTGTCGGGAGCGATTCTTGTGCATATGTCTCAATCAGCTCAAGATTCCCGGTTTTAGCATCTCTTGGGTAACAAACTAACAGCCGTTTGAAGACGAGCTAAAGTGAGATGGCGAAGAAAGAAATATGAATGACGCGCTATTTTAGATCCGGATATATAAACTAAATTTTTAATATATTATACTGTAGAATGGTAGAACATTCTGGGACTTAATAAGCAATTTTTATACCAATTTTTGAGAAGTCCAAGCAGATTTGCATACTTTTACTCTTAAATTTCAATATCAGTATATATTATATATTAGTATCGTAAGTAGATTTAAGATAAGTTATGTATTTAGAGTAGTAGTAAAACTCTGGTCATATTTCTCATAACATTTTCATGGATTTTAAATTTCAAGCAGCAACTGAGGTTTATAGACAGTAACTCTATATAATTGGACAACTCCGTCAAATAAAAGCAGCTATCTTTTTAACAAAAGCCAACAACAAACTTTATTCTATTCATATACTTCATTCATATATTCTGCACTACTGAGATCTTGTTATTATTGTTAAATATCCTCAGAGATATTTGAACTGAGTTGTGTTTGCACTGCCTTGTAAAAAAATCAACAGGACTAAACAACAATAACTGTATAGAATAAAAGACATCACCTTGCTACTGCTAGTTGCCAGCAAACACTCTCTTAAATAATAATAAAATAATTAAATTTTCTATTGTAATGCAGAATAGGTATGCGGTTACGACTGCAAACCGAAAACCCAAACAATGATATATTATTCACCAGCCACCAACGGCAACAGCAACAGCAACGCACTTATATGGCAGTATAATTTATTTAACAAAAGTAAAGGATATCCTTATGTGTGGTGGTGATGGCTTACGTTGTGTGGTGTGTGTGAGTATGTGTGTGCATGTGGTTGTAAGCGGATGTGTACGTCAATAAAAATCAAACAATGCACTTGGCAAAGGTTTAACATATTCAAATTGCACAGTTTCTCCGTCATTGCTCACACACACTGACTCACTAATACATGTGCTTGTGTGTTGTTGTTGCGCGCATTCATGTGTGCTTGCTTTTGTTTTAGAGTGCTTTAGTTGTTGTTGTTGTTGCTTTGGCTTTTGTTTCACTTTCGTATTGTAAACAAGTAATCTAATCCAACCAAAAAAAGTTTGTAAATTTAATTTCTATTTTGTGTTGCAGCTATTGTTGCATGCAACAATGGCGACCACCGTGCGCAGCGCCACACGCACACTTCACTCACTCGATGTGGTGGGTTAATGCAAGTGTGCGGATAGTGTTCAATTTTGTGGCAGATTTGTTTGGATTTCAGCTTAGTTGATGTGTTTTTTGTTTTTGTTGTTGTTGTTTTATTTTTTTTTGGTTTTTTATTTGGTAGTAACTTTATTGCATGCGGTTGTTTCTTTTGTTTGAAATTATGCAAACATAAAATTTTATTTTACAGTTAATGCCGCAAAACTTTTATTCTTCCCGGTTAATGTTGTCTATATTTTGTGAGCGGGATGCTAACTTTTGAACAGAATGGGGAAATCCGCTGAAGTTTTTAGGGAATAAAGGAAGACTTAGAGTGGTGCTTATGCGCTGCAGAAAGCTTTGTGCAGATATCAACTAATTCAATCGATGTAGTTAAATATATTTCGATAAATCCCAATTTCAATAAAAAAAGTAAATTTTTATGGCGTTTGAGATGTGGAGTTCGAAGAGGTACAGAAAGTTTATATTAAAAAGAATTAATTATCTCCATAAAATTGATAAATACGCTCTTTTATAGAAAAATAATAAAAAAATATGGAAAAAATAGTTAAAGATTTTGATTCGACAAAATTTGCTAGAAATCGGAATAAATTTTGTTCCTACTCGAGAGATCATTTAACTTATTTGTGGTACCGGCTCCGTCGTTTGTAGAACGGTCTGTGGTTTACATTGTACATTGGCTTTTTCCATCTAATATCCACAGTCAAAATCAGTATCAAACACAATAACCAATACCATTTAGGTAAATATCTTATGAATTTTCAAATGTGTCAAGGGTTGCCTCTGTATAGAAAAATAATTTACGAAAAAACAAAAAAAAAATATTTCTATAAAACTACTGATAGCATACAATGCATTGTTAAATTGTGAAACATTTCTTAAATGTTCTTCAACGCACGCACTTGTGTCGCCTTTTGAGTGCGCAAGCACTTCAGAAATCCACACATTTCAAACTTAATGCTTCAGAGCATTTAACAAGAGTACTTGTATTTGGACTTTTTCTGAGGTCTGTACTAACATAGCACACAGAAACTTTTCTTTCGCACAAAAAACCGAAGTTATACTTGAAAAATCAAATAAATCTTGCTGTTTCAAATTTTTGAATGTGTGGAAAGCGCCGAAATACAGTTGAGAGTAGTTGACAGTAAAGGCGGGCGAAAAAACTGTGTAAAACGTGTAGAAAGCAGTGAAAAGTGTGGCGGGAGGAGTGCCATATTTTATGTCGCCAGGACATCAACGCAACGCGAAATAACTTGAAACAATTTGAAACGCAGTCACATTAAATCATTTGCTTGGCGCTTTTTTGGACTGGTGACATTCTGTAGCAGTTCAAGTGAAGTGCGCTCACAGCAGATAACACATATGTACTATGTTCGAGGGAGGTTGTATGTCTAAAGTATAGTGGTATATAGAAATATGAAGAAATTATTATATATAAGTGTGTGTAAAATACATAGCTTTTGAATACAATGAAACATATATCCCAATATGTCCAATCTAATTTCGCAAAACTGCGTGAAGGAACTTTTTCCATATTTAAGCGCACATTTTGGCTAAGTATAACAATCTGCAGCATTTAGAATTGTCAGTTGCATTGCATACAATATATCTTCTTTGCATGCAATCACAAAATATTTAATTTCGAATTTCAGACAATCCAATTGTGGTTGACTGAAACCGCAGACCACATATTGCTACAAATGATAGAGAATCTTTTATACTCTCATACAAGTGCATAACCTCTCGATCAGCTTAGTAGAAAGTTTCTACAGTTCAAGTATCGCTCTAGTCCATTTTGTAACAAATCTAGTTTGTATTTATTTTATTTTTCATATACAAGTAATACGCCAATATTTTTGGAAATGCTAGGTCTTCTATATTATGTTTCTGTAGTTCTAACTGCAATATGAATAATTTAATCCGGAAAGCTTTTCGACACAACATGATTGAGATAAGTGGACTAGAGCGAAAATCACTTAAATATAAAGACTTACTCATCAGTTTCATATTTCTCTAAGAAACTTTTCAATGGTTTCGGTTTTTTAACTTCTGATCTGATCTTTAATCTTATTCTTTAACCTTTAATCCTTAATTTTTAATCATTAATCCTTACTCTTTAATTTTAAATCCTTAATCATTATTCTTTTATCTTTAATCTTAAATTCATAATATTTAATCCTCAATCTTGTATCTTTAAATTTTAGTCTTTAAACTCATTATATAATCTTTTTCTTTAATTTGTAATCATTAATCTTTAATCTTTAATCTTTAATCTTTAATCTTTAATCTTTAATCTTTAATCTTTAATCTTTAATCTTTAATCTTTAATCTTTAATCTTTAATCTTTAATCTTTAATCTTTAATCTTTAATCTTTAATCTTTAATCTTTAATCTTTAATCTTTAATCTTTAATCTTAAATCTTTAATCTTTAATATTTAATATTTAATCTTTTTCTTTAATTTGTAATCATTAATCTTTAATCTTTAATCTTTAATCATTAATCATTAATCTTTATTCTTTAATCTTTAATCTTTAATCTTTAATCTTTAACCTTTAATCTTTAATCTTTAATCTTTAATCTTTAATCTTTAATCTTTAATCTTTAATCTTTAATCTTTAATCTTTAATCTTTAATCTTTAATCTTTAATCTTTAATCTTTAATCTTTAATCTTTAATCTTTAATCTTTAATCTTTAATCTTTAATCTTTAATCTTTAATCTTTAATCTTTAATCTTTAATCTTTAATCTTTAATCTTTAATCTTTAATCTTTAATCTTTAATCTTTAATCTTTAATCTTTAATCTTTAATCTTTAATCTTTAATCTTTAATCTTTAATCTTTAATCTTTAATCTTTAATCTTTAATCTTTAATCTTTAATCTTTAATCTTTAATCTTTAATCTTTAATCTTTAATCTTTAATCTTTAATCTTTAATCTTTAATCTTTAATCTTTAATCTTTAATCTTTAATCTTTAATCTTTAATCTTTAATCTTTAATCTTTAATCTTTAATCTTTAATCTTTAGTCTGAAATCTTTAATCTTTTATCTTTAATCTTTAATATTTTTAAGGTTTAACTACTAGAACATATTTCAACAAAAGAAAAGGTTCCATAAGAAATGAAAATTATTCTATAAATTTTACTAAATTGACAAAAGTTTTTAACTAAAAATGTGTGAAATATAATAGTGATGACGTGTTAAGCTTCTAAATAAATTTATATCCTTCTAAACTTTTTTCTGAACAATAAAAATTTAAACTTTGTTCTTCTACTTACTTGCCATCACATTATCTCACTCTTCACAAAAAATAAAAACAATTTTCAAACATTTAAAAATTCAACTAACTAGTTTTTGCTGGCCATGCGAGCAATAGCCATTCAAATGCTCTTCTACTACCAATAATTTCTGCTTGCTGCCAGCATTTTAAGTTTTTTTTATTGTATTTGTTAACATTGTAGTTGTTACAGTCGTTGTTGTTGTTGCATGAGTTGTATGCAAAATATTGCATGCAAGTTGAAGTTTGCTCATTTATCACAGTAGCGGCCTCAAGCCGTTTTGCATATGCTTGACAGCGTTGTTCATTGAAAGTCAGTTGTGTGCCACCGCCGGGGCGTATACGTAACTTTTGCATATTTTTCACACGCATTCATATGAAGAATGTGCTGAAAAGTTTGTTGCCACTTCAATTGGCGATCCGAACGATGCGCACTCAATGTGTGTGGGTGTATGTGTGTGTGCGTGACAGCGTCTGGTTGTACTGACAAGCATGTGTCAGTCAAAAGTGCTGATGTGTTGCTGTTTGCGCAAACTCGTCTGCTTTCAGCAAATTCGCAGCAAATTTGAGTCATGTAAACTTAATGCATTTGGAAATGAGTGTTGTTGTCTCTAAAGGGAATTCAATAATTGTTTCATAAATTTTAGTAGCTTAGGGTGGCTGGAAACAATAATTTTTTGAAATTGAACATAAATTGCTTAATTTTGGAAGAAATGATTCAACTCTGGTTCATCAAATTTAGATAATGAGCACTTTCGTCTTTCGGCTGAATGACCATGACCTCAAGTCTTGAATTATTTGAAGCAGATGTAACGATATGCCATCTAAATTCGACTCTCTGCCTGGTAGTTCCCAAATCATTGGAAATTCTTGATTAATTGTTGTTTCTTTATTCTAAAGGGTGATTTTTTAAGAGCTTGATAACTTTAAAAAAAAAAAAACGCATAAAATTTGAAACGTTAGATTGGTTCATGACATTTACTTTTTGAAGATAATTTCATTTAAATGTTGACCGCGGCTGCGTCTTAGGTGGTCCATTCGGAAAGTCCAATTTTGGGCAACTTTTTCGAGCATTTCGGCCGGAATAGCCCGAATTTCTTCGGAAATGTTGTCTTCCAAAGCTGGAATAGTTGCTGGCTTATTTCTGTAGACTTTAGACTTGACGTAGCCCCACAAAAAATAGTCTAAAGGCGTTAAATCGCATGATCTTGGTGGCCAACTTACGGGTCCATTTCTTGAGATGAATTGTTCTCCGAAGTTTTCCCTCAAAATGGCCATAGAATCGCGAGCTGTGTGGCATGTAGCGCCATCTTGTTGAAACCACATGTCAACCAAGTTCAGTTCTTCCATTTTTGGCAACAAAAAGTTTGTTAGCATCGAACGATAGCGATCGCCATTCACCGTAACGTTGCGTCCAACAGCATCTTTGAAAAAATACGGTCCAATGATTCCACCAGCGTACAAACCACACCAAACAGTGCATTTTTCGGGATGCATGGGCAGTTCTTGAACGGCTTCTGGTTGCTCTTCACCCCAAATGCGGCAATTTTGCTTATTTACGTAGCCATTCAACCAGAAATGAGCCTCATCGCTGAACAAAATTTGTCGATAAAAAAGCGGATTTTCTGCCAACTTTTCTAGGGCCCATTCACTGAAAATTCGACGTTGTGGCAGATCGTTCGGCTTCAGTTCTTGCACGAGCTGTATTTTATACGGTTTTACACCAAGATCTTTGCGTAAAATCTTCCATGTGGTCGAATAACACAAACCCAATTGCTGCGAACGGCGACGAATCGACATTTCACGGTCTTCAGCCACACTCTCAGAAACAGACGCAATATTCTCTTCTGTACGCACTGTACGCATTCGTGTGGTTGGTTTAATGTCCAATAAAGTAAACTGAGTGCGAAACTTGGTCACAATCGCATTAATTGTTTGCTCACTTGGTCGATTATGTAGACCATAAATCGGACGTAAAGCGCGAAACACATTTCGAACCGAACACTGATTTTGGTAATAAAATTCAATGATTTGCAAGCGTTGCTCGTTAGTAAGTCTATTCATGATGAAATGTCAAAGCATACTGAGCATCTTTCTCTTTGACACCATGTCTGAAATCCCACGTGATCTGTCAAATACTAATGCATGAAAATACTAACCTCAAAAAAATCACCCGTTATAATCTTTAGTCTATAAATTTAAACCACTAATCTTTA
This sequence comes from Zeugodacus cucurbitae, assembly GCF_028554725.1. NCBI lineage: Eukaryota > Metazoa > Arthropoda > Insecta > Diptera > Tephritidae > Zeugodacus > Zeugodacus cucurbitae. The sequence continues at coordinate 35,277,150 of NC_071670.1, forward strand.
GTCATAAATCTTAATTCCTTAAACTTTAATCTTTGAGCTTTATTTTTCAATATTTCATCATTAATCTTTAATTGTTAGTCTTTAATATTTATTATTTAATCGTAAATTTTCAAGCTCTTTTCATTAATCATTAATTCGTAATCTTTATTTGCAGTTATATTTTTTATACTATATTCTTTAATCTTTAATTTTTAATTATTTAATCTTTAATCTTTAATCTTTAATCTTTAATCTTTAATCTTTAATCTTTAATCATTAATCTTTAATCTTTAATCTTTAATCTTTAATCTTTAATCATTAATTTTAATATCCAATCTTTAATTTGGAATCTGTAACGTATAATTTTTAATATTTAATCGTTAATCTTTTAGCTCCAATTGTTGACATTTAACGTTTAATCTGTTATATTTATTATTTAACCATTAATTTTAAATGTTTAATATTTAATTTTTAATCTTTAATCTTTGCTGTTCAATCTTTAACTTCCAATCTTCTATCTGTAATCTGTAATCTTTCCCACTAATTTTTAATAATTAATCATTAACCTTTAACAAATACTTTTAAATATACAAATAATAATGAATGAGTATACTATATATGGTTATGGCAGATTATCTGAACACTTACCTGTACTCATGCGACATGAAGAATGTACCACGAATTGTGCAGCCATTTGGATTCTTACGTTTGCCATTGAAGATTTTCAAATAATGATCGTAATTATTCAAGTTTACAGCACCATCGAAAGTTAGCAGGATAATTTGTGGAATCTAAAAGACACAAAAGAAAAAACAACAAAAATATTATAAAAGTAACGATAATTGCAATGAAAATGACGGTAATTGGAGAAAAAACTTATTTTGCACTTCAAAGGGAAAATACAGCAAAATCAATCAATTGGAAAAGAAGTGGAAAAAAACACAATAACAACAATGCAATGTAATATTCAAAGCGCACGGACTTAATTAGATAAGCACGCCACACTTTTTGCTGACTAAGAAATCGCGTTAAAGGCACGAAAGTGAACACAAGAAAGGAAAAAGTGATAGAAAAAACTACAAAGCAAATAAACAACAAAAACACAGCAGGCACAGCGAAGAAATGCGCAAGTGAAGAGTAAGAAAAAAGTTTAATTGCACTGTAGTATAACCGGATGAAACGAAGGGAGAAAACTATAAAATACAAAAATGTGTAAAGGAAAATAGATGCATAAAAAGAAGTCACATCAATTGCGAGTAATTTTAAAATAATCAGCACAACATAATTTATTGCGCGCTTGCCGGTGCGCGTTCAACAGCATGCAAGTCTGCGTAGACTACATGCCAATCGTACGCAGTCTCTTCTATCCCCAACATCAGTCGCCTACCCGGCCAGTGGAGTCAGTCTGTACATGTCCTTTGTGCCGCTTGCGGTTCGTCGCGCTGGTCCTTGCGGGAGTCAGTCGTCTGACCGCAAAGCTGCGACGCCGTGCAAGTTTCAAGTGGGCAAAAGCAGCAATTGAACGATTTGTTCACGCTTGGTGCGTCAGGCAGGACGACCGCACGACTGGCAAGCGAAAGTGCGGAAATGTAAGAATGAAAATGAATTGCGCTGATCGGAAATGGTAAAATATCAATTTCGCTTAATACATAAAAGATATTTATGAGCACAATTTTGCCATCTTTGTTGCATTTGTTTTTTAATCGAGACCAGAGACCAATACAAAAGTGTAAGAAACGCGTCGTCGGGTGAGTGCGCGAGCAAGTGGATTGAAATAGTGCCGGTTGCGGTGCTATAAATTGCGGCGCTTTTTAAATTGTTTATGTGTCGGTCATTTTGGGCTTTAAAGTATGGAGAAACAGATGTTTTTGGAAATTTAAAAATTGTTTGAATATTTTTTTATAAACACTTGTAGGGGACACTTGAGTTACTGAGTGCGAGGAGACTTAGTAAGTGTTGTTTCAATTTATAACTGTTAACGATAGTGTAAACTAACTAGTAAGCACTAGTATGCTTTGCTAATGGTTAGGAGCCAATTTATTATTTACATTGTCGCCATCATGATTTAACAGAGGTGTGTCCTTATACAACATCTCTGTTCGATTTAGAGCATTTTTTCTAATATTGTTCGTTCCCAAACTATTTATGATGGACTTAACATTTATAGGGCGCTCCTTCTGTGGTATCAAAACAAAACAAAGACCACAAAAATGATAAGAGAAGCTATGCGAAGCATTAAATAGTGTTTTAAGCGTCGTCTTTATCAGATAGTGATCGCAAAACGATATAATACGATGCTCCCAAAAAAACAACACCCGAAGTAGCCAATCTAATTCTTCCAGCTTCTATTGAGAATAGTCTTAGTTCATAGGAATGAGAATTTTGTAGTTAAGAAACACTTTTCATAAGATTAAAGATCGTAATTTAAAAAAACTGGAAACAATTAACTAAGAAAAGGCTTTATAGATATCTGAGGGTTATATAAGTGTCATAATTTTGGAAATGTAGTCAAAAATAATCCGAAAATTTTAAAGTTTCTAAAAGAAAACTCCATCAATTCAGTGACAGCTCTTACTTTATATTCGCCTGAAGAAAAGCACTCACTTTAGCATGTGCAATACCTAGTAAAATATTTGAGTAACTAGAGTTATTCGACACAATTTGAAGAATGACATATCGGTAAAGCCACTGGTATAAGTCAAAGGTACTGGTATAATATCTGGTAATATAGTTATTCATCAAAATTTGAACAATCATGAATCAAAGAAGCCTCTGGTATAGGTCAAAGATATTGGTATAAGCTGGTAATATTGCTAAAGTCTATCACGGCGTCGATTTAAGATAAAATAAATATATTATGTAGAATGAAGAGATTTGGCAAAATTTAAGAAGGGGTGAAACGAACAAACGAATGGTATAAAATACATAGGCTGGTAGAATCAGTTAGAGTTAGAAAATAATATATTGAAATAATCAGGAACACATAATTAGTGCTTTTTAATGTAAAATCTTTGATAAGATAGTGAATAGAGAAGTGCTGAAACGAAATTGGATCGTGCTTGATAAATTATCCGAAGGCTAATGAGGTTAAATATGTTTACGACTTATAATATTTGCAAATGTTTATAAAATAATTTTATGTAAATAATGAATCAAGAATTTCGATATTATATGTATGTATCTGCCATAGTTACATTCAAACCAACTTACAAATATATTGTATCTGAAAGTCCATTCTATTTATTACTTTTCTTCGGCTTACACTTTTCCCGAATTTATGTCTCTATTTATGAGTGAAAGGCGCACTCAGTCTATAATGGTATCCACTTCCATTCACTACTTACATAAATAACTAACTAACTCTGGATTAGATTAAGCTATTCAAGCAGTAGTGCCATTACACCGGGATAACCAACAAACGCTGCTTTAAGGACCCAACTAATAGCGCGCCAATAAACTCACGCTTCAACACAAATTACATACATATCTTCATGCATTGCTAAGAGGTACGCAAACAGCATTAAACACTTGTCATCAACATATTTTCGCACGACGCAAACGCTCATAAATCGCTTATCGAGCATTCAACGACACTTAAATCCACAATCTGTGGTGCGAGTAATGCAGCAGCGGCGATTTCTACTTGTGCCGCCTTCACGAACGTAATCAACGCTTATAACGGTGCATAAATGCAAACACCAGCTGACCGTAAAGCAATCTCGGCACGCAAATTGTGTGAAATTACAAAAAGAATCGATAAATATGGCAGAAAATGTAAAAAAAACAGCAGAAAATATAAAACGCAATAATAATGATAAGAGTTTGTTGAAAAATCGCTGGCGTTCAAATAAAAATAACCCATTGCTGATTTTATGCGCTTCCTGTGGCGCTCTCGTACACACAGCGTTGCCATGCTATACGTTTCGCTTTCGTTTCACACATCCATTATTTTTATGAGTTGTTTGTTGTTGTTTCTTTTTCTCATTTTTTTATACTTTTCCTACTTTTTTCTCCTTTCTGTTTGGTCGTGATTTATTTTCGTGGCGGAAGCGCACATTGAAATATGCCATTCAATATTATGCAAAATTCAGGACAAATAAAGCGCGCCATCAGCATATAATCAGCGCGATTGGTGAGCAAGTGTTTGGTGGCCTGGCTGGTTGACTGGCTGCTTGTGCGCCGCTAAGTATGCTATGAAAATGCGTGAGTTTGTGAGGGAAGTGAGAGAGAGAGTGGAGATTGAGAGATTTGTGTTGCACTTAGCGTCGTGCAACTGTCAACCTAAACGCAAATGGAAGTGCAATCCCCCAAAAAAAAAAACGAAAAAGAATTAGAGAAAGCTCACTGTAATAGCAATAAAAATGCATGAAAGAGTAAAGAAATTCGTAAGAAAAACTCGAGGCTTCCGAACTGCAAGTGCTGCCATTCATAACAAGGAAAAAATTGCGGTGTGAATTGCGGCACTCCTTCGTCAGACAGCGCTGTCATTAATCGTCGCTTGCAACACTGGCGCGTGTTCGTCGCATTTGTGGCAGCGCCAACTTGCAATATTTAATGGTCGATTGGAAATGTATGTATGTATGTCTGTTTAAGTGTAGTCACCGTTCGAACGCACGGTCTCATTCGCGTGGATTGCCGCTTAGCTTTGGTTTGCAGATTGAACTTGTAAGCGGTAGACTGGTGGTTGTGGCCATAAAGCGGTTTGTGTGTTGCTGGAATAATAGAGCGCTCAACGCGTTGGTATATTTGCTGCATTAAAATATGCAAGAAAGCTGAGGTTGCAATATCAGGCGACTTAATTTTTTTAGTTGTCGCGATTGGTTTTCTATGGAATAGATGGAGAGTAGAATAATGCATATCATCGCCGAGATATTTTATTTTTTGTCATACGCTTTTACTATTTTATTCGATAGTTGTAAATTTTTGGTGGTTTTAGGTAAAAGAGAGTGCAATAACTGATTCATTGATTTTAGTTTACGACAAGAGAATTTATTAGAAATGTGTTCTCAAGAATAAAACAATATAAAAGTAAAGATATCAAAGTAATTTGCAATATTCCGTTATTCTAAATGTTCGAAATCTCAAAAAGCTTTCTGAAATACCTTATACAGGCTCAAAATGTGTTCTATACTATAGAGTTTTAATATTCCGTAGGTGGCAACCTTATTTTTGAATTTCTGAAGCTTTTTATCGTTTTTGAAAACGTTTCCAAACCGCTTTATAAGTTTTTAAGAAACCGAGAAATGTCACATGCTCTCTCAATCCACCACAAATTTTTTTATAAGTCATTAATACAAACTTTACATTACTTTTTTCAGTTCTTTAGTATTCTGCATTTTTTCATTTGTTGAGGGGGATAACCCCATTTCAAAATATGTATAAAAACACTTTTCAAAAACAACACAGTTCAAATCACGTTTCGAACCCCATACATTATGATCCATTTTCTGCTTTCTATATTCAGGAACCAATCCAAGTCCTTTATTTTGAGAAACTATTATCCTAAATATGACCTAAAGGGAGAATATAATGGATACAGTTTTTTATTATTATCTTCCCAACAAAATCTTAGTGGAGAAATAAAAAACAAACGCTTCATCCATCCTCTAATTAAGTCAATTAGCAATTGCCTCCATTAATGGACTCAAATGTCTGTAGAGCAAAAGGAAATTATACTTAATCATAGATTTTGTTAGCTCCCTTCATAGCCTTCATACATACATATTTAAAAAGAAAACAAAATTAAATGTGCCAAATTTCCAAGTTTTAAATTTAGTCAAATAGCAAATAGATTACAATAATGGACTTAATTGATTTGCATGTGAAGTGTTATAGCTTAACCTCACAGAGGTTAATTGATCAACTAACCGGTCTTCCTCGATTAAGGCGCTGATTTAGATCGCTTTACCATACACATGAAAAATCTTATTTTACTACAATAAATACAAAAATGTATAACAACTCCTCGTTTATAGAGTAAGGTGGCTGTGCGAAAGACAACTGGTTTCTCCATTTTAAACTTAATGTATTAAATTAATTTGGCTGTGCGAAAAGGCTATTAAGGAGTTATTGGCAAACGATTTTACTAGGGATATGCTCCTCACGACCTCACGAATTAGATAATAATAATAAAATTTCAAAAATTTAAAACCATCAAGTTGTTCGCCATTATACATATTTCTGAATAACCCTAAAGCAGTCACTTGAGAGAATTATGCACGTAAGCCTTGCCATATTTAAATGATGAGCTTGTAAGTAGCTTGCTCATGCTAAGCGCAGCTAATAACAACCACGGTAAGCACGTAAAAAATTGTAAGCCGAAATTGTTATGATGAAAAAGCAGAAACTTGATATTGGAATTTTAATTTGCCAGCAAACACGACTCCTTACGCACGATACGACAGCGCTGCTTTGGTAAACTTTGCGCCAAAAATAATTAAGTGTAGCGAAGTGTAATGCAGCAAGTAGCTGCATTTGAGAACCTCAATCAAAACTACTGCTAACAACTAAGAACAACAAAATTTGTACTTACGAGTACGTACAATATAGAGCATCATAATCATTTACCTGCAATATACTATAAGTACATATATATGTATATGCGGGATATGCGCAATAGGGTGGTTCTTAAATGTGTGAAATAACAAATAGATATATTTCCCAAACTTCAATAGTTGAGGCTAATATTTATTTTATATAATTTTTGGAGCCGATTAGATTTGAGTAAGGTGTTACGCAGAATTTAGTTGTTGTATGAAGAGTAAACAAAATATTTTTTTTTTACTTTTTGTTAGGCATCAGTAATAAAGTATTTTAACTTTTCAAATCTTCAATCCGACTTTCTAAAAAAAAACATTTTCTTGAATGTACTAAGTACTACCCTAATTTACATATATGTACATATAAGTATATGAAAGCAAAATGAGGTAAGATTACGCTATTTCTGCAGTAATAATTATGGTGAAATGATAAATACGCACAAAATACATATAAATATATCATATACGAAAGAAGACTACCGCAATTGTCAAAATGTCGCTGTTCATACTGCATACTTATATGAACATTAATCATACGCCATGTACATACATTCCATTCACATTCCAGTGCCGATTCATATATAGTATATAAGTAAGTATGCCTTCATATTAGTTATACCATCATTACTATCATAGTTTTTGTTTTCCTACTTCTTATGAAACTTATTAATTATAACTTAATTAATCACAAATAAGAGATTAATTTTGTACATCGATATATCCTCTGTCCTGCCATCTAACTATTAGCTGTCAATTGCTGCCAGTTATTTATTCTCGCTGCCACCACACAAAGATTGTGTACACAAACACGAAACAGGACTGGAGAAGGATTATAGTTTTTATGTTAGTTAAGAACGTGGGAAATAAAAAGAAAAAAAAAAACAATCGAAATAAATACTTAATCTGTAGATGGTATTATTCACCAGTCAATGAGCTTAAGTGATTAACCCTGAATTGCTTGAATAAAAAGGTTTATTTTTTATTGATTCGGTAAGAATAAAATTAAAAACAGCATTTTAATGAAAATTGAAGAAGATATATTTTCTGTAAGTTTTAGTTTTGCTCACTGGTTGTTATTGTAATTATTTATATTATATCTTATTTATATAGGAAGTTTCAAGAAATAAAGAAATTATATATGAACATTTCGAGACAATATCCACCTTTAAAATATTAACTAAATTTGGCAATAGAAACAGAAGATCAGTAATAGTCTTGTTGAAGCAGTATGGTAACATTGAAAATTATTTGAGGGAAAGACAAAGTAATTGATTTTAAAATCATTCCAACATACACCATATTAGAATTACAATATTTAAATTGTTTGAAAGAAATCAGGAAAGAGAGGGAGGAGAGTGAATGGGAGATACGACGGAGGAGAGTTCAATATGAGCGAGAGTGCAAGCGGTAAAGACGACAGAGAGAGAGATAGAAAGAGGCCACAGAAAATTTTACTGTAATTAGCCTCAGTAGGACACTCATCCAGTTCGGATCTATGAAAACATTTATTAGTATAAAAATATTCAAATCCAGCTTCGGATCCATCAACGAAGAAGATTATTTAGCCTTCGGATATTCAGTGATAGGTTAAGTGCTCAATGATTTCTAATTTCTAAGTAGGTTAGCAGTTAGATGATGTGGTATATCTCACAGATAATTAACAGCGATGAAACGAAAAGTTGTGGGGTTGTAATTTTTTATTGTAAGCTGTCTTTTAACCAAATCATTGGCGTGAAGATAACGTGATAATTCGGTTCCAGCAACTTCTTGTTGGCTATTAGCTTGGCCAATAGAACCATAATTTTGTGGTATATTAAATTCTTAAATCCTCATTGAAATTCTTATTTGTAGCTTTCTTCCATTAATCTATTCACCTGCTAATAAAACGGAAACCAAATCGATTTTGAAATGCGGAACTTAAATATGCAACGGTTGCTGCACTATTTCCGTTAGATTTGTTAAATACCAGCATTCCCGGATAAAATATATCTGCAATACACTAAACAGTGAGCATAACTTGCTAAGAGCGACAAGCGAACAGAGTGTAGCTGCAACATTTGGCTGCAGGAAATCGAACGGTACAGTGGCAGCTTGCGCTCCTGTGACGTCAGGTTGCTTATTTATGCATTTATGAAACGGTTTGCAAGCGATAGCCAGCAAATGCCAACAATATGATAGCGCAATGCTTGGCGCCGCTTAGAGTTGTTGTCATATGTTGCACACCTACATACATACAATCTTATGTATGCTTAGCTATTATTCCGTAACCGTGTCGCTTATCATTTATGTAGTTTTGTTTCATTTTTGCTTTGTTGTTGCACTTACCTTTTCCGCTTCCAAACCGCCCGGAATTTGTGTGCCATCCTTTGAGCAGAAGCAATATGGCAATTGACACTCTTCGGTGTTGCAGCGTTGTGCTCTATCAGCCGGGGCATCTGTTGCTGGTTGTGGTGCTGCAAAATTGTAGAAGAAGTACGAAATGAGAATTAGTAGAAGCGCGCAAATAAATAAAAGAGAAATTAAATTGACTACTAACTAACTGTGGCACAAACAGGAAGAAAAGCAGAAATTAAACAATAATTCAATACATACAAGCAAACACTGGGAAAATAAAGATATATTCACAAATGATTCCGCAGCTTAAATATGTTGTAGATGTAGTAAGGGAAGCGAAATTGCAATTGGTCAGAAGACTTCTAGAAATATCTTTCTTGGAATAATTTTTATATTTCCAAAAGCTTCGTAAAAATCATAACCTCAAATATCTAGATGAGATATCCATAACCATACTGTGTGCGAAAATAAAAGACGAATTGAACTTTGGAAGGAGTTCTGACTAAATAAAATTTGTTCTAGTTCCGATAAAAACTTAATATTGGCATCTCGAAAACTTTTGTCTCAGGTTGGATATTAGAAGATGATTTATAGTATACCTATTTATTTCATAAAAATTTGCTTAGACCTCACCATATCAATTCTAAAACAACTCGATAAATATAAAAGATAAAAATACTCAAAATGTAAATGATGTTTTTTGAGATGTTCAATAGTGGTAGGATCCAGAATTTAACTTAAAATAATTTTATCTATAAACTCAATGAACAGTAAACTAAATGGGATAAACTGAAATATGATAACGCGAAAGGTGGATGCTGAAAACTTTTGGGGTTTTAAAAACTCGAAAACGAAGACTTGATTTAGTCACGGTTTAAAAAAAATTTGAATGTTTATTTAATTAAAAGATTTTCGTTTACAAAAACATATGTACACTGATAAAGCCGGTAGTATTATGAACAAATTTTCCAAAAAATTTTAGTGAAAATATCTATTGTGCTTTCATAAATAAATGTTTGAAGCTTTTGTGCTTTCACATAAAAACTTAGGAGCTTTTGTGCTTTTGTACTTTTTGTGAAAGTAGTCGTTGATCAAACAGCACGCGAATATTTGCTATTAGCTAATCTCAAAGTATGCTACAGCACCGTTTCCCATTTAGGATTACAATATTAAACGTAACAAAAGGTCTTGCTTAGACTTGTTCATAAGTCTTCTTCAGGTACTGTGTATTTAACATAGACCTGGCAAAGGTTTGCCTTGTGGGATCATGCAATGAAGAGGATGTTCTTTCTATGGATGAAATATGTTGGGTGAGCTATTGTAAAGTTCGGATATATTCTGACTTTAAAATCAGCTGATATGTTATAGCTTAAAGTATTATGAGAGCCTACCCTTAGGTATGATCCAGTACGTACTTTACGAAATCAGTGTTGACTTTTATTTAAACTGCAGGTAATACAGTTATATTGACGGATAAGCAGAGGAACTTATATTGTTCCGTTACAAACAGCCGTTATATAATCGACATTATGTTGCTTCTTGTGTAACAGTGTTGCATGCCGTATAAGAAGCGTCTCAACAGACTTGCTACATTCGATAAAATATATACAAGAAACTACTATTACTTGCAAACCAATCTTTAAATGCAACAATTCCAGTTTCTAATTAATTTTGCCGAATATTATGCTTTCAATTTATATTCGATTTTGTATTATTTTGCTATTGTTTCTTATAGTAATTGCTTAGCACCGCATGCAGTGGCTTACAAATTCCATTTCCAGCGTATGCGATATTGATATCGAGAACAACAATTACTATATCGAAAACAACAACAACAACAATGTCAACAAAGGCGATGCAACGATTGTTATTGTGATTGTGAAATTGCATTGGCATTCCGTTAAGTGAAAGGAACACTTTGCTGAATTATGCATGAGCGTCAAGTCGCTCTCGCTCTCCACCACCCGTTACAACTTGCTGCTGATAGAGTTAATATTGCCACTTGCTGTTTGGCTGTGTAGCTGTTGTGTAAGTATATATGTATGTATAGGTCGGTATGTATGCAAATTTTAGCTTGACAAAGTCTAATGTTGTTTAACTAAATGCATGTGTTGTTGTTATGTTAAACACACTTGTAAATACATATAAATATCGACAAATACTCTTAGACAAGTGACCTATCGGCGTTTGCATTTATAGGTCAGAACAGTTGTCCTTTTAGTTACATTGTTGATCCTTGCAATGATTTTGCCAACACATACTTACATTTTGTTGTTGTTGTAGTTAACACCTGAATTTATAGTGCCTCAGCAGTTAAGTAGATTGTATTGAGATTGTAAAATAGAAAGTGATTGCTTGGTACCGTAAAAGCGGAGAGATTTTTAGCATCAGCAAATGAGAAAGTTATTTCGAAATTATTATAATTAATAGATACAATAAATTAGATACCATAAATCATAAAACATTTACATATCAAAATGTTTGAAAAACGTTGTCGTGTATAAAAAAAAAATAAAATTAAAATTAAATTTATAAATGGAAGGAATTATTAATATGAAGACGTTCAAAAAACATAATGAAAAAAAAGTTTTAAATTTTTTTTTGTATTTTCTTACTATTTCAGATTTTACTTAAAATTTATCCTTAACATCACTACACGCCAACTTACGGTATCTTCCAACTTTCGTATGCATTCAAATCGAAGTCGTAAAATGGTTAGTAATACCCGGAATTAGATGAATAGTAATGAAAGCTGCATTTCTGGAGCATACTCACAAAGTATAATGTATACATACATACATACACAGATGCATACCTACACATGTGCCAAATACATTTTATAGAACAACTACAACAATGTTAATGCATTCGCAGTTAGACATCACAGAGTTGAAACAATTTCTGCTAGCTACTAACTCATGGAGATGTGAGACAATGCAATTTTAATACATTGTATGTACATAGCTGTAGATATACACATACATTAGATAAATGCTTGATGAAGCCGAAAAGTCAGCAGTTGACAAGTGATAACTCCAGCAATCATCAGCATATGCAGACGAGCGAAAGGATGCAAAGCTTAAATGAATTGCTCAGTGCAGACGGTGACATATGCCGACATATGTTAGCATACAAATGGGCGCAAACGCGCATAGGCTAGTAGGGGTGTGCGTGTGTTCGCTTCTTACTAAGAAAATACAAAAATGTGGAGAGAAATAAATTTTAGTGTTATTAAAAAGGCCTAAAGATTGACATAATTTGCAAAAGATGGCGTTTTAATGTCAAGTGTTGTTATAGTTGTTAGATTTGCTACATTGAAGACAATTCGTTTACATGTTTTCACTGACCTAATTTTTTAAGATGTCGGATTTTTGACGAAGTTAATGAAAATAAAAAAAATGTAGAATAGGGTTGCCACTTGGGTTCTTCGCTTTCGAATATTCGAATAATATAATAATATTCGAAAATGTATACCAATTCATTGGAGAGTGGGAATCGAACTAACTGGTATAAAACAAATATACTGGTATAATTCGAATTTATATATTTAAAAATATCAAGAAATTAATATTGCTATTGATGTATAAACCTATTCATTAGCTTTCAAAATTTATCTTACAATTGCTTTCTGGTTTCATACGAGCGCAGAAAAAGGGAGAAATTGCACACTTCAATTATAAAATATTTTACTTAGAAATATTGTATTTTACCAACTTTGTTACGAATAATCAAATACAATCAGCGTCATTTATTATTTAAAAAATGTTTTAAAGTACATAATTAATGATTTGGCGAGAATGATTTCTTCAACAGCTACTGTGAAAATTTTTATTTCCAGGAAATTTATAAAACACTCAATCAACTTCTATTTCTATATGCTCACAGCAGGTTGTGGCTCTGTATATGGCAACAAATTTGCATAAAATTCTATGCGTAAGTATTTTGCATCATTTGCACTAAATCGAAGGCACTCTGTTCTTGCGTCGCTTCAAAATTTAACGTGTTCATTAAACTGTGAAATTGAAAAGAGTTTTCGAACTTTCTAGTGAATTCTTAGCGTGACGCTGTGGGGTATATTGTTTGAAGTTTTTGCATAATTTGACAAATTTTCAAGTTCGATTATTAGCGGCAACGGTTAGAAGAAGCTGTTGAAGGTGGCAACATCTTGCAGCATAAGTTGGAAATTAGCTGTAATTTGCAAATGTGGTTAATGCGATGGTCACTTTATTGTTACAGTGATATATAAATATGTATTTATAGATACGTATATATGTGCTGTCAATTTATATATGTAGTTACAATAAAGATCCAATACATTATGTTGCATTACGGATAAAAGCTCCATTGTAGTATATTTCTTCGACCTGTTTGAAAGATTTTTTACACAATCGCATGGGAATTTAGAGTTTAAAACTTTGAGAAAAGCTTGATTGAAATCAGCCTTGTAACCGATTGGTGTTACAAACCGAATTTATTAAATGAAACTTGACATACTTATTCTTCGCACCCTAAGTGAGTTAGAACTGCAGGTGAGTCGATTGTCACGCCCTCTAAAGGCCGACAAAATTCGAAATTGTATATAAAATTATAGTTTAATACTTAATTGAGCAAACTATAATATATAGTAGGCGATTTCGGTTTTGAGATTTTTTTAGAGTGAACAAAGGTTCAAACTCAAATTCAATAAAAGTGAGTATTACTCATACTACAAGGATTATCTTATCAAATTTAGATACAGCGTTGTTTTTGACGATATCGTGCTACAAAATAAGATCGGATAAAATCTGATGGTTGGTTGGTAGGTTAGTTGTATTGACATGAAAAACCCTTTTAACCCTCTCATGCCCGAATTAAAATGGGCGGAGCTAACTTTTTTTTCAGGACAGATATATATTAGTCTTAAATCAAATATGAAGAGATAAAAATTTCAAAGTCCTATGCAACCTAGTTCATTAATTACAGGATGTTGCTTATAGGCACAAATTAAATTATTATAAATAAACTAACCACTTTTTTCATGAACATTTTTTTTCAATAAATAATAATCTTTTATCTTTACTTATTTATATAGTTCACTTTCTTTTAAAATAAAAAAAAAAATATTTTCATGTTTTTGAACACTTTTTGTATAACTTTTTCCGCGAAACGAGTTTTTCCAATTTCATTTTGTTGAGAACGCCTACTGAAAGAACACGTGCACAGATCGTATCATGTTCATGAAAGGAACTGTAAGCATGCACAACACATAGGTCTACATAATTGAAAAAACCGCTGGTCAAAAATATTTAAATAACGAGAATTAGAAGCCGGTAAGTACAATGTTGCTTATAGGCAACATTGCGCATGAAAGGGTTAAGCACCAATAACATAATGCCAGATGCCCAATTTCCTTTAAATTGAAATATAGAGAGTCATGGAAGATACTTCTTTTCAACCGACCGACCATGTTCTGGCGTCTCATCTTTCACCGCGGATACTCGGGATTCTGGGCATATTTTTTTTGACGATGGAATCTTATGAGAAAGTACCGTGAACAATCATACGATATTGCATAATTCATAAAATCGAATAATACTATAATAGTTTTCGAATAACAGGGCATTTCAAACCCTGAAATATCAATAAGATTATATAATCTTGAAGAATTTAAAAATTGGCCCACTTCTCAGAGATCTGCATTTATTTGATTTTAATGAAGATATATAAATTATACTTTGTACAAATAGCGACTTATGGAGTAGCAACTCTTTTTCTAAATATGATGCAAATCCCACTATACTTCTCTAGCCACCAAGCACTGGATATGGAATCCTCGGGATTCTTAAGGGATTTTATTAAGTTGAGGCAGTGGGCTGCCATAAATCCGGGATCGTTGTGGTAACGTAGCCTAGCTTCCTTAAATTAAATAAGAGGGTCTTCGACCTTATGATTGAACTTATGCCGTGTATATCGTCAATCTCTCAGCTTATCTCAAAAACGTTAAGTTATGCTATCGAGCTTTGAATAATATAACTGTTTGCTAAAACGATGTTGACTTTTGAACCAAATTTTATTATCATAAAGGCTGGTGAGGTCTCGATATATTTTACTCTTAACTTTTTTATAATTTGCGAGCGTGTTTATTGTTCAATTCCACCCAAATTCACCATTTTATTTGCTTGAGCGTGGGTTTTTTTTAACTTTATCTTCTTTTCATTTTTTTTCTAAATTTTTAATTTCGATTTTTGCATATACCAGCGAAAAGCATTGCTATGCCAAATCGCTACTGCAAATCCAACTGACGTGGCAAGAAAGTGTTTTAGTAAGCGCAATAATCATAATAAAGTGAAGTGAACGTGTAAATTGTCCAATGCTCATCGCAGTAAAAACGCCGTCAACTGCACGCTTTGGTGACTTTTTCTTTTTCTTTTGGCAATCAAGTTTGGCTGGCCGTAAAAGAAAGAGTTTCTGCAAGACATATTTAACTGCGAGCGCTTCATGTGCTTGCTTGCTATCTTGCTATTTCTACACTATTCTAGCCACACTATAGTACACTATGCCATTTGGACATCTCATTTAGTTGGCATTTCGGCTTTAGCATATATGTCGGTGTAAGCACCTTTACAATGGCTGCGCCTCCAAACGTGACATACACACAGTGTTTGTATGTGTTGGTGTATGTGCTTTCGCATTACGCTTTCGTGTCATTTTCCATTTTACATTTTCCAAGACTCAATTGCAATGCTGTGAGTTGAAATTTTTATTTCAGACTTTGCTGAGCCATACAAGATTTGTACGAAATCCTGGATAGCAATTTCAGTTGATGCCACTAAGCGTGTACTTGCAACTAACCGACAGTGGCGTGGGGAAATAGAGTGCGTGTGTGTGTGTGTGTGTCTAAGGTAAGCATGTGTTTGCGTGCTAAAGTTCGTATATAGCTTTGTATGTGTATTCTTATATGCAAGTATGCATATGTGCATCAGCTATAAAATCATCTCAGCTGTGCGTGCTTTTGTGTGGTTTTGGCTTTAAATGAATTATGCGACATTTACTTCCAAAGTGTGTCGCCACCAACGACCCTTCAACGCGCCGAGGGTAGGCCACAAGCACTCGTCCGTCGGCATAGCAAACGTTTCCTCAGTGAAATGTCGGCCCACTGTGATTGTGGTATTTAACCCTTGCGAAGACTTTCGCCTGCCTTTAAGTGTTGGAAATTGCAGTTACTAAAGCACTACAACACGCTTTGCTTGTTTGCATGTATATGTGTGTGTGTGTGCGTGTAAAGCAGTACTCTGGCGGCCTACCATTTGAAGTGGTTACGTATACGCCCTGTCGTACAGTACTTGAGGTGACTGCGCTTATATGCAAGCATACTGAAATACATATTTACATGTGTGTGTGAGTGTGTTTGCTTCACCTACTTCTTGCTGCTGTAGCCAATTTGTCTTTCCAACACATATGTCTATACATTCTAATAAGTAATTCGTCACACACGCACACACGCATACACGAAGAAACTTAAGGACGTAATATACTTATGTGCGCTTGTTTGTTGTTGTTGTTTTTACTGCATGTTTGTCTTAGCTACTGCACTTCTAATCGAATTTCCATTTGCTCTAAGGCCAATTTCCAATTTCATATTAAATGCATAATAAATTATATTTCGACTCGTAAGACGTTGTTGGGTGACTTGCTGTGAGAGTGAGAGTGCGCGGCACAGTGGGATGGGTTCATAAAAATTGTTGGCAAAAAAAAATAAAAAAAAGAGAAAATAGAAGTAGAAGAAGTAGTGGAAATTTAAGTTCATAGTAATTGGTTAGAAAGTAACATTTTGGTTAGTTTACAAAAAATTAAAAAAAAAATTCGAAAAATATTTCGAAAAATACTTTTCATTATTAAACTCATTTCAATATTTTGCTTACTAGTTTGGCTCATAATAAGTTAAATTAAATGATAAAAGTAATTTATTCAATTTCAGTAAAAGAAATTAAGCCTGAAAGTGTGATACGAATATTCAAAAATACTTAAAATTCTCGAAATTTTTGCAAATTTTTAATAGTTCAGTTTTAGGAAAAGAAAATTGGACATTTTTCAAATGAATTGAAGCAGTGTATTTTGATATATGGTCTATCTCACTTTAAGACATCGAATATGGCACAGCGAATTTTGTGAAAAAGGAAATTGCAGCAGCTACAATTTCAATTTGAGCCAACACTGTTTGAAGCCGGATAAAATTAAAGTATATTTTTCATATAACGATCATTAAATTTCATAAATATTCCGTCACAAAACTGCTTAATTTAGTTTGAAAATTTTTTCATTATTGTTTTATTTCACCACCGTACCACTGTGCGACGCCGCTACATACAAATTCTTATATTGCTGTGCCTACGTATTGTCCAATAAGGTTGTATGCATATTAAAAACCGAGCAGCTGCTGCACATTACTAACACATTCGCCAGATATAGTCGTATGTGTAAGTAGGTAAAAAGGCGCTTTTGTCGTTTAAGCACACACACACACACACATGTACACTGGCACATAAATAGTTGATGCCTTGCACTCCGCAATTATGATTTATTGTATATTTTACTGGTATTTTTACACTTTCTTGAATCTCTTACTTTCCACTGGCGTTTTATTTATAAGTCACCACTCACAAGGACACATAGCCTACAAATACATACAAATGCATGCGGTGTACATATGTGTGCGTGTATAGATAAATGGCGTATGCAAACACAGGCGCTGGGCATATGCTCGTAAGTCTATAAACTGCCTTGATTCGATTTGCTTTATTTCCAACATTTACCGTAATTCATTATTTATTATATTGCGTGTGTGCATATCGTAAAATATACTGTTATATTTTAGTAAACACTCTTGTTTGTGTGTGTTTGTTTGTATTATGTCACTTACTTGTTGGGAGTGGTCCGCATTTCGCTTCATCCTTGAAGGTGCAGAACTTCTGTTGATCATCAAAGTAAAGTCCGGACGGACAGCGATTCAAATAAGGGAAACCATCGACGCACTGAAATGCAGTAAGATTTATTGAATTACTGTTATTTTGTGGTGATCAACTACTATTGAGGGTAATTCGAAATTTGTTAGATTGTAGATTGTAACAAAAAGAAGTAAAATTAAGCAGAGTAAAATTACAAAAATAAACTTTGCAAATATTCAAAAAAATTATATTCAATAAAATTATCGAAATCCTGTTTTAATGGATTTAGGTTTAACTAACTTAACATTGGTGATGCTCAACTTTTCATTATTTCGAGATATTCAGTGCCTAATAGATTTTTCCACACAGATTTAAAAAATATAAAAAACTACGAGGAAGATTTAGGAATACGGTACTTTTAAATCTTCAAGAAGTAGCTATTCGAAGTCTTCAGTTGGCAGCTGGAAACTTTGAACGCATTTTCTGCTGTGAAACTATGAAAACACAAATTATGAGTTGTTATAAAAATTATTTAATTTTTATTGTCCATTGGCTTTAGTTTAAAATATCTTCCCAAGTACATTTATTCAATATTATATTGATAAATTTTGAAAATATTATACGGTTTGTACTCTTCTTTTTCTGAAAGCCTGCAACAGCCAGCATCTACTAACTGTAAATAAATACTCTTCGCAGCTGTTGACTGAAGCTGTGACATTTTTTTGACAGTTTGTAGTGAAAATCAGATCTGAATAAACAAATGTGACCAACAGAGTCGCACAGGAGGATTAAGAGTAGTTAATTTTTATATGGCGAAATTCGGTCAAATCCAGCGGTTTAGTGAGCTAAACTCCTCAGCTTTAACCTCGCGGATTAGTGTCTGTGGGAACATAATATAAGGGAGGTATTGACCCGATTTTATCAAATATCATTATTATTAGTCTACATAGCCAAATGTGTTTCCAAATGTATATCCTTATTTATGCTATTCTATTTTATTCCCCCAACCTTATTAATACAATATGGCAAGTAGGCATAGTTGTAGTTCGATTTCGCCCATTTACAAGTCTTTATATTATATAATATTAGTTATCATCTAAAATTGGGTGGTGCTATACTTATTGTACAATTATTGCAACGATTCAGATGCAAGCCTCTTGTACGATATTCATTCAAGTTTATTCATCTACAAGAGTGGTGTACAGCTGTCACACGGAACATGATCGACATCGGTAAACCCATGCACATTCTGTACGACGACATAAACAGGTGCTTGGCAAGAAAACTCAAATCTCGCTGGAAGGATCTACCGGGTTGTAAAACCGCAAAGGTCATTTGCAAAGCGGTAGATCAAAAATATACAAGGTTCCTACTGGCGCTCGATAGAACGGGTTGTAGGACCATGGTTGGCATTCTTACTGGTCGCAGCCTAGTAGCGGCACATGCCTATAAGATGGGGCTGTCAGATCGGGAGGAATGCAGAAAATGTCAAGAGCGCGGCACCAAGGAAACAGTGGAGCATCTCTTGTACGTTTGTCCTGCGTGAGTGAGCCAGCGTTGCAGGTACTTAGAGGTCCCACAATACGATATGTTAGAGGAGACATCGTTGGTGAAGCCTTATAAAGTATTAAAATTCACGTCAGGCGCAGGCATCCTAAACTATGACTACTACTCAGGGAACATGTGAAGGCACTCCATTCTGGTATCATAAAGGACCATAACTGGTCTTTGCGGGGCCTACAGACCAACCTAACCTAATCCATTCATCTACAATATCATAATCGTTAGTTGAATAAAGCTGAAATCACTCGTGTTCTAGGAACTATAAATTTTGATTATTTTTAATACAATTTTATATTTTACAACTATTAGTATTTAAAATTTCGGTCACTCATAAAATTGAGTTTCGATCAACTGCTCTCTATGAATACACCAACATTGTTCTGGTAAGTTCCGTGAACCAGTTTTTCAACTCGAAGATTTTTAAATTGAAAGTATAAAGTATGTAAATTTAATTTCAGTAGGCTAATATGATATAATATCTACTTATCATCTAAAAATATCAGCATGTAAAACTATTGAAATATAATAATATATGTATATTATTTTAAGAATTCTTATACTTATTTGTATACCGGAAATAGCTACAATCAATAATAGGAATTATTTAATTGATAATTTTTTCAAATCTCATACCTGATAGAATCGCCGACAAGTGACTGGATCAGCATAATTGCCGTTCGCAATGGTGGAGGGGCATTGAAAATCTTCCTTTTGTGCTGCAAAGAAAAAACAAAAAAATATATGAAAATACTTGTGGTAATTGATTGTGCAATATAATTGGTAAAAGGCGACGCACACATGCAAATGCTCTAAAACACACCAGAATGACAAAGTTTACAGTTTTGCAAATATAAAAGCTTAAGTTTCAACGAAAATCAACGAAAAACTTTAAATATGCTTTAGTTTAAAGCTCAAGGTTTCCATACCCGCGGCTAAGAGAACTTTCACACGCAATATATAAATGTATGTATGTATGTGCATAGTTTTCGAAAACTATGAACACTTTTCTAAACTATAGATTTCTTTTTATTCGCTTATTTTGCGCATTTCCTTTTGCAACTGTAACGATGAAACTGCGTAAATTTCTATGTAAACCTCATTGAATGCATAATGTTCGTATATATGATATGTATAGATGAATTTGGGTTGGAGGGCAGACTTTGTTGATTCAAAGTGACTGTTAGAATGCAACATAGTAGTCGCTGTGGTGAAAACAAGTGAATCACGTGAACTATATAGCGAGTAAATTTTCATCGCTTCAAGAATGATGGGTTTAAAACATAACAGTTAATTGATTTAGACTAGTATTCGCCTCTCAGCAAATAATATTAAAAGTACTCAAAAAACTGAAAATCGTATGGAGAAGGCTTTATACTCTCCATTTAATCGCCGCTTGACATTAGAAGGAAGCTTTCTGTTAAATTTAATTTCAAAATAATAATGTATATGGGTGTTTTTCGAACTCATACTATCTCAGCACGTAGCGATATCGGAAAGCGTATATGATTCGTTATAACTAAGAGAGATGAAAAATTTCTTTATATTATTTATTTATTATTCAATTTTTGATTCGAAAAAGAATTATACTCAATGATAACCAACTCTTTTTCGCTTTATATTTTACCGAAATTGTAATTTGATAAACCAGTTGAGAAGTGGGACTTGTTTATCTCAGTGAATGAAATCATGGGTAAACGCCCAAAATTAGATAAGAAAGTATAAGTAGGGGAATAAAAAAAAAAATTTTCTAGGAATGAAAACATAATGCTCTCGATTTGGTTAATGTGTGTCACTCAGATATACTATACTATAACTAAATATATTATGGGGAAGCTGATCTCCGTAAGATATGGATAGGAAATTCAGTCCATTGGTAATTGCCCCGTACAATTAGAAATCTACAAAGAAGGAATTTGCAGTAGAAGTGGTGAGTAAGATAACCTATTTTCTGAAATTTCTGAGCCCGAAAATTAATATTATTAAATTAATTATTGTTATTAAGATGTTCAATATTTGGGAGAGTGGTAGAATCCTTTGGTAATCCAACAAAGAATAATATTAACAGCAAACACAAACTTCGTCTTTCGGAAAGGACGAAGGATAGTGAGAGTTTATATAGTTTCGGCTTTTACTTAAATCAAATGGTGTATAAAGATAAGAAAATGTTTCGAAATTTGTTGTGAAGTTAAAATTGATTTGTAGTTAGACAACATTTGCTTGGTTGTAGTATAACTTTTAGGCCAAGTGTAATTATTATTACAGGGCTTAAAAAACATTCGAATATTTATTTTCTACGCGACTTGTTTACAGAACAAAGAACTTGTTTAGAGAACAAATGAACTTGAATTAGTGATGTTAAGGAATTTTGAGAACTCGAAATCTTTCTTTTTGGGAATATGATTAGACTGATACATATGACTACACTGGATTAAACTGACCTTGGGTATATGAAAATACCAATTTCAAAAATTAAGTGTTAACTTGAGTCGCTCTTTTGAAGAGTTTACGTTAAATGAGGGAATTAAAATATGAATTGATTGTAACAGGTGCTACTAGATGGATATCGTATTCAAATTGGGAAACGTTCTAAACACTGATGCTATTCGACCTTAAGAAGATATGTGTAGAAGTAGAAGAAGAATAGTAAAAATTAAGTTGAATTAAAAGAAATTGTGATATTTTAGTATGGCTTATAAATAGATGTGACCAAGGCCCGTGAAAATGGCACTAGTTACATAACTACTAACAACCTCACCAAACCAAAAGCGCACAAATTTTTTATGCTCGAAAACTAAAATGCACAAACTAATATTGACTTTTGTTATTGTAACTGCTTGCCAGCTCGCATTGTTCTTGCGCGTTTGTTACACATGCTTTTTGAGCTACACTCCAACCTTGGTCCGTTATAGTAGTTCAGCTGTTTGTCGAAGTTTGTTTGCGCAAATGGCTGGAAGCGCAACAAGCGTTTGATCAACCCACGCGCATTTCGTGCATTTTTCCGGCAAAAGTTTTTTCGTTTTAATGCGAGCACGCGAGTAGATTTTTCAACGAAATCAATTTGTGCAATTCACGTAATTTGGCTGAGCAAAAGTTTGGGCTTGGAAGTAACTAAATGCCGTAGATGCAGTTTGCGACCCTCGTTGCTGGTATAAATACGTTTTTTTCTGCATAAAAATTTATTTACTTTACGCCAAAAGGTCCTCCGAATAAACTATGTAGGTCAGCGGTTTGACGTTGTTCATTTTTGTTTTTTTCTCATTCGGTTAGCAGCGTCGTTGATTAGCAGCAAATTTATGAAACTATTTAATTTTCCGGTTTAAAGTTAGTTTCAATGCTGCTGTTGCTGCCGCCAAATATTTAACATGCTAAATAAAGTATTAGTGAAATTGTTGTAAGCGCACCTGCAGCCGCTGGCTGGTGGCGAGGTCAGCCATTGTTTGCGCATCACACTTTCACTAACACGAATACAAATAATATGTAACACATACCTACAAGCGCGTGCTAATAAATCTCGTCGCTTATATCCGGCCCAAAAGCACTCAGCGCACATACACACACATACATACACGTGAAAACTCATTTATTTAATGGGCAAAGCCGTTCGGCAAATTTATTTGAATTTTTAATTCGCTTTCCGCCACATATTTTGTAATTTTAATAATGTTGAATTGTTTTCGCATTTTCGTTGATGGCGCTCATGGGCGCTCACTTGTGTCGGCTGCATTTGTTTACATAATAATTTTATGCTAATTATGCGTCGGTGTTTATTCAATTAAACATTTTAAATAATTACAGCTGTTTGCTGTGAGTGTTGCTGTTGTTATTATTACTGCTGTTGTTGTCCATACAACATTCGCAAATATGTAGAATGCGCCTAGGCATATGCTTTGTGCGCTAGCCGCAAAGCTAACGGCATGAAACCTTGAATTAGCAAAGTGTATATTGATTTAGTTTAAATGCATAGAATAAATGAAAATAAATAAACTAATAGAATAATAGAAAATGTTTATTAAAATTAAAAGCTCAATTTTTGGTGAATGCGTGCGCGCGTTTTCATTAAGTGCATATGTGATTTTAGTAAATTATATAGCAGAAGGCAGTTGATATGCGGGTAAATGCGTGTTTGTTTGCAAATCGACGCTCAAACGCCCAATAGTATGCATACTAAACACACACACAGCAGTGCTTAGCGAGATTAGCGTTAATTGAAATGTTTTGCGCTTTAAGTTAATAAAGCTCTTGTATAAATATCAGCAGCTATTGCTGCCTTTTATGCAGCTATTAGCAATTAAAATGCGCAAAAAGTGTAAATAATCTGCATGTGTTGCATTCAAATATTTCATAAATGAACACTTTCAGCATTGCGCCTAAATGCATGCAATTATTTGCATTATAATGTGTGGCATTTCAAAATGTTATTGACGTATTTGCAATCTAATGACATTGAACGCGATACACAAGTGTATGATTTGATTGGAAATTTCTATGCAAATAGTAGAGATTATTAATATCAATTAATATCAAAAGAAAATTGTTTTAAAATAAAATTCAGCTAGCTCTAAAAAAATTTAGACAATTAACAATTTTTTTAGGATGTACAGTGAAACTTCCATACCTCGAACTTCTATAACTCGAAGATCTAACTCTTGCATTGGCAATAGAAGTCAAATTTCATACTAATTTCCTTCCTTTCTTTCCACTAATTTAATTAGTGTTGCCAGGTGCAATCTGACATTTCCATTGGAATGTTTGACATTTTGTAGCATAACATCACTCAGAACGTTTTGTCATTTAATCGTGAATTGTTTTATTTACAGGGAATTAAAAAATTCATCTCCGCCAAAAAATGGAATTAACTCGTGAACATTTTCGTGCGATCATTTTTCGCAACTTTCGACGTGGATTATCGCGACAAGAGTGCATCGATGAACTAAAATCTTTGTATGGCTATGAAGCACCATTCTATAGCACTGTGAAAAACTGGTACAACGAATTCAATCGTGGCCGACGCTCGCTCAAAGACGAATTCCGTGAAGGTCGTCCAAAAACAGCCGTTGTGCCAGAAAACATCGATGCCGTACGTGAACTGATAATGCAAAACCGTCATGTAACATACCTTCAGATAGAGGCATGCCTATGCATTTCTCCCACCAGCATACATTCGATATTGCATGAACACCTGGCCGAAAAAAAGGTTTGTTCTCGTTGGATCCCGCTCAATTTGACAATCGCTCAAAAAAAGGCTCAAAAAAAGTGCTTCGAAAATTGGTTTGAGCAAAAGTATCTAAATCTTGATGGAGAATATTTAATAATATAATAATAAAACCATTTTCGTTGATAAATATTCCTATTTTCATTATTAGGCCAGAAATATATATAGCCCTCGTATTACACTCATGGATTGCATAAATCATGTAACAAAGGCGAAGTAAATAAATAAACTGTGTTCAAATCTATATTTTATACCTTTTTGAAAAATTATATGTTTAAATGAAAATTCTATAACGTAAAGTCTCTCTCGAAGTTTTTTTGTGGTTTATGGTGATTCGAGTTAGATAAGTTCCACTGTTTATTATAGCAATATAATATTTAATCAATATTATATTAGGTTTCAGAAAGCTTACACTAGTCTTGTATTGAGAAAAGTCATAAAGGGAGAGAGTTTATAACTATTTGACTATGTCAAGATTATAGCTATTCTTCTTCTTCTTGACTGGCGTAGACACCGTTTACGCGGTTATAGCCGAGTCCAAAACAGCGCGCCACGTATCCCTCCTTCTGCCAGTTTGGCGCCAATTGGTTATACCATCTATATGTCTATGTCGTCGAATAACACATACAGCTCATCGTTCCATCGTCTGCGGTATTCGCCGTTGCCAATGTTTAAGGGACCATAAATCTTCCGCAAAACCTTTCTCTCGAAAACTCCTAGTGCCGTCTCATCAAATGTTGACATCGTCCACGCTTCTGCACCGAGCGTGGTGCATAGCTATTACCGGCATCAATAAGCAAGGGAAGGCAGCGAATATTATATAATTAGATAATATATTATGAAAATAATATCTAGTGCCCAACCGATGCCCAATTTTTGACCAATGCCGATGTCGACCAGTTCGCAAAGAATCGGCCGTGCCGATGCTGAATCTTTCATTAACAAATTTATTTAGTGAACTAGTACAGTTACAAAAGAAACAAATAACATCACAAAATTAGTAAAATACTCAGTTTTCTCCAATCAAGTTGCTACGTCAGCTAGACACGAATTTTCTTTTAAGAACAAATAGGAGCTTTCAGACCAATATTCGAAAATAGTAGAACTGGTAAAAAGTAATACGTTACATTTTTCATTGACGACTTGATGGTCATTTCGTTGCTGAATCGCAAAAAAATTGTTAAATTTCTTAAGTGGGTGGTTACTGTTGATGAAAGTGGTTCAGTAACAACAACGTCAAGCGAAAACGGTCGAAGTGGAATCGCGGTGACGCGGCGCAACAGTGGACAAGCGAGGATTGACAGTCATGGTGGGTTTGCTATATATTTGTGTGGTTTGGCAGATAATAATTTATTTTGAGATACTCCCCTACTACCAAATTTAATTCGAACCTGTACTATCTAACGTCTGAAGGAAACAATTGCCAAGAAGCAGCAAGTTTGGGGCAATAGGAAAATACTTGTGTCCCATCAGGACAACGACAAGCTTCGTATATTGATAGTGAATCGATAAAAGCTTCGGAAACTTGAGCAGGAGGTTCTTTGGTTCTTTGGCATGCACCTTATATGTATGTCCAGGTCAGCACAAAGTGGTTATTACCTGTTCCTGTCTATGGCAAATGATGTTCCTTGTGAAAAGTCGACTTAAAAGAAATAGACTTTATAGCAACGAAGAGTGGCTTTGTGACATTATCTTCAAGATTTCAACAAGTTGTTGAACAAAACTGTGCATATTTGTCATAATCGGTTCTTTTTAAATAAAATCTTTAATGTAATGCAAAAATAATGAAGTTTTGTTGTATTAGAATCAAACTGTGTTTTATAAGATAAACCAAAGAATTCATAATTTAAACATTAAATAAATCAAAATAGTAAAAAAAATTATTTGGGAGTAATTCGAAAAAAGTAGAAAGAAGCCAAATATGGCCATGCCGATGCTGAAATTTGTGGCCGATACTGTTCGGTGCCGTTTAATCGGTTGGACTCTAATGATATCTTAATATCACACAATTAAGTATACGTACCACAGGTTAGACCAAAAGTGAATATTTTATTTTATGAAATAGATCAGAGTGAATATACCAGATTTGATTGAATGACAGACTTCGCAACGAATGATCATCGTTCAGGTACAATCAAGCAATCTATCATGCGACCATTAAGTGAGACTAATGGTTTAACACATCAGGTGGAAGCATAAACATTTTATTGACAAAGTGGCGTGTTGTTGGCTGTGATGTTCCAGTCAAATTATTCAGAACACAATTAGCGAATATTAACGCTATGGCAATTTATATCTTAGGGGAGCTGTTATGTATATTGAACATTTTGATCAGCTCCCGAATCTGTTAAAACCACTTTATTTTCAACAACTTAAAAATATATTGTACTTTATTCGATTATAAGCAAAATCAATCCATTCTGCATGTATTGCAATTATCCTATTCTCTTGATTGATGGTATTGAGTAACTTTGCCTCGGATACTTTAAAAAATACCCCATTTCTTCACAGATTTTTCTCTCCCTCATTTGCTTTAGTGTTTATATCTACATCCCTTCCCAAATGAGAGTGACAGCTTTAGTCTTTGTATGTATATTTATGATACTCTTACACTGTCTTACGATTACGAGAACTGCTCGTTGGCGATGCTAAAAGTACTCAGATTTCTTTACTGTGAGAAAGTATAATTCTTTACCTACAGACGTATTTATGGTTTTGTTACTAAGGGTCCTGCTAGTACTATCTCTAATATATCAGCCCGGAAGAAATTCTTATCGTGCCGCGAAGGACGTGGTCGGTTTGAGTGCATCGTAGAACACTACATTATCACAAACTCTGTGTGAACGATACTTTTCCCAACTGTCATACCTCACTTTTTCTTTTCTTGAAGTTCATTACTTAGTCTATAGATGGGGTTCATAAGGTCTATGGTGTTGCAAAGATTGCTCTATAAGCGTTGGTTACTATTTTCTAAACAATAAACTCTTTCGCGAAAATTCTGAGAAAATATGCAGAAGAAGCATTTGTGTTTTACAAGATTTTGAAATTGTAAGTCAAAATATGAATATGAGAAATTTTAACGGTTATACAATTTTATTAAGAATATTATATATTTTATTTGTGCTTTAATTGTTTGTATAAATATTAATATGTATAATACAAATAAGTCAGAGCAGTTGATAAATCGGTAGTTATATAAATTTATTATACCGTAAAGTAAGAACATTTTTTGTTGTATATCCATTATAACCCAGATTTATGGCGAAATATACGCATGCCATGCTAATAATGGGCATAACTGCCAACAAGCCCTCGCAATGCTGTCGAAACATTAATTTAACTTAAAAGTAAATTAAAACTCACACACACACACGCATAATTTTTTTGCAAATGATGAAGTTACGTAATGCAAAATATATACAACTTATATTTTACATAGCGGGGTGTGTGAGAGTTTGTGGCGAAAAATATATTTCTTTCGAATTTCTGGCTTTTATCAGGCGCCTACCCAGCGCCCGGCTTGGATTCCTTGCAATCAATTTTGTAAATTACCACTGTGCATTAATTAATTAATACGCACTCATTTACGCATGCAGATACCAACAATATATATATATATATATATTTAAATTTATATTTATGTAGCACACATACAGAGTGAGGACAGTTCAAGATATGGCCATAATTCATTTCAATAATTTCTTAAATGCCAAGCTTACAAGCAGCAAGGCGATGCATGGTTGCACAGCTATATGTATGGGTGTGTGTATGTATGTGTGGAAGCTCTCGCACACACACCACTGCAAATTTTGAATATGCAAATAAAAGCAAGCCTGATAAATAAACTACTTGCAAAGGAATGACTCGTGTCGAAAGAAAAGTCATGCAATGTTGGCGCCTGAGCGTAATGGACGCTTGAAATTCTCTCAATATTTCAGCAACAGATTGGCTGTGGTGGTTGTTGTTGTTGTTGCTGCGGTATGCAAATGTGTAAATAAATGCCAACAACAACAATGGTGGCACAAACCCGAGTAAATTGCGGCGGTTGACGATTGAAAACAATACGAAAATTGGTGCGAAATGGTCAAACCAATATCGCACAACAACAACAACATCACTGTAATAATCATGTGTGTAAAGTTGAACATTTAAATGCTTGATCGTTGTGAGTCAACAACAACAACAGCAACAATCACTACAATTGCGGTGGAAACAAAGCTTTATCGATGACTGCAACGGCACTTGAGAAACGTTCGTTGATTGCGACTTTCAGCAGCTCTGCTGTTGTTGTTATATTTGTATATAAAGACATACCGACACACGCTTATATACACATATATATATATGCGCATATGTACTTGCCTGACCGCCGTGGCGCGCAATATAAAAATCTTTACAAATGTAAATTTTACAAAATAAAAAAAAAAACCTCGCAATAATGACAGCAGGACAATTGTGCGCGACACATGGCCGGACCGGCCAATACCGCCGCAGCGGAGGTGGGGGAATTGGAAACAAAGCTGCTTGTATGCACTGGCATTTGCAGTAAGAAAGCGGCTTCGTTATGCTGCGTGTGCGTAAGACTGGCAATAAATTCAATTACGGTCCTTTTTTTCCACCCGGCATATAAATAAACACAACGACCGCAGTAAATATTTGCGCTGGTTGTGGTCTGTGGTGGTGTAGGTGAGCATGTAAAATGTAAAAAAAAATAAAAAAAAAAATAATAAAAAAAATTTAAAAATATTTTTTACTGCAACCTTTCGAACACGAAATATTTTAAATTAGGTTTTTGTCACAATTTATGGAAATACGTAGTAGTGGTGCGGAACTTAAACACTGTGAAAAATTTGTTGTTTAAAGAAATAATCAAATTCAGAAAGTATCATTAATTTAACATATAAATATTAATGTAAAATATAAAGGCATAGAAATGTAAAAAAAAAAATAGCCAGGTTTCGACGCATCCAAATCTAGATAAAGTCAAATCGAACAAGTAACTGGTTCAAATGGACCGTCGCAATCAAACGGAGATGCATTAAAAGAGCATACCTTAGTGAGCTACTTTCTTGATTTAGTTGCTAAAAATAGTTTGAATCAGAGAGTTGTCAAATCGAACAATCGAACTTCGAGTTGGAGAGACTTCCGATTACACTATGTAATTTGTATGAATTTTGACTTTTATTGCCAATTCAATAGTTCGAATTATGGAGAACTTCGAGTTAGAGCAGTTCGAGTTCTGGAAGTTCAACTGTATTTATTTACTCTCTTTATATTAAACAGAGTTAGCCAAGAAATGGTGAGTTGAAGGCAGTAACTTCTTAAATCATAATAAATAGTAAGCTCCTACATGTATTTGTATGATGTATTGAAAATGTATTTCTATTTCGTATCTAATGTCAAATTTTAATATTCATACACATATTTGGTTTTTTTTTAAACCTTACTACATTTCCCAACTCAAACACCTCGAATAAAATAAATTAATTTTTTAAATTTGTGTAATGGGAATGCTCTTTTTGTAACTTCTAAGTAGGGATGGCAACGATTAATCATTTGATTAAATTAATCGATTATTTTCATTAAATTTACGATTTAATTGCATCGAAACACCTTTTCTAATTACTCGACTATTACTCGAGTAATTGCAAAATAATCGCAAACAGCATTTTGAAATTTAATACATTTTATGTTCATCTAAGTGAGCGTACAAGGGTCGAAATTGGTCCCATCAGTCATT
This sequence comes from Zeugodacus cucurbitae, assembly GCF_028554725.1. Taxonomy (NCBI): domain Eukaryota; kingdom Metazoa; phylum Arthropoda; class Insecta; order Diptera; family Tephritidae; genus Zeugodacus; species Zeugodacus cucurbitae. The sequence goes on from NC_071670.1 coordinate 35,307,441, forward strand.
AATGACTGGAAACGGTGTAAACATAGTTAAATTCTAATATGTCAACGTAGTTTAATATCAACAAATGAATGTCTGGTAACACTTCATTTACAGTTAAGTCAAACGCATTTTACGTTCAGTTGTTTGAAGAGCAATGGCGTCAGTTAAAAGCGAAGTGTGGACATTTTTTTAATAAAATAGCAATAACTACGTTAAATGTCAACTTTGCTGCAAAAATTTAAAATTTTCTAATAACACAACAAATATGTTGCAGTATTTAAAATTAAAGCATGCAACAGTAGCCTGCAAATTGTGGTAAGTTGGAGCAATCGGTATTACATTTTAAATTTCTTCTAGTTATATATAAATATATGTGTACAAATTAGACTCTGAAATCTAGGAGTAACGACAATGTTCCCCTAAGTGATGATGACACTGACACCATGATTGAAATGCCGAGTTGCAGCAGCAAGCCAATTAATGAAAGCCCTTCAGCTTCGAAACACTATTGATGCTTGGGAAGAAATGAAAACCGTACGGACTTTCAAAAAAGTATTGTCATCTACTTGGTACCTCAGTTCCTGCTGAGCGGCTTTTCTTAAAATTGGGTGCAACTGCGACCGAAAAACGCAATCGTTTGACAACAAAACGTTTATCGAAATTGCTTTTTCTTCAAACTTGGTTGAACAGACTTCTAAATTTTCTTGACTTCAATAAATATATTTTCCTTTATACTAAGACAAATGAATTTTTAATACGATATTTTAATTTTATTTTCGTTTTTGTTTTGTGTATATACCAACATAATTTGAATGTCTGAAATAAGAATATAGTCTCCTATATTTTATTGGTTTTATTTTTACGCAAAGTTGCAAAACATAGTCTTTCAAGTAAGAGGCAATTCTTTTACTTTAAGATTGCTGTACATATTTTGAAAAATTTAATACCATTGTGCTACTTAACTTCAAATATAGACCATTTTCTCTTTTAGGATATGTCTCGGACTCAGTGACAGAGCATTATAATACAAAATTCGGCCCTGAAACTTGGTGGTGGTCTTTATGCAATTTAGTATTATTTGAAAACATTGGAATTAATCGATTACTCGATTTTTTTACATTAATTGCAATTAATTGCAATTATTTTTTTATATCTTGCAATTAATCATTTGATTATTTAATCGATTAAAAAAAATTTTTTGCCATCCCTACTTCTAAGGCAATACAATATTTTTAGTACATAAATAAGACAACCTTCAACAATTTTTTAATTGAAAAATATCTGAAATTTAAAAGATTGAAATATTATTTACGGTTAATTAATAATTTTTTTTTCAATGTAAAAGTAAATTTTTACGAAAAAAAAACGATTTTTTTATTATTTCAAAGAGTTAATAACCCTTCTCGAAAATTTCCCCAGATAAACCTTTCTGGTATTGGTTGATTTCATTATTCTGGTCGATTCTCTTATTCAAATGGATGTCAACATATTACATTATACGTATTATGTGAACAAGTGTCATCGTGGTGGTATTCTATACACTTTAACGACTTTATAGAATTTTATTCTTCAAAAAAGGAACCCCTTAAATGTATTAGTATTATCGAAAGAATTTTCAAAATTTTAAATGTACTGATCGATAATTCAATAATTTTGTGTTTCTAGAACATGAAAATAGTGGGTTTTCATCAGTGAAGGTATTTCAATTTTATATTCTTATACTGAGTCATTAGATCTCTCTTAGTCTGTAAGGATTCAGTTTTAGGAAAGTGCTACCCGATTTATTTCAAAGTTGACTTTTTTCGAAATTTAGTTGTTTATTAGGCGATATTAATTCGAAACATACGATTGATATAGATTATGGCCTTGAGATGTTAGTGGTTTAATGGCTGCTGGAAAAATATAGGAGGTTATCAAATGATTTATAACACAAATATTTATATTCATATGAATTGTTGCATATTAAAAGAGCTTATATATACATATATAGGAGTTCACAGTATAGGAATTAACAGGCAGCAAGGCGTTTCTTCTTCTGCAACCTCTCTCTAGCCAGACCAACTATCTTTATACTTGAGTATTGTCTTCTGGTGTATAATTTGCCTTATATACAGTGGAACTTCCATAACTCGAACTTTTATAACTCGACGATCTCCATAACTCAAGAGTTTGCTTGAACTGGCAATAGAAGTCAAATTTCATACAAATTTTCTTCCATAAATCGAACTTTTCGACCAGGGCATAATACCACTTTGCTTCCGCCGTTTTTTTATGTAAATTTAAGGCTTTTTTCACTTAGGCCTCACCGTACGTATTCGAAAGCATTCGATGAGCCTCAGCCGCACTTTTCTTGGAATTAAAAAAGAAAAGCATATTTCCCGCAAATGTCGCAATTCGGCTCAAAAGTGACATTTTCAGTTGAGAATAATTCTCGGTTGCAAACAGATCTCTACAAATATTTTGTTGGGTTAATGTTGACACAATTCTCCAAGATCAATATAAAACGATTTAATCGACCAGTGCATGACCCTAGAGACATCTATTGGAAAACGGCGGAAGCAAAGTTGTAGAACTAATACAATAAACAAAATTACATAATATATCTTTTAACGAATGTAAATAAAAATTTTTGCGAAGTTAATAAATAAAACTGGGTTTAAATCTATATTTTAGCTTTTTGAAAAATTGTAAGTTTTAATGAAAATTCTATAACTCGTTAGTTAGAGAGACTCTAACTCCAAGTTTTTTTGTGAATTATTCGAGTTAGAGAAGTTCCACTGTAATTACATATATGTACTCGTATAAGTATGTTTCTTCATAATTTCGCGTCCTTTCGTATCATCTTGTGTAATTTTACGCAGAATTTGTAAATAAGATTCTTTGTTTTTCTCAATGCACTGCAATTTAAGTATCCAAACAAACTTAAAAACAGCCAAATAAATACATATGAATAAGAAAATATGAATATCTGTAAATATGTATATATGTGAGTATATAAATAAAGTTTATTGCACAAAAGGCTGTTGAAAATTTCACTACTTCAGTTTGCTTACATTTTATGTGCTTTTTACACTTTTGCATACTTCTGCAGTTGTCGCCATGTATGTATATGTGGCTGGGTGTGCGTTTGTGTTTGTGATAACCGCTGCACGCATGCATGTGATGTTTGGCAAATTAAAAGAGCACGGAACGCCAATGAGTTGAACAATCATAAAAAAATAAATGCGCAATAAATACAAAGGAGTATAAATAATATTGTACGCGTAATAAAGGGAAAATCCCAACCAAAGGTTCGATTGCATAACGCTGCACAGTCATCAGCGTAAAATATCAAAGTTAAACGCACACGCACACAGCCACACATACAAGCAAACGGTTTATTATTGAAGCCTTGGTTTATAAAGGGTGATTTTTTAAGAGCTTGATAACTTTTTTTTCGGTTCTTTATTTGAAACGTTAGATTGGTTCATGACATTTACTTTTTGAAGATAATTTCATTTAAATGTTGACCGCGGCTGCGTCTTAGGTGGTCCATTCGGAAAGTCCAATTTTGGGCAACTTTTTCGAGCATTTCGGCCGGAATAGCCCGAATTTCTTCGGAAATGTTGTCTTCCAAAGCTGGAATAGTTGCTGGCTTATTTCTGTAGACTTTAGACTTGACGTAGCCCCACAAAAAATAGTCTAAAGGCGTTAAATCGCATGATCTTGGTGGCCAACTTACGGGTCCATTTCTTGAGATGAATTGTTCTCCGAAGTTTTCCCTCAAAATGGCCATAGAATCACGAGCTGTGTGGCATGTAGCGCCATCTTGTTGAAACCACATGTCAACCAAGTTCAGTTCTTCCATTTTTGGCAACAAAAAGTTTGTTAGCATCGAACGATAGCGATCGCCATTCACCGTAACGTTGCGTCCAACAGCATCTTTGAAAAAATACGGTCCAATGATTCCACCAGCGTACAAACCACACCAAACAGTGCATTTTTCGGGATGCATGGGCAGTTCTTGAACGGCTTCTGGTTGCTCTTCACCCCAAATGCGGCAATTTTGCTTATTTACGTAGCCATTCAACCAGAAATGAGCCTCATCGCTGAACAAAATTTGTCGATAAAAAAGCGGATTTCACATTTCGAACCGAACACTGATTTTGGTAATAAAATTCAATGATTTGCAAGCGTTGCTCGTTAGTAAGTCTATTCATGATGAAATGTCAAAGCATACTGAGCATCTTTCTCTTTGACACCATGTCTGAAATCCCACGTGATCTGTCAAATACTAATGCATGAAAATCCTAACCTCAAAAAAATCACCCGTTATGAAGACCATACTGATATTCATTGGAAATTGCATTAAAATTTGTGCAACCACTATCTGGTGTGGTCACCGAATATGCGTAGGAGTTCGTTGGATGCGCTGAATATTTGTGAAGTTGCACAAAGTGTCAATTATGCAAGGGAGTTACATACATATTTACATATTATATACTATATAGTGTAGAATAGTATTCAGAAAGCAAAAGAGAAATTTCGTTGAAAAAGCAAAAATACAAAGAAAGAACACTGCACTGAACACATCTCATGCTCCATTCTTTATGCCACAAGGCGTGTAAAGAATGGCGCTTATCGGCAAATAAGTGAGACAAATAGGCACACTCAGTGCAACAGTGGCAAAGTAGATAGTACCAGACAATAAATTTTATAAGAAGTCTTTCGTTTGCACTACGTTTTAAGAATATATTCTATTATTTTCAATAGGGAGAGCGCCATTAAGAGATTTTAAATCACTTACAAATAACTGGAGCATTTTGCATCTCGGATAAGAAAATTAAATTTTTACTGCATACTTTTGTGCGCCATAGAAACGTTTCTCGAAACTATCTTAGATACAGTCGCTAAATAATCTTTTTCTTTATAAGATGAGAAACATTTCTGCCGGTGAAAGAATTCAAAGTCAATGTATAGATTGCTGTGATGCTGTGGGCTTGTGATGTCATGATATGATATATTTATGTTTGCTTTGTATATATTCGCTTTTTTTTAAACAAAATTACGTCATTACTGGGAGCTGTCAGCAAATTAAAATCGGCAAACAAATACTGCTTTCAAAGCTGTATTGTATTTAATTTTAATGAAAAAATAGTCAAGTAGTTTAGCATAGTATTCGGTAAGCTCTCCTCTGGAACCAATTATATATGATAGTGTTATCGATAGTATTTTACAATGATAGTTCAATTTCGGAGAGACGCTCATAATTATCTATAATTTTTGAAGGTATGAATAGTAAGTATTGATAGTTTTTATAGGATTATAGAATTATTATCGATCAGAAATATCAATATCTTTAGAATATACATATTTTTTTCTCAACGTTTTTTCAAATGATCCGATATAAATCTTGGCGCCACAAACTTGAGATTTATATATATTATTTATGAATGAATGATTTATATATATTATAATACAGTGGAACTTCTCTAACTCGAATCACCACAATCCCAAAACAAACTTCGAGTTAGAGAGACTTCGAGTTATAGAAATTTTCATTAAAACTTATATTTTTCAAAAAGCTGTAAAATATAAAATATAGATTTATTGTAAGAATTGCCAAACTCGGTTAATTTTTACGAAGCTAAATAGAGTTCGATGGATAATGGGTTTAGTATTGATGAGTAGATTTTGCTTTCAAACAAGCAAGGTCAAAAATTTTCAAATTTTAAAAGCAAATACATATCGCATATCAGCTAAATAGTCAAGTAGTTTAGCATATATACATATATTTAACCGAGCAACATGTTCTTTTCGTACTCACTTTTAATAAATATAGATCTAGTGCTAATACCAAAAGTAAAACTCAGTAACCATCATCATCCGCATTTGCGATTAACACAACCGGAGTTGAGTGCATCAATTTCAAATTGGCAGTTGTACAATAGCGCCAATCAAGTGAAACATGTATGTCAACGCTTAAATAAAGCATGCGGAGCCACATATCCAAAAAAATATAAAAATAATAAATACCAATGAGCTTATAGCGATATGTAAGTCACTGGGCAGCAGCAGCAAAAGCAATAAAAATCACAATAATCTTTACATAATCATTAAGCGGCATAAAAATAAAGAAGAAGTAAAGAAATACGCGAAGCTGTGAAGTGAATAAAGGCTAGGCGCAGCGGGCGACAAAGAAAGTGGAAGCTGTATGACTAGAAAACTTAAAGCAACTATAAGCGAATCGGGCACGCCAGCTGGCAGATGAAGCAGAAACTAGTTGTGAACGAAAGCAAAAGTTGTTGATATAAAAATAGAAAAAAGAAGAAGAAGCAGGCGATAGAAAACGAGAAAATGGGGAACGCATGCGCAAACGCGCCACTTGATGCTGCCATTGGCAGCTTTGGCAGTGAATGAGTGCGACACAGGCAGGCTAATCGATAGGCAACACGTACAAGTAGTTTATATTATGTACATATGTATCATATTTATATATAGTTAGTATGTATTTAAGTATGTATATACGTGTAAGTAACGCATTTGGCAACGAACTGTTTGCTTTGAAATTTTTTTCTTGTACTCTTTTCACGTATATTTCAAGACCCCGTATATTTCCAGTCCTAAAGTAACGCGCTTGCCAGACAAATATGTGTTCGATAAATAATATTAGTGGAAATTGTATTACATAAACGGAAGCGCAAGAAAATACAAAAACAAAAAAATTGTTGTTGTTGTTGTTTGACTGGCTAATACTTTCTTTTGACTGCCAAAACACATATGCACACAGCCGCATACGCGTGGCGTCCCCTAGCTAAAGCATAAATAATTTTTATTGCTTTATTATCGCTTCACTTTTCAGCGGCGGCGCTATGATTTATCGACTGTCCGTGGTGGCGTTGCATGATTTGTTGCGAGGTAATATTTTATTTGCACACACTGTTTGGCTGGCGTTCGTTCGCATGTTTTGCATGCGTTCGCTGTGCTATTGACCATGGCCGAAAGTGCAAAAAAAAAACCAAATGCAAATAAACAAAAATGCCAATTTTACATAATTTTAAGCTATATCAGAGGTAACTAATTTATTAAAAGATAATATAATTTAATTTTTTCATTTTAATTTTTTTTTTTAATTATATTAATTTTTTTTGCTTTATTTTTTAAATTATTTGTTTCTACTTCTTTAAGCACCCATTAAGCACCCGTTATTGTGGCATTCGCTGCTATTTATAAATCAATACATTTTATTTTCATTATCTGCACCCTCCCCTTCCGCGCTGCCTAGCACCTGCCTTGCGCTAATCACTCTGACAAGTTTGCCATCATAATTAACCGCATGCCGCTTAAGCGTGTGTCGCTTTAAGAGACGCAAGCTTTGCATAATTAACCGGTTCTACATATTTACCAGTTTTCCACTACGCTTGTTTTTTTATTGCTTTACTTTGGTTGTTGTTGTCATATTTGTGTTGTTTCTGTTTCTTGTTGTCGCATGAAATTAAATCTCGATTTCAGCTCATCTGCAATCACATTTTTTTTTATTTCAAAGCCATTATTGCTGCTGCTGCTGTTGTCGTTGTTGTTGTTGTCTAATTTGCATTACAGCCATGGCGAGCGTGTTCTTTACGTAGGCATTTTGCATTATTCAATACACGTCTTAGCATCCGCATCTGTTCAACAGCGAAACAACTCGAAGCGGCTTGCGTAAATTTATTTATATGTGTTTATAGGTATTTTTTCTTTGTAAAATTATCGCATAAACGTTTCAACTTTTTTTTCGATTTTTGGTTCCTTGTAAAACTTGTTTTGCCATAACCATTTGACATTCAGAAATAAAGTTGCTCGGCACCATGGTGTGGCCAGTATTTTTATAACGGCTGTCGGAATTGCAGAATTTCGCAATTTCAACTGACTGATCGCTGACTTGTTCTTCATTGAAAGGGGCTTAACGTATTTGAGGTTAAATTAATATTAAAATTTACTTACATTTTTTTGAAGTTGTGTCAAATTGACTAAGATTGTTTTTGTAGGTTAATTGAGATATATAATTCTAACGAATATTGAAAAAGAAGGTCGCTAAGATAACTATTATCTAACTTGATTACAATTATCTAGAAAAAAACCTGAAAATACAACCCTGTTTTTAAAGCATCTCAGCGAGATATTTGTCTAAGCTCTAGGAAACAATTTGTTCTAGTAAGTTCTCGAAATTTGATTTTCATCTTGAAAGCCTCAAGCATAAATATTAGTAGTTGAGCGAAATACATATCGCAAAATGAAAGACAGGAGCATTATTTCTGTCTATATCAATATAAATCTGAAATTAGATTATTTTTCTGAAACTTCAAATGAAGTATACAACATAAAAAATGAAAGTCTCAACCGAACCTAGATTAAATGAAGCATCCTAACTATGGATGAGATTGTCGCCATTAGCATTCCTTGAACAGTTGTTTGTTCGATTCGCCGCTTGCTAAGTTTTAGCAAGTCGAACAGAGCTATTAATGGACCTCTTCGAAATAGGGGAGCAACAGCGATCGAAAGAGATCATAACTGAAATCTTAGAATATAGTTATACATCTTCTTAAAGTAGACAGTATGGAAACCGATGAAAATCAGTGCATGTAAGGAAAATTGTCACAGAAGTATGGGTCTGTAGAAAGCATGCGTTGAGAGAGGAGAAAATATTATACTATAAGTCATAATACAATTATCGGTTTTTCTGTCAATAAGATGTGCTTTAAATTAATTAACGAACATAAGTAACAGAAATCAAATTAAAATTGTTCAGATCTACTTCCTTATCTCATAATCGGTTTCGAAGAGTTTCTAATTAATAGATCAAATGTAGATACTCACAAGTTCGTTATCCTAAGATGCCCTAGTTTGAAGATAATACTCCCTTATAGCCTTTTCGCACAGCCGAAATTAATTAAATACATTAAGATTATAATAGAGAAACTAGTATTTGTACTTCACACTAGTGACTACTTGATTCATTCATTAGAAGTTTTTAAGTTTTATCAGCTGATTAATAATTTATCAATAACCACAGAAAAATTTACAGCGTGGACAACAACCCGCAGAGTTGAATTGCATTTTCAACTCGATTGGTATTCGATTAAAAATTAATGTAGAAAAATATGAATTTTATTTTGTAAAACGATTTAAATTAGCGATTTAATCAAGCAAAGACCGTTTAATTGATCAATTAAGCCTTGTGCGAAAAGATTTGCAATATTTCTGTTTAAATGCCATCAAATCAATGAGGAAAGTGATGATCTGGCCCCGAACTTCAATTATTCATATCGTCAGAAGAATCAGCAATTTAAAAATAATGCAAATATATTAATTTGTAATGTTTAATAGACTCTAAGGATATGATCCAGGTCACAAATTTTGCCGATAATCTTCTAAAATAGATTTGTGGTATTATTCAAGTTGAGGCACATTCATAAACTATGCAATAGTGAATTATTGTTAGAATTCTCAGCTTAGTTAAAGTCTACAATCTAAGAGGCTAAGACACCTAAGAAACCCACACTTCGGTGCTAATATAGATATATAATAATCAATATAATAAAGCAAATGGCGACATTGACACTGAAAGCATTCCAATTGAGATTTGCTAATCATTTGATATTCAATTCAAGGCCATTGTTTTTGTATTATTGTAACAAGTTGCCAGACTGACACTAAATCACGTAAGTAAAAGATTTTAACGGTTTAAGTGGGGTGGGGAGTACGTACCATATGTTATACTGTATTTTAAGTTACATGCCACTGACCAAGGACGTCGAGTAAGCCAGGTGTAAGTATCGAAACGCTCAGCTGTTAGTTTTATCAATACATTATTCTGGTTTACTTCGAGGAAATGTCAAGCTACCAGTGGCCATATCGTTGGCATTAACCATAAGTCATGCCGTAAAAAACTCAGCGATATGCAAATGAGACACGAAGTAAAACGCGGATGTACATATGCACATAGATATCGGTAAATGTACACATTGGCTTTCAGCTAATAATAGTTCGATATTTAACGTACACGTTGTGAAAACAAACCGAATTTAGCATTGATAAGAGAAAGAGTCCATAAAATGGATAGTGCATAAGAGCGATAGTGCGAGCGTGAGTGAAAACTCGCCGCATACAAGTGTTACCTAATTTCTGTTAGGCACGGCAGGCAGACAATACAATATGGCAAATACAAAGGTGGCGAGAAATACAAAAACAAATGCAGAAACACAAAGCAAATCAAGAAATACCAGTCATACTACACAACAACAACAAAGTGGTGACTGCAACAAAGAGTTCACGTCCATGCGGCAATACCCCCTGCCGCGTTACCCAGGGGAGTTGAGAGGTTAGTCTGAGACAGGTTAGTCTGAGACTCACCATATGTTTTAGGTATTAAAAAAAATAGTATATGATAATAAAACAAAATAAAAAAGTAAATAAATAAAATAATTATAAAATGATAGCAATGTTAGAAAAAACTGCCGAACGTCGGCGTTAAGCAAAATCGAAACAAAACAAAAAATAAGGAAATCTGTGGAAAAAACGCAACGTAGACACTTTAGGCATTCCACACACGCGGAACTCGTTCAATACGTCATGCAGACACTGTATTGTACTCTATGAGAGTTTACTTTTATAAATATACGCTGATTTTAAATATTTATATCTGATAAAGTTATTTTTTTTCATTTACCCTAATATTTTAATTAAGTTGACTTAATTAATTCACATCGGTTAATTTAAGTTAATTTATACGGAATTAATTGACCATTGATTAAGTAATTTTATTTCATATAAATTTATTACTATTAATTTATTAATATTTAATAAAACATAAACTAATTTCACTTACATTTTTTAATCTAGTTTGATTAACCTTAATTGTATTCAATTTAACATACATCTTTTGCTAACTAAAATTTTCTGTCTGTTCCTTTAATTTCTTTTAAATTTCGCTTGACTTCCTTTCTTTGAAATGAATTAACTTTTATCAGTATTTATTTATTTACCTTATTAATCAAGCAATTTAATGTGGACTATTTTAGAATTTATTATTCCAATAATTTATATACAATACTATTTATTTGTACAAATTTGTTATTTGAAAATTTAAATTTGTTATAATTCTTTTTATTTTCATTAATATTAAATTATTTTTTAATTTAATTTAATTTATTATTTATTTTATTTTATTTTATTTTATTTTATTTTATTTTATTTTATTTTATTTTATTTTATTTTATTTTATTTTATTTTATTTTATTTTATTTTATTTTATTTTATTTTATTTTATTTTATTTTATTTTATTTTATTTTATTTTATTTTATTTTATTTTATTTTATTTTATTTTATTTTATTTTATTTTATTTTATTTTATTTTATTTTATTTTATTTTATTTTATTTTATTTTATTTTATTTTATTTTATTTTATTTTATTTTATTTTATTTTATTTTATTTTATTTTATTTTATTTTATTTTATTTTATTTTATTTTATTTTATTTTATTTTATTTTATTTTATTTTATTTTATTTTATTTTATTTTATTTTATTTTATTTTATTTTATTTTATTTTATTTTATTTTATTTTATTTTATTTTATTTTATTTTATTTTATTTTATTTTATTTTATTTTATTTTATTTTATTTTATTTTATTTTATTTTATTTTATTTTATTTTATTTTATTTTATTTTATTTTATTTTATTTTATTTTATTTTATTTACTACACTTCACTTTATCTATATACAAATTAACAGTTATTCAACTTACCAACTGCAAAGGAAGAAAGTGCCAACAAAGCACTTAACGCCAGAGTTAAGTCCATCGTACGCTTATGCATTTTATTTTCAAAGCGAATCAATTGATATCTATGCAAGATGCTTCGTTTATTAGTGTATTCTAGCAATCGCTTAAATGCGATTGATACGCTTTTAACACCAAATTAATTCAACTATTAGGTCCTCTATCGCTCTTCTTCCTCTTGTACCACACACTGACTGCCACTACCGTTACCACAGCGACGATACTCCCCGAACGAATGTACACCGTCAACTGAGCGCCGTGGTCTTCATAGAAATTGCAAGAAGCAACTGAAGAAATTCACTACTAAAGCTTTCGAAAAGCTCGATCGCCGCTAATTTCCACTCAATTCACTTTCAAGCCAGCGCTATGGCTTAACGTGGTCCAAAGCCACTGGCAAGTAGTGTAGCCAGTTTGTTGGCTTTGTTGTGTGAGTTGAGTACTCGCGCCAAGCTGGTTGGGCATGCCGGTACGTTTGAGTGAGGTGCGCATGCGCTTTGTATTGTATTTGCTGCGGTCGCTTCTTTGCGGCTCCCCTACGTAATTCAAATGCTTTTTATTGGAACTGTCGCGTATAACTTTTATTGTTGTTTTTTTATTTTTTTGTTGTGTTTTTTCTTTTCTTTGGCCCGACGTGACTTTTTATTTGCCCTTCCTGCATTCGTTTGGCATTTCAGCTGGGTGTGTATAAGTTATGAATATGATAATAAGGCGCTTTAATGCCACCGTGCGGCGAGTTTCTAGTCAGTTTTCGAAGCACAACAGGTTGGGTGTGTGAACAAATAGTTTTTGGTTAAATAACTATGATAAATAACAATTAGAGTCTTCACAGGCAACCATATCTTCATAAGCTCTGTTTGAATTACAATAAAATATTTCATGAAAATTGAAATGCACATCACATCTACAATTTGTTATTGTGACTTTTGGTAAATCTAAGTGCAATGACACTTAAGAATAAAGAAACTGTGGTGATATAATAGACAGGAATAGAAAAATAGCTTAAGTGCATTATCTCATAAAACATTTTTTGTTGAAAAGTTTTTGAGGTTTCTAATACCTTTTTAATCATCGAACTCAACCAAAAGATAGAACAGTGAAATCCCAACTCTAAGAAGAGAAAGTGGCATCACCAGAATCTATTATTGTCGAACAAGAAATTGGATCTGAACTTGAATTGGATTGGAACCAATGAGTCCAGGTTGTTAATGACCGATTTTCTGTGGTCGATAAGGAAGTGCGCTTGGTCAGAGATGATCATAATGGTTGTCGATTTAAAGCAGTTTTAAGCCTTAAAATTATTGGCCTCCCAAAGGAGTTAGTACAATTTTAAGAGTTTTCTAAATGTCTTGAACCCTATGCTCCTTCTACCAACTGTTAGCATCTTTGCTAGCTAATGCATCCATTGAATTTAAACTCGTTGAGTTAAGTCGAAATTGTCATGGAGTCAAGCATGTCATCGTTTGCAAGTTTAACCGGTATCATAGTTAGTATTTCATAGTAGACCAGTAATTTTGCTTAAACAAATTGAATATTAAATTGAACATTAGTTCACTAAGTGTGAGCTACCATAACGCTCATTAGAACAAATATTTAAAAATTGATATAACGAAGTATTTTTAAATTTTTTTACTGGAAGCTGTCATAACAAATAATGCCAGAAATGCGACAAATCCGGTTCAGCGGAACATACATATTTACGTAGTTTTTTAATGCATTTATAATCATGAATACATAAAAGTTAATTTTTTTCAATACTATTGAAATGTTATAGAAATTTGTATATATTTACTGTAGCGTACAACTCGTTTTTCTGATTGGTTAAAGACTGGTTAGAGATGCACCGTTAATATTGAAAAAACGTGTGGCCTGCGTATAACGAGTATACCAAAATTTATATGAATCTTACGAGTATATACACGTTGGGAGCTTTTTTCAAACTGAAGAAAGAATTGTAATTCAAATTCGGTTTTTATTTAGCTCTTCCAATTTTCTAATCTACATTCATATCATACGGTCCCTTATTAAGCAACACTTAATGCTTGTGACTTGTCAGTGGAAATTGAATTTTGTTATTTAGTTAAATATAGCTTCGAAGTGAGAAAGTTAGAAAGTTTTCTTTATTGAACAAACCTTAAACGGATAAGAATGTATATTGAAATTAAAAAATCAATAGCTATCTCTTCGGCAGGAATAAAGAAATAAATTTGCGGTAAACAGTTCTTTAAATAGAATTCTAATCAACAACTTTCCCAACAAATATTATTAACTATTAATTAAGAACTAAGGTTATGTAATTAAAAGCTTCAATATTAAAAGACAAAATGAAAAGCTCGCTTGAAAACTTTTGTAGCGATAAGCTCTCAAGTTAAAAGCACATTTTCTAGCGATATTTTTGGGATAAGGAGGATTGGCTGTTTAAAAATATCAAACGAATGATCTTTAAAATTTCCCGAAATCTAATATCAACACATAGCAAAATTAATAAGTGTATGGTCCAAGATCGCTATACTATTAGGTTGTCATCCTAATATCATACCACCCTTCCGTCTTTTGTCTTTTGAATTTCGCGGATCTGTATAAAACGCTACAGAGCTCGTATCTGGCAATACTATACATCTTTAAAAGATCTTGACATAAAACGACACCATGGATAAACCAGCCGGCGGAAGACCTGTGACGATGAATATTGATCAAATCACGGAAAACATCGAGTTAGACCGGCATGTGGCATCTCGTGATACCGCCCAGGAGATGAGAGTTAGTCACCAAACCATTTGAAACGATCAGCAAAAGGCTGGATACACAAAAAAGCTTGATATTTGGGTGCCACATGATTTGACGCAAATAAAAACCGTCTGGACCGAATCAAAGCCTGCGATTGGCTGCTGAAACGGAACGAACTCGACCCACTTTTGAAGCGGATGGCCGAGATAGACGGCCAGGAAGGTTTTGCTGTATGTTTGGTGTGATTGGAAGGGAATCCTTTATGAGCTGCTCCCATATAGCCAGATGCTTAATTCTACCATCTACTGCAATCAAAAGGACCGCTTGAAGCAGGCGATCGACCAAAAGCGTCCAGATTGGAGCTTATATCGCATCTATCATATATCCTGGACATAGCGCCAAATGATTACCACCTGTTCCTGTCCATGGCGAACGGCCTTGGTGGTGTAAAGTTGAACTCAAAAGGCTTGTGAAAAGTGGCTTTCCGAGTTCTTCGCAAATAGAGAGGGGGCTTCTACGAGTGGGGTATTATGAAGTTGCCGTTTAGATGAAAACAGATTATCGAACGAAACAGCGCATATTTGAACTAAATCCGATCACTGTTACACTTTTTATAAAGCATTGAATAAAGAGCGAAAAAAGTGAAAGTGAGATATTTGACAACCTATATATTGACTAATTTCACACTTTATGCCTCTCGATTACTATTACATATACAATAAGGAGTATTTATAGTGGAGGAGTATATATTTATGCCATGTACCGTCAAATCAAATTTGTTTTCGGCTATAAATAAAAGTAACGCTTGTAGGTAATTAAACTATCCTGTATCTTAAAGTTTTAATTGCGTTTACAAAATTCAAAATTCCACGGCGTTGATGCATGCTTTAGAGTGTAGAAATTTTAGCCTCGTAAACTAATGCTCAACATAGTTAGCATACCGAAATGCATAACAAATTATGCATCTGCTTTTATATGGAACTCTGTACGAGTATGTTAGTGGTTGGTAGTTAAAATTAGTGTAGGTAGAAAGCAATTTAGTGTAATGCTAATACTAAATTAAGCTAATATTTTTGGAAAACTTTTGTAGTCAATAAATTTTACAGGCAAATAAAATTACTTTTAATTATTACTTTTTACTCTCTCTCTCTAATGAAGGTGGTTTATTGTTGTTGGCTTTTATATGCCAAAAAATAATTAAAATTAGGTTATTACTTTCCTAGCTTCTAAACACCTAATATACGGATTTTAAAACTTTCGAAAAACCGGAAAACACGCGAAGCAATTATTTGTTGACAAATCTGACCTTGTTTGACACTTCAAAATGCAAAACCAAATCTACTACTCCTGCCTACTAATAATGTAAAAGGAATATTACACCACTCATCTCCTGAAAATCACGTGGTCCTTGAAAATTTAAACAAACCCAACCCGATGACTCTAAATGTAACGAACTATACTTTATACCTTTAACAATTACCCAGTCACCCTACATGATCTTTTAAAATATTAACAAACACGAAGTTACCTTACTTTATGTGATCTATAGTTACTCAACCTGGCCACTGAAAATGTAAACAGACTTGACAACACAGGAACCCTCCATAACGTGATCAAACCTTACGCGATCCCTGAATATTTAAACAGAACCTTATTTACATATTGACTTGGTCAATAATCTTTGATTGGGGTCTATCATTTTCGCCGAGGTCAATGACCTTTGACGGTGGTGGTTGAGGCCAATGACCTTTGCCCAGGGTTTGCTTATAATTTCGCCGATGGCAATGACTTTTAGTTAGTTAGTTAAGATTTTAAGGTTGCTTTATATTTTGAGGGATCAAACGAGATCAGATTTGTCTACTTGTTATGGGTTCGCATGAAGTCAAGCTCATTTACATTTTAAGAGTTCACGTGTGCAAAGGTCTGGTTGGTGTATATTTAGTGTAATCACTTGGGGTCATTGTTATCCTTGAGTATTTTTTTTGTAGATTTTGGAAGAGTCTAACTGTTAAAACAATAGCATGTGTTTCAATGAGTATACGAGGGCTGCTATATATATATATATTTCTGGCCTAGGCAACACAATTGGAAAGTTTGACATTTTTTAGCATAACATTACTCAGAACGTTTTGTCATTTAATCGTGAATTGTTTTATTTACAGGGAATTAGAAATTCATCTTGGCCAAAAAATGGAATTAACTCGTGAACATTTTCGTGCGATCATTTTTCACAACTTTCGACGTGGATTATCGCGACAAGAGTGCATCGATGAACTAAAATCTTTGTATGGCTATAAAGCACCATCCTATAGCACTGTGAAAAACTGGTACAACGAATTAAATCGTGGTCGACGCTCGCTCAAAGACGAATTCCGTGAAGGTCGTCCAAAAACAGCCGTTGTGCCAGAAAACATCGATGCCGTACGTGAACTGATAATGAGAGACCGTCATGTAACATACCTTCAGATAGTGGCATGCCTATGCATTTCTCCCACCAGCATACATTCGATATTGCATGAACACCTGGCCGTAAAAAAGGTTTGTTCTCGTTGGATCCCGCACAATTTGACAATCGCTCAAAAAAAGGCTCAAAAAAGTGCTTTGAAAATTGGTTTGAGCGCATGCAAAAGTGTATAAATCTTGATGGAGAATATTTTGAAAAACAATAACAATTATCGTTGATAAATATTCGTATTTTCATTATTAGGCCAGAAATATATATAGCAGCCCTCGTATACTTTCTCTTACGGAACAATGCTTAGACAAAGTGCTTCTCTTAACTCTGCAAGTGCATTAGATTATATTGTATAATGAATTGTTGATAAGTGGTTTACATGAATAATTCCGAAGCACATACAGTTACATACTCTTTCATCTATGCGCGTTATACGAAATGCACTTGGCTCTAGTAATAGTGGATTGGGAGAGTGGGAGTGCTTGTTGTCAGCTTCCTTGCGACGTCAAGACATTGCTAAATGCTTTTTTGTCCACAAATTGGCATCGCGCGAAAAGCGAATAATGGAAGTTAGAGATACACATACAGACACACCAATATATGCATTTCTATATATATATATATGTTTAGTTGCTTGAATATTCGCACGCAGGTTTGTATATTTCGTATGCTGATTGTGATAATCTCTTTGTCAGTCAAATCGTTTAATTTTACAAACATTTTCTTATGTTGAGCGTACTGAGTGAGTGACTGTATGTGTATGTCGGAGTGTGTATGTGTGTTTAAGGTCTGCTTTAATGTAAATACAGGAAACTGAAGTGCTGGCACAAGCAGCAGCGGTATGTTGATCTCTTAATTTTAACCCTGGAATATGTTAACACGCACACACACACAAATACATACATATGTACATGTAAATATTCCGAGTTCATTGCGAGCATAATACGTACGGTATTTTGCATTTGGCAAATTGCATTCTGACTGTCGGAGCTGTGTTGATTGCGGCCAACACTTTGTGCGAAAGCAAAACCAACAACGAAATTAAAACAAAAAAAAAATATATAATAATAAAGAAAACGCAAACAACAAAAACACCACAGGGATGGTAACGAGTGCGCTCAAAGCCATATGTTCGCCAGCATGCAAAGTTGAGGCGCATGCCATACACACACACACATTTCTACTGCAGCAAACATGCTGCAGAATGTCATGTAAAAGTTTTAATCACCAAACCGAAAATGTTGGTGCCATACTTTTCAATAACATAGCGACCTCGCCCAGGTCCGAGGTATTCGTGCGCGCGGCTTTTGTTGCGTTCGCTGGCTGGCTATGCGGTATTTGCGGTGCTGCAGCACATGCTTTCAACTGCTGTTTCAACGCTGCTGCTGTTGTTCAGCGTTGTATAAAATTAATTTACTTATAAAATTTACATTTTGATTGGTTTCCAACACCAAAAACCAAGAACACGCATAAAAAAGTCCATAATTTAAATGCCAGTGTAAATAAGAACAAAAAGCGTTGTCCATGTACTACATGGATTCGGCTTAATATTGTCGTATTAAATTCTGTTTTGTGGCTGTTTCTGTTTGGCAATTGACGACAACTTTATCTTTGCGTTTTTGCCTTGTTGCTTCTTGTTTTGCTTTTGGTTTGCGGAAAATGAATATTCATCACCAGCCGCAGCGACGCATTCATCCATCATGCAACCAAATATACACCACCCTTTCACTTTCACGACTCTTTTTTTAGAACTTTTCCTTGCTTTTGTTTGCTTCGGTCCATTTTACGCTGTTTGCTGCATAAATTTAGAGCATTTACAGCTATGATAGGTTGTTGTTTTTGTTTTTGTTTTTGAGTGTGCATATGCACAATGTGATTTAATTGGCTGACCTGCT
Organism: Zeugodacus cucurbitae; assembly: GCF_028554725.1. Classification (NCBI taxonomy): domain Eukaryota; kingdom Metazoa; phylum Arthropoda; class Insecta; order Diptera; family Tephritidae; genus Zeugodacus; species Zeugodacus cucurbitae. The sequence continues at coordinate 35,326,294 of NC_071670.1, forward strand.
CTAATTCAATTGTAGCGCAGATATTTTGCAAAAGTTTACATGAAAAATTAAGAAAAATTAAAAAAAATAAAATCAAAAATTCAAAAATATATTCAAAAACTTCATGAATATAATTCTAAACACTCATGCTATTGGTGCTGCGTAATTTGGTAGAAGAAGACTCGTTTCGTGATATTTAAAACTGAAGAGTTTATCATTTAATACATCTTGTCATAGTTAAAAATCAGCTTTACTTACTAATACTATTACTGATAGAACTAGGTTGCGATCGAGCTGTCAAACTTTTATAATAATTACAAAGAGAGCCTCTCCGTTTTTAGCTCATAATGTCTGGAACATCATGTTTTTTAGCCAAATAAAACAAAACCATACCATTTTTCAGCTGATTTAAAATTTTGATTTTGAATTATTGCTTTTGGACATTCCTATTTTGCTTTAGATTATGTGAAAATTAATGACAGTTTATATTTACTGACAATTCAAATTTTCTTATAAAATTTAAAATATTCAAGGTAATTTATTTAATAACAAAAGGTTCACATACAACGCTGGTCAAGCAGTATCCTATAGTAGTTTTCACAGAGAGAAAAAAACTTGGAAAAATGCTGTATTGAAGGTGTGACGAACACATATGTAGTAGACTACATCATAAAGTGGAAATGATGCTAAAGAGAAATTTGAGTTGTGTAAATATTAAAGTCTTTAGTTAATTAAGATTTCGAAAGATTATTCCATCATGAAGAAATATGAGAAGAAATAATGTTCAAACCAAGAATGAAGAATTATATTATATATTACGACATTTTCGATTCATTACTTTAAAATAATGTGATATAAATATTTGAGCCGATAAATTATATTTTTATAATAGTTAATTTAAAACTAGAGATAGATCGACACTGATACGAAGTATATTCAATATAACTTCATTTGTTAGTTGAAATTGTTACAATCTAAAGTGTTTACCTTTTATCTTTAGACTATGGGTGAAATGTTCTAATCTAATGATAATCTGATAAAGTCAAGTTAAAGTCTGTATATCCCACGTAAAACAGCTATTATCTATCAGCTTGTCCGATGTGGTTAGGAACATGCAGAATTCTTCATTTATTTGATCAATATAATTAGATAGTATTAAAATTCCAGTAATTTGGAAGAATGCTTAAGGCTATTATGAATATAAACTATTTTAGGTTAGGTTATGTTCTATTGCTTCTTTCCACAAGAGGGGAAATACACTAAGACTATAAAGGATTGACGTTTGCAACGCCAAAATGACGCCCTTTTAATTAGATTTAAAACCTACTATAAATTTGCTTAAGTTTTATATTTCCATATCGGGTAGTTCGCGCGGCTGCAGGTAAAAGTAAGATCCAAGAAATTGTTGCCAATATTACTGAGTTGTCTAGCTCTACCTCTTGCGATTTACTTTGGGACAGAAGCATCTTACTATATATATAAGCCAAATTTTTAGTTACAATCTGATCTGCAATTATAATAGATCATACATGGATTATGATTAGGTACATGCATCAGCTCTTTGTACAATTTGGTCAGAAGAAATCATGTCCGTCGATTGGAATCTCAGTGTGCTTTGCCCAACCCATAAAAAGGGAGGCCTCACAATCTGTGCCAATTACCGTGGTATAAGTCTCTTCGATATCGCATATAAGGTCCTCTCGAGCTTTCGAAAGACTAAAGCTACTTTACAACAATTTTCTTGCTTTGGCAGTTTGGCGCCAATTGGTAATACCAAGTGAATACAGGTCCTTCTCCACCTGGTCCTTCCTCGGCTTCCACCAGCGGGTACTGCATCGAAAACTTTCAGAGCTGGGGCACTTTCATCCATTCGAACAACATGACCTAGCCAGCGTAGCCGCTGCAAAGTAGTAAAGTAGGACGGGAATGATGAGGTACTTGTAGAGTTTAGTTTTTGTTCGTCGAGAGAGGACTTTACTTTTCAATTGCCTACTCAGTCCATAGTAGCACCTGTTGGCAAGAGGGATTCTCCGTTGGATTTCAAGGCTGACATTATTATCAGATTTAATGCTGGTACCCAGGTAAACGAAATTATCTACAACTTTAAAGTTATGACTGTCAACAGTGACGTGGGAGCCAAGACGCGAATGCGCTGACTGTTTGTTTGATGGCAGGAGATATTTCGTCTTGTCCTCGTTCATTACCAGACCCATTCGCTTCGCTTCCTTATCCAGGCGGGAACTAACGGCGCGGGTGTTGTTTCCAATGATATCGATATCATCGGCGTACGCCAACTTTAGATCAGGAAAATCCACCATGGATCAGATGTTCACCATGCGCGAAATCTTGGAAAAGACCCGAGAGAAAATAATCGATATACACCTTTTTTCATCGATTTTAATTTCCTGTCATCAAACGTAAAATCAGCGCACTCGCGACTTGGTGCCTACGTCACTGTTGACAGTCATAAATTTGAAGTCGTAGATAATTTCGTATACCTGGGAACCAGCATCAACAACACCAACAATGTCAGCCTCGAAATCCAGCGCAGAATCACCCTTGCCAACAGGTGCTACTTTGGACTGAGTAGGCAATTGAAAAGTAAAGTCCTCTCTCGATGAACCAAAATCAAACTCTATAAGTCGCTCGTTATTCCCGTCCTGATATATGGTGGCTCCTACGCCAAATACATATATATATATAAATAATAAATAATAAAATACTCTATATATAATAATATATTGTCATGAAAGATCTAAAATTCCAACACTTGTAAAAAAATTGTACGCAGTTTATGACATATCCATCCTTCTATCTACTGATCGCTTAATATAAAAGTCTTGCCTTTTATCATTTGCAATTTTTACATTGAAAAATAAAAAAAAAACATTTTCTTTATTTTTATTCTTCAGCCAAGTGGGTATAAGTGCCACCTCGAGCAATTCACAATCGCTTTAAAAATAAGCTTAATGCGCGGTTAGCCAGTTTGTAAATGCACACCATATTTAAGGTGTTGGCAAAAGGAAAACAAATAAATATATTTGGGTAAAATCAGCATGCTCTTGATTAAGAATGGAACAGCGAAGGCAAATGAAATCCTTGGAAAATGAGAAATATTGCTGCACAAGCGAGGCATCTTAGGTGTTTACGTAAATGCTGGCGCTATATGTAGCTCTATTAGGGTGATACTAATATGCATAAGTACATTTCTGGCCAAAAACCTTTTTCTTTTCAAAATAAACTCCTTTTCATTATGTTCCGATTTTTATTTATTTTTAATATTTTCAGAACTTGTAAGAATTTTTGAATTTATTGTAATCCAAAAACAAATTTTTACAGTTTTATTCTTGCGCCACCTAGCGGTACATTTTTTCTCTAGCCCATATATTTATATCTTTAAATTCAACACAAAATCACAACTTCAAATATTCAGGTTTTCACTTTAAAAAATAAACTATAATATAAGATATTTTAATCTTCGGAACATCCCTAATATACCTACGAGTGCCTGCCAACCTTCGCGTAATATAATCAGAGCATAAGTAAGCGAAATTGTGCAGCATACCTGCAGGCGCAGAACTGACGGTAATACATGAGCACACATCTATTTATGCGCTCTGGCGCAGATTTCGCAACAGATCCACTCCTGAAGAATTACGATTGCCCCGACCAAGATGCGGAAACACATACACACACTTATATGTATATGCAGGCAGATAGCGAGAATAAATATGTATGTGTTTACAACAAATTCATGCTGATTGTTGTGAAGCGCAGGCTTCAGCGAGATTTCCCGCTGATTGCTGGTGCAATTTTTGGCGCTCGAACAACTTGACTGCCAGATACACCGGCAAGCGTCGAATTGTGGCGAAATTTTCGAAGTAGCACTCACCACATCACGACGCCGCTCACCTTGCTGACTGCCTTTACACATGTATGTAGGTGGCGCGTGGTGCGTTGCATGCGGCTGTCTTGGCTGACGTAGTGTTTATCACCTTTACCGCGCACACATGCGCATTTATTTATTTATTTCAGCTGGGCGCTTTGTTCTCGGTAGAATTTTATCAGCGGTCGCAATGTACGTGAGTATATACATATATTTGTAACGGTAAGTAGGTCTCGGTTTCATATGCAGATGTCTGTATGTCTGTTTGTTGAATTTGTTTGCGTGCTGCTCGTATTACCTTTGTCTTTCTGGTTGTTGCACCACCCACTACTTCACTCACCGCAAGCTGCTGTTACTCAGCTCTTATTTATATGGATAATCGTATCATCAGCAATAAATTGTTCAACGGCAACACTCACGATAAAAGCTAAGAAACCAAAGTTACAGCTGTTCTGAGGAGTGGTTGGAAAGTATTGTGGCCATTGATATAAATGGAGGAAGAGATTTCTTTGAAACAACAGTTTTTGAAATAAAATACTATATACGGACACTGCCAACAGGGTCGACCACGACTCTACTCTAGTAAATAAGATACTGAGTATGAAATGTGGAGTGGTTGCAATTCGATTTAGTATGTTTTAAGGCCCTCCTATCATAGCATGTATAGCATGACTGAGATTAGTAAGAGGGTTGTAAGTTATAAAAATTCTCTAAATAGTTAGCCAAGCGACAAAAATATATACCGTTCGGTTTAAATTAATTGCATTGCCAAAATCTGAAGCATTATAAACAACAACCATTTTGCAATACCGAAGCCTTGAGTTTTCCATTGTATTAACTGTTAAGTAGAGAGAGAAGTAGAGTAGGGCCAATAATCATGGAGTTTGGATTGAAAAAGTCTACTAGATTAACGAAAATCATTGTATATAGTATATGGAAGCTGGGATAATTCCTCGACCGATTTCAACTCTTTTTGCCACCTTACATTATTCGAAGTTTTTATCTTCACTTAATTTTGCCAAGATATCTCCTCTTCTAACCGATATATACAACGTAAAGTCCACTGGAAGTTTAGAAAGCTGTATTTGAGGTACATAGGGACTATAGGAAGCATTGACTCGATTTGTCCATTTTTGGCACATATGCACACTATTATAAGGAAAACATCCCCTGTGAATTGCTTTAGAATATCTGAGAGATTTACCGATTTTTTCGGTAAAATATTAGCCACAATTTTTGAGGTCCTTATGTTTGATATCTGGGTCGTTGAAATTGTATTTCGATTTCGGCGATTTTATAGAAATGGAGTAGTAGCAGGCTAGAAATGCAGTAGTATTTGTGCAAAGTTTTGTTCCAATATCTTCACTGGTTCTTGCTTTATATGTATACTAGTGGCCGGGCCACGCACTGCTGTGGATAAGTATGTTAAGTTCTATTCTGGTTAACTATTTGATAACATCTTGAGAAGACTCTACTACTTTCACTACTTTCGGTCAGCTTTAGTGCTTTGAGATAAATATACCAAAACTAACTCTTTGGTTTTTCTCGCCAATTTATTAAACAATTAACCACATATGCCCTTCCGTACCTAGATCATGTGTTCCGATTTTTCTAGCTTAAATTGTTATATCCCCTTTTGTTCAACTACTATTTTTTAGTCGATGCATAAGTTCGAATTTGGCCATCAAGAATACCAACCTTCTCATAGTATCAAGGTTTAAATATGAGCTAAGTTATATTAGAATATCCAGACCGGACCCTCACCTAAACATGTGTAAATCCTAATGTCCTTCCGTGCTGTGAATATCTGTTGTAAAAGTTTTATTTTTTCTTAACTTCTTTTTTTATATTTTGCATTTGTCCGGTTTTGCCTATCTACAATACAATCTCATTTTGCTAATTGTAACGTATACGAAGTTTTATTAAGATATCTAGATTTAAATTCAAATTATCGCTTGACCGAATTGCGGAATGTACATTGCGAATAAAATTTGAAATATAAACTATCCTATCTTTTAAGTTGGACCAAACTGCAGACGTGTGAAAAATTTCATTAAAATCGGTTCAGTAGTTTAGGCGCCAAGCCCGGACAAACAACGTGACATGAAATTTTTATATATATACCCCAGTCAAATAATTATATGTGCATTTCTGCTTTTGTTTATATTTATTATTCACTGTTATTTTTTGGATTTCGGTAAATGTGGAGTAAAAGGTTGATATGTTACCGTTACTATGCAACGAACAGTTACATTAAAAATGTGCTTGTGAATTGGGAATTGCATAGTAAATATTTATATGTGCAAAATCAGTTTAGCGGATCTTTCTTACTGATAGTGTCGCAGAAAAAAACTTTTTTTGCTAAAATTTGTTTTCAAAATTATTGTAGGTGCATTAACTTAATGAATTATTAAAAATTTGATTACATTTATTTAACTTTAAGCCTAAAATGCCTAGTGGTACTAGTTTATCAGCCGAGGAACAAGTAATAATGATAGGAATGCATGAAAGCGGTTCCAAAATGGCTCTAGACCAAATCGACATCGGAACTGTATCTCAAAATTTCTTAAAAACCCCACTAATTACGGTATAGTGCAACGCAGCGGACGACATTGATGAGCGGTGCGAAAGGATGATTCGACGGCTAGTCGTTGCGGACTTGATAAGCAGCGATCAAATATGGACCTAGTTAAGAGGAAAATCACAATAAATATAATTTTTTCAATTATACATAAAAATCAGTTTCTGAAACACACCTCCATGGCACCTAAACCAACGCTAAAGAAAGACACAATAAAGCAAATTTGAGGTTTGCAAATAAATACCAATTCTGTGCCGATGAGTGATACGAGGGCTGCTATATATATTTCTGGCCTAGGTGCAATTTGATATTTCCATTGGAAAGTTTAACATTTTTTAGCATAACATCACTCAGAACGTTTTGTCATTTAATCGTGAATTGTTTTATTTACAGGGAATTAAAAAATTCATCTCGGCCAAAAAATGGAATTAACTCGTAAGGATTTTCGTGCGATCATTTTTCATAACTTTTGTAGTGGATTATCGCGACAAGAGTGCATCGATGAACTAAAATCTTTGTATGGCTATGAAGCACCTTCCTATGGGAAAACTGGAACAACGAATGCAATCGTGGCCGACGCTCGCTCAAAGACGAATTCCGTGAAGGTCGTCCAAAAACAGCCGTTGTGCCAGAAAACATCGATGCCGCACGTGAACTGATAATGCAAGACCGTCATGTAACATACCTTCAGATAGAGGCATGCCTATGCATTTCTCCCACCAGCATACATTCGATATTGCATGAACACCTGACCGTAAAAAAGGTTTGTTCTCGTTGGATCCCGCACAATTTGACAATCGCTCAAAAAAAGGCTAAAAAAAGTGCTTCGAAAATTGGTTTGAGCGCACGCAAAAGTGTATAAATCTTGATGGAGAATATTTTGAAAAACAATAAAATCATTTTCGTTGATAAACTGGCCTATTTTCATTATTAGGCCAGAAATATATATAGCAGCCCTCAGAAAATACAGTCTTTAGTGACAAAAAAAAAACTAAATTTGGTCGGCCAAGGTCATTGCAAGAAATATAAGAGAGATTCGACCAGGAACGACAGTCTTACTACAAGCGATGTTTTGGAAGCCTTGATTTCATGGGCTGCAATTTGCTGCTGTGGAAAGCTATCTACATGTTTTATATTCACTCAAATGAATGCTAATATCAATGTAGATCTTTTGGACAGCGAGGTAATACAATTTGCTGGCAATATAACTGGACATATCGAAAGGATAACGCTTCAATCCACACGAAGAACATCTTTAACGACCGGAAAATTCCGATATTACAATGTGCAGCATTGAGTTCGAACCTAAATCATATTGAGGATCTGTGGGGGAACCTCTCTGCTCCTTTTTTCCAAAACGGAAAGCAGTGTGAGACAGTACGTCACCTTAAATTAGACATAAAGCAAGAATTTTCCAATATTTACATAAATATTCTACAGTCAGTAGTTAATTCTCTGATTAGACGGCTTAATTTAGTTTTAAAATATAAGGACAATTCTACTGACTATTGAAATAACCATTTTTTCAGTTAAACTCAATTGTATAGGCTTTACAGGTAAAAATAGTAAAATGCACATATAAATATTTACTATTAGCCTAAACTTCAATTCTGTTTTATAGTTTAAAAAATATTTTGAAATTTGTTAATTTTTTTTTTTATATCGTATACATTAATAATAACAAACCTGCATACTCAGAAATGTTTTGCAATTTTGTAATCTTTAATTTTTTTTTGCAAAATGTTCATGCACATATAATTATTTGATTGAGGTAGATATGTAACGTAAAGTAAAGTAAATAAAAGTAAGTATAGAAGTTGGCGTGGTTGTGGACCGCTTTCCAACATTTTATAACTATACCATTTCGATGTCATGAAAATATAATGAACCGAGTGTCGTTGAAATTGGTGGAGTAGTTCCAACCTTCTTATGACGGCAAGGAATACGTGTACCAACATTCAGTTTTTCGTTAGGACTTACAGACAACCGTTAGGTCTTCTTATACTTCAAAATATGCTTGGAAATCTCGTCAGTGAATTGAAATAATAATTGGTACCACATGTTGTAGTACTGCAGCCACTCACAATTAATACTTTTACAGTTTCATCTTTATTAAAATTTGCTGTCAGATATCAGGTTCAATGTTAGTCATTCGAGGGACTATTTGACAGACTATTACCAAGCGTCAGATGGTGCACCCTGTACAATTTCATATCGGACGTGCTTTTAAAATTGCTCTCGATATGACAAAAAACCTCGATTAAAACATTTGTTTCTGTTATCAATAAGGACCATTTAATAATTCCATTTCATTATTAGGTAGTTCTAGTTGCATTCTGCTTGTAATTTTTTTATTCGAATAAATAATTTCTGGATTTTGTATTTATTCGTTTGTTTCCTACACAAAATCACTGTGATTATCATCAAGAATAAGAGTATTCGCCGATTACAAGAATACTGATTATACGAAAGGTTGTCTGAGTAAAAAAAAACTAGGAATCTAAAATTAAAAACTATTACGAAAACCCAAATACTTTCAGCAAATCAATATCGTCAGCGCAACAGTGTGCATATATCTCCTTTCAACAGCGAGCCCACACGCATACCAATAACGGTTACACTCTATTTTGGAAACATCGCTCGTGTATGGTAAATTTCATGCGAAAGTTTAACTATTCAAATGTTCAGCTTTTTCCGGTGACAACATTATCCCAGAAAGCTCGTGTATGACAAGCAAGTAAACATATTAAATTTTGTTGAGCCACAAATGTCAAAATATATATTTAAACCCCTTCAGCTTCTCTTCATTTCACCCAACTTAATTTGATTTTTCAGCTCAGAAATATATAATCAGCAAGCTGTATGTGGACATTGACATAAATGCCGGTTACTCATTATTGGAATGAAAAATGCTACTTCCTCTTCGCAAGAAAACCCCTTAGCCATAATTCAGGCTCCACTGAGACTGCGCTGGTTCACGTGCAGGAACACACCGGTCGCCGGCTTGCTAAATTTTTAACGTCATTTACATACAAACACACTCGTATATACTGTCACATGCGAGTAGTGTACCGACGCTTGGCTTTGCCCATTTGTCAGTCGGCTACTCACCGAAACCGGAAGTTTTTAGTTCGGCTCCCACAGAGTAGCCTAAAAAGTTTCCTACAAATTTCCAATTAACTTGTGTCCATAAAACAATTACAAACACAAATCCAGCGTAAAGGTTCTGCGAGTATAATTCATATGCCATTGCATACATACGCGAAGTATTAGAGCCGTTGGCAAGGGAATCGGCATACACTGCACGGATTTTTGTGGAAAATGAAATGAAGGTAATTATTATTTTTTAATACCTTAAGCAAATCCTTCTTTAAGAGTAGAAGCAAAGCTTTGTTCGCATTGTTTATTTAAGATAAGTAATTTCCTAGAGCGAGAGCTGTCAAACCAACTGTCAAAGGAAAAAAAAGTTCGACATTTCTGTTCAGTTCATTTTGACATCTCTAGTAACCGGATGGAGTGACATTAATTCCACTGACTAATAAGAGTCAGCAGTTCTTATGACAAAGAAAAAAATAACAAAACTCTATAACCCTCACTGGGACTTAAAGATCGAGATGACGACTTCGCTACTTGGGGGCCTCACAATATGAGATTCTGGAAGAGGGTGCGAAAGTGAAGCCACAAAAACTTTTGAACTTCAAGCGCTGGCATCCTAAAGGATGACTACTCCTCGGACCAAAATGGTCTATGTGTGGCGTATGCCTACCAGTATAACCTAACCTAACCTAACCTATAACCCTCACGGAGGGAATTCGTTATACTCTCGAGCTCCATTGAGTATCTTGGAGACCTCCTTAATAAAAAACTAAGAGTAGAGAATATTTCAAATTCGTGTCTACAAACGCTCTTAGAATTTGGAGCTTCACTAGAAGATTCAATCCCAAAAATACTGGTTTACATTGAAGTATGTAAGAGCACAGTTTACAACCGGGCTGCTCCTTCATTAGGCTCAGGCTTACCGCTACCCCTACGGGTTTTGTAACTTACTCGTTCTTCTTACATAACTCGGGCTAGAATGGCTATGTGATAGAGGTCTAGGACATATGGAAACATTTATTTTTCAGGAAAGAATTGTGAATGAAGGGTAAAAGGGCTTGACTGTGACAACTACTTTATCCGGGTTATTAGAAATCATATATCTCATGGAAGACCAAAGTATTGTCTCTATCTGAACTACACGGTCGTGGATACTCCTGCTTTAATAGCATTCTATGAGTATGGTTTTATCTTAATGTTTTCATATTTTTCCCTTGACCATGGCATAGGAAGAAAAAGTCATCACGAGTTGAGAATTCGGTTCCTGATTTTTCCTTATTTTTTTTTTCCTGATATATTTTTCTTCCTTAACATATTAGTTCAAAGTCGTAGCGTGGGCAGTGATTATTTCAATAAAGGAATATCGAATAAAAAACTCTCGGTATTTCCATTTTATGAAAAAAGTTCTATAATAACCACTTGTTCACGTTGCCACCGCTGCTAGTTATTTATTTATTGAAAAGTTAAAAAAAATATTACTTTTGAAAAATATTACTTTTAATTCCCCTCAGGAAGCATACAGAATCTGCCAATTTAAATAAGCTTGTGTGCTTATTTGTCCGTCCGCCTCTGAGCGCTCTCATAAACTTACATATAAGCGTCATATTTACATATGCAAATGAACAAGTATTTACCCACTAACTATTGTACAAACGCTCACATGGAAATAATTGTTTTTGTATTTCCGATAGGAGCTCCTCACGCTATACCCCATCCATTCTATTGCTTGTACATATGTTACAAGCCGTGGTATTTATTTTTCACGGGCGGATCACATTTACATACTGTGTAGACAAATAGTAGCACACAAGGGATTTACAGTGTTCCGAGGCATTGAAAACTGTTTAGGGAGTAAATGAGAAATTCTAAATGATTTTTGGAGAAGGTAAACACAGGAAGTTGAGCATATGACGATTTTCATCATATAATTTGACAATATTTGTATGTTTCGAAAATCAATTACTCTAAAATTCTCATATATGCCTGCCCTCTTCCCAATTTCTTCCGATATTACTTTGAGAATTATGGATAATAATAACTTTTTATACTCTCGCAATCTGTTGCACAGAGTATTATAGTCACCAAGAAATAATAAGAGTTAGATATGGGGTTATATATATAAATAAATGATCAGGATGACGAGTAGAGTTGAAATCCGGATGTCTGTCCGTGCAAGCGATTGCTTTCGAAGATGGGCAAAATCGGTCCTCTTCCACGCCCACAAAATGGCGAAAACCGAAAACCTATACAGTGTCATAACTAAGCCATAAATAAAGTTATGAAAATAAAATTTGGAACATAGGATCGCATTAGGGAGGGGCACATTTGGATGTAATTTTTTTTTGGAAAAGTGGGCGTGACCCCGCCCCCAAATAGGTTTTTTGTATATATCTTGCAAACCAATAAAGCTATATAAACCAAACTTTCTGGAGTCGTTTCTTTTAGCCGTTGCCTTATGAAAAATGAAAGAAATCGGATAATAACCACGCCCACCTCCCATACAAAGGTTTGGATGAAAATGACTAAAAGTGTTTTTTTTACAAAATGGAAAATGGGCGTGGCGTCGTCCACTTATGGGGCAAAAACCATATCTCAAGAACTACTCGACCGATTTATATATATATAATACTTTCTTGACACCCCGATAACACGGGTGGATGGATATGGGCGAAATCGGTTCACAACTACCCCTACTTCCCTACTAAATTTTGAATTCTTCCGATTCGTTCACTTTATAATACATACATAAATACATAAGGAACCAATGAAGATAGCGAATTAAAACTTTACACAAATACTATATTTAAGCTGTGACATCACTTGTGGAAAATTTATCAAAATCGGACCATGACTTTTCAAGGGCCCAGATATCGAACATGAAGAACTCAGTACCTAAGGGTAATTTTTCACCGAAAATATAGGTAAATCTCTCAGATATTTTAATGTAATTCATTCCCTCAGAATTTTTTTCTTATAACAGTTTGTCTCTGTAAGTGAGCATAGTCTTCGATATATTGTATCTTGGTAGTGAAAACGAGTTAAATCGGTTCAGGAATTATCTCAGTCCCCTTATACAATTTATGATGATTTTCGTTATTCTATTGAACTTTATGCCGAATATATGGCTCGAATTGTGTTATCTTTATAAAATTACGTCAATAAATTGCGAGAGTATAAAATGTTCGGTTGCATCCGAACTTTGCATTTCGTTACTTGTTAGAATTAGAGTTCTCGGTAATGTTAGTTAGTTTCAGACCTCAAATTAAAGTTTCAAAAATACTCCAAGCACTTATATTCGTAAGTCTGGCATTTTTTAAAGGAACTCTGAAAGATATTTATATAGAAAGGTTCAACTGAATCAAATTCGAAGCTCGGTCCACTTTTCTGGCATACTGTATGCGTATCAAGCAGCAAAACAATGCGAGACACCAACTCAACTATGCCATTAGAACTTTTGCTAACCACAAATTATATTTTCAAAACTTTCGCCGCGCTCAACGGCAACAATAACAAGCATGCACTCGTGCACTGAGCACGATGAGCGTCGAGTGACTTTATGTTATATTAGGTGGCACAACAAACACAGCGACAATAACAAGATTGCCGTATGTATGTGCGCACGATATGACCGTGGTTACCGTTTGGTCGCAGTCATCGCTGCAACAGCGTTTGTGGTGTGAGTGCTCATGCATGAGCTGGACCCACTGCCGTTACCAGGGCACTGCATCAAGCGGAGATTTAAATTATGCAAACATTATAGCTCACCCACTCAGACACTCTGATCCGCTCACCGGAACATAAACACGCGACTGCATATAACTGTAGAAAGTGTGCGCATGTGTTTGTGTATTTCGTTTTAACTGGTTGTTATTTGATTTTTGTCGCATGTCACACGCCTGGGGCTTTTAATAATACAGAAACATAAATAAATGTTGCACATATTGCAAACGTATTTGTGTAATTACTTACGTAATGAGATGAGCCATGACATTAAGGAGAGTAAAATGCAGCAATAATTTATATATTATTTTGGTTTTCAATTAGTTAAATGAATTTTGATAAACTTTGTCAAAAGGCCAATCGAACAATAATTGGTATAAATACAATAGACTGGTATAATCAGTTAGAGATGTAAACCACTATAAGGAGATTATTTGATGATTTCCCACCTTTATAACCGTATAAAAGTTGTGTGATTTTCAAGTGGTCTTTCTTGAATGTTATTGTGTTCAATGATGGTCCGTTCAGTATGGCTAAAAATGTTGTGGAATGCCTATTGCTGATGTTGTTTGGTTATATAAGATTGGTTCTGTTAAGATTATCAGCTATAGTGTTATCATTTAGATTGTGTACGTTTAGGTTTCAGACAGGGTGACTCACTATGGTATGACTACTTTAAATTAATGCTGGATACGCCGATGAGATCGAGTTCATGGTATACAACAACCGCGCCATTAGTTCTGCTTTTTCCAGACTCCCACTTGGCTCCCACACCACTGTAGACAGTCATAACACCGAAGTTGTAGATAATTTCGTATACCTAGGCACCAACATCAGCACCGATAATAATGTCAGCCTTGAAATCCAACGTAGAATCACTCTTGCCAACAAGTGCTACTATGGACTGAGTAGGCAATCGAAAAGAAAAAAGTCCTCTTTCGACAAAAAAAACCAAAGTCTATAAGCGAAGCGTGGACGATGTCAACATCCGATGAAACGGCACTAGGAGTTTTCGAGAGAAAGGTTTCGCGGAAGAATTATGTTCCCTTAAACATTGGCAACGGCGAATACCGCATACGATGGAACGATGAGCTGTACTATTTATACGACGACATTGACATAGTTCAGCGAATAAAAAGACAGCGACTACGCTGACTAGGTCATGTTGTTCGAATGGACGCAAATGCTCCAACTCTGCTGGAGGAAGCCGAGGAAGAGGGAGACTTCCACTCCGATGGAAGGATCAGGTGGAGAAGGACCTGGCTTCACTTGGTGTTACCAATTGGCGCCAAACTGCCAAAAAGAGAGATGCGTGGCGCTCTGTTGTGGACTCGGCTATAACCGCGTCAGCGATTTCTACGTCAGTCAAGAAGAAGAAAAATACATAAATAAATTGAGAGAGTTTGAAATGTTTGGTTACACCCAAATATTAATTTTTTGTTAAATTTGAGGTTACTTCTGCTGAAACATTAGAATCCTGTACAAACCGATACACCGAGTCTAATTTGAACCAGATACTATCATCTTAGGGGTCATGAAGGCAATATCACTCTCCAAAGATCGGTGTGTTAATTTATTCCTCCCTGAGTTTACTTCCTATCAACCTTAGCTATTATTGACTTAATTCTAATATTGATGGAATTGGAATACGTTATATAGACACTAGAACGCTATAGCATTGCCAGCTGCCGTGGAACTATTCGCAAGTAATGCTCAATTTCTGCTTTTTATCATTTGGAACACAAACTAAACTCTCGAAGGTTAAAATTTCTACAACTGGAAGCCTTTAAAAATTTGTGCTTCTGGAAAGCAATTGCTCTCTCTCTCTCTTACAAAAATTCCAAATAAAAGCTATATATGTACCTGCTTGATTTCCCACAGAGTTCCATTGACTGGTAAATGGTAGTTTCATTAATTATGAAACCATATAGTTACCCAAACGACCTCATTCGGGCTTGGGACCTGCAATGAAATTGGATTTCCACGAAAACGCTCAACATTTCACATGATTTTCACAAGAAATCGAAGCCAACAAAAGCCCTCGCTGACAGCAATGCTGTACTTCATTTCAAATACAAGCATCAACGTCAGCAACAACATTATGAACAACAGCAAACTCATCATCATCAATGTACGAGTACTCACCAAAGCAGTTGGTAGAAGCGCTGAAAAGTGAGCTGCGTTCATGTGAAATATTTTCATCACTTTTTCGACAGCAATGAGTGGCCGCACGCACACACACAACAACCCACTCCAATAACGCCGTAAGCGGATAAGTGCAGCGCTTGCTGTGCCACACCGCCGGCATCATTTATATGATGATTTAGCTGCTTACGTTGGCATTCAAATGCAATGCATCGCTCAGTGTCAGTGAGTTAACCGGTGAACAGTTCACTTGTTAGCCATGGCAATGTTCATCATACGACATGGCGGCCAGCAAACACAAATCAATTGCTGCAACGCGTACAAATTGAAAATACACGCTGTTAGTTAATCAACACACACACATATACATACACAGAGCAATTTATTTTAAGTGAGATTTTCACGAATTCAATGAATTATGTGTCACTGTTGTGTCTAACGACTGCGTGCAGCACGTGAGTGAAAGTCTCTGCTGTATACACGTGTGTGGGTGTGTGTGTGTGCCGCTTCAATAAACCTTCGCAGTTGGGAAATTTGCGGTTTCCCTAATGCGCATTGCTACAATCGAATTTCGGTTGAGTTCAGGTGCACACCAGCACAAACAACCAAGGCCACCGAGCTGGCTGCCGTGATCACGCGTGGTCAATCGAAACGCAGCGTTGAGCTCGTGTGACCTAATCAGTTCCACTGAAAATGCATGGGTACTCCATTCATGGTCAGTGGCAATTGCGCAACGTTGAGGCATTGTTGCAACAGTTTTTTTTGCTGCATGGCATTGCAAGTGATTTTTTCGAAACATTTCATTTGTAATTGTAGCATTTGAGCGGGAGTAATACCTTTGTGTATAAATCACTTCATAGCGCGACCGTCATTAGTGGGCTTTCCCGGGGTGCTCTTGACTTTTACGAGCTAATTTTCACGAGTGTTAACCAGTTGCGGTGAATCATGACTGAGCGTACTATAATTTGTTAAGTAGCAATGAAACTGAAGTGACATTTGCTGTGATTAAGTAGCAATAAATTGACTTCTCTCATTCTATAACTAGCAGCGTGGAATGTGAAAGACGTGATAGTTGCGGATAATTGATTTCTAAAGTTACTGGAACTTCAGGGATTTTGTATTAATAACAATGCTTAATTTAGGACAATAAGATCACAAATCACTCAATCCCCCTTGATTGATTTACAATTTTTAGTCAGATACTCCGTTGTTTTACGAGTGGAAACCATTTAGTGTTTCCTTTGCGGAATCTTTTTCTCATAACTCTTTAGAGTTGCTGTGTGGCTTATACGCCTCAATAGAAGGTAGATAAATTGGATGACAGACGACGCACCTAGGCTTTTAGGAAGTCCATTGTGAAACCACCTGGATTATAATCTCCTGACACTATCATGGCACCTCTGAACCACTCTGTTACCTTTCAGAAATTAATCAATTCAATTTGTGTGCAATTCACGGGATATGGTAAAAAAACCGTAACCAATAGTTGCAAATCGTTTCCTCCACAAGGACTGCTGGTATGTCTTTCAATCAGACAGTGATCTGATATTCCCTACAGACTTGTAATCTTTTTTTGAGCAATTTACGGATTATTTTTCCCAGGACTCTGACAAATCAATGAAATTTTTAAGAATTAAGTGCCAGTGGTCAGTGATATCCCCCTTAATGGAAGTCTAATTGTAGGTAGAGACTTTAATGATTTCAAAGCTGCATGGCTGTCTGCAAATATATACGTGTTGTAATCACCCTCTTTGTCAACACGAGAAGGTTTTCTTTGATTACAGTAATTTCTTCTAGAAAAACGCTGCAGTGCAGGCGATTATGGTGTATTTTAATTATTTTTAATTTTTCTGTACCAACATCACCTGCCACTCGTTTATATAGTTTGGATCCAACCGTACAAACGCCTCTATAATGTATGCTATTCAGTTTAGTTCAAACTATCTTTTTCTGTGATCCAGATTTTGTAATATACCATATATTTGTCCGCCTTTTCTAACCTCATCACCCTCAGTTTGTTACCAGTAGCTTCGTTAAGCAAGCTGAATTTTCCAGTGAACCTGTCGTTTATAGGCATTAATCAGTTCGACTAATATTTGGTCTATTCATCATTACATTCTGTCCGAGTAAGGATGCAAATTAGCCAGTTGTTAACGAATCTTGTTTTATTCAGGACTATTCTGCGAGAACCTTTCACCGCACTGAAAGATACTTGTGGCGTCATCATTCTCCTCTTGTTCTAACTAACACATTTATGTCATCGCATCACTAGATTCATGTCGTACCCGTCCATTACCATTCTATGGTATCAGTTAACCTCCCAGAGTGTCTCATTAATTAAGTACACACCCATTAAATTTTGCTAATATTTCACGTGTGGTGATTAAGATTATATATTGAGGTCTAAGAACTTTCTGTATTTACAAAGATCATAGCTTTAGGAAGTTTTTGTTTAGTTTGTTTGTTTTTCTTATATTCGCCAGAGTCTGTGGTTGGTATTGGTATGTATGCCATCTATGATCATTAAATCTATTATATCACTTTCTTCTAAAATTGTTCAGGTGAGATGTTAATACCTCGTTTTCGAAGGAATTCTGTTTATAGTTCTATTGAAAGAACATTCATCGTAATTTATCTATTATAGTGAGGCCGATGTTAGGAAATATAATGTAAATAATTTTAGTATTTTTATACTCTCGCAACATAGTTGCTAGCAACAAAGTTGCTAGAGAGTATTATAGTTTTGTTCACATAACGGTTGCTTGTAACACTCAAAACTAAACGAGTTAGATATAGGGTTATATATACCAAAGTGATCAGGGCGAATAGTGGAGTTCAAATCCGAATGTCTGTCTTTCCGTCCGTCCGTCTGTGCAAGCTGTAACTTGAGTAAACATTAAGATATCTTGATGAAACTTGGCACACTTATTTGTTGGCACCATAGGATTGGGCCCCGCCCCCAAATAGGTTTTTTGTACATATCTCGGAAACCAATAGAGCTATATAAACCAAACTTTCTGCAGTCCTTTTTTTTAGCCACTTCTTAATACAGTCCAAAAATTAAAGAAATCGGATAATAAGCACGCCCACCTCCCATACAAAGGTTTGGTTGAAAATTACTAAAAGTGAGTTAACTCACTAACGAAAAACGTCAGAAACACTAAATTTCACATAAGAAATGGCTGCACTCAGATTTTTTTACAAAATGGAAAATGGGCGTGGCGTCGCCCACTTATGGGTCGAAACCCGTATCTCAGGAACTACTTGACCGATTTCAATGAAACTCGGTTTGTAATAGTTTCCTTACATCCCAATGATATGTTGTGAAAATAGGCCAAATCGCTTGACAACCACGCCTACTTCCTACATACCAGAACTTTGAAGACGATCTGAATCGTGTACTTTACACTATATAAAGTAAGCACTAATGAAGATATCGGTGCAGAACTTTGCACAAATACTATGTTTATAGTGTGGCAGCCCCATTCTAAAAATCGCCGAAATCGGACCATAGGTTTTTAAGGCCCCCGTTTTTATCGAACACGAGGACCTCGGTGCTTCTAACCTAATATTATGGTTTCCAACTTTCAATGGACTTTATACAATATATATGACGAATATGGGGGTCAAATTGTGTATTATATAATATAAATAAAGTTAAATGAATGAATTGCGAGAGTATAAAATGTTCGGTTACACCCGAACTTAGCCCTTCCTTACTTGTTTTCGTTTACTTTTCTTTTACCAGTGTTTAATCTTCCAAATATTAATAGCGAAATGTTATATCTTGAAGTTGTTTAAATTTTTACTAAAGTTTTGCATTCACGGATAGACCCCACCCCACCTCAAATTGTTCTCAACAAACCAATGTAACCAATATTTTTGATATGTTGCTTCAAATGTAAAAATAGTTTATCTATATATAGAAAAACTTTTCTCAAATCGATCGAGCATTCAAAGTTCGTCTACAATATTTAGGAAATTTTTGATATTAGAGAGTACACATTAAATTCCCATAGAAGTAAAGTCAATATCTTAAAGTTAGCCTCTTATATGAATAATTTCTAAATGAACTTCGTGGCAAACGATTATTTTATTTTAATAAAAATGTCTTAAATAACACCAAACCATACAAATATCTATGTCTACCATATTTTCAATTCACTTTTGCCAAAGCAATAACAAATTTGCCTTGTAACTACTTGACAAAGATGAACTGACAGTTACAATGTAGAAACAAATTTCCTCTTTAATAAACTCATACACTAAATACTATCGATGGTTGGACGCTCTGCTCTCTCTTTCTCCCTCACTCTACGTCACCAGTCTATTGTAGCTGTCAAATGAACAATTCATAACAGAGTCAATACTATTGGCAATCAAAACATCAACAGACTGAAGGACAAATCGGCTGAAGTACAAATTGACAGGGCGGCTTAAGGACGAAAATAGATAACAGTAGGTGTAGAAAAATATTGAAAAGTACTACTCTAAGCAAGAAGAGCAAAAGAATGAATGTAAGAATATACATATACATAGCAGGCTCGATAGTTGTGTAGCCTACAAAGACAGTGTGAGTGGCAGAAGAGAGCCTTTAAGTCGTTTGGGCATGATTGCAACTCATTGATTGATTTGATTGATGAACGATGATTAGTAGTCGAAGACACTTTTGATTTATTGCAAATGACAAAATTTCAGTTTGATGTTGCTGAAATACTAAAGTGGCATTAAATATGTGCTATAACTAAGGGCAATTGTTGTTGTCTGGCACGTGGTGCGGTATGAGCGAATGGAATATGAGCGTGAAATGTGAGAGTATGTGCTTATTGAGTGTACTTTTAGACGCTTTAACATATAATATAATTGATTTATTTTGTTTTGAGAAATAAAGGGAACTATTGGTCAAATATGAGCTAACACTTAATGTGGTAGACAAGTTTTTCTGGGAAATATTTAAAGATGATTATGCAATATATACTACTGTGCCCAAAAAATAAGGTGACATTTGAATATAAACTGCGCGCGTCGAAGGATTTGGAGAATTATTTTTTTTTAGATTGGTAGTACTATCAGTCACATTTATGTCAAATTTCATGTCAAAATATTCATTAGATTTTGAGATACGTGTCGTTTTGTGAGCTGCCTTCAGTTCCGTCTTCGCTGCGGCTTTAATCCTCTCTATCTTATAAAAACGGTGTCCCCGGAGCGGTCTTTTGAGCTTAGTGAACAGAAGTTGCACGGCGCCAGATCAAGTGAATACGGTGGTTGCCGAACGATATGGTTGAGTTTTGGCGAAATGATCACGAATTACGAATGAATTTTCGGTATCAGTCGAGATTTGACACGCATGAAGCCCAAAACATTCTACAAAATGGTATTGGCTGAGCCTTTCGATATGCCAACTTCATCAGCAAGGTCTCTAATTGTTAATCGACGGTTTTTCAACACCAAATCTTTGATTTGTTGATCGTGAACATCACCTTATTTTTTGGACACAGATATATATGGTCTTTCCATCGGAGTGGCGGTCGTCCTCTTCCTCGGCTTCCTCCAGCGGGTACTGTATCGAACACTTTCAGAGCTGGAGTGTTTTCACCCATTCGTACAACATGACCTAGATAGCGCAGCCGCTGTCTTTTTGTTCGCTGAACTATGTCTTTGTCGTCGTATAAATCGTACAGCTCATCGTTCCATCGTCTGCGGTATTCGCTGTTGCCAATGTTAAGAGGACCATAAATCTTCCGCAGAACCTTTCTCTCGAAAACCCCAAGAGTCGTCTCATCGTCCAAGCTTCAGCGCCATACATCAGGGCGGGAATAATAAGCGACTTATAGAGTTTGATTTTGGTTCGCGAGTGCATTGACTGTTTGTTTGATGACAGGAGATATTTCGTCTTGTCCTCATTCATGATGTCAAATATAAGCAAATATAATTTCTTACTTCTTTTATCCTCTATCCTATCCTCTCAATATTTCGGGTAATACCATATATATTTAATTTTTGTGGTAGCCTCTAACTTTAACTCCACATTTTTGACCATAGATATTTCGATGTCTAAATTTCTTCTTCAGGTTAGAGTAAGTCTTCCTTTCATTCGCTTGCGTTGTGAAATCCATTCGATAGCGTTCAGGGTGATTGCGTCTGGATCTTTTGTTTTAACCCTCTCATGCCCGAAATAAAATGGGCGGAGTTACAATTACAACAGATATATGTATATTGGTCTAAACATAGATATGAAGTGATAAAAATCTCAAAGTCCTATGTATCCTGGTTCATTAGTTACAGGATGTTGCCTATAGGCCACAACTAAATTATTATAAATAAACTAAACACTTTTCTCATGTCTGATTTTTTTAAATAACTCTATTATCTTTATACGGCGCGGGTGTTGTTTCCAATGATATCGATATCATCGGCGTACGCCAGTAGCTGTACACTCTTGTAGAAGATTGTACCTTCTCTATTTAGCTCTGCAGCTCTTATAATTTTTACCAGCATCAAGTTAAAGAAGTCGCACGATAGTGAGTCACCTTGTCTGAAACCTCGTCTGGTATCGAACGGCTCGGAGAGGTCCTTCCCGATCCTGACGGAGCTTTTGGTGTTGCTCAACGTCAGTTTACACAGTCGTATTAGTTTTGCGGGGATACCAAATTCAGACATCGCGGCATAAAGGCAGCTCCAATTCGTGCTGTCGAAAGCAGCTTTAAAGTCGACAAAGAGATGATGTGTGTCGATCCTATTTTCACGGGTCTTCTCCAAAATTTGGCGCATGGTGAATATCTGGTCTGTTGTTGATTTTCCAGGTCTAAAGCCACACTGATAAGGTCCAATCAGTTTGTTGACGGTGGGCTTTAGTCTTTCACACAGTACGCTCGATAGAACCTTGTATGCGATATTTAGGAGGCTGATCCCACGGTAATTGGCGCAGATTGTGGGATCTCCCTTTTTATGGATTGGGCAGAGCACACTGAGAATCCAATCGTCAGGCATGCTTTCTTCCGACCATATTCTGCAAAGAAGCTGATGCAAGCACCTTATCAGCTCTTCGCCGCCGTATTTGAATAGCTCGGCCGGTAATCCATCGGCTCCCGCCGCCTTATTGTTCTTCAAGCGGGTAATTGCTATTCGAATTTCTTCACGGTCGGGCAATGGAACATCTGCTCCATCGTCGTCGATTGGGGAATCGGGTTTGCCATCTCCTGTTGTTGTACTTTCACTGCCATTCAGCAGGCTGGAGAAGTGTTCCCTCCACAAACTCAGTATACTCTGGTCATCAATAACTAGACCACCTCTGGGGGTCCTACAGGAGTGTGCTCCGGTCTTGAAACCTTCGTTAAGTCGCTTCATTTTTTCATAAAATTTTCGAGCATTCCCTCTGTCTGCCAGCTTCTCAAGCTCTTCGTACTCACGCATTTCGGCCTCTTTATTTTTTTGTTTGCAGATGCGTCTCGCTTCCCTATTCAGCTCTCGGTATCTATCCCATCCCACTCGTGTTGCGGTCGATCGCAACATTGCGAGGTAGGCAGTCTGTTTTCTCTCCACTGTGAGACGACAATTCTCATCATACCAGCTGTTTTTTTGGCTTTTCCGAAAACCAATGGTTTCGGTTGCAGCTGTACGTAAGGAGTTTGATATGCCGTCCCACAGCTCTCTTATACCGAGATGCTGATGAGTGTTCTCAGAGAGCAGGAGTGCAAGTCGAGTTGAAAATCGTTCGGCTGTCGGTTGTGATTGCAGCTTCTCGATGTCGAACCTTCCTTGTGTTTGTTGACGTGTGCGCTTTTCTACACAGAGACGGGTGCGTATTTTAGCTGCTCCATCTATCACAACAACCGTTGGTCAAATCAATTTACATAACGAGAATTAGGTAAGATTGGCATGAAAGGGTTAAGAAATACGGTGACGTGTCAACAAATGGGGTAAATGTTGCGAAGGCACCGGTTTGTGAGAACTTGCAGCTTTGGGATGTTAGAGGCTATTAATCTCATTACAAAAGTATTTTATTTTGACATTGAATAGTTTTCATTTTGAAAACAACCTCCCCCATCTAGAAACTTTCGACTAAAATTACTCGAAATCGGACTATTATATTGTCATGGTCAGAATGTACTGAATAAGAGAAGCTCCAAACATATTGTTGACGTTGATGCCGGATTATTTAAACAATATTCGTCTTAAATAACATGCTAGGCTAGGTTCTAAGTGTAATGTTAAACATTAGGCCTTATGTAGTAAATGATGTTGCATAGGTCTTTATTGGACTGTTTTATTATTTTAGAATGAAAAAAGGAGATGGAAAATTATCGTTATAGTAAGTGGAGCTCTCATACTGTCAAACTACCCATATAAAGATTAAATTTGAAAATTCAAAATCCATTTCATTAACTGCTCTTACATTTCCACAACTAAACCATCCATACCTTTTATGCTAATTATTTCGTTTGCTTTACTCGCATTTAAAAAGTGTCATTGCATGCCGGTGTGTGCGAGTGCGCAAAACTGGCACTTTAACAAATGAATTGGCAATTGACGCATTTGGCAGCACTGAAATCAATTTATGCCTGCATAATATTTCAATGCATAGCAGCTAGCTGACTGGACTAACACACACACACGCACCCAAACACACATAGAAACAAAGAGACAAGTGTACAACATGCATGCCTGTGGATCAGCACACGATTGCCGTCTTTCATTTCATTTCATTTACCAGCTGTAACACTGACATGCCAATACTAGCTGCTGCCCGAAGCGCGCCGCGCTTGTCGAAGGTGATCAATCTTGGCGTCTACTCCGTTTTATGTGCGCTTTCACACACTCTACTTGTGTTTGCTACTTGATAAAGCTTTCGCTTAATATATGTTTGTATGTGTGTGTGTGTGTGTGTGTGTGTGTGTGTGTATATGTGTTCATATGTGTCACACAATGGCAGTTCGTATGGTTTATTTACGCTATAAAATGCATTGAATAAAACTTATTTACAATTCCACGTCACTCATACGCCATGTAGCTCGCCCGCCAAGCGCCAAGTTGTAGCGAAAGGTGTTCGCAAGCGCGCACACACACTCACGCACAAATTCAATCTGCTGTCTTTGCCGTGGAATTGAATCAATTTCAATCGCTCTTTTTATCGCGTAAATCTCATCAATTGAATACTTTTGCGTTATTTATTCGTTTCAAAGACATTTTCATACATTAAATTGCATTGAGTTGGCTTTAAAAGCAATTCACACCATAAATAAACACAAGCATAAATTTTGTTATTCTCCGCTTAAGCAGCAATGAAAATAAGTTTGCGCCGTCAGTCAGCGATTTGACAGTAGTCAAGCGTCCAAATAACCAACGAATGGCTGTGCGCGCTGGAAGGTAATTCTATTTTCCACCTGCCAACCAAAGCGAACGGACAGACGGCCGCCGCTGTAGCCTCAGCTGTCTGTGCTTAAATATTTAACTTTGTGCGCAAACAAATGGTAGGAGCTTCAGGAAGACACAGACGAGCAGCAATATGGAAAGTTTTTTTCATTACGAGGAGTAATTTCGGCAGCAGCAGCAGCAGCGTGGGATTCAAACACAGATATATATTTATAGAGTAGAAAAGGCGCGTAATATTTCGCTGTGCAATTTCAATAGCAAGTATTTCATTGTTTTCATAGCTGCCACAGCGTTAGTTTGCTTTGATCACTCACTTTTTGTTGGTTCTATATAAGCGTGCGGTGTATTTTACAAGCCAAATCAGGCGACTTTTTTGTAATATTTCGCTTTCTGTTTTTAGTTACCTTTGAAGGCAAATATTTGGCGGAATTTTTGCGAAGGGCAGCCAGCTTTTTAAAAAAGTTTTTAATAAGAAAATCAAAGATTTGTTCTGCTATTTAGAAGGTAAATGATTTGATAATGCTCCACGAAAGGCAAGCGTGAATAGAAAATATAAAATCTGAAGTAGAGTTGTACGTATTTGTTATTGCTTGGAATTTGAGAATTGGTCAAAATAATATTATTTTTTGCGAACATCGCGGGTAAGAAGAGGATCTTTCTCTGCTGCTAACAGAGCTTTGTCGATAATAGTTGTGTGTCTTTAGACGTGTGGTATTCACTGAAGCATTATTTTTTCGGAGTTCGCCTTTTTGACAGATGTTACTTGATTTATGCACTGCTGGCAAACAATTTCATAATGAATAGACTTACTGACTTACTAGAACAATTCTTCATCTCACCGAAGCCATACCCGCAGATCGATTTGTATGATCAGAATACCCCAATGAGTTGATTGTATGACTTTAGGTCCATCCGGGTATCCATAAAATATATACGTTACACTCATACGATAGTGAGTAACCTTGTCTGAAACCTCGGTTGGTATCGAACGGCTCGGAGAGGTCCTTACCGATCCTGACGGAGCTTTTGGTGTTGCTCAGCCGTATTAGTTTTGCAGGGATACCAAATTCAGACATAGCGGCATAGAGTCAACTCCTTTTCGTGATGTCGAAAGCTGCTTTAAAATCGACAAAGAGATGGTGTGTGTCGATCCTCTTTTCACGGGTCTTTTCCAAGATTTGGCGCATGGTGAAGATCTGGTCAGATGTAGATTTCCCAGGTCTAAGGCCACACTGATAAGGTCCAATCAGTTTGTTGACGGTGGGCTTTAGTCTTTCACATAGTACGCTCGACAGAACCTTATACGCGATGTTGAGGAGGCTTATTCCAGGTGAATGAGGACAAGACGAAATATCTCCTGTCATGAAGCAAACAGTCGCTCTGCTGAGAGTCATAACTTTGAAGTTGTAGATAATTTCGTATACCTGGGAACCAGCATTAACAACACGAACAATGTCAGCCTCGAAATCCAGCGCAGAATCACTCTTGCCAACAGGTGCTACTTTGGACTGAGTAGGCAATTGAACAGTAAAGTCCTCTCTCGACGAACCAAAATCAAGCTCTACAAGTCGCTTATCATTCCCGTCCTGCTTTATGCTGCAGATGCTTGGACGATGTCAACATCAGATGAGACGACACTAGGAGTTTTCGAGAGGAAAATTTTGCGCTAGATTTATGGACCTCAGAACATTGGCAACGGCGAATACCGCAACGATGAGCTGTACGAGTTATACGACGACATTGACATAGTTCAGCGAATAAAAAGACAGCGGCTACCCTGGAAAGGTCATGTTGTCCGAATGGACGAAAACACTCCAGCTCTGAAAGCCGAGGAAGGGGAAGGCCTCCACTCCGTTGGAGGGACCAGGTGGAGAGCGACCTGGTTACCCTTGGAATCTCCAACTGGCGCCGAACTGCAAAGGAAGGAGAGGAGCGGCGCGCTCTCATCGATTCGGCTATAACCGGCTAAACGGTTGAACGCCAATCACATACATACATATGTATATAATTCTTAACTCAAATATAAAGTGATACAAATTTCAAAGTCTGTTGTATCATGGTTCATTAGTTATAGGGTGGCAATAGGCAACAACTTAATTAGGATAGCGTCCCACAAGCTTACTTGGTTGATACCAAATATTATCCATAGTATTTGGTTTAGAGTTACACAATTGTTTTCTAACATGATTTAAACAATTTGCCTCATAAATAGGCTTTAAAAGGACATAATGCGATTCGTCATCAGGATATCGTCCCCCAATGCAGTGTTAATTATCTGGCATAATTTGGAAACCACAAGCACCAATTTTTCTTTGATTCGTTTTTTTTTTTAATTGTTGTACTATTTGGGAAGAAGAATTGTTTTATCGGTGGAGGACAAATCCAAAATAGAAGCGCTTCATTAATGTGGACTGTTTTTGCATAAAATTGTAGTAAAAGTGGGAAGGCATCGAAAAATAATTTCCAGTTTTCTTCGAAATAAAGAAACTTATGAAAAGCAAGTTCGAACACGTTTAACCTTCTAAAGAGTTCAATTATCTCAAATTTTCGGATGGGAATAAATTTATTTATAAAAGTCAAGATGAAAAAAGTTTTTGTTTCAATGACGTACTACATAGCTGGACCCCATTAGGATCGCAAATACACTCGGGTCAAAGGTCTAGGTGTAGGGAGTCATATCATATTATATATCCGTGAATTGCAATTTTTAACGGCAAATAGAAATGCAAATAAGTATAATCTAATTCGAAAAAGGGAATTTCCAGTTTTTTTTAATATTTTTGACAATTTAAAATGGTATTTACAGCACGATAATGCTCAAATTCAGCTTGTCCGGTCTGTAAAAGTAATACAAAGCCCAAATGTCGGTGTTCTACAGTGGCCACCCTACTCCCCATACCTAAATATTACCGATAACGTCTGGGTATGGTCCTGATGACGCGCAGTGTATGTATATTGAACTTGGAATCTGCTATGTAATTTAACAACTACGACTAAAGGTACTACGACTTAATTGTTTACATTTTGGACCATATAAAATGAGGATATCGATAGTTTTGTATGGAAAAATTCATATTTTAATATAATATTATTCAGGAAGAAATTTAAACATAAAATAGCAGCATTTTAATGAATAGATCTATATATTTCTTTAGGCTATAATAAAACAATTTCTGCTTCAACGCCCATAACTAAAATTGTCTATGCATTGCTTCTATGCTTTACTTCATTGCACAGACAATATTGCTGGACCAAAATGTGAATCGCAGTTTAAGGTAAAGGACAAGTGTGTGACCCAGCTGACTTTTACACCGGTATTTTAGTGGGAAATACTCTCTTGCGAACTCGCGCCCTGCCGCTCACACACAAAACAGAAACTGAAACACTCACTGCGGAGAATTGACAACTGTAAACTACAGTTATGCGTGCTCTCGTGCTCAATGCACAGAGTGCTGAGTCTGCTAAAAGTGGAATCTGCAAGCGTATCATATGACCCATGTGACGCTTACGTACATACTTATAGATATTGGGGCGCTATGTTAATGGGAGTGTTGGTGTTTGCTTACCTGCTTCTTCTTCTGCTTTTCGAATCCAAATTATATTATTCCTTTCTATGCGCTACTCGGCACTGAATGGCGGCATTGATAGGAAAATTGGCCGTTAGCTTGTTTGATGTTCACATGACAGATGGCTGGCTGTATGGTAAGCAGCCTTTGTGGCCATAACATGCTCTCTGTGTCACACGCTTCGGGCGCTCAGCGTAGCGTATGCTCGCTTATTATTCCTTTGAAGAAAGAAAGAAATTATAAAACAAAAACGAAAACAAACTTTGTTTGCTGCTGTGTTACGTGCTCGGTAAAGCACCTATGTAAAGCAGGTGAAAGAAGTTTACCAGCTTGCGTGTCTAACGGCATTTTGCGCTTTTCCACAATCGCATTTATTATGCAGCCTTTCTTTTGTTAGCCTTATTCATGCTTTGGCGTATGGACAAACACTGTTATATGTATGTATGCGCCGCTTATGCAGCTCTAATTCTTATCACTTGACTCACTCCTTCGCCATTTTGGCCATTAATTTTATTGTTCCTTGCGTCCACACACATACACACACACACCCATGCGGGGCATACACGAAGCGCACTCGAAGTTCATAATTCATTGGAAAGTTTTTGGCTCATTGATTGATGCATTGCAGCGCAGTAAATTTGTACGCTCGCCTCATTGTGCGGCGCTGCGATTTAGTTGCAGCGTCCGTAACCGGCACCACTTCTCCAGTGAACGCTTTTACTTTCTGGCGAAATTTCGACTGTGTGTGGGTGTGTATTTTTCATATTTTTGAAGTTTGACTTTGTTGTTGTTGTTTTTTTGCTGCTACCACAATAAAATGACGCTGCGAGCAGCAATTCAATTTTTTATTATCGACTTTTATGCTTCGCTTTTGGTTCATGAAGCTTTCAATATATTTTATTTGTGCGTGTGTGTGTTTGCATTTGTTTTTGCGGTCATTGCGGCTTGTGTTAACGGTAATGCTGCTTGCTAGTTGCATGAAGAATGCATGAATGAGGCTGAGTGCCAGCGGGTGGACAAGCGGATGAGGAAGGGTGTGAGTACGAGTGTATGTGAGTGTGTGTGTGTGTGACTGAGCGCGCGCTCAGTGAGTGAACGGCTAGATGGATAAGTTGGCAGAAATTGTTGAGCGGGAAATTGGGAAACCAATGTAAAGCAAAGTGAAATTTTTCCGTAAAAGAAATTATAAATTAATGGTTATCCTTGTGACCTACTTGGCGTGGTACGCGCACTGCCGCTCAGCTGCGCTTTCTTTCACTATCAAAACACACACACACACACTTATATACATATACATACACGCCTCCGCTGCTCTGGTGGCAGAGCAATTGTTGGTTAAGTGAAATATTAAAGACCGCCAAAGGAGCTTCAACTACCCGCACTTAGTTGATGACCTCCTTTTATCCTTTTATTCTAATGGCACGTATATATTTGAATTGGCTGCGATTTTTGTTATGATTTTGCTTGACTTTCGCTAGTGCCTTACTATTGTGTGTGTTTGTATGTAGTTGTGCTTGGTTTACAGCACACAAAGTTAATTAGTTGTGCCTGCAAATTTCGTAGGAACTCACTTTATTCACAGGGATTCGCTTTTTATACACTGCCTGAGGCGCTAATACATGCGCGCATATTTCCCTTGGATCTTCGTAGGCACGATGAGTGCAAAATTACATTTGGTTTATGCAAGGCTGTTGCTGTTTACCTTTGTTTGATTTTGCGCCTACATTGTGGGTGTTAATGGAAATCATTTTGAGAAACTAAATTAGAAATTGCAGTGTAGACTCTTCAAGCTTATATTACCTCGCAGGATCAATGCATTGTTAGAAAATATAATACATAATATATATATAACAAAAAAAGTTTTTCGAAGCTTTCAGCGCAAAATAAACAAAGTCCATCCTTCACATGATCGTGGTCCAGTCAAACAGCGTTAAGAAGCAATCTGCAAAATTAAAATTATATATTGGTGTTCACGGATATACGAAATAACGAAGAAATTCTTGACATGCTCTTTCCAGCGAAGCTTAGCATCTAGGGTGATTCCTAGGTACTTAGCATTATTGTGATGTGATATATTATAGGAGGACCATTTATATAAATGGGATGGTATGATAGTTTTTTGAAAGTAAAGTCTACGTGCATTGATTTGGAATCGTTTAATTTAATGCGCCACTTGAAAGCCCATTTAGAAATTGCATTGACTGCTGTCTGCACTCGAAGGGTAGATACTGAGGTTGACTCTCCTGCTGCTAACAGGGCTCTATCATTAGCAAATGTCGCTCTCACATAACTTGAGTCAGTGGGGATATCACTTGTAAAAAGCAAGTAAAGCATTGGGCCCAACACGCTTCCCTGGGGAACACCCGCTTCTATCGGTTGCAAGTTTGAGTATGCATCCTCTTGTTTTATGCGAAAGCATCTATCTTTTAGGTAGGAAGCAATTATATCGCAATATTGTTTGGGCATCATGCATTTCAATTTCAGCAGTAGACCTGAATGCCAAACTCTATCAAAAGCCTGAGACACGTCTAAGAAGGCCGCCGAACAAACATTCTTTTTATCCATAGCATTTTCAACGAAATTAACGATTCGGTGTACCTGGTCAATTGTTGAATGATGATCACGAAAGCGGAACTGATGTACTGGTATAAGTTGATTTCGATCTATTATTGATTTGAGTCTTTTTATGAGAACATTCTCGAAGACTTTCGATGGAGCTGGCAGCAGCGATATTGGTCTATAAGATGTGACATCATGTAGTGGTTTACCTGGCTTAGGTATCATCAGATACTTTTCAAAGTGATGGAACGTATCTTAAATATAATGCGCTGTTTACTGTCTGTAGACATATCATCATGAAGAAAGAAATTTCTGATTTTCTCTCCTCTATTTGAAGTTTCTTCCTTCTCTCAGCTTTCGTAATATACAAGTGGTTATACATATTTTACAGTCATTAAATCTCAAATATATGTATTTTGCAAGTACTGGAAAAATAGAATAATTGAAAATGTATGTTGAAACCAGTTTTCCGATACTCAAATTTTCAGAATATTACGTCTGGGAGTTGAGATATTTAACTCCAACCCTCACCTTATGCTTTATACCAGTTGGCCAAAATTATCCAATCAATTGTTCCGATGAGAAGATTCTATTAAAAATCTAAGTCAATGTGTTAGTCAGCAGTTGTCAACATTTTTCGACGCTATTTAAAAGAGATGAATGTGAAAAATATTCGCAGATTCGCACATACATAAGGCCAGCGATTAATTACTTAAAAAGCTTAGATCGAATCACACTTGCTTGCGAGATTTATAAATGTTGCGAGATTTATAAATCTTGCGAGATTTATAAATATTGCGAGATTTATATATATTGAGAGAAGCGTAGTTTTGCGGGGATACCAAATTCAGACATCGCGGCATAAAGGCAGCTCCCTTTCGTGCTGTCGAAAGCAGCTTTAAGGTCGACAAAGAGATGGTGTATGTCGATTCTTTTTTCACGGATCTTCTCCAAGATTTGGCGCATGGTGAATACCTGGTCAGTTGTTGATTTTCCAGGTCTAAAGCCACACTGATAAGGTCCAATCAGTTTGTTGACGGTGGGCTTTAGTCTTTCACACAGTACGCTCGATAGAACCTTATAAGCGATGTTAAGGAGGATTATCCCACGATAGTTGGCGCAGATTGTGGGGTCTCCCTTTTTGTGGATTGTGCAGAGTACACTGAGATTCCAATCATCAGGCATGCTTTCTTCCGACCATATGCCGCAAAGAAGCCTTATCAGCTCTTCGCCGCCGTATTTGAATAGCTCGTCCGGCAATCCATCGGCCCTCGCCGCCTTGTTGTTCTTCAAGCGGGAAATTGCAATTCTAATTTCTTCACGGGCGGGAAATGGAACATCTGTTCCATCGTCGTCGATTTGGGAATCGGGTTCGCCAT
Source organism: Zeugodacus cucurbitae (assembly GCF_028554725.1). Lineage (NCBI taxonomy): Eukaryota > Metazoa > Arthropoda > Insecta > Diptera > Tephritidae > Zeugodacus > Zeugodacus cucurbitae. The sequence goes on from NC_071670.1 coordinate 35,358,577, forward strand.
CTCTTGGTGTTGTACTTTCACTGCCATTCAGCAGGCTGGAGAAGTGTTCCCTTCACAAACACAGTATACTCTGGTCATCAACAACTAGATCACCTCTGTGGGTCCTACAGGAGTGTACTAGGTTACGTTAGGTTAGGTTAAAGAACTGCTCGCTATGCCACAGGAGATCCCATTTGAACAGCTAAAGCCTGTCCTTTGTGTTGCCGCAGTTTGTTCTGCCAAGATGTTTCAACCGTAGTCTAGCGAATATTGGACAATAAAGGAGATAGTGTCTCGATGTCGCAATTTTCACTTCTTTCATGCAATTTGTAACCGATTGGATATTTAGCCTAACGGCATGTAACCCCATCAGTGTCCAGTAATGACTCCTATCCTGGTGAGCTGAACCTTACTAAGGGCAAATACCTCAGTGGATCACCGGTTCGCAAGACTAGCATTATATAAGCGTTTTCTACCTTTCTTCGAAATTACCCAAGTAGTAACGCTAAGAGCTTTGGAAGTGCTGTGAAAGAAACAGATCTAATTATGGTTACAAATTTTCGATAACATACTAACAAAATAGACAGTCAATATTTTAATTAATTTTGATTTCTATGGTTTCTGAAGACCCATGCAACTTTCGGTTGTCTAATAATTATAGATATTATATTATATTTATTTAACTCTATTTCAAAATCTTAAAAAATAATTTATGTACATATGTATTAACATCAATTCGTATATGCGATAGATGATGTAAACAAATGCGACTACTGCGCTTCCATGCACTGACCTAACCTACGAGGTGTGGAATTAAACGCCGCGAATAACAACCAAAATAATCATAACAGAAACAATAGCAATAACAACAATAACAAGGGACGGATATACGACAACGAGAATAAAAGTGCTAATAAGAAAAGTAACAGGAAGCAAAGGCGGCAACAGAAGAAACCGAAGGGGCGACAGAAAAAGAAGCAGCGCAAGCCGACATAACGTGGCGTGGCATGGTGAGAGCGCAAGAGCGCCTAAGAGAAGCAATTTGTGTGAGCACATTAAATTAAGCTGCACACGAAGTTGAGCTCGGTATAACAAGAACCAAAAGAAATTTCGCGGAGCACACGTGCATGTTGCCGATGTGGCACGTTGCTATGAAAACGAGATGCTGCAAGCGCTCGCAATTTCGCCTGCTCCGCTGGAGATGTGGAACGTATTCGGCGTGACGACGACTTCGACAACTTCGGCTGGTTGAGGTCAACTCTGTGTGGATGCAAGCAGCCAGCAGCAGCTGGAGCTGATAAAAATAACACACCCATACAAATAACGGTACATGTAAGTGCGCTCGGCTGTACGCGAGTGTGTGCGTGACAGACAATTTTGCGAATCAACGAAATAGCGAAACGTTCATTTCATCCGATTAATGTGAGTCAGTCTTCGCGTGATTTTTACGTAGTGCGGTACGCAAAGGCGGAATGAGTTCTGTCAACGGTGCGAAGCGTAATTTTCCGGCTCAATTATATTTTGACAAGAGTTGAAATTGTAGCGGAAAAATCGTTACGAGTGTGAAAACAAACGAGCTATGAAGTACAACAGAGTGATTTTACGCTAAATAACAATTGTAAAAATTGTAAAAGTAAATCAGTGTAATTGTCAATACAATCAGTGTAGTGTGGAATAGCCAGCATTTAATGTATTTATAGTCAAAAGTCTAAAATGCCATTTACTGCATATACGGCACGAGTACTAAATTTCTTTGCCATACTCGCTGTGCTGACATTTGTTGTTGCTGCAGCAGTTTTCATTGGCCGCTATATCGAGCGTTCAACAGTTTTGTATGTGAATAATTTGGAGTTGCCGATGAATTGGAAGCATCCAAAGGAGATGCTATAAATGGACAAGATTTTACATATGAATACGTAGATAGGTACATGGGCGAAGTAAGTAGAGTGCAATAAAATCAAGAAACGGTAAAAGATATAATTCAATAAAACTTAAACAAAAAATAATTTCATTGATTTACTAAAATAAATTTGTAATAAATAAAAGAATTAAAATAATTAAATAGCATAATTCCAAAAAAAAAGAAAAATAAAAAATGAAATAAAATAAAATAAAATAAAATAAAATAAAATAAAATAACATGAAATAAAATAAAATAAAATAAAATAAAATAAAATAAAATTAAATTAAATTAAATAAAAAATAATAAATAAAAATAAAAATAATAATAAAATAAAAAAATGAACGCTAAATATTTGAATAATTATTTTCAATAAATTAATGAATAAAAAAATATAATAAAATCATAATTAAAAAAATATTTTTGATAAATAAATGTTAAAATATTTTATAATACAATGTTAAAAAAAATTCATTTAAAAAATAATTTTATATTATTAAACTTTTACTAAAATATAATAAATATATATTGCTTAAATGCGTAAAAATCAAGGAAGCAAAAAAAGTTTTTTTAATTATCATAAAAAATATTAATTAATAAATTAAAAATTAAATAATAAATTAAAAAATAAATAATATTATTTTCGTATAAATCACTTAAAAAATAGTTTTTCCTAATTCAAATAATGTTTCATTAAAAAATGTAAATTGGTGTTCAGTGTTAATCTTCATCTCCACAGGCCTTAAAATAACTCAGTTGAAACTAAAAAAAAACTCCATATAAAATACCGTTTATAACCTTGAGTGAAGTGTAATTACCACACAAGAAAAGTGTACCAATGCAAAGCTTTGTGGAAACTAAATGTGAATAATCCACACAAGTGAAATTGTGCTAGAAGCAAGCAGCAAGTTAAGTTCAACAAAAACGACCTACGCGGTGAATAAAAAAATTTAATTGCGAATAATCTCATACAATCATCAACTCAACTGTGAGCAACGCACTTATATTAATGGTAAGTGAGGCGCAAATGAAGATGCTTTAACTAAACACACACACACACTTATATACACTTATATACACACTTATACAAATGAAAACAGTTTGTTTTTATTGATTACATAGCGCGCTCAAAGTAGTCCGTGTATAGAAAGCACTTGAAATCGCATGCTAACGATAAACGCCGGTCATACTTATAGGCGCTTGAAGGCGCCAAAGCCACTTCACGAGCATAAACACAGAGAAAAGCATGTGTGATGCAAAGCAAAGAAATAGCAAAGTGTGTGAGTGTGTCTGCTGAGTGCAGGCAATGAAGTGTGACGCTGTATTAGTGCTTACAAGGCTCATCAATGGCCCGCATCGCATCTATGGCGTATCATTTGATTACAGGCCACGCTCGAAGGACACGTGTGAGTGAATGAGTGTGTGTGTGTGCATTGATATAACGGGTGATTTTTTTGAGGTTAGGATTTTCATGCATTAGTATTTGACAGATCACGTGGGATTTCAGACATGGTGTCAAAGAGAAAGATGCTCAGTATGCTTTGACATTTCATCATGAATAGACTTACTAACGAGCAACGCTTGCAAATCATTGAATTTTATTACCAAAATCAGTGTTCGGTTCGAAATGTGAAATCCGCTTTTTTATCGACAAATTTTGTTCAGCGATGAGGCTCATTTCTGGTTGAATGGCTACGTAAATAAGCAAAATTGCCGCATTTGGGGTGAAGAGCAACCAGAAGCCGTTCAAGAACTGCCCATGCATCCCGAAAAATGCACTGTTTGGTGTGGTTTGTACGCTGGTGGAATCATTGGACCGTATTTTTTCAAAGATGCTGTTGGACGCAACGTTACGGTGAATGGCGATCGCTATCGTTCGATGCTAACAAACTTTTTGTTGCCAAAAATGGAAGAACTGAACTTGGTTGACATGTGGTTTCAACAAGATGGCGCTACATGCCACACAGCTCGCGATTCTATGGCCATTTTGAGGGAAAACTTCGGAGAACAATTCATCTCAAGAAATGGACCCGTAAGTTGGCCACCAAGATCATGCGATTTAACGCCTTTAGACTATTTTTTGTGGGGCTACGTCAAGTCTAAAGTCTACAGAAATAAGCCAGCAACTATTCCAGCTTTGGAAGACAACATTTCCGAAGAAATTCGGGCTATTCCGGCCGAAATGCTCGAAAAAGTTGCCCAAAATTGGACTTTCCGAATGGACCACCTAAGACGCAGCCGCGGTCAACATTTAAATGAAATTATCTTCAAAAAGTAAATGTCATTAACCAATCTAACGTTTCAAATAAAGAACCGATGAGATTTTGCAAATTTTATGCGTTTTTTTTTTTTAAAAAGTTATCAAGCTCTTAAAAAATCACCCTTTATGTTATTATGTGTACGGCTTCACCTATATTTGCTTTCTTTACCATACCATTCTGCGTAAATTGTTGTTAGTATATTTTTTTAGGACAGATGTGCGCGCCTCCACATACCAATACATACAGCGTCTTTGATCAAGAAAACTGCGGGTGCCCTTGCAAAGAAGACCTACAAACTTAAGTGTAGCCTACTTGTAGGCGCTTAAGCAACATAGTTAACCTGTGTGGAGTGCTTGTTGCAAGTATTCGGCTTTCAATGCCAGCAAGCTCAAGCCACACTTTCTTCAACCAATTTCCAATTAAGGTTCCTACATACACTAAAGTATGTACTCCATCTTACACAAATATGCGTTTGCAACATTTTTATACTTCTTTGCTGTGCGTTTTAACCTTCTTCGCATTCAATACAACGTTCTCTCAAACATTCACATGTAGTTTATAATTTATTTTTTGCAAAAGTTCAAAATCGATGAGACTTGTTGTTAGTGTTGTTATTGCAACAATTTACAAAATTATGTCATCTTTGTATTGTTGAGCCGTTGTTAAGTGATATCTTCTCGTTGATTTCTATCCTTGCCTGCAGTAGTGTACTCTAATTTGGTTCACAGCACTCTCTTTTTCTCATGTTCTTTGTCGCTTTTATTTGAGCTGATTAAGTTTCCTTGAAGGTCTGCTTCCGCACGGTGTCATCCGCAATGTCACAGGCAACCCTTTTGTAGATTTATATAAACGTCACAAGCAGGAAACATATTGATTTAGGTTTACTAATACATTGAGGCAGTTGCACACATACTTGACAATACTTGCTATTTAAGACTTACTTAATATTATAAGACACGGTATTCTCCGCTTAATTGGCACTCAATTAATAGATAAACTCGCTTATTTGAACTAGTTAATCGTTAAAAATACAATTTATGTAATTCTAATAATATTTACTGTATCAGAGCACACGCTTTTTTGTTCTAACTGCATAATTTATTTAAATATGTCTAAATGAAAGTAGACATATTTCAGATTCTCAGTCAAAACTAGAAATAAACCTTTTGTTAACTAATTGAAATTTAAAGCTTTCTTCGCATTTCATTACGGGTGTAATGTCTATACCTTTAGCAATTAGGATAAAACAAACCACAAGGTTTATCAATACATTCATTACTTTATTACTGGTAAACCTTTAATAGTGGGATGATAATACTTCTTGTTTATTTGTAATCCAACTTAATAACGCGCACTCGAAATTATATTAAAAAACGAAGATCTTCAACCTAGCATAATACTAGACTTACATCGCCTAGAGCCTAATAATAGTGGAGTTGTGGTCGTCTGAAGATATGTTGCAACAATTACACCGGTCAACAAAAAAATATATTTTTTGGGGTTTCTGTTCTCTGCTTGAATTCTGATTCTAGACATTGAAAAACACTTAAATATTAATCTTTAGTTCTTTAAGTTTGCTTTGGGCTGATCTACATCGATAAGTATATTTTAATTTATTTAATAAATCAAAGACGGCAGCACTTTGATTAACCCGAAAGTAAACATTATTTGTAAGAGGCACAGTAGTGAATGTTAACCTATTTATTATAGCTGTAACAGCAATATTAGTGTATTACTCAGTTAAAAAATGGCATCAAGTCAGTGTAAAAATGATGCTGATTCATTCTGTTTTATTTGCGGTTAGTTTATTAAAGTTAGAAGTAAAAAACTAAACTTTTTCAACTAATTTGAAATTTTGCGAAATTTTTTTTAACCTAAAATTCAGTAATCAAAATAATCTATAGTGAAATTGTAGAAAAAATATAAAAATCAGTCATTTCTGCTTTAAAATCGAAAAATTGCTCTAGTTTCTACGAAAGCAAACTTTAACCCGAACAAAATTTTTTTCTTATTTTTGTCATAGGAGAAACTAAAATTTAACACGTAGATGTCAGATCCAAAAATCGTGTTGACCGGTGTTATAAATACTTTATTTTGAACATTTATTTACGGATGTTATAAAATTGAGGTAATATGATAAAGCCAACGAGTAAGGTAATGTCTAAATAGCCTTTATAAATATATGGATATATGTAGTATATCTATAGATATATGTCATGGATTTGTAGTAAATTTATATATTATGTAATGTCGATAGTATCGATATTTTATTTTCAATATAATTATAATATTTTGAAATATACAAGACAAACATTTTTGTGCATTCTCAAATTGAATTGCGTTTGAGAATCAACTGTAATTTCAAATCTCAAACGTTTGTTCTCAAATGCATTTTTTTTTTAAACATAGTCATTCTCAAACTAAAAGGCTAATTTTTAATATGAAACTTTCCTTTTGCTCTTAATTTGAAAATGTCAAAATCTCAAACATTTTCTCAAGTATGAAACGAGAAAATGGTTTTTTCCAAATTGTAAAATGATTGAAAAAATTTGCGAAATAGCCTTGAGTAACGTTTGAGAAAATGTTGTCTTTCAAATTGAAAATTTATATTTTATCCAACGTTTGAGAATTTGAATTACAGTGTTTGTTGGGTAAACATTTTACGGAATATTAAAATACCATTATATATATGTGCTTGATTTTCATCGATTCATTTTTATTTTACTTTCTAATATCGATAATTTTATTGAATACGGAAATATCATAATACTGTTAAACTTCTCTACCTCGAATAACTATAATCCACAATCAATTTCGAGATAGAGAGACTTCGAGTGCAAAATATAGATTTATACATAGTTTTATTTATTTACTTCGCATAAGTTACATTATGTACATATGGTAAAACATGTATTCTGCAATTTTGTCTGTATCTCATGCCTTTGTTGCATGATGCTGGTTGGAAAATTCGATTTATGGAAGGAAATTTGTATGAAATTTGATTTCTATTGCCAAGTAAAGAGTTTAAGTTATTGAGAACTGCGAGTAATAGAAGTTTGAGGTATGGAAGGCAATTTGTATAAATTTTCTTGTGCTGGTATCTGGTACTACAGACGACCATATTTCGATGCTTCGTTATGTAGGCTGAATTTTCCGACTGTTGTGCCAAAGACACCTTCTTTACCCACTCTAGCGTTGAAATCGCCAAGCACGATTTTGACATCGTGGCGGGGGCAGCGCTCGTAGCTGCGTTCTAGCCGCTCATAGAAAGTATCTTTGGTTACATCGTCCTTCTCTTCCGTTGGGCGTGGATATGTTGAAGAACCTCGCTTTTATGCGGATTGTGGCTAGATGCTCATCCACCAGGGTGAATGCCAGGACTCGGCGACGGAGTCTCTCTCCCACCACCAATCCAATACCTTATATGCCCGCTGTAGTAGATGTCACAAGAACCTAACTTCTTCCGTCCTTGTCCCATCCATCGCACTTCTTGGAGGGCGGTGATGATGGATGTTAAGAAATTTGAAGTTGTAAGGCCAATATTGACAACTGAAATAAGCTACAACTTATTAGTTGTGCACAAACAGCGCGAACTAATAGAAAATTGTCTTATGCAAGCTATACAAATATAATCACATAAATCCTAACGGATATAGTTACTAAGCATTTGCAAGTCTGTCGGTTTAACACGAGTTAGCCATTGTTTGCTCTAACCAAATGTTTGCAATTGCGCCTACAACTCTGTAGCCGCCAACATCCTTTCCATTTGTTTTTGTTGTTGCTCAATATTTTTTTGTTGTTCAACGCTGTCGCTTTCGCTTAACCCGCGGCAATCGACTGTTGTAATTAATTAATTGCAAATTGTTGACTTGTATTTGTGTTAGTTTGCTGCTTCTGCTTCTGTGTTGTTCTTATTGTTATTGTTGTATATTGCCGCAACAATTTTGAGCATTTGATTATATTAATCGGCTAGCAGGCTAGTCATTGTTGTTATTACACATTTTGTTGTTGGTTATGTTTTTGTTGTTCTTGTTTTTGTTCTTGACATTCGTTGCGCGCGCCGTCTGTTTTTAATGACTTGTCTGTTTGCCCACCGGATTTCATAATTATAGCCGCCCTCAGCGTTAATCGCTTGCGATATTTCCAAAACAAATATGTGCCTAAATACTAACGCTTGTTCATGTGGGAGTGTGTTGGTTTGTTTGTGTGCGTATTTGTGCTCTCATTTTGTTTTGCTTATCTTCGTTAAGTTTGTCGGAAGATTTGCTTGAGGGCAATAACTTAAGTGATGGCTTTTGAGTCAGCGCGTTTTTGTTTGAGTTTTTGCTATGCATCATTAGACATCCGACGCATAGTTTTAAAAATAATAAAACTAATTTATAAGCACCATAAAAAGGGATTAGTAATGAGCGAGCGCTCTTGTTGAGCTGCTTATAGTCGAAGAATTATATAATTAAAGGATGTTATAGTGAGAAAATATTGTGATTTGTTCAAACTTTTTAATGCCTAATTTATAATGAAATGTTTGCTGCTTAACCGAAAGCCTGAAAATCAGTATAATGTATATAAGGGATCAGGAGCAGGTCTGGATTATAATATAATCCACCTTAGCTTAATAAATTATCATAACTATTGACCAATATATAGGGTAACCTTCCGATGGAAAATCATTATCTTTGGGTTAGTCAAAATCTGAATCGGTTTCATCATCTTTTATTGATCAAGCGGTAGTTCTGGAATGATTATACTTGCTATATGAGAGCTAAGAAATATATTGAACCGATTTTTTTCTTTTTTAGAAACAGACCAAATTATTACCAGGAAAAATAAAGCCTCTTTTATTTCTTTCAGATATCTGGCAAATATATATTAAGTTATATCGATCGATGTAAAATATAAAGGGATGGTATTATTGAGTTATATTTTTAAATTGAAATATGAAAATATTAGGAGAATATTAGCAGCATAATATTGCTTAAATAGATGGAGACGTTTCTAAGATACAGAGGTAGTCAAAATTATTTACACATCGGAGTTTTTTTTTGCAAGTTTCACAGAAAAGCTTTCGTTTGTTGTTGTTGTTTTCGCAGGGTAATAAAATGCTATGTTGTTGTAAATTTTGATTCATTCCTGAGCAAATAAAGTCGGTTTGGCAAGAATAGCTAGAAATATGGCGGAGATATAAGCAAATGAAATACAGACTCGCAGTAGTCAAAAGTATTTACACACAACATGAAATGGATTATTTTGTTATTTTTAATATTTTTTTTAATTTTAATGTTTATTCTAAGTTAAGGCGGTAAATTCATAATTGGTTACATCACATTTGACACCAATAACAGCCTGCTTTATGGTCCAAATTGATTCAACACAATTGTGCGCTAAGTTAACTGTTAATTTAGACCAAATGTCGGTAATTTCGGCGTTTTCTGTTATTATATCAATTGGCCTCTGATATTTAATGAAACCCCAATTATTTTCATTAAAGTTTAGGTCGGGAAACTGCGCAGGTCAACTTGATTTGCTTCACCCAATTCTCTTTTAATTATCCTTGCAATATTTCGTCTCCTTCTTTTTAATAACAGTATTCCTTTAAGTTCTATATATTTTTACTCCGAAGCCGAAACACCAGTCTCTTAAACTTAGTAACAGTATCCGATCTAGTTATAATCCATAATTCCTTTGGTTTCGGCATTTTATTTACCAATTTTTATATTTTAAGGCAGAGTTAGTTTGTTATGAATGCAATAGAAGCCAATCACTACTCTTGTTTAAACCAATCCAAGGTTAAAGGCTAAATCGCGATGTGTAAATACTTTTGACGCAAAAAAAAAATGTGTGTAAATACTTATGACTAGTGTGAGTCTTCAGTTCATTTGCTTATTTCTCCGCCGTATTTCTAGCTATTCTAGCCAAACTGACTTCATTCGCTCAGGAATAGATCAAGGTTTCCAACAACATAGCATTTTGTTACCCTGCGACAACAACAACAAGAACCGAATGCTTTTTGTGTGAAACTTATAAAAAAACTTCCGATGTGTAAATAATTTTGACTACCTCTGTATGTGGTTTAACGCAATAGTGGGCAATCATTAAACATTTTTCGGGCCTGTTTCATCTTTATGTTTCAATTTAATGCTTTCACGTCTTTCCATACTTATCTAAGTATTTTTCAACATAACTGTAGAATATGCCTGGGCATGGTTATTATTATATTTTTCCCATTCTCAAATTATATTCTTATACATGGGATTTTGTGGTCGTGGCAATTGTGCGATTTTGCCCATCTGTAATACCAACCTCCTCAGAGTATTGATCCAGATTATTTTGATAGCTATAACCCTTTATTCTCTCGATTAAGATAAGTTCCTAAGCTCTATTACTAAATATTTCGTTTTTAACACAGGGTACAGAGTTTTGTTGGCAAAGATTAATTAATAATTGTTATATAGATATCGGTAGAAGGGATTCAACATTAAGTAAGCGGCTGACTAACTACTTGTCGAATTGAGTCAATTTTTTATTATTTTTTTTTTAGTTTTATTTATTTTATAGTTTTATTGATAACGCTACGGGTTTCTATGAATAATTTCGTCGGTATTTATGCCGAACTTCTCCTGAACCACATCTCACTTATCTTTCTTTCCAATTCTTTAATATGCGCAATTGAAATGAAACAAGTTGAGTTTTTGTAGCGCTTTGGCTGGGTGGTTCACTAAACCATTCAACAATTATTCTCTAGTGCAAGTCTATACAACGTTCCCAGGTATTCTATATGTAGTGTATGCATACTCGTATTCAACCAACCCAAGGCCTCTAATGTAAACCTATCCAATTTTTACGAGTTTCATCGACATTGTACTAGATCTCATACATACTTTAGAAACTATACCACTTCTGAGAACAGAAAACCGCACAACCCCTTTGAATTCACACCAAACAAATAGGCTGTCAGGGGCATGCAACAACAACGAATAGCTAAAAAAAATTACGTAATTGTGCACTTGAAATTGAAAATAATTGCTTTGCCTGAACACTTCGCCACCATTAACGAGATACTATGTGTGCAAGACTCCCTCATACACACACCCACACGCACACACACGCAGTGTCGATTGACATTTGAACTGATTGCCGATGAAAGTGAGAGCGCAGCTGAAAGCGTTGTAGATTTTAATGATTTTATGCAAGCGTTTCGCTGAATATTTGGCAAGTGAAAACAACAGAAAAAAAATCTGAAAATCATTGGCTGATTGCAATTATTCATGCGAATTTGAATTTGTGAGCTGTGTGTGTGCGTGTATGTGTGCTTATGAGAGCTTTTTGTCGTCACTTTCGCGGTGAATTCATTAACACGCCAATTGAGGTGGAAATTTAATTCGCTTTGCTTTTAGCGAATATTTAGGCGCGTGATTTTGTGCGCGCGATATTTGCAACTGAATATTCAAATTTTATGCAAACACCGAACACAATGGCGTTCGAAAAAATTGGCAGCAGCAGTTAAGCGGTGTGGTCGTGACTAACATTTAGTGTGGATTGATTCAAAGAGGCGTGTATATGGAGCAAGGTTGCTGATTGATTTACGGCGAAGTGAATAGCGAAGCATTGATTTTTTTAATTAGTATGATGCATAATTGCTTTAGTAGCGATAATTTAAAATTAGAAATTTAAAATATTTTATTTATTCAGAGATTTATACTTTGCAGCCAATATTCTGGAAAAGTCCTTCCAAGGGCTAGATCGTAATTACTTATAGATTAAGGTGGCGAACTCAAATGATAGTTATAGATTAATGTTGACACAAATGTCCAAGATCGTTATAAAACGATTTAATCGATTTAATCGCTCAATTAAAATGGTATATGAAGGATTGGTTTGGTATAAGAAGTATATCGTCCTCTTGTTTCATATAGTTGGTACTGATTGATTAAATAAAAAAACTGGAATTCTAGTATTACATATGAAGTCAACATAATGAATTTCAGTTCTTAAATCATGACACTGACCTTCATTGCTACAGACCAATTAATTAGGATCGATTTTGTATTTTACTTTTTTTGATTCCTTTAAAGCGTAATTCTGAATTCTTTTATACATTTTTTAAAACAAAGTATAATTAATATTTCACTGAGTCAATCATTCCTCGCGATATTAAGATGAGGTCTAGAAAAAATTAAGCCATAATTTTTGCATTAAATTGAAAGATTTATTGAGCACAGATAAAGTGATCGGATTTAGGACAAATAAGCACCGTTTTGTTCGACAACTTATTGTAATTTGAAAATAATTTCATTCTGACACTCGCATAGGAATACTCGTTACTCATCATCATTCACCATAGACAGGAACCTCTAATAATCGTTTGGTGCTTAGTCTCGATTTTAAAGTGGCTGTAAAAGGACCTCCCAAACTAGCTCCTCTAATTTCTATCGATTCACTACAAGAAGTGTGACCTGTCGTTGTCCTGATGAAACACAGCTCGTTTCTCATTGGCCGAGCGGTTTTAGACAATGTTTTCTCAGATGGTCCCATAATTAGCAGTACGGATTCGAATTAAGCTTGGCCGTAGTTCAAATCAAATTATTCTCTGCCAAATCCACGAAACACATAGCAATACCTTTTGATGATCATCGTGCGATTCGACCAATATCGCTTTCGCTTGTTTGTGGTAAGTGATTCCCTTTTCATTACCATTAAGAACTCGACCACTTCAGAGTTTGAACAATTTTGTTGCTATTGGTAAATGGAAACTCGGTACATGAGGATTTTTCTGATAATTTGTGTGGTACCCATTATCGAGTTTTTCTGTGGGCTTAGGACCATACTATTATCCGAGTGGCTTGCGGTTTTGCCTTTATAGTACAAAAGCTGTAGAATATGGCGTATTTTTTCTTCACTGATGTTTTTGACGAGAATACGAAATCTTATCTATCTAACACCATCTAGCTTAATCCGAATGCATTTATATGAGACGATATACAGATTACTACAGCCATCTGTTTGAAAAATAAAGAATTTCCTTTTGCTATATACTTTACTCTCATAAATAAGCTGTAGAATAATCAACATTTTGCTTTAATTTGTTTAAAAAAATAATTTTACTTTTTTGAAATAGGAATTTCTTTTCTCTTGCTCACTAAAAATAACGATGCGGTTCTTCTAAACATCAAGCATTAACTAGTCCACAATTTCGAAAATTTTTTAGAAAATCTACATTTCACCACTATAGTTTTCATACCACTTTGTTGATTTGCTACTCGTCAGTTGTTTGGTTAATCGAAGAATAACTTTCATTTCTAGCATGTTCTCTATTTATTTGAAAAAACTATGAGTACGTTTGGCTTAGTTACTCAACTCGTTGAACTTATACAAATACTTATTCATAAAAATAGTCGAAAATACAGCGCATAATTCTTCAAATGACCAGAAGAGTGCGAAAACATACGCAATTTAAAACGCAAATAAACTTAATCAGTGCGAAAAGTAAAAGTTTAAAACCCGACAATTTTTTCGATGACTTACTTAAGTATGCTCCACATGAAAATAAAATTTCCAACGAATTTCCCACCATTCACTATTGATTCACTGTAGTCAATGCAAAATTTTCCACTTTTCTCAACCGTCGTTAGCCACAAATTATTTGAAATTTAATCACTTTATCAGTAATAACTGTATAACTTACACTCCGTTAAAAAAAAAAAAGAAAAAACAAAAATGAAACAATAATAATCAGCAGTAGCATTGGCGCTGGCACTCCTTAAATTACTGCAGCCATTCGTGGGTAGCGAATCAAAAACATTTAATGTACGCTGCAGCGCAGTTTCGAGTTGAGTATAGCATAGTTTCAGGCGCACAGTGAATTTCTAGCGTTTGCAGTGAGGGAGAAACCACTTGTTTGCGGTGGTGCTAAGTAAAATGAGGTGAATGAGTGAAATAAATAAAAGAAAAAGCAAAACTGATTAATAGGTAGAGTGCTACAGCAAAAGAGGACGCATAACAGGGAGAAGAGTAAAATAAGCAAGATTTAAATATTTTTATTTTGCACCAGAAAGTTGGTAGAAATCATTGCGTACAAAAAAGAGTGGAGAATTAAAAGCATTAAAAGAAATGCAAACAAATATATTTCACGAAATGCATAGTCACGAACTGCATAAGTTTGAGTTTGCGTGTCGGTCCAGTCCGCGAATTTCGGGGGCCGCGACAATGTAATGCCCGGTATCAGCACTCACATTTTTAATGATAGTGCTTTGCCGGCGAAGCGCTTGTTTTTCGTGTTAGTGATTACTCAAAGGAGGTGGAATGCAAATTTCATGAAATTGTAAAAGTTGGCGGACAGCAGCAATTGGTGTGGGGTGGAAAAAATACAACGCTGCGTTGATGGAAGACGGTAGCTTTTCGAGTAGTATACATTTGTATGTATGTATGTATATTTGGTTGTTCCTGAATTATTTTCGTTCCGCTACTTATTGCTATTCCGCCTTGCGTTGTACCTCACCTATTTTTTTGACGGTTGTGGCGCCTGAAATGCTGCTAAAATGGTGTAAACTAGTGCATCTTCATTAAAAGACAGTGCAGCCGGCATTACACAACAAGCGGTGGTATTTGTGCGCATTAAATGCATGCAACAAGAAATTGAAATAACAAAAATAAAAAATAATTTATTTCAGTTTTTCCATTTATTCAGCACATTCTGCATGCAATTGTCCACGCCGCTTCGTAGTTTGCTTATATACAACATCTTGTTATATAGATTTGCCGTTATTTATTTTACGTATTCTGTTCTTCACCTGTGTAACAGCTTTTTTTTGCCATTTATATTTACACAGGCATTTGCCAGTACTTAAGCTGATTACTTGCGCTGTTTACATTTCGCAAATTAATTACAATTTATGCAAATCGATGGAAGTGGAAAGGTAAACAGAACTAAGCGCCGCGGAGAGTACACGAACACTAAATTTGTTTTGAGTGTAAATTTTTTCGAAAAGTGTGTGTGTCCGCGCTCCAAATAAGTTTGTTTTTATATATTTCTCAAACTACCTAAGCTAAATAAATCGAACTTGCTGAAGCATCTGATTACACACCATGAAAATGCGTGAAATTGGTTAATAACCACGCCCACCTCCCTTACAAAGGTTAGGTTGAAAACTACTAAAAGTGCGTAAAGGTTAGAAACGCTAAATTTTACAGAAGATATGGCAGTGAAAAGCTGCACAAAATTTTTTATAAAAACTGTGAAATGGGCGTGGCGTGGCCCACTTTTGCGTCAAACACCATATCTCAAGAATTATCCGGCCGATTTCAATTACAGCTTATTCGTTCGCTTTACAATATATACATCAACAATCAATGAAGATACCGAAATAAAGCTTTACGCAAACACTACATTTGAGTAGTGGCAACAATTTTTTAACCTCAGTGCCAATGAATAATTTTTTACCGAAAATATCGATAAATTTCCCAGATATTCTAGTGAAATTCTGAGAGAAAATTTTTCTTCTAATAAAGAAAAAAATCCGGTCATAACAATCTTAACTCCCATATACCTAATTATAGTTTTTCAATCATACGGTGGGCTTTATACCGCGTATATCTGTTAATATGTGAGATATCTTAGCAAAATTTATTGAACCTATAATTTTGTATATAGTGTATTTTCGTTTTTCTATTGGACTAAATGCCGAATATATGGGACAAATTGTGTTCTATCTTAATACAACTATATACAAAATATAAGAGAGTTTGAACTGTTCGGTTACACCCAAATTTAATGCTTCTATATTTGTTTTTATTTTATATATTATATTTAATAAATAACAAAATTTTTCTGGAAAATATTTAAAAATTTACAATTACAATGTTTGATGAAATATTCGTGTACATAATCTAAATTGTAACCATAATCTAAAAATCCGTTAAAATGCGATATTATTATTCAATACAATTGACAACGACACCGACAAACCAATTATGTATCGATGTAACGGTTTTCCGTTATAGAGTACGAAGCGCCTTTTTCTTCAAACTAGTACAGAGTCTCGCCGTTTGCCATCGCTACATTATTATACTTTCAAGCGTGCATTCCCATGTGTCCTGAGATTGGGAAAAAATAGACAATTGTTGAGAGCTTTGTAAATGTTTCTTTTGTATTCATCTTCTTATTTTAATCGATTATTTCATAGTGTGACTTATAATTGTGTTGAATAATATGTTGCGATTAGGTGAATTATTAATCGCTTAATTCGTTTTTTTATCGATCTCTAGTCTTTTGCAGGTTAGATATAACCACAAAACATTTTCTAGTAAATTACTGGAACATCGTTTCCAAAGAATTCTTCAATATTTAAATAATATGTATGTTTTCTCTAAAACAAAGAAAAACAATAATTTAACTGTACAATGTTGCAATTTCTATTAGATAAACTTACCACTAACTCACTTAATCTCCCAGTTTCCAATGACAATGACACTCTCACTCTCACTGGTAATTTATATCGATTTTGCATCTTAATTAAATGGCTGGCGGCAGAAAATTTGACCGTTGTATAATCAAAGAACATTTTTATTGTAAATACGGTTAGTTGTGGACAATCGCGGAGAATCGTCATTAGTTCTTTCATATAGACAAACGTTGAAAAAAGATGTAGTTCTTCTAAATGTGAAAAACGACAAAAGTCCCTCAAGTCCACTCCCGCTGTTACATGAAAAGTTAATTTTTTTAATTTTCTCAACATCGTTAAAATTTCAAAATCATTTCGAGTCACAATTCCATTGATGATTTTCAATTCCTGCAAGTTAATGTTATTACTTAATTCATTGAAAAAATATGCACACTTTTGAAATTCACAACTATATAGCCGCAAATGGCTTATGTCTATTTCTAACTTCCTCAAATATCGCAAACAACCGAGCGCTTGGCAACCGTCTATCTCATCCGAACTTATAGCTAATTCCTCTAGCTGTTGTACATCTTCTCCTTCCTGTTTAATCAAATTTTGACTGATTTCATAGGCTAAGTGTTCGGTAAACGCTCCGGGTACACGCAATAATTTCAAAACGCGTAGTTCATTGTTTTTAAAGATTAGACTCAGATTTTTCGGTTGCAAACCCTCGATATCTTCCAATTCAAGTATCTCCAAGTCGGTGAGCTCATTTATATATTTTCCTAAAAGTAAATACGTATGAAATCTTTTACAACTGTTTATGGGTGATTCTACGATAAGAGGTAACTTGTGCGGCAATCAGCTTAAAGTATTGCTTTTGTCCTTTATGTTGCTATTTTTTTAAATGAATCATATCATATTAATGTAGTGTGTTAAATAATATTACAATTTACTGCATAATTAAAACATTTTTTTCTGGAATTCCTTACAAACTCTAAAAAAGTTTCTCCCTTGGCTTGTCCCCTTGCTACTTTTTATTTAACTTTCGTACAATACATATAATTTTTGTAAGAGATGCTAAACCAAAACTAAGTTCAATCGAAAGTAAACTAATTAATATTAGGTATTGTTAAATAAAAAACAAAATAATTTTGTTTATTTCATATAATTTTTAAAATTAACTTTTGTCACGATTTTTTTATGTATCAACCCTGCCAAATTTTGTTCCGTTTGTACGACATAAATTCAAAGACGATCGCATTGAAAAAAGTGAAAAAAGTCACTGAAATGATTTCAGCCTGAAGTTAACAATACTAATCAAGTATTGGATTCGAATTGTCAATTGATATAACGAATACTATTCATTTAATTTATTCGCATTTATTGTCCTAAATTACTAATACTGTGATAATTAAAGTGAAATAAATAATTAACCCTAAAAATAATTCAGTCAATTAAAACAATTAAATTTTTCATAAAGACGTCTCTTCCCTGTCGTATTTCCATTGGCTAAATAACTGCCAGGTTAGAAAGTTAGAGACCAGGGGAAATACTAT
This sequence comes from Zeugodacus cucurbitae, assembly GCF_028554725.1. NCBI lineage: Eukaryota > Metazoa > Arthropoda > Insecta > Diptera > Tephritidae > Zeugodacus > Zeugodacus cucurbitae. The sequence goes on from NC_071670.1 coordinate 35,376,653, forward strand.
TCATCAGTCGTGAGTTGCTTGAGTCTTGATACTTTCTTCTGAACATGACCCCTTTCCCACCTCCAGCCATCACCAGCATCAACAAAACTAAAAATATTAGCCTCGCAATCCAACGCAGAATCGCTCTGACCAACAGATGCTGCTTTAGACTGAGTGGACATTTAAATGTTATAGTCCTCTCTCGATGAACCAAAACCAAACTCTACAAGTCCCTTATCATCCCCGTTCTGCTTTCTGGTGCAGAAGCATGGACGATGTCAACATCCGATGAGACGGTACTAGGAGTTTTCGAGAAATAGGTTTTGCGCTAGATTTATGGTCCTCTAAACATTGGCAACGGCGAATACCGCAGATGATGGAACGGTGAGCTATACGACGACACTGACATATGTAGTTCAGCGAATAAAAAGACAGATGCAACGTCATGTCCGATTTCATTCATTTTTACCACCAAGGTGCACTATATCCAATACTATACGCTCACTTAATTTTGCTAAGATATCTCACGTATTAACCAATACATATATGCGGAATAAAACCCACCGTATTTTTGAAAAATCTATAATTAGGTTATGGGAGCTAGGGGGTGATATTTTTGAAAAAACCTATAATTAGGAATATGGGAGCTATGAGATGTTATGACCCGATTTTCATAATTTTTGGAACAGAGACTCACTATTAGAAGAAAATAATTTCCTTTGAATTACACTAAATTATCTGAGAGATATTTATCCATATTTTCGGTTAAAATTTACCTTTAGGCGCTGAGTTCTTCATGTTCGATATCTGGGCCTTGAAAAGTTTTAGTCCGTTTTCGACAATTTTTTCACAGGTGAAGCCAGAGATTATATGCTTGGTTCCTATCTTCATTGGTTCCTTATGTATATATTATAAAGTAAAGGAATCAGATGGAATTCAAAATTGAGTTATATGGAAAGTAGTCGCGGTTGTGAACCGATTTCGCCCATTTTTTCTCCGTGTTATCAGGGTGTCAGAAAAAAATTATATACCGAATTTCATTGAAATCTGTCAAATAGTTCCTGAGATATGGTTTTTGACCCATAAGTGGGCGATGCCACGCCCATTTTTCATTTCGTAAAAATATCTGAGTGCAGCTTCCTTCTGCTATTTCTTCTGTAAAATTTTGTGTTTCTGACGTTTTTCGTGAGTTAACTCACTTTTAGTAATTTCCAACCTAACCTTTGTATGGGAGGTGGGCGCGGTTATTATCCGATTTCTTTCATTTTTGGACTGTATTAACAAGTGGCTAAAAGAAATGACTGCAGAAAATTTGGTTTATATATCTCTATTGGTTTGGGGGGAAAAACCTATTTGGGGGCGGGGCCAAGCCGACTTCTCCAAAAAAATTACATTCAAATATGCCCCTTCATAATGCGATCCTTTGTACCAAATTTTATTTTCATAGCATTATTTATGCCTTAGTTATGTCACTTTATGTGTTTTCGGTTTTCGCCATTTTGCCAATCTTCGAAAGCAACCTGCCTATGGTTAAAAATTAGTTACTTAGGAAAAACGTCAGAAACACTAAATTTCACATAAAGAATGGCAGATGGAAGCTGCAATCAGTTTTTTTTATAAAATGGAAAATGGGCGTGGCGTCGCCCACTTATGGGTCTAAAACCATATCTCAGGAACTACTCGATCGATTTCAATGAAACTTGATTTGTAATAGTTTCTTTACATCCCAATAATCTGTTGTGAAAATAGGACAAATCGGTTCACAACCACGCCTACTTCATATATACCAGAACTTTGAAGACGATCTGAATCGTTTACTTTACAATATATAAAGTAAGCACTGGTGAAGATATCGGTGCAGAACTTTGCACAAATACTACGTTTATAATGTGGCATTATTCTAAAAATCGAAATCGGACCATAGGTCTTCAAGGCCCCATATATCGAACATGAGGACATTGGTGCTTCTAACCTAATATTAGTGTTTCCAACTTTCAATGGACTTTATACAATACATATGACGAATATGTGGGTCAAATTGTGTATTATATAATATTAATAAAGTTAAATAAATAAATTGCGAGTGTATAAAATGTTCGGTTACACCCGACCTTAGCCCTTAGGGTTTATTCATCTAGGTAAGAGAGTATCTTTAATATGCAATACTATTTTAAATTAATTTTTTGCTTTTGGTAAATTAATTATCCACCTTTGGCCGTTTTCTCTATGCAATTGATACCTCTTATCGTGGAATCATCCTTATATGTCACGTCTTATATCGTATTATTTAAACCAAAATAAGGGAAACTGGTTTTGATGATTTGAACTTAAAACGATCAAGAAAACTTAAATTCTGAATTTTGTGACTATGTTGATTCTGCCCAGGTTCAATGAAAGCGTAGGAAATTATTGCACGGCTTAAGTTTTATGTGTATTTACTTATTGAGACGTACCTGTGAGCTGACAGTTTCGTAATGTCAAGCGTTTTATACCCGGAAACAAATCAATTGCACTAAGGTCTGAGTTGGTCAAACCCAACCCATACACTTCATCAATATTAATATTACGCTGTATTATTTCATCTAGTGTGTCTTTATCTTCATTCAATGAAACGGCTTTCGTCCTGGCAATCTCCTGTAACTTATCTTTAAAAAACGTTTTATCATAAAACTCCTTAAATTGTGGGCAAGTCATGTTCCAATGATATGTCCAATGATCGTCATTTGATACAAACACACCATATTTGTAGGCATATTTGAGAATATTATTTAAACAAGCATCATTAAGATCCCATAAAGACATGGCCGAATTCTTAGTACGACGCCACTTCTTCCACACTGCATCAGTTGGTATGCACTGGTATTTACCATCTAAATTGAGGGAAAGAATTGTCGGTTTTAAATGATAACCAACAAACAATTCAGCAATATTTATTACCATTTGGGTTGACAGTTAGTCTCCACTGGTATATAGGTTCTAAATTGAGGGAAAGAATTGTCGGTTTTAAATGATAACCAACAAACAATTCAGCAATATTTATTACCGTTTGGGTTTGCGTTAGAGTGTTCAGTCCATTTATTCAAAATGCGCTCATATGCCGTGCTATAATCGCTAAAGTCCAATATCATTTCCCTATCCATTTTTCATTTCATCTGCAATAAAAACAGCAACATTTAATTAATTTACTAAGCGTATTTTTTACTGTTTAGTGTAATGGTGTTGTTTTTGCGCACTTTATGATTCATAGACAAATTCCATATATGTATATACATATGTATGTGCGAGTATAAACTGGGTTTTAACTTGTAATAGCGACACCGCCACCCGTTGCGCTTAAACTACGAAGTACAACTGGCTGGCATAGATACACCAGAGCAGTGTTGCCGTGACGCTATATGATATTATGACCAATAATCGCTTTGTGTATTAATTATTTTTAATGAGTCAGTTATTTATTGTTGAATTAAATATTTGTATTGAAACTAAAATAGCCTTGTAAAGTTTTGCTTTTGACAGCAATATGTATTACAAAGCTTTCGCATAAAATACTTAAATTCAGTTGACCACAGTGTTATAATACATAATTAACAAGTGTGTTTATGTGAAACATTTTTAAATTTAGATCCAATGTACACGTCTTAAAGGTGTATAATTAAAAAAAAAAACAAAACAAATATTTTCACATATGGTAACACTATTCTACATTAGTAAATATGTTTGTATTGTTAGTTGTTGAGTGCATGCGTTTCTCATATAAATGTATGATTGTTGCATATGTAAATGCATTTATATTTCTGTATAAATATTTATGTTGTTTAGTATGTTATATAAATGATATTTGAACAGTGACCAATCCTCGATCAATAACTTTTTGGTCCAGAAACCTTTCCAAATTGATACTACTCAGCTATTTCCAAAATCGTTTAACTCTTATTTTCAGTCGGACTTGTGTCTCTATCTTCTCTCTCTCTCTCTCTCTTACACGCAACTGCCGTTTTTCCTTTTTAACTCTTTTTATATCAAAGATAAAAACAAGAAACACTTAACCCCAGTAGCGTGTGTACTAGAGTGTTTACAATTGTATTGTTGTTTGTGTATTTTTATACTCTCGCAACTAAAGTTGCTTAGAGAGTATTATAGTTTTGTTTACATAACGGTTGTTTGTTAGTCATCAAACTGAACGGGTTAGATATAGGGTTATATATATCAAACTAATCGGGATGACGAGACGAGTTAAAATCCGAATGTCTGTCTGTCCTTACGAAAATTGGCAAAATCGGACCACTGGCACGCCCACAAAATGGCGAAAACCGAAAATACATAAAATGTCATTTTTTTAGCCACTTATTAATACAGTCCAAATATGAAAGAAATCGGATAATGACCACGCCCACATCCCATACAAAGGTTAGGTTGATTATTACTAAAAGTGCGTTAACTCACTAACGAAAAACATCAGAAACACAAAGTTTTACAAGAGAAATAGCAGAAAGAAGCAGCACTAAGATCTTTTTACAAAATGGAAAATGGGCAAAATGGTCAAAAACCATATCTCAGGAACTACTCTACAGATTCGAATAAAATTCGGTATATAATATTTTCTTGACACCCTGATGACACGTGTGGAAAATAAATGCAATCGGATCACAACCACGACAACTTCCTATATAATTCAATTTTGAAGTCCATCTGATTCCTCCACTTTATAGGATATATGTACATAAAGAACCAATGAAGATAGCGAAATAAAACTTTACGCAAATACTGTAGATGATCCGTGGCATCACTTGTGAAAAAAATGTCGAAATCGGACTATAACTTTTCAATGCCCCGGATATCGAATGTGAAGAACTCAGTGCCTTATGGTAATTTTTCACCGAAAATATCGGTAAATCTCTCAGATAATTTAATGTAATTCAGAGGAAATTGTTTTCTTCTAATAGTTTGTCTCTGTACCAAAAATTATAAAAATCGGGTCATAACATCTCCATATACCTAACTATAGGTTTTTCAAAAATACGGTGGGGTTTATTCCGCATATATGTATTGGTTAATATGTGAGACATCTTAGCAAAATTAAGTATGGCAAAAAGCGTATAGTCTTGGATATAGTGTACCTTGCTGGTAAAAATTTATGAAATCGGTTAAGGAATTACCTCAGCCCTCATACATATCTATATATGACGATTTTCGTTATTCTATTAAATTTTATGCCGAATTTATGGGCTAATTTGTGTATGACCTTAATAAAATTTCTTCAATAACTTGCGAGAGTAAAATGTTCGGTTGCACCCGAGCTTGGCCTTTCCTTACTTGTTGTTGTTTATTAGCAGGGATGGGCGGAGGCTTATCATTAGTGTCCGACCGATGCCGATTAATCGCGCATAAATAATTTATATTGAAGTATACAACAATTGAGTAAATACAAAGTGTGCTCAATCTTGGCTTCGATGACAATATTAAATCCAAAATTAAGTGGTGATAGTCCAGGATATTCCAATGATTATAAAAAATCTTTACGATATCCTATTTGTAGCTGTGTCAGCTCTCTTGGAACGGAATTCTAAATTGTCGCATTGACATCGGCGATATCTTTGTTTTTTTGCCACCAATATTGACCGTTCACTCAGCCAATTATGTTTATTATATTCTTTTTTTATGTCCTGAAAAACACGAAGGATAAGCTCCTCTTTCGAGTTTGTGAAGTGCCAGTTGGAAATGTTGAAAATGTTATTAATCCATCGTGGTGTCAACTGCGATCTCACCATTTCCAATATCTAGAAACTGCTGTACAATTGCAGTTTGATCATAGTTGTCATCGATTGGCTAAGCGTTATAGAGAAGTCAATAGAACGCCCTATCCAGTAATTAAAACAAACAGGCAGCACTTGTGGCCAGTGTGTCAACTATCCTTTTAATCATGCGCAATAGTGTTGCACTATTTTCTTTGGTGAAAGAAACTTACTACTTCATTTTCATACCTTATGTTTTATTTAATCAATTGTAATATGTATATATCAAGTTTAAAATATTAAATAAATATGTTTATATTGTCGCTTTTGATAATTATTTGTTGATGGAGGAATAACAGGAAGGATCTGGCGTAAACAGAATCATGGCTCCACCAAAAATGGTTTGGTTGTCGCGTAAATCTTTTAAAGTCCTGTGCAGTGCCTCCAGTAACTTCTTGAAAATCTAAAAAACCTTCGTTATAGCGATTTTTTGGGGATTTTGCAAACGGGTGTTTCGTTAAATTACAATTTATGAGTAATATCAAGACTGAATGTATAGTTTGTCTGCCTACTGTCCTGTCCTATGTTCATTCAATTGTGGAACAGTTGTGCGAACTGTTTCGGTCAATGTTTCAGTATCATATTGTAACTACAGTGATCCTCGCTTAAGTGATCACATTTAAATTCCCCTGCTTAAGAACATCCGCTTATGTGCCTTTCCCGCTTAATTGCCGGTAATATTTAAGCCACAAATACAAAATTGTTTGCAATTTTCCACTTTAAAGTGTCTTTTCATTTTTTGACAATTTAATACGCTGAGAATTGTCAAAAGGAGAACATATACTTAGTATATGTATATATTTATTGTTATTAATAAGAAATAAATGTGATTTTCATTCTAAAAGAAAAAATATAAGATCGAAATATTTGAGAAAAAACTTGGTAAGTACCTCGAGGCACTTAAACGGGGTTTATTTACGTGCCTTTCCCGCTTAAGTGTCTCAAAAGTCTTGCATGTTGGGAAGGGACACTTATGCGGGAATTACTGTACCTTTGTAAAATAAATAATAATAATTTATTATATGTTTTGAAAAATGCTTCCACGCGTCACAGTTGAAAGAAAAAGATTTTTGTCGCAGTATTTACTTGAGTCTTTTGTTTGGTTTCATATAATTTAGGCACTTTGATTCATACCTTACGAATTATATCACTCAAAAAACCCATTTTTATTGGCTGGAATTTTATTGTTTCAAAAAGTGCCATAACTAAAGTTATAAAGGTAAAATTTGGTACAAAGGATCGCACTAGGAAGGGGCATATTTGGATGTAATTATTTTGTGGAAGTGGGCGTGACTCCGCACCCAAATGAGTTTTTTTGTATATAGCACCCAATGAAGCTATATAAACCAAAATTTCTGCATTCGTTTATCATATCTACCCTATCACACGCAAAGAAAATAGTTGAAATCGGATAATAACTATGCCCACCTCCCATACAAAGATTATGTTGAAAATGACTAAATGTGAGTTAACTTACTAACGAAAAATGTCAGAAACACTAAATTTTACAGAAGAAATGGCAGATGAGAGCTTCACCCGGATCTTTTTACAAAATGGAAAATCGGCGTAGTGTCGCCCGCGCTTCATAATACCTACATCCTTCCTGTTGGCCAATTCTGGACGCTTCTGGTCAATTACCTGCTTCAAGTGGTTCAGTGGTTCGCAGTAGATGGTAGAATTAAGCGTCTGGCCATATGGGAGCAGCTCATAGTGGATGATTCCGTTCCAATCCCACCAAACACACGGCAAAACCTTCCTTGCCGTCAATCCCGACTTGGCCACTGTTTTGGACGATTCACCCTCCTTCGACCACGACCGATTTCGCTTGATGTGATATGTGATCCATTCTTCGACGCCAGTCACCATCCGCTTCAAATATGGGTCGAGTTCGTTCCGTCTCCGGTGACTAGCTCCCATCTCCTGGGCGATGTCACTAGATGCTACATGTCGGTCTAACTCGATGTTTTCCATAATTTGATCGGTATTCGTCGTCACAGGTCTTCCGCCGATTGGCTTATCCATGATGTCGTTTTCACCTGCTCTGAATCAACGAAACCATTCCTCTGCAGATCGAAGTGTTAGAGTACCATCCCCCCAAAACACAATTAATCTCACGGAACGTTTCCCTTGCGGATTTTAATATTTAAAATAGCGCGAATTTCGGCGTTAGTGAACTCCATATTTACACGTCTATAACAATTGAACGCAATATCCAAACTAATCATGCATAGCGTCGTTTTGTAGGTTATGTCAAGACCGTTCAATGATGTATAGCAGTGCTTCCCAAACTTAGTTTTGCCATGACCCGGTAATTTTCACACTAACCTTTCGTGACCCACCTAATAATATTAAACTCAAGACGGTTACATGAGATTAAATAATACACGTTTAATAATAGTAAGATAAATGTTTTATTAATATTAAATTATAATATTTTGATATCTTACTTTTTAGTGCGAAGTATGTAGCTGTTGCCTATTTTTATACTCTCGCAACAAAAGTTGCTAAGAGAGTATTATAGTTTTGTTCACATAACGGTTGTTTGTAAGTCATAAAACTTAACGAGTTAGATATAGGGTTATGTATATCAAAATGATCAGGGTGACGAGACGAGTCAAAATCCGAATGTCTGTCTGTCCGTCCGTCCGTCGGTCCGTGCAACGGATAACTTGAGTAAAAATTGAGATATCTTGATGAAACTTGGAACACATGTTCCTTCGGATCGTGAGAGGGTTGCTTTCAAAAATTCAAATCGGACCACTGCCACGCCCACAAATTGGCGAAAACCAAAAACTTATAAAGTGTCATAACTAAGCCATAAATAAAGTTATAAAAGTAAAATTTGGAACAAAGGATCGCACTATTAAGGGGCATATTTGGATGGGAAAGTGGGCGTGGCATCGCCCACAAATCGGTTATTTGTATATATCTCACAAACCAATAAAGCTATATAAACCAAACTTTCTGCACTCGGTTCTCTTACGTACCCCACCACACACTATGAAATTAGTTGAAATCGGATAATAACTACGCCCACCTCCCATACAAAGGTTAGGTTGAAAATTACTAAAAGTGAGCTAACTCAGTAACGAGAAACGCCAGAAACACTAAATTTCATTAAGTTTTTTTTACAAAATGAAAAACGATTTCAATGAAACTTGGTTTGTAATAGTTTCTTTACATCCCAATGATATGTTGTGAAAATAGGCCAAATCGCTTAACAACCACGCCTACTTCCTATATACCAGAACTTTGAAGACGATCTGAATCGTTTGCTTTATAATATATAAAGTAAGCAGTAAATATATAAAGTAAGCCTAGTGAAGATATCGATGCAGAACTTTTCATAAATACTACATTTATAGAATTCTAAAAATCGCCGAAATCGGATCATAGGGTTTCAAGGCCCCATATATCGAAAATGAGCACCTCGGTGCTTCTAACCTAATATTAGGGTTTCCAACTTTCAATGGACCTTATACAATATATATGACGCATATGTGGGTAAACTTGTGTATTATATAATATAAATAAAGTTAAATAAATAAATTGCGAGAGCATAAAATGTTCGGTTACACCCGAACTTAGTCCTTCCTTACTTGTTAATTATAGAGTTTAAGTTTGCTGAAATTGCTGAAAGTTTTATTCTGAGATCGGGTTCCACTTCCATTTTGTTTCGATATTTATTTTTAAGGTAAACTAGTGTTGAAACCCCAGCTTCACATTCAATCATTGCTTGATGAGCTAGTATTGTGTATTCTTGACGACAAGATAACCAAAAATCAATCAATGGTCTTGTGTCAAATGTATCCTTGAGTGTTGTATCAGTTAACAGTTCAAACGGCGAATCGACATCTGAATATGGCAAATTTGTTTCGGAATCTAACTTGAATGTAAATGGGTTTCTTATCCAAGCTTTGTTGTCATCGATTGGAGGAAATTATTCTTGAAGATTTCTCTCCAGCTCTAATAAATGTTCTTTAAAATGTATGTCCGAATGTACAGTTTATGTGCCTACTAACATGTTGCCAAGTTGCTCCTATTCCCGTTATGCTTTGATGGTGAAAATGAGTGAAATCGGTTCAGGAATTACCACGGTCCTCATATATAATATATGATGATTTTCGTTATTCTAGTCTTATATATTATGAATATATGGGTCAGTAATGTGTGTTATCTTAATAAAATTACATAAATAAATTCCGAGAGTATAAAATGTTCGGTTGCACCCAAACTTAGCCTTTCCTTACTTGTTACAAATTGTTTTGGGATATCGACACACCTTTACAATTGAAGAATGACAAAAATATTTTAACAAAACAACAATGACTACCTTCAAAATATTATTATTTTTATACTCGCAACAAAAGTTGCTAAAGAGAGTATTATAGTTTTGTTCACATAACGGTTGTTTGTAACACCCAAAACTAAACGAGTTAGATATAGGGTTATATATACCAAAATGATCAGGTTGAAGAGTGGAGTTCAAATCCGAATGTCTGTCTGTCTGTCCGTCCGTCCGTCTGTGCAAGCTGTAACTTGAGTTAAAATTAAGATATCTTGATGAAACTTGGCACACTTATTTTTTGGCATCATAGGAAGGTTGCTTCCGAAAATGGGCAAAATCGGACCACCGCCACGCCCACAAAATGGCGAAAACCGAAAACACATAAAGTGCCATAACTAAGCCATAAATAAAGCTATGGAAATAAAATTTGGTATGAAGGATCGCACTATGAAGGGGCATATTTGGATGTAATTTTTTTGGGGAGCTGGGCGTGGCCCCGTACCCAAATAGGTTTTTTGTACATATCTCGCAAATCAATAGAGCTATATAAACCAAACTTTCTTCAGTCGTTTTTTTAGCCACTTCTTAATACAGTCCAAAAATGAAAGAAATCGGATAATAACCACGCCCACCTCCCATACAAAGGTTAGGTTGAAAATTACTAAAAGTGGCTTAACGCTAACGAAAAACGACAGAAACACTAAATTTCACAGAAAAATAGTAGAAGAAAGCTGCACTCAGATTTTTTTACAAAATGAAAAATGGGCGTGGCATCGCCTACTTATGGGTCAAAAACCATATCTCATTAACTACTCGACAGATTTCAATGAAATTCGGTATATGTGACCTGGTCTACGAAAAGGGAGCTAACGTGCGAAAACTAGTTTTCTGGGAAACAGCTGTTAAAAATAAACAACTCTCATCTTCCATCCGAATCAACTAAAAAGTGAAAATTGATTTTTTGACACCTAAGCCCCCTTTCCATAGACCAGGTCACATATAATATTTTCTTTACACCCTGATAACACGGATACAAAATGGGCGAAATCGGTTCACAACCACGACTACTTCCCTTATAACTCAATTTTGAATTCCATCTTATTCCTTCACTTTATCATGTATACATAAGGAACCAATGAAGATAGCGGAATAAAACTTTACAAAAGTAGTACATATCATCTCTGACTTCACTTGTGAAAAAATTGTCGAAAACGGACTATGACCTTTCAAGGCCCCGGATATCGAACATGTTGAAATCAGCGCCTAAGGATAAATTTTAACCGAAAATTTGGGTAAATCTCTCAGATAATTTAATGTAATTCAGAGGAAGTTGTTTTCTTCTAATAGTGATATGTTAAAAATATTATTAAAATCGGGTCATAACATCTCCTAGCTCCCATATACCTAATTATGGGATTTTCAAAAATACGGTGGACTTTATTCAGCATATATGTATTGGTTAATATGTGAGATATCTTACCAAAATTAAGTGAGCGTATATTGGATATAGTGTACCCTGCTGGTAAAAATTAAAGAATTAACTCAGCCCTCATATAGTCTATATTACGATTTTCGTTATTCTATTAAACTTTATGCCGAATTTATGGGTAAAGGCCCAAACTTAGCCTTTCCGTGTTTCTTTGTTTGTCTGAAGTCCATAAATATGACTTGGTATGGTTGTGATAGACAAGGGATTCCCTGGTGCAAATATGTATGTACATGTGTACATATACATTTGATGTTTTGTGCTTTGTGTTTTTAGCGACATAGCTCTATTTTTTTCACAGGCATATGAATATTTGTAAATATCTGCATATGTATGTATTATGCTTCTATAGCTTGTGTGCGCATGCTATAGAATTGGTACGAATGTAGATATTATATAGACATAATGGGAATATGCATATGTGAAGGTCATTAATTTTTTTTTTTGAAGAAATGAAAGGAATGACGTGTTTATATGAGCACATTTCAGTTCATTTGGCACATCTTCATTTTGTAATATTCGAAATAAATATAACTTTTTTGAAATAATTTAAAAATATAATTAAATTATTTTTTACCTAATTTTGCACGATTTTGTAAAAATATTAAAATATTTAAAATTTTTCTGAAAAAATGGTTCTTATGGTACAAGATCACGCATATGTGGCTCAGAGAATGTTTTACATTCTCTGTGTGACTTTGTATATTTTTCTTCAAAGCATTTCTTTTTATTCATTCTCGCATTAATTCAGTCGTTTTACATATATTTCTGCCTTTGCACGTGCAACTACAATGCTTGATGAAATATTCGTATACATAATCTAAATGATTACCATAATCTAAAAATCCATTAACATGCGATATTATTATTCAATACAATTGACAACGACACCGACAAACCGATTAGTTATATCGATCTTCCTGTTTTTCGTTATACAGTACGATGTGTCTTTTGCTTCAAAATAGTACTGAGTCTTGCCGATTGCCTCTTTAGCATTTCCAAATTACCTTCATGCGCGCATTCCTATGTGTCCTGAGATTTGGAAAAAATTGGCTATTGTTGACAGCTTTGTAAATGTCTCTTTTGTATTCATCTTCTTATGTTAATTATTGAATAATATTAATTAATTGTATTGAATAATATGTTGCGATTAAGTGAATTATTAATCGGTTAATTCGTTTGTTGTCATCTATAGCCTTTCGTAGGTTTGATTTAATCACAAAACATATTCTAGACTACTGACTATTGAGAAGGCCAAACGATCATCTTCAAAAGCTAAAAAATCTGTATGTTTTCTCTAAAACAAAGAAAAACAATAATTTAACTGCACAATGTTGCAATTTCTATTAGAGAAACTTACCACGAACTCACTTAATCCCTCATAGTCATATACTATCACTGTCACTGGTAATTTATCTCGATTTTGTTTCTTTATTATCTCGATGGCTTCAGAAAATTTGTCATCTGTTAAATCAAAGATCGTATATAATGTAAATGCGGTTAATTGCGGGTAACCGCGGAGAATCTCCATAAATTCTTCCATATCTACAGCTGTGAAGGAAATATGTAACTCCGTTAAATGGAAAAATCGACAAAAGTCTATCAAGTGAATTTTATCTGTTGAAAAAATATATAATTTTTTTAAATTTCTCAACATCGCTAAAATTTCAAAATCATCTTGAGTCAGAATCCCATAGAGGATGTGCAATTCCTTCAAGTTAATGTTATTACTTAATGCGTTGAAAAAATGTACGCACTTTTGAAATTCAAATTTTGTAGACCAGTCGTCTTTTATATATATTTTTAAGTTCCTTAAATATCGCAAACAACCGAGCGCTTGGCAACCTTCTATCTCATCCGAACTTAAAGCTAATTCCTCTAGCTGTTGTACATCTTCTCCTTCCTGTTTAAGCAAATTTTGACTGATTTCATAGGCTAAGTGTTCGGTAAACGCTCCCGGAACACCCAATAATTTCAAAACGCGTAGTTCATTGTTTTTAAAGATTAGACTCAGATTTTTCGGTAGCAAACCCTCGATGTCTTCCAAGTCCAGTTCCTCCAAGTCGGTGAGCTCATTTATATATTTTCCTAAAAGTAAATACGTATGAAATCTTTTACAACGAAATAAAGGAAACTGGTGATGATTTGAACTTGAAACGATCAAGAAAACTTAAATTCTGAAATTTGTGACTATGTTGACCCTTCCCAGGTTCTATTAAAGCGTAGGAAATTATTGCATTGGATTAAGGTTTAGGTGTATTTACTTATTGAAACGTACCTGTGAGCCGACAGTTTCGTAATGCCAATCGTTTTATAGCCGGAAACAAATCAATTGCACTAAGGTCTGAGTTGGTCAAACGTTCACCACGTACTTCAACAATATTAATATTACGCTGTATTATTTGATGTAGTATCTTTTTATGATCATTTAATAAAATGATTTTCATCGTGGCAATCTTCTGCAACTTATCTTTTAACCACATTTGATCATAAAACTCCTTGAATTGTGGGCAAGTCATGCTCCAATGATTTTCTTCCATTAATTCAAACGAGTCTAGTATTACATGTTTGCAGGCATATTTGAGAATTTTATATAAACAACCATCATTGAGATCCCAAAAAGACATGACCGAACTCATAGTGGTACGGTAGCGCTCGCACAGCTGTTTAGAAAATGGGCCATACAAGTCTGCGAAATCTAAATTGAGTGAAAGAATTGTCGGTTTTAAATGATAACCAACAAACAATTCAGCAATATTTATTACCGTTTGGGTTTGCGTTAGAGTGTTCAGTCCATTTATTCAAAATGCGCTCATATGCCGTGCTATAATCGCTAAAGTCTAATATCATTTCACTATCCATTTTTCAATTCGATCCTGCAAAAAAACGGAAATCATTTAATTAATTAACTGAACGTATTTGTTTACTTCACTTTATGATTCATACACAAATTTCATACACATACTTGCTGGCGAGTATAAACTAGGATTTAACTTGCGATAGCGATGTCACCAACCGTCGCGCTTAAAATCCGAAGCACAACTGCATACACCAGAGCAGTGTTGCCATGACGCTATAAATCGCTTTGTGTATTAATTCTTTTGAATGAGTCAGCTCTTTATCGTTGAATTAAATATTTGTATTGAAACTAAGCTTTTGCATAAAAGGGGGAATTCACTTCAGTTGTGCGCACTTTTCAGCAAAACTTTCATGTATCAAAACTGTATACCAAATCGCCGCAAAACCTAAATATTGTTATCGGTAACCAATACTCATTCAGTATCTTTGATAATATTTAAATATTTCCATATATGGAGACATAAAAATGGCAAAAATTCTTAATTTTTCAGGATTTCAAGCTCCTTGCGCAACCTCTAAACCTTTTTTGATTGACCCAAAATTTTGTATATACTAGTTTTTGGGCTATTCGCATATTTCTAGGGGGTGCGATCGAGAATCGGAACACTTTGGAAAATAAGGGCCACCCTAGTGTACATATGTATTTGAGCTTAATTTACACATACTCTATTTATCACCATTTAAATTTAAATAAAAACATATGTGCGCACGAATATGAATATTTAGTGTTGTTGTTTGTTTGTTTATCACCCCTACAAGTGAATTTTTGTGACAATGAAATCGTAAACTACCGTTTTTGTTGTTGTTCTAATTATTATTTTTTATGTTTTTAATTTTTTATTGCTTAAAATTCGCAGCTTTGCATATTTTTAGTTTTTTTTTCTAATAAATTTTTGTTTATACTCTCGCATGATGTTGTACAGAGTGTAATCGTTTTGTTCATATAACATTGTAACTTGAGTAAAAATTAAGATATCTTGATTAAATTTGGTACACACGTTACGTATTCCGTGGTATTGTAACTAGGCGAAATTGGTACACTGTTACTCCCATAAAACGGGGGTAACTGAAAAGCTATAAAGTGCTATAACTAAGCCGCGAATAAAGTTATGAAAGCAAAATTTGGTTCAGAGGGTATGGTCAGCCCCCCTTCAATGTTTTTTTGTATATAGCTCCTACTCTACTACTGCTATATTAATTCAAAGGAGATGTGTTTCTTCTACCAGTCTCCCTCTGTGCCAAAAATGGGCAGAATCAGAACAATATGTTCTCTATCCCCATATACCTTATATTCGCATTTTCAAACTTCGGATGAGCTTTAACCGATATTTGGGGTTAATATGTGAGATAACTTTGCAGAATTAAGTGAGCATATGGTTTTCGACATAGTGGACCTTTGTGGTGAAAAAGAGTGAGGTTTAGGAATTACCTCAGCCCTTATATAATATAGATGATTTTGGTTGATAATGGGAATTTGTTTAGAAATTCGTTTGCATCCACCTTATATTATAGACCAGACACAAAGTAATTATTACCTGTTACTGTCTGTGGCGAATGATGTTGCATTCGCCTCAGGAGAAAGTTTTAAAAATTGACTGTCCCAGCAAATAGCATTAGCCACAACAATGAACAAAATTATAATTATTTTACGCTTTAAATAATTCAAAAGAAAGAAAACAAAACATTGATTCAAATATCAATTAAAAGAAGTAAAAATAATCGGCCGATTAATCGGTCGGAGCCTACTTAGCATGTTCTAAAAGAGCGTAAATGAACGCATACGTACACACACCCATTGTCATTAAAGCTTCAATGCTTAACTGTCACATAGAGAATATGTTTAACAGGCTTTGCATGTACTTGATTACCGAACACTTGACATGACTTGGAAGCCAGTTTAATTTAGGATCATAAGTTGCGTTGACATTTGAACTGCTCTATCTCTCTTATTGTTCTCTTTACATTCTCATTATGACACTATTCCAGTGTTGGCTGAATTTTTTTGATTAAAAATAAATATGTATGTTAAGATTCCAATCCTTAATATTAATAAATCTTCAAAAATAGAAAAATTTTCTAACAAATCTAAATCTCAAAAAACTGCATTTCGTTTCCTTTATGCTATTCAGAACAAAGCTATATTCATATATTTATTAAAGAGCTTTCTATCAAACAGAATATCTTCAAGTGCTCCAAGATTTCTTATGAAATTTATAGAAACATTCTAGTTTTAAAATTCTCAATTTTGGTGATATTTTAATGTAAAAACTCGGCACGTCCGGCAACTCTACCCACAAACCAAAATAATAACAGCTGAAATTGAAGTTCTCTATGTATTGTGTGTAGTAAAACTGCATCTAAGTTTTTTTAAGAAACACTAAATTTGTTTCCTGTATGACTGAATATATGTAGTTTTGTCGAAAACAATGAATTTATTCGAAAGTTTCCCAACTACAAAGTTCTACAAAGAAACCCATTTGGACAATTGTTCAAAGTATTTCTGCTTAGAAAGACTCGAAAGAGGTTTTCTTATAATAAATAAGGGTTCACTTTCTAGTTTATGTACTCTCGCAACATGTTGAATAGAAATTAATGGACCATGCACAAAATGGTTGTTTTTGTCTATTAGAACTACAAAAAGGAATAATCAGGATGACAAGTAGAGTTGAAATCGTTCGTATGTCTCTACATGAAAGCTATAACTTTAGTAAAAGAGGGGATATCTTAATGAAAATTGGTACACATATTCCTTGGCACCATGAGACGGTCGGTATTGTGGGAAATCGGACCATTTCCACGCACACAAAATGGCGTTAACGGAAAAGCTATAATGTGTTCTGGCAAAGGCACAAATAGAGCTACGAAAATGAAATTTTGTACAGAGTGTAATTTTTGCGTAAGATTTTGTATATATCTCTCAAACTATCTTAGCTATATAAACCGAACTCACTGGACACATTTCTCTTTAGCAACACATGGAAATAGTTGAAATCGGTTAGTAACCACGCCCACCTCCTTTACAAAGATTAGGTGAAAACTACTATAAGTGCGTAACGAAAAACGTCAGAAACACTCAATTTTACAGAAGATATGTCAGTGAAAAACTGCACTCAAATGTTTAAACATGCGAAATGGGCGTGGCGTTGCCCACTTTTGAATCTAAAACCATATCGTAAGAACTACCTGCCCAATTTCAATATTGTGTACATAATATTTCCTTGACACCCTGATGCTTCCGATGGAAATTTTGAATATATATATCATGAATATACCGTAACAAAACTTTACACAAACACTGCATTCGAGGTGTGGCATCACTTATTTAAAAATTATCGAATTCAAAAATTATTGAATAAAAAAAATTATTATTCCCAAAGTTGTAGCTGTTTGTGTTAACCCAGTTCCAAAACAGGTCTTGCGGTGACAATCAGAAGTCCTTGGAGATTCATATGAAATCAATCGGATAAGACAAATTAATTTTAGGGCCTGATCGAAGGTTTTTTGCTTTTTTTTTCAATATTAGGAAAACTTGTTCTTCAACAGTTAATTAATTTAAAAAAATCGAAATTTTTGAAAAAAGAAAAGCTTAGATCAGACCCTGGATTATTATGTATTCTTAAAAGCTGTATAAATTTCATTAAAATCTACTGAGCGGTTTTCGAGTTACAGTTGTCACCAGTTTAAAAAAGAGTGCGTGGAGTCCCTACGCGCGGATGAAGTTATACTTCTTAGTGATATTTCAAGAAATCCATATCATTTTGTGTGAAAGAAAACTAGCGAGAGACACTTTCTTAAATTCACATTTTATAAATTTATTATGCACATTTTATAAACCAAAGTCCAAATCAATTATCATTTCTGGGTTCTGATGGATTGATATCTATAATATTTACAATTGGATTATGATAACTAAAATACGATATGAAATGGCTTACATCTATTTTATCTATATTTCTCGCGAACACCGCATTAATAGTCGTACCTCCTTTTGTCGTACGATCATTTCTTCCATTGTTCATTTCTAATGAAAATTTCTCTCTGAGGAATGCCAGTAATGGTTCAGCTTCTGACAATGAGAAATTTTAGTACTAGGAGTACCGGTTGTTCGCTATACTCTACTGATTCTCCGATAATATCTGCAAAAGCTTGTGAACCTGCAGCTGACAACGGTAATAAAGCTTTACCGATGAACAATTTTATATCTCTCATCGATGAATTTGGTGATATATAAATGGCAATTAAATTCATTTTTTTATTATTATGATTATCGCTAGGGTTCATTTTGCATTCTACCGCACACAAATCGCCAATTCTTGTTGATGTTGATATCGCCACATAAGCATCACTCGCGTACGGAGCCTTTATATCTAAATCAGGAGTGAGAATATGACATTTGTCTTGTTCATTGTGATAAATAGCAACGCCTGAATTTCTTGTTTCATTTCGTTGAAATCTTACAGGAGGCTCGTTGTCGTTCATAAATGTTTCTGATAACATCAAGATGTTTGACTGTTTAAACACTCTATCTGAGAAATCATCAACATGAGCACGAACACTTTGACAATTGAATGATATAATTGATAAACATTTTCTTGTGCTAAGAAACTCGAATAATTCCTTTTCTAAGGTGACAATTGTAATTCGACGTAATTTTATCATTTCATCTCGCAAAGCGCGACATGACCTGTCATTGCTTCCAATGCCATAATAAATTTTTTTCTATTTGTTCACTGGGATAATGTTAATTTGGTGGTTGACAAACTTATGTGCACGCATATACAAATGTAAGTTTGTGTGTTTGTTCAATGACATATAATCATGTACATATGTATGTTTATGCATAATGTTGCTGTTGCGCAACAATTATCGCAACTGTTCCGAACTCGTATAAGAAGTATAACTTCAAAAACATAGTTTTGAGAAAAACGCATTTAAAGTAAAATCGTGACTATCCCTAACCCCTTAATAAATTAAATAAATAAATTGCGAGAGTTTAAAATTTTCAGTTACATCCGAACATAATATTTATAGATTTGCTTTTATTTATTACATGTTAACATGTTGACTAACGTAAGATAAATTGGTCAGCAACATAACATAAATAGCTACAAATGCTGTTCAAGTTCATGCTGAGCTCTTCATGCTGCAATGTTTGCTACGTTAATTAGCATATCAATATCTACTCATTATCATTATTGTCACCAACAAGAGCGCATAGCTACAGCGTAACTCCTTGATGAGTTACATTCGAAGGGTTGCAATCATAAAACTGCTCACAGCAAGATCACATAACAACTACGATAGTTGCTCGTGTAAAGGGAGCCATTAATTAGTTGTTGGTGCACCCACAACAGAAATGCAGCGAAATATATGCTTGGGCTTTATGATGTAATGAATAACTACAACTTTGTTTCCGCCGTTTTCCAATAGATGTCTCTAGGGTCAAGCATTGGTCAATTAAATCGATTTTTTGAAGTTATACTTCTTATACGACTTCGGAAAAGGCTGCGATAATTGTTGGTTGCGCAACCTATTGTTATCGTTAAACAATCGAGATAGAGTGAATGAGAGTAAAGCAGAGAACTTAAAGCACTTGCCATGGTTATGCTATTCGAGCAATTCTTGGTTTTGTAGAACAATGTTTAAATTTTTGGTTGGTGACATATTCACATGTGTACGCACATGTATGATTGCATGCTTGCGCATTATTGGTTGGTGACATATTCACATGTGTACGCACATGTATGATTGTATGCTTGCGCATTATTTTTCTTTCGTTTCTGTTTCATTTCTGCTAATTCTCAAGTAGTTTATGTGACTTTTGGTTGAAATACTCTGCGTTGGCCGTTGTAAAGTTAAGACTATACTTCACACGATCATTTCTGTAGTCAGTCTTCATTTACTCTCTTTGCAAAACGAAAGTATTAGCACCCGCGATGAGGAGGTATATCGTTTTATCTGACAGCGTGAGTTTTATGAACTTCATTTCTAATTTTGTCTTGTGGCATATTAGAAATTATGTTTCTTCGATGATCGCTCGGTTACAACGGATAAAACGACTTCTGAGTGGTGATTTTAATGAATAAATTTCAAGGTTTTATACAAATAATTATATATAATAATGCAGTGAATAAGTACAGTAGGGCAATTCAAAATCTGGTGCAAATGGTGTTGCATATTTGCAATTGCAAATTCGCTGTACATTTTGTTGGTGTAAAATAACAATATGCCTCGCTCATTTGCAATTGCAAATATGCAAGATTGCAAAATGAACCCCAGCGATAATCATAATAGTAAACAAGTAAGGAAAGGCTAAGTTCGGGTGCAACCGAACATTTTAAACTCTCGCAATTTATTTAGAGATTTACCTATATTTTCGGTGAAAACCCCTTAAGCACTGAGTTCTTCATGTTTGATATCAGGGGCCTCGAAAAGTCATGGTCCGAATTTGGCAATTTTTACTCAAGTGATGTCACAGCTCAAATACAGCATTTGTGTAAAGTTTTATTTCGCTATCTTTATTTGTTCTTATGTATATATTATAAAGGGAAAGAATCAGAAGGATTCAAAATTGAGTTATATGGGAAGTAGGCGTAGTTGTGAACCGATTTCATCTATTTTCCACACGTGTCATCAGGGTGCCAAGAAAATATTATATACCGAATTTCATTGAAATCTATAGAGTAGTTCTTGAGATATGGTTTTTGACCCATAAGTAGGCGATGCCACGCCCATTTTCCATTTTGTAAAAAAAATCTCAGTGCAGCTTCCTTCTGCCATTTCTCGTTCACGTTCACGTTTTCACGTTTCTCGTTAGTGAGTTAACGCACTTTTAGTCATTTTCAACCTAACCTTTGTATGGGAGGTGGGCGTGGTTATTATCCGATTTCTTTCATTTCTGGACTGTATAAGGAAACGGCCAGTTTGGTTTATATAGCTCTATTGATTTGCGAGTTATACACAAAAAACCATCCAAATGTGCCCCTCCCTAATGGGATTCTATGTTCCAAATTTCATTTTCATAACTTTATTTATGGCTTAGTTATGACACTGTATAAGTTTTCGGTTTCCACCATTTTGTGGGCGTGGCAGTGGACCGATTTTGCCCATTTTCGAAAGCAACCTCCTCAGGGTACCAAGGAACATGTGTTCCAAGTTTCATTAAGGTATCTTAGTATTAGTAAGGTATTTTTACTCAAGTTATCGCTTGCACGGACAGACGGACGGACAGACATCCGGATTTCAAATCCACTCGTCATCCTGATCATTTATGTATATATAACCCAATATCTAACTTTTATATTTCTTGGTGACACAAACAACCGTTATGTGAACAAAACTATTATATTCTGTGGAACAGGTTGCGAGAGTATAAAAACGGCGGAAGCAAAGTTGTAGACCTAATAGAAGCGAAACTGTAAACATCAGGATTAAATAATTGGAAAATAAATAACAACGTGTTTAACTTATATATTTAATAGAAAATATTTAAACTTTTACAATTACAATGTTTGATGAAATATTCGTATACATATGTTTGTATTACCATAATCTAAAAATCCGTTAAGTTGGCTAAAAAGCTTGTATCGTTTTAACAAAGTACACATTAACATGCGATATTATTATTTAATACAATTGACAACGACACCGACAAACCGATTAGTTATATCGATCTTGCGGTTTTCCGTTATACAGTCCGATGTGTCTTTTGCGTCAAAATAGTACTGAGTCTCGCCGATTGCCTCTTTAGCATTTCCAAATTACCTTCATGCGCGCATTCCTATGTGTCCTGAGATTTGGAAAAAATTGGCAATTGTTGAGAGCTTTGTAAATGTTTCTTTTGTATTCATCTTCTTATGTTAATCGATTATTTCATAGTGCCACCGATAATAGTATTCAATAACTAAGAAATCTGTTTGGTATCTCTAAAACAAAGAAAAACAATAATTTAACTGCACAGTGTTGCAATTTCTATTAGGGAAACTTACCACTAACTCACTCTGATAGTCAAATATTTTCACTATCACTGGTAATTTATCTCGATTTTGTTTCATTATTATCTCGATAGCGGCATAATATTTGTCCTCTGTTAAATCAAAGATCGATTGAAATGTAAATACGGTTAATTGCGGGCAACCGCGGAGAATCTCCATAAATTCTTCCATATAGACATCATTGAATACAAAAGGTAATTCCGCTAAATGTGAAAAACGACAAAAGTCTCTCAAGTGCACTCTATCTATTCCATCAATAGTTATTTTTTTAATTTCTCAACATCGTTAAAATCTCAAAATCATCTTGAGTCACAATTGCATTGTAGATTTCCAATTCCTGCAACCTCATGTTATTACTTAATGCGTTGAAAAAATGTGCGTATTTTTGAAATTCACAACATCGCCGATCACCGTATATGACAATTTTTAACTTCCTCAAATGTCGCAAGAAACCGAGCGTTTGCCAACCTGTGTCTGTGCCAACCAAACTTATAGTTAATTCCTCTAGCTGTTGTACATCTTCTCCTTCTTTTTTTATCAAATTTTGACTGATTTCCTAGGCTAAGTGTTCGGTAAACGCTCCCGGAACACCCAATAATTTCAAAACGCGTAGTTCATTGTTTTTAAAGATTAGACTCAGATTTTTCGGTAGCAAACCCTCGATATCTTCCAATTCAAGTATCTGCAAGTTGGTAAGCTCATTTATATATTTTCCTAAAAGTAAATACGTATGAAATCTTTTACAACTGTTTATATGTCACGTCCCAAATTAATGGAAACTGGTGATGATTTGAACTAGAAACGATCAAGTTGAGTATTTTCTTAAAACAAATAAAATCAATGAATGGGTTATACTAAGAATTTTCGATATTAACAGTAGGCTTATAAACCGACGCGACGAATATGCCCGTGACACCAAGGCAACGCTTTATTTTAAGCATGGCTTTGTGTGTGCGTGGACATCTCTCTACTCTATTTATCACCATTTCAATTTAAATAAAAATATATGTATGCACGAATATGTATATTTAGTGTTGTTGTTTGTTTGTTTATCACCCCTTCAAGTGAATTTTTGTGCCAATGAAATCGTAAACTACCGTTTTTGTTGGTGTTTGAATTATTTTTTTTTTGTAGAGTGTACTTTATCGGAAATAATAAAAAAATATGAATTGTTGTTTTTGTTTTTATAAACCAAAAATCCGCTAAATCGCCTTCAACTGCTGTGAATAATTTCTATATACCCCGATAAGCGTGTACTTTCATTAATAAATACATTTAATTTTTGATGAAATTTTTTTGTAATAAATTTTTGTTTATAATCTCGCAAGATGTTGTACAGAGTGTAATAGTTTTATTCATATAACGCTTGTTTGTAAGACCTACAAGTTAGATATAGGGTTATATGTACCGAAGTAAAATGGCGTTAACTGAAAACTATAAAGTGCTATAACTAAGCCACGAACAAAGTTTTGAAAGAAAGAAAGTTCACTCAGAGGATCGCATTAGGGAAGGGCATATTGGGATGATACTTTTCTGGACTTTATTTTGTCCCCATATATATGATCTATATGGAATTCGGAACTTTAAAAAGGTTTACGCACTAACATATGCATCCATGTAATATCAAAATAATCGAACATTTACTCCTCATAAATTATATGTGTTCTCATATTACATATACATACATATAATATGTAGATACACATGTGTACTACATCCACAACACCGCGACCAACGCATTCATGTTTTGTTTATCATCCACTTGATTAATGTTAATTTGGCAAATTACTGCCTGTGGTTGCGGCAGCAACGCGATGTATGCACTTCAAAGATGCCGAAGGGAAATGCAAGCGGAGCCGTAAATCATATGCACCGTTGTATGTATGAGCTTTAATGTCAGTATGTATGTGCTGTGCTCACATACTACATATTTGCGCTCATTATCGTTTGTTATCTGACAGCATCGTTAGACCGTCGTAGGCGCACGAGTGCATTGTTGCCATCGCAGCTCATTAGACTTGTACGATGAGATACTTAAATATATGTATGTATGTATACGGTGCATTTCGAGGTTAGTGTGCATGTTTTGTGCCTGTTCGGCGCCGCCTTTCGAAAACCGTGAACTGACCGTCCGACGCCTCGTGGCAACACTCCTAGCTACTTTAGCGTACCTTTGAGTGTGTGTGCTAAGTGCTAAACAAGGCGATAACTGCATCATATATAGTAAATGTATATAATAAATGCGTGTAATTACGATTATTTGCAGGTCTATTAATTTACGGAATTTGTGCTGCTTTGCATGAAATTGAGCTTTTATATTATACTTGCCTTAATTGAGCTGTAGAACGACAGTTAGTTTTAAATATTCTAAATAAGCGTACCAGTGTTTGGGAGACTTTAGGTAGAGTTGAGGGATATATTAAAGTGAAAAGTAATTTCAGACAGATTCTTAATTTTATTAGTTAGCAAATTGTCTACATTATGATGTGAACAGAAGTTACTAATTTACTCAATTGAAAGAATTGAGAGAACTGTAAGGGCTAGTGGTCATATTAACACATTACTTTTTTATATAACTATAAGGTGGTGTCAGTGTAGCATTTACCAAAATAAATCTATTTCACGAGGATTGAAATTATTAAATTTAAGAAAAATTAATTTGAGAAATGAAACCAGTTTGGTAAAGTTTTTGTAAAGAACTATCAACATACAAGTCATCATCATTTGAGCTCGCTGTAGTTTTTAATAGAAATTCTCTTAATTGAGTCAATTAGTAAAATATCTAACTAGACTAGTATATATGGAAGTTTCATATTAACTCAATAAAATGTTTTGAATCGTTTATTAATGATATTATCTAATTATTTATAAAATACTAGATTATTTCAATGCAGTATTATTCAGATTTATACATGTCCACGAAGATTAAAATTATTAATTTGTATAATTTATATATTGAATATTCAACCAATTAATTAAATATATTACAACAGGAGTTTAATTACGAGTCCCTATCATCTGATTTCATTGGGCTACGTTCAAGCATCAAATAAAAGTAAATAGAAGTTAATAATTGACTCAATTAAGAGTCTGAGAAGTTTATTAAATATGTTATCTTCCATTTTCCGTCAAAAATTAAATTTTTCTTAAAAGAATTTAAAATTTTTTCAATTCAAATAGCAACTTATGTAAATTGACTCAATTAAGAGGTCTGATGATATCTTCAATTATCCTCATAAATCAAACAGCTACCAATATGTACAAATAAGTTACTAATTGGCTCAATAAGGCTCTAAAAAGTTTGTTAAGTAAAACATTAAATGGTTCTCTATAAAACTATACTTTTTCCTATTTATTAAGTTAGTAATATATTAAAAGAAATTACTTATTGACGCAATAAGGTGTAGGAAGGGTTCATCAAGGATGGTATCTTCTATTGTCTACCAAAAACTAAATTGTTCTTTCGAAAATTTTACGTTCGATGTTCGTACGAAATTCGTCAGACTTTTCTATTTTTATTGAAAAACTCTTTATAATGATGGGTCTTGACTTTAATTTAAATGTTCACGTTAATGTAATGAATTTAAAAGCTAGAGGTGCTCTTGCCGCTCTACATTCTCTGTCCCGACTGGTACAAGAAGAACCGCATACTTTCTGACACATGCGACAATAAGTCCACTTAACGGAGATGACTGATTATATTAAGTAAAATGAATAAGAAGATACTTTTTATGTAATTATCATTTATTTTGTCCAACGGTATTTATATGGCCGTTATGGTGCGTTCAGGAATGAGGCTTCTTTATTCGGTATGTTTAAATTTGTTCAGAAATTGAAAAAGATTGAGGTCTTAAGTAACTCAGATATTAAAAAAATTGTTTTTAGCCAACTTTATTTACAATTCATGACAATTTATTAGTTCCTGCAATTGGACACAGATATATGAATGTGGAACGAAGTCAGCATTTGGATGCATTTTATTTGCTTTTGCAGTTGCGCTGATAATAAGTGTGACACAAATAGTCAATCTGCGAGAATAATTATAACATATTCGTGATTAATGCATGAACTCGCACACATAACCACTCATTTATGCAATATTTACAATTACAAAGTGTTGCTGTTTCTGTTGTTGCATTTAATGAAATAGTTGTAATGCATACTTGTGATGTAGTTGTGCTTGGCGAATTGGAAAAAATGCAATCATTTTAAAATGTTTTAATTATAAAGTAATGAAACGTATGATAATGAGTGAGTAGTTAATAGTAAGCGCGAAGGGAGTGGCAGACACAATCGATTGCCGCCGGGAGCACTTTGAGTGCATAAACTATAAATATGAGTGCAGAAAAATATAAATTGCTGATTTTTATATATATGTACATATGTGTGGGAATGAGCGCTTGTATTGATTGAGAGTGACAGTGACTGTTGAGGGCGCAGGATGTGATGGTGGCACATCAAAAACTGTCTACTAATTAGTGCTGAAGTTATGTTAACATTTAATATTTTAATTGCAGTCAATTCGATCTACATGACGTATACGTAATTTTTGCCAAGGGACTCCTGCGCATATGCATGAGTGTGTGAACTACTTGAATGGAAAAAAATGTAAATGAATTAAATTGCAAGTATTGCCTACGGTGTTGTGGCAGCATGCAGCACATTTCATGCATTCCCACACACACAGAGCTTTTAATTATTTCAATATTTTTAAGTACATTAAGTAAATTAATAAAAATATTTATACAATTCACTTGAAGTGAACAGGCGTATTTTTTAACAACGGCATAATGCAAATATTTTCATTGCCACATACATTACAATTTCATATTGTTTAAAATAGCAAATATGCGGCTATTAACTGAAAGCTCTATAAAGAAGTGTACATACATATGTATATATATTTCTCGAAGTATACCATTATGTAAAAATTATAGTATCACTCAGTTTCATTATAAATGATATAAATCACACAAATCGTAATTGAGTTTGAAGCAAATATTTTAGTTTTTTTTTTAATTTTTTTGTATTTATTCCGTCGGCAACAGAGCTTGCGGTGAAAGTGTTGCAATCGAAACCAAGTACAAGAATAACAAAAACTTAAAATATAAAAAAACTAAAGAAAACATTGCAGAAACGAAAGCAATTTAATATGATTTTGGCTTATTTTTATTCTTTTTAAGCTTCACAGTATATATGTACATATGTATGTAGGTCAGTATATAAGTAGTATAATACACAAATATTATTTTTTTGCCTCACTAATTGCTTAATGGTTTTTCTCATTAATTTTATAATAAAATAAAATAATTGTAGAGGAAAAATATGCAGAAATAAATGGTTTTAAATTACCGTTATTAAATAATTTTACTTTAAGTAATAAGTAGGACTATTATTTGAAATATGATTTTGAAGCAGAGGCGTATTTAAATTTTTTTATTTATTTCATAAATTTTTCTCTAAAATAATTAAAATTTATCACTGCATTTTTTTTCTGGTTGTTGATGCTTCGAACCAAACAGTTATTAAATAGATGAGCGCAATATTTTAACGAGAATATGAAAATATGAAAAAATACTCAATAACAGATTTCTCTAAACAGGACTGCATAAAGTAATTGCTATACCCATGAAATCAGCTATCGATAAATATGCAACCTGACATTCTGAGGGATGTGCAAAATCGCCTTTAAAACATCATGCACGGTTTGCAAATCGTTAGTCTGACCATAATTATGCCTACTTTCAATAAAAATAAATTTTAGGTTTGACCTGTCTGACAAAAAGACCGCCTTAAACGCCTCGCGGTTCCTGCAGGAACCAACCGCTATTTTCGTAAATTTTTCATGTTTAAACAAGCATTTTTAAATATTACATTAGTGATCTTTTGCATTCCGTTAACTTTTAGTTCAGTCGCCACTTTTCTGTGAGCTTTGTTGTCATTTACATTTTGACTTGAGTAAAAGTGCATCAAAAAAATTATGTTAAGGACAATTGTGTACTTTCAAGTGACTAACAATGATGACGAAAAAAATGGTTTTAGGAGATCGAGCACGATGGTTACATATCAATAATATGTGGATTTTTGTAAATATATATATTTAAAATGGATTTCTCTAATGACCACCTGGTGGTAAAATGCCCTGTAAAATCGAAAATAATAAGATAACATAGAATAATGAAAATTGTCATATAAACCGATTTCCTTAATTTTCCCCACCAAGCTACACTATTTCCGAGATTATATGCTCTTTATTTTGCTAAGATATCTCACATATTAACCGATATTTGCGGAATAAAGCCCGCACATAATTAGGTATATGGGAACTATGGGAAGTTCTGATCCGATTTTAATAATTTTAGGAACAGAGACACACAATTAGGGGAATAAATATGCTCTGAATTAAATTAAAATATCTGAGAGATTTCCGGATGTTTTAGGTGAAAAATTACCCTTAGGCACTGAGTTCTACCTGTAGATATCCGGGGTCTTGAAAAGTTATAATCCGATTTCGAAAATGTTTCCATAAGTGAAGCCACATATGATATACAGTATTTCTGTAAAGTTTTATTCCCTTATCTTCATCGGTTCCTTATATATATATTATAAAGTGAATGAATCAGATCGATTTCAGAATTGAATTGGAGAGTTGGGGTGAATATTATATACCGAATTTCATTGAAATCTGTCGAGCAGTTCTTGAAATATGGTTTTTGACTCATAAGTGGGCGATGCCACGCCCTTTTTCCATATTATAAAAAACTCTCAGTGCAGCTTCCTTCTGCCATTTCTTACGTAAAATTTGGTGTTTCTGACGTTTCTCGTTAGTGAGTTAACCCACTTTTAGTAATTTTCAACCTAACATTTGTATGGGAGGTGGGCGCGGTTATTGTCCGATTTCTTTAATTTTTGGACTGTATAAGGAAATGGCTAAAAGAAATGACTGCGGAAAGTTTGGTTTATACCGTCTTTTTTTTTGTTTGCAAGACATATACAAACAATTTATTTGGGGGCGGGGTCACGCCCTCTTAAAAGAACATTACATTCAAATGTGCCCCTCCCTAATGCGATCCTTTGTACCAAATTTTACATTTATAACTTTATTTATGGCTTAGTTATGACACTCTATGTGTTTTCCGTTTGCGGCATTTTGTGGGCGTGACAGAGGACCGATTTTGCCCATCTTCGAAAGCAACCTCCTCAAGGTGCCAAGGAATTTGTGTGCCATTAAGATATCTCAATTTTTACTCAAGTTATCGCTTGCACGGACAGACGGACGGACAGACGGACGGACGGATGGACGGACAGACATCCGGATTTCAACTCCACTCGTCATGCTGATCATTTATATATATATAACTCTTTTATTTCTGGGTGACACAAACAACCGTTATGTGAACAAAACTATAATACTCTGTGCAGTATGTTGCGAGAGTATAAAAACTAAAATCCGGTATATTTGAACATAGTACATATATTGAATCATCAAAATAAATGAATTAATATACAACATTTTTTTTTGAAAAAGACCTGTAAATTGAATAATAAGTGCGCATACCACAAGCAAATCAAGTTCACAAATAAAGCCTTCAACCACTTTGTTGCTGTCTGCTTGCTATTGTAAAACAATTGCACTTTTGCCAATGTATTGTCAGCACACAGCTGTTATTTGTTTGCCATTGCCCTGCGTTGACATGCAGTTGTCATTGTTTCGTCTCGCCTTGTCTGCGGCCAACAAATTATCATCAACAATGTCGTCAGCAGCTCCTCAATGTCATTATGCATATCCGTCCGTCGTCTGTCAACTTGTCATTGTGAATGCAGACGCGCTGTGTGCTTTTAGGCTAACAACAGTCTTTCGAGACTTTGTTAGAGCGAGCTCACTATATGCATATATACATACAACAACAACATCAACAACTGAGTGTGTGGCGTTTTGTTTATAATTTAGTTGCAGACAAGTGGCAGAGTCACACACACACACATGCGCACGAGAGCTCACATCAGTGGCAGAAACAATGCTTGCCACATGCGCAAACAAAAGCCAAGCAATTACAGACACATTTGATAATGTTTAGTGAAGTTCAAATGCATCACATCTAGATGTGTGTATGCGTGTGTGTTTGTGCATTTCATGACTAAGCGTTGCTGATTTGCATAACTGCAGCCTTTGCCATCGCACAGAGACACACAGAAAGCCACACAGCAATAAAGCTGTTAGTTCTTCAGCGAGCATTGACTTGCTGCACGAAATGCCGACAGCGCTTTGGGGACTTCAAAAGAACTCCTATACGAACAACAACAACAACGAATGATATAAATTATAACCATGACAATGACAACGTCGAGGAGGAGAATTGAATTTAATGTGAATACAATTAATTGAGAACCCTTAGCGCAGCTCGGAGTGGACGTTGTAAAGCACAAGTTTTCACTATTTCAATTTTAGTTGGGCCACATGGAATACACGAGGCTTCATTGTTTTATTTCGACTCGAATGTCTCTCTAGTTCTTGTTGTTGTTGTTGCTCTGTGTGTTGTGGACAGTTGATAACTGACAGCGCTTTGCGTGAATTTCGTTTCGGCGTAACGAAGTGACACTTAATTTGCTCGTTGCTCGTTGGTCGTTGGACTACTTGTACTTTTGTATGATTAAATAGCTAGAGATTACTCGGAGCGCTCCGGTAATCAAGTTTATGCATATGAATTTTTCAATAAACAACCATGGAGAATAATTTTCATCAAACTTAATAAAAATTGAAGAATACATTTTAGAATACGAGCTGAAATAATTTCAATTATAAATCTAATTGTGCAGTTAGTGACTGACCCCTAGGGGTAGTTAAGATTTTCAAAAATTAAAGTTTTTTGTTTCTTTGCATTTCCGTTAAGAGTAATAAAATATTTGAAGTTGATCTGATAATTACTTTTCGAGTTTTTCGACAAATAACAAAGAGCTTGGGCGCTAGTGTTATACTTTAAATGCGTTGTTTTCTGAACTCGTGACAACTGTAACACAAAATCCGCTCAGTAGATTTTAATGAAATTTATACAGCTTTTAGAATACATATATTAATCGTAGGCCTGATAGATGATTTTTTTGTTTTTCAAAAATTTCAATTTCTTAAGACCAATTAACTGTCGATTTTTCCCCAAAAATCTTGAAAAAAATCCTGAGGCCGCCATTTTGTTAATTAAAAAAGAAAACAGAAAAGCTTCGATCAAGCCCAGGATTATATATTTATATAACTAATTTTTTTTATCCGATTGATTTTATATGATTCTCCAACCTTGTTTTGCAGCTGGATCAACACAAACAGCTACAACTTTGAAAATTATATTTTTTTTTAATTTTTCGTGACTGCAAGTCAATAATGCCATATTATTAATTTTGTACAATAACATGATTTAATGCAAAAAAAAGAAAACTTAAAATTCTAATTTTTTCTCTAATTTTTGTCTCTGACTACACCTAACCCCTTAATAACTATGAAATTAAGTATTCTCAAAAGCAATAAATTCTCTTTTATTCAAAGTGAGATCATTTTATTTAATGCGGAAAAATTGTTTTACCGCAACGAAATTCCTTCACGCCAACAGCATTTGGAATATCACCGTAGTAAAGACTGACTGTATTTTAATTGACTGTTTATTGGTGCAATACTTCTTTCAATCACATGCCTTAAGTAAAAAATATGTGAAGTTACAACAATTTAAAAATTGAAGTCAATATTTAAATTTGTTAAAGAAAGCATAAGCTCCAAGCTAATCAATAAGATTTGTATATACATGTATGATACGTGTTGCCAACTGTTTAAAAAATTCTTATTAAAAATATGAACATGGCATATGCACTTACAATGCATATATCATAATCAAATCGTATATTGACACCAAATCAAAGTGCAGCAAAGCATATACATAATTAACAAAGCTAAAGTCCTCAGTTATAATTAATTTTTCAATAAAACTGATAAAACAAATTAAGCATTATAGCGGTTAAAATAGATTCCAGTTGAAAACTTTCAATTGGGTGGCAACCCGTATATTCTAAACGAATTATTACAGTAGAAAAAGGTTTGAGATCTATTTTGTTATAATATTTATATTATAATATATAAGATGGGTACCAACACTGAACAATTAAAAAAAAATCGTATTATAACACATGATAATGATTACTTGCAAAACCATATCCATAACTATAACCATATCAAGTCTTATATTTAGTTAGATATCTAGTTATCAGTTATATGGTCTGAAAGTTGGCTAGAGGGTATTTTCCCTGTATTTCCCAGTATTATGAACATTCGCAAATATTTATAGATTTAAAATACCAATTAGTGAAAGAGCGATTGGATTGTATCAATTTTGTTGCGATTTGGCAGTGATTTGCAGATGAAAATTTTGTTCTAAATTCTGTTTTTCAGCGTTAAATTCCTTTAAATTGTTCCAAATCCAGTCAAATAAAGAGCCACCATAGATTTTCCATTGTAAGCGATGCATCGTTATCAGCTGAGTTGGAAGCAGTGGATGGATAAGGGAATTTGCATTAACTACTAAAATTAGATTTTATACTCTCGCAACATGTTGCACTGAGTATTATAGTTTTGTTCACATAACGGTTGTTTGTGTCACCAAGAAATAAAAGAGTTAAATATGGGGTTATATATATATAAATGAGGATAAATGAGGATGACGAGTGGAGTTGAAATCCGGATGTCTGTCCGTCCGTCTGTCCGTGCAAGCGATAACTTGAGTAAAAATTATGATATCTTAACGAAACTTGGAACACATATTCCTTGGCACCCTGAGGAGGTTGCTTTCGAGATGGGCAAAATCGGCCCCCTGCCACGCCTACAAAATGGCGAAAACCGAAAACCTATACAATGTCATAACTAAGCCATTAATAAAGTTATGAAAATAAAATTTGGAACATAGGATCCCATTAGGGAGGGGTACATTTGGATGTAATTTTTTTTAAGTGGGTGTGACCCCGCCCCCAAACAGGTTTTTTGTATATAACTCGCAAACCAATTAAGCTATATATACTAAGCTTTCGGCAGTCGTTTCGTTTAGCCATTTCCTTCTACAGTCCAAAAATGAAAGAAATCGGATAATAACCATGCCCACCTCCCATACAAAGGTTATGTTGAAAATGACTAAAAGTGTGTTAACTCACTAACGAAAAAAGTCAGAAACACTAAATTTTACAGAAGAAATATCAGAAAGAAGCTACAGTGAGATTTTTTTACAAAATGGAAAATGGGCGTGGCGTCGCCCACTTATGGGTCAAAAACTATATGTCAGGAACTAATCGACCGATTTCAATGAAATTCGGTATATAATCTTGACACCCTGATAACACGGGTGTAAGATAGGGGAAATCGGTTCACAACCACGCCTACTTCCCACATGACTCAATTTTGAATTTTTCTGATTCGTTCACTTTATAACATATACATTAGGAACCAATGAAGATAGCGGAATACAACTTTACAGAAATACTGTATTTGAGCTATGACATCACTTGTGAAAAAATTATCAAAATTGGACCATGACTTTTCAAGGTCCCTGATATAGAACATGAAGAACTCAGTGCCTAAGGGTAATTTTTCACCGAAAATATAGGTAAATCTCTCAGATATTTTAATGTAACTAATTCAGAAGGAATTTGTTTCTTACAACAGTTTGTGTCTGTACCAAAAATGGTTAAAATCGAGTCATAACTTCCCCCAGATCCCATATATCTAATTATAGGTAATATAAAATTAAGTGAGCACATAGTCTTCATATATTATATCTTGGTGGCGAAAAGGATTGAAATCGGTTCAGGAATTACCTCAGTCCCCATATACTATTTATGATGATTTTCGTTATTCTATTGAACTTTATGTCGAATATATGGGTCGAATATTGTTATCTTTATAAAATTACATCAATAAATTGCGAGAGTATAAAACCCCGGTTGCACCCGAACTTAGCCTTTCCTTACTTGTTTAATAAACAATTTATATAATTACGGACAACCCTTACGGAAGAGTTACAAATGTGTTTATTTTGACAGCTTGTTTGACAGCACTACATATCGGTAATTATATAATTCGAATTTGATGTTCATAGATCGCATTCGATTAACTTTACACTTAATGTTACATTTTTAAATTTATCTTTTGTCTACGAGTCATCATGGTAGAAATATATTTTCGCCATTTCTCTCTTTTCGACGATTGATTAATTTAATCAAATTATAATAATATAACTCAACAATCATAAACTATGAAAGAATCATAAGAAAATGTCTCAACGAAGCGATTAGAGAAAGTTCTTTCTTAATCAAAAAAAAAAAATACTTCACAGCTAATAAAATTAATAATTATTTATTTTGGCATAAATCATTTGCTATAACATTAAGTAAGTAAACATAATTATCACCATTAATTTATGAAAATGACTATATTATAAGTAACTTCAACATGTTCCCCCTTTGTGCAAGCTAATTTGTATTCGTTTCTTCGATTTTCTCCAAGGTTTCTTACCTTTGTGTGATAACAAGCTCCAGCATATAAGAGCATTAAATAAATTATTGCATAAAATAATTTCCCTTACACATATATATAGTATACAACCGTATATACCGAGTATATTCAACAAGCATTTCTAGCAATTATCTTGTGGCTACAATCCAACACAGTGCCAATTATGTAAATATGCTTTCGTAATTATATTTGAACATATGTAATAATTGCACAAGAATTAAATCTCACAATGTCTTTCAAGTATACTCTCATTGTATCGTC
The DNA here is from genome assembly GCF_028554725.1 of Zeugodacus cucurbitae. Taxonomy (NCBI): domain Eukaryota; kingdom Metazoa; phylum Arthropoda; class Insecta; order Diptera; family Tephritidae; genus Zeugodacus; species Zeugodacus cucurbitae. The sequence goes on from NC_071670.1 coordinate 35,411,850, forward strand.
CTTCAATAGAACTTTAGACAATGATTTTATACTTTCTAAATATTTGCCAGAATTATCAAAGTATTCGAATACACTTATGAAATGTGACACGTGTGTGCGCCCTGTAGAAACGATGTTTTGTTTCGATATGGAAAGTTTACATGATATTTGAATCCAGATTTTTCGGAATAAAACTTCTACACAATTACAGTACAAGTTGTATTAAATAATTTTCTTAAATTTTATGAAATGCTAAGCATTATTGGGTACTAGTGAAGCCCCTCCAAGATGTTTCTCAAATAAATATAATCAATTTTCTACTGGGTATTGTATTATAACTTCATGCGCACACCTTTAAATTACCTTCATACTCTAGCGTATCAACACATACGATTTGTTTGTATATCTTACGTAAATTACTGTAGCAAAATGTTGCTTAAGTATCATCTCGTAACATTTGTCTCGCTTAATTGTTTATTTGTGTGGTCAAGTATGATTAAGTATACCGTTGCATATTGTTGCCGACAATGAGCGGCTAAGTTTTTGTAGTCCACTACATGCCATAACAAGCACTGAATTGCTCCATTGTTCTTGGTTTCCTTTATGTTGCAAGTTGTATTATAAGCATATCTTGGCTGCAATTATACTTCAATGGATGCATTTTCTATGGCACATTGTTGTTGTTTTAATAGCATTTGCATTTTGTGCAATTAATGCATTGTTATCACAGTTGGGAATACTAAAGTCATATGAGCTGGTTTTCTAATTGCTACGTACACGGATTCTTAGAATTTATTATGTTGTCTTATATAACTGAGTGTGGTGTATCACGTTTGCGGAAAAGCTTTGAATTCATGTGTGGCACAACACTGGCACAGTGTTTCCTGGTTGGATAGGCTTTAGAATTTGAGGAGATTTTGGTTCAATTACCGAAAATTATTGTTGTTCTGGCAGATGCAGATAGTACTTCATCAAATTATTAGGATCATCTCTATAACCCGAGAGTATTCTATATGAGGTATTCCACCTCGTTTCGAAAACCTCTTCAGAGGCATTTTTCCAAATCAGATGAGTTCTAAAGAGTGTCATTCTGTAATTTGCAATTTCAGTGGGAATTAACACCTATAAAGAGCTTCAGTTCGAAACATATGAATCGATGAAAATTAGTCTATTTCAATCTTTTTTGTATAACATAATTCTCAATATGCTTGGTCTTTGATTCAAGAAAATTTTGGTTCAATTAGCTACAAATTTGTGCTAGTAGTACCTAAATCATCGTCTTTATCCTTTAGTGTAATTTTCAGCATATAATAACTTTTTAATCTGATTGTCCAAATTATCAGGATCATCTATCTAGCACAATTTCTACATGATGATGTTAGGGACATGATGATGCTTAGGAAAACATCTCGCCAACATGGCAGAGTACGAAAAAGCGTCATTTTGAAATCTCAAAGTTTCAGTAAGAATGGAGATCTATAATTACCATAAAAGTCGTGCAAAAACATTTATATTTTATATGTTCTCCCAAGTTTTCAAGCAAAGAATTACTTAAGTGGTCCTGTTGCAATTATTGTTGGATAATATATGAATACAACATTACACTCTGTGAACTGCTTGCGATACAATCTTTTTTTGATTCTGCTAATCGTTACTTGTCCTATTAACCACTCTTAAAAATTATTTGACATGACACTCCCGAGGTCATTGTGTCTTCGAATATACATATGTATGAAAGAGTTAATATTTTTTAAATTTTAAAGTTTATACATGAAGTATGACAGTTTGTTTCTTAACACTTTGAGCCCGGCGTGCCCACAGTGGTTATTTTTTTCTGCACCGGTGGACCGCATGCTGACGAAGTGTTGTGCTTTCGTTGACAAGCTGGGGCCAAAATTTGTTTACTTAGTTTAATTGATTTTTTGCGATTGAGGTGACTTTGTGATATTTATTTTTGATAAACCAAATGCATTTTTTTTTCCTGAAATGAATTTTTCTTACCTAAATTTGATTCACTATTTTTTGGGCTTTGGCAGATCAAATAACAAAGTCCAAGTCAAAAGGCCCACGGGTGGTCACGATGTCCCATAATGAAAATCCACCAATGTCCACGGGTGGTCACATTGCCCCAAATCGTCAAAACATAAATGTCCACCGGTGGGGCTCAAAGTGTTAATAACATAATAACATAACCTATCACAGATAGGATATCTATTTCATCTCTCTGTGAACATATTTTATATTAAAATGAAGATATTATATATTTAATACCAATCTGCTGTGTTTGAGGGTGATAGGGCCATAGGTTTGTGTCCGAGCTAAGCGAATATCTAATTTTTTCACCTTCCCATAGTCAAAAGGGATAAATGAGTTTTTAATAAAACTTTTGGAGGCAGCTAGTTAAATTTTGGGATGACATCGAGGATTACGATTACAAGAATTATAGTGAAATTCACGAAGGGTTTAGCAATAATATCCGTGAGTTTCGAAAAGGGGGTTTCGACTAAGTGTGGAGAAATAAAGAAAATATGCGAATATGAGAATTCGATAGAAATCTACTAACTCCAGCCAGGAAACTCTGGAAAATAGTTGTAAATACGAGTTGGACACCTTATCCTTTCTCTACTATTGAGATCATTTTCTCAGAACTCGCAATAGAAAATCCTAAAAGAGGACAATATGGAAAGCTTATCTAAGCATTTTAGTACTAATTAGACGGCAGAGACAAATAATTGAGGTGGATATAATTATACTTTCTTAATGTATATACATAACTATAAATTATTTGCTTCTAAATGAATATTAAATACACTCCCTTGTAAATAAGTAACTATTAATTATTGTGCTTATGAATGTGCCTCAAACAGCCACAGGCTACTAATGTCGTATATAATCAACATAATCAATGATAAAAGGCAATTTTGCTGGAAATATTTATTATTTCTATACATACAAGTATATATAAAAGCATATACATATATATGCTGGTTTATATAAGCTTGTGCAAGTATTATTTTAATGACTTTATTTGGGTTTTCTATTAAATATTTATGCCACAGCTAAGGTATGCTCAGCCAAAACACTGGTCTGCACAATTTTATATGCATCGTCTTTTGCAAGCTGGTTGCATTATACATGCACTTCTATATGTGTATATGTTTGTATGTATGTGTGTGTGTGCATTTGTAATTGTAATCAATCAGTGTTAAGCCCTGCTGCATTTACTAGTATTACCGTGAAACTTAAAATTTACTCGTGCATATTAAATATGCATTGAACTGTATAATCATTGATGACTTTCGTATTTATCATAATTTTCTTGTGGATTAAGTATATCAATATGTTGGTTGTGGCAAAGTTATTTAAGCACATAATATATCATATTACTTTGCAACATAGCAGTGCGTTTAATATTATTTGATTATGAGAATTAATGCAGTGATGTCACATTGCCTTTGAATTATTAATATGAAATCATAGAGAATGTGCATGGCCGTGTTGCTCGGCCACTGATGAAAAATTAGTTGCTGCTTTGCAATATGTCAAATTGCTTAATAAATATTTGAGAGGCTAAAGTCAACAATATCATTATTCAGTTTAAATAATGCATTGATTAAAGTAGCTAAAAATATAAAACTAATAAAAACTAAACTTCTCAAAATTAATGCCAATAAAAACGTAGCCCAAAAGAAAAAAAAAACGTCTGCAATATAACCAAAGCTCAAAATAGAATATCAGTCTCTTTAAAAGAGTAGAAAATACGAGGATTCGATCGACAACATTGGTTAGGATTCATAGGCGAAGATTTAAGTTGTAGAAGTTGTACCAACCAAACTTTCCGGACTCATTTCCTTTAAATACCTAAATGCTGGAAAAATTATAAATTATTAATTACAACACGTGCGGGATGGGATAGATACCGAGAGCTGAAGAGGGAAGCGAGACGCAAATGCAGACCAAAACAGAAATAGACCGAAATGGGTGAGTACGAAGAGCTTGAGAAGCTGACAGACAGAGGTAATGCTCGAAAAATTTATGCCCGACGATTGGAATCTCAGTGGGAAGTTTCAGACAAGGTGACTCACTATCGTGCGACTTCTTTAACTTGATGCTGGAAAAAATAATACCAGCTGCAGAACTAAATAGAGAAGGTACAATCTTCTATAAAAATGTACAACTGCTGGCGTTGATATTGATATCATCGGAAGCAACAACAGCGCCGTTAGTTTTGCTTTTTCCCGAATGGGTCTGGAGGTGAATGAGAACAAGACGAAATATCTCCTGTCATCAAACAAATGTCAGCACATTCGCGACTTGGCTCCCACGTCACTGCTGACAGTCGTAACTTTGAAGTCGTAGATAATTTCCTATATCTGGGAACCAGCATCAACAACACGAACAATGTCAGCCTCGAAATCCAGCGCAGAACTTGCCAACGGGTGCTACATTGGACTGAGTAGGCAATTGAAAAGTAAAGTCCTCTCTCGACGAACCAAAATCAAACTCTACAAGTCGCTTATCATTCCCGTCCTTCTTTATGGTGCAGAAGCTTGGACGATGTCAACATCAGATGAGACGACACTAGGAGTTTTCGAGAGGAAAAAGACGGTGGCTACGCTGGCAAGATCATGTTGTCCGAATGGATGAAAACACTCCAGCTCTGAAAGTGTTCGATGCAGTACCCGCCGGAGGAAGCCGAGCCCTCCGTTGGAGGGACCTGGTGGAGAACGACCTGGTTACACTTGAGATCTCCAACTGGCGCCGAACTGGGAGGAAAAGAGAGGAGTGGCGCGCTATCGTCGATTCGGCTATAACCGGCTAATCGATTTCAACGTCAATCACATACATACCTCAATATGAAAATGTAATAAGACGGATTAAAACCACGACTACTTCGATTATTCACAAATTTGAAGTACATCTGATGGGTAAACTTCAAAATATATAAGTTAAGAACCAGTGAAGATTTCGGAACAAAACTTTGCAGAAATACTATATTTTTAGTGTGGGATAACCGGTCTAAATCGCCGAAATCGGACTATAACTTTTCAAGGCTGATGAGGACCTCAGAGTTTGCGTCTAATTTTTTATTGAAAATCTCTCAGATATTCTAAAGAAATTCAGATGCTAAATATGATGTTTTCGATATTCTGGTGGATTTTATGACGAATATGTCAGTCAAATTGTGCGTTATCTTAAAAACCGTTAATAAACAATTGGGAGAGTATAAAATGTTCCATTACAATCGAACTTGTTGTTCCTTACTTCTTTCTACTATTATTCTCTTATGAAAATTGATTACTTTTAGTAGAAGGGAGAATTGAAAAACGTATTCATATTGTTCTTTTAATTTTCGAATTTGAAAGGGGATATACATTTCATATTTTTAAATTATTTTCCAAAAAATTGATTGCTATTTTTGACAAACTGGCAATTCAATTAACACTTAGTTACCATTTTCGTACTTTTATTTGTCAACTAATGCTTATTTTTCAAAAATTATACAAACAAAATAGTGCGCATTTAATTTGATTATTACATTTCAGGGTGGTTAGTAAAATTCAATAAATCTCATTTCTAAAATAGCACAATGCACACTTTCAATTACTATGCAGAGACACACTTGCACACTCAGATTAAATTTGCCAAACGCAAATTGTGAAGTAACCGACATTATTATTAAATGAAATTGAGATAAACGCATCACAGCTGGAATATTTTCATAAACTCAATAATCCAATTTGAAGATTAATGAAATTTTACGCTTTTAGAGTTAACAATAAGCTACACTCTAACTAAGCTAACCTACAGTTGCGTGAGTTTGAAAGCGCCAGCAGGGCGTATGAGTAACAATTTTCCAAGTGCTTTGTTGTGGGCGCGAAATAGAAATAGACAACGCGCGTATATTTAATGATACATATAAGTGAATATATATATATATATATATATATATATATATATATATATAATCAACGGCATATGTTGCTTTTGTATTTCATATTTGCGCGCCTCCCCCATCTCCTCTAAAAGCTAGCTTTTTATTCAGTCTAATGATTTAAATTTAATTGATAGCAGCACATTTCTAGCAACCGCAACAACAACTAAGCGCTGTATGTATTATTTACAGGCATAGGTCGTGCATTTATTGCGCGTATACGTATTTATATGTTTGTATGTGTATGTAAGTGCTTGCCACAGCCGACCAGCCAGCCACCAACTCACTCAAAGCAATCCACAGGGCGGAAGCTCGAGTTGACATTATCTAATTAAGCGGCATTGTGTGTGTGGAATGAAATGATTTATCAGCGTTCAGTACGTTGTTGCAGCCACATGAGCTTGCAACATTGTCTACCTACCTCCTGCCACTTGGCGAACAAGCGCTGGGCATTTCGTGTATTTTTTGCTTTTACTTTCATTTAGTGAACTCACTGCCTGCCTGTTCAGCTTAGTCGCACACATACATGCACATACACTCTTACAACAACTTTGTGTCTTTAGCTAAATTTACACTGTTTTTGTGCACGCTTTCAGCAAACGAGACGACACGCGTCCATCAACATGACAAATATTCCATTGCTGCGGCTCGAGTCGCCAATGAACGTCATTATTTAGCAAGTAATAATAATACGGCGACGAGGCGGCCTTGTCGACCTGACACGCGTCGGCTGCGCTGAGCCACATAAGAACACCAGCACGTAGAGGACTACGTTACGCAAAGACACAACAGCAAAGTAAGCGTGTGTGCATTAATATTTGTATGCCTTAGACGTATGCAGCACACACACACTTGAGTAAATTTTTATGTTTTTCCTTTGTTTTTTTTTTCTTTAATTTAATTTCGCTTCATGTTGCTTGTAGCGCTTGTGACTGTTTTTGCTTGTCGTTTTTGCCGCTTTATTGCCTCGGCGAGTGCATGTAAGTGCTCGGCACCGACGGCGCGCGGTTGTGCCACACATGACAATACAATTTGTCATTTAGTCTCGCTTTAATGTTATTATTTTATTATTTCAATTTTGTGTGTTGTTTTTACTGTTTTTACTGTTGTTGCTATTGTTGTTCTTGTTGTGCGTGTCACTTACTGCAAGACGCCCACTTAAGCCTCGTTTGCATTAATATTAATAGTGTTTAAAGTTACCGGCTACGGCGTCGTAAAGCCGCAACGATTTATTCACTTAAGTAGTTGTTCTCAAGCCTAGATTAGAGTTGTAAATATGAAAAAAAAATTAAATAATTGCATAATAAAAGTATTATCTTTGAAGCGTTGTGGAGAATCTTTAAGACTTAGTAAGTGCATTATATAAATTGCTCACATACTAAAACACGCTCACACACTAAATACTGCAAACGATTAATTGTAGCCATCAAGTTGAGACTTTTTTTGTAAGAATTTAAATAGGCTATCTGAAGAAACGCTCATACAATATGCTACATTTGATTAAATTAGTTTGTAACACCCTAAAATATCAGGCTGTATATACGGTTAAATTATGAAAATGATCAGGCTGGCAAAAGAAAATGATTTCCGAATGTATGATGGGTCTGCTTCCAAGTGACATAAAAATTCAAAAATTCCACGCATTCAATTCAAGTCTGTTGACAAGAAAAAGTTACTTGGGATAAATCTGGAGAAATCTGTAATATGGATTCTGTTCATACCCCGTATTATACTTGAATGGTTGTCGTTTGGACTACGGATTGAAATTTCGCATTTTCAAATATTCAAGGTGGATATATATTGTGTGATATTTTTTTGAGTGTCATTCATCTCCATCTGCCTAATTTTCAAATATTATAGCATTATTTCGGTGGGCTGTGCGGATTTTAGCCAAAACAAAGTAATTATTATTAAATCACTTAAACTCCTTTCTAGACAGTATTTGCAAAATACCAAAACTTGCTCAGAATGCTATAATCCGAAGCAGTTGCCCAGTTTATTACTTCTACAACTCCATTAAATAAAAATAAATCATATCCTTCTCTAGAGCTTATATTACAAAGTAGTTTGCTGTCGTTATGATATTAATATCTGAAATATATGAATGAGATTATATGAGAACAATTGTTCGTAATCTCGAGGAAGTGCTATATAAATACTAACATTTTCTAATTTTCTATGTATTTAATACTTATGGGAAACAACTATTTCTGTAAACTGATCTTAAAATTATCTTAAGTATTTATATTTCTCATAATCCTTGTCAAGCAGTAAAAATGTTTTCAGCAATTATTCTAGGTTACAAAGAGAAGAGAGAGTTATTGTCTTTGTTATAATCTCGACCCTGTCAAGATGACTATGGTAGGAATTGTTATTGCTAAAGATGTTATGCTGAGATCTTCCCAAAATCTGGCCAATTCATGACAGAAGGTACGATTTAAACTAAAAATGATTTACTAAAGTGTGTGGGTACTGCATGTCACAGTACGCCTCCTTCTGAACCTGTTAGTTGACATCCTCCAAAGAGAGTTTTGTTATACTCATTTACTGGAATCGTGTAGAGCTTGTTATTTTGTGAATTGTTATGGAATATAAAAATAATTCTTCTTAAAATCTCATAGGCTTAATGTTCTTGCATGTATCTTATTAGTGATGGGTATTTCAGAAGCGGTCATCAAGTTAGCAGAACATTCTGACCTTGCGACATTACTACTGGACTATGGATTATATTACGTGTAAAGGCATCCCTCTTCTGGCATCAGCATAGAGTAATTATCCTCATAAGAGTTCGGTGACTTTTTTTGGTACTTAAAGAGTTTCATGGAGTAGTAAGAATCTTGAATTCTTGCCGTCATTTGGGGAAATATTCCAAAAATTTTAAAATGGCAAAGAAAAAACACAACAATAAATTACCAACATTTAGTATTCATACAAAAACTCAAAGAAAACCTTTGGGTTCATGGGACTTTTAGTTTCAGTTCATCAAATCACTTGATTTTTACAGCATAATCATGCTCAATTATTAAAGAAATGTAACTAATATTATCTTTCACATCACACCTACGCATGTGAGTTTATGAATGTATGAGTGAAATAACCTTAAAGTCTTCTAACGACCTGCTTTAGAGCCTCTTTGTGCTAATCATTAGTTGAAACAAATTAATATGGTCCACACGCTGCCCACGGCTATAGGCCGAATAAAATCAAGTAGAGCAAAGTAAAGCCAGCAAAACGGAAACAAGTTCAGTCCAAAGTCCAACACACACACACACGCTCAAACATCAGAAGGCCAAAAGGGAAGAGAGAAAGTGAAAAGCCATGTGTCGGAAATGAATGCTAATGCGGGTGGGTGAGCAGAAATATACATACATATATGGGCACAGGAGTATATTGTAGGCATATATGTTTTTATATATGTCAGTTGTTGTAGTTGTTGGTGATTGTGTGTGTGTTGGTTCGTTGTGTGCTTGATTACTTTTAAATTATTTTTGTGGCATAATTTTGTGGGTTACCGCATGCATATTGAATAGGTGAATACACACACACACACACACACGCACTCATTCAACTATAAAATAAAGGTCCTGCAGTGTGCCGAGGCGTGAAAGAGACCAAGTTAACTTTATTACCTTGTATCGCTAAATATATGTATGCTAAACAAGCAAAAACGTGTTTAATAATTTATGCCACATTGTGAATGAAGCAACAAGGCGCTTAAGCCACAACAACAATAAAGCATGTCGAGGCATTGTAGTTGAGTGTGGAGATAAAATAACCCAGTAGGTAAAGTGGGAAGTACAGCTCATTTTAGAAAAACAGGAAATAATTAAAAAATAACAACAACAAATTATAAAAGTAATAAAATTTTGTACTGTTTAAACTACAACAACAATATAAAATTTTGTTATGTTTTACACTAATACCGTAGTAAAAAAATTTAAAAATATTAAAATTTTAGATTTTTTTTTTAATTACAACAACAATATTAAATTTTATTTATTTTTGAATACTATAAGCATTGTAACTCCACAAAGTTCGCAATAAAAGAGTGACACTCAAACTGGTCCTAATGTAACCAAAAGGAAACCAGTTTAAAATGAACAATACTGCAAAGCTTTCGTATGCATATAAGCTCTTAAGCATCGCTCACCTCAAACAGCTTGCCAAGTTGTTGCTTTGTGGTGCATGAAAAAGGGTTTGTCTCATAATAAATGCACGCACACATAAATGTCGCACACACACACACAGAGACACACAGCGAGCCGCCACGCATGCCTCCAAACTTTGCATTTTCAACGAGTTTAATGTGCAAGTGGACCGCAAAAAGGACATCAACAAATAAGTAAGTGGCCTTGCTCGGTCGCGTCGCTGAATCAGCAACATATTGTTACAAAGTTTTGTTATTAATGTTGTTGTTGTTTTGTTGTCATTGCTGCTTGAGTTACACATGAAGTGAGAGCAAAAGACAACCGAACATAATTTAAACATCAAAAAAGCGTAAAGTGAAACAACAGCAGCGTGGAAAATAGACGCTGGACGAAATAATTACACGGAGGGACCAACAAACTTGTGGAAGATTTTGATGTCTTCGGGGCAAGTGCAGGTTATTTTTGCGAGTACTGAAAAAATATTGTCATCATTTGAAGTTATTTTTAGTGTGAATAATGAAACAATGTCCAACAGAGGTTAAAATTCTCATACTGTGACAGAGAGCCTTTAAGATTCAAGCTACTTCTCGTACAGAGTTAATATGGATGATAAAATCAGTTTAGAAATAGCACATATAGAAATAGTATTGATCTTCCGCTATAGAGTCCCGAGAATGCGCAGCCACTAAGAAAGAGTCATCTCTTTTAGTTGTTGGCTAACTGCTCATATGAGGTAAGTTCTAAGCTTATAAAAAAAAGTCGAACATTTTGGAAAAGCTGCGATTTATTTCTTAAGATATCCTCTTGGTTCAAAACACTTGGCCTAGGTGAAAAATGGTCTGGAAAAACAACATTTTGTAGGACGAAGATCCTATTCTCATTTGACTCAAATGTCTCTCTTTTTCGACTTTGGAAACCTAAATGTCCCATGGTCCGAATGTGCAGAATACAATAAATAGAAATCGACTAATATGGACATTCTGACAGCGAAGGCGTAATCCGGAATGTTACATAGTGGTTCAGTTTTTTTTCGCATCGGTCACTGTGACCACTGTGCTTGTATCCATGTAGTCCATATAGGTTACGCCTTGTGAATCCCGAAATCATTTCCGAACTCTGTCTTCTTTATAGAAATGCTCACCGAATGTGGAGAAATTTCACAAAAATGCTAAAGAGAAATTTTCAAACTCTATAGAAAAAGCTCGAAGATTCTTAATAGTTCTATGCTTCAACCTATGGCTTCATGTAAAAAGAGGAATATAATTTATTAAAAATTTAATATAAATTCACTAGAATTTCACCGAAAATGTATATGATAATGTTAGAGCTTTCTCGGAACTCTCACTGAAATTATGCTCAAAGCTTTTGCCATTCATTGTTGAGTCATGCATTGAATAAATAGCGTAATATACTAGGTTTACTACATATATAGGAATGGACCTTTAAAAATATAAAACAGTTAGTAGCCCCATTTATGAATTATAACCGAGAATGCGGTCATTGCCATGCAGTGGAAGAAGAAGCAGTAGTAGCAGAAAAAAGTGCGCATAAAATTTCGCCGACAAAGCTTTATTCAAAAGCGTGGCAAATTGCTTTACTGCAGCACGCACACACCCATAGGGCTTGGTGAAAAACCTTTACAATTTACGACGGACGATGATGATGATGACGTTGTCGTTGTTGTTGTTGTTGTTGGACGTATGTTTTTGTTGTATGTGAACTAATTTCATATTCAATGCCCTCACACTCGCCGAGACGACACAAAGCCACCATTAAAGTAGTGAATTTTCGGTTGAGGGCTTCCAATGGCGCTCATGTTTTGAATTATTTGCGCTGAAGACATTGTAAGCAACACACACACAGACATACACTCATGCGCGATTTTATGCATTAATAAAGGCTTCGCATAAGTGCGTCGGCCATAAAGCGGAAAACCCTGACACTGGCAATTTGTTGGGGTTAAATCGTAAAGGCAGCAGAAGGCTGCACACACCCTCGGCTAGAGTGAACCCCTGAACTCATATCCCTGGCTTTCTTCACGGTGAGCCGCCTGTCAATGTGTTGCCCACTATGCTTAGCAATCTCTATCCTTTCATTGCCTCCCCCTTGCGCGTGTCGGTGTTTTTGTTTTGCTCGAGCGCTCGTTTGACCAATTTCTGACAGCATAAGCTCAACAATAACACCTACAACAACAAAATGTGGCACATTTGTTGCCTTAAACTATTTAAATGCTAACGGTTTATATTTATATAAGGAAGATTTGCAAAACAAATTCTAGTTTCAAAGCAAGTGTTTGTTGTTGATTGTGTTTTTGTATTTGTTGCATTAGCAGCATTGACCTCATGTTTATGGCATGCTGTTAAATGTTTAATTTGCCTCGGTTTTCAGCAACAAAGCAGAGTAATGTCCCAAAAGGCTTAGACCCTATGTCACCTCTGCTTGAGAGACCTAGATTTAACTTAACATTTATAATTAGATTTACACCTCTATGGATATGTATGGGTTGGTATGTTGTGTGACGTAATTAGGAAGATCTCTCTGGTTAAAACTATTGCCTGGTATTTATAAATAAATAAATTAGAGCATAATAATTTTATCTATTCTGTTGAAGAATAATTACTTTCTTCTTAAAAGGTTATGTTCTCGTGAGAGAGGATACAATGGATAGGAAACAAATTAATAAAACAAAAATTTTTAAATTCTTTTTTTTTTTGGCAAGAATGGTGACCCCGAATCGAATAAATAATGAGCTAGTAATGATTATATAAAGCCATACGAAGAACACTCAATAATTTCTCATATGTATGTATGTGATTGGCGTTGAAACCGTTTAGCCTCTCCTCTCTTTCCCTCGCAGTTTGGCGCCAGTTGCAGATCCCAAGTGAAACCAGGTCGCTTTCTACCTGGTCACTCCAACGGAGTGGAGGTACTGCATCGAACACTTTCAGAGCTGCAGTGTTTTCGTCCATTCGGACAACATGACCTAGCCAGCGTAGCCGCTGTCTTTTTATTCGCTGAACTATGTCTATGTCGTCGTATAACTCGTACAGCTCATCGTTCCATCGTCTGCGGTATTCGCCATTGCCAATGTTCTGAGGACCATAAATTTTGCGCAAAATTTTCCTCTCGAAAATTCCTAGTGTCGTCACATCTGATGTTGACATCGTCCAAGCTTCTGCACCACAAGGCAGGACGGGAATGATAAGCGACTTGTAGAGTTTGCTTTTGGTTCGTCGAGAGAGGACTTTACTTTCCAATTGCCTACTCAGTCCAAAGTAGCACTTGTTGGCAAGAGTGATTCTCGTTGGTTTTCGAGGCTGACATTGTTGGTGTTGTTGATGACTTCTCGTACAATAATAAAAAAGTATCTGGAATTGAACTAAATAAATACATTTTGTTTTCGGATATATAGTCCTTACCTTCTAAAGATTAAATTTACTCATTTAAGTACCAAAATATTCTTTTCTTTGTCTTGTATTTAACCGTATTATTTTTACATTGTTAAGTAGATTTAATATCTTATTATAACCTTAAAAGCTTCGAAAAAATAGTTATATATTTCTCCTATGATTAACTAATACGCAGACTTACCAGTGGCTTCATTTTTTGTCTATGTATCAGTCATATATGTATGATAACGATTGAAAGTGCCGACTGGCAGTAGATAAACGACTACTGAGCGATTATGGACTACCGGTGATATTGTACGTGTCGATCAATAGCTCAACCAACGACTGTAAATGCTTATCAATAGCTTATATGACGACAGATATTTTCCAGCCGTTAAAAATCTTTGAGTTTTGTCGATCAACTTACATAATAACAAATGAGAATATGATTGACTCAATCGACTAGAGTCTATTCTACTGCCAGTCGACACGCACAATTGGGGCGCATGATTTATCGATTTTGGCAAAGATAGTTCGCTCTGTAAACACGAAAGTGCCTTGCGAACAAAATAAACTATTATTATAATAATCTTCGGATATGACTCCGTGAGTACGATGCAGAATACTATTCTAATGTTTTCATCATTTTTTGTTACTTGATTTTTGATAAGTTATAAGCATCTACACTTTTTGAAGTCGGATAGAAATTCTGTAATACTGAGCTTATTTGGTATGGGTGGAATATTTACTATCTTTATATAAAAGGTCCAGCTATGGTCTTTCAAAATGATGCCACAAACTTTGAAAAGCAATTTTGTCTTAAATTTTTGATTTCTTTTGTCAGTAGTTTGGACACAAAGCCAATTTAAACTATACTACAGTCACTCATTTGATGAAAAAAAATGACAAAAAGAGTCAACTCACAAGCACTATTTCGTATTTTTCACTTGACTACTTCTTCAAAGATGGAAAATTTAACTTTAATTACAATTATTACGAAAATAATCTTTTTATACACAGAACCCTATTACAAATATTACGAAGCTTTCATTCAAAAGCTTAAATGACAAAACCATGAAAGCTTTTTATATAATACTCGTATTAGTAGAAATTACGGGCATATAACTTTTTATGTAGTCGTAGACTTATAGTCTTCATATGTACATATATATTTAAACACTCCATAAGTATAATAAATATAATATAACATTTAGTGTATAAATGCATATGAACCGTTAGTATTATGGCACGCGTGTAATGGGCACGTATGCGTGAGTGTGAAAATCAGGATGAACAAGTGGGAAGCTGCATAGACATGCAGCATAAAACGACAGTTTATCAACGCGTATTCACGCATGAATGCGAATGAAATGCGCGCTTAGTATACACCAATAGCAAAACGTCCATAAACTACTCGAATATAAATGCAATATTAAGTGTGCTGCTAACTCGTTGCTATTTAACGTGAATGTTATATGACTAATGATAAGCTGTGATTTCAATGGGCTACGCATTAAAAATATTTGTTTGAAGTGTGCATAAATATAAATAGACTGCGCATATCAAAAGCTAAACGGTTGCTCAGTTGTGTGTGTGTGGTCTGCATATTTGCGTATTATTTGTGATAAGCGGCTTAGTGCGCATGCAAGGTCAGTTGACTGAGTGCCAAAATTGTTGAAATTTCAGATAAATTACACACATTATTTTGTGTACTTTCAATGCGATAATAAACTAAACTAAATGTGGAGAAATAATGGAATTTACATAACTTCAGCATTTGTTGTACATACAAATGATATAACTGCAAGCACTTGTAGTGTGACCAGAAAGACGGGAGTTTAAATATGTGTTTGCCGCCGCAATTGTCGGGGAATATGCGAGTTATGTGTGCTCTGGTGCCCAATAATATAAGTAGCTGCAAATAAATAGTTTTATGCAATTTTGTATATGTATATATATGCCTGTAGGAAAATCTAGTTGTTCCGAAAAAGTTCGAAAATCCATTTTTGAAATTTACTAAGAAACATAGCACTGAATTTTTTTTTTTAACTATTTCCTACTAAGGTCCCGAATTAGTATTAAATTCAACATTATATGAAAGAGACAAATACTTCAATTAGTCCATATCTTTTTCATTAGATATCTAATATCTAGAAATGTTTTTTAAGGTCTTGCAATTCGAGTAGTGCGGAAATGTCTATAGTCCGAACCATTAGTAGTAAAAAAGTCCTAAATTACTAAACTATCCTCTCTCTGCATGCTTTCTCTATGATCCAAAACTAATACGAAATAGTTTGAGTTTCACAAGATTCGATCGCAAGCGTGCTAAACTGGGATCATACGTACAACAAATTGGAATGAGTAACGGGTTTGGTTCTAGTTTCGTTTATATTAGAACAGAAAACTCCGAAGACATTTTGACCCAAAAGGCTAAAAACTGGACATCTGTAAATCATGCCGTTTCTGCTCCAACCGTTATTTGGTAGAAAGACCTTAAAGGTGAATGTCTGAAAGAATTCTCTACTAGATAAAATAAAAAAAATCCATGCTTCGTGAAAGTAGGAGTATGTACTTTATCGCATATTATGTTCTGATATTAGCACTCACTCTAGCTCAGGGTTGCTCTAGTATTCTGTGCTTTAAGCATCTTCTTGAATCTACGATTTGATTGAAATAAGTAGAGTTATAAGCTTTGCGTTCGGTTTTGTCTTATCTATATCTGGACTGACCTCAGACATTTCGACACATCGGTTCATATATGGATGGCTCTATTTCACTATAGGCGATAGATGAACACTGATAGGTGAATACTTAAGAGCTTTCATCTATCCCTACAGGGTATCTAACTTTATAACCAACACCCTCGTCCGAGTAATTTCCGTTTGTGAGCCATCGCCCCTTTACTGTGCTTTCCGCATTATGCAATGAAAATTGTTTGCGAATTTCCAAACTTGAATGTGACCAAAATCCCGATTGTCATTTGCGTATATGTTGCTGGGATTTCCAAAAGCAAATTTCTGGCATATTTCACAGCAATAGAAAAGACACAAAAATGCATTATTCCTTTGTTTGCACACCCCGCTTTGTCTATATTAGTGTTGCTGTGTGTTTGAATTGTCTTCTTCCTCTTCTTCTACATCCTCCAATGCAGCAATTGCATTCCATTCCATTGCACTCGTCTTTGTTATTTCATTTATTTGTATGGTTCTTGTCATTCACAGTTGTTGCTGTTGTTGTTGTCGCTGTGGCGTAGGCAGCTTGGCTGCGAAATATGCACACAATCAACCAACAATGCAAGCGACACATTTTAGATGGAAAACCCGAGTCACAGCTGGGTAAACCAAGTCGATTGTCTAGAAGAAGTTGCGCAATCAAGTCGCAAGTACAATGGCCTCTTTTGAACTGCAGCAATTCAAATACTTGTGCAATTATAAGCATGTGCATACAGATTTATAGTAGTATCTACTTACATACTCGAATATGTATGGCTGAGTTTAAAGGAACACAGTGAAAAGTTGTGCCCATGGAACTGAAAGACTGCATTACACTTTCTTTGCTTAATTTGTATTGAAGGTCTCCTATTTATAATAGTGCTTTTCATAACAATTTATAGTATTTATATTTGCTTATACCGGTTACGAATCGAATACACAACTGGTATACAATTCTTAGAAACAAAACAGTATATGATATTGTACCTGTTGCTTGTTGGTCTTGGGCATCACACATTGCTGGTAATAAGTTTGGAATTCATTACGTCCGAACCCTATATTTTCTTAAAATATTTCTCTGGGAATTTTCGAGTAATATACAGAACTAGAGGAAGATGCGAATTTGATCACTTAAGCATAAGTGCTTCTGCTCGGGATTAGATAGATCTTATAGATAAACTAATATCTAGATATAGTCTGGTATTTTGAAAGGATTGTGCTCAACTATTGGGTGTTCACATTTTATGAATATGCAGATATTATTATATGATTATACATATATACAGTGATAAGCAAGCCAAATGCCCATTCAAAAAACAAAAAAATATTATCTGCCTAAGTGAGTAGTTACAATTTCAGGCCATCAGACACACTAATGTGGCAGGCTTTGTTCACCAACGCTCAAAACACGCACACACATCGTAAGAGCCAACTGACGTTTAAAAGTTTTGTGCGGGCTGACAAATATGCAACGGTTGTGGCAATGACGCCTATGTGTATGCTTCAAATCGGTTATGAGCTAAATTTACAGGAAAGTACATACTCCAATATGAATGTAGTTGTATCAAGTATCTGCAATATATCCAAAACCGGAACATATCTAAGGGATTTATGATGGTGGTTTCGTCAACTGAAAACTATATACAAATATGGAATATCTACCAGAAAACAACAACTTATTTTAAATTAATATGATATTTATAAAGAAATCTAATAAAAGGTCTAGAATACATACTACATTCTATATAAAATAACAAACACTACTTTTATTTATTTCAGTTTTCGAATGAGTGCAAATATTGAAGTCAAACAGGAAAAAATATATAAAATAATATCGAAATAACAACGAAATCAAATTTGTGTGATTTCAAATTGCTGAATTGCTAACAAATTATAAGGTATGTCTACATCTTTATTTCTTTTAAACAAAAAAATTATAACATAACTAAAGCGAAATATTAAATGTATTAGGTCTACAACTTTGCTTCCGCGGTTTTTTGTAAATTTAAGACTTTTTTTTGTATATAAACAGTAACAAAAATGTTATTCAAAATATTGGCCGTCGCTAGCTATTCAAAAGTTGACCATCTTTCTGGCAGCATGCGTAATCCGTGCAAAAGTCGAGAATTCGGGTCAAACAGTGACATTTTCAGTTGCGAATAAGTCTGGGGTGCAAACAGATTTCTACAAATATTTTGTTAGGTTAATGTTGACACATATGTTCAATCGATATAAAACGATTTAATCGACCAGTGCTTGACCCTAGAGACATCTATTGGAAAACGGCGGAAGCAAAGTTGTATACGAATATATTCTCGCAATATGTTGCTCAGAGTATTATAGTTTTGTTCTCCTAACGGTTGTTTGTGTCATCCAGAAATTAAACAGTTAGCTACCGTTTTATATATACTATATAAATGATCAGGATGACGAGTGGAGTTGAAATCCGGACGACTGTCCGTGCAAGCGATAACTTGAGTAAAACTTTAGATAACCAAACTCTCTTGTGTCGTTTCTTTTAGCAACCCTTATACAGTCTAAAATTGGAGGGAATCGCATTATAACCACGCCTACCTTCCATTCAAATATTATGTTGAAAACTATTAAGAATGCTTTAATTCAGAAAGGGAAACCACCAGAAACGTTAAATTTCATGATAAAGATTGTACAGAAGCGCTGCATTCAAAATTCTGTACACAATTTTAAATGGGCGTGGCTTCACCCACTTGTGGCACAAAAACAATATCTCAGAAACTACTCGAACAATTTTAACAAAATTGGTTTATTACATTTCCCTGTCATGCCAGTAGCACAATTTGAAATTGGTCCTTCCTTACTTGTTTAATCATAATCTTCTATTTTCGTTAGGTGACAACTCATTTCAAAACATTTTTGAATTACAAAGTTCCAGAAATATTTCACTTAAACTCCTCACTTTAAGTGGTCCAAAATATTTTCCATTTTGCTTGATTTTGCTTCAAAGCGATTTAATCAAATTAAGTAAATTTCCAAGGACCAAAAAGCAATTTAAGTCAGGAGTTCTTTTGAGAATCATTCAATGTTTGTTTATAATAGACCTGCACGTAGTGAATGAACTTTACGTATACATGTAATAACTGGCTTGGAATTCTATTAGATAAATTTTGCAATATCGAAATTTTTGACTTTTATTGAGAAATAATTTAATATATTAAATAATTTCACTTACTAAGCTAAAGTCAAGTACTAAGATATTTTCAGTGCATCAAAAAAAGACAAAAAAAATATAGTGAAAAATATTTAGAAAAATCTAAAACCTTTCGATTACTACAAATTTCACTCATAAAATCTATAAAATTATATTTGCAGTTCGTCAATGCCTTTTTAGTTAAATATTAAGCTTTATGTAAAGCTTTACTAAATCCTTGCGAGCTTTCTGCAAATAATAAATTTACAAGTTGCCAAGAAGAGTATACTAAATATTAAAAAAATGTGTAAAAAGTGTGTTCTTCGTTAAGATAAAGCAAACGCACACACACAAATAAGTTGTTATTATTGCACTAATTTATATTTTTATTGCCGCAACTAGCAATGACTGGCATAGAAATGCAAGCACTTGAGTTTGAGTGTTGCAGATTTGAGCAGTGCTCCCAAGATATCAACGCGTGGCGGCTATTAAACTGTTTGCGAGTACTTATATGCTTTCAAATACACTTAAATATAATAAGCATATATTTTGGGGAGATTTAGCGGCATGACTGTAAGTTGCAAGTGTGTTGCAAGAACTTTGTGTGCATTGAACTTTCGAAGTACATTTGCATATAAGCGGATACTTGTGAATGGTTATACGAGTGTGTGTATTTGTTTGTAAGCGGCTTAATGTCCTTTGTTGGCTGCAACAGCTATTCTTTACTGAAATTCATGAAACATATGGAACTATAAGTTGTTCAAAAATTTTTGCAAATTTTTTGTTAAAAAAATATTAACTTTTTCGTTTTTCTTGCATACATTTAGGCGCTCAAAATTCACATTTTTGGCACAAATATGAGGAAAGGCTTTGTGAAAATTTGCGCGAATTTGGCACATTTGCTTTCTCAACACATTCGTTGCTTACTCTTGACAAATTTGCGCAGAGTTGCATGCATGCGTGTGTGTGTGCGTGAGTGCGTGCGAGTGTTTGCGTGTTGCAAGTGTACGTTAATGTTCTTAATTGTGTTCAAGTTGTTTTTTCGCATTCTCTGCGGGAGTTTTTCCGACTGTGTTCTTTGCGTACAAGTTACTGTAAATAACTGCGACAATTTGTTGAGCCTGCTTTTGGGCGCGAACACCCGTATATGTATATGTGTGAGTGTGCGTCGCAGAGTTGCATGCCCTGTTGCACACACAAACACTTGCAATCATACAACAAGACAGACAAGCAAAGTAATTTGTCATTTAATCGCATTTTCGCGCAAAAGCAGCTGTAAATGAGAGAGTCGGCGAAAGGGGAAGTGTGGGGGCGTGGCAAAGGAAAATAAGCTAAATATTATATTTCCGCAGCGCTTCGTGTGCAAGTGCAATAAGTGCAAATAACAAGGCATGCGGGTCTGCAACAAGCGCTTTAACACCAGCATTGCTGTTGGCAACATATAAGCAACAAGAGCAACAACAACAGCAACAACAAACAAACAAAAACGCTATAGACTAATATGCTGTCAACTGAGCGTTTTCCTATATTACTCGCATAGCTGTTGCATATTTGCAAGCCGGGTGTTGCACACACGCTCTATACGCGGTTACGCCTGTAAGTATGCAAATATGCATATTTTTTGTTGCATTTTCTTCCTTTTCTTCCTTCGGGTGTTTGCGAAATTTAATAAATGCACGAAAACTTTTCACAGCGCTGACATTATGTGTGGCAGCGTATTACATACTTACAACACACACATGCAACAATTTAACTCTGCCGCTCTCTCTCTCTCTCTCGCATTATGCCGCTTCTTAGCTCTGCTCATGTGTGTGGCTTTGTTTTTTGATTTCTGCTTACTCGTTAGCAAATTGTACAAATATTTTGCCACACTGTCGTCATTCCACCGAAGACAGTTGGCTGTTCGCAATTTCGCATGAGCGTGAAATGTGCAAGTTTTCTGCATCAACTTACTTAATTAAGTTCTGTTTGCTAGTTGTATAAAGTGAAATATTTTTTAAGTACATAACTTGATAAGAGAGATAGTTGCCACTTGAAATGCTAATATTATAACGGTGCTAAGTTTTTACTAATGAAAATTGCTTTACCTACAAGAAAAAGTAAATGAAGTAAGATAGTAGAAGAAAATGATGATAAGAAGAGAAAAGAAACTACTTGGCATACGATTTAACTAATCAGTAACTAAGAACCTGAAAAAGAAGTTTTAATAAAATATATCAGTCATGATAGTTACCTTTAGTTAGTGTATGCAAGATATGCTCTTTCATCTAATGCATATTCTGTATGACTTTGTTTTACATTATCTACCAAATAAAATCTTACAAGTACAAAGCGATTAGAAATCGCAAAAAAAAAATTATTTATAAGAGAAATAAACTTGCTTTTGAGAAGATATCACGTATTTTTTATTCTTAAATTCCAAAATAAATCCCACAATTCAAGGCTATTTCATGATCAGCCTTTAGCAAAAGTACTAGACATAGAACATACTTTTGGGGGGTTTACCATGAACGAGTATAGAAAACAGCAATTTACATATATATTTCGATTGTAAAGATCGGTTCGTATCTTGAAGCGGAGGCTTCAATTTATTAATGGTTAAAAGATAAATCTATTTTTCAGATCTCTAGCATTCCTCGCCATAGATTATAATGAAATAGAATGCACATAGGACTGCTTTCGAAATATCCGGATTTAATATTGAAGACAAATCTGCCTAACGACTTTAAAATGCTAAACCTACCGTCCTATCATTAATTCCAGGTTTGTAGGCCCAACACTAAAATACAGCCAGTTGATTACATTGAAGTCTCGAAGTTTGACTTTATCAAAACTAAGGGATTGTGGAAATCAAGGGGCCCGCTGGTAAAAGTGATTTCGTGTCTGCTGCGTCTGTCTGTAAATAAATTCCAAACGTGATGCTGAATTTTCGAAACCTTAGCAGCAATTAGCCAGCACCAAATGTGGTTCCGGAATAAGTCTTATGAAATTGCAAAACGAAAAAAGACCAACTGCGAAAAAAGTATTGTTATTTCTACAACTATTCGAGTTACAAAATCTCATGATAGATTTTGTAAAAGTCGGTTCATCTCGTTGATTAGAATTTCTAAATACTATTCATTTTTCTAAATATTCGTACACATATTTGAATACAATTTTTGCATCCGAAAATTAAATCTTAAAAAAATACATTTATTTCCACTGACACCCAACAGCAATCGTGCTCCTTTAGCCGAATGCACTGCGGAGCTTCATGAATTGAAATGCAATCTACGTAATGGAGGATACAAATTTACAAATCTAACCATTAACAAAGTTCGACGAAGTCAAAGCTTTACAAGTCAAACCAAAGAAAAAAAATTGTATAAATGAATCACCCAAAACAAATAAATGAAGAATACAGCATGCAAAAAAAAAACGGGAAGCACTGAAAGACTTGCAAGCACAAACGAGCATCAAACACCGGAGAGCAGCTGAAAATGTTGAAAAAGTATGAGCACAACCTTTGCTGGCAAAGCGTTGTAGTGTTCAACAAATAATATCCGTTCACCATCAATTCGCAAAATTCATAGAATGCTTTTATGCTCGCAAAAAGACTGAACGCTTGTAGACCCAATGAGCCAAAAGAGGTTTTTTGATAAATTTCGAAGACCTTGGTGGTATCTTCTGCTTTTGCTAAAGACTGCGATTACGTTCGACAGCCTTTGTGTTACCAGAACATTCCTCAATGTGGAATTTCTTGTATCGACAAAACGTCGACTTCCCTTCAGTGTTTCAGCGTTTATGGGGAACCACAACTAGATCCCATGAAATCGTTCGTTAACCTACACTAGTCTTTGGTTATTTAAGTTTACTTACTGTTATGAACAGTTAAATATTCCACAAATAAAAAAAAATTTAAGATGTTTGAGAAATACAATCTAGAATCTACATTTTTATCTTCACTGGGTTAACCGATTGCACTTGCAAATATCAGCTAAACTATACATTCGCCATTTCATTTGCATCTCGTCCAATACGAGTACGTTTAGAGGAAGTGATGTAGTAGAATGGAGTGGCAATGGTGCAGTTACAGCAGCAAATGGCAAAAATATTGTATTTCATCGGCAACAGGGCAAGTGTTTGGCAAACCTTTCAAATTTGATTTGTTGCTATTGGTTTCGTCTTTACCTGGCTTCGCAAATTGTTTTGTTTTTGTCTTTTTTTGGCAAATGGTTAGATTGCACTGCGCTTATGCAAAGTAGCCTGAACTCAAATGGACATTTTAATGGAGAATTCATCTCTTCTGGGAATATATATAGAATACTTATTTGCTTTTTTTGTATACCGTTACAAGGCTTTGGTCATTTAATCAATTTCAGGGAAATGTTGTAGTGTTTTTTCTAATTAATTATAGCTCACACGAATGTCGGTGGCTCATGAAAAAAATGTATTTCATTAGCTCTCTCCTTCTAAGATCTCATTAAAAGAAGTAGGCAATGCTGTAATTTTTATGTTGATGGAGATATTGCTGACGATATAAAGGACAATCCTTCGGATGTTATTTAATTATTTAGCACCTATGTATATGCTCACTGGGAACTGTTAGCACCTAAATTGAGGAAGCTCGCAATGTCCAAGACACAATGACTTCAAAGGAACCCACAATGTGATTTCCTAAATACAACGCCGCTGACCGATCTTCCATATATTCATCGAAAAGCGGTCGGTGGAGGATTACAAACTGGTATTTTGGACTATCCCTGGAACTCACCGCGAAGTAAGTCATTCTATCCTTCTCAACTTCTTCACTGCACCATATGTCGGACAAGGAACGCGTACCAGTGTGAAACTATACATCTCTTGACACTTATCAGTCTAACAGTCCTACCTCCATGTTTCAAAATTATTGTACTGAATCTACCGACATGATTTGGCTATTTCTTAGGTTCTACGCCTTACTTAGTCAATATTTCTGATCTGAGACACATTGCTAAGAAAAATATTCAAATACTCGATCTTGAAGAAGTTCAAACATCAATGGTTAAGGAATAGAAAACTGCGTAATTCAAGGCCCTTTAGTTAAATTGTTATATTCATCCATTAATTTGAAGATATACCTTCGTCGAAATTTTTCACTGAAGTATGATGATCTTCCGCCGCTCTGCCGATGACTTAATTGATCAGAAGTAATAATTTCGAAAGTTCGTGTCAAGATAATGGTTTTGTCGGAAGCGGCAACCGCTGTCTTGGATTCGGTTGAAAGTACTATTTGAATGCTCGAAGGACTGGATTTGGGGATAGTAACTTACTGTTTTACTACTACTTTCCATTGAAGATTGTGGAAATTCATTTCTGGCCAATGACTGATAGATATTTTGAGAAGTTTGTTATTGCCTGTATAGAATGCTGAAGGAAAAGTTATGTAACTTTTTACTAAACGGATTTTGGCTGTCCGAGAACGGAATTTACAACAAACAATTTACTTATCGGTGAATTACAACCACTATAATAGGAAGTTTTTTAGAAAATATTTCCATTCCACTTTTTTGTACATTTCTATTAGATTTTTCTCCGTTCTCTGTCTTAATCCTACCAAGCAGGAAGGCACTTTTTATGCAAAAGGCAATGACTTTTTCGTACATGTATTACAGTTACATTCTTATGCCGGCAGATTTAATCATCTTAGCTTGTCTCATCAGCTTAAGTGATTACATTCATATGCTACAGGTGACTCTATGAGATGATATGAGCCGTCTTTTCCATACTCATACAGTAAAGGGAGAAGGTACTGAGATTAAATTACTTTTTAAGCACTCTGAATTTTTTTAGCTGCCTTTCATGCTGCACAAATTTTTCGCTTTTAAATTTTTGCTGGCATTAAAGCCGCCTATTTTTCTCTTTTCATACATATGCAGATACACACATAGTTATAAAATTATATTTATAGCTGCTGCCATGTGGTAAAATGTTTAGCAAGTCTTCAATTCAAGCGTAAAATTGTTTGCCTTTTGACAACCTCAATGGCGTATGCTGTCGCGAAATTTTTTGTTGTTTTGTGTTTTTGCTCCCTTTGCTGAAGCCAGCGACTATCACGTGTGGAAAGCGGAAGCGCTGGGGCCGAAGGTGGAAGCGAATGGTTAGGCGATGCGTCGCATTTGAAAATATGGCTGCAGCGGATGTGGAACGCATGACGTGAAAGTATTTTTAAAAACGTTTTTGCTCATGCACGAACCGGAGCGAAATGCGTATATAGATATTTGTATCTGTGGATGTTGATTATATATAATATTATAGCATATATGATAATTTTCTATACCAGGAATTTGACGATGTATGAGTCTATTCACTTTTTTATATATATAGAGATAGTACACATTTTATTATGTCTCTTAGCCTGATAATGTCTAAAGCTTTGCGACGACGCGACTCATTAGTTTATATAGCATATCATATATCGACATATATATATGTAGAAGTGTGTTCCTTTTAATTTGAGAACAGTTTATGGCACAAAAGAATGCATTTTATTTAAAATTTTCACTTTTCAATTTCATTTATCATACTTTAAGGTTGGACAGATCTTTAGTCTGAATTTTCTTCTTCTTGACTGGCGTAGACACCGCATACGCGGTAATAGCCAAGTCCACAACAGCGTGCCATTCGTTTCTCCTTTTGACGGTTTGCCGCCAATTGGTAATTCCAAGTGAAGCCAGGTCCTTCTCCACGTGGTCCTTCCATCGGAGTGCAGGCCTGCCTCTTCCTCGGCTTCTACCAGTGGGTGCTGCATCGAACACTTTCAGAGCTGGAGCACTTTCGTCCATTCCAACAAAATGACCTAGCCAGCGTAACCGCAGTCTTTTTACATACAGCTCCGTCGTCTGCGGTATTCGCCGTTGCCAATGTTTAGTGCCGTCTCATCGGATGTTGACATTTTTCACGCTTTTGCACCATAAAGTAGGATGGGAATGATAAGCGCCTTGTCGAGTTTGATTTTGGTTCGTCGAGAGAGGACTTTACTTTTCAATTGCCTACTCAGTCCAAAGTAGCACCTGTTGACAAGAGTGATTCTGCGTTGGATTTCGAGGCTGACATTGTTGGTCTTGTTGATGCTGATTCTCAGGTATACGAAATTATCTACGACTTCAAAGTTATGACTATCAACAGTGACGTGGGAGCCAGGGCGCGAATGCGCTGACTGTCTTGTCCTCGTTCACCACCAGACCCATGCGCCTCGTTTTTTTATCCAGTCTGGAAAAAGCAGAACTAACGGCGCGGATGTTGTTTCCAATGATATCAAAATCATCGGCGTACGCCAGCAGCTGTACGCTCTTATAGAAAATTGTACCTTCTCTATTTAGCTTTGCAGCTCGTTTGGTATCGAACGGCTCGCAGAGGTCCTTCCCGATCCTGACGGAGCTTTTGGTGTTGCTCAACGTCAGCTTACACAGCCGTATTAATTTTGCAGGGATACCATAGCGGGATAGAGCTGTCGAAAGCAGCTTTAATATCGACAAAGAGATGGTGTGTGTCGATCCCTTTTTTACAGGTCTTTTCCAAGATTTGGCGCATGGTGAAGATCTGATCTCAAAATCATATACTTAATATCATAATCTTATTCTTAGCAATATCTCAGTTATCTGGGGCGTACATTGTTCGAGTTTACTATATTTTGATTTCAGGAGTGAACTTTCATTATTCATTCATTCGTTGGTCATTGAAATCGGAATATATGTCCTTTGACCGGTTAGACACTCCTCCATATAATTTCAGTCTTCCTCCTACGTTGTTTAGGCTTTTATGGGTTATTCATATAGGCTTACCAAGGTCGAGTCCAGCTAAAAGGTGGATTGCTTAGCAAATTGAATGAATATACATATAATATTTAGATCATTACAGTTTACGCAAAAAAACTATTTAAAACATTTTTGAAAAACTTTCAAACTCAAAAACAACTGAAGATCACACATTTGTGATTTCTATAGATATACATATGTAGATAAAGAAGTATAAGCATATTTAAGAAAACGTTTACAGTATCTCCATCATTCACATTCCTCCAGACACACTCCCGCTGATCGAGTTCCAACGGTGGCTTGTCGCATTAGCAGTAACAAGTAACAAGTTATTACAGCTATAAAAAGCTTGTGAGTGTGTCAAGAAAATATATGGTAAATGTCTATAGCACGAGATTTAAAAAATAAAAGCAAAAAACAACAGCAACAACAACTAATAGACAGCATGCAGCGTGTCTGAAGCTACAAAATGACATAGTTCAGCAGTGAAAAGTGGCAATATATGCGTACTTACGTGCCGTTGTATGTGGTGTAATGCCACAAAGAAAATGTGTAGAAAGCAAAAAAAAAAAAAAATTATACAAATATGCAGCTGAAGATAAAAAATGTACAAATATTACGACACATTTTGCAATAAGCGCCACGCACACACACAGACACTCCCCGACACAGTTGAAGACACCCACCAGCTGCAGAGCTGTTTAGCGCCACTCACTAAAAGCTCGGCAGATGTCTGCAAAAGTGCTGATATTTACACATGTTTTACGCATTCACACATTGCCACTTTCATTTCCATGCATTCGCCTGGCAGCCATCGCTTCCGATGTCAATGGCTTTCGAATACGGCAGCGCTGTCGCTGTGAATGCAATCTGCCAGCATAATTTGTTAGTAAAAATCCCCAGTGCAAATTTAACACACTCACCAACGCACATACGTGTATAAACAAATTGGTATGGCAGCGCAGTGCCATTTACGCGCGACACTCACGTATGCATCGCATAATAAATACGCGAGCAATTGCATGAGGACATGTGAGGTGTATTTCAAAGTAATTTAAACCCTTTCGGAGTTACTAGTGCATTGCGGAGTAAAACTTGTGGGAGTATGATATTAAAATTTATATTTTTCTTAAATTTTTCGAGGCGAAAGTGGTGTCTCTGTTTTCAACTGCTAGATGGAACCTATTTATATGAAGTAAACTCTCATAACGAGCTTCTAATTTCATACGTTATAGTTTGAACAGTGTTCTATAATAGCTAAGGTTCGAAGATCATTAAATCACGCCCACAACCATTCCACTACCAGCTTCGAAAACTTGAAGATCTCATATGTCGAGTCCGTTTGAAGGACAAGTTTAAATCATTACTGATTCACATCCGGTTCAAATCAAGACTGCTGCATATCCATCGGATTCCTAATTTTGCTCGTTCCTTCCTTTGATTTCAGTTGAGGCTAAGGTGTCGTCAACTCCGAAAACACTATATTTCCAATGAAGACGTAATGACTTCTTTGTTACCATCAGTTACTACGACAGCCGAGTTCTTACAATCGGCACGGACTCTGCTTTTTATCCAACCAAGAACTATACATAAATTCCGATGCATACCTTATTATTCGAGAATCTCCGATTTGTGTTTCCAACGAACAGATACCCTAAATTGTTCTCTGTTAATATCCTAAAATCGCAGTCAATAAATCTCCGCCTTTTCTATCTAGTGCTAAACAACTTTGAATCAATCCATAATCATCAATCTCGTAGTCCGCCAAATTCGTCATCGCTTTCTTTTTTAACACGCCCTCATTTCAATATTAACAGTGTTCTCTCATGACACAGTATTCTTTCTTACCAAACTCGTACTGTCTCTAAATTTACTGCAACGTCAGTCAGTCGTTACAGTCAAGCAGATGACTCGAATAAATTTCCTACTAGGAAACTATGAGTATGGGTGAACGTTTGTGGCTCCGCAAAGCAGCTTAATGTGTTTACTTATTTTTGCTTTTATCAACTTTAGAAGAAGTGCAAGGTTTTTTAATTAAACTACTAAACATATTTGTTGATGGTGGCTGGTGGTGACAGAAAATGGAAAGTGCACATTATCTAACAGTCATTATAACGGGGTATAACGTGTGCTCACTACGTTCGTGAGCTTTATGCAGGTTTGTTGCGATCGAATGGTTTTCAATGGATGGTTTCGTGGAGAAGTATGGTGTTGTATTTAATATTGACTTTTTTAAATAGGACTGAAATTATTTTAAAGCATTGTTAATAATATTTTGATTAGAAATATCTAAATATCGAAATCAAAAGACCATACAAAAAGTTATATATCGGTACCACAACAGTAATTAAATAATGGGTAAAAATCATTATACTCATACTTTCTCTGAAACATTCCTTGCTTTTTCATTTATGCAGTATTCACTGGAGAGCGTTCTTTCGATGAGTGATTGGAGAAAAGTCTATACTTCGTTTTTAATGTTTTTTCTAAGAATTGATGATCGTCTTCACTTAAATCATTTATTTATATCCGAATCGAATCAAACAAGCATACTAGCAATATCAAATAAATATATAATAAAATATCTTTATTCCCTACTGTAATTGACTAGACTGATATTGATTGTTGCTTTTACATGTATGTTTCTCGACAAGGGTTCAATTTGCAAGCATAGCAAAACGTAGAATAATTTTGAGAATTTTCGGGTACTTATTTGATATATATACTCGTATTTGGCGAACGAACCACTCACGCCGAATCCATCAGAGCGCACCATTTTTTTCTCCTTTTTGCTTCCTGGCGCCAACTGGAAACACCAAGTGAAGCCAGGTCACTTTCCACTTGACCTCTCCAACGGAGTGGAGGTCGTCCTCTTCTGCGGCTTCCTCCAGAGTTGGAGTGTTTTCATCCATTCGAGCAACTTGACTAGTTTTATAGTTTCGTCGTCTGCGGTATTTGCCGTTGCCAATGTTCAGAGGACCATAAATCGTCCGCAAAACCTTTCTCTCGAAAACCCCAAGATTCGTCTCATCTGATGTTGTCATCGTCCACGCTTCTGCGCCA
This sequence comes from Zeugodacus cucurbitae, assembly GCF_028554725.1. Lineage (NCBI taxonomy): Eukaryota > Metazoa > Arthropoda > Insecta > Diptera > Tephritidae > Zeugodacus > Zeugodacus cucurbitae. Next base: position 35,442,016 of record NC_071670.1, read on the forward strand.
TACATAAGGACGAGAATAATGACCGACTTTTAGAGTTTGGTTCGTCGAGAGAGGACTTTACTTTTCAATTTCCTACTCAGTCCAAAGTAACATATAGGATGGGGTCATATATAGAAGTTCACGTAAGTGAGGAAAGTTTCTGATTGCCATTCACTTGGGAGTGGCCAGGAACGATTCTTCTCCACATGGTTCAAGCAGCTCACGACTTCCGGTTTTAGACCAAGTATCCCCTGAGTAGCCAACAGACATTCCTTTGAAGGCGAGCTAAAGTGAGAAGGCAAATCCCGATTCTACGGTTGTGCGTAGGGTTTGGAATCCACCACATAAAAAACTTCCTCAATGAAAGACCAATATATGGTAAAGAAATAAACAAACCTAAAAATATGCGAAGATGACTTGTACTTATGGTAAACTTAAGGCGGGTCTTCAACTACGCAAATGTGGTCTTTTTGAGATATCTTATTAAGTGTGCAAAAAAAGGATTGTAATCATGTAGAGAGCATTATATTTTTTAATTAGATACGATAATGTAACTTCCTTCTGAAGACTTATTCCAAATATTCAATAATCGTACAAAAATTTTAACAATGCCGTTAGTATTCGTGTTCGTATCATCACTTGATCTATCCTAACGGGTACTATTATTTCGAGTTTAAATTTTATTTTTAAATTGAGTAATGAAATTAAGTTATTCTGGTGCACACAATTACCGTTAAATACTGTCCATAATCGGAATAACTTAAATTTTTGCCTTTATTAAAATTGGTGCAACTGTAAAAAACGCTTTGCGTAGCTAACCGTAGTCGCTAACTAAGTGAACAGCAACAACAACTTTAACTCTCCTGCACAAATTTTCCACTTGTTTCGCATTTTTACCGTCGCTTTCGCTCTGATTCCTGTACTTGACACTTAATTTACACATTAACTGTACAATGCAAAAACAACAACAAGAGCAGCAGTAACACCAGCAACACCGACACGAATACGACGAACCGAGCAAAATAATTATGTGCAACATTTTCACAGCTTGTTGCGCGTGCTAAGGATCGCCATCGCCATGGCAGCGCACGTTTGCCACCTTCTACTCCAACTAACGGTGATTTATTATGGCCGCAGATACGCTTAGCGCAGCGCCGTCGCGTTCGCCGTCAACGCCAATAACAACCGCGTCGAAAGGATAAAGTAGGTGGCCTACACTTGGCGTTCGGGTCTATAATTTACCTTCTAATGCTGGGCGCGCGCCCTCTACAAAAACAACAATAAGAAACAGAAAAGCCCAAAACAACAAATAAAGGCATAAATAAGAATATAAAAAATAAATAAATATCAAATAAAGTAACTTAGGTAAATATTTCACGCACACAATGCAGAGCATACGCTGGTTGGCAGTCACCTAGGCACACGGTCGCCACATCGGCCACTCGCACGTCGCACATTCACCTCGTATAACAGTGAGCGAACAGATGGTGGCGACGTCTGATCCCTATGGCGTACCTCGACGGCGGCAGACATTGGCAAATCTGTTGAGTAATTTTTATGCGTTTCGGGTTTACTGTTGTCTGCATTTCTTTTTTTTTCACCGTTATCCGTTATTCGTAAAAAGGTTGACGTGATTCACATTTTTCACCTTTTTCTCCAGCGCGAAAGTATTAGATTTCTACTTGCTATTTTCCACCTTGTTTGCATGCACCCACACACAACCGAGCTCCGCAGTCCATATGTGTATGTGTGCAACATCGAGTTTTTACCTTCTAACGGTGTTAGGTGTGCGTGTTCAAGCAGGCGGATTGAAATTTATTACGCATAAATCTAGGCGCTTCGCACCGGTAAATATAGTACACGTAAACCCTAGCGCTGCTGCGTGGCGTGCTCGAAACGCTTGCGTACGTGCGTGCGCTGCGTGTGACGTCGCTGGCTGTCAACGTGTAATCGGATCGCTTTGTGCATGGCCACGAACGTGAGAAAGTAAAACGTAGATTTCAATGCGTGTGTGTGGTCGTTTATAAGGCAGTACAATCAAGAAATGCTTGGAAGAAGGCTTTCCAGTTGAGATGTGTGCTTTTGCGCTGCATTTTTACTATCGGGATATGATTGTATATATATGTATATACATATATGTATGTATGTTAGTATGCGTGTCTCACCAGATTCGCTTTGCTATTTTTCACTACAGCTGATTCTGTTAAGTAAAAATAGCAGTTACTAACGCGGAAGAAAAACGAAGTTGTAATAGCAGTGCTAAGACGACCGTCTATGAATTTGTTAGTTGGATACGCATAGTGGATAATTATAAATAGGATTTTAAATTAAATTGTAAACAAAAGAATTTACGATTTCACAAACCTTCTCAGTTTACTAATGTCAATATCAAATAATTCAAATGGATAGCTTAAAATAAACAGAACCAAAGAGTTCGAAGAACACCCATTGGAAAGAGTTGAAATGATTTCCCTCTAGCATTTTCAGACACCTCCAATAGAAGAGATAAAACAACTTCTTTGCCTTACAACCTTAATCAAAACACCATTCACTGAGACTCGCAGAGCTTACGTGAAACCCAGTTTACATCGAAGAAGGTGTGGAACTCTCAACCTCTCCTAGACCGAAAATAAAAAAATTAAACAATTTCCTTGAAACTGTATCAGATTTGCGGTATACCCCGCTTTGGCTATGTCATCTATCTGAGTCTTGTTGAGTAATAAGTAATAACACAATAAAGTCGAAATTGAGATTAAGCTATCCCAAACTAGTTTATAGCGCTAACAGACAATATCGACAATAGACCTGACATATGTAATGTATATATATATATATATATATAATTGTAGAAGAAACTTAACTATATACTATTTGTTTATGGTACGCGTATACTATGGCTCCACGGTAGAGCAAAGAGCCGCCATTTATCTTTTCCTAGCCTCTTGATTTGACTTGTTTAAACCTTAGATAATTTGATATTCTTTTCTTCGGTTACCTTGTGAATTCCAGCCGATCGCGTTCGGGGTCTCAGAACATGTTCGAGCCAGCACCATTTTCTTTTGAGGATTTCGACGCGTAACCATATGTACATGAGACCGGGATTGGCCAGACGGTGACGAGCCAGAAAATGAGGAAGATGGTGCAGGTTCCTAAGAAATTGTTCCGTATCTCTGTGGCGGGTGATGAATATATAATATATATATTATAGCGGATCTTTGGAAACCGTATTAGCGCCATTGACTCATTTCTCCACTTCGGAGAGACGATTGCTAAAATTATGGCGTCGTTTTTCGAGTCTGTTTAAATTATCATCATCGATTGGTATTTTCAACAGTTTTACAACAAATTTATTGGGTGTTCTTTCCATGTTCCACGTTGTAATACGGAAGGATTGTTTGGATGCAGAATACTGTTCATGCTGAGCTCCATGCATGCTCCATGCTGTGACCAAAGATTTCTTCTGAGAGTCGAAAAATTAGGAAATATAAAATTACAAATTATATAGCTTAACAAGTTTAAAAAATATCAGTTTTTAACCACTGTGCGTTGAAGCTATCCCTGTCTTCGTTTTTTATTCTCAAACAACCAGCACTTTAGTGACAGTCGCGCCGTGATGCATGCAACCAGCACTTAAGGAATTTCCCCTCCACACTGAAGCGAACCAACGCACTGCCAATATGCTACCATGACCATGGAATTTGCTACTTGCTCGTAAATACCGTTATCGTTACATGTGTATACCTATAGTTAAAAATATATTTTGCATGCCATTTTGCGTTCGCTTGCTCGCTTTGCGTGAAACATTTATAAATTAACACCATATGTTGCGCGTTCGCCGCATTGCCACAGTGAAGCTGCTGCCACAGCTACTGCTGTCATGTTGCCCCGCATGTATATATGTATGTGTTGTTGCCCCCGCTGTGTTATCGCTGGCCGACGCCGCCTACCTGTCGTCGTGTGACAAGAAAAATTGCTATCAATTATTCGCAGCTTAACAGACTTTGACTGCCACTGCCGCAGCGCCGCCTACTCTGACTCGGCCACACAAGTGTCCGTCCGTCAGCAGTCTTCCTACGAGTCCATGCCACAGTGTCGTGGTCTGCGTTGCGCCGCATGCCGCCTGAAGGCTCAGCTTTTGTGTAGCACAGATTTCAACTACAATGTAAGTTTTAAGTTCATCACTTTGTTTACTCACTTGCGCGTATGTTGTTGTTGCTGTTGTGTGATTTTTTTCCGCATTTTATTATTCCTTGGCTTTTGACTTTTTTCTTCTTCGTGAGCGCAAGTAAATGACTCAATTTATTTGCCAGCCACTTGCTACTGCTCACTTGAGCGCGCCATGTTTACTCTACTGTTTGTTGTTGTTGTTTCTTTTGGCATTTTTACATTCCTATTTTATTACATAATTTAATGTACTTTTAATTATCACACTTAATGGCGTTTTTATTTTATGCTGGACTCGAGTATATATTTGTAGACTCTTTCACAGTTTGTATGCGAGCCAGAGAGAGAGAGAGAGAGAGTGCGGTTGTGGCCCCCTGGTAGTGTCGTTTTGGCATAAATTTCCCATTTGCACTAGTTGCTTTCACTTAAGTTGCGCCTCCTTCCGCCGCTACACTTGGAGCACCCTCTTCAAGTCAGTGTTTGCATTTGGTTTGGGTTCATTTTTCTTGAAGAATTGCTGGCTATTTATTTTCGTTTGTGCTGAATACGGTTGACACTTTTTTAATTAATAAGTATATAGTGCTTGAGGGATGCTTGGGTTTATTTACAAGCGTTCTTTTTTGGGTGTTTTCTTTTTTTTTCTTTAAGTGCAGAAATATTTAATTATTTTATTTATCTTTTGTTTCATCTCAGCATGTGGTGTTTCGTTATTAAATTAGTTTAATGTACGGAAAGAAATCGTAAGAAGTACCGCCATTTTTTAAAGTAGACCATAAATTTTAGTGCGTTCTCGTTACATACACAAAGCATTCTGGTGTAAAGAAAAAACCTCAGCAAGCGTTTTGTTCTCCTCGAAGCAAGAAGAGTAAGAAAACAATGATATCATTGAGTCCATCCTCGACCGTTTTTCACATGTTCGAAATTAGTAGAAAGGAACCAACTAATAAGCTAAAATGTATCTTACGAAGTAACTTTTACTTAGGTTCCTCGAAGTTGAAAATCTTCCACGAACAAAATTGAACTTGCTAGAACCAAATCGAATGGTTTCACCAAATAGTGAAATTCAGTGTAACGGTAAAAACTCGTCATTATTTTTGGTAAACAGATCACGTACACTTGGAGCTTCCCTATATTCGGCATATATATGTATGGTATAAATTCCATTAAAGTTGGAAACCTTAATATTAGGTCTCCCATATATAGGTGAAGCTATGACCCGATTGCACTCATGTTTGGCACAGAAACATATTATTAGAAGAAAAATTATTCCCTCTGAATTTCTTCAAAATTTCTGAGAGACTCACTTACATTTTTTATAAAAAATTATTAGAAGCACTGACGTCCTCATGTTCGATATATGGGGCCTTAAAAACATATGGTCCGATTTCGGCGAATTTTAGAAGAGCGATGCCGCATTATAAATATTTGTGAAAAGTTCTGTTCCGCTATCTTCACTAGTGCTTGCTTTATATATTGTAAAGTAAACGATTCAGATTGACATCAAAGTTCTGGTATATAGAAAGTAGGCCTGGGTGTGAACCGATTTGGCCTATTTTCATAATATATATTTGGGATGCCAGGAAAATATTACGAATCGAATTTCATTGAAATTGGTCGAGTAGTTTCTGAGATATGTTTTTTGACCCATAAGTGGGCGGAAATTTTGTGTACAATTTTGAATGCAGCTCTTCTGTGCCTTCTTTATAATGAAATTTAAGTTTCTGGTGTTTATCCTTACTGAATTAAAGCATTTTTAGTAGTTTTCAACATAACCTTTGTATGTATAAGAGGTAGACGTGGTTATAATCAGATTTCTTCCATTTTTTGACTCTATAATGTAGTATCTAAAAAAATGATTCTATAGAGTTTGGTTTATATAGCTATACTAACTTACGATATATGTACAAAAAACTTAGTAGGGGGCGAGGCCACGGCTACTTCTAAAAAAAAATTGCATTCAAATATGCCCCTTCCTAGTGCGAGTGCGATCCTTTGTACCAATTTTTATACTCTCGCAACCTGTTGCACAGAGTATCATAGTTTTGTTCACATAACGGTTGTTTGTGTCACCAAGAAATATAAGAGTTCGATATGGGGTTATATATACATAAATGATCAGGATGACGAGTAGATTTGAAATCCGGATGTCTGTCCGTCCGTCTGTCCGTCTGTCCGTCTGTCCGTGCAAGCGATAACTTGAGTAAAAATTAAGATATCTTAATGAAACTTGGAACACATGTTCCTTGGCACCCTGAGGAGGTTGCTTTCGAAAATGGGCAAAATCGGTACACTGCCACGCCCACAAAATGGAGGAAACCGAAAACCTATACAGTGTCATAACTAAGCCATAAATAAAGTTATGAAAATGAAATTTGGAACATAGGATCCCATTAGGGAGGGGCACATTTGGATGTAATTTTTTTGGAAAAGTGGGCGTGACCCCGCCCCCAAATAGGCTTTTCGTATATAACTCGCAAACCAATAAAGCTATATAAGCCAAACTTTCTGCAGTCGTTTCTTTTAGCCATTTCCTTATACAGTCCAAAAATGAAAGAAATCGGATAATAACCACGCCCACCTCCCATACAAAGGTTAGGTTGAAAATTACTAAAAGTGGGTTAACTCCCTAACGAAAAACGTCAGAAACACCAAATTTTACGTAAGAAAAGGCAGAAGAAAGCTGCACTGAGATTTTTTTACAAAATGGAAAATGGGCGTGGCGTCGCCCACTTATGGGTCAAAAACCATATCTCAAGAACTATTCAACCGATTTCAATGAAATTCGGTACATAACACTTTCTTGACACCCTGATGACACGGGTGGAATATGGGCGAAATCGGTTCACAACTACGTCTACTTCCCATATAACCCAATTTTGAATTCCATCTGATTCGTTCACTTTATAATGTATTCATAAGGAACCAATGAAGCTAGCGGAATAAAACTTTACACAAATACTGTATTTGAGCTGTGACATCACTTGTGGAAAAATTGTCAAAATCGAACCATGACTTTTCAAGGCACCTGATATCAAACATGAAGAACTCGGTGCCTAAGGTTAATTTTTCACCGAAAATATAGGTAAATCCCTCAGATATTTTAATGTAATTCATTCCCTCTGAATTTTTTTCTTATAACAGTTTCTCTCTGTACCTGAAATGGTAAAAATTGGGTCATAACTACCCCCAGATCCCATATACCTAATTATAAGTAATATTAAATTAAGTGAGCGTATAGTCTTCGATACGTTGTATCTTGGTGGTGAAAACGAGTGAAATCGGTTTAGGAATTACCTCAGTCCCCATATACTATTTATGATGATATTCGTTATTCTATTGAACTTTATGCCGAATATATGGGTCGAATTGTGTTGTCTTTATAAAATTACATCAATAAATTGCGAGAGTATAAAATGTTCGGTTACACCCGAACTTAGCCCTTCCTTACTTGTTTTAACTGTTATAACTTTATTTATGGATTAGATATGGCACTCCACGTGTTTTGAGTTTTCGCCATTTGTAACCCGTAACTCGTAACCCTGATCACTTTGGAATATATGAGCCTATTCTAATTCTTTTAGTTAGGCATCAAATATACGGTTATTATGGCACGATAACGGTCGCCATTGACTGTTACGTTCTTACCGCCATTATATGTGAAGAAATATGGTCCGATGATTCCACCGGATGTGATCTATTCGGTGTTGCTCAGTATGCCGATTATGTTGACCATAAGTTGAGCGAAGCTAGCAAAACACATTCTTTACAGAAAGTGAATTTTCGTAATAAAGTTGAAAAATTTGTAAACGTTGTTCAGGCATAAGTATTTCCATGACATGAAATGACAGCTTGACACGACTCACGCGTGATCTGTCAAAAACAGCTATTGAAAAAAGTACTTCTACTTGGATCTTCAAAAATTCACCTATGACAAGCCGGTAAAAATATATTACTGTAAATATTCTTGAACTTCACTTGTAATTCGTTTCTGAATTTGTCGAAAACTTCGGTGTCTTAAATAGCTTTTATTTTTCGGGAATAGAAAATCATTTGTTTAGAATAATGGACTTATCTTTTTCTAATCGTCTACTAGTGCTTAATCTCTACTGCTTATCTTTAAGATCTGCTCCAGATTAATTCAATGCAAGCGACAAGACGGATACCTCCTTCCATAAATTTTGACTTATACCAGTTATTAGTTCTACTTACTAAGCGAAGACGTGTCGAAGACGATTCCAATCCAATAGATCTGGAAGACTTGAGATTGTTTCAAGACTAAACCTTCTACATGATTCTTATATTTCCCACAGAGTGGCTCCGCACTCTCTCATATGTACGCGTACAATCAAACATGAATTTACCTAAGTAATGGCATAAATAGCTTGTCATACACTTACCCACATTATCCGTCAAAAAGTTTGAACTCTCCAAACGGTTCTCTACAAAAAATATAAAAACCTTCCGCAAATACTGGGCCAAAAGGTTGATTGAAAGGAAGAGTCGAATAAAAAAGGGTTCAAATATGTTGTTTACATTGTGCAAATAACGTGAAGAGGAAATATTTACTAGTACCTACTTGCTAGGCGAACAAACAGCTGGACGAGCCAAATAAGTGAGTTAAGGCACTCGAAAGCAGAGAGAGTAAACGTAGCACAGGGATGCAAAAGTAGAGTAAGTAAAAAGGATGTAATAAGTAAGCATCAAGCGGCTGTGGAAGAAAGTTCTGAAGATATGCAAAAGTGGAGGAATGGCTCGTATGATGGACGAGCGCACTCACAGAGTACAAACGCACAAATCAACTCTGAGTATAAGCTACTCGAAAGCAGCGCATTGAGCCGCATCGATTGACAAGTCAACAGCGATAACTGGCAAGAAGATTTCTAAAAACGGTCTGTGCGTATGGGTGAGCATGTGGATTGAATTGTAGACTGAAAATGATGACGGTTCGAAGGATAACTGCCAACGCGTCTTAAAGGGCAAACATGTAAACAAAAAAACGGTAAAAAGCGAGTGGGAGAATGTGCAAATGTCAATGCGAGAGTGAGTTTGACGGGTGTGTCTTTCTGCTTGTTTAACAGAGTAGAAATTTGGTGGTACGAGTAATATGGGATGAACTTCACGTCTTCAAAGGGCACAGAATGTGGTAAGGACGACTTTTGTAGATTCGTGTAAAGCGTGTGGCTCTTTTTAGTAAAAAAAAAATGCAAAAATAATAATGTCAAATGAGTAGAAAAAAGCGAGTGGAAAAATAAACATGAGAAAGATAACAAGAATCTCTAAACAGAAATAAAGACCATTCGTATCAGCATACGTGCATGTCCTGTCATACAGATGAGCTTACACTGAAGTGGTAGTGATGTAAGAGTGCAAAAAAGCCGCTTGCGAGTATATCATTTACAAACATATATGGACAGCAATTTCCTTTATACTATTATGGGTCACAAAGCTGCTGTTTCATTGTTGCCCCGAACGCTTGTCTTCGTTTTTATGCAGTGGTATACAACAGCACTCAAAAGCCTAAAGATGTGTGTCTAATGGTATACTTAAGGTGGTGCTCTTCGGCACTATCTTGAGTAAATTTGGCATACTTCTGAAGTAAAGTAAATGTAATTAGGGAAAATAGGAAAAACTAAACTGTTTAACATAAAAGGTTCTTTAGAAAATGTTCAAAACTCAAATAAAATAGTTATAATACTCTGAAATTTCAGCAATTAAGCCTAACACTGAGTTGTTATTGGAAGGAGAAATGATGAAATCGTCCACAAATCATCGAGAGACGGTGAATCGATAAGGAAAACCTTGTATGCTGTGCTATAGAATGTAAGATAAATCAGCAAACTTTGGATCACGCAAAAAGTGATCTGTGACCGTCGTACATATATCACTCTAGAAAGCAATGTCTTCTTGTAGAAGCCAAGACAATGTGCCCGGTCCCGTTATAATCCGACAAACCTAGTTTAATACAAAATCTGAAGGTCTTGAAAGTGGTCATGCTATATAAGCCAGCGTTGGTCTCTCTTATTTCAGAAAATAATAATGAAGAAATCTTTAGTTCTTTATATTGTTAGATGAGATTCACAAATTTGCCTGCAGGGTATAACTGGAATTTCAGCGATTTTGCCAGTATTTTATACTCTGGGAATAAGCAAAAACTCTAGTTTAAGCCTCAGTTATTGTGTTTACAAAACTTCGATTATAATTACTATTTGTATCTGTATTTGGCATGTTTTATTTTAATTTATTTTGCTTTATTTTATTTTTTATTTTATTTTATTTTATTTTATTTTATTTTATTTTATTTTATTTTATTTTATTTTATTTTATTTTATTTTATTTAAAAATCAATATTTTAATTATATATATATATATCCTATTTTAAAATTTTTTTTCATTAATTCTTTAAAGTAATTTTTCTCCATTTGTACTACTTTCTAAAGCCTATTGTTTTTCCCCTGCCACATCCCTTATCCAACATATGCATTTATTTTGCTTAATACTCAGAATATACATGAAATATCCTGAAGAGTGCAAACAATACAATACAAACACACATACAATGAAGCAAACAAGTCCGCATTTCGCATGCACACAAACAATGGCGATATACTCGCCGAGCCAAATCCACATCACAATCTGACATTTAGTCAAACACAAAGCCGACAAGTTGAACACCATCGATCGCATGAAAGCGTGTGCAGTCGGAAAGTAAGAAAAATTTACGTAAATATGTTTGTGTGTGTGCGTGTGTATCGAAAAATACACAGCTAACGGTAGAGAGGAAAAAAAACTAACAGTAAAACGTTAAAATCTACTAAGTCAAAGTTTAACCTCATTAAAATGCAGTAAATGCTGGATTACATTTGTTTGCCTAGGCAAATGTGTGCCAGGACACACGTAAGACTCTATGCATCTGAGTGTATGTGTGTATTTACTAAGCTCAAATATGTAGCATGCACAAAGCTGAAATTTTGTCAGCTTATGCAATGGTTTTTGTTGTAGCTCAGCATTTGTTGACTGATTGTTCGAATTGTTTTTAGCATTTGACAACAACCAACGCACACGCACACACATAGACATGCTCGTAAGTGTAGATTTCCATGATGGCATATGGGTGAAGACCCTGCAGAAAATTTTTAACATATGAAAAAATATCCGATTTTCCCTCTCTTATGTTGCATTATACTATACTTTTGTTGTTGTTCTAGATGGGAGTAAAGCCTAAAATTATACTTACGGTAAGAACTTTCAGGTATGAGACCCTAAGGTTAGGTTAGGTTGGTCTAGTAGGCCTGCAAGCCACGTATAAACCAGATATGGTCCTTAGCGATACCAGATGTAGTGCCTTCGCATATTCTCTGAGTAGTAGTCATCGTTTAGGATGCCTACGTTTGCCGTGAATTTTAAGTGTTTATGAGGCCTCACTAACGATATCTCCTCCAACTTATCGTATTGTGGGGCCCTTAAACACCTGAATCGTTGTTTCGCTAACGCTGGAAAAACGCACAGAGATACTCCACTGTTTCCTTGGTGCCCCGCTCTTGATACTTCCAGCATTCTCCCCGATCTGACAGCTCCATCTTATAGGCGTGTACCGCTAGTAGGCTGTGACCAGTAAGAATGCCAACCATGGTCCTACAGCCCTTTCTATCGAGTGCCAGTATGACCCTTGTATATTTCCAATCTAACGCTTTGCAAATGCCCTTTGTGGTTTTACAACCCGGTAGATCCTTCCAGAGCGCTTTAATTTTTCTTATCATTCATCTGTCTATGTCGTCGTACAGACAGTGCATGGGTTTACCGATGTCAACCATGTTTTCGGGTGACAGCTATAAACCAGTCTTGGCAATCTTGTCTACGGATTCGTTGCCCTTGATGCCTTTATGGCCTAAACCCTAAAGCATGTGACATGTGATATGACCTCTAAATGCTTTCGATTAAGGTTCACCTAGGGGAAAGTGCCTAGATGTTTCAATCTCGTCTTTCTCCAAGCAAAATCTTGCAATCAGACGGCTGTTTAGCATGGCATGGACAATGTCCATACCATTGCGACGAGTTGAATATTACTGAGAGCAAATAGTTCAGTGGACCTACTGGGCAAAATGGAAACAAATTATTGATTGTCGCTGATCTGCACATTGGCAACCTCTCACTGCTCAAATTCGACACCACACAACAAATTAGGGTTGATAAATGATCTCACTCTTTCTAGATTTTTCTTTCTATTTAATTTTATTACTGAAGCTCATGAATTATTCGAGTAATATGATGTTTAGAGAGAATTATATTTGAAAAAAAAAAAAATGAAAATGGATTTATTTTCCCACTGGGTAGATGGAAATATCTAACCTATACCAACTGACGATTGTTGGCAACTGCATATATATTCTTATGCTAAGTAAAACTTTTCCAAGTATGACAGGGTTAACAACAAAAGCCCATGTAGTTCAACGTTGTCTTCATTTATCTCATCTTTGCTCTTGTTGATTTTTTTTTGCACTCAAGCCGAGAACTAGGAAATGCGGTCGCGTTCATGCCGTCATTATTGCACGCAAATGTCAAGTACTCGCTCACTCACACACACACACGCAAACCCTCCATCACCTTCTGGGTTGTCGTTAGGTCGCTGCTGGCAGTAATTGTGAAATACTTGGCTGTCATGTAGTTGCTGTTGCTGTTGTTGTCCATCTATATTTGCGTTTTATTTTAGGCAATACACCTGCGAGCCGACGTGTCACTGCCACAACGGTAAATGTCACCTTATGACTTGTACAAAAATTGAAAGGGTCTTGTTGAAAGAAGAGATTTGAAAGGCTTCGCGCATCTTAAACAATTTTTCCACTTGAAGATTATGCAAAGATTCTTACAGAGGAAAATAAAAAGAAATCAACTCATTCAAGCAACAGCCTTGTGTGGCTAAAAAGGAAGTGTTTTCCGCTAAAAGGTTTAGAGCGCTTGTTTTTTTTTTTTTTTTGCTTTACGGCCGAGAAAATGCGTAATGATTATAAGCGCATAAAAGGATTATGCGGGTAAGGTGGTAAATTTATTTATTTACTTTGACCTTTCAAGCATTGGAGGCTGTCAAATCTACGTTTTTTCCCCTTTGATCTTAATGGGGACTTTAAGTGTTCGCCATTAAGCGTAGCTTTCTTTCAGTTTAGATAATTTTTGTAGTGAATCTTGACGAATAATCTGTGAGGTTAAGGATAGAAATATGCAATTGACGATGTTTTGAAGAAATTTTGGAAAAATTTAAACATCTCAAAAACTGCTTCATAGATAAGTTTATATCTTGACACCAGCTGAAAATTATACGTCCTATACCTTTCTCTTTTTTAATTACTTATTTCCTATTTAATTTTTAATAGCTTGTGTGTTAAAGTCAGCAGAGTAGTTACAGAGAAATGTTCTACAAGAGTAATTATAATTACAAAATTCAAAAATACTTATTAATAATTAAGAATTACATTACTTACCATTGAAATATTTTATTTTTTCATGACTAATAATGTGCTTGATTGCAAAACTCATAATCTTAAAAGAAAAGTTTGTCCTTTTTGAGTGACAGGTACAACTTTGAGTTCACTGTGGTGGATTTTGAATTAGAGATTTTATTTTGTTGAGTTTAAACATTACCATTTGCCATATCTACATATGTATGTATACACTATTTGGTTTGGAAGAAGCTTACGACCGGGTCAGGCCATAGGATACACCTTATTCCATTCCCGTGACGAGATCGTAAATAAACGGTGGTATAAAAAATGCAAATGGCATTCCATATAAAACACAAATTTATTATTAAATACATCAGAGAAATGAAAACAAAAAAAAAACCCTGATAGCAAAACCAAAAATTTATCAGTCAAACATTTTCATTTTATTTGATAAAAATTGAAAAATAAAACACAACCGACGAAGAACATAATATTATATTATGCTGAATATTTGACGTTTTAAAATTTTGAATTTAACCCTTTATCTGGCTATGTGACAATTAAGTTACAAACGGTTTTATTGAGTAAATTTCTGTATTAATTCAAATTGGATATTTTAATATATCTAACAGGAACTAAATAAATTTCTGAGTAAATTTCTGTATTAATTCAAATTGGATATTTAAATATATCTAACAGGAACTGTGCCTCATTTAATGCTCATGGGTGAGAGTAAAAAAGCCGATTGTTTAAGTTTTTTTCGATTCAAAAGTTTGCGTTAAAAAGTTCAGGGACAGTGTAAGACGTGGTAAAATTTGCTTATTGAAAAATGTTTTAATATCGCAATAATCTGTTTTTCTTTTGGTACAGTGCGTTGATATTTAGTGTATTTTTACCATGTTTTTTTTTTTTTGGGGCGAAAACTGCCAGTCATTCCAAGATCAACTGCTGCCGACGAAGTCATCGCTTGCCTCAAATCATCGCATCTATGGCGTTAGGTGTAGAAACTTCAGCTAACAACAAACATGAGAGTAGCAATGCTGAATGGTAAACCTGTTGAATGCATCTATGAGCAATTCCTGACTACTAATAAGTAATGGCCGAGTACCTTTCGACAAATCGAAAGGGTTTCGAATTTCTGTAACTTTGTTTTATCGAAAAAATTAACTCATAACCACGGTTTTCCCAATCACAAAAATAACACAGCCCGACAAAATTAAAAAAATTATTATTTTTTCAGGTCATAAGTTAAGTAGAGGGTATAAAAAAGCAATATCATGAAAACTAGAGCTGATAGAGGCAAACTGATTACAGATTTGAATTCAGCGCACTCAAATTAACTAGAATCAGTTGATAAATTCAAAGAAGCAAATTGAGTGTTGGCCTGTGTAATTAATGGTTGAGTGGGCGAGCAATTTTGACGGCTCAGTATAAAGGTGTAGATTACTTAAACTACATAATTCAGAATGAGTTTATTTGTACAATTGAATTTTTCAACTCCTTGGATATGCTTGGGTTGCCACCGCACAATTTACTACTAAAGATTGGATCCGCTCGTGGATCATGCTTCGAAACCTAAACTTACAAAAACTGTGCAACGAAATGCGCTTGGTGGTAAAAAAAAGTTATGAACAATGTGTGCGATGATACACAAAGGAATGTTCGAAGGTTAAGAAATTCTCATTCCGATACCTACCTACCAATATAACGTTTGTGTTTAAACGACTTCAATTTCCGACCCGTCTTGACTTCTCTATAAATATTAACAAATTTCAAGATCAATCTTTGAAAGTTGTTTTTAGATTGAAAAACGTCGTCTATCACAGGGTGCTTGTCTGGATAGTGCAACCCATGCTCCAAAATACATAACTAATGAAGAATTATAAAATACTTAATTTTTTTTTTATTATTCTAAAAAATGAGCTCAATAAAATGAAAAATCTCCTCTAAAGCGGAAGAAACTTCGCCGCTGGGTCAGCTAGTATTAGATCAAGAAATCGGCAGTCCTGACCAGTAGTTCCTGCAGTAATATTGAAAATTTAATCGCGGTGCTTTTTTCAGTGGAGATACATACATTTTGGGAGCAGAAAAAAGTAAGAAGTAGTCAAATTGGGAGAACTAAATTATTGAGTAGTTTCTTATGCTTATATTTCTCAGCGGAACATTTCTGCTCGATTTTCTACTTGACGATATTTTTTCAAAAATCACAATATTACAGTAAGAGACTTTCTCTCGATGAAGAAGTGTTCCCATATTTGAAATCGTCTACTGAAATATTCGTTCACTGGAGGCCTATTTATTACTATGAGTTCCAGTAACTAACCGGCAATATAATTATAGATATATGTCGGGAAGATCTATCTCCATTACAATATTCGATTATGCTACTAATCCCAGGGTGTTTTACTTCATAAGATTTGCATCAAGTATGCATGCTGATTACTGAAAAATTTCGTGTGGAAGTTAATCGAATAATGATTTTCGAGGTGATTATATTCAATGCAGTATGCATACTTATTTTTCGCTATCGCCATTCAAATTATTGATGAAGTTTTTAGCACCTTAAGGAGCCTTCTTGGAGTCAAATAGTACTGAATTTGTCTCTCGTTCTCCTACTTTACTAGTCATTGTCCTTAAACTTCTCGCTCATTAATCTTCTACACTATAAGTTCTTAAACTAAGGTTTAGCGACTGTATCTAAGCATGTTGTCCTAAAGCGGTGAGCTTTTTTCTAACATTAACATTTCTAAAACGCGTCAGTAAAGTACATCAATCGCTCGAAGGCGGCTTAAAACTTGTAGAACAATTCTTTTAGAGATATTAACAGTTCAAATAGAAGCGAAAGCGCCATCAAACACAGTTTTCGAATACCTTTTAATTAGGATTATACTGCTTGATGTGCATGTAGCTAGCAGCTACAAATATGCATGAGTTCCCCACGGGTCCTGGCTATTGTTCGGCTGAAACATGCACATTCCCCCTAAACGTTTGCCCTTGTAGAGCACTCATAATCACAACTACAACGGAGATAAGCCACACATGCATTTGAATTATGAACCACCAGGAGCGTAGACCAGCGACCAGTAAGCTACAACGAAATGAGACTAGATTAAGCGGCATGTAAGCACCGCCAGCTTTACAAGAGTTTTAGCCAATTTAACGCTTTTTGTTTTAGCTCATCAAGCTTACTTTCTACGTTTTTTTTTTTTGCTTTTGCAAATTTCTCACTTTATGCATTACTTGCACACTTTGCGCTCATTGTTTTTGTATTTCTTTTTTAGTTTCTTTCTGTTGCTCCACACTTATTTCTTGTGCTTTTTTATTCAAATTAAAAAGCGAATTTGCTGTTGCAACAACGAGGACACAAGTGGCATGCCACCGTAGTGCTTGCGCCGCGCAGATTGTGGAGCGTCCTAGTAAATCCTGTAAAAATGCCAACAGGCGAAAATGATAATCAGGATGTTAATGAAGTACGCGGCTGGCGACCGGCTCGGTAATGAAGTAGTTGTATCAGTGGTGGTCGCCAGCTCTACGTTGGACGCGCCTACGTGCATAGCGACAAACGCTGTGGCTTAGAGATGACCAGGCATAAAATGTGTAGACACATCATGGCTGCATGGCCGCTTGGCCGGGGGCGGACGGTGCGCAGGTAAAACTACAAATGAATGTGCGGTGAATTGAGCTCAAGTGCCACTTTCCGTTGGGGTTGGAGGCGCACCAGCCACGCGCGTCCCACCTGGTGTACGTGTGCCGTGGTGGCTCGGCAGCAACGTTGGTCGAGCGTTAATGCGTTGCATTACGTTATGCCGCAGGACACCTGAGGTAATAACCGCGCTGTGCCGCTGATGAGGCGCCGGTGGGGTGTGTCGGTCCCGTGTATGTAAGGTGGTTGGTGTATATTAGCGTTGTTGCTGTGCGCGCTGGCTAATCTTGGTGCCAATGTTGGTAGTTGACACAAGTTGTTGGCACTTCGTCTTCTCACTCGGCTATTCTATTTAATTTCAGTGGAGTTGTTGCTGTCTTTTTTTTTGTTTTTCTGCAAGCTTGTCCTCATTACTTTATGCTACTGTTGTGCAAAGTTACTTTTGCGCTTAATTCGCTTTGTTCTGCTTTGTTTCGTTCTGGCCATTTTAATGTAGTTTGTAGCGAGTTACTTTGTAGATTGCAGATTGTCAGTGGGTTTAAATTAAATAATTCTTAATGAGATGAGTGTGAAGTGAGTAAAGAAAAGTATAAAATATAAATTTGATTTGAAGTTTATTTTTGCTGAATTTGTTTTACACCGCTTTCATTACAACTCAGTGCCTTTGTAGTCTAGAGACTACACACGTGACTGAAATACGTAATTCGAGTGAGTTATGTGTTAGAAGTGGTTAATAATAACACTTGGGAATTATTACAGTAAATTTAGATAATGTTTCTCATACCATGAAAATGTTTTTAGAATAGTTCTTAGGGATTTGAAATAACGAATACACAAAGTGGATATTTAATAAATTTTGACACCTTGAAATTATCAGTATCAATCTGGAATACATTTATAGAGAGGCATCCAAATGAACTCAGTATATCGCATGGTATCGAATTAAAGTGATGGATTTAGTTCAAAAATGAATTAGAATAAAGTATTGGTTTCATGTTATGCCTGTCCCACTAGTGGGGGATCTTCGCAAAAGACTGTCTTTCATAGTTTTGCTTTGTTCCCTCTGGAGAACAGCCTTACAACCTAACCTATGTTTGCCCCACCGGATCCAATCAGCACTCATTGTTATTAACGTAAGGAATCAAACTGACTCGCACTGGCCTGAATCACTTCAGTTTTTTTATGTTTTCTTTTCTCCCCACATGTTGGCCACTAAATTTTTTCTTTGCCGAGATTTTGAAAAACTGCCAAAGTGTTAAGGTCAAGCAATTTTATGAGATCTTAATTTCTATGCGGCCAACTTTGCTGCCCATTCATATGCGAAAAGATTAATTGGCTAAACGAAAACATGTCAGAGTCAACAAAAAGTTGAAGGAAAAAAAAGTTGCCAGCAGCAAGTTTACACAGCCTATCTGCAAACAGCAGACAGCAGCAGCCAGTTTTTGTCTTCAAAACAAGCGCATACGTATACATACATACAAATTCATACATAAGCAGACACAAGCGCTTATTTGCACAGAAATCCTTTTACGACATGTTGAGAGTGAAATTTTTAAAATTTGTGTCCTTGCAAGCGGCTATGTACTAGCATTGTAGAAAGCTAACGTCTTCCGCACACACACGCACACCCGCATCACCTCATCTACAGGCTAAGAAAACACTTGTGAATACTGAGAGCGGACACCCAAAATACCCGCTTTTGTGGGGCAGATATTTTCGCAAGCCAAAAAGAGTAGAATAAAATGAACGCAGCTTGGCGGAGAGGAAATGCAAGGAGAGACATTGTAACGACAGAAAAGGCTAGGGAAATTTGTCAAGCGAAGGCCAAATGGCAATGGCGAAGTTACTGATGAGTATGATGACTGCGAGTGCGGCTATGAATAGACAGAGCACGCCGGCTGCTTGGTTAGTTTGAGCGCAACACACAACCCGACATAAATGTGGGCGCTTGAGCAAAAACAAAAGCACATGTGCGCGATACAAACCCACACACACCCAAACAGAGAGGGGGAGGGAAGGAAAGTCGCTTCAACATTCTTGACGTTGAATGAATGATGAATGGAAAGTTTTGTGCTGCACTTCGCATCGCTGAATTTGACTTAACTGCTGCTGCCGCTGTCGCTGCCTGCTTTACCGTTAGCTTTGTAGTATTTTTGCAAATGCCAGAACGCTTGGCTGCCTGGCTGCTGAGAGTATTGGTCGCCGCTTTAGCGCTGACTTTCTCTGGGTTTTGACTTGGCTTTGGATTTAGCAGTCGGCGCGCGCTCGTTAATGATGAACTTTAGAGTTGCAAACGTTTGATTTGACGGACGCGCTGCCATTTTGCTGCGATGACTCGTTATTAGCGCGCAAATTTTCGCATTCTCAGTTTTTCCGTTTTTGGTTTTCCGAAAGTTTAATCAAAATTTCGTGCAAAACTTTGGCGCAGCTGCAGTTAAATGCTTCAGTAGCGAGACTGAGTAGTATCGGTCGGTTGGTGTCTGCTATTTTCGGCTCGTGTTGTCATACGAAATTACAAATGAAGAGTTTTGCGTAAATATGAGAACCAAAATTTTCACTTATTTTTTAGTTTTGCAAAACAAATATGCCAAGCGAAAACTATTTTATTTAATTCACGCAGCTGTGGGAGATTAACTACTTGGTTGAAACAAATATGTCACTCACTTCTATTGACAGTTTGCTATTATTAAATTAAGATAATAATGTTTAATGATCTTTAAAATATATCGACGTAGGATGAAAGGGTTTGCTTCTTCCTGATACCATTCAAACTATTGAATGAAATAATATACTAATTTTTTAAAAAAAAAAGGTGCCTCACTTTTATCTTATCATTTTTAAGATAAGATCTCTATGAAAGTATATATATGTACATATATATTTTGTTATGTTATGTTATTTTATGTTATGTTATGTTATGTTATGTTATGTTATGTTATGTAATGTAATGTTATGTAATGTAATGTTATGTTATGTTATGTTATGCTGTGTTATGTTATGAATGTTATGTTATGTTATGTTATGTTATGTTATGTTATGTTAATGTTATGTTATGTTATGTTATGCTGTGTTATGTTATATTATTCGGATCGGAATTGTTGGAGTAATAAGTTAATAAGATCTTCTGCTATGTTATGTTATGTTGCATCTCTCCATATGTATTTTTTGTTTAAGTAAATTAGGTGTGTGCAATGGTGTATGGGGTTTGAAACTGTGGAAAATTAAAGGCCAGCGTGAAATAAAGGATCGAATTCTTCATATATAGAATTACTTCCTATTAGGAGTCATAAAATGTTAGGTACTTTTGTTTGTTCAATGCTTTTGATGTAGTTTCTGCCTTCCATTGGCACTTACTTAGGGTTAGGTTCTAACACATAAAAATTGTATTTATTTTTCTAGTAGTATTTTCTTTAGGCGACTTTTGAGCTACAATCACATTTAACTTGGACATAATTTTTAGTCGAACTCTCGAAAAAAATTATTTATAACTATTTAGGGCTATTTTCACCTTTTCGCAGAGTTTTCTGAATTGATTTTATTTTAATTTATTTTTACTATTTTTTATTGTAAACATAACACAACCTTAAAACGGATTTCGAATAATAGTCTAATAGTCATTCTATCTCATCCAAAAATAGGAGTTAAAATTATCTAGGTTAGAAATGAAACAATTAGGGCTGTAAAACCCAGACCCTAAAATAATATTGAAATAAAATCACGAGTACTTATATTTTTTCAATTAATTATGCAAAACTTCATATTTACATCGATTGTTTGATGAAGGCCACCTAACCCTGTCTGCACTACTCTCCACACTTTTACCTTAATAATACACCTAAAAATCCGCGCTTCTGTGGCATGCAACAGCAAACTAACAGAATATATGAAATTACTTGCACCTGAAAGTTCGCAGAAAACAAAAGGTAGCATATTCCAAAAGAAGTAGAGAAAAATATTTGCTCGATCCCTCATTGAAAATTGAAAAAGTTCACGTTTATCTGCGCCTTTCTGCGCTGCCGGCTGCACACCAATTGTTTTCGATGCACTTAAGCTACTAAGCAAAAACCAGCGTGTCTATTTGTAAGTGGGCAGATGTGTGCTATTGTTTTGATTTCAGGCAATTTCGATGGTCGGGCGCTGCTGCTTACTGCAAAACTCTGAAATTTCTACGCGATAAAAGGAGAGAGAAAAACTTAAGAAAATACCGCAAAAATTCGAAATGAATTAAGTTTGCCACAAAATGAGCAGTCGAGGTGGTTAGAGAAATGCATTGAGTGGCAACTTTTTGAATACAAGCGTTGGAAGTTTTTGTCTCAATTTTATTTACTTTTGCTTAAAAGCGGCAATTTTTAAGGTAGATGTTTGTATATTTTGTTTGTTTAGTGAAAGAGACTTTTCTAATTTAAAGTAGGTTTTGTGCTCTGTCAGCTACAACGGCTCGGATTATGTTTTAAAAGCTGAATATATTCTATAATACCGTTAGTTGTGCTGCAGAAAACAGTTTCTTTGACTTTTGTGCTTTACGTTGAAAAGGACAGGTCTAATTTATTATATAATATATCTTGGTTCTGAGCTCAAGAGCTTTCAATCCATGTCTTACTAAGTAGGAATTGCATCTTAAGTTCCAAGGCTTTTATGTCAACTCCAATTCTTTCTTTAAGATAATAACCTAGAACTGAGGAGGGTGTGAGTTCTAGGCGATATCAAGTGATATTAATCCTCAAGTAGAGCTTTTTCAAGCGTATTTAAAGGAGTATATGTTACCAGAGGATTGGAGTCCGAACTAGTGGCTTATATTTCTTGCTCGGTGGAAGGATATTTCGCTGCTTATAAATTAAAAACTCAATCCAATTGAAGAAACTCTGAAATATGGATTTTGGTTAGAGACGTATGTACATATTTAGTTATAAAAAGGCTCCCAGCAATACCAGATAGAAGTACATACGACTAGAAATATAGGTAGAAACAACAAACTGGACGTTATCGAATGTGAAAGCGTCATAAAAATTCTATGTATTTCTATCGGACTGGATTGAAATTCCTCTATAATAATATGATTATCCGCAAGCAATGTTTTGTCCCGAAATCTACTTAATTTATCTTCAGAGACTAAATATCTGCCATGTCTCGGGTACTTCATAGTAAAGTAAAAACCCGAGCAACTCATAAATTGACTATCAAATACGTATTTTTTGTAAGAGAAGTAGAAGGACTCTGCACAGTGCGGTGTTATATTTCAAAGACTAAGTCAAAAGTGTTTACAATTACGAGGTTTTACGGTTTTTTTTGGAGCTAAGGTCTTTTCCAGTTAAATTTAGTTATGCCACAACTATAAGTTGCCACATATGTCCACGTACATATGACCGTTACATTTGCACGAGTATATTACTTTCCAACTACTCAATCATAACAAGCACAACCAAGCGCCGCTGTATGTGTGTTTGTAGACCATATAAACGCTCATTCAGGGTCATGATGATGGTCGTTTATATAACCAACAGTAAGCAGCAGTAACAGTGCCAGCAGCACCAACCAACAACAGCAACAACAAAAATCTCAATGGTAAATACTGGCGTTGTTTGAACACTTGAATGCTTTGTTTGCTCCCTTAACGGGGGACTTGACCCATTTGTCTGTGCAAATCGTTACTCATCCGCATAACGATGATGATGATATATGTCATAATTATATCTTGTGTGTGTGTGTGTGTGGGCACACACAAACATCCAACTTTGAATATGTTTCTCCACTTTTTCTGTTTGCTTGTGTGTATGCGCGTGCTTGACCTTTGAAGCGCCACCGCGTTCGCTTAATGGCCTTATATGCAACTTCGGTCACTTTTGTAAATATGTTTAGCTTGTTAGGCAGTTTTTAGCCCACAAGCGCACACACACATACATACACAGTTCGTGTTCTCAATAGGCTTTGTCATGATTAATGACCACTCAAAACGAAATAAGATTACTTGGGCTACCCTACCTTTTTGGTAACGTTGCCTGAAACTCAGATTTTTTCTTTGACATCAATTTCTTTGTCATACTCATGCAACCACGCACACTCATACATACATAGGCAGCGCTTCTTCGAGCGTCCGGCCGTTTGTTTGGCGTCTAACCGTGACTGTGTCGCTGCAGATAAAATATTCACAATGAAATGTTCTGTGACATATTTGTGTTGACTGCATGTCATGGCGGATCATATAAATCGTTCTGCGCACGAGTGTGTGTGTGTGTGTGTGTATGCTGGTCGGCTGCTAGTCACATGTCCTTCAAAGCGTGTGTTTGCATATCTTTTACAAATTGAGTGGAGTGAGTATGCCAGCCGTTGCAAAAAATAAATAAAAAAAATAAAATATAAAAACAAAAAAAAGAGAAAATCGTCATCGCTCAGTGTCTCATGCGATAAAAATGGAAGCAGCTTAAAATTGATGTTTGATGGTACAGAAAGTGTCTCTGCCTTACAGATTTAAGAGTCTTATTTTTGTACATTTTAAATGCATATTTTTTTTTCTTCGATAATATAGTTGCTAATATCTACAGTCAGTATCAAGAGTTCGTGTACAATTTTATCCATATTTTTTTCCATTTCAATAAATCTTTAATAATATTTTTATATGCTTGCAAAAGTTTTATATATTTTTTTTTTATTACAGAATGCAAAACAGGAAGTGAATTAGTTTCGAAAAGAAAGTGAAAAGGTTTAAAAGAGTGAACAAGTGCTTATTATATTTTACTCAATAATATCACAATATACTATAGAGAAGGTAAGAATTGATGCATAATTATAAATATTATAGAAATTTATTGGAAAATGTATTTATAAATGTTCAAAAAATGTTTTAAAACGACAAAATATTCGATAAGTACCACTTGCTGTATGGATTTCTCAATTTTTTTACCGTATTAATACTAAAAGGGATGATTGATCTCATTGGGCAAAAGAGGTTCCAGGTATTTTTGGAAGAGTTTCACTCAAATTGGTATTGGGTGTGGCTCCGCCCACTTATGGGTGAAAAACCATATCTCCGAAACTTTTCGAACAATTTCAATGAAATTTGGCTTGTGATATTGCATCTCAATTATATGTTTTGAAAATAGGCCAAATCGGCTCACAACCATGCCTACTTCCTATATACCAGAACTTTTAAGTCGATTTAAATCGTTTACTTTACAGTATATAAAGAAGCACTAGTGAACATAACGAAAGCGAACTTTGCACAAATATACAGCATGCTCTTCTAAAAATCATCAAAATCATACCATAAGTTTTCAAGACCCCATATATCGAACATGAGGACCTCAGTGCTTCTAATTTTTTTTTTACCGAGAATATAGGTAAGTATCTCAGATATTTTGAAGAAATTCAGAGAGAATATCTTTCTTTTAATAATATGTCTCCGTGCCAAAAATGCTTGAAGTCGGGTCTTACCTTCACCTAACAACCATATACCTAATAACACTTAATTACCTAATATTTCCAATTTTCAATGGAGTTTACTCTATATATAAGCTGAATATGTGAGTCAAATTGTTTGTTATATTAACTACAACTTTGCTTCCGCCGTTTTCCAATAGATGTCTCTAGGGTCAAGCACTGGTCGGTTAAATCGATAAAATCGTTTTATATCGATCTTGGACATTTGTGTCAACATTAACTCAACAACATATTTGCAGAGATCTATTTGCATCCCAAACTTATTCTCAACTGAAAATGTCACTTCTTGAGCCGAATTCTAGACATTTGCGGGAAATTTTGCTTTTCTTTTTTAATTCCAAGAAAAGTGCGGCTGAGGCTCATCGACATTTGTAAGCGTTTTTATACAAAAAAACGCCGGAAGCAAAGTTGTAGACCGTCTGTTTTATTATAAGAATTCATTGAAAGAATTCGGCCAAACTGAGACCTAAGAACTAAGAGATCGATTGATCGATTGTAATGAAATAGAAAAGTTGGATGATATGCAATATATATGGCGATGAATTATAAAATCAAATTTTTTAAGAAATTTCTTCTTCTTCTTCTTAACTGGCGTAGAAACCGCTTACGCGGTTATAGCCGAGTCCACAACAGTGCGCCACGCATCTCTCCTTTTGGCGGTTTGGCGCCAATTGGTAATACCAAGTGAAGACAGGTCCTTCTCCACCTGGTCCTTCCACCGGAGTGGAGGTCTCCCTCTTCCTCGGCTTCCACCAGCGGGTACTGCATCGAAAACTTTCAGAGCTGGGGCACTTTCATCCATTCGAACAACATGACCCAGCCAGCGTAGCCGCTGTCTTTTTATTCGCTGGACTATGTCTATGTCGTCGAACAACACATACAGCTCATCATTCCATCTTCTGCGGTATTCGCCGTTGCCAATGTTTAAGGGACCGTAAATCTTCCGCAAAACCTTTCTCTCGAAAACTCCTAGTGCCGTCTCATCGGATGTTGACACCGTCCACGCTTCTGCACCATAAAGTAGGACGGGAATGATGAGGGACTTGTAGAGTTTAGTTTTTGTTCGTCGAGAGAGGACTTTACTTTTCAATTGCAAATTTAAGAAATTTACTTTCTCTTTAAAACTAAATCGATTTATATCCGTCTCAAGCCTTCGTACATACGTACAATTTCAATTACAAGTTATTACCAATCTAATCCTGATATTTGACGTTAGAACGTCAAAATTGGTCTACAAGTGAGTTATCTTAGGAAAATTAAATGATCAAGCTTTATGAACCTAATGACGTCAAAAACTCATATTTTACAGTTCATACATTTCCTCAACAACAATATACCTAGTATATGAAGGTTCAGACAGTATAAATTCGGTCGGTCAATAAGTGGACAACCTTAATACAATTCTAAAGCAGTGTTAGGCTTACAATAATTTCAGTTAGAACCGAAAATAGTTGATGCCGGTATATATTTCTACACTTGATTGATTGAGTTATGTTTGTGTAAAAATATAGCTAAAAAATAAAACTGAAATTCTAACAAAATAATAAAATATATTCAGTGGTAGTGCGACACCACTAGTAAATAAATTGTAGTTTACTACTTTGATTTGCTTCAGTTTCACAAATATTACTTAAAAGAAAGAACTTAAGAAATATTACTTAAATAAAAAAACTAAAAAGAACGGAGAAAGTAAACCAAAACACATTTTATTTATTTACACCAAAGAAAGCAATTAATATCAAGGACTTACATATTTTATTTTACAAAAGCAATGAAAACCCAAAAATATAAAACTAGGGAATTATTAATATTTTGACTGTTTGCCCATTGTCTGTGCAATACAAGATTTAGTACTTGAGTGCTACAAAAAAGCACAACTTGATCCTTGAAATAACGACAGATTTCTCGTTTACACACTGTGGCAGTGGTCGGCAGCACTTACAAAAGTAAAAAAATATGCAACAACAACAAAAAACACTAACAAATGTGCAACACAATTTGCTGACGTCGCGCTGGTCACGCCGCAGCAAGTAGTTGTCAACGATATCCAGACGCAAAAACAAAGAAAGCAAATACAAAAACAATAACGCAGAGCGAAACAAAGCTAATGAAATTTCAGCAGCGTTCGCAACTGTAACTGCAAACAAACCGAAAAGCAAATAAAGCAAAACTGAAACGAAAATCACGAAACAAGCAAAGCAAAAACAAATATCAATAAAGAAAGCAGCAGAAAAAGTGTGTAACAAAATAATAATAACAGTCATCAACAGTGGCTGCCAACCCAGTCTCCAGTTAGCCCGCCTCCGAGACGCGCAGTCAGCGGGAAGCCAGTTAGTGAGTGGCAAATAGTCAGCAGCCATCATCAGGTGACGACCAGAGTCGCACCAGACTCCCGACAATAGTTGCGATGTAAACGAACTTCATTTAGCGTGCCACGTTTTTGTTGCTTTCGCTTTTACTTGGTCGCAGAGCGTCCACTATACTGTTGAGACCCATAATTAAAAGACGTGCAGCACAGGTGGCAGGAAGAGAAGACAGTCAGTGGCATTACAAACGCACACACCGACACGGATGCATATAAATAACTGTAATGGAAATACATAAAAGTCAAGTAATAGCCAGCAAAGGAAGCCAGGGCGTATGAGTGCTGTCTCTCCGGCGCTTATGAGTGCGCGTGTGTGTGTATGTGTTTGCGAGCAGCACGGAAATGCGACAACAAGCGGCGTGGACGTGTGAAAATTAACTAGCCAGTGACTTCAGCACATTCTTATGCACGCACACGCACACACACTCGAAAGCTTTGGCTGCTGCGTGCCGCTTGTTGCACGAATGAAACTGAAGTGGCCACTGAACGTTGGCATTAAATACGCCATTGAGGAATGCTACGCAGCTACGCAAGTGTGTGTTTTTGTTGTAAATCGTAGTAGTTTTACGCCGCGACGTGACTATTACGGCCGAGACTTGCCAATATGGCTACTCTCCAGTATTTATATATAGTATGTGCTTGTGTGTGTGTTGGGTATTATGCGCGTAAGCTCAACTGTCCAACTATTATATTTGCCGCTGACAACGCGCAACGGTACTCAAGCGTATTGTGTGGCAGTATTTAATTTAATATTTTGCAGATTTGGGATCAGTGCAGATTATATAATGCAATTTATCTAATGGCTCAAAGTGCCGAGTTAAGCAGAAATTTTGCGCGTGCGCTTGTGCAGAAAGCAAAGGAAGCCGGACACGTTGTGCGCTTCGTGGAAATTGTGTGCGTGCGAAAAACATGACAATAAATTAAGTGCGATATTAACATGTGGCAAGTGAGATGTGTTAATTAAAAATATGTAAATGTCGACTTGTGTACTTAATTGAGAAGAAAAAACGAAGGAAAAATACATATATGCCGATATTTTGAGGCATAAAGCTCCAATGTTCTACCCATTTGGTTATATTTTTATAATTGAAAAAAAAAAAAAAATTAAGATATCTTGATGAAACTTGAAGCGGGGGTCTTGGCACCATAGGAAGGTTGCTTTCGATGAAGGGCGAAATCGGAGAACTGCCATGACCACAAAATGGCGAAAGCCGAAAACACATAAAGTGCCATAACTAAGCCATAAGTAAAGCAATGAAAGTGAAATTTGGTACAAAGGGTCGCACTATGAGGGGCATATTTGGATGTAATTTGTTTGCTGAAGTGGGCGTGTTCCCGATCTCCACCCAGTTTTTTGTACATATGTCGTTTCAATGGACTTTATACCATATGTATGTCGAATATGTGTGTCAACTTGTGTGCTATATTAATAGAATTAAAAAAATAAATTGCGGGAGTATGAAATGTTCGGTTACACCCGAAGTTAGCCCTTCCTTACTAGTTACCTTTAAGCTTAATAAAAGCTTTTTTAGATATTACATAATACGATTTTTTCTTAATTTCTTTTATAGGTTGAGCTTTTCAAAAAGTTATTTCCAAGCCAACCTAAAAGTATGTAACATATTAAAATAATTATCAACGTTTTTTCTGATATGGCAACACTAAACACCTGGTAATGCCAAGTAGTGTAAACGTTTGCATACTGTAAACAGTAAAAATTCAAGAAACGACATAACCTGACTCAAATTTGTAGGTGTTTTTTGAAGATGCATGAAGCTACGATATTTTAGTTTCTCAAATACTCATTTCTCAAAGACATTATAAATTATTTTATTCGAATTATTATTATTTTTTTTTTTATTGAATTAAAATTATTTTTTTTTTAACAAATTATAATTAGTTTGTGTGAAATTTTGTGTTTCAAACGAAATTTCTTGTGCCAAAACGTTGGAAATGTTGAAAAAAATGTTTTCAACTTAATTGTAGACCCGTTAGTCTCAAGGAATGACTACGACTACAGATCAAGGTAACTACATAGTGATAGAATTCAAAACAAGTTTATTTAAGGCATACAGGAAGTGATGTTGAAACCCTATTCAAAAAGAATTATTGACTAAAATCCACGTTTAGGTTTTTAAACATTTAACTAATATTTCGATACTTTAAATATTTCTACCCTGTCTGTATTATATATCCTTCGACAGATGTAAACAGTCATCCTATTGGATTTTTTAAATATGTATTCTACGGCCAGTAAAAAGATAGAGCTTTATGTATTAATCATTTATTAATGTCGATATGTCGATAGTATAAATATAAATTTCGAGCTAAATATATTGTGTAGAACATGAGTTATTGCGATCTGAACACCACCGCCTCGAAAAAATGGCCTCGCTCTTCCAATTACATTATCAACAAGATATTGAATAATTTTAATGGAAAATTAAATTGTATTTTAATTTTTTTGCGGAATTTATTCAGAATATTTCGATCGAATTGACACCTATAGAATATATATCAAATAATAACAAGGTTCTGATACGATTTTAGACTGCCATTTAAAGAGATCTTTATAATTTTTCCTTCACCCGTTCATTGTCCATCTGATGACCACTTGATTGAGAAAATTCTTTAATATTTTTAAAATGTAAACCCATAGTATTGTGTTGGAGCTCCTTTAATATTACTTTATGGCCCGATGTGCAACATTTGACAAATTAAAAGGTCTTAGAAAATCAATGACAACCGTGGCACTGGTGAGCTCAACTCCGTATAAACACAAATATTATTCACAATACTAGGTGGGAGATAGTTTTTCTCTAACATATCTAAACCAACTTAAACTCGGCCGATTTTTTATAGACAATATGTATTATGTGAAACCGCCCCTCCTTTAAAGATTTTCTGTTGAGGAGGTAGATATCAATTTTTTCACTTACCTTTTGTTTAAAATATAATATCGCTTTTCAACTGAGCAGTTGTGAACGAACATTCGGCTCCTTATTGGCGAGAAAAAGCTGTTTATAATAGAAATATCGTGAAACTGGGAGCGTCATACATATATGTGAGGGGCATATTCAGACAATATTTGTGAACTCTACTAACCTATTATAGAAAAATATCCAAACCTTATACGATTTTGAATTAAAAATTCGGGAGGTGAATATTACTACTTTGCATAAATAGAGTAAATAATAACAAATTTAGAGGTTGCAACCATTACAGTTTAATAATTTTACTTCATTAAAGTAAATTTTTGCGCATATGAGCAACAAGGAAAATCGATTTGCTCTTCGGATTTCCAACCACCCTAAGGAACATGTGCAAACAGCACAACACTGGCAGCTAATATCTGCACAACTACATAAGAGAATGAACCATGCAATCAAATCGAACTGATTTGCATCACTAGCACATAAAAGCAGCACACATGTATGATTTGTGTGGCTGAATAATCAGAAAACATAATTTGTTTGTCATGTCATTTCGATATTTGTTGACCACTTTTGGCGCAATGACAATTTTATCCTTACCCCAGCAACATTCTTCCATACATTTGAGTTAACTGGAAAGGGTCACCCATATATACATATATTTGTATGCATGTCTCTTAGTCGCATTCCTTTCATAAGCGAATTATGCAAATTATGATGAATTCATATTGAAACGATAACGCTTTAGCCATTCATGCCAATATACACGAGTGCAGAAGAGACGAAAAAGCAGCGAAACGTGAAAACAATTCCTTCTATTTGCATTTGAAGAAAGAACCGTATAAAAGAAAGAAAGCATAAAATAGAAGAGAGGATGGATTTTTGTTGTTTTTATCTGGAAAAAAGTGCGTCAATGAGTTTAGGAAAATTACATTTCCAAATAGAATTATCGCAGTGCTGCCTAAGCGCCTAAAAGCTGCAGCTTTTTCGCACGGCCTTTCTCACTGCTTTCACCTTAATTTACCTTTATTAAGATGCGCTGCGACCATTTCAAGCAAAACTTAGCATATTTACATAATTTAATTTTGATTGAATTTTTCGCATTACGCCATTGTTATTGTTATTATTATTATTATTATTGAATCATACGTTTGTTGTTGTTAATATTATATTTCCATAATATTCTTATACAATTACGTTGGGAAATCCAATTATGGAACGTTACAGTAGAGACTAGGAGACAGTCTACAGACCTAAGTATATATTCAACTGTACATATATACATATCTAGGTATATTCATGAGAGTATATATATAATCCTCAATAGACGCGCATTGCTTAGCTGTGACAGACATCATTTGATGAACAGGTAGCTTTACTTAGTGCAACAAAAACAACATTAACTTTTGCTGACCTACTTATAATCTATTTTTACAAAGTACAGTGGGACCGAGTTAACTAACTCTCCAGTTTCGATAAAATGAGGTAAATTTTTGAAGAAGTTTATAGGTAATAATAATACCTATAGGTGGCAACGGATTAGAATTGTTACTGAAATTATTTATAAGCATGTTTTCCTAATTTGGAGTTATACAGGAAGGGAGAGAAATACACTTGCAAAAAATTATCTTGTCAGGTGGCGCCGGGGCCCAAGATATAACTAAAAGGCGCTCCTAAACGTCTAATTCTCTCATCATACAGATAAATATTGACAAAGGAAGATAACTATTGATATGGAAAGTCATACAATTGTTATAAAAGGTATTTTAGGTTCACTTTTGATCAATAAGGAACAGAAGAGTGATATTGACCAATAAACAAAAGTTTCCCTAGCTGTCGCCGAAGTCAAAATATTGCTAAATTTCGTTTTTATATTCAAATTTGTCGAAAAATTTCAACCAGGTGGCGCTATTATCATATTAATTACAAAAGTAATATCCACGGTTTATTTTTGAGCCCGACTAAGTTTCGATTAATTCAAAATTCGTAGAATTATTTCGCCAGGTGGGCATAAAAAGTTTTCGAATTTCAGTTCTCAAGAGTCCACTGTAAATGTAAACGACAGTTCCTCTCTAAACTCACACTCACATTTAATTAGCATCGAAGCGTCAAATTACTGCATTTTGAAGTCTATATTTGCATATTTATTTTCTTTAATATACGCTCATTTCGACCCAACACTCCCCTTCAACTTGCCACACTTGCCCATTGGTAATTACCTGCGGCAATATGGCTTTGATTTATTTATTCTTCACCCACGCTGCGTATTCAATTGCATGGCATTCTCTGTTCAGTTCTGTAATGGCACATTAAAATTTTATATCCGCACATTCGAAGTGCGCTCTATTTTGGCTGTCTGGTCTGCTTTATTTTATGTTATCTATAGAAAAAGAGTTCACGTATGGGCACTTTTGGTGCATGCATCAAATTTATAGCACTTTTTTGTTGCAATAAAAAATTTTATTATTCGGTTGCCTTGCCTTTTTTGCTGATCATATTTTTTTGCACACGACCGTATATGCGCGCAATTTTTATTGTTGGCCATAAAAGTAAGACCGCGCGGGTTAATGCGTAAGCGTCTACGCATGCAGTTATTTAAGTGGTTGTAGTATATGTAGTGGGCAAAAGAGAAGAGGTGAATTGAAAGTTTTAAATATAATTGAAAATAGTTGGATAAATGCGTATATATTGGACTGCCTATAAGTACAATATTGGGGAAAATAGTGGAGTATTGCATATATTTTTCTTATAACGGTTGAAATATGAATTATGTGTTATGTCTTCTTCCAAATTTTCGCTTTTCATCTAGAAAATATATAGTATGTCTGAAGACTCTCCATAGGCTCCTGAAATTGTGATCTTTGATTGCTAGGTATCAAAAGAACTTATATGATTGTAATTTTGCTAAGTATCAGATAGAACGAATATCCAGAGTATAGCTGAGTGACTTCATACATTCAATAAAAAATGAAAAACACGGATATGGAGATAAATGTAAAGGAACACCGCAACCGATGAGACATGGATTTGTGAAATTTCCATTTTAGCATTTACTTGTTATACAATGGGACCAGATTTCCTATAGAACCCCTACGGTTGATTTAGTTAGCAGTCTTCGGGATACTTTAAAATTTTGCTTGTAATCTATTAACTCAATGGTCTTACCGATTTCCTGCCTAATATTTCTAAACAAAAAAGGTGGGATAAAACTTTCGGAAACACAAAGCACAGACAGTCTTCTAAATATCGATTGGTTCTGGAACTCAGATCGCTTCCAGTTTCGGCTTCTACTGAGCCACTCGTTTAAGTTACCGTTTGAGTTGTTTTAACCATAGGCTCTCAGGGTCCTTTAATATGAGTAGGTGACGTAAGTTCTAGTACGCCTTGCAGTTCTCAGCGCTATCCTGATAATCCCTCCGCTTAATGCGTTTTTAGTTCAGTATTTAGATCAAATCTAATTCGAATTGTTAATATTGAAAATCTTCGTCACCTTTGAACATCTAGGCATTCCTCCTGAAATCCTAAGTGTTTTAGGCAAAAACCCAAAAAGCCGACGTATCTCGGATGAAGATTATATTGAGTGTTGCTTAGGAATTCTTGAGCCGTTCAAGCTTCAAAGTCTGTTACTGACCTTTAAGTCATGAAGAAATGAGATTTTCGTCGAAAATGAACAATTATCGTGTTCGTGGGATGTTAACTACAAAGGTTTCTCCAGAAAGAACAAGATCAAAATTCCATTATTATTCACAAGTGTATATATACATATCAACTCACAAATATTTACCCCCACTCCTCTACCAATTTCACAAATTTCGCGTAGGTGAACTGCTCTTTGCAACATTAAATCATTTTCGTCAAACATAAACCGAAATATACAATTGCAATATTATTTGAATTCGTAGTATTTCGCAATTTTGTTGCCGTGGTGCAGAATTCATCACTACAATTCATCACTGCTTCCCTTGCCGCATTTCAATCAACCCGCTCGCGCACACAGACCTCATCGTAGTACTGGCGAACGAGTTCGTCTTTAAGGATCCCTTTGGGATTTGACGACCACGCCAACGCCACACAGCCCATCACCATGGCACACAAGATGGGGTTAACTGTTGTTAAATTGTATTCAATAAACAAGCAGTAAATATTTTATGGCTTCCGAAGTCGCAAATTATTTATGATTTAACGAAATAAAACACATTGAATGTCTTCCATTCTGGTGAGATTGTGCGAATTGCTAGGTTATTTTCTATGGTGAAATTGCAGTTGTGATTTTCCGGTGGACAATAAAATGGCAAGGGCATAAATTAATGTTGGTAGGAGAAAAGTGGTTTATCGCCTTTATAGCCGCAAATGAACAGGTTGGTTGAAACACCTTTTTGAACTGCGTAAATTGCATTGATTGTTTTTGCTTTGAAATGGACAAAAGAGGTGAATGGACTTTAGGAGAGATATTTTCTAACAATAAATATGAGAATGTTGGAGTGAAATGTTGCGTTTTATTTAGAAGTTAATTTCAAAAGGTCTTTTATTGATGTTGCTATAGCAGCATAAAACATGGATTTTGGGGATAACGATAGACGTTGAATATATGGGAAAGGTATAATTCGATATTTTATAGTCGAGTCGATTGACGTGAAAGCGGTTAGAATACAATGACACACATATATTTCATTACTTTATAGATGAAGCTTTCACTGGCAATAAAGCTTTCACAATAGAAATAATATAAAACTCAGGGGTAAGCATTTACGTGCGCGGGCTTTTACTTAACAGCTTTCAATACATTATATAGGTGAAGCTTTCACTGCAAATAAAGCTTTCAATAAGGAAATTATGAAGAAAATACTAATGAGTTCGAACTTTCACTATGGTAAAAAGTTTTCCTAACTTTATATGAAGCTTTACTAGCATAAAGAGCTTTCACTAAGACAATACTTTAAAATTTAATTGCAAACATTTACAATCGGGAGCTTTCACTGTCATAAATAGTATTGCGTTCTTATGTTGATTCCATTGATTCAGAAAGTCTAAATACAGATCATTTGAAATTTGTCAACATTTCTTTCTAAGAAAATATCTTATGTCTGTAGATATCTTAGTCAAAGGCAAGAAGAATGAGTATTAAAAAATGAAATATAAATGTCTTTAAAGTTATTGTGCCTTACAGGTCAAAAACTAAACGCACTGACCAAAATACTTAAATCTTTGCTGGTGACCAAAACATTTCTATTGAAAGTCCATCGGGACTTTAATGAATCTTTCTCTCTCTCGTTAGAAAAACTAAGAAAAAAGCACGCGGTTGAATTAATCATGGATACGAGACCCTATCAAAGCAGTCACAGTCTAATGAACATATGAAACACCGAAAGATACTCAAGGATTACGCCGTAGGCGAATGATGCGACTGAAATGTGAGTTGTAATATGAAGAAGGGTTGCGACAAAGAAATGAAAGTCCGCGTGATGAATCTATTTCGTGGAAGGAGTAATAAGACGTTGTGATGGAAGGTAAAAGAGAATTAGTAAACAAGTAAGGCGCTACTTAGTGGGAAATAAAAGACATGAATAAGACAAACAAAGAGTGGAGTAAACAGGCTCGCGGTCTAACAACTACGTAAGTACGTAATCGTGTTCATTTGCGTTGTCAGACAATTTTTTTAACGTGCTTGCACATTAGTACAGCGGTACCTCTGCTGCGACATGACAAGCTCGCTTGAGGCGGCTTAGAACGACATTTCGCTTCACAGTCAAAAGGGATAACGAGTTGAGTCGCTGAATAAGGACAAAGTTTTACAGCCAAAGGATAATGCGTACCTATTAAAAGAAGTAAGTACGCAGCGAGTGGAGTGAATGAAATTTCGCTGGTAAAGATTTAATGAAGCAACAAAGCCAGAAAATAAATTTGTTGGTAAACCGCCTAAAAGTATGTCAAAGCAACGGGACGATGAAGACGGCGACGGCTGAAGCTTAACTCGGCAAAATTGTTGTGCTCAGGAAAGTGTATAGAAATTTGTTGAATTTGATGTTGCTGATTAAGCGAGTTTACATTTTTGCGTTGGATGTGGCAAACGGCTGATTATGCGACATGGCAAGTAAGATGATAAGATTTGCTAAAAATGAGGCGAAAAGTTTTTCATCTTTATGAACAAAGTGAACGAATGTCAATGTATAAACGCAATGCGCGCTGTGGCAATATTACTTAGTCACATTGCAAATGCATGGTAGGGGTAAAGTGGATTAAATTTGTATTTCCTTAGTTGTGAAATTTTAATGGCGCCGTTTTAGCATTTGTAAATTGTAACTTTTTGGGAGCCTAAAGTCAAGGTCGAAAAAATGCTGGGAAATGTCATTAGAAATTACATTAGTACCCGCTAAAATTGGCTTCAGCATTATTTTTGAGAATAACTCAAAGTGATTAGAGCTAGCCTGGCACTTCAACAAACAAACTTATCCGACTTCGGCTTCGAAAATTCAAAGAGTACTTCGATACAAAATCAGATCTTTTGTTGTTTTCTGAGAAAGTTATACTGAGCGATCTGTTTTAACCTAAACTTGTATCTTTATTTAAGCTTCTTATAGTTCGATATTTTCTAATAAGATCTCTGGACAAGTACTTCGAATTTGTTCAGATATATAAAGGACTTAGTATAGCTGTTCTAGCCTATAACCCCTATCCTTAATCTTATTATAAATTTAACAAATATTAAAGCATTTAAATTTCAAAATATCATTTGAAGACATCTCACCTGACCTATACACCTTTCCTCTCACTAAAATAACAAAAACGAAAAATTTTCCATCTGAAATGTTGAAATTCTACGGCTTTTCAAAAAGTTATAATCGCTCAACAACCATTATACTAAGGTAGTAAGATACAATTGTCAATGACTTGCTATTAAATGTCAACGCACTCGCTTCGCGCTCTCAATTACAGACACACATACATACATACATACCACACTATATACTTGTAGGTATTTGTGTGCGCCATATTGCTACACCCACTATCCTACTTCGCACGTTTTGCTCATTCAACACAGAAAATGCTGAACTAAGCAATTTCCTGGAACTTTTCAAAAGCAATGAACTCTTTGCACACCACCACAGCTACACATATACTACTTGTATATATAAATATACACAGTATTTATGTATGTGTGTTTGTGTGCCAGTTGAACTACCCACACAAGCGAAAGTTTTACTGGCATGCTTAGAAAGAAATTCGTTTTGTCTCGAGTCATTTTTGTTTTTGTAAAGTGCGAGGCTTAATTACTGAACTGAAACTGACGAATTGTGTGGCCACCTTTTACCCGTAGCCATTAAAGACTTTGCGGCCATGGAGGTGTAATTATCTGCTAGCGAAGTTGGAGCTTAAAACCGTTAAAGCGTTGTAGTAGCGAAATTTGTGCCAACTTGAAGTGAAATTATTGAAAAAAAAAATAATTTTTAAAGCCAGTAGTTGGCGGTTCACTTCAACTCTAAAAATAATAAAATCATGCAACTAAAGTTAGCTAATGAGCTTTCATACACACAAGTAGCTTTTAATGAAATAGAAAAGCCGGTGGTACAGTTACTCCTGTGCCTGAGATATGCATTTGGGCGTTGAAAAGGCAAATAGCTGATGAATTGGATGAATATAAAACAATAAGTCCAAAAAAGTAGGAGAAAGCGGAAATTACTCGCGAAAATCAAGCTAACTAAAAATCGAGCGCAAAAGTAAAGTAAAAGCACAAGCTTTTCAAACTTCACTCCATTCGTCGTTGATGCCAAAGGTACTTTGTATTTCTTGTTGTAAAATCCCAAAGGAGTTGTGGTTATGTATAGGTGTGTTTGTATATTTGCAGAAAGCGAAATTGTATTTTTAATGAGAAAGTTTACTGCGCTTTCACTTCACTTTGGCAAGCCAAGCCAACGAAATTGGCAAAAACACCGAAATAAATCATTAAGAAATATTCATTGAATGCAAAGTTAAGGGAATTGTATTCGACGCAGTGTTGGAAATAGTTTGCCGTTAACAGAAATCAAATTAATTGATTTGGGGAATTGTTGCTTATAATCGAGTAAATTTGAATAAGCTGACTTAGGCGATGAATTTTGTAATCGCTGTAGTGATAGATAATGATGAAAGCTTGTCGATTAAGTAGAAAACAAAATAAATATTTTTTTTGCATGAAATGGAGAAAGCAAAATAATAATAATATTTTTCTATTATATAGGGTTTTATTTTTAGGAGAATAACTTTTTTTGGAGGGTTAGTTGTCAAATCAGTTGTAAAAATAATTACAATTATATTGGCATAGTTTGATAAAACAAAATAGTTGTACAGAGAATTAAAACAGCACTAAAGATGTTCTCGGGCTCTCATGCATTCACAATGATTTACTCTCTAGTATGGTTTGCATGTCAACAGAAGATGGCAGTTCTTTGAGAGAAACATGTTTCACGACTTGTTGGCTCCCTACATCATTATCAGTTATCTAAAAATTAAATAGTTCCATTATATCGGACAAATAGGTAAAACATTAGATGAAGTCATCATTTAAAGGTTAGGGTATACCATATAAAAGGTCAATGTTGCTAGAATAGCTATGACAATACAAATGGAAATCAAGAAGGGTGAAGCAATACTGGTGAAATTAAATATCATAATGTTTTCAAATCCAAAATATTTGACACACATATCACTAACACGTTTAAGTTTCATTTCGAAAAAAAGTTGTTCAAATCTAAAAGATACACCCTTTATATTCATACGACGAAGATACTAAAATTTAAAATATTCCCCTAAAGTTATCAGTAAAATTGGAACCAGTATTGCCAAAGCGTTCTCCAAATAGCATTAAAACTTAGTTAAATAGCTTTTGCTTCCAGCCTTCTTGGTATCAATAAAATTATAATAATCCGTTATATCCATTTTCTTTATAAGAAGAATCAGCTCTTCTCGCTTTATATTTTTTATGAAACTTCTAGGATTCATCTATTTCGAAGTTAACGGCAACTCTTTTATAAACACTGAAATGCATAATGGAAAAACTCGCCACTAAGCTATTAAATCCTATGGGAAAAGCATTTTGATGATAGATAGAGACCGACCCTGATTAGTGACCACCATGACATATAATAATAATAACCTGTAGTTTAGACAATCGACGAATTAAACTTTTATCTTTCACTATCTATTTCTCTTTCTCTCGTCTCTTCTCTTATTTTTCAATTACGAATAAGCAATATATAACATCTTATGAAACTATATCCGTTGCCAATACTCTTGGAGATAATTAAATTTTGGCATTTTTAATTATTTTCTCTATCTAGCTACAGAATTTTTAGCGTTGTCAGACGCAATCTATCGATTTCATGGGTCTTGACATGAATATACTTAACAAATTTGACAGTAAATATAAATTTATAAGCAAGTGTTATTTGTAAAATGAATTAAAAATAGGTTTTAATCAACAAAAATGACCCGAAAAATCTCATATTTCCTTTTAAACCCAAACACATTCAGATAAGCTAAATAAGCTTAAGTCTACGGAAGGCACTACGTGTTTACGTATTTATTTATATGACTTTTCAAATATTTCACTTTAATCAATATTTAATAGCAATTTAATTAGAAACTACTACCAAGCTGACCAGTTTCTCTGCCAACAAAAGTTAGACATAATATTTATTTTTCGCTCAAAGAAGAGGAAGTTCAACAATTCTACAACGAATTCGGTTGGTCAATAGAGACAGCGCAAACATTTACAAATAAAGTACGTACAAATTTTATTGGACAAAATAACTGTCTTACAATTGTGGGACTTGTGGGTACTAAAGGACAATGATTGTCAATAAACGGCGATGTCCGTTTTTGAGCTCTTGCAAGCGAACGAACACAAAATGTATATAAAGAATGCGATAGCGAAGTAGAAAATGAAATACAAAAGATGTGATGACACCAGCTTAAACAAATATTGGCATTAAACAGCAGAGTAGTACCGTTAAGCGCGCAATTGTTATTTAGAGAGCGGAAGATGTGAGCCCGCTATGTATACTGAAGTTGGTGGAAGAAGTAATTTGGAGACTAAAGTAGGAGAGTGAAAAAAGTTACAAAAAAGCTGTAGATATGTATGTTTTATGATTAAAGAATCTTGAACACCATAAACTATCGTGACAAATTTCGACTTTTCGACAATCCAGAAGTTTTTTTACAAAAGCACAGAATTAAATAACTTTTAGCGCTTAAAGCTTTATAAGCCTTTTACTAATGCTGTAGGATGGAAAATATTTGTGCTTATCAAATAAAAATCATTTATAATCATATAGATCTGGAAGAATTTAGAAGAAAGGTTCAGTTGAGTAGCTTTTAGAAAGAATAACAAAATAGTTTCGAGAAGAACGATATTTGAGATAGAATTAAAAATATAGGAAGATATTTACTGCCATAGTTTGAAAGCTTTTAAAAGCTCTTAATATTTTTGAAAGCTAACACAAAGATTAACTGTTTGAAGACCGGGTCTGTTTTTTGGCAAGATAATTCTTTTTAGGACGTCCTCGACTCCTATATTATTAACCTTATTATATCTACTTGTTATGCTCCGATAACATTAGAAACCACACCTTCAATAGCACTCCAATATAAGATAACCGCTTACACAGTACATTAAGCTCTACTTTCGTTTTACGTAAATTAACTGTAAATTTTAACACCTTGGCGCCTCGTTTATACAACACATGGGATGGAAGGCCCAGAGAGGACGTTAAAATATTATACATTTGTATGTTGGTACTCGTATGTGCCATTTATCAGCGAACCTGATCAATCTTCAACTCCGCGCCATGTTGCTGGTTTCTGCTGGAAAACATCAATATAAGCTAACCTCCATCCCCTCTCTCTGTGTTTGCTTGTTCGTACGAGCAGCCCAGAGCTCGTTAGTGGCAGAGATTTTTCATTGGACCTGTAAGCTGCCTACACACATAGACATTAACAAGTACACGCACTACGTCCGCGTTTTAAATTCCCGAATACCCACGCAATGTAAACAGCGCACATGAGCTTACTAGAGTTTAAATGTATGTGTGTGTGTGAGGTTATAAATTCACTTTATTGATGGGTCCTGCGTCGTGTTTCCCATTACACACATGAACACCGCCAAATATCTGGTTTATTTGTGTGCGCATATCTGCATATTAAGCTCTGTGGGTGCAGATTTGAAAAATGACGGTAAATGAAAAATCGTAGTTAACACTTTTACGCCTCACACGCACGCACGCACCCACACACTAAGCGACTTGCGGCGCAAAATTACCATTTTGGATACAACAGCGGCTTGGAGTAATAATGTTGTTGTTATTGCGGTATGTCGGCACTGAAATGGACAGAGTGCTTATGGCTAT
This sequence comes from Zeugodacus cucurbitae, assembly GCF_028554725.1. Taxonomy (NCBI): domain Eukaryota; kingdom Metazoa; phylum Arthropoda; class Insecta; order Diptera; family Tephritidae; genus Zeugodacus; species Zeugodacus cucurbitae. The sequence continues at coordinate 35,483,349 of NC_071670.1, forward strand.
CTAGTGGAAATTTGCATTCGACTGTTGCTTCGAAGGTATAAAATTGTCAAAATTTCTATTGAAGCTTATAGAGAAAGTAGCGGTTGTATGGAAAGCTTCCCAAATGTGAATCTCTTACGGCGAAGCTTTAATTCCATACAAAATAATATCTCTGAAACAACACAAATATTTGATTTTGATGTGTCAAAGTTCAGTCAAAATTGCTAGCAAACTTGTCCCCGTATAAATATAAATTGCACTCTATTTTTAAAGCAGTGGGACATATTGTGAAGGGTTACCACCTTAAACCACTATCTATATTTTTTCTAAATCTTAATCATTGGTGCTACACCATCTATATTAAGTATAGTTTTAGTCAAATTAACTGACAGTCAAAATATACTTTTCCAGCAATGATTAAAAAAGGAACAAGTAAAAAAAGGCTAAGTAAGTGTACAACCGAACATTTTATACTCTCGCAATTTATTGATATAGTTTTTTTAAGATAACGCATAATTTGACCCATATATTCGACATAAAGTCCAATAGAATATCGAAAATCATCATATATAGTAAATGAGGGCTGAGGTAGTTCCTGAATACATTTCAATATTAACCCGTATTTTTGAAAAACCTATATGTATATACGAGCTAGGAGAAGTTCTGAACCGATTTAAACTATTAGAAGAAAAAGATTCCCTCTGAATTAAGTTAAGATATCTGAGAGATTTACCGACATTTTCGGTGGAAAATTTCCATAAGGCACGGTGTTCTTCATATTCGATATCCAGGGCATTGAAAAGTTGTAGTCCGATTTCGACAATTTTTTCACAAGCGATGTCACAGATCATATCCTCTATGGGCGCTAGTATATTTGTGTATAAGAGTATTTGCGCAAAGTTTTATTTCGCTAACTACATTGGTTCCTTATGTATTTATTATAAAATGAAGGAATAAGATGGAATTTAAAATTCAGTTATGTGGGAAGTAGTCGTTGTTGTGAACCGATTTCGCCCATTTTCTACACGTGTCATCAGGGTATCAAGAAAATATTATATACCAAATTTCATTGAAATTGGTTAGTAGTTCCTGAGATATGGTTTTTGACCCATAAGTGGGCGATACAACGCCCATTTTCCATTTTGTAAAAAAATTTGAGTGCATATTCTGTCTGCTATTTCTTCGGTAAAATTTATTGTTTCTGTCATTTTTAATTAGTGAGTTAACGCACTTTTAGTAATTGTCAACCTAACCTTTGTATTGGAGGTAGGCGTGGTTATTATCCGATTTCAACTATTTTCATGGTGTATAGTGGGGTACGTAGTGTGATCCCTTCCTAGTGTGATCCTTCGTACCAAATTTTTTTTTTTATAACTTTATTCATAGCTTGGTTATGACACTTTATGTGTTTCGGGTTTCACCATCTTGTGGGCGTGACAGTGCACAGTGGTTCCATTTGTATGGAGGATAGCGATAAAAATAGTTAGAATAGAGATACTGACCTGCAATATACACAGCATAATTCTGTACATGCAAGTACGATATTCTGAAAAAATCGCAATTGAATAACGCCCACTTTTCATATTCTACATATATAATTCTAAAATACCTGAGCATGTGATAAATTTTGTTCCAATTCCCGGATTTATTATTAATAAATAGAAAGGAAAACAGATGTGCCATTTAATTCTATAAAATTAAACAATTTATTTTTTACAGTTCAAATAAAAATTTTATTAATTTGGAAGAAAAATAAGGACGTTATAAACCTCAATAAAAAATACCTTTACGTAATTAGTCTTCCAACAATTCTATTGTAGATTTTAATAATGCGCTTTTCTTTTTGCATGGCAATTTTCGTTGACCTTTAAAAAATGGATCTGAGCTCAACAAAACATATTAAGTAAATCCGTATTTGTTGCAATTCGAGAAGTTTTCCTCGTATGTTGAAGCCTATACCTCTTAATATCCTTGTTTTTGGCTTCCGCAGCTTCCTCTGATAGTTCTCCAATGGATATTATTGCACTTTCGATGACTTTGGAACCATGCACGTCTGACTTTACGCGATGGTTTTGTTCCCACATCACCCCAATACGTCTGCATAAATATTTTACACATTTCAGTATATCATCAAACGGATGTTCGTCACATTAAAAAACCTGTTTTTCTGACTATATCTTCAAAAATTTCCTGACCTTTCGTCGTATTTGATTCATGTTTGGAGCACCAAATTTCAAAAATATAGGAGCGAGAAAATATGCATTGATGAGACGTCCCTACGATAAGAAATTGAAAAAATAAAAATCTCAGAAAGAGAGAGTGAGACAACAAACACTTATTTCTACATTCGTTTATTGACAAGACAACAACAACTAATTCTACATTCGTTTATTGACATTACTTGCAAAAACCAATGCTATAACACGCACATTTGATGTACAAAACACACTTTGAAACTAAAAAGTTAGGTTAGTTTAATGAACTTTATTTAGAAACCTGAAAATCCCTACACATGAACTTAATATTATTTTAAACTATATACTTGTATCAACATTTACACACTAATCCGGTCACTGCATTCGGTTGACAAAGTTACTAAATCTCCAAATACATTTAACAAAGAACAACAAAACTGAATCAAAAAGACACTTCATTAAAATTTGTTATTCTAAAAACAACAGCACAATTTAAAAACTTGTTATTACTGAAAAATAATACTATTACCATCGGCTTTAATCTCCATTTTCAGTATTTTTATTTAGACACTTTTTTAAATTAAACTTTTGCAGTTGATTGTACACGTTGCTTTCGCTTTTATTTTTGTCAACTATTTATTTCTGTGCAAGGCCGTAAATATGTTGCTTTCACTCAAGAAGTTCCGTTAGAAATAATCAAAACAAACTCAAAATACATAAATTTGATGGCATATGCAACTATTTATTTAGCTACAAGCCCAATATATAAACATGGACTTTTTTATTTTTGTCGTATGGGAGGAACCACCGTGCAGTGGTCCGATTCCGCCCTCTCATGGTGCCAAGGAATATGTGTACCAAGTTTCATTAGGATATCTCCATTTTTACTCAAGTTATCGCTTGCACAGACAGACGGACAGACGGACGGACAGCCATCCGGATTTCAAATCTACTCGTCACCGTGATCACTTTGGTATATATGACTTTATATCTAACACTTTTAGTTTTAGTTGTTACAAACAACCGTTTGTGAACAAAACTATTATACTCTCTTTGCAACTTTGTTTTTGTAGCAACTTTGTTGAGAGAGTATAAAAATGTCAAATATGTGAACTATATTGTTATAATTTAAAGCTCTTGTTTTGCTTCCTTTTTAACTATTTTCGCTCAATGCAGCATAAACACTTGCCATCAAAATTATGTAATTGTCAATTTCTCGTCATTGAATTTGACGTTATAACAGTCCTTTATAATATATTTCCCTAATAGATTTTGTATATTTCTATTATGAATATGGAGCTCAAGTAAATGAAAGATATTTCCAGCGCCATTTTCGATCATATATATAGTTCTTTCAATATGAAGAAAGATGTGGGAAGCACCAATGGATCATCTATTGCATAGATATTTAATCAAAATATTTTATTTCTGTAAAAAACTCGACTCAGGGAAATATAAATATGTGTCATATTCGTGTTATCCGTAAAATTGAAATTCTCAAAAGTATTGAAAGTCTAATTATTGATTTTCCGATGTAAAAATTGGGAAGATAGGTACTGTTGAAAATAACAACAACGAAAGAAGAGCTTAACGAATAAATATCCACACATATACTTATAGATATTGTACTGTATGTTCTATATACATATATACTATATTTACTGAGCCATGTTAGAATATTAGCAAAATGCAAATTCCACTTATTACCAAATTTATGCCGACAATTTGCGATATTTTCAGTGAAGCTTTGTATTTATATATTTACTTACTTAAGAAATAGAAGTTAATAAGAAATTACTACAACACATATGTACGTATACGGCACAAACAATATTTATGCAAAATCATACATAAGTTTCTATATATTTGCATATACAACAACTCATATGTATATTCATGAGCATATTTTATAGTATTGGTAGCAAGTCATGCTCATATACATAAGTTCATGTATACATACATACATATGTACATACACATCTCATATACATATGTTTATAAATATTGAATTCCCATTACAATGTCCTGGTGATGTTGTTTTTGACATTGTCGTCACAGCCTGAGTAGCTGATGACATTGATTTTCCGCTTCGTAAAACTAATGTAGTGACAACAAAAACAAAATTGAACACAACGACAATATTGAGCGAGTATGTACATACATACATATTTACGTATATATGCAGTAGCAATCTAGCAAAAAGCGCACAGATGTAGTATAAAACTGTCTAACTTAATAATAAACACGTATGTGTTTACGCCTACACATGTGATTGCGGGATTAGTATGGATCGTCCTTTTAATTAATTTATTTAATTGTTTAACTTTGTATTTAACAGCTTTTTTTTCATTTTCACAGATGCTACCAAAGTTTCAAGAATGAAACATTCCAAAATACTCCACAAGAATTGTTCACCTTAGATAAAAACCTGCATCTGTTCCTGCTTAATTAATATAATAAATTTTCTGGAAACCTCAGAACCATCATATACTACGAGGAATTAAGAACTATTTAGATAACAGGGCCTTTTTGAACCACAAAATATTTGGGAAATAGAACAGACGGTGTCCCCCATTGCTGAGTACCAGGCACTAAGTGTCCAGGTCTATAGAGCATTATATCTAGGAATAAAGAATTAGAAACAGCTAACAAATGACCGATATTTCCTCTCGATAACACCTCTGGACCGAACACCGAAACGTTTTCGTGTACATAATATTAGCTACTAAATAAGGAGCTTCAGAATAGGAAGAATTTAACGGTAGTACCAGGAGTATAGGATGACGATATGAAGTTTACTTTGTATCAGAGACTCCAAATAGTTCACTGCCTCTTCCTGGAGAAAACATATCAAAACAAATCACCCCCTTAATGCTCATATTTCTGTATATATCCAACGCTCAACATGCTAACACTAACAAAAACAATATCATACATACATATATACACTACAGTAATATATAACTGTAAATAGGTAACGTTTTGTATCGTCACTGAAGCGTGTGCCTTGTGGCCATTGCCTGGGAATTTCGGTTTCAAAATCCATTTCGTACGTTGAAGCAGCCGGGCATTGCATGCCTTGCTGAAAGGATGGCCAAGTGAATAGCTGAAATAGACGGTATTGGCCAATATTGAGCGGCGGCAGCATCAACTATTCGTGCACATGTGTACATTTGTTGAACTTTTTCGATTGCCTGTGACATGTGAATAGCCATAATGGGTGAACTGGCTTAGCGGATGGCCGCCGTCTGTGCGAACCGAACAACAACTAGGGAAGATTATAAAACGAAAGGAGCGAAAGTTGATGTGTTGGAAGGGATAAATGGACGTCAACAAAAGTGTAGTGGCAACACCCAGTATTAAAAATTGGAAGGTTTTGGGGATTTTGAATAGGGTTTTATGCAATATACAATTTTTGGGAAGCGCTTTTGGGTGGCGCTGATTTCCGAGTTTTTTTTCTCATACACATTTTTTTTTTTTGATTTTTAGTTATGATTTAATTCAATTTTAATGTAGACTCTGCTTCCTATAGGTACCATCACATATATTATATGAGGTACTTTTCAGTCCAATCTTTGGTGTCGAGAAATCCGATAGCTGGCGCCATTGACGCGATATTTGTGCGTTAAATTTATAAAGTTCCGATGTTGCACATACTGTCGAGTCGAATAGGTTGCGCTGTTATCAATAAATTATATTTTCCACGGAAAAACTAGGAAGTAGTGTACTATCCTAGCAGTATACCGTTCCCATACAATTATCCTGACAACAGATGAACATCTATGCTAAACTCAAAATCTTTTTTTTAGATTTTCGAGTCAGTCACATAAAGAAAAAAGTAACTAGTACCCGTCCGAATTGTATCAGTCACGTCATATGTATGAGCTATATGTTTGTCCTAACCTAACGCTTTAGTTTTCTCTATTTGTATATATACCCAACTTTAGTGCTTTAGTTGTCACTATATTGGTTTGTACACAGTTTTATTTCGTCTGGGGGGCAGAGTTCAGCAGAAAACTGCTGATGAAATGAATTGTCATTTGCGTTTCAATTTCCGCCAATGTCTGCAATATGGATGCCATGACATGGACCGTGTGACGTGCTGACAAAACCAAACTAATATGTTTCGCCAATAGACGACACACACACATATACACGGCTATCTAACTGAAATTGTTGGTGCCCTTTGATTTTTGGTTGTTGGCTTTTGCTTATTTCCGCGCATTCGCCTAATGGATGGAATAATAAAATCAAAGCAAAACCATCACACCAATATTTATGCGACATAAATGACAACAAATAAGCGACTCATTGGGCATACAGTATACGAGTATCGTAATCATGTGGACCATTCTGTGTATAAGTGTTAGTGCAAGTGCGTGTGTTTGTTGTCAATTAGCTGTGAAACACACACACACGCACTGGAATATTTAAGCAAATGCTTATTTGTGCACTGATTTGTGTAGTTTAGTGTAACATTTTGTTGACGAGACGTTTAATTTAGCTGACTCTGCGCTCAGCGATAAGCTTCGCCGAGTCACACATACACATCAACAGTTGATGTTCAGCTTTGAGTATATATGTACATATGTATGTGTTATTGTGTCAGAACCCGTCAGTTGTTCACATGAATTCGTTAAGCGAAACCTTGAAGTGACACGATTTGGTTAAATTAAGAAACGTGGCAACAGTTGTTGTTGTACTTACACATACAAACATATTTATGTATATTAGCATAGTTTGCTAATTAGGCAATAAGCGCTTTCGCCACGGAGAATAAAGCTTGTATTCGCATATCTTAAAAGTTTCACGAAGTTAATTGCTTTATCAGGAAAAATTTTGGGGAGAAACGCTGTTATTTCTTAGTTTTGATCATATACATGTACTATGTTAATACTAAAGCTATAATACTAGAGCTGCATAAAGTTGTATTTTATTTTTAACTTTAAATTTACTTCAAAGTATAAATAACAGTAAAACATAGTCGCTTGTCTGAAACTAAAAGCTCTATTTATTTTCTTCTAATTCTTTTTTCAAAAAAAACTGCAATGCTTATACTAATTCCGAAAGCTCTCACCTCTCTCCCAACACTTTTTTCATGAAAGCTACGATGCCTATACTTATTCGGAAATTTCAATATCTCTCCTACAATTTTTTATGAAAGCTACAATGCCTCCACTAAATACGCAGGCTCATCATCTCTCTCCTAGCACTTTTGCATTAAAGTTTAATTCCTCTCCTTCTGTAATATAATCCCAGTAAATTAATTTGAGCCCAAAAGCTCACTTTTATTCATGAAAGCTTAAGAAGAACAAAATATGTAATGTATTCTAAATTTAAAACTTTTATTCCTGAGAGCTTCCCCATTTCTATTATCGTGCAGTATATATTGGCATAATGAGACTTTTCTTTTTGTTGTTTTATATACGTATATGATCCAAAAGCTTAATTTTATCACTTAAGTACTTTACTATCTTGGACTTCTTGGTTCTCTTCAAACTGATGACTTTAATTTTTCAATACTTATGATACATGATAGTACATAGTAAGCAAATATAAAAGCACGTTGTTCACATTATTTTTGATCATTTTCTGTGTAGTTTACCTGGAGCACATAAGCTCAATTTCATTACTTCTGGCTGGGCTTTCTTATCATTGCATATACTAAATTCTCAAACCTAAAACTCAATTCTTTCATGGTCTCTTAATTTCTTAAAGTATTATTGACAATTTGGTAAAACCCTGTTGTAAAATATTTAATGTGATAAACACAGAAACTATCTTGTCAAGTGGGACTATAACCGAACCACACCAAAAATTGTCTTAAAAATTTATATTCAATACTGACTTTCAAGTATGAAGTCTATTGTAACACCGATAATAAGTAGCGAACAAGAGTCATCAACGCTTCTGGATAGTTCCAAGTGAAACGCACGATAACCGCTGTGTACGATCTCCTGAACATTAAAATTTCATCAAAAGCTCTTGTAAATTGTCTTGTCTGAGTTATTTCTTTTGTCAGAGGCTTCAAAAAAGACGTCTTATTGAAATTTTGACTTACTTTTGACAACGACTACTTCTACTAGAAAGAAAATAAATATCAATTCATCTACATAGCTATATGACAATTCCGTTGCGACCGAGTGTTACAATTTATGGGGCCTCAAAATCGGTATCCCGCAAGAGATAGTCAAGAGATATATAGTCACAAACAAGTTGGATAGTTTCGAGTTTTGAAAACTTTTTCAACAATTCGGTGCAATATTTTAATGGATCCACATCATTACTTTAGGTGCTTACAAGCTTTCGACAAATATTTCTAAGCTTTTCCTTCATGAAAGCTATTACAACATTTTAGTTTTCCTCTAGCCAGTTAAAAGGAACTCTTTCTCTCGAACCATAATTTTGCATAATTGCTTTTGCTCATCGATTGCCCTAACCACACACATTTTTTGGAGCTTTTTATCTTATATGTGAGAATGTAAAAATGTGCTTATATGCCCGAGAGTGACGATGTGTATTTTGAAAAAACTTTTGTTTTCTTAATTTAAGTTGAAATAGTTTGGCTGATGATGCATATTTTTTGGGCATTAAACAAATCAGGCTGAAGAAGACAGTGAACGGACAATGGATAAAAAACACATTAAATGAAATTATACAAAAAAACCGGCTTTTTGGGTCAGCTGATGGGGTCTTCGCTTAACGAACGAAGCAAAGTAAACTTGTTAACTCGTGTATGTGGACCAAACACTTAACCGGGTCAAAACAAGACCACCAACCCACTTGTCGCACCCACTTCGTTATACGCAACTTAATACTGCGTTTTACTGCTGTCTACTACAACAAAAAAAAAAAACAAGAAACCAAAAGTTTAACACTACCAACTTCCTGGCTCACGCCTGCAATGCTACAATTTACCGTTGTTTGATTTTGTGGCACCACTTTCTCTTGTCAAAGTCACTCAGGCTTCGTCGTTTGGCTTCTTGGCCCCGTACAGCAACAGCAGCTGCTGTTGTGCTGTCAAATCACACACCCTCCCCGCACCAACAAATTGCCAGACGCACAGATAAATAAATAGGAAAACAAATAAATAAGTTTAGTCATGCCAACGGCTGCTGGGGGTAAGCTTTGGGTGCGTGTGTACTGTTGTTGTTGTAGTGGTGAAGGAAATCTGCCAAGCTTTTACATGGAAAACTTTTTGCTCGCAACAAACTAATAAAACTTTAAGCATTTTCATGGCATAACTTTGGAAGCAACAACAACAACATGAGGCAGCAACAACAACAAAGCAGTAGCAACACTTGAGTTTACCCTTTATTTGTTGTAATATAATTCTTTTTGCTTGGCCATGTATGTTGTTTTCTTGTTTTCCACATCACTTTGGCCAATTTATTTCTTTGCCTTTTGCGGTGCCAATTTGCTTTGGCTTCGCAAAGCCACAAACAAACACTGGCAACACATGCAAAACAGGTAAGCCACCTCCGGCAGCCATGCCTTTGGTTGGTTCACTCACGTCACTCGCCGGCTGCACTTGGTCAGGTGTGTGAGTGTGCGAACTTTATGGCACGGCAGCTGCAAGCAGCGGTGATTTCGAAAATAACTGCATAAATAAGTTTGGAAATTTCAAATTCGTTTATTACTGCTGTAAATACAAGGTTTACATACGCATCAACACAGGAGTTTATAAATATGTGATTATCTTTTATTCGTGTGCTTTTTCCAGTTTAAGTTTTGATTTTAACTTTCAACTTCTCAAAAATCTAATAATAGAATGGAACTTCTTTTCATAACAAAACATGAAAATGAATTTATTTAATGCACTAAGTTTAATAATCCATTTTCGTTATGAAGTTGTGTTAAATATATATATATATATATATATATAAAGCTCCTACGATACTAAGAAACTTTATAAGCAAAATGTTAGCGTGAAGACTTTTGAAGACTTTGACCTTTAGAACGCTTAAACGTTTTAGAACGCAAATTAGACTGTAATATTACTAAATTTGTTCATTCCACTATTAACATCACCATCACCATACATATACAAACTTCGAAGTTGTAAGCTTTGTTCTATGGCAGCAACAGGGAAGTTTTTAAAAAATAAAAATATCTTAATGATTTACCTATATTTTCGGTGAAACATTACCCTTAGGCACTGAGTTCTTCATGTTCGATATCAGGGGCCTTGAAAAGTCATGGTTCGATTTTGACAATTTTTCCACAAGTGATGTCACAGCTCAAATACAGTATTTGTGTAATGTTTTATTCCGCTATCTTCATTTGTTCCTAATGTATATATGTATTATAAAGTGAACGAATCAAAAGAATTCAAAATTGAGTTATATGGGAAGTAGACGTAGTTGTGAACCGATTTCGCCCATATTCCTCCCGTGTTATCAGGGTGTCAAGAAAGTGTTATTATTTCATTGAAATCGGTCGAGAAATTCCTGAGATATGATTTTTGACCCATAAGTGGGCGACGCCACGCCCATTTTCAATTTTGTAAAAAAATCTGAGTGCAGCTTCCATCTGCCATTGCTTATGTGAAATTTAGTGTTTCTGACTTTTTTCTTAGCGAGTTAACCCACTTTTAGTAATTTTCAACCTAACCTTTGTATGGGAGGTGGGCGTGGTTATTACCCGATTTCTTTCATTTTTGGACTGCATTAAGAAGTGGCTAAAAGAAACGACTGCAGAAAGTTTGGTTTATATAGCTTTATTGATTTGCGAGATATATACAAAAAACCTATTTGAGGGCGGGATCACGCCCACTTCTCCAAAAAAATTACATCCAAATGTGCCCCTCCCCAATGCGATCCTGTGTTCCAAATTTTATTTTAATAACTTTATTTATGGCTTAGTTATGACACTGTATATGTTTTCGGTTTCCGCCATTTTGTGGACGTGGCAGTGGACCGATTTTGCCCATTTTCGAAAGCAACCTCCTCAGGATGCCAAGGAATATGTGTTCCCAGTTTCATTACGATATATAAATTTTTACTCAAGTTATCGCTTGCACGCACAGACAGACAGACAGACAGACGGACAGACGGACGGACAGACATCCAGATTTCAAATCCACTCGTCATCCCGATCATTTATATATACATATATAACCCCATATCTAACTCTTTTATTTCTTGGTGACACAAACAACCGTTATGTGAACAAAACTATGATACTCTGTGCAACAGGTTGCGAGAGTATAAATATAGCAATAAATTGCGAGAGTATAAAATGTTCGGTTGCACCCGTACTTAGCCTTTCCTTACTTGTTAATGTCATGTTTAACCCTTTCGACCCCCGACTTTTTTCTTGTGGTTTTAAATTTTTTTTCTCCATTGGGACCATAAAAAAAAAAAAAAAAAAGAGTTTAGAAACAAAATTTCACGTTGCCACGCCTTTTATTATGGGTGCTACAGAAGGTTGCTTGTGAGCAACATTGGGCCATGGTGGTATACAAAAATCATATAACGAAGATTTTGATATCAGGAAAAAATGCTTTACTTAAATGATTTTATGTATGGTTGTTATATGTACGAAGAGTTAAAAAACTTTAAAGTTTTATAATTTATGTGAGAAAAATTAAAATAAACAGTTTTTGTTGTTTTTGCAGCAAAGAGGAACACCAAATTTCAATCATTTAATCACTGGAGTCCCAGTTTGGTAAAGTCTACAATGTCCTTTTCCACCAAAAACAACCCAATACCCATTTTGATCGTAGCGTTTCGCAATAGCATGTCTAGGAATAAACACGTATTCTAAATTCGCAAAGAAAACAATCTGATATCCTAAGAATAGTCCTGCCGACAGCCTACCCTCATTTTTTATTATTGGACAAACGTAATTAAATTTTCATTGGCTTCAAGATTTATCAGAAAGTTCCTCATTAGAACAAGAAAGAATTCTTCACTATTTATGTCCAGATACTATATTGCTCTCATATAGTAGTTGCTTATTCTACTTGGGAGCGAGACATAATATTTGTTGTTTTTTTACCGCCTCGCTCATTGCGTGGCATTATCCTAAGAGAGGCTTTCTCATATCATCAGACTTCTACTGCTGTTAAAAAATACTTTGAAGTTGAGTCTTCTGGTTATAGGTACCCACTCGTTTATATTTTGTTGTATTAGAGCCATAACCAACTCTATTACTACTGTTACTACTAATTCTACTATATCCCATGTATTGTAAGATGGCTGTACGAAAAGCGCTACCACCGTGGTCTCGCTAGAATAAAATCTCTCACATCCACTTCTAATGTCGAGGCTATGAACTGTCAATGGCATAATTGCTAAAACAATAGCTCACTTACTTTCTTTATACATTTCCGACAATTTAAATTGTTAGCAGGGTGTTGATATCCATAAACATCACTCCACAGTGTTTGCATGACACCAACCATTGTTGTTGTTGCTGCAGCTTTCATGAGTGACAACAGCAATTTGCTTGGCGCGGGTTAACCGAAGATAGATGTTGGCATATTTGTGCGAAAGAAAAACATTCGATTGCAACACTCAACAATAACAAAATAAAAATGTCAAAAGTCAAAAGTCAAGTGACAAAAAATGAAAAAAAAAATCCAAACAACAATAACATTTTATAGACATTTTCATGAAGTAAGAAGCGGCGTTGGCTGGCTGGTATTGGTGGCAGCATCAAATGAACAATAAATTGCAAATAAAATAAATGACGGCAAATTTGTTGGGCGGTTGAGGTTAGCAACGATGAATAGAGCGAGATTCATGGCAATGGCGGTGGATTAAATGAGTGAGAGTGAGAGTGGGGCAGGCATAAATGACTGTTGACACACACAGCATTTTAGCTTTGGTTACTCTTGTTGCGTCATTCTAAATAACTGCGCTTGTTGTTTTTATAAATTGCAGCAAATCAAGTGGAAAAGTTAGCGGAACTGCGGGTTAAGCGAATATGGCAGCCGGTGGTTCAGCGTCGAAATTGCGGCTAAACGCTCGTGCCAATGTATAATATAATACGTATAACGGAATTTTTGTATACACACAGGCATACATACATACATTCATATATAAATAACGAGGAAATGCTGCAGTGAAATAAAAACGCTGGAAAATGATGAGCGCGTACTTGGGGTCTTTGCCCGTTCTTTTATGCACATATATTGTTATTGTTGTTGTTGTAGTCTCTGTTTTCGCTTTCAGATATATACATATGTGAGTACATGCCGTTGTGTGCGCTTATCCGCAATCATATCACTTTGGCAGACAAATTGTCTGCTGAGTGTTTTCTTTTTCTGTTTTTCCCTTTTTTGCACCGTTTTTGCATACGTTATGGAGCTTTCTTTTGGCTCCTTTTCATTTCATTCAACCGCTTTCGTCATTTTATAACATCCGCTTTTCTCATAATCCCTGTTAGCAAACGTGCATTTTGTCAGCGTTTGTATGGGCGGAGATGCGTGTGTATGAGCGTGTAGGCATGTGTGTGTATGCCAACATATATTTGTGACAATTTAATGAATAAAGCACATCTTATATCTCACTGAATTGTTTTCATTCGTTTCACTTTTTAACCGACCCTCTTTGGCAGCAGTGATCTCTGTAATCCGCGTATAAGTATGCAAAATATGGGTTGGTATACATGTGTATGGTATATGTAAATTACGAAGGAGACAACCAGCACATTTTCTATTGAAAACCCCAAATATTCTAGCTTGATATCAAGACTATTAACTATTTAAAGTTAAGGTTTATTAGAAACTTTTTTGCAAACATCTCTAAAAAGCTCATGATAATAAATTGTATTCTAGGCAGAAAAAGCTTTACAAAGCTACCGTGATATTGCTATTATAGGTTAAAATTTGTTAACCAATTTCTTTAAAAAAAGCTCTAAAAGCTCACACTCTTCAATATTGCTAACACACTTCACGGGAATCAATGTGCTTTTGTGGTATTTAAGGTTAGAATTAAACTAGTGACATTATCGGAAAAGCTCTAAAAAGCTTAAGCTCACTGATCTTGCTAACATGCTTTAATTATGATACGAAAAGCTGTTTTTTTTTCAATTAAAATTGAAATTAAACAGAAATCTTGACTCAAAAAGCCCTCGCTACTGCTAACAGGCTTGCATTTAGACAATGCATACGTATTATGTACTACGAGGGCTGCTATATACATTTCTGGCCTAATAATAAAAATAGGAATATTTATCAACGAAAATGGTTTTATTGTTTTTCAAAATATTCTCCATCAAGATTTATACACTTTTGCATGCGCTCAAACCAATTTTCGAAGCACTTTTTTTGAGCCTTTTTTGAGCGATTGTCAAATTGTGCGGGATCCAACGAGAACAAACCTTTTTTACGGCCAGGTGTTCATGCAATTTCGAATGTATGCTGGTGGGAGAAATGCATAGGCATTCGGCATGTCTCTATCTGAAGGTATGTTACAAGGCGGTCTTGGATTATCAGTTCACGTACGGCATCAATGTTTTCTGCCACAACAGCTGGTTTTCGACGACCTTCACGGAATTCGTCTTTGAGCGAGCGTCGGCCACGATTGAATACGTTGTACCAGTTTTTCACAGTTCTATAGGACGGTGCTTCATAGCCATACAAAGATTTTAGTTCATGATCGTAATGATCGCACGAAAATGTTCACGAGTTAATTCCATTTTTTAGCCGAGATGAATTTTTTAATTCCCTGTAAATAAAACAATTCACGATTAAATGACAAAATGTTCTGAGTGATGTTATGCTAAAAAATATCAAACTTTCCAATGGAAATGTCAGATTGCACCTGGCAACACTTAGTGTTGCCTAGGCCAGAAATATATATAGCAGCCCTCGTATCTATTGAAAATGCTCCTAAAAGCTTTCATCTGTTCGATATTGTTTCGTGCTTTGTTTTCACGTATCTAAACATAGACTTGTACTGATAACTTTTTGGATAAAGAGCTATAAAGACTCGCGCTTAGATTTGACATAGAAGAAGCTTTTGCCGATCACTTTTGTTAAATTTATGTTTAGTATTAATTAGTATTATATTCTCTATAAACAAGAAAAAAATGGTTTCTGTATGCTCGATACCCATCACCCTTCTCAAATATATCCCCTTCATAAATCTTTCGTAAACCTATTTAGTTTGATACCGCTGTTGAAATATTTTTGTGATTTGAAATATTTTGCTTTTATAAATGCTATATTCAAGCCTTCTTAAACCTCTTCATTTAAATATCTATCTTGTTATAGTTTCTTTATTTTATCTTTTTTTTTAGTGTACATTTTTTAGTGCAACTCTCCTAAAAAATAATTTTCATTACAAGCTTTCTTAAAATCGTTCACTTTAGTTTTTATTTATACATTTTTGCGTTAAATTTAATTACCTAAATTTTCTACAGGTGGCAACTGTCCTAAAAGAGCTTTCACTGCAAGTTTTCTAAAACCTTTACTATTACTAAATTTTATGTTATTATTTTATCAGAATTTTCTAATTTGGCTTTGTGTGCATAACGAATGAGAAAATCTCAAAAGTTGATAACCAATGCAAGCATTTTCCTACAGACCCTCCATTCATCAGCTGACGAATGTCAAAGTACGCCGAAATTAAAACATGTGACTACCGGCATGCCCATATGCATGTGTATGTAGTACTAGTAAGAGCACTTGAAAGCGGATTAAATTGAAAGGATAATGTGAAAAAATGCTGCTTTATTGTGTTGATAGCCGCCGCCCTTGGCTACTGTTGGCAGTGAGCTCCGCTGAAACATCACAATATGCAAAAATGTATGTGCGTGCGCTTATATATCAGTGTATGTGTGTGCTAATAGCTTATAAAACAAAGGCTAAAAATATAACATATGTGTCTATATATTGTACATATGTGCCTTTATAAAGTCAAAATATGTTTTAAGTGGTCACACCCACACACACTCATTCACACTAGATACAGTCGGTGGCGTTGACATTATATTTACGGTACCTCCGAGCTGACACTTTTGACATTATGACCCAGATAATCGACGCAGTTCGTTGAGTTGGAAAATTTTTGTATCGACTAACAATAAAATACTACATGTATGAGATTGAATTATTTTTTACAAGGGGGACATACAAGCATACATACGGTTGTTGAGACATATAGTTAATATTTATGAATTACATTTTTATAAGTAGAATATTTATGTAGAGATTAATTAATTTATTTATATTTATCAATAATTAAATTTTCTTTTTTTTCAGGTGAAAATTAGCGGCAAATTTGTCAAAAAGTGAGTAAAATTTAAATAACTGTTATTAATTCTTGTTTCTACAGAAAACAGTATTGGGACTTCTTTTCTTCAAAAATCCACAGTTGTATAAGCCTTTAATAATACAGCTATTTTTGCATGTGATATATGCATGTGATGTAATTTTCAGGAAAATTCTCTTTGACGATTTCTCTTCACATTTGACAGCATTTAATTGAAATAAAAATTGCGGTCCTTGGCCATGATTGACAGACTGACAAAAAGAAAATTGCCATAACTGCACTGGAATTAATTGTCTGATGGTAATATGCCGTTGTTTCTGCATGAACGCAAATGAAAAAGTAATAACGGCACCCTGATGCCGGATCCAAGAGAGTTCGTCTGAAAATGTAAGCTCCACAGATATGCACCGTTATAAATGTAGCTAGTAGAATGCTTGCACTTGGCGTGGCACTTGAGGTTAATGCGAGTGGTGAATCTTAATTATGTTGTGATTTTCGAACATGATTGCCTTTCGCAATCACACATACATTTAACGCAAACAGCCACAAGGTAGGATATGCGCTGAATTGTTACAAAAAGTTTGCTGTCAGCACGCAAGGATTTACATTAATTTCTCAGAATATTTCCGCGTCAATTAATGAAAATGGTGACGACTGAAATTCGTGTTGCCGTTGTTGTTGTGGTTTTTACATTTTGTTCTCTGCAAATGGAAATGAATGAAATTGAAATGAGAATGAGTTTGCGCCTTCCCATCATCTTTGCTTTCGCTATTGCCAACAGATTAGTTGTTTCTCTGTTGCCAATTGGCGCTTTTTCTCTCCTGAATGTTTTTTTTGTTGTGATTTTTGTTGCTGCATTCAACGTAGGTGCATTGACATTTGCCGAAGATATTGTTAACCGGAATTTTACCCAAGTGTTTTCACCGGTTTATACAACCAATTGTTGCAAAGGTGATAGGTCTTTGTGTCTGGATATTAAGCCGAGCGTAAGCTTTGTATAAATTTTGAATTCATTGAAATAATGTATTTCTGGACAAAGAACCTTATTCTTTCGGTAAGAAATGTGAAATAATTTAAAAATAACATTATTAGAATTATTTGCGGAACTTCTTTAGACATGGATACATAAGCGATCGCTTGCAACGAAATTGTGTTGCGCAACAAATAATCGTCACAGATATCGGATCAGAACTTTATACAATTACGGCAATTATATTATCACACCGCCCGTCTACAAATCGCCGAAATTGGGCTATAAATATTCAAAACCCTGGATTCCAAACATGAGGACCTCAGGGTTTGTGACCAATTTTTTTACCGAAAATGTTTCCGATATTCTAAAGAGATTCAGAGAGAAGTTTTAACTTTCCGTAATTAACTGTGCCGAAAATGGACAAAATCGGGTCAATAGTTCCTCTAACCCCCATATACCTCCTATATGGATTTTCAAAAGTTCCGGTGGAATATATACCGTATATATCGATTAAAATGTGAGATATCATAATCTTCAATATAGTGTAGCTTGGTATAACATCTTCAAGATATTAAATCAGTCTGGTGCTGGCGTGTCACCGTGTTTTGGAAATATTAGTAAGACTTACGGAATGAGAGAGTATAATATTCGAGTAGATAAACAGTGTTTAAATTAAAAAAAAAGTAGTTAATGACGTAAATAAATACACTTTATTTTTATAATTAAGTGTAGTTAAGCAGTTATTTCCAAATAAACTGATTATTCATGCCATCTGATGGCGAGAAAATTTCAAAAGTATGGAAATATCCAATCAACTATAACGTTGTATTTGGTAAATAACTACAAAAATTTCTGCCATTTAAGTCCACCCCTAATAGACGAGACCTTTAGACCCATATCAATGTATTCAACACCATTCTTATATGTATTATACACAGCAATGTAACGCAGAGGCCATCAGCTGGCAACACTCCTTTTCACTTTTGCGTTTTCCAAATTATTTTACGCCTCATTTATTTACCCTTTTATTTGTTTGCCTACCCCCTCACACGCCTGCCGATCACTTGCACACGGCCCACATACAAACTCATTACATGCTTTCGCTTCGACAGCCATTCGCTTTGTTCGTTTTGTACGAAATCTTTTAATGCAATTTTAATTAATCACCCATAAATCATTAAAATCGAAAGAATAAATATTTGCGTTGAGCGTGATTTCAGCAGAAATTACATAATGCTGAGTAAACACAAAGAGCATGTAGGCTGCCGTGAGGCTTCACGCAGTCGCCTTTAACTATAGATTGGGTAAGAATATATAGAAACACATACATACAATACAAATGTACTACATATTTAAATACTTGCATTAAGACAAGTGCTGGAATGTAACTCTGTTTAAGCCGCTTCGTGAGTATTAAGTGGGCTGTGTCCTTGTATCATTTGTGCACCTGAAGGCAGGTATTTTTATTCGCCCAGAATGCAATAACATTAAAACAACAAGTATGTAGATAATTGTGGACTGACGTGGCGCTGCAGCAGCTGCGGTCAATCTCAGCCTTAACGAAAGCTTACTTACTGCCTCATTTACTATTCATTTGCCTGACTGTGAATGGAGCTATTGCTGCAGGTTGTGTGTGTGTTTGTTTGCGGACTTAATGTGATTACATTTTTAAGGTTTCGCAGTGGACCGCGATTGTGAAAATTAAATGCTTGAAGTGTTGCAATAATGTACAGTTTCTCTGAAAGAGTTTTAAACCAGATACTTAAATGCAGATATATATTGAAAGCACTTAGGAAACCATAACCCAATCATCATGGAAAACAAAATAATTCCATACTACATATGGTTTTACTAATGCCTTTAGCTCGTGTAGAAATCACTCTAGACCTGAAACTGCTTCTAACTAACAAAACCAAGAGACAGTTCTCCTGGGTGCCAATTTCTCATAATCTGGGTTTCGAGTTTAATATAAATAACGATTGTCCTGGAAACAATATTTGTTCATGAAATGCTTCACAGAATAATCCAAAAACAATAGAAGCGAGAGAAAACTCCGAAATTATTAGGAAATGAAAATGATCGAACAAATCTTCATTTTCAGACTTTTGTGAAATTAAGAAAAAAATCTGAGTCTATTTTCTGAAACTTTGAAGAGGTTTTTCAAATGAATGTTTCTTTCGGTGTTTCAAGGGGTTCATCCGCAGTTAATTTTTAGCAAAGATCAAAATTTATTGTGCTGGATATTCGTATTATCGAGTTGTTTGGTTGGACCTCGTTGGTTGGTAATAGTCGTTATAGGAATTAAAGACGGAGGTCTGTGTGATTTTAAATTTTAAATGTTTGGGTATCTGCTTCTCATAAAGTCGAGAGCCTAGGGACTTGCAAATGCTTTCGTGTTCTTAAGGTATTTCGGCATTAAATACGGGCTTCATTCTTTCTTGCCTAATGTACACTACCCATTATTAAGTAAAGTCAGACCCGTTGGAAGTCTATCCTTAGTTTTACAACAATTTATAAAATCGAATATTCTTTGTAGGAAGGAAAAAAATCCAAGCACAGTGACAAATTCAGTTTTGTGGCCAGCTATGTTATATAATTCTAGAACACTACCTTTGCTAAACAAAAAATATTTATTCCTGATTCCCATCCCTCAACAATTTTCAGCTCCTTCCAATTCCAATAGTATAATAGATATAGTCATAGTTAAATTTCTTCAAATCTCCAACTCATGCATGACGAAGAAAATACGAAGACTAAACTCAACTTATGCTAATAACTGAAGCCACAGTCTGAAAAGCACAAAAAATATAACGGTACTTGTGCTAAACTCATATAAGAAGTTGTAAAAATTTAATGTACAGTAGCGCAATAAATATAACTGACCATTGATTTTGATGTGCGTGGTAATATTTATGCGCAGTTATATAACTGATTGCTGAAAGCGACTCGTAAAAATCATCGTAGATATAATAGGACTATTAAATTTATTTTCCTAAATAAGCAAGCATATACTATTTATCTTTATATAAATGTACAAACCACAATTTTAGTAGTTAACTAATTTATTTACTCAGCAAAGTTTTTTCATGATGAAATGAAAGTTAGAAAGTGAGGTTAGTTACCTTTACGAATACTTCTACTAACGGTACAATATTTAAAAATTAACAAAATATGACATTTTTCGGCAAAAAAGATTATTATTTGCCAACAAGAATTAGACCTATTGCTAATTTAAGCGACAAATACAACAACAACGAGAAAACACTAAAAACTTTCTCGTAACACAGTTTAATTAATGTCGAAAATAAAAAGCCTCTAAGCAAACAAGCGAAATGTTCCTAAAAGCCTCAAATTTATATGTGTGTATGCCTGTAAATTTGTTATCGTAAAAATGCCAAAATAAATGCGCTGAACGACAGACGACGAAAAATGTCGCTTTCCACGTCATAAACTTTGCCGCAAATAGCATTTGACATCAAGATGTGATGCCACGGATCATTATAATGTACAAGTAGCACGCATAAAATGTGTAAAGGAGCACAAAAACACGCTGTAAGGCGGGATGTTGTTCGGGTGGAAGCGAATTTCAGGATAGCAAGTCTAGGTAGCCTTTATAAGAACATGTTGTATGACACAGAATCTACTAAATTCTTCAAGATATTCTCTTTAATCCATGTAGGTTGGCGAACTCAAGGAAGTTGAAAATATTTTTGGGTGTTTATAGAGATATAATACACTTTCGAAAAACTCATGAATCGAACTCAGTTTTCCACAGTAAAGAGCTAGGAACCCGTTTTATCATACTCAGTTCCATTCCTGCTATCATGGCGTGCTTCCAGATCATGAGATGTTCTTCTACGCTGCCCTGTTGTTGTGAGAGAAAATATGCTCTCTCGCCAATTCAATGGTCAGGTGAATTCCGCTTCTGAAACGACAGATTAATTGAAGAGCTTACACTATGAACTAGTCCTCCATTCACCGTATTCGCTACTCTTGATCCCCGACGTCATATCCTCTTACATAAATACAAAAAGAGGCGCGATATACTTCAAATGATCTAGTCCAAATGGGAATAAACCGCTATTTTGAAGTCTTCAAAGCTTCACACTAACGAATAGCAAAGAATAAAGCAGAATTTTCATTACAAAAAAATGTTTTTCCATAAAATTTTAGACCCACAACAGCAAAATACATTGCGCAATATATGACTCGCGACCATAAAATATTCACACGAGCGAATTTTTATAGCATTTTTATTTTATTTCTAACTTGCTTTGCTTTGCGCTAGTTCCAGAGAGATAGTATGGCGCATAGGTAAGTGAAAGCTTAGCTTAAGTATTTTATTATCGAAATGAGTAAAGTAGTAAATAAAAATATCACCTACTTAAGCATTATTTATCATTCTGCTTTCATTTCGACATTCTCAATGTTGTCAGGTTTTAGGCATAGAGTTTTAAAATGCTTTCAAATCTTAAGTAATGTCACCTTAGTAAAAATCCCAAATGGTTCCAAACTAGTCAGGTGGTTATCTCTTAAAGTAATGAAATATTAAAATAAAATTATTGTCTCAGTAATATAAAGCTGCGACACAAGCGCAATAAACAACGACGTACAAATTTACACTGTCACATTTTGGCAAATTGAGTGACAATGCCAAGATGACAGCGATAGCGACAAAACTAATGAGAATGGTTTACAGACACGAATATTTATGAAAAATAAAGAATAAAACAAAACTCCATTACTACACTATTGCGCTTTAATATTACTTATTACAACATATACAAATTGCCTCCATCTCAATGAGTTACATGCATATTCATATTGGTTACGTATACGCCATGCCGCACATGCGGTGCTTGGTTTCTCACCACATTCTTCTGTTGCCAACCGCACTTTTTTGACTGTCTCCCGTCTGCTACGCCTTGTAGGCGCATAAAGCATACAAAATTTGACAAGATGTCGCATGGCTTATTCATTTATTAATTTATTGCTTTTTAAACGCGACAGTCACATTCCCATTACCATGCCGCCGGCGGGCATTTAAATTGAAAGTGACTGATTAATACAATTGTGTATATATGTGTATGTATTATATGCCTGTATGTAATAAACATAATATATATAAATGAATGTCCAAAGCATAACTGTGCATATTTATATATATATTTTATATATATTCCAACACACTTGTTTATGTTTTCCTCTGCTTCCATAAATCTCGAAAAAACTGCGAAATAAATTTAAATATCGTTCAGCATAATCTTGACACATCTGAAATGTCTGTTGCGAGGTCTTAAACAAGATTTTAACTCAGCGATAGCGCCAAGAGAAATGTAGCATGTGTAAGAAATGAAAGCGACAGTAATTCACATTATGACAAAGAAATACAAATCAGCGTAAAAGTCAGTTTAGCTCTTAGACCTAAAGGTGACAGCTGTTATTTCGGGAAAAAAATTCTTTGAATATTCAATAACACATGTATATATATATGTACATACAATTATAATAATATTTATGTTATAGATGTAAAATTGTATCTGAAATTCTTATAAGAAGCTGTAACTTATAGATAGTTCTCAAGGACTAACGATAGGGTACACAAAATTGTTTCTACTCATATAATACTTAAAAAGCGTTTTTACATCAACCGATTAGGCTTGTTGATGGAAATGTGAAGTTTTCTCTTACAAAAAGATCCAAATTATTAATAACTTAGACCCCATTAACGGAAGTGGCAAGAGAAACAAGTGCAAGGCAAACAAAGCAAATGGCTTTCTCTTAGAGCCAAACCCACAAACAAACCACAATTGGATGAATTAGGCAAAATAGCAAATAGCAGCAACAACAACAACAACACAAGCACTTAACAGCCTTTGGTAAACCCTACAAATAACTAAATTCTAATAAAATTATTGAATACAACAGAGAGCAAGAGCAATATGCAAATTATGATTGTTGCTCATATTT
The DNA here is from genome assembly GCF_028554725.1 of Zeugodacus cucurbitae. NCBI lineage: Eukaryota > Metazoa > Arthropoda > Insecta > Diptera > Tephritidae > Zeugodacus > Zeugodacus cucurbitae. The sequence goes on from NC_071670.1 coordinate 35,506,691, forward strand.
TATGCACTCAAACACGCACACACCCACTCACACCCGGCCACATTTAGATATGTATATATAATATGCGCCAACCATTACTTAACCGCTAACACTTTTGGATAACCGCGAAACGGCACTTCAAAAACATCTACAACAACGACAACAAACAACCATTATGTATATATTAAAACATAAGCGTGAATTGCCTAAAATACATCAACAACAAAAGCAACAACAACAATAACAAGGATTGGGGACTTTACAGAGAAAATAAGCTCAAGTGTGAATGGCAAGCCACAGCAAAGCAATCAATTCCGGGCGTACGCCAAGCGCCCAACGAGCGCGCAATGGGGTAATCAGTGTAGCTCACAGCAGCATTGCTTAATACACTGCAGAGCAGCAAAATCGATTTTGCGATAGTGTGTGGCTTGAAATTTTACGGTGGTTTTACGAGTGCGTTGATGCGGGGTGTGGTAAACTCAAAAGCCAGCCTCATTATCAACGCCCTTGTCGTATAATTTTCAGCATAATTTACGTTTTTATGACAAATGATTTTGCCAGCAAATATTTATGAATTCATAAATTTCGCTAAATGCGAAAATTCAAAAATGCGCCAAATTCACAAAGTGATTGCGCTGCGGCCCAACATCATATCCGGCCGCCAGTATGCTGCCTGGTGATTGGTGCGGTGAGACGCAAATAATTTTCAATGTAAAATTAATCGGGGATTCATGGCATAAAATAAACGAGTGCGGCAATGACAAAAGAGCTGCCATTGAATAAAGATGAGTACCATACGTGGGTGGGTGTGTGTGTGTGTGTGTGCGTGCGCGCAGTATGCGAGCGCAATTGGAGCGCATCGAAAGCTTTCGAGCATATTTACTTAGGTTTCACGCACTGCTTCGCTTCGCATACAATACAACCTTACGCCGCGATTCATGCCAGCAGTGCCTTAGAACTTCGATTCAATGAATATTTCAAAAGTCGCGCCTCATCGCACAAACACAACAAACTGAAAGGGGGAAAAGTGGCGGTGCACAGTGTGTTGTTTTTCTCAACTATTAGTCTAAAAACTAAGAAATGGTAGAGAAATTGAACCAAAAAACTGGATCAAACATAACTGACCCAGCTAAAAAAACTGGTTCAAACCTAACTGACCCAGCTGCTCTTCAAAGCTAAGAAAAAACAAGTAAGGAAAGGCTAAGTTCGGGTGCAACCGAACATTTTATACTCTCACAATTTATTGAAGAAATTTAACCAATTCATATATGCGGAATAAAGCTCACCGTATTTTTTAAAAACCTATAATTAGGTATATGGGAGCTAGGAGAAGATACTTTTGAAAAACCTACACATACCCGATTTTAATAATTTTTGGAACAGAGACACACTATTAGAAGAAAACAATTTCCTCTGAATTAAATTGAGATATCTGAGAGATTTACCCAAATTTTCGGTTAAAATTTATCCTTAATCGCTGATTTCAACATGTTCGATATCTAGGGCCTTGAAAAGTTATGGTCCGTTTTCGACAATTTTTTCACAAGTGAAGCCAGAGATGATATGCACTAATTGTGTAAAGTTTTATTCCGTTATCTTCATTGGTTCCTTATGTTTACATTATAAAGTGAAGGAATAAGATGGATTTCAAAATTGAGTTATAAGGAAAGTAGTAGTGGCTGTGAACCGATTATAAAATAGAAAAATATTATATATCGAATTTCATTCGAATCAATCGAGTAGTTCCTGAGATATGGTTTTTGACCCATAAGTGAGCCATGCCACGCCCATTTTCCATTTTGTAAAAAAATCTGAGTACAGCTCCCTTCTGCTATTTCTTCTGCAAAATTTAGTGTTTCTGACGTTTTTCCTTAGTTAGCTACCCCACTTTTAGTAATTTTCAACCTAACCTTTGTATGGGAAGTGGGCGTGGTTATTATCCGATTTCAACTATTTTCATGCTGTGTGGTGGGGTATGTAAGAGAACCGAGTGCAGAAAGTTTGGTTTATATAGCTTTATTGGTTTGCGAGTTAAATACAAATAAACGATTTGTGGGCGGGGACACGCACACTTCCTCAAAAAAATACATCCAAATATGCTCCCTCCTAGTGCGATCCTTTATTCCAAATTTTACTTTTATATCTTTATTTATGGCTTAGTTATGACACTTTATGTGTTTTTGGTTTTCGCCATTTTGTGGGCGTGGCAATGGTCCGATTCTGCCCATTTTCGAACTTGATCTTCTTATGGTGCCAAGGAATATTTGTGCCAAGTTTCGTCAAGATATCTCAATTTTTACTCAAGTTACAGCTTGCACAGACGGACAGACGGACAGACATCCGGATTTCAAATCTACTCGTCACCCTGATCACTTTGGTATATATGACTCTATATCTGACTCGTTTAGTTTTGGGTGTTACAAACAACCGTTATGTGAACAAAACTATAATACTCTCTTTAGCAACTTTTGTTGCGAGAGTATAATAATATTCTGAAAATCTTTTGTAAAATACTCTTAAGAAAGCTATTCACAATTCTTAAAATCGGTGAAGGACCATGCGTTCTTTTCATAAAAGGATTTTTTCTAATAGAGTTTATAAGAAAAACTCGTGTTTTATTTTTGTAATTACTTCGCATAAGCCTTAAATGTAAATATATACTAAAGTTTTTAAAAAATTAGAAACGAAAGTGTTGAACTTGAAATTTGAACACATTCAATTTTGATTTATATCATATATATGCTTCTTAGGTTTAAAGTAGTCTAAATCCAATCCAATTATTGTAAATTTAAATAAACTCAAACAAGTTGCTTTCATTATTTAATGAATTGAAGAAAAATAATTCATTTTATTCCAAAGGTCAAAGGACACAGCTACGAATGGGTATTTTACACTGGATACTTTTAGCCGTCGTCTAATAATTTGTACTAGAGTCAATAGAGACGGAGGCAAGCACTATCGATAAGGAATGTGGCGGAAAAATCAAGAAGAGTATAGAGAGACAGTTTCATGGTCAGGAGTCCACTGATTGTCGGGTCATTTACAAAGACATAAATCGTGTATAATGTGGAGAATTCATCTACTAATCTCACGAAAGAAAAAAAATCTATATCGCTATATCTAAAAACAATATTTCTGAAAACTAATTGACAATAATAAGCAGAGAAGAACATTTCATGCCAATAAATTTAAATATTGAAAGAATTCGGGTGAAGGACACTACCTCCTTTAAGATTTGAGTTTCGAAAGTGCTATCAAGCCGGAAATATATTAATCCCCTTAGTAATATTACTAAATAATTGAAATTCGATCCATCAAAAATTGATTTTTTCACACTGTGCGGCAACGTAAAATAATAAATACAACAATAATACAGGCAATATGCTGTAAACCATACAACGTTTACAAATAACGAGCAGCAATAAAAAGCTAATAAAAACAATTGTACAAGTTATAAACAAGCTGTTAGACAAAAAAGCCGCAAAAACAAAACGACCGAGCACCAGCGCATAGCCACCGAAACATTACGAAAGAGATAGGTAGGGTGAGCGGAAGCGGCAGTTATTTGAACAGAAGCAACGAGGCGGCAATTGCCTAATGACAAACTAAATGGTATAATTCAAAAATCTCTATGATGATATATTTATTTATGTAAGCCGAGCAAAAATAACAAGCTGATATCGCAAATAATATGTATTTATGTAAATGTTCGAACAACAAGTTGGCCTTGTTGTTCGAAATGTTGGAACATCTGTTGCGTTTCTGTCACTCACTCAGCCCCAGAGCCGACGTTGACCCTGTGGGCGTGCGGTGACCTTTGAGCGCTCCATTTACTTTGCACAGCGCACAATTAGTGCCTTACTTTGCCTTTTAATGTCCGCTCGGTGCAAAGTTGATAGCCTGCGTTGGGATAAGTTGCACCATTTTGCTTGTATTTTGCACACACACACACACAACTATTATCATCAGCTTTGTTGGCGCTATTTAAAGCTTGTACGCCCACACACACATACGCGTTTTGTAGTCATTCGAACGTAATAAATTGATGTGCCCTTATCAATTTCCATTCCATTTGGCAATTAGGATGGTCAGCGTGCTCAGGCGTTGTCATAATTTTATACTTTACAGTTAGATATTTACCGCAATAACACATAATTCATAAATATGTATGTACTACAGGTTTTTATAATATCCCTGATAATGATTCAGCTGTGGCTTAAAACTAGTTGGAGCTGATAATATATGAATAACCTCGATGCATATCTAGGGACTAGTAAAAATTCTTTGTATTAATTATGATGGAACATAATACCTAGAACAGTGGTTATTGTGGAAATTATGGACCTATCAGAAAATTTGTTCAGCCTTATATTCCCAGTTTCAGTGTTGTTCTGGAGAAAACTAGAGCTTGTCATTATATAACGATGAAGCTTTGAAACTCCCACAAACCTTAAAGTTTACAGAATGTTATTTTAGGTGAGAGAGAGGTATATTCCGACTGTAAAAAACATCCGGCCTACCAATTTTTATAAAACAATGTAGTTTCTAACAAACCTTACCGCTGGTGGGGGGCAATGATAGACTTGCATTGAGTGAGAATTTAATTCATTCTCAAATGTTAAAACTAGCTATTTCAAATATTTCTTACCGCTGGTGGGGGAAAATAAGTGATAGTCTAGCCTTATTGAGAAATTATTTCATTCTAGTTTTATTTTCATTTTGTCACTGCTTAAATACAATTTTTGAATATATCTTAAGAAACTAATTGTATGTGTATGTGTGTATGTCTATATGTATATTTTATATGTTGCACGATAAGGGGTTATTTCAAATGCACACAAGCAATTGCCCAAATGTATTTTTATAACCAATAGGTTATCTTGTGCATACATATAAATATGTTTGTTTATTAATAGTTGAGTGCATGCGTGTTGCATATTAATGCATATATGTTTATGTGTTTATTTATGTATACAAATTTATGTTTTTATATGTAGCTCCTCGGATTTGCTAAGGCATAAAAGAATGCATGTTCAATGATATTTGAACACCGACTGCTCTATAAATATGAAGAATCGAACTCTTGTACTTAATAATTCAAAATAATTTCCTAATTGCTTCCACTTTCCAATTCTTTTAACAAATGGAATATTTAGTATATAAAATTTATATGTATGTATGTATGTGATTGGCATTGAAACCGTTTAGCAGGTTATAGCCAAATCGATGATAGCGCGCCACTCCTCTCTTTTCCTCGCAGTTCGGCGCCAGTTGGAGTTCCCAAGTGTAACCAGGTCGCTCTCCACCTGGTCCCTCCAACGTAGTGGAGGCCTTCCCCTTCCTCAGCTTCCTTCGGCGGGTACTGCATCGAACACTTTCAGAGCTGATCGAAAGGGGGGTGTCTCATCCGAGGCTTTCGTCGATATTTCATTGGTACTTCGTTTTTATGTGGTGGATCCCAAACGCTACGCACTACCGCAGAAGTGGGTTCGCCTACTCACCTCAGCTCGCCTTCAAACGGATGTTTGTTAGCTACCCAGAAGATACTTGGGCTAAAACCGGAAGTCGTGAGCTGCTTGTGGAAAAGAACCGTTTCTGGCCACTCCCAAGTGAATGACAATCAAAAATTTTCTAAAGACTAAGGGGTTACGGATGAATAAACCGGCAGACACGAGTTAATCGCTTAATCTCCATATTTTCCAGAAAGGTTAAAATGTTGGAGATTATGTTCGTAAGTTTTTAACTCTCCCGAACAACCGTTAGGTAAACAGTAACTCACTATCATATTAACTAAATAGTTAATAAAAAGCGAATTAAGGATTTAACTTTAAATTTTGATTACTCCTGATTGAAATAATCACTCTACATACACTCTTATATTAAATTAGAAATTTTCACATTCCACTCTCCACTCTGTTTCTACGAAAATTGATTATGTTGACCGTTTATCAAATTAATTGAAAACTTCAGAGACTTGCTCCAAAGCATTAAGGCAACAAAAAGGAGAATAACTGGCGACCGAAAACTCCTAGATACTTGTATATATGTATGTATGTATGCTTACCCTCATGCGTTCGATTGTAATATTGGTTATTGTTGTACGGAACGCCGTTAGTCCGCCATTGGCCGGGCGCTGTGTCCTCCATTTCGCTCCATTTGGGTATTTCAATTAAACCAATACAATGAATTGCAAATAATTAACGCTAATGGCAGACTTTGTCAAGTTAAGTGTCAGCAGCAACAACAACAAAAACTGCAACCAGCTGGTTGGTAGTCTAGCAAATTTTCGAATTCGAATTTAGTGCTGTTGTTGTTGTTGGCCGAGTGTAAAACAGTTTGTTAGTGGATTTTGTAGCGCGACACTTGAAAGTTAGCGAACGGCGCTTTGTTGCACGTACAGTTGCTGCCACATACATACAGCGTGTGTGTGTAGCGAAAGAAATTGTGGCTGGCAGCGCCTTTATGGCAAAGGATTACTACCCTCTCTCGCTTTCTCCCTCCTCCCCCCCAAACTAATTCTCATACAGACATTATTTCCATGTTTGCCACTTTGCCTCTTTATGTATATGCTACTTCGTTTTGCCACACTTTGATGGCAAGTGTTGGAGCAAGAAAAAGTTGCCATTTACTATAATCAATGTGCTTACTTAAATAAGTTTGTGTGTGTGTGTGTGTGCCGTATAAACATTTGGAGTGGCAGTAACGACAAAAGCAGTAGCGGTAAGCCTGTAGCAACTTGCCAAGCCAAGTGGGAACAACAACAACAGCAACGGCAACGAGCAACAACACTTTGAGACTAGTGCAAAACTTTGTCCTTTACAAAACTTTTGGCTAAGTTACAACATTGCACCGTTATTATTATTATTGTTGTTGTTGTTGTTATATAGTTTTGTTGGCGCTTGCAACAATTATGTTGGCAAGTTGGCAGCAATAACAATGGCAAACAACAACTTTAACGAGTGCAATGTGCATGGGGAAAATATCCAACGGGAATATGGGGTTGACACACACACACACACACACACACACACGCGGAAGCAAACACGCACACATAAGGAAAACATTTGTACACATGTGTGCATTCGTGTGCCGTCTATTCAGCACGTTTAACGAAGCATAAAACTGCATTGTTTTGTTGCAAGCACCACTATTGTTGTTTTTGTTGTTGCTGTTGCGGCTTTCACTATCGTTTGTATTCAACATTGGCGCTTAAAAGAAAGCCGCCGACAGCCGTCAGCGGATTTTCAGCTCTCATTTTCTATTTTTTTCTTTCTCTAGAGCTATAAGCAGTCCGCGGGAGCGGTGTTGCATTCAACCGGAAGACGCAGAAGGGACTATATCCGCGCGTTGTTTTGCCGCATAGACCTTACACATGTTCACATATGTGTCTCTGTAGGTGTTTGTTGCACAAAAGGCCCACTTTGTTTTCTACATTGTGGCTTTTACTTTAGTGCCACAAGTTGACAGCTGCTGTTGCCATCCACCGCCACCGAACAGGCAGAGTCGAACGGCCGTGGCTGTTGTTGTGGTTGTTGTGAGTGCATTTATTTACTATTTGGCTAATTCGTGTTGCCACATGTGGTAGCTTTTAAAACAATAACAGTTAAAAAAGTTTCACATGCCATGCAGTCGGCTGGTCGTGCTCTTCCCTCCTGCGCGCCTCTGTGTCCTTTTCCGGCTGACACTTTCGTTGAGCTCAATTTGTGTCGACGTCGCTGGCTTACTTTAATTGCTGCCACGTCAATAGATTATGCCATTGTTTTTAATGTAATTGCTCCCACTGGAAATTATTGTTATTCTTTTCGGTTGATATGCCTCTGAGGGTGTGGTATTCCATTATTTATGTGTTGGTTTATTACTGAGTCATTATAGGCTTTAATATTAAGATATTTGTTTGACTTAGGCTCAAAGGAATTGTAGGTGAAGATAGAACAAAAGCAAGAAAATTCTTAAACATTTCTGTTATAAATATCAGTTTCATCAAGATATCTCACTCACTATCTTTGACTCGTCTCGTCACCCTGATCATTTTGATATACATAACCTTATATCTAACTCGTTTAGTTTTACGTCTTACAAACGACCGTTATGTGAAGAAACCTATAGAGAGTATCTCTTAGTAACGTTGTTACGAGAGTATAAAAAAAATAAAATTGAAAATGAGGTCGAGGAAATTTTTTTTTTATAAAATTGGTCGCATCTTTAATGAAAATAATAAGCCCCTGAACTTGTTTCAAAAAAATATAAGAGCTTCTCAAAAACATGTATCAATCGCCCCAAACTGAGTATAAAAGATAGTAGTAATATTACAATATTTTTCATAGGTCACACCCCTCACTCACCTCAGTTTAAACATTATTTTCGCAAATTCCCCAGGAAAGTGCTTTTCATCAGAAATTATGCCCATAGTTAAATAAAACTTAAGACATCTTGGTGCATTTAACCTCAAAACAAGTTTTAAAGCCCACGCCAACTACTCCTTTAACTATAATTTTTTAATAGAAAACAAGTTTTGTCATGTTATCTTTTGAAAAAAATTAGAAATAAGACACTGAGAGAAATTATTGCTTGAAATTTGAAATCCTAAAATATTTATTTCAGCATTTAATATATGTATTATAAAATTTTGGTTTTATATATATAATTTTGGTTTTTTATAATGATTTTTATTTGAGCAAAAAAATGAACCACAACATCACGAATAACACATGTAAACACCACTCCATTCGCAGATCCTCTTTGCCGTCAACACTCCGCGGCATCGTATTTAGTTTTGAATAATGAAAAGCAGTGAATACAGAGCTTCCATTTAATTGCGGCGAACACCTTGTCAATAGTAAATCAATTGCATCGGACCCACAAAGCCTACAAGTCACAATGCCGCTATTCATGATATGAGTTTTATAGCCGGAGTCAAAGAAACATCGAAAAAATTGCATATCGACCACTTCTATATATGGGCAATTAAATATTTCGCTCTGTTCAAAAGTCAATAAGTAACGATTTGAGCCATCCGGAAATTGGAAGACAGCGTATGAATCGTTCACATTCGCGATTATATCCTTATTGTCGGCCAAAATTTCTGGATAAAGACTATCACAAATTCGCTTGAGGTGTATTTCTTCCAACGATATACAGTCGGCAGAATAGTCGTATTCAGTCCGCTCACCGTAGTCAATGAAGACATCATAACTAATATCACTTTTCTCTTTACCAGCCACACAAAGTATTGGAAATACTATTATAAACAATTTACGAAAATATTTCATTTCCACAATATTTAATTTCAAACATTTCCAAACAGAACAAATATTAATATGTATAATTATATTTGACTATAATTCCCAGGTTAGTTTAAATCAAGTTTCGCTAATTTTTCTTTATTCGACAGTCGACTTTGGTGGTTGACTTGTTCAACAAGTAGATTTGAAGACAGTGCAACTTTTGTGATTCGTTCGTGTTACTACAAAATAGTGCATTCTTTAGAAACTCTATAAACAAAGTACTTTGTTATGTTATTAGAGTAATGGTTCTAGAAAGATGTTGAATACTCTCTTTAATTATGCATAACAATTAACAATTAGTTAAACAAGTAAGGAAACGCTAAGTTCGGGTGCAACCGAATATTTTCACAACTCTCGCAATTTATGGATGCATTTTTTTAAGATAACACAATTTGACCCATATATTCAACATAAATAGTATATGAGGACCGACTTTTATTGAAAATTTCGCCCAATATCGACCGTCTCATGATGCCAAGAAATATGTGTAGTTTCATTAGATATCTCCGTTTTTACTCAAGTTATAGTTGCTCAGACGGACGGACAGACATCTGGATCTCAAATCTAATCGTCACCCCGATCACTTTGGTATATATAACCCTATATCTAACTCGTTTAGTTTTAGCTGTTACAAGCAACCGTTATGTGAACAAAACTATTATACTCTCTTGGCAACTTTGTTGCGAGAGTACAAAAATTAACATTTAGTTGTGTGATGTTTGCATTTTAAATCTAATAAAAGCAACAAAATAACTTTGAATTTATTGGTAATCTGTAGAACACTTTCCAGGAATTTGTCGCGGTATAGTCATTTCATTAATAATCCACTGCATTTCACCAGAAAATTTATTAAAGCATTAGAGACATGAGACAATCCTGACAAGCAGAATACTGGCATAAATGGAATATTTTTATTCCTTTTCACATTTTTTTCAGAATTTTCCATCAAGATTCAGAAATTGAGCTAATACTTGAATGAAGATAATATGAAGCTTTTATGCTTGTCCGAAGCTTCGTTAAAGTTGCTCTAATCATGAATTTCACATTTCGTTTGAGGGTTATTAATGTGTTGGGAAACCTTTTCAAAACTATATGTACATAAGAAATATTGGAAAATAACAACCCTTGCGCAATACATTGCTTTTTTTCGCGGGTAGGTTGAGGTAGATTAATAGACTGATCTTCGTTACAGTAATCAAGAAGTATCCCAGATTCGACAAGATTTTTTTATGTTGGTTCTTACACGTGTATATGGCTTTAATCAAAATGAATTGCTCTTCAAATATTTCCAATATTAAAAAGAAAGTTCGAACTGCTGCTGTTCGAACTGATCTGCTGAGACAAAAAAAATATAGTTTGTTTGTCATTTGAATAAAACGACATAGGCTTCCAAAAACATCAAGTATGTTCTCACTATTTTTTTAGATTAGATTGTTTTATCAAAGGAAGTACAATTCTCTGAAAGTCCTCATAGTTAGTGGCTTAGACATTCAGATCGTCACATTTTCAAATATTTTTCCAAACCAACGCACTTTTTGACTTGAAAAAAATCGCTTATTCTAACCTTGTATTTGCTATATGAATTTCTCTTGTAATTTTTCAATCTATAAGCTAAACATGTAACCTTCTTTATCTCATAATTAGTCATGTAATTTGCAAAGCGTCATTTCCTCAAAAAGAGAGAACATCCGGTAAGACCCTACAAAACGGAGGAAAACTAAAGCAACTTACTAAAACTTCCTACTTTGAAATGACACCGATGAAGCGAAAAGGTTTAGCTGGGAGAGTAAAAATAGAAGTAAAAGCAACAACAAAAGTGAAAAGTGATATCAAAAGCAAAAGCAAAAACAAAATGGCGGAAACATAAAAATGGTCATAAGACTATGCTCACGCACATATGACAACAAACTGAAACGTGTTAAAAAACTTGCCACTACAACAACAATGGCAACAGCAACAGCAAAAGCAGCTTAAACACTAGTACAATAACAACACTTCAGCAACTACAACGGAAGTTCATGAAAGTTTCATTAAGGACTTGCGACAATTTCCGTTTCGAGTAAGACAATCTACCAAATGGGTTTTGAGCAACACGCCGAAACAATTGCTGCGAGATAAAGAAATGGAAAAGGCAGCAAAAAAAACGAAAACAACAGCAACAACAACAAAAGAGCGCACACGCACAAAAGACGAACAATTTCAAAGAGCGAGGAAACAAGTGCAGATATAACATGTCTGGAGCACACTTTTTTTTGGACCAAACTACCAGCCAGCTTTTTGTGCACAGTCCGCTGCAGATGCTGGCTGAAATAGAGAAAGAAAAAGAAAAAATAGAGAAAAAAACAACAACAGAAACAGAAACAGCAAGCAAATGTGAAACGCAATAGACCAACGCTTCCTGTCCAAATAGTCATTTTCATTTCAAACGCAAGAGTGCATACTTGAACTGGCCGGTGTGGAGAATTAAGGGAAGGCAGAAGAAAGCGAGCGAAAATATGTAAGACATGAAATTAAGATAGCAAGCGTGTGTACAAAGCGAGGCGGAGGATACAAAAATAGAGGAAAGTGCAGAAAATGCATAGCGCTGCAGTTAAAGAAAGCACAAGGATATAATCGAAAACCAGCAAGCAAACAGAAAAAGAAGCGAGAGCAACTTGTAGAAAGAGCAGAAAAAAGCAGACAAATGCTATTACTTGATCGCACATGCATATGCGCACAAATTGAGTATAATGCTGATAGCATCTGTTGAAATGAAGAAACAAGTAATCAACACATATCGCTCGGCAGCCCCCAAAGCGTTGACCGAATGCAACAAGCAGCACAAACAGCACATAGCAAACAGCAAGATGAAGAATTCCATTTCACAGACGTCAATACAATGCCTGGACTCACACTCACACAACATCCCACATAAACTTAAACCAAGCAATCAATGTCCAGCAGCTATTTGCTTTCTGTACAAAAAACGATCGGAAAATGCAAAAAAAGTGAAAGCTTAGAAGATAAGCGAAAATAAATAGAAATAAAGTATAAAAATTTTCGACTGAAAAGGCACACACACAGCACTTGTTTGACATTCTCAAACGATTTTTGTCAGTTCAATACAAGCTTCAATCATACTTCCACATATTTTCTAGAGAAATTCTTCAGTGTTTGATTAAAGTGCGATGGCGTGCAGTTAATTAAGTGATGCTCAGATACAGTGGGCCAGCTCTAATTAACAAAGCTCAAGCTGTATGCCTCGTTTGCTTAATCAAGTTAGGTTTCTTTGATGATTAACAGATGTGCGTAATTAAGGTGATCACACCAAAATTAGATTGAAGCTTTGACTAGAGCTTTCACTGGAAAACTTTTAGAATTAACTTTTGACAAAAACTTTCACTGAAAAGCTTTTAATTCACTCCAATTTGAATAGTATATGAACACTACTAATCGTATGTGTTAATAAATGTTTGGTAATCCAAAGAGTTGCCAAATTTTGTTCTATAATATGGTCCAATTATGTTACGTATACCCGAACACCGGGTGTGAGTTATATCCTTAGTGAACTAATCGAATTCAACTGTTCAAATAAGATCGCCCTGATTTTGGTAGGGACTCACTGAACTCTAATCTAACTTTTGTTAATTAGACTCTCGTTCGATAGAAGGTCTAGGTCTCCCTCTCAGTATGTTAAAACTCTTTCTTGACATAGGTCCCCAAAACAAATTGGTTTCGATCAGATAGTCCCAGTCGGTGTAGTCCTTGCCGCTAGAGATCACTTACAATGCATGGGGGATGGGGTCATATGTAGAAGTTCACGCAAGTGAGGAAAGTTTCTGATTGCCATTCACTTGGGAGTGGCCAGGAACGATTCTTTTACATATGACATAACATAAGCAGCTCACGACTTCCGAGAAGGGGAATCCCGATTCTACGGTTGTGCGTAGGGTTTGGGATCCACCACATAAAAAAACCTCCTCAATGAAAAAACAATCAGAGCCTCGGAAGGAAACCCCACTTTTGATGACGACCCCTGCAAACGTTTTAAGGAACATGATTTGAGGGCATGCACCTGGAATGTCCGGACCCTTAATTGGGAAGGTGCCTCTGCCCAGCTGGTTGATGTCCTCATAAAACTAAAGGCTGACATCACCGCCATCCAAGAAGTGCGATGGACGGGACAAGGACGGACGAAGGAGGGTCCTTGTGACATCTACTACAGCGGCCATATAAAGGAGCGCAAATTCGGTGTTGGATTTGTGGTGGGAGAGAGACTCCGTCGCCGAGTCCTGGCATTCACCCCGGTGGATGAACGTCTAGCCACAATCCGCATCAAAGCGAGGTTCTTCAACATATCGCTGATTTGTGCCCACTCCCCAACGGAAGAGAAGGACGATGTGACCAAAGATGCTTTCTATGAGCGCCTAGAACGCACCTACGAGCGCTGCCCCCGCCACGATGTCAAAATCGTGCTTGGTGATTTTAACGCCAGGGTGGGTAAAGAAGGTGTCTTTGGCACAACAGTCGGAAAATTCAGCCTCCATGACGAAACAAACCAGTTCGTACGATGAGAATTGTCGTTCCGCAGTGTAGAGAAAACAGACTGCAACGTTTCGAAAGACCACAACACGTTCGGGGTGGGACAGATATCGAGAACTGAAGAGGGAAGCGAGACGCATTTGCGGACGTAAAAAGAAAGAGACAGAAATTCAGAAAATGAAAATTTTATGAAAAGATCAGGCGATTTACAGAAGGTTTCAAGACCGGAGTATTATCATGTAGGGACCGAGGAGGTAATCTGGTAACGGATGTCCAGAGCATACTGGGATTATTTAGGGAACACTTCTCCGACCTGCTGAATGGCAGTGAAAGTACAACACCAGGAGATGGCGAACCCGATTCCCCCATCGATGACTATGGAATAGATATTCCATTACCCGACCATGAAGAAATTCGAATAGCAATTACCCGCTTGAAGAACAACAACGAACTGATTGGACCTTATCAGTGTGGCTTTAGACCTGGAAAGTCGACAATGGACCAGATATTCAACATGAGCCAAATCTTATGAAAGACCCGAGAGAGAAGAATCGATACTCACCATCTTTTCATCGATTTTAAAGCTGCCTTCGATAGCCCGAAAAGGAGCTGCCTTTATGCCGCTATGTCTGAATTTGGTATCCCTGCAAAACTAATACGGCTATGTAAACTGACGTTGAGCAACACCAAAAGCTCCGTCAGGATCGGGAAGGACCTCTCCGAGCCGTTCGATACCAAACGAGGCTTCAGACAGGGTGACTCACTATCGTGCGACTTCTTTAACTTGATGCTGGAAAAATATAAGAGCTGCAGAGCTAAATAGAGAAAGTACAATCTTCTACAGGAGTGTACAGCTCCTGGCATACGCCGATGATATTGATATCATCGCAAGAAACAACCGCGCCGTTAGTTCTGCTTTTTCCCGCCTGGATAAGGAAGCGAAGCGTATGGGTCTGATGGTGAATGAGGACAAGGCGAAATATCTCCTGTCATCAAACAAACAGTCAGCGCACTCGCGTCTTGGCTCCCACGTCACTGTTGTCAATCATACCTTTGAAGTAGTAGATGGTTTCGTCTACTTGGGAACCAGCGTTAACAACACCAACAATGTCAGCCTTGAAATCCAACGCAGAATCACTCTTGCCAACAGGTGCTACTTTTAAAGTCCTCTCTCGACGAATAAAAATCAAACTCCACAAGTCGCTCATTATTCCCATCCTGATGTATGGCGCCGAAGCGTGGGCGATGACAACATCCGATGAGACGACTCTAGAGGTTTTCGAGAGAAAGGTTTTGCGTAAGATTTATGGTCCTCAGAACATTGGCAACGGCGAATACCGCAGACGATGGAACGATGAGCTGTACGATTTATACGACGACATAGACACAGTTCAGCGAATAAAAAGTAGCGGCTACGCTGGCTAGGTCATGTTGTACGAATGGATGAAAACACTCCAGCTCTGAAAGTGTTCGATGCAGTACCCGCTGGAAGAAGACCCTTAAGAGGACGACCTCCAGACCAAGTGCAAAGTGACCTGGCTTCACTTGGTGTTTCCAAAGCAAAAAGGAGTCTTTCATCCTTGTTTTAAATTTCATTCAGACGTTAGTCACCTCGTAAAGTTCAATAAGTACATTCAACATGTCAACTATTACTTAGTGACACTCTAATTGGTAGGTGTTTAACCTCTCTCAATAATCTTTCTTCCACATATCGTTACGTGATCGAGATAAGCTTATATCCTCCTTTAGCTTATATATTTTAATAATTACTTAATATTTTGTAGATGTTAAACAAATTTCCAACGTGTTTTACTTTTAATATCCATTCCGTAGTCGATTCCCTTTCAACCTAAGAAACAAAAATTAATGAATATTCTACATATTTATTTCCAGTCTTCAGGGCAACCTTTCACTATCTTATATGCAATTGCTTTTCCATTTATTTTTCTTTTGTGCATTTTAAAAGTTCCATTAACTACTGGAAAACCACATAAAAAATTATAAACAAGCCAAAGCTAAGCAATCACCAGCTAAGCACATAAACCACTTTGTGTGTTAACCGAAAATATGTAATTGTTTGTGTGAGGAAAAGTGTATAAATGAACCCAGTGAAAGAAAATTCCAATTCCTTCAGATTTCGATAGAGGAAAATTTCTAAAAAATAAAAGCTTCAGTGAAAGCTAACATGAAAGCTTCAGTGAATGCTTCGCACTTCTTGCCGTAAAGTTGTTAAACATTATCCTTATTACTTATGAAAAGCTTATAATTTAAGTGAGGTTTCATATTAATAGAATTTTAAAGAATCTCATAAAATACTTTCATATCATATATATGAAGAGCTTTATAAAAGGTAGTTACTCTCAAAGACTAATCAGGTTTTCATTTGAAAATAAAAACTGAAGTTCTGCAATCTGTCATATCAATTTTACAAAGTTATTGCGATATATTTCAACAAAGTTTTTCCTTCGACCTTTCTCTAAACACTCCTTTGCCCACCTGAAGACCTCTCTTATCTATAGTTCACAAAGTCGGACAACTTTCTTTCGAAGATCGCATATTTTGGTTTACTGGTTTATATCCAAAAATATACGTAAACACTTCTATTTGTCCAGACATGCATATGCCAAGCGTATAAGTGCAAACATATCTTCTAGGATTTATTTAACTGCTGTTCGGCACCACTAAATTGACCACTAAACGGACACAAATTTGAGCCGCCTAAATGCACATTAAGGACAACTATACAGACAACAGCAACAACAACAACACACAATGAGGTTCTAAAAAAACAGCAAAAATTCAACAAAATAGAAAAAATACAAAAACAACAAGCGCCATAAAGGGATAATACCGGCTGATAATAAAAAAATTTGGCTTATAATTTGGAAAGCTCAAAGAAGCGATTAAGTACGTAGTGTTAAGAGATGGGTGAAAGAGAGAAAAATATGAAAACAGTTAGTAAGTGCAGATAAAGTGAAATAAAAGCAAAACAAACTAAAAAGTTTGAGTATGTAGGAGTAGGTGAGGAGAAGCAGTGTTATGAAGGTGAGGGTGAGAAGAAACAAAACAAAGATAAATTTCGACGCGCTTACTAATAATGCTCAGATATAGGTTGTTAAAAAGACCGGGGGCGTACATATATGCTTAAGGAAAAGGTCATACGTACATACGTTCATACATAAAACATTATGTAGCCGCTTATTGTATTAGCAGCGTGGCATACAATATCTAAGCATTATGGGGGATAAACACGCATAAGGCGATGACTTAAGATCAAAATTTATTTATGTGTTTGCCAACATTGCTAAGGAGCAGACAAATTGCCGATAAACACATTGAACTGCAAATAAACATATTAAGGTGGCCCTTGGAAGTCAAATGAAGAATGAAGTTTTAGTCCAGCCCTTCGGCGGTTCATGTAGTGCTCAACTAGCTGCTAACGACTAACGACTCCGGCGACCGCTTTGAAAACTAGAATCTTGAACTCTAGCAGTTTTAATTCGATAGATCTAATGAGCCCCCGTTATTGTTTATATGTTATTATGGATTGACTTCTTTGGTGCAGAAGACTTAATAGGCCTCTGCTGTGTAGGACCTTAACTAACCATACAAAACAATCCAAGTAAGTCAAGGTTCTCTAGTTAATTCTGCAAGAGTAAAGAGCTTTTAGAATATTCTGAAAGTTTTCAAGAACTTTTAGGATGTTTCCAAAGTTTGAACAAGAGTGGTATCACTAGTTGAGTCAATGTTAAGAAATTATGTTGGAAAAGCTCTCATTCTACATTTAAGAACCACCCACAGATAGATAACGTAAATGTTTCAAAGGAATTTGTTTTTGTCTTTCGAAAGTAGGCGACTCAATAAGTCGTCCATTTATTTGTTTCGACTGTCAATTGCTTATGTACTTTATTATTATTGTTGTTGTTGTTGTTATTGTTGTTGTAAGTATTTGAATTGGCGCGACAGCGCAAATCCAACGATAAATGTTATGGGCGACGATATCAACAATGGCCAACAAAATTAAGTTAGTTGTTCAACGAAAGCAACAACAACAACAACGACAGCAATAGACAAAAACGACTTCTTGCAGCGCATAAATTTCGAGGGACAAATTTAGTTGCGTTTAGGAAGTGGCTTGTTATAAACGGCTTAGCATGCGATATATGCGGCCATTAGCTTTCGCTTTGACTGCTATCGTTACACCCCTCCCGGCCTCAGTTACCGCACCAGCTACCAACTTTGTATTGCCGCACTAATCCAAAAAGATCAGCAATCGATAATGTAGTGCCAGCAGAGAGAGAGAAAGGTCAAATAGCCACAAGCTCGGTGCTTCAAAAGTAACGGTACACATGTGTATATATGTCATCCACGCTCCGTCAAAGGACGTTCAATAGGTTGGTAGGTGTAAAGTTCTAAATTTTACGTAAGCACATACGTAGACAGTATGTGCACTCAATGATTTGTTGTTGTTGGTGGAAAATATTTCAGCAAATCCATTTATCGATGATAATGTTAATGTTGCCGCTCATTCATTGGCCAAAACATGGCTTTTAGTCGGCCCCAACACACACGACTGCCTGCCGCATGCTGACCATTTAGTCCATGGGCATCCCAATGATAAAGTGCATTGCCAGGATTTGCCTGGCAGATACAAAGTGTAGATTATGTCTAGCAGTCATGTGTTGTTGTGCTGGCTCCGCTCATGAAGCGGGTACATTGTAGCGGGCATTAGTGGATAATGTGTTGCAACAAGCAGCAGTGTGGAGCTTTTTGTGAGAGATTAATATGCTTCCGCACGCAAGTTGGTAGGCGCAGCGAGCTATTGAAGTGACATCAAGTGGAAATGGAGATGCTTAGGTTTGGTTAAATATACACCAGTTGAGTATGGCTACACGTGTAGCTGGAATGAACTTACTCATACATACATAAGTATCTGCATCTGTGCCTGAGTAATTAAATGCGCAAGCAGTAGTGTATGTGGAGCACGTAGCAAATAAAGGGTCCAGGTATGTTGTACTTGTTGTTATTGCAGCGGTTACTAATCAGTACCACGGTAGATGAAGTGTTTAGGTGTTGTCAATGAAGCCTTCTACTTATTATAAAGACCAAACTTATATGCGGTCGGCTGGGTCCAGGTTGAAAGTTTAATTAATTGATACCTTAGGAGGGCTGTGGAGAAGTTTTTCATATATTTGTTGTTGTTAATATATTTGTTGATATTAAAATAATTTTGGTAGGCATTAAATAGCCGCGTAAGGCCCTTTTAGTACGTTCATATTCTCTTAGATCCTTAAGTGCGGCTAATTTCTTGCTAATTCAGTAGGCAGAGTCAAGGCCTTGATAGTCTCTTTTCCTAACTTCTGGGTTAGTGAGGATTTCATAATTTCTATTTACATTCCCAATATTCTCGAGAAAGGAGAAACTATGTTTAAATTTGTTTTCCAAACTTGTTCGCTGGATTTAATCCCCAGTGACTATTTCATGCTTTCAACTTCCAAAAGTGCCTCATTGGAAAAAGATTTCTCTC
Source organism: Zeugodacus cucurbitae (assembly GCF_028554725.1). Lineage (NCBI taxonomy): Eukaryota > Metazoa > Arthropoda > Insecta > Diptera > Tephritidae > Zeugodacus > Zeugodacus cucurbitae. The sequence continues at coordinate 35,526,002 of NC_071670.1, forward strand.
AAATGAAGAAGTCAAAATAGAAACAAAAGCCAAACTTTAAGACCTCGAAGCTTTCCCACTGTCAAACGAGTAACGAAATATTGGAGGACAGTTAGCAGAATTATAGAAGATCGTTTCATTTAAAAAAGATCTTTCCAAAGGGTGTTCATCTTTCAGATATCTAAAAAGTAGACACTTCAACATTATTGTTAAATAGGGATACATTTATAACAGATTCTATGGAAGCCCAATGAGATATATGTCAAGATATTTTAACACCGCCAAAGGAAATGGAATGCCAGTTCATTGGCAATCGATCCCTTTCCAACAGTGTTAATGATGTGTCCTTGCTACATATTTTAGATAAAATTTCACTTGTGTCTAAAACCTTTCTGAAGTCTTTATTAGTGGAAAAAATAGTTCTTGATAGACCAATCTATAGATCTCTCCGGAAATATTGGTGAAGAAGTTAAAGAGCAAGAGAATCTAGTATATTCATATTGATCTGGAGTCCAAACTTATTTGGGTAGTAAGATGGATTAGAAGCTAGTTTCGATTAAAATTGCGCAATATAGTGTTCAGGGATATGTAAATATGTTCCTAATAGCCTCACGAGACATTACAACTATAACTATGACATTGTTTTACATAGACACCTAACGCTTCACTACCTTGTTTTCAACACTACTTAGTTGCTGAAACTCCAACATTTCACCGTATTATCAATATTCTTAGTTTCTGTCTTTAATCTCACTTGTTAAATGACAGATAAACAATACATGCCCTGATTGGAGAAACAAGAGAGTTACTTTGTATCTGCATTATTGTATGGCGCAGCTCATCACTATGAATGGCTATTGAATGGCTATTGTGTCCGGCTCAACGGTATTGATGAGTAATTAAGTTGCCATTCAAATGCACAAGTACTTAAGCGAGGCAAGCACATACAAATATATATCGGTTGTTCGTATGTATGTATACAAGACCACCGCTGGTATTTTGGTATTTTGGCTAAGCCACATACAGTAACTCTCGGTTTAATATCTTAACATGTTGCTTAAGCGGTTTAAATTTAATATTTAGTATGTGTAATGCTTTGGTTACATAATGAGGATGTGGAAATTAGTAGAGCATAGTGTAAGTACATTTGCGAAATGAAGCAATCTCAAGGATGGTGTGTGATTATTTATTGATACTTTGAATAAATTGTCTAGTAGAAATAGCCTATAGATTAATTAAAAGTTTTTTGTGAAACTCTTTCAGATGGATATAAAAACGTCAGATACTACCAGAAATTCCAATTAAGTGTTTCGTGCAGAATGTATTATATTTAAATATGTAAAATTTACAAATTATTTGTAGACTTCATTTCTCACTTTTCAGTTCAAATGGTATATATATATATATAAATAAAATCTTAAATTCAACGGTTATGGCTCCGATTCTCAACATTTCTACATATTTCAAATAAAACCATACCGACACATTTTCTTTAACTGCCAAAGAGTGAAAGTGATTCTGAGCTCCATCAGGGTTTTAGAATGATACATTACTTTTAAAATGAGACAATTTGAACACTGTAGTTGCTAAACCTAAACTATAAATCAATTCTGGTTAGTTCAATTTTAATGTACTCTGTTCTAAGGGGTTTTCTTCAGCCTAGTATATGAATCTGTTGGAAATATCAAGCATTTTTTAAGTGTTGACGACAACTGATTTCAGTTTCGCTACGCTTACTCCAATATGTAAAAGATTAGATACGAAGATATAATTACATATTTGATTTAACACAGAGAAATAGTTTTAGGTTAATTTTGTTCAATGACAAGAATCCACTTCCACAAAAAATAAATCGGTTCTTCTAATTTCATCAACTCTAAATACTTAACTCTGTTAAGAAATACCCGATCTAAAAGGATTTTTACATACACTTGACTCGCTGTCTTTACTTTTTTCAACATTTAAAGAAGAAGTGAGTTTAAGTCGTCATTATAATGGTACGGGATATCTTAACTTTTTATAGAACTATTGATCTAAAAGATCTCTTCGGACCTTTCCCACGGATTTTTCAACGAGACAATGCACCGATTCATAAAGTTGCCCAACCTATTAACGAGGTTTCTCAACGTCCCTATCAAAATTATTAAATGAATTGAAAATATTTTCTTAGTTAGAAATCGTATTGAACGAGTATATAATCTTGATTATTGTCATTATTTCAAGGAGAAAATAGAAAAGTCGAAAAAAATGCGATATTAATTTCTATGCCTTTTTCCTTAAATTTTTTCCGACCAGGAGTTCAAAAATTCTGTTAGAAAGAAGGTATAAAAGCGCCAAAGACATTGTTTTTCATTTGAACCAACAAATTGTGAAAAGTTGTTACTCCAACAACTGCAGACTATAATTATCATAATTTCCTTACATTTTTACGACTTTTGTGTGAAGTTTTTCGCAGTAATTCCAACAACTAAAAATATTACCTCCGCTTGGCGCACAGCGAAAATAAAGGAAAGAGAAACTCCAATTATTTTAAGACAGAAGAAATGTTGTCAGTTTTTTGACGATGTTCACTTTTGCTTACATGCAGCTTAATGCAAACGAATTTTATGTCGTTCACTTCACTCATCGATCCATTGAAGTCTGCGTGTCTCCAACGGTGTCGCCTGGGCGCACACTTTCTTTTGAACACACATACATAGCAGCAGCATGCATATATTAACCATGTGGTGCTATGCTATGCTATGTATGTAAATGTGGCACGTTTCAATTTATGTCGGGCAATTGGCCGCCTTGCATGTTCGATTTTTATTACAACACAAATTTGCTGCCAAATAAAAATCAAGCAAAAGTTCGCTAGCGCCGAGTGCGGACGGAAGAGAGTGAAGAAGTTTTTGCATTTACTTTGCTGAAGTCACCAAAGCATGAGCACCAACGTATCCGGTGGCGACATTTACGACAAGACCAACGCATCTTTTGTGACGCCAGTAACAACAATGTAGTATGCAAGCACTTCATATATATGTATGTATATACGATAAATATGTAATTCTGGATGCACATAATTCCATGGATTGCAGACCTGATGCGATTCATGGTATTTTGGTGCGATCAATTAGTTAAATATAATATTACAGCCAGCAGCTGTATAGTCTTATAAAAAAGTGTACCTTCTACATTTAGCTCTGCAGCTCGTATTATTTTCTCCAGCATTAGTCACAGTTCAGTCACATGATAATGAGTCACCTTGTCTGAAACCTCGTTTAGTATCGAACGGCTCGGAGACGTCCTTCCCGCTCCTGACGGTGCTTTTGGTGTTGCTCACGCTACGATATTACTCTTTAATATATCTGAAATATCAAGATTTGGATATAGTAGATCAGAACCGCCTATAACATAAGGAGTTTTTAGCTATTCAGGGTCTATATATGGAACCTCTCCGAGCCGTTCAATACCAGACGAGGTTTCAGACAAGGTGACTCACTCTCGTGTGATTTCTTTAACCTGATGCTGGAGAAAATAATACGAGCTGCAGAGCTAAATAGTGCAAGGTACAATCTTCTATAAGAGTGTACTGCTACTGGCGTACGCCGATGATATCGATATCATTGGAAACAACACCCGCGCCGTTAGTTCTGCTTTTTCCAGACTGGATAAAGAAGCGAAGAGTATGGGTCTGGTGGTGAACGAGGACAAGACGAAATATCTCCTGTCGTCAAACAAACAGTCAGCGCATTCGTGACTTGGCTCCCATGTCACTGTTGACAATCATAACTTTGAAGTTGTAGATAATTTCATCTACCTGGGAACCAGCATTAACAGCAATAACAATATCAGCCTGGAAATCCAACGCAGAATCACTCTTGCCAACAGTTGCTATTATGGACTAAGTAGGCAATTGAAAAATAAAGTCCTCTCTCGACGAACAAAAACCAAACTCTACAAGTCTCTCATCATTCCCGTCCTACTTTACGGTGCAGAAGCGTGGACGATGTCAACATCCGATGAGACGGCACTAGGAGTTTTCGAGAAGAGGTTTTGCGCAAGATTTATGGTCCTCTAAACATTGGCAACGGCGAATACCGCAGACGATGGAACGATGAGCTGTATGTGTTATTCGACGACATAGACATAGTCCAGCGAATAAAAAAACAGCGGTTACGCTAGCTAGGTCATGTTGTTCGAATGGATGAAAGTGCTCCAGCTCTGAAAGTTTTCGATGCAGTACCCGCTTGTGGAAGCCGAGGAAGAGGGAGACCTCCACTTCGATGGAAGGACCAAGTGGAGACGGACCTGGCTTCGCTTGGTATAACCAATTGGCGCCAAACTGCCAGAAGGAGGGATACGTGGCGCGCTGTTTTAGACTCGGCTATAACCGCGTAAGCGGTGTCTACGCCAGTTAAGAAGAAGAAGAACTGAAAAACTACAACTCTTTAATTAGCCAAAAAGCATTTCCAAGTATTTGAACTCGCCAACATTTGATCCACAATCTAAAAACCACCAATAACACTGTGAGTGTGGTGCACAAAAATGATCATTAAAATGTGGTTACTCGAGAAGCCAAACTTTGCACTTTGATTGCAATGGATGCCGAATTGATATTTGTACGTATGTACTATGTAAATGTATGTGGGACGCCAAATGGACGGCAAAGCTTTTTGTGTCCCCGGCACAAATGTGTTTATGGACGATGGTAGACACTGGCAGCGACTTCATGAGCGCAGAAAAATGCAGTTATGTGGCAACACTGCACGAGTATGGAATAATAGAAGGCATATGAATCTGCCTGTCTAGTAATATGTTACGGATAGTGTATGTATGTGTTTGTGCTTGGTGCTGGGTAATATCGCAGCACTTAACCGTCGAGTCGGCTTCAGTGCCTGAGGGCACCCACTCGGCTCTCACATTTGACCATTGATGCCAGTGGACAATGCGATGAATTGAAATTGAGTTTGTCTGGTTTGGTGAAATACTGACCAGAGGCGAGTGCAAATCTACGTATGAGAGTGTGTGTGCTTTTGCTTCGAGTGCAAAATCTCTATTGCCCACACACACAGTAGAGTGGAGAGTAAGTGTGTGCACTTTCAAATAAAATTGTGAAAAAAAAGTTGCTTAAAATCACAAAGCAAATGGAAAATATTCATACATACTCACATATAGCTGGATATATATTTTTGTGTCGGCTTATGCTTTATGAATAAATTTCCTGTGTAGTAAGTGCTTCGCTCTGTTATGGAGCACTGCGCCAAACTTTCTGCTTTCTTTTGTTCTTTATTGAACTGGTTGCCTAGTGTTTTCGAATTGATAAATTGATAGTGTGTATTAAAAATGCAGAAGCTAAAAGTAGGGCTTTAGTAAAGCTGTCTTAACTCTCTTTTTTCCACAGTTATGAAATATATATTGTGAATTTAGTTTTGTCTAGAAAGCTAGCTGTATAGTGGAAAAAGCAAATTTAATCTTTGATAGCAAGAGCTATCTGCTACTACTTGACAGAGAAACTCTTCTCACGTAAGTGGTAATTCAAAAAAAAGGAAAGATTCAAAAAAATTGTTCTAAGGATAAATATTTACATATATTTTTAAAGCATTCTCATGATATTATGAGGCTTCTATCAATGCATTATCTACAATAATTTTCTGCATTATTTGTGCCTCCTATTTTTTATCCCCAGACTGAGTGGCTCCTAATAAAGTTTAGGATTGGATTGTGGATTAGCCCTCTTGGCCGTACCGATTTTATTCCTCCCAAACCCATCCTTGCTCTGCTACATCTACAACTAACTACAAATTGTGCTCTTCCGGCGGTTGAAATGCGGCATTCGATGTAAATCTCTTAATAAACACAATTTAGTCATTGGCATTTCTTACATAGCTTGCCAGAGAGCTTGACCGTCACGCCAATCCTTGCTACGATATTTATACAAGATAGAAAGTAAACTTACAGCTTGAGATTGGAATATAGGGAATTGGAATGCTAACAGTCAGTTGTTTGGTATTACTCAAATTCCTTCGAAATAATTAACTAAACTCTTCGATTTTTGTGCACAAACTATCACATAGGTTTAGGTATGATACTGTATCAAAATACCATACACCTTAGAGAATTTGCGGAAACAATTTAGTAACTCGAGTAAATAATTTGTCACCGTAAATGCCTTTAAAGATTTTTGACACCATAATAAATACAATATACAGCATGTGCCAATTGCAAGCACCCCTCACCACAACATTTTGTGGTTGGCAACCACAAATTTCGGCCTCAGCTCACTTTGCCTTAACGTCAAACATTTCACTGTGTTTCAGCTTTTGTTTCTCCGAATGTATGTTTGTGACATGAGGTTTAACTGCTCGCACCCAAATTTCTACCGTATGACTTCATTCAAAAGTGGCCTGCTATACCACCCGATATACAAGTATGTATGCCAATTCGTTCTGCCACATTACTCATACGTCACGGCATCCATTGAATGTCTAAAAGCAACAATCTATTGTATTTTGCGGTATAAGCACTACTTTTTTAGGAGTTTGATGTAATGAACTCTGATTTGATCCATTTAAATGGGGAGTGGTTCATGTTTATTGTGGCGAGTAGCCGCACCGTGGTGTGAGTTGGTTGAATTGAAGATTAAATTGAATTTGGAAATTACTTTTTTATATAAAACCTCCCTAACCGAAATGCTTACGACATTATCTTTTCATGTTTTCAGATATGGTATCTATGTATGTAGATATTTTTTAATTGTTAGAAATTAAATACTTAGCGTAGTATATATAAATTTTTCTGACTAGCTTCCTTCATGGGTATCTCATATAGCATTCTTGGAAGCCTCTCCTCTTTGTGATCCTTTAACACACACGCATTATTTAGAAAAACAAAAGGAGAAATCCACGAATTTCAACACCTATATTTTTAGTTCGAAAATCAAGCTCATCTTAGATCAGAACCCCGTTTGTCTTTCACCTTTCCTTGCTTTTTCAAATAATTTAAAAATATGTTTGAATATCCGATGTTGACTAGACTGACTGACTTAGAAAAACATTTTGTTGTTGACTTATAATCAAATTCGATGGTCTGTTATAGGAACTTGAAAGCTTAAATAATATTTTACAGTGAGCTCAGAGCTCAGAATTCGATGAATATCTTGACTTATTTATGTAGGTATGAGGTCCTGTAATAATATCTTCATTATTATTCGTATTACGTTCAACTGTTTTGAGAATCGTAAAGCCTAAACCTGTCTTATAGTGAGCTATGATCATAATTATTTGTTCCTTTGCTATATTTAAAGTCAAATTTCATAATTTTTAAGCTTGTTATATTTCCTTACTTAAACTTTCAATAATTTACGAAGAGGAAGAGCTATTTGCGTCACTTCCTTGACCCTTTTTGTTCCAGTATTTCTTGGCAGGAATCGCCCAAAGGAACACCTGATTCATAAGTATTCAGAAAATCACTGCGAATTGTTTGTGTGTGTGCGTATACGCTGTGGTTGAGCACATGACCGCACAACTCTGACACGCTTCACTCCTCTGGATATATGTATGAATCCATACATATGTTCCCATTTAAACACATACACACATATACATATATATCTTACTTTTGTGCGTCTCCTTGTGTGTCACCCCTCCGGCAGCACCAACATAATGCAATCAATGGCGAAAAATCAATGACAACAAAAACGCAAAAGTCACACAGTTTGAATATCGTTTGTTGTCGCCTTTATGTGCAAATGCAAGTGGCGATGCTTATGTGTGTGTGTAAATGGCTACACATGCTAACCAACGCACCCGAACCACTCGTGTCGTCACATCAGTGGCATGCCATGTGTTATGCTCCTTATTGTTGTTGCTATTGTTGTTGTTATTATAGCCACTTGATTGTCGCCGAAAAATTTTCGTTTTCAAACAAAACGTGTGAGCTGCTTCCTGTCAGTAATCGTATAAGTGTACATTCACCGTCTGTCTGAATGCCTGCAGGCGCACATGTCACACAGACGAGGTTACCAGCTTTCAACTCCAATTCCCTTACCTTGCGGCAATATTTGTTACATGTGTTGCCATTATATATGTGTGTATGTGTGCTTGTGTTTTGTAAATTATATGCTGCATAAGGCATGAATCCCCTCAATGTGTCCATACTTAAGCGTTAATACACACACACACACACACACACATACACTCGCAAATATACATACATACATACAGTGATAACTTGAAAACGAAAAATTTTTGGCTTATGCTTCTCCACTCAATTTGGCTGCCAGCCACGCACACGCACCCATACACATACACACCAAGGAAGGCACTCATGTAAAGCAGCCCAAAAATGCTCTTCGACAAATATCCTCAAAACAATTACAATATTGGCGACATACGTGCGGCAATACGCTGGGATTCCCTACTTTTACAGCATCTATTGGATAAGCGCACTGACGCATGGACGGACAGTTTCAAGCGGCAAATTGAATTTCCTCGATTGGAATTCTGCTTACATGCGATAGCTGCTGCAGGGACAATATATACATATACATATACATACATACATACATACATATGTATGTGTTTTGCTGTCTGCGTGGTAACTGTGTGAATTTCGGTGCGATCCGTGTGGGTTTACAGCGTTGGGGACAATGCAATTTACTTTTGAGCTTTTACTTCGACAATAAAGTCGGTATTTCGTTGATGTGGACGACTGCATGCTTTCGAAAATATTTTCTTATCACTTTTAAATATAACATTGTAGATTTTACATTAAAAAATGGCAGGGTGTTGCCACCTCAATTGTGGAGAAATTTATAAATTATTCTTGTATTTGTGTTTTTTAAGATTATTACATTACATTAAATTAAAAAATAATTCAGATCCTTGATTTGAGAATAGTCTTTTGACAACACATGGATTCACCATTAACTGAACAGCTCAAACAATAAATATCACCACTTTGAATGCCTTTAGTTAGCTGGTGAGGTTCAAGTCCATAAGAGTTGTAAAAAAGAAATTTCCAAGAATATAAAATATGTTCGTATTATAATCCGAGTCAACGGATATATTCTTTTTAAAGTCCGTTTGATTATTTATTGAATGCCACATCGATCATTAAACCGCTTTTCCGAAGCCTTTGGAGCATGGTTCTTTGTTAAAACTGGATCTACATTTTGAATCAATTGATATTAGATTTGTGAATTTTGAATTACTAACTTCGAAACAGTTCTTTTCTTCTATAGATCATGATAACAATACATTACAAACTAGTCTCAAGACATAGTCAGGAAAGCTCAAGACATAGTCAGGAAAGCTCAAGATACTGAAGAGCGTATTCCTAGAATTTGTGGATGTGTTAACCCAAAATGTAAATTCCATTACATCGTCTGAAAACGTGACGATTAGCGTTTGATTTACATTTATAATTAAAGAGTATATCCTCGATCAAATGATAACTTTTGAGAAACGTTTCCTAAGATACGATCCTTCTGTTCTCAACAGAGATTACAGAAATTGGCACTGGTTTGTAGGTTCAAATGTGTTTTTTGGAAGCAGTGATACTCAGTTCGTCTAGTCAGTGATTCCGTTCGTATACCAATAAAAAGGGTGTTGAATCAACCTCAATTAATTCCAATTATTGAATCAATCAGCTATTAACTTCAATTCGGCGTCTAAAAATGTCTATCAACTTCTTTTAAACTCAATGCTGTTTGCCTGAAAATTACCATCTTCGCAAACCTCTTCGGTACTGACACTTAGGTCTCAAAGTAAGCAGATACTTTTTGTTTACAACTCCGTAATTCTAACGATATCTTTCCAAGTAGCCGTATGAGTTATGATAAAGGGTGATTTTTTAAGAGCTTGATAACTTTTTAAAAAAAAAAAACGCATAAAATTTGCAAAATCTCATCGGTTCTTTATTTGAAACGTTAGATTGGTTCATGACATTTACTTTTTGAAGATAATTTCATTTAAATGTTGACCGCGGCTGCGTCTTAGGTGGTCCATTCGGAAAGTCCAATTTTGGGCAACTTTTTCGAGCATTTCGGCCGGAATAGCCCGAATTTCTTCGAAAATGTTGTCTTCCAAAGCTGGAATAGTTGCTGGCTTATTTCTGTAGACTTTAGACTTGACGTAGCCCCACAAAAAATAGTCTAAAGGCGTTAAATCGCATGATCTTGGTGGCCAACTTACGGGTCCATTTCTTGAGATGAATTGTTCTCCGAAGTTTTCCCTCAAAATGGCCATAGAATCGCGAGCTGTGTGGCATGTAGCGCCATCTTGTTGAAACCACATGTCAACCAAGTTCAGTTCTTCCATTTTTGGCAACAAAAAGTTTGTTAGCATCGAACGATAGCGATCGCCATTCACCGTAACGTTGCGTCCAACAGCATCTTTGAAAAAATACGGTCCAATGATTCCACCAGCGTACAAACCACACCAAACAGTGCATTTTTCGGGATGCATGGGCAGTTCTTGAACGGCTTCTGGTTGCTCTTCACCCCAAATGCGGCAATTTTGCTTATTTACGTAGCCATTCAACCAGAAATGAGCCTCATCGCTGAACAAAATTTGTCGATAAAAAAGCGGAAACACATTTCGAACCGAACACTGATTTTGGTAATAAAATTCAATGATTTGCAAGCGTTGCTCGTTAGTAAGTCTATTCATGATGAAATGTCAAAGCATACTGAGCATCTTTCTCTTTGACACCATGTCTGAAATCCCACGTGATCTGTCAAATACTAATGCATGAAAATCCTAACCTCAAAAAAATCACCCGTTATTTGAAAGTATCTCAAATTCATGTGATGAAATATCGGAAAATTTGACGATCTGAGTGATTGTATGACGTATTCTAGATATTTGGTCATATATGTACCTTCACTCTTCATATCATCAATTAATCCTGCTTTTTGTCCAATTTTTAGAAGGCTGATCTATTTTACCAGGTATTGCTGAAACGATCAGCCTCTTTTTCTCTAACCTTATTCTTTTCTTACACCATTACGATTCGCAAGTCTCATTGATCCTTGTCTCTTTCTCCACGTCTCCTATTATAGATAATAATGTGAAACCTCGATTCACCTTAACCGAATATTTTTCATATTAATATAGCAATTTTTATTTTCAAATTTTATTTTTCATTTTTAAGTATTTATAGCTTAAATTATACACAAAATTTGATACTAAATAAATACGCTTATATTTACCCAGCTTTTATTCATCATTGATTGAGTAAATAAAAAACTATCAACTTTGCAAATCAAGAACCGAAATTTATGCATCGTCTATCGCTTTCAAAGCGAGCAAACACCTTTCAGGCAAGTGCTTGCGATCAATCGGCCATATGAGCGCCAGACGTCGGCCTGCTGTCTGCATTTTGAGCGACAACAAAAAGGGTCAAATATGCGAAAATTGATTTGCTTGCTTAGTAATTGTGCTGCGCAAGCACAGAACTTGGTTTATATCTAAAAAATATATAAAATGATATTAAGAGCGTTGTACATTACAATTTCTGCTTACCTTTGTTTATCGATAAATGGAATTTAACACCTTCTGTTAGTTTTTAAACCCAAACTGATTCCAATTTCAGCGATAAATGTAACACTTATTTTGCCTCATTTTACTTTATCATAAATTGCAAAAGTATTTTACCGCTTAGATAACGGTATAAAAGAAAACAAAATTGAAAATTTAATTACTTATGTCCCTTTTCTCACCGGTCTCCAATTACTTGCAGGTAAAAAGGTGCAACTTCGCGCGTCTCAACAAACTTAAAGCGTCCTTTACACGGGTAAGTTTTAATTTGATGCCTCGTTTATTTGAATTTCTGCCGCGCGCCTATTTCAGCCATTCGCGCAAGCAATTGAAACGCGCGTCTTTGAGATTATCTACTTTTTCGGATGGACAAAGTTTTGCGTCGAAGCGGCCAATTTGCCGCACAATATGCCAGACGTTAACGCAACTCGAGGCGGTGAGTGAGTGATTAGGAGAAGTGGCAAGGGTGGGGGTAGTGTAAGTGGGAGCCCAATGGGGTCAATGCGCTACTCAGCCGTGATTTGACCATTTTCGCTGCGCGCATTTAGACATTTCAGAATCTTAACACACTCTGCGCCGAAATTTTCGAAGTTAGTTTTCGGATTTTATTTTCGCTTCAAAAGTTTCGCCTATAAATTTAACGCAATTTGCGTAAATGCGTGGCCAGCGGGTTGCGGAGAAGCGCTGCAATTGCTTTGACTGTCATTAGTCAGTCGCTCGAGTAAAGCGTCGCTTGTCTGTCTGTGAGTGCGTGCGCCGGATGCGTTTCAAGTCAAGCATCAACCCGTTCGGGTAGTTAGTTTGCCTTACAGCAGAAAGTTTTCCAAAAAGTGGTGCTAAGCGTAATGCTCTTCGCTTTTTTCACAACTTTTCTCACAAGGCTAATACTACTGTGTTTGGCAAATTACCTTTCTTGCTTTGCGCATTTGACTTGTTAACTTCGCATATCTTCCGTTAAGCAGTCGGTCTGCTCTGCTTTGGTTGACAGTAGAAAGTCTGAAACTTTCTCGAGAACAGTTTTCACTTTTCGAAATTTTATATCTGTAAAGTTTTACTAGTTTCTAAGTAGGTAAGTAACTAATTACCGCGTCAAGAGGCAGTGAAGCCGGTTAATGCAGTTTAGGTGTATAAAAGGCAAGAGCTAAACGAGATCACTAAACGCGGAGAATTCGTTATATGTAGTACTTAGCTTTGAGTGCGTGGAAACTGGTAAATGATTCTGAAAATTTTAAACTTTTTTGAGCTTAGCAAAAGCTTTACTTGTTCCTAGAAATTATTGGAATTGGAATTGGAATTCAAATATACATTCGTTTTTACCACTTTTTCCTTAAAAATTACAGCCTAGATATGCCTTCACTGGTGAGTTGCTGATTACTTATCCAAACGGATTTTAGAACAGCTAGATCTGAGTTGAGCTTACCTCCAACCTTTTAAGTATTCGAATAGCAGGATTGCTGATATGTTTTCGAAACCGCAGTAAGGAAAATTTCCTTTCTATTCCTATTAAATTACAATTAAACCTCAATTTATCATACCTAGTTAGACTATAGGTGGTTGAAAATTTTGATTCTCTTCTTCTTCCAATCATACTGCTACTGAAGACATCCTCTACAAAATAAAGAAATAAATCCTATCCCTAACGTCATGGTACTCAGACTCTGATCTTAATATTTAAACCACTTGTAATTTGTGATCCTCGATACAAATAGTAAAATTCATATTGACCCTTATGGGATCCGATAAGTTGGTATTTTCTAAAGCTAAGCACAGCGGGTGCGATTTCATATGATATTAATACTCGTAAGTTAAAGTTGTCAGTACGGTTGTATTACGGTCAGTTAGTCTCGATTGTTGTGAGAGTATATGCTTTGAGAATGTCTGTGTTGTCTCTAATATTTTTATTCTCATGCATTTTTCCAGGCTTTAGGACCTCCTCTCATAGAAATAACTGACAAATTGTACAATAGACCCTATCTGAGTCTGAGTAGGAAGAAACACGATTGTAGAACTTAGTTTTTAACTTTTAGATCTTAGTCGTTAAGGAGTTACATCTACTGCATCTATATTAACTATATGTTAACTATATTTTTTAAGTATCGTAGGTAGGATGTTGACCGAACTGCCTAGGCGAATAGTGGCCGGGCGCACTAGATCTCAAAAACAGCTACGATACATCATATAGGATATCCTTCAACTTTCAAGCACAACTGTTGCATTTGAAACTGTATATGTACAACCTCTCTTAGTGAATAGGAAAGGTCCAACTATCAGCAGATATCTTGAAAATTGTTTCAGTAGAAAAACTGAGCCTTAAAGCAATAAAAATGCTTAATTTCTCTGATTTGTCTTTATTGGAAGTCTTCTTGTCTTATTACTAAACTTCTGTGCGATCTGCTATCAAAAAAGATCCACAGACAGACCAAATGATTGATTGTCGATTCAGACAATATTTCTCAAAATTTGCATAATTAGTGGTCATTAGACTCAATACTACCTCTTCAGGGCAGTGTTACGCTACCAACTGAATTCAATCAGTCCGGGTGTTGTTGTTATGTCTAAACATAAAGCTTTCTAAAACGCGCCAAACAGACTGTATGAAACCTACAATTTCTTTTCACATAAGCGAGTACGAGCATACACTTGCATGCTTCTTTTACCACGGACGTGATATTGTCACGTGATGCATACAACGCGTCTGCAATGCGACATGTAAGCCATGACAAGAACAACAACAACAAAACTACGAAACATAGTTCAATACAAAATTGTTCGAAAGCTTACAACTCGGAACTCGCGTCCGCTTGTGTGCGGCTGTCTCGCTATCTATCCAACTGTCTCCATTACTGGAGGATCCATAGCCTACGCCGCGCACTTATGCGCCACAGTGATGCAATTTTTTTTCGCTTGTGCGGCATCCACATATTGCCGGCTTGTCGGTTGTTTACCCCTAAATAAGCGCATGACTGCGAATGGAGCGCAATCTGCCAATCTGTAAACTAATACGCGGGCGGATAATCACATGTGTGTGCAACTCGCAGCCATTTCTGCTGCATTTGAGCGCATTCTTGTGAGCGCCCAACCCCCGGCACAAGCTCCAGCTCCCATCCATGTGCACTTAGTGCCTGGCGAAACTATATTGCCGGCATACCATTATCATGCTCATAGCTGCCATGAAATGCACCAACTATTCAAAATATTTTCTATTCCTTGTTGTCGGCACGTATCCACCAGCCTCCAGCCCCCGGCCCTCAGCGCTGCGGCATGTCGGGTTCTGCATGCAAATGCTTGTGCGTTTATCGGGAAATATGCGCTGTGAATGCTATGTGCTCAGCGCTGAAGTTTAGTATGGATAAAAAAATAATAATAACGGCGAATAAAATAGTTGGGGAAAATGCATGCAATATCCAGCTTGTAGTTTCGACATGTCTGCAACAGCGATTGACAGTTAAATAGTCGATGATAGTCAATATTATTGCGATTTCGTGCTCACCACACACACACATACCAGGCAAATGCGAAAATGCGAAGGCGCGATGCCGTTTAAAGCTTATGAAAGCGCCACAAATGCATATTATACGAAATTTATATGTTTTTGTTTATGCAAATAGACACCTGCACAATTTAAAATGCACCGCGATTATTAAAATGGTTTCGACATCACGTGGCTAAGCTCAATTTGAGCAGCTTAGAGGCAATTTATGCTTTTAATAAATATCTGTGAGGTATTTTATACCAAAGAAACTTTAAGCTTTATGGAACGTTTTGAATTCGGATCGTTGATCCGCAGAAAAACCGAATAAATAATTTCTTGAATAATAATGCGACTTCTAATTGAACAATTACTACATTTTTTGCATTTTAACTCTTACTGTTCGCTGATTTATTTTACTGTTATCGTACAGTTATTTTGCATATAAGAACTCTTATTAAGGAAGGAGAAACGTTATTACAAACGAAATAACAAGTAACCAAGACATTATTCAAACTTCTAAATGGACTGGAATGTGTTTTAATTACACAAACCTAATTGTTATCAATTTATCATATAGTGCCATCCACTAATAATAAATAGACCATCAATTTATGATATATACCAGTATTTCTGTCCCTATGCAATTCTGTGAAGAGATAGAGAGTTTAATAAAAGCGGAGAAAATTAATTCGTAATTTTATTATTAAAAAAAATGAGTTAAAAACTGGAAAAACTGAAACTATAATTTTTGAAAACTGGTGCCGTAATAACTAACCTTCAAAAAGTTTTTCTACGCAATTATAAATAAAAAAATAAAATAAAACAAGTAATGAAGGACTAAGAGACTAATTCATTTTATTAAATTTATTAGTATAACACACAATTTCACTCACATATTCGGCACATAAAGCTCATTGAAAGTTTGAAAATCCTAATATTATAATAGGTATATGGAAGCTAGGGAAAGTTATGACCCGATTTCACTCTTTGCACGGAGACATATTATTAGAAAAAAAATATTTGCTCTGAATTTATTCAAATTATCTAAGACACTTACTTACATTTTCGGTAGACAATTAATTCGAAGCTCTGAGGTCCACATGTTCGATATATGAGGCCTTAAAAACTTATGGTCCGATTTCGCCGATTTTTAGATTTAGGGCGATGTAACGCTATAAATGCAGAATTTGTGCAAAATTCTGTTCCGCTATCTTCACTACTGCTTACTTTATATATTGTACAGTAAACGATTCAGAACGACTTCAAAGTTCTGTATATGGAAAGTAGGCGTGGTTGGGAATCGATTTGGACTATCTTTATAACATAACATTGGGAAGTTAGGAAGACTTCCGCCATAAGTGGGCGGAAACATTTAAATTTGTATACCATTTTGAGTGTAGCTCTTCTCTACCATTTTTATAATGAAATTTAAGGTTTCTGGTGGTTTTCCTTACTAAATTAAAGCATTTTTAGTAGTTTTCAAAAAAGCCTTTGTATGGGATGTGGGCGTGGTTATAATCCGATTTTGTTCCACTTTTGGAATGTATAAGGTAGTACCTAAAAAAAGTGACTCTAGAAATTTTCCTTGATATAGCTTTAGTAGTTTACGAGATATGTACTAAAAACTTAATAGGGGGAGGGACCACGCCGTCTTTCCAAAAAAAAAATTACATCCAAATATACCCCTTCATAGCTAAATATCTAACTCGTTTAGTTTTTGGACTTACTCTCTCTAGCAACTTTGTTGCGAGAGTATAAATATCTATGTATCTGTATGATTTTTAGTTGAATTGATGTGAAAATCAATGGCTCCTTCTTCTTTCATATACTATTTTCCTTCAGATATCAGTCACAAGCTCTGATGTATGGTATGGTATGGAAATCACTTATCGGTTCAAGATTACTTCAGATAGCTGTCGAACCCTAATTCTATTATCTAAATTTATCTAAATTGAGTCAATTGCGATGAATTAATTAAACTCTTAATCGCCTCAACTAATTTACCTATTTGGAAATAATAATGTATTTTAATCATGTAGGAGTGATTCAGTGAATTAATATCCATTTGTTTGAAAGATTTAATATTTCCATAATTTGTAATACATGCTATATATAAACTATTTACTCGTTCTTCATCTAAAAAGCCTCAATATTCAAACGGTTACTTGCATAACATTAAGCTTCCAATGTGACATACATATAAAATAACGTTGTGAAATTACAGCTTCATCTGACAAACTGACTTGACTTTAGATACCGAACCGTTTTACTTTCTAATGTCGATAATGTCATAACGCATATTTATTTTGAAGTCATATCGTTAGTCCATCCATGACAGTGAACTTTCAGAACAAGATTTCATTATTTTTCTTCCTTTTATACATAATTAAACCATTTAACTGCTTTTAATGTCAGTAAAACTTTGAACTCATTTCACGTTAACTTTAGTGATTCGTAAACTATAGACCTAAATTATAGACCTGACATATATTGTCATACCATTCAGACCAAATCAGTGCTTACCTTTAATATTTTCATAATATATCTGCTAGACTTATCTGAGTTAGGGATTCTAGTTGGAATGGAGGTTTTCGATGATTCTAAATTTAAATAGAGCGACACAGAAGCCAGTAGAATCTTAATTGTCGAAATAGTATCTTTCAATGGTGATGTTAGGAGAGAAATAAGCTCTTAAGTCAGTTAACATTGAAAAAGATCGTAGTTACCAAAATCTTCTCCAGAAGACTGCTAAAAGGTTCATATCATTATGAGATTTTGTAAAAGGTCCAGCTCGGCAATTGCCAACGCCTTCAATTTATTTCTACTATATCAGCCGTAAAGCTTACGAGTAGCCACGTTAATACAATTGTTTCATTGTTAATACTCCGTTGATATGTAATTTCGAAATAATCTTTTTTCACTAATTTTGGTCAATATATGGAACATTTAAATATTTAAACGGACAGCAAATAAATATGCATTTGCCGACTAAATGATGAACGACGATTATTTCGAAGTGTGTTGTATATATCTATATCGCTATAAAATGAGTGAGAACTCATTGCACCGAATCAACATATGACATGCTATTATGTGGAATTAACTCTTCATAAAATGCTTAACCCCGCCAAAAATGAATTCAATGACACTCATTAAAGTGTTAAAATTCCAAATTTAAGACCAGGGCACTTGCCAAGACAGTAACCTAGCCACTTAATTGCCGTAAAATGACTTTAACGCTTTACAAGCTACGTGCCACGCGCATTTAAGTGCCTTGACTAACTAGATTCTTAGGTTTTACTATTTCTGGCGCACACCCATTTAAGTTTTTATGCGCTAACTATGCCACTGTGTAAATCGATAAATCACGCTGCGCGTTGCAGTTCATAAAGTAGGTTACGACGCTGTGCTCATATTCTCAAATTCGCACATTTGTGTCTGTGTCTGTGTGTGTGTAGGTGTTGGTGTAGCTGGAAAGGCAATTAACGACATACAAATTCAAGTGCAAAATGTTTTACAAGACGCAAGAAGCCGTGCTTCCTTTTCGTCGACTATGCATGCAGTCCTTTACCTCTACACACATACATATATGATGAGGCAGTTGCTGTGAGCGCCAAGAAGCTATTTGCTAACTAAAGGAAATTCCTCCGCATTGGGTGTGCATGGCGTATGAGTGACCTATAATAATTAAATGAGCCTTCAAACTCAGGTAAATTAGTTACCGGCGGTTTGACAATTTATTTCGGAATTCATAAGTGTGTGTGTGTGCGCGTTTAGATTTCATATTAATGTGGTGGGGCGTAGTTTAGTGCAGAAATTTCGGAAATTGACAGTGCATATACGAATATGAGCTGTCACTTTGGGGGCTATATAGTATTATGGTATATATGGCATTATGTTCTATACTATTTGAGTGTGTAACTATTTTACTTAATTTTACAGATATTATATTAATTACCTTCGGAACATAACTTACCTTTATATATACAGTTAACGCGACTTTCGTCTGCTCAACTCTGTTGATGTGGATTTTAGGTTTAATACTCAATAAATATGTAGAGACCCATAAATATTACTCAAAACCTGTTTTTTATACCTCAAAAGGCAATTATATGATTTTATAACCATCCTCACATCTACTTTTAAATATTTGAATATCCCTAGGGTAGAAAATGATTATTTTTGTTCCTGAGAGAGTTCTTTACTGACTATATAAAGTAAAGTGAGCATATAGGAAATGTATCTAGAAGTTGCTTGATTTTTTAACAATTAGCTAAAATATTGATAATATTATATAAGGTGTAAACAACTAAAAAACTTCTTTCTCTTGGAACTCGAGCCTTATAATGATCAATCTTCAAACCAAGTATTTTTATCTAGCTCCCAAAATATATTTTTATACTGTATGGTGGTGAACTGAGATTATTATGAAGATCGATATTAGTAAACTTGTAATATGAATTAAACAAGCTTAACAATGATGACATTAAATTAATCTTTTTGTTAACTCATTGTTCGAACAGAATATTGCTCTAATCTCTCAAAATAAACTCAATGTAAACAAGTTTTATAAAAATTAAAGGTCTGAGTCTGATATGCTATATATCTATAACTCTATTCACCACTCCTGCACTAAATGAATCGTTGAAGGTATGATATAGCCTCAGTGTGTATTCAAAAATTGCTGTAACATCTTCATATACCGTAGGAAATTGTAAAAGCCGATTTTTGCTACTTTACTAGATGCCTATTACTGTGAAATTAGACCTCGTCTGAGAAAATATATTGTAAAATTAGCCCACACTATCTTGCAAGATGGTGGAGCATTCATTTAAGTAAGTTAAATACTCTAGAACGACAATAAAACTGTAAGTAAAGAATTTTATTTTCTATCGTTTGATTCAACTTTTTTAAGTATGAATATTTTATGGTTCTTAGATAGTTGGTATATATTTGATTCGTTGATTAATTGGTCGCATTGAATGTAACAGTATAGTATTACATAGGCTCAACATCGTTTCGAACTATTTCAAAATTATTCCGACACCAATTCGGGTTCTTTGGGAATCCAGTGATCGATTAATAAACCAAAAAATCATTCAACTTCGAACTAGAGATTATTTGGGATTTGTTTCCTCTTTTAAATAAAAATCGTTATAAGAAAATTTTACGAAGCGATTTTTAAATACATTTTAAATTCCCTATAACTTATTTAGATATATCCTAGTTTTCAAGTGAGAATACGCTTGAAAATACAATTTGCTTAAAGAAAACAAAATGTTTAATAAGCTTGAAACTCTTTATTTAATTCTATTGAATTTATTGCATATATATAAACACATCTGCAACAACAAAGCGCCAGTATCGATTACAATAACCACCTTGCATATACATACATATGTATGCTCGCGACTATGAAATTGCAGCTCTAACTAAACCTCTTTAGAAGGAACGACACAATACGAAATTGCAGTGCGCGTAAATTCCTGCAAAGATTTGGCTTTGAAAGTCGAATAATATTTACGACTGAGCGTGCGAATGTTGAGACAACAATAACATTGGTAATAACAACAACAACACTAGCCTTTTCAAAGTCACCAGCTTTAGAGTGTTTGCGAAGAAAATTTCAAATTGCATTCCGCCGCAGTTGCCAAGAAGAAGGGCGAGGGAGACTCCCTTCATACACTTTGCTGCTTCTGCTTGGGGCCAGATTGTGTGTAGGGTTGCATTCGCGTTGCGCTGCGAATCCTTGCAATTGTACTTAAATAAATAATTTTCACTATACTACTTTGCTCGATGCGTCTCGCTTCGTTGTGTACCCTTTGCGCGCGCATTCATTTCAATCGATACTTCTTAGGCGCTGCCAAGCGGCATTGATAAAAAATGTATTTAATCTAATAAGAGTAGCGTAAGTCAGCTGTGCCGTTACCATCAAAGCGCGCTCGTCAAACTTGCAACGCCCTCACGTGCAGCCGACGTTATTTAGCGAGCTCTTCAAGCGGCTCACGTCTTCTTTCGAGCCTGTTGTTGCGGTACTGCTGCTGGAAGCTAGCCAAAGCATAAGTAAGAGTTGGCGTTAAGCTTGTTTATTCTTTTACAAGTGTGTTATGTATTGCAAGGAGTGAATGCCAGCAGCGTTGAGATAGAGCATAGCCGCTAGTTGGAATGACTTTGACAGTTTGCCGTTCTCGCTCTCTCTATTTACTGTAAGTCTATGTAGACTTGAACTAGTCTTGGCTCTCTGTTGCCCACCCGATGGAAAAATAAACTGTTTTTAACAACTGGAACTGTTTTAATTTCATAATTTCTGGAAAATATACTTTTCACTGCACCGGAATCATCAATCTTTACCGCTGAGTCAATGATATTTTACAATCTTTTTTCCATCTGCTGATCGTATCTTGTATTATTTCTGGTAGCTTTGGCACTCTTTTCTAAAAACCCTCTTATTCATCTAAATTAATGATAATTACAATAAGGTCACCCGGATAACCCGGGTGTCACAAACGGGATTTTTAAGATATCAGCTCTGATATTTTCATAATTTATACTGTACATACTACGTTTTACACCTTTATCTAGTACAATTCTACTCACTCTTGTGAGGGAATCATACTAGTCTGCGCTTCTCTTCAATATCTCCCCTACAATGTGCTGCAGATCATGTAGTCACATGTGTACTCCTCCATGCTGGCGCATACTTGCCAGTCTATCGCAGTGCACCGCAATTTTAATGACGTGACTGCCTGCAGCGCAACCACAATTTATGTAATTGCCATCGTCGTCGCCACCACAGACGCTGTCGCGCATTCCAAACGCCTACACCGCTCAAGCAGCCGTCTACACGAGCACAACTGTGGCATACATACTTATATACTAGCTCGTGCGCCCCCGGTGTCTGCTTTGAATCGGTCGTTATTGTGGCTCCACAGCTGTCGCTTTTGGTACATACCGTGGGCAGCTGCAGGCGCAACAATGAAGCCAAAATCTGCACAAGTCAGAGTAGCTTCAGGGGGAGGCATGAGTATTTTTATATTGCATACCTGTGAGGCTGCGTGCGATGCAGATGAGTTCTCAAAATACAAATAGAATTATTGAGGGGTTAGACATTATTTGAAGGTGTTTTGAAAAATAAATAATCATAACTCTCTCTTGTTTATAATAGATGCCTCTTATATATGCATGTTTCTTCATGTCTTCATAGAGGAAAATACGTGTCGGGACTGTCTGGACCAATATAATACTCCTTCATTCATCAAAATCTTACATATATGATTCTGAATATAATATTGAATCGGAGACTGCCATATCGCCGGACGTATCGTATTATGCTTAAATATGTTGCTAAGTTTTTTCTGGGTCCACCATACTACTGAATGGTTTAAACTGACAAAGTACAGATTGAATTTTCCGATCGTAGAGTTTTTCTTCAGTCAGAACACGAGTGTGAAAATATTGAAAGAGAAAACACCTTTTAAGGGAACAGTAGATCAAAGAAAGCCATTTTAGTTTTGTTTGGAATTACTTTTACAGTATATACTGAATATTGAATATAATTATAGACACTTTTACGATGAAGACTAGTACTATATGCTATAGCTAGATTTTAATATTTGTTATGTCATTTTTGAAGTGAGAGAACTTACATTTAAATAGAAAGCTAGTAACCGAGATTGAACGAAAGAGAGAAAGAGACAGAGGTGTAGTGATAGAGCGAGGAAGAGATGCATAGTTATATAGATATTATAAATAGAGAGACAGAGAGAGACTGCAGTATAAATATGAAGGGAGAGCAATAGACAGATAGAGGAGAGATAGAGCAACAGATAAAAGAGAGTGGAAAAGATCGTGACAGATATAGTTAGAGAAAAAGAGAGATAGATGTATAGATGTAACGACAGATTTAGAGAGAGGAAGAGCGACAGGGCTATATAACTCCTTGTCTCTTCTCCTTTCTCTCTAGCTCTTAGATATTTTTTACTCTGGCTTCATCGATATAAAAATACTGGTAGGATAATCAGCAGATTTGTTATTTAAAAAATCGAAATATATTTGAAATACTTAAAAAATATTTAGATTCATATTTGCAGCCCACAACTTTTAACTTTAAAGCTGCCAAGCATTTGGGTAAAAAGTATCTATATACTCAAATAACCACTCACACATACATAGTTCTGCGATTCCTACACCAAATGTCTACAGAATTCACATTTGCCATTTAATTTACTAAACTTTTTGTTTTATTGTGCGCGTTGTCTTCCATAGACTCAGCGCACATTCCACATCATTACGCTTCATTTCATTTCATTTACGCGAAAATTTACTTTCTTCCACGTTGAACTTCACTCCCCCCTGTACTTGTTGGCCAATTCTTCGTGTGTGCGACATTTTACTCGCACTTCATATCATCTACTTACTTTTTATTACATTTTGTTGTCTACTTACTTGATTGGACGATGTACACACACACATGCCTCGCTATATCTAAATAGTTCTGTGTTGAGTTCTTGTGTGCGTCTAACTGATTGTCGTCTTGTCTTTACGGTATTTATAGAACGTCGTAAAATTTCGTACATTCTTCTAATGCTGCTTTCTTCACATGCTGCGCAGTTGCTACACATATTCACTTGGCGAAAACCACTTCTTCTGCTCATTTCCTGTTTCATAGTAAGTGTGGCCAGATCGCTGTGTCTGTTAATATTTGCTCGTCGCAGTTTGCTTTCATATATTTGTTTAAGTGTATTTATGTATGTATCTATATGCCTGCGTTTCTATAGATGCCTTTGGCCATTTCATGTTGTTTCTATTGATTTCATCATATGTTCATATATTATTCGTATTATGCGTATATGTGTGTGGGTGTGTAATTTATGACCATAGTTCAAATAAAAATTCTGCACATAAATGAATATATTATTTTAGGGTAGACATAAATTTTTGTTAAATTTTAAATTATTTCACTTTATTAAAGAAATTTTGGTTTATTTTTGAAATTTTCGTTTTAACACTAAGTATAATAATAATAATGTTTAAATACAGTATACTCTCGAAAAGTAAATCGATTGGTATTTTGGGTAATTTACTTTTTCGAATAATTTACTTTTCCAAATATATACATAAATTATCTGTATTTATAATATTAAATGCATTTTTAAACTTAAAAAATTGATTCATTTATTTGCTTCAATAAAACATATGGATTTACATGAAAAGCATATTTACATTTACATATTAAAAAATTTACAGCTGGTTGAAAATAGCACCATATTGATTTAAGAACTTTTCTCAAACCGGCGAGATGGTAATTACGATAGTCCAGTAAGTTATTCATCTAAAAGCAAAATTGATTGTGTGGATCTTTATAATAGGTTTTTAACTATCTTTACTGATCAGGTTCTCTCATCAACTTTGATGGACTTCGTTATCTTGAAGACTGAACTATCTCTTTCAACTGATCTGAACTTGTTTCTCCCGAGATTCCACATTGGTTGATTGGTGAAATAGTCTTATTCTTCGTTTTTCTCTAAGTTCAATGATTTTTATCCTATATGCAACCATAGACTCAATAAAAGAAGTGTAACTATGCTATGCTTTACGTACTATCTAATTTTTGAGTCTATTGTCGGGATAGTATATGAAAAAAATTGAAAATGTTTGAAGAGTTGGTCTTGCTATGTATTAATAGAGCTAAATATTGGTTTTCTAACTTCAACTGTTCTTCAAATTATGGAGTAACAAAACGGCTTACGACACATTGCACAGTGATTCCGCTGGAATGAAGCCGCGGCCATAAATACTTTCCGTTGAGATATCGCTAAGAAACTTTCACCAAAAATCTAGAAAAATATTCTAAATATATTATAAACAAATTAGCCACATCGTGCGACTATATTCTATAGCTCCCACAGGAACGATCGGGACAAGTTATAATAATTTTATTATTTTCGGTTTTAAACTTTTTCATTTTACTGTAATAACTATTTATGTTAATATCTTGAGTGATTAGGCGCGGTTAATTCACACCCGCCCACTTCTTTACATATACATACGGATTTTTAATAAGACATTATAATCAGATATTTAACTAAAAAATTAAAAAGAGCTTTGAAGTCGATCTGAATCGTTTACTTTACAATATATAAAATAAGCACTAGTGTAGATATCGGAACAAATACTGATACAAATTAGTGCGGCATCGCCCTTCTAAGAATCGTCGAAGTTGGGCCAAAGGTTTTCAAGGCCCCATGCATCGAACATGAGGATCTCAGTGCTTCTAAGAAATTTTTTACCAAAAATATAAGTAAGTCCCTTAGACATTTTGAAGAATTGAGAGGGAATATGTTTCTTCTAATAATATGTCTCCGTGCCAAAAATGAGTGCAATCGGATCATAACTTTCCCTAGTTCTCATATACCTAATATCAGGGTTTTCCAACTTTCAATGGACTTTATACTATATATATCGGTTAATATGTGAGATATAACAGCAAAATTTGGAGAGCAAATAATCTTAGATAGAATGTAGCTAAGTGGCAAAAATAATTGGAATATAGTAAATTGCGGGAGTATATAATGTTCGGTTACACCCGAACTTAGCCCTTCCTTACTTCTTTATCATTTAATTAAGTTTCATTAATTCTCATAAATAATATCACTCACATAGATATATATTATATTACTTCAGTTAGTTTTTTCAAATCCATGAAAATTATTCAAAGCCTTGTCATTGAAATAGTTGGCTAAATCAAATTCGAATCAAATCAATTGTGACCAACCCTAATGTAAATAAATTTACTTTGCTTGCTACCGGACTTGATCTATTAGCCATAAGCTTCATAAAAGTAATTCATGTCCACATAATAAATAATTCATGATTACTTACCGGTTCCTAACGGCAACAGCACATTTTCACCACATAAATACAAAATACATATTTACAAATACATATATAGTATGTATCAAAGTACTACTATATCCCTAAGCACAAATTCACTTTGATATGAGCGCGATGGCTTTTGTTTAAATTAATGCGACTGCCATTTTGACTTTACCGAACCAATGCACCGGAAATGTTTGACTACAGTGCGCTCGCCCATTTACCGTTATGTAAGTTGGAAGTAAGTGTGTGTGTCTGTTCTTTTCGACTTTCTCCGGCGGTAGCATATGAATGTGGCCATAATTTCGTTAAATGAGAATAAAATATAAGTGAGATAAGTAACAGCAGCAGTCGGAACATATTAGGCGGAAGTGTGTGTGTTGTGTCCGAAGTGTTAATGGGGGTGTGGCGCTACGTATGACACTGGCACATAAATTCTGCACAGATAATCGAAGCTATCAACAAATTAGAAAGGTATCCGTTTAAATGCATTTCGGCAGATATGGAGCGGAGATTTGGCGGGTGTAAACGAGAGTGCCCAGTGCTTCCGCAGTTGTTGGTTATAATCGTGATCTGTGTGGGCGTCGAGCGGAAATGTTAAAGCGATTTATGCGGCTTTTATTTTAGTTTTATTGTTACTTCGTGGGGCAATTGGCATGCGACCAAAGAAATTGGCATAAATATTAATGCGCGAAACACCGAAACTTCTTGACTTAAATGGCGCTTGATGAGTGACCCGATGAAATTCACGCCATTTTGTTAAGCTTTCTCACATAATGTCTAATTTTGGAAATACTACCCAATAAGCTCTATATAAAATTTTGATCTAAATCCTCCTTAAAAAGTCAACACCGTTTGTAGAACCTATGCGTGGAAGAAATTGGGCTGACTTTAAGAGCGATGTGATGAAAGTTTTCCAAAAGCTCAAAAGAGTTACAAATACTAAAGTAATGACTATCTCAAAAATCCAAGAGGAAGTAGAAAATTTTGAATATTTCACAGCTGAGCAAAAACGAGAGGGAAAAAGTATGAAAAATTTTAACAACATCTCTATAAAAATATTGAAAGCTGTCCCAGCGAGCTTAAAGCTACTCCAGTCTGCATAAAGTGCATCTTATCTTACAAATATAGCGCAAACTAAACAAATACACTCCCTTTAATGCTCTCAAGCGTGTAAATTTGTCTATATTAAATAGTTTTTCTTGCTTCTGAAGTACATATTATGTTTTTTGAATCTTCGGCATTGTCGCTTTGCTGCCAAAGCTATAAATTAATTTGTCTGCAGAAGACGGAAAAAAGTAGAAGAGGCACATAGAGCACATAAAAACTACTGCTGAAAGCAGCAAAAAAAAATATAAATACATTAGAAGCGCATCGATGCGTGTGGTATTTATGCGCAGTTAAGTAAGCAAGTTCCAAAAGCTTGCAACAAAAAAATCATAAAATATTGAAAAACTGTTAACAAAATGTTTGGTTGGGAATAAGTGAAAGAAAGCTAAGAAGAAAGTAAGTAGCCGTCACTTTAAAAAACGTTTAATGTCTAGCGAATAAACAAAGCGGTCTTTAATATACATTTCTATGGGAAGCGCCAGAATGTATGCTTTAAATAAAGTAAATGAAATTTTTTGTAGGATTTCTTTATTTATTTGCACAATTTATTTTTATTTAAGTAAATAACAGTAAATTTGCAGTTAGATGACTATAATAATAAACTGTTCATTAATGCTAGTTTCAACTGAAGCACCTAAAGGTATGCTTTGAGTTCAAGCAATTCAAGAAAAGAATCTTCCAACTAATTAAAATTTCGGAAGGGAGTATACAAATTCATAGGAGAAGTATTTAAGAGCATACCTATCTTAATTACTATTAGACTGAATAATATTTACAATGTGAAGCGCCTACAAGTATGCTTTAAATTAAAGTAATTGTATTTTATGTAAAATTTATCAAGTCACCGACAAGTGAAAAAAGTAATATTTACTTAAACTACGTTTAATAAGTAGAAATGATATCAACTCGTTATTACTGACTTTTTCAACACTGAAAGCCTACAAGTATGCTTCAAAATTTAAATAACCGGAATTTGTTTCCAATTTATGGAAAATTCCAAGCACACCAGACTAATCGCCACCATCTAACAAGGCGAATCAAAATTTAATACAACAACTACTAGTAACAACACACACATTATCAATACAGACGTACTTGAGTTGCAATCGTTCGGTCCTAATCCACTACAAATGATGTTCGCACTACAAAATCGCCTAATTGCGAAGGAATATTTCATTTCAAATGAAAATTAATGGTTATAGCGTAATTCAACTTAAATGAGCTTAATTTAAATTAAGCAAAATGTGCGTAAAGTGAAATGATTGCATTAAATGCCAACCGAAACAGTTAGGCCGACAACACACACACACATACAACGGCAAAGGCAGTAGACGGGATAGCAACTAAAACCGGAATGAAACTTAAATTAAACTCAATTGAAACTGAATTTACAATTTCCGCGCAATGACAATGAGAAATTGACAAAATGACAACTTGAGCGAGAGCAAAAACAAGGAGAAAAATTGCGCCAAATAATTAAAAGGGGGGCCTGTAGAAAGCGACGCTGACTGCGGAAGGCGCGATATTGAAGCGCAATGTGGAAGTTGCAGAGGCTGAGGCAAATTACTGGGGCAGTGCTGAAATGCTTGGTGAGTTTCTGAGCGGCAGAATTGAGTCCGCAGCATATAATTATTTAGAATTTAGTTTCGAAAAAGCGAACTATTGGAGCTTGGAAGTTGACATTTTGCCGTTATAAGCTGGTTGGCGCAAGATCGCTTCAGCTTGACCGCTTTTGCTTACAGCCTGCTCTGCAATTCTGACTTTTAAACAATTTAGATACCCTCTCACACCCGCCTGCCAATCGTAGCCAGCAGCTAATTAGTTTTCATTCACCCTTTCTACGCTTGAGTCAAAGTTTACTTTCCAAAAGCCGGCAAAAGACAGTGCGGTAAGTACTGTTACACAGCTGCTTGGCAAGTTTCCCTCAAAATATCTTCCTCACACTGCTCACTGGCACACGCGCCAAATAATTAACAAACAATTCACATTATTTCATTAGCGCACAATTGAAAATGTCATTTAGTTAGCTTTATTTCGAATTGCACGCTTGTTATGTTTGTTGTAATTTTTTGTAGCTGTGTGTCTCAAACATTTTTTTTGGCATTTACTCGTCATTGTCAGACGCCCTTTTCTCTCGCCATTACACATTTATTACGAATTCAATTGACAAACTCGTGCATTGTTGTAGCTGCCATTGTTGTTACTGTTGTTGTTGTTGTCGCTTTATTTTATTGTTTTGTATTGTTATTTTTGTATTTATTGCCTGCAGACGTCGGAAATTTTTGGCTTCGCAATACCGAATTTGTTACGCCCCAAAGCAAGCAACTTTGCAAGCTGCTTTACATAATTCATTTGTGTAGCCTACTTAGAGGCGCTATGCGCAACTGTAACAATCGCAATGACTTGCTGGTAGGCGTTCGTCGACTTTGTTGTTGCTTCATTGTGTTCGTTGTTGTATAGAAAACATGTTCAATGGCCAACTTGTAGGGTTTGTGCAGAGGCGTTATAAAGTGAAATTGTCTCTTCGCATGCATACAGTGTCTTCGCAAATGTCGCAATAAAAATCATTGAAAGGAAATGCGAAATCAAAAATGAATAAGCGTTTGTATAAAACGGAAATGATAATGCTTAATTTTTTGTTTGAGTTTTTGCTCTTGTGTTTAAGTATAAATATTTGTTTGTATATGTATCGAAATCATTTTAATATGAAGCTGCTACTGAGAGTAAATTTATTTGAAAAATGGAAATTAAGGCTTCTTTCAAAGAGTGTTAGAGAACGTTGTATCGTCTCTAAATTTTCGTCTGCTTTCAGAGGACACGAGTTCTGGATTGCAAATTTGAATGAACTTGAAATCAGGAAAATTACTCTACATGGACGGTAGGTGTGGTTAAAATACAACTTAGGTCATGTTTCATATTCACGCTTCTAAACACTGCTCTCTTCCAAAAATGCTACTATACAAAGAATAGCAGAATAAACTGATAAATATTTAACTTACACCCTAAAGGTCGGGCATCAACCAAAACATAAATCTAAAATAAAGAAGAAATAAATATCAAATTGATTAGTCACAACCATCACTGCATTTGAGCGAAATCGGACCATTACCACGCCCACAAAATGGAGGAAACCGAAAACATATAAAGTGCCATAACTAAGTCATAAATAATGTTATAAAAGTAAAATTTAGTACAAAGGATCGCTATAGGAAGGGGCATATCCGGATGTAATTTTTTGGGGAAGTGGGCGTGGCAACGCCCCAAAATTGGTTTTATGTACATATCTTGTAAACTACTATATCAACCAAACTCTCTACAGTCGTTTCTTTTAGGTACTACCTTATACAGTCCAAAAATGGAGGAACAAAAATAGGATTATAACCACGCCCACCTCCCATACAATAGTTATGTTGAAAACTACTTAACATGCTTTAATTCAGTAAAGAAAAAGACCATAAAACTTAAATATCATCATCAAAATTTTAAATTAGCGTGGCTCCGCCCACTTATGGCTCAAAAACCATTTCTCCGAAACTACTCGACCAATTTCAGTGAAATTCGGTTTGTAATATTTTCCTTCCATCCCAATGATATTTTGTGAAAATAGGTCAAATCAGTTCACAACCACGTCTACTTTGTAGTCGATCTGAAACGTTTACTTTACAATATATAAAGTAAGCACCAGTAAATATATCGGAACAGAACTTTGTATAAATACATAATATTAG
The DNA here is from genome assembly GCF_028554725.1 of Zeugodacus cucurbitae. NCBI lineage: Eukaryota > Metazoa > Arthropoda > Insecta > Diptera > Tephritidae > Zeugodacus > Zeugodacus cucurbitae. The sequence goes on from NC_071670.1 coordinate 35,556,688, forward strand.
GGTTTCCAACTTTCAATGGACGTTATACCATATATATGACGAATATGTTGGTCAAATTTTGTATTATATTAATACAATTAGATAAATAAATTGCGAGAGTATAAAATGATCGGTCACAACCGAACTTAGCCCTTCCTTACTTGTTTTTTTATTATTATCTATATAGTAGCTAAAGATTTATAATTCAGGACATAGATCTAGAAGAAGGATCGAATATACAGTTGAACTACCATAACTAGAGCTTCTATAACTCGAAGTTCTTCATAACTCGAACTCTGCAATTGGCAATAGAAGTCAAATTTTATACAAATTATCTTCCATAACTCGAAGGCTCTCTAACTAAAAGTTTTTTGTGTATTATGGTGAATCGGCTTAGGGAAGTTCAACTGTATGTATATTAACACGTTGACTGCCAACTACGAGATAACTCGTAGTTGGCTTCCTGGAAGGGAAATCATACTACTACCTAAAACTACCACTTATTGTGTAGCTACGAGTAAAACCGTATTATAATAGTGTTAGTATCGATAAATGGCTGCTGGGAAAATAAAAAAATGTTGGGTTTGGCTTCCGTGAGCTTCATTCAATATAATGGAAAAATTACCTCAAATACAATAAATAAAGCAATATATTATTGTTTGTGGTAGTTTTTAAAACATTTTTCCACACAAAGGGCTGGCTTCTCTGGACAGGCTGGACAGAAGTAACGCGTTTCTCGGCGGTTTTTTTTCTTGGGTACACACACGACATGGCTTTGTCGGACGCTGTTTTTTTTATTAAATTTTTATTTTAATTTGTTTAATACCTACCTACTACGAGATAATTCGTAGCTTTCTTTCCCAGACGCCAACTACGAGATAACTCGTAGGTCCTTTTTCTCATCAAAAAAACATCGTTTTTGATTTTTGATGATACCAATGATCTAGAAAAAGAGTTTTTAGTAATATAATGTGAAAAAATCAAAATGTCATTTTTGGACAGTTTTCAGAAAATGGCCTTGGCAGTCAACGTGTTAATCACTAAAAATCTTTCGCCAGACCGAGAGTTTATAGATTTCTGATCTATATGAGCTTAATACCTTGAACTAAGAAAGAGGGTTAAATGTACTTTATACTAACTAAGAGATAAACAGTGGGTTGGAAGCACCCAATATTCAATTGTCCGAAAATAAGTAAAACCAAATAAATAATAATACATATATCTTTAAAACTTTTGGTATTCTCTTTTCGAATTTTCACCAGTTCTCAGATTCTTTGACAGAAGATTAACGAATAGCATTTACCGATCTAACTAAACCTCTTTATACTTTTATGGATTTTCCTCTTGTTCTCCTTCGATCCTCCTCTTGGTTTTGATAACAAAGAATTGCATAATGAAAAAAAAACTTGTTGGCTTATAGCCATTAGCTCTACTGAGTATTATTTAATAAGAAAAAATAAAGAAGAATGGAACAATAAGAATCAAAAAAAGAAGAATAAGATGATAAGTGAAATATTATTATCTAGTTTAATTAAATGTTGTAGTAAAATGCACGATGAAGGTCTATTTTCCGAAGAAGTTACTTTTAAAAACATATATCATATTGATAATGTATAAGAAAAAGACCACGATTTAACTAATTTCTCTAATTTTTTCAAACACATTTTCTTTAGTTCCAAATAATTTAATTAAATCAAAATATAGTCAAAATTTATCTTAAGTTATTCAACATGTTTTTTCAGCACTATCCACAAATAATTTCTGGTAATCATTACTAATTTGTAAATACTGATGCATATTTAACGCTCCTTTGCCGTTTTTCACTTACTGAATCCCTCGATTTCTTATGAACTCGTCAAAATGCAAATTGCAAATGTGTCACGTAGTTAAATAGTATGCCCTTCCAACGCGCTGCGCACGGCAAACAACAAATCGCAAAGAACTCTTGACAAATTGTCGGACACGCAGTGGGTCGCTGAAGTGCTGTGTGAGTGGACAAGTTGACGGTGGAGGATTTTGTTGGATCATATGTCAGTGCAGTGCAGAATATAAATGTAATTTGCGTAGAAATATTTAATTTGCAAACAAAGCAAACAAATAAATTGTCGGAATAAGTAGAATACATAGACAAATATTTGCATGCCAAAGAGTTGCAGATTCGCAATTGTATATTATTTTCTATGTATGTATGCAATGATACAGGGTGAGTCAAAAGATTTTTTACTTTACTCTACTTTTATGTTTCAAAAGCAGAATTTTTTTATAATAATTAATCGATCCTTCGAAATGGAACAGAATGGATAATTCGTCAAATGTTTGCACCCACTTTCGAATATGTCTCTGAGTTTTCTGAAGAAATATTATTTTTATTCTCGCGAAGATATGGGTCAATTAGCACATACAAACTTTCCATATAGTAAGCTTGGTTAATTGCGGGAGATTTATGCATCAATTGAATACTGGGAATATAATAATAATTCGCATGAATGTTAGTAAAGCTCGTAACCCTTTGTGACATTATTTCCTTAGAATACTGATATCAGTGATGGATGACCTTTTGAAGGGATCTCATGGTAAGACTTGGTTAAGAAATGCACATGAAGATGCACTATGGAAGTTTAAAATGCCAGAAGGCTTCAGAGTACTGCTTTTATATTACTTACCCACAGCAACTTCTATATATGATATTCTGGGCCCTGCGATCCCTTGATATTCCGATCTGAGCATCGCTTAATTCAAACAGATTCCATTCCTTCTTCTAAACTGTTTGTAGAAGGTTTCAGTGTCTGTGCAAACATTCCAGATAGCAGCCCTTATCAATAAATTTTTGTATAAGTGTATCGTTTATATCTGTTTGGACCTGTTTCGGTATTGCCCATCATTCCATAACATATATTTGCTGCACCCTGTATATACATTTCTATACATTAAAGCAAACATGTACGCGATATAAACAGAATAGGAAAGTAACTGTAAAATTGCAGTGGCGAAGAAGTAAACAACTCACACACACACACACACACACACACACACATATATGATTTCTATATATATATCTTACAAACACATGTACATAATAGTACTTCAGAAGTAACTGCAGCAAGAATAAATATGCACACACACTTTAATAAACATACATGTATGTACTATGTAGTAGCTAACGGCAAGCCAAAAACCAAAGCAGCGGGGTAAAGTAAACGACGAAGAAATGAATTTAATATACTGAATGGATAACGAAATAGTTCGAATTTACAATGGACTGGGGACGGAGGGGCGGACATGCAAGCGTACGGAGCAACGTCTTCTTGCACTGAAATTAGAGCAACGAAAGTAACGAATATGGATTACCAGCGAGTAACAAGGATTCAACGAAGATATGTGCGCATAAGGAGAAGTTAGTAGTATTAGTAATACACACACGCATGTATAGTGACGATGTAGTGGTTGTAACTGGGCACTGAGCAAGCTGAGAAAATCTTATAAATATGCCATTTGAAAAATAATGCAGCAATAACAACTGACAACTGACAACTAAAACAACAACAACAACACACATAAGCACAAGTAATGGCAAATGAAAGGAGTAACAGGAGAAGACAGGACAGGAAAGCAGAAAACACCAAGTAACTCGCTTGCCATTGAATGACAGCCACACAAATACACAGACACAGACATACTCTCCTTCTAATAACAATAACAACAAAGTGCTTGAATAAAATGTGAACAGCAGTGGAGATAGATAAATAGATAGCAGACAAATAAACAAGCAAATCAAATGAAGCACAAAAAAGAAGAAAAAACAACAACAAAAAACAGAAGAAGCAACAAAATCAACTAACCAACAAAACAAGCGAAATGAACAGAGTACAACAACAGTCAGAACAGCTGAGTGAGTCGATGGATTGGAAGATGAATAGACGGACAGACAATCAGATAGCAAGACAGCCGCACTAGCCAAGTATGCAAGTAAATGCACACATATATATATCTGAGAAGACACTTATAAACCCACAAATACGCCCCATCCTTCGACTGACAGTTCTTCAAGCAGACTTTATGGAGTACACTCACTACTCTGTAGCCAAAAGGAGGCGCAAATCCCACCACTGCAATGTCTGTGGCAATATACAGCATGAGCCACTGACCAACAGCTACCATAACAACAACAACAACTAGAAAAGAATGCGATAAAAGAATGTATAAGGCGAAATAATCTAAGAAAGATAAAGTATGAGTAAATGAATTGCAGCTTTGACAACGCAACATCGACGCTGTAATTTACTCAAACATACCAGCAGACAACCATACATATGTACATACAACTGTTTCTACTTTTTGTGCGTCAGCTGACATATCGACAGTATCGACAGTCTAATGCCAATTGGAAAATTACTTTGAATTCTATAAGATGTATTGATATTTTATATATTAATGTGTGTGTGTGCCTTGGTGTATTGGTGTAAATAAATTAATGGCAACAAATGGTGTGAAAAAGTTGTGTTTAAAGCTTAAAGGACTGACTCTGATGGAAATAAATGAGTGAAGAAAAGAAAAAAGTAGGCAGGTGTTAAAACATATATATTTGAAGGGCCTAAATTTATGGTGTTCTCTAAAAAAAATAAATAAACTTGCTTAGCATTAAAGCTTTAAAAGCTTATTTCCGATTTCAAAGCTCAAGTTGTTTACACAAAGGAACTTAGATTTTCCACACTATGTAATTTCTGGTTCTGCCAGTATTTTATGAACTGAACCTACCTCTCTCCAGATTTTTGTTTTTGGAAATACAGGGTTGCCCTGCGTTTTACATACAAATTAGTAAATTATTGTATTATAAAGTTGTTGTGAAATATGGAAAACTAGTGATTTTTATACCCTCGCAACCAAGTTTTAATCACAGAATGGGCGATTCACAACCACGCCTACTTCCAATAGAACTCAATTTTGAATTCCATCTGATTTGTACACTCGAAGTCGACATAAATATTTTTTTAAGCTTGCCACGTTAACATTAAAACAAATATTTTGTTCAAGGACATATGCGATGAAAGGATTCGAAGATAAGACAGGTGCAGCTGGCTGGACATTTGTAACCAAGTGGAATGAATCTCGTTTTTGTAAAAGCATATAAAGGATTAATGTTTTATTTCATATTAATTTTAAATTCATAAATAACAGTAAATCTTTGATGAATACTTTTCTAAAATAAGGAAAAGAACTAGATAATTTTTGAATAATGAGCAATTAAGAGTGAAACTCCATGAAACAATGTCTATCATTGTTGATGCATAGAAATATGTCGCAGGAAATGCACTTAAAGCGTGTTTTTTGATTGCATCCTTCTTTACGACAACGCATAAACTTATTTTTATCAGAAACTGCGCAAATAGGTAAATGTTTATTCTTCGTTGTACGCACATCTTTCGGCGGCAGAGGTTTTATGGTTCTTTTTGCCCTTTTTTGCGTTGGTCCATCTTCACTCTCTGATGACGATTCTGCGCTCTTCTCCAGTATAACATCAGCAATTAAACATTCGGCGATATAGAATTTAAAATCGAGTAAATCCATGATATTTTTTTTTTTGTGTACACCGCATGCATATTTGTCTTTTTTATACATAACCCAGGAGTTGCACGCGGCAACATCGATAAAATGCCAAAACACGTTCAAAGGCCATCTTTTGGTGCGAATTGCAATCCTGTAGTAAGAGACGTACCTATCCGCTAAGTCTACTCCTCCCATGTATTTGTTGCAGCTTGAAATTGCATGTGGACAATCAACGTTAATGTACTTTCTGTTTACTTTATCCCATCGTCGAGCGGTTTGTAGGGGTAACGATCCAGTTGACGTGGAAGCTATAAGCACAGAGCGGCTATCCATCCACTTGACAACACACAATTTGTCATCTTCCCTAGCGAACTCTTCGTGACTACCTCTTCATTTTTTTAATAAAGTTTTGTCATTTGATAACTTTGATCAAAGTTCCTTAGGTATCCTGTTGAGTTGAATAGTACCAGTCGCAAATATTCCTTTATCCAACAAATGCTCGAGAATGTTTATAGAGGTGAAATATCGGTCAATGAATACTTCACTACCTTCACTGAGATCTGTAGCAAGTTTTTGTACAACAGTACCACCAATTCCCAAATGCTTATTCGGCTTTCCATCGGGCCACGTGTTTGCTCCTTGGTATATAAAAAAGTCCAGTATTAAACCATCAGGCGATGCTAGAACAAAGTTTTTCAATCCTACTGGATTTGGTTTGTCTTTTACGTATTGCTTAAGGCTTGTTTTTCCTGAAAATATTATATATTTGTTAATATATTACAAATGTGCAGCGGGCTGGTCATGAAATATATGGGCAAAAATATGGGTAATAGAACAAAGTTAGTGACAAAATCTAAACCTTACCTTGTTATTGTAATTGTTAGAATCAAATTAATCACACTTTCTAATTTTTTGGTTGCACAGCTTTCAAAGTTTTTACTAATAATCATTAGAACTTTACAAAATCTGTGTTTCGCTCAGCTGACTACACTCATTGCGCTCTTTTTAACAGTATTGCCAGCATAGAGAACAAATTTTGGGTTTTTACTACAAATAATACGTCTAGCTGGCTGCACAAATGGTCATAAACTCAAAAAGTATTTTTAAAGTATTTCTACGGATACTTGAAGAATGTCCAGTAGACTGCACGTGAGGACCGAAGAGGCTAAAACTTTGCTGAACCAAAAATGGTTCAAATCGAGTCATAACTTCCCATGTACATTATATTCGGATTATCAAACTTCCGCTGGGCTTTAACCGTATATATCGGTTAATATGTGAGATATCTTAGCAGAATTAAGTGAGCTTATAGTCTTGGATATAGTTTACCTTGGTGGTGAAAATGAGCGAAATTGTTCAGGAATTACCTCAGCCCTCATATACCATATATGATGATTTTCGATATTCTATTGGACTTTATGCCGAATATATGGGTCAAATTATGTGTTATCTTAAAAAACCTATATCAATAAATTGCAAGAGTATAAAATGTTCGGTTGCACCCGAACTTAGCCCTTCCATAATTGTTGATATCTAAAAATTATAATAGTAGGCTGACCAAGCGAAACGGATAACCACACTCCGGATTTCATCTGTGCTAGCAACATATATATTCCGATATTCTAATACACGTATAACTTTCTAATAACCTAGACAGACGGCAGAGTTAATTCGGTTTAACTGCGCTTTTAATCAGTTCCAAATATGTACGTGACAGACGGCAGTAAAGCGAGTTATAAACTCCCGCAAACAACTGTTTGGCAATATGCCATGTTTCACAGTGTTGCCAACGGAAATGCCACGAACTCCCACTAACTCTCTAAAATTTTGAGGATTAAATGGGAGTTAGCAAACGGAGATAACTGAGACAACTCCCGAATTAACCCCGATTAAAGCAGTAAACCCGAATTAACGCAGCCGCAGCTCTCGAATTAACCCCGATTAAAGCAGTAAACCCGAATTAACGCAGCCGTCTGTCAGGTGTATTACCTCTTTCCCAGTAAATTCTTATATCTAGATAATTGCAGACACGAATATTCAAATTTTATCCAAGTCCATTGATAATTCGTCATACGGTGATTGTGTTTTCCAGATATGCGGATATCTATCCTCTTATCAATTTAATTTTAAAGATGATATCCATCTAATCTATATTTTTCAGATTTTATACATATCGATGGATATTCAGAATTTATGTCTGGACATTTTAAAATTCAGATAACCTTCTCCAGGCCTTCTCATTCAGGTAACTGAATAATTTCTTAAATGAAAGTTTGTAAAATATAACTACTATCCGCATTTTATCCGTGCACGTGGAGAATCTCAAATTTTTTTTGGATTATGTGGATATCGTTTCTGCCACCTTCTCAGCAAATCTGAGTATACGGATATTGTCTCCACGACTACAAATCGGTTATTATCCGGATTTTATCGTTCTAGCCTATAGAAGATATAATTAATAAATATCCGTCAGCATAAAATAATTAATTTAGACTATTTTAAATAAAATTGTTAAAAATTTCTGACTGGAAAACGCACTCTGATTGTTTCATTAACAATATTTTAAATGCTTCCCAGAGCTACTTTTAGAAAAGTCTCACCTTAATGTACATCTAGATCCCGCCACAACTATCTCGCTCTAATTTCCGCTCCTTATTTATACACTCATACAACTGAAAATCTCGTTGCTTTAGCGATTTCCTCTCGAATTCATCGTCAAACCAAATGAATGGCTTTCTATTGGCTTAAATAGAAGCAGCTATCTTGCTAAGAATGCGAATAAATGAAATGAAGATGCTCCTTCGAGGCTTCGCATAGCGGTTATTTATTCAATTTCGAATACCTTCTAGTGCAAATATTTATCCATACTGCTGCAGCAGGTGCCAGCTAGACCCCACATAAGTGGGTGAGGAGGTTTCTATACACGAGATTTTATATCTATGTATGTGTAATATATGTATGTATGTGTGCGCTTCAGAGCGTGTAGCTGCGTAAGTGCGTCGCGTTACACTCCATTTGTGTATTGTATTTATTTGCCTTTGTATTTGCTATACTTTCGTCTAACAATGCTTTAGCTTAGTTGCATTATGCGGTTTAGATAGCTATAAAATAAATAAGTCTAACTAACCGAGTCGGTTATAGATGGTTGGAAAATGTTAAGTATACGCAGCGGTGTACACATTTCTATTGGCTGCTGTCCATTGTTGCATTTGCAGCGGCTGTCTGACTGCTTGATTAAAATGTTTTCATGAGTGGACTTCTTTTATTAAATGCATGCATATATATATATATATATATATATGCCATTTATATATATATATATATATATATATATATATATTAATTTTAATTTTCTAGCAATGCATTTCATATATTCATTTCTAACCGATTGTATATTTAAAACGATTTTGTGGTTCAAAAGTTATAACCGCAAAAATCTTATGTACTTTAAATTGTAGTTTAGTAGAATAAAAGCTTTAGAAATGTTTATTCAAGCTTAATTAGAGATTAAAAAAATAAACGAATTGAAATGATATTGAATATTGTTAGTATTTAATTGAAAATTTAAAAATTTTAAAACAAAAGTAACCGCTAGAGAGCTGTAATTTTAATACAAAACTCAACTCACGCAAAACAACCAAATTTTAATTAACAAAATGTATTAAAAACACATATAGATAAATATATTTAATTAAATTAGCCTATACCAGTGCTCAATTAACTTGGGTAAACATTGAGATTTTTTTAGCAATTGTGGTTACTTGATATAGAAAATATAATTTTTTGAAAAATTAAAATTTGATATTTATTATTTGCAATCACAGAATTTTATTTTATTTTAAACTAAAACTGGCTCTTCACTATTTCTTCGCTGCGACTTACAGCACATTTAGCTTTAATGACGATGAAAACTCTAAAAAGCGCTGAATTTACTAATTTCTTAATCCCCAAAAATAATTTGAAGGAAGCCTTCCTGAATTATTTTGACAAACAAATTGACACTCAATTTCCTGACGTAAATTTCATTAATCAAACTTCCGACTTAAGTAAATTGTAAATAACAGCTGCAATAAGTAATGATTAATTAAGAAGTCGCTCAACTGCCTCTTAAGGAGCTTAAAATATAAAGGTAAATTTAACTCGTTAAGCCAAATGCGACATAATTCCAATAAAAGGATAAAACTACCATCAAGCCAGGAGGGCGAGTGAGGGTCATTACAGGCAGTTGTCTAATTTAGTTAATTAACAATTATACAATGTTTAAATTGGTCAATTAATTAAGACAATTTAACAGTAAATTGGCTTGTCTTGCTTGCTGTTCACACATAAACAATTTAGTTTAACAATTATTAGATAAAAGATGTGTAAAAAAAAAGTTTACTTCAATTTGTGGTATGGATTGTATTATATCAATTTGATTGAATTAAAAGTGTTAAACAGTTGGCAATCTTTTTCAAAAATACAATCGCTGTAAATCGTTTTTAAATTATTTATTTTGCCAACCATAGTAAATTGTTAAATTTATTTTGTCAATCTTATTTACTATATAAAAATATTTTCTAACACAAGTTTTTTCAGAAAACATTAGTTAAACACCGACATTTTGAAATTTATTAATTTTATTAAATACAAATTTTAAATAGTTGGCAATCCTATAAAACCAATATTCTTAAATATAATTTTCTTTAAGCTTGTCAATTCAAAGCTGGTGTTCTTAAAAATTAGTTTCTTTTTTTTTAATTTTTTGGAAATAATTATAAAAAGTTGGCAACCCTACACGATAAATGCCTTCAACCGAAATTATTCTCATTTAGTAATTTTTTTTTTTTAATTTTTATGAATTTTCGGAATTAAATTTTTTGCACGGACAGCACCTTCTAAAGGGCACATTCTAGGGTATTAAAAACAATAATCAGTTATATATTTTTGTATCTTCTTCATTAAACGTAATAAGTTACTCCATTTAATTCGAAGTTTATTATATTGTAGTTATGTATTTATTTCAATTAGTATTACCATAAAGGTGCCTATTTTTATTGCTTTTTTTAATTGCTTTATTCAACCTGTTAGTTCAAGCGCAGTTACATACTCACTTGTACTCTTGTATATGTATTTGTATTGTTGTATAGTCATATTAAGTATATTGTTTGCCATTTATTTATATTCTGCTATTGGGCCGTAGTTGTTTTATGCTCAAATAAACTCATTAAGAGTGACCAATAGGCTGAATAAATATGCATGCAAGTAAACATATAAATATCTATAAAAGCAGCCATTTTAATGGTATTTATGTGTGACTGTGGCAAACTTAATTTTCATAAAAGTGGAAAATCCATTACGGTTTAATGCAAATCGTCATCAGCTGAGAAAAAATTGCGATATTGAAAGTGAAATGCTTTAAATGCAATTTAATGCGCATTTCCAGACTAGTGCACTTAACAGTATGCAACAAATAAACGTATGTGGTAAATGGTTTGAACAAAGGTCCTGAAGGAAAAGTTTAATATAGACAAAGAGGCTCAAAGTTCCAAACTTATATATTGAGAAAATATATATCAAATACAACTAATAACTCCTTTCATAAAAGTTTATTACCGTTATTTATTCAGTTTTTATACTCTCGCAACAAAAGTTGATAAGAGAGTAGTATAGTTTGTTCACATAACGGTTGTTTGTAAATCATAAAACTAAACGAGTTAGATATAGGGTTATATATATCAAAATTACGAGACGAGTTGAAATATCTTTCTGCCGTCATTTCCCTTACGTACCCAATCAATCACAATGAAAATAGTTGAAATCTGATAATAACCACGCCTAACTCCCATACAAAGGTTAGGTTGAAAATTACTATAAAAGGGTTAACTCACTAACCAAAAACGTCAGAAACACTAAATTTCACATAAGAAATGGCAGATGAAAGCTGCACTCAGATTTTTTACAAAATGGAAAATTGGCGTGGCGTCGCCCACTTATAGGGCAAAAACCATATCTCAGGGAATATTAGACCAATTTCAATGAAATTCGGTACATAATATTTCCTTGATAACCTTATGAAATGGATGGAAAATGGGCGATATGAACCTATTTCAATGACTACTTTCCACATAACTCAATTTTGAATTCCATCTGGTTCCTTCACTTTATAATGAATTAAATTGGTTAATTGGAACCAATGAAGAATGAAGATGAAACTTTATACAAATACTGTAACTTCACTTATGGAAAAATTGTCCAAATTGGACTATAACTTTTCAAAACCCCGTATACACCATATATCGGTTAGTATGTGAGATATCTTAGCAAAATTAAGTGAGCGTATAGCCTTGGAAATAGTGTAGCTTGGTAGGGAAAGGGAGATGATGTGCCATGATGGATTTTTTAATTGAAAATTTCACAAATTTCTGTTTAATTATGTATCTTTGATATGAATTGTTTAAAGGAATTGTATGACCGTTTAATATTTAATATTTTTAATCTAAACCGACTTAAGTGGGTAGTTGAGCTCAACAAAATATATTGTAAAAACGCATAGAAAAATTTCCTGTTGGGTATGACCGTGGTATCAGATATATTCTTGTGTATTTAAAAACATATGATCATATTTGAACTCGGCCAACAAGTGCAGCACAAACAGTTTATATTTCCATTTGTGTACATATCTATTTACATATAAAGATGTATATATTTTCAGAAAATATTTACCTATGAATATTAATTCTTCTTATCTCTTTAAATACCAAATATAAACAGTATGAAAGTACAATTGTGTAAACATATGTGTACGACCGCGACTAGAGTTGAAAGCTGCAATTTAATAAGCTTCGATTTACACGAAATATTATTTCCTTTTGTGCTTAATTGCCATTCATTAAATAAGCACACGTTTTAATTAGTAATAATTCTGCGTACTATCGAATATTGCCACCTGTTAATTTCTTGCTAAAACATTACAGAACTTCTTTCCGAGAAAAGATTCCAGTTCATATTTTTTTAGGCAAAAGGGGCTGCGAATACTAGGTATTTCAACGAATTGGTATTCTGTAACAATATTGTATACTAAATTATTTGACAAATCTCAATAAAATTTTCTAAATATAAAAATTGATATAAATATCATTGTGAGCATTTGTTACATATCCGGAGCTATTTTCTTGGGTAGTTTTGATATTTCTAAAGATCTGTCTCAAAAGTAATATTTGTTAAATATGTTTGTATATTTTGAAACACATCTGAAAACCGATATTTTTTAATTGCAAAATTTAAATACTCTAAAAACATGTCATTATCGGTAGCACTTAGAAGAATTTGAGATATATGTAAAAAAAACTAGATTAAAAGAAATGTTACCGATGTCGCCAGAAATCACAGTTTTCAATATCCAACTGGTGGGATTTTGGAGAGATTTTTGAAATAATTCTCCACTGTTTGATAAATGGGTATCAAATGGCACGAGCTTTGGACATGTTTTTAAGAAACCTGACACAGCCGTCTTCATATAGACCAATCAGTCTTCTACCCTGTCTTTCTAAAATATTTGAAAAAGTGTTACTATCAAAAATGTCTCCTTTCCTTCATGAAAATAATGTAATACCAACGCACAAATTCGGTTTTCGTGCAAAGCATGGCACTGTAGAGCAAGTAAATAGAATAACTCACGAAATTTGGAAGGCATTCGAACATAGAGAGTACTGTTCTGCTATATTTCTAGATGTGGCTCAGGCGTTTGATAAAGTGTAGCATGAAGGACTTTTTTATAAGATTAAAAAAAAGTTTACCTTTCCATTTACATAAAACCTTGGAGTCCTATTTAAAAAATAGAAAATTTGCTGTAAAAGTATGAGATTTTATAGCCGATGAACGTTCAATAAGGGCTGGAGTACCACAGGGCAGTGTTTTAGGCCCAACTCTATACATCTTATATACATCTGAGCTTCCAACTGCTAATAATATTTTGACATCAACTTTTGCCGATGACACAGCTTTAGTGAGTCGTAACAAATGCCCCATTATAGCATCAAGAACATTAGCGAAGCACTTAAGTTCTGTCGAAGAATGGCTAGCAAACTGGCGTATAAATGTAAATGAACAAAAGTGCAAGCATGTTACATATTACCTAAGACCTAAAATGTGCCCGGCAGTAAATATGAACAATATTCTAGTGCCTCAAGCGAATGAAGTTACCTATCTTGGTATTCACCTAGATAGAAGGCTTACGTGGAGAAAACATATATCTAGTAAAATAACGTGCATGAAGATAAGAGCTGCAAATTTAAATTGGCTTTTAAATAAAAACTCTAAACTTAGCTTAGACAACAAAGTGCTTTTATACAATGTAAAGAAAGAAGTAGAGGACAGCAGATTGAAATATTTATCAAAACTCCGTGATCACCCAAACCCATTGGCTAATGCTTTAGTACATTCCTGCGATCAAACACGCTTAAAAAGAAGGGATATGCCTGCGTACTAAAGAGCAACGTTTCACCAATACAGCTCAATCACTTAGTTGAGCTTGTCTAGTTTTAAAATAGATATAAGATTTTATAACTTGTTGTTAGGCTTAAAAACAAGCAGATTCAAAAAATAAGGATATATTGAAAAAAAAAATGTTTACTAAAATTACTAACTTTTTACAAATTAACCCCACAAGTAACACAAAAGGGTTGATATCCATCCAATGTTTGTGATACATTCTTAATAAACATATAACGAATAATTAATTTTTAATTAACCAAATGGAGGGTATTTGGCTAAGTATTATGTTGAAAAGTCTGAACAGAGCTTTCGTTTATTCAGTAAATTAAATTATATAAATTAGGGTTGCCATCTATTGCGGTCAGTCTAATTCCTCAGCGAAAACAAATTAACCTAATTTATATTTAAAACCATACTCTCGTTAAGTTATTATCTCATGCTAACAAGAGTTAAAAATTAGAACCTTATATCGTTTTTAGACAGCTAAATTAATTGATCAATTAAGGCAGTAGTAGTCTGCTTTAGAAGCCGAAAAAAGCGTTTTTTTAGCAATTTTTTTTTAAAGAGATGGAAATGATTGCGGTAAACGGAATTTTAAGACGATAGTGTACTATATTTAAGGCTTGAAAAACAATATTTATTATTAAAAAATATTGAAATTTTTCAAAGTTGTAAATTTTTTTTTAATTTTTATAAGTATCTTTTCTTAATGAACTATAAAAATACCGAAAAAGTTAAATAATTCCAAAATTTTTCGAAGTTTTAAAAAAATTCAATTTTTAAGAAAAAAAATTGACTTTAAGTTAAATATAGAAGATAAGTTAATACTGAAGCTAGATCACTTTGGTTTTTTCGATCGGACATATATTCTCTTGCTATCGCCGGCACCGTTTTCTAATACTTGTGAAAATGAAAACTCGAGAAAACGCGCTTTAAGGTCTGATTGAGTTATTAATTAAGAAGTTGGCAAAGTTTCATCAGCTGAATAATATTTTTAGCAGCGACATCTACCATAGCTTTTTTTATCAAAAAATTCAGCTAATCGCAGGCAATCGTAAGTCTTTGTCGTAGAGTTGCGTTTTGATTGAAAAATAAATGTAGATTTTATTTTATATTGTAAATCGATCTTAATAAGCGTTTTAATCGAGCAGAGGACGGTTGATTTATCAATTAGCTCCTATCTAAAAACGCTATTAATCCAAAATTTCGTCCATATATATTTATATAACATAATTTGAAGTTTGAATGTTTTTATCATATTATATTTATTATTTCTATTAAGAATTTACCACCCTTTCGTTTATAATAACAATGTTCCTTTCTACATACATACCTCATTCACCCTATACTCACTTAATTTACATTTACTTTACAATTAATTTTATCACTTTAAAAGACTGCGAGCGGATTTTGTGTTGCCAGAATTGAGTGGATATTCATTTTTGTAGCCGAAAAGTCTTATTTGGATAACCGAAAAATCCGATATTATTCAGCTCGCTTATTAAATCGGGATACGTTGAAATTGCATTGAACAGGGAACGCCGCAACTCCTCGTACTGAAAGTATGGCTGAAAAGGCATTTTTACCAACGTACAAATGTAGACGTCGCCGCGTTCACTACCGACCGCCAAATTATTACCACAAAGGCTGTGTCTAGTGAGAATATGAATTGAAAAAATTTATTTGTTGTATGTAAATCAAAAAATTGGAAAAATGTGCTTACGTGAACATCGTGTTGAAGGCAGTGCTTAATTTTGTGCGTGAAACTGGTGTCAATAAATTGCGATGTATATCCCAAACATCGAGCGTGCTACGATTGTTGGATATAATTACGGTGGAGTGTGAGCGGCTCCATTGAGCCGTATAAATTGGCCTCATTCTGTCTTTCAACGTTATTAGGGGCTTCATAATACCATTCATCCAGATGCGAATGCACCTAAGTTTGTGTAAGTTACTCGTTATAATAAGTACTGATATTAAGGGCTAAATTCAAGAACATTTACGAGAACTCACCAATCATTGCCACAAGTTAGGAACAGCTTCGGCGACCACGGAGAGAAGTCCATATAATTAACCGACCCCGCATGAGTCTGCCAAACATCCAAATATGTATGTGTCGTATTTGTCGAACACTCGTACACGCAGCCCTCATCGGTGAGCATAAAGTAAATATCTCTCAACTGTGGATGCAATGTGATGTTTAGACCCAGCGGACGTCTGTTCGCAAACAGTTCAATTGGATTCGCGTATTGCTTGACTTGCAAGCCTTCAGGTTGACCAACTGCGCGATAGAGCACCATCTGCTTGAAACCCAACAGATATGGACTGGGTATAACGTAATACTTCCACACCGAACCATTCGACGATAGAGCCAATATCGGATCCGTGTCGTGCTTGTCTTGCGGCTGTTTGATCCACTTCAAAGCAATCACCGGATCACCATTAAGTGATGAGCTACGTTGAGAAACCGCAATAGGTGGATCGTCGGGATTTGTTATATTCCGTACCTCGACGGTGCCATCCATCATCCCGATCGCCAGTAGAAATGGTAAAAATGGTGAGAATTCCACAGAGGTCACTGGTATATTGTAGCGATAAGACCGTTCAGGATTCAGTGGATTTTTAATACTCCAAATGCATACATCACCCGTGGATACAGTAATTAAGGCCGAATATGAGAAGAGACCATAGGCCACAGCTACAATGTCGCCATTACCGTAGCAAAAACTAATATCCGAGACGGCTTTACGCGTCATACCCGTTATATGTTGGGCGCCAAATAGAGGCGCTTGCAATGTGAATATCACTTCGGGTTGGTAACGGTATTCGGCAACTGCATCCAATTTACTAGCTTTATGGAAATTACGAAAATTTTGTTGACTCTTCTGATATACATTACCCGCTAATAAGCGCTCCATAATCATGCTAGCGAATTTGAATCGTGAGTTCTCCGAAAGCTGAGCTAATTCCACCTTAAACTCCGCATCGTACGTTTTACTAACTCTTCTGTCCTTTTTGTGAACTGTTTGATCGTGATCGAATTTTAAAATGGACTTATAAGTATCATACATCTCAAAGAAGGATACATATGTGCCCTTTTCCTCAAACTTGCGAAAATACGTGTTGACATAACGTGTTTTCATTTCCGCATCTATAGTCTGGGTCTCCGCCTCACTACGCCTTCGTACATTGCCACGCCCAATTGTCAAATAATCATAGATCTTATTATCCTCTTCAACAAGTTCGCCCAGTTTTGTACCTTTTGGTACGGTGTAGCTTGTCGATTCATATAAAAAAATTTCGGGACTAGGCCGTAACATGATTTTTATGAACGGATATTTATGTTCACTTTTGGGCGCATAATATATGGGTAGCTCCTCCTCTTCGCCGGTTGTGAGTACGTTATGCAAACTGCCGACCTAAATGGAGAAAATTATATATAATTAAAAACAGTTGATTCGCTTATTTCGGTAAAGTACTCTTCTTCATAGGAATGTTTGACAGAAACCCATATCTAAACTTCCAGCGGCCGCAAAGTTCATCTGGATAAAGTGAATGCAAAAAGAACTATGAAAAGAGCTCTGTTTGTATCAGGAATTTATGGTGGGGCTTTCAAATGAAGATTCTTCATTTCTCCGAAAATGAGCCCGAAATAGGCCGAAATCGTCGCAAAAAAAAACTAGCTTAATTTTGTATTTTTTCGAAATCAAACCACCATAAGGACCACATGACATTATAAAATGCCATGCCGGTAATACGTACATTATATATTACATCGTCCAAGGATAAACGAAGACCGCCCAACTTAAATCTCTGTACGCTGGAATGGCTCGCCACACTATGTCGGCTGATATTGCTCTCGCGTGTCGAAGACTCTGTTGGGCAGAAATCATTCTTCAACGTTTCATTCAATGCTTTATATCTGCGCTCCTTAGTATATTCCAGAGTCAGTAGTTTCGGGGTCACGTCAACGAGTTCATCATTATGCAACTACATTTGAATACGATCATTGAGGAAACTTACTTTTCACTGTTACTAATACAAATTGTACTAACCTTAAGGCCCTTGCGTATGTTTATCAAATCGTCAATCTCGCTATCGTAGAGTTGCCTGTACGGCATACGAGTGACTCGTGAGCTAAGCTTACTCATCTGTGAAATATTCTTCAGAGTTTTAAAATATACGTATACATGTGTGTGTGTGTGACGAACCTTCGCACTCTTATTGTTCTGAAATGTTTGCAAATATTTGCTATATGCGCCAGAAAATATATATACACTTCTATTGAAATAAATGTCTTATAAAATTAAAAAAAAAAATATATATATATAATATATTAATTCCTCTGAAAAAAATATACACGCGACACGGAAAAATAAAATATGAATGAAGAAAGTTCACAAACATTTTATAAAATCAATTTTTGTTCCAATTTTACAAGTGTTTCACGCCATTTACAGTGTGCGTCATGTGACACCGAAAATAAGAAAATTATATTCTATATTACGAAATGTGGAGACTTTCAGATTATTTTAGAAATTAAAATTATTAACACCAGTCTCGAAATTCACTTGAGTAATTACAGACCCTGACCCAAATAGCTGCCGATTGCATCATGGCCCTTGTGTATAGGAAGCAACATCTGTCGACAAAATTGAGTGAGAGTTGATTTATGTTTGTTTTAGTTTGTCTATATTGGGAGTTTGATTCGATTTCATCTTTCCAAAAAACTTAGTTAGTTCGTTTGGTTCGAACTAGAGGTGCGCTTCTTATATGTACGATTGACCAAATAAACAGAGTTGAGTCGATTCATAAGATAGTTTCATAGTGTATGTTATACCATCTTCAATCCAGAGTGACTGCTTTATGTGGTTCACAGTATTTTTTAATTCAAAGTTCCGCTGATTAATTCATTGACGAGAGCTTCAGCTTTTAGTCCAGTAATGCTTTCAGAGCGCATCCCTTTTTCATTTACTGGACTAAATTTATCCTAAACTATTTGGGAATTAAGCACTTATACTCAAACGAATTGACGCGTTTTTGAAGCCTTAAAGAATTATAGTACAATTTATCTGAATTTCGATTTTAATCTTACCTCTTCTTGATTCCTTATATATCAGCTAGTTCCCGACTGCATCTAACCTAATTCATTCTTGTATCGAGGAAACTTTTCATTTTGATTATATATCCCTATATTCTAACAGTCACCAAACCGTTCACAGCTGTTCTCAATTTAAACAAATATTTATTTTTATTGTTGAGTAATAACAATTGGTCCATACCGGTTAAGTAGACCGGACTGTCCAGGGAATGGCGTTCAAAACCTTTGCCGTCGAGCTAGAATTTATAAGACACAAGTCACTGAGTTTAGTGTATAGTACAGGTTGTTAAAAAAAAAATTAAGGGTTCTACTTTCAAATAGGTTACCCATATTTACCACATCTTGCTTATGATTTTAGCCGATAATATAATCAATATTTTTACAAAATTTAACGATGACTAACAGAAAATGCACAAAAAGCCCTCATGAAAATCTAAAATCCACTCTAGCAAATGGCAGTCTGGCAACTGTATGGTGATTGATGAGACGCCAACTAATCAGTAATGGACTAAAATCGAGAATCAAAGATACAAAAAGACTGCACTTTAAGTACTGTAAGTATTTGCCGTGAATGCGGAACTAACGACGGAAGTCGGCATTCATGTGGTTATATGAGGAAAAACGCAGTACTCACACAACCGTATGCATGTACTTATAAGTACATAAGAGCCAGTATAGTACTTTGTGCGTTGTTGCAACTTAGAGCGGTGGCAACTGTGGCAAGTGCACACACCAATGACGCTGGCAATTCAAGAAAATGCACCATAAAGAAAACATTGCGCACTTTTGCTGCAAAAGTCTGCCACAATTTTTATTATTTTATTTTCAATTACGCTGATGTGGCGCTTTTTGTTGCATTTTTCTCCATTACTGCTTTGACGGCAGCTGCAGTCTTGGCGATTATCTGCTGCCTTAACGACCGACGCTGTAAGGGCGTGGGTAGTGCATTGTGAGGAGTATAGCGGGGTCGGTGGGGAATTGGGGAGAGGAATTTGTAACAACTTCCTCATTTTTGACACGAACCATTTCAAGTGGCAGACTTTAGATAGTTCTCTATTACTTGCATGTGGTTTTCGTATTTTTCTTATGAATTACTTGAGATATGTATGTATATATGTAAGTACATGTGCAACTACTGTGCGCTGAATGCAAGCTTTACCAATCACTCATCTGGCTATGGCATGCCGATAGCCACTGATGGCAAGCCATTCTACACCATTGTTATTCTCATATATACATACATACATATTCCAACAACGCTTTTAACATTTCCGCAATAGATAATCATGACCTGTGGCAAGGAACCAACAACCGTTGGCTTGTCAAGTGGCAGAACAACATTGAGTTGGTTCGGTTAACTGTAAATGGATTACTTGTGTGTAAGCGTTTTGTACAGCTCCAGCTGTCATCATTACAGCGCTTCTCAAACAGCTGCTCGTTTGAGTGGTCTTTCATTCGACGTCTGCCAAGTCTGTCGTATTACTGACACACCCACTTGCTTTAGCTGCTTGCTCAGTTGCACTTGACGTGTTCTTCCTTGTAGAGTTGCTTGATGTAGTTTAATCTTGTTTTATTCCTTTACTATTCCTTTTTATTACATTCTTGTACTCATCTTCTGTTTTTACTTTTCAACAAAATATTCGTTTCAACGTTAGACCCGTTAAGCGTTGAGTATGCATCTTGTACAGTCGGACAATCTAGCTGTATAATTGATTTCTTAGATGATTTTGCTGTGACGTATCACCTTTGCCCTGTGAGGTGATATGATGAAGAGCAGGGACGAGCTTTTATGAAGTTTTTTGTGTTAGCCAGCACTGGACATCGACGTCTCTCTTATATAGTTTGAATGTTTCATACATAATCAAACCTGGAAGCAACCGCGATTTATCTTAATTAAAGAGGTCGAAGAACAGAATGGTCCTTTCGAACTCAACATTCCCTGCAGCAATCTATCCGTTTTCACTATGAGGAAGCCCTTATCTTGCCTAGAATCTTACTGATCTAAACTGTATAAACTTCTACTCAAGTCCCTTAAATACCGGAAACTTAATAATATAATAGATAAGGTCTGCATTTAATCTCATTACTTAATCCTCATCTATTGATATCTTAATAACTTGTCGGTATTTTGCATTTTAGTTTAAGGGGTAGATCTCCGCATATTGCAGAGAAACTCACATGGACAGGTTCGACTGTCCTGATCCTGACGGCTCTCTAAGACCCTTATGATACTACAAAGCGCTTGGGCTCTATTATAAAGTACTTGAGATCGCTGAATGTGTGCCTACCCAGGGCTTTAAACTAAATCTGGCGTACGCTGGGCATTGAAGGAGGAAGTGCTTGGATGATTCATCTTCGCCTTCCTTTCAAAAAGCTTCGGCAATTGACTGATTCCAAGCATCACCGCGTGTGTGCCTATTGGACAATGACCAGTAAGCACACCAATGATTGGCAAGAGATGAGCCGTACTAGCAGCTTGAAGGAACACTTTCGAACCACTGCAGGCCAGAAAGACCTCGCTACTGCACAGACGCTAGTTGTTCTCCAGCGTTTGGCGAGCTCACTCGAAGTCAGTGAATCCAATGCTCTAACACAGGTGGACCACGGACTCGTTTCCACTTCAGCGTCACTCCCTTGCAAGCTGATCCGCTTTGCAGTTTCCAGCGATTCCGCGCTGGCTGCTGTGTTTTCAAAAAAAAAAAAACAAAAAAAAAAACAAAAAAAAAAAAAACATTGCTATCCTCAATACCTGTCCTAATACTTCATATCCAAATTAATGAGATCTTTACAGAGCGTTGTTAATCAGCCCATGGCTACGCTGTTTACAGCTCGCATATTATAACTCCTATAAATGATAGTTATACCTAATTAGGTATGGTAATAGGCTTCGAGAACGGACTCGAGTGGGCCCTTCTCATGGAAAAAGTACACTCTTTACAAGTCGCTTGGTAAATTAATGATTATATTATCAAAGATTTCACCATCAATGATGTTTTATTAGCTATTTTTGAAAGCATAAGGAAACTTAATCATCCTTATTGTAAACTTCAAGGTACTGAATCTGATATAATTCTTTATATCATTTAATAACATGTAGTATGGAACTAAACATGATAAATATAAATGGGTTATAGCAAATGAAATGTTGCAAAGAAAAAAAGAAAAACTTGCTTCACAAAAGAAAACAACTAAATGCGCAGTTATGACAAGACAATCCTCACATGCTCAACAACAATGACGACAGCAACAACATAAGTACAGAAATGTGGCACTAAGGAAAGGCAACAAAATACTTAATTGAGTTGATGACTTAACACGGCTAATCCATACCCGTACAAACGCTTCGAAAAGCAAACAAAGGAGGAAGCAAAATGATAAAGTGTGTGGCGCAGACACTTACAAGTGGCGGAACGGAAGGGTAGAGAGACAGAATAAGAGCGTATGAACATATGTGAGGAGGGGAGAGTAGGCGTTATAAAGAAGTGTACACGTAAGTGTCAGCGGAAGTATGCTCCTCAACTTAAGCTCCTTTAAGTTGTCTCACAAAACGAAAGCGCATTCCTGTTGGGCGCTAAATAAGCGGCTCCACTTCATGCAGACTTTCTTCCGCTCCAGTATTGCACTCAAGCGAATCGTAATGTACGTAAGTTAACTCGAACAAGCCATTAAGAAAGGTTGAAGGGGGGTGCTTGCGTATGTGAGTCTACATATTGCAACACTACTTGAGTCCATTAAAAGAGTCAAAGACTTTTGTTAGCCAGTTAAGTATGCGCGCAGTAAAATGAGCCGTTTCTACAGCGGATAATGGCTGCGAATGGCAGCGAAGGTATTGACGCGGCTGTAACCACTCGGCGGTCGTTCGCGTTTTTCTATGAGAGAGTTATTGGCGAAATTTTCTTGAAATATACACCGGCGGTCAGATGCTTAAGCTCATAAAAAACTTGATCAGTTCTCATAGCGTGAAGTGTCAGAAGGCCTCGAATGGCTTATAGATTAGAGAGCGCATAATTTTATAATGTCAAAAGCTACCATTTTAATTATTTTATATTTTATTTTGATAAATTTAATATTGGTGGCAACTCTATTCCAGTTATTTTTAGTTTTGTACCTAAAATAAAAAGTAATTTTTCAAAAAAACTGCGTTCCTTTTTTCCTGACCACCACTGTATATTGAATAAAGTGGTAAACTTAATATTTACAAAACATTATCATACATTTCAGACAACATCTCATCAATTTTTTCAAAGCAACTCCATCAAAAAATACACTTACATACTCACCGATGTTTGCATACTTTACATTAACAGGCAACAACAAACAACTCCTCAGCAGCCAACAGCCACACTTCCTGTGCCGTGGCGGCGCGCCGTTATGCTAAATGCCACTTTTGTTGCCTGTGAAAAGACGCGCCAAAATAAAGCGCTCATTGATTTCCGACATTTTGCATTTGACGCCTAAACAATAACCGTTACACACACACATGCACACGAACAGTTAACATGCATATGTACATATGTACATATTTACTGCCACATAATGTAAGCATTTTATGAACTTTTACGAAATTCTATACTTTCAGGCGGATGCGCAACGGATATGCGAAACAACTTCTTTTGGTATGTATGAGCGCTTTTACATAATAAAATGTTTGTTGTGCATTACAGCAGCGGCATTGTTGTGCTAATTTTTTGTTTAGAGTGGAGAGTAAAAGGAAATATGATATGATATGATCACTCAATTTAATAATATGAAATAAATGTTGAGCATTTACCCAGTAGAGAGTGGGGTTGACATCTTAGAATCTTGGCACAGATTAATTTTTCTAAAATATAATGCGGGTTGTTGTTGCTTTAGAATACAATAAAATTCATTTAACTCCGGAGAAATATTTGTTTCTTCCATGTGGAAACCATTTAGATAGTGTAGGTCGACCCGTAAAGGGCCAGATTTTAAGCGACAAGTGAGAAGATGGAAAAGGGAATTTGTACTATAGAACAAATAATTATTTTACTATTTATTTTATATAGAAGCTTAATGTTTTTAGACCAGGTTACCTCCTCAGATTCTATCAAATATCAATTGATTTGACTCAATGCATATTGTGTATTTACCCTAAAACTATGCTATAAAATAGAAACCATTAGTACTTCACTGAAAATGTTTTTATTAAAGACCTTTTGATTTCTATAGTTGTTGTTCTTTTTGCAACACTTAGGGAAAGTTAGAATGGCAGGGATCGATTATTTTAATTCGCTTAATAGCCGATCGGCCTTCTACACCAACACTATCTTTCGATCGTATTTTTGCAAGTAGAAATAAATAACCATTCATGAGGTGTTTCGGTATGCAAAATTTGAAATGTTTGTTTTAAAAATACTTGGAGATTCTGAGAGATTAAGAGTTGCTGTATTTACATATTGTGTGCCAGAATCGACTTACAACTTTTGGAGTTACTTTGGGCCAGCAGGATACCATATTTTCTCTGTACATCAAAGAATACCTCACAAAGAAAGAAAACGAAAGATGAACGACTGACAAAAATAAGTTATGAAGAGAACAAGTCTTTAGAGGCATTTGAACTGCATTTAATTAATATTTGAAGCTAAAATCGGTTTTTTATTGGTTTTGAAAAACATTTTAAAACTTTAAATATATCAATGTATTTTAGCATCTAAATTCATTATTCACAGTAAGTCTTCTTATGAGAAAAATGCATATCATAGAAAGGTTTAAAAGTATTTAGTTGATTCAGTTGATTTTTTTTGACATTTATTGACAAAGATATATATACATCAGAATCCTATATGGTCCATAATGTGTAGGCTTCTTCTGCTATTTTTCCATTAATCAGCGTTATTACGAGGGCTGCTATATACATATTTCTGGCCTAATAATGAAAATAGGAATATTTATCAACGAAAATGGTTTTATTGTTTTTCAAAATATTCTCCATCAAGATTTATACACTTTTGCATGCGCTCAAACCAATTTTCGAAGTACTTTTTTTGAGCCTTTTTTTTAAGCGATTGTCAAAATGTGCGGGATCCAACGAGAACAAACCTTTTTTACGGCCAGGTGTTCATGCAATATCGATGTTTTCTAGCACAACGGCAGTTTTTGGACGACCTTCACGGAATTCGTCTTTGAGCGAGCGTCGGCCATGATTGAATTCGTTGTACCATTTTTTCACAGTGCTATAGGATGGTGCTTCATAGCCATACAAAGATTTTAGTTCATGATCGTAATGATTGCACCTGGCAACACTTAGTGTTGCCTAGGGCAGAAATATATATAGCAGCCCTCGTATGCCCAAATCTGTGAGTCTATATCTTAAATGGTTATTTTTCAAATTCTTTCTGCTCTGTATATTTCGTTTAAATTACAAATTTTTGTTCTAATGAATCAACCAAAGATCTCAATCATTATCAAGTGCATCAAGTGCGAAACATGTCCCAGGTTTCACTGGGTAAATGCAACTCCATTTATATTAATATCGATACTTCAATGTAGACAAATACATATCACAGAAATACATATGTACATACAACTAATTTGCATAACAATACTGTTGTTCACTTATTCGTAGTTATCTCTTTGATGTTTCACATGCTCTGACAGGAAGCTATTGGGAATTCAATTTTGTGTACAACAAAGGCAAAATTGCCGCTCTCGTGCACAGCATAACTACAATTTTGACAGCTGATATACAATATTTTTAAAAATAGGTACATTATACATTTTATATATGCCGATATACATATGCATACATCTTTAGTAAAGGCCTTCTAATGTAAAGGCGAACATTTATAACGATCGATTGTCATTTTTAACATACTTGAATTCGCTTGATTTTTCAATTTTCATTATATTATATAACAGATGCTGACCTATTCGCATGTTTTTGTCAATCATAACGACTTCGTTACACTTGAGACCTAAGAGCGTTAAAAATGAGAGACCGGTATTCATTAAATTATTCAAAGCAAACTCAAAAATAATTTTAAATGATTTCAACAGTTTAAGTCTTTCAGGCACCTCTAGTCCATAATTTTAGAATAGATCCTTATTAATCATATTGTATAACACCCATTGACTCGATAACCGCTATTTGATTAAAATCATGTATGTAGATATTAAGAATGGCTCAAAACGTATTACGATTTCAATTCTTAGCTTCTAGTACAAAACTATCTTTCAAATTAATTCCGTCCATAAATTGTGGTTCATAACGGTCTAAACAATTATTTTACTTCCTCTCATAATCCGGACCTAATAATCGAGTTAAATAATTTATAAAATGGCCCACACAACTTTTACACAAAGTCGAAACCCCTATCTAATAGGACTCTAACCTTTATTCTTGCTTTATTAGGGCAATCGTGCTTACTGTGGAAGTCAAAAGTTCAAAATACAATTGTTAATTAATGAAATAGTGGTAATGACGAAGGATTGCAAGAAGACGTCGAAAGGTCGTCCCAAAATTATCGAGGGGTTTTATCCGAAGTAGCGAGGTTTGACACCATTATAATATATCTAATTTCAAAATTTATAAAATTGTTATTGTTCTTAGTGCAATTCATATATTTGCCTCTTTCCAGGGTAGGAAATATTAAGATTAAAATAAATAAATATAATGCGTTCTGGAAAGGTTCTGATATTGGAAAGTTTTGTTTGATCTTCTTAAATATTGAGTAGAATTAAATTATGGTTCTTATGGTTCTTATTACTATTGACCAGGTAAAAGTCAGGACTAAAAATGTTACTCCCTCTCTCTCTTCAGACGATTTACTTCGAGACGAAGAATTATGACGCAATTCCAGAGTTTTTATTATGAAAAATGTTTTTCATATAACTTATTTCTAAAAGTAGTGAAACGTTTTGGTTCTTGAAATCCCAATATTTTTTTAGTGAAACCTCACATTCTGTCTATCACACCACAACGCTAGTTGTTGAGTTAATCAAACGCCGATGCCGTTAGCACTCAATGCGACGAACTTTTCGAACTGCCCTCATCAGATTGTATTATCTACGCTTTGCTAAAACGTGTGTATTTGCCAATTTTTGTATTTTTTTTTTCATCTTCAAGTGATTCCCCCAAGAGGTTCCATTCAGCTGAGCGTGAAAACTGTACGACAGCACCTCCCTCAGCGCAAAGTGCAATGGATAGGCGTTACCGCGCGACAACACCAACTTACACAAACTCAATAATGGAATGATTCATTTCCGTTTTTTGTGCGGCATGTCATTGCATTGCACGCTACCCCTCCGCGCTCAGTAAACGCGCTTACACTATTCATTGGTGGTTTTTGCAGCAGTCGTACATTTCGTTTAGCTGCTTTCGCCCATATGTAAATAGTTTGGTTGTAACAGTTTTATTTCAGCGGATTTTTTGTGATTTTCCAATTTTTTGGGTTTTCCATCTTTTTTTTTGGTATTTTCTTTGTTAGTTTTGGCTGTGTACATTTGCTAGACGAAATTCTTGCGACCATTACTTTTGCTGGCTGACAATTTTTCTCCACTTTAGTCACGTTAGTGCGGTGGCTGATAAATTCCTCGAACGTAAATTCGTTTATTTGCTCCCAAGCGATCGTTCGCCGCCAACAAAACCGACCAACTGACGATTTTTTATGGTTCACCGTGGTTGTTTTTTGGTTGTTCTTCTCCGCCTGCTGCTGCCGCGCTCAGCTGCATGCGAGTGAGTGCGCACACGTTGCCACATTTTTTGGGTTTTGCTTTTTACTTTCAATATTTCTTCACTTGTTCGACTTGGCTTTCGTTTGCCTTCGCTGATGTTCGGCGACAGTGCTAATGTCCAGCGGGACACACCTTCTTCGAGTGTATGTGTATAGCTGCCTGCTTGTACTGCTTGAATGGTTCGTTGCTTTTGCGCTCCCCCAGCGTAACTTTTGGCTACTGCATGATTAAGAACAGCCATCCGACAAGTCTCCGATTTCGGGTAACGTGGCGCGGTGGCTAGAGGTTTGCGTTAGTCACAAGCCGCAAGCCGCAGGCCACAAACCGCCTACCAACAAAACGCTTTGCCACACCACGTCTTTATCCACTGCGAAGATAAATTCTCTTAGCAATATTTGTAGTTGTTTTTGCACGCTAATGGCGTTAAATGTTCGGCTGTATTTGCGATGTGCGGAAAACTTTGCACTTGCAACATATGCATAAGTATCCAAGTACCAAAGTCTGCTAGTATGCATGTGTATTTCTGGATATTTTTTCCGATTGAACTTCGACAGCTGTTCGCTAATGCTTAGTGTGTAGTTGAAGCAAGGGCTGAGCGACTGTGCGCTCCATAGTAATTTACAACTCGTTGTAGTGAGTGCTGGCATTTTGGCTGCCAATGGCTGCTCTAAAAGCGTTGGCATTGCAATTTTTCAACGAGCTAAAGCTTCACTCCAGCCGAGTTTCACAGCGCCAGCAAGTTGAACAACTTTGCTCACTACTTTGCCGCTTGTTTGACCTTAGCCGTGTTCGGTCTTTGTCCTTTTTCATATGTGCTACGCCCACTCGACAAGAGCTTTGGTGTTATTCTTTAATGTCTGTTTTTGAAAATCACTCTTTGATATGTACGCCATTGAAGTTTTCAGAAAAAAATTGCATTATTAGTATGTATTAGAGTTTAAAAGTTTATTCTATGCTTAAATGAAGCAGTAAAGGAGATGTAGTTTTTAAAACACTATACGGTTTAATCGATTCCGTTCTCTTGGTGCGCTCCAATCGAATTGTTAAGCTTTGCCCAATCTTCAGAATGAACATTAATCTAATGAATTGGTTAAACCATTGAAATCCAAAGAGCCCATTGCCAAGGAAACTAAATATTGAGTAGCTACTTAAAATGGTGTCTAAAGATCTACTGCTTCTTGATACAGACTCTTCAAGTATGGTACCTATTTACTTCAAAAACAGTAGCAGTATATCCACCCAGGGAAACAAAGTTGTATTAATCGCCTTAGCGAATTTGAGATAGACTTACATTTCTAACCTATTTCGTGTTCTGAAAGTTTCGGTTCATAATCGACGCGTCTCTAATTATACTATAAATTTAATATAAAATAGTACAAAAAGTCCACTTATACACGAATGTTTTGAAATATAAAATAGGATTTCTCGCTGTCAAACCCTATATAAATTTCCTTTATCTGTCAATGAAAGTTAGTAAGACGACCCAATTGGCGTAACAAACGGTGAGTCTATTATCTTTGTGAGAGTCTAAAAGCATATTAATTCTTGGGATCTCAAGAGCAGAAACGAGATAAAGCAGAATCAATTCAAAGTGTCTCCAATTCCTACACCTCTAATTACTACATCATTACATACCTTTTTTTATCGGAGATAAATAACTTAGTGCGTCATCCAGTTAAGGAAATTCCTGAGTGAACACTATTTATTTATAACAGTGGTATTTATAGTATAAAGTGCAGCTGGATAAGATTTTACGATGGACTCCTAACTTAAACTGCTTTGCAGGATTCGGTTCTTCAGTCACTTTTGTTGAAAGAAACACTACCTATAACATTAGAAATACTTTAGATGTATGTATGTATATCGACATATCGGCAGAGATGCATTTGTATCATTTATTGATAAATATACCAATGACCTTTTCATAGTAGTAAGAGAGTCTTGAAAATAAACAAGAACCTTTATCGAAATATGGCAATTCTAAAAAATTTGTTTAGCCAGACTTCGATTTGAAAAGAAGTAATTGTATTATTTTAAAATCAACTGGAAGAAGTCAACAACATTTCGGGGACTGAAGTGGTATGATCAGGTCGAGTGATCAAAGGATTATTATGCATTGGATGGGGTACTAACACCGCAAAAGAAAAGAGAGCCGATCAATTATGAATGGTCTTGAATTGCATAAGAGCAAGGGACAAGGGAATTAAACTTACTCTTCTTTTTTAAGAAAATTCAACAAATTTTAAATAAAACGAAAAATATCGAGGCTTTGGAGCTCTATATACAGTAGATACCAACAGTCAGCAAACACACAACTTAAAGCACACACGGTGCATAGAGCACATATGAAGTCTTCCTCGCACAACTGACCCTACTCACACTGGTACTGGCAATATTTTTGCTGCCAAAGAAATGGCACAGTAAGGTCATATTTTACGTTAACTTGTCATTGCATACGAAAAATTCGCACAAAAAAGAAAGCCATGTTGTCACAGTCAAAAGTTCCGTTATACAGTACATCAGTACATAATATAAATATACATACATACAGACGAGTGACACATTTACGTGGTGATCAACAAACTCAGACACATCGGCCGGGTCCTGCATTTGAGCGGCACATTGTGGCCTCTCGGCTGCGCTGCCTTTGCGTGTGGCCTCGGTCACACACCCATATGGTTCTGGATTTGAATCTGGTAGATGGCGTGCAGCAGTCGCCTTTGCTTTCAGCGCACACACACACATATGCCTTTTTACTTTGTACTCTATTTATTTTGATTTTTTTACTCCTGCTATGCCTTTACTTTAGCTCTCTCATTGTCTTCTACATCCGCTGTGCTAGTGATTTTTCTGCCAGCACAGGCTTTATGTGCGTGTGTAGGTAGGTGTGTGTTTGTCGAAGTTTGTGTGGTCACTGTGTTCGGCTTTTTGCTGCCACTGATGTGCTTGTGCCATTGATAGCTTCTTTTAGGCGGCTTTTCCTGCGGCTGCCATAACTACAACTACAACTACTATTACTACTAACCAGGTCCACAAGTCTTTCATAATTTTTTGCTTTGCCTCGTACTATTAAAGCGCAGTGTACTCCAGTCACCCTGACCACTGTGGGTCAACACTTTGTGGGCGTGTCACTCAGCCGCAGGCATTGCTTGTTTGCCTCTGATATAAATATATATGTTTGTGTATCTTATAATATATTTCTAGTATATGTATTATTCAAGTAGGTGTTAACGGTCTCAATTTATTTATGGACAGCATTCTGAGATGCTCATATATGGTGTCTTTTTCTGTTTATGGTTTACCCCGAGTCTCGAATGTGTGCGCTCAACAAAAAGTTGACAAATTGGTTGCTGGTTAATGTATTTATGTATTTACTGTGTGGCAAAATTTGACAACTCAATTTCCTATTAAGTCAGTTACAATATTAGTAAGTTATGTAATTTGGAGTTGAGTTTACCAAAAAGGAAAGAAGTGTTTAAGCGTTGATATATGTACAAAGCTTTCTATATGCAGATAATGCATTAAATATATTATCCACCACTGTCTATATTTTGAGAAACACTATATATGAACAAAGGCAATATAATACTCAGCGTCATTTCCAGTATTAAATCCATTGACATTGTCAAGTTGCAAGGTAACTTGGACAACTCACCTCTTGGGTGCTCTGAGATCTTCGAAAGCTTCAACCTCAGTTATATTGATGAGAACTGGTCACTTTATCTATATCCTTATACCCTTTGAGCTTCATTACCTTCAATTATAGTGAATTCTCCATCAAATTTAGTTAAGGTTTCCATACCATTCTAGTTTAGGATAGGTACTCACTCATTTCAATAGCAACTGACCTTCCGCTTGAAACTAGTTAAATATTATATATTCTCGCTCTAGATGATATTACAAAGTACATGACGGAATCGCTTAAAATTGCATGTCTGATGAGTTAACAAGGAAGGGAACTGTCATTTCATTATGACCTGCTTGGCTATTTACTTGACTTATGAGGCCTTAATGTTATTTTAACTTCACACGAGTTCTTAAGATCCTATGTTTCTAGTAATAGATGTCGAGATTTGTCAAAACAGCTACTTTTTGCATAAATATTTGCCTCCTCGCTGTCGAGTTGGATGACGATGTGAGATCATCTCAGGACTATTTGCTTTAATGTAACTAATTATGTAACACCATGACCTTCACTCTTTGAGATATGTGGGAACAAATGGTTTAATTTTTAAAGCTTTAATTGATTGATTTACTATACTCGCTTGGGACACCATAGATCGGACTATTCGATTGATTAGTTTATAGGGGTTGTCATTATTATTTCCTGGTATTTCTATTTATGTCCTAATAAATACTTCTCGTATATGTTTAAGGAAATGTTGTTTATATTTTTAGTGAAAGTAGATGATTTAGGTTGCTTCAGTAGACCATAATTCTAGTAATGCCGAGAATAAATAATAAATATACTACAATATTCTGAATGAAGATAGTCCTGTGAGTAAATACTTTATCTTTTTAATTTGTAGACTAGAGTATACCCATATTTTTTTGGTAATTCACTTATAATCCAGGTATTTATTAATACTAGAGTTAATAAAATAAATAAGACAGGTGAAACCGAAGACAGTAGACATTTCTCATGAGTGACGTATGAAATACGACAGTACTGAATTTTTATTTCTTTGAGACAGAAACTTTAAAAAGCACTACTTTAGTGGCCTCATGGCGGAGTGCCCCAAAAAAAATCCAGATAAATGACCGGTAGGAAAATCTTCGGTACTGGAGCATTTACAATTTTTTAGGTTCGATTGAATTGGTTTTAGCAGTTATATTGTAGTTCAGTAGTTTATGGAGATGGGTGCAAACCGTCATATTTCTTATAGATCTAGAAGAAATGAGCGTATAAATAGTTCATTTGTAGATTTTATAGTTCCAAAAACGATCACTCTACTGTATGGTTAATATTCTGATCGCATTGTTGGATTGTTGTTTCTAGTTAGAACCCTGGCCATTTAAGTTTTCATTGGTTTGGAAGAACATTAAGAAATCAGCTTCTCAATAGCTGATGTTTCTAATTCATCACTTTCCAAGCTTTGTATAAAAAAGTTATCAGAACAGAATAGTTAAAACTTAAATTCAATCTCCAATCTAGATAAATTGTGCTTTCCAAAGAGTAAAATTTTCCTACAAGGCCACTTCTCCCACCAAAACACAGACGTAATAATTCAAAAGCATAAACAAAAGCCGCGGCAAGCAGCGAAGTTGAAGTGGAAGTTGAAGACACCTTGAATTTATTGCGCACGTCAAGATTGCAACTTCTAACAACAACTACAATTACAATAAAAACAAAACAACAATAATACAAATATGAGGTAATACAAAGCAGGGAACTAGTGCGAAGAATAGGATAACCGCGGCGCAAGTGGCTGTTAGTCAGCATGACATGGCGTGGCGTTGCATGGCTCACCGCGACTAGCTCCCCACAGAATAGGTAATGGGGAGCAAATAAAATGCAATAAAAAACGAAAGAACAGAAACATTTCCATCATACAAATTTCATAAGTTTTTATTTAGATGAATTACGAAAACTTCTTCACTCGAGCGCCAAGCGCGCGAGCAAACTTATAAATAAATCTTAAGGCAGTGAAAGTACTTTTGCACCGGAAGCGCGTTGGCAGTGAAAAGAATATGTGGCGCTTTGTTATTGTTATTGTAAAAAAATATTATTTTGGCAGCTTTGTTTCACAGTTTTTGCACGCTTATTTGTTTTACTTATTCTATTTCATTACTTTTACTCCACTTAAATAATTTCTTGTGCGGCCGGCAGTTAGCCGGAAGTGGCTGCCACACACTCATTCATACGAAAATTCACCTCTCTGTGGCAGCAACCATGCGGCGGCCACAGACAGAAACAGCCGCGCAGCCAATTGTTGGAAGAAATTGCGCCAAGCAAGGCGTATCGAAGATAAAAGAAAGAACTTAAGAAATACCGTTGAAAAAGTGCCTCAAGTGCAGCGCAGAAATTTTTTTTAATCGCGAGCATCTTCTCTGCCCTCCGTGGAAGTTCTGTAGTCGTGCGAACTGTTAAAGTAACCTCCCTTCAATTGAATTACTTGAAGCGTAAAACGCTTGCCACATGTTCGGCATGTGCATCGAAGCCATTCGGACCTACATAGGTGGGCTTGCACTTGAGCGTAAAGCAGCGCTGCAAGATATCAAGTAATTTTGGGAACAGTGGTAAGCCACTGTAGCTCAATGCAAAATGAGTATTCCTGAAATTCAATTCTCTTGTGAAAATTTTCTTATAAATAATATTCACAAGTTGTTCGAAGAATAATCTCACAGTTCACAATACATATTGAGGGACTAAACGACTATAAAAGCAGTGAGATCTGTCAGAAATTAAACAAAAAACCTTCAATGATTAGAGTTGGCTATAAGTTTTCCAGGATTAGATTCATTTCCACAACTCCTAAAAGCCTGCTTGGAGTGTTGTAAATACCACTTAGAAGTCTTATCTATTTTTACATAATGTATGTGAAAAAAAAGAGTTTCTAACCTTTTACTAAAATGCTGGTGTCTTTCATTAACTATATATTATAAGAAAATGTCTTCTACCTATATGGTTTTCAAAGAATAACGCTGACATTCAGGATCAAATCGTTAGACTCATAGTTTTATCATAGTAACCCATAGAAATCAGCAGAGACTATCCTTGTTATGAATATACATATATAGTTTATCACATTTTGTTTAAAGAATAAAAAATATTTGGAACTCTAACACTCTCCAGACTTTTCAAACTTGTCCTTAATTCTTAAGTAATATTGTCAATTTGTTTAAGGCATGTGATTATCAAGCCGCTCAAAAAATTTAATTATATATTTTTGTAGTTTCATATGGTTGGTTCCCAGCGTAGCAGGTAAGATTCTGGCAAATACTATCCTAGCAGTCACCCCTCAGCAGATGTTTTTGATTATAGATTATTTAAACTTCCAAAAATGATCGTGAAACCCTAAACCTGATGTAATCTAAATGTTTTCCGATGTTCTCTAACTAAATTTAAAGCTAAATCTTTGCACTTGCCCAACATAAGAACATTTAGACACTTCTACAAAAAATAAAAGTGATAATTCTACAATATCTAGCCACCAAGTAATGTGTCCCTCAAGCTTATTTAGGAGACATAGTTAATTAACGAAGATTTTTGTTAAAAAATCTTTCGGAAATACTAAAGATGAGAACCAGGATACCTTGGTTCTGGCGCTTGTAGTATCTTGAGAGCATCGGTATATCTCAAGTTTAAACCGACTGTTCTCTTCACTTGTTTTAATAGGCATGTCGATCCACATCCACTATCTAACGCACTTCGGTTGTACAACAAAGTAAAACTCCGTCATAAAAAGCTCGTAATAAAACTTGATTAGCCATTCGGAGCTCGCTTATGAGTGTGGTTAGTTAGAAAGCTGAAGCGGAGCTCTTAATACTTCGAGGAGAGTTCGGTTTATACATCTTTTATGAATATATGTCTGTATAAATATGTTTGTATTTTAAAACCATGAAATTTGTGTAGCATTATGGGTCGGAGCGTAACACATGTTGTTGAGTGCTTTTGTTTAGCAGTTTGTTAAATTTTAATATTCGCACACGCATGTTTTATACAACATTAATGCACATAATTGATTATGTATGTTGGCAAATATTTTTTTTTTTTTTCAAAAATTTAAAGCTTTTGCTGCCTGCCGCTACGCATCATCATAAATTTATTTCCCCGCCAACAACAACTGTAGTGTTATTGTGGCCGATTCACAGCTTTTGAGCTCGTTTAACAATTGTTTGCAACTTTAATATGACGAACAACAACAAAAACAATATACAGAACAACAAATCGTCAACAACAAAAACACGAAATATACTCTACATAAGCGGCTTACTATAAAACCCATACATAGTATATATTTCCATGTATTTGCGTTATAAATTTCCGTTATGATTTTGTTGCCACACTTTGTTGCGTTTTAAATATTTTAATGGTCAACAAATTGTTTGAATATTAACATTTTTACGTTGAAAATAAATTCCAGTTTTTTTTCTGTTTTGTATTTCCTGCAATTGTCGACAAAGTGGTGAGTTTGTATAAACAACAAAATATGGCGAGAATGTCAAGAAAAGGAAACAACACAAATTATTTTTGTGCTTGTGTATGCGTGTTTGTGTGTGTGCGTAACCTCAACTTTTCTATGCAAAATTTCTGTTAAAGTTCGAGCAATTATTTTGTGTGGCAATAAAGAATGCCTGCCACAGAGTACTCGTATACTTGAGCAACAAACTGTGCCTTCGAAGAAACTGAAAGAAGTGCTGCTGCCTGGTATCTACAACTGCATATATAAAGAGGCATACCTTTGCATTGATATGGTCTATTTTCTGGCTGCTTTGTAATTTCTCTAGATGTTTTTCTTTGCCAACAATTTTATTAGAAATTCATGTACATACATACACACACATAGTGCGGTATAAAAATTTTAAGTATGCTCACAAAGCGTGTTTCTTAGTAAAAGTTACTTTGAGCGGAAGACTCTACATAAGCATAGCAATATGCCTTCTTCGAGTTTTTTTTTAAGCAATTTATGTAGATATATAATTATTACTCGGATATGGCAAGTATGGTTGCATGTATGAAAGAAAATATTTTGGTTTTCTCTCTTAGTTCTTAAACTCTGTTATTAATATTATTCATCTTTAAAATATAGTTCTCCCTTGTTAAAAACTTGGTTACAACAAAAAATTAGCTTCAAGTTGTTACACAAATTAATACGGTAGGTCAGAATGATTATTTGTGGTCAATTATTGTTCGAGAGCTACCACTTAGGCTCAATTCCCACAGGATTAGTCAAGACAACTTTTCGTGTCTGATACGGCAACATCTCATAGCTTCATATGTGACAACCCATATCGAACAAGACGAGACAAAAGCGCAAGTTCGCTTGGTATGGGTTATAACAAAAAACATTTTGTGTCTTATTACTCAAAGACGTTTTTGACTAATCCGGATTGAGTGGGGTGAAGAACTAGAACAGTTTTCCTTCTGCTACATCAGTTCAGCATATAATCGAAGTATAATAATTTTATTCTATTTATTTGATAGTGAGAATGACATATGGGTTTGTTTAAAAAGCTCAGATTAGTTTATATTAAGTTATCGTTTTAATCAAAGTTTGGGAGTTATGATTTCCCTTTTACATATTTCGAAATTTTACATATAAACTTACCTTTTTTTCTTTTAACAATTCTGATCCAATCAACTTTATAAAATTCACAACAGAATTATAGGTTACGCAGTCATCAATTGAAGCATTGGAATAAGACTTTCTTTGTTATTGAAATAAAGCGTTCATATCTTTTTCCAACCCGTTAGAGGTAGAATAAACATAGCCACCTTGAAAAGATTTGACAGACAAAACGACAATTTATGCCACAAATAAAACCTTATTGTATTATTACACCCACATCGTATAATTCATGCTGCGGTTCGATTTATTGAGCACGTGCGGCAATACATAAATTGGACTAATTTGAAATTAACTCAAAACCGCTTATTTTACAACAATGGACGCAATGGCAAAGGAAAAGAGTCATATTGGTTTTTGGTCATATGTGCACTGATTACAGCTTATAGAAACTAAACAAAAAACTCTTTATTTTTTATCAAAAAGTTATTCTAATTGATTAGAATTGTATTCATAACCTCAATTTATAAAAGGCACTGTTTCGGTTTTACTAGTTGTTCTCATGGAAAAGGACAGTGCGCGTACAATTTAAATACTAGTAGCAGTGACATCTGGCGTCAGTGATGAAATACATATTCAAATATAGGGGAGAAATAAATTCTTATGTTAAAGAAAGCACATACACAAAAGAAGAAGGAATGACATGTAGTATATCATATTTTTGGCAACAAAACTGTATTTCCCTGTAGGAAATGCATCCCAAAAACCAGCGGGCCTTCATCCAATTTGTTTCAAGCTTCAAGTAACCTACTGATAGAGCCACTAACTCAACGCTCTTATGCCAGTATGCTGCGAGCAGTCTAAAGTCTCTAATAGAGACGCACCTGTGGTGAAATCTATTTAGTGACGTTTTGGTATTCTAAAGAGTTTGTCTCATCTCAAATTGAGCAATATCGGTCTATAATTTGTGATGTGAATTAAACCAGGTTACAAAAACAAAAAACAGACCTCAAAAATTCTAAATATAATATCTTTTCTAAAATAGCAAGATATCTACAGACCCTTTTGTATCAGAAATACATCACCCCATGCCTCTCAAAGCTATTTAAATTTTTTAAAAAGTGGCAACCCTTCTGGAAAATATATAATAATATCGAAATTTAGTTTTTCTAATCCTTTTTCATTACCAATCCATATTATATGATTTAGAATCTATTGATATTGATTATGGCAACTCTCTTTTAAATTAACTATGGTATTTTAGACTAAAACCTTGTTTTGCCTCTCCAAAAACAGCGCTAGTTGTTGGTTACAAAATTTGCACCATATCTGTAACTAGATCTTTATGCACATATGTATGTATATTCACATGTATTTTTGATTGAATCTGGAGCAACATATGCAGCTTTTCGCCGTTGCTGAGCGTATGTGAGCATGTTTGTTAGTATGTATGTATGTAGAGAGTCATAAAAATGTATGAGCCTTCATTTATCATGTTGACATTTTAATTTATTAAAAAAAAGAGAGAAAGTAGCAAAAGCGAGCGACAAAAAAATCTTTGTACACGTAATAAGGAACAAAGTAAGGATATAGAAAGGGAAAAACTAAATAGCGTAACAAAAGCATTTTTAAGAGCTTACAAGCAATTGTAATGCACAGATATGAATGCGAGCACTCAGCCAACACACAAGCATAAACAAACACATGAATGCATATATGTATATATGTATATATGTACACAATGTATATCAGTGTGTGTTGTGCTGCCATACCTAACAAATGCTCTAAAAAGCCAGAAATGAAGTTCAGAGCTCATACAAAAGGGAATGATATAAATGGAGAGCTAAACAAAAACTAAACAAATGAAACGAAAATAAAATGCAGCAAAGTAAAGCCGGCAATACAAAGGAAAACAAATATAGTTCGGTATTTCAGTGGGCATAGCGGCAGGCAATAAGGATAAGAGCGCTGGCAGGTAATTGGAGCTGCAGTGATACTAGTGCACACACTGTGGCGGTTGCAGATACGAGCAGAAGAGTGCTTGAGTGTTTATGAAAATGGAAATGGTAAGGCACTTGTGAGTCAACTATAACAAATACACAGCTGTATAGCTATCTCACTCTTACACACATATTTATTTATTTATATTTCCGCAAGGCTTCACTATGTACACATGCTTGATGATTGTTAAGCGCTACTTCCCGGCAAAACCATTGTGCAGCATCAATTTGGAAGACCACTTAGCTATTTAAAAAGAAATTTGCATACGTAAATGATGGCAAACAGAGTTTTGGAAGTTCTAAGGAATATTTTTTCAACTCCAATAGTTCACGTGGAACGGGTAGCACAGTAAAGCTTCATCGAGGTCTTTAGCTGGAAACACATTTTTATACTCTCGCAACAAAAGTTGCTACGAGAGTATTATAGTTTTGTTCACCTAACGGTTGTTTGTAACACCTAAAACTAAAAGAGTCAGATATAGAGTCACATATACCAAAGTGATCTGGGTGACGAGTAGATTTGAAATCCGGATGTCTGTCCGTCCGTCCGTCTGTCCGTCTGTGCAAGCTGTAACTTGAGTAAAAATTAAGATATCTTGACGAAACTTGGCACAAATATTCCTTGGCACCATAAGAAGATCAAGTTCGAAAATGGGCGGAATCGGACCATTGCCACGCCCACAAAATGGCGAAAACCAAAAACACATAAAGTGTCATAACTAAGCCATAAATAAAGATATAAAAGTAAAATTTGGAATAAAGGATCTCACTAGGAGGGGGCATATTTGAATGTAATCTTTTTGGGGAAGTGGGCGTGGCCCCGCCCACAAATCGGTTATTTGTATTTAACTCGCAAACTAATAAAGCTATATACACCAAACTTTCTGCAGTCGGTTCTCTTACATATCCCACCACACAGCATGAAAATAGTTGAAATCGGATAATAACCACGCCCACCTCCCATACAAAGGTTAGGTTGAAAATTACTAAAAGTGGGTTAACTAACTAACGAAAAACTTCAGAAGCACTAAATTTTGCAGAAGAAATGGCAGAAGGGAACTGTACTCAGATTTTTTTACAAAATGGAAAATGGGCGTGGCATCGCCCTCTTATGGGTCAAAAACCATATCTCAGGAACTACTCGACCGATTCGAATGAAATTCGGTATATAATATTTTCTTGACACCCTGATGACACGTGTGGAAAATAGATCAAGTCGGTTCACAACCACAACAACTTCCCATGCAACTCAATTTTGAAATCCATCTTATTCCTTCACTTTATAATGTAAACATAAGGAACCAATGAAGATAACGGAATAAAACTTTACACAATTAGTGCATATCATCTATGGCTTCACTTGTGAAAAAATTTTCGAAAACGGACCATAACTTTTCAAGGCCCCAGATATCGAACATGTTGAACTCAGCGCCTAAGGATAAATTTTAACCGAAAATATGGGTAAATCTCTCAGATATCTCAATTTAACTCAGAGGAAATTGTTTTGTTTGTGTGTCTCTGTTCCAAAAATTATTAAAATCGGGTCATAACATTTCCATATACCTCATTGTAGGTTTTTCAAAAGTATCTTCTCCTAGCTCCCATATATCTAATTATAGGTTTTTCAAAAATACGGTGAGCTTTATTCCGCATATATGTATTGGTTAAATTTCTTCAATAAATTGCGAGAGTATAAAATGTTCGGTTGCACCCGAACTTAGCCTTTCCTTACTTGTTTAAGAAACAATTGTTTAAGATTTTTATTAAACTTATTATTATATATAATACTTAAAATTTCCATACAGTTGGCAACCTTAAAACATTTTTGTTTTAAGCTCTACGGGTAGTACACGCAGTAGTTCAAAAAATTTGTCAATGAAATCATGTTTTGCTAGGAAGACGGTCTAAAAATGAGCGTGACGTTATTTCGTTACGTAACACAATTTCGTTGCTCTCGACGTTATGTCCTAAAACGTTCACTTCACTTAGTTACCTACAACTCTCTTGCATAATTATTCAACATAAAATCTCTTTGATAAAACTGAAAATTAAAAATTTAATCACAGACTTGTTTCTCAGCCCAGGAAATTGTATTTCATTTCAATTAAAATTTATAACTGTAAAAGTGTGAGTGCAGCCGTACCATGTTTAATTTCTACATTCTAATTCTTTTTGACACATGTTGCTTTACGCCTGTTACATAACGGTTTTTACTTAAACTCTTATGTTACCACGCAAATCCCCGACGCAAATCCACGCTAAGCAAACAAAACACCTTAAAAAAAAGCAATTCACTTTGGAGACCCTTTGTCGACACCTGCTACAAAGAAATGTCAGATTTGCACCTTTATCAAAAGCTGTCCAAACGCTCTTTGAATTGCCACTCAAATGAAAGCGAAATGAGTGCTTCGCTTTGTAATTTGCCCCACTCTCGTCTAACTAAATTGTAAATAAAATATCAAAGCCGAAAATCTTAACCTAATCTTCATTTTCATTTTCATTTTCGCTTGAGCTTATTCGATTAACAGCCGTGGCAATTGCTTGCAAACACATGCTCTACATATACTTTATATTTCAAAGTACAAAAAACTCGGAATATGTGTTTGCATGTTTATTGTATGCCCTTGTGGGTGTGACATTGCAAAATCATATAACCCCCTCTACTAAGCATAAAAAAGCACTTGAAGTCTAAACTACGTTAAAGTGTAAACTCTTATGAACAATGGTTTTAGAGGAAATACGCGTTTCCAAATGAAAAATATATTATTATATACTCACATATGTATACATGAATCAGATAGTGGGAATTTGCATATTTCTTAATTTACATAAAGGAGCTTAAAGTCTTGGCGATAAATCATTCTAACAACTTAGATTCATTTGTTGCTCGTAGTTACTAATGTAGACTAACATTTTGAGGTTAACATTTTGAGATAAGGAGCCAATAACTTTTCAATGTTTTTTCTAATATTGTCCAAGGTTAGATTTTCCGTAATTACCAAATAATAATCGAGTTCCCACATACTATAGTTTTGCTTAGTAATGACTAGCCGACCGCTCCGACTTCGCACGGGTTTAAACAAACTAATAAATTTTTACACACGCTCCCATATATATGTAGTATGTACTTCCCGTTTCTTGCGTGGGTTCATTTTAAAAAAGTAAAATGAAGAACATTTGAGCATGAAATTATATTTTATTGCTAATGAGCGATGTCTTTCTCTCGGGTTATGAAGCGAGCTTGTATAGTTCTAATATTTTGATGATTTTCAGTTTCAGATTAAAATTTTCCATCACGGAGTTTTTTTGATACCCTCCCCTGGGAACTATTTCCAGAAAGTTTAGATTCTAGATTAATATAATCTATGTTACTCGGGATGAATGTAGTTATATTTCCAGTGGTGAAAGAATTTTTGAAATCGGCACAGTAGTTTTTGAGTTTATTCATTACAAACATACATACAAATCTTTCCTTTTTATAATAGTAGTATAGACTTCAGCTGGTGAAAAGAGCCTAGTCAGTCTGATTACTTGAATTACTATTTTCATGTGTTGTGGACGTTCTTTCAAGATAAAACAATTCATAGATAAAATTTGTACATACGGTAGAACGAATCCAGATGAACTCGATTGTATCCGTAGAAATTAAGATATTTTTTAAGGAGTTCAAGCAAATTTAACTCGATTCTAAAGCAAGAAAATGCAAGCAAGAAAATGTAAATATGGAATTATATATATTATGGATAATTTAAATCAATTGTAAATGACTTTCTTACTCTCAAAAATATTCATTTAAGGTCAGGAATTAGTAAAACTACATTTTAGTAAAACTAAAATTAAGCCAATAAATTATGACATCTTCTGAATATGAGTGATTCGTGAATATAATTTTTTGTGGATATGGGCTTTTAATATGAATATTTTGCCCACGCCAATTTAAAGGCAAATTATATATAAAATATGACCATTTGTCTCTCAAAGCCATCTATCGGAGTGTTAAGATTCCTAGGAGGAAACCAATAAATATAGATGTATGTATAATAAATATGGACAAAAACTCAAAACCTGCACTTCTCATTGTAGACACAACTCCTTTTCTCTTCAGAATATACGATTCGAATATGAATATATTCGGACAGTTTTTGGTAATAATTCGACTCTCAGGTCATCTGTCGGTGTAATTTTGCAAGTTCAGTTACTTTTAATATAAATAATATTGCTCGAATGTGGTTCACAAAAATTTGAATTTAGTAGTAATTCGCCACTATTTTCAACTGTTGAACTTTAAAACTCATATGTTATATTCTTCGGTATTAATATAAACAAAACTTGTGGAAAATCCTGTGATTGTCAGCGCACACAGAGGAATTGTTTTTTTTTTTCAAGTCAATTAATAAATTAATATTTAATGTCAACAAACTGTTTTTTTTTGTAACTTTTTTTAACTTTAAATAAACGCAAAAACAATTGCTGGCTGAAATAGCAGTTTTTAGTAATGCAATTAATTATTATATGACATTCATAAAGAGCCAAATACTATTTTAAATCCAAACCTCTACCTTGCCTAAAGCTTGTCTAAACAATTTTCCCAATCGAAAGTATTTTCAAATTTTCACCCATTACGAGTTTCAAACATTTCATTTAAATTGCTTTTAGGGTAGATTTTGGCAAAAAAACATGCCATGCATATGTCTATGTTTATATATTTCAATAAGTCTTTCGGTGTATGTCATATGTACATATGTATGTACAACTTCATTTGGCTTAAATGCAAAGCTTTGCAGGAAAACATAAGTTGAGCGGATACGAAATCAAGGAAGACATGTACAAATGCAGACAAACATTTTTGTGCGTGTTTTTCGGACACATACATATAAATTCAAATTGTACACATACATATGTACATAAATGCCATTCCAAGCCAAGCATGTCGGTGCCACAGTCAAATGCGCCGAGAATGTTGTGGGTGTTTGGTGAATGGCGCCACAAAGCCTTAACGTATAGAGCAACGCAGAAATTCTGTACACACACACAGGCATTCCACACATAAATTCGGAGTGCGAAAGAAAGCGCCAATGACATTCGAAAGAAATCGTCAGAAGAAGGTGAAAAACCAACGAAAGCTACAAGCGGCATCAGTTAACACCATTAAGTGGCAGTGAGCGTAGGGAAACACTTAAAAGATGTCAAATTACAATTCCTTTATGCTCAGCTGTTGCGAAAATCGCTTAAAACTATAAAATTACAAAGCATTTCGACTGTGCCTTAATGAGTATTTGACTTAAAATGGGAAGAAGAAATGAAAAACTGATATGATGATATGACTACGAGAACATTGGCATGTGCCGAGATATTACTTGATTGATTATCTAAAGGGTGATTTTTTAAGAGCTTGATAACTTTTTTTTAAAAAAAAAACGCATAAAATTTGCAAAATCTCATCGGTTCTTTATTTGAAACGT
Organism: Zeugodacus cucurbitae; assembly: GCF_028554725.1. Lineage (NCBI taxonomy): Eukaryota > Metazoa > Arthropoda > Insecta > Diptera > Tephritidae > Zeugodacus > Zeugodacus cucurbitae. The sequence goes on from NC_071670.1 coordinate 35,601,173, forward strand.
TAGATTGGTTCATGACATTTACTTTTTGAAGATAATTTCATTTAAATGTTGACCGCGGCTGCGTCTTAGGTGGTCCATTCGGAAAGTCCAATTTTGGGCAACTTTTTCGAGCATTTCGGCCGGAATAGCCCGAATTTCTTCGGAAATGTTGTCTTCCAAAGCTGGAATAGTTGCTGGCTTATTTCTGTAGACTTTAGACTTGACGTAGCCCCACAAAAAATAGTCTAAAGGCGTTAAATCGCATGATCTTGGTGGCCAACTTACGGGTCCATTTCTTGAGATGAATTGTTCTCCGAAGTTTTCCCTCAAAATGGCCATAGAATCGCGAGCTGTGTGGCATGTAGCGCCATCTTGTTGAAACCACATGTCAACCAAGTTCAGTTCTTCCATTTTTGGCAACAAAAAGTTTGTTAGCATCGAACGATAGCGATCGCCATTCACCGTAACGTTGCGTCCAACAGCATCTTTGAAAAAATACGGTCCAATGATTCCACCAGCGTACAAACCACACCAAACAGTGCATTTTTCGGGATGCATGGGCAGTTCTTGAACGGCTTCTGGTTGCTCTTCACCCCAAATGCGGCAATTTTGCTTATTTACGTAGCCTTTCAACCAGAAATGAGCCTCATCGCTGAACAAAATTTGTCGATAAAAAAGCGGATTTTCTGCCAACTTTTCTAGGGCCCATTCACTGAAAATTCGACGTTGTGGCAGATCGTTCGGCTTCAGTTCTTGCACGAGCTGTATTTTATACGGTTTTACACCAAGATCTTTGCGTAAAATCTTCCATGTGGTCGAATAACACAAACCCAATTGCTGCGAACGGCGACGAATCGACATTTCACGGTCTTCAGCCACACTCTCAGAAACAGACGCAATATTCTCTTCTGTACGCACTGTACGCATTCGTGTGGTTGGTTTAATGTCCAATAAAGTAAACTGAGTGCGAAACTTGGTCACAATCGCATTAATTGTTTGCTCACTTGGTCGATTATGTAGACCATAAATCGGACGTAAAGCGCGAAACACATTTCGAACCGAACACTGATTTTGGTAATAAAATTCAATGATTTGCAAGCGTTGCTCGTTAGTAAGTCTATTCATGATGAAATGTCAAAGCATACTGAGCATCTTTCTCTTTGACACCATGTCTGAAATCCCACGTGATCTGTCAAATACTAATGCATGAAAATCCTAACCTCAAAAAAATCACCCGTTATATACATATATGTATATTGAAATTAGCATAAATGTGTTTTTTGTTTTATTTTGCAACGCTATTTACATTTCCCAGGTGCCAGTTTAAGATTTGTGTAAACAAAAATGTTGGCAGCGACTTGAATTTCTCGCAAACGATGACATGAAACCGCTGTGATTGCCATTATTTCTTCATTTCACTCAAATTACGAATGTAACACGAAAAGTTTGAAAGTTACTGCGCGAACATACCATACATACGTATATGTATGTATAATGTGGATATGGAAATCAATTTGGAGAAATAAATAATTTTTTTATGCAACAGTATAAAAAGATTCATTTGTTAAACGGTTATCGGGATTAAAGTAATCGATAAAGAAACCTTCTCAGGGAATATATAATCATCATACATCCAACAAAATTTGAAAAATAATAGTAATAATTGCGCTATAGTAAATTATATCGGGAATCGAAGAGTATTAAAGATAGGTATATATTTGTAATTTGGATGTAAACCCGGTCATAGATTATTGTGAATCTGTAATATACATTAATATTATTTTAGAGAAATACTCCAAAGTTAAAACACGACTGGAAAATATGTGGTGTATGGGGACCGATGTGGGTCGGGGTTATTATTTTTTTTGAAAAAGTTAAACTGATGTTGTTCGGATAGCGTTATATGGGAAGCAGATATGGTGATAGTCTATTTTCTATTTTGAACCTTTGTATACTATATTTGACGAGTCAGCCGATATAGATTCTAAACTTATCGTGTTTTTAAAGTATACCACTTCTTCGAAAATGGGTGTGTCTTAAGTCTGATCTTGCCCAAATTTTAGATCTTCGTGTGAGTTGTTAATATAATATTAGGGTTTCCTTTTCTTCTCCACAAAGTGTCTTCAGGATCAACTCCTAAAGATAAACATACATAGATATTAGTGATGAACGACATTGCTATTTTTGAATAACTGTGATTTTATATTGCTATTGCGATCGCAATATTTTTGAAAATTTGTACTCCACAATTTTTTTTTATTTTTTTTAACATTTACATTTTTAGTAATTTTTCTAAAATTTAACTGCTTTTGTATCACCGCACCCAAAATTACCGAAATTGCAAATAAATTTGCTACTGTGATCACTGAACTGTGATTGCTACTTTTGAACTGATATTGATACTGAACTGTGATTGCTACTGAACAGTGGTTGGTACTTTTCGAACTGCTATTGCTACAGTGATCGAATTAGAACTACTGAACTCCTATATATACTGTGATCGCACAAAAGCACTGAACTTCTCTATAGCTTCCGTGATCGAACTCAAATTACTGAACTGCTATTGCTGTTATTTACAAAAATTGATCGCAGTTGCTATATGTGATTTTTCTATCACAGTGGAAAAATCACCAGTAGTGAAATATCGCTCATCACTAATATATATCGACAAAGTTCATTGATTGCAAAAAAAAATTCGTTGCGGTTAGCTAGCTCTTTGAATGACTGAATGCATGATATACAACAGCAAGCGGATACAAGATCAATATTAGTCCTGCTTTCAGAGGAAAGTGTCTAGTTGGTTCTACCCCGCTAATAAAAGCTATCAAATCTGCGACAGAAGAATGTTGTAATCCCACAAGTGATTGACCAGTGCTTACCAGGCTCTTTGGAGATCCAGTCGTTCAGTATTGAATCGCATGAACGCAGCGGAGTTTCATTCCCTTTTCTGATTATATTAGATTAAAAGTGTCCTTGTTAACTTAAACTTTACCTAGCAGTAACCGGTAAAGCCGAGCAGAAAATCAGCACATCAATTTCAAAAAAAAGAAGATCTTAGAGAGTCCTATTGTCTAAACTTCGATTTTTTTAATGCATACACATACACACGTTCTCAAAATTCACAGAAACTAAAATTTTCAATTTCGCTATTAAAGACATTTTCTAAGCGCTGTGCACTTCAATATTGCCTCGCGGTCTCTTCTTTTCGCCACTTCGAAGCTGTACTTCACGCCTTCAATCTGCAACGATTGTTTGGGTGTTTTCTACAAGTGCACTCGACTCAACACCCGTACAACAAAAAAAAACACAAACAAACTTAATACAACAGCAGCAACAACAACACGTATTATTGCAACTATTACAACAACTGGAGGCACTTTTCGCCGCAACTCATAAACAAGCCCAACAGCGCTCACTCGCTTGCACAACATTTGTTGCAACTATGCAAATGCGGGTAATTTCGCTCGAGTTGCTGTTGTTGTTGTTTTTGTTGTGTAGAAGTAGTAAACTTTTGAAGTGTTTAGGCGAGCAAAGGAAAGGCGCTTCTTGAAAAGCTTTAAAACTCCTCCAGCAAGCGGATAACAATGGATGGATAACAAAAGAATTGATGTTTCAAAAATGAGCAGCAGCAGCAGCGGCAGCAAAAACTTCACGAGCAGTGATAGAAAGAAGCAGGCACAACAACAGCAACAGTGCCAACAACGCATTTCCCACATTATTGCCATCCATCCAAGTAGTTGCGCCAGTTATAGTTGCAGTTTTGCAACTCCTTTGCATGTTATTGTTGGCCTTAACGAGGCCAATGCGGCTAACAATACCGCCAACCAGATTAACATTACTACAACTACAAGTACAACAACAACAGCGCATATTACCGGTAGCAGTAACAGCAGCAGCAGCTGCCAGATCCTTTACTGCTATTCCATTTATGTTGCTGAACACAGGTTGTTAGTGTTGTTGCCTGTTGTCTTCCGTGTTGAAATGCGTTTTCTGCTTTTCCTTTTTTCTTTTTTTGTTGTTGCTTTGCGCTTTTTCATTTGCCATTCTGCATTTCTCTAAGAGTGATTTCAATGTTTGAGATGTGGCATTCACTCAATTTTTCGTTTCATAATATTTGAACAAAAAGCAGAAAAAAGATGGAGGAAATTTCGAAAAAAATAACGCAATGCACAACGGAAGAGCGAAATAAGTTTATTCCGCATGAAATAATGTAAACTTCGACTATTATTACATTCTTACCAATTGTGGCGGTCCTAAAGGTCCATATGAAATTTAAGAAAATTTAAGTTTAAATGAAGGTACTTTAAACTTAAGAAATATTTATAAAAATATTCTGAATAGGTCAGGATTGAAAGGAGGTTCTTCGAAGATCTTTCTGGAAACTAAACTTTGGTTTTTGACTTTAGCCTAGGATGGTTTGCCTAACACTTACCTTAAGCAACTGACACTTTCTTAATTATTAATACTCAGTTACCAAAATATAGTAAGATGCCTTTTAGGAGCTCACTTTTTACTGGTATGGTTTATCCGCTTACGCGATTATAGCCGAATCCTTCAGAGCGAGCCATTAATCTCTCCATTTTGCAATTTGGCGCCATTTGGAAATTACAAGTTTTCTCAGGTCACTTTCCACTTGGTCTTTCCAACGGAGTGGAGGTCATCCTCTTCCGCGGATTACTCCTGTTGGCAAGAGAGACTTTTTGCTGATGACAGGAGATATTTCGTCTTGTTCTCGCTTCCTTATCCACTCTGGAAAAAGCACAATACCCGGCGCGGGTGTTGTTTCCAATGATATCGATGTCATCGACTTGCGCCAGCAGCTGTACACTCTTAAGAAAGATTGTGCCTTCGCTATTTAGAGCTGCAGCTCGATTTCTTTTCCATAACATCAAGCATAATATGTCACCCTGATATCGAACGGCTCGGAGAGGTCCTTTCCAATCCTGACGGTGTTGCTCAACGTCAGTTTATATAGCCGTATTAGTTTTGCAGGGACTTCGTGCTATCGAAGGAAGCTTTAAAGTCGATGAAAAGGTGGTGTGTATCGATTCTTCTCTCTTGGGTCTTTTCCTAGATTTGGCAAAAGGTGAATATCTGATCCATGGTGGATTTTCCGGTTTAAAGCCACACTGATAAGGTCCAATTATTTCGTTGCCGATGGGCTTTAGTCTTTCACACGACACTCCTTTTTCCAGGAGATCTTTTTCCAGGGATTCTCCGAATTCCAAAGTTAGCCTCCAAAAATCGAAATGTTTGCGTTTGAAGTTCGAGATAATACTTATGAAAAAAATATTTTAATATTTAATTAATAAAAGATCTGAAATACGGATAAAACCTATATTTTCTTCTTATTTCAATACCGTATAACATTTATCTGTCAAAAGTACAATACATTTATAAAAGAAAAACCTAGACCGACCAAACCTCTCAACGGATTCCTTCAGAAAGCCACCGAGAAAACTCTAACACATACATATTGAAATGAGCCTCATCGTTTGCTCAGAACAAAGTTTGTTGTTAATATTTATAAATACTGATAGGGAAATTTTAATAACTACAGCAAACAAGGCTAAAAGACAAATAGAGTAAAACAAGTTTTGTACATAAAGTCTGCTTTAAAAATATTGTTTTGAACGTAGTTTATTTTCAATAAGACTTTTTTCAAAGTTTGCTTACTCTATAAATATTTTTTTATTTACACAACTTTATTGTCTAAGTTGTTTCAAGAACTCTAAAAGTTTATGAGGAACAATTTTTCCGAGAAATGCGCTTTACGCATTACTTTACTCTTTATCAATGTTTATCATTTTTATATCATAATGTTTGGAAATTTTATCCGTAAATCTTGTCCAAGGTCCAAATCTGCAGTACAACAAATTTCGTTCATTTTTTGAAAACCTTTAATATTGAACTCCATATTTTATAGCTTTTATGGTCCAGAAAATTTTGCCATCGCTTTTTTTTATGTATGACTGTAGACAACTAAAATACGAATGTGTAGATATGGCCACTTTCGTGTAGAGTTTTGGGTCAACCTAACAACTTTACTGTCACAGCGGACACACACTTAATTTACGCGGCCAATAGATACATCCATGTCAAACTATTTCTTTGCACAAAAAAGAATCCTTGTCAACAGTAGTATGCTTTTTAGCCACTTGCTTTGTGCATATGCCTCCCTGAAACCCCCCCCCCCCCCAGTGATTTTACGCTCTGTGTAATCTGGGGAGTGTGTTTGACCACTGCCTCTGGTGACTTCCGTATTTTTGTGTGCGTACGCTCTCCTCTAAGCGCCAGGTCGCATTCTGTTTTTGCTGGTCTTTGTTTGCTGATTTTTGTTTGTGTGTTTGTTTGTTTAGTTGTTATTTGTTTATCTCTCATCTGTGATATCCTGTTAACACTAATAAATTTTACCGTTTTTGACAATTCGATTTTCGCTTTTCAAAAATTAGTTTTTGCCTGCTTTCAATAGCTACAATGCGTGGAGCTTTGAAAGGCAGCGGCAACCATAATAAACAACAGCAATAAAGACAACAACCGGAGAGGAAAAGGAATAAAAAATGTGGAAGAAAAAATTGTATGCTTTTGAATAGCAAAACTGGTTGCTGTTGTAAAACCAAAAGAGATTTTGACAATTTCGATAGCGAGCTACAAATACATACACACACATCTATTGTATAGCGTATATATGTATATATTAACAACCTTAAGGGTCACTTGTCCGGCATGAATGCTTTTCGTATTGTGCCATTGTTGCTGTTGTTTTTGTACACGAACTTATGATAGTTTTGCAACTTTGTTTTATTGTGCTACTTCACTTGGCTACTGGCCACACACACTCATACACAAAGCAATCATAATTTTTATTGTTGTTTTAAAAGTTGTTGCCATCTCCAATTTCCCTTTGTCATAGCTTATGGCTTTTGGTCTTAAGTTTGCCGACTGCAGCAGAGAGACTCATAAATATCAAATGAAAATGTTTAATTCGAGGGATTTGTCTGTTTGTTTGTTTGAATGTGTTGTTATGTGCTTCTATATGTTTGTGTGATGTTGTGTGCATTTTAAATTGTGGCTTAAGCATATGCCAAATTTATTGGACATAAAAGTTATTTATATGATTATTATTATTATTATTGTTGTGCTTGGGTGGCTTCGCAAAAGTTTTCCATGCATCGTAATTAACTTGAGCTTGTAAGCATATGCCTGGTAATAGGTTCAATATGTTCTTCTGAGAAAAACAGAAAACTGAGAAAAGAAAATATTTATGAATTTTTGGGGCTTAGTCATGGCATTTTTGCAATTCAGAAATAGTTTTGTATTTTATATTGGTACTGAATATTAATTTTGTCTCTCTCCAAAATGTGGTAATGTCATCATAGTTTTATTACAAAATATAGTTTTTTTTTAAATTTATAGAGATAGAGCTTTTTAATATTCGGGCGAGTCCATGCCCACTTTTCAAAACATTCGAAATTGCAATTACCCTTCCTACTATCACTCCCTGTATTAAATTATTTTTTTAAGTTATTTGAGATTGTTTAATACAATACATTAATGCTTATGCCCAACTCGCTTTAAGATACTGCCGTCAAACTTTGTTTGCTCTCAAAAAAATACAAACGCTGAAAGCATTAACAATATAATGAAAGTATAACAACAACTACATGTAGTGATCAAAATATTGTAGAAAAGATAAAACTAAAAACAAATTCAGTTCAACAAGCTCTTCAATATAGCTGCAGTGGCCTACTGCATGCATTTGACGCAAGCAGTGCGCCTAAAAGCCGGCAACAAACCACAAAATCAACTTCACCGGCTTGAGATAACAGTAAAAACGATTGTAGGTGCCAAGAAATCCGCAACCAAGTGACTTCGATAAGCATTCAAGCGCTAACCACTCAACAGCCAATATATTTGAACTTGCTCACACACACACATACAAATTCAGGCAAAAAATACTTACATATACAGCGTTTCGTTGCTTGCATACATACCGAAAAGACTTTATGTTGATTTGTATATTGTTCTGGGGTTGCTATTGTTGTTTTACTATTACAAGCCAGCAAGCCGCTAAACTAACTCCAACAAACCACAGCGGAAAGTGCTTTCTGAAACTTTCTGTTGCTAAGCTTGGCTTCGCTGCTTTAGCTGTCCGCTATCTGACCGCATTCAATGCCCCGTTTTTAGAAGCAGGTCAAGTCTATACAAGCTGCACGTTGCTGCAAGCGATTTAAGAAGTCAACTAGCAGATTGTTGGGGGCGTGTGCTTCAACTTGATATAAAAACGGTGACGTTGGATGGATGCAAATGAAATTTTTTTTTTCATGAAACATACCATATTTTTAACATAATAACATTAAAAGAAAAAAAGTTTTAAATATATAAATTCGGAAAGTTAAAAAAATATTCACCATATTATTTTATAAGGTCGCCACTTGGCTTTATGTACAAAATGTGTATATGTATTTGAAAATGTTATCAAAAAATGCTGTTGTTAAAGTTATCGGAAGATGTGAGTTCAAATATTAAGGTAGAGTTGCCACATAGTTTCTCATGTAAAAAAAAAATATTTTAAAACTTAAAAGCATTGTTAATTTTATAATAAGCTTTGAAAATACACCCCAAAACACCTTGACAAGCCAACTCCCATAAAACAAAGTACTTACAAAGCTTTAAAAAATTGGACCTAATAATGGTCAGTCTAAGGTTTAGTGGCCCAACGGAAAAAATATCGTTTATTAGAATATTTTTTTGATGAATTAATTTCATAAGGTTAAATTTATTTGCATTTCCTCTTTAATCGATTTTAAGTAACTCTTTAAGCAACAGACTAGAAGTGCACTAGTTGCCACAATTGCTGCAATGCAACTCATCACTGCTGGTATGTGGTAGGACTTATCATAGCTTACTATGTTTCAAGTTTTCACATTGCTTTTGTGCACACTTCCGGCTTTCAAATTGCAAAACTGCAAACGCCACAGCTGCAAGTAACGCCGGCCAATACGAAACATTGAAAAGTCAAAGTAGGCAAGTCTGCAAGTGGCAGCCTACACTATGTTGGTACAAACGTGCAAAAGCTTTGAAATGTGCTCTTTTAAGTTTTACCCGTACGAGAGTGCGGGTGCTGAGCTCAAGGCAAGTACGGATAAGCTGAAGCGTCTACTTGCCACTTGCTTGAGTTAAGTGCAACGGCGGAAAATAAGGGAAGTGTTTGGTAAGATCTTGCAGTGGTGTCGAACTACTACTAGTCAATAACTTTCTTTGAAGATTGAAATGGAGGAAGGAAGTGTAGATGGTGGTAGTTGCGAGAGGTTTCAATACAGGAGGTGTATTTATTTAATACATAATTATGTAATTTAAGACACAAAATGTTTGGCAATCATTTTCAGAGCCATAAGTAATATTTTCAGTAGTAGTGGCGATAAAAACATGTAGTGAAAACGTAGATAATAGGAGTAAATATAACAGTGACAAATTCGAGAAATAAATTAAAGGTAACTTTTTTTTAGAAATATTCTTAGTTGAAACGAAGTATTAGAAAATTATAATTTTACACCATGGCGTATGAGTAACATTTTTCATATTGGTTCCAATCTTAGTGCTTCTGAAATATTTTCTTTTCAACTACTCCATATCAAATCTTTTCAGTAATATTTCCAATTGATAAATATAAAGAAAAAACTATAAAAATCGATCCACAAGTGCTTCAGAATCCAAAGCCTCTCAATACGAACTAATGTGTCACAAACCCCATACAATTATTTTAAAAGCAAAAATTCTCACACGAGTACACACCCATTTGGGCTTAGATTTATTACTCATGAACAATTATACTTCACTATACCTATGCCAATCTTTACACCAGCAAGCTGATGCACAAAAATGCCACGATATCAATGCTACGAGAGCAACGCATTTGTGGTTGTACCAGTTTCTAAGTATGTGCGTGTGTTGCTGTTGCCTAACAAATGTGCCAATATTGTCATATTAGCAAATGTTTTGCTGACACATACAACGAACACACTCACCCAACGCGTCGGCATATGCGCTCGCTAGTACAAAACTGACGAACCCATGTACAAATATATCTGTATATACACATACGTATTACAGAAGTAGATATGTATTTTTATTTAGCGCAAGTGCCTAAAATTGCTTTGCCATAAAGTCAAAAAAACAACGCACGAAGTTGAGGCTCGTTAACGTTACACCAAACAGGCATAATTTTAGGCGCGCACACAACGCACATGTGTGTGTGTATACATATACCGTTATGTGGATGTGTGACAGTGGTATGTAAACACAGATGAGTACGTGTCAAACAAGTCACTCGCACAGTAACAAGTTAACCCCCTATCCCACACCTACACGATCACACACCACTACATGCATAAGTTCTGTACTCACACTCCTGTTGGCAGCAGGGATGTATGTGTCCATGCACGCAAACATGCAATTACCGGTTGTTGTGTACGTAATTTGTACTTATGTAAGCAAATGCTCTACTACGGCGCTAACCCAGTGAACATAAACACTAATTTGTACAGTTAACAACTTAGTTGCGCCTCATAATGCAGCGGAGAGGGCAAGCAATTTCACTAATTCTGTTTGAAATTAGATATTTACCAACAAAATGTACGAAAATATTTTTTTGAAAATCACCAGCAGAAAGAAAGTCTTCATAATTTTAGTAGATCAGTTAGTACGTTCTTATTTACTGAAATTCGCAATAAAACTGCATTAAATACGTGCTTCAAACTAACTGGAGATCACTTTTGTATTGTTTCCCACTTATTTTTCAGAAAAGAAGAAGAAATAAGTCTAGGCCAAAAACCCAACCTTAAATTTAAAAATGCTTTTTAATCAAGATAATTTAAAATTGATAAATATTTATGAAAATTTAGTAAAATATCCTTTTTAAAACTCCATCTGCTGAAATCACTGTTAAAAGATATTTTTTTTCACCACAAATACTTTAAATTTAATGTTTTCTTAGTGGTGTATGATTCTTGAAGGGATAAGTTACAAACAAGCATAAAAATTTTTTTCACATTTGCCCAGTATACTTTGGAATTTCACCACACAAATCTCATAATGAGATTCATTTCTTTAATTTATTTCAGTGTAAATATTCTAAGGTCTTGGAATTAATAAGTTTAAAATATTATTATATAGGGTGTAGTTGTAGTACAAATTTTGTAATTTTCTGGATAAATAATTATCAAATTTTGTTCAAATTCATTAAGTTAGCTGAAGTTTTTGAAATGACACCTAAAGGTAGACCCGAAGTTCTTATGTCATTTAAATATCAACACTAGATTTAAGATTTCTTAACAAATTTTGCAGAAATTTGTCACTCCTTTTCCGATTTACAGATCGTTTCACTATAAAGTAAATGACCGTAGCTACTATCAGTAAACCTTTAGCGAACAGTGTTATCAATAGTTTTGACACCGGATTTGATTGAAAAAATTATACACATTTCAAGATATGCAGAAATTTAAAAACCAATATACATTCTTAGAAAACCAATATGGTGAATTTAGTCACTTAAATCTTAAAAAGGGACTTGGGTTCGTATCCTATCCCTAAAGTCATATATCATGATTATCCGTTGAAATGTTTGACAAACTTAAGATACTACATGTTTTAAGTTTATTCAAACGATTAACAGATTGCAACACAAGTTTCTTCAAGGTAAAAAAATGCTCGGAAATTATAACACTGGATTGTGAAAATTTCGGGAAGTGAAAAATATGATTTGAAGAGTCGAGGTTTGTTAACTATTTCCCAGTGTGTTCGCAATTTCATCTCAACTCTATTGTTTTAATTTATTGGAAAAATTTATATAGGTCTACAACTTTGCTTCCGCCGTTTTCTGGTCAATTAAATCGTTGTATATCGATCTTGGACATATGTGTCCACATTAACCCAACAAAATATCTGTTTGCATCCCAAACTTATTCTCAACTGAAAATTCCACTTTTTGAGCCGAATTCTCGACATTTGCGAGAAATTTTGCTTTTCTTTTTTTAATTCCATGAAAAGTGCGGCTGAGGATCATCGAATGCTTTCGAATACGTACGGTGAGGCTGTCCTAAGTGAAAGAACATAATTTCAATGTTTTAAGAATGGTGATTATGAAGCCAAGGTCATGCTCTGCATTTGGTGGGACCAGCTGGGGGTGATATATTATAAGCTGCTAAAGTCAAGTGAAACTATCACAGGAGATCGATACCGAACGGAATTGATGCGTTTGAGCCGAGCACTAAAAGAAAAACGGCCACGGTATGAGGAAAGACACGATAAAGTCATTCTCCAGCATGACAATGCTCGGCCTCACGTCACAAAGTTGGTAAAAAAAATATTTGGAGACGCTGAAATGGGAGATCTTACCCCACCCGCCGTATTCTCCAGACTTTGCTCCATCTGACCATCACTTGTTCCGATCGACGGCACACGGTCTAGCTAACGAGGACTTCAGTTCTTATGAATAAGTCATAAATTGGATTGATACTTGGATCGACTCGAAAGATGAGGAGTTCTTTCATCACGGAATATGTATGCTGCCAGAGAGATGGTAAAAAGTAGTAGTTAGCGACGGCCAATATTTTGAATAACATTTTTGTAACCGTTTTTATGCAATACGGCGGAATCAAAGTTGTAGACCGAAACTAATAAATTTAAAGAGGGATATTTGATAAAAGTATTAACCCTTAGTGAACCAAGAACCAGTTAAACATTTATTTTGAAAAAAAAAAAATAATTCACTAATTTTGAGAATTCGGAAAAAAATAATAACAGAGACACATTGTCAATAGATGCTTCCTTTCTTTCTCAATAAAGTCTTATGCAAAAACTGTTAAGCATTTTCGATCTTAATGCGATCTATTTAGTCGTCCACATCATCCCTAATCATTATCATATCTCGTCTCAAAGTATTACACTAATTTATGACTCGAGTCATATCATCACCTGCCTCTGCACACACAAGTAGCAAATGTACAGTTTTTTGTGCTCGGCACGATTTACGCCTTTGTACTTGCTCGAGGTACTTAAGCGGCTGAAAAGATTAGCTTTGTGGCAAAGTGAAAAGAATGAGTGAATGCGAGGAAATGCCGCCGCAGCCACTAAGTGAAAGAGTTGTTCTTGTTGTTGTTACACGGTTTACTTGCGGTTGCATGTGCGCTTTTGCGGCGGCTCGTTGTTCATTTTACACTCGAGTTAGTCGCTCACACACACTCTCCGGCTAAATTTTACAAAAGCGATGCGAGAAAAAATATGTTTATACAAATTTAAGTTCATATAAAAGACGAAGAAGAAGAAAATGAAATGACTACGTAATTTCCGCTATTTAGCTGGCACATTTGTGCTTACATATATGAAAGTATACATAAATGACGTGTGCAAGTGGCGTTAATAGGTGGCGGGTGCTGGAAGAAACGAGTTATTTTATTTTAGAGACTTTCTGTTATGATGGCATTTAGTAATGATAAGGTAGAGATATTTTCTCAAGGATTAGAGTGTCTTCTACTTATATTAATAGAAGAAGTAGCAAAATCTGTAACTCTTGAAAATACTCTTAAAGATACTCGATTCGCCACTTTCCGACTTTTTTGGGTTCTCGGGTTTATGAATATCAAACGTATTCTAAATATCTATGAGCTGGCTGGGAACAAAGTCAGTTTAGACGTGTGTCCCTAAACGACTAAGTACCAAATTTTGCTGATAAAGTGTCCTGTCATCGCACGAAACTTGGAAAAACAAATTGAAACCCTTTTACAAACAATAGCACATTTTGTAATGAGATATATATATGTATATGTATATATAGCATATGTGCAGGATTGTACGTGCTATCTGCTTGAAAGTTGAAACCAAATCAACCTAATTTATTGACTTATCAAAACTTAGTACAATTGAACAATGGATAATCCAAAACAAAATGTCAAAATGCATGGTTGCATTAGTAACTAAAAAACATAAAAAGCTTTATGGTGCTGCCACATCTATATTATTGTTATTTAATAAATTCATTATCAATATATTATCGATTACTCGATATAAATATGCGATTATTGTGCTTCATTTATTTACTATTGTCATCGCTATATACATTTATTTTAGAAAACATATTTTTTATAACTAACACAAAAGCAGCCAGCGTGTGCTTTGAGGTTTTGCGGTTTTCACAAATATTTTGCTCGATAAGAAACTAAAGAACGTTCTAAGTAAGTTAAGCTGCTATACTTTCAAATTTATGCTTTAGTATTTGAGTAAATTTCAGTTCGTCTGGTTCAACGTCTATGTAGTGTGGCGAAAGAGTAAATAACAATTTTAATCGAATTGAAACTATTAAATAAATATGCCTTTAATACTCGCCTATACGCTAAGTGTTCTAATCTTAAGCAACCAATTTGTGTTTACCGCATGGGGGTCTACCCAAGATTACCATGTGCAGTGCCCTTCGCATGAAGCAATCGCTTGTCAATGTGATGATGCCGAAACAAATTGTAATATTAAAGATTATTACGTCGATATTTACGTCAGCATTGATGCAGAAGCGCAACAAATGTTAGTAATTTGTTCAAAAGCAACACAGCTAGATATTAATAGGCTAAACGTTAGAAATGATTAACACTGATCTACAATTGCCGCTTTGCTGCAAAGAAAGTAGCATTTAATATACGAAATCTGCTGCAACTACAAATAATTGTGAGATCCGCCGAGGACATTGACACCATACCAATACAAATATACTCGACGAAATTTAAATTGAAAACGCTTACGCTTAGCGTTCAAAGCGCGGCGTATAAACAAATAATTTTTCCATAACTTTGCCGAGCTCCGACAGCTGAACTTAGCCGGCAATAATCTGCAAATATTGGACGCCAAACTCTTTGCAACGCTGACGCAATAGAATTGTCTGAATTTGAGCAGCCAACGCAACTATGAATTGCAGCCGGCAATATACTACAATGTCACAGTCCATGTCACAGTCATCGATTTGAGTCACAATCTTTTTCGCGAATTCAATATGGATTGGTTGGTGAAGGCCGGCATTACAGGCGCATTTCGTCTAAACTTAGCGCATAACGCCATTGAAGGCATATATGCTTTAACGCAGTTACCAACTGTCAGTGACGCTGCTGTACGCGAAATCGACATGGCTGGCAATGCTGTCGTCTGCGATTGCAAATTAGCATGGATCTACAATGCCGATTATCGCACACTTTTTCGTAATTTACAGTGTAAAGAGCCGACATACGAACTGCAATTTATGGATGACACAGAGTTGCAACGCGACGCACTATGCGCTTGGCAACCGTTACTCTGTCCCACAAACTGTGTTTGCGACACACAAACAGCCGAGTGGCTAACGATCAATTGCAGCGGTAGGCAACTTGTTGTTATTGAACAGCTGCCACGCCCCGAACAAGTAGCGTGTACGCGTATAAGACTCGATATTAGCGCTAATCAGCTGACTGCTTTACCACCGAACAACACCGTCGGCTATGCGAATGTGACGCAACTCAACGCCGCGTACAATAAGATCACCGAGCTGAATCCCGCGCAATTACCCGTCAATTTAACGGTTTTAGATCTGCGTAGTAATAGCTTGAAAACATTGCCCGCCGAGTTGTTGCGCGCACTACTCAATGACAGCCAAAAACTAGAGTTTTTTTATCTCAGCGAGAATGATTGGTCTTGCACTTGTGCAGAGCAACATTTGTTGTACACCGTACGCGCACAACGCTAACGTATACCCGATGTGGCGCATTTATACTGTGATAATCATCGTAATGTTACGCTGCTCACAGCAAATGTGGACGCCTTATGCCAACAAGCTGCGGTTAATGCGGAACGTTCGCAGTATGCGATTGCCAGTGTGACAACCGCATCATTAGTCATCATTATTTTACTAGTTCTTATCGCACTCTACTTCAAATACACTGTATGCTCACAATATCTTCAGTTGTTGTATACATGAATGGGAATTAGATAGGCATAAACAATTCGATGCTTTCATATCGTACGCGCATCAAGATGCGGACTTCGTCAATCATATATTGTTGCCGCGTCTCGAACAGTGCGAGGACCCACCATTTCGTATATGCACACACGAACGTAATTGGCTGCCGGGCGCCTATATAGCGGAACAAATTATCGAATCGGTAGATCAGTCGCGTCGCACGATCATAGTGCTGTCGCAGCACTTCATCGAATCGGATTGGGCGCGCATGGAGTTTCGCACGGCGCATCAGTGCTCGTTGAATGAGAGACGTGCGCGCATTATCATCGTGAAATATGGTGAACTTACCAACACTGAGTTATTGGATAAGGAGCTGCGAGCATATTTGCAGATGAACACATATTTGGATTGGCAGGATACCAGGTTTTGGGATAAATTACGCTATGCCATGCCGCATAAAGTGGCGGGTAGAAATCGTAATGCCGATATGTTAGAAATCAATGGTAGATCATATGTTATGGGACAAGTGGAGTTGAATCGTTTGCGTGGCGGGAATGCTTAAATAGTTTAAATAGTACAAAGAATTATTGGAACCTGGACCATGCAGTGCACTAATGCGGTGGCGATCAAACTATTTAGTTTATTTTATTTGTATTTATTAAAATCATTTATATAAATAATTCTATTATATACTAAAAATATATATAATATACTGCATTGAAATAAATTTTGTAGTAAACTGGTACGAAATGTCGAGATTTATACAAAGTTCTGAACCGCAGAGTCTTGAAAGTTTAATAGGGTGATAATAAGGTTTTCGCCTCAAAAAAAAGTGTCCGCTGTCTTCAATCAATTCTATCGAATCTAGTGGTTGCATGGACCACGCAAACTTTTACTAAAGGGCAAAGTTAACTTGCTGAGATGGATTCTTAGTTTTATATCAGTTTTTTTTTACAATTGCTTGAAAATTCCATGGCCATTTTTTTACAAACGTTAGGGAAGATCATGGATGGATGGAACTTATTAAGCAAATGTGGAGATTTTTCAAATCTCACTAAATATTGTATATCGAGCGAAAATCATTTCGAATGATTTCTCTATGTAGGGTTTAATAAAATAATACAAAAATCAATTTTCTATAGACTCTCACAATTTTCAAGCCTCAAAGGAGTGGATTTCATTCCTGTGGTACAATGACCTATTTGAATGAAATTGTCCACAATTTAAACTGTATTTTCGGCGTAAGGGCAACTAGAATAATGAAAACCTAAGAGCTTCAGCATTGGACAGAATGTTCAGCCCAAACGTGATTTGTCTTAAATGTTGTTTTTTTGAGTTAACTCAATCACTCCATACTACGTCATCCCAAAAACGAGTCTGGAAATGCAAGCCTATTTTGTCGACTCACCAGAGGTATTAAATTTTTTTAGCTATTCTTGTAAAAAAAACAAATTTCGAATTATGAACTGCGTAATAGTTCCTTCTACATTTCTGGTGCTGATTGCCTTAAGTCTGCCCGTATTACCAGAATTTTACGTTCACCGTAGGGTGTCTACCTGTTTGGTTGGCCTGAACGTGGTTTTACCTGTAAAGTTCTAGGGCTTTCATATATTTGAATTATTGTCTGCTCTCTCGATGGCGGAATTTCAAATGAAATTTAGCGACCACGCCCCACTTCGTCTTTACACTTTGTCGTTTGACACCATATTAAAATTCTCCTACAAATAATTTATTACCGTTAGATTTCCCCGAAAAACGCGAACTGTGCCGATTTCAAAAATTTCTTTCACCATTGGAAAGCTACATTCACCTCGAGTAACATAGGCTATATTTATTGCTAGAATCTCAACTTTCTTCAAATAGTTCACAGGTGAGGGTATCAAAAAGACTCCGTGATGAAGAATATTAATCTGAAACTGAAAATCGTCTTGCAAGACATTCTCTTCGCATCGCAATCGCATGCGAGTGAGTCGAGTAACGAGTGCTCGCAGTTACTTGCTGAACAAAATTTCAAAACTTCCAAGATCACCTCTGGGGGAGCTTTTCGTAAAATTTTCGAGCATTACGCCTGTCGGCCAGCTTGTCAAGCTCTTCATACTCACGCATTTCGTCCTCTTTCTTTTTTTGTCTGCAAATGCGTCTCGCTTCCTCTTCAGCTCTCGGTATCTTTTCCATCCCGCTCGTGTTGCGGTCATCGCAACATTGCGAGGTAGGCAGTCTGTTTTCTCTCCACTGTGAGACGACAATCCTCATCATACTAGCTGTTTTTTTGACTTTCCCGAAAACCAATGGTTTCGGTTGCAGCTGTACGTAAGGAGTTTGATATGCCGTCCCACAGCTCCCTTATACCGAGATACTGATGAGTGCTCTCAGAGAGCAGGAGTGCAAGTCGAGTAGAAAATCGTTCGGCTGTCGGTTGTGATTGCAGCTTCTCGATGTCGAACCTTCCGTGTGTTTGTTGACGTGTGCGCTTTTCTATACAGAGGCGGGTGCGTATCTTAGCTGCAACAAGATAGTGGTCCGAGTCGATGTTGGGACCACGAAGCGTACGCACATCAAAAACACTGGAGACATGTCGTCCATCTATCACATCATGATCGATCTGGTTGCGTGTGATTCGATCCGGGGACAGCCAAGTAGCTTGATGGATTTTCTTATGCTGGAATCTAGTACTACAGACGACCATATTTCGGGCCCCGGCGAAGTCGATCAGCCTCAGACCGTTTGGTGATGTTTCGTCATGGAGGCTGAATTTTCCGACTGTTGTGCCAAAGACACCTTCTTTACGCACCCTAGCGTTGAAATCGCCAAGCACGATTTTGACATCGTGGCGGGGGCAGCGCTCATAGGTACGTTCTAGGCGCTCATAGAAGGTATCTTTGATCACTTCGTCCTTCTCTTCCATCGGGGCGTGGGCGCAAATCAGCGATATGTTGAAGAACCTCGCTTTGATGCGGATTGTGGCTAGACGTTCATCCACCGGAGTGAATGCCAGGACTCGCCGACGGAGTCTCTCACCCACCACGAATCCCACACCGAATTTGCGCTCCTTTATATGGCCGCTGTAGTAGATGTCACAAGGGCCCACCTTCTTCCGTCCTTGTCCCGTCCATCGCATTTCTTGGATTGCGGTGATGTCAGCCTTTACTCTTACGAGGACATCAACCAGCTGGGCAGAGGCACCTTCCCAATTAAGGGTCCGGACATTCCAGGTGCATGCCCTTATTTCGTAGTCCTTTAAACGTTTGCAGTGGTCGTCATCAATATTGGGGCTGTTTTGTCCTTTTCAGTGGGGGGTGTTTTTATGTGGTGTGTCCCAAACCCTACGCACAACCGCATAAGCGGGTTTCGCCTTCTCACTTTAGCTCGCCTTCAAACGGATGTTTGTTAGCTACCCAGAGGATACTTGGTCTAAGACCGGAAGTCGTGAGCTGCTTGAGCCACATGTAAAAGAATCGTTCCTGGCCACTCCCAAGTGAATGACAGTCAGAAACTTTCCTCACTTACGTGAACTTCTACATATGACTCCATCCTCCACATATTTATGAAAGTACATACATATTTATGGGAGAGTGTGTATAGGTATGACAAAGCTTACACCTTTTGAAATGTTTGTTTAAACCCGTGCGAAGCCGGAGCGGTCTGCTAGTATGAAATAAAGCTCGCAGAAGTTTAAAAATCCTTATATTTGAAGCTAGGGGAAGTAATAACCCCTATAATAAAACAAAGATCAACTGTTGATTTCCTTAGAATACCGGCACTGGCTCTCATTTTCGATATCTGGGACCTTGAAAAGTTATAGTCCAATTTGAAAACTTTTAGATGACCTTTGGGGGGGGGAGAGTTCTATCAAAGATTTATTCCAATATCTGCATTGGATATTGATAAATATATATATACATTTATTTTATTGTATTATTTCGTTATATATCTCCATAACTTTGACCTCTTGAATTGGCAATAGAAGTCAAATTTCATATAAATTACCTTCCATAATTCAGTGGTATCTGTAACTAGAAGTTTTTTTGTGGATTGTGGAGATTTGAGTTAGTGAAGTTCAACTGTATATTGTAAAGTTAAAGTATCAGTATCAGTATCAATAACATGAGGATATCAAAAGAATATTATGTAACAGGTTTTGCTGAAAACGGACGAATACTAATACAAAGTACTATACTTGGCGCTACGCCCACTATCGTACCTTTCTAAGAAGTGATCAATTATTCTTTCATTACTAAAGGTCGTCATTTTGTATGGTAAAAGCTTGACTTGATGATCTTCGAAAAACTATTTTTTATTTTATTTATTTTTTTATTTTTGTTTGAGGAATTTCTCTAAATCCCAAAAAGATTTTAAAGGCACTATCTATTGAAATAAAAGTATAACAACTATTCTTAGAAACAAATCATCACCTTCTCTCCCTTATTTATAAATATACAGTCAGCGTCATATTTCATCGTACGGCACTCTAAAATCAAATTTTCCGTTTTTAATCCATTTAAATGAAAAAAGTTCTTCTATGAACTGATCAAAATAAAAAACAAAGTAAATATAAGTTTACAATACAGCACATACTAGATTCGTTTATAAAAATAATAATAGCGAATAAAAAAATGGGTCGAGAGGAGCGCGAACACTTAATGATAGACATAATTAGGATAAGGTACGAAAAAAATTTTGTGTGAGCTGTTCAGAAACAGGCAGTGAAATGGAAAGAGCTTCAGCAATATGGTTGAGCAAGTATACAATTCAGAAAACATTACGGCGTAATGGTTATCTCCACCAACAGCGAGACGAACACCGCGTATATCTGAATGGAACAGTCAAAAATGCATAACTTTCGCAAATCTGCGCTTGAGGAAGGGTATTGACATTTGACAGACTGTACTTTTCACAGACGAAAGCATATTTAATCTTTTCGGCGATGATGGACCATAAAAAATTTAGTAAAAACCGGACACAACGCTTCTTACTAAAAATTTGCGAAGTACTGTTAAATATGGTTTAAGAAACTTGATTGTAAGGGGATGTATGACAGTTTATGGAGTTGGAAAGTTGATCTTTATTAGAAGAAAATTGACAATGAACAATATTTAGAAATTTTGCAGCAAAATTTAAAGCAGTCAGTTGAAAAAATGGGCTTAACTGATGCTTATGTTAAAAAAAAAACACAACGATCCAAAGCATACTGCTTATTTGGTTCGCGAATGGATGATATATAATACGCGAAACAGCTTCACAACTTTTCACAAGGCTCGGACTTCAATCCCATTGAATACTTAAGCTTTTATTTAAAACATAATCTTTAAAAACATACAATTTCGTATATGTCACTTCAAAAAAGGGCTTAAAAGAAGAGTGGAACAAAATACCGACTACTTTTACATCTACACTCATCTCTTCGATGCTAAATAGAATGAAAGACTCACAAACTACTATATTTTAAGTTTCTAAACAAATGTATCGCGTATAACATAATAGTGAAGATATTGATTACATAAATGTGTAACGTACGATAAAATATGACGCAAAAAATTTGTTCAGTTTAAGCTTTTTTAATTTATCATTTTTATTTTGAAATATATTCAATCAATTTACATATAAATTATACTATTTCCAAGCTTTCTTTTATTTATAGAAGAAATTTTTTCATTTGAGTGGATTAAAAACGGAAATTTTTAATTTAGAGTACCGTACGATGAAATATGACGCTGACTGTATTTATTTTATTACAAAAAATTTAAATCACTTTGAAATAAAAATTGCTTATCCACTCGTTTGTGATTGCATTAAACCGCCTTAATGATATTCGCACTCGATTGCGTTAAACTGTTACTCATACAACATGGCGCGCACATTTCCTGAACATATTTTTTATTTACACGCTAATATACTTTTCGCGTACTCTGCCGCTGTTCACTCATTCCGCGCTCACGTATGCAGATAAAGAAGCTGAGCAACAAATAAGCGCACATTTCTTATGTTGCTTAAGTACGCCAGCAATTTCCTCAGCGCATCTAAATGGCTGCAACACCGGATACAGTGTATCAATTCGCACAAAACGCACAATACAAACAAAGGTTGACAACTACAACAACAATGAAAATAGCAACAGTTGAATAATCGACAACGCCTCTCACTCACCCAATCGAAGGGTGGCGGAGATGGCGACGCGTTTAATGTGCAACTAAACTGAGCAAATTTGCTGACGCCTTTATTGTTTTTGTTGCACAACGCGAACAGTCTTAGCGGTGACACGACAGTGTGACATTATATAATGGAAACGACTGCCATGGCTTAATATTGTGGCATGAAATTTTATGGAAAGTAGAATCTCATCGCAAGCGCTCGTCTCGCTTCAAGCGCAGCAAAGAAGGAACATAACGGCAAATACGAGTAGTTTGTGGGGTTATGGTTGCTTAAAGTGAGAGGTGTGGTGGGTTTTCGGCAGACTAAATATTGTCTTTGTTTATGCATGCTTCACTAGCGAGAGGCAGACTGGAGTGGGTATTAGCGCTCCTAACGGTTACTATGAATGCCAAGCATGCAGATAGCGGTAATAGAGTTAAAAGCTTTGAGCAAATAAAATAAACTAGCTAAATGAATGAGTGATAATAAACAACGAAAGCCGGGCGACAGCAGAATAAATGCGTCCAATGAAAATTAAGCGAAACTTGGTCGACCAGAGACAGAGTCGGTTGAACTGCTCTCTCAGCGCTGTCGCTTCGCTCAGGGACTAAACAAATAAATTAATTACATAACTCCAAGTTTGCATTGAATTTGAGCGGAACGCTGTCAACAGTTGCCCAAACAAAGTTTCGCTTTCACTCATTCAGTGACAATTTAAATTTTATTTGAGTTGTAAATATAAATAAAGTTATTGAAATGAAAAATCATTTATCTCCAACTTTGTTTACTTTCAGACATTAACTTGCAACGCGGTCACAGCAACAACAACTAAAGGTGAGTGGAAAATAAATAATTTAAGTATACAATATATCTACTTAAGTAACGGTATTCCGCCAGCAAATAGCAAATTAATATGACAATAATTAAACTTTATGAAAGCACAGTTTGATTGGCCATGTGCATTGTGCGGCGCCTGTGGTTGTTGGCTCTGCACGCATAAAATTACTACACTGACTTCTCGCGGAAGTTGCAATATCATTGCAGAAAAATGTGTTATTTAACTTAAGCGATGCATATATGTACATATATATTGTGGAAATCACCACTTGCCGCAAGAATTTCATATTCATAGTCGTATTTATTTATACACTCAACGCTGCATGAATTACTTTATATGCGCTAGTGATGAGACAAGCAATAGGGTGGTGCTAAAATGAAGGTTTTTAATTAATTTATTAGCTATTTTAGTACTCGTTTGGTTTGAGAAAATTCTGAAATATCACTTAAATTGTTGCCTACCTTTAGGCTTCTTCTGAAATAATTATTATAAGGTGTACCCTGTTCGGACTTTAATCAGTCCGATTTACCATACAAAATAAAAATCTTAATTGATTTTTAATTGAATTGAA
This sequence comes from Zeugodacus cucurbitae, assembly GCF_028554725.1. Taxonomy (NCBI): domain Eukaryota; kingdom Metazoa; phylum Arthropoda; class Insecta; order Diptera; family Tephritidae; genus Zeugodacus; species Zeugodacus cucurbitae. Next base: position 35,624,663 of record NC_071670.1, read on the forward strand.
AATGAAATGCAACTCTCTGACAAAGATCGTAATTATATATTACACGACGGTAGATGTCGCTGCTAAAAATAGCAATCAACTGATAAAACTTACCAACTTCTTATGAATAGCAAAAAGAAAAATGTTTAACAGCTGATCGGTTATCGAGTAGGCGTCAGTGTAAAAGGCAAAAACCGGTTTCTCAATCAAAATTTTAATTGATCAATTAATTTTAATTAATTTGGCTGAGTGAAAATCCTATAAGTGTTCGTCTGCCACAATTAGATAATAATTTTAATTTCAATTGCTCCAAAATGTAATTGAAATGGCTTTCAAGACTGAAATCGACGTGGTTTGGAAAATATTTTAAGAATTGGATTGGAGATTATATAGTTTATAGAATTTGCAGTGTTCTAACTAATTTTTTAACTATGTTTTTGAAACATAAACTATATCATATTATCAATTTATTGAATAACAACAATACGTAATCTATAATATATAATCATAGTAATCCCGAAACATGTATTTTCGCTGAATCTGATTTTCAACCACAACAACCACCCACCCTAATTCAAATAAAAATACAAATTATTTACCATATACATAGCATTACTCCAGCTTCAATTATGTTAATGGCTACTTTTGCGTACGTATGGAATCTCTCATCAAAAAGCAATTTTGTTAAGCTTTATCGAATGGCATGCATTTAAGTATACAAATATATACATATATATAGGGAATATATATGCATGGCACTTTGGCGGTGTTTATTTAACGCATATGTATGCTTGAATATATATGTACAAACCACAGCCATATGTTTGGTCCAACTTCCATGAAACGGTAAAAACTTGCAGTCAATGGAACACAACCCGTGCAGATAAACAGATAAATAATAAACAAATTGATTTATAATTTTATGATTTCGCATTGAACGTCAAGGTTTTAGCGTGCAATAATTACACAGAACAAAATTATTGGTAATTTGAAAAACGATTTTGATTAGCGATTTCGAAGAGTCTTCACTAAATACATAGTGGATTACAATTTACTGGTTGTGTCTCAGAGTTTAGACGACCGTAGTGAATTCCGCATCAATGGATTAAGCTTAAAACTTGTCCTTTAATTATTATTTTTAGATGAAGTGAAGTTAGCTGCAATTGTGTTTCATCTTCTTTGATTAAGTAAGAAGTGCAAAAATCCTCATTCAAAGGTTTCTCTGAAGAAATCATATGCATTTTAGGAAGAGTGGCGTAGATATACATATTTATTGACCTTAAAAATTATAAGGTATGATATATTTGAACCAATATGGAGTATTAATTAAAGATCGTAGCTAAACAATAGTTAAGACTCTAACTAACCAACTGCCACAGATCTCAGGATGAGGTTTTCCTTTGGCGGTTATAGGCGAGTTTACAGCAGCGCACCACTCCTTCTACCTACTCGCTGTTTGTCTTCCTCTTCCTGTTGCCTTTTTATACTCTCGCAACAAAAGTTGCAAAGCGAGTAAGTCATACAACTAAACGAGTTAGATATAGAGTTGTCCGGTTGTCTGTCTGTCCGTCCGTCCGGATAACTTGAATAAAAATTGAAATATCTTAACGAAACTTGGAACACGTATTCCTTGGCACCCTGAGGAGATCACTTTCGAAGATGGCAAAATCGGACCATCTGCAGTCGATTCTCTTACGTACCCCACCGCACACCACGAAAATAGTTGAAATCGGAAAGGTTAGGTTTAAAATTACTAAAAGTGCGTTAACTCACTAACGAAAAACGTCAGAAACACTAAATTTTACCGAAGAAATGGCAGGAGGAAGCTGAACTCAATTTTTTTTACAAAATGGAAAATGGGCGTGGCATCGGCCATTTATGGGTCAAAAAACATATCTCTGGCTTCTCTTACCGAAAAATTGTCGAAAACGGACTACAAATTTTCAAGGCCCAGATATCGAAAATGCTGAACTCAGCGCCTAAGGGTGAATTTTAACCGAAAATATGGGTAAATCACTCAGATAATTTAATGTAATTCAGAGGAAATTGTTTTCTTCTAATAGTGTGTCTCTGTTCCAAAAATTATTAAAATCGGGTCATGACATCTCCTAGCTCCCTTACACCTAATTATAGGTTTTTCAAAAATACGGTGGGCTTTATTCAGCATATTTGTGTTGGTTAATATGTGAGATATCTTAGCAAAATATAGTGAGCGTATAATCTTGGATATAGTGTACCTTGCTGGTGAAAGTTAATGAAATCGTTTCAGGAATTACCTCAGCCCTCATATCTATATATGACGATTTTCGTTATTCTATTAAACTTTATGCCGAATTTATGGGTAAATTTGTGTGTTATCGTAATAAAATGTTTTCAATAAATTGCGAGAGTATAAACTGTTCGGTTGTACCTGAACTTAGTCTTTCCTTACTTGAATTATGTAAATATTTATAATATAGAAACCTAAAAAATTAATTGACACACAATTTATGTTGCATTGGTATGTTTAATTGTGTGGTAATTAGAGTTCAATTAACTGAGGTGTTATTGGTTGGTAATATGCTAATTGAGCAAACATATTTTGTTCCATATTTTTCGAGTATTCTTGCCCATAAATGTGGGTCTCAATCTACATCAGCTATGTCAGTTTTAGAATAAATAAAAGCAAGAGTTTCATACCTTGATACTTAACTAACTATATATATCCAAAACCTTTGCATTGTAACAGACAACAGTTAAAAAAAATATTTAAATATTTTCTGCGAAGCGTGCTTTGTTTTCATTGAAGTTTTACTTTCACGAATGTTTTGCTATCAAAAAAATATATTACACCAAATCTCTTCTTTTTTCTCAGTATACTTCATGCGATTTTCATGATCCATTTATTGCACGCATTTCCATTTTTACACGCTTTTACTTCATATTTATTGTATTTATTTTTTATTTGTTTGTTTCTTCTTTATTGTTGTTGTGCATATTTTGGTTTATGATGGCTGCACGTGATTCCATGAATTAAATGCTTTTCAATGTATTTTTACGCCCACACCATGGCGCACTGTTTTGTGTTGTTGCAACGGTGTGGATTTCACAGCTTTATTGCTAATACTGTTTTTGTGTTCGGCGATATTTTGTAAACATCACCGGAATATTTTTCGTTCACATTCGTTTTTTTTTCTTTCTAAATAACGGCTTTGCGAACGAAATACGCGTTGTTGCTTTTGTTTTTGTGCCTCCAGCAATTTAGCATGTAAGCGTACAACAACAATGCGGAGTTGTAAATAAAAAAGTGCATGATAGCAGCTTAAAGTCCGGCGACAACTGAAAAAACAGCAATCATCAGACCAACAAAAATACTGCATATTTACAACAACAACAGTGTGAGTGCTATGCTGAATGTGGCAGCTCCAGTATATAATGGTCAGTCAACAACAACAAGAACTTAACTGATGGCTGGGATTTTTCGTCGCACACGTGACTTGAATTAGAACAGCAGGCGAGTGGTCGCGACCATCACGGTCAGCTAAAAGCCAAATTCATTCTACTATTTGTTGTTGTTGTTTTTTTGGTTTTTGTTATTTCGGCCATTTTCATCATAAAGTGGCACGACGCGTACAACGTTGCATTGTGGCATAAAGCATATTGAAGTCACTGGCAAAAACGCTGCCATAAATGAATTTAGGCCGCTGAAAAAAGGTCACTTTTTCATGCTGAGCTTATGTTGTGGGAAAGTGCAAAAAGCGTGTGTGTTGTTGAATAAGAACGCCGAAGCAAAGCTTTTATGTGCGTGCTATGTTATTGGTCATGCGAGTGAATTTCTGGTTGGCGGAGTTTTATGCTGTACTGTTTGCTATTATATTTGTTCCATTTCTAAAAAAATATTTTGGTGGGAAAAATGTTGAAGAATAATGTTCTGGCAATTAAAAAAACGTGTTGATCTGGCACTGGATAGTGAAACAAGAGCAGTACATAAAGAATAAATCAACATCATTCTTGATTTTCATAATGAAACCTAAACTCCTATTTAAATTCTCACACTGAGAAAGGCACATTTTTAAGCGAGACCCATATTTCTGCGAAGCGTGCTGTTATAAGTAATTTTTTGTATGACGTTTAATTCTGTATTCAAATAGACCCATTACCTGAGATAATTGCTAATTGAGTCAATGACTATCACATTCATACTAATACCATTAGGCTAATTCAATTAGTATTTAATTACTAGTAAACGTAATCTGATACATGCTATAGTACATATTTCAAACTTAAATTTTTATAATCCTTCTGAGAATTTTCATTTGTCAAGCCAACTAGCGGTAGCAATTATTTATCTCTGTAAATTGACATCATACATAGAATTGAATGTGAATCTTTTACTAATTTAGCGGCAATTGAGAGCTAATTGACATTCAATTTATGCTAAATTGTGTCTCAATTAAGGTTGAATTTTCAAATATCGTCAGGATCGGGTATCATATTTTTAATTTCGGGGGCCATATTTTTGACAGATAATTCAAGAACTTCACAACGTGAGTTTAATTATTCTCTATATTAATTTCCTTTGACAGCTTTAGAAGGGAAAGTAATACTGAATAGCTCAACACTTTTGGCTTAGTGGATAATTATATAATTGAAAGTGATATTTAGCAAATGACCATACTGAATTATATTATTAATTACTTTTCCTTGACAAAAAATACGTTTCTTTTTCTGATATTTTAAATTCCAAGTCTTCTAAAAACCCCAAACAAAGCTTTAAAATTATGAAGCAATAATATTAATAAAACATATTTAAATATATGTTTTCATAGTTAAATCCTTAGACATATATAATATTTCTTCAAACTTCTTTTAATAGGTTCCATACATTCCAATAATACAATTTCATATAATTTGCATTTCGTTGCTGACACAATTACCCTTAACGCTAATCTACATTTTTGGCACCTACAACACTTTCATTGGTTCAGCAAAAAGCCAGAATAGTTAGCGAAAGTAGTTTCAAAATTATTGTATTGTACTTTGATTGCCAAAAGCTCGCTAACGATTTGTTCGGTATTTGTTGGAGTCCTGCCAAGTGGCTGGTCACTTCGCATTGAAGCTTATTGAATGCTAAATTACTTGACCAATTAAGTTCTGAACGTTGTAGAAATGCTTGTTAGTTGCAATTATTTTATTTTTGAATGCATTTAAAGTATTTTTATTGCTGATGTTGCCAGATCCGAAGTGTTTTAGGTATCATCAATTCTACTCAGATATGCTGAAGAATAATTTCTTAATGGAGTAAAGTATAATTAGAGGAAATTAAGTAAATTAGAGATTATATTGAGTTTCCTCGACGTATTTTTCATTATTATACTTCAGGGATCCGAGCTCATGAGCTAAAAATAATAGTTTTTGATTTATAAATGTTTATATTTAGTAAAAGTATTTGTGGGCATAAGACGCTGCTGTAGTCAATTTATTTTTTCCATTGGCTTAACAAGAGATCATACAGAATAGAGCCTCGTTTAACTTCTATACAAAATTTTCTGGAATTTAAAGCAAGCACACTTTGAATTTTCTTCATTTCCATTTACTTTCTTAGTTTTCAAAAAGAATAAAAAATACACATAAATATTGTTCTTGTGACATTTTTGCCTACAAAGAAAGTGTTTTAAAGGAAAATTAAAATCTTCAATTCTTTAAAATCGAGTACCGCACCTAAAGATAGAGTGTCTTTAATCTGCAATGAGCAACTCTGAAGCCTTGTGGGAATTGAGAATCACACATACAAGCATACAAATCCACACATATCTTTATAGATATATATTTCTATTTTTTACTTCCTACCGCTTCAATCATACCGAAATCCACTTACCAACGCTGACATTCATTTCCACAACACTACATAAAACATGTACATATAAATTTGCTTGATCTCACGCTCCTCTTCAGTGTGTGTGTCTGTTTGTTCGGAAATTTTTGTGTGCTCATTTATCGAAAATCGCTTGTAATACATTTAAACTGTCATTTTCCAGCATTTTCACCATTTAATTTCCCAGCTTGTCCAGCTTTTTGTAGCGCTACTGTTCCGCATCTCTCCGCACAGCGGTAACCCATACTTTGGCGTCGTCAATGTACTACAAGTAACTGTTTTTGTTATTGTCACTAGTGCAGCAACGCAATTCATATAATTTTTCCAAGTCACCACTATTACCAGTTTGCTTTTTCCCTCTTTGCTTCTTCTTCGTCATTTACTTTTTGCAAGTATAGATTTCTTGCGATTTTTTTCCACGATTACCGTGTCTTTTATTTGCGCTGTAGCTATGTGTGTGTGTGTGTTTTGGTCCACTTCTCTTTGAGCACTTGCATTCTCGGTGTTTTTTCTTTTTTGGCGTAATTCTCTTTCTTCTGCTGTTTGGCTATTACCGTTGGTCGGTATTAAAACACGTTCGCCATGTTTGTGTACGATTTTAATGTTTATCCTGTCAGGAATGCCATTGTGTTTTGAAAAAGCTTTAAGCAAAAAATGAAAAACCACACATTAAGTGAGATCCCTCAATTCGAGTGAACGAAAATTTTGAAATGAGTTGGGTTGTTGGCGTAAATGAGCGCGTCGGTGGTCGAGGAAAAAACATGCAGCAAAGCTTGTGCAGTTGACGGCAATGCTAGTGGCTTACAGTCACATGCTGCTTACCGATATACTGTACTATCTATACACAAATATATATGTATATCCTTGAAATCGTTTGGCCATTGTTATCCTTGAGCTGAGTAAATTACACTACATCGTTTTTCACCGGATTTCTGCGTTGATACACGTCCATGTCATGACATTCCAGCAGTCGCAAGCTGTAACGGCACTTTTGCGGGTAGTTTGCGGTGAAATTGATTAAAGTGTGTTGAGTTTGAATTGAAAGTTGTACAGGCAGAAATATATAAGTGCTTTTCAGCAGTACAGAAGGAGAATAAAGAGAAAAAAAAGAAAAAAATAGTAAAGCATAACACATTATTAAATTAAATTAGCGGATATGTTCAGAAACTATAGCACAACTGCGGATAATTAAGTACTTACTAGTGTTGTTCCTTGTGTATTGTCCTTGAAATGATATGTCGCAATAAGCTCGCAAAGTTTACTCATTCAATAGGATCTAAAGTAACCTTTATGCTTTATTTTCGCATACTCTATTTTCATAGCATACTTTTAAGTGCATGCAACTAGCTTTAATTGATATACAAAATATAAAAATTATTTTTTTTAATATGTATGTGTAGCCAAACACCAAGAAGTTTGGGAGCATCACTCATACGCCGTGGTGCCATACCAGAATATATTCCATTACTGAGTTAAAAATTTTATGAAAATTTTAAAACCGGATTTATAATAAAATAAGTGAGATACTGATACTGTATAAACTGTAAATATTATTAAGGGGGGGCTAAGGTTTGACAACCTTTGTTTTTCATTTTTTTTTTGTAATTTTTTTCTGAATCATCAACATCTCAAGAATATTGTTCTAAAGTTTTAGGTCATTCGGAGAAAAACTAACGAAGTTACAGCAGGTTGAATAACGGTACCTCCAGCTATCTGCGCTGTACAAAACTTTGAATCGATTTTCCCAAATATATCAAGTCGGTGGCCAGCCTACAGAAAAAACTACTGCATCAATCGTTTTGAAATTTTGAACAAATATTCTACATGTCGAGTTTCTCCAAAAATTTTAATTACTAACAATTTTACAATAACAAATAGGTCGATTTTTTCGTCTAAAATCATCACTATGGCTTGAAAATTGTACCAAAAATTGAAAAATTTAAAAATTAGAAAAAAACTCGACGTCAATTGAAAGATAAACTAATAAACTAAAGAAAGCATTTTGATTTTTTGGTTTCGGTTGATCTAGTGGTGCTGTAGGCTGGTCACCGCACAACAACTTTTTTTCGAGGTGCCTGCAGAGATCGACGATAAAAATTTTTTTTAAGTATCCTTCAGCAATAATTTTTCTAAAAAAATTCATGAAAAAAGGTCTTTTTTCGACGAAACAAACCTTACCCCCCCTTAAAGTGGCATGAAGTGAGTTAATACTTCATAATATTCGTAAAAGTCAACACAAACATTATTTCGAAAAATAGAGTTACTCATACGCCATGGTATATTAAGAATTCATATGAAAATACTCATATTTACGGAATTTGTTATTCACTGACGTTGATTTTTGTCCTAGAAGCTTAACTATAATATTTAGTTGTGAAAATACCTGAAAATATCTTATTATGCAACGCCAAATTGAAGATCTGCAAATCTGTATTCGAAATTTTTGATAATATAAATAGAAATTTACAGCCCTACTCTGTGCACTTTACAAATTCAACAAATTTCTAATTTGTTAAAATTTAAAATATATTAAGCATTTCGTATTCTGTGTCTAAAATAAAAAGCTTTTTTCTTGATAAATTGTTAAAAAAATAAAATGCTCTTGACAAATAAAATATGTCGTTGTGGATAGTTGTGATGATGTGGATAGTTGTGATGAAGCGAATCTGGGGTTGTGAAGCCAAACAAAATACTTTGCATCAGGTCTGGGAGGCTTCAGTCGATATCTCGACATTAGAATCGGATTGATAGGCTGATAACCGGTCAATCGTAAATCAAATTTATCAACGAAGCCTTAGCTCGGCTAAAACAAACACTCATCCAAATAACGACCTTTTGCATGGAAAATAGGGCCAGATTCGGAGCATGGAATATTTGCGCATTTTAAGAAACTTCACATCTAGACCAAGAGTAAAGAATTTATTGTGAAATTGAAGTTAAATTATTAACTATTTTGCAACAAAATATTGAAATGCATGTAAAAACGTATGTACGTTATAGAATAATTCAAATAAATTTTTCAATTCAATATAATTCTACAGAAATCAGCTGCTTCTGTTTAGATTATTTTGTTTCCCACACCTGTGAGGAAAAGCTATGCGTACTGAAGCTTTTTATTTCATCAAAATTGTCACAGAATATTTCTTACTTGATGAAAATATGAAAAAAATGTTAATTTTTTTGTTAATTTGTCTACTGCACGGAATAGGGCTGTTAGTGTATTTATAAATATAATTTCACAATAGAAATTATTTAACAAAATACATAAACAAATAAAATATCTGATGATATTTAATCAATATCACCCCTACGCCTTGGTGATATTAATTATATAATTGAAACCATACAACTTGAATTAAGCTTCTTTAGCACTAACTTAACTAGACAATATACAATAGTTTTGTTTTTACTTTATTTACAACATACCTATGATATCTATATTTGTAAGTAATTAACATGAATTAGCGCACAAGAGTGAATACATGAGAGTTGATTAAATTAATATTTATCATATTCAAGCATTTCCTTCACTACTTATAGTTTTGATGTATTCATGTACTCACGTTTGAACCGTACTGTATATGAAGAGAACTTTATTGCATTACTCACTTTATAGAAATAGAATTTGATTTCAATTACAAATATAATTTCAATTGTTTTTACTTCACCTTATAGTACACTAAAATATTAAAAAACCATCTTAATTCCTTGAAAATCACTCATACCACATGGTGTGCTATTAACCCATACGCCACTGCTAATGAATTGGGTGAAATTAATTTTATAATAACTATTTATTTTCATTTTATTATAATAGATCTACCATTCCATAAGCGAAATATTGTTTTATTTGTATCTCAAACATTATATCCATTTGATAGAATATATGACCATACGTACTCACTACAGTCTAAAGTTGCTCATACGCCCGGGTGCACCTCTTAATCTTAAATATCATATCCATGACATTGCGAATAATTCAGATCATTTTAGATATATTTTTTAAAAGTTTCAAGTAGACTCGAAACATTTACACAAGTATGGCTGTCTCACAAAAAAATTAAAAAAATGGTTTGGTGAATAATTAAATAAAAAAAATAGAAAAATTTTTCAAAAAAACTGAATGCGCTTGGCAAAATTTGCATTAAATTGGTAAATGAAATTATGCATTAATATATAATTACAACAAAAAGTGGCGTACTTACGAGTGTACATATGTATGTATTGATGTTAGGGAAGGAAACTGAATAATTAAAGAATGCTAATGTAAATACATATAGTACTCGAAAGTACATTTATTCTGCATGTATGTATGCTCTCGCATCATGACTTCCCTCCAAAATAACACGCTGGTTTTATGCTGCTGATTTTTCCGAATTTTTTTCCACTTGTGCACTAACCAAAATACAACTTTCAGTGTTTTCTTGTTGTTTTCACTATCACCACAACCCACAACCATTGCATGGTGCAGCGAAAAAAATTTATTAGCGCGAATAATTTAAACAAGTTTTTATTTACTTGCAAACTTTTCAGTCATCAACAGCGCTGCGTGGCGCTCTCTATATATATGTATGTGTGTGACTGAGTGTGTGGCGCGTGTATTTGGCAAGCGTGAAATGAACATTTTGAAGTGTGCAATTTGTGGCCGGCGTATATTTGGCGCATTAACAAATCGAATCTAATCTTCAATGGAAACTAATTTAATTTAGTTTCGGCTTGCGTTCAACCAACCAACCAACCAACCAAACGAACGAGCGGCGCAAAAAACAGCTTAAAACACCGAAAACAAATATTATTTGAGAGGTTTACAGACAGACATATCTATACACATGTGTATTTGCGTTTCACCTTTTGCCAAAGCATTTCGAAGAGAGTTTGCAACTTTTTCACTGCATTTTCACTGGCATAAAAGTTTATAAACATGAAATTTCGCTGGCAAAAAGCATGTCAAAATGAAATCACATTTCTATAAGCACTTGCACATGAGTGTGTGTGGTGTGTGTGTGCATGGCAAAATGTTCGATGTTGACTTTTAATTAAAATAAAATTCGCTGAAGCGCGAATTTCATATGTTAAATTTCCCTTTCATGTATTTTCCTTCAGCCATTGTGTGTGCGCTTGTGTGTGTTGCTTTCTTACTTTTTTGCTTATCACTTGCAGCATTCTTCCAATTCGTTACACACATTCTGCTGCAACAAATGGTGCAAATGCGTAATGTATTATGCTTATTTCTTTTATTTCAATTTATTTTTTATTTTTATTTATGACTTTTTCCTTGTAATTGTAATATTTTCTCTGCTTCCTTCTTCCATTACTTAACACTTTTGCTGCAATACAGCTAATTTTCACTTTCCTCAACGACTCATACTCTTTTTCAATCACTTGCTGCCGTTGTATTTAGCCGCAGCAACATTTCAACTCATCGTCAACACATTAATTTCAGTCATTTCATTTCATTTGCGCTTTTGTTTGTGTAATGATGCCCTTTTTCTTTCGTTTAATTAAAGTGAAAGCGGAAAAAATGAAAAAAAAAACTCCGTGAGCAATTCACACACTAATTGATATTTATGTAGTTTAAATACTCAAGAAACAGTGAAGAAGGTGGTAAGACTGTACTAGTATTTAACTTTTGAATATTTGAATAAAATGCTATCTATGCACATACGAAATACTTAAGAACCAACTCATACTTAAAATGAAGTAATTTTTATGTCATACATCTTTGTTTATAAATAGCTTACTATATTGAATGTATAAGGGGTCCTATAAGTATTGTGCTTCGAAATAAAAGTTCCCTAAAAAGAATGAGCGTTTGATCGGATATGATAAAAGGAAAAAAGACAATATCGGTCGGGGATTCGATTTCAGTTTTTGAAAAGCAAACCATGTAGTGAAATGAAACAGTGCTTTAAAGCGACCGGCGATGACGACCTTCAAAAGACCGGTTTTGTTGAGCTATGAAAGATCTGGGGAATAACATCACAAAAAATAAAAGGAATTTCGAAGTAGGTTCGTCAGAAGAGATTCCTATTGAAGACTGCCCTTATGCTCAAAAAGGCGATGACTACTGCTTACTGGGATTCACAAAGTGTAATCTACACCGACTACATATGAAAAAAAACACGGCTCCTCTGTGACAAATTACTGTGCCGTTTGGACGCCGAATTATTGAATACATTACCTTATTTGACTAGGCAAACTGTACTTTCTACCCCTAAACTAATAATAATCAACAAAAGACCTAGGTTGGAGTAGTGCTAACTCTTCAAACAAAGCAAACTTGTACTGCCGAACTTTGGCCTTGGTTAGGAAAGCAGATCAAAACATATTTATTGTACCTTGGTATAAAAGAAGTCAACTCATTACTTTGTCGCATGTATCTTCATCAGGTCTGCTATTATATATATATATATATATTTGGCGTAGGAATTGCGTTAAGCAATTATAGCCGAATCACCCAGAGCGCGCCACTCGTTCTTCTCACCAAATGAACTCAAGTCACTTTCCACTTGGTACTTCCAACGGAGTGGAGGTCGTCCTCTTCCGCGTATAATGAGCGATCTGTAGAGTTTGTTTTTCGTTCGTCGAGAAAGGACTTTACTTTTCAATTGCCTACTCAGTTCAAAGTAGCCTCTGTTTGGTCTTTCACTGGGGAGGTTTTCGTAAGTGCTGGGTTCCAAACCCTATGCACAACCGCAGAAGCGGACTTCGCCTTCTCACTTTAGCTCGCCTTCAAACGAATGTCTATTGCCTACCCAGAGAATACGTGAATGGCATAAGTGAATTGTTACATATGCCCCCAGGTCTGCTATTGGTCTTATTAAATTCAGTTCTCACCATATTTCATATCTTCGATTAGGTGGCTGACATTTTTTTCATTTTCAAGAAACTGTCTTGATTTTCCATATCTCTATTTTTGTACAATTGGTCTTTGCGTGGCCTTACAACTTCCATTGATTATTAGTATTCATTCTTAGAGCCTTATACCATAACATTCAGATTTATAGTTTTGCAAGTTTTTCAAAGATTTCACTTAACTCTTCCATAGCTTTATCCTTGTCATAATGCATTGAGATAAACCAATCCTGATAAAATCTCATGCATAAGAGGATCCAGCAGTGATCTGGCATTTATGCCTCACCACATGTCGAGGGTGCTGCACCGGTAAATGCGATCTTACACTTTTCGATTCATGTTTTCCAGTATAGTTCGAGCCAATCGATTACCATTTTATTGTACCTAAATTTCTTTCCAGCAAGCTTTCAATTGATATCTTAGAATAGAAGAAACACCCGGAGGTCATATGCTGAAGATATGTATTTCGAAGCATATTTATGAAATTTTCTTATCATTTTCATTGACTTCTGACACGATGAATTTGTGCGTTGTCAGTTCGCATGGCATCCACCGAGCTTTTCTATACTAAAAATTTATGAGGAATATAGCTTGCACATTCCTTTCATATCCCAAGTGTGAAACTATATTCATCAACCTCATATTACGTTCATCCAATCTCATTTAAGAGTTTTTTTTTATTTTCCATCAATGGCAAACACATTGTTCATTGCTTTCGGTGCCTTTATAGCCAGTACTAAATTTAATATACCAGTTATTAAGGGTTTAGGTTTTAGGTTATATTTAACTTATATATTCTTGCTTTACATATTTTAATCTGGAAAGCATTTTACGAAAATGTAACTGAATCACCATTTTTTGCATATAAAATATGTGAATATTTTCACACTCCAAAATTCTACGAAAGAATTCTTAGCTTCAAACACGCAGATAATTCTTTGAGTATCAAAACTAGATTAGTTGCTCACCAGCACAACAAAAACAAGTACACGACAATAAAAATTGTAACTACTGCAAATAGAATTCCTTATAACAGCAGACAACACATGCGACTACATGACAACAACAAATGCAAGCAAACTAAGTAACTAACACATACTTTACGATGCTCCACAGCCAGAATGAGAGTCAAAGCAAAGTGACGAAATGAAAACAAGCAAATAATTAATTGAGGAAATTTCCGGTGATGATGCCATTATCCACACTTCTGAGGCAACCTCTCGCCTGAGCACTGAACGGTGATGGAGCAAGCTTCCATTCGTTAGCGTCAACTGGTATTGCCACTCGTCATTTCGTCCTGGTCTGCTGTACTTGTGTTCTCAATTTAGCTTGATTTGCAAATATTTTGCAGCATTTTTCATCCGTCTTTCATTGGGGTTTGACTTTGACTTTATTTGTTTGCTTTAATTTAATCACTTTTCCTGTAACAAATTTTTTGTGCACTCGCCGAGCGAGTCAAAGTCGCAATAAAAACGAGCAACGAAGGAGCGAGGAAGGGAGAGAGATTGTAGACTGCAATGGCGGGCTACCAGAAATAGGTTAGAAGTGGCGAAGCGTTGCTGAATTGCAGACAACTTAGATGAATTTTTATTTGCTGCACACAAGCGCATCGTTTTTGCGCAGCTTTATGCTTTGCCCCATTTATTTGTTGTATGTTTTTGTTGTTGCTGCAATGTAGTGTTTGTTTTTGCTGGTCAGCGAGTCGTGTTGTAATTGGAAAACTCATTTTGCCTCAGCAGTCAACAGGCAACAAGCCATCCAAGCAGCTAGGCAGCCAGCCAGCTAGCCGACCAGGCGGTCATTGTCAGCTGCAACGACAACACTTTAACGCTACTCTAACGGCAAAAACATACCAACAACGGACAACAAGTATTGTGCCACAGTTGTTATTGGTGGCACAGTCGTGGCTAAATCATACAGTCGCTTACTCGCTGTTACTTTCCGCCTCAACGCTCACCTACACAAGCTAAAACTCGGGCGTTGCGCCACTTCCAACTCCTCGGGCGCACCCTTGTTCAGTTTCCTGAGTGACAGTTGGGTGTTTGTTTTAAAGTTGTGCGGGTGTTAGTTGTTATATTTGGGGACACGGAAACTGAAAACAAAAAAACACACAGAGCGTCAAATTGAAATAAATTGACAAAAGGGAGAGACAATGTGAGGCAAAGTGGGGCGGCTGTAGGTCTTTTCAGGCAAAACTTATAGAAGATTCTTATAGCATATGGACATTTGAAAACAATTTGAGAAATTTAAAGGAATTTACTAATAAAAATAGTGGAAAAAGTGGAGCCAACAGATACGTGAAATACTGGAGATGGCGCTTTCGACAGCGCAGACAGGAGCCTCGACGACTCTGTGAAACTCCTACGGTTATGCAGATTTGAGAAGCAGATCCTTCTCTCGATGAACAAATAATACGCTCTATAAGTCTCTCATCAGTCCCGTCCAATTATATAACGCAGAAACATGGACGATGACTAATCCAAATGAAAAAGCACTAAAAATGCCTTTAAACATACTTACAGATTCCGACTTAAAATTACACCTATAGGAAAAATTTCTAAACGTCATATATGGGCATATTGTATGTATTCGAGGTACAAAGCACCAAATCATACATTTGTTTAGTAAACGAACCCTAAAAGTAGGCAACATTTTTTAACTAAAGATTAATTTAAAATTTCCGGGACCTTGGAGATAGTTGAGATGTAAATATGGAAAAAATTTACGTTAATGTTTTCTAAGCTACACTGTGGTTGTATTAGAATTTTTATGTCCACCTCAATTTTCGAAGTGCGAAGTCTTACCATGGGTAAGAGTTCCCTATGGACACTGTTTACTAGACATACATAAGGTGAGGCTAGGGATCCTATCTAACGTAAACTGACATAGCTGTATGGAGGAAAAAAATGGAAAAATTTAGTAATTTTACAGGACAATCTCGGAGAAATTCTAGAACTTTTTTCGGAAACTAATTAATGTTTTTGTAGAAATTCAACTCGTTGATCGAAAAACTACATTACTAAATTTAATAAAATCCCACTGTGCACAAATGAATATATATTATAGAGAAGCAATACCTTGTTTAGACGAAAAAAGGAAACAAAAACAACCAAAAATGGAATCATTACAAACAATCGGCATGACGTTTAACTGAAATTGCGAAAGAGCACAAAAAAGTCAACAGCACAAAAACAAAAAACCAACACTAATTTAATGTTTTAAAAACGAGAAAAGGGTTGTCCGCGTTGTAGCAGCTATTGCTATTGCTTTTGTGGTTCCAACACCAGCTCACTATAGGTCTTCTCATCTTTCCTTCTCCTACACTTTTATTGACGTCATTTGTTTGTGTTGCAATCGTTTTGTCGCGCGCCTGATTAAAGCAATGACTCGGAATACTTTTGACGGCTGTATATCCGGTGCTTCGACAATTTCGTCTCATCCCCCAGTCTCTACAAAGCTACAACAACCTCAATCGACTCAGCTGTTACCCTTTCACTTTTTCAAGCAACTCATTGTATTTTCATTGTTGTTGTTGTTTGCTAATTTTGCTTGCCACGCTTCGTAAGTGCGAAAACACAAAGGGGCAAACAATCGAAAGCCAGCAGGCGACAAGGAAACGCTTAGTCACTTGAGGAAGTCAAATAATCAGGAAAAATCAGCAACAGAAAAAAATCCGAAAATTGAAACGAAGCAATGAGCGCCGCAGCTGTGAGGTGGCAACACGACAAAAATGCGTTAATAGCTTTTGTGTTTTTTCCTTCAATTTTTTTCGCTTTAATTTGTTCTCTTTAAATTTCCTTTTTGCTAATCCTTTTTGCTCAAACACTCGACAATTTCGTGCTTCATTTCGCGCAAATGAACTGAACGCCTTTTTATGTGTGCATTTCTTTATGCAGCGCCCCTCTATTTGGCTTGTGTGGTATAACTCAATTTTCGTTTCCTATTTGCCGTATTATTGCGACCCCTTGCAGTTTTCTCATTTCCGGCGCAGTAATTGAAATGGAAAATGTGCAAGCATTTTTTGTAATGTCTTAATTATTGCTTAGACAAAATAAAAAAACAGGAAATTCTCACTTTGAAATAAATATTTTTGCACACATATGTAAAACAAAAGGAAAATATACTTTTATGCATAAATATGAAAGCTCATAGGTGAGCTCAAAGCTTAGTACATCGATAGTCGTACTAGCAAAGTTGACCAAAACGATGTACCGAATCTAAAAATTATGAACTCGTTGTAACTTTTGATTATAATTTCATACATGAAAGCTTATTGAACTACGCCACCGATTCTTAAACCTCAGAACTATTATTCGCACTCCCTAACTTGGATTATAGGTTGATTTAAGTACCGCCTGAAATCTTGCCTATTTTAGTGAATTCTCTTTCAAAGCTTTTTATGGAGCTTTCACGACTGAGCTTTCATATCAAAATTGTTTCAGAAATCTATTAATACTTCTACGGTCTCCTTCTAGATTAATACACGATTGTTGAATTAATTTCTGGACATTTCTGCTGGCTTGAAGCATGCTGTATTTAGTAAATACTATGTGAAAGTTTTTTCGTAAAGCTTTTAAGATTACTGCATATACTTTCGTAGATCTCAACAAGAAAGCTTTCAGTCTAAATATTGTTTAAAGTGAATTGCTACCTATTTAAAGTTGTAATTCAATAAAATTAAAAGATAAAATAATTACTATAATATGGGTTTTAAATTATAGTTCCAGTAACCTTAGCACTAAAAATATATATCGAGAAGGTTGCCATTATTTTACAATTATTTAAATAAAATCGATGAGTTCAAAATTAGACATGTTATTGGATAACCTCAGTTGAATATGTTTTTGAAAAGTGTTGCCACTTAGTTTCAAATTTTATTTTATGTTAAATAAAAAATAATCTAAACAACAATTTGAACTTGAGAGCTTGAGAGGTTTGGTGCTAAAAATATTTTAGCGACGGGTTGCCACCTCTTTATAAAGTAACAATTGCTTAATATAAATACTATATTGCTGCTTCATTTATGATGAATACGTGTATCAATATTTTTAAGTCCACCACACAAACAACAACTCTTGTGGAGTAGATAAATCGCATTTCCATTTGATTTATAACCACATATGGATATATGTGCATAAACACGTAGATATAGCTATAGATGTAACGCTTATCAGTGTATTTGAAATGTTCTCATCGTAGTGAGATTTCAGTTTCAATGCACAAACAAACGTAATTGTTTAATTGCAAAACAGGAAAAATGGAAATAGGCGAGGAATGAAAAAAATATGCTTGCAAGTGAAACGTATGCCGCAAACAAGCTGTTGGCTAAGCAAATATTCGCTTTGAATATTAATTTGAAAATTTTGAAATCCCCACCGTTGTAGCCTTTTTGAGCACAGCTTGCCCATTTCACCGTCGGTTTTACATTTCTCTTGTTTTGTGTGAGTTTTTCATGCGTTCAAGCTACACACTTTACTGCAACAATTTCCACTGAATAGATATTTACACCATAAATAACCAACTCATAAGCATAAATATACGGCTTACCCCAGTGTGAATCCAGTAGGAAATTGTGCGAGCTCAAATTCTTTTGTGGTTATGAGTTTTGTTTTAAGTCAAATTCTTTAAACCAATAAAATATACGAGGAAAAATATTTGACCATGCTATTTCCGCACTAGTTCCTTTCGGCTCAGTTCACGTTTTCCTGCAGGGTATGTTTCCATTATTTGAGCATCGCAGCACTAGGCTTTAGAGGTGTTGCATTGCACATGATTTTTCCATATTTTTTTAAACACATGCATCACATATTCATCCTCATCATCATCCTTATCACCGGAGTGCCTACAGCAGTAACATATTAACTTCACCGTTGGGTAGTTGGATGGACAGCCGGCTCATGCGCTTTGCTGCGAACGACCGCAAACGCATATATTCGCACCCGAGAAAGAGTGTAATTGAAAAATGAGCGCACAGCAAAAGAATTCTGCCAACGCATTTTCCAAAGGATACATACACGCATGCACACGACTCCAGAGACTCCTGATATGCATAGACACATTGAAATATTTAAGCTGGCATATGTGCGTTGCCTTCGTTAGTGATGTTTTCAAACAACAACAACGACGAAGCACTTTTGCATTTTTCCTTCATTTACCATATTTTCATTTGTAGCGACAACACCTTCCATCCTCCGGTCATCGCTCATTTACATGAGTCCTCGTGTTACACGGTCCCCTCCCCACACACCTAAATGGACAGCTATTTATTATTGTTAACGTTAAAAACTCTCTTCGTTTATACACGCATAGTCTTAAGAGTCAACAGCGAGGCGGCTCGTAAATATGGTGTAGCACCGGGTGTGGGTAGGCGGTCGGTCTAGGTGTCTGTATTCATATGAATCCACTCGTTGTTTTCACATTAAAAAATGCCATGCTGTCCATTCGCCGGAGTTGTTGCGCCTTTGACATATGGCTGCACCCAAATTGCTTAATGCAAAAGTGTTGACAGTCTTCTGTGTAGCCTCTGTGAGAGTTCTGCGTTCTTTTTCCATAAAAACTGCTCATCCTTTTTATTACATCAAAAAAATTGCATGTTTCCCTGTCAATATTGCGCAACATAGTTGATTGAACCCGCTATTTTGGCACTGCGGTCAGTTCTTTTTGCAATCTTTTTCGCTGTCTGTGGCAGATAGTCACAGCAAATTAAAACAGTGGAAGGTATAGTAGGCAGAAAGTAATAATACTGTAAAAGGAAGTATCATTCAGAACTCTTTGATCTAGTAGCGAGTATATTAGCGCTTCTCTACCTACGCGCTAAACTAAAAGCATCCAGACGTAAAACTCCAATATATGAACCGATATAAGCACCTCCTCCAGAGACTAGCTTTAATTTGATAGAAGAAAATTATTCGAGACAATTATTCGTACTTCAATCTCATTCAGCTACCTAAGGAAATAGAATACGTTTACTCAGCGATAAGTCTGACCGCTTGAATTTTGAGTCCTGCCAAACGTCCAACAGAACTTGAGTTCTATAATTTGGAAAACATATAGGACTAAGAGTTTGCTTTCATATTTAATCAAACAGGATCGTCTCAACCTCTAATCTAAAAATTCGCATACCCTGCTGGACGTTACCGATGCCAAGAACCTAATCATGCCTCCAACGGAATATGAGATCCAGCTCATGGAAGGATAAGTGATTTATTTATATTATTTAAACTATACCAATAATTTTGATAAGATATCTATTTAGTTATAAACGATATTAAACAAAAGATTTAATATATAATAATACAGTTGAACTGTAAATAGATGTAAAATGGAAGTTATCTCACCTCTACTTTAAGCCGATATACAAAATGTATTTGCGTAAAGACGGGAAACTCGTATCGGCATCGATCAAGTCGACGAAACAAGGTGTGCGAGGTGGTCATTCTTCAAATAATTTAGAAAATGCTGAGAACATAAAAATTCATCGCGCCCGGTCCATTCCGATTTCATACGTAGACCCAACTATAATGAGAGGCATACAAAAGTTGTTCATACAATTTTTTTACAATCTCTCTGCTTAACTAGTATATGCTGACAACTACCTTCAGAAGTGTGCAAAAAGTTAAATTGACCATTCTCAGTGTGTTCTTGAAAGGAAGTTGTCGTTAAAATACAATACAGCATTATTTATGCACTAAATGATGATCTCCTGCTTGGCTCAAAATCGTTCCAAATCTACATTTAGTGATAGCAACTCCAAGTAGTGCAATTTGGAACCAGTACCACAATTAGAAACTGAAAAATTTTGTAAAAAGTGTATTCGCAGAGATTTGGCTTAGAAATTGACACGTACACACACAAATTCATATACAAACGATTAGAGTTTGATCCTACTCAGACATACACACACCAACAACAACAGACAACCGATTATGCCATTATAACAGTATACTCAATGCCTAGTAAGTGCTCGATATGAGCTTGCTCTAGTGGCCACAACTAGGCATCAAGCTGAGCACTTGCCGGCGAGCGAGTTAAGCGCAGCAAATTGCCAAGTGACATGCAGCAACAAATCGAAACACAATAACAACTACAACGCCGACAACAATAGGCAATAACAGCTTCAAAGTGGCAAAAACAATACTCGACACACTACTCATGTCATCGAGCAGTCAACCGGCACACGCTCGCTTAAACATACATACATACATACTCGCCAGTGGTTGGTGAGATTTGTAGGGTGACGAAGGCGTGTGGGCAGCAACGCCGGAAAACAATTTCCAATTTTCACAGTTTACAAGCAATTGAAAAGCCGATGTGGAAAATTATGCTGTGCTGATCAGGGAAAATCGGACAGCAATAAAATTTTATTGCGCAATAAAAATGTGCTGTGCCCGGCAATTCAATTGGCAAAGCAAGGAATCCGAAATTTGTTTTTAGCTGCCCAACGGTGGTCGAAGGAGTTGAAATGGCAGCGGTGGACTAAGCAAATGTGCAAAAAATGTGTGGGTTGCCTTGTGAATTGGAGCTGACCAAGGAGTTCGAGTTGTGTAAGGTAGCGGAAGCAATAAGTTAAGTGCTTGTATGTAAACGCAGAAGTATGCATATCGAAGTGTTAGGGTGGTTGAAAAGAGTTAAATTTTTTATAATTGGCACATTGAATTTGAAGAGTATTATTTTTTTTAATTTGTAAAATTAAATATAATATTTTTTATTTTTATATTAATGTGTTCAATAATATAAAAAATGTTTTTTTTTTTCTTCAAAGAAAAAATAAAAAATCCGAACATTTTTATATTCCAAGAACATTAAATTAAGCTTGTTTATTATTATTTAGATTTAAAAAGTTTTTGAAAAAAGTTTTATGTGAAAGAAATCGCCACCCTAATATTTGCATAATTGTAAAAACACACCCTTTAAATTCGCTGAGGAAACGTAAAAAAAATCACTACAAATTGCAATATCCATAAAATTGTGAAGGAAACGTACTGGTGTAGGCAGAAAAAATTAAAGCGCCAAGCATGCAAACAGCTATACATCTATGTATGTATTTATGTATGTACATTTAGACTCAAAGCCATAGAAATATCCAAACCAGTGTATAAGGTTTGGAGCTGTATATCCCAGTAGAAAAACATATTCTTATATAGTCTACTCACATACTTTTTTAATGGCAACCCTATTGAGACAAGTATACAATACTTGAATAACTATACTTAATTAGATGTTTAGATATTAATTTATTGACGGAAAATATTGAATTGATTTTATTACAATATTTTTAAAGATTTTTTTGTAATACTTTTGGTGGTATCAGTATTGTTCTATCAACTTAAAAACTGCGCTGAAATATATGTAACTCGAATTCTATCAATTAAACCCTTTTATTATAGAAACGTTGAGAATGTTGGGTGTATTTTAGCAAGTTTAAAGACCTACATATCCTTTTGCGGGATCTCTCATACCGGATTTTATGCTTTACTTTAACTTTATTAATCACTCAAACATTTAAAAATGTATAGAATAAATTTTAGCTAACGGCGATTAACTTTCAGAACTCGAAGAAACTCTGAGAAACATAATTGGAACTTAAGATTCTTTAAAACGATATCATAGCCATTGAACTAAGGGCAATTTTTAGTTGATGTCGCGTTACAAAATTATTCTCACATATATATTTGATAAAATAGTAAGTTTTATGTAAGCCTATTCTAATAACTGTATATATTAGTACTTCATGCTAATCTGGTGAGCTTCTCAAGTACAACTATCTTCGAAAAAGCATACTTAGAATCATTATCAGCACATAAGAACCTTAGCACAGCTATCTCGGCTGGAGGAGCCATCATGTAGTTTTTAGAATAGAATTTCTGAAAGATTTTATTACTTTTATGAAGAATCTATAGTCACAACTTGGATTATATTATGAATGAAAAATTTTTGACAAATTTCCTTCAGAACTCGTCAATACTACCACTGGGTAATATGCTCGATTTAGTCTATAGTGCTAGATGCCATAAAAATCGAGCGTAACTCACATTTACATATGTATGTATAGAAGCTTATAAAGGCAGGCCATAAATGGTGTCCGTGCAAAAAGAGGTGATAGCTAAACAACGAATCAAACAAAACAACAACAGCAAACAACGGACGCAAAATGCAGTCTAGTGAAATGTTGTGGAATTAAAAAAAAAATAACATAAAAAACTACAACGAGCAGATGGAGAGAAGGGAGACAGCGTGAAACACTGCTAATGAAGAGCAAATTGCTGTCGATAAAGCTGGTGATGATGATGGGGTGTGGCGAGCCCTTGCGTTTTTTATGCCAGAGGTGAAGCCGTTAAATGACCACAAGTATGCGCTTTTAACACGTGAATATTTGTAACGGTATGTTGAAGTGATGTCAGCGGCGCATTGCTTGTAGCTCGAGGTGTTGGAAATTGGTGGGGTGTGGTAGATATTCATACAGTTGTGATTGAGGATATATATAAGGAATGATTAAGTTGAAAAATTGCAGTTAAAGGGAGACATTTAAGTTAGCAAATGAAAAGAATATTTATGTGTGAAATATATATATCTTACTTCCAACACACCCTTTCCTTTCAAATTACACCCAAACATTGAATATCATCCGCCATATAAAGTTAAAAGTTTCGCAATTTAACTATATAAATATTGCAACTTTTCTTAAAATATTTTGCCAAATGATAAGGCCAAGAGAAACACATTGTCATTCACAACCAAGTGAATATGCTGGCTAAAGTTATACGACTGCATAAGTGTGCGTGTGTTTGTGATATGCTTTTATGTATTTTAGCTTTCGTCGCTGCTTGAAAACTTTTCATCCATATGTTGAGCAGCGATGTGCGATTAACGCTAAACTTTAGTCGCAACAATGTTTGTGTGCAACCCTGAAAGTATGCAACGAAAACTGCAACAAATGCATGTTGCAAAGTTTGGCACTTCCCGCAGCAGCAACAGCAGCAGCATATGCAAATAACAATCATATCTATATAGTTTTTATATGCTATATGTACGTGTATAAACAAACATACAAACTTCTATATATTTTTCATACAATTCGAGTTTTTGCATGCATTTTACTCATATACGCCGGCGGATATGCAGAAAATTTTACTTTCATGCAGTTTTTAGCGTGCCCTGCAGGAAAATGATACGATTTTTTTTTAGTGGTGGTGGTATGCCAAATAGCCATTCTAGATAAAAATATTTCTAGAATTTCTTTCTCATAGTAAGCATATAGAAAGCAGTCTATGGAATTCAAAATTTAATTCTAAAGGGCTAAGATGTGTATTTTAAACAACTTTTAGTTAAGCGATGATCACTAGTCGATACTTGTAATTTGATTTCCTACCAGAAGTCCACGGGAAAAGCCACCGAGAGTCCTATGATGGCTATGACCGTCTCTAGGGGACCTTGTGGATACGTAGTAAGACCGGCTGACACATTGTACGACAATGGAGATCGTAAAATAAATGGTATATACATCTCGACTAGCATTATAGGTCCAATATACAAGTTTCGAAAATTTTTATTTATATAGAAATACTTAAAGGAAGTATATGGGGAAGACAAAATTCCCCAGAAGCAAATATTTTAACTGGATAAAATACCGATATAAAATATTTTAAAGAACTGTATATCTGTTTCAAGGAGACTTTGATATATGATATTGATGCAATTTACCTCTATATTTATTATTCTAATTATTCTAAAAATGAGGTTAGTTCAGATAAGATAGAGTGATTTTTCTTCATTTTGTTTATAAATATCTTTATGAATTGTTTACAAATTTTCCTACAGGGCGCATTTTCCTTGAGTAACATCACGTGAGCATTCTAATAACAATATTATTACTTGACAGGCATTAGGCCGGATTTTTACATCAAACTGAATTGTTAGTTTCTAGATTATTAATATTTAGGAACAACCTAAAGCTAACGGATTTTAAAAAGAAGGTTCAAATAATCACACTCTTAAACAAATTTGGATGAGTTTGCCTTAACTACTTTTAGCACACGAACTTCAGAACTTTCGGCTACAAATTACACACTCCACACACCAACAATGGCGTTCTACATTAATATACAAACATACTATATATGTATATGTCTATATATCCCCATATGCATAGTGTAACAGTTTGCATAGTTTTCAAGTTTACGCCATGCAACTAGTGTTGTTTATCGTTTAAAATATTTTGCGAGAAATGCAAGTGCACTGAAAGCGGAATATTATCATAAAATTATTTTCGCTACAAAGCAGTGAGTGTTGATATGTTTGTATGTGTGTGTGTGTAAAAATATGCTTGGAAAATCTTGTGCGGATGCAAAACTTTTACGCTGATTACATAGTGGAAAAATTACATAATCTTTTAGTGTTCGAACACTTGGGTAAATCTTATCTTTTGCGCTTATCCTTCTGCATACAAATATAGACATATGTATGTGTACATGTGTGCGAATGTACTTAGCTTTTAAAGTGGTATAAACTGTTATGCTCTTTAGCAAACTTTTTTCTCATTCATGTTTTTAATACATGCACCATTTTCAAGACGAAGAGTAGTTGAATTACTGAAATATTAACATATATTTAAGTACCATAATAAATATCACCTGATTTTGTAAAGAGATTTTATGTTATGACAAAGGGTAATAGAAAACTACTCAATAAATGGCGCGAAGAGTAAAAACTTAGTTCTAAGTATCGCAAAGGTTGTAAAATTTACCTTTGATTCTCCCCCAGCCTTATGGAATAGACTATTTCCTGCTAATTTAGGAACGGTATTTAATTTGGCAGCCTCTCAACTGTTGGATTGGACCACTATGCAATATTTTTGGAAAGAAAATAAGCCAATGTGATTGTTATGAGCCTTAGCTTCAAACGTAATATGCTATCTACAGATTATTGAACACTACTAATGGTTGGCTCGAACAATGTGTATTGATCGAAACTTGATGAGACGACGTATCTATAAAAAGTTTGGTTAAAGTCTACCTGGTTAAGCATATAAGTTCTGTAAGAGCTACCAATATTCCTATGAGTTTTATTGATATGAATCTGTTTACTGTATAGCAGCTAGTTGAGCTCCAATGTAGTTGAGCTTCAATGTAGTTGAGCTAGAGTTTATCAACAGCAGTTGACTGCTTTGGTATTCTAAGAATCACTGTATATTAACTGAAAACAGCACGTCTTTCAGTTTATTTTTCAATAATGGCATATCAAGCTTTTCAATAGTTAACTCATTTTTCATAAGCTCATTACAGATTTTGGCCGGACTGATCCATAATTCCTTCCGATAAGCTTTTTTTGTATGTCCTTTGCACTTCGTAGTGAATTTTAGAATTTTGTGAAAGGAGAAGAGAGGACCGTTCTTCTTGTTTCTTTTATAATTTTATGAGAACTCGGTTTAAAATTATTACTAAACGATCATAATTTCCGAAAGAATTATAACTTTTTTTCTTGAACCTAAAGAAGTCATACCTCAAACTAAAAGAAAAACTTGTAATTTTTAAACACAAATACCTTATTTTTTCGTTATTAATGAACGTAACAGTGGTGAGTGAGTATACTGCTATATCTAAATGTTAAATAAATACTTGTCACTCAAACACTTGTGTTCTCTCAAAATAAAATAGACACTACTCTCTTTAAAATATACACTACTCAACACTTCTGGAAATATTTTAATGCTTTCGAATTAGTAAATGATGTTATTGAAAATCTAAAATTATATATTTTAGGCATCGTATAATTTTTTGGTGAATTTTCAGTCGCTTTCTTAAAGAAGTGAAAAAGAAGTCCCTCATCTGAGTAGCTATGATGTTATATTGAACTACAAAAATATTCTTCATTAAACTTTACAGTGAACTGCTGACAACAGCTGATATCGAAAATTATAACTTTTTACCCGTCTCTAAATTTTTGGTCAGTACTACTAGAGAATCCATACTGGAACCCCTGCCATTTTGGTACAAAATTCCCCAATTTATATGTGTCTATGCGATCTTTTGGGTTGCCACACGTATTTAAATGACAAAATTATTCTTCCCTCCCTGTGCATTTAACTTATATAAAAGTATTATTTATTTTCGCATAAGCCATAAAATAATTAGCAGATAATTTACACAGAATACAACACAACACCAACAATATAATTTACTTATACTTGGTATAATAGTAGCAGATATAAATATGTGACAACACTTGAAGGTACTACATGTCAGCCGAACTGTGACGTGCGGTCACTACACGCAGTAAATACAAAGCAACAACAACAAGCATGTGAGCCATCAGTGTATGTGAGTGCGTGCGTGCGCTCATTACAAGCTAAGTTACAACACATTACAAGTAAATAATTACTTTATTATTGTATTTTTTATGACTTCATACACACACACACACAATCCTGCACCACCAACAACCACTACGAGGGCATGTAACATTTCCAGCGCCAAGCTTGTCAACGCCAACGGTGTTGTTGGCGCATTGTTGATATGTGTCGCTTGCTTGGCCACAAAATAATGTCACAGTGTTGTTGCTACACACATTTTTGCCTGCCGCCAGGTTTTCTCATTACCGTTGCGCCATTTCGGCCATTTTGCACATTGCGCCCATTTGCTGTGGTGGTGGCATGGTTGTTGTGCGGTTTTGCGCCGCTTGTCTGTGCAGTTGTTATCATGCTTGGCTATTATTGTTATTATTATGATTATGTTGCTGCTGCCCGTTATGCTTGTTTTATTGTTGTTTCGTGTTAAATTGCTATTTTTGGCTGTTGTCGTCGGCGCGTGTGTATGTGTGTGTGGCATGTGGCATGCGGCATGCTCGTTGCGCTCTTGTGGTCAATTAATAAATTCATTTATGCTCTTACGGCGTCCAGCACCTACAGGCAGGTAGCACTCAGCGACACGTGTATGTTTATTTGTGTCGGCATATTTAGTTGTCATTATGGACTAGCAGAGCACCAGGGCGTATGCGCAACATATAACATCAATTGTGGTTGCTATAATTTTTACTCCGCTTCTTCTTCTAACGGCTTCTTCTACTTGCCTACAAAATTTCATGTGTCATTATTGTTGTTGTTGCTTTTGAATTTTGCTGTTGTTGTTGTTTCTTTTAACTATGTTTGTTGCTTTTGACTCTTGTTGTTACTGACTCATGTTGTTGTTGTTTTTGACCAGTGCCATTATTATTGTGGTTGTTTTTGCCTCATGATGTTGTTGTTGTTGTTGTCGCTGTTGATTCTTGTTGTGTTTAATATAATATGGCATCTTTTCATGTTGCCATATTTTAGGCAAATCCAGATATATATCTTTGTACTTATGATTGTCGTTGTTGCTATTGCTTTTGTCATGCGCAAAATTATTGCCTCAACATTGCTGTCTAAATTATTACAGTTGCAGTATACGGCATTATAGTTGTAGCCTTACTGCCAGGTGTTTGTTGTGCGCACGTACACATACACAGAAGACAATTTTGTTTGTATGTGTTTGTGTGTGCGTTTGGCCGTGTCAATAACATAACATGTATTTGCTTTGGCATTTAGTACATGCATCCGTTCATTAAATGCGCCGCTCAGCTCCCCTCGCACAAGCGGCAGTGAGTGACATCACAAACACACGTGCCACACACATACACCCAAAACGCACATAAAATCTGTTGTCGGCAAGTATTTATGTATTTCTGTTGCTGATAATGCAATCTGGTTATCTTTGGTGTCGGCTTGTTAATTATTTGTCGTCCTGTTAATTAGCAGATAACATTTTCCATGTGACAGTTTAATTGGTATGTGAAGAAAATTATGATTATGACAGTGTGGCTGGCAATGCGCCATCACATACTCATACACTCATACTCGAACATATACTCATACTTATACTTATACATATATCTATACTCACACTCATACCTTAACACAATGCACACACTAACACAAATGCCTCTGAAATGTATCCAAATATTCCGGTTAAAAGGCAAGACACACACCGTATCTATTTGCCTGTGGCAGTTGCAAGCGACTGCGTCAAATTAAAGTTGTTGACAGGCGTAAATATTATAATAATAATGCCAGGTAACGCCGAAATTTCGCTATCAAACGTGCAGATCCGTTAACTTAGACGTACAGCATTTCACTTGTGTTGCCAAGGAATTCGCACTATGTGTTGCCTGGCAGGTGTTGCGTGGGTTTGACTTTGCTTCATAAATGGCAAGTATGCCGGCAATAATGCGTAAGTGGCATTTCCTTTATTAATATGTAAACAACAGCTCAAAAATATATTTAGAAAGCATATAATCGGATACACATATTTATATTTGTTTAGCTTTATTTTCAACAAAGAAAAATGAAATTTATGCATATATTCGAGTATCCGGATACCCAAATTCATTATCTTTGAATGAAATATTTTAAAGAAATTCATTTATCCGAATATTTGAATACAGATTTACGAAGATCCAGATCAAATATGTAATGTATGTATTTATTATCGTATAGCTTTGTTAATATTATACGAATAGTATGCTATCTGAGTGTATGGAAATCAAGTTTTTATGCTGACTTGTGTACCATTTAAAATACCAATTACCCCATGGCTCAACTGAGACCCAGTAATGTATTTATCCGGTTAATTTGTTTATCAGGATATCAGAGTTTTTCAAAATCCGATTCCTTGTTAAGCTCGGGTAAGCTTCACGGATTATCCCTTGCCATAAATAAAATGAACTTATTGGATTGTTTATTATTAATATGATATTCGGCATTTATAAAATTATTTCTTATATTTACTGTTGACTTAAGGCAGTAGTCTGCTTTACAGGCTTCAAAAAATCGGTTTTTTTGTTTTGTTAAAAAAGTGAATTTTTTTTCAAACTTCGAAAAAATTTGGAATCTTATAACTTCTTCGGTAATTTTTTAGTTTATAAAGAAAAGAAACTTATGAAAATAAAAAAAAAATGATTCGACTGTTTCAGATGCATCGCACGACCTCCATCACCGGCACCGATTTACAAGTGCAAACTCCAGAAAAATACTTACAACTTTGAAAAAATTTCAAAATTTAATAATAAATATTGTTTTTTAAACCTTAAATATAGTACACTATCGTCTTAAAATTCCGTTTACCGCAATCATTTCCTTCCCTTTCAAAAAAATTGCTAAAAAACGCTTTTTTTCGGCTTCTGAAGCAGACTACTGCCTCAATATAGTCAATAGCAATATATGGTTACCTGGTTAAAATTCGTTTATACGAAATCCGGATATATGTATGTTTTCTGGTTAATATTTATACAAACCATTATTTGTGGAATGTATTAACTATTTAGATTACTAATATCTGATTATATTGGCCATCCGGTTGATATTCGCTCTATCTCGGTTATAAGAAGAAATAATTCTGAATTATATTAAAAAGAATTTCTGGCTCAAACCAAAAGAAATTTATTATAGATTTTTTTTTTTCATTTCTTACGTCCGGTCCACCTCTTAGCCTAAAACTAGTGCATGAAGATCTTATCAACTTTATTTTGTATTTTTTTCTCTGTGTATCTGGATTAACATAAAATTGATTTTAGATTTTAAATCATATTTTTTACGAATATTTTTATGCGAATAACCTTTTTGTCTTCTGAATCTTAGACTTATATCCGGATATATGCAATACGGTTGATATTTCTAAGATGGCAAATATCTTAACATAACGATATCCGGTTTGTATTTTATCCATAATTATACCATTTTGATTGCTTTGTTTCAAAAGTTCTCAAGGGAAGGCTAAACAAAGTGCTAACCTAACTTAGGTTTTTCTCAGCTTTTTTTGACAGCGAAAGAACAAATATGTGATACTTCCTTAAAGTCTTTCCGAGTTAAGAAGCTGGCAGTTACTGAGCTTCTCAGAACCTTATATATATATACTTCTTATTTCACAAACATCGATAACATCAACACCACAGTTGAGTGGCAGTTAGTTGAGGCTTATTTGCGAACACCTTGCCAATAGCCAATAAAGACGTAGAAAGCACGTCGTATAGAAACATAAAATCTAAAGCTTTATTTCCAAACCGCAACCGACATTAGCAAATTGCCGAACTATAAAAACCAAAATCCCCACTAATATTGGCAAATAACAGCGCACAGCAGGGGCGAGCTTAGCATTGGAGGCAGGCAGAAGCCTGAAGAAAATAGTTAAATAAATGACGAGGTTGGTATGCCGGTAAGAAGTGCAAATAAGTTGCTAACTAGCGGCTTATATTGCTGCAGTGCAGACTTAAGGTACGAAAAGGGTGGGTAAAAAGATGTTAACGAAGTATTCGTAGAAAATAGATATAATGACGGGGTAGGTAGAGATACATATATGCATATATTAGAGTAGTAGTTATATAAAGCTTTGTGCGACTACAGCTTTATCAGGAGCACTTCGCACCTTTACTACAAAAAAAAACACTCTGTAAGAATACTAACTCTGAATGATTAAGTTCGTACCTCCTCGCTAGATGCATGTAGAGTGTATATGCATATACTCCCCAATGCAATCCCGTCATTATGTTGAAAGTACTTCGGTGGTAAAGAGGATGAAAATTGTAAAATTCTCGTACACAATCTTACTCTCACGCACTGATTCATAGTGAAACGTTATCTTTAACATTATTCAGCTAATCTTAACACATCTAGACATACGTTAAGGGTGTCTACGAAGTGCTAAATATTTAAATAATTCTTCAGCTGTTGTGATTTTGAGAAATTCGTAACTAGTAATAGTTCAGAACCAGTTGTATTACTACGATATATATTGATTATTTTATTATTTATTTATTTATTTATTTAATAATATTTAAACTCAAGAAGAATTGTAATTTATGTTATGTTAAGTTATATTATGCTATGTTATGTTATGTTATGTTATGTTATGTTATATTATGTTATGTTATGTTATGTTATATTATGCTATGAAAAATTTGGCCCTCGTTCGAGATAGCAATTGGGGTTAGAGGCACGGTAGTCTAAGCTTTAAAGCTACACTTCTATGTAACCATTGTATACGTAAATCGCTATCAGCATAACATATATCTACGATATACATATATAAATCTCTAGGAGTTACACTATAAAATCACTTACCTGCGTTAAAGCACACCAACAGCAAAACACCCACAAGTGCCTGCATTTCAATTTAAACTACTCGACGCGTTTTAGTGCACGCTTAGAGTTGCCAACGCGGTCGACTGCTCCTACCTGTGTATTTATACCCTTGCATTACAAATATTGCGCTAGTAGGTGCTGCCAGTTACCTGTTACGAGTGGCAAGCAGCGCGAGACAACTTAAGTGTGATTATAAGCGCGATGTAGCGCGCTTACGCTTGCTATGCACTTCATTACAATATAAGCCATACGTACTTGCGTACATAGCAAAGATACAAATACTCGTACATATAAGTGGGCACATATATGTATATATTACCAGGAACTCCCCAAAAATCTGCCATAATCCAGTACTTTGCTGCAACAGCGCTAGAAAACTAACAAAACCCAGCTAACTAACACAGGTTGCACACTGCCACGCCTCATCTTCGTAAATCTTCTTGAACAGACCACTCGCCGCTTGCACTTTTTGTTATTACCAGTTTAACTGTTACTAAGTACCGTAGTGCATATCGGCTACTTGCTCTGCTTGCCACCTGTTCATTTCAATTAACCGAAACCGAAATTCACTTGATTTAGTTGCCAAATAATTTCACTGTACTTTAATGTGAAACAGTTATTGTGAAAGTCATTATGAATTAAAGGGGTTTTCAATAAGATCGCTACAAAAGTTTTATTTGGTTTAGGATATCAATGAAATTCTTTATTCGTGTGAAAGTGCATGACCACCACGGGACGCTTGAACTCAATTTTCGACGGTTTTCAAGCATAAATCCACCGATACTGGCGCAATTTCACTTTCGATATTCGTACGAAGTTCATCTATCGTCGCTGGCTTGTTGGCATAGACCATAGACTTGACGTAACCCCACGGCACGACCGAGGCGGCCAATTGACTGGGCCATTTCGTGATAAAATACGTTCACCAAACTTAGTTTTCAATAAATCGATTGTGACATTCGATGTTTGGCTCGTGGTGCCGTCATGTTGGAATCACACTTAGTCAAAATATTCGGTTATCACTGAGCGGTAGCGGTTGCCATTCTCAGTAACATGCCTGTCTTGATCATCACGCAAGAAGTACGGTCCAATGCCACCGGCCCGCCGTGATGTAATGGTGACTGATGCAGTACGTGTTGATTGCTGCCTTACCAAGAACGCATATTTTGCTAATTGACGAAGCCTCTGGCTGAATGCCTGATCAATGAGCCTCATCGCTGAAGATGAGAATCATCATCATTTTCATCATCATTTTCAATCATTTTCAAGTTGTTGCTTAGCCCAATTCACAAACATATGACGTTTCTGGTGGTCAAGTGGCTTCCGTTCTTGCGTCGATTTGATCTTGTAAGGATGCAGGCCAAGATCTTTTACAAAATTCGCCACAACGACGTCGCAGAGATACCAACGGTTGAGAACGACGGGTCAGTATCTGATTTGGGTGTTCCTCAATTGATGCGCTAGCGGCAGCAATATTCTCGACACTACGGGCACTTCTTTGCCTTTCTGCCACGGGAACATTTTGTAATGCTTCTCCAATAGAAGCTAATTGTTGATCTGACAAGGCCATCATGACGACCATAAATTTCACGTAACGCACTTAAAATTGAGTCACTGACTCCGAATTTCGGTGGTAAATTTTAATAATTTCGACTAGTAGGTATAACTCTTCGGTTTCGAAACATCAGAAATTACGACGTGCGTTACTAATGACCAAAATAAAACTTATCGGTGATCTTTTAGCAGCTAAATGCTTGTCGAAGCTTCATCTCCTGTATTTTGACATATAAAGGGTTCTAACAAAAATAACGTATGTAAGCTATTTCAATATGGAAATGCATTCGATGGTTTGCCTTGGGTTCTGCACCATTTAACAGGTTAAAATGCGAAAGGTTTGAAGCTCGCCAAAGGAGGACCATATGCCATGCAGATGGCGTCAGTAACCTAGTACTTACAAGAAGACTCGAAAGAACCACTTTTATCGGACAAATACACATATCTATATCTGAATCCAAAATAAGATTTTGAAAGAAAAAATGTCTCGCAATAAAGACTGGCAATACCCAGAAATGTTATAAGAAACATCCCTTCCTCTGCCACTAAAAATCTCAATATGCTTCTCTCATAATATTATCTTGATATTTAACTTCCAAATAAATATGTATGCAAAGCACATACTAACATAAATTAGCCAAGTAGTAAGAGTGTAAGTATGTATGTGTGTCTGTATTTGCAAAATATTTGGAATGCGAAATGTGCACGCATGTAAACATTATGTAAACAACGGTAATTTTGTTGTATCCTTTTTTAACCTATTTTCGCAACAGTTGCACTTTCACTAATGGCATCTGCAACATTAAGAACATTATGTACCGTACATTAGCCGCACTGAAAGGGAACATGCATGTTTCACATTTATAAACATATTTAACTATGTACACAAGCACTCACGTGAGTGTGAGTAATTTTTTGATGTTCAAGCGTTTGGCCTTTGAGTAACATTTGCTATTTATGTTATTTGCGCACCCAAAAAGCTCATACCAATTGCTGGCATTGCATAATGCACCGCATGTCTGCATGCAGGAAAGAGCATTGGTTATGCTGAAATGTTTGAGAGTTGGCAGACAGCGTCAACTTCAATTCTTGGCAAACTGACAAACAGTATTTTGATTGAAACAAAGTGTAATTTATTTCGAATACAAGCGAAGGTCTGCCATGTATACGCACACATACATATAATAAGTGAATCCATATTCATATTTGTATGGCATACTTTCCTTGCTTTGTAGCTTTTTGGGGCACTGTGCTTTTACCTAGACCGCTGCTTATATAAAAATCGTTATTGTATTGCGTCAGAGCAGTGCTCTCTGCATATGAAAATATTTTTGATTTTGCTGAAAAATTCACTTATGAAGAATATGAATTTGCATAGCATACATATAGGCGCATGTTAAATGCCGCGTCTGTGTTTCCGCTTTCTTTATCTATTCCTTTTGCTGGTGTATGGTGTACAGTGTGTGTAGAAAGTATTGAAATTTTTAAAATATTTTTTGGCAAGTTTTCTGGAAATTTACATAAAGTTATATAAAAAAAAAAATGTAAAAAAAATATAAACATTTTCAATAATTGTCATAAATATAGTCGGCATAGGCAGAATTACATTTCCGTAAAGTAATTGCCTAATTCGGGCTTTATTACTTGCTGGCTTCAGGAACTTTCATGAATGCATTGATCTTAATTTGTTTGAAGAACTTTTCCAAGTTGCGAACGGAGGAGCTTTCGCAGCTTTTAAGTGGAGTTGTGAATATTTGAAAGTGCTTATGATAAAGTTTGGAGCTTCAAAACCAGCATTTGTCCATAGAAGCTTTCAAAGCTTTTAAGCCGAACAAAGCAAAGCAAGTAAAGCTGATGAATATAATTAGTTCAAAACCTTCAAGCTACTGCTTCAATATCGTATATATCTAATATTTCTTTAAATTTTTCAGTATTTTATTGAATATTTATATTTTAAAAGTTTATTTTTATATATTTTAAGTTGATAAATAATTAACAATAATAAATAATATGTTGCTGAAAAATTTGGGATTACAATCACATCTATGTAACTTTATAAACTTCAAAGAAATAGTAAATAAAATACTTATATTTTTTAATATTTTCCACCTTCCATAAAGGAATATGCAAATAAGTCCGTATACTTTTTGAACACACTGTAGCAACTCAACATATGCATATTCAATGTATATACAACGTATGTACATAAATTAGTGTATTTATTTAGTCAATCTACATGAATTTATATCTTCCGTTATGCCCGTACCATCAGTTGTTTGAACCGCACACCACCCCACTCCACCTAGCAGTCTGTCCTTCAACTCATTCATGCCATTTCGATTGTTATTTATTTTTGGTAAATATGATATTGGCATATTTTTTCCTGCATCCCCATCCGCCACGCCACCAACAATGTTAAGAAAGTTGCTTTCGCTGATTTCCAGGATGTGGCCATGGGCGAATCTTCGATATATAAATGTAAACAAACGTACGATAAACGTGCCGCAAAAACACACATGCCTGGCGAACTCGTTGCGAGAGGGAGCGCGTTTATATGTGCATGAGTTTATGTATGTATGCATGTAAACTCATTGCTCCCACAATGTATGCCCCCTACAGTGCTCCAGTTTTCATATTTGCCATTTACTTGGGCTTACATATTTGTTTCTATATCTGTAAGTGTATATGTAAATATGTATGCATACACACGTGCACTCTCACTATTTGCCTTTTTCTGATTGTTGCCTGAATTTTAATGTACTTACTGTGGTATTTAAAAGTCATAAATCATGATTTTTCCGCACAGCCACTTCCTCCAACTCGCCCGACTCTCCAAAAAGTGTAAAAGAAAAGAGGCACATCACACGCGTACAATGCCTTTAGGCCTGTTGGAAGAGTTGTTTGACCCAATGGTATTGGCTTTATATGGTATGTGCCTCAACAATATTTCACAATTTTTTCAAAAATAACTTACAATTGTTTGAATTTATGATTTTTTTCATCATATTGGTGTGGTACAGTACATAAAAGTATGAAAAATTATCAGTTCACACACATGCAAACACATAAAATATGCCTCATACATGGAAACATTTTTTTAAATATTTTTTTTTTACATTTTTGTATTCTGCGAAAATTCCATTAGAAAGTTTAATGACCTTAATTATCTCACAACGTCTGATTGTCAAGGGAATAGCGGTAAAATATGAGCATAAGCGCATAATTTGCGTGGAAAATTTCTCTTGAATAATTTAATCTACTTTTACAAGTAGGCGTATGCCGGAGAAACATACAAAGTCAAAGCGACGGCAAATTAAAATTTCATCTAATTTTGATATTGCTTGAGATTTCGATTTTGCTTATGCACAAATTGCTAAAAAAATTTAATATTTTTTAATTGCTGTGTATCATCGATATTCAGCTGTCTATTTTTGGTTGTTTTATGTTTAAGTTGCCTAATTTTAGGCGGTATAGATACATTTCTTTTACAGTAGTGTTTTCGTTATAATTTCCGGTTTATTGAGAATAATAATGAAAATAGAATTGTGTAATTGATCACTACTGCTGTGGTAACACAAATTTGTTCTAAGAAAAATCAATTAAGCTACTTTCAGTATTGAGATATTTGCAGAAGTGAGTTATATAAAATATTATAAATGTGGGAGATAGAAAAGATGTTTCAAATATAATTTTTATAATTTATTTGAATTCAACTAACTTAATGTTGCTAAATATGTACATATAAACAGTGGCGGTCAAAATATTAGGAATCTAAAAATAAAAATTTGCTTTTAACTCCAAGAATCGACATTACTTTTAAACGAAGACATTAACTCCAAGGGTCAAGAAATTTGAAAATTTTGAAATGGACCCAATGAAGGTTTTTATCTCTGAAAAAATTACCGTTATTTTGAGTTCGTAGTATTTATTGCGGTACCAACTTGAGCTAGCAGAGGAAAAGGAGTGAAGCCAACTCTCGACTTGCGAAATGAAGAAGTGAAAATAAGTTTTTGTGTGATGATTTAAGCCTTAATATAAGAGAGAAGGATCACAAAAGCCACTTTTCTCGTCATTTGAATAGTTTTGGTGTACATACTATATAGGGTGGTTTTTGCTGTTGTATTGCTTTTCCTGTTGGAAGTGCTGTCAAACAAGCTGTCAAAGTATACATGTTTGTTTGATATTCTTTTTTTTTGTATTTTACCAGATTAATATGGAACCGAATAGAAGGATTATGGATGCATACCTTTCTAAAACTGAAGACATAGACTATGCTACTTTCATATGTGAGCTGTGGAGGCAAAAGGTACACGAATTTTTTACTCTCCACGTCAATGTCAAATAATGTAAATGCTAAATGGTTCCTAATAAAAAAAACTTACAGGGCCTAAAAACATTACTTGCTTGAAGTCAAGCAAGAAAAAACCAGAAATAGGCTTGTCTATATGGCTGCTGGGTCTTTTAATTTGATTCTGTTAGATTAGTTTTGGTAGAGGTATGTTATTAATAATCTATACGGATAAACAGACTTTCGAGACTAGTTGGAAGTAAATATAGAGCCAATTACCGGTGGAAAAAGGCCGACTATGAAGGAAAAGTAGTGCAAAATTTGAAAATTTTACTGAAAGGATGGCCTTTGTAAGCCGTATTCGTGTTGGCCACATGATCGAAATTGTCTTGAAACACTAAATTCGATAAAATATGAAAACTAATAAAGCCTGAACAACTGATTGAAAGGAAAATAAATATTTTTTCTGTATTTCCTTTGAAACTCAGTTCATAACAAACTGAAAAAACACACCTTATAACGTTATCTCCATTAATGTTAGTTATTGCCAACAACTCTTTGAGGAACAAATTTTTACTATTCTGCTAGTATTAGATTTAACGAAATATTAATAATTTTCTTCCAACTCAACAATTTTTTGTCAATGTCAATAAAATTGCACATCGAAAATCATGAATTCAAATTAAATAAGCAACTCCATTCTTTATTAAAAACCAGTATTTGCCACTTTTTCCATATACCTACCCGCACACAAGCGCTGCCTTGGCTGGTAATCAAATATTTAATTGCATGCCACTTTGTTAAATAAAACAGCATTTTTATACAGTTTTCAATTTTGTGTTTCATAAATAAAAACAACGCTTATACGTTTTATTTCTTTTCATTTGTAAATATTGTGTTACACGTTATTAGCGTTTGCCCATTTATTGCTTGGTTGGTTGGCGCGCACCAACACACACACACCCAAATCAATATGTGTGTGTGTGTGTTGTTTACAATGTCGTCGCCGTTGATTCGTGATGCATAGTAAAACTTACAAAAATATTTTAGTTTATTTACACAAATACACATATACAAGTACAAATACATATATATATATATGAATTTCTGATTATTTATTAAAAATAGCAATAGTTGCATTGAAAAGTTATTAAGTAGTGTTGTCGAACAATTGCGAATATTTCCACTTAGTACAACCCGGTGGGGAGTGAAAATATTGCGCATAATTTGCATATTCGAAATAAAAACGTTTGAAATTGCATGCCAAATCTAAATTTGGTTTACCAAAAATATCATTAATAATTTCAATAATTCTCCATAGCAAGGTATTGTTGTTGTTAGTGTTGTTGTATGTATAACCTTGCATATTTTATTTTGTATTAATTTTACAGTTATTCACATGCATTTATAGCTTATACCGTTATTTGTATGCTAGCTAAATAAATGGCTATACATAATTTATATTAACAGATTTATTTTTTTCTCATTTAAATTAATTTTTACATTTTGTTACTAAAAATATGAAATATATTTATTTATTGCAAATTCTTCGCTGACTAAAAAAATTGTTGTGATGCAGAAAATCACCGTTAGCATTCGACTGCAAATGCGCGCAAATGCAATTCGAAATTAATAATAATAATAACTAGCAAATATTTGAGTAATTGTTGGCCTTCATTCTATTTAAGCGCTGTTCACACAAAAAGCTAATTATTTGTGTAAATGTATGTGTTGTTTTTTTTTACTTTTCTTTGTTTTTGTAGTGGAGTTGTTTACAAGCTTTTGTGAGCTTTCATGCGGTTCGAAAGCTACTGTGAGTAAGTGTAAACGCAGCTTAAGCTCAGTTACTTGCACTTTTTGTCTAAATAAATATTGCACTAAATCATTTATTAGGCTGATTATTTTTCATATTTTCATGAACTCACTTCAATTTCACTCTAATACGCATATTAAAGTAAAATTGTTAGCTTTTTTATGACTTTTTTGAAATTAAATTTAATATATTGTCCGGCGAATATATTAATCAATTTTGTAGTTTCAGAGAAATTATTATTTGTTTCAAAGAAAATTTTTATTATGAAAAGCTTAATTTTTTCACTTTCATTAAGCTTTCACTTTAGTAAAAGCTCTGATTTTAATTTAACTTCTCACTTTACTTAAGGTTCTCACATTGAGCTAGACTTCATTATTACTTTGTTAAAAGCTTTGTCTGCACTTTGAAAGTTTCTCCATGCTTTAGCTTTTTTTTTAACATTCGCTTTGCTTCACGTTTTCAGTGTATTTAAGATTTTTTTAAGCTTTTCCTGGTTTAAACTTTTCACTTTCATGTAAACTTTCACTGTTCTCAGCATTTTCATATTTTTGAAAGCTCTAAAGGGTGATTTTTTAAGAGCTTGATAACTTTTAAAAAAAAAAAAACGCATAAAATTTGCAAAATCTCATCGGTTCTTTATTTGAAACGTTAGATTGGTTCATGACATTTACTTTTTGAAGATAATTTCATTTAAATGTTGACCGCGGCTGCGTCTTAGGTGGTCCATTCGGAAAGTCCAATTTTGGGCAACTTTTTCGAGCATTTCGGCCGGAATAGCCCGAATTTCTTCGGAAATGTTGTCTTCCAAAGCTGGAATAGTTGCTGGCTTATTTCTGTAGACTTTAGACTTGACGTAGCCCCACAAAAAATAGTCTAAAGGCGTTAAATCGCATGATCTTGGTGGCCAACTTACGGGTCCATTTCTTGAGATGAATTGTTCTCCGAAGTTTTCCCTCAAAATGGCCATAGAATCGCGAGCTGTGTGGCATGTAGCGCCATCTTGTTGAAACCACATGTCAACCAAGTTCAGTTCTTCCATTTTTGGCAACAAAAAGTTTGTTAGCATCGAACGATAGCGATCGCCATTCACCGTAACGTTGCGTCCAACAGCATCTTTGAAAAAATACGGTCCAATGATTCCACCAGCGTACAAACCACACCAAACAGTGCATTTTTCGGGATGCATGGGCAGTTCTTGAACGGCTTCTGGTTGCTCTTCACCCCAAATGCGGCAATTTTGCTTATTTACGTAGCCATTCAACCAGAAATGAGCCTCATCGCTGAACAAAATTTGTCGATAAAAAAGCGGATTTCACATTTCGAACCGAACACTGATTTTGGTAATAAAATTCAATGATTTGCAAGCGTTGCTCGTTAGTAAGTCTATTCATGATGAAATGTCAAAGCATACTGAGCATCTTTCTCTTTGACACCATGTCTGAAATCCCACGTGATCTGTCAAATACTAATGCATGAAAATCCTAACCTCAAAAAAATCACCCGTTAGTTTTAATCATTATTTTTCACTTTGCTTAGCGCGAGCTTTGGTGACCCAATTTGATGTTCTTTAGCGTTTTTTACATTTTATTTAAACCAGGCACGTTCAGTTAAGCTTTCACTTAAATCATAAAGCTTTCACACTGTTGTAAGTTTTTATTTTATTGAAAGCTTTCAATTTTTTTCAGCTTTCTTCTTTAGTGTTATACTTTAATTTACTTCAAAGCTGTCACCATTTTTTAAGCTTTTTTTATTTAATTTATGGTATAGTCAGTATCAACATAACTTTGTTTGAAATTGCAAGCCTCATAAAAGATGTTCGGAAAATGCTTTTAAGTTTTTTTCAAAAGCTCTCTGAACATGGTTTTGAAGTTCTCATTGTATTTGCGAAACATTTATTCGCCCATATTTTATTTTATTTTTTTGTAACAAAATGTGATGTATCATGCAATAAAATAATTTACACACTTACATGTATAAATAACAGTTATAATAGACTAACTTAAGCGCTGCGCATTCCTTTCTATATAAATTTCATACAACATTACTAGCTCTCTTACACATACAAATACGTTGAGCTTTCACATAAAATCGGGCCATTTCGATTAGTAGCGGTTATATATACACACAGTTTAGGGGCTCATTAGATTTATACAAAAAATAATTTGGTGCGTACGCTAGTTACATGTAGGATTTAATGGTGTTGTTTACTACTTAATTATAAATTTGTTTGCTTAAAATTCTGACATTTACAGTTATTTTTATATTTTTATACACAGAATATTGTTATAATACATAATAAATCTTAAAATGCTAGTTAATAAATGTACAAATATATAGTATATAGATATGCACTTAAATCTAATACGTACAAACTTACATAGTAAATTGTATAAATAATTACATATAAACAAAATTAATTACTTTTACTTTAAAATTAAAAAAAAAAACATATGTGTTTACTTAACACAAAAAATAGATTCGCTTATACTTTGCATTACATCACATTTGGTAAATATTGCAATGGCATTCGCCGTTTTGTGTCACTGTCGAGGAGGCAGCCGATTGATTGATAAAGAACGAAAAACAAGGAAACACACTGAGGCGATCAAGCGAATATTTCTTTTGTATGTGTGTGTGTAAATGTTGTGGGTGAATTGATGCTGGCTTTTGACAATTTGAATGTTGGCAACGTGTGCAAAACACTTACTTATATGCATTAGGGTGGTTCTTAAGTGGTAGAAGACATTATGTAGAATATATAATGTTAGGGTGGTCCATAAGTGTTGGAAGACAATATATAAGGTAGAAAATATTAAATTAGAGTGGTCCAAAATCTAAGAAGCTATTTTCTAAGATGATTTGCGGATATTACTGAAATATTTGAGCTTAGAACTCTTATAGAAGTTGAAAAAGCAAACTTACTGAGTTATCACTATTGTGAATCCCCTGCGATAAATGAAATCTATTTTTTGTTCTTCGTAGAAAAATGTGGTTTTTGAAGCTTTTAACACCCTCTAAGACAACTTAACAGCCTTCGATCGCCAACAAAATTTCCATTCACAATCTTTCTACCAGCTATTATCGATTGAGCATCTAAAATTGCCAAAAATACACTTATTGGATTTTTGAAGAACCACCCTAATATAGGTATAAACATATACAATCACTCGTATATGCATGTACGTATGGACGAAAAACATGATATGGTTTCATATGAAAAAACATAAAAGCTTCACATGCTGTTTTTGCAAGAATTTTACGGTCTTTAAATCATTTGGAAATTTTCCCAAATAACTTCGTAGGCATGCAAAACGGCGAATGACCTCATACGAAATGCGTGCAGTTTCATAAAAAACCGTTATATATTTTTATTTCTGTTCTGGTTATGCATGTGGTTGTACTTACTTACATTTGTTTTTTATGTGAGACATGCTTGTGAAACTTTAGCAGCAGCAGCAGCAGCAACAACAATGACACTGTTAGGTACTATGTACGTTACTTATATATGTATAATTACAACAAATACAAAAATAAAGGAATATTTTTAATGGGTTTTGATTTTGATAATATATACTCGGTGTCGTATAGTATATGTAATGTAAAACGAAAATGTATATAACAGCAGCAACAAAAACAATACAATAACAACAGCAACAATGGCTTAACATTTAATACATACAAGAGAACATCAGCACATACAATATTTTACTATATTTTTGTTTACTACCATGTTGTTGTTCATGATTTTTTCCCTTTTTTCATTCAAGCTTATCAGACAACCTCGACTTTAGCGCGAATTTCAAGCAACTGATTGGCGCTCGGCAACGGCAACTTTGGTAGGTTTTTAAATGGTGCGCCATTTACGACACGCGTACAAATTTTATTATAAAAAATTTTACACATTTTAGTATTTCGAATAAAACGGCGTAATTAGCGCAAAAAGCTTAGTAGTGTAGCGAGCCTAAAACTTTAGTTTTTTCCTGAAGCTACGAAAGCCTTAAGGATGTTTCAAAGACAAAGTTTTCCACTTGCTTTATGTCTACACTGTGCAGAGAGCTTTCACATTTAATAATAAAGCTTTAAGGAACAATTGAGCTTTCCACTTACTCAATGCGCTCTATGATACGGTCTTCTAAAATTATTAGACACAAATATTATATTAGCGCAGTTAGCACGCTTAGCAAGTAATGCTATTTGCAGCTTTCACTAGTGCTTCAACTTTAATCAATGAACGTTTTTGGTTTCTGCACAATTTCAAAATTATATTAGAACTTCGTAAAACTATGAGCTTTTATCATTACATTAAAGCGTTACGAAAAGCTCTGTTAGCACAATTCTCTAACGATTAACTAGCGCTTACACTTACGCAGAAACATCTAAAAGCAAACGTACTTTGAGCTGAAGCACTGAACAAATGTTTTCCACCTTAAGGTTACAAAGCTCGCAGGCTCCAAGCTCAAAAGCTTTCATATTTTCTACCAATTTTGGTGCCACAGAGATAACCTCGAATTTCGCGCATATTCTTTGGCGCCGCCTAATTCCCATAGCCGCGTTCTCTAGCACCCCTCTCCG
This sequence comes from Zeugodacus cucurbitae, assembly GCF_028554725.1. Taxonomy (NCBI): domain Eukaryota; kingdom Metazoa; phylum Arthropoda; class Insecta; order Diptera; family Tephritidae; genus Zeugodacus; species Zeugodacus cucurbitae. The sequence continues at coordinate 35,668,725 of NC_071670.1, forward strand.
CATGCCCTCGTAAAATTTTTCTACTACAAATTTAACTGTATTTCACTATTAAAAAATTGTCTATTTTTTTACACGTTCATTGCATTGGTCTCTATTTCACTAAGCGTTATGTTAATTATTTCTTTGTTATTGTTGTTGTTGTTTTCTAGTGTGGTTTGTGTATGTAATTTGTACGAGTGCTCTTGGGAAAAACTAACCCCGCCCCATTTAATGACAGCTTGGCCCGCTTCTTTTGCGACTCCGAATTTCGGAAGCTTTTAAAGCTTCCAAGTATTTAAAAATTTTACTAAACACAATTTCTATCGCCAATTTCCATACGCAATTCCACTCTAAATGAGTGGACATTGCTGTGGGAAGCAACTAACTGGGGTGATTATGTTCTAACTTTGGTTTTCATTTGGCTTTCGGGAAAGGCGGACCACAAGCGGAAGAGCAGCGGTTGCTCTTCGGTCGTGCCGCGATTGAGGCGCCAATTGGCGGGTAACCACCAATAGGCCGACTGTGACATGGGTTCGTGCTCATCCGGCGCTATAGCGAAGTCATCTGTGGTTTTTGCTATTGCTGCTGCTGTATCTTCTAAAGTGTTTGTTGTTGTTGCTGCTGTCGCTACAGTATTGTCACTAAAGTGATCGATACGTATAATTTTGCTATTTCGACGAGTGGGCGTATCGAAATCGGATTTGTTGTTAATAATTATATTGTTGTTATTGTTGTTGCTGTTATCCATACTGCTGCTTTTTTCACTTAAACTACTTTTACTACTACTACTACTACTACTACTACTACTACTTCTACTGATACTGCTATTATTACTACTAATACTACCGATTGAAGTGCTCTCCGCCACCGCTGTTGTTGTTGTTGTTGATTCTGCTACGTCTGCAACTGAGGCACTGCCGCCAAAACCAAAGATGGGCATAATCCGCGACCAAAGCGTCGTTGCGGCGAAAACTTCTGTATCTGTCGCCGTGGCCTCGGTCTCAAAGTCAGGTTCTGCGCTCGATTTTGGAGTCTTGAGCTCGTCGCGCGGTTGCTTACTTGACGTCTCGATGATTTGCGCATTTTCTACTGTTGTGGATTCGGCGCGTTGATTTGCACTTTCCATTTTAGTCAATGAGAGTGATTGTGCGGTTGTTGTTGTTGCTGTTGTTGGTGTGACGATTTCGCTACTGCTTGCCGCAGGCGACGAAGACTCGTTCATGGTAGATGCATCAGTCACTTGTTGTGTTGTTGTTGTTGCTGCTGCTGTTGTTGTTGCACCGTCAACGTCTTGTCGCACCTCAAACGCTGCCGCACCGCTCACGCTCTTGTCCTGTTCTTGCTCTGCCGCGTTTGCGGATTTCTGCACCTCCAAACTGGGCACACTTGCGGCTGACAGCGTTGTTGTACTTTGCACTGTTGTCTCCGCAGTTGCTGTTGTCACTGCTGCAGTTTCTGTTGTCTGTGTAGCTGCCATTTTTGTCGCGGTCGCCTGTCGATTGCCCTTCACCAATTCATTAATCATTTGCAATTCTTGCGCGATATTTACGCCGGCCTCCGCAAGCTCTGCATTTTTATACTTATTGCTGTCATTATCGATGTCGCTGTTGATGCTGGCCGCGACAACATTCACTAAATCATCGTCGTTGTTGTTAGTGTTGGCACTCCTCGGTACATCACTCACGATCGCGCTGTCGACGCTGACACGCGTCGTCGCCTCCTCACCGACAGCAAGCAACTCCGCGGTCTGCGGTACGACTGTGGTGACAACGCTCGAGACTTGTTTGTGTGCGGCGCTGGTTGTCGATGGCAGCTGGATGGGAGTGATGGCTGCGGCGGCGACGGTGGGTGTGTTGCGAAACCGGTATGTACTCGGCGTGCTGGCTGCCATACCTTGTGGTGTAATTGAGGCGTGTAGTCTTGCTGGCGCTGCGCCTGCACTGGGTAACGGTTGTACTGTTGTCGTCTCTGCTGTATCGGCGCGCTCTTCGGCTGCATGCTGCTGTGTTGTTGTTTCGCTTGTCTCACTCGTTTCGTAAACTATTGTCTTACTTTCCGTTGTTTGATTGTCGCCAGCAACTGTTGTCTCTTCATTGTTTGCGTCCAACAGCAGAGTAGTTGTGGACGGCGGGACATCTTCCACATCCGTAGCTTTCGATTTTTCAAGCTCCAATTGTTGTTGCTGCGAAATCGCCTCCAACAGCGAGAGGTTGCTCTCCGCTGCTACGGTGTCACCAACATCTTGCGCCTCTATCACGGTTGTTTCGTCGATTTGAAAGTTTGTAGTGCCCTCAGGTTCGGTTGTGGTTATGAAACTCGTCTCCTGCGCGTCGGTATTGTTCACTGCAGTCGTCGCATTTTGCGTTGTCACGCTGCGTGGGTGCTCATCTTTGGCCTCCATTGGCAGCGTTTCTGGTGCATGACCAGCAGCGTGTGTGTTTAAAGTAGTTGCTGTAGTTGTTGTTGCTGCTGTTGCTGTTGTGGTAATGTAAGGCGCTGCACTGCTCAAGGGCAAGAGCGCATCGGCGCGTAAAAATTGTGTTACGCTCTCTTCTTGTTGTTGCGCTGCCGCCACCAAATCGCCAGCATCCACGCCTTCACCATCGCTGCGCCTGTCACTGGCTGGCTGTGCAATTACCGTTGTAACCAGGTGTACGCTGCTGTCATCCTTGAAAAGTGATATGCGCTGCGGTTCAAGGTCACCAGCATGACCGCTCACCGCCGTTTTTGCGGTGGTGCCCGCGCCCACGGCAGGCAATATAATCGCATCGATATCGCCGACTTCGAATGTCGACACATTGCTGCCGGCCACAGACAAATCAGCCAGCACTTGAGTGCCATTCACTGCGCGAATATTGTGGTCCGTGGTGTTGGCATTACTCCCCGCCGCCGTCGCTACTGTTGCATTGCTTTCGCTCTCATGCCGTTGAAAAAATCCTTGCACTGCATCCAAAAATTGTGTTGAGTTGAAAAATGCCGCGCCAGCATCATTGTCATTGCCGACCACGCCAACGCGCTCACCTTCCGAACCATTCGAGGCCAGCAATTCCGTCAATGGCCGCGCGCCACCACTGCCCTCCATCGCGCCACTGCTAATATCCGCTTCATAATCATTGGTTGGAAATTTTTGCTCAAACAGATTGAATTTCAACGGCTCATCACGCGCCGGCGGCTGCTGTGTATTGCTCGCGCCCACCACAAAGCCACCGTTGTAGGGCTGCGGCGCTTCGTACATCATTACCGGTTCGCCTTCACCCAAACCCAGATCGTACTCCTCGTCACCGTAATCGATTTCGTAGGCATTGTCGTTGCCCGTTGCGCCCGTACCGCCCGCATCGCTACCGCCAAACAAGCCCAACACCTGCTGTGTCAACAAGTCGCTCTGATTGATGTTCACGGTTGGTATGCAGCGTGACTGGAAGAGCTGATGGCCGGGCGGACAGTCGCGGAACGGCAGCGAAAATATCGATTTCGGTGTGACTTTACGCGATTTCTCCAATTGCTTCTGTTCGGGCGGCAACATGAGCCACGCCTGCCAGGCCAGATTTTCAGCGGTTCCCTCGATGGGCTTCGAGGTGATCGGCAACGCCTCGACGGCCCCCGACCAATGTTGCGGCGACAAGCGCAACGGTTGCAAGGGCGGTGGCAAGGCGCAGACGAGCACCAACACCTGCAAAGCGGCCAGGCTACAGCGTCGTAGTGTTGTTGCAGCGCGCCTAGCCCTCGTCGTTGTGGTGGTCATCGTATGTGACGTCGTGTGTTTTTGCTTCAGACCAGCTGCTGTTGTTGTGGTGGTCGTTAAATTCGCTGTTTTCGTGTGCTGTTGCATTGCTCTTGACTTAGATCCGTTACATGTAGGTGTAGTTGTTATTACTCTGGTTATTTTTGCTGTTGCCTGTATTCTCGTAATCATGGCATGTGTTCGTTGTGTGCGGTGTCGCTATAATTTCACGTTGTTGCTGTTGTAGCACATTTAAATATCTTATATATTGCGGCAGCGTCGCTCAACTTGTTGTTGTTCTTGTTAATGTGGTTTCTTGAAAGTTGCTTGATCTGCAATTGTAAAAGACAAAATTGGTAGCAGTTAGTACTGGATTATTTATAGTAATTATTTGCTTTATTGCCATTTAATTTGCTCGATGGAAATCTTAATTTAACTCTGGCTTAAAGGTGTAGCTTGCATTCTTGAGTAATCAATGCTTATGAGATACTAACAGGTATTTTAACTGAGTGGGTTTATTATAAACGGCAGCTAGTTGAACTAAATTATATAAATTTTTGAATATTGCTCGCTTTAATTAAGGTAACTGCGCTTATAGTGGCGCTAATTAAGTCAATGCTTACGGTGCAGGTAAGCTCATATTGGTTTAACCTTTCTCATTCCCTTATTTTATTTATTTATAGAAATTTTAAAGGGAAATTTTATTGAAATTTTTTAAGTAAATTTAAGCTCAATTAAGTCTAAATTACGAAGTTATTTAGTAAAAACGTTGCTCAATTCGGAAAAAATATCGTTTTCTGATCGAATTTGATTAGATTCACCTCAGGCAGGTTAAAATTTAGACTACGGTGTACCAAACCATTAATTGAATAAATTAACTAATTTACTAAATTTACTAATTGACTAAATTAAAAAATAGGTTTACAAACATGATGTTCCAGACATCCTTTTACTTAAGTATCATATATATACTAATGGTGTATTAATTGACCAAATTAAGGTCAAACAGTGTCTTCTTAGTAAAGAATTAGACTCGATAGCTTTTTAAAATGCTAATTGACTAAACTAACTAACTAATTGACTAAGTTAAAAATATATTTATATTAAAATCTTGTGACGACATTTCACACTTCCTTTTAATTGAGTAAATTAACAAATGGTCCACTAATTGACTAAATTAAGGTTAATCAGTATACTTTTTGTGGAGAATAATACTTGATTGATACTTGACAGCTTTTCAAATCGAATAGAAGGTAACCTAAGACTATAGGCCAAACTTACGCTTACCACCGCACTTGCAGCTTTAGAGCTTAGAGAAACACACATTCTATTTGACTATTCGACTTAGTTGTAAAAATATAATTTTTATACCAGCTTCCCTAACCCAGTTGCATCCGAAGTGTACATTAGTATAACCAAACGGTACATAACGTTTCTATTAAGCCAAACACAGCTGTATATTTGCTTTATAATTTGGTCTAGTCAACTAAAAGCAGCTGTTATACTTTTTTTCTGTCTGTTTTTCTATCTTTCTTATTTTTATTGTTTCAGTCTTTTGTGAGATACAAAAGACATAGGAAATACAGTTGCTACAAAAACAATGAAAAAGTTAACAAGAAACGGTAAATTTTCATCAGCAACGTCAACAGTTGTCAGCCAGCGACTTGAAATGCTTTTCGAACCGTTCTTGAAGTACATTTCTATATATGTACGTATGTAAATAATATAGAGTAAACACAAGAGAAACATTGGATGTGTATTTTTGGTAGTAAAACGCAACAGGAAATGATATAAGTTTGGTTTTATGCTTTGAGAAGACACTTCAGTGGTTAAGTAACTTTCTTTTCATATGTTTCTTCAAAGCTATTTCGTAATTTTATTTTCCCATAAACCCAGTAGTTAAATAAACTAAAAAATAAATGTGGGATGAAACCAAGCTTAATAGGCAGATTCAGTTTAAAAATAGACTAGTATGTATCATACTAGTTCAAAAATGAATTAAGGTCACTAGTTTTGTCTTCAATATAGAGAGTATTAAGAAAACTAAACTCACTACAATAGAATAATCGCTTTATTATTTGTGCAAATCGGTTCTATTCGGAAATACTTCTGTTTTATACCGCAAAGTACCAGTTTTGGCTTAGAATAAATCTGACCAATGCATGGTTTACAGGTTTTAATATGTTTGCATGTATGTACAAATGTTGAAATGTATATTTTCAACTTTTATTTTACTCTCTGCAATGTCAGCAATTCAAATTCAAAATTCTGAGAATGTCAAAAGCTCATCTTTTACCACTGACAAAGGCGCATCAACACTGCTGCCATCAGTTGCAGCACCGTCACCACCACTCTTCTGCACTAGCTGTCAGCAGCTGTGGCTCGATTATGCAAGCCCGTTCTGCTAAATGCAATGTTGTTGAACTTGTTGATCACATAACGGTTGTTGTTAACTTATATATATTTGTATGTTTGTATGTATTTGTGGACGCATGTGTAAATTAAACAATTTTCGGGCTGTCAAACAATAAAAGTGGTAAGTTTTGGAACGGATGTGTGAATACAGAGGGAAAAGTAATTTTTAGTAGAAAAATTTATTATTTAATTTAAGGTAAACATATAAATTCTGTATGAAGAAAAAATTATTTAAGATTATTTAGTTTTATATAAAAAAATTTAAAATAACACGAAATTAAAAAAAATAAAAAAAAATATTTTTTGTTAGTATTTATTTGATTTGAAAAATATAATTTTATTTCATAAAAATTATAAATCAGAAATGTTTCTTTTAAAAGTATTTTATTTAAAAAATCTATATAATTTATTAAAAAATACTATTAAATTGATTTTCATTTTTGTACCTTACTTAACCTTTTATGAAACGAATAATTTTTTTATTCAATATAATTTTTTATTATACCTTTTTATTTTTATATATTTTATTATTTAGTTGAAAAAAAAAAATAAAAAACATAAATAGTTATTATTATGTTTTAATCATCATTGACTTTTCTTTATTTATAAAATTATAAGAAGAAATAATTTTATAATTTATAAAAAAAAATTTAAATTTTTTAGTAAAAAAATAAATTCTTTTATTTATCATTAAAGAAACTATAATGAAGCAAAATTAATTTTTTTACAAAAAAATCCTTTAAAAGATACTATTTTATTAAACACATATTATAAGTCAGAGATATTTATTAATAAATTTTAAAAAAGGTTATAAAAAGGTTTAATTATAAACAATAAAATTTAATTAAAAAAGATTTTTTTTTTAAATTTTTTTATTAAAAATATTTTGTTGCTTTTTTTTTTGTTAAATTAAGATAACACAATCGCCTGCCATTTAAACCGCGGCACATCGCTCAAACTATTATTTATTAATTTAAAAATTGAATCGCAAAACGTTGATAATTGAATTAAATTGCAAATAGTCAGCTAAATAAATCATCAAAACGTGTACCCACACAACGAGAGTATGGTCTAACAAAGAATCGCACTGCACTCGTAATGGCTGGTGCAAGAAAAAGTTTAATTAAAGCTGCAACTGGCGATTTGCAATGCCATTCATTTGGATTTCAATAAAAAAAATCCCACACGTGGAAATCGCCATATATCATGCAATTATTTTAGATATGTGTATGTGTGTGTTTGCTGGGAAAATCAACTGCGGAGGCGATCATTAACACCGGTGTCTAAATGGAAATGCAGTCACGCGTACAATCAGCAAGTCAGTCAGTCAGTCAGTCAGTCGGTCAGTCAGCTCGTCTGAATTGGTTAGACAGTTAACTGTCATTTCGGGCATTTGCCGTGTGTCAGCAAAGCGAGAATTCAGTTAGTCCGTCAGGCAGTCAATCAGCCAGTCAGTCAATTAATCAATTATGGGCACAACAACACATACCTGTGTACACATGTTTATAAACATTTAATCATTCTTTGTCAATTTAATTGAAATGACATTAGCGTTATTAAACCGCAGCAACAGTGGATGTGCTGTTGTTGCCGCCGCGGCAATAAACACCGCAGACCAACTAAACCACAAGAGCAACAGCGGCGAATTTACAGCGCTCAAAATACATATTCGTAGTAAAACAAGAGAAAAATTAAACAAAAAACTGCAATTCACACGAACAACACAAACAAAAACAAACAAATAGGATATATGTATTTATATATAGAAGTTGTGTCTGTGCATCTATGAACTGCCAAAGCTGCTGCTGCTGTTGCTGCCACCGCAATCATCTGTTGATGACAAGCGCACACTCACTCATCAATGCACCACAAACGAAAAGTTTTGCGCGAAAAACCGCAGTCACCAAGCTGCTGTCGGTGCCGCCGCGTCACTAGCAGCGCGTCTCCCACCCTCAGCGCGGCGTGTGCGCTTGTGCGACCAGCAACTCGCTTATTTGCACGTCAAATCATTTCATGCCGTCAGCTTTTCGCATTCGTTTGCATTAACTTTGGATGTCAGTAAGTCAGTCAGGCAGTCAGCCAGTTGGGCAGTCGTCATCGTCATCGCCATCAGAGGCTGTGGATGCTGCTGCACCTGCGCGCGGTGTGACAAGCGGCATTGAGCGCTGAATTGCTTTTGGGATTTACATTTGTTGCTGAGATTGCTTATACAATTTGTTGTTGTTTCATTTTTGTTTTTGCTTTTTTGCGTACTTAACTCCCTGTGTTCCTCTTATGCAGTCATCGCTGCCTTTGCTCCTCGCCTGTCAATCCGGCTTTTAGCCGATTACATAATTTGCAGCTAAATTTTTTGCAACTCCCTGGCAAATGTTGCTTTTCGCGGATTAATTTCGCATTAATGTGCATTTCGCTGGCACAAATGCGCTTGCCATCTTATTTTGTTTTTACTTTGACGTTTTTAAGGTTTTAGGTTTTGGTAAAAAATGTACTTGTTGCCTTTTTCAAATTAAGTCAAATTTGTATTGCCAGATTGAAGAAATAATTTCATATAAACGCGAACTATCTTATGGGTTTATATTTGGTATATTCATGAAAAAATATTTTCTTTTAAGCTCAAATCTGTTTTATAAGAAGAGAAAGTTATTAAATTGTCATGGATTTTTTTTTGGAGTTCCCTTCAAGAGACCCGAGTAATATTTGTATTATATATCACTCATAAAAATCTCCAGCTCAGGTCTTTAAATCTACATATATGTATATATATGTTCCAAAACTAAAACTATTATACTTGGTTTCCGGTAGATGACGCGTCATGTCATAAGCAGCTGTCAAATCACCGTTTTTAGACTTTTTGTATAGCTAGTAACTTAATCACCAGTGAATCAATAATAAAAATTCTCAAAAACATTAATTTTGATATTGTTTGGAATTTTCAAAAATAAATTACTTCAGGACCAATCTGTATGGCAAATTATTCATAAAAAAATGCCGAACATTTTTTGAAGCTCTGTGTGGTCGTCACCATTGATTTACATCCTTTCTTTATATTTCCAAAACTTTTTCATGAAAAAAAAAATATTAAAAAAATATTTAAAATCTCAGGTTTCATATTCTATAATAATTAGCAACAAAATTAAAAACAAACAAAAATATAAAAGTTTCTGGAATACTTTTTGAAATACAATTAAAGAAAAATACTAAACTTTAAATATTTTAAATTTTTTTGAAGAAAATTATAAATTCCAACTTTAATTTCTCGCTGTGTACAGCTAAACTGCTGATGCGACAATGACATTCAACTTGCTGATAATGATTCTAATGCTTGCAACAAATGCACACATCCACTGTGCACCTGTTTCTTTGGCCCGCCAAGACAGATAAGTGTGCACCTAAGTTGCATAAGTTTTATCAAAGTACACAAGACCGTGAAATGGAAGGGAATTAATCGCGTTAGACAACAGCACCATGTAAGACCAGTGGCAGCAATGTTAATGACGTTGCGCATGCTCCCAAGGAATGCCATCTACACCAACGAATTAGAGTTTATAAAGCGTGCAGTGACCGATAAAAACCGAAAGAATTAATAATTTGTTGTTGCTAAGTGGTGGTAAGAAAGCGTAGCGCGGTAGTTGGTTGCAGTTATTCATTTATTTTTGTTTTTGTTTTTGTTCTTTCCGTACAATTCCTCTTGGCTGATAAGCGCGACAAGCGTAGCAATAATTTCAGTAATTATTACTATTATCAACGCCGAAAGCTATGCATATCTGTGTGTGTGTGAGTTTGTATATATTTGTTATTTATGTTAATCAGATTACACCGCGTCTCGGCATGCTCGGCCAGGCGGTCTATTGATAAATGGTATTCCCTGTGTGGTCATTGCTATTGCAGTTTATGCCACACAAGCGATAATATTAAAGCAACGAAATCGTGCATTGAACTCAAATGTTATATAATAGATGTCCAAAAAAGTGGAAAAATATAACAAAAAAATAAAGAAAAAAAACATAATATTAAAAAAAATATTAAAAAATGTTAAAGCGTTAAACCAAAACAATTAAAAATAATAATTTTAATTAAAAAATAAATAAAACATTGAATACAAAATTTGTAAATAAAAATAAAAAAATTAAAATAATTTTTTTTTAATATTTCGGTTAAATAAAAATAGTAAAAATATTTGCTCCAATTATGAGTAGAAAAACACACCCAATAATGTATTTATACTCAAACATCTACTCAGCTAATTGCTGACTGTCGGTCGCATACTTGAAAATTCAATTATTAATGAAATCATTCATCCACGAGGCTATTTCAAATGCATTCTTACACGCCATTTCCACTTAATACAAGCAAAAAACGCCTGAGACACATGCCTTTGTGGCATATTTTTGTATTTTAGACAACACAAACACATTTTCTTACATATCTATAAGTATTTAGCACAAACAAATACAGTATATATAATAATCACTTTGAAAAATCTCAACCTTGTGCACTAATTACCGAATTTCAAGCGCTTTGAAGTGTGATTAAAGCGCTTAAATCTTCGCGCGCCACATTTATCTTGCTAATTTATTCGTAATGTACCCACATAATTATCTGAAAAATGCCTGGGTGTTCTGTTTGTTTCACTCAAGATAATTTAAAATTAAATCATAAACATGCAAGTGCGCATAAATCGATCAGTTGTGATAACCGAGTAAAAAATTGTGGCGAGTGTGTTAGAGATATTTTAATTAAAATTGATGGTTCTTCTGGAAATAATTAAAAATTTCTGCTTAAAAGTATTTCTGGATATTTTTGCCATTTGAACTCTACAGTTGTCAGTGTGAGCCAAAATTTTATCAAGTAATCAGCAAAAAACTCACTAAACATGCAATTTATAGGCCGTATTGAAGTTGTTGACAAAAAAGTAATGATTACTTGAGGACATAATGTTTTAGGTCGCAATCAAAAAGTAATAGTCAAACAAGTAATGATTACTTCATGAAACATGAAATTTAGGTCGTAATTAAAATATTTGACAAAGAAGTAATAAAGTAATCATAATGAAATTTAAATCGTAATTCGACAAAAAAGTAATGATTACTGCACTAATTTTAAAATTAAGGTCGTACTTAAGGTAGTTGACAAACAAGTAATCATTACTTCATTAATTATGGTATTTAGATTAATTTAGATTACTATCTCAATTCTGATTTTCATTGCATAAACTTTTCAAAGAGTTTTTTAAGGAAACTTACATTAAATTCTAGGTATTACGCTAATTACATAATCATTATATTGTACTAATTGTAATTTTATATTACATTGATAAAGCAAAATTGTACTTCTTAGTAAACCCTTATAAAACACCATTGCTATCACGGTTTTGATTCTAGTTTTCTTGTAGAATATGATAATTAGAAATGTATGTCCCATACCCATATTTGATGCATTTGGCAGCAAATAATTTTCATTTAAATCTTTTTTCATTAATTATAAACCAAAATTGGTCATATTAATTCATTTTAAAATTTTTAAGAATTTCTTTTTTTTCTTTACATATCTTTTGCTTTCTAAGCTTTGTTTTTTTCCTAAAAATATATGTTATGTATCTTGTATAGAACATATTTTAAATCTCGTTTAACGTTTTCCATTAAAATAATTTGTTTGCTGAAAACCAAATCAAGTATTTGAATGATTTAAATAATTTTTAGATGATATAAATGCTGCAAAGGCAATGCAATTTCAATAATTGTACTTCTATTCAACAATTTTCAACATTTTTATAATTAAAAAGTATCAAATATGCATATTAGGGCGATACTTAAAATGTGTTGCGTTACCATGAACTTTGAAAAATAGTCAAAAATATTTTTTATAAATTATAATTTCCCTTGCAGAAAGATTAGTGGCATTCCAGATGTGTTAAATATCAAATAAATCTCAAATCTGCTTAGACGTCATAAATTTGTATGGAAATCTATGACTTTGACTTGAGAGATGGCTAACCAACTTTCACGTCGCTTGTAGTAAGGACGATTTTTATTGAGGTTTAAATTAGAAAAATATTATATTTTTTTTAGAAGTCCTCAAAGAGCAATAAAAATTGTGTTCACTATTAGATCCTACAATTTTCTCCCATCGGCACCAGAAATGTAGATTTAATATTTAATATCCTGTATTTTCACCTATAGTATAGTATAGTATTTAATTCAAATTATAATTATTTTTTTTACTTTAGAACGTCCCTAGTGATTATATGACATACATATATGTGATAATAATAATAATTTCAACTATATCTCGCTTCGACAAGTCAAAATGCATTGTGCAAGTCACATATCTACATAATATACAACTTCAACACATATGTATACACAATGCACTGGAATGCACTTTTAATATATTGTAACATTGTTAGAGACATAACAACAACAAGTTGTTAGTTGCACCGCCTCCAACTGTGCAACGTGTAAGAGAAATTCTCGTAACCGAGCCTCAAATCAAATAAACAAAATCATGCATTTACATGAAAATAGAAATTGAATGAAACGTAGAATGCAATAAAAATCAAATCAAAGCCAAGATTTGTGTGAACTATTTACAAACAGAGCTGTAAATGCAGGCTTACATAGAGAAACACATACAAATCTATGCGGAGGAGTAGGCGATACACTGAGGTACAAATACCAATTGGTATAAAACAAATGTGATTTGTTGCTTTTGTTGTATTTTGATTGAAACAATAACAACAAACATTTATTGCACAGCAAGTATGTGTGAATGTGGCAAGTAAAACAAAAGCAAAAATGCAAAGTTGTGGCGACGAACAGTTTACATATACAATTTACATATATAAGTGATATACATATGCATATATGTATTTTCGTAAGTGTTTGTGTTTGTTTTTGTCTTTATACCGCCACCAAAGTGCTGCGCACAGTTTGTGAAACAACACGCCTGTGTTTATGCATTCGGCACGCGTACGCCACCGAAAAATTTATAAACAAAATATTGAATTTTCGAATTTACTAGGTAGCCGCCAAGTTTTTGGCTCAAACAGACGACTTGCATGCAGCTTTTGGTGCTGTTATTATTTGTTTGTTTTTGCTTTTTTTTCGTGTGTATTTTTCTGTTTTTATTTGGCTTACTCTTGATGGATAGCAGGCAATAAGAATTTGAAAAAAGTTACTATTTCATTGGAATTTATTCTTTGCACTTGAAGTGTTGCCTTCTAGCTGTGCATTTAACTAGTTGTAGACGCTTTCGTATGCTTTTAAATGCACTGTAGGAAAGTGTACGGGTTTAGAAGTGGTTCCTTTTATCCATAATTTCACTAGTTTGCCTATATGTTCTATACAACTATAGCGTTTGGTGATTTTATAATGATATTGAAGCCTTCTATGTACCATTATTGTAGTTCCGAAATTGTACGGAGTATAAAAAGTTATTTCGTGGGCTCGCATAAAAATGTATGTACGAGCTGTCTTCGATTAGACCAGAAAAAGGCTGTGAATCGAACAAACAACTGTATAAATCAAGTAGCAATAGAACAGTTAGAGGATTTCCACCACTTATTTAAATAAATAATAGCAACAAATCATAATTTGACGAATCACGCGAGGAATTATTTTTAAGTCTCCAAAACTTAAAAAGTGACGAATCGAACAACTGTCAACTGTCATAATAAATTAGTGATAATCTAAAATATTTTTTGCATTGTATTACCCACTGTCAGAACCCAAAACACTGCGTAGCTCCACCCACGACATCTCCAACATTGTACTGTTCTCATAATCGTAATCGTAGCATACCTTTAGGTTGCCATGAACTAATAAGAATTTATCACTAGTTCCCAACTAGATTGAAACGCATCCCTACAGGGTATGGGTGCAACTTATTTCACTTTTCTTCTGATTTGTTTCACTTTTCTTGAATTTTGTACGTAGCAAAAACACTTGCTTTGCTAGCGGTTAAGTTGAATTTCGTGTACTCCACACACTTACACCACCTGTTCCAACACCGCAACCACCCAATTTTAAACAAGCCTATTTTTTCGACAATTTATATTTGTTTCTTTTGATTGCAATTTTAATTACCGTTTTGTTTGTTGATTTTTCGAGTGTTTCGCTTTTCACTTTGCGTCTGCCCACATGTCTGCGTGAGAACAACACCAACTCTATATGGCTGTGTGTATGTATGTGTGTGATCATTTTGTTTTATATTATCACACTTAACCCAATCGGCTTAAACTGTTATTGTTTTTTGTTATTATTGTTGTTGTTTTTTATATTTTAGATTTTGTTGTTTTTGCTTTTTGCCCGCATAAACTAATTTTTATTGCGCTTGTTAGCACTGATTTGTGTGGGTTGCCGCCTGCGCTGAAATATTGCGTACGCCACAGCATCCACAGTCCCTGCGTGCCGCTTGCAATGGCAAACATTCCGTGGCCACGCTATCAAACAATTGCAACATACAATTTGTAGCTACAAATACATATATATACATATATTTGTATTTAATTGCCTAGTCTCGGGCATATGGTCCAGCGGTCGCTTTTTGTATAAAATAAACACGGCATTTATTAGAAATCTCCCACAATTGCGACCGCTTGGTGGCATGCGGAAATTTTCGTTTTTCTAAAACCCCTTCACCTTCGCGCGGTTTATTTTAGCATTTAATGGCAATTTCACCACCATTTCAATGACTACCCTAATCTTTGCAATTTTTCTAGATCTTTTGAGTTGATTTTAATTTCTTTTTCATTTCTTGTTTTTATTTAAATTATTATTTGTTTGTATTTAACCGACACTGATCCGCATTCGCTTCTTTGGTCACGTAGCGCTTGTATACTGTGTAATTCGCACGTTTTTCGCTCAAAATGAAATATCACATGCGATTTTTTCTTAATTGCTGGCGTCTTTTGTATAGCCTATTTTTCAGCGTAAGTTGAGTAAGCCACATTTTATATATTTATGACCCGGTCGTGAGTGTAATGTATGAGCGAATGTTGTGCGCTAATGAGGGTTTAATGAGATAGTTGCATTCTCCTTATATTCTCTGATGTTCTGGATGATATTTCCAGAGTATCCTCTCACTGAAATTGTGACAGGAGATTACGAGAGTATATAAACACATTATTGCTCTCGGAGTTTCATAAAATCCATGCATCGATTTAATTAAAGTTCTCGAGTGTTAAAATGATATAGATACGGGCTTAATTGTTTTACAAAATTATTCCTTGCAAGGTTTTACTACTAGAATTTATTATTATTCTTCGAATTGATAAAAATCTGGACTTATTCCCTTCAATAGTTAAAATCGAGGTAAAATAAGAATAAGAATAACTATCCTGATACCAGCGCCACCTATAATTTTTGAATATATTTTCTGAAGCGATCATAATAAAATAGTATAAATCACTTTCCAAACCCAATAAACATTTACTCGCGAGTTAAGTTGGGTACAAACTCAGAACTAGTAGTAATAATAGTACAAAGCAGAGATAAGAGAGGAGAAAAGAGAGGAGAGTAAGTTCACCAAAGAGAGAGGATAGTAGTTCTCAAATCTCTAAATCGGTTTCTCAACACTTTGACCGTTTTCACACGGGCAATTTTTGTCGCGGCAATTCTTAGTTTTTGAATTTTTTTTTTTTTTTTTTTTGAATTTCTGTACAGCAGAATCACAACATTCTCTATACAAAAGAAGAAATACTTCTCAGCTTGCGAAAACTATATTACTGAACTTGAACTAAATTGTGTTTCTACACAGAGAGACGACAATTCGTAGGAACGTTTTTATGTCAGTTTGACAGTTTTGAAATTTTCTCAGATTGATGACATATTTCTTTTACGTTTGTTGGAAAATGGCATTGTGAGACACCTTAACGCTCGTGATCAAACGATCTTCAAGTTGAGTGATACCAAAATTTGCACACCGTGACGAGGAAGACAAAAACGTTCCATTCGACCTTAGATCTATACTGAAACAACAGAATATTTGAGATATTCTCTAAGGGATTGCAAAAATACTTGAACTGCTTGCAAAACTAAAAAGAACCATATGCTTTATGTTCTGCGATCAGTTCTACACAATTTTGCCAAATACCCACATCATGCATGCCATCACAGCCAACACGTCGCTTCATTGCAAAAATGTGGCATGCCGCGCGTATTTCGCAAATTTACCGTCACAAAGGATGTCTGACTGAGCGGCTGCCTTGCCATGCACTACCTTAACTAATTTTTGGGTACTCTTGCAAATACACATTCTCTTTTGATATTCACACCCATGTACGTGGTTGTTGTTCACTTACCGCGCATTGTGGCGCCCAAATATTTGGCTTTTCGTGTTGTTTATACTTTTCGGCTTGTTTTTGGCTAGTACTACACTAAAATCACTAACTCACTAGAAAAATGCTTAGGCAAGTAAGTAACTTAAGTGAGGTCGTCACAGCTGCAACGCGTGTACGGTACTTATGTGTGTTGCAAGTAACAACAGATGCTCGACTGAGGCAGGTCGGCGCATAGACTTAGCGACTCTTCACTGTAATTGTAATTGTAAAAGTAGCGCATGCTGAGATGCACACCGCAGGTACCTTTAGTCAGGAATGTAGTAGGCAGGCAGTCTGACTAAATGCTTTCATAAGTATATACACATGGCCGCAGAGGCACTTCACATATGGGTATAGTGTTGTCAGCAGACGTGAGGGAAAAACGCTGCTTGTTGTTGCTGAAGTGCTGAGTAAGGCTAGGAACATAGTGATACATAGCAGATAAAAAAAAAATTAACTACCAAATTTTTTATACCAGTTTATACAATTTATACCAAATATTTGTTCGATTATTTATTCTTCATTGGTTGATATGGAAATAGCTAACGTATATTAGGCAAATAAAATTTAATTCGCTAAACATTACTCTTATATTATACCAAAAAAGATATGCATATTAAAAATTAATTTGAATTAAAATTTTTTAACTGCTTTAGTTTTAAAATTTCAATCCAATTTTTTTATTTCAAAAATTCAATTTTTCAATCGTCGTTCTAATTAGTTGAAAGATATGGCTGTCTTCTTTTAATAAAACAGATCATTAATTTTCTAGATAGATGTGTTTCTCAGAACATAACGGTCTTGAAAGCAATTTTCGACCTTACTTCTATAGATAAATATTTCCAATAGCCGACAACTATTGAATACTAAGATGGTCATTGCTATAATAAATGTTCTCTCTTAAAGCATTCATTCGAATTGGCAAGAGAACACATACAAAATTGACAATGGCAAAAATCAATAGATTTGCTAAACAAAAAATCTCAAAGCCAGCCAAAGAATAAAAAAATATATGTGAAAACCAATTTGTTCTGCCTTTAAAGTGTGTTTTGTGTGGACCAATACCCCTAGCACCAAGCAAAGGTACTACTTTTGAAATGCTCCGTAAGATTCTTATTGTAATTGTTTTTATCTAGCTAAGCGCTTACCTGCCACAGAAAGTCAGAGCAATTTCAAGCGTCTTCCACTTACAATATGAAACAATAAATCAACTTCGAATGCAGTTTGATCGTTTCACAGTCAACTGTTCAGCTAGGAGTTCAGGAGTAACTGATATTCATATATTTAACGAAGTGCATAGTTAAGTACTGAAGTGACCACAATCAGCGACCCGATAACCGCTACTTAATCTCTGAACACAGTGGAGAATACCTGCGCCGCGGTGCTCTGGTTATGCCCCGCTCCCGAAAGGTCAGACTTATATGACAGCAAAAAACAAAACCAGAAAACCAATTTAATACGAACATAATTAGGGCACTACGTTGTTTTGACGTGATGCGTTATTTGTCATTTGTCAGTGAGCACCACTCTATTGGGCGAAGATCACCGCGATCAGCGAGGCCATTAACAGCAGGTTCGCTCTGCACCGCCACTCAGTTTCTGCGCATCATCAATCAACGCTGAGTGATTTTTTCGGGGATCCATTAAAATTATAAAAACAAGCAGCTTGTGTTTTTTTTTACTTTGGCATTCTTCAACGAAGCGATTTAGTGCGTGTGAACTGCAAGACACACGTACTTTTTTATTGTTTCACTTAAACGCACAATGTCTGAGAGCCGTTTTTCCACTTGTCACACCCGAAATGTCAAAGTGTCTGACAGTAGTAGATTCGTCATTTGCGTTGAGTGCTCGCGTCTGCGGCTAAGGTACTTTTCCTATTCTATACTATTTTGTTTTCTATTGGAAAATTATTGGAAATTTTTTTGTTGCTATTGTTATATACATACATATAGTGTACATAAATTATGTACTTCAGCGAAATTCTGTGTGAATGCTTGGCATGCCTGGAATGTGTTTGAAATGCGTGTTTGCCGAAAATGTCCCCAGTTACATGCCGCGTTCTATTTGTTTGTTTGTATTTGTTGTCGAGTGGTATTTCTATAAATAACTTGCCACATTTTTGAAATGCAAACGAAATGCTTTTCACCACTTATTTAGTTGTTTCTATTAATAATTGCTGCATAATCACCATAAATAATTATATCATTATGGAATACAGACATACATAAAATAGACTGGTATATTTTAGGTATTGTTATATAGTGGCGGGGGGCCACTTAGAGTTTATTAGAGAATTTAAGAGACGGCAAATTGAAATATGAAAATTAATTAAAGCCGGTTCTTTGTGATATTTAATTTAATACTATTTTTTTATATGGCAACCATTCTCTAAAATAGTATTAATTATTGGCTTATCAAATATTTTCATTTTCATAGCCATATTGTAATAAATAATTATTAAATAAATATTATTGAATTTCAAAGTTTAAACAGGTGGCAACACTTCTATTTTTTTATTGTTATAAGCTTTTTTAAACTATTACAACATTAAAAGTATGTTATAGACTTTTTATAATTTATTTTGATTTTCAAACTGGTGGCAATCTTGAACTTTGACTTCAGTTTATTTTAGTTTTCTGTACAAAGACAGAATATAATTTTTCTATTTCAGATTTTTTCTTTTATTATTATTTATTAGTTTTAGTGTCCACTTGTAGTGCTTGTGGCAGCTTAGTATTTTAAAAGGTATCTTATAGAATTAAATAGATTGCAAACAACTTTCTAAAATACTTATAAGGTAAATTAAAGTTCAATTGCTGCAAATTAATAACATCGAAGGAATGTTATGACAACGTAAATAAACTAGGGAGGGAGTTTATCACGATAAGAAGTCTTCAGTAGTGCCTTTTACTGTTATACTTTAACCTAAATGATCTTATTTAAACAGTTTGATTCACTGATTAGTTAGTTTTAGTAATTATCAGTCAATTAAATTTGTTCTTTCAAAATTAAGAGAGTGTAGAATCGAACAGGCAAATGTCATAATGAATTTTTAAGAATAGAAGCAGCTGTTAAACTTATAACTTTTTGTATTTTTTATTGCTTTGCTTATGTTTTTTTTTACAACAGTCTAGAAATAACTCTAAAATTAATAGAAAATAATTATAGAGTTCCAAGTTTAACAAAAATTCTATAAGCAAAACTACGTACCACCCTAATGTGCATACATTCTCTGGTGCATGTTTTTAGCTACCATTCAATTGACATTCTCTTTATGGTATTTATTACAAAGTACATACATACCTATGACTTTATCATACCAATTTCAAATCTATTTTCAATTTATAACAAAAGCGCCACCTTGAAATGCGAAACCCCACAAATGGACAATATGAACCGGTGAACATTGAGTGAAGCAGAAAAGAGCTGCGCTATAAGAGAGAGTGAATACAGAGACCAACAAAAACAAAGTTTGTAATTGCATATAAGTACATATGTATGTTTAAGTACATATCTATTGTTGTACATATGAAGGTACATCGGGGGCTCTATAGGTCATTTGCGTAAATGCAACTAATTTGTGTTGTCGAAAGGAAGAAAAAAATGCAGTTTTAATTTATAAATTGAACTGTAATAAATATTTATATGCCTGTGCATTAATGTGCAGTATGCCCCGCTTAATTGCTTATATAGCTCTTAATGGCTACATTAAAATAAGACAGTTAGAAACAAAATATATGAGTCATTAAAAGAAGATATTATTCAGTTTTTTTATCGATATAAAAATATAAAAAGATTTTATATAATTTAATTTAGCCAATTAACTGTTTTCATGATGTTTTGAAGCCAATTAATTGAGATTCAATTAAGTAATTTTCTCTCAATTAAGCAGAGTTGCCTAGTGTTATGCTTGACCAATCAGGTGTTTTCATTATAGTCAATTAATTGAGATTAAATTAACTAAATTTTAAGCAATTATACGGAGTTCCCTAAAGTTGTATTTTTAAGCGCCAAAATTATTTGATTTAAACTTGTTATTTGAACTAAAATTTACTTCTAATATCTTTTCCACCTAACAGGGTCTTTAATTAAACGCCCAGGTTCATTTATTTTATATACGCGCAGCAGTCAGTTAATTTAGGTTCAATTAACTAAATATTTTAGCAAAATGAAATGTAGTACTCTGAAGTTATGCTTTTAATTCTTCAAGTGACTACATTTAACTCTAGGTTAAGTTAGGTTAGTAGGCTTCTTGTTTCACTTAACAGAGCCTTTCAATATTCAGAAAAGTAAGAGATTCAATTACGCGGAGCCGACTGTAAATGCGTACATTTGAGTGTAAAAATTATAGTTTTGCGGCGACATATTGCACTGGAAGTACTTAGTAATAAGGCAGAGAGCAGACAACAACAGTAATATATTAGTGTGTTTATCATCTTGAATTACGACTTTTAACGTTTTTCATTACATAAAGAGAATAAGAAGAAGCAATAGTAGAAGCAGCGCCAGCAAGAGCAGCGCATACATTTCCCGTAATGCAATTGTTATTGCTTATGACACGCATATTGTTATTGTTACAGTTTATTGCTTTTTTACAAGACAGCTTGTTGCATGTGTTGCTGTTGTTGTTGCATTTAAGTAGTTATTTATGTTTCGCAACTTAATTAAAGCAGCCAATGTCATTGCCGAGGTTGAAATGGTAAGAAGAAGAAGAAGAAGCAGCCGCAGTAGAGCACTTCAACCACAAAGAATAGAAAGCAAAAGACAACAACAACAACAATAATATAAGTAACAAAGAAAAATCAACAAACAAATAATGGAAATAATAGAAAATAGATAAAAAGCACTTTTATATTGTCACTATTTGTCGAGAGTCATAACAAAAGACCCCATTAAACAATATATCGTATATGTATGTATGTATTAAGAGCGATAATGAGATATAGTAGTTGCTGCAGACAATGCAAATGGACGGTGATATATCACACATTACGTGGTGTCGCCAAGCCAATGTATGCTTATCGCGACAGCAGAACACGCTTAAGAGTGGTTTAGAGCTAGAAAAAGGTGTGTATGCATGTATGTGTGTGTGTGTGTACTTGACAATTGGAAGAATTTACTTAACAAGTGATTGTAAATGCAGATACATTTATATATGTATGTATGTATGTATGTATGAATACATATGCACTTTGCATCAGCTTGTGTTTGCATAAGCGCTTAAGCGTTGATTATATTTACCTCGCTGCACTTGTTTCACGTCGACAGCGTGCAACAACGGTGGCGGTCTGCCACTTTAGTAGGTGAATGAGTGCCACATATACACACACACACACACAGATCTATATAGAATATATGTAAATACATGCGTCCGCCATTAACCAAACGCAGTGCTGTCTAGTGTGTTGCGAGCGGTTTGTTGGCAAACAATATCGACGAAAACTATGCAAATAATGTAGAATAAGGAATAGATAAAAGGCAGACTGACAGAGAGACGCGGTCAGCTAGACAAAGCGACATACATACATGCAACCACTTCACTGTTGAAGGCATGCACAGTTATACGACGCGTCGACCACTTGGCTGCGGTTGGGACGTGTGAAACCACCGCTGTCTGCTGACACTATACAAACACACATGTGCATACAAACAACGCCGTTCTATATGCAGCTGATAAGCATTCATCAATGCATTAAATGCGCTATAAAGCACAAACACAGACTTCTCTGTATATAAGTATGTATGTATATGCCACCATCGACAACAGGTATTTGCATAGCTATGCCATTGATACCGCAGTCGGCCACTCTCTATTTAAATGTGGCCAACTTGTGGCCATGACAGTGGCGCATGCGCATATCACTTTGATAGACTCATTAAATGCCCATGGCGACATTCTGCTACGCTGGATCGCTGTTTAGCCAAGCCAACTCTATTACAACGCTGTCGGAATGCGTCAAAACAATGGCGTTGATTGATGTTGACGCCAGGGAGAAAGCCGTTAAAAAATCGCAAAAAAGTTGATGTTTTTTTTTTTTTTGGTTTATCACCCAGCGCTTGGTTTACGTGAATATTGGCAAAATATAAAATTGATTGAAGTTTGTAATAGATTAAATATGTTTGTGTGTATGTCGACTGATCTAAACTGGTTGAGTTGTTAAAGCACAGCCAATGCGAAATCTAAATAAGAACGTGCTTTTTTTGGGTTCGGCTCTTGGAGAACAAGTAAATTAAAGCAAAATTCTCGGTACTAATAAATATATATACGAGAACATAAATACGGATCTGGTACTAATCTATATGTATTTTAATTAAACCCTTCCCAAAAGCTTTCAACACTTATTACTACATCTGCTGCCATCCAAACTTAAGCTTTTATTCCGACAACACATCATATCAATCAAAATTGAAAGATTTATCCAGCTGATAGTTTTTATAGTGTCTGTAGAACCATTTTCCAAAATAAGCAATAGCCTATTCCTTGTATAATAAATAGGTTTTTATCTCAACTTCACTCCAGAATAATCTCCAGATCTGCTTACATAATATGTTCTGAAGTCAGGAAGTACATTTTATAATCCCTTCCACAAAGCCTTTATTGCTGGTCCTCTTGAATTTGGTCTTGGAAGATAGAGATATCGATTTTCTTATAAGATCTTCAGCATTTCCTCAAATACACATAGAAAATGAAAGTGAAATTGTATTCTCAAGAGACTATTTAAATATCCATAACGAAGTATTTTTTGGTATCGCAGTTAGACTCAACTGATGGTGAATGTAAAGCAGATACTGATAAATCTGACCTCAGTTCTATAGTATATAAGACGGCAAACTTAATGTCTCAAAATTAATATCTTAATTATATATTATCTTAATGAATCAAATAACGCAAAGAGCTGTGTCTCATAATTCTCATAATCGCAGTTCCTAAAGCATGATTAATAAATTCTGTAATCCTGTATCTACTGATTTCCAAGAAAACACTGTCATACCATTGCGGTTTTGGTGAAAAACTGAAAAACCCTCTGCACTAAATTTAACTTAAGCATTTTATCAGATCTTAAAAAACGTTTATCAAGCTAATAATATTATTTTATACGCTTTAATAATGCAATTTAGCTCCGTCGGCGGATATGAATATTATTAAATTTAGTCATAATAAATATTGGCAATTTTTTGCTTAATAAATTTCAAATATTACAATAACTACAGTGAAAAAATTAGAGTAAAATAGTGCAAAAAGTCAAGCGCAACAATAGTTTAAAGCGTGTGTTTGAATTTTCCGCGCCTAAAACACCGAAATCCAGCAAACACACCTTTTGTTTTAAAGTGAACGCAATATTCGGCAATAAATTCGCTGCTGGCAGCATTAAGTGCATGGCATATTTTCACGCTTGCAAATATGCGTTGCAAACACATGCCGAGACAGTAAAAAATCACACAGGAATTGACAAAAACCGTACAATGTGCGAACAATGGCGAAAAAGTGGCGCAAAAACTGTTGTTTATTGACTTGCTTTTAGTGCAACCGATTTCGGTTGATTTAAAACACGCGAATTTAATTTAAGAACATTCCAGTTATGGAGCAAATAAAGCGAAAAAATCGGATTAAAAAGTATAAAAAATTTACATACCATATAACTGTGGCTAAGTGTCAAAATAGCTTAAGTCGATTTAACCCTTTCATGCCCAATGTTGCCTATAGGCAACATTGTACTTACCGGCTTCTAAATCTTGTTATTTAAATTATTTTGACCACCGGTTTTTTCAATTATGTATACTTATGTGCTGTGCAAGCTTACAGTAACATTTTCTGTTATGAGCTGTGCACGTATTCATTCAGTATGCATTTTCCGCAGAGTGGAATTGTCAAAATCGGTTTTGCGAAAAAAGTTATCCTAAAGTGGTTTTACAAAAAGTGTTCAAAAACATAAAAATAATTGATTTGTTTTAAAACAAAGTGAACTATATAAATAAGTAAAGATTAGAGAGTCATTAAAAACAAAAAATTCATGAGAAAAGTGTTTAGTTTATTTATAATAATTTATTTTTTGCCTATAAGCAACATCCTGTAACTAATTAACCAGGATATATAGGACTTTGAAATTTTTATCACTTCATATTTTAGTTAAGTCTAATATATATCTGTACTAAAAAAAATGTTAGCTCCGCACATTTTAATTCGGGTATGAGAGGGTTAAATGAAAATAAGTATTTTGCAATTTTTATAAAAAATTTAGTAGGTTCTTCAAATAAATTTCGTTATTTTTTGCTAACGATGATTAAAGACTCCATGGAATAAAATACATAATTATTTTAGTTATAAGTTGCTCAGAATGACACAAATTCTCCACAATAACTTATATCAACTTAAGCTATTTATTACATAAAAATATGCAATATTTAAAAAAAGTAATGACTTGGAGCCGTTATTTGTATTACGTGCAAAGAACAATCACTAAATAATTTGTATTGTTGTTTTTAAGCAATCAATATTTCAAATAAAAATAATTAAAGTTTCGTTGATGAATTGTAATGTGCAATGAAATGTGATTAAAAATTGCTGATTCATGTTTTACGGGCCGCACTTAAAAAATATATGCTTGTAATTAAAAAAGTAACGAAAATAATAGTAATATTTAAAATCGCATTGAATAAACAAAGCGGATAAATGCCTTACGTAATGGCGTACAATTAAATTGGATAAATTCTGAAATGCTCGTGGCACAGCGGCGATTCAGAACGAATTTATTGCAATAATATTAGTGTTTATGAAAATATAGCTAAGTCAAAAGAAGATTTTATTAAAGAAATTAAATTTTTTCATAAAATTTTTTAGAGTTTTTTTAATAATAATTAAAGTTCATATTTAGAGCAACATTGCGAAATCACTAACAAATATAGACATGTTTATCCTTAGATTTAATAACTCCGACAAAAAATTATAGTATACCCCCATTATTAATAAATAATTTAAACTTCTTATATAGTTAGTTCACTCCTCTTTTAAATTTTTCGTAGAACGTCTAATTTGCCTGAACTTTCTAAGGAAACTCCACACGAAAACCGCTTTCTCTCTCATCATACGATCATAAGATTGGAATGTAAGAACTTCACACTGATCGTTCAGGTATAAAAGATTGCTGAAAGGCTGTCGAAGGCTTTCGTAACAAATTGGATTACTTAGAAGTCTCAGAGATTATAGAGAAACTAAGGTTTTTGAAGATCACATTTTTCTAAATGATCAATGATTATATAAAACTGAGAATCTGAACAAGTAAATGAAAATTCAGCAAGTTTTTCAATATTTGTTATATGTTTATAGTTATAATATATATACGAATAAAATATAGTCTTTTATGGCCATTATGTTCTCAGTTTATTTTAGATTTGAGAGCTTTTATGTCGGTATTCTGCTTGTCACGATTGTCTCATGTCTCTAATTGTCAGAATTGGAATTACTGACAGGCAATTTAGCTATTATTTTTCTGTGACTTGGTTTTAAACAAATCACACATTAGAGTCTGACATTATCCAATTTGAGTTAAGCCACTCCGACTGAATACCAAACAGTTTCTAAATAGATTTAACCACAGATGAGTCTCTATTTGATACATGAACCTACTCGCTGAATACCGGCATTGGTAGAACTTATTTATTAATTCACTGCTCATTAGTGGGCAATATATTGGACTTCATAAACCACCAAACTCCTGCAATTGTGTTGTTATTCTGGTCTTGAGAAGACAAAGAATCTTGAGCGGAACGAACTCAGATTTATAGTGGCACAAGAACTTTCACCAAAACAGTCTTCACAAAATCTACTTGTACAATATTTAATGTTGTTACAGCAACAATAAGAAGAGCACAATAATATAAATACATTAAAATAAATATTAGGACATACTAGCATATATATATATATATATATATGATATCCATATACAATGTATATTATGTTTACATATTTATATATTTAAGTCGATGAGAGTACCATGCATATCCCTATATGCATATGAAAAATCAATATTATTCAATAAACATCTATTAATTTTTAATTAAGTGAATACACTCACATTAATTGTGCCCACATTATATTGCATTACATGCTTATGTAATAATGCGCTTGAGAATCAAACTTTTTTCGCACACACTGTTATGCTTCAATTGTTTGTACGAAAAGAAAAAAAAACAACCGCCAGTTTGTCCTTTTAATTAATAAATAATAATTTATAGTTGCACCTATGTCATGTCAATAATTATGTGCTTATGTATGTGCGTGTGTGAACACGCTTTTAATACAATATTTATGAAATGAATGCAATAAAGGACAGTTAAATTAACACATCAAACAGTTTTATTACGGTAGTAAGCAGTTTTTTCTGTGTGTATGTTTGAGAGAGTGTGAGTGTATATGTGTGTGTGCATGCAAAAAACAGTAAAAACATGAAATTATGCATTACAACCGCATATTATGACAACTTTTGTAAGCGACAATTTTCCAATATGCACTTAATTTGTTGTTTCGCAAACATTTTGTTTATTAATTTTTCAATTTTTTTTTTAATTTTTTTTTTTTATAAAAAACAGTGCTTTATTATGAAAATCGGAAATATTCTACTTTATTTGTGTGTAAGTATACTTTTGATTGTTGTCCTTTCTATGACACTTTGTCATTGCGCGCACAATTCACGCTGTGGCTCTTGTTTATATGGTTTATATAAGTATAATTAGGTACAGAAATACATATGTATAAAAATGTCTATTGTTGTCACTTTTATTAATGCGGACTTGCCTACGTATTTCACAACAATACTCAATTTTAGCTGTCCATAGTTTCGCAAAAAATTAAATCAATTCACTTTTTATGAGCACACACACACACACATGACTGTTTTGAATGCTTTAGTTTGTATTAAATTATTCAAGCAATTTTTTCATTGAAAAAAAAAAAAATAATAATTTTTGTTTTCGCATAGACAATATGTTCACTTCCAGCATTTAACAAAGTTCATGAGTTCACACAAACACACACACACTGACAGCATTGTTGTATAAGAGGCTTTTATTAATGCATTTGATTTTTATTTTATTTGACATTGTTTTGATCGGTCGTGAATCACATGTAGAACGTGTTTACTAGCAACAAATACAAATATAAATATATATGACATACATATGTATTTAACTACATTGAAAAAATCACGCTTTGTTCACACTGTCACATACAACAGTTATTTATGCTAATAATTGTGACGTGTTGTCTTTTTTTGGCGCTTCTACACTCATAACGGCAATGAAGGACTTGCGCGTCACTGGCATTCCTGAAGTGTTTCTCAATTGATTTTGATTGAAATGTCACAGAGGTGTTGAGTACCCAGCTACTTTGCCACTTTGCGTATAGTATTTTGTAGTTTATTATAAGTTGTTATTGCTGCTGTTGTTGCGTGTTGTTGAAGTGCGTGTCAGAGTTTAATTTGTAAAAGCGTGAGAATATTGCAGCTCACTTTGCATTTTGGTGCGACATGTAAATAGTGTGGCAAGTGGCAGTTAGTATTTAAATAAGCGCTTGAATGAGGGCAAATAATAAAATGTAAATTTAGTGAAATTCGAGATGGGAAAATATGAATTTAGAATATTTATTTGTATCCAATTGAAATTGTTCTTGGATAAAAACTGCTATATGAGGATCACTTAACCTTATAGGCAACCGATATCTCATGTAAATTGCTGATAAATTAGAAAAGTTTGTTGCAAGACTCCATATCTAAACAATGAGTTATATGGGAAACAGTAAACCAATATTGACCATTATATCTCTTTCGCACAGCCAAATAAATTTAACACAATAAGATTATAATAAAAAACAGTTTTTGCCTTTCGCACCGCGGGCTACTCGATTTGTATTCGATTGAAAATGAAGTAAAAAAAGTTATTTCTTTTTTATAGAGAATTGATCTAAATCAGCGCTCTAATCGAGCGAAGGCCGGTTAATTGATCAATTAACTCCTGTGCGAAAGCCTACTGTCATTAAATTTATAACCATATATCATACAAGCAGTTTTTGAGAAAAAGGCTGCAAGATAATCTAAAATACATGGAGTTGTTATGGTAATTGTGTTCTAAAGATTGTATTGAATACTATTAATGTAATTAAAAATGAAAAATATTCAAAGTAAATACTGCTTTAAGGTCTTTATTATTTTTAGTCATGAAATAAAGTCTGATAGTAGTCAAGTTGCTGACAATCTTTCTGACAAAAAATTGTTCTCCATAAATCCATAAACCTATTCGGAGTTGTTTTGAAACAATATATATTGAGTAACATAAAAATTCGCATTAAAAATATTAGGATATTCGGAGCAGAGCGGTCAAACACCCAAGCTAATTACATCAATAAGCGCCCAATTACGAGTACGTGAATAAACACGCGTATTTCCCCAAAAACAAACGCCACCCACTGACCTTGAATCTGATACATTTACACCACAGTCACGCTCTCAACCCATTTATGTGCATTTTATTCACAATGAATTCGGAAAACAAAAACATGAATTTTTAGCACAAACTTCGACTTCATTTAGATTCTATTGCTGCACTAATTCGACATGTTTGGCAATAAGACATTACGTTATTGTTTTAACCTACTTATAGCACTGCGCATTATTGTGATTGTTGGCAATTCGAGTGTTTCACATCAATGTTTTAGTGTAACATTTAGCGGCGCTCGAATTGAAATTCCCACAGAGTCACTGACATTACGCTTGAGCGTCGTCCGACTGATGCAATTCATGGCCGAATTATGTTGTGAGTGTGAGACCAAAATGTACGACCAGTTGTACATCACAGAGCGCTCTGACCATGAACTCTTTGCGCTTTAAAGCTACACACAAAAATTGGCGCAATACAGAGACGCATGCGCAGACACTCACATAGGAGTCTTATATGGATTTCTGTGTGTGTGTGTGTGTGTTAGTGTGAGTAAGCGCTTGCAACTAACGAATTTGTAAACAAAACCGCACGTTTCCACCTCAAAAGTACACCCAACTAAGCTACCTAAAAACAACAACAGTAGTATTGACAACAACAACAACAGCGCAACTGTGTAACACCAACCAACAATAACTCAAATTGAGCGACCGAGTTTGTGTAATGCATTTATGATTGTGTGTGTGTGTGTTTACAATTTACAATTGCGCTTTGCTGTATGCAGCTAGTGCGCCTGCGCGTAACGCCATGGCAAGTGACCGGCGAACGACGCTGCTAATTTTATTTGGTTGCCAAGTGTTGAGCCATTTTAATGGTATTAACAGGTGACACAACAGCACACGGAACTGCCGCTGTTGACGTACAAACACATACATACATATATTGATATATACATATATAAAAGTATATGGTATAATTGTTTGTATGGCACGCCGTCTGCTGTCAATGCCATATCAGTTACATTTATTTGATTGTTTAATTGTTTATTGCCATTTGGAATTTACACTTTTGTCGTTTGTGGTTTGGCCACAAATATGCCCTCACATACATACATACATATATTTATGCATTACAAACATTTCTGCATTGTCTGTTTATCGTTTTTAGACTTCTTTTGGTCGCCAGCGCTTTTAGACTTCCTCGCCTTTTAAGCTTCCTCGTGTTTTTTTTTTATTTTTGTATTTCCGACATATTATTTAATAACTTATTGTCAGTAAACAATCTGTTTGGCTTATCATTCTGTAATACAGTAGCTGAAAATAGTATGTGGTTGTCATGAAGCCAATTGTTGTAAAAGTTTAAGTTTTGCAGAGAAAAAATTTAAATATTTTCTGTAACTATAATTTTTCTATTTTTTTTATTTTATATTTAATATATATTTTTTATAAAAAAACTAAAACTAAATTAAATTATTTTTTTTTTATAAAAATAAATAAAATAGTAAATTAATAATCCACACTTTTCATTTATTTTTATTAAATAAAATAATAAAAATAAATAAAAAAAATATTTTGATGAAAAAACTTCAGATTTTTGCTATAATTTTTTTTAATGTTCTTTACAGATTATTTAAAATTTTCCATATAAAAAAAATGATTTGAAAATAAATTTAAATTTAATTTCCACATAATTCAAAAACAGTAATAGTTAACTAAATCACGTAGAATTTAGAGATAATTTTGAAAAAAGACAAAAAAATGCATAAAGAGGCTTAACTCGAGATTTGAATTAGAGCGCAGCTGTAAAAATCTTCATTACTGGAGCTATATTTGCGCACATTTGACAATAGAGCCATTTTTTTTTTTTTCAATTTTATATATTACTTTTTTAATTTTTATAACCTCCACTCTTGTACATACCCAGCTTCAGCAGCCATAAACCAAATCCATAAAATAAAATTTATTTTAAACCCAACAACAAAAAGAAAAAAATAATAAAGAATATAATATGTATAAAGCAGAACACAAACAACAAGAACTGTCATGAAGTCGCAAATAAAATATGAAAATCACTTGCGTAATTAATGGCCAGCAGGGTTTGGTGCTGATTGCAGCAGCAACAATTTTTAATTTTAATTTCTGCTCTTCACCGAACAACAAACACTGTTTATTGGTAGTTGTTGTAATTGTTGTACGAATTTACCGTATTGGTGTCGCCACTGGAGCGCTGTTCGGCGCTGTCGCACTTTCCGCTCAACGCTCGCGCACTTGCTGATTGCGTTTGCTGATTATACTGCAGCGCTATCAAGCAACGCCGAAACGCTGTATTTCGTACACGAAAAAAATAAAAATAACAACAAAAAAGTTGTTTAATACCGCAAACACCGCGCCGCGACCGCCCGCCTCCACAGAGGATGCTTCACTTTTTTTAATACATATTAATTCATTGGCAATTCACACTCGCTGTCGCAGTCGCGCTGGCGACAACTTATCGTGTTTGTGTAGTTGCCGCGCTTGTCAGCGCGCGGCCGAGCGCCGTGAGTTGCGCGTCGGAAATGCGCCCGAAAACAAAATAAATAATGCGTGCTCATTGGCATAAATGGCCAAATGTTCGCGCATATTTTTCGCCTTAAATGTGCCAAGCGCGGCGAAGATAAAAAATTATAAAAAAGCAGATGAGCGCCGCGAAGATAGCAATAAAACAGGTAAATTAAATTTATTGTGTAAACCTGTCGCAGCGCCAAATCGAAAGTTGGACTCATCACCCTTTCTTTTTTGGCGCTTTGGTGATGGCTGGCGATTTTTTCAGTTTCTGTTTCGCTATTATACAATACAAGCTGTGCTGTTAAGGCAAAATGAGGTGATTTTTAACTTTAATTGTAGAATTAATTAAATAAGTGTGTTGAAGACGCGATTTTTGCGCACAGGAAACAGCATAGTAATCGATTTTTCAATTACTTTAAAAGTTCTTCAAACAAATTCTTCTAAATCACGCGCTTTTAAAATAATTCCGTAATATTCATGCTACACATGTGCACATTTTTATTTAGTATAAATCATGCTATATTGCTGAAACCACGCTTACAATTTATCACTTACACCACGGGAAATATTTAAAATATTTTTTAATCTGTTTCCGCTTCGAAGTCTGAATTGTGATAAACACTTTGCAAAAGGTCAGCGAATTCGGTTAATTCCCAAACTTATCCTCATTCTTTCGCTTAAACCATATCGCAGTTTGAATTAAAAAAAACACAATTTTATATATTAATTTCAAGAATATCGTTATATGTATGTATGAGTATACAAATATTTTATATATAAGTACGTATAAAGCTATGGATAGTATACACCCCAAGTCATATAATTGCCTTCGTTTCTTTGGAACTGGAGTGGCGAATCGAAAAAGCAACTGGTATAAATACATTATGATGAGTTTATACTAATTTGATAAGAGTTATTCAGAAATCCTTCCTTATAAGTCATTTATCCACAAATACTACGGACCATTTCAATTAGGAGAGGGTAAGATCCATTAATCTTAGACATCTTAAAAGAGACCTGCTTAAAAGAAGGTTGAAATATATTTTCACTTTATTACATACCATAAAATGGCCTAAATATATTCACCGAAGTCTATAAACTTTCTACTCGAATAGAATCTCAAAAGGATTACTTCCAGTCAGCTCGATTATCATAAAATCTCCAAAAGTATTAGTTTCCTACTATAGCAGCAATTTAGAGACAAGTTCAGTATATTACTACTAGAAAAGGACCTGTATTTGGTTATTAGAGCGCAGATCAAAAACTTAACTGTGCTTTACCAGTAAAGAAATTTGCCAAGCGCTAATTCTAAACAAATTATAGACATATTTGAAATTGTCACGAAATCTACAGAAGCTCTCTTTAAAAGTTATTTGTTAGACCGTTTGAGTCGCAAATATATGACAGCTTTTTAAGACAATAGAATTGGTCTTTAATGGTCTATTAAAATTTTTTACTTAATTTGAATCTCTAAATATATAATATTTGTTCTAATAAATAGAAGAAGTCGCAAAGAAATATTAAATAGTCGCGTTAGAAATATTTTTCTGATTGAGAGCATAAGGAGTTGAGGAAACTGAGATCATTTTCAAGTCGAGAAAAATCAAAAGGCTTCACAATTTCAGCTAATCTGTTATTGAGATACAGCTTTGTAAAATTAAGTTTATTCGTTGGCAAACTTAATTCAAACTAAAGCAACTCTCGTATTCTCTTTATATCAAAAATATACAGTTGTTTACGACAGCTCTCAATTTTCTCTCTCGCGCTTCGCTACAATGACGTCACAGCAAATGCCGCTAAAAATCCTCTGTGTGTCATCGCTTTAATCTATTAACTTTGTGCACAACCAACATTAATGTTTGTCTAATATAATCCGTAGTGGCTTATGAAATTAATATGCACCGGCTAATGTAAATAAAGCCGTAACATTTTCACGAAAGTCGATTTCAGCACAATTTTTTACCATCAAAATTAAACTGAGTCAAATTTAATACCGCACTAATTAAATGCTGAATTATTAATAATGTTTATTAACTTTTTTTCTATCATTTCAGGTGAGCTGGCAAACAAACTATCGACCCTATCAAAGCCATGAAAATTATTTAACAGAAATATGCGTAAGTCGGATTAAACTGTTTTTGTGTGACACATTGTTTTTGTAGAACTAGAAACAAGTAGCATGTGTCAATAAACATTAGCAATTGATAAAATTACAATCGAAGCGATTTTTATTATTTAATTTATTTTTGTAATTTTTATTATTATTTTTTAAATATTTCTTTATAAACCATTTTTAATTAAACTTTTTTTTAGTTTTAATTTTGTATTAAAAATTTATGCTGCTTAGTGCAGTTGAAACTAGCAGCATTTTGCTTGAATAACTGTATTAAATTGTCAACACACATTTTCACAACAGCACCAACAGCAACAGCAATGACAACAGTGTGAACATATGTTTTTTCCCCATAGAAGCAGCAGCTTTTTGGGGTAAAATATGAAGTGTCGGGAGAACTATGCGAGAGTGTTCGAAAAAAATGTATACCTATATGTATTTTAAATAAATTAATAAAAAATTCCATAAATATGTATATGTATGTGTGTATTTTTCACGTTTTCGCTTAAACTTTTGACAATGTCACCAGCGTCAATGGTAAAAAATTTATTACGCTCATGGACATGGAAAAAAATAGCGCAACTAAATATGTGCATAAATACTTTATGGACAAAAAAGTGTGTTACTATTTATATTACATACAAGCAAACAAAATTACATACATACATATGTAGGCATGTATTCCAGCACGGCTTGTTAGTAGCCAGTTTAAATTAAATAAATTTAAGCCATGCGTCATAACAATAAAAAAAAATGAAAAATAAAATATTTTTTTTTTAAATACATAACATGACATAGCACAGCATAGCATAACACCAAATAAATAAATAAATGCGCGTAAACGATCGCTGAATTATTCATACCAATAAATTTGCGCTGACAATGAGCTTGTATATGTTCATATACTCATGTAAGAGAGATAAATGCGCCGCTGGGAAATATTAAATTTTGTTGAAATAGCGATTTTTAATGAGCTATTTTGCTGCCAATATCAAGTGCAAATGTATATAAACAAGACAATTGACAAGCTAACTGTATTATAAACTATTGACTACACAAATAATAAATATATGGCGCACCTACACACGCGCAGAGTTATCACTAAAATGTACCGTTAGTCGTATATACACATACAATACATACCTGTAGGTTTGATCAGCTGCCAATTAAAGCTAATAAATTTTTGCTGATTGTGAAAAATTCAACAGCTGCGAGCGTTTACTTTATATAAAATTGTATGCTGTAAGAAGAGTGAAAAAAAAACGTTTTTATTAATTAATATAATAGTTGCTAAACTAAATTATGTGTCTCGCAATGTAAATAAAGAATTATATAAATTTAATTACACTTTAGCTGATTTTGTCGTGTGCAAATAGAGACTAACTAAGTGTTTGAAATTGAAATACAAGTGTTGTAAAAATTTAGTTGTTTTTCTAACTAATTAATTTTTGTTTACTTAAAATTTTTACTTTGCATATACTCATTTGTTTGATTCAATAATTACTGTATGCCAACATTAATTAGAGTTTTGTGAAATTAGCATATATTTTTTTATTTTTCAGAATATTTAATAACAACTACCACATAAACAGTAAACACATTTTCACACAACTAAGGTATATAACCCGAAAATATTCAATTTCATAATAAAATGTTAAAAGTTAAAGTTTATGAAACTCAAACCAATTCAAACAGGTCCTAAATTGAGTAAATTAGTGTTACTTCTCAATACGTTTATGTGTAGACCATGAGTTAATTGACTAAATTAAGCGGTTTTCTAAAATATAATTTTCAAATTATTAAGGGGTTATATACAGTTAGACGGCCGAAAAGAAGTGAATTTTCCAGAATTTTTTCTGAGAAAACTTTTTAATTTATTGATCCAAAAATTTTTTTTTATTATTTGAAAAAGAGCTGCAGCTGATCTCCAGGAGCTCCTCTCAAAAAAGACGTTTTGCGGTGACCACTATATCTCGGAACTGGATCATCCGAAATTAAAAAACCAAACAGATTTCGTTAAAATAATGTTAAATCTAGTAATTAATCGAAGGAATAAGCAAAATAAAATTTTTTGACAAAATCGATTCTTCACCGAAATTTCGGCCTTAAATTGTTTATAAAAAAAAAATATTTATCGGAGAGAAAAAATCTTCGATTAATTACTAAAAAATATATTTAAGGAGGTCGTGTTAAAATTTGAGACTAATCGGTCTAGCCGTTTTCGAGTAATGTTGGTCACCGACTTTGAAAACACCATTTTAAGAAAATGAAATAAAAAAAATCGATTTTTTGAAAATTCTAACTGTATATAACCCCTTAATTACCGAGTCAAAAGTTGCCTCAAGTAGCCTCCGGTTTGACCAACACCAGCAACTGTTCTCCCATAGATAATACTATACATAAGCACATATATGGAGATTGAAGCTTAGATATTTCATTTTAACAGTTACTCTTACAATATATTATAGTAAAAATTACATTTTGGTGATTGTCAATTAATACTTAATTGCCATTCAATTAATACTTAATTGCCATTCCATTAGTATGTATAATCTAATCTGTTGTAGTGTCAATTAAAGTATAATAGGAAAAAACATTGAAAAAAATCAGCTAATTAACTCAATTTACAATGACAACTCTATAGCCTCGATTAACAACTTAATTAAGTAAATGTACGCTATATTGTATCATTTCACAACTTAATTAAGTAAATGTTTGCTTAATTGTATCAACTTAAAACTTAATTATCTAAATTTAAATTTAAAACATAATTTGCTCAGATATAGCCACTTTAGTATATTCAATTGGCTTAAAAGTAATATATCTATGGAGAATTACATCCAAACACCACGAATAACCACTTTATTCTCTAATTGCATAAAAATCTCCCCACAGTATAAAATATTCAACTTTGCTGTAGTTTTCTCTGCTTCAACTTTTAATTTCACTGCTTTAAATCCACCTGTCAGTTACTTTTTAGCCGAAAACCTGTTAGCCGCTCCATACCAGTAATATTGGCTAGTTGATGTGGGTTCACCACACAGAACTATGTAGGCGCCACCGCACTTTATTTGTTGCCGCCCACAAAAGAATAACCAAAACAGCACTCTAATTTGTTGAAATTGACAGTTTAATTCAACGCATCAGTGCGTCTTTCCGACTTTCTTTTGCACTTTTCTATTTTCTTTTTCTACTTTTTGGTGCGATTTTACTTTCAGTTATTTTTACTTTAAAAAATTCAGTTTATTTGTTAAGCTACTGGAACAAATAAATGGTCATTGATTTACAACAAAAAGAAAATCCCAAAAAAGTCGAATGTGTGTAAAGTTAGAAGTCCAGCAGTGATGCGCCCTCTGTCAATGGCAAACAATGGAAATTGACAGTTTCGGTGACATTTAATTCGAAATAAATTTGTGTCAATTTCTTTTGTGGGTGGTCATAAGAGAAGACACATATGTATGTACATATATATAAGTCTTTGTTTTACTTGCCAGAATACAATGTAAATGGTTACAAGTGTGTTGGTGAAAAAAGGCTCGAATGGGTTTAAAATGTGAGGTTAAGTTATCTTTTTATGTTTTGTTTCAAAAGAAATTGATAAGCTTTGTATGAATTATAAGGCATATTATAATATCAAGTTTATGAAGAAATTAAGAATTAAGATTTCAGATTTCGCCTTAACAAGCAATAAATCATTGACGTGTGCACTTGGTAAACATTTCAGAAGAGTTTGTAATATATTTTAGTTTGAAATTAACCACTGATCTTAAAAGTTTTAGAGAAAATAGGATTTTCTGTTTCACAAAGTGACCAGTTAATATTAAGAGCAAAGTGTCTTCTAAGTAATTCTAATTATTAGCCAATAATTATGAGAAGTAGAAGTCAACATCAGGAAAACCCAAAGTAATTATTGAATCCATCCATGTACAACGATCCTATATATTTTTCGGAATCTAATTTTCTACAAAACAAAGAAGATTTACAAAAAATCTAAAATGGCTCCAAAATCGAATATCAGTAGCTCTTTTACAATTATTAGTAAATAGATGAGTGCGATATATAACGAGTTAAAAATTTAATTGGAATTTAGTGGAAAGAAATATTTAAATTCGCTCTCAGTCTAAAGTTTACTCTTTCTCGCTTTCATTACTTTCAATCACTGTAGGATGCCTGGTTCAAAATCTGCGACATTTCAATTGAAGCTTCAAAAATCTAACGAAGCGCTCGCGGTATATATTCACATGTTCACATTCCATATTGAATAGAGGTGTAAGAGGTATTGGCTATATAAAGAAACTACAAATACTAAGGGGAATGACTGACTATAGAATTGCAATAGATTGTTTACATAGTATGTATAGTACATCTGTTTGTTTAATTGTATTTAAAATGATTTCTGTTATTCACAGTTACCCAATCAAGATCCATTTGCTTTCAGTTGATTAATACATGCCATGTTTTCCGTCCTAGTACTAGTCATGTAACACTTAGACTTATATGTATGTATATGTTCAAAGATCACTTCCACGAAATAGTATTGTTAAATTCTTGTAAGTACATTACTATAAGTCTCTTGCGCTAATTTCGATTATTTTTTCGCATTTTAATTACAATGTCCTCCGCGCTCATTTCGCCATTTTTCAAGTGAAATTCAAGCGGCGTAGGAGAGCGCACCAACACCAACACAACTTCGGTGCTAATGTACTAGCTGCGCATCTTTTGCATTGGTGTGCGTGCAAAGCGTCTTATCAGCTGACAAATTCATTACTTTTCGCTGCTGCCAAAGGGGCTACAGCGGCTGCTGGTGATGTGGGGTGGTTGATTTTGTTGCTGTTGTTGTTGTTGTTGTTGTTGTTGTGGCTTATCAGTTTAATAGCGCGAAAACAGACAACAGAGAACAACAACAATGGTACAGGGCCAAAGGCGGTAAACTACAGACACAAATTATATGTAAATATATGTATTTATTTATTTACAATTTAGTATATGTTTATATACATATACATAAGTATATAGTAAATATTGTCTATATATATGTATATCTAGTACATAATACTTTATTACAACTTAGTTGTGCACAACACAGCCAAAACTCGTGGAAATCCATAAATACAAGTATGTATATTTGTATTTGCATTTACATACATTCTTGTCTATATACATATACATATAAGCATGTACTTATGTACATAAAAGCATATTGAAACTCATTGACGCGATTGCCACGCTGATAATGCGATTGTATCTAGGTGCAACAAGCAACAATATGTGTATTCACAATAACAAAGCAATTGTCTATGCAAATTCAAACGTGCAAACACTGTGGCAATGGCCATGTAGGAAAACTTTGATCTCTATAAAAAATTCATCCTCTTTTTCCAAAAATGCATAGAACAAATTAAAAAATGAAATAATGTTTTAAAATAAGACAGTTTAAGGCTCCCTGGTTTAAGATTGATCTAAGATTGAAGTTGATCTAGTTATGGGCTTTCCACTGTACACTAATTTTCTCTTTTTCATAAAACAATATTTAGAGTATATCAAAAGTGTTAAATTTTTGGACTCAAAAAGGAAACTCTCTAAGGATTAACAGTTCCCTATAGGGGTTTCAAAATGGGAACGTCTCTTAAGACTTTATTTTATTTTAAACATATAAAAAATATGAGATATATATTTAAGAAAATTTTCTGGATTAGTTTTCTTCAGATTACTTCCAATACTCTTTAGCACTTCCAAATTTTATAGAAACTCTTTTAACAAATATATTTTTTATTAAAATTTTCGAAGAATTACAAGTTCTAAGGCTCTTCTTCTGTATATTTGTAATTTCCTCTGCAATCAATGGGTTATGCTTCATAAAATTAAAGCAATTGATCTGTATATAATTTAGTTGTTTCAATAGAATTTCTCATATTCTCACCTGAAAGGTTTGTGAATATATTTTCCGATATTACCAATTGAAACAGTGAGTTTGTACTCTTGCTGAGCAAAATTGACTAGAAATTAGAAAAACTGGGATATATAAAGTAGCTAATCTGTTCCTCTGCTTATAGATCATTTAGTAAGATACTTTCATAAGTTAGCGAAATGGAAATTTAATAAGTTTTAGGTTCTTAATTAACACATCATTAGCTTAAATACGATGATTAATCAGTATCGAAACACTTGTTCTTGAGCTATAGTCGATCAAGACGAATTTAATAGAAAATGTATAAGAAATATATAATAAATTCAGTGCTGTCTAAAAGCGAAAAGAACTGTTTAATTTTAATAGAAGAGAGTATTTGAGCACTCTAAAGTAGCTTAACACATGCTTTATATAAATAATGCTTGTCCTCAACAATGGTAAGTTGGACTTTCCTACAAGGCATGTATGACACTTTAGTCATTCAACTATTATTGAAATATCAAAGTGAACACGTTTATAGTATCCCCTTTATACACACACGTCTCCACGTATTATACATTTGAAAAAGTGCAACGCATGCATGGTTGTCGTGATTATCGTGGAAAACTATGCTTGCAACATGCCACACAATACACATGTATACGCGCACGCTCATAACACGTTTCCTTTCATTTTTTTTTTAGAATTCTTCGCACGTGTTCAAACGTTTTCGAATTGTCAACATAATAGAGTTTGATAATATATTTATTTACCTTTACTTCCGATTTGGACTTGTACGTTTTGGTAATACTTGTTTCAGACACCTACAACAACGCGCCAAAAAAACCGAATTTGAATGCAACACAGCAGGCAGGAAGTGTTTGAGGTCTTCGCCCATTTCGTATAACTGCATAATACTTCAGGTTTTTCAAAAAAAAAAAATCATAATAACTACTACTTTATCGCACATGTGCATCTTTTTGCATATAAACATAGAAATATATGTTTGAGTGTAGATGAGTGTGTCGTTGTTGTTTTGTAAACAGCTGTGCATTAGCACTCATTATCGCTCGCGTGGGTGATTAGTAGATCTCTGATTTGTGCATTCATTTGTTTGTCTGTACGGCTGAGTGCTTTAAGTACACTTGTGTGTCTGTTGTGAACAAGCAAAGGCACAACAGTTATCTAAGATTCAATGATGATACAGACACATGTGTGTGGGCCGTCGCATATGGTTTTGTATTGCTGTCAAAGATCTGCTAATATCGCATCTGCAGCTACAGATTGTTAGCTATCAGTGTGCGCAATCTTATTGAATCGTATGCACAAACAAAATGTAATTATATTAAGTAGACTACATAATTGAAATAATTGTCTGGCATTTGTAAAATTAAATAATTAATTGAACTTGTTAAACTTGAAAGTGATAGCTGACCAATTTCCATTTAAATTAAATTAATTATCGGTGTAAAATTGAAAAAAAAAATATGTTTGATAATAGACGAAATTTGTTCACTCATATATACTTAGTGATGATGAAAAAATTATCATTACTCGAGTCTAATGAAAGCAGATATTTTATTAAATAATCGGTTATCTGAAGTCATGATTTTTGACTGATTCGATAAACGAAAGTTGTGATGATGTTCCATGTCCTCATAACAGTTGTTCTAGCTGTTGAAGAAAGCTATTCTCATGCTCAGAGATATTATTTTGAAATTGATTTTTGTATCAAATTAATTTTTTTTAATGATATCAACATCGAGATTAATCGACTAATTTAATTTTGTTATCTCTAGTTGAGTGGGATAGACAACGAAATTAGATATGTTCACTTTCAAACACAATATAAAACCACAGAAAAGAAACTAAAAGTTCACAATAATTTTATTAAAATATTTTTTTTTATTATACTCAATTCTATTATAGCCATAATCGCTTAAAGCGGTTCCTACGCCATATATATATATATATATTGTAGGCATTAATTTCGTAATTTAGTAGAAATACTAACCGCAAAATTTTTGGAAATAGAAAAGCACCGAAACGTTGTAGATAATGAAACCCTAATGCTGATCTAACATTTATAAATTTAAGCAAATTGTGTACAGCATAAAAACCACAGAAAAGCAGAATCCAGTTATCTTTGCAGAATCTAGTATAGCTACAATGCCATTGCTGTTTATCAGCGTGTATAGAAACCATAGCCACGCAAAATTGACGACAATCACACCTGCCTTTGTTTGATTGTGTCTATCAACGCGTTCACTGATTCATCTTCTATAATTATTTTGCTCTTTTATCGCTCTTCTTTGACGATCCTCGCAAGACAAAAATACAATTTTCTTGCTACTTTATTTTAATACACACACATGTATTTTGTTTTTGCCTACCCATTCGCATTCAATGACCGAATTATTTATGCACGAGTTGAAAGGAAAACGAGGATAAATAATAATTTGTGTATATTATAAGAAACAGAGGCATTTAAAATTGTATATTTATATACATATGAATACCAATGTACATATATATTTTAGATATAATAAAAAAAAATCGAAACATATTTTAAAACACATAAAATTTCTCAAAAAATTCGATCTCTAACGAATTTGTGTAGCCGTGTTCGATTCGCCATTTCGCTGGAATAACCGCTTGCTACTGCAGCTCACTTTTCTTATGCCAGTTTATTGAATTTAGACCAGTTGCTTGTTCGATTCGCTAATCTCCAAATTTTAGCAAATGAAAGCCAATCTAAAGTTCAGATCAAAAAAGGTTGACCTTTCCGGTTAAGTTTATATTTATAGACTCATTTTAGCATATTTATTTGTATATAATTTTTGAGTTGTTGTACTTTTAAATATTCAAAATACCCTCGTAACACCAAACAAGTCGATCTAGTTTAACCACAACCCACAACAACACGTATTTTATGTGGTATTCGTCTGTCTGCAATCATAATGTAATAAAATGATAAGGCAACATGTTAAATGACTTGACAAAAAGCAATTCGTTGCACAGCAAAAAGATGAGAAACCGATTAGAAGCAGCAGTATGACATGAGAAGCGAGTCCAAAGTCTGTGGGTTGCTGCTGGTTTTTCTCAGAAGTGTACGCAGGGCAGTGAGTAGGCTACACGGCAGACCTAAGAGGGTATGCTGCATAAGACCGTTTTCACACGGGCAATTTTTGTCGCGGCAATTCTTAGTTTTATAGGAGAGGGGGCGACGAAGAGAGGAGAATTTCTCTCTCTCTCGCTTCCCTTGGTCGCCCCCTCTCCTATAAAACTAAGAATTGCCGCGACAAAAATTGCCCGTGTGAAAACGGTCTAACAGACATAACATAAATAGCAGACATAACAGACATAGCATAGTACACTTGAAAAAAGTGTTTAAGAAAACATGTTGTTTATACAAATTTTAATCTAGAAGAGCGTTTTGTATTTTTTTTTTTCATAATTTACCATGAGAGCGCATAGCAAATGCTTAAGTTTTAAATTAAGCCCCGTACATACTTATGTTTCTATGTGGTATATATTTATGTACATATATAGACGTGCAATGACCTGTCAGCCCAAAGCGTT
Source organism: Zeugodacus cucurbitae (assembly GCF_028554725.1). Lineage (NCBI taxonomy): Eukaryota > Metazoa > Arthropoda > Insecta > Diptera > Tephritidae > Zeugodacus > Zeugodacus cucurbitae. The sequence continues at coordinate 35,711,712 of NC_071670.1, forward strand.
CGGTTATAAATAACGCTGAGCATTCCATGGAAGTAATTAAGACAATTAAAGCAAGACGCCTCCTCTGTGTATAATGAGATTGAGACAAAACAATAAGCAGCAATTTACGAACTTCTAAGGCATAAAATATTAAATTTGCAGCCACAAAGCAATGGCTGTTAATTAATATAAGAAAATAATAATAATTCATTTAAAAAATGAAGCTGAGTAGTTAACTAACTTTAGTCAGCCGTCAGCGCAAGTCAATCAAAAGCTGATTATGTCAGCCATTTTATAGTTGTTGCTACGAGAAAAACATATGAATAATGTAAGAGAAATATTTAAATAAATATAAAAAGCGGAAAAAATATTTTTTTTTCTTCGTGATAAACGTTTCTATAATAATTACGTGTTTCATCAGCGCGCGGCCGTCAATTGATGCCGCTAGCGGGCGACTAATTCAACATTAGTTAGGCAGTCATAAATATTTAGTTGCCTCAGAGTTTTGCATAAATTTAGTTAATTTTATAATATTATAATCAGAGTTGTGATTAGGTTTGATCTGCGGTGCTGGGGGCTATAAAGTAAAAAAACAAGAAATATTTTAAAACTTGTAAATTACCCCTCGAGCAGTCAGAATATAGCTTAAATTCAGTATTATAAAATCAGTAAAACTTTTGAGCCTCGAATAGTAGTGTTTCCGCACTAAGGGGCTTGAGAAACCACCTATTTATGAAAAAAATTTAACATAAATCTTAAATAGCCAAATGTTGCCAATGAAATATCTCGATGCTTTACAGACTTGACGGAAAGCCTTTCTTAGAACTTAAAAAGCTCCGAGGACATGAACAAATTATAGAAATGAAACGTACTAATTTAATAAGATCGGGAGTTTTAAAATGGTGGATAAATCGCTAGAAGAATTATATTCCAAAACAACTATATTGTACGAAAGCTGTAAGACTTAATAAAGCTTAAAAGCTCCGAGGAACTTCAACTGAAAGTAAAGTTCAAAAATACAAATAATTTTAAATTCTTTCGTGACCTTGAAGCTGGAGAAAGCTCACGAATATTTCATTTCAGTACTTCTAAAGGTAGTTTTTATTAGTATGTAGTTAAGGAAGCAGGCATTTAATAATGGTAGTGGAAGTTTATTGTGAAAGTGTATCTAAAAAAAATGGCTTATAGAAGATATTCCATAAATTATATAAAAAAAGCTCCCAATAATTGAGAAGGCAAGTGCTAACAAATTATCACATGAACCATCCTCATTTAGAAAGTATTACGAGTTAGTTATTAGTCGCTGAAAAAGCTGCGGTTGTGCAACTCTCAGAACCTCTGGTTGGAGCTTTTGATCCAAGCTCAAATATCTAGATTGCATAGGATCTTTTTGTGTAATATGTATATTTCAAGATTAGGTAGAATCTTCGGCTTATAATTTTGAATTTTTAGTGTACTATCTTGTTTTAAAGACCTCAATATTCTCAGCTACTGTATGTTTACGATAAAATAGAATTTTTGCAACTCTTAAATATTTTACGCTTTTAAGATTATGCCATAAGAAGACAAAACTTAAAAGCTTTATATTTTTAAGCATCATGGATTGTATACAGGATAAACAAAAAATCAGTGTAACAAAATTATAATAAGCAAAATCAACAACAAAAATACAAAAAAGTCCCACAAGAATAAGTAGCAAAATCTAAAGACCACAACAGCAAAGAAGACAACAATAAATTATTGTCAATTTTAACGTGTTTTACTGGCTTATAAATAGCAGCTTTGGTGTCAGCTGTTCGCAGCAACAACGAAGAATTTACATATGTATATATGTATGTATGTATGTATATATAAAATGCACTTGCTATCATCACTGTGTTGTCTCCACATTTCTTATTGCCTACAAGCGACTTCGATTATGGAAGAAAATGTTTTACACAGAAAAAGCTCACCGAAATGACGGGCTTCAACTGTCGATAAATACTTGTACTTTTTTCGAAAAATAAAAATAAAATTGAAATCCAGTTTTTAATTTATATATATGTATAACTTTATAGGTTTTGAACGTCAGCAGAAAAATGTGGTTTCTGCCGAACGACGCGACGCTTATGCAAAAACAACGAAGCTGAAACCAATCAGTAATCACGAGCTTAAAAAAAAAATACATATACTTATGTATAGATAATTAAATAATTAGCGGTTTTGTGAAAATCAAATAAAATTCGAAAATCATAAATACAAAGCGGCGCGGCACTACAAGCTGTTTAATTATGAGATTGTATACAAAGTCGAGATTCCGACAAGGCGAATACTCATCTCAATATCACACCGAAGAGACGCCGTAGTAGACTGTAAGGTAGTATACATATATGTATGTATGAGTGTTTGTGTATGTGTATGTAAATATATACCACAGTTTCTTACCGATTTATGGTCAGCGGTCATCAATATGCATGAGGAGAAAGAGCTTGTGGTCTGCTGATCGACTTTAAATTGTGGGCTTTAAGTACTGCGACTTAGTTAACGACAACAACATGTACAATAACAACAACAACAACAAAAATACTAAAAAAAAACAAATAATCTAAAAATACCAAAGGCAACAGAAACATGTATAATGACAACAACAACCACCAAAATTTACACAAAAATCTCGAAAAAAACTTGTTTACAGTAATATTATTATTTTCCAAACAACACGAAAAATACACATTGTTTAAATGGTCGAAAATCACTACTAAACCAAATCTGTTATGTAATACATAAAGCCAACATTTGTAGGTGAAAAACCATTAATAACCCGTTGCATTGAAAAATTAACCGGCAGAACTGTAGCACAGTAAGCTTTGTTGTTTTTGGTTTGGGTTTTTAAAGCCATTTCGAGCAAATTATAATTAATTACTATAATCGGTTTTAAATTCGGCCGCTTCGGCGTAAATATCGAATTACCTCTTCACGCATACACACACTCGTGAGCAGCAATTAAAATTACCGAAATTATTAATATAAATATTTTACGGTTTTTTTATGTTTTCCTGGTTCAACAAATGCCAGACAAAACAATGAACACATACGAAAAATGTTGTGCCAACATAAAAAAGTGCTAACAGCCAAACTGGCATATATTTGCTGTTCTGCTTACTGCATTTGTTGCTGTTTTCTTTTTGTTCTTTGTTGCCTTTTCGTGGCTCATTTGACCCAAATTAATTGCTTGCTGAAATTGCCAAAAAATATGTGCCTACCATATGGCATTCTTCAACGGAGGTAGATATCATTTAAATTGTTCTTTGAAGTCTTTTTTAAGTGCGAAGAGTGTAGAATGCTTACGTTAAACGTTTTGTGGAATAAATGCGTGAATGAGTAACTTAATTTATATTATTATGAAACCATTTCCTCTTTATAATAATAGTGTGGATACATAAAGAGGTTTTAACTTAAACGTTGGGGATGTATTTTTCAATCAACTAATATCTTGAGTAAAATATCTCAGAAACACTGTTCCGTTAGCAGACTGTGGATATCAGTAACTGAAATATCTCAGAGTAAAAATAATCCATATATCATTAGTCTTAAGGAATATATATGATCCTGATCTTTAAGTTTTCGACCTCGAACTAGTAGGATTTATGAAAATATCTTTCCACAGACTTTTTGTACTCATATTTCTTATATAATCCTGTATGTTTTTAAGAAATTTAAATTCTAATAATTTAATTTTAATAAATCTTAAGAACAAATGATTTTGTAAGAAAATTCTCTTAAAATAACCCAAAGAATTCCTCAAAGGGTTTCGAAATGATAGCAAAGTTTGATAGAATAAATGTCACACTAGTTGACTTCGTTTCACTAAAACTAGCCGAGTGGCGAATCGAATACACAACTGACTTAATCAACTATTGGTCTACAACTTTGCTTCCGCCGTTTTCCAATAGATGTCTTTAGGGTCGAGCACTGGTCGATTAAATCGATTTTTTTTATGTCGATCTTAGACATTTGTGTCAACATTATACCAATAAAATATTTGTAGCAGAGTCCAATCGTATAAATGGGAACTCACATAGCAACCTTTTGATGTTTAAAATGTTTGACTCTTTAGAGAGTTAACTTACTCGATTAAATTAATTCAAAAGCCATCCAAATACTTTGGTCGATCTCAAACATAACGATAAGAGACCCATCGAATTTTTCTCTCTCTCGCTCTCTCTCTCTCTTTGTCAGATCTTATCAGTATTAGTTGTGTTTTCCAGGGATTCGTGGTTTAATTTTCGAATCGCTCCCGTTCTGTCATTTTTCCGGTTGAGTGGAAGGAAGAGGACCTTATCTTATCAGACACCTTTACAGATTGTAAAAAAATATAAAAGGTCTAATATATACTAATCAAAAAGTTGTTTAACTAGATATGTATATATTCACTTGAAATAAATACCAAACCAGAACCGATTTTTTCTGAGGAAATTCTGCAAAGTTTTTGAAATCACAAATTTCTAAGCTCACACAAATGAGTGTCAATATGTTTCCATACATTTACGTGCAAACTACAAAGCTTACAAATACGAGAACATTTATAATTTTTCGCCTCAACCCAACGCAATCAGGTGGTCTGTGGGCCCAGCTCAGCACTCACTAGCAAGAGTTGGGCATATGGTAGAGGAAAATATATGCTTTGATTGTGCAAGCGGAAAACGTGCATCGCGATTAAAGAAAATTTTGTTTACAACAAAAGCAAAACAACAACAATACTAATGTGTACAATGGCGAGAGCAACAACAAAGTGACTCTGAGCTGACCAAAGGTAGTGCGTCCAAGCGACAGACACCAACTAAGTAACAACTGACTTTGCTGCCAAACGAAGTAAGCGCCAAAAAAAAAAAACACGAAGGGTTCCCAGCAGATAAAAGCCGCAAAAGCAAAAACTGCAACAGCAGAGCGAGCGAACAACCGGCGCGCTGGGCAGCAACTTCGCTGGATTCACCGACTAAGCAACCAACTAGCAACTAACTAACTGACTGACTGACTGCACGCGGGGATGGCAGAGGGGTGAGGAGCTGTGCAACAACAGCGCTAGCAAATGAAACTTTCCGAAAGTGGACTGACAGCCCAACTGGGATCGGGTCTAACTGCGCGACTGTGACCGTTTGACTGTCGGACTGGGAGCGCCAAACGAGTGAGCGCGCCCTCAGCTGACTGCCTGTGTGGCTTTTGCATTTGGTAAGCGTTTCTAATAGTTTAATCCTGTGCTGCATTTAAATTAACCAGCAAAAATGCAAAAATGCAGAAATGAGATGGAGAAAACAACACACACAAACACAAATACAAAAAAAGGCGAACGAAATTGAAAGAAAAACAAAACGAAAAAAATGAGTTAAATTAAATTTGCACTGGCGCCAGCATGTTGCATCAACAACATCAAGATGCCGCATGTGCTGGCTGGCTGGTTGGCTGCAGGTTGGCGCACTTGCAACGGCGCGATGCAATGCCCAGATTAGTGTAACATGCGGCGCACAACAAAAAAAAAAAACAATTGCGATTTGCGCTACAATGAAAGCAAAAACTTCTAATAGCGAGCAAAATAAAAGGGTACACAGCATTTTGGCTTTGAAAGAAATCATTGGAAAGCGCAATAAACGCTAATGCGCTGTTCTTTGGCGCGACGAAGCGGCAAGCGTGGCCGGCGATCTAAGGCGGAGATAAGTAAATTAAATTGCCACATGCAAATTTGCCAGCCCCGCGGTAACACTCTCTCAAAATGCGCCGTGGCTGAGGTGGAGTGATCGCTTCGTTATAGATTTGTAAGGAAGTGTATGCGTGTGTGTTTGTGTGAGAACTGTTTTTATTTGTTAGCTGTTTATTTAGCTTATGATGGGAATGTTTCTTCTATGCGAAGCGAAGCAGCAGTTTTAACAAATATTTGTACTTTTTAAGCTTATTTTTTTTAGTCTTCTTGACATTTCTTTCACTCAATTTCACTTTAGTTAGCTATGAAGCTGTTTGTATTTCCTTTACGCTCATTCCATTTCATTTAGTTATACGCATTCCTATCTTTTCATTTGGCCGCGGTAACTTTATTTATTTCCTTTTTATTTCATCTAAATTTTTTAATTCCATTTCAGTTCAAGAATTATTTTTATAGTTTTATAATTGTATGTATTTGATTGGCGTTGAAACCGTTTAGCCGGTTATAGCCGAATCGATAATAGCTCGCCACTGCTCTCTTTCCTTCGCATTTCGACGCCAGTTGGAGATCCAAAGTGTAACAAGGTCGCTCTCCACCTGGTGCCTCCAACAGAGTGGAAGCCTTCCACTTCCTCGGCTTCCTCCGGCGGGTACTGCATCGGACACTTTCAGAGCTGGAGTGTTTTTGCCCATTCTCATACTTTTCAATTGCCTACTCAGTCCAAAGTAGCACCTGTTGGCAAGAGTGATTCTGCGCTGGATTTCGTAGCTGACATTGTTGGTGTTGTTGATGCTGGTTCCCAGGTATACGAAATTATCTACGACTTCGAAGTTATGACTGTCAACAGAATAATTAATTTCGTAAAATGTCCAATTCTCAATAGTTTAATTAAATTTAAAATTTGCCCTTAATTTTCATTCATTTAACTGCCTTTCTATTTTTTTTGTTTGCTTCCGAAATCTGTTATATTTCATTCCCCAATTCAGTTCCCTACCGTTCCTTTGAATTTATTGTTTGCCCTTAATTTTCACTTTTTTAACTTCCTTTCTATTCTCTTCCATTTCCAAATTTTTTCGTTGACATTTTGTTTCATTCCTCAATTCCATCCCATTTCATACCATTCAATTCCTCTGAATTGATTGTTTGCCCTTAATTTTCACTTATTTAAAGTCCTTCCAGTCCATTTCATACCTCAATTCAGTTTTATTTCATTCTATTCAATTCCTCTGTGCGAATTTGCGAAATAAATTGCACATTATATGTAAGAGTATTAAAAAAACTATTGTTGCAATTATTCCTAGAAGAGTTGCCAACTATTATATTAAAAAAAAAAATAAATATATTATATATATATATATATTATATTAGAACAATAATAATTAAAATACGCATATTAAACTAAATTGTTTTGAAAATACCTATAGTTGCAATTATTTTTTGAAAAGTTGCCATCTGTTTAAAATTTTATTTTTCATTTAATTAGGATAAATAGTGAGCCACATGAAACTGTTTAAATTATGAAAAATGTATGTTTATGTATAATTTAATTTAATATTATGTTTTCTATCGTATTTTAAGCTTAATTGTGTGCTGAATTTAATTATACAATTTAATTACTTTATTTTTCCCCAATTTCAATTTGCGCATATTTATTCTATAAGCCTTTGAACTTTTTTTATTCCATTTAATGCTATTTCTTCATTTATTTTTATGCAATTTTAATTTATTTTATTTGAATTTCATGCAATTCATTCGGTTTTATTTAATTTCCCGCGCTTGTGGTAACCAAATCGAAATTGTCAATCCAAGCAGCAACAAATTTTCCAACCAATTTATTTGCCGCTCAGGTTCAACGGCTCGTCAAAGTGTCGACGAACGTTGGCATGTGACTAGTTACCGACATAACATACATACATACATACATACATATTTTTTCCGCCTTTTGCAGCTTTATTGCTCTTCCTCATGTTACTTTTTTGTGCATGTCCGATTCCCGACTTGCAACACGACGCGACGTGCCATTAGAACGGATAAAAAATAGAACTACCGACCGAAACGAACGTCTCACCTCGCGACCAATCCGTGCTGTACGTCCAGCAGGCGGCCGGTCCGTCACATTGTAGACTAATAAATCGTGTTTGTTGGCGTGTGATGGGGCGGTTGGCGGTAAGTAGGTGTACATATATATATATATATATATATATATATATATATATACATATATATGTATATATGCTGGTCGGCTTGTTGGTTGGCGGACCATTAAGCTTCTAAATGCGCGTTTGGTAGGCGTAAGAGGCGATTGACTGCCAGTCAGTGCCCAGCAACACCGTAAACCGGAAGCTTTAAAATTTAGTTGTTGTGCGCTTTGTTTTTGTATATGTTTGTATGTATGTTGTTTCACTTTTTTATTCCCAACATGTTTTTGTTGCGACTCTTCTCCATTTATTTTATTGGTTTGTATATCGGACTTGGTTTTTTTCTATTTTTTAATTTTTTTTATTTTTATTTTAACGCTGTTTTATTTATTTAATTCTGTTCTCCGTTTTTTCGTTTTTATTTCCCTGCCATGCTGATATGCGACGCTGTTGCTGTTGTTGCTGTGCCGCCGCTGCTAACCAACAGTCATGCCTCGCTGACTGATTTGGTTTATCGTTCGGTGTGTTTTTATTGTTGTTGTTGGCTTTATTATGTACGGTCTGTCACTCTAATTCATTGGCGGTGGTGTAGTTGGTGCTGGTCAACGACAACAACAACAACAAGAACAACAAATGCAACAAACAGCGTTAGCAACTAATTTAGCCGACTAGCGTGACTTTGGCGTTACTTGTCCAAACTGCCCACCGCCAGCCGCACTCCGCACATCAGCAGCACCACTTTAAATATGTATATATGTATTGTTTGTATGTGTGTGTTGTTCCGATATTTGTTGGCTTAGCTGCTGGTTAGTTGGTGTTACTGCTGTTGCTCGCCTGCTTCTTCCTGCGACTTTTTATGGGAAATTCTAATTTACCTTTGTCTATATGCAGATCTGGCTACACTGTATACATATGTACATGTAATTTGCATGTGCGTGCGTTCTCAGTGACATTTCGAGTTGGATGCGGGCAATACATTTTCATTTTCACGCTGATTTGCATAAAACAAAAATTAAAGCAGCAACAACAGTTGGACGCGTAACGAAATTAAAATGCGAGTACACATCTGACGCCGCAGCCGCATATATACATGTATATGTGTATGTGAAGTCGTTGAGTCTGATTAAATTAGCTGACACCCATTATCTTCACCATATTATTTGTACTCTACAACATTCCCCCATTTTTGTCGCTGCTATAGTTTGGGTACATCTACCGATTTACGGTAAATTCTAATTACATTTAATACGTGCAAAGCCTTATAAAAATTTTGATCCAAAAATAAGCATATAAATCTATTCGTATATCTGTATATGTATGTATATATAAAGCCTCTAAAAATCGCATGCTTTAAATTTTATCTCTCTTTTTAACTGCTCTAAAATCAAAATCACGCTGCGAAAAAGTGAAGGCCCATTTGCTTAGATATCAAGTTTCCATTTTCGCACAAAATCTTACAAGCAAAAGTGAGTTTTCACTGTCTTTAACACCAAATATATTTATAGTTTTGCAAGTTCCGTTGCAAAATAATCGACCAAATTTACTGCAAGTGAGTATAATTTCAGAGCAAATAAATCAAATTGAATCCCACATGATAGACAGCCTTGGATTTTTATGATTTTTTTTTTTACTTTAATCTTAATATGACATACAAATTGAATTTAAATTGATATAGAATTACTTACAATTGGCGCTTGGCTCATTTCTAGATGTTTAGCCAAGCTTATAGTTCTATTTGTGGAGCTTTCGCGTGCTTTCAGTTTCAAAAATATATAACAAGCTGTTTCAACATTGAAAATCCAATTTGAAGCATTTGAAAACATTATTTCATATTTAATAAATTCAAATGAAATAAATCGCAAATGTGTAAGCTTTGTCAAAAAGCTTATAGCGCAGCTTCCAACCCAGCGAACTTTCATAAAAGTATTGCTGAAAGCTTGTGAACTTCATTTGGCAGTACAATCTAATTACCGTGCTTTCATTGCAGTGTGCTTTCATAAAATACATAAAAATTGTGCAAGCACATGAACTTACATTTGTTAAATTTCCTCTTATAAAGCTTTTCAAATGTATATTTTGAAAAATACGAAATGCATTTTATTCATTAATGAAAAACATTGTTCCAGTATTATCCTATATTGTAGTGTCATTCTAGAGCTTCTGTGGAATTCATGAAATGTCAAACAATTGGAGTAAGAATTGAAATCATAATTGTATTAAATATTTGTACTTCCTTAAGATCCAACCAAGAATAAGTCAGATGATCCATAATTCATTACAAATTAAGTACCATTAGGAGGACCAACACAAATTGGATCAAATACTTTAGAATAGTTTTAGAAAACTAAAATAAGGTCACGAACTAAGTTAGGAAGTTTATAAGGTGAGCTACGGAGCTTCTTGACGTAGAAAGAGGTCTTTAAGTAGAGAGAATTATGAAACATTTTCTTAATATTTCGTACTGCTATACGAGATTTTTTTGGGATGGTTTGAAACTTAAATACATATAATAGAGTTGTGATGAGTTGCATGAAGATCCACATTTAGTCATGTCTGAGCTTTATTAGAACGATAATCTTTAAGTAAATACTTCAGAAAGGAAGAAAGATACTACAAAAGTAAATACAATAAAAGAAGCAATAACAGTAAACTAATCGTAAAAATTATATAAGTTTCGTTTACAAGCTTTTACCATAACCTCACTAAGTAACTATTTACCGCGCTGCATGCATATAAAACACAACAACTTCAACCCCATCAGACAGACAGCGACATTTGTAGGCCGACAGACAGCTGTGGCAACATACCATATGCATTTGTGGAACGAAAACAAAGTGCACATTATGCAAGCGAAAAAGCGAAAAGGCAACAACAACGAATAAACAAAACAAAACAGAAAAGCCAAAAGTCGAAGCAACAAGGAAAAACAGGAAGTGCGGATATAGAAACGTATTTTTGCACAGCCGCAAGCTAAATGCGAGTGCAAATATGAGCAAATATGAATGTGTGTGTGCTTGTTGTTGTAGTTGTGTCTTTTTCATCTGGCTGATGAGCCGCTCTCAGACACAGATGTGCCGGAGCAAAGAGGTTAGCTGTAATTATGGGAAAAAACTAAGTAAATGGCGCTCCATTTCGCCAGCTACACAGCGTATGGGCGCTGCGTTACAGGCGGCAGGCAACAACAATAACAACACAAACATGTATATGTGAGGAGATGAATATATATGTGTGTGCGTATATGCGGCATTTGGCGATGCGAAACAGATTTGCCTTTATTATTGTTATTACTGCTGCAATTTTGTGTTTTTTCTGCTTTTCTTTTGTTGTTTTTGTGATTGTTGCTTTTATTTTGATTTCATTGCTAAAGCTACTGTTGCCGCCGACTAGCTTTGGGCGCTTTTCCAGCCACATTGACAGCGCATACATGACACATATCAGTTGTGTGTTGTTGTTGTTGGTTTAGCTGTAGTTATTGTTGTTTTTGTTGTAACGGCTGTTTAATGCGGCTTCAATGAAAGTAAACAACATAATCAAATGAGCCCATAATCATGATAATTAAAACATAAAGCAAACAGAAACACAAAAACAACAAATACAACAACTAGTACTACTAGTGACAACACAAACAAAGCGCACGAAAAATGAACAGCGCAGCGATTTTTGTGTGTGGCGTGGCAAGTGTGATGTTGAAGTTGTATGTGGCAATTCAATGTATATAAGTATATATATATATATATATATATATATATATATATATATATATGTATATGTGTCGGAACTTTGACTGCGTGCAAAGCTGAGTAGGGCAGTAATAATTGCAACTTCAATGAAGTCATTGTTCTCAGTTGAAATTAAAACAATAGCAACAACGACAGCAACCAAGAAACAACAAAGCCAACAACAAAATATTGCTCAGCATGTCGGCAACATTATTATAAATTTCGAGTGCAATTGAATGCAAATTAAAGTGTTGTCTGTTTCATTACAATTCCCAGGCGTGTGTATTTATTGAGCTTAAGCATATGTTAATGTATGTAAGTAGACACTTACATGCCTGTGTGTGTATATGCTTAATGATGTGTCAATTTAAGTTCACAGGTTGAAATAGGTTAGTATTGCTGCAGAAAATACTTTACAAATTGCAGAAGACGCGCTAGACTTTCGCACGTTATAATTTTACTTATGTGGTATTTGGTAATCGGATTAATACTTTTATGAAATTTACGCTTTTACTAATGTAATGCAATTAGTGCAGAAATAAATTTGATCAAATTTAAACAAAAAATTAGAAAAAGGATCAAAAAGCTTTTTTTATCAAATTAAGAAGATTTTAATAAATATTGTAGTGAATCTGCTCAAAAATACAGTTTTCTTGTCGTTTAATGCATTTACAACAATCTGTTCCAACAGACGCTTTAATTGTCAATTAACATAATTTAGCAGTTAACTAATTGTCAATTAGTGATTAATTGACACTCAATTAATGTTTAATTGACACTCAATTAGTGTTTAATTGACACTCAATTAGGGTTTAATTAGTACTAAAACCCAAATTTATAGGTTGCATAATGATGCAATTTTATAGCTCTATACGAAATTTAATTTACCAGCTTGCAAAATTAGCTTTAATGTGGCATTTTTATTAGGATACACATTCAATTAACTGATGCTTCCTTTAATATGAAGTAATTATAAAATTATTATAAATTAATAATTATAAAATAATTACATAAAACCAGAAAAAGTTGATATCTCTACTACATTTCATACAAAATTGTTTAAAAATTAATTTTAGCTACATTTATTTTTGGCATAGAAAGCGTTCGTACCATAATTAAGGCACAATTGGCCAGCTGTCATATACTAATAGAGTCATCAGACATGTAATTTATTCAGCTTCACCTATCCAAAGATTTCTTCCAATAGGGAAGGTACACTATTTTTGTATGAAAACGTAAGCAATGAAATTAGAGAGTAATGTGATCAATAATCAGCTGACACAATAGAAAGTGCGGACCTTCACAAGATAAATATATACATATGCGAGTGCCAATAAATTGAAAAATGTCTTAGGAGTCGGTGATGATGACGTTGATTAAGTTTCATTGATTTTTTTAGGCTCGGCAAAGCAAAGTCAATGGCAAAAGCAAAGGCAAATTAACACCAGTATAGTAATTGAAGAACATATTTGAGCAATTTATTAGCCTTCTTTCACTCGCCCTTCACTCTTCACTATAACTGAACTCGGCGCTCTTGTAGAAGAGAAAAGATGGTATAGATGGATGGTGGTAGAGAGTTGGTATATGGTTAGTGCACAGTGAACTCGTATAAACGCTGGATAAACTATTAGGTATAAATGCTGGATAATTTACGTCAATGTGTTTATACCAATTACTATGATTTATACCAGTCGCTTGTTCGATTCGGTATCTTTTTTTCTTTGAAGAATTGAATAGAAGACAAACATTTGTTTAAGGCTCTTACTAAACGATTTTTATAAAAATTAGAGCGCTTTATAAAATTAGTGCTAATATTCATTCAATACTGAATTATAATCGGACTTCTGGAACTCTACAAATAATTGTTAAATTTTTTAATTAAAAATCATCTGACAGCATACAATTTGGATTCACATTATTAATTATTTATAGAAATTAATTAATTTATAAAATTTCTTATTTCTTTTCAGAATTTCTGAGAGCTTTCTCCAACTCAACGTCAATATCTGTAAGTATTTTTGCGTGATTTAAATATTTCTTATTATTATTCTTTTAATACTGAAAAAAAAATTACAAAAAATTAAGACAGAATTTCAAGGGTTAAATTTCCTTAAGCAGAAAACTAAGATAATAGAGTGCTGCTCTTGACGTCCCGAAAGACATGTTTGTGTCTTCTCAGCAAGAGTGTCATATAAAAATTTGTAGAAGTAAAATTCAAGGCCTCTTGGAGATAAAAATTTGATGTTTGGACGCGTGACGAATCGCAACAAAGTTACGTTATCTCGGGCATCTTATCTCCGGCCGATCGAACATAGGCATTCTGCCGCATAACAGCTGTTACGTTGAGCACATAATTGCGTATCAGTGTAAATATTGTAAAAAAATTATTTCACATACTCACGCTTACACAATTACGTGTACGGTTATCACGATATGACGATAACTGAGTAATCAGCAGTAACCTTGAGTATTATACAATATGCAGAGAAATGCGAAATGCCAGCATCTTGAGTATGATAAAAAATGCATACAATCTTACTTGTGAGTGTTTGTGCAATGTTTAACTGTTGATAAATGCAACTGAACAGCATGCAACATACTCAATACACCGCAGGTAGTCCGAAGCGAGTAATCAGACTTCTCGGAAAATGTTAAGTACTTAAAGCGATTACCATGCATTGCTAAAGTAATGCATTTGTAATGCGAGTGTGTGGGTGCAAAATATTTCTACATAATTTATACATTTATCATATTAATAACGGTTTTTGATATTTCCTGTGATTTTTGGAATTTTTCACAGTAAATAAAATTTATTAAATTCCATAATTGCTTGCAGTTGAGTGCTCAATAACTTAATTTCTGCTTTTGTAAATACCAAAAATTTTAATAAAAATTTATATTTCACTTAATGAAAGCTTCACCAACACAGAACATTTTTGTTGTTGTATGCGTGCGACGCACTCAAATTTAATGAAATTTATGTGACATAGAGCGCATTAATTTCAATTAAATTGTGAAAATTTCGGAAAACTAAATGTGAGCCAATTGAAAGCTCACATTAGTGCGGTTCACTGCAGCAGCTTTCATTAAAACCTTAAAGCTCCAAAAACTAATTTGTGTGCGCACAGCGGCAAAGTGTGTGCAATATCATACAATTTAGTAGAATATCAACCGAATTGTGGGAGTGCAAGTGTACCAATGAGCGTCAATGAGCGTGTAAATAAACTAAATATTGAGCGCTTCAATGAGTGCGTCGCGGATTGAGTTATTTAGGTGATTTGACTACTGAATGTTGTTGTTGTGGTATGAACGCACGAAGTGGGGCAAATTTTGTATAATGAGCACATGCGTTGGCAGTATACATATGCATAAACATTTTAATTATATAGAAGTCATCTTTTTCATTTGCTGCCAAGTCGCCAACAAACAAAATATTTTCAAATAAAATAATATTTATTTAAAAGTAAAAATAAACATTTCATTTTATTAATTTTTAATATCCATCACTGTCCACACAAAATATAAATACATGCATACAAACACTTTGTTTCTATTAATATTTTCGTTTGTAAATACAACTCTTTGACTAAATGCGTGACAAAGTGCGCTGTTGTTGTTGTTGTAAACGAAATAAATGCTTTATGACACAACATTTGGTAGACAAGTGTAAATGTGTGCAGTTTTAGCAGCTTTACTGACAGCCGCAATATTAGAAATCCAGCCGTGATTTGGCCTTTTGAAAATTATGAAAAATTATGAGTGGGTCATTGAACATGGACGAGTTGCTGGGCGCCAGTGGGGGGTCAACTTGGTGTGACGTGTGCGTGGTTGGCGCCATTTTGCATTGAGTAATACAGTAAAAAGCAAAAATTTGAGTTTTTCAAAATAAAGTTTAGCGGAAAAAAAATTAGAGAAAAGTATTTTTTTTAATAAAATTATTTTTTTAAAAACAAATTCTAATTTTAGTTTATAAAATTACGTTCTTTTTAAAACTTTGAAGTTTTGAAAACATATTTCAATTGTTGCAGGAAATATTTAGTAGTTTGAAACAAAGCTTATTTCATTCTGAAATTATTTAAATTTCTTAAATTAATTTTTAAATTGAAATAATTTTTTGAATTGAATTTGATTAAATAGTATGATTAAAATTTTCTTTAAAATAATAAAACTTTTTAAAATGTAAATATTTTTTTTTCAAGAATGTTTTTCATATATTCTTAAAATAACAAAAACTTTTATTGATTTTATATATTTCTTTTTTTGTTTGAAAACATTATTAAAAAAAAATCTGTAAATACCACATAATTATCGTAAAGGTGCCTTTTCTTTGACTCGAAAATCATTCCACCATACATAAATATTTTTAAACTCAAGTAAGAAATGCTACATTTTCTTTACGTCCAAAAGAAAATCAACACGAACCAGAAATCATTTACCTGACTTATTTTTAACAACGTGATGAACAGTCTTGAGTTAGTCACATTTGTTTTGCTCATCAAATTTGCAAAATATCACATTTTTAGAGACAAGTAATAAAATTAATTGGTTTAACAATAAATTCCGAGTCTTCTATTTATTGATTGACCTAATTTTAATATTAACTGACTAATTTAACACAAAATCGTTCGTTTTCAACTTCCTCTAATACATTTTATGCATTAATCGATGACAATAGGTTAAAATAGTATAAGTCGGCTTAAGTTAATGAAGGCTCTTTCATTTCAAGCGATACTCGATGTTTGGATTGATTATGAATAATATTTTCTATTATTGGAAGCATCATTCTGGTCAAATTGCGATAAAATGTTTGCATGGATATGAAACAAAAATCTAAATATCTGTATTAGACAAACGATTCTTAAAAAAAATGCAAATTTATTATTAAAATTCAAATTTCAAATTAAATATTGGTGAAAGAAACATAAATAGACGAGCAAATCCATAAAATAATTATACTTCAGAGGAAATAAAATATTATGATCTGCCTACATTCCCAATTAAATTTTTGTCACTAAAAATATTTAATAAATTCTCTCTACATATACCAACATATTTTTACCTCCACTATTTTGATATCCCAACTAACTTTCATCTATTAAAATGCTTGTGCGAAATCAGCGCGATTTATCAGATCTTCGGGTGGTCTGCATGCGTGCCCAGCAGCTGCGGCCGTGATTAAAGGCGTAAATCACTGCACGAGCAATTAAAAAAGAGCAACAACTCTACCGTCGTGTTACCCACGCATCTCCAAATATTAGCAAACAAATGGCAAGGCAAAAGAATTAAGAAATTAAATTAAATAATTTATCATTTGACAAAATCGCAGGCAAATAAAACTTTCATCTCGAAATTTATGCGCGCAAAAAACACCAAAAATAACAACAATAAAAAATAATGAAAATAAAACAGAAACAGAAACTAAATAAAAAGCAGAGGAAACGAACTATCATAGCAAGAAGAAATCAAAAATATAAGACAGCGTAGCGCTCTTCACGGGAGTGGGGCGTGAGGCGTGGCGACTTTCCTACACGCTTACTTTGCCGGTTTCGAACACAAATAGTGCGATTCGGCTGTGAATTGTGTCAGCGCGTACGAATTTCTTTATTATTAAAATGCAAAATTCGCATACGAAGGGAGCAACGCAGATTAGGCAAGAGTTAGTGACACGATTTTTTGTATGCTTTTTAGTGGTCTTTGCGGTTGATTTGCAGCGCTAATTGCGCTGTAAAGAATTTTTAATTCGATTAAAGTGTCGTTTTTTGTATTTTCGCGAATTTGCGGTCGCGCTCACACGCTCGCTTTAAACATTACCAGTGAATTCGCAAGTGACACGAAGCGATGATTTAGGAAATTTCATAATTTTTGCATTGTTTTCACAAAATATATGATTTTTAGTAAAGATATTAGCAGACCTTGCGCTCAAAAGTTGTCTCAACACGAGCAATATTGCCGCTCTTAAGCACAGTAGTTCACTATTGCAAAGCTTTAGCGCTCCATTATTGTTGCTTTTCACACTGATAACATAAATACATGAAATAAAATATGAATTTGTTTATTTTACTGCGTCTACGCTTACATTTTATTGCCTCAACTCGGCTGTTGCAAGTGTTTTATTGCGGTATATCCGTTTCCCACAGCCACAGAAGGAGCGTGCGATAAATAAAGGCGAAAATACTAAGAATAAGAGAGAAGTGCAGTGGAGTAGCACGAAAACGTAGTTAAATGTGTGCCAAAACAGAATAAAGGGTATACAAATCTACGGGAAAACGGCGCTGGAACGTAACTATGACACCAGAAAGGCTCAACAGCGCGCTAATAAGTTAGTTGGTGATATTTATAATCTCTTTTGAAAACATCTCCTTTGCAGACAAATCATGCAATTATTCATATTTCATTTTCAATATCATCATATAAATTACCTTCAAAAACACATATCCCTGCTTGGAAAAAAAGCCAAATCTGTTGTGATTTCAGTTACTGAATTTCCGTTTTGAGGTCACAATATTCACCAGCTTGTTTTCTTACTCCATAAGCGCACAAATTATGCCACTAAATCGCTTGTGATTTCAAAATTTCACACAATTTCGCACTTGAAATCTCGAAATTCAAATATTTGCGCCGATCGGCCGATCTTTACAATTCACAATCACTGCTTTATTGCAACACTTCTACACTTTTACACAAATCCACTTGTTTCTTATTGCTCTTTCTTCGGCTTAAATTACTTTTTAATTTCACTTACTTAACACACGTTAACGTTGACTTTGTAATAAATTGGTGATTTTTATTGGCATAACGTTTTCGAATTTTATTATGAATATTTTTCCATTTGTTGTACACTAAACACTTTGTATTCGTAGACTGTTGCACAGAGACACAAGTAAAATTTAAATATATTTCTTTTAAAACAGACACGTAAAATGTAACTTGATTACTTTTCTTTTTCTTTTTTAAACTTTTTCTATTCTGTTTTGCGTTGAATTCTAATTATTCTTCCACTCTAACTAAGTAAGCTCAATGCTTTGCTTTGTTGTTATCAATAATCTTTGTAAATTGTGCTTCGCTTGCGCGACGATCGCTTGGTTTTTCGTCCGTTCGAAACGGTATCTCGATTTTGACTGAACTACAGTTGCTTGAGGTTGTGTTGGAAATGCATCATTTTTAGCAGATAGAGCGTAAAGT
The DNA here is from genome assembly GCF_028554725.1 of Zeugodacus cucurbitae. Classification (NCBI taxonomy): domain Eukaryota; kingdom Metazoa; phylum Arthropoda; class Insecta; order Diptera; family Tephritidae; genus Zeugodacus; species Zeugodacus cucurbitae. The sequence goes on from NC_071670.1 coordinate 35,730,404, forward strand.
GGCGTAGTCCATGCCGACCGCCGAAGATCGCCAGCAGAAGAGATGAGAGCGCGCGACGCGAGCTATGAGTGGCTAAAAATGACCGAAAAGAAGCAAAAGAAAACACTGTTAATGCAGCTGTTGTTGGTCAACTGGTTGCGCTCTCGCTGGTGAAGACCCAAGAGCGCGCTGTGTGTGAGAGCAGAGCGCGCGAGAGTAAGCGGCGGTAGAGCGTGCGCGTGAACGTAGAATGGTAGCTTAAACAAGCATAAACAATTTGTTTTATTCGAAGTACGGCTTAAAATGTAGGTTTTGTTGCTAGTAGTGTGTTATTTGGAGCGTTTTTCTTGTCTTGTTGAATTTTTATTACCTTTAAAACTACTAAAACTGGCACAGTTCTTTTCAAGAATTATAAGCGCTACTTAGACACTTAAAATTGCATTTGTTTATAATGGTACTGATAACAAATAGCATAGCAAATCTTTACTAGAACTTCTGCCGTGTATTCGTAGCACACTTATCTAATCCGTAAATCCATCACGTGTCACACTTTCCAACTGCTTTCAGTCAGAAACACTTTTCAACGGCTTCTTTAACGCCAACGCACGCACCTTCTACTGCAGCCATATATACCTACATACTCGTACTTACATATATACATATGTACATATGTATGTACAATTTATGGTCATCAGAAAGTCAAAGAAAAAACCATATTATTAACATGTGTTTGAAACTACTTTATCAGTTGACACCCTATCGGAAAACTTAAGCCAACTCAAGAGATTCTGCTATTGAAGAAGTATTAAAAATATATATAGGCATAGATAAAGTATTAAAGATATTTGTGAGGTCGTTCAATTACTTTTTACCACAGAATATTCACAACTTTCAAACTATTCCAGCAAAATAATTATAATTGACATTAGTCATATATTTTGATCAGAATAACATCAAACTAGTCAAAAAATTTCCTACAAGGCAAGTAAGTAAATTATCACAGCTGTTTATACGTAGCCGACACTCTCAGCTCATGCTACAGCAATTTCTCCCGAAGTGATGGCCATCGATTGCGCTGCCATAAGAAAAATCACCGATCGATTCAATCATCCGGCTAACATGTACGCACAAATATAAATGTGACTGTATGTGTGCGCATAGTACTTTCTGCAATGAAAGTCGTTTCCCAGCCGTAAACATTCTGACACACAAGCGCACATGCAGCTCACAATAGCAGAAAACTAAGTCAAAACCAAAAAGTTGTTTACACACATTGCTTGTGTGTCGGTATATAATATGTGGGAATGTACGATCAATTGCAGTTGATCGAGCGAGCGTTTATTTGCTCTCAGGTATTGCCTGATCTGATTGCCTTCCGTTCGGCTTGAGTGACGCTGTTAATCATGTGTTTTAACAGTACTTCACTTCTGTTAGTTTAGTTGGGGGTGTTAACAGCGAATGTTAAAATGTGATCTCTGCTGTTACTGTGCATAAGTGATTGCAGTGAGAGCGAATACTGTTAATAAGAGTATGCTAATAGCAGTATGTAAGTTGTTAACAGAAGCAGTAAATAATATAATAATAATATAATAAATAAAATAAAATAAAATAAAATAAAATAAAATAAAATAAAATAAAATAAAATAAAATAAAATAAAATAAAATAAAATAAGATAAAATAAAATAAAATAAAATAAAATAAAATAAAATAAAATAAAATAAAATAAAATAAAATAAAATAAAATAAAATAAAATAATATAAAATAAAATAAAATAAAATAAAATAAAATAAAATAAAATAAAATAAAATAAAATAAAATAAAATAAAATAAAATAAAATAAAATAAAATAAAATAAAATAAAATAAAATAAAATAAAATAAAATAAAATAAAATAAAATAAAATAAAATAAAATAAAATAAAATAAAATAAAATAAAATAAAATAAAATAAAATAAAATAAAATAAAATAAAATAAAATAAAATAAAATAAAATAAAAAAAAATAAAATTAAATTAAATTGAATTAAATAAATCACAACATAATTGTTGCACATTATTGATTTTATTATATTTTCCATTATTTCAGAAATGGGAAATAGCAACAATACTTAGGAAGGAATTGAATTACTAAAGGCATGTTCCCCGATAAGTGATGAATGATATAAGTATATATCGAAAAATATCTAATTTTCTAGAAAAGTTCTACAAAACGAATTAAAATTGCCTGCAATTATCTAGTAAAATATATGTATATGTTGCAATTACATATCCACATAATTGGACTAAATGAAATTTTTATTTTGCTTTTGCCTAAGAAGAAGCATCAGAAAAATTTGGCTTCCATCAAGCAGTCATTAATGACTTTGAAATTGATTTGCTATATGCTATGTAATGTGTGGTCCATCAATTATCGGGGGATCTACTTGTATGTAAGTCTCATATTTTATGTATGTTTGAATGTGCCTATGCGCACCAGCTTCATTTGCTTAGCTGCAACAATAGTTTTGTAGAACAGAACTAACACAATTCAGCTCAAATAGCATAGCCAGCATTGCACTTTTTGCCGACACACACACACTCATGTGCTGCAGCAGGAACACCAACTGTGATGTGGCTGCCACTTATATTTGCTTAAGAGCTCATTAAGCGTGATATGTAACAGGCATGCTTCATTATGTGTTAGATATGAGCAATAATTATGGCTATATTTATATAATATACATATGTATAACTTCACAGCCCCCACAGTGTTCTTTAACCCCTCAAAACATATTGTTGTTGTAATGTTTGCATACTTTTCCAATTATTACCATACGTTATATGAGACTTCCATGTGTCTCTGCATCTGTATGAGTGTGTGTGCATGTGTGCAGACATATTTCCCTTTTATTGCATTTATGCAGTGTAACTTGAGTATGTGTTATTATGCAGCTGAAACATTCGCATTGTAAACAAATTTGGCCAACAAAAAACATTTTTATTGCCAGAAATTCGCACAGCTGAATTAAATCGGAAAATGTTCGCAAACTTTTTGCCGAGCTGAAAAGCACACGCAAGTACATTTCTGTACACACACATTAACGAAAGTGCATATGTAATTGTTTTTTGTTGTTGTTGCGCAATTTATTCGCAGGAAAAGCGTGTTTCCTTCTTTATTTCGAATTTAAACAGGCGTTTCAGCTTTACGATTGCTTTCCGTCGCACGAAAAAGTTACAAACCCACTCACACATAAATATATATGTAAGTATGTATTCGAGTGCATTTTATTTTAAATAAAGTATTTTTAATTGCGTTAAGTTTTACATTTAAAAAATGTAAATCGAAATTGTGATATAAACACTTCCGGTAATATTTATTTTCGCACTCCAAACATACTTACTGATTGTATTCCTTTTAACATTACATTTTGTTAAATTCGTACTTTTTCACAAGTGCACATTCGCATGTAAATACAAAAATGTGTGTTGGTAATAAATATTTAATGCATTTGGTGTGTTAATCGAATATTTTCGGCATTTGCTTATTTAGGTCACGTTTTGCACACCGCCGTCGCCTCTAGTGTGGGTTGAAGGCTTGTTTTTTAGTTATTCAAAATTTCTGTGAGACTTTTCCTGCTTACGTGCTGTAAATGCATTACGGGAAGGACACTCCGCTGGAGGACACTAAATTTCAAGTGAACTTTTAGGAAACTAAAACTTGAAATATTTAATATTTTTTGTGGAAATAACCACAATTTGCGACAAAAATTAACATAGGTCAAGGAAAGTCAAAAATGAATCGGTGCTTATGCATAAAGTTCAATTAACTCAAAGAAAATTGGCGATTGACCGTCAAAGACGATGGGATTACAGCCAAACATTGTCAGGGGCTCTAATGTAAATAGATATTGCACTGACTAATTACTCAGATCTCTAAATAAGACGATCAAAGACCTATTGAGGGGTTATTTGAAAACCATAGTTTATGCAAGAAATTTAGAGATAAGACTAAGACTAAATCCATGGTATAGTATACTAAAATCATCGACATATAAAGGGTGATTTTTTAAGAGCTTGATAACTTTTTTTAAAAAAAAACGCATAAAATTTGCAAAATCTCATCGGTTCTTTATTTGAAACGTTAGATTGGTTCATGACATTTACTTTTTGAAGATAATTTCATTTAAATGTTGACCGCGGCTGCGTCTTAGGTGGTCCATTCGGAAAGTCCAATTTTGGGCAACTTTTTCGAGCATTTCGGCCGGAATAGCCCGAATTTCTTCGGAAATGTTGTCTTCCAAAGCTGGAATAGTTGCTGGCTTATTTCTGTAGACTTTAGACTTGACGTAGCCCCACAAAAAATAGTCTAAAGGCGTTAAATCGCATGATCTTGGTGGCCAACTTACGGGTCCATTTCTTGAGATGAATTGTTCTCCGAAGTTTTCCCTCAAAATGGCCATAGAATCGCGAGCTGTGTGGCATGTAGCGCCATCTTGTTGAAACCACATGTCAACCAAGTTCAGTTCTTCCATTTTTGGCAACAAAAAGTTTGTTAGCATCGAACGATAGCGATCGCCATTCACCGTAACGTTGCGTCCAACAGCATATTTGAAAAAATACGGTCCAATGATTCCACCAGCGTACAAACCACACCAAACAGTGCATTTTTCGGGATGCATGGGCAGTTCTTGAACGGCTTCTGGTTGCTCTTCACCCCAAATGCGGCAATTTTGCTTATTTACGTAGCCATTCAACCAGAAATGAGCCTCATCGCTGAACAAAATTTGTCGATAAACACATTTCGAACCGAACACTGATTTTGGTAATAAAATTCAATGATTTGCAAGCGTTGCTCGTTAGTAAGTCTATTCACGATGAAATGTCAAAGCATACTGAGCATCTTTCTCTTTGACACCATGTCTGAAATCCCACGTGATCTGTCAAATACTAATGCATGAAAATCCTAACCTCAAAAAAATCACCCGTTACATACCGCTACATAAATGGACTATGGAATTGCAACAAAAATAGTTGATTTTGCAATGTCCAATAAAATCGGACACTAGCTGGATGTTATGTTGAAAAATATTTCAAGAAAATTGTAAAAAAAAATAAATAAAATTAATCGAATAAATTAAATTCAGAAGCATTCGCACATTTTATACCATCACTTAATGCCATTGGAAGATCGAACGTATTGAAACAATATAAATTTCATCACAAAGTAGAAAATCAGTGTATTGGGGCTAGAGGAATGTTGGGACTGATTTTGTATAAGGGTCTAGGTGGGTTTCAGAGGCTAAAAACATTGATATTTTCCATTTTTTTATATTTATATATACTATCATATACTTCATTGAAGCCATTCAACATATCAAAGATACGCATTTAAATAGTATTTTCTAAAAAATTTATTTAAAAATTCCGAAAACTTAACCGTTGGTACGTCATCTCCAATGATGTGTTAAAACAAATCCTTCGTCCATTAACTAGATAATGTTATTCCAAAAAAGGCCTGATGGGCGGAACTTCCAATGGGATTGATTTGATATTATTGTATAATAATAATATTTTTAACATATTGTACTATTTAATAAGAAAAAAAATATTTTTTCCAAATTTTTAAATTTTGAAACCCACTTAATCCCTTAAACTAGAGTATGCTATAGAAAATATAATAATATACAAATTGATCGATCTATAGACCGATTTTTAGACTAGAATAATGAATTTTTAGACTAAATGGCACTCAAAGCCTTGGCTTTCCAAATTCTAGTAACCTTTAACGTTAAAAAGACCCACAAAACACAAATCCCTAGCTGATTAAAGTGTGACTGATGTCTCATAACAAATTTGAATGAAATTTTTCATTGTCCATGTTAATGAACCGACTGCTGATTGAGGGCAAAAAACCTGACCTTTCACAATGACAACTTTTTGTTGTGTTTTGGAACGCACAGCGCTCAAGAAATTCCCGCTTTTATTACACAACATTTTCACACTGATACACTAAATAAGAGAGACACTGAGTTTCTAGAATTCCCGCAAGGAATTAACACTAAACATTCCAATTAATGGTGCAAACAGAACACCAAAGATGACGCAGACACATACAAACAAACATACACAAAAATACAAGAAAAATGAGCAAAACAACAGCCAACAACTTCATTCAAGTTCACACCGTATATTAGTATGTATGTATGTCTGTATGGGAATAGGTAGGGGGAGTCCGCATGCGTATTAATTGTAATTTGTCATCATTCATGCAAAGCAGCCGGCCAAAATGAAGACGAGCACGGTCACACGCACCGACCGCCACACAGTCCGTCACAAAGAGGAATGCACTTAATTCAGGCTTTCATAGCAGTCCAATTACTTAGATTTATGCTTGATATACTCATACTTGTATGTACAATGAATGACACTGCCTTAAGACTGGCTCCTCACGGCTGCCCTCTGCGCCACACACATTCACACATATTTGCCAATTTAATTGCATGTGTGCCTTTGTTACTTAATGTGTTGGAGTGGTGTGGTACTGTGTATCTGTATATTTGAAATGCTTTTGCGGCTTTGACTAGCCGTTTCACTTTGTAACTTAATGGATATGAGTGGTTATTAATCGAAATTTGAACGCCTTGTAGTTGCTAGTGCGTTTGTGTGGGGCCTTTTATAGTTAGTATACGTAATAACTTCATATTTGTGCTGTTTCATTTATGACGATTGGGTGTCTACGGGTATATATTTGATTAATATTGTTATAAAAGTAATTACGGAAAGGTGTCTATATTAGATTAATGATGGAAGAAATGCGCTGATATCGAAATATCGTGGCGAATTTACTGCTTTTATGAGTGGCACTTTTTACTAAGCGAGTGTGAGATAAAAAAGTTACAGGATACTGAAAAAATTTAGTTTTCACCCGCATATCAGAAAGCTAATAGACCGCTGGCTTTGGGTAATGTTAAAATACAGTTCCTCCAATGTTGGTTTAGGTAAAATGTGACAGCTGCGATTGATTTTGTTGCATTCGTGATTGTTAATCAGTGGTTTTTTAACTTGGTTCAATTAAAGTAAGGAGGCCAAAAAGCTACAAAATTACCAATTTTTATTCAGACTCTTTGATTGAGCTCTTTTCCTTATGATGCATACAAGTATCGAAACAAAGCCAAATAACTATTTCATATGCTGAGAGATATAAAAAATCTCTGCTAAACCCTTTTTGATCAGAATAAGCAATTTAGAAAATACTATAAGCTATTGTGAAACCTATATAACCTACAATGGAAGCATCATATTAAAAACCTCCCATACAACCATGAAATTTAAAAAATTCTAAATTATTATAGTCGATACGCAATTGACATGATAGTAGAGAAATAAGGTATGTATTCAACCACTATTTTCTTTATATCATTTATTGGGGGTCAAACAATTGTCTCTAACAGGTGTAGTGATCTAATTGCCTTCAGCTTAAAACCCGATAAAATTCTGAGTTTTGATTATTGTATAAAGCTAACCATATTTCTTATTAATGAGTTGAGTCCATTTTTATGACTGTTTCTAATTTGCCAGGTTAAGATTGGCAAATACTAAGATTTTCAAAAATCAAGTCGTCATAATGTACTTGTTAGGCACTATCTGAGTTAAATCTCATACCGATACAATATACTAAAATATTACTTGGTTAAAATGAGCTTTCACAAGACACTCGTCATTAATTTGTATTATCCACCCAGCCAGTGTAATTCAGACCACTTCTGCCATAGTCCAACATGGACATTTCGTATAAATGTCGATAGATGGCGCCAATTGCAAACAAAAACTTCTAACATTGTAACAAAATCAAATTTTTTATAGCATGCGATTTAAAAAAAACATATATTTTATATCATGAGAGAAAAAATATTTTTGGTGGAATGAAATAAAATAATTAGAAATTATTTCATTCCAGCAAAGAATCAAATGGAAATAAAACCTTTCGTATTATTTTATTTTGTTTAATATTTTAAACACCAAGGTTACGAGGATGCTGTTATTGATGTAAAACTAACACCAACAACTTCTATGGCAAATTTTTTACATACGCACTGATTATATAAATTTATTTCTTTAATGAAAATTCATAATTAAATTTATAATAATTTAGGCAAAAATATATTATATTTATGTGCATGTGACCTTTCCTCTTTATTAAAAACAAAACACAAATAATACAATTAAACATATTAATCACTGAATTCGAGAATCTGATTTATGCATTTCCTTACTTCTCGTCCATTCTTGTTTTTTTATCTTCATTCAAAGCATCGAGAAACATTTACATTTTCAAATCGCCTGTGGCGTTGGTGGCAAACGAAAAAGAGATACACTCGACAGCAGACAAGCTCCAGCAGCAACTTGCCAAAAAGCAACCAGGCTGCCAGATCGACGCAGCAAGCGAACGCATATACTTTATGTTAGCTGCAAACTTTTTAAATTCTTATTTATATATAAACGAGTTGTTGTTGTTGTGCGTATACCAAAAGTGCTAAAGTTTGTTTGCGTCTGGAGGAGTATGCCGCCACCAATCAACACTTACCACCCATTAACGCCTTGGCTCGCATGTCTCTGCTCAAATTAAATTTCGCAAAATTTCCAATAAGTTTTGTATAAGTGTGTGGGTATGTATGTAAGTGTTCCTGTTTGTTTGTAAACAAACGGCCGGAGCGTATATGCGCGCCAAAATAAATTATCGTGTTCAAGTTATAAATTTATTTGAAACAATTTTTCTGTGTTTGTGTGTGTGTCTGTATGGGTGCTCTGAGTTGCATACTTGCGCGGCGCAGTGTTTCATTTCCGTAATTACGCACCCGCAACCCAACCCCATGCAGTCTGCTTCATTTTCAAAACACTTTTCGTATATTTTTTCGAAATTCGCCTGTCGCCCCCCACCCAAGGCTTTTCAACGCCAAACCACACACAAATACAGTTCCCACAGCCAGTCGACGCGTTTCTACGCCAACAACAACAACAAACTGCCAATATACTCACATACAGTTTTACGTATTTTAAACGCGCATAAATTTGTATTTGCCACAAAATCGAAAATGAAAATAATTAAAATATATTTGGTGGTTGATTTGCTGGTGTGAAATGATTTTCACTCCAGAGCAATTTATTGGCGCGCCATTTGTTGTTATTTTTGTTGCTACTTTTTGTATATTTTTCCAGCATTTTTATTTTGCTATTTTCCTACACTTTGTTGCTGTCATTTATTGCTTTGGCTTTGGTTGTTTTTATTTTTGGTTTTTGTTGTTTTTTTTTGTCGATTTTTGGCAAACACGCTCCGCTGACAACTCGCTCAGCTGAAAAGTGCGCAAAATTTACATTTTCAATTCATTTTATATGGAAATTTTCAATTTGAATGCGAAAAAAGGTGGCCTAAGAGCCGTATAATGAAAATTGGGAGGGGGGGAATGAAATGCAGCAATTTTCCAATTTTAATTTCTGTTTGCTGTTGCGCGTTGATGTGTAACAGCTGAAGTGGTGTGTTCTTGTAATGAAATAAATGGAAATTAAATGCTAGAAATTCTATATGTAACGACAGCATATGCTGATTGGCGGTATTGTGTGCGCAATACACACTCGTTTCTGAAATGAAAAATGCAACAATTTCAAATCGTTCGGTTTTGTTAAGTGGTTTTGAAGTAGGAATTTACAACAATATGTTGCATAGGCCACAGCAGCTTTGCTTGAAATTGCCCGTGGTTCTAGAGTTTGTGTTTTTTCAACTTTCGCAACATGTTGCAGGGAATTTTAATTTCTTCCCATTAGGTTCTCATAATTATTTTACACTTATTCGTTTTTGTGGCAAATAGATAATATTAGAAATATTTTTATTCTCAAATAGGGATTTTTGTAAATTTTTTAAACAAAAAATAGTAAGATCTGTAAGGTTAAACACACTACGCTCAAGGGAATATACCTCAAATTGGACTTTTGGTGGACATTTAATAAAAAATAATAATTGCGTTTTTTATATCGAAATTTTAGAAATTGATATTAGAGCGTTTATATGTGCTGAGTGCACTCAAAAAAAATTCTAATCAATCGGTCAAGCCGTTTTTTAAATACGATGAAGGAAAGTTTGAAAAACACAATTTTGAGAAAACACGTTCAAAGTTCTCAGCGCTTCGAACAGCTCCACTTCTAACTGCTGTATCTCTGAAACGACGATATACACGATATACGATATCGACGATATACACGATAGGATTTTGAACTCTACCCACTTAGTGGTGACGGATGTTAATACTACTCGGTTCTGCCCTCGACAGCTGATCGAACAGCACATATAGGAATTATAATAATTTCTTACGCTTTAAACACCACCCGAATTTCTCTGCACTTGAAGCACTACTCATTTCCCAATCTCAAATTCCCGCACTTGTTCCGCAACAGCAATGCGATATTCTCGCTGCTTCCACGAAAAGCTTTCGCTTTTCCTTATAAGTACCGGTATACCTACTCCCGCAGCTTTGTAACGGTTGCAATGGTCACGCAATTGACACGCCCGCAGCAATCTTTACCTTCACCCAATTCCATTACGAGTGGTCTTACCGCCTTGCAACACTTACATATGTACGTTTGCACCACTTGAACTGATTTCTTTATAGTCCAATATATGTACTTTTCCATGGGCACTTTCGCTGTGCAGCCGGCAGTCTTCTTTCCTCGTATTCCCATTTCGATTGCATTCAATGAAGCCACTTTAAGCTCAACGCGCATAATATTTCGTAATTCACATTTTATTACGCAGGTCGTTCGCCGAACTCAACGAGAAACTGCCGGCCAGCGCTCCACTGCAGGGCGGTCCGTTGAGGCCACTTCATATTGCGGGCGGACCGCATCGAGGACTGTGTGCTGTACTGTGCCCTGTGCCGCAGCGCTGGTCAAAAGCTTAATTTTTACGACCGTTATGTGTGTGAAAGGCGGCTCGAGTGCTCCCGCGTTCTGCAACAAAGGCGTTCACTTTCCACAGCGCTTCCAAATACATGCATATGTATGCATTTCTTCTCCTCATAGCCGTCTTCTGTGTTCTGTTTCTTCTGAAATGGCAATGTGATATTGTTTATTTTATTGCTGCTGTTTGTTGCTACTTATAATTACAGTTGTTGGCGGTATTTCCCCATACGAACGCTTCCGCATCGCGGCGAATCAGCTGAAGAAGTGCAATAAAAGTTGCAGCAACAACAACAAGCTGTAATGTCGATGGCGTATCAAGTCGAAAATCAATTAAACCACTTTGTTGTTGCTGTTGCTGTTTGCTGCTCTTGCCGTTGATGTTTGCTGCAAGCGTGTCGGTGGCAGTTTTTTTTTGTTTTTTGCTGCAGTTAAGTAATTCATTAAGACGCTTTTAATTTGCCTGCAATATTTATTTTACCAGTGTGTTCCTTTGCAATACAATATTTTTAATGCCAACAGTAATGATTACACACATATGACTACTTACATACACATATGAAAACAAGTTGAATACAGTAAGTGTGAATTGAACTACTTTCGTTGATTTTCCCTCATTCTTGAGAAATATCAAGAACTATGTCGAAATATTGGATTTAACTTGAAGAAGTGAAAGTTCCTGCTTGAATTCGAGATTATGATTATGTTTGGAAGTTTGCAACGTTGGAATAAAGTCAGGTTTCAAAAATTTCAGAATAAAGTAAGTACGTGACCTACGGACGGTTTTTCCATCTGTTCGCGATACAGATGTACGAGTACAAACCTGAGACATTTTGATGAAACCTCCTTCCTGAAATATCGAAATCCGCACTTGAAAAAGTTATTGTCTCAGCATTCAAATTTTTTATGACATATTCTAAACATCATTCCAGAGACAGGCAGGAAGAAAGGTAAAAGTTGTTTTTTCTATGAGAGGTCATCTACAAATGATTGTTCTACGAAAGATCAGGGTGCGCAATTAACATTATAGCATTTCTGTAAGTACGTATGTTTTTATACTTCCTAGCCTATTTAGGTGATTATACACAAATTTATTTGGACCACAACTCACAGTTGCACCACATCTCTAGTTCAGCTCCTTTGGGTCGAAGGAGCCCTAAATTGGCTACTCCTTGGGGGTGGCGGCGCATTCCGCAATCTAGGTGCATGTTGCACTGCCGTTGAGGCTGTAGTTATGTAGCACATAGCGTGTGGTCCACTCCCTATGGGGAGGCCTGAACAGGTCTAAAAATGCCTCCATTCATTGCATGAAGTGTACCTAATAGAAGTGGAATTTGAATGGAGTCTCTTGGCGCATAAATAAACAAATACCTCAGGCCTGGGACTGGACCCAATGCCAGTTCGGAGTAGGAGGATATAGAGCAACTCTGCTGCAAGGAGTTGCTCCAGTGACGTACAACTAAACTTAAAACTTACCGATCTAAACAGGATTAAATCGTCGAAATAACATCCCTTGGTCGAATAAAATCCCCATCAATTCCGGCAACGTAGAACTGGCTGTTAAGGGCTTTTTCGTAATTTTTTCCTGTTGTTTACTCAGTCTATTTGTTATTGTTCTGCAACATCTTGCAATTGTGGAGGAACTTTGAAATTGCCACCGGCTATGCTTGTACCTACAGAGATTATATGAATATATGGATTTTTTGACTATTCTTCCGTCGCTGCTCAGAAATGATTCACATACCTTGCCAATGACTTAGTTTGTTTAGAAGAAATTGGCAAGAAATGATACCTCTCTATTCTCTTTATCTATTTTATATTTCTAAAGAGTATCAAAAAATTAGAAATAGAGGTCCCCCTTAATTTATTTTAAATTGTTTAGAGGAGATATACACGTCTTTTATGGTCTGTGACACTTTGAACATGGCTAAGATATTATTGTACAAAGTTCCAGTTTTCGTTAGTTAAAAATTTTATCTACCGACACTGGCCGAATATATTGAAATTATTTTATTTGCTATTTTTTTCTCTTATATAATATACTTTGCTTCTTCAAGTAAACAAATAATATCCTAGAAAGCTCTCTGAATCAGTCGCCAAAGCCTTAAGTTCAACTTTTTCATAAGCAAAGCTTGCATTCCTTCGCCTTGCATTCTTTCTTACATTTTTGTTTCTTAGTCGGTTGCTTTTAGCTCGTTCGCTCCCCGAACGTAAACACTTTGTCTTAAGTGCATTTTAATTAAAAGCGTAGCTCCAAATTGTATGCAAAGCACTTGAGTTTATTTCTTCGGTGGCTTTGCTGTCCAGCCCTTACTAAGTCCACACACCACCAGCCAACATCCCCCAATGTCTGCATATATAAGTAAGTGTATTTATTTCGTAAAGCACTTTTTTGCTTGCATTACAGTTGTTTTTGTTTCGGTGAGGCCAAAGTGTGGCCATGCTGGTCAAACACTCACCACCGAAACAGTTCAACCGAGTTTAGTTGAGTTCAGTTCACTACACTCAGCTTTGTTTTCATTATTTTTGTTGGTTTAATTGGTTGTTTTGCTGCCTTTTTTGCTGAGATTCATTTGTGTTGTGTGCTTATATATTTTATTTTACAAAGTGAAGATAAACACTTTAAGTTACCGAGATTTTGTTTTCCAAAATTAGCAAATTTTGTTAGTTTGCTCATAAATTTTTGCTGATTTGCATGGAAAATTGTCGCAAAGTTTGAGAACTGATATAAAATTAAAATAAAATTATATTTAATAATCCACTAACAGTCGAAATGAATTATTCGAGAGTATTTCTGGCATTAGAAAGAATGTGTCGTCCGGAATGTTGTCTTTAATCAATTACATTCTTTCTTAAGTAAAGACTAGTAAAGTTTTTTCCAAAAATCAGACTGTTAAAATCGGTTCCAATATTGGAAGAATTCAATATAAGAATAAAAAGGTATTAGTTTCCCGTAAATATATGCTTTCTACTGTTTCTTTCAAGGTCAAGATCAAATTTTAAGAAAAAGTCTAATACTTTGAGAGAAATCTGATTACTGCTTTGACTAGCTAGTATATTAACATAAATCCAATTAATTCGTAAATTATAAATAATGGGGTCAGTATTAAATCCGCATATATTTTTTAATCCTTCAATACATTAAATTCACTTTCCCAGCAATTCATTTAATGGCAAATCAATTGAATACTAATTAAGATTAACAGATTAGCCGAAATCTGCTTTCTATCAACTTTTCCACAATCACACGCCATTTCGCCTGATCGATTTCCACTTGAGCGGTATGATAGAAGATTTTCGCAGATCTGCGCAATTAAATGGGGAAAACAGTGATCGTATGTGCGAGCAAGTGAATCGTGTTTACAACTGGTTCTACCTACACACACACATTCGATCGCAGCGATTTGTTTATAACAATTGAGATTTTCTTTTCGAAAGGCAAACGTCCTTCATTCGACCAGCTTGTTTACGCCAATAATTGAAAATTAATATGAGCAATTCTAAACGATTTTCCCATTGAACTTTTAATTGCGTTTTTAAAATGAAAGTGGTTGGAAAAATAGAAGAAAAAAATATTAACGTATAATTTTCCATCATAAAATTTAATTTAAACAAATGTAGGAAGTGTAAAATAGCAAAAACATCTGTTATTCAAGCATTTACTAGGTAAGTGGGTATAGAATATTAATTTATATGTGTATATTTAAGTAGCCGCGATAAACAAATATTATGGAAATAATTTGATAACCCAGAAGGCAAAGGTCTCCACGAGCACTGGTTTCAAGTTGTTCAAATGTGGTTCAACACTTCAAAGGTGAACCTAATGATCTTAATTTATTTACGGTAGTACCTACAAATTTATCCTCAGCAGCAGAGCAGTTCATTGGAGTATAATGTCCTTACAGTAAAAAATTTTATATTCTGAACATTTTTGGAAGTCATGGTTCAATCTTACTGATCTATTTTTAAAGCGAATTTTTTTTTGTATATTATGAAATAATACTTTGACAATAAATTACAATAATCAATAACCTCAAACTTATTTAGTAAGCGCTATCCGCTATATACGGGCTCTTAAACACATGTAACCTGGTCATTTCTGGGTCGGCAACCTGATTGCAATAAGGAACATACTTGTATAAGAATCGGTACTTACATTTAAATATTATTTACATCATTGTCATGTTACAAAGAAATTAATCAAGGATCGGTTGGTTCAACACACGCCTGTCCACACTGAAGTCATAAACAGATTTACTACGAGACCCACAATACACGGTATATAACAAACATGTTCAATTTCTTACACGCTATCATCCAATTCCTTTTAGAATGGAACTTTGGAGCTATGGAGTATTACTCACATTAATATCGACCTGTTCTGTTGTGGTCCATATCACTAACCTAGATGTTTTAATTGTTGGTTCTTCCACAAATTATAATTTTGTGTTGCCTTCACACCTGGGATGTTCTAAGATCTCCGATCATCGATTATTTAAACAATACTTTCAAAGAGTATAGTACAGATTAACCCTGACCTCTTGAGTGTTTTGGTCACAATATTAAAATTACACCAATATGTTGGTGCTACTACTAATTCGTATACCTGGGAACCAGCTCCAACAACACCAACAATGTCAGCCTCGAAATCCAGCGCAGAATCACTCTTACCAACAGGTGCTATTTTGGACTGAGTAGGCAATTGAAAAGAAAGTCCTCTCTCGACGAACCAAAATTAAACTCTACAAGTCGCTTATCATTCCCGTCCTGCTTTATGGTACAGAAGCTTGGGCGATGTCAACATCAGATGAGACGACACTAGGAGTTTTCGAGAGGAAAATTTTGCGTAAGATTTATGGTCCTCAGAACTTTGGCAACGGCGAATACCGCAGACGATGGAACGATGAGCTGTATGAGTTATACGAGGACATTGACATAGTTCAGCGAATAAAAAGACAGCGGCTACGCTGGCTAGGTCATGTTGTCCGAATGGACGAAAACACTTCACCTCTGAAAGTGTTCGATGCAGCACCCGCCGGAGAAAGCCGAGGAAGGGGGAGGCCTCCACTCCGTTGGAGGGACCAGGTGGAGAGCGACCTGGTTACTCTTGGGAACTCCAACTGGCGTCGAACGGCGAAGGAAAGAGAGATCATCGATTCGGCTATAACCGGCTAAACGGTTTCAACGCCAATCACATACATACATACTACTAATCTTTCTTAACTAAAGTACAGAGAACCCTTTATATAGGGACCATAAAGACCTATCTCTACTTAGCAGAGCAGAACTAGGGGTTGTGAAAAGATGATGAAAACAACATACGGGGTGTATTATGTGACAAGTGATTTCAGGAAAAACCTTACAAATTCACCACTAAGACAACAGCTAGTAAGGTAGGCGGTGGTTTATTGTGTTAACTGATTTGTATGCTCATGGCTCATAAAAGATGTTTCATATATCTGTGCGCTCTTCATTGCGCTGCCATAAATCAAATTGGACTATAACGCGTAGGCAGCAGGTTGCTTTCGCTCAACATTTTGCGAAAATCATGTTTCACGTTTCCAGCAGAACAGCTGCCGAATACGACTGGAAGAACACATAAGAACCCACACGTATAGTCTGCGTATGCAATGTGGGATTGCCTGCAGTAAACACGTACTGCCCACTTTGATAATTGAAACGCCATTATTTGAGTGCGCACAAAATTTTAGTGATAATTAAATATAAGGCGGTAACGGATAAATATTTACCGTTAGGGCGGAAAATTCGCTGCAATTTTAAAATGTAACATGTGTAGACTCAGGGGAAAAAATCTAAAAGAAAACTACACAAAAACAACAACTACAAAGCTAACGAATCTAAAGCCCACACACGCGTTTTCCTCTCCCTGCCGTCGTTCTACCCTCCAGCAATAAAACACTCACTTTTGACGTTATTTTGTCAGTTTGGATCCAAATCAAAGCTAATCCGCCAAACGAACTAAATCGAAACCCATTATAACAAACATACATACAACAAATACAACAAAAGTCAGGTTATGGTAATGCAAATAAAATAACAAGCAACATTTCGGTTGTTGTAACTTGAGTAATCGTAAAAACAGCAACAACAACAACAATGACGAATTGCGCTAACACCCTGACAGCGCAATGGCAATTGACAAGTTAATGCCATGAAAAGTGAAGACTGACCACACGGACACACACACACTCTCTCTCTCTCGCACACGCACAGACACAGCTTGCTGACAATAAAAAAGTATCAAGGAAGCATCCTGCCTAAAAGTGGCTGCATACAAAAATGAAAGAAATATCCGTTATTCCAAAAATCCGGCAAAAAATCCGTAGCGTATTGACAGGCCGAAATCCAAACATGAATAACATTGCCAACAACATTGCTAACAAGAGAGTAATAAAAGCGTAGCAGCAACATCAATAGTAACAGCAACAACAATAGCAATAGACATCCCAACAACAGTGCGAACAAAAGCTATGCGAACAAAGGACGAAATGAAGCGTTGGAGGCGATTTTGTGCTACGAAAATACCAATGACCGGCAGTCTAGTCCAGCGCATCAATAGAAAAGATGGATATACTCACATATTAACATTAGGGTGTTCAGTTTTGTTTGTGGTTCTTAAAATTCAAGTCTAAATAAATATCACTCTCAGTGATGAGCTCAGTTAAGGAGAATAGAATTTTTGATCTTGCCAATGCTGCGTATGAAGAGTGCATCCATTAAACTACGAATAAACTTACGATTTTTCGAGTCTCGAGGTTCGGGTGCATTCTACAGATGACCCATTCATGTTAATACTCGTAAGCACAAGTTCCTAGGCTATTTGGTTGGGTTCGCCAAAAAGCCACACATAGACCAATTTTGGTTATTTGCGATACCAGATCGAGTACTGTCACGTAGTCAATGAGGAATAGACATCCTTTAGGATGCCTGCGATTGAGGCGGGCTTTTGCATCCCGATAAATTCATGCGGCGTGCTTTGGACTTTCTTAACAAGTTTCTGTCTAGATCATCATATTGGCAGTATTTACGTCGATCACACTTTCATATGGCAGTTTTACGCCTCTCTTGGCAATCTTGTCTTCTACCTCGTTATCCTCAATGTCCCTGTGGCCTGGTACCCAATAGAAGTAAAGTCGCTTACTTCTGGCGACATCATTTTGGCCTATAAAGAGGATACTGCCTTGATTACCGCTTGACTGCCCATGTATGTATGTATATGTTGACTTTAGAGAGCAGAATTTATTGGTTTTCTCTAAATTGTAACAACTGAAGTCTCCAAGCTTGACTTCTTAGTTATTTCGGGAAGTTACAGTTCGGGTCAAGTTTCAGACTTTCGCACCTCGAGTAAATAGAAAACTTACACAAGTATTGTTGTGAGATTCTAGATCACTCACTAGATGAATTCGAAACTCGAATAATGTAATAATCAATGTAACTGATTAGATGATAACGAGTCTCTAAAACAACTGAACAAAAATTACATATATACTCAATTTGAAATGACTAAAATTCGTGATTTTGCTGTAGTTACAGTTTCTTTCGAGTTTTCAAGTCTATAGTGTAAACAGCCGATACGAGAGTTACTGTGCGTGAATTCGAATTTCGAGACTCGAATAATATACCATCTAACCTATTCTTTCAATTTCTTTAATTACAAGAATAAGGCAGTATATTTGTTATTGCTCTTTACTAGTCTGTAGATCACAGTCTGAGTAAGAAATCTCGAATATGCATTCAGAAATGAAACTTACGTCTCATAAAATTTGAACCAACCTAATGCAGCTTCCAATATATGCTTGAAACTACACGCTACTTGCACTCGCTTTTGGATGGATTGGCCGAAATTGAAGCAACAGCTGAAATAAAAAACGAAAACAACAACAAACAACATAATTCCCATCAGCACACAACTCAAATCATAACTATATAGTATACACTGTACACATACATATATACGCACAACCCGAACAATAACAGCAGTATAATAACAACAATAATAACAACAGGATACAACAGCATCATAGATACAAGCAAAACAAGAAAAATCAAATAAAAACATTTTAGGCTTTTTGCAAACAAAATAGCTTGCAAACCATATCGAATTACACATGCATTAGAATACGCAAACACACACACACAAATACATACACTCTCCCTATGTATCCTTGCCTGTTTCCTGCCTGCCACGCCAGTAGGCCTGTTTGCCTGCTAGGCAGCGTTTTGGGCGGAAATAAAATCGGATAACATTGAAAATTTGCATTCGGACATTTGCTGGGGTCCATGGCTGGCTGCACAGATTGATGTGGGGCTACAGAGTTTTTAGTAGAGAGAAATGTCAGCATCACAACTTGTGTGAATGTGCATAAACAAAATGTTAACAACTGCATACAATGTAATATGAGGCGGCATGTTTTCTATTTGCACTCACATATTTATGTACTATAGCATTTTGTTTTTGTTTGTGTAAGGACATGCATATTTCAGCTGGTAAAGCTGGTGCTGAATTTTTCAAAAAATACACATTGCATTAGATAAGTCAAAGGGGAAAATGCTCGAACTATACGGATTAGTAGTTTGAAAAACATATGACGCACTTGGAATATTAAATTGGAAGTGAAATTTTTTCGTTATAGAATAGATTTAATATGGGAGCAATTAAAGGAGAAAGGTTTAAAATTTCATTTAGAGCTTGAGTGTGTTTAAGGACTTCAATGTCGATTGCTTTCAATGAATTTTGAAGCTCTGTGACTGTGCTAGAGATCACAATGAACGCCTACTTTTAGAAGTCTAATAGCGTTTTTACACATCCAAATTAATTGATCAATCAAAATTTTTATTGAGACACCCTTTTTTGCCTATTACACCGCCGGCTACTCGTTAAGCGATCAGCTGTTATACATTTTAGTTTTTGCTTTTCATAAGAAGTTGGGAAGTTTCATCAGCAGATTGATATTTTAGCAGCGACATCTACCGTACCTTGTTTTAATCCAGAAGATGCCGGTTAATTGATCAATTAGCTTAAAGGGTTGGCATATATGTTCACTATATTAAAATTGCATATCCACCAAATTATCGCGTAAAGAAACACAACATTTAGAATTATATTTAATCAAAATATGCCATCTCAGCATTTTTCATACAATTCTTGCTTCAACCATATAATTTGTTATCGGTTTTATGCTTGCTTATATATTTGGAGTGATTTTGGTAGTTCATACCTTACTTTCTCGTTCTCGTTCTTGTTAAGATAATTAGAATCTGGAGATCCAAAAAAAAAAAAAAAAAAAAAAAAACTCTTAAAATGAAAGCTTTTATAGTAGCTATTTCGATGTGACAGAAAATTATGGAACAAAAAAATGTTGAACTTCAATAAAATTTTTGAAGAGGTTATAGCGCCAATGTCGGTGAATGAAGGGTACCATGCCCACTTCAATTATTTACAAACTGTGTTGAAAAATAAAAAAATAGTACATTCACTAAGACACATTATACAACAACACATTTCTAGGTCTCCCCATTGAACCTTCCACATTCTAGTCTTCACTTCTACCACATTCCTGAAGTACGTTCACTTTTCATATGACTCACGTTTGCTTATGCAACAATGAAACAGCAACGACTAGAATACAACAACATTCACTTTCAAACACCACTCAACCTAGTCTTCACTTTCTTTTACGTTCTTTTCATTGTTAACACGATGCTGTGGCAAGTTAACGTGAAGATTGGAAAATTAGCGCTCGCAGTCAAATCGACCAAATTGTGATTACACTTCATTATAGGTGTAGAGCTATATAACTGTATGTGTGTTTGTATGAATGGCTATCAGAATGGGCAACTGAATGGCCTTTTATTGCTTTTGAAAGACTTGAATGCGCGTGAGTCATTCCACAACTATGTATGATGGCAGTGTTGGTTGCTAGAGAAAATTCAATGAAAAAGCGGAAATAAAATTTGAAAGTGAGAAATGAAATTAGGAATCACAACCTTTTTTTGTAGTATGGCTAGCTGCAGCAACAAATATTTGAAGATTTGTAGATATGTATGTATATCGGCATGTGTGAGTTCATAGGTAAGCCGTGAAAAATTCCACACATTCCAAACTGATTACAGCCTCCATAGATTAAGTACATAAATCTGATTGCTGCTACATATACATATATATATTTACAAATGTAGGTATGTAGCGTCTTTCTGACGTCTCTTGCTTGGCACATCATTTTGATCCGATTTCGATAATTTTTTCAAACAGCTTAATTTTCATCTTCTAATCTCCATAGTTTTTTCTTTTTTGTTTTGGACTGGCTACTGGATTTTTTTGTAACTAAGTAAATGTTGTTGATGCATTCACGGAGAAAATGAAGACAGGAATGTACGAGTAGTCAACAGTAGCTTCTCTGCAAGATAAGTAATGAGGCTTAGATGGTATTAAGTGCATTGATCTACAATGTAGTGGGTAGATTTCAAACTGTTGTAATTCTCTGGATATTGCTCTTACTACTTGATGTAATCTGTGTGCAGATTAAGGTGGTCAAACATAATTTAAATCGAAAGATTTTTCAAACATACTTATGTTATTTTACGAGAAAAAATAATCCGTGTGCACATTAGGGTGGTCTAAAACAAACCGATTGTCAACAGTACAGTAGAAGTCATTATACATCAACTAATTCAATGACATTTGGCTTTTTCTTTTGTCAAAATTCAGATGGAAGCTCACGAGAAAGCGACTTGGTGCAATTGGATACATGAAAAGAAATTTGCTAATGACAGTATAGCCAATTTAAGTCGAGGAATATTTCATTTTAATAAACGTTTGCATGACTTAATGAATCTTTGTAATTCCAGCAGTCTTTGTACTACCTCAGCATGATTTAACAAGACTCAGAGATAAATTCTGTAAAGATAAGCCTCCATAAAAGCTTCAAGCAGGACGGAGTCGGTTGAAAACTTGAATGTTCTTTCAATCCTTGGAAGAAATCAGCAACTATGAGACAAGTCGGAAACGGTCAGGCATCCAACAATTTGTTTTTAATTTTAGAACCACCCTCATGTCGATATATGTACATACATAAACATATACAAATAATTCTACTGTTGTCAATAATGCGCTGGCCACTGCGCCTGCGCAAAGTGAACTAATGAATAAGCCAATGACTCAAGCCATCCTGCAGCACATCTCTGCTTATGCATATCCATCGACACCACAAACAAATATGTATGTATTTACATGAATTTATGCATTTGCGCATCAATGCAGTGAGTCATCGCTTTGAAGGCGGTGCAAGTGATCAATTGGCGGCGTTCCAATGCAACCGCACATACACACTTATCCACATACAAACTCAAACAGTTGCATGCAAAGGCGTTGCAACACGCATGCGCGCATACAAAAACAAATACGAGCAAACATTGTGGGCTTGTAAGTGACTCGGTTCCCTCTGTTTGTTTGTGCTGTGTTGCTGTGTTGTTGTTGTTTGCTTGATTGGTATGACATTCATGTTAATGCTAGCATAAATTTTCAAATATCTCCGCTTGACCTTCTCGGAAAGCGGCTCATCAATAAATTGTCGCAGCGATACGAAACCACAAATAATCACTAGAACACACCCACAAAGATACATATATATGTATGCATGTGTGAGTAAATACATACATACATATATACATGCATGTTAAACCAGCATCATCACCACCACCACTGATGTTGTTGTTTGATCCGTCGTTTGCTTGTTGTCTGCTTGTGGCAGTCTCGCCAGTGGGTGTCAACAACACAAACAACACACACACACACACACAATCCACAACGAAAGGATATGCTAAGTGACAGTTGACACTTACAATGATATAATGAATGGCATTTCACTATTTATTATCATTTCTCTTTTGGTAGGCCCACTCCTTTCTTTGCTACAACAACAACACTACATATATGTAACAAATATAGTACATATAAGTCCGTTGCAAAGTGCCGTGGTAAAGTCGCATCGCCTCGCCACTGAGTCAGAGTCAGAGAGTTAGAGGCTTTGTAAAATTATCGTGTCAACGTTTGTTACACTTAATGATGAAGTGTCACTGCCAATTTTCGGGGTTCTCGCTGTTCGTTTGAATTATGCGTTCATTTCGTGTCAAATAACAGTTTCCATTGAGTAAATCGAAATGTGTGCCGACAAAGGGGTTATGGAAATGGGAATATCAAACAGATGTGTTGCTCATTCTTAATGTTCTTATTTGCCTTTTCGCTTTTCCATTTGAACTATTTAATGTTTACTATGATTAAATTCACATAAATTATGTACAAGAACTTATAATTAAATAAGATAGTCTCTAGGTTTTCAAGTAGTAAAATAATTCTATGCATTGAGGGATATAAATATTAACGAATATAAAAAAAAATGCTTTCAGATAAATAAATTAAATTAGCGTGTTAAAATTTTAAAGAACAGCAGCCATCTGATCTTCTTTACGAGTAGAGTTGTGTCAGATCATTTTTGATATATAAATCAAGAAACAAGTAAGGAAAGACTAAAAATATTATATAATACATAATTTGACCACATATTCGTCATATATATTGTATAAAGTCCATTGAAAGTTAGAAACCATAATATTAGGTTAGTTCGATATATGGGGCCTTGACAACCTATGGTCCGATTTCGGTGATTTTTAGAATGGGGCTGCCACACCACAAACGCAATTGTGTAAAGTTCTGCATCGATATCTTCACTAGTACTTACATACTTTATATATTGTAAAGTAAACGATTCAGATCGACTTCAAAGTTCTGGTATATGGGAAGTAGGCGTGGTTATTAAGCGATTTGGCCTATTTTCACAACATATTATTGGGATATAAAGAAACTATTACAAACCAAGTTTCATTGAAATCGGTCGAGTAGTTCCTGAGATATGATTTTTGGCCCATAAGTGGGCGATGCCACGCCCATTTTCCATTTTGTAAAAATATCTGAGTGCAGCTTCCATATGCCATTTCTTATGTGAAATTTAGTGTTTCTGGCGTTTTTCGTTATTGAGTTAACCCACTTTAAGTAGTTTTCAACATAACCTTTGTATGGGAGGTGGGCGTGGTTACAATCCGATTTCCTCCATTTTTGGACTGTATAAGGTAGTACCTAAAAGAAACGACTCTAGAAAGTTTCCTTGATGTACCTTTAGTAGTTTGCGAGATATGTACAAAAAACTTAGTTGCACGGACGGACGGACAGACAGACATCCGGATTTGAACTTTACTCGTAACCCTGATCACTTTGATATATATAACCTTATATCTAACTCGTTTAGTTTTAGGACTTACAACCAACCGTTGTGTGGACAAAACTATAATACTCTCGTAGCAACTTTGTTGCGAGAGTATAAAAAGAGAGAGAAATCTGAATGATAATTTTTATTTTTAAATGAAAACACGACTTTATTATTCATTACACTGTACAGCACTCGACTGGGTACTGGACCAAACTAGTTTTTACCGGGAGTTTGAGTCATAAGAAAAATAACTATATTCTCGGATTAGTCTCCGCAGTTCCTCCGAAGTTAGTCTCCATGATCGAGATGCTTGGGTTCGAAGTTCGAAAAAAATATTATAAACTACAGGAATACTACTAAAGTAGGTGAGATACTACTAGTAGGGTGAGATCAAGGAAGTATGGTGGATATGATTTTATTTCAAAGCCAAGTTCAAGCGATTATCAAATTTCGTTTCATTGATTGGAGACTTAGTGCAATTAATGAATTAAAAAACCATTTTAAGCAAGTCGTCTGAATAATTTTGTCCAACGAAGTTATCATCGTAGTCGCTATCATGTTCGGAGTCAACTTCTGTACTTGTAGCGAAAGTACGAAGCTTGAGTTCCTCATTCTGGATCCTACAGACTAGGATGTTTCCACAAAATAATACGTAACCAAATGTCTTCCATATCCAATTAAACTTTCGTTCTTTAATACCATTAATCCTCGTCCTTAATAAATAAGATGTAATTTGTAAAATATTTAGCCTATCAAATTACCATATGATTGCATGGCAACCGATTAAAGTGACATTTTGTCAATTAGGGTAGTGGATTCTTCCCAATGGAAGAATGGAAATTTTTGAAGTATTTCTCAAACCATTTAATCAAATATTTACATAACAGATCTGTCATCATGACATGGTATTTCCTAAATAAAAAAAGTGGAATTTTACCATACCACATATTTTGATATCGATTTATTGGGTTTTTTTGGCCAGCTACAATAACAGCATAACAACCTAGCAAGTAACTTATCTACGAATACCCTGTGAAAATAGCATCTTCCTCATCTATTTGAAGACGACGGATATCATATCAACATCAACTTAGGTTTCGATAAAAATTCTTTCATATATACCAATTGATATAGCTGAGTAAAAATAGTTATACTAAAACGTTTCCTTTATTTTTCCGGAATGGAAGAGATTAATCTATAGAGATCACTAATCCTTTATAGGATTCAATTAAGTTAGTATATCAGGTAAAACATTACATCTCAAAATCATATAAATTGTTCATGATAACACAATTCCAATTCCAATAAATTTAAATCAATTTAAACCATTTTAACATATTGACAAGGATATGTAAACGTTCATATTTGTATACGTCTATACATAAAGGTAATTGAGGCAACTATTTAAGTAAGAAATTTATCAAGATATATGCATGTATCCTTTGAGAGTCGCTTTGTCAGCGTAAAATATGAAATACACCAAATGCTCATACACTCGTGCACACGATGCGACAACTGCAGTGGCAATTGTGGCAGCATGGCGCATGTCCTTTGTCCAAACCGTCAAAGCAGCCGTGCAATATTGCAGATATTTGCGGAATCTATTCCGTACTTTTTGTTCAAACAAATAGCTGATGCCATTTGTTAATATTTTTTGTTTCTGAAACAATTCTGTCGCATGAACGCTCGCCGAGCAAAGCACCAGTTCCGGCAAGGAATGCGGGCAAACAATCGCACAATTTCATATTTTGTTCGGTATGTATGAGGACACTTACCAGCACATACTATATAACGAAATTGCTGTAGAATATTTGGTGCGTACACGAATATGAATTTAAACAAAAACAGCAACAAAGCGACCTTTCAGAGCGAAAGTGAAAAAATGCAATGAATGGGAATTTGAACAAAAAGGACAGCATTTTGCCAACTCCAATATTCCAATGCAGCACAATTCGAGTTCATATTGCAAGCGAGTGCTAGTAAATGTGTCAGCGTTGTCAGCGTCGATGACATATGGGTGACACCAAGAGTCAACTGGTAAATAACACAAAGCAGTGTGAGTCTCTAGACAGTTTTCATTTTTACAGTGCTGGAATTTATTTTTCGTTATTTCTATGGAGCATATAAAGCGTTACATTTATAAAAGTCAACATTCGGGAATAAAAAAGGAATTTCCAGTAAACTGTAGTGTGTCAAAATATTTGTGAGTTTCCATATTTCCTCTCACAATACCTGTAAAAGGCAGTATGAAACTTGAAAATAATATAATTTGAGATTGTCAAAATATTGTTTACTTTTCACAGTTCCATTTTTCTCCACAAGCAGTGTATATATTTACTAGTGACCAAGTCGTTCTTTGAAGTTCTTGCGTCTTTTTATATGGTTTTGGATAGTATAACTGCTTGTCAGTCATACTCGTAAGGACCTTTTCCAAATTATGATATTTATGATATGAGGTCTACCCCAGATACATGCCGGAGTGTAGACACCTCTCTCTTGCAATTAATCTCTTGAACCGTCCGTTAAATAATCACATATTAAATTGATTCTGATGTCTAGACCATTTTATTGGTCTTAATCCACAACAATAACCGAGAATTCTGGCACATCATCGAAAAAAATCAGTGGTGCTATTTTAATGAAACCGAAGTACTCTTGACATAACACAAAGCTGGAACAAGCCCAGAAACCCAGACTCATTAACTTGTTGCCAAACAAACTTCTAATCATTTACTAACCTGGAGGTCCTAGAAATGACAATAGACGAAAGATTGAATAAAGTAGCAAACTACTGACCAATAGACCAAATCTGAGCAATGAGCTGCCTCAGGCAAAATAGTTTTGATTCACCATTAGAAACCATGAGTAGACTACAGCGAGAAAACACAACGAGAAATATGAGATGAAGGAGTGCCCAGCTTATTTCCTAGATATAATTGGCCTTATCTTCATAAGATGAATTTAAACTCAAGAACGATTCCGCTGCCAGGAGTAAGTATATGCTACTGGGATGAGAGCAGTTTAATGGTTGTATGGATATCAGGCTCAAATGATAAATATTATGAGCTCTATGACTTACGGTAGTGGTCTGAATAAATTATTTATCTCATTAAATATATAATGAGTACGCCTTCGATATTTCCGAAAACTAGAGGAGATCACTACTTAGTTCATTGAGGTAACAGCTAAACTGGAATTAAAATCCTGATAAAAAAGATTTCACCAAGTGAATTACTGTAAAGGACACACTTTATTTTTATACTCCTCTCAAAGCCATATATATACATACATTGGTATGGAGCAAAAAAATCATTTGGTATAAAACACTCTGCAAGTAAATTTCTTAATTAATGCTCACGTGTGCGCGCCACGAGCTTCACTGGATTTAGATTGGCTGTGGCTGTGTGATTTAACCCCATACAAACATGTGTATTATATGTATATTTATGGTGGAAATTTAAATTTTTTCATAAAAAGTGAAAACATGTGCCATGGTTAATGTCGGCTAAAAATTGCCAATTAACTTTACCATATTTAATGATTATTAAAAAATGCTGCGCCGTAATTAAGTAATTTTATACTAATTAAAAATCGATTGAAAAGGCTTGAAGCTAACTGGATAAGTTTGTGGTATATTTTATATATGTAAGTGTGTTAATATATATGTAAGTATGTATGTTTGTGTGGAAAATTCCAAAATACATATGTAATTCTTAAATATTTTAATGCTGAAATTGATAATCATTAAAACCCTTTTAAGCAGAAAATACCTACACGAGCGAGCTATAAAATGTGGATTATGCGCAAACTTTTCATGAAATTTCCAAACCATTTTAAAAGAGGAAAAATTAAATATATAAATAGATATACAACAATTTATGAAAGTATTTTAAACTGAGTTATTTTGGGTAAATTACTTAATAATTACTTGTGAATTCTACTGATTACTCTGCAAGTCAACCCTGCGAGTACAAATACAACAACAAACTCTGTTTTTAACATCTTTTTCTAAGTGAATTACTTAATGATTACTCGTGAATACTACTGAATACTCTGCAGGTAATTGCAACCATCCGAGTATGAAAAAACTCCGAAAAAGAATTGTTCTTAAAAATATCTGTTAGTATTTTAGAATCTCCTCACAACTAGTAGGTCCCACCATTTGTCATATAAGAGGAAGACGCACACCAGAAATAATGCTAGGATTGGATTGAATGCCGTTATTAATTCTGCCATGAGACTATTTCAAGCGCCATTCTGGACAGAATCGCTCAATGCAAAGCTGAGTCACCTACCTTAAAAAGAAATTATTCATTAGAAAAATTATAAGCTGGAGCTGCATTAAATTTATGAATTTAAATTGCCTTATCATTGAATAGAAAAGCAATGAATTATATTATTAGGGCTATTGTGCAAATTGGAGTTGCCACTTGATTTAGAATTTCCTTTTTCATATAAATTTAATTTTTTAAAAGATTTAAATTTTCAATTATTTGTAAAAAATCTGGTAAAAGGAAAACCTTCAAGTTGTTAGGATTTGAAAAAAAAAATCAAAAAATATTGAAAAAATTCTCAAAAAATATGTAATATGTTAAATATAGTCTCTAAAAATCTGATAATTACCTATGGAGCTATTCGCCAAATAACAAAGAGTGCTCGGGAGCATGTAGATAGCGGCAACTGCAAGCAACTTTAAATGCGTTTTTTCTCAAAACTATGTTTTTGAACTGGTAATAACTGTAACTCAAAAACCGCTCAGTAGATTTTAATAAAATTTATACAGTCGAAGGATTTTTTTTTTCAAATTTTCGATTTTTTAATTTTTGGTTTTTTCCCGAAAATCTAGCAAAAAATTTCTGAGGCCGCCATTTTGTTAATTTTTGAAAAAAAATAAATAAAAAAGCTTCGATTAGGCCCAGGATTATCTTTTTATATAACTATTTTTTCTTATTCGATTGATTTTAAAGGACTTATGATAGTCCCCGCAAGGACTCTTTTTTGAAACTGGGTCAACACAAACAGCTTTAACTTTGGAAGTTATAATTTTTTCAAATTTTCGTGACTTCAAGTCAAAAGATTGTTTAATAATGCCATTTTATTACTTTTGTAAAATAACATAATTTAATAGCAAAAAAATACTGAAAATTCCAAATTTTTTTCGTCTCTCTGACTACCCATAACCCCTTAAATTAAAATATGATTCCAATTTTGAAAAAAATCTACAAAAATATATGTATATACACATATTTACATATATATCAAAATTTAGTTTTTAATTTAAACCTTCAGTGTCACAAAATACATAAAATTTTGGCAAAATAATATAAACATTTTGGAGCAAATATTAAAACTACAACAATACAAATATAAAGACTCTGATTATGGAGTGAGTAAACTACCAAAAGACAGCCACAAAAACCAACAAAGTTTGGCGCTGGCAGCCACCACCAGCGAGCGTGTCAACGACTGACTGGCAAACAAAAAGGACGCAACAAAGCAGCACGACAACTACTCAAAGCGCCTTTGTCTTGTGCCGCACTCAGAACTCAGCACTGTGCTGCCGGTGACACACTGACACCGAACAAAGAATCGGCCAAGCTTATTGAAGCAAAGCCACAAGCACGAAACGCGCACCCGCACCCACCCAAACAAACAACCGAAGCGAAGTGTAAATAAATGCGAAAGTAAAGTTAAAATTACACACTGACATACATTTTGTGCGTAAAATGTTAAATGTTTTTGTTGTGTCAATATTATTTGCAATAAATTGTTGTACTCGGTGTTGTTGTTCTTGTTGCATGCGCAATAAAAGTTCACGATTAAGCTGGCTGTGTGTGGTCTCAACAGCTCCTACTATGAATCGCCTATGTTTATATGTGTTGGTGTGTGGCTGTGTGTGTCAACAACCGGTTATCCTGTTAACTCATCTGCAGCGACACTCTTCAGGCGCAGCAACCTTTGCCTCGTCTGCGCAATTCATTAAAATTAATTTAATTAATTTTAATTACCATCGGCAAACGCGCTGCCTTTGTATGCACACACACATACACGGTTGCAAGTGTGGCATGCTAAAAATGCGCCACGGAATGTAACCAAACAAGAGGCAAAAAAAGAGTGCAACCAAGGCTCCTATTTACATACATATATACACCAGAAAGTTCTGCCGCCGTTTGGCAGCAACCAGAAATAACAACTTAATTAAGCGTCGTGGTTGCAAAAGCATCTCAACCGCGTCGTAACGCTGCGGCTCTCAGCAGTTGCAGCGAAACAAAAAATAAATAAATTAATGTATTTATGTAAATAGTGGCAAAAGCGTAAAGTAAACGTTTACCGTTTTTTTTTTTTCAAACAAAGTTAAGATTTTTCCACACGTTAAATTGTTGAAAGCTCGGCTGGCCTGCAAAAACGTTTACTAATAGGTGGCAATTACTGCGTACTACGAAATAAATCGCCAATGAAAGTATACCATTAGATAATGCCATGCAATATCTATTGTGCGGGAGTTAACTCTGTGCAAAATAAATACTTCGAATTTTACAAAAAATGTCGAAAGTGACCTTTATCGTGCCAGGAAGTAGTGATGAAAGATTGTTAACCTATCCTTGTTTTAGATATATACTTAGTACACTCTTCAAATAATCTAGAGGAATACTGCTTAGGTGACAGTCACCACCCGATCGAACTCAAAGCCTTCGGTGTGAAGATATTCGTTAGCAATGAGCGATCATTCTCGTCATTCAAAGATTTCAAAGATTTACTAATAAAGGCGATTAAATAAAGGTAACGGTAATAATATGTGTCAGCACCATCTCGATAAGCTGAAGTTCACGGCATTAGTTGAAATTTGAAATATTTTTATGAACCTCTAGAAATATAAATTTTTTTCTATTAGATAAGGGTGAATACCTTATGAAAATAAATAAAAAAATGTATGAAAATGATGGTACGAAAAGAGCAATGAACTAATCGAAACATTTCCATAGGATGACAAGGATTAAGAATACAGGAAAATGTAAAAGAGAGTTATGAATCGAATGACTGTTTCAAAAACAGCCTTCTTCAAAATGTTAAAAAAGCTATTCATTAGAAGTCTCTCCTATTCATGGGAATTTGAAACTTACGCTTTGTGAATAACAGCTTGCTTTCGTTGTCTACTCATTGAACCACATTTTCTCTCTTTAGATTCAAAGCTATTGGATGAAACATGATCTAACTGATATATATATACATATATGTATATGATACTAAAGAGCTCGTTTATCTTGTGGTACATTTTCTTTGGTAGAAATCACCATTGCTTGCTATTGGCAGAAGCATTAAGAAGCATTCACGCCTTTTATCGTAGGATTTCAAAGGACAAAATCTTTTTCGAGTATTTCATGTTGACATATTATATTGGCTTATAGCCATGCTTGAAGTGAATGAGTAATTTATTAATTCATATTTACATATTATCTCTCAATAATTAATTTTATTTTATTAATATATATAGATAATGGGCCTAATCATTGAATCCGTTTCGATGGAAAAATGGTTCGATTCGATGGAACAATTTTATGTCGGAATCATTGAAACGGTATCGAAAATAAAATTTACGATCACATTGAATTCGCTTACCGACCGATAGATGTCGCTAATTACGAGATCACTGAATCCGCAAAATATATCCCATATATCCGTTTATGGGTGAGTTGCGGAAATTTAAAAGAATTAAACCATTTGGAAGTTTTTATGTAATCAATTACAGATGACGGTCTAAATTATATTTTAAATGGGTATTTTAGAGACAAAAGACAAAAACATACTAACAAACATAAATTTAAGGTGTGGAATAGCGAAAGATTTTCTCAAAGAGCCTCAGGCGAATTAAATATTATTTTGGAAGACATTTCACAATAGTTAAAAGTCAGTTTTAATTTTTTTTTAATAAAGCAAAAAGCACAGACACTTTATCAAATATGTCGGATTTGTCGATAAATATCGATAAAACAGTTTTACGTTCTCACTTTGTGGTAAAGCAGTTTATCGACGCAATCAATAATTACATGAAAATTTTCGATCGAATCGGATGCAATGATTAGGCCTAATATTTACCAGCTTATGAATCATTAGCCAGAGGCCGTTGAGTTTGATTATGATTTAATTGTGTTTATAGTTGCTTAAAGAGCATAAACACATAAAAAATTATTGACCCTTCTCATGCGCATTTCTCTCATCATATATTCCCACAAATTAAACCACTATTTTTTCCTCTTCATTAAAAAGTAAGGTTATGTTATTGAAAATACTCCTCCCAAGCTCTTCATAGCATGCAATCGTACATTCGCATGCGCCCAACTGTTGTTGGCTGCTTGACCAGCTCGATGGCGCTTCTTTAGAATCACCATAAAAAGTAAAAGCCAAGAGCCATAAAATCATTTCAGCTTAAATTGAATACTCGCGTTGCACATACATATGTAACAAGCACTTGAAAGGCACACCGTCATATTCACTTTGCGGTCCGGTTATGAGTATGTATGTTTGTATGTATAATGTGTTTGGCTATGCAATATTCTGCTTGTTATTATTATGCATTATTGTTATTGCTATTGTTGCGCTATATGTTGTTATTGTAACTGCTTGTAAATATAGATACAAACATATATATTTACATACATATATGTTTGTGTGGCATAGTGATTATGGCATGGCTATGTGTGCGGTTTGCTACATTTAATGCCCACAAAACCTAAATTGTAACGTAAACACCTTTAAAGGGAGCCAACAACTCCGCCACGCAACAAGGAAGTGATTTCCAGCACTGTTACAGTTACATACACACACGTGTTTCACTGTTTTGTCCAGCAAGTCAGTAAGCAATTTAAAGACAATTAGAATTGATTGTAATGGCTTGTGCGTATGGGTACCGCCGCCAGCTGGTTCTCACCAAGCGCACACCCACCCAACTCCGTACACCCAACGGTCAGCCGTCCAGCCCGGCAAGTGCAATGGTCATCATTGGCGACACGCAACAACAACAACAGCATTAATAGCACTCCGCAAAAGCACTAAAATAAAATGCAACAACAGCAGCAATAATGTAACAAGAACGTCATATAATCGGCATGCGATCTACGAGCGTACGCGAGTAAACAACAGTAACAGCATCTGTAGTAAGTTGGCTAACAAGGGCAACAGCTTTCATGGTTAAAAATATTGCAACCAGTTTGCCATAATAAACCAAACTTGTTGGTGCACCAAAAAGGGTATTCGCATTGCGGTGTGATTGGGAGCTACTGCCAGCGTGGTATAATAGTTGTGCGAGTAGGTGAGAAGAAGAAATGACAGTTTTTTTTTTTTATGAAGGTTCTCATGATAAAGAAGTGAAGCAAAAATTTAAACTTTACTCACCATAATGAGTACTAGGTCTCAAGTCTACCAATAAATGTCTTGAATAAGTATTCTCGAGCGAGTTTTCGAACAAAACACCTAGTGGAGCCATTCAAGTTAAGGTGGTCACCTTAGTCAACACTGTCTCTCCACTCGGTGAGTCTTGGACCCGCAAGAGAGAATTTCAGAAAGAATTTTTACTAATGATAACTCTTAGAAAGTATTTCTATCAGCCTTAGGTCAATTTTTATCAGTAAAACCCACAATTATATTGAATTACTTAACATTTTTTTAACCAGTTTTGTGTGATCATATAAATTTATACGAGGTTTATTCAAAATAAGGGTTACAATTTTTACAATTTCTGAGATCTTTTGAACACAACACGTATACAGCAAAAGATTTACGAAATTTGTGGACCAATATTGTTCTTATCGAATTCAAAAATTCTAGATTTGAAAGAGTAATCGATTAAAAATAGTCAAGTAAGGGACTCGAAAGTTCTAGCTATAATATGTCCCTTATTAACGATATTAAGGCAAGTGAAATCTTATATTAGATAAGTAACAGAAAGTATCCACCAATATGTTATCCACAACAAAGTAATTTTATAACACTGACCAGCTCACAAACAGCTCTATTAAGCCGAAATCATTTCAGGCATTTAATATATAATCCAATAAGACGAACCTATTTAAAGGTGGATCCCGAATTAAAATCTTGTGGACTAGATTGAATAAATAAAGGTTGTTGGAAAATACAGACGGCCTTTACAGTTCTCGGTAGATTTAGAGATTAAGGCCATGGCCGGGCCGCGTTCTTTCATGACTCTATGAATCTCTATGTATCTATTACTGGAATTGCTCTGCCCTGTTCAAACAGTATATTTCTAGGCATACGGTGTTTTGTTATAACTACATGTCTGCCTTTCGACTTAACGGCTGACTGAAGGTAATATATGATATCAAAAAAAAGTTTTTGCGCTCAAAAGAGATCCTCAGATATTTTGCTGACTGTTGACTGTTTACGTATAAATAATCTTGTGAATTTATATCTTACTGGACCACTCCTCAAAGATATAGAGGATGCTAACTCCCTGCGGAGGAGCATTTAATTAAAGACCGTCTCTACACATCACAAGAATTAGTCGTTATAAGGAAGTCGGCTCGCACTGGTTTCCTCGCACTTACTTCACCCACTTGTGTGTATATCTGAGGCCAAAGAGCCAATATTCCGACTACGTTTGGAGAGAGGTGCTTTCGTATTCACTGTTACATAGGCGCACGCTTGTTAGCATTAAATAAAGTTATTTTTACTTAAACTGACATTTATATGCGTGAAATTATTATTATTGCTTGTTCATGTCCAGGCCATAACAAGTTTAACGTTTCACTTGCTCGGCTGTCTGCCGGGTTTCTTTCTACACGAGGCGTGCGACTCTTGCCAGCCAAGTCAGCGCGCCTAGTTGACCAGCGTCAGAGCGCGAGTGTGTTGTTGTGTTACATATTTACACAACATTTGCTTATAGACATAGACATGGGAGAAGTGCTGCCAACTTTTGTGCCAACTGTGTGCGGCAGAAGCCGTAAACTGCTCAGTCATCCAGGATTCCGCAGAGAGTTGTAAAGGCTGTCTCGCCGTATGGTCTGTGGCAGATTGTTATCGCGTTAGGAAGTGCGTAATTTGGTTGGCAACAAGCGGATGCTGCGCGGAACTCTGAATATATGTATGTCTGTAAGTGTGTCCACATGTAAATTTGTTGCTGTGTGCTGGCAGCTTGAGAAGCTTAGAAGTCCAGTTGGCTGGCATTACTTTGATGTCGAAGTACAGACATTCGTTGTACGGACGGTTATGGCGCAAATAAGTGAGCTTACTATTGGAAGACTTTGTAGCAACCATGAAGAATCTATTTATATGCACAGTTCTAAGTCCACAAACACGCTGTCTGTCGCCTCTAATTAACATCAGTTTATGTGTACGAATCAAACCAGTTTCGCTGTGAGAATAAAGAGCTAACAAAGTATTGAACATATATCCATATACGAGAATGCCGCGTTCTAGCCTTAATGTTACTTCTATAATTACTGGCGTGCCCTTTTCTTGTAGTTGATACTCCCATTTTGCTTGTAACTGTTATATAATAATAAAAGTTAATTTTTATCTTTTATGGAAGTAGTTTCTTACTTACGGTGATACCTAAAATGAGCCTATGTCTGACTAACTGTAAGGCGCAACTATTAGGGGTATGATCTTAATTGTGGATGATATGATATGGAACCAAGTAAGCAAAGGCTAAGTTCGGGTGTCACCGAACATTTTATACTCTTCCAATTTATTTATTTAATTTTATTAATGTAACAAACGATTTGACCCACATATTCGGCACATATATGGTATAAAGTCCATTGAAAGTTGGAAACCCTAACATTAGTTATATGGGAGATAGTGAAGTTATGACCCGATTTTACTCGTTTTTGGCTCGGAGACATATTATTAGAAGAAAAATATTTCCTCTGAATTTC
The DNA here is from genome assembly GCF_028554725.1 of Zeugodacus cucurbitae. NCBI lineage: Eukaryota > Metazoa > Arthropoda > Insecta > Diptera > Tephritidae > Zeugodacus > Zeugodacus cucurbitae. Next base: position 35,766,484 of record NC_071670.1, read on the forward strand.
TTCAAAATATCTGAGAGACTTATATTTTCGGTAAAAAATTTGTTAGAAGCGCTGAGGTCCTCATATTCGATATAATGAACCGATTTCGACGATTTTCAGAAAAGGGGTGGCACAATATAAATGCAGTATTTATAAAAAGTTCTGTTCCGATATCTTCACTAGTGCTTACTTTATATATTGTAAAGTAAACAATTCAAAACGCCTTCAAAGTTTTGGTATATGGAAAGTAGGCGTCCAATTACGCCAAAGAAATATTTCCTTTTTTAAAATAAAATGTAAAAAAGGTTCCGTAGAATTCATTTCCCATTTATAATGTCCTAAGTATATTTGAAATATAATAGAAATACGTATCATTAAACTACATACTCATTTTATTGCAGGAATTCTTAATAATTTGAATATACAATAAGGGTAAGTTCTAAAAAATAATTGGAAATCTAAAGCTCTGTTTATACCAAAAATTATTTAAAATGAAAAACATTTTTTCATCACCTTATACAGACTATAATTGTCAGTTTTTCGACAAAAGTAAAGTTAATTATGTCTCAAAAAAATGTTTCTTCATTCTTAAAATTGCGTAAAAAATCTTAATTTGATTTTTTCTTACTAAGCGAACTCAAAAATATATTTATAAAAAAATTAATTTCAAAATTTTACCAAAAAGTTGAAAGTCATACCCCTAATATGCACATAGTAGTCCTTTTCTTCATATTTATGTAAGCTTGTCATTGTGCGCGTAAGTGACGTACAAAACTTTAGCCCAAATGAATTTTTATGATTGTCCTATATCCATCCTGCACGCACACTGTGACAAACACACACTACGTACATATATACTATATAAGTATCATGTAGTCTGTGTATATATATGTACCTATGGCCACCAGTGGCGCTTGAATTGTCTGTGTCATTTGGTGGCATGAATGGCAGGTGGAAAGTGAAGTTATGAATATTTGAACGATTAAACGTGATTAGAAGTTAAATTGGTTCGGCTTGTACGCAGATTTGCATTTAGTTTTTATGTAGGTGCCAATGTATTTGTGTGCCTCTGTGTGTGTATATATACGGTAGGTATTGCCTCGAATTGTGCCAACTTAAGTGAGATTAAGTGAGGTCGTGACGTTATTACTCCACACATTTAAATATATGCTTTTATTGGTCACCAATTGCTTTTCGGTGGGTCATTGTGCGGACAAAATATGCAAAACATATTACGTGTTGACGGTTATTGCCAATGTCTTTTGTTTCTTTCCGGCATTTAAAGGTTTTTGCTGATTTTGTGCGAATTATGAGAATGCGGAAAGAGAGAGGAGCGTCACTAATATTTGCATTGGAAGCTAGAATGCAATGTATTGTTTATAGTTTGATACTGTTTAAGTTTTAGAATTGTACTAAAAATTTTGAGCTTTCCAAAAAATGTCATGCAACCAAACTGAAATGCGGTTGATAACATATTTCTCAATTACGGTTGAGAATGGATGAAAGTCATCCTTTCATCGAACTCAACTTGTCGCTTCACCAGTCTCATTTTAAGTTTGGTATTGTGGATCTCATTGACTTCTGCTACCTAGTGAGTCGTTGAAGGCCATCTCATAGGCGTGTCGAATAAAAGGCGCTATGTCCGAGTCATCAACGAAGTGTGTGGTCTAGCGTAGTCCTGGAGGAACACTACACCCTTCCTGTTGGCAATTTCGGGACGCTTCTGGCCGATCGCCTGCTTCAAGCGATCCAGTTGTTAGCAGTAGATAGGAGAATTAAGCGTCTGGAGCAGCTCATAGTGGATGATTCCCTTCCAATCCCACTAAACACCCGGCTTGACTACTGTTTGGTACGATGCACCGGCCTTCGACCACGATCGTTTTCGCTTGATATTGTCGTAAGTGATCCATTTTTCGTCGTCAGTCACCATTCGCTTCAAAAATGCGTCGAGTTCGTTCCGTTTCAGTAGTATATCGCAGGCGTTGATTCGGTCCAGAAGGTCTTTTTTGCGTCAAATAATGCGGCACCCAAACATCAAGCTTTTTTGTGTATCCAGCTTTCTGCAGTTGGTTTAAAATGGTTTGTTGACTAATTCCCACCTCCTGGGCGATGTCACGAGATGCCGCATGCCGGTCTAACTCGATGTTTTCCATGATTTGATCGGTATTCGTCGTCACAGGTCTTCCGCCGACTGGCGTTTTCACTCGCTCTGAATCGTCGAAACCATTTCTCCGCAGTTCTAAGTGATAGAGTACCATCCCCAAAACACCCTTAATCTCACGAAACGTAAACTTTAAAATAGCTCGAAACTACAACAACAAAACACAATTCTGAATGGCGGAATATATTGGGTAGCTACAATGCTGCAAACTTTACTTAATAGGAAACAAAGAAGCGCACTTCAGTCTGAACCTGTTCTTATGTACCTCTTTGAAGATGATACGCTTTATTTTGCTGCCTTTACTGTATTCACCCAAGCTAGACGGCAATTAAAAAGCGACAAATAAGCGCTTTGATATCTTCAATAGCTACTTAAATTAATAATTCGCATATTTATAAACAATTATAAAACAACAACAACAAAACACAAATCTGCCTTATTAAGAAGTTCACAACAAGAACGGTGTGCTCAAAAGGAACTCTCTTTTACAAATTCACCTAATTTTTATTTGTCACATTCATAATTGCATTCCTTGCATATTTTTATGGAATGCGCAAAATGCCATTACGCAAAGCAAATATTACAGTTATCACGCTCATCAGTGTTTTCTATGTTTCTGTTTCTGTTTTTGTCTGCTTTCGGCGCTCATTCATTCACCATTCACCAGCTGACATTTCCACCAGCAGACACTTGTGTATGCACGGGCACTTGATTTGTAAATAACTCTTTCATTTAAGCACGAATAGAGCTAACAATTTATTTAGAAAATTAAATTTACTATAGCAAACGAAATGAAGAGCATGAAGGAGAATTCTCTTCATTAATGTCCTTTTCGTTTTCATTTCATGCACTTCAGACATTTGTGCGAATTGCTGCTGCGCGCTGCTTCGGCATGTATTCATATACTATTGCAACTGAGCAGTGCTCAATTATTGGAGTTGTTGTACGGTTGCATTCATACTCGCATACAAACAAACAACTGCAACCTCCTCACCCCTCTTTTCGGTTGCATGCGTCTGTGAGCTGTCTATTGCTGTTCGCTGTTTCGGTTCGCTGTTAATGGCTGATGCAGTCAACGATAATAATCATTTCACTGACATTTCTGGATGCACAGGGTGGTTCATATACCAGTTTGAAATAAATATTTTTTATACGAGAGAAAATACATCTCCAAATGAAGTATGCTTGCACCTAGAGAATTATAAATTCTTTCCGAGGCTTAAGTTTCAGATTCAGTGTGGAACTGTGACAGATTGATACCGATCTTTCACGGAATCTGCAAAAGACGTCTAATAACGTGAAAATCCAGAAACTCGGTTAATTTCACTGAGTCCAAGATCGTGTGTAACGGGAAACTGCTACAAATATTGATGAGAAATAACATATCTCATTAGTCCTCATCCTTGTTCAATATTATAATCGCTTTCGGGTAGGCTTTTCGAAATCAAAGGGTTAATGACCACATATCTCCGCAATTTCTATCACTATCCAATAATGCATCAGCTTTTCGAAGATTTTGGAACTTGGAAGAGTCTTGTGGCCCAAAATCCGACTATAACAATGAATTTAGCAAAACAAAAATGAAGAAAAGAGCTATGTCTACCAAAAAAAGACTCTTTGAAATTACCACGTGGACCACCCTTTACATGCATACAGCCATTACATTGTGCAACAGCGAACATTCCAAATGAGCGCGTCTTTCATTTCACTTCATTTCAATTTATGAATTCCATTTCCTTCTCCTCTTTCTAAACTACAATTTGTTATGCCATAATCAAGGGTGCTTCTTCTTCCTCTTCTCCCTCCTCTTCTTCTATTTTTTAATTTGTCTTTTCTACTTGCATTTTATTTTCATTGTACTCGTAGATCTCTTTTCGATAGCGCTACAGGTGCGCTCCTGTCATTTGTTATTTTTTGTTTGTGCTGTCATTTATTGTTGCAGTGCCATGAGTCATCAACGCATAGTTGCATTCATTGCATTTCCAACCACCACCAATAATTACATGTGTGTAAGTGTAGCATTGTGCAGCAGTCTAAACAATGTCTCAACAGGATTTGCATTTGTTGCATATTATTGTCAGCCGTGTGGCATGCAATGTGCACAATTTTATTACAAGCAGGTGCATAGAGGGTGTTTTATGGATTCAAAAGGTACAATAGGATGAGACATTTAAGGCAGATCGTATAAAAACAGGGTTACACCCAAGCGCTTGTCTAAGAAAAATAAATATTAAAAGAAGAAATTCAGGAACATTCCAATATCATTTCGAAAATTTCAGACTGCACGTGATTTATTTACAGTTTTTTCCTAACTACACCCATTCTTTTGTGCTAAGCACGTCATAGATTGCTGTCTTCTATGCAGTCTCCTATTCATATCTCTATGTATTTACGAGTCTGTCTGCAGCCTCGCTTCTTCCTACCATTGTTCAGGTGTTTTGTAATATCCGAGTATTTTTGTGCACATAAACTAATGACATAGGAAAACAAAGCTGCGGAATGATGTCAAATATGAAGTAAGGAAACAATGAAATGCAATGCTCTAATTCACCCCAGGTATGCATGAACGACGGTGTCAAGTCAGTGCTGTAAAGTTGGAAGACGATGGTGAAGATAGCAGACACAATTGTTACCTATAAGAACAAAACCAAAAATGAATCTGGTAAATCATCGAACTGTCCTATCTCATTTTGAAATTAGAAAACATTTCGATCCTACACAGTAATGGATACTCTATATTCAGCCTCCTTGGATGGGTTAGACCAATTTTTGTGTCTCTAACGATGAGATCGAAGTTGCCACAAAAAATAATCTAGTATTTATCTATTTATCTCTGTAGAAAGTATAAGCAATGTGAAAGGGCTTCGTAAAAATATCAAGATCAAGAAATATCTCATTCGCAGGATTCTAATAAATTCCGAAATTATATACCATAATTGTTTGATGTCGATGAAGAGTGGAAATTATGGAAAAAATGGGCAATATTTAATAAATCTCATTAAATCTTAACCTAGCCTAGGTTACATTTCGGTATTTACTATTAGAGAGCTCACAGAGAAATAAATACTGAGAGAAGAATCAAACAAGCAAGGTTAGGCGGAACTATTTTGAATTGTGACTTGATGAAACAAAAAGAACTAATAAAGACATGAATAGTGTCGTAGATACTTTTGGAGATCCAATGAGGAAGATTCACAAGTTTTTAATGGGTTTTACTAGTAGACCCTTTTATGTAACATTAAGAAGCTGTCAGTTACTATTAATCGTGATCTCTAGTTCTCAAAACCGTTTGAGCTCGGAATAAAGGACTCTTTGCTTATAATTTTGATTGTACCCCAGGATTAAGTGCTCTGAGTTATTCCTACAACGCAAAAGTTAACTACAAAATAGATCAGAAAGAACAAATCAAAGAGCTGGGAGAATAGTTCTTTCGAAACAATATTTTCTTTACAATTATCACAAAGACCGTCCTACCAATAAGCAAAGAAATCAGATACAGAAAATATGTACGGAGTGTTACAAAATTTCCTATATCAAAGCCACCCTCACCCCTGATGTACTATTATTAAGCCCCTTCCAATTTCATGTCTTACGAAATGCATTTCTATTTGTGCACTATTGACTTTTTATGCGCTGCAAATACAGCTGCAACATTTGACAGTTTACTTTGCATGCAAATAAATTATCCAGACGTTGAGCACCATCGCCGTCACTACCATCTCCAACGTGCCAGTAGAACGCATTCGGATTAGATTTCCAAGTTTCGCAGCTGCCGCAACGCGTTTGACATTTACATTTGCAACTTGCAGTTCATGCATTGTTATTGACCTTTTACCTTTTTCCGTGGACTCATCTGTTTATTCCGACTGCAACTAGCTACTCGTGTCAATATTACTATTGCTTTTCCAATCGATTTTTGTTTCACATTTGCGTTGCTGTTTCGTATTTGCATTTGGCTTGACAGCAACACCTGTCACATGTCATTAGAAAACTTGCAGAAAATGCAGTGAGAAGATATCGAGAAAGAAGTGGAAATTATTCGGGTTGGTCTACAAAAGTTGATGGTGAAATCGTGAACTTACGAAATGTTAATTATATTTTCTATTCTTAGATACTTTGCTTCACTGCCTACTACAGCTCAATAACTACACTGTCTAGTCTGCTGCCTATTCTATCCAATAGTAGACAGTTGATTTTTCGTATTCCAAGAAATATTTATCCAAGTTGACGGTTCTTATCAGTAAGCTTTATGTTAAACGAATCTAGAGTCAGCTAGATTTTCAATTTTTGTAAAATCTTGGTAAAGATCGTAGATAAGTGAAACCCCGGAAGGCCCTTTTTCGGCGATCCTAGCGAATTGGCTGGAATCGACATTAGCCGTCTAAAGAAATTCGTAACAGATTCCAAGCATTTTGGTGAATCTTAAAGGTGTTTGATCCAAAGCGAGTTTTAATGGTATCACAATGGACAGCGCTCTAAGCTGTCTAAGTGAGATCTTCTGTGTTTTTGCAGAGATCTGTCTACAAACATAACCTAATATCATTGTATGAGGCTAAAATGTTTTGAGGGCCAAAAATAGAAAATATCGTTTTTTCAGGTATGTGAGTTTTCTTTATAGAAATACTCAACAAAAATAAAGATTCCTACTTTTATCCACATTACAACTGTGTTAGCTTTATAGAACCTAAGGAATGTTCCAACATATTGTTATCAAAAGCAGCTACTAGATGGCGCTATGGGCAATTAACTTTAAAATATTACTAGTTTCATGGCTTCTGGGATAAGAACATCATTTTGACTAACTGGTTTATATTAATGGTTAATAATAGTTTTAATAGTTATAGGATGACTTAGAGTTGACATTATGTATTATTGGTACATATTATAATTTTCCTAACAGAAAAAAAGCTTTCGCTTTTGGATTAAATAAATCACTACTGAGAGTCTCTTTTTTGAGAAAACAAAAAACATAATTTACAATTTTATGTCTTAAGTCTTCTTAATTTCACCGAAACCATTAAATACATTTCAAACTTCCTGCAGTTGAAGATAATTTTGCTGTTCGACCAATCAAATAATTTCCCAATTCTCGTCTCGCCACTAAGCCCACAAAGCATTTCACTGATTTCGAATAAAATTTATTACTCGCTTCCGAAATTTGTGGCAGTAAAATATAATTTTACTTTTATGACGCGCCATCATTTACAATGGCCACACGTTTGCCATGCAGCAATTCACTCGAAATATCGGTGACTCACCGTTACAACGTTACAAGTGCAGCAGAGCATAAAAAAGCGGTTGCACTTTGACCGACAAGCGCTTGTTGCATGTTGCCAGTAATAACAACAACAACAACAAGAAAAACAGTAGCAAATTCTGGCAGTGGCACATTGTTGCAATTGGATTGACTGACAGACAGAGGCGATAGAGTCGTTGATGATAATGAAGCAGCGAGGTGTGCGCGCCTCACCGCTTTCTTCTTCTTCTTCTACTTCTTTTATGTGACAGCTAATGCACTAGTGCGATTTTATGCGGTAATATATTCTGTGGCAAGCAACAACTCACTCGAATGTTAATATTGCTCGTGTCCTTTTCGTCATGCTCATCTTCATCTGCATCATTCACCTTCGTCGTCGTCATGTAAACACCGACATTTTTATAGGGTGTTCATGTTAATGTTATTGCAACTACGATGACATCACACAAATAACGTTAACAACAACAACAAAAGTAAATGATTGCAACGCTGCTAGTAGGAGAGCACTTGCACACACACACTGAAACACACTAATGCTTTAATGGCTTGATGGAAACAGGTTGCATGCGGCACCGCGGTCGCGTACGTTGAAGGTGGCAACCGCGCGCAAACAGAAGTGAAGCGTGACTTTAGTTTGTTTTTATCTATTTTCTACATTCAATGGCACTTGTCGAGTGGAGGGACCCAATTTGTTGCAGGTAGCAAGAACAAAAAGAAATAAACAACATGGACTAAAAATGCGGGGAGATTCTAAAATACGTTGCACTTAGTTTGTTTGTTGGTGTGCTTGTGCAGCTTGTGCACAAATTGAAAATTATGCAAAGACGGTACAATGGAAGGCATATTGTTAAAATACTTACATGCATATTATACACAAACAACACATTCTGAACATTTTTACATCTGGTTCGACCCTAAAATATATTGGAGCTCATAGGGAACTCCATTCTCTTAATTTTGTTTGCCATTTCCATAGCAAATTATCATTGTGCTGGATTCGTAAAGAAATAAAGATTATTTCCTAACGAAGTTCATTGACCACGAGCCTAAAAACTCGGTGGGCCATGAATTCTAAGACAAAAATACTTTTACCCTTCTATTGAAGACTAAAAAGTGGCAGGCACCACACATCATGAAAATAGTTGAAATCGGATAAAACCACGCCCACCTTGCATACAAAGGTTAGGTTGAAAATTACTAAATTTTACTTAAGAAATAGCAGACAGAATCTGCACTCAGATTTTTTTACAAAATGAAAAATGTGCGTGGCATCGCCCACTTATGGGTCAAAAACGATATCTCAAGAACTTCTCGACAGATTTCAATGATATTCGGTATATAATATCCGTGTTATCTTGACAGTCTGATAACACGGATAAAAAATGGGCGAAATCGGTTCACAATCACGACTACTTTCCTTACATACATTAGAAATACATAAGGAACCAATGAATATAGCGAAATAAAACTTTACACAAATAGTGCATATCATCTCTGGCTTCACTTGTAAAAAAATTGTCGAAAACGTACTATAACTTTTCAAGGCCCCTGATATCGAACATGTTGAAATCAGCGCCTAAGGGTAAATTTTAACCGAAAATATGGGTAAATCTCTTAGATAATTTAATGTAATTCAGAGGAAAATGTTTTCTTCTGAAAGTGTGTCTCTGTTCCAAAAATTATTAAAATCGGGTCTTAACATCTCCTAGCTCCCATATACCTAATTATACGGTGGACTTTATTCCGCATATATGTATTGGTTAATATGTGAGATATCTTAGCAAAATTAAGTGAGCGTATAGTTTTGGATATAGTGTACCTTGCTGGTGAAAATGAATGAAATTGGTTCAAGAATTACCTCAGCCCTCATATCTATATATGACGATTTTCGTTATTCTATTAAACTTTATACCGAATTTATTGGTATTTTGTGTGTTATCTTAATAAAATTTCTTCAATAAATTGCGAGAGTATAAAATGTTCGGTTACACCCGAAATTAGCCTTTCCTTACTTGTTTGATATGAGATTAGTCTTATAGGTGGAAAATGAGGGTAGGATGGGGGAAACTATAACGACGTTATACCAGTTGTGTGTACTATTCGCCACTCTCTAAAATTTGGCAAATCGAAGATAACTGAGATATTTGAGTCCACTTATTATCAATTTAGATCTTTATAAAAAAAAAAATTGGCAAGTCTACTTATATATGTCAGTAGTGAAATCACCAGAACCGAAAACACAAATTTTTAACGAATTTCATAAAATCCTCAATAAATCTTATTAGCACGCGCTACAACACGCACGTTGAATAACTATTAAATTTGTAGGTTAATTTATTTTTCCAACTAGTTCCCTGATTAAATTAATTCTACGCTTTTTTTCTCCGAATATCCGTGTGAAAGGAGCCACAGTTGATTGGCTTTCCGCTGTTGGTGAACTGCAATTTGCAGCGCGTGAGAAGTTGTTGATGGATTTTATTGCATTTGCACGCGCTGAATGAATGGCAACCACTCAAAAGTTTCGTTTCTAGAATATTTAGAAAGAAAAACGAAAAACAACGCAGAGTTGCTGAGGAATGGCAGGAAAAAGTTGAAATTAAAGAAACGTAGTTGGCGCGATAGCGCAAGAAGCAGAGAAAAGTAATATTAAATAGTTGCAGTTGCTGTTGTTGTTGTTGTTGTTGCTGCAATGGAAATGAAAAATAACTTAAGCAGCGGAAAAATTAAGCAAAACAAAGAAGTGTAAAACCAAAGTGGCAAGCAATCGAACTCTTGGGGAAAAAATCAATAAGTGCGCCGCTGCGTCCGGCCAGCGTCGACTGCGGTACATGCCACGAGTGGCGCGGCAAGGCAGCTGTTTTCTGCATTTTGAGCGAAATTTAAATTGTTGTTTATTTCAATTGAATTAAATGCTTTCCGAACTTAATGTGAAATTAAAAGCCAAACTCGCGCACATACACACATATACAAATATACAAAGGAACAGGCGGCGTAATTGAGTTTGACCAAGTAATGGGCAAGCCTCTTGCTTTCTTCGCTGTTGGTTTAGGCCACTTCAGACGTATTTGCGCAATTTCCACTTTTACACACTTCACCGTACACGCTTCTTACCAATTCTTTGCTGTCTTTTTGTACTTTTTCACTGTCTTCGGCGTTCCCTCCACAATTTAGCACTTTAATTTCGATTGTTTAGACACATTTTATTTTGTAATGTTCGCCCAATTTTGCCCACTTGAGTTTCCCTTGCAAACAGACACATTCTTTCACTTGTTTACTTTAGTTGTCCAACGGAAAATTGCAAACCGATTTCAATTTAATCGAATGGTTATTGCCACGCCGTGGCCCACGCGCCGCTTCTGTCGTATTTTCAAATTAATTTTCATTCAAGATTTTCGTATTTTCACCAGCATTTGTTTCGGTAATGGCCAGCGCCGCCGCGTTCACTGTCATTATTAAATGTACATAAACTAAGCGCTAATGTAAACAAGACAAGTGCAACGCCACCACCGGCGAAAGGCCGGCAGCCGGTATATTGTTGTTGTAGTTGTTTAGCACCACCAGGCAATACAAATACACAGAAACACATCTACACTCACTTAAAAGTATAAAAAATATTGTTGGAAAAGGTGGCAAGTTTGCTGCTTTGTTGACAGTTAATAGCTTTCATTGTGGCCATAGCAACCACAACCTAAAGTAAGGAATTAATTTCGTTCAATTAAGTAATAATTCGTGGAAAAATGCAAGAAAATTATTTTTTGTATTATTTTTAGCAATCAATAAGTATTTTGTAGTCAAGAAGTCTTGTCAAAATTGTAAAGCATAAAACATGTTTATTTAATTTAAAACGTAATTTATTTGTCAAGCGCCTGAATGTAGGCAATGATTGTTACAGAAACCGTTTTTACAGTCATGGCGATTACTATAGTGCCCGTTTTCTTATGATAAATACAATGCTCACACTAGAAAAGTACCTGAGCTCTTTAATATATTGATGGACATCTTAAAGGATAATAATTATCAAAACTCAAAAATATCGATGGACAATAGTAAAAAAATGCGAACAGTTTTGGAAAAATCACACAAATCCTGCTTTTAATATATAACTTTTTCTCCAAAATCTAATTTTGTACCCATTAAATATAATCTATGACCATAAAATAATTTATCAAACATATTTCTCTAATTGATATCAAAGGTATTCGTTTTGTTTGTAACTTCTCTAATTTTTTTTCCGATTTCTGTTTAAAAAACGCTTTCTTCAATATTTTAACACACTTAGCAGGGTTGCATGGAATCACTTATATGAATTCTAGTACATAGTGAATTAAGATGAAGAACTTTCGATCAATACTAGAAATATCTTTGTTGAAACATTTTGCTTTTCTTTACTCCAGTTAAAGCAAAACTGTTGCTTACATTTCACTATAATCTCTCTAATATTATCCATTCTTTGATCTAGAGCAAATTTGAAAAAAATCTACACTCGTAGAAGAAATAACTTTATATTTAAGGCTAATAGAAGAAATTATGCTTTTATAGTTTTAATTTTTTGGAATGAAACTATCATGAAACCCAATATAATACTATTTTGGCAGGACTGATGAATAATCTGGTCAAGAACAGAGACCATGTATAAAACAAATTAAGTAAGGCCGACTCTGTACGAGATGACTGCCCGATTTTTTCTTACATTTGTGATATGTGCCTTGATATTATTCAATAAATGATGGAATCTATATAAAAGGTCTATGCGATTTTTAATTTTGTAATAAAAATTTTAATTTCATAAACTTAGAGGGTTCTACTCGAGAATATCATTAAAAATTTGTTTATATATAGAAGATCGTGGATCGAGAAACATAATAATAATCTGCTCAATAGCATATATTACACCAAGAATGTCCTACAATATAAAGTTGTTATAGTTTATTTAAAGAAAATAGGTATTATTTTTAAATCTGAACTTTTATAAATTTCTCTTCTCCATTAAATCGAATCATCTATATATTAGCTGAATGAATCTCGCATATAAAAGAGAGTCAAATGAAATAAACCCGAGTTGTTCCATTTATCTAATTTGTAGCGACGTTCATGATATAGAGCTTCGAAACATGGTTCTAGGAATTGAAAATAAATAAAAAGGTTTACTTTATTCTGTCAGTTTGAGTATATGTGATAACTCCCTCATTCATTCTAAACTCACGGAAAAGTCCAGTTTCTCGAAGTTTTCACTTCGTAGGTTAGTATGCTATCAGAGAACCTTTCACTTGACAGAATTTTAATTTTAATATAAAGTTTGTATTATTTAAACTAAAGACAATTTTCTACTGCATTTCTAGTCTTATGTTTCCTCAAATAATTAAATATATTTCCAAATTTTATTTTATTTTTAATTTTAGTTGTATTATTCATTCATATATTTTTTCATAGAAAACTAAATCTTCCAAATGGCTTTTAAGTCAAATTAAGACACTTAAAAATACTTTCGCCCAATTATATAAATATTACATAAAAACCGCTTAACAGTTCCCCAAAGTATTATCCGCCAAACCGTTGCAGGCGGTCAGTGCGGTTTGTTCAAATGCTGAAAAGAATACAGAGAAATTAATAAACTATTTCACTTTTTAAATTTCTTGACCACTTACGCCTAAAGCGATGACAATTCTCCATTTGCATCGAGCATGGATTCTTGAATGTACGACACTGTCCCCATGGACCGCGTGCGCAAATTTTCTGGTCCACAGTGCAATCGTAGTCTTTTATAACACATCTGCGAAAGCCGCTGGCCAACGCCAGGCAAAGTGTGAGCACCAGACTGAATGTGAGGAAGAATTTCATGGTCACTAAAACTTTTTTTTGGAAAACTAAGCGATAAGTATGAAGGTCGCGGGTTTATATAGTGACTGAGTATGTTGATTTGAGTAGTTAAGAATGACAAATATTTATTTTTTTTTGTTATTAAAATGGGAGTACACTGCTTCATAAAACTAATGACGCAAACAAGTAAGATTCAAATTTTAAAAAATATTTGGTCTGTGACATCTTTGAAACAAAAAATAAAATAATAGCAGTCCTTTGAATACTTAACGACACTAAAAAATTGATCTTTTTTAATTGATATATATTTTTAACATTTTTTAATAATTAATTGAGTGGGCATTAATTTAAAACAATAACGTTGTGCAACTTCTACTTTGGAGCTATAATATGTTTTCAATTTCGGAAAATATTTTTGAAAAATAATAATAAATATTATTAACTTATAAATCGTTTATTTATTAATAATAGGAAAATATTTGTATTTCCTTACTTTTTGGTCATACTGTATGACTACGTAAGCTTGGGCTTTTTTGCCCTACTATTTGCATAAAAGACATGTGTGTACACATAACATATATTTATGTTTATTTAGTATGCTTACTATACTACAAACTAGGCGAAATAGAATATTCGAAAATAAAAATAAACACAGAAAACAATATCAAAACTCCAACTTAAGTTTAACCTCTAAATTTAATCGGCTGTACATTGGCGCCAGAGCCGTAACCGTAACCACCATAACCGTGACTACCAAAACCATGTCCACCGCTTCTACCTAGACAGAAACCTCTTATACCGTTACTCAATTGACTGCAGTAGGACGCATCGACTTTAGTGTATTCTAATTGAAGGAAAAAAAGAATTATTATTAGATATATCCGTTTCTAGTTCCACAAAATAATTAGATAATTACGTGCTGTCTGCTGACAATTAGCCGATTGCAGCTCACAATTATTGCTAAAACTCTGACACAAATTCGATTGACCGAAGCGTCCACAAACGTTTGTCTGACGATAGCAGTTGCGTGTATCCACGACACAAACACGCGCAGACAAGGCGCAAGAGAATAACGCGAAGAATATGTTGAATGCTAAAAGTAGGCAACGCATTTTACTACTCTGCAAATTTCAAAGATTTGGAAATATTAGGAATATTCCGCTATGACCTTAGCCAATTCTTTCGCAACTATTAGTGCTTCTGGTGTTTCCAAACTTTTATAGTAAAAATGTGGCCCTCAGCCCTACTAAAATATCTGTTTTTTCTACCAAATGTTAATATTAGTGTTGCAAATTTTTTTGTATAACAATTTCGCACGTTCGCAAATATTTTTATTTGGTAAATAAAATTTGCAAAATCAAGGCAGTGCCAATTAGAATAAACGGAAGCATTTTTGAAAACCATACATTTTATGAGAGAGTTCATTGGCATACATACGGTTTACGGTGAATTACTTCCCAACACCTGTTTCAATATGAAACACGAGCTAAATATGTGTTTAGCTGCTTACGAAAGTTGTCACTTGCGAAGTGTAACAATTTCTTTTGAATTTGTTTTTTTTTTTTTAGCAAATTTTTAATTGCGTATTGTTCGAAGTCTTCTCAAACCTTTTTCAAGGTAAGACATTTACTTGCCGCATATATAACAATTTTGAGGATAATTAAGGTCATTAGTAACTAAAATTTAAACTGTTTGTCAAGTCTCATAAGATCATAACCACTAAAGCAGAGGGTTTCGATGAGGGATTATAGGGTTGTGTTGTCCTTTACTAGTATTTAAAATTCCCAATAGATCTTGCACACCAATTCTACTACGGATAGAAAGTTTTTATTAAGATTGTTTCAAAATTGTTTTACTGAGTATACTATAACAACAACAGCTACAACAAATTAACATTGTTCTGGGTACTGGGACACAGAGTCATATAAGGCAACGAACTCGCAGACCAGCCAGCTAGGTAGGCCACGGCTGCCAGGCCGGTGGGGCCGAAGCCCTTCATTGCTGTTGGTCCGCAAGTTCTCAGAAATGTACTACTCGAAGGCGAATTGGTAAGTTTGAATCGCTACTGGCTGTAATTGTAGGGACTTCTCCACTCCAAACTTTTTCTAGGGGGGTACAACCGCAAGAGATTCAAGCAACTTATTGCGCTCCCAAGAAACAAAATGAGGCAACTAGTTGCACTTTACACTGGCCACTGCAGACTAAGGCGTCTTCTGAACAAACTCGGGATCTGATCAACGGACCTGTGCAGATTCTGTGATTTGTAAACGGAAACACCTGAGTACCTATTCCTGGAATGTCACGCGATAGCGGGGTTAAGGAGTCAGGCAATGGGTTCTCTATATTCCCAAGAGGAAAGTATCGCGACCACCAGCCCTGCAGCGTTACTATATTTTCTTAGAGCTACAGGACTGGATGGTATTCTGTGATAAACAGGAGAGGGCATAATAGACCGTAGGGCGCTGTGCGATCCGCTAATAAAATCTAATCTAAGACTATATCAAGAAAGTAAGTATTTAAATTCGTTCAATGAATCTCGAGTTATCTTCTTCTAGAATGTAATCGTTTTAAAGAGATAGTGGTGAACCTCAACTTTCACACTTCAGTGTATTTTTGCAGATATTTCGTGTATAAAGAGCGGAGATGATGTTGATTCGTATCAAAAAATGTATTTTGGCAAAAAATACATCGAGTTCCACCAAGAAAGGCCAACTAACTTCTCAATCATTTTGTTAACCCTATGCTTCCACAAGTCAAACGTCTGCTCCGGGAAACTTGTAATTTTAGCTTAAAAATAGTTCATTTTGAAGACGATTTCAAAAATTTTAATACACAAATTTTAAAATATTAGAATACAAAATAGTTTTTCATAAAACACACAATCCATTGTTGCGCGAAAGAACCAATAAGAGCGGCTAACATTTTTAAAATGTCACTGCTTTTGTAAGCTTAAAAGCACAAATTGTTTGGATATTTGGCACAGTTGCCGCCGTGATTTCGCCCAGTTTCAACTGAGTGCACTAAAAGCATTTCATTTATTTCTTGAACGCGTCCATTTGACATGCATTTCCTAACCGTCTACTTCCGTCCAACACAATGCCTGATTCATTCATTATAACCGCCGCCCCCTGCTCGCATGCATTACCCCCGCGTCATATACACCGAGCACTCCCTGTTGTTGTTGTTGCTGTTGTAGAATTTGTCGCTAAATGGTCATGGCTTGAAAAAGTGAACGCCATCAGCTGAACCATCAGATTTATGCTGAGTGAGCACAAGTGCGCCCAAAAGCGTTGGCTGCTGCTCCACTGCTGTTGCTGCAGCAGTTGTTGCCGCCGGATGATCAGCTAGTTAAAATAACAACCAAAATGGCATTTTAGAATTTGAGTATAATTTTTTACATCCTGTTATGCTGGCTTATTTCGTTATGGGCGCCAGTATGAATTTCACAGGCGGCACCAAAGTGCTGCCATCCACCTCCTTGTATGTGTTTTGGTGTGTGTCGGTGTGGCCAAGTGAAAATGAGCGAAATGTGTTAAAAAGTGGCAATTTCAGCTGTGGCACTGATTTTCGACGGCTTTCTTGCCTTGCCTTGCCGCTCCGTCTTAACCGTCGGCGAGCAGCTGCGCTGTGTCGTCGAAAATTTCTCGCTAAAGCGAAAATAAGTGAAATTTTTTCGGCGAAGATTCTTCTTTTTGTGATTTTTTTTTTGTGTCTCAGCCACATTCTCAGCTAGCTGCTCGCTGACTGTCTGCTTGGCCTTGCTCGGATTGTCTTCTGGGTAATTTTTCATGGTGATTTGCTTCGGTTGTCTTTGAGTGAGGCGAAATAAACACCAAGCCAAGGCGCCGCGCCGCGCAAGGCTGCGCGCAATCTTACAACCAGCGAAACAGCAGCACTTTGCCGAAATATGATATGCGGAAATTGAAGAAATATCATAGATACACATGTACACATGTTTGTAAGCGAATGTAGTGCAAGGCTGCTAGGTGTTTCCGCTTGAAGTTTGTAGATGCTTATGCTACGTGATCCATGATATTTTTCAGCGCAGACATATTGCGTTACAGTGGCATAGTAAATGGCAATAATAAATTTTTGCCGCTCCCAGCAGCCGAAGCATGCGGACAGGAATACAAAAACAAAAGTATTCAACTCAACTTAAAATGAGTTGGAAAGTGTTTTGAGTAGAAAAAAATGCGTGAAGTTTCATGAGTTGTGGCGATATAAAGAATCATTAGATTGAAAAATAATAAATTATTAAGTTTAATAAATAAATACTGCATCCGAAATTGAAGATCGCCATACTCAACCTCAACATCAATCCATCAATCCATTCTTGATTAAACATGTATGTATGTGATTGGCGTTGCAACCGTTTAGCCGGTTATAGCCGAATCGACGATAGTGCGCCACCACTCTCTCTCCTTCTCAGGTTAAAGAAGTCGCACGATAGTGAGTCACCTTGTCTGAAACCTCGTTTGGTATCGAACGGCTCGGAGAGGTCCTTCCCAATCATGACGGAGCTTTGGTGTTGCTCAACGTCAATTTACACAGCCGTATTAGTTTTGCGGGGATACCAAATTCAGACATCGCGGCGTAAAGGCATCTCCTTTTCGTGCTGTCGAAAGCAGCTTTAAAATCGACAAAAAGGTGGTGTGTGTCGATCCTCTTTTCACGGGTCTTCTCCAAGATTTGGCGCATGGTGAATATCTGGTCAGTTGTCGATTTTCCAGGTCTAAAGCCACACTGATAAGGTCCAATCAGTTCGTTGACGGTGGGCTTTAGTCCTTCACACAGTACACTCGATAGAACCTTGTATGCGATATTTAGGAGGCTGATCCCACGGTAATTGGCGCAGATTGTGGGATCTCCCTTTTTATGGATTGGGCAGAGCACACTGAGATGCCAATCGTCAGGCATGCTTTCTTCCGACCATATTCTGCAAAGAAGCTGATACATGCACCTTATCAGTTCTTCGCCGCCGTATTTGAATAGTTCTGCCGGTAATCTATCGGCCCCCGCTGCTTTGTTGTTCTTCAAGCGGGTAATTGCTATTCGAGATTATTGATTAAACATAGTAGTGTTTAAATTGTTTTAGCCTAGTTCACAATGTCTTGTCAGCCCTTTCAATGCTTCGAAAATTGAACTAGAAAGTTAGGTTTCTTTCTTTTATACTTGGTCTCCCAGTAGCGGTATCCATCTTCCCTTATGATGTTATACCTCTCCAACGGGTTCTTCATTAGTTCTCTGAATCCTTTTCTACAACAAATCCATATCATTTTTTATGGATTTTAACGTCAACCATCCGTAAAGTAGTTTAAAAAATTGATTGTCAAAAAGAAAGCGTGAGTAGGCTAACTGCTCGTTTATTCTTACTTACCTCCAGCATCATTCGCATTATTTCTTTATTCAAATTAGAGTAACCGGAACAACAGTGTTTTTATTCAAATATAGTAGATGTGTTTTTAAAAAGTATATTCAAACGATTCGAATTTTAAAAGTAGAATCAACACTATGGAGTGTTGGAATCAAGATGTCCAAAACAATTCCGAATATGCCATTGACGTTTTATAACACGAAACAAACCAGTTCTTACCCAGCATCGGTTGGCCTATGTTTCTGCCACATGCTGCTTCTCTAACGTCAATTCTAAGATTCCGCGATATATATTAGAGTGTGGTATAGTTTATCTGTTCAATCCTATTTCAAACTGAATTTATATTGGCAACACGTTTTCAACGGACACTGTTGGGGTTAGGGATTGTGTCATGCTCTCTCTTGTGTTCTCGCCACCAGGATAGAATAGCTCAGTTTGTAAAGCATCCTACCACAGTCCCTCAATATCATTTCACATTGACTCATACTCTCGAAACCTCTTCTTTTCGATCGATAAATGCGTTAAGTTTCGCCTTAGCTCGGTAGCGCTCCATAAGTGACCTAAAAATTTTCTGTCTTGTCTTCTAACAGAATATCCTTTAATCATCTAGACTGCCCATATCTCTAGCGATTCACATTATCGACTTGTTTGTTCGACAAATTCGTTTATCAACATATTTCAGCTAAGCAGGAAAGACAGCGTCTTGAAGCAATTATGAGTTCAACCGCGGAGAGTGAATATATATAAAACGATATCTAATTAAATTTTTATCATAAAATATCTTCCAACCACAAATGCAATTTGCACTCGTGCCAAGTCATTTTACACATAATTTCCATTTTGTCACTTTCACAGTTGAAATGTGTACCATTTCCTGTGGGCTACCAAGAGAAAAATTTAAATCTCACCACTTCCGACGTGTAAATCTTTAAATACTGGTGCAATACTACTTTTTATTGTTGTTGTACAAGGGCCAAGTTGTCAGTTGTGTTGCAATTTGCATGCATTTGTCGGATGTTCACATTATGTTGGCTGTCAGCCATTCTTATTAGTTTTACTTTCAAAGTTTTTGGCGCAACCACACAGTGTCTTAAAAGACTCTGCATTAATGAGAATTTAATGGCATTTGGCACGTAATATGAAAATGCCTAAAATTTAAAATAACATCCCCGATTCGTATTTAGGTCACAAACTTCGCTGCAGAGAGAAGAAGAAACTTTAAGTTCCAATTCATGAGGCATTCTTAGTTGCAAAAAGTGAATCCATATCTTCAAACGAAATAGAATATATTTAAATCTCCTGGGGTTGAGTTCTTCAAGTGGTTATCTGAGTGTTATTTGAGTAGTTTTAGTGTTTGGTTTTACAAAATCCGAACACTAGGTGGAGGCATCGACGCAGAGAAGCTGGGTATTTCAAAGATCCCAAAAATATACAATCCAAATTCTCTGGATTCTAAATCTGGATTACTATGTTGCGGGACGTAGTCGGTGGAAAAGAGGCACGGTGACCTTTTTCACAGACTCAGATCTAAGTTCAGAAAGCTAGTTGGAGGAGGAGTGCGACTGCAGGATATTGCTGGCCTAAGATAGATCGCTGGTGATCCACTGAGCTATTTGCTCTTAGTAAGGTTCAGCTGGTCGTTATGATAGAACCCATTACTGACGACTGCCCGATGGGGTACCATGCCGTGAGACTAATTATCCTGACTGATGCAAATTGCCAAAGTTGCATGGAAGAAACGGAGATTGAGACATCGATACACTCCACTCCTCCATTGTCCAACTTCGGAGAACCAGATGAACTGTCCCGAAGCAAACTAAAAATTAGTTGCCTCTATAAATTCGTGAAAGACTCAAAAGGCTTAGCCGTTAATTGAGTGTTTTGTGCATCCATTTTGAGGAGTTTGCGGCATCTCAAAGGACTGGTTCTAGCTGTCCAAGTGGGATCTCCTGTGAGACATTAGATCATCCCCTTTAACCTAACCTAACTTAATCTAGGTGAAAACATTATAAGAACACGGTCTCTGAAAACTATGTGCAGCTTTGCTTTTAATCTGTATTCTTTGTCTATGTCTTATCTTCTTCTTTCCAGAGATTTTATATGAGCAAGGCTAGGCTTTTTAAGTGAAGAATCAAGATAACCTCTCTAAATTAAAATTTTAAGTTTTTTTTATACTGAATACTAGCATATGTTGTATTTCGCTTTAAACCATTTTAAAGTCCTCATAAACTCAACCAAGCATTTCTCTTACAGATGGCCTGCAGCCGTTTCAGCAAATCGTGCAACGGATTGTAAAGGAAATCTCGCCATTTCCAATGCCGAGCATTTAAGTCCACAGTAATGCCTACAAACAGCATACAACTGTTGAGTGCAGCAACAGCAACAGCAACAACGCGAGCAATTGCAAGGCCAGCAACGGAGCGTAGTGACAGCCGACATTAACGGTAAATACCGAAACACTCAAGGCAATTGTTTCGGAAGATACACTAAAGAGCGGCTACAAAGTGATTACTGGCCACGGCACAAAGCAGGTGCCCGACGACATAGTAAATCGCGCCGTTATGTGTGTGTAGCGACAAACGGACGCAAAACCAACGACAGCATAATCATTGTGAATGTCAAACAGCGGCATCAATTGCAAGTCGACCGTTTGGCCAACAGTATAACAATTATAGTGAATTCGCGTGGGCTTTCCGCAGTTAAACGTTGCCCGGGGCAAGCACAGCTAAAGCAACAACAATAACAACAACATTTGCGAGTCACGATAGCAGCAATGAGTGCGGACGTAGCAACAAGCAGGCAGTCGAGTGCAATCACAACAGCAACAACAACAGACAAAGTTGCAACCAAAACCAGGCAATCGGCGGCATGGACAACGTTTCGGTGGCCGATTGGTTTATGCGAAATCGGCGAATCAGCTGCAACAACAACAACTGCAATGGCTACAACGAAAGCTTTGCAGTCAAAGCGAGTTGATGACATCGCTTGCCGTCAGCAACGTGATGAAGATGATCACAACAACAACAACAGAAGTAGCAAAAACAAAAACAGAAGCAAAGACATCAATATCCCCTCAGCGCAACGAATTGCAAGTCAAAAGCGAAGGCCAACACAGCAACAGTTAGGCCAACACTGTGACATACGCAAGCGACGACAGCAACAACAACAACCACTACAAAAACATTGGTGGTATAATCTGGTGCAACAACTACCATGTGGCGCATCAAAAGACGATGATACTCAGAGCTGGTCCACCCATTTGCCCACTTTCCTAAAGCAACAACAACAGCGGCAGCAACAACAATGGCTGCGCTTTTGCCTTGTGCTCGTCATTTGCCTGTCACTGCCCTCAGCAACGAATACGAAACCTCAGACCTCAGCAACGGCGGCAACAACAACAACAATTGTCACCGAACCACCAACATTGAGCGATACATTAACAACAACACCAACAGCAGAAATAGTAATAGCAACATCAAAGCTGGCAACCACCACCAGCCAAACGGTGCAGTCGCCATCGCCGCCGTCGTCAGCAACTGAAAGTGCTGACAACATCGTGACCAACGAACTTACCGACATCACACACACCACCACAACCAATGCCATCGAAAATGTCATCATTCCTTCAACCAAGCCCAGCGTAAATTCAACGACCGCATCAAAAGCTCTGGCGCAGACGTTGACGGCGTTCACGGTGGGTGCGTTGACAGTGTCAACAGCATTGCCGACGGCAGCGCAAACATTCACAGCCTCATCGCTGTCATCAGCAGCGGCAACAACACAACAATCATACAACACTACAACAGCAACGCTGTTTGACTCCGCCGTCAATGCGTTGGCTGAAGCGAAGCGCAGCGGTGGTGAGAACCTCCGCACGCAAACGGCATGGAATGCGCACTTCGTCAATGAATTGCTGCTGCATGGCGCTGCAGCTACAATAACACAAGCGTCAAATGAATCACCAGCAGCTAGATATCACAGCAGCAACAATAATGTCATCCGGAATGCGCCCAGTGGGAGCAACACTTTGCATGTCATACAGCAACATAGTCCCACAAATGCTAACACCAACAGCAACAACTACAACTACGCTAGTGAAGACAGCGACTTGGGCCGGGTTCGTCACCAACGCGCTGTGCGTTCCGTGAGTCATGGCAGTCCTGGCAGTGTGGGCTTCAGCGGCAGCAGCTTTGGCGGCGTGAGTCAGGCTGGCGGTGGCAGCGGACTGGGCATAAGCGGCAACGGCGGTGTTGTTGGCCTCTCGAATGCGCACGATGGCGAAAGTAATAATCATAACAGTATTGAGTGTCCCAGTTTCGATGAGAATTCGGCGTGCCCGTGCTATAAATTCGAAGATGGTGAGTTTTTATTTAAACGGGAACACCTTCTATATGCAGTACTCAAATGCTGATTAATTTAGAGTAATCTCTTAAAAAATCAGAAGAGTTGCACAAAAAAAAAATATCTCTACTTGGCACTGCTAACTAAAAAAGAATAGATAATTGGCATAGATAATAATCATAGTGCCTCAAATGATATTTTAGCTTATACTCAGAAGAGGAAAACCTCCACTCCGTTAGAAAGATTTGGTGGAGAGCGACCTGATTTCATTTGGAATTTCAAACTGATGCCGAATTGCGAGGAAAAGAGAAGAATGGCGCGCTATTATCGATACGGCTATACTCTACCCAATGCAAAGTAGTCTTCGAAATATTTCATTGTTGAAATATTTTCTCGTTCCTTAGAGTCCCCACCAACCTCAGCTTTCAACGAATAAATACCAAAAATATTTATAAAAGTTTCTGTCTTCTCAATAAATCTTTAGATAATCTCATAAAGTGATTTTGGAAAGGTCATCAAAGAGTTAGAATTCAGATAACCCTACCTAATATAAACTTATAAAGAGGTAACTAATCTTATCGCATTAAACAATAAATGGGCGTGTCATATTAAGATGAGGGTCTCTGTGTTAGAATGATTCCAAGTGACTACACTCACTTCAATATTTTATGTTAGAAACGAAAGAATTGATTCCATGTACAGACATGTAGAATGGAACTTGAGTACTTATATCAGCATTTAAATGAGTACTTTAGTATAGGTGAGATTAACTCTGCCTTAGTATTTTCATAATGAGTCTGTGCCACAATTATTGCCGCAAAGTGAAATATACGTTCGTTATCCATTATCTTAATCAAACCACCTTCTGATTCATCGAGAAAAATATCTCTCTGGTAGTCCGAACTACCATTGCTAAGGAAACTGACATCGCTTGCAATAAAGGGTTACTTCTTGGTATTAGAAGTACCTTATATATAATTCTAGATTAATAGAGTTTCAAGATATTCTTTAAAGAAGCATAACTATTCAATATTTGAAATACTTCCATTGAAATTGCTTATAGAAGTCAGTAAGCCTCATCACATTCAGTTGCATAATATTTCATAATACCGATTAATAGTCGATACACATGTAATCCTGATCTCTCAAAATTCATGGCAATTTCGTGAGTTAAACATAACTGTAGTATGTTCTGTGGATTTTACTATAAAGCCTTATTTTTTCAAACTTCATATTCCCCATTATAGTACCATGTTCTTTAGATGTTACATTCAATAAATTGTTGAAAGCTTTTAGATCAGTTTCGATCTATCCTTAATCATAAAAGCCTACGACTGCGATTACTCAATGTTTACTGAGCTTACTTAAGATATGGCAGAAATGACAAAACAAAATAGAAATGAGACAGAGGAATGTACGATAATATTGAGAGATGCTACTCTCTGGCGGTCTTCAAATAATTACTATCATAGTGAGTTTCGCCACTCCGTGCAATAGTTTAGATTTACAGTCCTTGGACATACAGCTTTCTCAATGCGATAAAATGTCCATGGACCTTCGCCTTGATCTTCGAAGTTCGAACTATCTTATAAAGAACTCATTGTTCACGTCAATGACTCATGCCGATAGCTCAGCCTCATCTACACATCCGAACTGGGAAGAAACCACTAGGAGCTTAATCGATGGAGCATGGGTTCGAATATATAAGCGTGAAATGGTTTAAGTAGGTTTATTTGAACTTATCAAATAAATATTAAAGTATTCGTTTCAATATTTGACCCTTAATTCACAGATATGTGTATTGAAAATATAAAACTCAAATTAACAACAAATTACGAAACACTGATACGAGTAGTTAACAAATAACGAACAGGTGCGATTGAACACATCTAATGTGTATCAAAATTATTTCAAATTATAGCCAAACGCAACAACGAAGTGCCAAAAGATGTTTCAGTAATAGAAGAGAAATAGAATTGAAGTGGAGTTTGCCCAAGCACGTTTGCAACAGCGCAACACAGCCGCGCACACAAATTGACTAGCGTAATGCCACATTTGTATGTGGGAACGTGTTCCATTGATGCTCTGCAGGTCTCTACATGCGTACGAGAACGCATATAACGGTGCTAATCCATATGTTAACACATATTAACAACTTTTTCATACTCCAACCTCAACGTTTCTTATGCTCGCCTTCAACTTGTTTCTCTTCTTGTTTTTGTTATTTGTAGGCTTATTTCTCGAGTGTCCCGGCACGACGGCCATGTCGTTGCGCAGCACGTTGGAACGCATCTCATCGCCGATACATTCATTATCCATTTATGATTTCGATCGTTCGGTCACGTCTCTCTCGCAGGATGTCTTTCAACCAGGTGTCAATATAAGGCATTTGCAATTTTCACACTCACACTTGGAGACGCTAAAGGATAACAGTTTGCGGCATGTACGTGCAACATTGGAGTCGTTGAGCATTGTTAATGGAAAATTAACACAGGTATGTACCAATCACATGAATACACACACTTATACATTCTTCGTATATACATATGTATACATGCATGCCTATTAACTGTGCGCATAAGTGGTAAGCAGAAGAAAACAAAAACAGCAACAACAGCATAAGCGAAACATTAACGAACATGGCAAAGTGTAGTGAATGTAGCCATGTGGTTAAGCGGCGAAGCAGTCGAGAAATGTGTTCATACGTGCGATGCACAGTGTTGCCAGATGGGCAAAATCGGGAAAAATATTTAATCAAAATACAAAAAATTTTAAAGTGGGAATTTTATATATATATTAAATCTTAAAAATTAACAAATTAACCCTTGAAATATCTCTTATATTTGTGAAAAATTCGAGCCAAGTAAAAAGTTATATTGCAGTCCAAAGTCGTGAGATTATTAAGCTCCTGATTTTTCAATAAATTGATTAATAATTAAGAAAAGCCCGTATATACCGAAATTGGTATATTCTTACATATTACTCTTGTAACCGAGCATGTATAAAGCTTAATTTTAAATCACTTTATGTGAAAGATAATTTTCAAATTGATCAATATTTTGTATGTACAAGGATGGTATCGAATTTTTTCAAAGGAAACCATTACTTTTGGAACATTTGGTTCTAAGTAACAATAAGTAAAATATGTACAGCTGCTGGCCATCGAATTACGAACGAAATTTTTTTGACAATGTTTTTAATTTATGGTGAAAGT
Source organism: Zeugodacus cucurbitae (assembly GCF_028554725.1). Classification (NCBI taxonomy): domain Eukaryota; kingdom Metazoa; phylum Arthropoda; class Insecta; order Diptera; family Tephritidae; genus Zeugodacus; species Zeugodacus cucurbitae. The sequence continues at coordinate 35,792,627 of NC_071670.1, forward strand.
TACAAAATCACAACCTGGGTGGCATCCTTTGCCTATATTTCTACTGTATAATTATCGGTATAATATTCGAATAAGCTTGCCTACTTTATAGTTATCGGCTGACAATTATTGTAACCGTAGTTTTTTTTTTTTTGGAATTCGTAATTGTTCGTTATTCGATGGCCAGGTACTGTATATATCTAATAGATTGACATAATTTTATAGTTATATCTCGGATAAATATTGAGAAGATTATATCAATATATTCATTATAAGGTTGTTAGGAGAAAATATGAACCGATTTTATCCGTATATGATAGTATTCGCGAAATGCTAAGTGAAAATGTCTCATTCAATGTTATTACATAGTGATCGATCGAAATACATGGTCCCCTTTCTTCGCTATGTGGGGACTAGGGGTAAGTATACAACTATTCACACAAATTTTTAAAACAAATCGGACGTACATATGTCGGAAACACTATTTGTGCTGCTTTTTATATAAAAATCTTTGTTGAATAACAACTGTTGAGTTTAAAATTAACATTATTTGGCAAGTAGGCGTGACTATCTTAAGATTATCGAACTCAGATAAGGAGAGGCTATTAGTAAATAAGTACCGATATCCACATATCGGGAGTCCCTTCCCTTGTGTACATAGCTTAATGTTAGAATTATCCATCACAAGCTCAAGCGAGTTAATACCACCTGGACAGAGGTGTAATTTACTCCGATTTAGCAAATTCTTTGAGATTTTCGATAAACTTGTGTGATTTCAAAAGTGTTAGTATTTGTGCTAATAGACAGAAGACAGTTACCCAGTTATGTCTTTTACTAGGAGAATTGAAGAGTTTCAGTAGTTCATGAAATTAACCCTAAAAGTATCGTGGTACCCTCAACTTTTTAAAAATAGGATTTTGATAGCTTAATTATATTAGAACTAAATATTATTTGAAGAAAATTTATATACTATAAAAAGTATAAATATATATGTATAATCTATACTACTATTATAAAGAGGAAATATTTGTATGTATGTTTGTAAGGAATAAACTCAAAAACTACTGTGCCGATTTTAAGAATTCTTTCACCATTGGAAAGCTACATTCACTCCGAGTTATTACAAAGGATAGGCTATATTTATTGCTAAAATCTGGAAATAGCTCCGAGATGGGGTATCAAAAAGACCCCGTGATGGAGAATCTTAATCTGAAACTGAAAATTGTCTTGCAAGTCATTCTCTTCGCATCGCAATCGCGTACCAAAGAGTCGAGTAACGAGTACTCGTATTCAAGTTTTTGCTCATTACAAAAAAATGTCATGTTAGAATTTTCCTAATTTCACTTTTTTAAAATGGACCCACGCAAGAAACGGCAAAGTACATACATATGTATGGGAGAGTGTGTAAAAACTTAAAACTTTTAAAATGTTTGTTTAAACACGTGCAAAGCCGGAGCGGTCTGCTAGTCTGTTATATAGAAAGCTTTAGAACTTGTAGGGCGTATAATATTTATCAAGCTATCGCTTATTAAATTATAAAAATGTTTGTAGTTTTTTCTAATACAATTTACTAATTGGTTTCTTAAACCAAATATTACTATTTTTACGGAAGATTTTATTGAAATGCTTCACTGTGCAACATGCTAACATTAAACATTGTCTGTCAGCCGTTGATTGTAACGAAGCAGGTAGTAAATTTAGTTATGCAGCATATTTCAGGCGCACCAACACACGCTGGTGATATGTTGATGATATGTAAACTTCAGCAAATTTGTATTTGCATGTGTGCATGGGAGTGTTTGTGTGCGCATTTTCTTGCACTCACTGCCAGTTATGCCAACAATTGGGTTAGATGCTGCATGCGAATTGGCAACCGTGTTGCCAATCAAACACACACTCAACTACGAAGGAGCTCTCACAACTGGATTAAGCACAAAACCGTCCGATCGCCTTACGTTTGAATTGCTGCTTCAGTTGCACTCACTCATCTCTCTGCTTTGCTTAACAATTTGCACACATCTTCATCAGCATCGCCGCCTTACCGCCATGCTGCTTTGGCTACGTTGGCCGTTTGGCTGCTTTGCTCAGCTGTCATCCGCATAACGCATGAGTGCGTCTGTCAGTTTCGTGCAATTTGTCTACCTGTCTGCCGCTATGTCTGACGGCCGCCTAACTGTATGTTATTTTCTTCGACTGCTGTTAAATACGTGTCAGCAAATATTCGCCCGAAATTACGCATTCATGCATCTTGTGTTGGTTTCATGCGAAATGTACGTGCCAAACGGGATCTTGCATCAGCTTTCTGCTTCTGCTACATCTGCTAGCGGTATTATGCTCACACACACATGCATGTGTTGCTTGCATACGTGTGTCTGCTGCGACAGTACACTTTTGTGGCAGGCACGTTTATGAGGATTTGCCAAATTGAAATTTCTTAAATAATATTCTTAAGGTGAATATTTAATCCATTGTATAATTTAGCAGGAAAGGTCGTGTTTCTTGATATATTTTGACTAGAATAGAATTGCTGGTTTATAGACTAAAACTTAAAGGCTTGCTTTGTGATTTGATTGGATTCAATGTTACAAAGTAAATTTTTCTAATATTAAAAGGAAAATACTGAATCTCGAAAGGCGAAATTTTTTCATTAACGACAGAAATGAGGTATTGTAGTAAAGTATTAGAAGAACTCATGTAGAAAATTAAAAAATATGTATTGTGTGTCTTTTTAAAAAGTACAATATGATTAAAATATTATCCTAAAATTTAAAATCAAAATTCTGAGAGATAGACCATTTAGAAGTTCCGTCCATAAGGCCACGAAACACTATTTCTCCAAAACTTATGAAGAGATTTTATTGAAATTTGGTTTTTATTACAATATTTTCGATCCAATATATGGCGAAAATTTCCCTTAACAAATTGTGCTAGGGGACCCGATTTTAACCATTTCTGGAGAAGCACACTATTAGAAGAAAACAATTTCCTCTGAATTAAATTAAGATATCTGAGAGATTTACCGATATTTTCGGTGAAAAATTACCATGGGGCACTGAGTTCTTCATATTCGATATCCGGGGCTTTGAAAAGTTATAGTCCGATTTCGACAATTTTTTCACAAGTGATGCTACGGATCATATACAGTATTTGTGTAAAGTTTTATTTCGTTGTCTTCTTTGGTACTTAATGTATCTATATATTATAAAGTGAAGGAATGAGATGAAATTCAAAATTGATTTAAATGGGAAGTAGTCGTGGTTGTGAACTGATTTTGCTCATTTTTGAAATGTGTTATCAGTGTTCTTCTGTAAAATTTAGTGTTCCGGACGTTTTTCGTTAGAGAGTTAACCCATTTTTAGTAATTTTCAACCTAACTTTTGTATGGGTGGTGGAGGTGGGGTACGAAAGCAACCCTCTCACGGTCCCAAGGAACATGTGTACCAAGTTTCGTCAAGATATTTCAATTTTTACTCAAGTTATCCGTTGAATGGACGGACGGACGGACAGACAGACATTCGGATTTTGACTCGTCTCGTCACCCTGATCATTTGGATATATATAACCCTATATAACTATAACTCGTTTAGTTTTATGACTTACAAACAACCGTTAGTGAACAAAACTATAATACTATCTTAGCAACTTTTGTTGTGAGAGTATAAAAACCTCTTGGAATACTCTATGTAAGATCTTCTTAAGTGACGTGCGTTCAATTTATATTCTGTCTACTCTTAACTCTTGCCATAGGTGGCAACTCTATTTCAAACGATGTTTAAGTTAAGGAATTATCGAGTTCATCTTAAACCTCGCAGCGTAACTCATCTGGCAATAGGTGACAACACTTGACCAAATTTCTGGTGATTAAATTCTGGTGAAGTGATTAACGTTTGTCATTTATTTATTAAATTTTTACCCTTTCATAGATGGCAACACTATCTCAAATTATTTTTAATTTTTTTGCAAGACTATTTTATGAATTGGGGATATTTTGGTTAGTTTTACTCTTTGTGAAAGGTGGCATGCCTACTCAAGAATATATCTAAATGAATATTTTGTAATAATTTAGGTTGCACTTTCCCAATATGGTGGCAACTCTAAGAAAGTCTATGACATTTAGATTTAATTTTTATTTATAAGTGAATGATTGTAAAAGTTAATTTCAAAACACAAATCTTATGCATCAGCTAAAGCGCATGGTACTTCGAACCTCCGTGATCAGAATCAACCATACACCTGGTTAAAGCTGAAATAGATTCTCGAAGGATGTAAAAGAAGTTATGAGATATCTTCTTCTCCAAGTATAAATTGCCTTGAATTGTGCAGGAGCTTTGTCTACAAACACGTATTTTAATAGGAAATATGCACAGAAAGAGAACTACAAAGAAAACTAGCAGAAGCCGGCACTGATAAGTTCTTTCCTTATTCCCGCTACGATACCACTCTCATTAAATTAGTAAATCAATTACTTGAACCTCAAACACAGAGCTTAAAGCTGCTTACTTTTATCTAGAAAAAAACTGAGCTAACAATAGACACATAACATATACTTCATCCAAACTATTCACACATACATTTCGCTCACTATCATATAAATTTGATGTGCGAATATGAACATGCTTAATTTTTTTTCTACAAACAACATATTTTAAACAACCTTAGCACAAAAAATCTCAACTCCTTACATTTAGCGTGCGAACCAACAAGCGCCAAATCTCCAAAACACTATTAAAATCATAAAAAATCGTGCAAAGCACCAAAGCGCAACCTAATTAGCCATTCAAATGAGGCAAAGACGGAGAGAAGTGAGAAATAGAATATAGTAGACAGCGCAAATATGCCACTAAACAGCCTTAGATATATTGTTTTCCAAGTCATTAACTTTCAAATATTCAAAGAAAACCACGAAATCTGTTTTGATGGTGCGGCGTTGTTGTTGTGAGCCAGAGGGAGCCAGAGTAAAGAAGGACGGAACGCAAGCAATATTGAATGTTTCGCTACAACAAAGTGATGTGGGGTGAAATTAATGAACTTTGTGGAGCCTTTTTGAAATCTTAAATTTATATTTGTATATGAGTATCACTGTGTGTACAACCGTTACAAAGTCGGCAAGACAAAATTACGCAGGCGTAGGTGCAGAAATAACGGCGCTCCATAAAATAATTTACACTTTTGCCATTACGAAGCAGCGAAGAAGCAGCAAAGAAAGCGAAAGAATAAAGGGTACAACTTCGTAACTAAAGTGTAGCACAAAAACATAATAAAAGTCAAATGATCGCATTTAGAATGCGAAATGCCACAAACGCACCGCTGCTAACCTCGTTACGTACACATGTCGACACAGCAATAAAACTCGCAAAGGCAAAAGTGTGCCATGCACAAGCTTTAAATCAAGTCCAATTACGCGAATTTCCAGTTCATTTCCTATGCCGAATTGTTTGTGGCGTTTGTTTTTTTATTGAGCGCACACTGGAATCGACGAAAAATTAGGTTACGTATACGCCACCGTCTGTAAGGAGCACAATATGTGTGTGGGTGTGAAGTGAGAATGGAATAAATGCAAAGTTAATAACCGGCAGCAATGTATTGTCTTATGAGTAAACAAATGTTGTACATTGTGTTTAGGAACAATATGAGTATTTTAAAAACAAAATATTATGAACTCATAGCCATACGTATGTGCATATATGTCTACCGTATGAATTGGGGTTCCCAAGTTAAATATTTAAACAGTGCTTTCGAATTACTTTAAAAAAAATATTTATGTATAATATATAGAATTTTATTTGTGACTCTTTGAACTCGGCTTTAAAAATATTTTGTTTTCAATAATAGCTTTAAATCTAACTTACCTCTGCCTCATTAATTTGAATCTGTGGGTGATTTTGACCCTTTCTCGGAAAAAAGTACATTTCTTCTATTTGGATAATTTATTACCTTTTCTTCATAATTTAAACCTTGATAGATGATATTTTTTATATCGCAAATATATTCAGACTTCTCCTTTGCAAATGATGTTTACCCAATTTTAGAATTAACTTCGACACGAACACGATGACCCGATAATAATTGGAAAAATCTAATAGACGGAAGTTATGCACATTTTGATATCAGCGCCATCTAGTGAACATGTTCTAAATCTCTTTTATATTCAGTTAGAATATATACATTAAATTTTTTTTTTTGAAGTAGTCCAAGAATGTTGAAATCAGAACAAATAATACGGTAATTCGGAAAAATATAACTGTATCAATTCCCAGTAAGGTTCTGAATTCTATAATACTGGCAGGATCGGTAATATTATTTATCATTTTTCTGTACAATCGTTCAGGGGACATCACTCCGCTTATTTTAGAGTATGGCTGATAGAGTGTAATAAAAGTGGTACACAACATCAATGACGTTTAAACTGGATTATACTGGGTTTCATAATGTATATTAATGAAAAAAAAATCGCTTTCTCTTTATCAAATATTAGGTCGCACGTTTCCGAATGTGTGTTACCTGCATGCAATAAAAATATAATAGTCTGAGACTCATTATACTATTTCCGTCACATTTTCCTATATAAATAGCAGCAGTGAGCTATAAATATTTTATTCTACTTCATTTCTCAGTACAAAACTTCATTCCAATTTGAAAACACTTCACTACGATCTTCGTCATGTTTTATAAAAGCACTTTACTCCGTTGTAAGTATGCAATAATTTGTGAAGTTCTTTACATGAAGTCCATTTTTCTAGTTATAGTTGCCACTTTTGTTTTCGCGACACTGTTAACTCTAACACATTGTGCTGAGCGGGAACTTTTTGCCACAAATACTCAGGTTTTACTGCGTCATATAAGACAGGGATCACTGCCGATACCGAGACCAGCATTTCAAGGTAACGCTCCTCATCCACGACCAGCTAGACAAGGAAATCGACCGCCTACTAGGCCAGCATAGTAGATCAAGATAAGCTCGTTCGAGACATACGGGGTTCAATGACATAACGGGTTATTTTTTTAACCGTACATAATATAATCACATAATATGATGTAACAAAAATAAAAATTGGAAATAAAAGCGATATTCGTTTTATTTCTATTATTATAAAACGGAGTCTAAACGTAAGCAACTGTAAAAGAGTATAACGTTTTGTTATCAAACTGCAAAAAGTTCTATAACTTTCTTCCCATCGACTGGAGATGGCTTCCAAGTGGTGCATTAAATTAAACGATTCCATATCAATGCACGTAGACTTTATTAAAAAAAAAAACATCGTACCATCCCATTTATACAAATATACCACATCACAATAGTGCTAAGTACCTAGGAATCACCCTAGATGCTAAGCTTCGGTGGATAGATCATGTCAAGAAAAAAGGGGTCGGTAGGAGATCCACGTTTTCAATCGGAAACAAGTTGTTTATATATAATCAAGTACTAAAGCCAATTTGGGCCTATGGAGCTCAACTATAAGGTTGCTCAAGTCAAAGCTGTTTTGCCTGCATTCAGTGCTTCCAAAATAAGGTAATACGAAGTATAGTTAACGCTACTTGGTATGTTTGATCTGCTGAGCTTCACCGTGATCTTGGTGTGAATTCAGTAGTAAACGAAAAAACCAAACTTGCAAAGTCTCATGAAATGAGGCTTCTTCTTCTTCTTGACTGGCGTAGACACCGCTTACGCGGTTATATCCGAGTCCAAAACAGCGCGCCACGTATCCCGCCTTCTGGCAGTTTGGCGCCAATTGGTTATTCCAAGCGAAGCCAGGTGGGAGCCAAAACGCGAATGCGCTGACTGTTTGTTTGACCCATACGCTTCGCTTCCTTATCCAGTCTGGAAAAAACAGAACTAAATTATGGCTTAGTCAGCATATAAATTAAGAGTCATCCAGACTCATCGGAACTGTTGAACGAGAAAACCGACTGAAACGTAAGAGGCCTTCAGATTTAGCAAGTAACAGTCGCCTCAAATGAATTTCTCTAACATTTAGCATTTAATTATTTTTTTAACTTATTAGAATTGAATTGTTGTTAGTATTTAATCATTATATACTATATATACTAGATACAATTGTAAAAAAAACTTTTGTTTTAATAAAGTTTACCAAACAATTGCTTAAAGTAAAGGCTTCTTTACTTGTGAAATTGTGGAACAACATAATATGTTGGCGCTTTACAAATCTGTAGCTATTATTACTTGATAATGATTCATTATTAATGTTTGTAATATAATAATAACCAACCAATAATTTAAAAACAATAATATTTACACCAAACCCGTTTTTTAATCATTGTAAAGAAAAACATATATCTGCAAGACTATATAAGGAGCTTTATTCACAAATATATTTTTGTAAAGTACAAAGAAACGTCCAAAGTATAAAATCACCACCGAACTTACGTTCAGATATCAGTTCAGCGTCAACATTCCATTCGCGATATTACCAGCATTATGCCTAGAAATTTATTTACACTCCGTAAGTTCTTCTTTTTAACAAGTATTAAATGTTTGAATCATTTTGTTGAATCATCATTTGAATTTTAGTTTTTGGCGTTACTGTGTTAGTCGCTATATTTATGACAACTCATGCTCAGCCCGATGAGCCTGTAGCTGCGCTCGTAAGTGTACGGCTAACAACAAGCAGGCCGAGACTACCGACTAAGAGACCAACTTCACCCACAAGGAAACCAAGTCCACCCACAAGAAGACCAACTAAGAGACCCAGACCACCGACTAAGAGACCCAGGCCACCAACTAAGAGACCCAGACCACCGACCAAGAAACCAAGGCCACCGACCAAGAGACCCAGGCCACCAACCAAGAAACCAACAAGGCGACCAAGCCCGCAAACAAGACGAACTCCACCCACAAGAAGACCAACTCCACCTACAGGAAGACCAACCCCACCCACAAGAAGACCAACTCCACCCACAAGGAGACCAACTCCACCACGCTGGTCCACTACTGTGCGTGCGTAACCGAAATAAAAAAATCCTTGTCGTCGCCGTATTAAATATATTATCACGAAACAGTGGCATTGTGATAAGTTCAAAGGTGGCGGGAGTGCAGCAAAATGTAAAGTATAGCGAGCATTTATGATTTATACCTATCATTTACACAACTAATAAAAACAATAAATAAATTTAAAATCTAAAAAAATATTGTTGTATTTGTGGCCCTGGAGTCTTAATATATAAGACTTTCTCTGTTCTGTAGTTCTTTAAGCTGCACAGAGACAACAGTGATTAATGGAAATTATAATTACTTTCATTGATTAAGAGGAATACAACTTAGTTCTAGATTGAGAATAAAACTACCACTTAAAGAAACAGCTATGAAAGTTCCAATATGTTAGGCATTAAGGAGTGTTGCTCTATGCTATTTTTTTATTGCAAGATTGGAGTTCGAAACCATATAAACAACCTATGGTTGGAAGCAGCATTGGATCCCAACAGCATAAAAAGAAAAATATGCGATAAAAAATATTTCCCTAATATCATAGTATGAATGAAGAGAAAAGAAAATTATTTTTAATATTCCGTTCCATTTGTAATATTAATAATAAAAAGTCCATTTCCCCTTTACCAAATCAAATATTCGACCGACTGTCTGTAACTTAAATACACAAACAATATAATCGTCTGAGACTCATTACTATATTATACTATTTTCTTCACATTTTCGTAGCAGCAATAAACGGGAAATATTTTAGTCGAGCTCCTTTCTCAGTACAAAGATATATTCCAATTTGAAAACACTTCATTACGGTCTTGCGTAATGTTTTATAAAAATAATTTGCTCTGTAGTAAGTATTAAATAGATATTCTAGTTATGATGACCACTTTTCTGGTTCAAAACATTGCTTTTGAGCGGTGGTAAGCTCTAAGCAAAATTAAAATATCTAGCTATCTAAACATAGTTTATCATTATATTTTAGAACACAGAACGTTATTTCTTACTAATGGCAATCAAAATAAACTAATTAGAAACAAAGAGGTTCGCAGGTCGAGACGTAAGCATTAAAAACTGTGATATTTTGTCAAGGACAAAAAGTTCTATAACTTTTGTCTTAGTAAAGTTTATCGAATATTAATATGTAATTCAATATCAAATAAGTGGCCAAAGTGAAGCCTTATTTACTCGTAAAATTGTGGAACAACAAACCACTTGTATAAACATTACATTACAAAACATATAGCTATTAATACCATAATTATTATTGTTTTTGTTTTGAACCTGGATAATAAAATTTAAATAAAACAAACAATGATTTATAAACAATATTATTAATATTATATATTCTGCAAGACAAATTCTTTAAAGGGTCTTCTCCCACGTGTTAAGTTTCTTCAGTATAGAACAAAGATAAATAAAAAGTATAAAACTACCACCGAACCTACGATCAGTTATCAGTTCCGCTTTAACCTTCGAATCAAGATATAATCACCACTATGTCTAGAAATTTATTTACACTCCGTAAGTTCTTCCTTTTCGTTTTATAATACTTTCTCAGTTTAACATTCGTATTTTAGTTTTTGGCGCTACTCTATTAGTCACTATATTTATGATAACTCATGCTCAGATGCATGTAGTGGCTGTATCGCAGTCCTTAAATTTACGACTAACAACAAGCATACCGAGTCTACCAACTAAGAGACCAATTATACCAACGATAAGACCAAGTTTACCAACGAGAAGACCAATACCGCCAACTAAGGGACCCAGACCGCCGACTAAGAGACCAAGACCACCAACCAAGAGACCAACACCACCCACCAAGAGACCAACACGAAAACCAAGTCTACCTACTGAGAGACCAATTACGAGACGACCGAGTCCACCAACATGGACAGTAACTTTGTCCCCAACTAGAAAACCTAGGCGGGTAAGACGGCCAATACCACGCCCGTGCGGTGGCATATTAAAATGTTCCCTAGCTGGACCATCTATTTGTGTGCGTAGTCGAAATAAAAAAATGTGTCGACGTGTGGCCAATCAGTGCTCTTTGCGAAAGCTCAATTGTCAGTCGCAGTCACGCAACAGTAAGTAAAGATCGATCCGAAGTCCGAATTAAAATTTGTCTTAACTAATTATTTCTATTGCTTTTTACAGATTGGTTTATTACACAGTCGAAGCATTGTGGTAACCTCAAAGTTGGCGGGAAAGCAGCAAAATGTAGAGGTTAAGGAAGAAGCGTATTAGAATGGTATTCCTACTTTTGCAGTCTTTAAAACTATGACATTTAAATAACTAATAAATAAAACAAATAAATGTATATAAAATAATTCTGTGTTCTTTAGATTATATAGAATGATTAGATATAGTATATATATTGTATGAATACTTGAAAAGTTGAACAAATGGTCTGAAAGAACTTTCTCTCTCTGCGGTGTATATCTCCATATAAAATTATTTCTTATGAGCTGTACCGCGAGAGGAGTTATTGACTGAAATTGTTGTCGATTAACTAATTTAAAGAAATACGTATTGGTTCCAGATTCATGGTAAAACTGCTACTGGACTGGATAGACTTTTCATCCTGCCGCTCAAGGAAGCAACCATTAAACAAGATGATTCGATGATCATCTCGGGATCAGCTTCTAAATAGGGTCCATGATCTTCGCCAATCTGTAAAGCTTATTCTGAGAAAAAGAGAAAAACCATAGTGTTAAAAAAGTGAAATATGACATCAATAATGTAGAGTCTGGGTTTAAAACGTGTAATAAAAATATAAAGTTGGTTTTCTCTTCATTCATCAAATATTAGGTCGCACGTTTCCGAATGTGTGTCACTTGAAAGCAATATTTTTTTTAGACTCATCATAATTTCACATTATTACCGTCCATTTTCGTATACAAATAGCAGCAATGAGCTGTAAATATTTTATTCGAGTTCCTTACTCAGTATAAAAATTGATTCTAATTTGAAAAGACTTCGCTACGGTTTGCGCCATGTTTTATAAACATATTTTGCTCTGTAGTAAGTACGAAATAAATAATTTACGATATATTTTACTTTCGTCAGATATTCTAGTAATGCTGACCACTTTTACTTTCATGACATTGTTGCCACAAACACATTGTGCTGAGCGTGAACTTTTTGCCACAAATAATCAGGTATTACTGCGTCATATAAGACAAGGATCACTGCCGATACCGCGGCCGGCATTTCAAGGAAATGCTCCTCATCCAAGACCAGCTCGACAAGATCCAACTCCGCCTACAAAACCAGCCAAGTAGACCCAGTAAGATTAGCTGGGTTGAAACATTGTTATTGAGGAGCTTTAAAGTCTAAGAAGTGTTCTGCAACATATTTTAGAATATAACACTATTTTACTAGCATAACAACAATAACATAACAAAAATAATAAAGAAATTTGTATAATTACCACTAGAGTTAAAGTATTGTTTAGTGGAATAAATTTTTTAAGAAGTTTATCAATTACAGTAGGTATTCTTAATAAGTGGTTAAACTAAGTGGCCGAACAAAACAACTGCAAGAATTGTGGCGCCGTAATAATCTTTTTATTAAATTATAATAACAGATAATAACAATCAATACTAAGGTTGTTTTCGAACCGGTATGTCTGTTGTAATTGTATATAGTATATACATACAGGTAATATTTCAACTGAGAGAATAATATAATACAATTGTAAGAATTAAAAACAATATCCGTTGCACAGACAATACCTCTTCAACTATAGTAAAGAAAAGTGTAACGATTTTTAAGTAAAGAAAAAATACAAGTTCGTACTATAAAACTACCTCAGCAATTACGAGTAACCATGAGTTGAGCATCAATATTCCAGACGCGATATTTCCAGCACCATGCCCAGAAATTTATTTACACTACGTAAGTCCATTTTCCATATATAAAATCCTTTCTTAGCCTAACATTTATATTTCAGTTTTTGGCGCTACTTTTTTTGTAGCCATATTTATGATAACTCTTGCTCAGCCCAATGTGGGAGTAAATGTACTGCTGCCAACGAGAAGGCCGAGTATACCGACTAAGCGGCCAAGTCCGCCGACCAAGAGACCAAGTATACCAACATGGAGACCAAATCCACCGACAAGAAGACCTAGTCCGCCGACCAATAGACCAACAAGGAGACCAATTTCACCGACCAAGAGACCAACAAGGAGACCAAGTATACCAACGTTTGCAACTAGAAAACCTAGATCGGCAAAACGGCCCAAACCTCGTCCATGTTCTAAGACACCAAAATGTAGCACCACCGGTCCATCTCTATGTGTGCGTAGTCGAAGTGGCAAATTGTGTCGTCGAGTAGCCAATAGGTGCACTTTGGGAAAGCTCAATTGTCGATCGAAACCACGTAATAGTAAGTGCAAATCGAGTGGAAGTCGAAATTAAAAGATTTTAATTTTATAATTAATTATTTCGATTTCTATATGCAGATTGGATTATCACGCCACAGCAGTGTTGTGGTAAGCTCAAAGTTGGCGCGAGAGCAGCAAAATGTATAGTTTAGAGAACAACTTTGGAGCCTAAAAATTATTACTGATCTAATAAAAACATAATTATATTATAATTCTTTAAAAATATTGTATTCTTAAAGCTGTGGTCGAATTTATTGTTTATGCAGGAACACGTGAAAAGTTGCACAAATAGTATGGAAGAGTTTCCTCGGTTTGCAGTGTATATTTCGCAAATGTCCGACGAAAATGGACAGTCAAAGAAATTTGGTTATTAGCGCTATGAAATGAATACACCTCTGAATCGAATGTTCGAAGGTGTCCTTCCTCGTTTGTGTAACGGTAACGCCTCCTCGAAAGTTTTTAAATTTTGACATTCCCACAAAATTTTTTCTTTGCATTTCATGTGAATCCAATAATACTAATTTTGGATCACCTCTGAATATACTATCTATTTTGTAAAATTTGTGTGGAATACATGAACAAATTCACAAATTTCGATTCTTTCGCAGCTAAAAGAGAATTCTATTTTATTTTCAAAAAAACAGCGCAAAAGATTTGGGTCAAAGGAATAATTGAAATAAACTGAGCATTTTATTGTAATAAATGTTCAGCACTGCTGTCTGTCGATCTTAGAAAATAACTACAGTAATAGTAATAACTTCTTCTAAAGATCCGTATAAGGTAGTTTCTAATGACTCCAAAAATGGTAATTTTTCAAGAAGTTCGTACCTTTTCCGACGTTCCATAAGACTTATACAGTAATACCTACGCGATCGATTCGTTTCTCAAAATATGAATTAGTCTCAAATATATGTACTATATCCCATTTGTAATCAGTATTTTACTTTTCTGCTGTTTCATTTTATTAATTTATTGTTCCTGAAAGAATGGGTAAGCGATGGGATTCCGCTAGAGCTCATAATGACACCATTTTTAATGGATTAAAGCGATTACTTATTTTCCGGATTTTGCTCCCAACCAACTGTTTCCTGTTCTCAAACCTGATAAAATTATCATGAAAAGACTTAGGAGTATTTTATTTTGAGAGTTTTAAAAATTTTGAATTTCGATTCCAAATGGTATTGTAACTACCTTAAACAATAAACAAAAAAAAGCTGTCAACACATTATAAAATATATTATAGTTAATAATTTAATACCGTCTGGTGTTCGAATTATTAAAAGTAATCAAATAACCTAAAATCTACTCCAAAAATTGAAGTGATGCGTCTATTCACATTAAAGTGCTTAAATTCTTCCTCCAATTTTCTACTTTTTGAATATTCAGATAATAAATAAAATAATAATTTTAGAGTCCTTGGTCTACAATTTTACGTAGAGTATTTTAATTATTGATGACTGTTATATACTGTATAAACAAAAGCTAACCGAAGTTTTTCGATTTTACGATCGATTATGATTCTGTCTATTTCATCGTCTTCAACAACAAATGGTTCACCTTAAAACAAACTTATGAACTACCAATCCTTAGAACATGGTCTTGAACCTGGCTTCTAACTGTATAACTCCTTAAAATTAAGTCGTACAAACTTATGAACATTAAAAAATGTTACGTATGGTATATGGTTGCACTTGCCTTGATTCCCACTATGTTGAAATACATTTTTATTGTAACCTGCAACAATAAAAAATAATAAAAATATATATTAAGAAATATGCGCTGTCTGGTTCCACAATTGAGTAACAAAAATAACTTTCAGCCAGACAGTCCATTCAACAAATACATTGACTTAATAGTAAATAATTAAACACTTGTTAAAGTGAAAATCATTTGTTTCCTGAGTTCGGTTCAAGTATATAACTTGGTTGAAACCGTTGAGCAGGCATCAGTTGAGTTCCACGCTCACAGTCAAACAAAGCAAGCACTTTGTAAAGAATCGGAAGAGACATGCCCAGGAATTTATTTACGCTCCGTAAGTTTAACATCCATTTTATTAGATATCTGGTTAATATAAAACTAATTTCAGTTTTCGGAGCTACGCTATTAACCGTCCTAATAATGATGGCTCAAGCTCAGCCTGATCCAAGTGTCCAAACCATAGGTCCATGGCCCACTAGACGACCAACACGACCAACTCGACCCACAAGACCACCGCCACCCACTAGACGGCCAACACCACCCACTAGACGACCAACGCCTCCAACTAGAAGACCAACACCACCCACTTGGCGACCAACACGACCCACTAGACCACCGCCACCAACAAGACGACCAACGCCACCCACTAGACGACCAACGCCACCTACTAGAAGACCAACGCCACCTACTAGAAGACCAACGCCACCTACTAGAAGACCAACACCACCCACGAGAAGACCAACACCACCAACTTGGCGACCAACACGACCCACTAGACCAACACCACCAACCAGACGACCAACCAGTACTCGAGGACCTAGACCGGCAAGAGCTGTAACTACTGCAGCACCACCAACATGCCCGCGCAAGCCTGAAAGGTGTACCACCGCCGGTCCATCATTGTGCGTGCGTAGCCGAAATGGCAAATTGTGTCGTCGCGTGGCCAACAAATGCGCTTTGCGTAACCTCAATTGCCAATCAAAGCCTCGTAACAGTAAGTACCAACAGATATATCTGCTTACAATCATATTTTGCATTAATCATAATCTTTCTTATTACTCAATATAGATTGGGTCATTACTAACCTGAAGGGATGCTGCAGGCTCAAGGTAGGACAACGTCCAGTTAACTGCAAGAACTTATAAGGAAATGAGTGTTGAACAACGAAGCGTGGCATTTTTTTGGAACCGTATAACTAATTAAGAAAGTCTTTCAAAATCTCTTATAAGAATTGTAAAATCTGTTTAAATAAATTCAAAAAAATATAATTTCAAATAAAACACATGTGTTTGGCTCTAATTAAGTTTTGTGTACAATTATTTAACTGGAAATTAAACTCCAGTTTCACAAAACTCAGAAACAGTAAATTTTAACTTTCAGACTCACTTATCCAACGACACACGTACCTGTTTAGATATGAGACATTCGTCGTAAAGTTCCAACACAGTTGCTGTATTGTAAAACGGAGTCATTTTGGATCTACACTAAAGGTAAAGATATGTGCTTCGATAGGTTACCTGATCGCTTACGTATAAGCAGCAAATGGAGATTCAAAATACTGTTAGGGTGAACATGGTTTCCTTCAAACATTTTCTTCTCAGAAATCGTCTCAAACATTAGCAGGTTTCATTATTTCTCTTTTACTTGGAGAGTAACCACGCCCACAAAATGGCGAAAACCGAAAACACATAAAGTGCCATAACTAAGCCATAAATTAAGCTATGGAAATAAAATTTGGTATGAAGGATCGCACTATGAAGAGGCATATTTGGGGAAGTGGGCGTGGCAAATAGGTTTTTTGTGCATATCTCGCAAATCAATAGAGCTATATAAACCAAACTTTCTGCAGTCGTTTTTTATCCATTTCTTAATACAGTCCAAAAATTAAAGAAATCGGATAATAACCACGCCCACCTCCCATACAAAGGTTATGTTGAAAATTACTAAAAGTGGGTTAACTCACTAACGAAAAACGTCAGAAACACTAAATTTCACATAAGAAATGGCAGATAGAAGCTGCACTCAGATTTTTTTACAAAATGGAAAATGGGCGTGGCGTCACCCAAATATGGGTCAAAAACCTTTGAAACTTTGTTTATAATAGTTTCCTTACATTCCAATGATATGTTGTGAAAATAGGCCAAATCGCTTCACAACCACGCCTACTTCCTATATATTCGATCTGAATCGTTTACATTACAATATATAAAATAAGCACTAGTGAAGATATCGGTGCAGAACTTTGCACAAATACTATGTTTATAGTGTAGCAGCCCCATCTAAAAATCGCCGAAATCGGACCATAGGTTTTTTAGGCCCCATTTATCGAACACGGGGACCTCGGTGCTTCTAACCTATTATTATGGTTTCAAACTTTCAATGGACTTTATACAATATATATGACGAATATGTGGGTCAAATTGTGTATTATATAATATTAATTAAGTTAAATAAATAAACTGCGAGAGTATAAAATGTTGACTTGACTCTTTCTCTTAAAAATTTCTTTAAATTTCATTATAAATTATAAATTATTAATTTATTATTTCAATTCTAACTTTAAGAATTCTTCTATTCTTTAATTACGGCATTCAAAATCTAATTTATTTTTTTAACCGTAAATTCTTTAATACTTCTAAGCTACTTCTCAACTACTTTCTACATGCGCAATCAAACCATTCGTTGAAACTGAAATACTGCTATTTCTGCCATTTTCTCACTATATTTGAACTCTGGTCAACTCTCCTCTACATCTTTATATGAAGGCATGTTCATTAAAGTGATTTAACCGTTTTCTATGAGACCACTATCTCATTATGGTATTCTATTTTATACGAACGGTTTGTTCTATTGACCAGCCGACAGGTAAATGTACAGAAGATAGCTATTAAACGTGTAAGGTCCCTTAGGCAGATCGTACCCTTATTTGAATAGGAATTATTGATTTTGAATGTGTGAGCAGTTTTGAGTTATGTCAGTAGCTTCTTCGATTCGTCACTCTCCAACTTGTCGTTTTTTCTGCTCTTCATTGGTATAACTTAGTTGCTTACATTTACGAGCATCTCTGTTTTTTCTTTTAGTCTTAATTTCAGTCCTCATTCATCAGTCTTTTCTTGTAAAACAGATACGAGGAGCGTTGAACTCTTAAGAATTGGGCCAATTTACGGACGAAATGTATAAAAGCTTATTAAAAGAGTTTTGTGTTGTATGTAAATATTTACAGACACTGATTGTTAAACACCCAATGGCTTGAAAGACCATCTGCAAAAAAAAGGCAAATTACTTCCGTAAAGACATAATTTTCTAAAGAAATTAAAAGCAATTCATTAAGCTTTGTTTTAATTATAATAAATATCTATAAATATTGAAGACACCTATGTATAGGGATGGGTAGAAAAGGTTTTTAGATATATAGTGGCTTGTGTCATTCTTGTACGTTTATTGAAAAGTATCCACACTTCTGTGTAAATGAAAAACTCGAGATGAGTAGATATATTTTTATACTAGGTGAGTCAAATCTTATTTAGCCTAATCTTATATATTATTATTTGAATAATATCCTCTTTAAAGGCCTTTTCTTTACTGCGAATGCTCAGACGCCAAGTAATTGCCCCGGTGAGTGTCGAATTAATGTGCCGAGCACATCGGTTTGCATTGTACAAAAGGACCCAGAGCAATGTCTTAAGATTAAAGAATGTACACTAAATGAAATGAATTGTGCGCGCTGGCGACAAAATATACCATGTAAGTGTTACGGCTCAATATTGAATGCAGTAGTTGTATAATAGCAACTAAATCCTTCTACACATAGTGCTGAGCAGATCGAAAATTGAGCGTTGCTCTCTCATCAAGGGTGCCACTGGCAGCGCACGTTGTACCACCGGCAAGAATTGCCTGGCTATAAAATGTGACAACGATAAGGTGAACCGCTGTCAAAAGGTCGGCAAGCAATGTCGATTGCTAACGAACTGCGAAGCACGAAAGGAAAACTGTCTTCGTGCGCCGAATAATCGTATGTGAATTTACTTGAGTTACTTTATAAAAATTTACAAAATTTTATAACCTTTCAGAACTGAGAGCCGTTGGCAATCTAGCTTGTCTAGGTCTCAAACGTACCGATGGCTTCAAACCATGCAAGCCGCTGAAAAAGACAAGGACGAAGAAAAAGAAGAAAAGCAGAGTCAAAAAACTTCTCAGAGGTTAACAGCCCGAGCTCGCGTCTCTCGATTTTTATAGCTGTATATTGTAAAAATATCGAAATAAATAAAAGTGAAGAAATATAGAGTGTTTGTGAAGAAATCAATTATATATATATCGCAAACTACTAAATTTATATCAACCAAATTGACCTATACTTTAGTTATTTAATTTTGGTTTGGTTAAAATCAGTTAACGATCACGCCTTCTTTCCATATAATACAATTTTGAATTCAATCCGTTTTGTCTACATTATTATAAATAAATTAAAAACCATTGAAGATATCGAAGGTGTGAATTAGCTCAGACTAAAAATTGTCAAAATCGGACTAAATTTTTTTAAATTTTAGAAATAAGATCGACTATTTTCCTTATAATAATAAGTCCTGTACTAAAACAATAGGTTGGGTCTATATTTGCCCTAGCTCCCATATACCGTATATAAGAATTTTAAAAATACTGGAAGACCAGTATTACCATTTATATCGGTTAACATGAGAGATATCTTAGCAAAAATAAGTACGGTCTTCTATATAATGAATCTTTACAGCTTGTGTCAGCTTCGATATGCCTACTATTAAAAATATTAAAGAACCTCTGTTGAATTTCTAGAAAGGATGGAATTATCTCCATATATGTTATAAAATATGCCTATTCCCACTTTTCTAGATGTCTAATATACATATATTGATAAATGAGAAACCCGTTTTCGTCATAATATGATCACACCATATTCCTTTAAAATTATTCATATTTATTTCCCCACCATTTACGAACATATTTTCGCCATTTACAACCATGTGTTGACAAAACATTCTGAATCTACTGTAAACAACCGAATGTGGCACATTGTTGCCTCACATGCGAGTGGCTTTCAGTTGGCGTACTGATTCAGAGCGAGTGGACCATTACTATTTCTTTTTCAATTGACACCATTTCGCGGACAAAACAATAAATTTTGAATCAGTGGCAATAAATTTAAATGTCATTGCATTAAATCGCAGTAAATTGCTACCACCCACACGCATGCAACCTGTATGCATGGCAGAGCGCGCAGCTGCACTTCCGCTGTGCAACATTGAGCTCGTACAAGCAACAGCGAGTATCCGTTACATGTACAACAACAGTAGGGTGGAAGTCCGTGCAATGTGTGGAATACCATTCGCTCGTGTTGCATGCTTGTAGCTTGTTGCAGGTAGACATATGTTCATGTACGTGTGTGGCTTGTAGTCTGAGCACCTGTAAACAAGTCCATGTGGCAGTTCATATCTCTCACATACGCGGACATAAACACGTACGCAGCTTAAGTGACGTTAAAGTGAATAACTGTTGTTAGTTTATTGCATACTACACTTTAAGTTTGGACGCAATAAATTGTATGAACTAACTGTAAAATGTATAACTAGCTGTTATGCTGCTTTAATTTAAAGCTGTCGTCATGAATGACGTACTAAATTCGTCAGCTAATTTTTAAACAATCCGTTCAATTGACGTTGATGGGCAACCATAAATTGTTGCAGAAGTGTCGTTGTATTCTCAACTCTCCAAGAAGGACATGCCTTAATAAATTGCGGCACACCAGAACATTATTTTTATACTCTCGCAACAAAAGTTGCTAAGAGAGTATTGTAGTTTTGTTCACATAACGGTTGTTTGTAAGTCATAAAACTAAACGAGTTAGATATAGGGTTATATATATCAAAATGATCAGGTTGACGAGACGAGTCAAAATCCGAATGTCTGTCTGTCCATCCGTCGTCTGTCCGTCCGTGCAACGGATAACTTGAGTAAAAATTTAGATATCTTAATGAAACTTGGAACACATGTTCCTTGTAACACATGTAAGTTATAAAAATAAAATTTGGAACAAAGGATCGCACTAAGAAGGGATGTAATTTTTTTGGGGAAGTTCGGTTATTTGTATATAGCTCGCAAACCAATAAAGCTAGATAAACCAAAATTTGTGCAGTCGTTTCTTTTATTTCCATTTCCTTATAAAGTCCAAAAACTAAAGAAATCGAATAATAACCACGCCCACCTCCCATACAAATGTTAGATTGAAAATTACTAAAAGTGGCTTAACTCACTAACGAAAAATGTCAGAAACACTAAATTTTATAGAAGAAATTGCTGAAGGAAGCTGCACTGAGATGTTTTTACAAAATGGAAAATGGGCGTGGCATCGTCCTTTTAAGAGTCAAAAACCATATCTCAGTAACTACTGACTGACACTGATGACACGTGTGGAAAATGAAATCAGTTCACAACCCATGTAACTCAATTTTGAACTCCATCTTATTCCTTCACTTTAAAATATATACATAAGGAACCAATGAAGATAGTGAAAAAAAACTTTACACAAATACTATATATGATCTGTGGCTTCACTTCTGAAACAAAATTTAAAGCTTAGCTTTAGCTTTCCTGCACCACATCACGGAGTTCTGGTACCCATATATTATCAAAGAGTGGTTATTAACTATGCTTTGGAAACAGCAGTCAGATAACATAAAGCGTAACTGGTGATAATGCTTGTAAAAGTGAATTATATTTCCGACCTTTTAATCCAGCATTAAAACATCGAAATAAGTTTCATTGATCACGATCTCAAATACCATTAAGTTCTGAATAGCATGGACCCTTCCATATTACTTCCAGATCTGCTTATTTGGACGATTTTAATTGCTTCAATTACAAAAAGTTTTATGTAGGGATGGTTTCTGATCTCAAAATATTTCGAATGATTTCTTCAATGTGTCACGATTTATGATATTGAAATTAATTTTTTAAAATATTGGATATATTCTGAGCTGTATACCATTATGTAAACAAGAGAGAGCTGTTGCTCCTATCAACGTAAAACTATACATATGTATGTAGAATACACCCTACTATTTGTAAAAAATGGCGTCTATGTGTAAAATGGTTGCTCTACAAATTTGATGTGGCTATAAATCGGGCGTTCATGTAAACAAGTATGTTTGTATATTTATGGCAGCCTTTAGCTTGCACCATTGCATGCATTCGAATGGATAACAAAGGGCTTACATGTACAGGGTCATTTGTTGATTTCCGAAATATTTACATTCAATTCGTTTTCGTTCGTTAATCCTGACCCGTTACTGTGCCAAAAATGCATTCCACATGTACACATATAACATATTTACCTATGCATATGGGTACCCTGTGTGAATTTCGTGTATGAAAGAGAAAGTGATCGATTCAAGGGTTCAGAGGATGCAAGCCACCAAAAGCTTGTCATAGCATGGTTTTATTAACATTGGCTGTAGTGAAACGAAAAGGCAACTGGTATAATGGTATACTAATGGAATAGAGATAATATCAGTTTAATTCTTCTACAAACAACAAGCATAGCGAATATAATAGAAAACTGTTGACGTACCATCTACGCAGAGCTTCAAATAAAAAATCAAGAGGAAGCGATTTGTGTGATTCAAAATCATATGCTATAGCCTCTATTCAGTGATAATTCCAAACCATTCACATAACCCCTTATATCATAACAATTCCCCCTGGGTACTTCGGAATTTCGAATTATATGCATTGGCATGCATCTTCATGCAATTTTAATTAAACCAGAAAAAGTCACACTCGGCTCGGTTAAGTAAATACAAATAAAAGTCAACACATGTACAAATAACAGCCGAGAGTCAATAAAGTTTAATGCCGATAAAAGGTGTTCAATTGTTGAATAACAACGAGTAAGTCACGACAGTGACAATCAATATGCATGTGTGGACCCCAAAATGACCACTCGAAAGCACATATGCATTATTTAAACACGCGGATTTTTGTTTGTTTTACTTTTGTGCCCGATTTGAGGGCACAAGGGTGGAAGTCAACAATAAAGCCCACGAGCAGAGTTGACACAGCTTTTTACTGTCAGCGCTTTCACTGCTCCTTTGGAATTTGATTAATAATTAAATATTAATTTGTTAAAAAATTAATTGAATATTACAGTATTAAATACAGTTACATTGTGAAATTATTGTGGAGAATAATAATAATATGACTGCCATTATTGGCGAGTGAGTGGAGTAAGTGAGGATAAATTTAGAGCGTTATTGTAGATATGATTCGAGATGGCTCAGTTCGAAAGGATTTTACTATAAGCCTTTTCATTTTTAAAGATCCATTTTCGAAAAATCAGACTATAAAAACTTAGGCTAGTTTACACTGTATACAGGTTAGGTTAGGTTATACTGGTAGGCCAATACGCCACACATAGACCAGTTTTGTACTTTGCGATACCATATGGAGTGCCGTCACATTGTCCACGAGGAGTAGTCATCCTTTAGGATGCCTGCGCTTGACGCGAATTTTAAAAGTTTTTGTGGCTTCACTTTCGATACCTCTTCCAGAGTCTCATATTGTGAGGCCCCCAAGTAGCGAAGACGTTGCCTTGATAATGCAGGGCAAGTACACAAGAGATTTTTCATTGTTTCTATTGCACCTTGCTCTTGACATTTCCTGCAGTCATCTCCATCCGTAAGTCCCATTTTGTAGGCATCTGCCGCCACCAGACAGTGGCCAATGAGTATTCCTACCAAACTCCTACAGTCCCTTATATCAAGTGCCAGAAGGAGTTTGGTGTACTTCTGGTCTACCGCTTTACACATGGCTTTAGCGGTGTACTGTGTACTACTGTGGACAAAAACCTCTCAAAGGTCGGAAATTGAAAATGTCCCTTTTCACGACTGAGATTTTCGATGAGATCGTTATGGTATTTAGAAAAATTGGCAAGAAAATATTACATAGCTTTTGTGTACAAGTTGCATATTATTTCACAAAAATAATTAAGCTCAACTTTAAAATAAAACTTATCTCATTTGTCTCCCTTTATTTCTTTTACAGATACCATCACGCGCCCTCAACGCCATGCAAAAATTGAGCGCATTAGACTTTGACTACAATGAAATCGTGCGCATCGAAGACTATAGCTTCTATGGACTGCGTTTGTCGAAGCTCAACATGAAAGGCAATCAACTGCAAGCGATACCCGAGCACGCTTTCGTAGGGCTGGAGGAGTCCATACAAGAAATAGATTTGTCAGAGAATGCTTTGCGCACATTTCCGCTACTCTCTTTACGTAAACTGGATTATCTGCGTACGTTGCGTCTATCCAATAACAAGATATCCACATTCTATGGCGACATAACGCTCGCGACAAATAATGCTTCGGCAGCAGCAACGGTGCTACGGCTGCCATCTTTGATATTTCTGGACTTGAGTTCAAATCAATTTACGGAGATTGTGAATGACTGTTTTAGCGCCTTTCCACAGCTGAAGACACTTTCGTTGTATGCGAACCAAATTGAGCTGGTGCAACCCGATGCGTTTAAGAGTTTGAAGGAGTTAATGTCACTCGATATGTCACACAATCGCATCATTTCATTGGATGCCAAAATTTTCGATAAAAACAAACGTTTGCAGACTGTGGACCTCAGTCACAATCATGTGCACTCAATTAGTGGTGTCTTCTCGAATTTACCGCAATTGCGTGAGGTATTTCTCTCCGAAAATAATATACTGGAGTTGCCTGCTGACGCATTTACGAACTCATCCAATGTGGATGTCATCTATTTGGAGTCTAATGCCATAGCGCATATTGATCCAAATGTGTTTAGTACGCTAGTGAATTTGGATCATTTATATTTGCGTTCCAACTTCATACCGTTAGTGCCTGTAACGCTCTTCGATAAATGTCAGAAACTCACCTCACTATCGCTCGACAACAATCAAATACAAGATCTCGAGATCGGCATGTTTCGTAAGTTGGAATTTTTACGTGAAGTGCGCTTACATAACAATCGTATACGGCGCATACGCAAGGGCGTCTTCGAACCGTTACCAGCATTACAGGAACTACATGTACAAAAGAACAATATCGAGGACATCGAACCGGGCGCCTTTCAAAGTCTAACCAATTTGCAACACATCAACTTGCAAGATAACCAACTGACTGTGTTGGAAGACATTTTCCCGAACGACAAAGCCAACTCTTCGCTGCTGTCCATACAGCTGGAGGAGAATGAACTGCACAAGATACACGCGCGCACATTTCGGCGGCAAGAGCGCATACAGATCATGTGGCTGCGCGACAATCAGCTGACCCGTGTAGACAAAAGCATGTTCGTGGATCTGCAGCTGCTCGGTCGCTTGTACCTCAGCAACAATCTGATACGTGATATTGATAAGGATACTTTCAGCACACTGAAGCATTTGAAGTTTCTCGATTTAAGCGGCAATCGGCTGAAGCATGTGCGTCGTGAGTACTTTGCACCACTCGTGGGTTTGGAAGAGCTAAGTATCTCACAAAACTACATTGAAGCTTTGGAGAGTTATTGCTTTAATAAATTGAAGAACCTACGCGTACTCGATCTATCGAATAATCCTTTGGTGCAATTAACCAAGGATATTTTCATGGAAGAACTACCGTTGACATTTCTGAATCTGCGCAATACTTCGCTGCGTAAGATTGAACTGCACACCTTCAAGTCACTGCAAAATCTGAACGAGCTTAATTTGGAGGATAATCAATTGAATCCCTCCGACATACACAAATTAGATGTGCCAAGTTTACGTACTCTCTATCTCGCACACAATGACTTCAGTCGCGAACGCGTGGGTGGCATAACAGCCGGCATGTTTAATAAGATGCGCTCACTTCAATTGCTTACGATGTCCAATTGCAGTCTCGACGTTCTACCAGACGAGATTTTCTCCAAGAATACCAACCTCGTTAAGTTAGATTTGTGTGACAATCGCATCACCGTTATGAATCGGAATATCTTCAGCGGCCTCAATGTGTTTAAGGAGTTGAAGCTGTGCCACAATCAACTCTCCGAGTTTCCACACATTGCGCTATATAACTTGAGCACGCTGGAGACCTTGGATTTGTCGCGCAATCAGCTGACCTCTATTGACTTCTTCAAGCTTAGCGGTACACTGAATTTGCGTCAACTCAATTTGCACGACAACAAAATCACTTCGCTCAGCGGTTTCAACGCAGTGAATCTGACGCAACTCGATAATATTGATCTCAGCGGTAATCTTTTGCTATCATTACCTGCGAATTTCTTAAGACACTCTATAAACTTACAACGCGTTGATTTGTCGAGCAATCGCTTCCTGCAACTCCCCAGTTCTGCGCTCTCAGACATCTCCATACCACGTCTTTCGTGGCTCAATCTCACTGGCAATCCAATAAATAAAATTTACACTGTCAAAGAGGAACGTTATCCCTACCTTAAAGAGCTTTACATCTGCCAAACCAACTTGTCCATACTGACTTCCAAGGACTTTGAAGCTTTCCAGGCTTTACAGCATTTGCATTTAGTAAATAATCGCATCACACGCATCTCACCTGGCGCCTTTAAGTCTCTCACAAATCTACTTACGCTGGATCTCAGCATAAACGAGTTGGAAATGTTGCCAAAAGAGCGTTTGCAAGGCTTGAAATTACTGCGCTTGTTGAATATTTCACATAATATTCTTAAGGATTTGGAAGAGTTCAGTAGCGACCTAGCACAGTTGCAGACATTTGATTTGTCTTACAATCAATTAGATCGCATTTCGAAGAAAACCTTCCGAAACTTGCATGGTCTCGTCGAATTGTATCTAATGGGCAATCGCATGACCGTCCTATCGAATGAGGCCTTCCGGTACCTACGTAAACTGAACGTGCTTGATCTTCGTAAGAACTACTTCGAACTGGTGCCGATAGAGGCGCTCAAGCCTTTGGAGACAAACATAAAAACACTGAAGTTGGAAGGTGAGATTTTTTGCTTATAAAGTTCACTATTGAATATTTAAAAATGGGTTTAGGGAAATTTTTATCTCTTTGCTGTAAATTCACCGACTAAATAGGGGAATACGTAGTTTTTTTTGGATCTAACCAGCAAATTCTTTAAATTCCGACTAGTCTGTAAAAAATTCGAGGGTCTACATAAAGCTTCGTTTTTATGGGAGGTGTCACCTGTTCCCATAAATCTTCAACCGGAATCATTGCTAATTGAAAGCTCTAGTTGAATATGTGACCTTCACCTTCGAATAATAAATTTTCGATTTCGCATATCTTTCAAGCGTCCCTAACATCTTCCACATGGAGTCAAAACCTCTGAGAATGTTCGAATGTCCGATTGACTTTTGGTCAATCAACTGTTCTCTAATGAAGACGTTTGCCTTAGTTATGATCTTTACATTTATTCCAAACATTTCTAAATCAAAGCCCCTTGCTGGAGAAAGATTTCCTCCGCAATTGCTGTCCGTATTTGGATTGAAGTCATCTTAATTATTTATAACCTCTATATAGTGAATCAAATGTAGATTTGGTTAATCAATTTAGTGAGTAGAATAACTAATGTTCTTCTATTTCACTGAAGTAGTTCATGTTTATTTTAGAGGCTTCTGAAAATATATGTTAGAGAGCCGAGTACGAGGCTTCTATTGGATAAGTGTGGATTGGGTACAATTTTAGGACATCATCTAAATTTGTGGGAAACATTTTTTAACACCTGTTTTTTTCCCAGGCGACAATGTGAAACCTTCCAATGAAGTTCTAACATGAAAATTATACTCGAAAAAAAAAAGTTTTTAGTAGTAGTAGAAGGCAATAAAGACACTATTTTGATTTTAAGATCTCTTTTTATTCTCCCCAATTTCCTTTAATTTTAATTACTTATATGTGATAAGCGCTTTACTAACAGTAATGTATTGTTCTATTATTGCCTCTCTTTCGAAATGGCTTCTGCTCATCACTTGGATACCAACCAACAATTGGATGAATTTCGCGGCAAACTGAAACCTGCTGGCTCTTTTCACGACAACTCGTTACACGGCTATAAAAAATGCAACAATTACGCTGTATCACCGGCTAACGGTGCGCTTCAAATGTCAACTACAACTACACCAATTGACACCACGCGCATTGGTATTGGCCATATTACCTGTTGGAACTCATCAATGTCAACGTCAATAACAATGCCAATGAATATACTCGCTCACAACACAACATGTCACTTAATTGTTATTGGTGTTTTTCTGTTGTTGTTGTATTATTGGTTTACTATATAGAAAATCCACTGCATTGCAGCTGTGATGCACAAAAGCTTTGGGAATGGCTGCGCGATCATCGAAAATGGTCACAAACGAGCACCGGTGATGGCATTAATTACTTAAGGTGCGAACATCCAGTGGACTTGCGGGGCAAAGTGTTTGCCAAAATGGAGCCACAGCAATTCTGTGATGCACCGTTGATACCGAAAATTGCCATACAGGATATACAGCCATATTCGGTGGTCGTTTCGTGGTTGAGTCGTGAGCATTTGGGTTTAACGGGCTATGAAATTGTATATTACGCGACCACAGATGGCATCGATTACGATGAGGTGAGTGTTAAACTTTCACAAATTAATGTCATCAGCAATAGCAGCTAAACTCGATTTGTGTGTGGTTTTAAGAGCGGATTATTATATTTTTTCTGATATATTTAGTATGGGTATGAAATGAATGAATTCTGTTTGATTTTTGAAGATAGTTTTTGATTGTTGTGGCAATAGTATGTACTAAATGTTTGTCAACATTTTCTATTCTATGTGAATAAGAACCATTGGAAAGCGGAAATAATGGATCCGACAAATAAACGCAGCTTAACAAAAATCTACGACTGGGGAACTTGTCCCATTATATTGCTTAATTCTAAATTCAAATTCCAAACAGTCCATTTACAATCGGAAAATGCAATACTTTTTATTAAACAAGTTATATTTCTAAAGAAATTACTTCCTTTTGTATACTCGACCTAGAGTTGCTTTCCCACTGTTGCAGTTTTGTTTCTTAGTTTCAACCAAGTGAAAAGCCTTCCTTAGGAAATATAATTTCCGAACCTAATGAACCTGAAATTGGACAATACAAGAAAATACTCAAGATCAATACTGCAGAGCCCGCAGCTACGGAAGCCATACTTCAGCTTAGGACGTATATGTTATATAAACATACTTCTGATGATGCTGATGTGATCTCTCTCATACCGGATAAAAGTCAGTGCGGATACGTTCATTTAAACAAAAATATCCTTGCATCTCAGAAAACTTTAAACATAACCACTAAAATCCTTGCAAACACACACCAAATCATCACTTAGCGATTAAATTAAACCCAAAAATATATGCATGGTACGTATTTAGTTTCAGTTTTTCCGATTATTGCAGCGTTTTTCAAGCGGAAGTGGCTGCTATTAAGGCAGTGACGTATATATTGCTTCGAAGCGCAACAACCTTTTGGGAGGTGACGATCCACTCGGATAGTAGAGCGGCGATACTAGCTCTGAGGTCACTGACCATGCGCTCAGGGTTGGTTAAGGAATGCCTATCCTCACTGTCGGTGGCATCATTTTACTTTTCAATTAGATTAGTCTGGGTTCCCGGCCACTGTGGAATCGAATTGTAAGATGAGCTTGCAAGGTCAGGATCGACGGACTCCCTATTAGAAGCATGGGAGCATGTAGGAGCACCGCTGTCTTATTGCGGTTTGCTAATGGACAGATGGGGCTCGGCTGAGCTCGGTAGGCGTTGGTCAGTTATCCTTCTGGCCTAAGGTAAACGGCGGTAGGTCGAACGAACTTTTCGCCCTCAGTAAGCCTTACCTTTCCTTAGTCGTAGGGGTTCTTACTAGCCATGTCCCATTGGGATCCACGCTGTAAGGTTAAAAGTCTTTGCGGACGCTAGCAGTAGAAGCTACATGGAGGAGGATGAGGTGGAATTGACTCATCACTTTCTTCTGGAATGTCCCGCCTTTGCGAGATCAAGAAATATATATCTTGGATCTCACTTTTTCGAGCATGCTCGCGTAATAGCGAATATAGAGGGGGTTCAGACTACACAAAGGACTATATTTTAAAGTCTACGTGTGATTCCCTTTGGGACACAGCCCTACATTTTAAATTTAAAGTTGCAATGTTGCAGTTACATTTATGAAACGGAATTGAAACCTTTTCGAACTTCGCTTTAGTATAAAAAGTTGTAGATCACTTGTGGTTCACCGTTTTGACCACATTCGTTCTTAAAAAGGGGTCCTCTTAACCCTTTCATACCGTGATTTATAAATATCTGCACCACAATAATATTCGCCGAACATTTCCAATGTATCCGAAAATTTGATATCATGCTCTTGTTGAAGTTAAATAGGCATAGTCAACTTATTAGGCAATATGGTCAATTTATTTGGTATATCTTGTGCTAAGTCTTAATCAGCTAAGAACAAACTTCCGATATTATTAATATTTGGTTGTCATTATCTTTAGGTCAGAAGGGGTCAAATGAGGTTGCTTCCTTTGTATATCAGTCTCTGCATGTGTATTTAACTGAAATTTGGTACAAGGCAAAGATTTCGAAACCGTTAGTTGAGCTATGCGACCAAACTTTGAAATCCCTTCCATATGGTATGAGAAGTTTTTTGTTATAATTTATAGAAAGGGAACAATCATATCGTTAGGAATAATTTAATAAGAATAAAAATAAGAAAAATTTGCGTGTCCTATTAAATAATGTCTTTGCTTACATTTCGATTGGCCTCTGACAGAATTTCTTATATTCTATTAGAAATTTGGTTTGGCTTGGCGAAGCGATATAATTTTTAGACTGCTATTACTACTTAAGATATTACTAACAATATTGCCTTATCGTTTCCCTAAATATCCTCAATTCAATCATTACTTTTCTTTGCATCCACCATAGATGCGCGGCAAACGTCTCAACGGCACCGCGAACTCGGCCAAATTAACAAAGCTGAACGCCAATACGCGTTACCACATCTGCGTCATTGGCACCGGTAATTGGTTGTCCGAGCCGGCGGCGAATGCGCTGCAAAGGATACACTTTAACGACACCGTGCTAATGTTACGCGATGAGGCGGCCGCGATTGGCGGCAACTACATTGCCGGCCAACAACAGCAACACTACTATTACGACCAGCAGCAGCAACAACAACAGCAGCAGCAATCTGAATATTATCAACAATATTTTCACACGTATCAACAGCCGCACGACCAACAGCAATTATTTACGCAAGCCGAGCCGCAACAACAACAGGCGTTAATCGAGAACACCGTCGTCACGGACCATGCGCTGCGGGACGTATTGAAAAATACGCACATCACCACTTGTACCGACGTGCAAACACTGGACTCGACACCGAGTCTGGTGACCGACGAGAATGGGCTCTCCAGCAACGGCTTCATACACTCGATATTAACACGGCGCCTCGGTCTCATCGTCGGCTGTTGTCTGGGCATCATTGTGTTCATTGTCATGATTTCGGTGTTGAGTTATGTGAAACTGAAGAAGCAACGCATCGAGAATGCGAAAAGACAAGCCGCCATGCCACCCGAGTACATATCGTATCGACACTTCTCCATACCCAACGAGGAGCTGGTGCGCGCCTCGGTAGCCGGCGGCGCTACCACGACCATTTCGAGTGTACCGAGCGGCATAAGTGCACACATCAGCGGCACCAGCCTGAGCACCAGCGCCACTGCCACCACGGCAACTACGCCACTGGGCACGAGTGGCGGTGGCGGCAATTGCACTGACAATACCAAGAGCACTGGCGTTGTGACATCCGCTACCAATACGCTGAAGAAGAGCGAAGTCAACGCCAATCTGAGCGGTGTAAGCGGTGTCAGCGTGGGTGTGAGTGTCGGTGTGGGAATGGTTGTTGCCGACGGCAATGGCTTGGTGAATTTGACCTCAACAGCCGCAAAAGCAACGAGCAATGATGTCAACGGCACAACGACAACAGCGGACGCAGCGGCGACAGCGAACAACCACAATCACCATGCGCATCAGCAGCACCAGCAATTGCGGCTCCAGCATCAGCATCAGCACACTCTGCAACGACAGCAACAGCAACAGCAGGCGGGAAATCACCATCATCATGTCGTGGGCAATAGCGGCGTGGGGTACATGTCGTCGGGCGTTGTTTTGGGCGCGAATCACTTGAATGCCTGTTAGTTGCGGCAGCGCGCTTGCCACACGGCCGCAAACGATGTCGCAAAACTCCCTTTAGGCCATAAAGTTACGAGTATTTTTAAGGTCCTCTTAAAAAAGAGAAACAAACGCGCATACTCGTTCCAACATGCATACATACATACATACATAGCTTGTAGGCGAAGACACCCTAGGCTAAGCATAACTGTAAATATGATAATGTAGAAAGAAGTGACTTGTTAATGAAAAGTATGCAAATTGTGGCAACGCAAGCGGTAGAGCAGCGAGCAAATCATGAAACTGGTGCTGTACTACGAGTATGCCATGTGGTCCTATGCTGTTCGGTACCAGGCTATACGGTATTATTCTATGAATTACCATCTTATGCGATGCTATGCCATGCCATGCGCTGCGTTGGGTTGCCGAGTGTATAAATATGTTTCAAATATGACTTTGTTAGTTATATTTAGCTTAGCAATAATGTGTTAGTAAATTCGTTTTAAGTTTAGATTTATCATAGATAGGCTGAGATTGAAACTCTTATTATTTGTTGTACTCCTACAGAAGACTTTTAAGCAAACACACTCATCAATAATGCGCACACAATAATTTAAAACACATAACTAGCATTAGGTCGATGCTAAATATGAATGAATAGAATATAAGTTTGAATTTCGAAAGATGTAAGATATAATCACTTCTGAAGTAATTATGTGGCTTATATGAAAATTTAGTATATAGTAAATAATTTGTTTAGATATTTTATAGTTTCATATATATTTAGTGTAAATTTTACATATCTTGCCTTTATATTACACTGTTCTTTGCGTATTTGTAAAAAAATTAGGTTATATTTACGAAAACTAAAGTTGAAGATTTGATTCAATAATTGATCACAGCGTTCAACCAGTTGAGCCAGAAGGCTCATATTTTAAAGCTAATTTGAAAATTATAAAGTAAATTATAATTATATTTTTCTTAAAGTTTAGAAATTGATTTTCCATCTATGATAGACAACATTATCTCCTAACACAAATCACCAACAGACTCGAAAGTTTGACTAATGTCTTCGCATATTACCAAAAATGGTAAAGATGGCTACTTCTTAAAGACGAATTTATATTAAATGGCTATTGCTTAAAGTGTTAATGAACATAAAATATTTTGTATTCAAAATTATTCAGTTATTTCCTTTAACTGAATGCTGTGCAAATCAATCGTTTTTTGTGTTTATAGAGTAAAACTGTCTACGAATTTCTTTATTTTGAATTTATTTCTTTGAGTCCATTAAATAGTCCAAAAATTAAACCAATTATTGTAAAAACATATTGCAAATGATCCAAAATGAGTAACAACTAGGTTAGTGAAAATTTTTTGTTTAAGATTATAATAAAGAATTTTTTAAAAAATCATTGTAAATACCAATTTCACAACTACTTTATACCTAATAATTACTGATAACCTAAAGCATGAGATAAAAAAATATAATACCAAATAATAATATATTTCATTAATTTTTTATAGCATAAGCAAGTTTTTTTCTTTTACTCATATAAATGAATACCAAAGGATATACAAATTCCAAAATATTTAATAATAAATAAATAGGAAATATACTGGTACACACAATATTTCAAATTTTCAATTAATTATGAATTTAAAAAAAAAAAAATTATTGTATTAAAATATTTGAGACTTCAGTTAGAATAAGTTCTCCTTAATAAGAAAATACTAATTTGAAATGGAACTAGTTCAAAAAAGATCTAATAAAGACTAGTTCACAGTTAAACTGAGTGAACCATCGCAGCTATGAAAGGGGTTAATTTGCTTTTATGGCATTACTTAATTTCATTTCTTACTTCCTAACTCACTGGAACATAATCACTAGATGAACAAATTCCAATTAATCCCAAAAATGCTAGTTTCCCAATAAATAAATATCTAACCAAAATCAAAATAGTTAAACAAAGATCAGTGAGTGAGACCAGGTCATAATAAGTATTTCCTGACTGTTAGTGAGCTGAGAAAGGCCAGCTCATTGCTAAACTCACTGATAATAAACTATCGTGGCAATCAAGAGAGTTTGCTGAGTATTAATGCTTTGTTTATTTGAATTTCTTATTTCTTCTTCTTTATTTCTTCAACACTTATTTTGTAAAAAAAACAATAAAACAATAGGGACTATAACTTTTCTAGATATTACTGGGTATTTTGAATTATTAATTTTTAGTTTGACCGGCTTATTTTTGACCAAGCGTTGACAATTCACGACTTTTAGGACTTTGAAATATTTAAGGCATTAATTGATTAAATAGGAATGCTGAATTTGTGTTTGTAGGGTGACCTACAACTGGTTGCTGGGTAGTCCACAACTAGTTTTTTAGCGTAGAACGCGACTAGTTTCAAGTTATCCCACGAGCACACTCGAAATGGTCGTAGTTCAAGTGAGGGAACTATTTCCAGAATGTCAAAGTAAAGCTAGTTACATACTGAACTATAACTTATTTTAGGACTTGTTTTTCAAAGCGCTTAATTTTGGATTTCTTCATTTTCTGTTCTTATTTTCACATTCAAAACACAACACAATACATATACATGAACTAGTTTAAGGTCGAAATTTTAATGCTAAGCAGGCCATAATAAGCCTAAAAATTATAAAAAATAATAAAAGCTAAGTGAGTAGGATAAAATTAATAAAATATTTAATTAAGTAGATGCAAATAAAAGCTAAAAAAATTAAATAATAATAATTACTAAATAAAAAACGAAGAAAAAACACTCAAAGAGTTTCATTTGTAAAACGAACATTTGAATGGAAATTCTTATAAATGTAAGCTAAGCTAAATAGAAAGAAAAAGCAAAATTTATTGAAAACTAGCCTTAGTAAGAGAGACAAAATCGAAAACTTAATGAATTCTGGAAATGTAACGCATTCAATAACTGAATGCACGAAAATAAGACGCATTAAATCAAAATCGAAATAAAACAACAAAACACAAGTGACCATTGAATTACTCACACACACACACACACGTATACAAGTAAAAGCAGACTTAGATAAATACACACAAGCATACAAATAAGCATATATAATTCTATAAGTACGGGAGTGAATTAAGGCGATCCTATGCGCTTATGTACCAGCAAAGCTAAGCAGAAAATAAACAAATAAATCAAAACCAAAAAAAAGAAAAAAAATACAAAAACAACAACAACAATTTTTGTAGTCAGTATATAAGAAGTAGCAAATCAAAGTTGCACCAGCAGACATGAATTTCAGAAATTTGCACAATAGTTATACAACAACAAACACACAACATAACATAGCATAGCATAGCGTTTAAGCACTTGCAATCGACCATTTACTCGTTTTCTGATATGCGAAAATATTTGATTTTTGTTTTTATTATTTCTATTATTATATTTGAAGACTAACAATGGATAAATTCTCTTTATAATACAAACAAGTCTTACCAGAATAAAATAATAATAAAGCCGCAAAATGAATTTATAGAGAAAGAAAGCAGATGAATGTGGTGAATATGAAAATTGTTTGACTGCAAGCAAGAAAAAACTAAAAACAAAAACAAAAATAAACCAAAACAAAAAAACATAGTAATAAAATAACTAACTGTATAAGCCGTAAGTACGAAGTAAAATAAAATTGATAAAATCCAATGCCAAATAGAGTATACTGCATACAAACATACAGACATACATACAACACAACAATGTATATGTATTTGTAGTTATATGAGTTGCACAGCACGCAACAACAAAAATGAATTGCAAGAAGTAAACCGTAAACCAACATACAAAATGAAAATCAAAAGTAATAATAAAGAAAAGAAAATTTATAGCATAAGTATATAAGTGAGAAATGCTGCATTAAAGAGGAAATTATAAATAAAGAAATTATTATACAAAAATATAAAATAGAATTCGGCTTTCATTGATGAAATAAATTACACAATTCGTAAGTATAGATTCATTGGGGAGATTTTTTTATGTGGTGGGTCCCAAGCCCTACGCACAACCGCAGAAGCGGGCTTCGCCTTCTCACTTTAGCTCGCCTCCAAACGGATGTCTGTTAGCTACCCAGGGGATACTTGGTCTAAAACCGGAAGTCGTGAGCTGCTTGAGTCATATGCAAAAGAATCGTTCCTGGCCACTCCCAAATGAATGGCAATCAGAAACTTTCCTCTCTTGCGTGAACTTCTACATATGACCCCATCCCCCTGTCATCAAACAAACAGTCAGCGCACTCGCGTCTTGGCTCCCACGTCACTGTTGACAGTCATAACTTTGAAGTTGTAGATAATTTCGTTTATCTGGGAACCAGCATTAACAACACCAACAATGTCAGCCTTGAAATCCAACGCAGAATCACTCTTGCCAACAGGTGCTACTTTGGACTGAGTAGGCAATTGAAAAGTAAAGTCCTCTCTCGACGAACCAAAATCAAACTCTATAAGTCGCTCATTATTCCCGTCCTGATGTATGGCGCTGAAGCGTGGACGATGACAACATCAGATGAGACGACTCTTGGGTTTTTGGAGAGAAAGGTTTTGCGCAAGATTTGTGGTCCTCTAAACATTGGCAACGGCGAATACCGCAGACGATGGAACGATGAGCTGTACGATTTATACGACGACATTGACATAGTTCAGCGAATAAAAAGACAGCGGCTACGCTGACTAGGTCATGTTGTACGGATGGAAGAAAACACTCCAGCTCTGAAAGTATTCGATGCAGTACACGCTGGAGGAAGCCGCGGAAGAGGACGGCCTCCACTCCGGTGGAAAGACCAAGTGCAAAGTGATCTGGCTTCACTTGGTGTTTCCAGTTGGCGCCAAAAAGCAAAAAGGAGGAATGAGTGGCGCGCTCTGGTGGATTCGACTATAATCGCTTAAAGCGGTTCCTACGCCAAATATGTATATATATAAGTATGGATTAGGAGAAGAGTAATTTCTATACGGATGAGTATGGAGCTACATACGTATACAGATCCATAACATATTGCACAGACATTTCCGTTGTGTGAAACATCTCGAAATAGTCGGAATAGGTATGGATTTATATCGAGATGATCAGGATGTTGAGACGCATAGATGCCCCATGAAGTTTAATAAACATACTTGTATTTCATAGCGCACTCTCCTGGTCTATCAAATATGGATGGAACCGATCCATTATTAGCACTGTTAGTCGTAAAAACATAAAGTCTATAACTTTTAAGACCTCAAGTTAAAAAATGTATATTAATAATTTGGACACCACTGAGGTTTTATTGGTTTGGCGATGTACTGCTCAAGCTATGCTAACCAAACTCGAGAACACCTCCTCCGATTTATAAAGAGAAAATGACTGAAGTTGTTTAGTAACCACGGATTAGTGGTAATATAGTTCGCCAATAAGCTAAGGTATCGAAGTGAACCAAGACTACATATGGTTAAACCCAACCCTTCGATTGTCTTGATAATGTGAAAATCGGTGACTACAAAATGAGAGATGCATTAATGTTTTTGATTGTTTCTTAACATTATGTGATGAAATAAATAATACGACTGTTCTATAAAGACTAGCAGAATTCAGGTTAAAAATGCTACTGAGCTTTTTATAGCAACTGGTCCTTTTAGAGGGATTCTATTTTAGACCGGATTCCATGTAATTGGCAAAAAGGATTGTTCGTCAGAAAATTAAAAATTTATACTTTTTAGATTGTATTTGTAAATCTGTAAATATAATTTTTTATTCGATCCATACAACATGAATGAGAAGCACATGGACTTAAATTTAAATAAACATAGTGTCCTTCAAGAGATATCAAACTTCGGTAATATAATTGAAGGATATTCCAAAAATTCGGTAGCATTTGTGTATAGCAGATATAGGATTTTGTAATTTTACTATAATTTTTGATATAAGCTTTGAATATTGATGTTTGTGGAATATCGTAATATTATAATGATTTATCAAATATTTGTCCTTTTATATTAAGATATGTATCTTTTGATCATATCCGACGAATTGAAGAACATATAAACTTTCAAATTGACTTCGTAGCAACTATAGTAAAATGTTATTCATGCCAGAAAATATATGCATACTTGTTGAATGCCGATGATCGTCATTCACTAAACTTTACTTTAAGAATAAACGCCATTTAGAAATCCGAAGTCTCAATTTTTATAGCATAGTAAAAGGCAATTGTCCGATAAAAGACTGATGTAAGAGAACTTCAAATGATTTTCACAATAAAATGTTTCAAATAAATAAATAGTTGGGGCAGTTTCCCTTCAGAAATTATTCCCAGAAATGTCGATATTTTGTTTAATTTATTTGAGCACAAATCCAGTTAAGCTATGCCATGTGTACAGCTTACCGCGATTTTATAATTTTTTCTATATTATTTTTTTTATTAAATTGTGATTATATATCCGCGCGTAGCTTTAATAATACTTTACAACAACTAATGAGTGTTATTTATTTCAACCCATATCTATGTACTTTACTGTGAGTCATCCACTTGCATTAAATGCTGATTATTATACTGTTGAACCCTCCTTCATATCGACATTATAAAGTTGTAAAGTAACCGGAATCGCTTTACATTACTATATAAACTACTTGATATAAATCAAATCCTACATAAATAGCTGTAAGTAGAAATAATGTTTGAGTCTCCTTTGGTCCAAGAAGGGGAAGGCAGGGGTGCTTAAGAAAAAAAAAATAAATACAATTTGTGTAATAATAGCTACTATTTATAGTTATGTATATAAAAATAGCGCTTCTCTCACTTTTCGTATTTATTTTTCCATCCTTAAAATATATTTATTGCCATCGCTATTTATTCTTAGTGATATACGACATCAAAATCCTCAAATACCTGCCTACTTTTTTAATTAATTAATAATTTCGCAATATTAATGCACATTTCGATTTGATTTAACCTTTATTTAGTTGTAATATACTGATTTCAATTGTTTTTATTGCAACATCTGCTGCGGCTAATATGGTATTCAGAGCACAGCAGGTTACTCATACGCCCTGACGCATGCAGATTGCTTGCTAAAGGTTGACTATAGCACAAGCGGCTCAAGTATTTAAGCTCAGGCATATGAGTATATGTGTATAGCAAACAACGTGCACGCTCACCACGCTGCCACACCGTCAAGACAACGCTAATTAGAAACACCGACGCAGTGCAGCGCCACCAATCGCTGCTTTTACCTTTGCCACGTTGTCTGCCACATGTTGTGCGCATTTCTTCATGCATGCATGCCTGTATGTAGTGCATGCATGTGAGGGTGAGTGAGGCGTCTACGCGTGCCACAATGCCAACTGCAAGTAATTAAAACGAAGTTTAATTGAGAAAATTTTTGTTTTGCATTTGTGATGTCATTTGTATGCAAGAACTGTCGCTAGCGCACTCATATATGTAACGGGTGATTTTTTTGAGGTTAGGATTTTCATGCATTAGTATTTGACAGATCACGTGGGATTTCAGACATGGTGTCAA
The DNA here is from genome assembly GCF_028554725.1 of Zeugodacus cucurbitae. Lineage (NCBI taxonomy): Eukaryota > Metazoa > Arthropoda > Insecta > Diptera > Tephritidae > Zeugodacus > Zeugodacus cucurbitae. Next base: position 35,832,359 of record NC_071670.1, read on the forward strand.
AGAGAAAGATGCTCAGTATGCTTTGACATTTCATCATGAATAGACTTACTAACGAGCAACGCTTGCAAATCATTGAATTTTATTACCAAAATCAGTGTTCGGTTCGAAATGTGAAATCCGCTTTTTTATCGACAAATTTTGTTCAGCGATGAGGCTCATTTCTGGTTGAATGGCTACGTAAATAAGCAAAATTGCCGCATTTGGGGTGAAGAGCAACCAGAAGCCGTTCAAGAACTGCCCATGCATCCCGAAAAATGCACTGTTTGGTGTGGTTTGTACGCTGGTGGAATCATTGGACCGTATTTTTTCAAAGATGCTGTTGGACGCAACGTTACGGTGAATGGCGATCGCTATCGTTCGATGCTAACAAACTTTTTGTTGCCAAAAATGGAAGAACTGAACTTGGTTGACATGTGGTTTCAACAAGATGGCGCTACATGCCACACAGCTCGCGATTCTATGGCCATTTTGAGGGAAAACTTCGGAGAACAATTCATCTCAAGAAATGGACCCGTAAGTTGGCCACCAAGATCATGCGATTTAACGCCTTTAGACTATTTTTTGTGGGGCTACGTCAAGTCTAAAGTCTACAGAAATAAGCCAGCAACTATTCCAGCTTTGGAAGACAACATTTCCGAAGAAATTCGGGCTATTCCGGCCGAAATGCTCGAAAAAGTTGCCCAAAATTGGACTTTCCGAATGGACCACCTAAGACGCAGCCGCGGTCAACATTTAAATGAAATTATCTTCTGCGTTTTTTTTTTAAAAAAAGTTATCAAGCTCTTAAAAAATCACCCTTTACTTAAACCATATAGCACAGCGGCTGTAATGTGTATGATATTATGACTTCGGTGGATGTAACTGCGCAGTGTTAATGTTCAGTTCTGACTAACAAGCAGGTAAACATTGTTTCTGGTTTTTCCATATGCGGTAGTATTGAAGTATTATAAGGAATAATAGGTTAAGTAACAAGTTAAGCTTACGATAAAGTAACGATGAAATAAAATCTTATATTTGATCAAAATTTGATTTGGCTGCTCAATTAAATAAACTTACAGTTTTTCACAACATTCATCATAACAATGAATCTGATTCAAGGATCTGGAAAAACAATTATTAAAATAAGCAGGAATGTTAAAATCCGTCCCATAGTTTATATTAATGGCAGTCAGCCGATATATTATTAGCAATTATAAGTAGAAATATGAAGACTGTCTCTTTGAACTCTGCTCTCTTTTAGATACGAAATATGATTATTTGAAGGTACCCTATTTAAGTGGTATAATATTTTATGTTCGATATTTAGTTATGCTAGATTCGCTCCTCTGTAAGCTTTAATGTATCAAAGACATTTTACTATTATTAGTTTATATAACATGAGCAAAATATTGAATAAAGTGTATGCAACACAGTCTATTCGTTCAATATTATATTTAAAAGACAACAATTGGTTGCGAAGGCATTGAAAATCTATGCAACAAAGTAAGCAGCCTTAACTTTGAACTTTTTTAGGAATACATATAGGAAATAATTGGAAACACCGGTCCACCCTAATCAATATCTAATCTAATTTATGTGGAAGGAAATGCAAATAATTTCATTTTTCTTATTATTTCTTTAAATTGAGACCCAAAAATCATCAGAACCAATTTTATCAGAGAAATTACATTAGAGACACACTATAAGGAGAAAAATATTTCCTCTGAATTAAATGAAGATACCTGAGAAATTTACAGAAATTTTCGGTGCAAAGTTACCCTACGGCACTGAGTTCTTCATATTCGATATCCGGGCATTGAAAAGTTATAGTCCGATTTTGACAATTTTTCCACAAGTGATGTCACAGCTCAAATACAGTATTTGTGTAAAGTTTTATTTCGCTATCTTTATCGGTTCCTTATGTATATATTATAAAGTAAAGGAATAAAATGAAATTCAAAAATGAGTTATATGGGAAGTTGTTCTGGTTGTGAACCAATTTCGTCCATTTTCCACACGTGTCATCAGGGTGTCAAGAAAATATTATATACCGACTTTGAAATATGTCCGACATTGAAATCTGTCGAATACTTCCTGAGATATGGTTTTTGACCCATAAGTGGGCGATGCCACGCCCATTTTCCATTTTGTAAAAAAACCTCAGTGCAGCTTCCTTCTGCTACTATTTCTGTGAAATTTAGTGTTTCTGACGTTTTTCGTTAGTGAGTTAACCCACTTTTAGTAATTTTCAACCTAACCTTTGTATGGGAGGTGGGCGTGGTTATTATCCGATTTCAACTATTTTCATGGTGTGTGGTGGGGTACGTAGGAGAACCGACTGCAGAAAGTTTGGTTTATATAGCTTTATTGGTTTGCGAGAAATATACAAATAACCGATTTGGGGGCGGGGCCACACCCACCTCCCCAAAAAAATTACATCCAAATATGCCCCTTCCTAGCGCGATCCTTTATTCAAAAGTTACCTGTTATAAGTTTATTTATGGCTTAATTATGACATTTTATGTGTTTTCGGTTTTCGCCATTTTGTGTGCGTGGCAGTGGTTTGCCCATTTTCGAAAGCAACCCTCTCACGGCCCCAAGGAACATGTGTTCCAAGTTTCATTAAGATATCCCAATTTTTATTCAGTTATCCGTTGCACGGACAGACGGACGGACAGACAGACATCCGTATTTCAACTCGTCTCGTCATCCTGATCATTTTGATATACATAACCCTATATCTAACTCGTTTAGTTTTATGACTTACAAACAAACGTCAAGTGAACAAAACTATTATACTCTCTTAACAACTTTTGTTGCGAGAGTATAAAAATGCCAATGGATATGCCAAAGCACCTGTCTACAGCTATGCTTATGTATTGGTATTGCACCATCTCCTCTTATTTTTTTTCGAAATTCTAATAACTGGCTGACTCTAGAAAAGATTTTCTTGGTTATTTTATTAAAATCTTTGATGTTCAGACATTTTATTATATTTATAGACAAGCCGCTTTATTTACTAGATTAATATTCGATTGATTTTCTTATTTACTAAATTTTATCTAGTTTTTCTTTTATTTATTTTTCTCAATGAAAAATCAAATTTCTTTAAAATATTGCTTCAAGAATATGTTTCTCAGTAGAACATTAATTTAAAGTAACATTCATTTATGTGTGAGTCAAAGTATGAATTATCTCTTTATTTACGTATGCATGTCTCACAAAAATCTGCAATTTTTTTTACTCACTTGTCGCCAACATGCATAGAGAATATGTATGCTTGTAGAGTTTTTTTTTTGGAACCACAAAAATTTACAACTGCTTCATATTAATATGGGGATATGTATCTGTATCTGTGAACACAGTTTAATATTGATTGTTTATAGATTTTCAAATCGACGACGCAAATTAATAACTTGATTTCAATAACTACTTCCTAGTCATACACAAACGCCTTTATTTTGTGACAGTTGTCATTTAACATCTCCAACTACAACTCAACTAATTAGAGTTCATATGATTGTATGGAGTTATTCACAAACTGTCTCATATTGCATTTATTATTTTTTTATTTTATGTAATTTGCAAGAGACCAGGGTTTAAACCTAGCGAGAAAACGACTTAAATAGTCTCCAAGAGTTATTCAAATGCTTGAACAAATTTTTTATGAAAATGTATTTATGACAATAAATAAATAAAAGCGAAACTGTGAAGGAGCCGATAGTTTCGTGATTTGTAAAAATCAAAACGTCAAAATATCCAGCTGTAAGCTGGAAATGTTATTATATATAAGAATATAGAACAAACTCACAAATTGTTCTGTATATTCAACAAAAAGGTAAATAAAACGGGAAACATTTTTATGGAATGTGAAATTATTCAAAGACCAATTAAGTTAAGGTATCTCCCATATTAGCTAAAATATAAATATGTGGAATAAAGTCAACCGAAAGTTCCAAAATCGTTTAGTCAGCCTTAATCGGACTAGAGGTCTGATATTAATCAACGCGATATCAACCTCATCGGAGTATATAATTTTGAGAGTGTTAAAGTGTGATATGACGGTTTGAATAGCAATATAATGCGATCTCGGAGTTCTAGTTACAATCTCGCTCTTCAGTACTTTTAAGTTCCGAAACAACTGCCATTTACATGCAAAATTTCAAAGAAACAACGTAAGAACTCTATTAGGAGTGTTAACCGGTCACTGTCTGATTGATAGGTATGCCAGTACACTAGGGACATCATACAAGAACTATTGCAGGAACTGCCAAGAACTAGACGAGGAGGAGATCGTAGAACATATTCTATGTGGATGCAAGGCTTTGCACAGGAAAATAAAGACAGTGATCGGTCACAATTTTCATGACGATAACTAACTTAACTTTAACTTTATTAAGACCACAGAATGGTTCAAAGAATACGTGAAAATGTGCGGGGATTCTAGTCCCGGTGGAGTCACAATGAGCCTCCTGAAGGTCTAAGATCGTTATACAACATCCAGGAAAATAATCACCTTCCTACCTACCTACCTAGAAGAAATAAAAAATCAGTAAAGATCGACTTTGCTCGATATAACCATACTGTTCCATGCAAGAGCTAAATCATCCTTTTTTGATAAAAAATGAACATTTATTGAAATATCTTCAATTCATAAGTTCTACACTTAATCTAACCACTAAAATAGCAATATTTTTGTAACACTCAGCGGCAGTTGATAAACAATTTCATACATTCTGTTAACATAATAGGAGTATATATGCACAGCTTTTAATAAAAATATTTCAATATAAATGTATCAAAAGGTATTATAGAAGGAAACAATGAACCAATATCTGTTTTACATAAACGAAGCAAAAACAAATACAAAGCGGGATTGTGTCTATAAAAACAAAACTCAACAATAAAACATAAAAACAGCGCGTATTGTAATAACGGGTTGAGGGTGTGCACAAAGTATAGGGCAATAACCGCGCCGATAAAAATAAAATTAACAAAGCAACACTGAAAAGTGTATCAACATAATGAATATAAGAACAATCCGCTTTTCATGCCGCTATTGCATAAGCGATGCCTGTGTCATGCATATAATAAATATGGACATGTATGTATGTATGCTTAACAATATATTTGCACAAGTGTATTTCTCAGTACTGTAAATAAATACCCAACAAGCAACAGTTGATAAAGCGTATGGTATTCAACAACTTATAAATTCAGCTTTCACATCACTTGTTTTGAAGAAGTAAACAAAGAATGGATAAAACTTGGATTTCATTAAATAAATATGTTTTAAAGAAATAAATATATTCAAAGAAGAAAATATATATATTTACGGACTTAAATTGAACTCTGTTTTTCAAATATATATTTCTCTATATTTTAATCTAGGTATGTATATATGTATGTACTTAAAATCTTTTGAATAAAAAAGTTTCCAAACAGAGTTGTCAATTTCTTAAAAAAATGAGAATATATCAATAGACTATTTAATACATATTGAGTACCACTATATATATATATATATATATATTGGCGTAGGAACCGCTTTAAGCGATTATAGCCGAATCCACCAGAGCGCGCCACTCATTCCTCCTTTTTGCTTTTTGGCGCCAACTGGAAACACCAAGTGAAGCCAGATCACTTTGCACTTGGTCTTTCCATCGGAGTGGAGGTCGTCCTCTTCCGCGGCTTCCTCCAGCGGGTACTGCATCGAATACTTTCAGAGCTGGAGTGTTTTCTTCCATCCGTACAACATGACCTAGCCAGCGTAGCCGCTGTCTTTTTATTCGCTGAAATATATCAATGTCGTCGTATAAATCGTACAGCTCATCGTTCCATCCATCCATCCATTCCATCCATACAGCTCATCGTTCATCGGCGGTATTCGCCGTTGCCAATGTTTAGAGGACCATAAATCTTGCGCAAAACCTTTCTCTCGAAAACCCCAAGAGTCGTCTCATCGGATGATGTCATCGTCCACGCTTCAGCGCCATACATCAGGACGGGAATAATGAGCGACTTATAGAGTTTGATTTTGGTTCGTCGAGAGAGGACTTTACTTGTCAATTGCCTACTCAGTCCAAAGTAGCACCTGTTGGCAAGAGTGATTCTGCGTTGGATTTCAAGGCTGACATTGTTGGTGTTGTTAATGCTGGTTCCCAGATAAACGAAATTATCTACAACTTCAAAGTTATGACTGTCAACAGTGACGTGGGAGCCAAGACGCGAATGCGCTGACTGTTTGTTTGACGACAGGAGATATTTCGTCTTGTCCTCATTCACCACCAGACCCATACGCTTCGCTTCTTTATCACTATACCACTATATGGTTGTCAAATAGAGGTATTTAAGAAGCACTTTGGAACGGGGTTTTCACATATTACGAAAATTTTATAATTAATATTAAATTAGGGTTGCCATTAACTTAAGTAATTATGCATAGACCACATAAACACAAAGATATTTGAATTATGATGCTGTCATCTGGTATGAAATATAAAAATGAAATTCTTTTTATTAAAAGAGGGCTATCTGAAAAACTTTTGAACTATTTCTTAGAATTTTAATTTTTTTTATTTAATGATTTTTTAACAATCTAAAGATAGTCTTGCCTTTCTTTACTTTCTATCCACTAGCATTTTATATAAGAAATAAAATTATGTTGAATATTTATATTACCAGTGAAACCAACAACCGTGTCCCGGCCCAAAATCAATCATAAATTTTATTCAGAATTTAAACAGTTATCGTGTTTCCCATCGAATTTTTGGGATATTCTAAGTTTAACGTATTGACTAACTATTCCAAGCTAACCCATTAAAACTTAAAATTAATATCTTAAATACCATTAAAAATTAAGGATAGGTGGTAACATCATTATTATCATTAATGTTTCTCATGTAGGAATTAAAATATATTAAATTAAAAAAAAAATAGTTAGAATATATTATAAAAACTTTTAAAATTAAATAAAAGTGGCAACCTCTTAGTTATTCTGTTAAATTGCTTCAAAACTGCTTTGAGGTTAAAGCTAGATAGCAACGCTCTAATTTTTCTGAATTTTTTCGCACTCATAACATGGCGCACATATAGTATAATAGTTTAGTTCACATAACTAAGCGCGTTAGGGGTTATTGGGCTATATATACCAAAAGAAAATTCGGTTTATTTCTTTGGCATTCCAATGCTAAACTTTAGTTAGTCTGATTCGTTCACTAACTCAAAAACTCGATTTTTTGCGTTTTATTAATATATATATATCTAAGTATACACACACAAAATTTCAAGCCGATCCGACGAATATTTTCGAAGTTATAGACACATTAGGCGCGCCGACTACATGTAAACTGATTTCAAAACTTTAAACTCGTTTTTCTCGAAACGGTGTTTTCAAAGTCGGTGAGCAAGATTTCTCAGAAACGGCTGAACCGATCGGTCTGAAATTTTTACACAAGCTTCTTAACTATATTTTTTTAGTAATTAATCGAAAGATTTCCCAGGAATTTCCGATGAAAATTTCTTATTTTTATAAACAATTAAAGACCCGAGTTTTGGTCGGAAATCGAACCTTTTGCTTTGAGTAGCCGCCATTTTGTCAAACATTTTTTTTTACTAATTACTTCGATCAATCACTAGATTATTTATTATATTAATGAAATTTATTTGGTTTTTGCATTTTAGATGATCCAGTCCAGAGATATCGTGCTCACCGCAAGAGGCCTTTTTTTTGCGGACCTCTGCAAAATTGGCAATATCAACGTTCCCCATAATTATTTTTGGCAATAAAAAATATGTGAATATAGTTTAAGGTTGTCATAATATACCTGCCAAGTTTCAAATCAATAAACCAAATCGTTAGCTTAGAAAATTTTTTTTCGATGAGGTTTTGGATTTAAAACTTTGCACAAATAATGCATTTCAATTGTGGCATAGATCATCCTAAAATCGCCGAAATCGGACTATAACTGTTCAAGGTCGCAGATACCGAACATGTGGACCTCAGTGCTTGTGATAATTATTTGCCGAAAATATCCGAAAATCTCTCAGATATTTTAAAGAAATTCAAAGGACGGCAACTTCATAATACCGCCTCGTAGAAGGCCCCTCCTTATTTGCGAAGAACTCGGACAGCCACCTTTCACAAGCCGTTTTCGAGTTTAACTTCACACCACCAAGGGCGTTCGCCATGGACAGGAACAGGTGGTAATCACTTGGCGCTATGTCCGGGCTATATGGTGGATGTGATAAAACCACCCACCCCAGCCCTCATATAATGATTTTCGTTATTCTAGTGCACTATATGACGAATATAAGGGTCGAATTGAAAGAGTATATAATGTTCAGTTATACGAACTTAGACATTCCTTGCTTGTCATTATTTATTTCTAATGTTTAAATTATATGGCTGAAAGTTGGCATTTTTTTTTTGTATGGATTCATAGGTTAATTTTTTTTACAGTTCAACAACTTTTGCCTACTGGGCAATCGCATAGGCACTCACGCAGCGCAACAACCGCAAATAGTTGTCACATTCAAACAGCATACACCATATAAAATATCATATTTTTCAAAATTCACAATTTATTTGCAGCATTTTCTTTGCAGTTAAATAACGCTTGGCAAATGTTGAAGTAACCAAATTTATAGAGATATTTTGCAAACATATTTTTTAAGAGTTTTGTGAATAATTGTTATTCGCTTGCGCTGCGCACACACCAAAAGGCGCGTATTTTTCGAATATTTTCTAGTTTCTAGTTTACAGGCATAACATTTCAACAAATGCAACACATTTTTGGAAGAGAAAACAGTGATTGTTTGAAAATGGCAAATTTTGAATTCACAAAAGAAATTTAAATAAATTCGCACGCATACATGCATTACATATGCATGTGGCAACTCATGCATAACTTTTTGAGTTGTAACATACTCGCTTGCATTTCGTGCATATGTAAATTAATGTGCATTCACGCACACACACACACATTCATACATATTTATATGCATACAAATGCACATAGATAATTTGCACAATGCAGTCCATTGATTTAATTGAAAAAGTTGCCACTTTTGCCATTGTTTTGGCAAACAATTTTGTGGAAATGCCGCCGGCACTTTCGGTCAATGCCCATTACTTTACGCAATCCACACATGAACTTTCGAAATTTAGGCAAAAATATACGCAAACATTTGGCAATAGATTTGTGAATGAATGCTTCCTTATTTTGACGCTTTTGTGGAAAAATATTAGAACATTATGATTTTCATTGGGATATTTTATAAATTACATATATGCATGGAAACTCTGTACATAGCTTGACTGAATTAAGGAAAAATAGGGTTCTTAAAACAATGTGGTCGATCTGCCTTTCTACATTTTTTCTTCACAGAAGCCCTTTATCGTCTAAGTTACATCCATAAGAACGTGAAAATTTTCATCAGAATGAAACTGAGCTAAAGGGTATGACTGTCCTTCAGAGCATATTCCAAATATTTACCAAACCAACTTTACAATTCCAAATAGATACAGAGCTGATATATTGGTATTTGTACATAAAGAGGTGTTACTGACTAGCTATTTTGAAATGTTTCTATAAAACCCCGGTCCTTTCCTATTTTTTCCTACTTTAGAACTGCAACAGCTTATGGATAATATTAGACTCTAAGCTTAAATTCAAGGAGCACTTGGCATACACGTCAAATAAAGCAAATAAGATTTATAACGCCTTATAAAAAATGATATCAAATAGAGGTTGCGTGCCATGAGTTCCGTAATATTGTATGTGGCCCCAATATGGGTCCAGGCGCTAGACATAAAAGCGTATGCCAAACAAATAAATGATGTACATCGACTCTCGGCAATTAAAGTAATAAGTGCTTTCCGAACTATATCCAGCGAAGCGACTGAAGTTATGGCAAGTATGCGGCCCATAGATATCCAGGGTGACGAATTCACAAGAATAAACGAATTCTCAGAAATAACAGAAACCAAAAAGAGAAACGAGAGAAATAAGAGCGTAACAATGTGGCAGCAGCGGTGGGAAATCTCAACTAAAGGACGGTGGACCCACAGACTTATACCTGACATCCATTCGTGGACAAATAGACAGCATGGGGACCTTGAATTCCACCTGACCCAATTATTAAGTGGTCACGGGTGCCTTAGAAGCTACCTATATTAATTCCGTCATGACACTAGTCCGTATTGTCCGATGTGCACAGAGTCCATAGAAGACTGTGAACACATACATATTTTTTGACTGCCACCGATTTTTAAGTACAAGGAATAGGCTTAAAATTGCCCTAGGAGGTAGTTTAGTGGCGAAAAATTTGACTGCACTCTTGTGCCAGTCCTCCGATAAATGGAAAGCTGTTAGCGAAGCAGCAGCTTTTATTATGACAGAACTTAGACATTTACAACAGACTAGGCGGCAGTTTGTCCGTACTATAGAGGAGACTTAAAAAGTCTAGTCACTCCAACGAAGTAATACTTAATCCGAAGGTTCCGTGGGAGAGACTTGTGTTGGGAGTAGGTTAGGTTTAGTTCCGCACTCCGGCTTTCGATGCTTCTATTATACTACTATAAACAGCTTAGGATGGTAGAGTATCGATGACAAGCGGGTAGGAAGTTTGATCGCCAAAAACTGTTTTGGAATACATTTTTAGACTTGAGGGATTAGGAGGGTTAAACATTTTAAATTTAAATTTTTTTTGTTTAATATTTAAAAGATACAATAAATTTTATATACAATATCGGAAAACAGTGCACACATGCTTATCTTATTTTGGCATTTAGCTTTAAGTTCAAAGCAATTAACAGCAACTCTGGTGTACTTATTTATATTAAATATATTATATTATGTTGTCAGATGAATCGAAATTGGAGTTAAAGAATTCAAAAAGACGTAAACGGGTGTGCTGTGAGTTCTCTAAGAGACTGCAGCCAAAAAATCTTTCACACACCATGAGTTGAAAAACTGGTTACAATTGACTGAAAGATGACTATATTAATGGAAAACCTTTTCGAAAAAAGCTGAGGAAATGAGTTTGAGTGATTATATTTTTCAATAAGATAATGATCCCAAGAACAAGAGCGGGGTAGCACAGCTACTTTTTAATGAAATAGCTATTGATTAATTGAATTGGCCCAATCAAACTCTCAATTCAAATCTAGTACAGTAACTTTGGACTATTTTGTATTATGTTTGGTTAACATAAACACTTTCCGAAAAAGGATGCAACAATAGTGACGAAAGAATTACAAATGATACATTCAAAGCCCTAAAAGCCAGTATGTCAAAAAGATTGGCAGAGGTCATCAAAAATAAAAGAGGAGAACAACAAAACAACATTTTTGTTTTAACATTTATTGAAAACAAGAACAATTTTGCCCTTTATTTGGCCAATGTAAACAGTAAGGGCGGCCAATAATTTAATTGCCGTGTACAGTTTAAAAAATTGTGTATTACCTTGATTATTTATTTTATTTTAAGTCGGTGGACAAGATTTTTCGTAAAGTTATGAAGCGATAATTTTTTTAAACGTCAGGAGTTTTCGGAATTTTCAAATAAAAATTTTTCCAAAATACTGTTTAAATATGTATCTTTGATATGTGATAAGGTATTTTCATACCTTTTTTCAATCTCTGAAACCCACCTAACCCTTTAATGTAGTCTACTTTCATCCACCAGACGCCGATATCAATTTCGAAGAGATCAAGGTCGTAATAGTCCACCTGTAGATTGAAAATTTTTCGGACTCAAATGATGTAAGCGCCAAGCTAAAAACAATCATAAATTTACGTATTAATTGTTCGTTAAAAAAATATCGGATCAATAATAGTCAAGTCGAGGCTCCACGCCACGTATTAAAATTTGGTCAATTTAACATAAACATTTCTTATGAAAAATTGTATGAGAAGAGCCACGGAATTATATTTTTTATGAGTAGAGCACATACTTAACACGCTCTGGCTATTTAATAACGCGCCAACTGGCTTACTCAAATTTTATTTTATGTACTCAAGGTAGCTGCAGGAAATGAATACTTCAAATCCCGCTTATTATTGCAATATTTACACGCGGCGAAGAAATCTATTAAGTCACATTCAAAGCACAAAGCAACTCTGTTTGTACAGTATATGCACACACACAGGTATGGAATATCACCAGAGAATTTTCCACTTTCAAATTTATTATTGGCGCTAGAAAAGTATTGAACGCTACTCAACACATTTTTATGTTTATCTACTCGAAAAAAATTTCAATAAGGCAACAATATCCACTCAAAGATTTTAGCACTACAATTTATTGTTTGCCCACCTTTGAGATGCGCACACACGCACATACATACTTTCATAAGATAAATAAGCGCGCATCGGCAACAGTGACATCAGCGCACACCAGTACATACCCACCGCACCCCACGCTCTATCGATTTCGTGGCATTGTGCGGATTTTGTTTTTATCTCGTTTTTTCTGCTTTTGATTTCTTTTTTCATCGCGCCAAACACGCTACTTATGCGCTTTTTTATTACACTTTATCCCATTTTAAGGTGTCTCAATCTCCACTTATTCGATCATATGCGAGCGTGTTTGCCAGCCAGCGCAACAAAATACAAGAATAACAACAACAGGCAAAATCTTCACCATGCCAATGCGCATGCAAATAAAGTAAGATGTTAAGTTGGCAAAGCAGCAGCCAGCAGCAAGCAGCGGCGCTTCTGTGTGTTGATGTTCGTGTGTATTGGTGTGGCGTATGGAATGTCAACAATGCAAGAAGCCAACCAAAAGCAATTTTCTCAATACACGCAACGTACAACAAACATAAAATGTGACGTGGAAGGAAGTCTATAAGTGTGTGTGTGTGCTTTGTATACATTGTATGCGCGCCTTAAAGTATGCAAAGCAACATCAACAAAATACCAGCAACAGAGCGGTGAAAAGTCAACAAGGAAGAAGGTGCGCATCGTTACAATATCAATACAAAAACACAACAACAAGTGAACACATACACAGTTAAACACACACACAAGCCCAACAGAGATTCGCAGATAAGCCCACTCACTATGCAACGAAGTGTATGGAAATGTCTGCTTAAGAGGGAAAATCAGCAAACGCAAAGCAAAGCAGCACATAAAACGCGCGCAATGCTTACAAGTCGACACATACACATACACGCCTATATATATCACTGTAATACATTTATGTGACCGTAGATTGCCTCGTCGTTTTGCGGGCACTCGCTGTGGCGGTGGTGAGTGGGGGACGCGCAAGTGATATTGACGATATTTATTATCCACGATATGCCAATACCAGCTTCTTTATTCCTCTTCGCATTTTCACATTTTCGTGTGCGTGTGTATGCGTTTCAACGGTTGGTCGTTGACTGCTGTATTGAGCATTCACTGAATTTTTTAGGGTTTTCGTAGCCTACATTACTGGAGTAGCCGCTGTTGGTATTATTGGCGCTGTAACTGCCAACTTGACAGCTGCTTGCTGGTGTATAAATATATATTCTTTGGTTTTATTGCTGCGCCTGCAATAAGATAAAATATAACGTATACCTCTACTGATGAAAATAATAAATCCACATTGGTAACATATAAATAAATATACAATATATAAAAGCTATAAAATCATTCCCAAACTTATATGGAGGGTTCAACAGTTCTTCCAAGAGTGTACCTGTTAGATGAGTAGCACCAAAAGCTACCAACCTTTTGTTCTATATAACTTCCTTCATAAGTGATAAACAGCAAAAATATTCCACGAAATTACATATCGCATTTGTCTCATTTGATAACAGGAACAATTTTTATTGCAGGAAATAAAATATTTTGATGAAAAATCGACCCGATAGGTGACGCAAGAGTCGAAATATTTCTAAAAACTATATAGTATACCAACATATAGATTAATATAAGTTTAGATATTCAGATATACAACTTGAAATCCAAAATACTCGGAAATAAATATATCCGATAGATGTCATCGTAGTCGAAATATCCCTCAATAGGTAGCGACAGAGGCAAAATTCGTCTAAAAGTTACACTAAACAGCCGATTTAGTTCATATTAGGTGCCCCCAAGTAGTGTGATACTATTTTTGGGATATAAAAATATTCTATAGACAGATATCACTGGAGATAAAATATCTACAATATCCATATTCATTACATGTTGATGATAGTCTTACACATAGTCTAAAGCACAGTTTTCATTATGACAATAATGACTGTAGTTCATAAATCAAGGAAAAAAACCTCTGTATGGTTAAAAGCTGCCAATTTCAAATTTGATAATATTTCACACAAAGAAGATTTACAGCAAATATATAGATTTTGAATAATTACAAATTAAGCGACACATTTTTGATTAGTATGACTAGGACTGTCATTTAATTTCACATATTGGAAACCAGTTATAGTAACCCTCACGATGAGAGACTTTAGTGAATATGAATACTTTAACTAAGGTCGAAATGCCACGGAAACCATGTAAGATAAAAATATATAAAATATATCGCATGTCGCTGTTCATAAAATGAAACGGATCTTGTTTGCTATAATGACCTTCTTCATTCTTTGTGGAACTAAGGCTTTACATTTCCGGTGCTATGATAACAACTTCAATAAAGGCCGTGGAGGTCCTAGATATGGTATTATACTAAATCTTGTCACTGAACTCGGTTCAGATTGGTCCTGTGACGGGGAAACCAAGACTGTTGGGGAAATAAAGGCAACGTTCTCCTTCCCCAGCAGAGAAGAATGGATCAACGATACAATCACAGATAGCACCATTGGCGAAATCTATATATTCGCCGACGGATAAAAAGGTGAAAGGAACGGGAGCAGGCTTCTTTGGTAAAAACCCACATACAGAAAGCAGCTTAAAACTAAACGATTGCAACTCGGTATTTCAAGCTGAGATTGTCGGACAAATTGAAGGCGCTAGGTGGGCTTACGCTCAAACAAACAGGTCCATCAACTTTTTTTGGATAGCCCAGCCGCAATTAAGGCTATCCGCTGCGCCAACACGAAGTCTCACTGCATCATAATATGCAAAGAGGCAATTGATAGACTAGAGGGAGAAAACTCAGTTAAAATTATCTGGGTACCCGGTCATATAGGTAAAGAAGGTAACGAAAAGGTGGATGAGTTGGCCCGTTCAGGGGCAGCTGGAAATGCAGTTCCTTTAAACTGTCCCAGACCTTTCAGTTCTCTCAAGCGTTGCATAAAGCAATGGATGCTAGGGAAACATCTCAGGTCCTGGAACATGTGCTGTAATGGTCGGAGTAATGACAGACATGGATCTTCTTACTTTGATCAAACTAAGCTGGATCACAGGGATTACCAAGGGGCACCTACCTCTAAGAGGCCACATGCAGAGACTTGGTATAGTAGAATCGGCAGAATGCAGGGCGTGCGCGGTAGATGACGAGTCACTAGAGCGTTATCTCTGTGAATGCCCAGCCATCTATCGGTTAAGAAGAGATTCTATAGCTCCCAACACTCTAATCTAAGAGAAATTGGCCAGCTGGGGTGGAAAAACTCAGAAGCTTCGTTAAATCGACCGAGTTGTTCAGGTGATGCTTATCATGGTACCTTCGGGGAGCACAAAAGGCCTAATAATGAGCTAAGTGCGGCCGCTTCGCCATCCTTTTCAACCAACCAAACCAACCAATACTTTACATTTTAAATAAAATTGCTTATGAATATGTTCAGAAAGGTAGTGAAAATATATGTCGAAATATTTTTTAATTTTTTTAATCCATTGCTGACTATAATACTGATTATTTTGCTTTTACAACTTAATACACTTGAAAGTTGTCAGTGAAAGCTTAACTCAAGAAATTACAATTTATTACTGAGAAAAAGATAATAATTTACTTTTCAATTTCAAAATTACCGAATTTGTTTAAAATGTTTACAGAATAATAGTGAAACATATTTTAGTAAAGAAGTGCTTAAGTAAGGCCATGACAAACAATGAAAGCTTTGAAATTTAAAGAGTGGAAAATCAATAAATTTCATTACACGTAGCTGAGAGAAATTTTTAATATTTTACTCTAGATTAGATTTATGTGCCGAAGAGGGCGACTATGGAACTCTTTATATTTGGATTTAGAGTACTGAACGAAGTAAAAGACCAGTTTATGTGGAATACATCACATCTGTCACAAGGCATTACTTTTAAAGCAAACAGCAAATTCGCATATCATTACACTTAAACTATGCTACGAGCAGACTATAGAAAAGTTAAGTAAAGTGATATAATTGACCTATTAAATGAAAAAACTTCCTTATATGTCCATCATTTTTACTAAATGAACTATTAATAATAAAATGGCTACAACTGTCCTACCGGTAATATTCAAAATCGTTAAACAGGATTATTCTACTGTATTCTTAATTATAAGGATTATTATACTTAGATGGTAAATTTCTAATCTCACGAAACCGCCATTTTGGTTTGTATTAGCTCATAGTCTAGCTTAATCAATGAAGGTGACAAGATCGATCCGTATGTTCCTCCAGCACTAATATGATAAATACAATGATTTCTCCACTTTATATTTTAAGAACTTGTATTTTATGAAACAATTTATTTGCTCTGTCTACTTTCACGTAAACACTCTCAACTTTTTAATTCGTTCCAAAAGCTAATCAGTTTAATTTATGAAACGGATTAACTATCATTCGCTGAAAATATTTTCTCATTCGAATTCGTTTCGTAGCTCCTACAATTATTGAAAGCATAAAATTGCTCACAGTCGCTACCATGGAGCATGTTAAAGAAAAAGAAGTAGTAAGCGTGCATTACAATACCGCCAAGAATTTCTCACTTTAAAAACCGAATATTTACAGAATTTAAAACGTGAAACTCGCCTCATACGCACCTCCACTTCGATCAATTTCGATTACAATGTAGCAACAATATTGGACGAATGGCGTAAAGTGAAGGTGAGTAGACCCAATTGTTCAAGCACATAAAATGCGATATATATGAATAATACTGAAAGCGATATTTAGTATATAAGATATGGAGATAAAGCCGAGGAATGGATGCCAAAAGAAATGCCGCACACTACAAAGTATAAAAAGCAAGTCCACAGGTTGTATGCTAAAGTCAATGCAACAGTATGTAAGCTGAAAGACAGGCAAAGCTATATCTCCGAGCATGCCAGCATGATCAGCTCGTTACGAGGTACACGAGCTTTGGGTGGACTCAAGTTATCCATAAGCGATATCATATATTCGGTATGTAAGCAAATTGCATGTAATGTTGAAACATAATTATATTTCTTGATAGTAATAATGTGAGGAGAATTAATTTCCAAATTATAAACTTGCCATAAGAGATTCTCTGAATAAAATAATACATTAAATATAAGAGTATTGACGAAGATAATAGAAGTTCTAAGGCTTTGAGCCAAAATTGTTATGTTAGTTAGCCTTTTTGTTATTAGTTACCTATTTGGTCTACATAAAAAATTAGCAGATATTCTGGCTGGCAAGGGTAACCATATAATGGCTCTGTGTTAAATATCGATACTTTATGATTTTCTTTTTCGAAAGATTGCTAGACAATTTCACTCCTTTCAAGTTTTTGGAAGGTATTGAGGTTCTAAATCTGCGATATCATGACCACTTCATTATTTTACCTCCTTACCTGAACTTCTGCACAAGTTTAATGACAAATCGACAGTATTTTTTTGGAAAAAACTCAAACTGAAAAGATGTGTTTAATTTAGAGATCATCTAGTACTGTTTTAGATCAAAAAGTGCATCATTCAAGTACAAGCCCAGCATATATTGACGTAACATAACTAAAATTTAATAAAACAAGATACTATCTCAAGATTGTCAGATCTTAATGTAACAGAGGCCCCTATTTTTTCAGGTACCCAGCGTTGCGGTGATCTATCAAGAACATGAGCTTGCTAATACCTTCTTAACAGGGTTATTACCACTATCTTCTAGTATTTGCAAATACAAGGATTACGTTCAAGTGGTGCTGCACCCAACCAATACTATATTGCTTTATGAAGATAACAGTTATACAGTGCGAAAGAATTCACAAGCAGCAGCACAAGTAATTCGGGATAATCTAGCGTATGACTATCTGACACTAGGTGACGGACGCTTTCGCGGCCGCAAAGATAGCGAAGCGCAAACAAATGGAATAATGTATTTCAACGCCTCAGTCTGTACGCCACATATAGAACAAAGGCACGCCAGTGACTTTACATCCAATTACGAAATATATGACAAAATACAGCAAAAAAGTCAAAAGACAAACTTTCCGGTCAGAGACACGAAAGCATACTTGACCGCACTGGCAAACAGCACATCCTTTGCCCGTGCCGTAATGTATATTGAACGTGGTTTGTCGATCAATTCGCATATTAAAGGACAAATGCATTATCGCAATCTATTAAACCACAGCGGATCACCCAAAGAAGACGTCTACTCTTACAATATCAAAGAGATCTTTCGTTTCACACAACCGCCCTTCGAAAGTATCAACCGTCCAATTAAGGTGCGTAAAGCAGTTTCGGATATAAGTTTTTGCTTCGGTAATGCCGATCTCATGGCCGTCGCATATGGTATGTATTCGTATACGGTGCAAGTACAAGCGACAACTGGCAATGTATGTGTGTGGAGTATTAAGAATGTACTGCATCCGGAGCGTACATATTCCTACAATTCACCAGTTACGGCAGTGTCATTCTCACCCTTCGACCACTCCCTGCTTGCAGTAGGTATGGCCAATGGAAGTCTGGAAGTGCGTGATATCAGCGCAGAACATAAACTACCACTAAGTAATATTCAAATATCAGCACTACTGGGTAATGATCCCGTTATTGCAATCAAATGGTTTCGCGATCCGTCGAATCCCGACACATTTAAACATTTCATAGCGCTTTCACGAAATGCTGTAGTGCGTAGATACCGTTTTTTAAGCGGCCCTCATGTATTCACCAAGGAATTGATACGTTTGACTCGCGTGCGCGGCTTGTCCATGCAAAGAGATGCCCATCTCGTGGAACAATTTTCACATAGCATCTTATTCTGCTTCAACTTAACTTTGGATCCGCTGAATACAGATTTATACTACGTGCTGACCGATCAGGGTTGCATACACAATTGCTCAATGACAGTAGATAATAGTTTCTCGTCGTCATTGCGTACACATATACATGGATCGGTAAACTGTATGGAGTTTTCACCGTGGTCACCGAAAATATTTCTTACATGTGGCAATGATTGGTATGTTTGCACAAGTATAAAGTTATTTTTTATTGAAGAGATGGCAACAAATTTGAAATAATTCTTCTACAGGTTCGTACGCATTTGGATGATTGGCATTACAGAACCGCTTTTAGAACTAACCCATGAAATGTTTCCCGTACATTATGCAGCCTGGAGTCCCACTCAGTCGACCACAATATTTTCATTGACGCGGCAAACGCTCGACATATGGGACATTCGTACTCCCTTCAAGCCCATTCAATCTGTGAATGTCTCAAAAAGTCCTAATACCTTATTTAAGTACGCAAACTATCAATCGATCTAGCCTGCAGATATGTATACAATTATATAATTCTTGTTTCATCAATATTTGTAGAACTTCACCAACTGGCACCGCCCTTATGATTGGCAACGAACGTGGCGATGTGATTGTGTGTGGCGTGGGCGAAACCTTTATTCTGTCGAAATTTCAATACGACACGATGGAGCAGGCACTTCATAATGCAATCAAGTGCGATAGGGTTCGCCAACTGGTGAAAGAAGCCGGTTTCTTCGGTTATGTCAACAAAAGGAATAGAAGAGTATTTTCGAAAATTTATGCACGCATTTGAGATGCCTAGAAATAAATATGATTTAGATAATGTTGCAACTATCATATTAAAAAATATACTACATATTTTCATTCAATTGAAGAGCCCAATTTATTTTACTTAATTCGAATTTTGGAAAATCGATGTCTTTATTGAAACATACCAAGACTAATAATATACGGATAAACCTAGAAACCTAAAAACCTAAAAACCGACTTAGAGCTTTACATTGCATTTGAATCATATTTAATGAAAAAATATATTGGTTAAGCAAATCTGGGATTCTCCTTCCAATGTATTATCTCAGATTTCAATAATTTCTCTGTCCATGTCTCTATCGCACCTATCTCAGAACTTATTTATCCACTAAATTTTATCGAAAGTTTTGGTTACTTTAGATGAAAAAAATTTCTTCTCTGAAGCTTCTGTAAATTGTAAATCTCACAATCAAGCTTTCAACATTGATTAAAATGTCTTATGATATACGAGAAAAAACAAAAACAAAGAGTTGAATCTTCCAAAAAAAGTATGAATCAAGTAAATGGTGTCCCCGAATTGAAAACCTCATAGTTGACTTTACCAAAATATGAAAGATAGTAACTCAGGTGTCTTACTAAGGCCCATTTTAGTGGCCCCTCTATAGTTGAGTATAGAATTTTACTATGAACACAAGTTTCTATAAATAGATATGACCAACTCCGTTTCAGACTTGGTTCAAATGAAAAGAAAAATAATTACAATTCAAACAAAATACCAGAAAAATGTTTGAAGACTAATAAATTCGTCAATTTCGACTCAATAGCAACCCTGATATAATTATCGCTATTTCTATTATAAAAAAAATGAGAACAGGAAAACAGCGGAAAAGTTCGTTTCAAAGAATAAAAGATTTTAGATTAAAAGAGAAGTTCACGACACGTGTATCTTTTCAAACCTCCTCACGTAATTTCGGTGTTTAAGACTGTTTTACAAATATATGGGATGCTATTATTTTATAGGTTACTATTATTAGCAAGAGCTACTTTGTACTTAATATCATACTGTGTAAAGACGAATTAAGAAGAATTTTGATCTGAACATCGAGTTGCTGACACTAGTACAAAAGAATGAATTTTGGTTAAATTTTGATTAACTGGTCGAAAGTCGCTTAAATTGGTCTAAAGTACGAGGGCTGCTATATATATTTCTGGCCTAGGCAACACTAAGTGTTGCGAGGTGCAATCTGACATTTCCATTGGAAAGTTTGACATTTTTTAGCATAACATCACTCAGCACGTTTTGTCATTTAATCGTGAATTGTTTTATTTACAGGGAATTAAAAAATTCATCTCGGCCAAAAAATGGAATTAACTCGTGAACATTTTCGTGCGATAATTTTTCACAACTTTCGACGTGGATTATCGCGACAAGAGTGCATCGATGAACTAAAATCTTTGTATGGCTATGAAGCACCATCCTATAGCACTGTGAAAAACTGGTACAACGAATTCAATCGTGGCCGACGCTCGCTCAAAGACGAATTCCGTGAAGGTCGTCCAAAATCAGCCGTTGTGCCAGAAAACATCGATGCCGTACGTGAACTGATAATTCAAGACCGTCATGTAACATACCTTCAGATAGAGGCATGCCTATGCATTTCTCCCACCAGCATACATTCGATATTGCATGAACACCTGGTCGTAAAAAAGGTTTGTTCTCGTTGGATCCCGCACAATTTGACAATCGCTCAAAAAAAGGCTCAAAAAAAGTACTTCGAAAATTGGTTTGAGCGCATGCAAAAGTGTATAAATCTTGATGGAGAATATTTTGAAAAACAATAAAACCATTTTCGTTGATAAATATTCCTATTTTCATTATTAGGCAAGAAATAAATATAGCAGCCCTCGTACCATAAACTTGTCTAAATTCAGGTTCGTCCAATGATGCCTTGTCAAAACTCGTGTAAATGTCCCTAAACTGGTCTAAATATGCTTGAACTAGTATAAAATTGACAAAACTCGTATAAATTTGCTTCAGCACAACTAAAGGATTCATATTAGTTACAGCAGATTCATGAAACTCTCTTAAATTGTCCACTGTGTTACTTTATTTTAAATACCCTTTAAAGTCCACATCGCTTTACTGCTCAGATCCCCACACATCGGACATGTCTTGTCATCTTGCATGGCCGTGGGTTAGCTAAATTTGAATTCGAAACGAAATTCTGCATCAATACATGGAAATTAAATTAAGCAGAGTGCTTTAAATTAAAAAGCAATTTATTTAACAATTTACATAAATATATTTGGAAATAAAACACACACTTTCTATGCATAAATAGATTTGGACGCGCTGTCACTTTGTATTCCTCTGGCGGCGCAATAGAAAGCGATCCGTGTGGGTATACATATATGCTTCAATAAAAGCGAGTGTTTACAGTTAACGAAATTCGATTGTGTTTTCAGTCGCACCGAGGGCACTGCGAAACTTAGAAGCTCTTATGGCATACAAAGCAGCACAAATACTCATATAAATATGTGTGTGTGTGTGCTCGAATAACTGTGCATGTAAATTTCAATTTATACCTTTTCCGGTTACGTTAAGCCATCATGAAGGACCTATTTATGGTTGTTGTTGTTGCCAGCAAGTGCTTTATATGGTTGAACACGTGTAACAGCTGCTCACAATGTGGTTGCAAGCATACATCTCACCGTCCTCAACACCACCCCCACCACCGCTGACATCTGGCTCTAAACGAAACAAAATGTTGAAAGTTTGCGATGAATGCCACCAACACAATGCCGACAATTGAACGTTTGACGAGCGTTGAATGGTAAAAATGTAAATGACACAAATGAGTAAAATGCGTACTTTGTCGGGCGATGTCAAAAGAAAATGTCTCGAAAAGTGCGTATAGTAGAAAGCTTAGAGCCTACAACAAAAAAAAATCAGCAACAACAACAACACACATGCAACCCTACTAAGTAAACAATAGGAGATTTGCAATACCCAAAATTTGTGGCAGAAATCATGCAAATCAGCCTTCGAATGTTGCCGCACCGCTCGACACCTTCTCCACAGACGCACACACACACAGAGGCATACTTTGTCACACAGCCTACTTTCGGGCGCTTAATAACATCCTTGAATGTGGCAATAAGGTTTGTGCACGAGTTAAATGGCCGAAAGTCTGCTAGCAGACCCGGTGTCAGCTTAAGGTTGACTCTCTCGCTGCTGGCTTCGCTTTGGTCCGCGTCATCGGTGGCCTAACGGAAATTTGCATATGAAAACGGTGTCAATAAAGCATGTCGGTATGCCAACATTTCGACATTTACGGATTTGCAGATTTAGCAGGGTGAACAAGTTCATTGCCGAGCTGTCCGTACCGGTTGAAATGCTAAATATGTCGAAAATGTCCACTAACAAATCCGAATGCCAATGAGAAAGAGTTGAAAAAATTAAATATATTCAAGAATCCAAACGGGTAATTTGCATAACACAGCCGGCCAGTAACGGCACTTATTAAGCATATACAAATGTATATACATACGAATCATAATCGTGGCTATAGAGCTTTGCTAACTTCAATGTTTGGGAAATATTTAAGTTTTTTTAACGAAATTAGCTAATTTTGTCTGTCATATTGCTTCCATACTTTTGACCAACATCATCAAAATGCTAATTATTTTCTTCATTTCCAGAGTTTTCTTTTGAGTTCACTACCCCATTACTCACTATGTTGCTACTATCAAGTTTAGTGAAAGAGGTAATGAGAATACCCCATTCAAAAGACGCGCCCATTTGCTTTTATCTTTATATCTCTCTATTATATTATGCCACTTTTTAGTTATACCAGTTGTTTGTTCGATTCGATAAAATTTCAGGAATCGAAGACAGCTTTTTGTGCTTAGAGAGAGAGAGAGAGAGAGAGAGAGAGAGAGAACTTTACTTTTATATTCATTATATTCTGTTTAGTGGAAATATGAAACCATACTAAGGGCACAGCAATCAATACATTTTTGAAAATTTTATATTAGGTTGTCAAATATCTCTCTTCCGCTTCCGCTAATTCAATGCTTTATAAAAAGTGTTACACTAATCGAATTTAGTTCAAATATGCGTCGTTTCGTTCGATAATCTGTTTCCATCTAGACGGCAACTTCATAATACCCCCTTGCAGAAGCCCCCCTCTTTATATGCGAAGAACTCGGACAGCCACTTTTCACAAGCCTCTTTTGAGTTCAACTTTACACAACCAAGGGCGTTCGCCATGGACAGGAACAGGTGGTGATCACTTAGCGCTATGTCCGGGCTATATGGTGGATGCGATAAAACCTCCCATCCGAGCTCCCGTAGCTTCTGACGAGTCATCAACGAAGTGTGTGGTCTGGCGTTGCCCTGGTGGAACACTACACCCTTCCTTTTGGCCGAATCTCGATGCTAATGGTCGATTGCCTGCTTCAAGCGGTCTAGTTGTTCGGGGTAGATTTTAGAATTAAGCTGGCCATATGGCAGCAGCTCATAGTGGGTGATTTCCTTCCAATCCCACCAAACACACAGCTAAACCTTCCTGGCCGTCAATCCCGGCTTGGTCACTGTTTGGGACGATTCAACGGCCTTCGACCACGACAGTTTTCGGTTGATATTGTCGTATGTGATCCACTTTTCGCCGCCAGTCACCATCCACTTCAAAAATGTATCGCGTTCGTACCGTTTAGTAGCATATCACAGGCGTTAATTTGGTCCAGAAGATTCTTTTGCGTCAAATCATGCGGCACCCAAACATCAAGCACTTTTGTGTATCCCGCCTTCAGCAGATGGTTTAAAATGGTTTGGTGACTAACTCCTACCTCCTGGGCGATGTCACGAGATGCCACATGCCGGTCTAACTCGATATTTTCCATGATTTGATCGGTATTCGCCGCCACAAGCCTTCCGCCGACTGGCCATGACCATGGATAATGTCGTTTTCACCCACTCTGAATCGTCGAAACCATTCCTCTGCAGTTCGAAGTGATAGAGTACCATCCTCCAAAACACCATTAATCTCACAGAGCGTTTTTCTAGCGGATTTGCCTTTAACGAAGGAAAACTTTAAAATAGCGTGAATTTCGACGTTAGTGAACTCCTTGTTTACACGACTATAACTGTTGAACGCAATATCCAAACTAATCATGCATTCGTTTTGTAGGTTATGTCAAAATCTTTCAAAGATGTATAGTATTGCCAGATACGAGCTCTGTAGCGCTTTATACATAGCCACGAAATCCAAAAGACAAAAAGGCGGAGGGGAGATATTTTGTAATTTTTCCTAACATTTCCACTAGGCAAGAATCTCAACAACACTTCCCAATGAGTTAGAGGAAGCTCTTTAAATCTTAATTTCTTGTATGAAGTCAAAATAAATACATTAATGAGGATCCGTAGTTATTTCCCATAAAAAGAAGGGCAATTCCATAAGTCCAAATTAATGATAGGTAACTTTTGAATTAATAACCAATCTTTTAGACAGCAGTTTAGGTTTCGACACTTTTTGGAAGCGTAAAGGCTGTACCAAATCGGTGAATTTAAAATACACTGCTTATGTAACCAAAAACAAAATTTAGCTGGAGGACCTAATCGACTTTTGAAAATATTGTCCGTTAGATCCAATTATGCTCTGTGAACTAGTGATGAGCGATATTGCGATTTTTAAATTATTTTGATTTCAGTGATTTCATAATTAAGTGGAATACCTATTCTTAACGACATATCTTTTATAATGACGATTTAGAAAAGAGAATAAGTTTAATTTGTGGCAAATTCTAGCAATTTTATTTATTCTGAATATTTTTTGACATTTTACAACCTTATTTTTCTACGGAACCTCCTGAAAGGTGGTCTTCTTGGAGGTAGTCTTATCACCGGCGGTCTCCTTATGGGTACTGGTCGTTTTATTGGTGGTGGTCTTCTGATCGGCGGCGGCCTTTTTATTGGTGGAGGTCTTTTTATTGGAGGAGGTCTTTTTATTGGTGGAGGTCTTTTTATTGGTGGAGGTCTTTTTATTGGAGGAGGTCTTTTGATCGGAGGTGGTCTTTTGATCGGAGGTGGTCTTTTGATCGGAGGTGGTCTTTTGATCGGAGGTGGTCTTATTATAGGAGGTGTTGGAGGTAAACTCTTCGTTGTGGCTGTCGTACTTGGTGTCCCCGTTCCTGATCCACTTATAACTACAACCAATTCAATATTTGTCCCAGGACCTCCAACTGGTGGTGGTGCTGGAGGAGCTGCAGTAGTCGTAGTTGTTGTAGTTGTTGCATTTGTCGTTGCTTTTGTAGTACCTTGTGCATATAAAAACTCGACTTCAATAAAAAGTAGTGTGGAGAAAAGCAGCACAGCTCTGGAAACTGAAAACATAAGCGCTTATAAAAAGACTGCGAGGCCAACACTTACTTGAACTTACCTGGTGTAGAAAATTTCCTCGTAAGCATTTTTAGCTTTTCAATTACTGTCAATGTGCAAATAGAAATAAAATGGTATTCTTCGGAAAATCCACGGGCATATTTATAGCAATTCATTTGTTTTCGAATAATAAAAGTTGTTTTTAAGAAATGTCATCAACAGCAGTTCCTTTATTAAATTATAAACAACAAATTAAGGGGTTTTGTTTAAATTTGAATGCATTACAAATATACGGATATAAAGGTTCGACTATAAAGTCCGCCATTTTTAAGACATGCTTCTTGTAATACAATATACAAGAAGGTTTTAATAGTTTTTTTTAAGAATTTATTTTAAAAGTAAAAAAAAAAATATTATGGGACTAAATTTATTGCTTGCACCGAATTGTTGAGAACTGTAAGAGTTCAAGATCATGTGAGTATATATATTCAGGGTGCCACCATTGGTCTCTTCGAAAAAAGTTAACATTAAAGAATTATATTTGTACAATAGCCTTTTGATATCAGGCCCTTGATAGATTAATCTTCAAACTCTAATACTCTTAAGTAAAATCAGGGAGTTATTGGTAAGATGAATACTTATTCTAGGTGCTACGGGGATTTTTCCAAATTCGAATCCGACTTTTTATATATTAAAAACTTATATTATGAAAAACAACGAATTTTCGAAAATATTTATGTCATTCGTAACGATTACAATAGTCTTACAATATTCTCAGATTTTATTTGTCGTGCTAAAATATAAATCTATAATTCTCAGTCACAGGTTTAGGAAAATTTCTCACACAGATATTAGTAAGACTATATTTATGCCGATGGCGAATTGTCCAACAATTGACAGAAATATTGTATTCAAATAAAACAAGTAAGGAAGGGCTAAGTTCGGGTGTAACCGAACATTTTATACTCTCGCAATTTATTTATTTAACTTTATTTATATTATATAATACACAATTTGACCCACATATTCGTCATATATATTGTATAAAGTCCATTGAAAGTTGGAAACCATAATATTAGGTTAGAAGCAGGTTAGAAGTCCTCGTGTTCGATATATGGGGCCTTAAAAACCTATGGTCCGATTTCGACTATTTTTAGAATGGGGCTGCCACACTACAAACGCAATTGTGCAAAGTTCTGCACCGATATCTTCACTAGTACTTACTTTATATATTGTAAAATAAACGTTTCAGATTGTCTTCAAAGTTCTGGTATATAGGAAGTAGGCGTGGTTGTGAAGCGATTTGGCCCATTTTCACAACATATAATTGGGATGTAAGGAAACTATTACAAACCAAGTTTCATTGAAATCGGTCGAGTAGTTCCAGAGATATGGTTTTTGACCATTTTCCATTTTGTAAAAAAATCTGAGTGCAGCTTTCATCTGCCATTTCTTATGTGAAATTTAGTGTTTCTGACGTTTTTGGTTAGTGAGTTAACCCACTTTTAGTAATTTTCAACCTAACTTTTGTATGGGAGGTGGGCGTGGTCATGATCCGATTTCTTTTATTTTTGCACTGCATTAGGAAGTGGCTGAAAAAAAACGACTGCAGAAAGTTTGGTTTATATAGCTCTATTGGTTTGCGACATATGTACAAAAAACTTAGTAGGGGGTGGGGCCACGCCCACTTCCCCAAAAAAATTACACCCAAATATGCCCCTTCATAGTACGATCCTTCATACCAAATTTTATTTCTATCACTTTATTTATGGCTTAGTTATGGCACTTTATGTGTTTTCGGTTTTCGCCATTTTGTGGGCGTGGCAGTGGTCCGATTTTGCTCATTTTCGAAAGCAAATTCGAAAGTCTTCCTATGGTGCCAAGAAATAAGTGTGCCAAGTTTCATCAAGATATCTTACTTTTTACTCAAGTTACAGCTTGCACAGACGGACGGATTTGAACTCCACTCTTCACTCTGATCACTTTGGTATATATAACCCTATATCTAACTCGTTTAGTTTTGGGTGTTACAAACAACCTTTATGTGAACAAATCTATAATACTCTCTTTAGCAACATTTCTTGCGAGAGTATAAAAATATGTTTTTCAAAATTCTACTTTATTACAAAAAGTTATGATAAAATTATTACACAATATTTTGTACTTTATTTATATACATACATATTTATTTTATGTATTTATTCTAGTAGCAGTCCTTTTATATTTTTATAAACTCATTAATTTAATTCACTGTTTAAGCCTTGGTAATAATAACTTTTGTGGCACGCAAAAACTTCTTTAGTAGTCTTCTTCTAAGTAATTTCCTTCTCTGTTTCCTAGTTTTCCTCCTTGATGACTTAGTTGTTGGGCAACTCATAGAGAACCCTCTAACGCCATAACTAGATGTACTCGCAATTGCCTTATTTTTGCTTAAAGATGATTGAGCTCGTGTCGTGTCTATTGAAATACTAATGAAAAGTCCCACTACGAGAACTGCAATTGAATTAGCTGGTTAGAAGAAGGCAATATTTAGAATATGACCAACACACTTACATATCGCAATCAATTGCTGGGGCACCATAATTCAATAATTATAAAAATATATTTGTGTGCTATAAAATGTAAACTAAGAATAGTTTTCAGCAAGAAATTCGAAAAATTTATTTCAACTCTTGCCTTCCGAAACGTTTAATATGGAATGAATATGCTTTTGTCCCAACTGTCATGGATGTGAAGAAAAACTCTTATTATGGACACATAATGATTGGCAATAATTATATTTGTATTTATTATATAAACAACAGCTGCTATTTTGAGAGACAAAGCAGTTATTATTATATTGTCTTCTTCGTTTTCTTTTTTTTTGTATAATTTTTAGCAGCTGAACTGAAATAAAATTAGCTCTTTATGGAGCGAGACCAAGTAAACCATATAATATTTATTGGATAACATTGACACAAAACAAATTATATTATGTTAAATGAGAGCTATGGGGCTGCACAAAGGTCTTCATATTCAGTGTAATATATCATTATGGCAAAGAACAGGTTAGGTATATAGTCAAAAACAAATTTAAAAAACCCCTGTATGGGGTCTAGAGAATAATTCAACCGATTTTCCTAGCTTTACATCCAGGTTGTTGTTATTGTTAGGAAAAAATCGTTTACAGATTGGCTGATATAAATATGGTATTAATTTAGTCATAGCGGAGATTTTCACAAAGGCTTGTATCTCGGGCCTTGAAATGTTAAGATGAAATTTCGATTATTTTAGTAGAAAGGAACGGTACCATTACAATATTTGTGCAAAGTTTCATTCTGATATCTGCATTGGTGCTGTAATTATAATCACATTCAAACAATAACATCGAGATTGCCCAATTTTTACAGAGAATCACAAGCATTCCAATCGTAAAAAATATTTCGCAGTTGTTTACATTCATAATAATTTTTTTAAATAATATTTTTTATTTTATAAACTCAATGAATTTTATCTGTTTTGGCAATATCTTTTGTTGAACGGAAAACCCTCCTTAGTATTTTTCGAATCCTTTTCCATCCTCGTTTCTTCTTTCTGGTTGCTCCTTTAGATGCTTTAGTTGTTGCACTACTAATTGGAGATCTTCTGATTCCATATCTCGAAG
This sequence comes from Zeugodacus cucurbitae, assembly GCF_028554725.1. Taxonomy (NCBI): domain Eukaryota; kingdom Metazoa; phylum Arthropoda; class Insecta; order Diptera; family Tephritidae; genus Zeugodacus; species Zeugodacus cucurbitae. The sequence continues at coordinate 35,862,182 of NC_071670.1, forward strand.
TAGTTGCAATTCCCCTAAAAGATGACTGAGCTTGAGTCGTATCTAAGGAAATATTGATGAATAACCCAACTGCCAGAACTGGAATTCAATAGTGTTCACATTAGAAGAAGCACATTTACATAATATAATTAAAGCACTCACTTATCGCAATCAATTGCTGAGGCAACATAGTTCCTGTAATTATAAAATGTTATTGTACTGTAATTTGTGAACTAGGAGTCGTTTTCAGCATGAAATGCGAATCATATATTTAACCTTTACCTGCCGTAATGACGACCTTTAAATGAATATTTTTTAAAGAAAATTATTAAGTGTATGGCACTTGATGTCACAAAATCTTTTAATATGGACACATAATAGTTGGCCAAGTAAACTGTCAATATTTTAAAAATATGTCTTAAGCTTTATTATAATTATTAATATTTATATATATATATTAATTATATAAACAACAGCTGTTTGTTCACAGTCAACAGTTATCGTCTTCTTTGTTTTATTTTTGTATCATTCTAAGCCAATGAACTGCAGGAAAATAAACTGTTTTCGTAGCGAGACCGAGTAATCAAAATACAATTCATTGGCGTTGGCACATAATAATTTGAATCTACTGAATACGCTGTATAACCATATAATTTTTTGAAGTAATATAGATGTTGTAAGATAATCACCATTTGCTAACTGTGGCGCAATCTGCCGAGCCGATAAGGCTTAGACACTTATTGTACTGGAAATGAAATCCATCACTAGTTCGATGAGAGTAGAAGCCTCTATTTAACTGGCAGCATTAAGAAAAGAGTCGCAACTTCCAAAGGCTACTCAGACAGGGAGTGATTATAAAGTAAGAAGTAAATGTGGTATACTACAACTACTAATAAAACCCGTAGCCTTGGAGGCAATCAAGCAACAATTGTTGTACGCTCCCCACCATTTGTTAACCTAAAGATTTTGTAGTCAAATTACCGCTCTATCTCTTTATACTGACTGCGGCTTTCATAATGTTGAATGGTTTCATTTTATTTGCTATTTTCAACACCAACATTATACATATTTTGTCATGTTAGCTTTCCTGCGGTAGTTTATGACATAATGAGAAACTTTAGCGACAAGCTAACATCGCATCACATCGCTGATAGCCAAGAGCAAACGAACTATAAAAGAAGCTTTAGTTGACAACGCAGTTGTTGCCGCTGTTATTGTTGTAGTGTACATAAAATGTGGGACGCGCAGCAAGTTGTCTTATTTGACACAAGCGCTGAGTTGCCAACGCAATATATGCCACTCTATAACCACTCATACATACGAGCATACAAATATATATGTATATAGATATATATTTATTTGTAGTCGTTGAATGTACTTAGCAAAATTTACATACGATGCATGTTGTCGCTTGAAGCGAAATTGTTAAACATGCCATGATAGATTGTCCTTGTTGGCGCACTTAATTGGTACAATGCTGCGGTGCGTTGCATAAATAGACTTTTAACGGTGATTACATTAAAGTTGCTCATTAGCCATTAATGTAGTGAAATGTGCCGTGTTTTGTGATAAGCGTTGTTGCTGAGCACGTTGTTGAGCACGGAGTATGAGCCAATAATGGAGAAAATTTTAAATAAAGTGGTTGTGAGGCAGAAACAAAACCGTTTGACTGATCAAATATTCAATTATAATTATTTATTTGGAATGAGTATACTCATTATGCCGCAATATCTGATTTTGGGATATCTACAAAACTTTTACGGCTAAGTAAAATAACGTTGAGCGATACCACCAGCTCTGTCAGAATAGAGAAGGACCTCTCCGGGCCGTTCGATACCAAACGAGGTTTCAGACAAGGCGACCCCCTATCGAGCGATTCCTTTAACCTAATGCTTGAGAAGATAATTCGCGCTGCAGATCTTAAACGTACTGGCACAATCTTTTTCACGAGTCATCAGCGATTGGCCTATGCCGACGACATCAACATTGTCGGCTGCAGCAACAGGGCCGTGTGTGCAGCATTTCCAAGCCTGGAAAATAAAGCGAAGCAGATGGGTCTAGTAGTGAACGAGGACAAAACGAAGTACCTCCGTCATCATGCAAAGGGCCTCAGCTGTTAGGAGACCATGTCACTGTTGATAATTACAACTTCTAGGTAGTAAAAGATTTCGTTTATTTAGTTTCCAGCATAAACTCAAACAACGACGTCAGTTCAAATCAATCGGAGGATCACTTTTGCCAACAGGTGCTATTACGGGCTCAGTAGACAATTGAAAAGCAGAGCCCTCTCTCGCAAAACCAAAGTAACGCACTATAAGTCGCTCATCACACCCGCCCTGATGTATGGCGCGGAAGCATGGACGATGACCAATAAAGATGAGCACTCCTCAGGAGCTTTCGAGAGAAAAGTCCTCCGAAGGATTTTTGGCCTGCTACGCGTAGGCTTAGGTGAGTACCGGATTCGTTGGAATGGAATGAATGGAAGAAAACACTCCAGCAAGGAAAATGTACGACACGGCCGACGAAGAAAACGACGACCGAAACTGAGGTGAAAGGATCAAGTGGATGTGGACCTGACGAAACTTAAAATCTAAAACTGGCGTCGTCGTGCGCAATGCAGAGACAACTGGCGAAGGCTTATGCACGCGGCCAAAACCGACACCCAGTTGTAGTGCCAATTGATGATGATATTCATTAGCTCTACAGTAGTATTGCCTACATTTAGGCGCACAGTTAAATTACTTACTACTAGCAAAAGAACACTATGCAGGACATATTAATAACGTAAAAGAAAAATAAAACAAATAAGGAAGGCAAAGTTCGGGTGTAACCGAACATTTAATACTCTCAATTTATTTATGTAATTCTGTTAGACAAAACACAATTGGGATCATATATTCGGCATAAATTCTACCAGAATAACGAAAATCATTATTTATAGTACATGGATGCAGGTGTAATTTCTATACCGTTTTCACATTCATTTTCTTAATTTTGCTAAAATATCTCACATATTAAACGATATATACAGTATAACGACCACTGGAATTTGGAAAATTAGTATATAAGGTGTAGGAGGCTGGAGAAAGTATTGACCAGATTTTGTCCAGAGACAATATATTATAAGCAAAACATTATCTGTGAAATTCTTTAGAATATCTGAAAGATTACCTTATGTTTTCGGTAAAAAATTGGTCACAAGCACTAAGGTCCTCATTATCGGTCTCTGGGAAATGTATGGTCCGATTTCAAATTCCATTTTTAAACGGGCGATGCTGCACTATATATGACGTATTTGAACAAAGTTCTGTTCTGATACCTTCAGCGGTGCTTCATTTGCATCAAATTGTGGTATAGGGAAAATAGACGTTGTTCTGAACCGATTTTGCCCATTTTTATACTGTTTAAGACAATGTTCAAAGGAAACGACTCTAGAGAGTTTGGTTTACTTTGGTATATATAACCCTATATCTAACTCGTTTGGTTTTGGGTAAACAAAAGTACTATACTCTCTTAGCAATTTTGTTGCGAGAGTATAAAAAGTTAACATAGTAAATTTATTTAACGATTTTGGAAACAAATACATTTTATAGAAAACTAAATAATTCTCATTCTATTCATTCAAGCCATCTTTTTTCGCAGAGATAGCTTTATGTCCTGAACTTATTCTCAACATACTCTTGCTTCGAGACTTTGAATGCTCTCTTGATTACAGAATAGTATCAGTAAATAGGCTATTTAGGAAAACTTCTCAGCTGATAATTCCAATTATATTTGTAATACCAAAAATAATCTAAAACAGTTTCTACGGCACTTAGAAACCGACCAGAAACATATAATGCCTTCGATTTGTAGAGTATGTACCCATTTATTATAAGACATGTATAGAATATGGACCTCAATGCAGCATCTTCCATTTCATCATACCTGCTACAAAAACTCCCATTAAGCTCTCCGAACAATATATTTCAAAACACTTCATTTACATGCTTTTAATACACTTGTGTTTAAAATCGAATAACTTTTAGTAGTGCAAACAGCCAAAGCTTTTAACATTTTCATACTAACAACACAAACAAGTAAAATAACTTAACGAAAGCAAAGAGGTGCAGCTCTATGTTATACATATAAACAAACTCAGGTGTTGCTCTGTTACATCCACTGGTGCAATATAAATTGTATTCACCTTTTCTATCACCCCACTTTGAGTAACAATGTTTGCCTTGTCGTCGAACTCTCGCACAGCTTTGGCTTTGCAATATACGAGTACATATTTATTGTACAAACAAATATGGTAAAAATTGCTTTGAATATACTCTCCGTCATTCTCGGGTAAAAGCTTGTACAAATATTAGGTAACATATCGTTATTTACTTCGACATAATCAGCCTTATTGTAAATTTCATGTGAATAAAGCATTCCCATGCATTTTTATTTCCACACGAAAGCTCTTTACTATATTAGGATTTTCTGCCAAAAACACACAAGAGAAAGAATACTCCTAGACCAAAAGAGTAGTCCTCTGAGAACCGTTAATTCGCGAGGTAGTTCAAAAAAGTAAGATCCAAAGAATTTTGGTCTCGATCTTTGGATTGAAGAGCTTCCTAGACATCTTACGATCATTCCATTGGTCAGAATGAACTTGAGACTAACCAGCGCTTGCCCAGCCCAGTTGAATCCCAACTGTCCAGTAGAAACTAGAAGAGGATAGGTAGTGCTTCAACTTCCCATACTACTGTAGTTAAGACTGGGTGCTTAGCCTTAAAACATATTCAGCCTTACGTTATTATCTCGGATTCCTCTGAGACCAGGCACCTAAACTAGTGTAACTGTGAAGATCTAATTGGTATAGACTAAAAGTGAGGGTAGACATTTCTTTACCAGTCTGGAGCGCGTAGTGAACGAACACTTCCAACCAGAGTGAATTGTCACTTCTTTTAAGGATACAACGCTTCGAAGCAATAGATACGTTGCTAGCTTTATAGCAGCCACTTGCCCTTAAAAACGCTAACTGGTAGTGAAGCATTTTGAAGTCTCCACCACACAACGAAACCACCGTATATTTATTTAACTTTGGTTTCATATAGACAAAAGAGTACTTAATATACATACGTAGCCCTTAGTTCATATTAAAAAGTTCTTCGAATCAATTATTATCGATACTTGTTCCCTACTATCCATTTTGTGAAAAATATTATTGTTTCACTTGAACAAAATTACATTTACAATTAGGGAAACTTCTTTTTTCTCATCGGGAATGTCGTTCACATGAAGTTTACATACAATAAGGCTAGATATTAATATCTCATATAGAGACCATGTTAAACTACAATTCAACCAAAAGGATCTTAATCAATATATTTGATGATAATAACTAGTTCAGAATTTATCCATATCTTAAAGATCACATTCACATTAAATTTTATTGAGGATCTATAATGCCATACCTTAGATAGAGGCTCAGTGAAGTAGAAAAAAATGGCATGTCTTCAGACTAACCCTTTAACTATGTATATGAGACGTAAGCTTACCTAATCTGACTTTTTATCAGAATTTACATTCTCGCGAAATTTCCTTTAGGAAAATGGTAGGTAAAAGCTTTAGGACCAAACCCTTTAAATATATTCGGCAAAGTTCCCAAGCAATATTTATTTCATTTCACAGACACAATTTTACAATATTTCTCGAACCTATTTTTATGCGTTTATTAGTATAAATTTTTACTTGTAAAACCAAAGTTCGTCAGTGCGTATAAGTAACATATTTGCCAACTAATAAATGTTTAACGCAAAACTTCCACAGCCGCTGGTGTAATAGTTAATTATGACTTCAACTTGCTTAAATTATTGCATTTATTATGCCGCTCTTAATTTGGACCGGCAAACGATGCTGTCACACGCCATGTCAACCGCACTGCCAACCAAACAACGAACCAACCAAAAAGAAAAAAAGCCAACAGCAACACCAACGCACAGCCAACTGCTATTCAATTCAAGCAAGGCGTCTTAGTGGTCAACTTAATATTGCCACAAATACAGTGCAACGCACAGACCTCAAGTTGATTATTCAGCATTTTAACTAAAACTAAATGCGGTTTGGCTTACTGCTAACTAAATGCAATGGGCACCACCAACAACAACAATAGCAATTGTAAGGCGACAAGCAAACTTTCGCTAACTGTACGAAGATTGCCGTTTGACCGGAAAAATATAAATGCTCAGCAATGCAATAAAGTAGAGACGTAGAGACGGACGTACGGACGGAAAGTGTCACGCAACGCAGTTGCTCTAGTGCTTAGTTCGTTAAGTTGGCAAAGTTGGGCACAAGTTGCAAGTTGCCCATTGCTCGTTGCTCGTTGCTCAACAAAAGTGCACTGGTGGTCGAAAAATATGGTTACGCATTTTAAATTGTGGTGCAAAATGAAATTGTATGCGTTTACGGCAATGTTATGCAATCAACGCACAGGTTTGCTCGGTCCACTCGTCTAACTGGTTGTTGGTGTGTTTGTGTGACATGTGCCTATGCTTTTTGCCACTTACATCACTCAGCTTCTAATAACATAAAATCACAATTGCTTGGCCGTGTCTACATGCACACTTAACCCCCGGGGGCAGTTTAATTTTCCGTAGTGCTTGCCAAGCCACTTGCTGTATGCGCCTAGGTGCGTGTGTTTGTGTGTGCCTTTGTTATAAGCTGGTGTTGGTGCACATCAAGCAATGATCCCGTTTTAATGGTTGCACGCTAGTCTGCCACTGCTCAGCTCATTCACTCTTGTTAATATGATGGTATATCACTTGCTGTAACTGTATTTGAATGTATGTGTGTGTGTGTGTGTGTGTTGCACAACCAACAGCTGACATCTGACCACACAGTTCTATGCGAAAAAGCGGTTAGTGATAGCTGATGGCGTCATCGTCGGCCAGCCGTGTGTGTGTGTTTGTGTGTGCGACATTCAATGCATTAGAGCTGAAATTATTGCCCATTTAGAAAATTGCAACATAGTCAGAAATTGCGTACGTAACAATGAAATGGCATTTGTTGCAACCAGCAACTAGCAACCAATGGTACCGTACCCACAAACCGTAAAAGCTAAAGTGCGCCCAAAATGCTAGAGTCGCAGTGCATGAACACAAAAGCAGCAACTCTGATTGTTATTTGCCATTTTCAGTGAGTGTTCTCTTAGTATTGTTGTTGTTGTCACTGCAATTGTGGTTGTTGTTGTTGCATTATATCGTTTGATATGTTGTTGTTGTCGCAAGTAAGAGTAACATTTACATTTACGACCTTTTCATTGGCAAGAAGCATTGCATAAATGAGAAGAAGTGCGCAACTAAAGCCAAGCAAACCAAACGAACACGGCCCTGCTCTTACAAGCAGGCAGACACACATTCATATATGTATATTTGGTACAGATACTATATAGTTGGAACTTTTGCTAATACCTTGAAATGTATGCCATTGTGAGTGCATTAAAATGGGTGCGCTCTGTGGCCACGTGATTCTCACACTCTTAACCTCATACAGTTCGTACACACCAGGGCATACACACGCATAAGTCCAACAGCGCCCCGAAAGTGCATATATTTAGGTAGTGGTAGTTGAGTGCCTTGCTCCTGCTGACATACACTTGCGCTGTAAATATTGCTGGAACTCAGGCTGATTAGATGCAGCAGTTATTTGCATAAACTTAGCAATGCTTTAGTGTATGTTGCCATCGATATTTATGCAATAAAGACGTACTCACCTACAGTCTGTGTTCAATTTTTTGCAAATTTGAGACAGAAAGTGATGCCAAGTTCTTGAGAATTGAGTCTGTTCAAGTGGGATATGGTTACACCTTTCTATGCTGTGACCAACAGTTAAGTTTTGAGTTTTAACATTTATATCAACCACTGCACTGTTTGTAGCACTGTAATAGCCTTTTCACACAGGAGCTTATTGATCCATTAACTGGCCTCTGCTCGATTAAAACGCTGATTAAGATCGATTTACCACACAAAATAAAATCTACATTCATTTTAGATGGAAATTTAATCGACTTGAAAATCAAATACAACTCATCGGCAAAGACCGTATTTGTAATTATATATACGTTCTTTATCTGGAAGTTGTTGTTCACGCTACACGACGGTAGATATCGCTGGTAAAAATAGCAACCAGCGGATGAAACTTGCCACTTTGTATGAAAAGCAAAAAACAAAATTGTATAACAGCTGATCGGTTATCGAGTAGTCGGCAGTTTGAAGTACATGAACTGGTTTCTCAATCAAAGTTTTAATTGTTCAATTAATTTGGCCTTGTGAAAAGGCTATAAGGCTATAAGGAATAAGGCTATATACTTCAATTAATGATACATGTCAACAGCAAAAAGACTTAAACAATTTAGTTAATTGGTGGAAATGTCACTGAGCCTTAACAAATTTAAAAGGCGCCGTGGGTTTTTTAAATGTTGATCTAAAATATTTAGAGAATAATTATTGCGTTTATTATTAAAAATAATATTAGTTCAGAAATTGTAATAAAATAGATTATTTTCTAGCTGATAAATGACAAATAGTAGATTTTTCATATTAAAAAGGACAAAGCAGCTCAAAGAGCAAGATTCAATCCTTTCACACACACTCGAAATGTTCTTATAAGTAATATTAAAAGCTAAGAACGTTATATGAGATAAAAAACACGTATGGTTTAGGGAATTTATGTATCAGTTACAATTTTCCAAATCAATGTAGCTGTGGATGTATCAGTCCTTTGTATTGTAGCTGTATTGTTTCCAAGGGTATTATCATAATATAATAAAGAGTTACTTTAAATTCTTAATTGAGGTATCATCAGAAAGTGCATCATTGCTATCTCAATGAATTCATCTTCTTGACTGTCCACAACAGCGCGCCACACATCTCTCCTTTTGACAGTTTGGCGCCTATTGGTAATACCAAGAGAATGTCTATGTCGTCGAATAACACATACAGCTCATCATTCCATCGTCTGCGATATTCGCCGTTTCCAATGTTTAAGGGACCATAAATCGTCCGCAAAACCTTTTTCTCGAAAACTCCTAGTGCCGTCTCATCGGATGTTGACATCGTCCACGCTTCTGCACCGTAAAGTAGGACGGGAATGATGAGAGACTTGTAGAGTTTGGTTTTTGTTCGTCGAGAGAGGACTTTACTTTTTGATTGCCTACTCAGTCCAAAGTAGCACCTGTTGGCAAGAGTGATTCTGCGCTGGATTTCCAGGCTGACTTTGTTATTGCTGTTAATGCTGGTTCCCAAGTAGACGAAACTATCTACAACTTCAAAGTTATGACTGTCAACAGTGATGTGGGAGCCAAGACGGGAGTGCGCTGACTGTTGGTTTGATGACAGGAGATATTTCGTCTTGTCCTCGTTCACCACCAGACCCATTCGCTTCGCTTCCTTATCCAGCCTGGAAAAAGCAGAACCAACGGCACGGGTGTTGTTTCCAATGATATCGATATCATCGGCGTACGCCAGTAACTGTACACTCTTATAAAATGAATATGCTGTCTAATATATGTAAATGAAGGGCATACATTTGTTGTTTGATAACTTCAATATACTCGAAGTTTTTTTGTGGATTATGGTGACTCGAGTTCCCCTGTATTTACTTTCGAATTTCGAAAAAAGGATTATTAAAAAATAATTATATTATTTACATGATATAGGTACCAAAAAATCCAAAATATAAATTATATATAAATTTTCTTATTAATTCAATGGTGTATAAAATGATTCGTTCAAGATTATATGATGTTATTAGGGGTTAAAATTGGATGTTCGAAAAAATAAAAATAGTTGTTCAATTTTCGAAAATTTTGTACAGTTGTAAATGTGATTATTTATATAAATTGAAGATAAATTTCCAGGGAAAAAAAATCAAATGAAAAAGTATATATCCTTGAAATAGAAGATTATTTTGTTAAAAACACATACACTTGTAAGGTTAATCCGAATATATTCTTATATTGAGACTACTGTACCTATTAAAGTGACGCAAACACAGTTTTTTAATGATTCATTAAAACACCGCATAAAAACAAAATTATGAAAGCTACATTTTGAATTTTCACAACATTTGTTCACAATAGACCGATCTTTAAAACCCAGCTTAAATAAATCTTCTGCGATGTCTAAATGAAGAGATATAGGCTCGTATCTTAAAAATAAAATATGTACCTATACAAGTAATTCGGAATGTATATATAGAGATGAAATATTATTTCGTTCGAAACTCGACTTGAACTTTTCGAAAATTGTGTATTGATATTAAGGCAGATTTTTTAAAAAACCATAAACCATATTTAGATATGGATAATACTATGGCCCTTAAAATTATAGTACGAGAGCCCACGACCAAAATTTTTGTCTCATAGCAATACGGCCAAAACCGCATCAAATCGATAGATACGATTATCTTGAACTCGAAAATACCAATATCAGACATTTTCCGCGTAGCGTTTGATCTGACCGAATTTTCAAAATTGTCAAAGAATTTTACCGAACTGCATCATAGCAATATGTCTGATTTGCAGACTGTAGTTGAATGATAGTTCTGAGATACCGGAAACATATTTTTCAGATGTTAGTGGTGTAGCGCAAACCCGTAAAATAACTTACAAAAATAAAAAATGAGACAAAAAAAATGTCTCATAGCAATACGTCTGAAAATCTTTTTTATTAGTAAATTTTGGTTATTTGATGCGAACAAAACAATTTTCAGACGAAAATGTGAACGCATTAAATTTTGAGACCGTTTTGAAAATGTTAACAAATTTTACGGATCGGTATCATAGCAATATGTCTGAAAATTGTTGGACATGATAAAATAAGTTGTCCACATGTGCAAAAAATTTATATCAGACAAATTAAGTGTAGCACCTTCTCTATCAGACAACTTTTCGATACCCAGATATCATTTAAAAATCGTATTGAGGCATCTTGAATTTTCTGTTACAAATCAATGAATACGTTGCGACCCTGAATTTATTAGATGATAATTAACAAAGAATTTACCCGAAACCGTAACATTGCAGTTGAAGGACTGAAATAAATCGCACAAAAGGAAACTAGGATAAAGTTGAAAAAAAACGGTATATTTAAGGTTACAAAATATTCTCGTATTCAATCGCTGTCGGATTCGGAATCGTCGTCTTCAAAATCACTCTCGACGTCGCTCAGGAGATCTTCAACGTCCTCTTCTGTAAAATAAACATCTTTAGTGAAAATCACGAACTTATTTATGAAATTAACAGCAAAAGCCATGTAAACTGTACCTGTTGTGGATGATGATTTGTCGTCCAAAATAACGTAGCTCAACTCAGGTAGTTGGTTGCCAGAGAACCACGAAAGCTGAAATCGTCCCTCGTCTTCATACCATCCGCAGTCTGCAGGGTTCAGTTCGGTTGGCGTTTTGGTATGAGCGTTGCTCCAGACTTGTGCAATATATTTTGTTCGTAATAAATGTTTCTCCAATTCCGTTTTGCATGATGGTAGATTGCAGGCGTCGTAATTGGATAACTGAAGATTCAGAGTTGTCGAAGCCTCGGCGTTTTTAATTTTATATGTCTTCGAAAAAATGTTGAGTCGAGCTAAATCGACGTTATTAATTTTTTTTTCGTTGTACAATCTGCACGTGAATTCTTCCAAAACGGGGAATACCTTGTCACTATTAGAAGTATAGCTGCCCAAATCACCGAAAGCTTCTTGATAGCGTTTCGAATTTTTTAGCATCGTCAATGGTCTTTTTTTACCCTTGCGATATAACGCGGGATTATAATCGCAGCCGGTCATTGCATGGAAAAGCAGGTAAAGATTTTGCCAGAGTGGATCCCAATGTCTCGTATAAACGTGAAACATCAATGTAACGCCGGGAATTGAACTGCCGGTGTCTGAACTTTGATCACTTTGATTAGAATTTAGTGGGAGTGAGCGTGTGGAGGAGTAAAACAGTGTGTTCTATGATATCTGTAATCTGTCAAAGTACTTGTAATAGACAAGGGAGATTCTTGAATATCTATGAAGGCTGTAAATTTAAAAAAACATTTAACAGAGGTCGGTCAGGCGACTCCGAAACGTTATTTTCGTTTTTGGGAGTATATGCTACACTTAAAGTGTCTGAAAACAGGTTTTTGGTAATCCTGGCAGCAATACGAAAAGTTGAAAAAAAAAATTATCCGTATTGCTATGATACAGGTCGGCTAAATTTGTTGACATTTTCAAAAATGCGCTCAGGCTATATGCTACGCGCAAAATGTCTGAAAACAAAATTTTACGTAATACAATTATAAAATCTATGTACATTTTCACTATCAGACGTATTGCTATAATACCGACTGTCTTTTTTTATTGACACAGCAGAAATGGCCTCCCACGCAGTTGCTACACTTTCGACCGTTACTACACGCCTAGTCGGGTTCAGAATCATACAATCTAACGATTTTATAGGGTTTTTGCCGTATTGCTATGAGACATGGTTTTGGTCGTGGGCTCTCGTACTATTACTAAATTACTTTGAGGTAACTCGACAGAAAAGCTGAAGAACATAACAAAGCTCAACGGAAAGTCAACCACGATTTAAATAAGCCATCAAGGTGCAAAACTCTCAGTAATTCGTTTCTGCAATCAACAGGTAAATTAGCAAGGACTTAGCCTTTCCTTACTTGTTTTTTAAAAAATTCGAATTGGAATAGAAAGTGTCTTAAAACTTCTAAAATTCGGAGTTTGAATAATTGTTTATATTTTTTTAAGTTCTCTTTAAAGACAATTGGATTCTTCCATTTGATTGTCCCGTCTTGTCTTGTATTAGTCGCATTGTATGTCAAATATTCAAGGGAGATAAAATGGCCTGTGACGTGAGCTATGAGGTATAATAACTCTTATACTGAAACCAAAGATCTTTTAGGCAATTCCTATAACTCTGCGGTAAAATATTCAAGCTGATTTTAGTGAAATAACGGTTTTCTATTGCTACAGCGTTTCTAAGTTGCAATTCATGTTTAATCTAAATAGATTTCATAAAGATAAATTTGGAAATAATATGACGCCATCTTTCGGTTTTTAGTTTCCACAGAAACACTAATTGGCTTTCCCAATGTAGTCTTCGAAATTTTGGTAATAAAGATTCTATGTTTTGAGTTCATGATACTATAATATTTAAATGGTTTTCGTTTCCTTTTTTATGAAGACTATTTCGACATTATTTAAAATCTCAGTTCGCAGCCATACGAAAATGGCAACCTTATTTCACCGGAATCCCATCGTTTTAAGTGGATAAACACTCATTTTAAATATTTTTTCTCTCTAAAGATTTGTCAAATTCCTACTATTAGACAGCCATGTAATGATATTTGAGTTCTAAATTACCTTTTTTTATTTTTAATGCATTTGGCAACTCTGACGACACATTTCTCCCATTTCATAATAATATATTATTTATACATATTTCATATTTCAATACATATATTGAAGTTATCTTAAAAAATAAGTATTAAATATAAATAGGTGGACGCTCCATTCAAAATATTATAATATATCTAGTTAGTAAAACTGGAAAATTACCAAGCAATTTTGAAATAAAAAAAAAAAATTTACAAAAATTAAATAAAAAATTGCTATTTTAGAACCACCCTAACACACATAAAAAAACCATATGTATAAGCAAGTATGCACCAACCACTGACTCTCTATGGCTTACTCGCTTATTGTTCCCTACTTGCGTCCGCTTAACGAAACTATAGTTGGCACCAGTGCTATTTGTGGCCCCCACGCGCAGTTGTCTAAAATACCACTACTTTTTTGTTGTTGTTGTTTTTTTGCATTTAAGTGTGCTTGTTATTCCCGCACAGTATGTGTGTTCTTGTGTATTATAGAAAACTGGTTGTCATGAAGCGTGCTTGTTTTTTTTTTTTTTTTGGCTCGTTTTGCAATCAAAAGTTTTATTCCCAGCGTACAAATATGCTGAAATCGTGTGTTTTTGTTTTTTTCGTGTTTTTGTTGTTTTCGCTTTTGTACAAACCATTACAGGCTACTTTGAATCACGTAATACGCTGGCGTACTCCCGCACTAGCTCGGCGCTCGCTTATGAGCAACTACTCGTATCTACTACGCTGACTACATGTGACACAACTCACTCTCTCTGCCACTACACTCCCCTTCTCCCCACTGACATTTTCTTAATTTCGACTGCTGCGCGTTACCACTTAGTATAATAAATTTTCTGTGTGCTACCACTACAGTGACAAATTAATTAAAATGTCTGCTGCTCTCCCACGGGATACGCTACGAATTGTAAAGTTTCGACAATAACACAAACTCAAGCAAACGCACATCCAGCAGCATATACATGAGTACGTAATAGCAATCGCAAATACATGCGAACAGAAAAACATGAGTTCTCACATATGTGTGCGCTTGTGTGTGTGATAAGATCAACATAGAAATGCATCGACATGCATACAAATCGATTTGAGCGCACAACCGCACACCCGCACACATATGTACATGCATAGATAACGACAAATTCGCCGCAAAACTACTGAACACACACATACATACCGTTAGATAGCGCGCTTCAACACTATGTTTGTGTGTGTGTATGTGTCTGCAGCGCATTTGTCTCTGGCCCTTCCAAAGCCAATAAAAGTCGAAAAGTCGCTTGCAATTAGCAATGTAAGCTTAATGTGGTCGCCGCCAAATTACTTCAAGTGCGCACGCGTGTGTGTGTGTGTGGTGTTGCACAAACATTAACACGACATACATGCATACAAACTCATATATTCAACTCCCACATATACAGTTGTTAGTGCCACATTTATCTCTGCGCTCGCTTTGACTTAGCTTTGAATCAACAACGAACGCTTTCACTGTGTGTGTTTGTGTGTGGCAAATCACGAATCACGATTTCGCATTTGTTCTTGGCGTAAAGACAAATAGCAAACCAACACACTCACACATACACTGCCATTTAAATGTGTGCACTTTCACACGCTCGGAAATGGCATCAGCGCGATTAATTTATTTGAGTCACCACGTACGTACTATGTTGCCGCTAAAGTTGCCCGTAGCCAAACACAGTTGTGAAGTATTGTAAACATTTATTACCGGTATTTGGTGTACGCCATGTCGCTCGGCAGTTGCACTAATCTCGTTAGGAGTGCTTTTTTGCACAATTAGTGCATTTCTTTTTTGTTTTTTTTTTGTTTTTTTTTTTGTTGAGTATGTGCATTAGATAAGACTGTTTTGGGGTAGTCCTTACCGTTGTTGTAGTTGTTGTATGCATTTTTTGGAACAGTATTAGACACAAAGAGGCTTGAGCTTTATATCACCAGTATAGCACCTCTACGTCATGGAATAAAGATATAATATTTAATCGGCATCCACCCAAAACCAATACGTCTGTGTAAGTTGACCTTGAGCAACACCAAAAGCTCCGTTATGATTGGAAAGGACCTCTCCGAGCCGTTCGATACCAAACGAGGTTTCAGACAAGGTGACTGACTCTCTATCGTGCGAATTCTTCAATCTGTTGCTGGAAAAAATAATACGAGCTGCACACCTAAATAGAGAAGTTACAATATTTTCTACAAGAGTGTACAGCTGCTGGCGTACGCCGATGATATTGATATCATCGGAAGCAACAACCGCGCCGTTAGTTCTGCTTCTTCCCGCCTAGATAAGGAAGCGATGCAAATGGGTCTGGATGTGAATGAGGACAAGACGAAATATCTCCTGTCATCTAACAAACAGTCAGCGCACTCGCGTTTTGGCTCCCACGTCACTGTTGACAGTCATAACATCGGAGTCGTAGAAAATTTTGTATACCTGGGAACCAGCATCAACACCAATAATAATGTCAGCCTTGAAATCAAACGCAGAATCACTCTTGCCAACAGGTGCTACTATGGACTAAGTAGGCAATTGAAAAGTAATATCCTCTCTCGACGAACAAAAATCAAATTCTACAAGTCTCTCATCATTCCCGTCCAACTTTATGGTGCAGAATCGTGGACGATGTCAACATCAGATGAGACGACACTAGGAGTTTTCGAGAGGGAAATTTTGCGCAAGATTTATGGTCCTCAGAACATTGGCAACGGCGAATACCGCAGGCGATAGAAATATGAGCTGTACGAGTTATACGACGACACTAACATTAATCAGCGAATAAAAAGACAGCGGCTCCGCTGGCTAGGTCATGTTGTCCGGATGGACGAAAACACTCCCGCTCTGAAAATGTTCGATGCAGTACAGGCCGGAGGAAGCCGAGGAAGGGGAAGGCCTCCACTCCGTTGGAGCGACCAAGTGGAGAGCGACCTGGTTACACTTATAATCTCTAACTGGCGCCGAACTGCGAAGGAAAGAGAGAAGTGGCGCGCACCACGAGCTTCTACTCTAATTTTTCAGGCTCGAGCCTTAATCTTATCTGGTAAATAAGAGATCCTATGGGAGTTAGTTAAGTCGACTCCAAACAGGTGAAGAACACTTTTCATGTCAATAATGCTTACAGTCCATTATTACAAAACTTGCCGACAGGATTATTTTTGTAGGGAACCGATTTTGCATTGCAATCATTCTGATATAGATAAAGAAAATTACCCTACTGTTAAACTTTGAGTTCTGGCATCATGTTTCCTCAGTCATAGTCAATAGAACAGAGGAACAAAGACAAGTTTCCTAGATGATGCTGATTTCACCGCAAAGGGAGGTAATTCGGGATTCAGATCCATAAATAGTATTATCAAATACTCACTGAATGACTTGGAAAGCACAGAAATTGCCCTAGAATTAAATGCTAACTGACCCACGAAAAAAAGCAAAATTAACAAAAGTGATCTCTGAGCTGATGGAATAGCGAATAACGGGACCTTTTAGCGTGTGCTTGCAAGTTCATGCCTGCGTCTGCCTCTGACAGCTTTTTAAATACGTAATTTTTTCTGCACCCAAGCGAGTACAATGGGAATGAATGGATTAATCCCGTCGTGATTATTTTCCGCTATTTTTTTCTTCAAAATCGAAAAAATTCCGGCTGAATCTAGTAGAGTTGACAGCACTACCTGCTTAGTTGACATTATTGTTATTGCTAAGGACTCTGATTCTGCTCTAATCATAAGCTTCTTCAGGCTTAATTACTGGCATCAAAATTATAGTAAATACCAAGAAAGCGCTCATGAACATAATGTATGCTAACTTGCATCACAGCACTAGGACAATGTTCCGTGTTGTAGGATTTAATAAGGCAATAACATTTTTCCGTGAAACTCATAAAAGATGCTCTAATTATTTTTTTAAACACTGCCGAGTTGACAGCCCTGCAGCTTCGTTTACCCGACTTTCGTAGGAAAAAAGAGAAATAAATCCTTGGCCAAATTCCTTTTGATACATTTTTTATAAAGAAATGAAAAATAATGAAGACAAAAGCGTTCAGGTCAATAGCATTTAACGTTGATACAGAGTTTTACTAGGCTAAAAACACAGATTTAATAAGAAGGTTTAAAGTTGGAGGAGAACATGATTGAAGACATACAAATTGACATTTCCATATCTCCAAAACTTGGGCAAACATATACGAAGACTTTTACTCTTTATAAAAATTTTATAAATTTTAAATAAACACTGTACTTCAATAGAAACTGAATTTTGATTTAATTCCAAGTGTTTCAAATCCAACCACTTTCTTATTTTAATGCTTCTGGTATTATTAAATTACACACCTTTAATTTAAGCATCTTATTAAAGCGAAGTCCATATGTGCAGCTATACTTAGTGTCTCACTTAAGCATTGAGTAATAAATGCACTGTATACTTCAACGCTCTACAAAACATGTGTACAAAGTGCTTAAAGTGCTACCTACTTACATATAGGTACTTCAATTTCGGATGTAGTCGCAGGCAGTGAAAATATTAGCCAAGCGTAAAATGCCAGCACACATTGCGAAACCAGACAAAGGAAAAATACGACAAAATAACAGCAACCATTAAAAGACTCGCCACACACACGCCAAACACTCTCAGCCGTGTGGCGCAACGCGGACCCACCCGAGTGCAGCAGTTAGCCAAGCCATTCTTTACGCTCGTAGTTCTAAAGCGTTACGGGCCACAACACAAATGTCTGCACCCATTCTGGCGAATTAATTACAATACTTGATTATCCTAAAAGTTTTCCGTTTATCAGAAGAAGAAGCACAGGCAGGCAGAAACAAACGAAGTTGGCTGCGAAGACACGGCAAACCAAAACAAAACGAGCATAAAAGCATTGTCGGCTCGACGCGCTTGCATGCAGACACAAACACAATGATAGAATTGCACTTACCACAAGCTAAGCTTGCGCTGCCCATTTGCCGGCGATCGTGCCGCCAAGGGGTCATTAAGAGAATGACCCGAAAAAAGTGCTCTGAAAATGGCAATTCGTTTGCGTGTGCACATACAAAGTGCATTTTGACTTTCCCACAGATACATAATGGCTTGCAATTGTTTTTGTTACCGCAGTAGTGGCTATTGAATTCGGCTAAAGGTGCACAGTGGTGTAGTTCCATATATTTCTTTGGCAAAATTTACCAGAAGACTTCATTTTCTCGGGCCCAGATTTTTTGAAATCGAGGAAATAACCCCAAAATGAATCAATGGATCTCTCGCGGGTTCGGTAAACGTTGGTTAACAACAATCTGTTGTTTGGTTGCGAGAGTGGATCTCAAGAGGTCGACTAATCTACTTGTCTTAGAAATGTTTACTTTATCTCTATAGTGTTATAAGTACTTACAGAGCACAGCCTGTCGGACGCAAACGTCCAAAACTGTATGGAGGTAGGTGAGTTGGAAACACCTACTCTCCTGTCCACTTTCTTATCGCAAGACTGTGGTTTCAAACATCTCGGTAAATATGACTAGAATGGAGATCAGTTGCCTCATCAAATTTGTGGTAGGCTCAAAGCGCTTTTTTGACAACAGAATGGACCGGCTCTCTAAGTCAGACACTGGTCGTGAGGACCAGCCTCTGAGGCTAATCCAACCAAACCATAAATGCATCACTGTGCAACGCACCGTTGGCAAAACTGTTGGACGAGCAATGAATGAATGAATAAGCGCGCCATTGCCGACTGCGGCTTGTCAGCTGTTGCAGGTCGTAGCGACGCAAAACATTAAATGCGGCAAACGTTAAGCCAACTAGATAGAATTTCTTTCTTACCAACCCTCCATAGTATTGGTGGCAGGTCTAAATAGTTTTAGAGCAAATCGGCTGGAGTAATTGTAGCAAAGAAGTTTGAAATAAAAACATACTTGCCACCGCATTATGATGGTAACCAAAATGTAGCACATTGCCACTTGCAACAGGCCGCGTTGCCACATTGTGTGGCACGCTAGAACCATTTTCCGTCCTTTCCTTTGTCTAACTGCCGTTGTCTGTCTCGCTTGCTTTTTACGCCCGCAAGGTTGCCAACAGCTGGTTGCTTAGCGTGCAACACTTAAATATTAGCGCCGCCTGCGGCATTTTGACCTGCACAAAATTCATTGTGCGCGTCTCGAGTTCAACAGCGCTTCTGGCAGAAGTAAAAGTCGCAACGCCGCCGTCGCGGTCAGCCCTTAATGAGACGTTCTTGCAGTGGCCGTAAAACGAGGCGCAATGCTGGAATTGCACTCATTTAAGTGGCAAATAAATTTTACTACATAATTGCACCGCTGCGCAAGAAAGTTGTACCAAAATGTATTGAAAAAAATCACAGTTAAATTGTTTGGCTTGCTTACATGCATGCTTATGTACACACATACATCTAATGGTGAGGCAAGGGCCGAGTGTGCAATATAAAGTTTTCTTTCTGCTTACTAATTAACTTGAGAGGCAACTACTTGCCACGGCAGTTGGTTTTGTGTCTTTGGACGCACAAACACCAGTTCAGAGTTAGACAGCTCTACTTGTATGTGCAACAAAGTCTTAATCACTTGCCAGGAGACTGTCTTCAAATAGAGTCAAGGCATTAAATGGGAATACTCAAGCTGAAATCTATATTTGCAAGTGCTGAATTTTGTAATCATAAATAGAAAAACTATGAAGCTTCTATTAAAAACTGTTATTAGATTATGACCATTGTCCTTTATTGAATAAACATAATTTTTCCGCAAGGTAGTCTTTCTTTCTGGTTTAGTTACCTATAACTGTTGTATCTTCTAAACCGCAAAAATTTTAATTTGGTTTAAAGCTGTGCTTCGAAAACCGATTT
Source organism: Zeugodacus cucurbitae (assembly GCF_028554725.1). NCBI lineage: Eukaryota > Metazoa > Arthropoda > Insecta > Diptera > Tephritidae > Zeugodacus > Zeugodacus cucurbitae. The sequence continues at coordinate 35,882,393 of NC_071670.1, forward strand.
CATCTATAGTAGCTTAACCCTAGCTCAAGAGATGCCGTAATGAGCACAACATACTTCTTTGCTTCTATGAGATGTAACTATCTTAAAACCAGAGAATATACCGAACTCTCTATGTAATCCTCTTATTATTTAATGGAAATATTCTTGAAACTATTAAGGGAGGAGTTTTATTTAGCATAGATTACGAGATAAGATTACCCTTATTTAGCAGAAATGACTTTTGACCGGAATTATCCGGAATAATATGTATGAACACCTGATTACACTGGTATATGAAACTTTGAGTAGTTTGAGTTCGAAAGCAATATTTTGGAAGTAGTAAGACACAAAAGACAGCTGAAGCTGTCTAAGTGAGACTTCTACAGTTGTGGAGGTCTTCACCTTGATCTAAGACAGACCGTTTCTTTGAGCATATATATATATATATATTTGGCGTAGGAACCGCTTTAAGCGATTATAGCCGAATCCACCAGAGCGCGCCACTCATTCCTCCTTTTTGCTTTTTGGCGCCAACTGGAAACACCAAGTGAAGCCAGGTCACTTTGCACTTGGTCTTTCCACCGGAGTGGAGGTCGTCCTCTTCCGCGGCTTCCTCCAGCGGGTACTGCATCGAATACTTTCAGAGCTGGAGTGTTTTCTTCCATCCGTACAACATGACCTAGCCAGCGTAGCCGCTGTCTTTTTATTCGCTGAACTATGTCAATGTCGTCGTATAAATCGTACAGCTCATCGTTCCATCGTCTGCGGTATTCGCCGTTGCCAATGTTTCGAGGACCATAAATCTTGCGCAAAACCTTTCTCTCGAAAACCCCAAGAGTCGTCTCATCGGATGTTGTCATCGTCCACGCTTCAGCGCCATACATCAGGACGGGAATAATGAGCGACTTATAGAGTTTGATTTTGGTTCGTCGAGAGAGGACTTTACTTTTCAATTGCCTACTCAGTCCAAAGTAGCACCTGTTGGCAAGAGTGATTCTGCGTTGGATTTCAAGGCTGACATTGTTGGTGTTGTTAATGCTGGTTCCCAGATAAACGAAATTATCTACAACTTCAAAGTTATGACTGTCAACAGTGACGTGGGAGCCAAGACGCGAGTGCGCTGACTGTTTGTTTGATGACAGGAGATATTTCGTCTTGTCCTCATTCACCACCAGACCCATACGCTTCGCTTCTTTATCTAGTCTGGAAAACGCAGAACAAACGGCGCGGTTGTTGCTTCCGATGATATCAATATCATCGGCATACGCCAGGAGCTGTACACTCTTGTAGAAGATTGTACCCTCTCTATTTAGTTCTGCAGCTCGTATTATTTTTTCCAGCAATAGATTGAAGAAGTCGCACGATAGTGAGTCACCCTGTCTGAAGCCTCGTTTGGTATCGAACGGCTCGGAGAGGTCCTTCCCGATCCTGACGGAGCTTTTGGTGTTGCTCAACGTCAGCTTACATAGCCGTATTAGTTTTGCAGGGATACCAAATTCAGACATCGCGGCATAAAGGCAGCTCCTTTTCGTGCTATCGAAGGCAGCTTTAAAATCGATAAAAAGATGGTGAGTATCGATTCTTCTCTCTCGGGTCTTTTCCAAGATTTGGCGCATGGTGAATATCTGGTCCATTGTGGATTTTCCAGGTCTAAAGCCACACTGATAAGGTCCAATCAGTTCGTTGACGGTGGGCTTTAGTCTTTCACACAATACGCTCGACAAAACCTTATATGCGATATTGAGGAGACTTATACCACGGTAGTTGGCGCAGATTGTGGGGTCTCCCTTCTTATGGATTGGGCAGAGCACACTAAGATTCAAATCGTCAGGCATGCTTTCTTCCGACCATATTCTACAAAGAAGCTGATGCATGCACCTTATCAGTTCTTCGCCGCCGTATTTGAATAGCTCGGCCGGTAATCCATCGGCCCCCGCCGCTTTGTTGTTCTTCAAGCGGGTAATTGCTATTCGAATTTCTTCATGGTCGGGTAATGGAACATCTATTCCATCGTCATCGATTGGGGAATCGGGCTCGCCATCTCCTGGTGTTGTACTTTCACTGCCATTGAGCATGTCGGAGAAGTGTTCCCTCCATAATCCCAGTGTGCTCTGGACATCCGTTACCAGATTACCTTCTCGGTCCCTACATGATAATGCTCCGGTCTTGAAACCTTCTGTTAATCGCCTCATCTTTTCATAAAATTTTCGAGCATTACCCATGTCGGCCAGCTTTTCAAGCTTTTCATACTCACGCATTTCGGCCTCTTTCTTTTTACGTCTGCAAATGCGTCTCGCTTCCCTCTTCAGTTCTCGATATCTATCCCACCCCGAACGTGTTGTGGTCGATCGCAACGTTGCGAGGTAGGCAGTCTGTTTTCTCTCCACTGCGGAACGACAATTCTCATCGTACCAACTGGTTTTTTGGCGTTGCCGGAGACCAATTGTTTCGGCTGCAGCGGTATGCAATGAGTTTGAGATGCCGTTGCACAGCTCCCTTATATCGAGATGCTGATGAGTGCTCTCAGAGAGCAGGAGTGCAAGTCGAGTAGAAAATCGTTCGGCTGTCGGTTGTGATTGCAGCTTTTCGACGTCGAACCTTCCTTGTGTTTGTTGACGGGCGTTCTTTGCTGCACAGAGGCGAGTGCGTATCTTTGCTGCTACTAGATAATGGTCCGAGTCAATGTTTGGTCCTCGGAGCGTACGCACGTCTAAAACACTGGAGACATGTCTTCCGTCTATCACAACGTGATCGATTTGATTGCGCGTGTTTCGATCAGGGGACAGCCACGTTGCTTGATGAATTTTTTTATGCTGGAATCTGGTACTACAGACAACCATATTTCGGGCCCCAGCGAAGTCGATCAGCCTCAGGCCGTTTGGCGATGTTTCGTCATGGAGGCTGAATTTTCCGACTGTTGTGCCAAAGACACCTTCTTTACCCACCCTGGCGTTAAAATCGCCAAGCACGATTTTGACATCGTGGCGGGGGCAGCGCTCATAGATGCGTTCTAGGCGCTCATAGAAAGCATCTTTGGTCGCATCGTCCTTCTCTTCCGTTGGGGCGTGGGCGCAAATCAGCGATATGTTGAAGAACCTCGCTTTGATGCGGATTGTGGCAAGACGTTCATCCACCGGGGTGAATGCCAGGACTCGGCGACGTAGTCTCTCTCCCACCACAAATCCAACACCGAATTTGCGCTCCTTTATATGGCCGCTGTAGTAGATGTCACAAGGACCCACCTTCTTCCGTCCTTGTCCCGTCCATCGCACTTCTTGGACGGCGGTGATGTCAGCCTTTAGTTGTATGAGGACATCAACCAGCTGGGCAGAGGCACCTTCCCAATTAAGAGTCCGGACATTCCAGGTGCATGCCCTCAAATCATAGTCCTTTATACGTTTGCCGTGGTCGTCATCAAAAGGGGGGTTTCTCATCCGAGGCCTGTGTTTCTTATTCACTGGTTATTCGTTTTTATGTGGTGGGTCCCAAGCCCTACGCACAACCGCACAAGCGGGCTTCGCCTTCTCACTTTAGCTCGCCTCCAAACGGATGTCTGTTAGCTACCCAGGGGATACATGGTCTAAAACCGGAAGTCGTGAGCTGCTTGAGTCATATGCAAAAGAATCGTTCCTGGCCACTCCCAAGTGAATGGCAATCAGAAACTTTCCTCACTTGCGTGAACTTCTACATATGACCCCATCCCCCCATTCTTTGAGCATAGCGATGAAATAAATCAATGACATAGTGCGTAAACAATTACAAGAGGAACTATATATATCACATATTTCATTGACCAAGAGCTCGCCTACTATAAGATTGTGAAGCATTTCATTATGGAAAGACTTACTCCTGAACAACGTTTACAAATTGTTCAACTTTTTACGAAAAATAATATGTTTCGGGCACTTAGCTCAACTTATGGTCAACATATTCGGCCTACTGAGAGTACAATTCGCTACACCTTAACCCATCTTGAGACTCAAAATATTCGACCGAATAGATCACGTCCAGCACGCAATGAAGAAAATATATCAGCAGTAGATGGGAGGGTACTAGTGATGAGCGATATTTCACTACCGGAGATTTTATTCACTGGGATTGAAAAATCGCATGCGATCAATTTTTGTAAACATAATTTGAGTTCGATGACAGTAGTATGACAGAAAAGTTCAGTGATTTTGTTCGATCTCAGAGCATATAGGTGTTCAGTAATTCTAATTCGATCACTGTAGCAAAAGCAGTTCATTACAATATCTGTTCGAAAAGTAGCAATCACAGTTCAGTAGCAAACCACAGTGATTTACAAATAGCAATATCGCTCATCACTAGAGGGTACACGAAGACCGTGGAGAGTCGATTCGGCGCCCTTCGCAGTATGCAAAGACTTGAGTCATTTTACGTCGAGATCTTCAATTGAAAGCGTACAAAATACAGCTTGTGCAAGAACTGAAGCCGCTCAATCTTCTCAAGAGACATCGCTTCGCTCAATGGCCTCTTGAAAAGTTCCAAGAAGATCTGATGTTTTCGAGGCAAATTCTGTTCAGCGATGAGGCCCATCTCTGACTCAATAGGTATGTAAACAAGCAAAATTACCGCATTTGGGACGAAAAGCAACCTGAAGAGATTCAAGAGATGCCATTTCATCCGGAAAATACAACAGTTTGGTGTGGTTTGTAGGTCGGTGGAATCATCGATCCATATTTCTTCAAAAATGATGTCGGTGAGAACGTAACCGTTATTGGCGACCGTTATCGTGCCATGATAACCGACAAATTGATGCCTGAAATTGAAGCTCGTGATCTAGACGACATTTAGTTTCAACAAGACGGCGCCACTATAAATTCTAAAGTCTATGCAGACAATCCCGCTTCGATTCAGGCCTTGAAGCCAGATATCAAGCGTGTCATTTGCCAGTTATCAGTCGAAATGCTCAAAGGAGTCACCGAGTATTGGACTCAACGAATGGACCACCTGAGACTTAGCCGCGACCAACATTTGAAAGAGATAATCTTTAAAAAATAAATGCTAAAGAATGATCTTTCGAATGATAATAAACATTCCCCATTAAATTTAAATTGAAACGGATCACCCAAAATTTCTATCGCGACATCTGTTGAGTCAATTCATAAATTTCGATTATCAAAAAAAAAAACTAAAAAAAATAAAAAAAAATGTCAATGTCATTGTACTTATTTCAATCCGGAGCTGGCGGCAACTCATGAATCTCAAATAAATATTATGTTAAGACAGACCTTGTAGCATCTTTAAACATTGAAAAATTCAGCTAAATGGAATGTAAGAGAAGAAGTTAATTAGTCCATCAAGGCCGCAACTTGGAATTCGATGATTGTTTGAACTGTTTCTGCCGAACTCTACAGAAAAAATATTAATCAGAACAAATGAGGTGCACCGAATTGTTATCAAATTCGTATTTGTTTTACTTCCCAGAAATTTGACATCGTCCACTCTCCAACAGCAGCAACAACAAATCATTGCAATACTTGACATAACATTATCCCACCGAATGTTGGCACTTTGCTGATTGCTGATTGGTGCCGTTGTAACTGTGGTTTCAATGGAATCGCATTGAATAAACACAAATACCACAGCTGTCAATGTGAGGCGGAGTCATTATGCAACATTGACAACGACATGCTCATCATAACAAGCCACAAGAATAACTAAATTACAAGTTGCAACAATCATAACAACAACAATAATAACAACGCAGACAAACAAAAATATAATAAACCAGTTGCAGGCGAAGACTTGCTTTCTGACCACGAGTCTGCAAATGAAAACAATTTATATTCGACACCCATGCGACAGCGTCAATGCGTGGGCAACGAGTGGCGTTTCGCTCCGCATTGGAGCTGTTGTTGTTCTTGTTGACCGAAACTAATTTATCGTACAATGAAATGAAAATGAAAATAGCAATGCCACGCCACACCACGCGAAGCAAAACCATGCAACTTAACCGCAACACGGGCTTTAACTCAATTTAATTTAGCTCAGTTGGACTCAAAGCGTACGAAATACAAAAACGGTAAATTAATGACCGGAAATAAGTGCAAAGCAAAAGTGTTTCACTGCAAAATTAAATGCAGCATGAGTGTGCATTACATGACCAGCATGAACTGGTCTACTGTTGGTTTTAAAGAGCCATATTGCTTCACAACGGTGGTAGAGAGCATGGTAAATTCAATAATATTACAAAATTAGACTGACTGCAGTTTCTTGTATTTCATATGTATTTTGTGTGGCCGCAGAACTAACTGGCGATATTCAATAATATCTAAAGCATATATATGTGTAACCTAAAGTTCGTAGGTATTAGTTCCACTTGAACTTATAAGTTGATGAATTCTTGCATATAAAATGATTATAACAACAACTTATTGAAAAAAATTACGAAAATTAGTGTGATATATAATATATTAAAACATCAGAAAGAAATATGAAAAAATGGCTGCACCCGGCGTATGAGCAACATTTTAGTGTAAGGATAAAAAGTAATAATTAACTGAGTCACTGTGGTCCACTATTTAAAATTTCTATAAAATAACGCTTCATATGTAATATAAGTACTGCAGAAACTGTCTCCTAACAATGTTTTTTTCTACGAACTACCAATATTATGTCACACGGCGTATGCGTAATATTTTTACATAATAGCTAGAAATTAAAAGAAATTGTAATTTGTCAAGCATATGCGGTATATTTTACCACATTTAATACACTTTTAACTAATATTTCGGATATTTAAAAGAGTAATTTTTATAAAATAAGGCAGCTCCACTCTACATCCTAACTAAATTTTATATAGACATCCACGGCGTATGAGTAATACTGTATTAAAATGTTATTTCTAATTATTATTTTTAAGATAATACAATAGATTAACTACAATTTAGAAAAAATTTGGAAAAAATACATGTATCTACAACGAAATTATAAATATGTAACAGGAACGATTGCCTTGAATAAATATATTTAGAATTATTTTATCTTCTACATACCAAGCTGTTTTAGAGTGACTAGAATCGTATTAAGGCCAATCTCAATGATTTGACTATTTTGTTTTCTTTTTGTTGGAAAGCCTGGACTACATGTCATGCTTAGTATTGTGTTCAATTGGAGTCTAACGTGTTGTTTTATTAGCAGCAACAGTTTTGCAGCTGAAAGTTCTGACCAATTTATTTAATAACTGCATATCTTAGCACCCGCCTCTGTGCACCAATGCGCGCATGTCAACAAACTCAAGGAATATTCGTCATTGAGAGGCTTCAATCGCAACCGACAGCCGAACGATTTTCTACTCGACTTGCACTCCTGCTCTCTGAGAGCACTCATCAGCATCTCGGTATAAGGGAACTGTGGGTCGACATATCAAGCTCCTTACGTGTAGCTGCGAGCGAAACTATTGACTTTCGGAAATGTCAAAAAAAGCAGCTGGTATGATGAGGATTGTCGTCTCGCAGTGTCGAGAAAACAGACTGCCTACCTTGCAATGTTGCGATCGACCTCAACACGTGCGGGATGGGAAAGATACCGAGAGCTGAAGAGGGAAGCGAGACGCATTTGCAGACAAAAATAGAAAGAGGCCGAAATGCGTGAGTATGAGCTTGACAAGCTGGCCGACAGGGGTAATGCTCGAAAATTTTACGAAAAGATCCGGCGACTAACTGAAGGTTTCAAGACCGGAGCACACACCTGTAGGACCCAGAGGTGATCAAGTTGTTGATGACCAGAGTATACTGAGGTTGTGGAGGGAACACTTCTCAAGCCTGCTGAATGGCAGTGAAATTACAACACCAGGAGATGGCGAACCCGATTCCCCAATCGACGACGATGGATCAGATGTTCCATTGCCCGACCGTGAAGAAATTAGAATAGCAATTACCCGCTTGAAGAACAACAAGGCGGCGGAAGCCGATGGATTACCGGCCGACCTATTCAAATACGGCGGCGAAGAGCTGATAAGGTGCTTGCATCAGCTTCTTTGTAGAATATGGTCGGAAGAAAGCATGCCTGACGATTGGAATCTTAGTATGCTCTGCCCAATCCACAAGAAGGGAGACCCCACAATCTGCGCCAACTACCGTGGTATAAGTCTCCTCAATATCGCATATAAGGTTTTGTCGAGCGTATTGTGTGAAAGACTAAAGCCCACCGTCAACAAACTGATTGGACCTTATCAGTGTGGCTTTAGACCTGGAAAATCAACAACCGACCAGATATTCACCATGCGCCAAATTTTGGAGAAGACCCGTGAAAATAGGAACGACACACACCATCTCTTTGTCGACTTTAAAGCTGCTTTCGACAGCACGAAAAGGAGCTGCCTTTATGCCGCGATGTCTGAATTTGGTATCCCCGCAAAACTAATACGGCTGTGTAAGTTGACGTTGAGAAACACCAAAAGCTCCGTCAGGATCGGTAAGGACCTCTCCGAAAAGGTACAAGATTTTATAAGAGTGTACAGATACGACAGAACGACGTTAGTTCTGCTTTTTCCCGCCTGGATAAGGAAGCGAAGCGAATGGGTCTGGTGGGGAACGAGAATAATACGAAATATCTTCTGTGATCAAACAAACAGTCAGCGCATTCGCGAGGCTGACTTCACTTGGTGTTTCCAGTTGGCGTCAGAGAGCAAGAAGAAGAAATTATTGGCGCGCTCTACTGGATTCGGCTATAATCGCGTAAGAAGAAGAAGAATGTAAAATGGAAATATTAGTACGCAAATAATTTTGACTTTAAACGCTTATCAGGCCAATAGTGTGAAAGCGTCTTTTAATCACATATGTATATGCATATATTATTTAAGCACCAAAATAAATTGCTTTATTTTAAATAAACACTTGCATGTAGATATGTAGCTGTTTGTTTGAAATAACGCCTAACGGCCACTAAACAATGCACACAATATTATCCGGCTAATGCGTCTAATGTCTGGCCATTTGTGTGCGTGCGTGTTGTTGCTGATTTGCCAATGTTTTGTTTTGTTCTGTTCGCCATTGTTCTACGCATTGTTGTTGTATGTTTATTTAAATTGTAAATAGTTAGTTTGCATAATACTTGCTGTGTAATTAATTGATAATTATGAAAACGTGTCGCTGAATGGCTTAGCTATGCATTTACAAGCTTATCACCGTTATGCATATGAGTGTGTGTGTGTTGTAAGTATTTATGTAAGTTTGTGTAAGCCATGCATGTTCAGCAATAAAATAGATAAAGGGTGATATTTTTATAGTTGTGGAATTTCCAACATCTCTAAAATGTAGGTATGTATAGGGTCAAATCAGCTGTCAATTGGCACCAACAATGAAGCAGATATCGATGGGCTCTACAGGCTAATTTTTCGAGAGTTTTTGGTACTTACTCCAAACAGCGCACCCTTTACATGTATTTAAACGCGTCAAATACTACGACGCGTCGCTTGATTTGTTCATTTTGCGGTTGTTGGCCAACTAGCTATTGCAATGCATAATAAATTGTTGCCGTTGACATTGCTGATACCCTTTGTTGTTGGTTAATTTAATTTTTTTTTTGTTGCAGTTGACGCTGCAGCTGAATTGGCGATGCGGTGGTGTCGCTGCTTTTGTTTGGTTGTGGTTAAAAAGGTGGTCGCGTCCGTCAATTCATTTGACCGGATTCATGGTATTTACTCAACATAAATGTGGAAACACACACACACACCCACATATTCACAACTACAAATAAACATGTTTAGCTAAGCGCTTTCATGCATACACACACACACACACAGAGAAATATTGTTGAGTTTTGCCTGCGGCTTTGCACATAATCAGCAGCGCGAGATCACATGTCAAATGCAAAATGGAAATTTTTTCTATAAACAAAACCGCAGCGCCAATTTATAATGTCACAAATAACACACACATACACTCATACAAATTCTATATTCACCTTTAGGTATGTTCGTATGCTTGTTGTTGTCGTAAATTTAATTCGCCGCCGTTTCGCACGTGATAACATTAATTGCACAAATGTTAGTTAATGTTTATGCAAATCAAATCAATGATCGCTTATATCAATATATTGGCTATTATGTAATTTTTAAGCGGTCGCTTGCATAAATTACGTAATAAAAACAATAATGACTTACATGGATTTAGCAATAAAGTAATTTATAATCTAAATTATACGTATAAGTAAATTTGTATTTTCATAGCGAAATGTTAACAAAATCACACAACTATTGATTAAATTACCGATATATATTTTTCTATAATTGGTCAACTCTACTACTATACGTAACAATTTCGCGGTTTTATACAGTTTTATGTGATTATATGTTATTGAACTACATACTTAATGTTGGTATATATATGGTTAAATATATGGACAATATAAAATAATAAAATATAACAAAATTGGTAGTTTGTATGGTAGGGGTCGCTAATGTCGCAGTTAACTTTAAAACCAAATAATCGTAAATTTAGAATACAAGACAATATACGAACTTGAACATAAATTCATGTATTATTTTCCCTCTTCTTCCAGGGATCTGTATTCCAAATTGATAAAAAAAAAATTAATAAAATTTTATAATATTAAAATTAGCACTTTTCATCACAACGGAACACACTTCATACTCGACACGCCTAAAGAGGGGTAACGGCTTTAGAATCTTCCAAAACATTATATATTTATTCACAATTCGTATAAATTACATATGTATATAATATTTTAAAAATATACTAATAAAATAAAAATTTTAAAATTTAATGAAAACAAAGATTATTTTCAAGAAGGTCAAGGATCGTCAATATATCAGGTTGTCAAATATCGCTTTTTTGCTCTTTATTCAAAGTTTCATAAAAATGTTTTACAGTGATGAGATTTTGTTCAAATATGCGTCGTTTCGTTCGATAATCTGTTTCCATCTAGACAGCAACTTCATAATACCTCTTGCAGAAGCCCCCCTCCTTATTTGTGAAGAACTCGAAGAACCAACTTTCACAAGCATCTTTTGAGTTCGATTTTACACCACCAAGGGCGTTCGTTATAGACAGGAATAGGTGGTAATCACTTGGCGCTATGTCCGGGCTATATGTTGGATGCAATAAAACCTTCTGACAAGTCATCAACGAAGTTTGTGGTCTAGCGTTGTTCTGGTGGAACACTACATCCTTTCCGTTGGCCAATTCTGGACGTTTCTGGTCGAACACCTGCTTCAAGCGGTCCAGTTGTTCGCAGTAGATGGTAGAATTAAGTACCTGGCCATATGGGAGCAGCGCATAGTAGATGATTCCCTTCCAATCCACCAAACACACAGCAAAACCTTCCTGGCCGTCAATCCCGACTTTGCCACTGTTTGGGACGATTCACCGGCCTTCGACCACGACCGTTTTCGCTTGATATTGCCGTATGTGATCCACTTTTCGTCGCCAGTCACCATCCGCTTCTAAAATGGATCGAGTTCGTTCTGTTTCAGCAGCATATCGTAGGCGTTGATTCGGTCCAAAAGATTTATTTTTTGCGTCAATTCATACGGTGCCCAAACATGAAGCTGTTTTGTGTATCCAGCCCTCTGCAGAAGGTTTAAAATGGTTTGGTGACTAACTCCCATCTCCTGGACGATGTCATGAGATGGCACATGATTTTCCATGATTTAATCGGTATTCGACGTCACAGGTCTTCCGCCGACTGGCTTATCCATGGTGTCGTTTTCAACACCAAAAGCTCCATCAGGATCGGGAAGGACCTCTCCGAGCCGTTCGATACCAAACGAGGTTTTAGATAGGATGACTCATTATGATGTGAGAGCTGAATAGAAGAGATACAATCTTCTATAAGAGTGTACATCTGCTGGTGTACGTACAATAACTGATTTTTCCAGATTGGATAAGGAAGCGAGAGAAACTATACTGTTCTGAGTAAATTTACTCCATTGATCTATCCACCGTATAATAAGATTTAGCCATTCGTTTGTATTTACTTACCACACCTAACTTCAACTCACTTATGAAGATTTGTTTTAATACCATATTATGCGCATTTTATCCACAAATTAATTTAACCCAAACTCACCACAAATGAATTTGACTAAACTGAACTCAACACACTTAAAATCACCTCTTCTTCTTTCAAACGATTATTCAATTCAGCTCACATTTCATAAATATATAAAGGTGAAACTCAGAAGGAGTATTGTTTTATGTCTTATGGAACACTCAACCATAGACGAGATCCGTTCACCACAGGTGGGAAAAATTAGAAAGGCCCAAAATATAGTTTGATGCTCTACATACTTGCTCCGTTATCAAAAAATCCTGGCAGTTTATGTTCATAGTCATAGTTCATTCATATAATATTATTTTAGCCGACCTTTTATTATAAAGCGCTACAAAAATCACTGTTAATGATTGGAAGCGATCTTGATTTGTTAGTGAAAAAAGTAATGTCAAAATTTGTTATCAGCTTCACGATTTCCGTAATAACATTCACATAAATATTTTTCTTCTCCCACAATTTACGATTCACCATTAATGACAGCCTTTTTCTATGGAGACCAATAGACATTTCAATTACTTAACGTAATTTGCGGTTGCGAAACTTGGTGTTGACTAAACCGTTAGGCTCATAAATTGCCATAATTATAATACCGCAAACAAGTTGCTATAAATTTGTCTACAAATAAGAACAAATACGCTCACACAAATGCAGACAGTGAGACAGATTTAAGGCGTTCATAATTAAGACATCTATAAACGAAGCTAAGAGCGCACACATGTACACACAAACAGAAAATGATATCAATTAACATTAAATATGTGTCTGTGTGTGTATTTGTATATTAAATACACATGCGTTCAAATAAATCAGATAATTAATTAATTTAAGTACAATTTTGAAAGTGTTGTCGAACTAGGAGCACTTTGTTTGAGCATAAATCTAATAACTGTTGTTTTATTAGTGCTATTGTTTATTATTACAATTAATACTATCATTGGTTTGTTTGATTTCAGTATAAAGAAATTTAAGTATTTCTTACATCTATACGCATCTATACAAAGGTGTAGAGTTTCTAGAACAACATACATTACAATATTTGACACCAAGCCTTGTAGCACCCTCAAAATCGGATGCTATGTGGAGAGACATCAGAATGGAATTCCCATTAAATAATTAATTTCCGTTTTGAAAAATAAAATAAAATATCTCTGACAGTTTGATGCTTTTATTATAATATATTAGTAATTTAGTTTTTTTGTTAAAAGAACTTTAAGCAATTATAAACTGCATATGTATAAATTATAAAAATTTGGAGATATTCAAAGTTATTATATTGAAAACATTTTTGAAAAGCTAACTAAGTTTTGTGGCTTACAAATATTTTCCATTGAAACTTCCTATTCAGTTATGTATGCTTCTATTTGTCTTATACATTTTATTTAACAATAAATTTTAAGTAGACGGCAACCTTCCCACATAAATATTTGTAACTGAAAGCTATTCCTTAATATTCATATTTGATAATGTTGCCATTATTGTAAATTATATTAAATTAAATATTTTAAATAGAAGGCAGTCCGAACTAACAAATATATATTTATACTCTCGTAACAAATGTTGCTAAAGAGAGTATTATAGTTTTGTTCACTAACGGTTGTTTGTAAGTCATAAAACTAAACGAGTTAGATATAGGGTTATATATACCTAAGTGATCAGGGTGAAGAGTGGAATTCAAATCCGAATGTCTGTCTGTCCGTCCGTCCGTCCGCCTGTGCAAGCTGTAACTTGAGTAAAAATTAAGATATCTTGATGAAACTTGGCACGCTTATTTCTTGGCACCATAGGAAGGTTGCTTTCAAAAATAAGGAAAATCAGACCACTGCCACGCCCACAAAATGGCGAAAACCGAAAACACATAAAGTGCCATAGCTAAGCCATAAATAAAGCTATGGAAATAAAATTTGGTAGGAAAGATCGCACTAGGAAGGGGCATATTTGGATGAAATTTTTTTGGGGAGGTGGGCGTGGCCCCGCCCCCAAATAGGCTTTTTGCACATATATTTCGGAAACCAATAGAGCTATATAAACCAAACTTTCTGCAGTCATCTTTTTTAGGCACTTCCTAATACAGTCCAAAAATTAAAGAAATCGGATCACAACCACGCCCACCTTCCATACAAAGGTTAGGTTGAAAATTACTAGTGGGTTAACTCATTAACGAAAAACGTCAGAAACCTAAATTTCATATAAGAAATGGCAAATGAAAGCTACACTCAGATTTTTTTACAAAATGAAAAATGGGCGTGGCGTCGCCCACTTATGGGTCAAAAACCATATCTGAGGAACTACTCGACCGATTTCAATGAAACTTGGTTTGTAATAGTTTCCTTACATCCCAATGATATGTTGTGAGAAATCGCTTCACAACCGCGCCTACTTCCTATATACCAGAACTTTGAAGACGATCTGAATCGTTTACTTTACAATATATAAAGTAAGCACTAGTGAAGATATCGGTGCAGAACTTTACACAAATACTGTGTTTATAGTGTGGCAGCCCCATTCTAAAAATCGCCGAAATCGGACCATAGGTTTTTAAAGCCCCATATATCGAACATTAGGACCTTGATGCTTCTAACCTAATATAATGGTTTCCAACTTTCAATGGACTTTATACAATATATATGACGAATATGTGGGTCAAATTGTGTATTATATAATATAAATAACGTTAAATAAATAAATTGCGAGAGTATAAAATGTTCGGTTACACCCGCACTTAGCGCTTCCTTAGTTGTTCATTATTGTTTAGTAGTATTTCTATATCTAATTAATTAATGAGTTCAAAGTTTCAATAGGTGGCAACCTTCTCCAAAAAAATATAATTATAATATTATATTTCTTGGATCTATAGCACTTCTGACCACCAATTTTAAAACTATTTCTTTAATTCTTTAAATTTTTTTTTTAATATTTTTTACCCACAATTTGTCAACAAGTGACATCTCTTAACTCTTTTTATATTGAAAATTTGAGTAGTTTTACGCTAAACAGCCTAAACAGCCCAATGGAATATTCTTATCGTTTTAGTCTTCATCTCATTGACGCCCCTTTGTTGTTTCCTTTTCTTCGGCAGCGTAACGAAATTTTGTTGAATAATAGCGTTTTTAGACAGCGAAATTAATTGATCAATTCTTTTTTGCCCTTTATACTGCCGGCAACTCGACAACCGATCAGCTGTTATACATTTTTGTTTATGCTTTTCATAAGAAGTTGGTAAGTTTCATCAGCTGATTAATATATTTAGCAGCGACACCTGCAGTAACTTTTTTTATTAAAATATTCAGCCAATTGCAAACAAAGAACTTATATCATATCGTACGTCTTTGTCACAGGGTTGCATTTGATTTTCAAGTCGATTAAAATTCAATTAAAAGTAAATGTAGATTTTATTTTGTATGGTACATCGATCTTAGTCAGCGTTTTCATAGAGCAGAGGCCGGTTAATTGATCAATTAGCTCCTATCTAAAAACGCTATAACGCGATTTCGTTAAATCGTAAATAGGAAGCATAGAACTGTTGAGGTCATAATTACTCAAAGCAAAATTACTTACCTTTAGATCTTCTCAATTTTCTCTTATATCAACTTGTCTGTAATTTTCTTTATTAATTACATTCATTCAAACCTTGGCTTTGAATATCCATGTATAGCCTTTTCAGCAAATTAATTTAATACATTAGGATTATAATAGAAAAACCAGTTCTTAGTTTCGCACTGCCGTCTACACGATTAACGTTCTGCTATTTTATCAACTCGATAATAATATAGTAAAATAAGAATTTTATTAAATTATTGATCAATTAACACCTGTGTGAAAGGCTATTAAATACTGTTAGACTAATAATCACAGTAATATGATTAAATGATGCAAGACACCGACTTTTGTTGTACACTGTGTCACATATAAATTTAATGCCGATGTAACTCAGTCTCCGACAGGATCAAAGTGCAATATGTCAATGCCTTCAGCATTTAAGCGTTAAATTTATAGTTCATAGGCCGTTCGCATTCGTTTGTTGGTATTAGTTATTAACCCTACGCTGCTGCACTGGCGATTTTCCGCTAATTCATCCGCGCACGTAGGGCATTAAATATTTGCTTGGCATTAAATGTGCTTAAATCAAAAGTCAATCGGGCAGCAATCGGGTGACTGTGTTTGTGTGTGTCTGCGCGTGATTCATAAATATGAAATGCAAATACCAAAAGCGAAACAATTAAACTGTGTTAACTATTAACTGTGGAAATTATTGTGTATATGTATAGCATACATATATTTGTATAAGTGTCAGCGTTCTCATTTTAGTTGAATTGGCTTAATTACCTGCAACTGGAGCGTAGATAAATTCAACTGTGGTTTAATGCGTAATTAACTAAACTGAATTAATCCAATTAAGTTTGAGTACATTTTAATTAACATCATTTTCAATGCTTACACGCCATTTAAATATGTCGAAATTTATTGCACGCTTACGCTTCGGCTCGCATTCGCGCTCGCGTTCCTTTTGGACATTAATAATGTTGCAACTTGGTGAGAGGTGACGAGTGGGAAGGGGAAGGTAGCTATTACTGTCAAACTGTGTGTGTGTCTGTGTGTGTGTGTGACATAATTTCACTTTAGCATAGCTAAGAGATTACTGCGTTAATGACACGACACACATACAAGCATATACATATACACACATATACAGCTACTTATCATTGCGCTTTTATTGCTGTCAAGTCAGTGTTATCGTTTTGATTGAATATTCATAAATTCGTTTGTGGTTTGCCGCAGGCATTACTTTGATTTAAGACAGCTGGAAAAAATCACGCAGCAGGAAATGTTCACTTGCGCAATAATTTGCTTTGAAGTTTTATAATTATGCCGTATGTCATGGGATTAGCAGGCGGAAAATCCGCATACAAATTATTAAATTAATAATTTATATAATGTGGGTCAAATATTTTCACATGCTTGTTTAGGTTACAAAATATGAAAAGTATGAGTTTATACATGACTGTATATTATATAATATTAAAACATTGTAAAAGAACTGATGGATTGTTATCGATATTTCATATAATTATCGACAGTTTTTATGTGTACAGTATAAAATTACAAATAAAAACACATAACTAGTAACGAACATTGCTACCAGTAATTTATATTATTATCGATTATTCCGATTGCGTAAGGCATAAATACGAATAATTTGTATTGCTTGCGATAAATTCTATTTATATCGATTATTCCTTCGAGTACTCTTTACTATTCAAACAACACTATTCGAATAACTTCTAAAATTGCCGTTTAGTTCCTCGACATAGGTAACGAGCATTATTACTGAACGATCTATTTTATCGTGTTATCGATATTATCGATTATATGACTTTGTACCGTATAATAAAGAGAGTTGAAAATCATGAAATTTGAAAATTCTGTTTCTGAAATTTTTGAAAATTGTCACAACAGTTTAAAGAGGTAATGCAACACTTGCATTTGAAACAAGTAAGGAAAAGCTAACTTCGGGTGTAACCGAACATTTTATACTCTCGCAATTTATAGATATAGTTTTATTAAGAAAAAACACTATTTGACCCATATATTCGGCATAAAGTTCAATATAATAACGAATATCATCATAAGTAGTATATGAGGGCTGAGGTAATTCCTGAACCGATTTCACTCATTTTCACTACCAACATACATTATATCCAAGATTATATGCCCATCTAAGGTATTTCACATATTAACCGATTTATAAGCTATTAAGCCCATCGTATATTTGAAAAACCCATAATGAGGTATATGGGAGCTAGGGGAAGTTATGACCCGATTTTAAACATTTTTGGTACAGAGGCACACTATTAGAAGAAAAGATTCCTTCAGAATTAAATTAAGTTATCTGAGAGATTTACCGATATATTCGGTGAAAAATTATCATGGGGCACTGAGTTCTTCTTATTCGATATCCGGGGCATTGAAAAGTTATAGTCCGATTTCGACAAGAGAGGCCACAGATCATATTCAGTATTTGTCTAACGTTTAATTCCGCTATTTTTATTGGTTCCGTATGTATATATTATAAAGTGAAGGAATGAGATGGAATTCAAAATTGAGTTATATGGGAAGTAGTCGTGGTTGTGAACTGATTTCACCCATTTTTCATCCTATTTAGCAGTATGTCAAGAAAATATTATATACCGAATTTCATTGAAATCTGTCGAGTAGTTCCTGAGGTATTGTTTTTGACACATAAGTGGGCGATGCCACGCCCATTTTTCATTTTGTAAAAATATCTGAGAACAGCTTCCTTCTGCCATTTCTTCTGCAAAATTTAGTGCTTCTGACGTTTTTCGTTAGTGAGTTAACCAACTTTTAGTAATTTTCAACCTAACCTTTGTATGGGAGGTGGGTGTGGTTATTATCCGATTTCAACTATTTCCATGGTGTGTGTTGGGGTACGTAAGGGAACCGACTGCAAAAGATTGGTTTAGGTTTATATAGCTATACACAAAAAACCTATTTGGGGGCGGCAACTCTCTTAGTAACTTTTGTTGTGAAAGTATAAAAATCAAATTACGAACGAGAACAGGTCCAATTTTTGGCTAAACTACATAATCTATGAACTTTTTTACGTGTACCAAGTGTAGTTTCAAACATTGAAGAATTGTCAGAATTTTAATATTCTTAAATTAAATTAGTGGGAACACCAACCTTCCACTATAGCGTTCTTTTGCAACTGGGTAACACAAGTATACAGCCGACATAATGCTTAGAGTGCATACATAAATTCTTAAAAAATACGTGTATTGCGAAATCTATAATATAACTTGACAATAAACTATTTTTTATTTATTTTTTTGTCGGTAGTGAGTACCTGTTGTATTTATACTTCATTTCATTATAACTTCCCAGTCTCAATGACATGAGTGAACTCTACAGTAAATACATTTCATTCTCTCCACTATTTATTTATCTCATAATTTTTGCAAACCAAAAAGGCTTAAGCTTGCAATACAATTGCGACTCCATGTTGCACAACATGTAACTATTGACCGACCTTTGTAAGTACACACCGGCACCACACGGCGTATGAGTAACATGTGTATGACAGCATTCAGTCACTTCGGAGCATGCACTGACATTGTATTGACTTGTCTAACAAAATGACAACAATGCACATTGCATTGAAATAAATGAAATAGATGCTGGTATTATAAGTTTCTAGATTATGTGCACCCACCGGTATAACAACAAAAAGTAATTTTCTACAGTGAAGCAAGAAATTGCAGTGCTCAAGCAACTTCTCTGGCAGCGGGAAGGGCGAAGTAGAAATTTTGTTGCAGCAATTTTACTACATTATTACACTTCACCTTACAGTTTTACTTTGCAAGGATTCACCTTTCGGTTTGCTTTTCACTGTGGAGCTTACAATTTCATGCATTTAGTTTCAGTTTTGGTTCGCAACAATGCACGCATTCATTTCGTTGCATGTCAAATTTGTGCTTGAACACAGCAATATTTCAGTTGCACATACCTGAAGTTCTATTTAATTCTTAGAAAACTGAAATGTGTACGCAAATGTGAAGAAATAATACAAATTCAGAATTTATTTTCATTATTTCGGTTTTTGTTCGAGTATCGGTTGCGATTTGAGGAGTGCCTTTATATATACTACCACAGTTTATAATATTTAATAATTCGAACGAAATTTTAAATAAATTTAAATTTTTCGATGTACATATGTGAGACACAATTAGGAATTTATTTTGAATTAAAATATCTAGTTTTGGGTAAAAAGTTCTTCTTGGAGTACCAAGAACAAATCCTATATACATATACATATGTTTGTTCCTTAAAAAAAATTCAAATATTCGGTTGTCAAATATCTCCTTCCTTCCGCCTTTTTGTCTTTTTAATTTCGCGGCTATGTATAAACGCTACAGAGCTTTTATCTGGCAATACTACATCTTTGAAAGGTCTTGACAAAACAACGCTGTGCATGATTAGTTTGGATATTGCGTTCCGCTAGAGAAACATTATGTGAGATTAATGGTGTTTTGGGGGATGGTACTCTATCATTTCGAACTGCGGAGGAATGGTTCCAACGATTCAGAGCGGGTAAGCCAGCCGGGGGAAGACCTTTGACGACGAATACCGATTGAATCATAGAAAATATCGAGCTAATCGGCATGTGGCATCTCGTGACATCGCCCAGGAGGTGGGAGTTAGTCACCAAACCATTTTCAACCATCTGCAGAGGGCTGGATACACAACAAAGCTTGTTGTTTGGGTGCTGTTTGATTGGACGCAAAAAACCCTTCTGGACCGAATCAACGCCTACGATATTAAATGGAACGAACTCGGCCCATTTTTGGAGCGGTGACTGGCGCCGGAAAATGGATCACATACGACAATATCAAACGAAAACGGTGGTGGTCGAAACCGTTGAATCATCCCAAACAGTGGCAAAGCCGGGATTGACGGCCAGGATGGTTTTGCTGTGTGTTTGGTGGGTTTGGAGGGAATTATCCACTATGAGATCCTCCCATATGGCCAGACGCTTAATTCTACCATTTTCTCCGAATAAGTGAACCGCTTGAAGCAGGCGATCGACGAGAAGCGTCCAGAATTGGCCAACAGGAAAGGTGTAGTGTTCCACCAGGACAACGCCAGACCACACACTTCGTTGATGACTCGTCAAAAGCTACGGGAGCTCGGATAGGAGGTTTTATCGCATCCACCATATAGCGCGGACATAGCGCTAAGTGATCACCACCTGTTCCTGTCCATGGCGAACGCCCTTGGTTGTGTAAAGTTGAACTCAAAAAAGGCTTGTGAAAAGTGGCTGTCCGAGTTCTTCGCAAATAAGGAGGACGGCTTCTACGAGGGGGGTATTATGAAGTTGCCGTCTAGATGGCAACAGATTATCGAACGAAACGGCTCATGTTTGAACTAAATCAGATCACTGAACACTTTTTAAAAAGCATTGAATAAAGAGCAGAAAAGCGGAAGGGAGATTTTTGACAACCTAATATATGAAGATTAATAAATAGTAATTCAACTTTTTACTGTTGAGTTGTATATTGAACTTCAGATTGTTAGGTTAAATGATTGATAAAGCTACTTCAAAATTAATTCAACTTTCTTCGTAAATTTTTATTTAATGAAAAGCGCTGGTGAACTGGCTTCATATTTCATTGTGACGTTGATTTAAAATACTTTGTCTGCCAGCGTTGCCAAGCTGACCAAAAATAAATTAATTCATTTTACAAATAAACACACACCAAACATAAAAGACAAAAGCAACATCTCGCAAGTGATCTCATGTAAAGACTTAAGATTTATTGTTTCAAGAAGTTAGGCTGTAAAAGGCGCAGCAGCAGCGGCAGCAGTAAAATGTAGTGACCCCACCTGCACGAGCACATTACGAAGGCTGAGTGCTTGGCAATGTGTGGGCGCTGAAACAAATTTAAAAGCTGTAAAAGTGCAACAAAGTTCTTTGTAAGCGCTCACTTACTCAACTTCAAGCATTCACCACTGGCTCTTACTTCCTTCCCTTCTCCTTCCCTTCTCCTTCTCCTTTACTTCAATTTTCTTGTATTTTACAGTTGCTACTTGCTACTTGTTTCTGTTTCTTTTCGCATGTTCAAGTCATTTTTGGTTTTCCAAGTACTTTATTTGCATGCTTCGAGCAAATGCCGTTTAAAACAACAAAACTACTGTGACCTCAAAGCATTTCGAAGGCGCACAAAGCTATGCTATGTATTTCTGCCCCTGAGGCCGCAAGCGGATTTGCGAAAAATGCCAAACGCACACACACACAAAGACCGCACACCAACTCACATACACACACACATGCGTGTGGTAGCACAGGCACTCGTCCACATTTTGGCTTTAAAGCTGCTAAATTCGGTAGGAAAACCAGAGAGAGAGCCGGTTTTACTGAGGTTTTTTTAGTAACTTACATGCAGGAGTGATATTTTTAGTAGAGCTGCTTAGGACTTTAATATATAAACAGAGCTTTTTTTTCTAAGCGACTGCCGGCAGTATGACGCTATGTTCGGTCGTAATGAGATTCGGGAGTGAAGCCAAATGGCGAGGTGTACATATAAATATGTATATTATATTGAAGCGCTGCAAAGTTCGATCACTTCTGGATTTTGGAATCGAAAGCGTGCGTGAGGAACAAATAACAATAAACTATTGATTCCATTAAAAGGTATGGGTTGGAAAAATTTTTAATATTTTATATTGAAAACTAGATTCACATCGAAAGGGTGATTGTGTTCAGAGTTCAGGTCAGCGGATTAAGTGATATAAATCGATAAATTTAGATAATTAGTTTAAAACCTCTTGATAAATGCAAAACTAGCGCTATATGGAGTGGAATATTTTATAGGAAAGGTCGTCACATTTTTAGGGGTTTTTTATTAAAAATATTACTCAATTATCACAGGAAAATGCAAACTGTTCGACCAAGTGGTAGTATAACTGAACACTTTCGCCTAACGAAGCTTTCTTTAATTATAGTCAATTGGTATCTTCCTTCGATTAACCCAAGTAAAATAGTGCAAAGTTCACTTTATATATGGATGCATATTAAGCTTAATAGAACGATTTGGCTATTCAATTTCACGTCTGCTAAATCCATCGCCTATTCATGAAGCCGACAACTTGAGTAAATATTGGGACATCTTGATATAACTAAAACGCCACAGTTTATTCTTAATCCAAATTGTATAGATTTGAAAACTATTATCTGGCGCAATTTAAAAGTTATAGAAAGAGAGCTACAAGGAATAGAGTACTCTCATAATGGATTTAATATATTTATCTATATCTAAACGATGGCACAGTCGAATTTGATCGACGGACTATTAGTGGAAAAAGATTTTTTTTTGCCCACTAACTTGTTCGAATATTCGAACGTCATTTGTAGAAAAGAGTAAATATGTCAGTGTTTCACCCTGTTAAAATTTTTCACAAATGTTGTTTCTGCGAACATTGCCATCCATTGTCGTATATGTTCGCTCGAATACTGCCAAGATAGAATAATTTCTATTTTCTCGAACAAAATGTCGAATACGAACACTGCCATCAACGATGAATATTTTGTAGAAACGAACAAATTCGATTGTAGATAGATTGCATAAGGCTAAAAGCGTTGAAATTAAAAAATATATATTTAATAGCTTCGATCATATACTATGCAATGACACAATTCAAATTTACTAATACTAATAAATGCCTTAAATGTATTTCTTACAGGAGGATCAACGATGCAGAATATGTAATTATCGATTTGTATTTCTAAGTCCATCAGCCCAATCAGGTAGGAGAAAAGTCGTTTGCTCTTTAGACAAATCACGGTGGTCCGAAATCGTTATACAGCTTTATATTTACAGGAAAGCGCTTATGCTTTTGTCTACTTTTGTTTCAAGAGGAGTTTTGGAGTATGTAGTGACAAAAGTGGTGGAACTATTGTTATACATATTTTATCTAAAGTAATAGCGTAATTGCAACCTTCACCAGAACCAAGCGCCAGAGGGAATATGAAAATGAAAGTAATAGTCTAAATCCTCCCTTAGTCCCCATTTACTGAATATATGTGTGCTCTTCTGACTTCTTACTGCAAAGAATAAAATGTATTCATTACACTGTACAACATTCGGCTGGATATTGGACAGAACTATTTTTTTCTGGCAAAAAAAATTGCCTTATCCGATTTTCGAAGTTAGCCTCCAAAATCGAAATATTTTTATTCGAAGTTCGAAAAAAGACTTTTGTAAAATAATTATTATTAATTACCGGACAGAATTACTGAAAAATCCAGAATATGTAATAGATATAATCTAAATTATTTCTCTTAATTTAATGGTATGTAATTTTTTGACCCCTTATAACATATAAGCTTGACGAAAAAGTTTTATATGCCATTGAATAAAGAAGAAAATTCAAAGTTTCTCTATATTTTGGATTTATAGTATATTTTGTTTTAATAAGTCCTATAATAAGTAACTTCGAAAATCGGAGAATGCATTTTTTGCTTATGTCTCAATCTCCCAATTGCCCATAATTTGCATGAACTCCTCTTTTAATTATTTCTTCATTATATTAATCAGATTACTGCCATCTTAACGCGCTTATTCTTTTGATTAGAACTATAATTTCACAATTTATATGAATGTAAATTAAGTTGATCCCTTTCATTAAAATTCGCTCTTAATATCTTCTTCCCTCTTAAATATATTTATTTATATGTCTGTGAGTGATTTAGTTTATTTAGTACCCACTGCTTAAGCTAATTAATACTCGTGTGAATAAAACACTCGACAATTAGAATTGCGAGCAGGTGCCGTAAAGCAAAGGTTCCAGTGTTGCTAAACAGAAGGGGAGTAAATGCGTGCCACTAACAGCATGTTTAATGCCAACACTGGGGGATGTTTGTATGTATCATACCTACATACATAAAAACGTAAACAAATTACCTGTTTGCGGTTGTAAACGAAAGGATAGAAAGTAGGTTTGATAAAAAAATGTAAGAAATTGTGTTATGTAGGTGGTATATACATATATATGTTTACAAAATGTAAGTGCTTTATGGCCGCTTGTTTGGTGGTGTATGGCATGTGTGTGGCAAACTAAACAACGCATTGCGGTCTAATTGCGTAATAACAAGAGACGCAACAACAACGACAACCACTATGAACAAAAAAGTGTAAGCATTCCTACAACACATTTGGGAATACACGAGTTTCATTTACCGAGCAGCAATTTTTATTTACCCACCATTTTACATTTTTACACATGCACTTCTCTTTTTTTTTATTTTTCAGTTGGAAGAACGCTTGTGTGTGTCAAAGTTTTTTTTTCGCGCGCTTAATGAATGCATATGGTGATATGTAGCGCGTTGCACACATGCAAACTGCGGCATGTCGCTTGCCACTTGTATTTTAAATGGGCAACAATGCCGTGCAACAACTGCCAACAGGCGAGCGAGCGGGTGGCAGCACTGGCAAACATTGCAGCAACACCGACAAACACCAGCATCAACTTGCGCCAACAACACCAGCGAGCGTTCGTATGAGTGTGCAAATGTTCAACAATTGATAAAGGAGCAGGCTGTAAATGAGACACACACGCTTGCTGGCGCATTTTAATGTGTCCACATGTGGTGGCGACGCGCGTGTGTTGATGTGTGGGTGTGGCTGTAAAGTGCTGCTATGCATGCTTGTTTGCCAACACTTCTGCCGCCGCCGCCGCCGCCGCTGCCGGTGCCGCCGGTGCCGCCACCCACCGCGTTTATATTTAGCGTGTGCACACAGGCGGCAGATAAGTGAGCGGCTGCGGCATGCGACAAACTATTAAGCGGGAACACAGGCGCGTGCGAAAGCGCATACAAAGATAAATAGCAGAATTTATATGCGCGCATTCGCATTCGTGGGAGTAAATTTAAATTCTAAGGGGGAATAAACGCATTACTACATGTTATGGCGTAGAAAAAAATGCGCATTTGGATTATTCGTAGCGAAAGCCCCAAGAAATAATTATTAAAAAGCGTAAATTCTCATGTGGGAATTTTTTAAACCGCTTTTATATGTAAAATGTTAAGCTGGCTGAACTCTCGATTTATTCTTTACATGACACTATAGTTGCGATAAAAAACTTTTGGTATTATATATAATAGTAGTATGAATAAGTAAATATATCTTCGAATAAGACTATAAAACAACCAAAAACAAGTAAAGAAGACATACATAAAAGCCATATCGAAGGTTAACTATTATTTTATTGTGATATTACTATATTATCCTACTTTTTACGTTCAAACTTAACCATTTCCCCTTGCATTTCTGGTTAACGAATATTTTATTCGCAGTAGTATTAACTACATAAGTATATGACAATTAAATAAATGAAAAAATCGATATTAATTTCTCCACAGAATAATATCTCACATAAGATGGTAACAAACAAATGCGTTTTGGGACCAACGAGAACTGTTATCTAGCTAAATATCAAAATATAGAAGAAGATAAAGAATGAAGAAGTTAATATCATACCCAAAGAACACTTTAAGCAAAATATGTTTAATAAATGAGAGTGGATCTCTTTCGGATGATAGACCATGCCATGAAAATACCGATTATTCAACAGTTCCCAGGTTTTTTACAGAAGTCCTTCAAGACTTGTCCTTCTAATAACTTGGCAACGTTTTTCAAAACTATTTGCATAATAGTTTTTGTTTATAAAAAAATAAAGTAGCTAACGTTTAAAATTTAATTACTATGTTTCCTACAAAAATATTTTTTTTCTCATCACAATTTTAATGGTCCATTTGTCTTAGGTTAAGGTAAGTGCTGTGCATCTTCTTATTTGCATATATATACATATATTAATATATTGTATCCTACGGCTCCGCGGCGCAACAATAAAACTATTCCATTTATTTCGATCATGTTCAAGCCTCTTAGGTCAAGGGGTAGACCTCCGCATAAACAGAGAGTCTCTTAGATAGCTTACCGCTTACGGATCGCCAAGATCCTTATGAAGCGACAAAACGCTTGGCCTCTATTATAAAGTTCTTACGTCGGCTAATGTCGATTCCAGTCAATTCGCTTGGTTCGCCGAAGATTTGCCTACTGCTTTGGCAACATGGTCTGGCTGGATGGGCTGTTTTCGATCCACCTCGCGTCAGAAAGACCTCGCTACCGCACAGGTAGCTGGTTGCTTTCCTGCGTTAGCGAGCTCACTCGAATTCAGTGTGTCCAGCGCTCTGGCGCAAGTAGACTACAGAGTATTCAGCCGCATCCACACTAAGGTACCATCTCTTCCAAGCTGGTCCATGGTGACCGGACACTTACACAAGTTGGATCCAAGGCCAGTATTGACGTACTGCTGTCGGAGAGAATACCCATCTTTCTGAAGGATGCCGCACTTCGGAACGAATGTCTACTGCTACCTTAATGGCAGCTACCTCTGCCTGAAAAACGCTGTAATAATCTGGAAAACTGGAGTTAATGGAGAGTTTCCATCATAAAACTCCCCTCCCATCTTCCCTTTACTAGACTTAGATTTGACTCAAAATTAGTTTAAATTCAGACATTTTTATGTCCGAATTTATGTCCAGGTTAGAGCGGAACCCTTGTGGGTTCCAGTCAATTCGATTTTGACTCACAGGGGTGATTGATTTGTGCATTACCATAAGCTAGTGTTAGAGACAAATGTTGCAAAGGCATCGAAACTTGCAGCTTTTAGAAGTCAGCTAATAGATTCCATATTTAGCAACCGTATAGAAGTGTGCATTTAACGTTGGAGTTGAATATTAAGATAACCGAATTGGTAGAATACGTCTCACGTCTTCGATTCTATTTTTAGAAAGTCCCCTTTCAGAAAAAACTGCTTTGCCATTTTTTTTATTATTTATATTTTGTTATCGATTTTTTAATTTTTGGACGGAACCGGTGTGCAATGGGACAATGGACGTGAAATTTCTACAACATTGATAATTATTATTGGATATTGGATGTTATCCATTGCTTGCTGTGCTACTATTAGTCCGTGCTGTCCAACTATACAATGAAATAAATTAAAGAAACTTTCACTTCCTCTCAATCTGTAAATGTTAGTATGTCATACTTTGCAAATTCCTTACAATTTACTTAAGAATCACTATAACTAAGGTCTCATAAGAATCTAATTTGATATCTTATTAGAAATCAATAGAAAGCTCTCTGAAAAAATACAGGCCTGAAACTGAAATTGATAGAGAGTCCACAATAGTATACCATACCAATATTCTTCTATGTTTCGCACAATTCATGAACAAACTCACTGTCCCTAACCTCCAGCAGCTCCCCGTATATTTCTATTAACTACACAGTGATTAAACTTCTGACACATCTGCCAGTATTATCGGCGGGTACTATTTAAAAATTGCGTCAAGTGACATGGTTGGAGTAGTTCGTAAAGTACATATTCTCCTATTCTCAAGACAGCGGTCCGCTCTACCATCTCACCTTAAAACACTTTGGAAGTTTAACGATCGCTTAAATATTGATGAATTTAAATTGAGAACACATAGGAGAGAGAAGTTCTATAGGTACCAAACCTAATTTTTATTGCTCCACAAAATAATATTAGTAGTATCTCAAGTAATATTATTCCTTTACTTGAGATTGTGTGATATTTCCAGGAGTATTTAAAATTATATATCATTAAAAAGTAAAATATTAAATATTAAATATGTATTATTGCAATTATGTAAAGTGGGCCTAAAAGATCTAACTAAATTAGTTTTCAAAAATTTTCAAAATCTCATTATAAAAGTTGTGAACTACAAAAGAATTAATGTCATTAATGAAATAACGACCCTATTTAACATAAAAAAATGGTTTCAATTAGGAAATGAATGTAAACGCTCAGATAATGGAGATGTACACAGGGGAAATAAAATACAAGCCAATTTAAATACAAATGTGGCACAACAAAAGGATTACAGTCTAAAAACGAAGACAAGCAGCCAAGCAACGCCAGCACAAAGCCAGCACAAACACTTGCGGTCCCAAACACGCCACGGCGTATGAGTAACGCAACAAATGATAGCAACCAGCGCGACTACGGCGCTGTCTCCAAGGTATTAAATGTATGCGTGCGAGCTAATATAATGTATGCATGTATTTATGTATGTAAATGCAAATAGCCAAATATATATGCATATATGTTCTACTTAAAAATCTTGCTTTTATTGAAAATTACGAGCAATTTTAAATTATTTATGCATATTTTGCGCGCAACGCCACACACTCACTCACACACAGGTAAGGGTGTGCTTACATGTAAATTACAATGCTTGTGGGGGAGAAAGTGAAAATGGGGGGCGTAACTGAGTGCGTGAAAAAAAGCCAAAAGAGCAAGCAGACGTGCGTTTAGTAACAAGCATTATTTGATTTGATTGGTGGGTTGTATATGTGCCTGTTTATGTGTTTGTGTGTGTGTTTCTATGTATATTTTGAGCATTAGACAAAGCAGCGATAAGAGTGTGCGTGCTACGATTCACTAAAAAGGCGCGCGCTGCCAACAAGCCACAGACAAGGCATGCACAAGAAGACGCAAAAGGACACACAAAACTTGGCTAAACAATTGCAAACCGGCAAAGGTATTCAAGTGAGGTGTAGTTTGATAACAAAAAAAAAAGAAATCAAGAAAATTGTATCAAAAGAAGTGCGGCAATCTCTGTGCGTTGAAGACATCTCTGGAGCGTCGAGTGAGGCGCACTTTAATACACAATGAAAATGTAATTTTTACTTCAACAGCCAGGCGCATTGCAAAGGTTTATTGCTTTGGCAGGTTTGCGTGGAATTTTTTCCACAGAAATACTTGCAGCAAACGAAAATACTTTAACCGAAAGTAAATTCGCGCTTTAAGCAAAGAATATGCCCAACTTAAGTACCCACTTGCAGGCACATAGGCAGCCATTAGCTGCGCAGATAAGAGACAACAGTGCGTCGCCAGCAAGTAACACCCGAAATGTGTGGCGCCTCAACAACAACAGCAACAAAAATTTAGACTTGATACAAAAAAAGCAGCAGAGTGAACGTGCAACACGCATCAAATACTTTGTCGCGAATGCGTGAAAACGTGACACATTTACACTTGATGCCACTCAAGGGCATGATAAGGCATTTCAGCTACAGATGCCATTTGCCAATAGCAACAACAAAAATCGGTAGAAGAAGACTAACTTCCTACCACAATATACTATACGCACCGACCGACGCTGCGGCTGTTGGGGGGGTTAGGTACAAAATACTTGCGGTAATACAATATTAAGCGTGCAACAATACGCTTTTATGCGGGATTTAAATGGCACACACCTTGCGCCACACACTTACCCACGTGCAACAAACAACAAGCAAAAGCGTCTTTTTATGGTTGTATGTGTAAGTGCGTGGGTTATTGTTGTTGTTCACGCACATGTTTCGCATGCGAGTAATTGAAATTTACAATCAACCAAAGAGTTGTAAACTTAATTCCCATTCATTATGTGGCAGCGTTGCCACAACGGCAGGCTTAGCAAACGCACCACCACCTACACTCCCACTAAAACAACGCGGCCATGTGGCAGCAGCACTTGTGTGCCACTTCGGCAGCGTGGCAGTCTCAGCAGCACTCCAACCACTTTTAAGCTCTAACTCTCTTACACACACCACCTCAGCTACAGATTAGAAAGACTTTATATTTCATTTTAGCTCACTCACATACACGGATACTTAACCTCTTTTATATGTGTGTGTGTGCTTCAATTTCACAATAAGTATGTAGATAATGGAGTTTTTACACATCTCATTCTTTCACTAACTCGCACTTAATGAGTCGTTGTGCATGCTGTTTGGCGCTGGCTTATTTAAAATACGTGACTTTTGCCGCCTGCACACGCACACACAAACACATAAATGCTTGCAACAACATACATACATGTACCTGTGTTGTCATGTGGCACTCATATGTCGTCGTCACGTTGCTGCTCGTATTTTGTAAAATTAATTACCGTTATTTTTTTACAAATACTCTACAACGCCTCCAACTCCGTTTGCGTCATCGTGTCGTGCGCTGAACCGCAAAGAATTCGCGTAATTTGTATTGACACAAGCGCTGCGTAAGCATTTATCTGCTCGTACCCTCAATTTGAAATGCTTATGTGCTGCTGCTGTAGATAAGCTGGCGCTAATTGTGTTGTGTTGTTGTTTTCGTTGAACTGTTGAATGTGTCAAATACTTGTAATTTCATGCCGTTGGCTGGAGGCGCGTAATTTAAGAAATTTTGTGGCATACATTATGGGTGAGGAAGATAGTTTTCGAGTCAATAGACGTTTATAGACTGCATATGTATAGTATAAAAAGGGTGTGCTAGAGTTTATTAACTCGCTCACTCATTAATATGGTTCCGAGATAGAATATACTTAAAATTTTTGACACTTCATACCGTAAATTGTCGATTATTCCAAATTAAAAATGGTTAAGTATATTAACAACCCTATTCTGTGCATATTTTTATCAAAGTGTATTCAACAAAGTGAACTAAGTATTTGACATACCCGTTTTTTGACAATAAAATGGTAAAAAATTCATGTATTTGTTTACATTAACCCGTCTCTTTTATCTTGAACAATATAATATATAGTGATAAAATTGTTTGCAATTTGTCAGTTGGAGCACAAAACATTAGTAAATTGCTTCCATGAGTTGTTTTGCATAAGCAGAAAGTATTCGGCATTTTCTTTTAATCATTTAAAAAACATTTTTTTTGGTTTGAAATTTGTTTACTTTTGAATTTCAAAATTTGGCAACAAACATGTCAAATTCGGGTAAAAAAAAAAATTAAATGTCATATACTTAGTTCACTTTGTTGAATACACTTTGATTTTTAAGAAATTTTTTGGTATTTTGTGACAATTTTGATAAAAATAAAAAGCTTCAGTACGCATAGCTTTTCCCCACACGTGTGGAAACAAAATAAGGTAAACAGAAACAGCTGATTTCTGCCTAATTATATTGAATTGAATTGAAAAATTTATTTGAATTATTCTATAACGTACGTTTTTACATTCATTTCAATATTTGTTGCAAAATAGTTAATAATTTCACTTCAATTTCAGAATAAATCCTTTGCTCTTTGACTAGATGTGAAGTTTCTGAGAATGCACAAATATTCCATGCTCCGAATCTGCCCCTATTTTTCATGCAAAAGGTCGTTATTTGGATTAGTGTTTGTTTTAACCGAGCTTTCTTCATTGTGGCTTCGTTCATAAGTTTGGTTTACGATTGACCGGTTATCAGCCTATCTATCCGATTCTGATGTTGAGATATCGACTGAAGCCTCCCAGACCTGATGCAAAGTATTTAGTTTGACTTTACAACCCCAATGTACACTCTATAGATGATAAGGTTATATCGCATTTACTCTGTCGGCACAGCCACGATAGCCTCTCTACCCAAATAGGGAGTGCCGCGCGTAAATGAGGTTGATTTATAATCGGATGGCAGAGGCTATTCGCTTTTCCATCCCTGATCCGCCAGGTAATCGCATGCAATACAGAGAAAACGATTTCCTCAAAGTTACCCTCAATATCTTCATTTCTTTTATACAAAAAAGAGAATAATAAACTTCTTAATATAAAAACGGCTCAATAACGCGAGCAATTAACATGTTCATATTTTTCCTCTTTGTATAAAAATAACGACTTTCACAACTATCCACAACGAGATTCGGTGGTAGGAATTATATATCAATATATTTTCTTATATATAGATTAACAGTCCAGTTTAGATGTCGTTTCCCATCTCCCTAACTATTTGCCCAATTTGAACCACATTTATTTTAAATAAATTCTCTGATTTAGGAGTAATAAGTGTAATATATATGACTTCTTTTGGATCCGATTTACTCGCTATATATAAATATACACACAGTTCAGTTCGATTTTCTCCGTATACATCGTTCAATAATATAAAAATTTTAACTAAGTTAAGTCAGACTGATTCGATTCGTGCCGAGAATATATTATATACCTTCGATACCTTCCCTTAGACCACATTTTACTGAAAAGGGGTATTTGAGTAATATATTTACCTTAGATAATGTATATTGTCACTAAAATTTCGATATTTTAATTAGATCTGCCGAAATATATCGATTATTAGGTTAAATATCTTTGAAAATGTAAGTCAGACTATTTCAGATTATGATATACCAATTACCATTACTTCGCTTAAATTTTCAAAAAATATTTAGTTAATGATTTATGAAATAAAGTGGGATTGCGACATCAATAGGTTTTATCGTTCGTAAGCCTCTGCATACCTTATTCTTTAGAGGCTTCGTCCATTTTAGAACTCGCATAAAGCATTATTTATTTGACAACTATTTTATTGCGTTCCTTAGGTCTGCTTCAACCATGCGCCGCCTGGTAGTTTTTGGTCGCCCGCAGCTTCTCGTTCCTTGTGGATTCCACCAAAAAGCATTTCAACAAAGCTCGTCAGCGTTTTTACGATTCAGCCAAAATACATTCGTTCAATAGTTTTCTTGACGGGAAGTTCGTTGGTCCGCTTATGCAAATCTTGCAGGTCCACCAAATTTTCATAGTTTTGCCGAACGAAAGTTTGGAGTTCCATGTGATCGCTGATTTCAGTGACCAGGATTTACAGCCATATAATAACATTTTTTTTGATTGATGTTGGAGTTGAATATACGAAGTTTGGTTTTGATTGATAAACAATTTGACGCCCATTGTTCATATGGGGGTCTACCCGCCTATAGAGGTTATCTTACTACCAAGATAGCAGAATTCCGGTTGTTTTCATTATCATTGCCACATATGGTGAAATAAGGAATTCAGTTTTGCTCACGTTTATTTTAACACCAACTTTATATGCAGTGCAATGTTTCTTGCTAGTTGCTTCTCTAAGTAGTATTTATTAGTACGGTAAAATAATAAAAATATTATATTTTAATCCGTAGAAACTGTTTCGGATATTTTCTTAAATACTCTATTTATAGACAGAGTTTACTGAATGTTCAAATCTATCCTAGTAGAAAGTAAGAACTGAATCTCTACGTCATTAGGCTGCAAGATATAGTGGGGGAGACTGTAATTAATAATATTTTCCATACATCCATATTTTAATTCCTATGCGTAGAAGAGTTTCTTCTATTTAAAAGACGTAAAACAAAACATAATAATGTAGTTAACAAATAAGAAAGTGCTCAATAAAGTACCACTACATTAAATTCCCTACACATATTTAACAAATATTTTCCACCATTCACCTCCCTAATGTGCACATAATTTTTATATTTCCATTTTTACTACACCCATTTATTTGATGCTATTTAATATTCCGCTATAAACTAGCTGCTTGACATTGATGCGTTTTCGAGCAAAGCCCTCCAGCGACTTACCTTGAACTTGGCACATGGCGCTGTACTGCCAATGCGCCCTGCTCGACAGCCAGGCAGTGGCACACGCGAAGGTGAAACTTGCGGCCAACAAACGGCAAACCGAAAACAAGTGCCGAGCGGCACAGTTGCCTTTGTAAACATGTTGCATAATCATAAAGAGCGTAAGAGAGCGAGAGAGTACACCTTTGCTGGAAGTGCCGCTGAGTCTGCAAAGTCAGCAACATTTGTTGTGCAACATTGTTGCGAAGCGAAAATTTCCCGTTATTAAATGAAATTGGCAACATCGATCAACAACAACTTTCGTAGTGTTTCATTAATTTCACAAATTTTCGCATAAAAAGCAACTGTAATTAATTTAAGAATGTTCGGAGTATACACCAATCACATTTTCCTCGAAAGTTACAATAATGAAGTTGATTTGAAAGGCTTTACTCCTTAAGCATGTTATCTCGTCATAGCTCTAGTATAGTTCCTTCGTATAAACCTTTGATAAAAAGGTTCCCCTCTTCAACAGTGTTTGGTAATGTTGATTTTAAATAAGGACGACAAAGATTGGATAAATATCATAAAGTTAGCAACAATAATGGATATTTATACTTCCCAAATCGCCTATAGGTATTGATGAAGGGTGGTTCATGTGTATCTTCGAAACGCTTTAAGTCTCTCAGAAATATGTTTGGGTAAAAAATTTGGATTTCAGGCAATTCTAGCCTTTTCGCACAGGAGTTCATTGATCGATTAAAGCGCTGATTTAGATGGATTTACCATACATAATAAATATTATTTAATCACATTATTACATTATTTCTTAATCGAATAGAAATCGAGTGGAAAATGCAATGCAACTCTGCTGTAAATTTGGCTGTGTATATTGATCAAATATATGTAAGTAATGTAAATATACTCTTAATTATAATCAATTAATATTAAATTGTATTAAATTAATTTGGCTGTGCGAAAAGGCTATTAATCCTAAACGCTTCTGGTAATCGTGAATGGATTAAATGCATTAAAACTAGAATTACTTCGCGATCAACTAAGATACACATATGTATGTAACAATATTCAGATTCTCTAATATCATCACTGTACTAGCACAAGCTCATACCGAGTAAGTTGAAAGCATCTGATATTCACTGATTTGAAGTCTAAGCTGAAAGTGGTGTGGATTTCAGCTGACAACCGTAATATTTGACATCGCGGTAAGGGCAGCCTTAAGAAGACCTCAGAAGAATGGTTTAGCATTACATAATTAGAGTAAGAAAAGTTTCTTTCGATCAAATAAACATTCGAGGAAACAATAATACAAGCATGATCATAAATATGAATGAACTAGGGTATAATTTTTATATAGAGGCCTCAATAATTATTGAAAATTTAATAAATCATGTGTCATTCGTCATATAAAAACGAGAAGGCAAGCAGATAAATTAGTCATTGGAAAACCAAAAGCAATTCTTTTTCAAGAATTAATTGACCCATTGGCCTTTTTCTTGGTAAAACCGATCAAAGTAAGACCAAGAACTAAATAAAAACTCTTGGAAACACTTAAAAAAGCTGAAAATTAGTTCGAAAATGAATATTAGTGCCAGCAGCTTAGCTCGACATTGATGGTGAAAATGGAAGGCCTGTTAATCTGCTATTGGAAATTTAAATATTCTCATGGCTTGGCGAGTTAATATCAAGAACCACAACGCAATGGTAACCTGGGCTATGTATGCTACATGACGTGATCTTCAACCACAACAACAAAATATATAACACCAGGCAGGGTCTCTCTAACTCAGCGGCCCCAACTGGGCCCATTTATATCAACTGACCATAACCTCGATTACCATACAAACCAATTGGCATTACATAGCCAAATAATTTCAACAGCCAATTGTGAGTTCCTTTTTCAATAAAATGTGCGGCACTTTAATTTCACCACCCAATAATTTTTGCAGCTCATTAAAAAAGTAAAATATGTCGGCTTTATGTAAATCAACTAGCTAGGATATAAATCTCAGGGCAAGAAACACAACCGACACAGAAAGCAGCAAGAATGCGATAAAACGCCAAAACGCCAAAATGCAAAATGTGTATGAGGGGAGGGGGGGAGCAATAAAAAAGTAAGCAAATAAAAATGAAAAATAAATATAAACAACACAAACACACACGAACACAAGTGCGAAGCGCTCGTGTAATACAGCGTGGCATAAAAACGCTTGCCACTAAGGCGGCCGCAAATGTTGCCCTCGAGGCACTCAATGGTCAGGTTGCTAGAGTAAACTACTCGGATGAGTATGAGTTGAGCCAGTGTGGCCATTGTATGCGTGGTGGGCGCCAATACTATGCAGGCAGTTTCGCTGTTTATACACATTTTTAATCACACTTAATCTCATTTTTATAACTGGGTCAGCAACTTGGGTGACTTCTTAGCGCACAACAATGTTGTTGTTGTTTGTTTTTTAATTTTTTTTCCTGCTCCTTTTGCGTTTTTATTTACTCTTAGCAGCTATTTTTCTAATCTGCAAACACCCTGTGGGTAGGATAGAGCTCACGCCCCTCCCTCGAGTCATTTCGGTTGACCGTGAAAAATATCCTTTGAGACGCTGTCCACTTTTGGCGCGTTTGTAAGTTTATTTAGTTTTTTTTTTTTGTTTTCGGTCGCTCGGCTATTACCGTTATCACGCAAATAAAAGGCGTTAATTTGTTACCGGCTCAACGCGTATTATCTACGCTTATGATAGACTCCACATTTTTTTCGCTTTCTATTTTTACGAGCAGGTAATTTACGTAACGATATGACATTTCTTAATTTACGACGCGCGACAGGCGTCTGCCCAGGTTTATGCAACACGAATGAAGATGTGAGAAGTAAAAGAAAAAAAATTGCAAAATGAAGACAGTGAGAGCAATCATGTGGCATGAAACGGTGGGTAGTTGGGTAAGCCTGTAAGTCAACTTATCTAAAAATAGAAATTACAACAACAAAAAGCTCATTATACAGCAGACTGCCTACACATACACATATACATACATAGATGCCTACAACCTCACATTTTCCATATTGACCATTCGGTGCGTCTGTGCGTATACGTAACATTTGCGCCAACGCTCATACAAATAGCCAACGAAATCGCATTATAACGCTATAATTACTTTACGTTTGTATTGTAACTGTTGATTTTAATTATAATTTCCATTCTTACTGCCAATTCCCGCACAAAAACACCAAAAAAAATACAACAACAACAAACTGGCACATAAATTATTTCAATATACCGTAAAGCTTAATAAAAACGCGGCACCGACGCCAGGCAACAATAAAAACAACATAAAAATCTACCTTACATACACACACACACACAGATTTACATGTATGTACACTCATTAAAGTTTCTACTTAGTGCGTAAGTACCGCAATAGCAACACACACAAATTTACACTAACAACAGCAACAGCAACAACACGCTTGAGTCACAAAATGAATGTGAATTTTAATGAAGCAATCCCCTGCCAACCAAAAAAGCGACAAAAACCAAACGCTGTTAATGAAAATACAGCGTGAAAAAAATGTGAACGTAGCGCGTACAACTTGTAAAGCGAACCTTTTAGTGTACAAAAACAACAAAAAAATTAATGCGCTAAATTACGAATGAAATTAAAAGCAGGAAAAAATGCTAAAGAATCTGTAAGCAAACACTTTATAAACAGACTCCAAGCATTTACAGACACCAGTGCACACGCATGTCTAATATATTAAATATTTATACAGGGTGTGTCAACTCGAGTGGTTGGTAAAAGAAATTTTAAAATAAAATTTAAAAAATACTTAATATTCGAAATATTTTATTTGAGTTTGCTCACAATTTATTTGAATCAGTGATTATTTGAAAACAATTTAAACCAAGAGTCATGATCAAAATTATTTTTCCAGATCTTTTTTGTTTACTTTTTGGATTAATTTGGACGATATAGCGAAGCTTCCAGCAAAGATTTTGACCTTGAGCTCACAAAATTAATCATTTACAAAAACGATCCAATTAAATGAAGTCAGTCGTAGTGAAATCTGAAGATCTGGCTGGCCAGTCACTAAAAGTGACACTAGAAGTTTTGTTGTTTGCGGGCTTATGAAAGGCGAGCAAAAATATTCAGATTATTATTAAATTCAGTTTAATCTTCTTTTTATTATTTTTGTTCGTCTTCTTTAACCCATCAAGACCTTTCTCACACATTTGTGGACAGACTAAGGAGCCAATTGCCTTCGATATTGATTATGATTATGATTTTTTGAAGCAAACATCAGTTCAACCAATTACTTTTCCAGTCCAGCAATAACGTTGTGAGCTTCGCAAATGGTCCCTAAGGTTCCATAAAATCAGCAATTGAGAGTTAGAGTAAAATGGGTTCAAGCACCGTCTCTGGTTGACAGTCTTATTATGAGGCGATTCATAGATTGAATTGTATTAAAATGAGGTTTTCAAAATATGTACAACGAATCCCTAAAAGATGATGCACCCTCTAAAAAAATTTATATATGAATTATATATGCTAGGCATCCGTATGTTCATATTCACACCACTGGCCACGCACTAATTTAGTTACACACAGAACCGCTTATATATATTTGTAAACACTTACACTGAAATAAGCAACCATAGAGTCAGGCGCGCGCGTATATCACCACTGGCATGCGGCCGCAAAATGCGTGAAATTTTATTTTTAACTAAATGAGATTACAAGGCAATGAAATTATATAAATAAAAAATAAAATTGAAACGAAAAGCAAATACAATCACGCCGTATACACTAAAACATTTTAGCTGCGGATTTAAAAAATTTGCGCGAAAAAGTATGCAACAACGCTTCACAGAGCACACAGACTTGACTTTCGTTGGCTTTCAATGGCGGCGCATTTATTTAATTTTCTCACCCTCTTCGCGCTCGCATTTGTAAATTGTGTCCCTACATGTTCATTACTTAGTGGGTTAATTAATGAAATGACCATCAATTTTGTGTTTTGCACGTGGTGTTTACCATTTGAAAACATTAGTATATATGCATCTATAGTATATATAAAATATATATGTAAATATATCAAATTCACACACAGAAATGTTTAACTCATTCTCTAAGAAATATCCATCTCGATTTTCTGACATATCGTCATATCCACTTGGAAGGTAAATCTTTTAAGATCATTTGAAAGTTATTCCGTAATGGTGCTGACAGTTCAAGTGCCTGTATAAAATAATTATGGTGAATACAACTGAAATTTAAAGCATCGAGCGAGGTACCCATTATATTACATGATTGACTTTTGGCTTATTTCTGAATGACAATTAAAAAATCGTGACACTTATAAATCTATTTAGTGTTCAACTTAAAGTATTTGGTATATGCGGTTTAAGAGAGCCCTTCAAAATTATGTTATTGGCATTCTTCCTATACAAATTTCGCTCTTCACCTGGTCTTTCCAACGGAGTGGAGGCCTTCCTTTCCCGCGACTTCCACCAACGGATACTGCATCGAATACTTTCAGAGCTGGAGTGTCCAAGCGTAGCCGCTGTCTTTTTATTCGCTATTCGACTCGTTTGCGCCGTTGCCAATGTAAATAGGACCATACATATTGCGCAAAATTTTCCTCTTGTAACTACAACTTCCTACAACTTCGAAGTTATGATTGCCAACAGTGGCGTGGGAGCCAAATCGCGTGATGACAGGAAATATTTCATCTTGTCCTCATACACTTCCAGACCCATTCGCTTCCCTCGTTATCAAAGCGGGAAAAAGCGGAACTAACGGCGCGGTTGTTACTTCCGATGATACCTCAACTCAATTTGTAAAAAACCCTTAATGACTTAGTGCTTAGAAGAGATTGTGTAAAGTTTAGTTTTAATTAGTGCATATTTACAGAATGTCAATACAATTCGATGGAACATGGATGCGTTAAACCAAACTACCTTACTTATATAGATAGGTCAGAATCTTAGTTGTCTATTTCTAGTGAACCCGCAACTCAATGGTAGAGAAACAAGGAATCAGTGTTAATTCGAATAAATCAGATGTCTTCCATTTTACTAGAAAAACTCTTTAATTAAATTTCTTTCTCCCACGGGTAGTGCTATTCGGAAGTCCTACAGATTAATATCCGAATGAGATCAGAGTACATCTGTGGAACACCTATTTTCTCGTAAAGAGATCGTGATTATAACGAACTCCCGAAGACCGTGATATTTCTCCAAATGTGGCTCAAAGCAGAGGATACTAGATTGTCGAACAAAAAATATACATAATTTACAGATAAAGCTAAATGGCCAGATACAGATACTCGAGATTTCAAAACAATTGATGCTTACTTACTTATATATCAAGCTTGTCAACCAAATTGAAGAGGTATTATATTATGGGAATGATAGAGACAACATTGAGATGTGCAACCATAAAGATGTGTTTTTTTTTAAGTTTGGTAGATTGTATTAAGGAAATATTTAAATAATATTTTATAAAAACCTGCCTACCCTTTCAACATTATATATACAGAACATATACATTTGTATTTCCTTGGTGTTGAGTAATCTATTTTCAACATACTTTATTTATACCAACTTCAACTAATGGTTTTTCTCTTTGCCCATATATTCATTATAATCAGAAATTCGTTTCAATATAATTTGATATTCAATAATCCTGAGATAAAAACGTGCGAATCGTTATAAGCCCTTATAAAGAAAACTTATTTCATTTATATTATTGAAACTGTATGATCATTTTAACCGCGAGAATATTTTGCTTCTGGTAAACCACCGCCGCGACCAGGCCGAATAAATAAGAACCAAGCTAAAAAAAAGGACGCCAAGTTCTATCAAATGTGAAGGTTTGCTCTCTGTTTTTGGTCGATTATTGTACTTAATATTATAAAATTGTCTTAAAATTATGCGTCGCATGCGAGTAGCAATATGTAGAAATAATTCATGTTTGTTCACATCACGATAATGCACATGCTCATTCGTCATTGCTTGTTCGTATTTTTTTGGCCAAAATAACACCGTAATTATGTCTCATCCACAATAGTCACCAGATTTTGCCAACTTTTTCCTGTTTCCGAGAGACCTTGAAAGGACGTCATTTTTCGACGATTGAGGAGATACAAACCGAATCGCTGAGAGAACTCAAGAGCGTACTAAAACATGCATATCAGAACTGCTTCGAGGATTGAAAAAATGTGTGAAGGACACAAAATAGAAATTAATTAATAAATAAATATTTTTTGAGAAAAATTAAAATTCTTTCTTTTTTTCGACAGACCAGTGGAGCATTCCAGTATGTGGCTTCAGCATAACCCCAGAGGAAGTGAAATTCAAAAACAAACAACAACAAACAGTGTGCAATCATTAGGAGATTGGCAATTGCTTGCCACTTATTAAAATAACTTAAGTGAAAAATGGTGAATGCAGGCAGAAAGGGGGGCAACGTGCAACATGTGCAACACAGTAATTCAATATGTACATTTAGTGCGCCTATGCTTGCACTCACATGTAAATTGATGAAAATTGCAAAAAAAAGAAGAAAAAACTAAAAATAAACTAAGCTGAAGGGAATACTTTTAAGCCATAATGAGACACGTTGCGACAAATTGCCAACATGTTGGCATGCGATTAAGTCATAATACGCACATTTACACATGCGCCACTGCATAGTGCTGCACAACAACAACAACATACCCATAAAAATGCCCTGAGTAGTGCGCTTGGTTGCTTACTATCAGTCTCCCGCCAGGTTGACATCTCAAGAGAACTTTCAGCTGACACAGCCGCTGCCAGTTTGTGTCGTTGCTGTTGCAACTTTTTTGTGCTGTTTTTCAACGGTTGATGAG
This sequence comes from Zeugodacus cucurbitae, assembly GCF_028554725.1. Lineage (NCBI taxonomy): Eukaryota > Metazoa > Arthropoda > Insecta > Diptera > Tephritidae > Zeugodacus > Zeugodacus cucurbitae. The sequence goes on from NC_071670.1 coordinate 35,924,223, forward strand.
GGCGGCGCACTGTTGTTGCGCTTTTTACCCGCCCACCGCTCAAACTGTGATGTAATGTTGCAAATTAACATTTTTTGCGCCACGTTTACAACGATGAGGCAGGAAAAGGTGGCCGAGAGTTGAGTGCAATACACATTTTGCACGCGTGTTTTCCACTCTTCTTCTTCTACTTTTTCTAGGCGATTTTTTATGCCTTACATCTGCACATTATGCTTAAGGTAGCTTAGTGCCAACGCAGCGGCAAACAGCCGTAAATGCCAACTACGCAACGAAAGGCCCGCACACCTCCTGAGTGACTGCTGCTTTGACTGCCTGACTGCTTGTAATGGTTTGCATCAGAATTACACGCTTGCTGAGCAACAACTTGACATTATTAAATGTGGGAAAAAGTGAAATTTGATGTCAAAAAGTTTAAACGCAGCTAAAGAAAGCAACGAGCATGCGGTCGCACACTGCAGCCAAAAGGGGTAAGCAGGCGGTAGCCGAAGTAGTGCTGCTGTTGATGGTGAAGGTGATGATGGCAGCTGAGACGTTGGCGGTGTGTGTGCGCCGTTGTTGGATACAACTTTTTTACAATTATGACCTTAGAAGGGCACAAACACAGCACATACTTACATACATATCTACAATGCTGCCGCAATAAGCCCATCCGTGGTAAATATATATATATATATATATATATATATATGCCACAGCTAAGTGCCTTTTAACCTGCTTCACCCGCAAAAGCAAGCAAACACAAAAATATTTAAATATGAATACACACGTGTGTTGTTGCAAGCACGAACATAACTAGCTGACGTGCAACACACACACACGCCTCCGGCAACGACCAGCAAGTCCTGCTACCCTCGCTCATCCTCATTGCAACGTCAGCGTCGTCGTCGCTGCAGCGCGCTGAAATTAATTCGCTGCAAGCAACTTGCGTCATAATGTCAAGAGTGATGTTGCATGCTCCAATTACTGCAATTGCGGCCGAAAATGGTGGCAGCGGCGGAGCGACGTGTGTACAGCGAGCGCTAGAATCGCAGCTTTCGAAGCCAAGGTAGGCGCGCGCATTCAACTTACTCGTGTGCAGCGCTCGGCGCCATGGTCTTCAGCAGCTCAGCGTCGTTAAGTGCTGAGTACCTTGTATTAGCCAAGGCGTTGTCGCGCGGCTGTTGCATGTCGTCATAAATGTTGGCTTTTTGCTCGGAAAAATCCATTTACCTTCGCATTGACTACAAAAGCCTTAGTAAAATAACAACAATAACAACAAAATTCATTAAAATAGGCAAATGTGAAATAGTTAAAAGGAGGAAATTAACTACCGGCTGTTATGCTAACAAGCTAAGGCTAATACATAGCGAAAGTTTATGTGGAAATTTTGGGACACTTGGAATTTATTAGTTTATATGATATTGTATATAATTTTTGAGTAGAAAATAGTTATCCATGAGATCAGAGGAGTTTTTATTTGTGCAAATATATATTTCTCAAAAATAAAAAAAAAATTAACTCGCCTCAAAATACTTCTTTTTTTTGGAAAATGAACATCTAGTAAAGCGAAAATCAGAGAAGGGACAGTTCTTTGTCATCTTATTGACAAAGGATATCACCTTAAGGGGCTATACCAGTGTGTCATTTTCAAACAATCTATTTTTTATTTTTTTGCTTATTAGATAGTTTACACTTTCAAAAATATCCCGTGAAAGTGGTAAGATGGCATATTGAATAGTTTGTAAGTGGTAGCGTTCCTGCAGCTATAGTCGAAACATAAAACGCCTATTTTTCGAAACGACATTTCTCAAAATTGCTGACATCATAACTCAACAAGAATTGATACCCGGTATACCCGGTATACCCTTCACATGTGCATATCTTTTAATAACTATGTGTTTAAGCAAATCTAAAGACGTAAGGAAAAGTAAGTAAAAAAACAAGCCCTTGATTCCTATCATTCAGTTTGTATGGCAGCTATATGCTATAGTGAACCGATCTGAACTATTTTTTCGGAGATTAAATTATTTCTATGAACAATAACTCACACCAAATTTCGTGAAGATATGTATATGAGTTAAATGCGGAAGTTTTCCATACAAGCCTTTGAATCCGATCGTTCAGTTTGTATAGCAGCTATATGATATAGTGGTCCGATATCGGCAGTTCCGACAAATGAGCAGCTTCATGAAGAGAAAATAACATCAAAACGATATCTTAAAAACTGAAGGACTAGTTCGTATATATACAGACAGACAGACAGACAGACATGGCTAAATCGACTCAATTCAACATACTGATCATTTATATATATACTTTATAGGGCCTCCGACGCTTCCTTCTGGGTGTTACAAACTTCCTTGACAAACTTAATATACCCTGTTCAGGGTATAAAAATTACGAAAATCGCCTAATTTTTCATAGGTTACATTGGTATAGCCCCTTAACATGTTTAGTTAGTAAATGTCACGAGTTGTTTGCTATGCTCATAGTCTTACCGCCTTCTCCCAAAATCAGAACCTTAATAGCCTATCCTTGAATATATAAAAATCTCGTGAGATCGCGACTCACTGGATTGAGTAACTAGAACTGACTGTCGGTCGGCATAAATCAGATTGCTGATTTCTGGAAAAATTCTTTAGTTAAACTTCTTTCTGGAACGCGAAGTGCTATTCGTAAGTCCTATAAATGAATTTCCAGATAGGATCACAAGAGCAGAGCTATTTTGTAGCAACCTTGTATAGAAAGCAGCTTCAAATTATAACTCTATCTTTCGCATCGTGATCGAGGTTATAACAATTGTCCAAGACAGTAAAGGATCTCAGAATGTGGCTTAAACCAATTAATATTAGATTTGCTTATTACTTACCGACGTAGACTGCCTGGTAGGTACTTAAGATAATGATTTCAAGATTTCAAAACTAATAAAGATCCTGGCCAGCTTTAAAGACATTTTAGGCACATCGAAAGTTTCTTGGAATAAAATTACCTTATTAAAATGAAGAATATGCAAATTTTACCCTAATATTCATTTATAAACCAAATTGGTAACCTAACAGCCATTTCTCAAAGTTACGATCACGTAGATGACATGTCGATTGTATGGGCAACATTGTACTTACCGGCTTCTAATTCTTGTTATTTAAATTTTTTTGGCCAGCGGTTTTTTCAATTAAGTAGACTAATGTGATCTTGTCACTGAACTCGGGTTGGATTGGCCCTGTGACCGGAAAACCGAGACTGTTGGAGCAATTAAGGCAACGTTCTCCTTCCCCAGCAGAGAAGAATGGACCAACGATACAATCATAGATAGTACCAATGGTGAAATCTATACATTCATCTACGGATCAAAAGGTGAAACAGGAACGGGAGCAGGCTTCTACTATAAAAACCCACATACAGAAAGCTGCTTGAAACTTAACGACTACAACTCGGTATTTCAAGCTAAGATTGTCGGACTAAAGGAAAAAATAATTCCGAGGTCCGTCTTCACCTTTGAAAATTTATCAGAATAAGTTGATTTAGTTTTGGGGTGAACTAAAGTTTCCGATATAAATCTTACGAATATTAATCAAGCTGAAAATATTATTAAATTATTTATTATATTAAAATACTAATATTATTAATAACAATATTAATGTAATGTACTCTTCATCCATAAACAAATATAATTATATTTCATACAGATATGCTTGTACTAAGAATGCTACAAGCAAGCCAAAGCATATCGTTATCTACAAGAGTCATAAAAGTAGTAGTGGCGCTAAAAGAATACCATAGAATTAACTACGAGCACAAGACACATATGAACCAACCACAGCAACACTACTACTACCACTCTCTGCAATCCCCTCATCACTTTTGATAGTGTTGCGCATCTTGTCGTCTCTTCCCGAGGAGCTGCAAATGAGGAAATTATCTTAAGTATCCAATTATGGAAATTAATGGTGGTAGTCTACCAAAAAATGAAGTATATACTTTTTTCTATTTTTTTCCAAAAAAAGTGGTGCCTGTAATATGATTTCTCTACTAAAAGTGGTAAACAGAAACCAAAACAACAACGAAGGCAAGCATGTTGCAAGAAAATCAAAATGCGCCAGCCACTAAGGCAAGCTGAAAAATGAAGAAACTAGAAAGCACATACAAAAGACAACACAGCTGTGAGAGATGAGAATGAATGTGTGTATATTTGTTGTACGCTTAAGCGCACATGTAAAACGTTATACGACGTACTGCCACTTATGTATATTATGTAAAGAAACATTATGTTGCACCATAAATTTATGACTTTGAACACATGCAACATCTGCACCGGTTGCACTGACTGCAGCTACTGTCTTACGCTAGTGAAATGAAAAAGGTAAAACTGGGGGTAGTACACGGTACTTATGGCTTAAGTAGATTGCTGCAAGGCGTAGAATGTGGCAAGTGGAACAAGGTTTGCTTGTAACGGTAACACCACTAGCTGATGTGAAGATGTAGCCATCCAAATCACTTATCTGTTTTAATAGCTGCAACAGAATTTATCAAAAGGATATATTTTTGGGGGATTATGCAGAAAAGCAACCAACACTATCATATCTATCATGCTCATCTCATGCAGTTTTATAAAATTAAAAAAAAAAATGATTTTGGTTATTCATAAATTTGTAATACAGTTTTAGTATTGATTCTCTTATCAATGCTAAATTTATTAAATTTTTAAGAGTTACTCATACGCCCGGGTGGCCACCAATACTACATAGGAGTATAAACAAATATATATAGGGGATATGAGTGATTACAAACGTTTGTGTCCTTAAGAAAATTATTATTTTGGCGAAGCAAATAACGCAAACTGCATTTTATCAATATGAGGGAAGCTTCTGATATTTAGGGCTTTGGAGAATTTTAATGCTTTCAGGTATTTGAAAATTTAAAAAAATTTACAAATTTTAAATTTTAATTACATTTAAAAATATTTTGCACAAATCCGCTGCAATACAAAAACTTCCAGGAATCAATCGATAATTGTATTAATTAACAGCCACGAAAGCAGGTCAGTAGGGCCAATATTTCACACAGCGCACATCGCAAATATTTTATATACACGCACAATTTTTGACAGCTCTATTTTATCCTGCTTCGCCGCTACTCAACCATTTGCGTTGTAATAAAAGCAACCATAAAATTCAAGCTTTCAGCAAACGAGGTACAGGGTCATTTTTCAATCAGTAAATTTATTATAAAGTTGATAATGCTTATGTAGTAGTACGTGCATACAATGTGGAAGCGCGCATCATACTGGCGATTTCTATGGGCAAAAAAAAAACAAGGAAATCAGATCAATGGCAATGAAATAACCCAATAAAAAATACTGACAAGCTGCGCTGGTCAAAAGACCACAACCATATTTCAACCTTTACATTAAATGCATTGCACAAACAACACGCATACCTTGCTGTAGCTAGCAGTAGATTTGAGCTGACGGAAAGCATAAAAGTACTCCTAAATGGACTGGTAGTGCTTTCCATTCTAGAGTATGACAGTGAAATCTGAAAAGTCAAAAAAAAGAAAGAGAAGTCAAGAGACATACATAAATATTATCTTTAACGACTACTCTATGCTCTTTAAATTTAGAGTAAAGATTAAGTGTTCTGAACAGCAAACCTAAACAAAGCTAAGATGAACGAACTTTAAATTTTAAACAACACTTACTTCTCATATATTGTTTAAGTTGAAGAAAAATATGATAAGTATCTTCTTCTTAATTGGCGTAGACACTGCTCACGGGGTTATAGCCGAGTTTGCAACAGCGAGCCATTCGTTCTTCCTTTTCGCTGAAATTGGGCATTCTAATCCGATGCTGTTGTGTTATTTTCATTGGATATGTTTTTTTAAGTGGTGGTCTGTTGGCTACCCAGAGAATACTTGGTTTAAAACCCGAAGTCGTGAGTTGCTTGAGCCACCTGCAAAGGGATCGTTCCTGGCCACTCCCAAGTGAATGGCAGTCTGGAACTTTCCTCACTTACATGAATTTCTACACATGACCCAATCCTCCAATATATTAAGTCTAGGTATTTGCAATCTCCGAACAAATATTGTTAAAGTAAGTTACAAAAGAGTGGTGTATGTTTCCACCCAAAGTAGTATTACCTGATTCGAATTGGCAGCGTAGAATGATCAAATTAAAACATCTACTGTGCTTCGGACTCCATGTGGCTCTAAATCAAGCTGACATAAGGTCAACTTATTCTGATGTTGAAACATAGACGTATCATAGTGGCCATAAGGGATGATGCTCTTTTTTGGGTTTGTACCAAAATTAAATCCGGTCAGATTCCTTACTCGAATCTAAAACATGATCTGAACTTATTACTAGATTTTTAGCCAAGTTTCGCTTTCCATTAAGGATATTAATTTTTTAGCTATTCAACTAAGCTACAGTTACCGAATCAAACGCAAATTTTGCGTACTTGTGATGCTCACCTCTAAACATAGCCTCACGTATACTCTCTATTTAGTTAGGTCCATTTATGAAAACTGTCGGGCGAAGATATTCAAGTAAATGTTCTACAAAGAAATACGCCCCAAGATAATCAACATAAACTGTTTCTGCAAAGATTCCGCCTCCTCAGACCAAAAAGTGTGGTGTTCCTTGTGTCCTTCTTCATATACGCAGTTAAGTTAATTATTTATGACTACTAGAAGACCATTTATTGGAAGGCAGCCCAGTCAGAGTGGCATCGTAGCAATTTCCGTCCGACACGTGACTAGGTACACAGCAACTCTGAGGGAAAAGATAAATATTCGGGCAATATAAATATTACTTTTCAAAATATAAAGGTATTAAGCATTTTACAGAAAGCTTATTTTCTATACTAAAAATCTGATTTTCTTCGTAAAGCAATTACTCCTCATTTCGTGGACATTTGATGCCTCGATAGGGATTTATAAAGTACTCCGACATCATAACCGATTGAAAGATTATTATAACTGCCCCATTGTATGTAAATGGCATAGGAACCTCTTACCCGATTATATGCGAATCAAACTTGTAACGACCAAGTGAAACAAGGTCGCTCTCCAGCTGTTATTTCCAACGGAGTAGAAAGAAGTCTTCAGCTTCTACTAGCGGGTACTGCATCGAACACCTTCAAAGCTGGACAGCTTATATCTCGGACAACATGACCAAGCCAGCGTAGCCTCTGCTTTTTATTCGTTGAACTATGTCAATGTCGTCTTATAACTCGTACAGCTCATCGTACCATCGTCTGCGGATTATAAATCTTCCGCAAAACATTTCTTTATAAAACGCCTAGTTCTGTCTCATCGGATATTGACATCGTCCATGCTTCCGCACCATAAATCAGTACAGGAATAATGAGCGTCTTGTAAAGTTTGGATTTAGTTCGTCTCGAGAGGATTGTCTTCTCAGTCTAATGTAATTGAGCCAATACCCAAAAATAGGGAATTAGATCACTGTTCCCTTGCCACTAGTCTCAATTTTCGTCCATTTTGTACTATTTCAGGACTAATTACTAAGTGTACTCTTCAAAAGTATAGACTACCAAAATAACTGATAACCAATTCCACATACTCACATGATTGCTCAGGCAAACAGAAATAGAACAACAATAAAAATTAAAATAAAATGTTGGTTGTGGTGAATTTTTAAAGGCTGATAGAGGATCGAAGTAAATGCAGACGAGAAATGAAATGCGTTCTACCCAAAAACCACAACGCAACAACACAAACAAACAAAGCGCACATGAACAACGCGGAGCAAACGTGTTTGTGTTTGTAAGTAGGTGTGAGTGTGTGGCTACATGTGTAAGTGACAACGTGGAGTGCATTCGGCGAGCCATTGGCAAAACGACATATGTAGCGTATTGTTTGTATGTACTTGCCACACCGCAAACCATATTGTCATGTCCGCGGCGACGCTCGTGGCAACAACCATAACAACAACAAGCACTTGCACCATACACCCACCAACAAACAGACACACATACAGTAGAGCAGAGAGATTTGTATTTATGCATTGGTAAACTGCTTTCAGACAGACAATTCGAGACAATGCGGCATTGACTGCTTGCAACTACTGCCTGCGGCTGGCGTGCGCGGCACTCACTCGCATTACTAGCCACATTAAGCTTATTTTTTATTGGTCACGTATTGGCTATGCAATAAATACTAGTATTTTACAATAATCTAATGGAGCATCGCACATAACAACTAGCGAAACGCGAAATGCAACGCTGCGTGGCAGCATCTAAGCGCACACACACTCTCGTTGTATAGCAAATAAGATGTCGTTTGGGCGGCAGCTGCCGTGGTGACGCCATGTAAACATTACTTAGTGACATTATGAAAGTAACGACTGTTTCGGGGTTTTCAGCGTCATTGACTTTTCAAAAATTCACAATTTAATGAGGTGGAAAATATTTGACAGCATTTTGTGCATGAAAATGTCAATTTTTGTGGCGAAAAAGTTTTATTGCCCATTTGTGCTGAAGTATGGGAAGGAAGTAATTTATTGTGGTAAATATGATTAAAAGACAATAATATTTTTATTATGTGTAGAAATTTTTCGTTCCAATATCTGCACTAGTTACTGATTTATATATGGTTATATGAACGAATCAGAGAGAATTCACAGTTGTGGTATGTGGGAAGTAGGTGTGATTGTCAACCGATTTCGCAAAAGGTACTGAACGGAATTTCATTCAAATAGTAGTTGCTGAGATATGGCTTTTGACCCAAGTGAGTGGCGGGGTGTCTGACATTTTTGGAAGGATAAAATCCGGATCAATTCCGGTATCGCAGTACCGGTTGCAGTGGAAATTGCGAATACATCTTCAGGTCCTATATGTTTGACCATTTTGGGTCTTTTCAAAAGATCTTGCTTCAAACACATCAGCAAAATACAATTGTAAAAATATGTGAAAATTGCTCAGGAAATTATGTAAAGTTTTCTAGAAGAAATAAAAAGCCAGTTATGCCCAAAAATTTAGCTTTATTTTGTAAACGAAAAGACTGAATTCCAAAAAAGGGTTACCTCATTGAAGATATTAATAGATAGATATAATACATGTTTTGGAATTTGGGTATATAACGGCACTTTAGGTTGTGTTGGCTGCTACGCTACTCGGTATCATTGATATTGATATTCCAACTGATTTATATGATTTTCAATCTTACTCCAATTGTCGATAATTGCCATCACAGCTACTAACGACTCGACAAACTAATTGAATCTTCTTAATGATTGTTAAGACTCGAAAAGTCTACATTTAATGAAATCTTCATCATACTATAAATGTACTAAAAGAACCTATTGGACTACAGTAAAGATTAGGTTAACTTTTTTTTGGAATCGTTGTTGTTGTTGTTGTAGTAACGATTATCTATCCCTGCCGGAAAGAAAAACATAAATCTAATTGTCGTCGAGGTCATCTAACTGGAGGCCCAAGAAACGTGTTGTTTCAGTAAGGTTGGACCAAAGGGAAAGGGGTGTTAGATGAGTAGGGTTCGTTGGGCATGCAAAGAGGTTGTTAGTGTCATGCGGGGGACTTATTGCATGTAGGACATGTATTTTGTATGTCGGGGTTCAGTCTGGATAAGTAGGAGTTTAACCTGCTACAATATCCAGATGGAAGTTACGCAAGGGTCACTCTGGTTTCATGCGGCAACTCGAGCTCTTCGTCTGCTAAAGGTGGTGGTTTGGTTCCAAGGACGACATTCACCGGAAGGGAGCTCCACTGTAAACGGCGTTTAGAGCGTGTCTAAAACTGTCTGCGTCCGCAGTCTGGTCGGTGTATTGTTCAAGTTCGTCGACGTGTTGTAGGAATGATCTCTTAATGCACCTGGGGGTCAATATAGGATTGCTTAAATACTACGATCTAAAGATAGTAATAGAAGCTGTGATATGAACCGTCTATTTTGAACAAAAAAAGTACGGTTTATGATTAGAATTTCTCTATAGGGGTATGTATTATGATCTATGTACTTTGTACTCAATTACTATTAACAAATAATTGCATGCCAATCATTCTCAGATTCATCACCCATTAAAAAATCAGCTAAATCGATTTGGTCTACTGTGCCAATGTTGATAAACAATCATTCAAGTTGTGGACGGCCTCAAAATTATATATATACCTAAGGATATTGCTTGGGTTAGTCCGATAAATTAACAAGTAAGGAAGGGCTAAGTTCGGGTGCAAACGAACATTTTATACCCTCGCAATTTATTTATTTAACTTTATTAATATTATATAATACACAATTTGACCCACATATTCGTCATATATATTGTATAAAGTCCATTGAAAGTTGGAAACCCTAATATTAGGTTAGAAGTACCGAGGTCTTTATGTTCGATATATGGGGCCTTGACAACCTATGGTCCGATTTCGGTGATTTTTAGAATGGAACTGCCACACTATAAACATAGTATTTGTGTAAAGTTCTGCAAAGATATCTTCACTAGTGCTTACTTTATATATTGTAAAGTAAACGATTCAGATCGTCTTCAAAGTTCTGGTATATAGGAAGTAGGTGTGGTTGTGAAGCGATTTGGCCTATTTTCACAGCATATCATTGGTAAGGAAACTATTACAAACCAAGTTTCATTGAAATCGGTCGAGTAGTTACTGAGATATGGTTTTTGACCCATAAGTTGGCGACGCCACGCCCATTTTCCATTTTGTAAAAAAATCTAGGTGCAGCTTCTACCTGCCATTTCCTATGTGAAATTTAGTGTTTCTGACGTTTTTAGTTAGTGAGCTAACCCACTTTTAGTAATTTTCAACATAACCTTTGTATGGGAGGGGGGCGTGGTTATTATATGATTTCTGTCATTTTCAGACTGTATAAGGAAATGGCTAAAAAAACGACTGCAGAAAGTTTGGTTTATATGGCTCTATTGGTTTGCGAGATATATACAAAAAACCTATTTGGGAGCGGGGCCACGCCCACTTCCCCAAAAAAAATACATCCAAATATGCCTCTTCATAGTGCGATCCTTCATACCAAATTTTATTTCCATAGCTTTATTTATGGCTTAGTTATGGCACTTTATGTGTTTTCGGTTTTCGCCATTTTGTGGGCGTGGCAGCGGTCCGATTTTGCTGATTTTCGAACTTCTTATGGTGCCAAGGAACACGTGTTCCAAGTTTCATTAAGATATCTCAATTTTTACTCAAGTTACAGCTTGCACGGACGGACGGACAGACAGACATCCGGATTTGAACTTTTCTCGTCACCCTGATCATTTTGATATATATAACCCTATATCTAACTCGTATAGTTTTAGGACTTACAACCAACCGTTATGTGGACAAAACTATAATACTCTCGTAGCAACTTTGTTGCGAGAGGATAAAAATATAATAAAATTTAGCGCAACAATTGAAAAAATCAAAAATCTTAGTTGCTTTAATTATCTTATCAGTACTAATAAGAAGAGAGGTACAGCGAATATAATAAATATAGATAATTAGAAATTCTCAGAATATTTTCTGATTATTTGAACTGGGATGTTGCCTTAAATCTCGTGTAAACGGAGTAATGATCTGAGTTTATCTTCTAATTTCACAGCCAAAGGGAGGATCCTGCTGAAGTTCACCATAAAAAAGAAGAAGCTTATTTTAGTAACTTTCCATGTTTTTAGCTCTTATACTACACATGCAGATCCAAGAATATTTATTTGCATTTATATGATTATTTAAAACAACGTCGTTTGTGTAAAAGAACGCTCCACATGTCATCACTCATTTATATTATCTGCAAATGAACAAAATCATTATGAGCCACACAACACTTCGCTTCAAGCTATTCACTGCGGTACCACAAATAATGGGAAACAATGTGACACTGTGGCACCGATAACACACACCCAAACAGTCAAATTACTAAATTACACACTTACACTCACACATCGGGTAATAATAACGCTTTAGATTGCATTTCCAATATAACAAAGAGCGTTAACTGCCGCAGAGGGACTCTCACTCAAGCCAACACATATGTAATTATGCAACGATGTGTGTGCTTGCGTTGCTGCAATCGGCTAGAGGCGCTCGAACTGGCTCATGGGAATACCGTAAGTGTCGTGCTGCTGTTGTCGGCTTTTAGGCGTGCGCACATGTTGCAGCATCCGCTTTGAGCTCGCGGCACTTTCGGCAGATGTTTCAGCCATTTTGCGATTATGCTGATTATGCTAATCAGCGCCAGAACCGGACCGGAATCGTTGACCATTTGCATGTTCCTTTTGTTTAATTTTGTCTTTATTGCCTTGCATTGTAATGGGTTTATTACTCAAATCGGTTAGTTAGAAGTGATGCGTATGACCTTATTGAGTTGTTCTGGTGTGAAATTTTGGAAACTAGGTTTAGGTTTCGAGAGAAACCAAGATAATTTGCATTATTTGATTGCTGTATTAGTGTATTTTTTGAAACTAGTCATACTTACATATAATTGTTTTAATGTCCATATCACTATGAAGTCAAGTCCTTGTTAGGCAGATAACTATCCTGTGATAATATTCTCAAATAAAAACCATGACACCTGGATTAGAGAATGGGTTCGAATTCGTTCCCATTACTCCTGTGCCTTTCTGTAACTAAAAGAAAATCAAACTGACAGATTACTCGTGTTCCTCCAACTATAAGAAAAAACTGACTGAGCAAACATCGAATTATAGCCTTTCACCACACAGCCATATTAATTGATCAATTAAAATTTTGATTGAGAAACCATTTTTCACACTGCCGGTTACTTGATAGCAGATCAGCTGTTATACATTTTGGTTTTTGCTTTTAAAAAGAAGTTGGTAAGTTTCATCAGCTGATTGCTATTTTAGCAGCGACATCTACTGTCATGTACCGCGAACAACAACTCGCAGACAAAGAACGTATATATAATTAAAAATACGATCCTTGTCGCAGAGTTGCATTTCATTTTCAAGTCGATTAAAATCTAATTAAAATCAAGTAAGGTAAGGCTAAGTTCGGGGGCAACCGAACCATTTATACTCTCGCAATTTATTGAAGAAATTTTCTTACGATAACATACGATTTACCTATAAATTCGGCATAAAGTTTAATTACGTATATGGGAGCTAGGATATGATATGACCCGATTTTAATAATTTTAGGAACAGAGACACACTATTAGAAGAAAACAATTTCTTCCGAATTAAATTAAATTATCTGAGAAATGTACCCATATTTTCGATAAAAATTTACCCTTAGGCGCTGAGTTCAAGATGTTCGATATCTGGGGCCTTGAAAAGTTATAGTCCGTTTTCAACATTTTTTTTCATAAGTGAAGCCAGATAAGGCACTATTTTTGTAAAGTTTTATTCCGCTATATTCATTGGTTCCTTATGTACATATTACATATAAAGTGAAGAAATCACATGGAATACAAAATTGAGTTATAAGGAAAGTAGTCGTGGTTGTGAACCGATTTTGCCCATTTTTTATCCGTGTTATCAAGGTGTCAAGAAAATATTATATACCGAATTTCATTGAAATATGTCGAGTAGTTCCTGACATATGGTTTTTGACACATAAGTGGGCGATGCCGCGTCCATTTTCCATTTTGTAAAAAAATCTGAGTGCAGATTTCTCCTGCTATTTCTTCTGCAAAATTTAGCGTTTCTGACGTATTTCATTAGTGATTGAACACACTTTTAGTCATTTTCAACCTAACCTTTGTATGGGAGGTGGGCGTGATTATTATCCGATGCCAACTATTTTCATGGTGTGATTTGGAGGCCTTTATACCAAATTTTACTTTTATAACTTCTTTAATGGCTTAGTTATGACACTTTATGTGTTTTTGGTTTTAGCCATTTTGTGGGCGTTGCAATGATCCGATTTTGCCCATTTTCAATACCAACCTCCTCAGGGTGCAAACGAATACGTGTTCCAAGTTTCGTTAAGATATTTCAAGACGGACGGACGGACAGACAGACATCCGGATTTCAACTCTTCTCGTCACCCTGATCATTTTGATATATATAACCCTATATCTGTGTAATTTTTTATTTTATATGGTAAACCGATCTTAAAAAGCGTTTTAATCGAGCAGAGGCCGGTTAATTGATCAATTCGCTCCTGTGTGAAAAGGCTATAACATAGTATGACGCTTGTGCTATGAATAAGTCGTACTCTAGTTCAAAATGGTTTTCTTTCCTATCATCTACAATCCATATAAAATTATTCAAGGATTATTCTTAAAAGAATTTTAACTTATTTATTATCTGCGTCGTTTATCTATTTGACATTCATTTGTAGTAACACAGATCGATTCTATAAAAAGAATTGCATCAAATAAGGTACCATTATTTGCTCTGAAACCAATGTTTGACACTAAAAAATAAATTAGTAAAATTTTTTTTTTACATAAGAAAAAGCTAAAGAAAGTCTCCTAGAGCAATATTCAATTTTTAAAAATATTAATACAGTTACAGATCGAGAGGCCTGGGTACTTATCCTCAAAACTATTTTCCATAGGATAAAAAAGGGCTTTGCCATTCGAGCGATAAGCTTTATATAACATACCTTAGACCACAAGAGAAATAGTCACTACTAAATATTCTCATTTAAAGAAGTTTAAGAAAGTCATGTCACATCGGAGAGCACAACCACTAAAATAATAATAATAAGGAACAACTCTATAGATATATTTTGATACTACATTTTATTACCGCTAGAAATTGTTCCGCTTTCATCTATTTTTAGCAAAAAAAATTGTTTCATGAAAACCTTTCTATTTCATTTTTGCGCAATAATAAGTAAGAATTTCAAACAATAGCACAATTCTGCATGCCTTCGTAAAATAACTCAGATCTCTACTAATTTCCGTCCACGCCACTATTTATAAATTACATTGTTTGCTTCAAAGAAGAAAGCACAACAAAACTATTTCATTTGCCACGTACGCTTTGTGTTTTGAAATATGCCGTAGAATTTTAATTAATGCTTTCTTTCATTTATTAGTTGGCGCAAGGCTTTTGCTCAACCATTTTTTATGTTACTCTTCTCTTCCCCTCTATCTGTGGAAGTAAGTATATATGATTGTATGCCTACATAGCAAACTAGAGTTGGAGCTAGCAAGCAGTTGAAGCTCTGAAGGAAGTTGTAATTTTTGTTGTTGCCACTGCCAATCTGCATGTTAATTTTGCGTGTAACAGATATTTACAGACAAGCAGACACGAGTAACGCACAAAGTACATGAAAGGTGGGAATTTCACACTTACAAACCACTCCACTAGCTTGCCACACCCCTCTCCCTGCACCATCGACTTGCTTTGTGGCTAGAAATATTTATTTCTTTTGCCTGCATCAGTTATCAGAATGAAGAACTCTTTCTGTCTGCTTCAAAGGAAGCTCTACTTCCTTGGAAATTCTCTCCAGCGCCCTCCAACCTTCTCTTCACAAAGTCACTCGCTTTCCAGTTAGTTGTTTCGTCTTAAGCCATTGTTGTTTGTGCAACATTGAATTCGTTGATTTGATTGTTGTTGCTGTATTTCGCGGTACACATCTGCGGTCTACTCACTGCCATTGAATTTTTAATTAAAAGTTCAATTCAAAATGAAAATCGCTACGCAATCGCCTCTCTACAACAGCGCCGCCGCTTCTTCTGCGTTTGGTTTATTGTATTCTTCTTCTTCTGTTCTTCTTTTGCTTGCAGTTTTGCGCATATTTTGTTTAATTATCCGCGCGAAGACGTAGCCAATTTAGAAATCTTCAAAGATTTCGGTTTGACTGGTTTGCGCTGTCAGTCTCTACTGTTGGCACTGCGGCTTTAATTGTTCGCCTCAGTTGCGTCTTACACAATTACTACAATGCCTTTGTTGTTTGTTGGTGTTGCATAGAAAATCCGTTATAAAGTTACTTCTTCATTAAACCACTTTCAAAGCCAGCTGCGGCAAGTTAGTGTAACTAGATTTAAGCGCTCCTTAGGGAATGAGCAGGTGAAAAACTAATATGATAATTTGTGCCGTTAGTTTGTCTAGGACCTAGTTCCAACAACAAGGTTTGCCCGTAATATTAGATATTGGATTCCACTGAGGGTTAATAATATTTATTGTAGGTGCTCTCTGCGTGGTATTAGTCTCTCCCTAATAGTACAAGGTAGTATAATCAGCAATAAAAGTGACGAAAATTTTTATAATTAGTAGATTTCGGTAATTTCTCGACCAACGTCACTCAAGCCCTAACTTGACTTGACTTGACCTACGATTAACTAGCGGCCTCCTCAAAATGTAAACAGACTTTACGTAAACCCATAAAATGTAACAATCCTGACCTCTCGTGATCCCTCAATATGTAAACTTAAAAAACCTGACATAAACATCGCGAGCATATTTGGGTGTAATTTTTTTTTGAAAAGTGGACGGGCGGGGCCAATAGGTTTTTTGTATATTTCTCGCAAACCAATAAAGCTACATAAACCAAACTTTCTGCAGTCATTTCCCTTACATTAGGGCAGCATTAGTCGAAATCGGATAATAATCACGCCCACCCAACATACAAAGGTTATGTTGAAAATTATTAAAAGTGCGTTTACTCACTAACGAAAAAAGTCAGAAACACTAGATTTTACAGGATAAGAAAGACAGAAGAAATCTGCTCTCAGACTTAAAAAAAATTGAAAATGGGCGTGGCATCGATTTTGAATACCATCACTACAATACACTTTATAATATAGCGGAATAAAAGTTTACAGAAATACTGTATTTGAGCTATTGCAATTGTCGAGATTGGACTATAATTTTTCAACGTCCCTGATATCGAACATGAAACACTCGGTACCTAAGTGAAAATATCGGTGAATCTCTCAGATATTTTAATGTAATTCAGAGGGAATCTTTTTCTTCCAAAGTGTCTCTGTAACAAAAAATGTTAAAATCGGGACCTAACTTCCTCTAGCTCTCATATACCTAATCATGGGTTTCACAAAAATACGATGGGCTTAATGCCTTATAAATCGGATAATATGTACATAATCTTATAATCATATAATCTTAGATATAATGAATGTTGGTATTGAAAATGAGTGAAATCGGTTCAGGAATTACCTTAGCCTTCATATACTATATGTATATTATGATTTTCGTTATTCTATTGGACTTTATGCCGAACATTAGTTAACTTTTTTGTTTTATACACTGTAAAAAAATTGAAAACCCATACATATCTAAGTGTGTATATTTTTATTTCCCCACCACTCATTATAAAGTGCGCCAAAAAACTGTCATTTACTAGTTTTAAGCGCTGAGAGGAAGCATTTAGCGAAAAATGCATATTTCCCGTGGACGTGTCGAGCTTACGAAAATTTGAGTGCTGGAACCAGTACAACTGACCGCTGTGTTGCGAAAGCTTTGTGCACAAACAAAGCCAATAAATGCGCGCTGCACACTTTCAGTTGGTCAGCCGAGGCACGTGTATGCAGATATGGCCGCGCAACTTGGCCAACAACACAAAGGAATTTATGCATTTAGCATATTACATAACTTTACATGTGTATGTAAATATGTATGTGTGTTTGCTTGTTCCACACTACGGTCTAAATCGGGCGGCAACCAACTTTATTTTTTGACAAAAGTACAGATAATAAAAGTCAACTTAAGCAACGTGTGCGGTCAAGTTGTGTTCGCAGAGGGAAATTGTTGTTGCATCGCTACAAAACGCTATGCGGTGGCAAGTAGGTAAAACAGTCAATGCAACATATGTTGCCAACGCGAATTTAGATATGCTTTTCAGCGACATTTCATATTTTATACCCGTAGGCCCATGATGTAGATAGGGTACTTGTGTTTTATTCAATTAGAGATTGTTTCGAACTACAGCAAGTTAGTGTGATAACTAAAATAAATAATGAAATTTGAAAACAACATCTTTTTAGTCCGCCTCCCATCGGCTCAGAGGAATATCGAGATAAATCTAAGACTTCCGGTCTTAGACAAAGTATCCTCTGCGTAGCCAACAGACATCCGTTTGGAGGCGAGCTAAAGTCAGAAGGCGAATCCCGCTTATGCTGTTGTGCGTAGGGTTTGGGACCCACCACATAAAAACGAATAACCAATGAATAGGAAGCAACAGCCTCGGATAAGAAACCCCAATTTTGATGACGACAACAGCAAACGTATTAAGAACTATGATTTAAGGGACCTGGAATGTCCGGACCCTTAATTCGGAAGGTGCTTCTGCCCAGCTGGTTGATGCTCTCGTAACAGTAAAGTCTGACATCCCCGCAATCCAAGAAATTCGATGGACGGGACAAGAACAGAAGAAGGTGGGTCCTTGCGACTTCTACCACAGCGGCCACATAAAGGAGCGCAAATTCGGTATGGGTTTCGTGGTGGGAGAGAGACTCCGTCGTCGAGTCCTGGCATTCACTCCGGTGGATGAACGTCTAGCCACAATCCGCATCAAAGCGAGGTTCTTCAAGAGAAGGACGATATGATCAAAGATGTTTTCTATGAGCGCCTAGAACGCACCTATGAGCGCTGCCACCGTCACGATGTCAAATTCGTGCTTGGCGATTTTAACGCCAGGGTGGGTAAAGAAGGTGTCTTTGGCACAACAGTCGAAAAATTCAGCCTCCATGACGAAACTTCGCCAAACGGTCTGAGGCTGATCGACTTCGCTGGGCACCGAAATATGGTCAACTGTAGTACTAAATTCCAGCATAAGAAAATCAATCAAGCTGTCCCCCGATCGAATCACTCGCAACCAGATCGATCATGTTGTGATAGATGGACGACATGTCCCCAGTGTTTTTGATATGCGTACGCTTCGTGGTCCCAACATTGACTCGGACCACCACTATCTTGTAGCAACTAAGATACGCAGGTACGAAGGTTCGACATCGAGAAGCTCCTATCACAACCGACACCCGAACGATTTTCTACTCGACTTGCACTCGTGCTCTCTTAGAGCACTCATTAGCATCTCGGTATAAGGGAACTGTACAGCTGCAACCGAAACAATTGGCTTTCGGAAAAGTAAAAAACAAACAGCTGGTATGATGAGGATTATGGTCTCGCAGTGGAGAGAAAACAGACTGCCTACCTCGCAATCTTGCGATCGACCGCAACACGAGCGGGATGGGAAAGATATCGAAAGCTGAAGAGGGAAGCGAGACGCATCTGCAAACAAAAAAAGAAAGAGGAAATGCGTGAGTATAAAGATTGTCAAGCTTTTCTGGCCGACAGGGGTAATGCTCGAACACCGCCATCTTCGTCCGTCGTTCTTCTGACTATAAGATCTGTTCTCATTAACTCGCAAGTTAAGCACTCATTAGAGAAGACATTTATGATTTATAATTTTCCATAAAATTTCCTAAAAGAAGTAAGAAGATGCCCAAGTCCTATATTAAAAAATGTGTATTAAAAAAGTTCCACTATTCGTGTATTATTCGTGATTCTTTAGAATAAGAGAGAGTATTTTTTGAATACCATAGTATAAAATATTATTACTTATTTCCGCACAACCTTTACCCGTCCTTACTTGTTTGTTACTTCGTTAGACACACTGTGACAGGAAGAGGACAGGCGCATGCGCGTGGTTGAATACTGAACAGCACACACTGAGAAGAACAGTTAGTTGTTATTTGAAACGTGTTTGTGTGCGGACTACCGGCTGCATTACGCTGCCGCTATTGCTGTGACAGGCCATTGCGGTCATCAAGTGACCACTGCGTAGCACATTTGTCATCCGTTGATGGCAACTTTACTTTGATTGCGGTGCGCACGTAGGTTTAAGTGTGATTTACGTGTTCGGAATGCTGTATCAGCGTTGCTCCAAAATTACTTCATTGTATAAAAAACCATATTAATTTCTTTATTTTATGCTCGCAATATAAAATACAATATTTTAACACCTGAGAACTTACAGCAACGCTGCGGCTTACTGCCTGTATTTCCACAAAGAAATTGCTTTAATTTAATTAAAATTAAAAAAAAACATGAAAGCATACTCGTTACATAATTGAAATATTATGTCCGGTAGATTTGCAGAGTAATTGAGTTGTTGCTAAAAAAGGTCTTACCACGCGTGTAACTGTCTTGTGGCATTTGTTGCACAAAAAGAGTTGTATGCCCAACCGGACTCACGTTTACTGGCGCATATGCGAGTACGTGTGCCGCACATTTTACTGTGTAGACATACAAACACCGTTTTAGGTTATGTATGTTTTTCACACCAGCCAAGCAGCCGGACCGGACGTTGTGTCGCGTCCAACACAATTACAACCGGCAACTTAATCCGTACAGAGATTTCTGTGGAACGTGCACACGCCTCATTGCAATTCAATTATGTTTCAATTTAGAATCGCACACATATGTATTCAGCGGTTTACAGGCGCCCTCACACACACACACATACATTTCTATAAAGGAGACTTCACAAATACATACAAACATACGCTGAGCGCATTGAGAAGGTGAGAGCATAAAAGTGTTGGAAAATGCGCTACCACTCACGGTGGGCAAATATTGATTGTCTTAAGGGTTGGCTAACAAATTACCGCTAGATGGCTTTAAATATTCAATTCGAGGTGGAGTGCACATATTTCATGGCTAAAAGTAACACCAAAACCAGTTTTGCCCTCTCTTAGTGGTTGGTGGCATGCTGTTATTCGACAAATGGTGGTTCCTAGAAATTTTACAGCGCTTCCGAAAATTGTCTGCTTAGTCCCTTTTTAGAAAAAATAACTCTTTATACCATTTTTATACACCTCTGCAGTGGAGACTTCCACCCATCTGGCAATAGTTGTCTAAAAATGTTACCTCAAACCGGGATTCTGAAGCACCTAGAACCCTTATCTTGAAAAAACGCTTAAAACCCAAGAATAAATCAGAAATTGTTTCTGTAACATCTTATGCTTGGAAAATCGCAATTTGTAACCCTATTCTAAGTTCTTACAGTACACATCTTTAGCTTATTACATGATATATTTACAGCCCTATTCTGTGCACTTTACAAATTCAACCAATATCTAATTTGTAAAAATTTGAAATTTATCAAGCATTTCGTATTCTGTGTCTAAAATAAAAAGCTATTTTCTTTATAAATAAATTGTTAAGAAGTAAAATGCTCTTGACAGTGCTTTTTATAAATATAATATCTCGTTGTGCAAGTGAATTCGTTGTAATGGAGATATTTCACTTTTGTCGTTGCTTTTATACAAAGAGGAAAAATATGAACATGTTGATGGCTCGCGTTATTGAGCCGATTCTATATTAAGAAGTTTCTTTTTCACATTTTTGTATACGAAAAATGAAGATAATGAGGGTAACTTTGACGATATTGTTTTCCATAAATTGCATGCGATTACAGTTTAGCAAATATTTGCCAATAAAGCAAATATATATAGCCTCTGCCATTCGATTATCAATCACCGTCATTTACGCGCGGCACTCCCTGTTTGAGGTTAACGCCCATATGTGGGCGGAACCACGCCTATTTAAAGTTTGGTTTACCATTTTGAGCGCAGCTCTTCTGCACCATCTTTATAATGAAATTTAAGGATTTTGGTGGTTTTCCTTGCTGAATTAAAGCATTTTTAGTAGTTTTCAACATAACTTTTATATGGGAGGTGGGCGAGATTATAATCGGATTTCCTCCATTTTTGGACTATATAAGGTAGTACCTAAAAGAAACAACTCTAGTTAATCAATTTGAAGGCTGGAGGATTTTGCCATTTAATATAAAAATCACAATTTAAACAAATTTGGTCATTAACCTTTTGAATTATTATATAATCACCTAAATCTTGAAAAACACTGTATGATTGGGTGGAAATCGAATACTGTGCTATTTTAATGGAACTCGACAAGTGGGAAAAATTCTATTAAAATCGCACCAGATCAAAATAAGTTGCTGTTCTCAGGCTATTGCACGTGTAAAGCCATTTATATGAAATCCAGACATGGTCAGTCTCGATCAAAAGATTTCAAAAAATTTATATAGGAAAACATTTAGTTGAAGAGAAATCGTAGTGATGTATCCAATAAAACGTGAAAAAAAAAATTATCAAATATATACCTGAAAAATAAATAAAGTTGGCAACCCTTTCACACCCCATGAAAATATATGAAATTGGATAATAATCCCGACCACCTCCCATACAAAGGTTGTGTTGAAAATTACTAAAAGTGCGTGAGCGAAACGAAACACTAAATTTTACTGGAGAAATGGCAGAGGAGAGCTGTACTTTTTAAAGAAATGGACCACGCCACCCACTTTTGGTTCAAAAACAATATCTCAGAAACTACACGAATGATTTCAATGAAATTCGTTACATAATATTTTCACCCTTATGTCACGGATGAAAAATGGAAATCGGATCACAACCACGCATATATCGAATAATATGAAGTGGGCATATATATAGATACAGTGGAACTTTTCTAACTGGAATCACTATAATCCACAAAAAAACTTCGAGCTATAGAATTTTCATTAAAACATATAAATTTTCAAAAGGCTTTTGACGTCTGTATCTCATGCCTTTGTTACACGATTTATGAAATCTATAAGTGTAATATCATATTTTTTGTTAGTATCCATACGAATATAGGGACTCCTTTAAAATTTTTCTTTGATAGTAAAATTTTAAATTTTGTATTATGCCCTTGTCGAAAAGTTCGATTTATGGAAGGAAATTTGTATTAAAGTTGCCTTCTATTGCCACTTCAAGAGTTCAAGTTATGGAGAACTTCGAGTTATAGAAGTGAGTTAGGGAAGGAAATTTGTATGAAATTTGGCTTCTAAACGCTATGGTGTTTCATTGATATAGCTTTATAGTTTACGAGATATGTACAAAAATCTTAAGAGGGGGCGAAGCCACGACCACTTCTCAAAAAAAATACATCCAAATATGTCCCTAGTGCGATCCTTTGTACCAAATTTCATTGGTTAATTTATGGCTTAGTTATTACACCTTATATGTTTTCGATTTTCGCCATTTTGTGGACGTAGCAATGGTCCGATTTCATTCCATTTCTTTTTTTTCACTTTAGTATATATGACACTATATGTAACTCTTTTAGTTTTAGGTGTTACAAACAACCGTTATGTGAACAAAACTATTATACTCTCTTAGCAACTTTGTTGCTAGAAACTTTGTTGCAAGAGTATAAAAACTATGATTGTAATTTGATTTTAATATTTTGAAACAAGAAACTTGAAATTGTAATTATAATTTGGATTTTTAAAACCGTTTGACTGCCACTATCGAATATATCTGGAAAATAGCAGAATTAATCCTTAGGCCCTAGCTTTTCTCATTTAGACATCCTAGGAAAATATTTGCAATTAGAAATCAACATATTTAGCAGATTTGTGATTGGCTTACGGTATTTAACGTTTTATTTAGCATTGTTCGACTATAATCTCACGATGGCAATTCAATCACAAAACTTAACCTATAATCTTAGATTCTTTTCTGGCATATATCAGTAACATCCCATGATAAATGTGTCTCTCTGTGTACCTTTGTGAAGGAAAAATTCTCCTAGCTTTATGGAATTTTCGTGAAATTTCGACTTTCCCTCTCAGTCCTAGAAACATGAATATAGAATAACTGTTGGGCATTACTAGTTTCTATGGCGCATATCCATATATGAAGATTAGACATCGAATGGAGACTATTTTAAAGGCGATGACATTAATGTTCATTTTAATGTTTTTTTTTTCAAAATACTAAAATTCACGTAATTAATAGATAATAGTAATTTTATGACTCAGCTCTGCATCCAGAATGCAAAAATCTGTCAAAAACCTCAAAAATCGTACAAACTGTTACCCTTGGTCGGTATAGCCACATTACGGATTTCATCTTTAATCTTGGGATAAGAATATATATATATCACACGAAGTTGTATAAAACAGGCGCCAAATACAATTAGTCGGAACTGAGTTTAGTTTATCCTACGTGAAATCCACACATAATTTCTCAAATTCACACCATAAACACAGTCCAATATACCAAAATTCTAACTTAAATACTTCATTGAAATCTTAAAATTGAAAGCCAACACAAAGTTGTCCACAAGTCAACTGATATGGAATGCAATAAATTTAAATTGCTGCCTATGACAAGTGCGCTTGACTTACGAATGAATGAGACACTGCGACGTAGAGGAGGACTCGGCACTTTAACTGCTGTTCTTTGATTCTTTGACTGGAATGCCAAATATTAAGAAAAATATGCAAACATGAAAAGGCTACGAGGCAGTTGCCTTTGATTGCTGGGCAAACACTCACTCAAGTCAAGTCAAGTTTTAAGCTGCAGCCAAACGCTCGCTGCATATGCAAACAATTTAGACATACATGCACACCTACGATAGCACGTACATCGTCTGTATGTTGAAAGACTAAAAAATATTTGCAAAAAAGCTGGAACATTGCTAGGTTTTCGTTGCACAACAAGCATAAAGGAATTGAAATTCCATCAAGTGCATTAACGCGCACATACATACATACATCCACACACACACTTATAGTAGTCATACATCAAACTACTCGTGACTGCTCACATATTTATTGAATAGCAGGCTGGCAGGCAGGCGGCCGTGCTGGCAGCTGCTCGAAAGAAATGTGCGCAAAGTTCACAGGACACTCATTTCCGGCTATCAGTTTTGATACTGCACATCGATCGCATGCCAATGCGCCGGACTTTGAATACAAATCAATTGCATAAATATGCACACAAATATGCCTGAGTATACATTGGGTTAAGTGTAAAGAGCACATGTGAGTGGTCAATAGTGTTGGCTGACGAGATAAAGATGCACGAATTGTGTTGTTGGAATTTAACTCTTACCATTTGTAGAGTGTACATGCATGTGATAATATTTAGATTTCTTATAACAGTTATTTTTTAAAGAACAAATTTTAATTTTTAACGAATCCAATTTTAATAAGTTTTTTTACTAAAAAATGTGCATGGCGTATGAGTAATAATAAAACACTTATTGCTTATCTCTCGATATATTAACATTTATTATGAAAAGTATGGGATCAGGGAGCAAATATTTTCATTAACACGTAGGCTGCCAATGTATCACCGGTGATCACAGCAAAAAACTACTCCCAGGTGCCAATGTATCACCGGTGATATACGCCTAGGCTTCTAGAATTTAGGGGCTGGGGCCTTAATGGAAGGAGTTTTAAGAAAGACGTAAGCTAATTTTAAAAGAAAAAATATTTAATTTCATAGTAAAACACAACTTAAAAAAAATAATACTCAATTATAAATAAGAAACTGCAATTCATTCCTGTAAACAAAAACAAATTATATAAATTCAATGTATTTGCTCAAAATTGATTGAGGCATAAGAATGGAGACCGAGGACATTGTCCGCAGTATGTGGATACAAGTTTGGCCTTCTTCCTTGCAGCTGACGAAGAGGTTGGAGTCTTCAGTTCAGAATAGCAGCCTCCGCAGCGATATCTCTTTCGCCTTCCGTCCTTTGTTACTTCCACTGATGTCGTCAAAATGTGCTTGCCTTGAGGAGGTGTTCGCGAAATTGAAGCGCTATCTCTTCCCCTTAAATTTAGAATTATATTTTGCCGAAAGTCAGATATTTTCATATTGTAGTTTTTTGGTGTGATCACCGGTGATACACTGGCAGCCAACGTGTTAAAGAAAGCTCTACTTAGAGCTTTAGATTCATTAGATAATTAACACTATTGCACTAAATCCCATTTTCAATATATAATATTTTACACAAATTTGTTTTCATTAGTCAAGGCGACTCGACTGTATGACCACTGTAGTCATATACTATCTATCCCTTTACCTTCTGATTGCTGTATTATGGGTTAGTTGAACTAAATAAATACTTAATTTATCATAATTAGTACGGGTATTTATCAAGTTGTGGATTCTTATTATCCCACTTATAGAAGATTCTATATCAGTCACTATAATCGTCATTCGACAACCCGCATTACTAATTATGTTTAATTATTTTACAATTTACAAATAACTGCTCAAAACAAAATTATACAGGTTGTTTCCGAACAAATATTATTATTTACAGCATTGTAATATTGCTAATTACAATAACAAATTATATAAAACAATACGCAAAGGTATACAATGTAATAAAAGCGCGCAGAGTAAATACTTATATTGACAGCATGTGTCAACTATATTTACTATGCACTTTAGACTATTGTTAATTATATTCCATACACATAATTAAGATTTTAATATATTATTTACATATACCCAAATGAATAATTACACAAATTCATAAGCGCTAATGGCAGTAGGGATGCCATAGGCGCTGTTTTGGCAAGCTACAATTGTGAAGTAGTTGCCTAGAAATCCAAGTGGTATTGATGGCTTTTAAAGAAAAACAAAAGTAATGGAAAATACGATAAAATCAAAACGATATATTTAATAGTATATTCCTAATAACTAAAACTTAAAATATTATAATTGTTTGGGCGTAAAGTTTATGGTAGATTATTATTTTACCAAAAGCAAAAATTTAATTTAAAATAGTATTACAAATTAAAGGTACTATCTTTCCTAGATGAATAAACCATAAAATTAAAAAAAAAAAAAAACAAATCAATAAATTCACTCTTTAACCTAAATAAACGAAACAAATATTAAATATTAAAATCTTAAGATCTTTCAAAAACATTTCTGACTTTTTAAAGACGTAATATATCTTCTGCCCTTTCAAAAGAAGATTTGCCGTGGATTTGCCATACCGCTTATGCGATTATAGGCGAATCTGTTTGAACGCGCTATTCATCTCTCCTTTTTGCTGTTTGGCGACAAATGAAAATGCCAATAGAAACCAGGTCACTTTTTACCTAGTTTTACCAATGAAATGGAGGGTTTACTGTTCCTCTGCTTTCACCAGCGGCTAATGCATCGAACTCTTTCCAAGCTGAAGCGCTTTCGTCATTCGAACAACATGACCTAGCTAACGTAGCCTCTGTCTTTTTATTCGCTGAACTATGTCAGTGTCGTCGTATAGCTCGTCATTCCATCATCTGCGGTATTCGCTTTTGTTCAAAGGACCATAAATCTTCCACAAAACGTAGTTCCGTCTCATCGGATACCGACTTCATTCACTCTTCTGTACCACAAAGGTGGACGGGGATGATAAGGGACTTGGTTTTGGTTCATCGAGAGAGAACTTTAACATTTAAATGTCCAGTCAGTCCAAACTAGCATCTGTTGGTAAGAGCGATTCTGCGTTGGATTGCGAGGCTAATATTTTTGGTTTTGTTGATGCTGGCGATGGCTGGAGGTGGGTAAGGAGTAATGTTCAAGACTCAAGCAGCTCACGACTTCCGGCCCGAGTGTCATGATGAATAGTAAATCCCCTGGTCCCTACCTCTCTCCCCTGACAGTTATTTTGCCAGGGGAAATACGACAGGGGAGAGATGTATTCATGGAAAAATTAATTGTTTTAATTGACTGAATTATTTTTTGGGTTAATTATTTATTTCACTTTAATTATCACAGTATTAGTAATTTAGGACAATGAAGACAAATAAATTAAATTAATAGTATACGTTGTATGAATTGCCAGGGGAGAGACAAAATCAGTTTTCGAATCAAGTACACCGCACACTCGGGGCGCAATAACTAAAAAACTACAGTGCTCAAACGGATTTCGCGATTAGTATTGTTAACTTCAATGCAACCGTCTTTGAATGTATGTCGTACAAACGAAACAAAATTTGGCAGTGTAGATACATAAAAAGATCGGGACAAAAGTTAATTTTAAAAACTATATGAAATAAACAAAATAATTTTGCTTTTTTTTAACAATACTTAATTTTTATTATTTTACTTCCGATTGAACTTAGTTTGGGTTTAGCATCTCATACAAAAAATATATGTATTGTCCGAAAGTTAAATAAAAAGTAGCAATTAAACAAGCCAGGGGAGATACTTTTTTAGACTTTGTAAGGAATTTCAGAAAAAAATGCGTTAATTACGCAGTAAGTTGTAATGTTTTTTAATACATTACATTAATATGATGTGATTCATTTAAAAAAATAGCAACATAAAGGATAAAAACAATACTTTAAGCTGATTGCCGCACAAGTTACCTCTTATCGTAGAATCACCCATATACCGAAGAGCAATAGTTTTTATATATATAGTAAGTACTGATTTCGGAACCCGATATACCGTTACTTTGCCTTACCTAGCAATATATTCTAGTGTTGAAAATTTATTTAGACACAAAAGCTACCAATTATTATATTCTAAATTCAGATATTTATAGAAAACATATATTTTCTATATTGATATCTCTATTACAGTTCTACACTCAAACTTCACTCTTTTGGTATGAGAGCGATTTCTTCCGCAATTCATACATTTTATTAAACTTCGTTTTAAAAACACACAATTACTCATTAAAATCAACCATCCCGGATTCACCATACTTAAGTCGAGTTTAGTCATAAATAGCTCAAAACACTTATATTCATTTTACCTTACCATACATAATCTCCCGACACATAAATTCACCATATTCAAATAACGATGGAGGAACTCTCCTTATGTATCATATTTTGGGGGCTTTTAAAACAAATAGATAAAAGTTCAATTTCTGCAATGAGATTATCAACAGCCTATGCTAAAATAGTTGAATGGAAGATTTTATCCAACTACACTTACCAAAAATGTACTCAATATAATTTTGGGATTTTGGAAACAAGAAAATTTCGTAGTGACTCACCAGCGCCATATAGAGATCTTACAATGAAGTATTCAGAGTTTCGCTTTCATCGTCGTTTACTACCTCGTATATTGCCGAACCATAATTTTGCATCATTATTTCAAATTCACCAGTTTCTTATATGGAAAAGCTAATGAAAGCGTTCTCAAAGTAAAGTTCTAAGCATAGCTATTACACTTGAATACTCTTAAAAGTACTTACATAAATTCCGGCAATAACAGCAATAGAACAGAGCAACTACTGTTGTCTCGTTGTTTATGCCAGATGAATCATAAATTGCACAAGCTTGTAAAATGCTTTGAAACGCTTAGTAAAATTAACTCAATTTATACCAACAATTAGAGACATGAAGTTATGACAACTAGATGTTGAAATATGGCAACCCCGACAAGATTTCAACAAAAACTAACAATATTAAATTATGTGCGAAGTGTTTGAGAGCTGAGATCAGCAGCATATCTTCTCGCTATGTGCTATTCGGTATGTACATACTTTATATTTGATCACACATACATACTACGTACATAATCTAAATTCATATAGGTATATATTTCTAAGTACAGATTTCTGCATGAAATAGTTTCATTGATTATATTTAAATATGAAATTCGTATATTCAATATTTGTGCGAGCCCTAATATCATAGCTAAACTTATGCCCACAACACAGTAGCCACACTGTAAGCCCACACTAGTGTTGTTGCGTGTGAGTGTGTGTGTGCATGTGTTTATCTTGCCAATTTCATTAGCTTCGGCTATTCCTGTGTTTGTCTGCATATCAATGAAATTTTGAAAATACAATATGCAAATCGAAATGAGAGCATAACATACATACATACATACACACATATAGGGCATTGCCTATTTATGGATTGCTGGAAAGACAAGCTGCTCTCGGTCAAGCGGCAATCAATGCTACTTCAATGAATCCATTCAAATGTGCAAACAATCTAAACGCAACCATCTTATTTGAGTGTTTATTTTGCAACACTTTACTCCGTTAACTTTTGCCTATTCATGTCGTGTGCTGGGCTTCCGGTTTAATCCTTCATTTGTTTTGGGCCGCTTCCTTCCACGTCAAAGCAAAGTCGTACTTAAGAATTCAGTATACGAAATTGATTTTAAATTATTTGCCAACAATTTGAGCTTTGTCTACTAGGCCAACAGCAAGTGTAGATGTGTGTGTGTTCATTTGTCTATGTGTTTGTAAGTAGTCGCATGTGTGTGTGTGGCTGTACAGTATTCAATGCTTGTGTTGCATATTTGCTTGCGAAGTGCCTCCTTTGGATTTGTTGAATGCATTATTAGCTCAAATACTGGGCAAATCTCTGCTGCTCCGGTTCTCTGGTAAACAAAACGCTCAGAACCCAATGAATTTCCAACTACCAGCTTCAGCTCTACATCCTAAAAAAGAGTTTACATTTGTAAAAGCATGAAAGCAACAACTTGCTATTATGAATATACATATAGATATACTGATGTGGATAATCCCGAAATATGTTGATCTTAAGGGATTTTCTATCTGATACGAAGCTTCTTCACTGAGTCAGATAATTCGGATTTTTAGTCAAAACAATATTGAGAAATACTTGTCACCTACCGAATAGTTTTTCTCTCTCAAAAGATCCCAATATCATTTTAGAAAATCTTTTTTTTGAGCTCCTCTAGATACTTGATTAATTTTTATGGAGATAAAGTCGTGTCCGGTATTAAATATTAAAATCTCAGATAGGACTTACTCTTAATAAAATGATCTGTAAGAATCCGTACGATAACATAACCGAACTTAAACTTCTAACCTTATCAGTTAATCATATGCTGAGAGACTAATAGCCCTGAGCGATAATCATTAATCAACCGGATAATCTCTACAGATGCAATGATCCATGTATTAATAGTAAAATACATGGAGTTTTTAAAATGAAAAAATAAAGCTCTTTTACTTGTTATATTCAATGAACATATTCGGATGACTACAGGATGAAGAGAAGAGGTTTTACTCTTAGGACTACAACTTTGCTTCTGTCGTTTGTGTAAAAATTTACAGGATTAAAGGATTTTTTTTATAAAAACGGTTACAAATGTCGATGTTACAAATGTCGATAAGCCTCAGTCGCACTTTTCTTGGAATTAAAAAAGAAAAGCAAAAATTCCCGAAAATATCGAGAATTCCTCTCAAAAAGTGACATTTTCAGTTGAGAATAAGTTTGGGGTGCAAACAGATCTCTACAAATATTTTGTTGGATTAATGGAATAAAAAAAAATCGATTTAATCGACCAGTGCTTGACCCTAGAGACATCTATTGGAAAACGGCGGAAGCAAAGTTGTAGATTTATGGACCGAGTACTAGAGGCTGAATAGCAATAAGCTGTTATCCCGGGATTACTAATATTTTTTATAAGCTTAAATTAACTTTAACAAAGGAGAAAATAAAGAAAGAGTATGCAGAAGGATGAACAAAAATTACTTTAAGTCCATCTTTTCCGGGACTGAAGCTTTTCGTGACATTGGAGATATTAGAAAACAGTAGAAAAGGGAAAACAACAAAGATTCTTAAAATATACCTTCTCAGAAATAGTTTTCCCGAGGATGAAAAGACATGAGACCACAGTAATTAAAATAAGAATATAATAAGAACTCAAAGAAAGTTAATAAAGTGTTAGGAACATACTTTTCACTACTATCTGAGGTTATATTGTATCTAAACGTCAATAACGTTAATATATAACAGTAATGCAGTAAAAAGTCCTCTCTCGACGAACAGAGACCAAACTCTACTTGTCCCTCATGATGTCAACCTCCGATGAGACGAAACTAGGAGTTTTCGAGAGAAAGATTATGCGGAAGATTTATGGTTCTTTGAACATTGGCAACTGCGAATATACGACGGCTTAGACCTATTCCAGCAAATAAAAAACAGCGGCTACTCTGGTTAGATCATCTTGTACGAATGGACGAAAACCATCCAGCTTTAAAACAGTTCGTTGCAGTACTCCATTGGAAGGACCAGTTGGAGAAGGACCTGGCTGCCCTTGTTATTACCAATGGGCGCCAAATAGCGAGAAGGAGAGATGCGTGGCGCGCTGTTGTGAATTCGGCTATAACCGCCTAAGCGGTACCTACGACAGTTAAAAAGAGGAATAACGGTAATACTAATACCGAAATTCATTCCGGGATCCCGTTATTATTATAACGAAACCCTAGAAAAAGTGAGAACCCTTTTACCAAATACACACACAGAGACACACATCCAAGCGCTTATCTTCATGGTTATGCATACGAGAATACGCACATCTGCTGGCCATCAGCTGTTTGCGAAAATTTTGAGCCAATAATGCAATTATGTTTGCTATCTATGCCATTCACTTCAACGCAGCTGACAACAACGCCTCATTGCTGCCAGCGGGGTGATGGACAAAATTGATTTAACTAATGTGCAATATGTGCTGTGTGTTGTGCGCTGCTCTGCTCCAGTTCATGTTGCTGTTGCTATTGTACGAGCAGCGGCGATGTCAGCAATGAAGCCTGTAAGAGCATACATAGAGAAATCTACAAACACACATACGCACATACACATATTTAGTATTTGTTTGTATGCACGTATGTGTGTATGCAAATCAGTTTGTGCGCACGTCAGTCTTTATGCGTTTTATTGATTTTGATTTTGCTTTAAGTGAATTCGGCATCAGTTTCCCAACGCAAGTGCAAATACACACATATGTATGTGTGCTATTACAATAACAATTCCCACTTTGAAATGCTCATAAGCGCATTCGATAAGTGTTCAATTGGCGGCTAAGTGTGCGTGTTGGCAAATTTGCTTGCCGCCCCTCAAGCGTTAACCACTCTCCCTTTATTTGTACACCTAATGAGCCACTGCGGCGTTCGCAACTTTTTGCGTCATTTGCAATGTTAACTAACATTTTCACGCAACTGTAGTCGCTTGTATGTGCACTTATACATGTACTTGTGGGGAAAAAGTCGTTTTGTGGTTTGAAATCAAAGTGAAAAACAGACACATTAGTGAGTGCGAGTGTTATATCCGTAAGGGAATTTGGTCCGACTGCAAAATTTTAAGTGTTTTCCATAGACGAGTGAGCTAAATAATAGGTTAGTTTAGGTTTCGACGGTGATCCCCACCACTGAGATCACGCGAATCTCACTCAAGTAGTGAAACTACCGGCCCTTTGTGATACCAAAGACAGCTAGATATGAATCAAAACTAACTCATGAAACGGTATAGCGTAAGCGTGAGCCTATCGGTAATCCGTTTAGGACGCTTATTTCGATTCCCAAAAGTTTTCGTCCAGTCGGGAAGAAAGTGTCAAAATATTTTTACCTCGCCTTCGTTCAGACCACTGTTATACTATGTTTACTTTTAGCATTCGCGCTTGGTATGTATGTATGTCTCATCTCAGTGAGCTTCTTATAAAAATCCGTCAGCATTTGGAGAGAACCATTCACAGGATAATTGTACTGAAGCTAGCTGAGTAAGACTGTAGGCGATCACTACCGTATTGAATATTCCTTTAAATGCGGTATATGTACTTACCAACATCTGATCTCAGCGCTATACACTCGTATTGTATATGATCAGGGTATCTTTAAATCCCACTTTCTTATTGAAAATATTACCTCGCATCTGTAAGCGCAGACTCAATTATTGCATGACAAATAATAACTACCTTAAAATTTGTTTTTATGACGTTCTTGTGAGACTGCAGATATCAGCCGAAGCCTATGAGCTATGCGCCAATGATCAAGGACCAATTCATGGCGGTTGCTTTGCCTCGATGTTTCCTACTGACCAATCTAATTATGTATGTTTGAAAGCAGCAAATTCCTGACAAAATACAGTGCAAGAGGATAACAATGAAGATGCCCTTCGTCATTAAAATCTAGCTTAAGTGACAACTCCTTTGGAAAGTTAGAACTGCAGACAACTTAGAGTTCGTCGATTTATTTTGACCGATTGTGTAAGGGGTCTGTGTAGAGTTAAGAAAGAGAGGAATTTAAGATGATAATTACATTGCCTTTTTCTGACGAAAGATAACAGAAACAGTAGGCATCGGGACAGGTCCTGAATTAAATGTTGAGTATGAGAGAACTGTTAGAACTCGACCGCAAGTGTTGTCCATCGCTTTCTGGCATTCGCTGAGTTTTTATGTCGTCTACTTTGTGAAAGTACCGACCATATATTCACCATGCGCCAAGTCTTGGAAAAGACACGTGAAAAAAGGATCGACACACACCAACTCTTTGACGATTTTAAAGTTGCTTTCAACATACGGCTCTGCAAGCTGACGTTGAGCAACACCAAAACCTCTGACAGGAAAGGGGATGGACCTGGATGGATCGAGGACCAGACGAAATGTCTCCTGTCATCAAACAAAGAGTCAGCGCATTTTTCGTCTTGGCTCTCACATCACTGTTGACAGTCATAACTTGGAAATGGTAGATAATTTCATATAACTAGGCACCAGCATCAACACCGATAATAATGTTAACCCTGAAATCCAAAGCAGAACCACTCATGCCAATAGGTGCTACTATGGACTGAGTAGGCAATTGAAAAGTAAAGTCCTCTCTCGACGAACAAAAACTAAAGTCTGCAAATCCCTCATCATTCCCGTCCTACGTTATGATGCAGAAACGTGGACGATGTCAACATCCGATCAGACGGCACTAGGAGTTTTCGAAAGAAAGGTTTTACGGAAGATTTATGGTCCCTCAAACATTGGCAACGGCGAATACCGCAGAAGATGGAATGATAAGCTGTATGTGTTATTCGACGACATAGACATAGTCCAACGAATAAAAGGACAGCGGCTACGCTGACTAGGTCATGTTGTTCGAATGGACGAAACTGCTCCAGCTCTGAAAGTTTTCGATGCAGTACCCCCTGGTGGAAGCCGAGGAAGAGAGAAGCCTCCACTCCAATGGAAGAACCAGGTGTAGAAAGACCTGGTATTACCAATTAGCGCCAAACTGCGAAAAGGAGAGAGATGCGTGGCGCTCTGTTGTGAACTCGGCTATAACCGCGTAAGAGGTGTCTATGCTAGTCAAGAAGAAGAAGTATCTATTATGATTCTGTTATTTCGAGCGGATGTTTTGGTCAGTTCGGTATCCAATTTCCTACTCTGTAATAATAATACTATCGATGTAAATGCTTGTAATATGTACACACAATCATTAAACATAGCCACCAAATCGACTCGGTGTTGAAATAAAATAGATTTCTTCCGCCACTAATGAATGCTGGTTGGGTGCCACAATGAGACAAGGATGAGACAAGGGAATGTCAGCAGGTAAACATTTCAAAAAAACAGAGCAGCAAAAATAGCAACAGTAAGGTTATTAAGAAAAGCAACGAGCTAGTGAACAGCAACAACAATAACCCGACAACCAATCAGGTCTGCACAACGCGAACTGACACGGAAACGGAAATGGAACATAAACGGATGCCAGTCGGTGAGGTCGTGCGTGACTCGCGCGTATAAAGTGAGCACGCAGCACAGCAGCAGATATCTACTTATATACGTAAATAGTAATATTTATATTGGTAATATTGAGAAATTCATTTATCGTAGCTGTAAATTTGGCTCACGAACGTCGTCGCTGATAAGCCAGCAACATGGAAATGCGGCTGATTGGCCAAAGGAAACCAGTTCACTGCCACTGAAGGTCAAATTAATTGGAATATATTTATTTCAGCACCGTCTATATATATACGTATATTTATGTATTTAAATGCATGCGGGCAGCATAAGCAGGCCAAGCGCGCAAAAAGTATCCACACAGCGCTGCGCTCCTCACTCTGTGTATACAGCCAGCTCATCAATACGCCGATAGATGGATATAAATTGCAATCAAGTCGATTAAGCAAGCGTTAAATCGAATATCGATTAAGGCCCAACTTGCCGCTGACACCATTTGCTTATACCGCTCAACGCGCTCACTATGCCTCTGCCGTTGCGGCAAAACTTTTCAACTAGAAAGTGCTAAATTATCATTTGCAATTTTCATGAAGAAATTTTTGTGGCCAAGGTGTTAAAGTGCAAAATTGTTGTCAAGCTCAATAATTGCCAAATAAAATTTATTTCTTCTTTTATTCAATAAGGAGTTTGGAATGAAATTGTTGCACCATTCTGTTAACTAAGCGGACACTTTGTTTTCTTCTTCATTGTCTCTATGCACAGTAGGGGTTTGAAGCGGAATTCGTATTCATACACTCTTTATTATTTATTCTGTTGTGAATTCGGATTTCCAATGTATCCCGAGATGACTCGCCGAGGCTAGTCACAAAACAGCGCGCCATTCATTTCTCCATTTAGTTGTTTGGCACCAATTGATGATACCAAGTGCAATCACGTCCTCCAACAGAGTGGAGGTCTTCCTCTTTTTCTGCTTCCATGGCGGGTGCTGCATTGAATACTTTCAAAGGAATGTTTTCGTCTATTGAAACAACATGACCTAGTCAGCGCAGCCTCTGTCCTTTTATTCGCTGAACTATGTATGTCAAGATCGCCGTATAACTCATACAGCTCATCGTTCCATCGTCTGCGGTATTTTTCGTTGGGAATGTTCAAAAGTACAAACATCTTCCGCAAACCCTTCCTCTCTAACACTCCCAGTGCCGTCTCATAGGATGTTGACATCGTACACGCTTCTGCTACTGCTACATGCACGATTCGTACTGCCCGCTATAGGTGCACCTTATTCGGGACCACGCCCAGCCAATATTGCATACTGTTCTGGACCATGACAGTCATCTTCTCCATTATATTCCAAACATACCTCGAATGCAGCATATATATTGCACTATATTATCTGGTGTTATTCGATCAGATACTTCCCTTTCCAAAAAAAAGGCGCTCATTTATATATTTCCGAATTTATATATTTCCCATGTATTCTGCGATCTCGTTACTGTCTCCACAGAAAGACCAAGCTACTCCTTTATCGTGACCGTACTTATACAAGTACTCCCTGAAACATCCATGACCGGTTAGGAACTGAGTCATGTAATAATCTATTTCGCCGTGTTTTCGTTCCCCCATGCTTATATGTTTGGGATTAAACGATATGTTCATCTCCCTTTGCCTGATGAATCCCTGTGTGTTTGCCATTCTTTCAAGCTGACTTGCCTTTCTTCTCTACGCTCTGACACCGTTAGTTTGTGACCTGCGCTTTTACTTTTATTGTATATTCGCTTAAGTTCGAGAGTCATTAAGTCTGGAGGCATAATTCCTCCGCGCAGCTTTTTCACACTCTTTCTCAACATGAATTTTATAATTGAGTCTCGTATCAATCCTTACCCGAAGTATTTCACAGCAGATTGCGTCGTAATGTTGTGTCCGTCTATGTATGTAGAAGGGCTTGTAGAGTTTGGTCTGTGTTCGTCGAGAAAGAACTTTACTTTTCAGTTGCCTACTCTGTCCAAGACTTCTACTTTCAATTAATGAACATGGCTTGCTATTATATACTGAAGAGAAGATCTATAATAGGTTGTGTTAATAAAATTACATCAATCCCCTAGACATCCCATAAAATTTACTTTGTTAATGTCAAAGAAAAGTTACTCGATTAACAGTAAGTAGGCTTAAGAATTTTCTTTGCTCGGAAGTACTATCATTTCACAATTCCTGTAATTTAACTAGATATGAAATATTATCGTTCGTTTGGACATGTCGTGGTACTACTTTTTACCTTTTTTAATGTATTTCATTTCTATTAAAAACACTTGAATATCTACTTACTACATATGTCAATCTTTAATGAACTCTTCAATCGTATTGTTAATGCTTAACAGTTGTAGGATCCGTTTGTCGGATAACATTCAGATGTAGTTTACAAATAGATGAAGAAACTTGACCAAACACCCTAAAGAACACATTAATTTAAACTGGCACATATCAGTCTCGATTGACAGTTTAGACAATAAATAAATGATTCCACTTTAATGAGAATGTCAGTCCTTGAAATCAGTTATAGAAGGTCAAGAGATCGTAAGAAATGTTTACGTCGAAAAATTAGCAATCGAGATATACCAGAAATTCTGAACATAATTATACTCTCGCAACAAAAGTTGCTAAAGAGAGTATTGTCCACATAACGGTTGTTTGTAAGTCCAAAAACTAAACGAGTTAGATATAGGGTTATATATACCAAAGTGATCAGGGTGACGAGTAAAGTTCAAATCCGGATGTCTTTCTGTCCGTCCGTCCGTCTGTCCGTCTGTCCGTCTGTCCGTCCGTGCAAGCTGTAACTTGAGTAAAAATTGAGATATCTTAATGAAACTTGGAACACGTGTTCCTTGGAACCATAAGAAGGTTAAGTTCGAAGATGGGCGAAATCGGACCACTGCCACGCCCACAAAATGGCGATAACCAAAAACACATAAAGAGCTATAACTAAGCCATAAATAAAGTTATGAAAATAAAATTTGGAACATAGGATCGCATTAGGGAGGGGCACATTTGAATGTAATTGTATATAACTCGCAAACCAATAAAGCTATAGAAACCAAACTTTCTGCAGTCGTGTATTTTAGCCATTTCCCTATACAGTCCAAAAATGAAAGAAACCGGATAATAACCACGCCCACCTCCCATACAAAGGTTAGGTTGAAAATTACTAAAAGTACGTTAAATCACTAACGAGAAACGTCAGAAACACAAAATTTCACAGAAATGATAGCAGAAGGAAGCTGCACTCAGATCTTTTTACAAATTGGAAAATGGGGAGGCATCGCCTACTTATGGGTCAAACACCATATCTCAGGAACTACTCGACATATTTCAATGAAATTCGGTATATAATATTTTATTGACACCCTGATGACATGTGTGGAAAATGGATGAAATCGGTTCACAACCACGACTACTTTCTTTATAACTCAATTTTGAATTCCATCTGAATCCTTCACTTTATAATATATACATTAGGAACCAATGATGATAGCGAAATAAAACTTTACACAAATACAGTATATGATCAGTGGCATCACTTGTGAAAAAATTGTCGAAAACGGACTATAACTTTTCAAGGCCCCAGATATCGAACATGTTGAACTCAGCGCCTAAGGTTAACCGAAAATATGGGTAAATCTCTTAGCTAATTTAATGTAATTCAGAGGAAATTGTTTTCTTCCAATAGTGTGTCTCAGTTCTAAAAATTATTAAAATCGGGTCACAACATCTCCTAGCTCCCATATACCTAATTATAGGTTTTTCAAAAATTCGTTGGGCTTTATTACGCATATATGTATTGGTTAATATG
The DNA here is from genome assembly GCF_028554725.1 of Zeugodacus cucurbitae. Lineage (NCBI taxonomy): Eukaryota > Metazoa > Arthropoda > Insecta > Diptera > Tephritidae > Zeugodacus > Zeugodacus cucurbitae. Next base: position 35,963,218 of record NC_071670.1, read on the forward strand.
TGATATATCTTAGCAAAATTAAGTGAGCGTATAGTATTGGATATAGTGTCCCTTGCTGGTGAAATTGAATGAAATCGGTTCAGGAATTACCTCAGCCCTCATATCTATATATGACGATTTTCGTTATTCTATTAAACTTTATGCCGAATTTATGGGTAAATTTGTGCGTTATCTTAATAAAATTTCTTCAATAAATTGTGAGAGTATAAAATGTTCGGTTACACCGGAACTTAGCCTTTCCTTACTTGTTTTTGATTAGATTAGAGCAACTTTAAAACATTATTTCTCATCTTAAACCTCAGTTTTGAATCTATGAGAATGCTCAAGTAACGGTCGCGGAGAATACGTCATAAGTTGTTATAGAATAACATCCCGAATGAACTGGGTGCCGTTTCAGTAGAATTTCAATAGTAGATTTAATTACTCTTAATTGTTCCGATTGGAACGCATTTCGAAGACCACAATAGATAAAATTAACACTCCAGATTATAGTATAGAAAGCTCTATATAATCTGAAGGTAAACTAAGTGATTCTACATCTACTGTCACCAGAGATTCAAACAAAGCTTTATGTTCCTTTCACTTCTCTCCAACAACTCTTCACATCGAAATACTTATTGGTTCAATACTCACCACCTGTGTACTCGGTACTACCGCAACCAACTTTTAAAGTATAAAAATCTAATCTGCTCCACTTTGTAGGCACAAAATTACTGTAAAAGCCGCGTTTGAGGCGCTCAGCACAACTCATATGTAAATTTGTTTTTGTATTTCAATGCGAAAGCTTCATTTTCGTACGTGTTATTTGCGCACGAGTTTAACGAATCTTGTGTTGATATCTTTTATAGATTTGCGATTTTTATTTATTTTTTGCTTTTCTTCACTTTTATTTTTCTTTTTGCGCACAAAGTTGTAGAAAAAATTTCGCTGATTGCATATTTATACACCCGCCGGTTGCGTACGTGGTGCGAGCAGCGCGCCGCGATTAGACGAGGCTCTCAAGCTTTGCACCTACTCGCAAAGACATTTCAGCAAATAATGGAAACGCTTTATTAGGCATAAAATTCAGCCCAATCACTTCAGGTGATGCAAGGCATTAAGTGCTTTTACTAGAACTTTGCATACTTCCCACCTCACGCCCCGCGGACTGCCAGTTGGCTTAACGAATCACTAAATCGCTTAGATGTTTAGATAATTCAAAGATAAATCAAATTACGGTGAAACTTTTACAGTTGTCTACAAAGCAGTGCTACCACTTGTGTGCGCCTAACGCTATACATTTGTATTTGCACACGCACGCATGAGTATGCCTGAGTACCCCCGATGCGTATGCCTTGCATGTGTGCTTAGCAGCAGGAGCGGAGAGAGTTCAAATAACACATCGTTAATTTTATTGATACGAGTACCGCTTGAATGTTAAAGCAAATTACAACTTGATTGACTGACAAGCTGCGTATTTAAATACGGAATTTCTGTGTACAGTAAACTCACTCAGGCATATGAAGATATATGTATGAGAGTACATAGCATTAAAGTATTAGTTTTATGGATAGCATACAACCGTTGCAGACAAATTGTAAATTATAAAATAAACACCTCAGTCAGATAGGAAATTTAATGTTAATATTCTTGATTTTTTTCCTATTCTGACTAAATAGATGCACTGATACTATGATGGGCAGAGCATGGTCATGGTAAGACAACAATTTTTAACACCAGAACTGTTACAATGCAGTAGTATTTATTTTTGGAATGAAAACAGTCGACTTTTTCTCATCTGCTAATTTATCCCCCAACGACAAAAATATCTGTGAGTACTGAGGAGCTTTTCCTTTTATTTTGCGTTTGTTTCACCACCGACAACGAAATTCTCCTAGTTTAAAGTATTTGGTTAGTTTAGAAAAAATACATCTCCTAAAGTAGTTATCTTGATCACGGTCTACTTCAAGAACTTATTGCGGAAATTATTCGCATATTAATAGTTTTAAGGGTAGTAATTGCCGGTTCTTATTTTTACAGCAAGTCCATCAATACCACCGCACTTTTCGACACTACAATAAACCGTACAAGAAGGTTAGATTATAAGAAGTAAAATGGCGCAAGTCGTGAGTGGACTTTGGTGTCGGAGTTTCTACGTACACTTATATCAACTAACCAAACAAAAATGTATTTTAGTTTTATTAGTTTATTATGCTAGAAGATATGAGATAAATGCGATAAAGGGATTTAGACACATTGTATGATCCTGAATGCCTTATTAGTCAGATTATTAGTCAATGGATTTTTATGTCCAAAGCCTCACAGGACATAAATATATCAAAGCTAATTTGAACTGTTTCAGTCTTTAAAATAACAACAAGTATGTAACGAAGAGTAATAAACATATTTTACAACAATGTGCGGATAGAGTCATGTGTAGAAGTTCACGAATGGGAGGAAAATTTCTGACGGTCATTCACTTGGGAGTGACCAGAAGCGATTCTTTTGCATATGGCTCAAGCAGCTCACGATTTCCTTCCGCTCTTAAACCAAGTATTGGGAATGTCCAAGAAATACGTTGGATGGGTCAAGGGCTGAGGCGAGTAGGTCCTAGCAGCTATGCCTACTATAAAAGAAAGCAAATTTGGTGTGGGATTCGTGGTGGAAGAGAGACTCAGTCATCGAGTCCTTGTCATAGATGAACGATTGGATAGGTCATATTGTTCGAATGGACGAAAGCACTCCAATTTTAAAGTGCAGTACCCTCTGGTGAAAGCAATGAAAGAGGAAGACCGCCAATCTGTTGGAAAAACCAAACGGAGAAGAACTTGGCTGCGCTTGGTATAACTAATTTGCGCTAAACAGCGAAAAGAAAAAATCAATGATGCGATATTGTAAAAAACAATACACTGGTCATGAGCAGTTTCAAAGCAACATATAACAGTATAGATGAGCACCGGAACGAGAGTGTGAGCTTAAAGCATACGACGACATCCAACGAAACAAGTGCAGTTCCCGTGGTATGGTGCATGGTTAAGCAAGTTCCACACTTACCAGCGATGCTTCTTATCACCCAGAATTAAAAATATATAATTTTTCATTCATAAAAATAAATTATATGCAACTCAAACCCATAAATGAATTCACATTTCTTTGGCAACCCTACTCAAATGCACGAATGCAAATCTTAACGAATGTACTTGCGACCAACTAATTAAAGTCATGAGCTACTCAAAACTTGCGCGAAGTTGTCTGAAGAAGCGACGCTTTTCTTCATTTAATTTGACTGCAAATTATGCAATCCTTGGGAATTTCTTTTCGTTAACAACTTAAAGTACAAATGTATGCGCATACAACTGATGTTTTTGTGTGCGAATTTGCATATGTTTGTATGCACGTGTGTGTGTGTGTGTGTGTATGAGTGCAACATTTTTCTTGTGAGCGCTTTCCAGATGGGCGGCAGCATAAAATGCTAATATCCTGTACTGTAAATCTACAACTACACAAACACATATACATACTATTTTTGATGCTTTGAATGCATTCAGATGTACATACGTGTGAGTGTGTGTGTGGCGAAAGTAACACATGGCGTTACTCGCTGCAGCAGCGGCTCCTTCTGTAAGCGCTAGCGTTGCTGCTGCTGGTTGGTGTTGGCGGTGCTTTCTTGTGCATTATTCACCGGAAATCTGCAACAAATTTGCATAGAAAATTGCAAATTTGAATTATGACCAAAGGCGAAATAGCGTTGAACAGCTGTTGTAAGTAGACTCACACACATATGCAAGCATAAATATGCATACGGTAAACACAGCGGTATAAATAGAAGCATACACTTATGCTTGCAGCACAAACATTTATGTTTATATGCGCGCACACACACATACATACATACACATGTAAATACTATATACAATTTTATTTTCCCTGAGTACGACTGTCTTCCTTTGTAAGTATATACATATATGTATGTGTGGTGGGTAAGTGCCTTCTTCACGTTGCAACTCTTTGTTGCACGCTTTGTAGTAAGGTTGTTGAAAAAATAAAAAAAAACACCAGCAGAATATGTAAAATATGAAAACAACAAAAGCAAAAAAACACCAACTTGTGCCACAATTTGTTTGGACTATTTAAATGCCATGAACACGATTTCGTTTACGACCATATGCGCGTTCAATATTTATGCGCATAATTTTATGTTTTTTGTTTTTGATTGTTTTATATTGTGACCCACGCGCCTTCGTCCATGCTGCTCTAATACGTACTTTTATTTAACATTTTTATATTTTTACATGTGAGGAAAGCAACTACTTTGACCATATTAATGTATACAGCATGTGTTTTTGTTGTTGGCCAAAAGCCATATACTGCAAATTTTGCCTAGAGGATTAGAAAAAGCGTATTAACATATGTAGGGACCGAAAGTAATATACGAAACTTCTGTTTAAAATAAAACCACTTTATCCCCAAGAATACTCCATAGAGGCATTCGTTTTATAAGGGCAATAGGAATATATAGACTAATTATTTCGATAAGTTCTTGTTTGTGTGAACGATATATTCGAATAAAGTCAGTAAGGATAGGAAAATCATAACATTTGTCATATAATACTATGTGGTTTGGACCCATTGCAAACATTTTAATAATTTCTCACTCTACTCACTCATATACTAACCGATATGTAGAGTAGACGAAATCGTGAACTGACTTCTATTATTAGACAAGAATCCAAAGTCGACACATCTATTTCAATGGGATATCTATCACACGAGCTTATTTTTATGGGATAAGATTCATCTTTGAATCTTGGATTTGGGTCCTTAATCAACTTGGTCAACTTTACCTAGTTAACCATTGGTTAACTGAGCGTAAGTAGGCAACTCAAACTATCCTTTAAATTAATAAAAAGTGCAAAGGCAATGAATGACACTCTAGACCTTTTATGTTGCTAAGAATACTCAAAAGCAGCGGTCTCGAAACCTTAGTCCAATCGATTAAGTCGAAGATCGGTTTTCTTAAAGAGAGGTGGATGAATATATAATTAAATTCGATTTAAGCACCAGGATACCCTGGTCGTCGTAGTATGCGGAATAACTAACATCTAAGGGTTGTAACTTTGCATACATTTACATATTTGAAGACTTAAAAAAGAAGAAACAAATTTTAAATAATTTTTTGTTGTTGTTGTTGTTGTTCTTTGTGATCAAACAAAAGCCTTTCTTTTCGGCAGCGCATGTGATTTCCGCTCACAGGAACATCTGAAACCAAAAATTCCAACGGATTAGAGAGAGTATATGTTCGGCTCTGGTATGAACTATGATTATTAATTTTGCACAAAAATTAACCAAATGGCGGACCTTTGAAATTTTTTTTTGGAAAATCGCCTTTTTTCAGTCACAAATCAAGTTGAAAAGGAAAGAAGATCTTCAACGATTAGATTTATCCAAGTTCATACCAAAACTACATATGTATAAAATAACGTATTCAAATTTGGAACCGATTGGATTAATAGGTTTTGAATAACTTCAAGCGCCAGTCGTAAAAACACGGTTTCGAGAAAACGCGTTTAAGTTTTTGAGACGCTCTCGCTCTTCACATTCTTGAATAGTTATATGTTCGAATAATATTAAAAGAAATCGATTTTTTTAAACCGAGAATGGGGAGGTCCCCTTAAAGGGCTAAATTGCTTCATACATATATCGGGTTTTCAGAGTATCATGTGAGTAATTACTATCAGAAACTACCTTTGTGATGAGTTAATTTAGCCTGAGGAAAAATCTGAAATCCTTTATACACAATTTATTGAATGCTTCCAATGTCCAGACATGTGCAACATATATTACGACAAACTTTAGTGCCTGAAATATTTTTCTTCGCAGAATTATCTTTAAAAACAGTCTTCTCTTAGTATAATAATAGACGGGATTGCCAAGAGTGGTGTACAGCTGTCACCCGGAAACATGATCAACATCGCTAAATCCATGCACATTCTATACGATGACATAGACAGGTGCATGGCAAGAAGAATCATATCTCGATGGAAGGATCTGCCGGGGTGTAAAACTGCAAAAGTCATGTGCAAAGCGGTAGATCAAAAATATACAAGGTTCCTACTGGAGCTCGATAGAAAGGGCTGTAGGACCATGGTTGGCATTCTTACCGGTCACAGCCTTGTAGCGGCGCATGCCTATAAAATGGGGCTGTCAGATGGGGAGGAATGCAGAAAATGTCAAGAACAGGGCACCAAGGAAACAGTGGAACATCTCTTGTGCGTTTATCCTGCGTTAGCGAGACAACGTTTTAGGTACTTAGGGGCCCCACAGTACGATAAGTTAGAAGAGATATCGTCAGTGAAGCATCATAAACTATTAAACTACTACTACTCAGGGAACACGTAAAGGCACTCCATTCTGGTATCGCAAAGGACCATAACTGGTCTATGCGTGGCCTGCAGGCCGACCAGACTAACCTAACCTAACCTAGTATAATAACTAGTCTGGTAATAGGGATTTAGCACTAAATTTCAAAGCATTAATTGTTTAGCTACACTTGTTTGCTTTTGACTTCATTATTATAAACCCCATATTTTTAGATCGTCTATAGTATATGAACACAGAAAGTATCGCCTTAGCATATGTACTTCTACAGAAGAGCGAATCAGATGGACCTATTTACCTCAACACCAACTGCGACAGATAGTTACTCGCAAAACGTCTTAGTTTGTTAGATTTCAGTTCAAATTTCGCAACACTACAACCCTGGCATAAATACATTAAAGTCGCTTATTGCTTTCTATTTGCGGTCATTTGTTATAATCTTTTACTTCTAGATATAATATGATAATGGCATTAATGGCTCTGTACTGAAGAGGGAATATGGAACAATAGAATAATTACAACATTTCCATTAACATTTGCTATCACAAGTTAACTATTAAATCATAAAGCTAGTCGCCAATATTTATTTATAAATGTGTATAGGCATGTGCCTATAGATTAGGTTTGAGTCCATTTACTATTGCAATTACTTTTAGATTTAATTAAGTTTTTGCATGGGTAATTTCCGTCTCAATGGATATAATGAACTGGTATTCATGAATGTACTATGTATATTTATATATCTACTTACTCTCTCGCTTAAACTGTTTCTCACAGCCTATGTGAGTCAAATTACACTCACTAATTTAGAACACACATTAAAGATTTGCTTGTGCATATATGTATATTTATAGTAACGTATGTACATATACACAAGTTACTCATACATTCTAGCAAGGTTTGTATGTTTTTCAATAATAGTTCGACCGTGAAGTGAAGGGCTTACTTTTGATGTAAATATTTAAATAACTCCTCCTGAAGCCATGTATTTCCGGAACAATATGAGTAGAACCCACTTAATTCCCTAATCATTCATATACAATTAATTAAATCTCAAGTCTGTCACTAACCAACGGGAATCATAATATCCATTGAAGAAGTAGTTGTGTTAATAACAAATTAGGCAGTCATGAAAGCTCTCTAGAGTTTTAAAGTTCAGACACAGTAGATTTAACGAAACCGGATCAGATCCCGAATTATGATCAACCAAGGATCCATCTCTCTGGGTTAGTTCGAAGCAGTACACAGTTCCGAATCTATCCGCAGAATTCTCGAACTCCCCGTCATTGGAAAACACTGTTCCATCTTAAGTTAACTAGGATTTGGAACGCAGAAGAACTTTTAGAAACGCGTACTGGGGTCAAGAACGTATTCGGTATTTGGCATTTCACTCTTCCTCAATTCATATTACTACTACAAACACAGTAATTCATTTCGCAATGTTTTGGCGTAAATTTAATTGTTGTTACTGTTATTGGATTATAACATCAGGGCCGAGAAAACAGCAGGTGACCACACAGCCAACTATTAACTCTACTTGTACGGGCTTTTATAATAGTGTGCAGTCTACATACATACACTCGCATATAGCGGACTAGCATAACGGTTTTGTGGAACTAACTGTTATTATATGAATGTATGTCTGTACGTAGATTAGGTGTGTGTGTGTGTTGTGCAGTATCCGCTATTGCCTCTTTTCTGTGGTCATTAAATTGTCCTGCCGCTGCGGGGCATTACAGGTGTTAAGTGTTCATTTGCGTGCATATTTCAGGCTAAATGCACACATACACACACAGACACCAAGAGTGTTGACTGCTTTACTTCCGCTTCACCCCACACTTCTCTCACCTTGTTACACATTATCCGATTTGTAATTTCATAAATATGCGCCGCAATGGGTCCTGGTCTTCCCATTGCCATTTGGCGACATTTCGCTGAGAGTGCTGCCGCTACAGCTTAGGGGTATGTTTGGTAAAATTTACAAATTGCTTACTGAATTTACGACATATTTAGGGCGCTAAAACGCTCTCTGCCTAGGCATATGCCCGCATACATGCATAGACATCATATACATATGTATGTATATGTGAGGTGTTTGTGCCTGTTGGTCGTGGCACGAATTTATTTGCTCCCCGGAGACATTAATGTGCGCGTGAATGAATTAATTCGCAGATAAAAGATTGTGTGTTGTTAATTAGTTGAAGCTGAAATGAAATTGTGCTTTTGGTTGCAATTTAAGCGAATCTATTTCGCATGCTAAATGTAAGGCAGGAAGTCTGTTTATTAGCGCATAAAAATCGAATGGCTCGAATTGAAATCAAATTGAACTTCTCACTAGCTATTCGCTGTATGCTTACTACGAAATTAAAGTTGATTTTTATTATCGTAGGCTTATAAGAAGTTTTAATGACCGGCAATTGCTCTTAGGTGTGCTATTTTAGTAAAGCACAAAATGGTTTAATTTTTATGTGATTGTATTCACCACTATTGGCAGAGTTCCGTATTTTGGCATATGTATAATACAGATTTTCAGATCATCAGAAAACCGAACATTTTATACTCTCTTAATTTAAAAAGTTTTAATGGAGAAATATGTTCAGTTGTTGGTCATACTTTATATTATAAAAGGTTGTTGTGTTATATTCTGATAAAATTAGAAAAAGGAACGGCATATTGGGAATACAAGGAAAAAGTCATGCGATAATAAAGCTCAAAAAAGAAAGATCTTTTCTCAAGAAAGTGTTTGCGCGATATTTTATCAAAACTCATAACTTGCTCAATCCATTATGCATAAAGCCCACTAGAATAAAGAAAAAAGTTGAATACCAAGACGCACTGTCAGCAAAAAAATAAACCCACTTAATTCCATTAAGATACCTCACAGAGTATATAACTCTATATCTAACTCATTTAGTTTTAGGTGTTACAAACAACCGTTAGATGCACAAAACTATTATACTCCATGTTGTTTAAGTTAAAATAAATCAAGGAAGCTCTACAAGTATGTCCTTAAAAAAACATTATCTAGTTGTGTGTCTTTACAGCAGTGTTGTCCAACGTGACTGTGAGCACGTTTGCTTGTGTTGGTTATTAGCGTACATTCGGAAAGTTACGAGCAGACAACACGAATACGGAACAGTGCGTACAAATAAGTAAACGTACTTTTTAAAAATTACGGTCAACTAAACTATCTATATTTATTTCTTTATTATATTGTTTAATTCTAATGAGATCAGAAATGTGATTGTTTGATAGTATAGCTGAGAATTTAATTGTAAATAAAATTTTCTTTTGTAATTATCAAGAAGACTTTTTCGGGCGTCTCCCTCGATATTTACAAGATTTTTGTGACAACGTTCATAATGTATTTTTATATCATGTTTGCTACAACGCTTTATTTTTTTATAACAAATTAAGCATTCTGCATGCTTTTCATTGGTCTCAATAAAAAAATAACATATTTCCCAAATTTGTTGGAACATTTTTAGTGCGTTCTGTTTTCTAGCGTCAACTGATCGCAAAATTCTGCTTTGCTTGCCTACGAAGTTGAATACAGTAGCACAATCGTGCTTCCACAGACACTTGTCGCGACATGTTGGTGTGAGGTGTCTGGTTTGTCCGTGCGCTATTGTGCGCATAGGCCGTGGACAATGCTGCTTTACAGAATAGATCATCCCCTTTAAATCCATCGTAAAATTGTCACACCTTTTGATATATACCTAATACACCTTATACTGTGGCTTTGACATTCCTAAACTCTCGCAACATTTTTATAGTTTTATTTGTCATTAGGTACATGCCCATGCCCTTTTCCTACATAATAGTATTTATTAAAAAATTCATTAAATGTATGAGCAATTTTATTATAAATATCAAATTATTACTATTGTCTTCTTCGGTCTATAGCCATTCCGGATTTGATAGAGTATAGTGATATCCTTAATGAATAAATTTCTTTCCTTGTTCCCAATCGTCGTGGGAACTGCAAGATATATGATTCTACTTATTCTAATTAACGGGTAGTTTTCTTTTGTTTTGTCAGATTTCGTCCACATTTACTTTGGGGGCCTAGTGACCTATGCTATATCCTTATCTATTTGAGACATCTATTAAAATGCAAAATCAGAGCTCATTTTATGGTTCTGTGCCGAGAACCATTCATTAGCTTGAAGACCCTTCTGCAAAGTTCAGCGAAAAATAAATATCCATATCGATTCTTCGCCCCGCTCTTATTCTTGCTGAACACATTTAAATCATAACATTTATTTTTTACGTAATTTCAAATGTAAGATGCAGTTCAAAAACCCCATTCTCGGTAGAACAGAAGGTCACTTATAAAGCTAAATATACACATGTATAAGTTTTCAACTGGAACTTTTATTGCCACTTGTCTCAAGGCGAAAAACAAGAATCTCGCATTCGCAATCTTATGTTTGCACATCCAAGACACGCTTTAGTAAACTACTTGCATATAACAGTACATATATATGTATATGCTGTATACTCACACTCCACCAAACAATTTTAGCAGCATGTTCTGCTTTCCGACGTTAAGTGTTGCCATATAGCGTTTCCTAGACCTTGAAATTCAGTAAGGCAAATGAGGGCGTGAATGCTCTCAAGAGTACATCTGAGTAGATACTGTACATACATGAGTACACACATGATGAATACACCGTGGGCTGTGTACTAAAGTGTGTATATTTTTTTGTTGGTTTGTCTAGAAAAATATAAAAGCTCTGCACTTATCGTAGTTTACTTGCTTCGCTGTTTGGTTGCGTTCTCGTGACCTTCACATTCGTGTGTGCCAAAAAGCAAGAACAATAGCAAAGTTACACATTTCGCACGCAGAAACAACTTAAGCCATTGTAAACTACTAAAGAGTGTAAAATTGCAATTTTTTAAGAGAACAAAATGCGCGAGGCTGATTTAAGTCAAATATTAATAACTTGGACATTGTTAGTTACAATATTGAAATATTTGCAAAAATGTTATTACTTAAAACGTATGTCATCTCATCTTTTCATCTCCTTAAGAACAAATATTTAAACAACAAGTTTTATTACTGATCTTCCAAAGGAAAATTTTCCTATAAATATAAATGTCAGAATTATCAATAAATCGACTGAGTTTTACCGTAGAGATTTATCGGTTCAGCTACTCTCTGACCATCCATTACACAGATTCTGACACAAATCGATGTAGCGCAAACTTCATGCTGAAAAATCATGGTTCCACTGACTCTTATAAAGTGGTTTTCAATGGCTTCGTCAATAAACAAAATATGTGTTATTGGTCAGGCAGCAATCCACCCAAGTACTCCATGAGTCACCATTGCATACCAAAAAAATTACGGTTTGCTCAATGATAATATGTATTTCTTTTAATATTTTTGGCTCGAATTGGATGATATGGACAATATGTGGTTCCAACAGGACGGTGCTACAAGTCACAAACCAATTTTAGTGAACGTGTTATCTCACGAAATGGCCCAATCAATTGGCCGCCTCTGTCGTGTGATTTGACGCTGTTAGACTATTTCCTGTGGGGCTACGTCAAGTCTATGGTCTATTCCTGCAAACCGGCGAGGATTGATGAACTTCTACCGGCCGAAACATTTGCTTTCGAATGAAACTACAGAAGTCACAACTCTTAGACTCTATTCTCGACTTTCCAGTCTAAAAACAATAAAAAAGGAATTCACTTGTTTATTAGTCCAATTCTAATTTCTAAACCGAAGTTAGAAATATCTTATACCGCTTCACTAAGCACTATATCCTTAAAATCTCAAAATTTTACCTATTTTCAACATCTTAGAGATTTGTTCCAAACTAAAATTGAACCTCATTATCAGACTGCATATTATCATAATCATTCCTTCTTTAGCAATTGTTTAACCAAATGTTAACAAGCTCTTGAAAGTTGCTTCAGGAGTCGAAGAGCGAAGATGTGTAGCCGAGATATTAAAACCATTATTAATTCGACTAATTTGATTACCATTTTTTTTTTAAATGACAACAATGAAACATATTGATGAATCTTCTTTGCTGGAATACGATGTTGCAGAAGACTAAAACTCTAGGTTCTGAAACTTCTGGAGAGCATTAACATAAAACGAAAACTGGACAAATCATTTGAAGATTTTTTACAATTCAGAGATGCGTTTATCAACAACTTGTTATTCTAAAGAGAGTTAGTGAATCTTTGGCATGTTATATAGATCTATTAAAGTTTAGTGAAGTGGTTTTAGAAGATCTCTACTGTATGATCAGATAAAGTATAAAAATCTTATATGCGAAATCTGATAAAATTAAGAGCTTTAAAAGCCTATCATATATTATTATCTGTATTTAAGAATTAAGCTTTTAGTCAACTTAAAAATCCCCTCACTTAATGTTATTTTGACTATATGCATGTCTTACTTTTTGTATTGAATTTTGGCTTTCCTTTCCACCGACAACAATATCTACGAACAAAAAGCTCAGCTTTAGCCACAGAGACTTCATTTACAATGCGGTCGACACTTGAGGTGACTTTACTAAATGGAATTGTCTATAACCGCATAAAAGATTTTGGCTTATAATAACAAATATAATGGAGACTGCATGTGTAGATAAATAACAATAAGTGTATACCAGGGCATATCTAAAATGTTTCGGATAATAATTAAAAAACCTTATTATTGAAAAGCAATCCTGGTTAAAATTTCACTATATTCACTTGAACAGATTAATATAACATCGATATCAAAATAAAAAAAAAAAAAACAAAGAATTCTTACAAGTTGGAAATATAATTTTGCGTAGAGTTGCCAATTGTTCAAAATTTGTATTAGAAATTAATAGATAAAATAAATTAAATATTACAATACTTATAAAGCGTAAGATTTAAAAGAGTTCCAGATCCACTGGATTGCCACCAGTTTCAAAATATTAAATAAAAAAAAAATGGAAAAATATGAATTAAAAATTTGCGCGGGAAACTAAAATTGTTTATGTAAGAAAAATTGATAAAAAAATTATGAACTAGTCACTTGTTTTAAAATTAATTAAAATTTAATTTTGATTTAAGTTAAAATACTAAATCGATATCAAACTAAGGAGGCATGGAGTAGAAATATTTTTAAGAATTGTTGCCACCCATTTCCTTTTTTTAATGCCATAAAATTTAAAAAATAAATGAAGCTTCACAATACCAAAGCACGTCCAGTAGAGATACAGAAACGAAATTTTTATAAGAGTCATCAGCTGTTTAAAAAAATAATTTTTATCAATATTTGTCAACCAACACTCTTCATTCATTTCATTTTTAAGGACCACCCTAGTATATACAAATATATTTACAAATATTCATAAATCCGTTACTCAACATACAGATTTACATTTATTATATTTCCACATTTCATTTTTTTTCAGCAAAGAAAACCAACACCAACAACGAACAAACTTATAAAGGTAAGTCACCAACGACACGATCTTCTTCTTATTATTGTCACATGCCAGCTGCTACATGCCTCGCCATTGGAAGTACTAGCTACTGAAAGGCTTTCAATATTATGTTTAGCTTGTGACAAGTTGACTGTGTGCTGATATGGCAGCAAGCTCTGCATCATAGGCAGCGTGCTACCAGAGGAGCATGGCTTTATTATTAAAATTTTCCACATTTCTCGGTGGATATTACATAATAGTGTGGAGTTCTACGGCACAAGGCATGCAAAGTTCATTTCAAATGTTTATCCAATATCTTGTGTTGATGCGTACGGCAGCAGTAGATTTCATATTTGATGTGGTAATAATGCGATGAATATTAGAAAATGTGTTTTTTTCTGCTAAGAAATGAAGAAAATTTGTTTTTAGCCGCACCGCTTGCTGCTAGATACTCTTGAATAGCCATAATGTGCCACTACAGACTAGACTCGTGCAGTGCGCATTTGCTCTTCGAAAGAGTTTTGCCAAAAATATTAAAATTATGTCAGTTTACTTTTCATGAGCTCAAAGGACGTGAGAGACGACACACAAATCTTGCATAAATTCATACATCTACATGTACATATGTTGTGACATAAAATAGTGAAGTGTTTAAGCAAACTAAATTTTGATAATTCTTTCGAACTGTTGCTTCAATTCGAGCGCAAGTTTGTTGGCATTGGGCAAACCAGGTATGCACATATGTGTGTGAAATGCAGATCATTACGATGGTCCAGGATATATTTCTAGCTTCATGATCGTTGGTCTGAATTAGCCAGACTTAACATACATACTATTTGATTACAACTGCTCGTGCCATAGATTACTAAACCAAAGTAGCTTTTTATCGTTAATACATCTTTAGAAACATATACATATATATACAACGAAGAATATGTCTATAGCTTAAATAGGACTTTACTTTTTGAGAAGATTTATGTTATTACAACTCTACCTTTGCCTCAACATCTACTCGTTTCTAATAGTCATTAACACTTTTATGATAGACGCCACATTTAGATTTTCTTTAGAAAGGAAATGTCCAAATTTTAGTTATATCCTGGACACTCGAAGTTAAAACTATACAGATTTACTGTATAGATAGTAAATAAATGGGGCAATATGTATGTAAATTGATTAAAAAAAATTTATTATATAAAATAATTAAACAATATAGCGGAAAGCAACTGTTGTATATTTTAAAGCGAATCACCCACGGGTTTCATTATCAGCTCGTAAATTTGTACATTTGGCGGCTGCGAGAGTACATACATTATGGCGCCTGAAACATTTTCTGGCGTAAGAATTTTGCCATCGACCAACCTTTTCTGGTCTTCTGTTATTATCTCCGTATCAACCAGACCCGGACTGATGCTCTAGTAAAATATAAAATGTTTAATAAAATATGAAAAGGAGAATACGTGAGTGTGAAATGATATATAATTCAGAGAAAATAGAATTAAGAGCTATATATATTTTTTTTATAACCTTAGAGCATTAAAGCCGCCAAGTGGAATGAGCCCATGAGCTTAACTTTTAATATTGAATGCTAAGATCTTAAAACGTAAAACGTCGGAAATAAAATCCTTATGTAAACATCTCATAAAGCTAAATTCAGACATCCAATATCAAACCGTGTCAGAAGAATGAAGCTCTCTCCTTACGAGTTCAACAGCTTTACATTTTTTAATGATACCGCTACAATTAGAAGAGTCTAATCCCGACACAACTCAATATAACCAAACATGAAGCCAAGTAATTTTTGAGTAGTGAATACAGGACGATAACCTTCTTGATAGACTGCAATGGTCTGAAAGCCCGCAACTAGGTTTTTTGTACAGAACCTGAAGTAAAAAAAACCCACTGAGCTCTTTTTCCAGCAGTTACAGCCATCCACAAGTCTGTCGCAAGTTAGCGCGTAAAGGAAAAATCAGGAATTTGTTCGGTGATGCAATAACCAATAGCAATGATGAATTGATTCCTAGCCTATCCCTTGATTAGTAAGAGTATTGCTTTACATACCTTCAAATTTTATTTTGATAGCAGTCATAAGAAGCTCCACGCTTTAGTTTGGGGGCTTTTCTTTATTTTTTATGGCAAATTATGGGCCTACAAACACGAAACTAACTCAAAAAGCTTTTATTACAAGGTAGTTTCGTTTTAAGAATTTACAAGAAATAATAAAAAATATCTTCATTTTTCCCAATTTATCAGACACTATTAAACTTTTAAGCTAACATTACACATTTCAGAAACAATTCCCCACTCAAAAGCCAGTTAAATGTCCTTACTTTCACGTTAAATTGTTGCACTTTACACTTGGTTGCCATTTAATTTTCACTTTTCCTACAACAAAATAAAGCGCTTGCAAATTGAAATTTAAATCCGACATTTTTACACTATCCCCCCTCAATGGCGGCACGACCATTACGCCACGTACTCACCGTCACCTTCACACGTGTGCCCAAGCCTTTGAACTCCTGCCGATAAATCTCGTTAATAGCCGTCAACGCGAACTTGGTGGCCGGATAAATGTTTAAGATCGGCATTGCGTCCGATATCACCGGCACCTTGTGTCCACAAATGCTATTTATCAATATCACATGACCATCGATACTGTGCGCCCGCATAGCGGCAAACACATGGCGTGTACAATTGACCACGCCCATGACATTCGTTTGCAACACCTCCTGCACCTCGCACTCGTCCATCGTGGCCAATTGACCGAAACGAAAGCAACCGGCATTGTTGACCAACACATACACGGGTCCGTGGTCGCGTATGATGCGCGTAAATACCTCTGCCACATCCCTTCCATCGGCAATGTTGCATTTAATGGCGTGAAAGCGCGCACGCTGCTCGTCGGTGGACAATTCTTGGCGCAACGCTTCCATGCGTTCGTAGCGTCGCGCCAAACCGATAACAATTAAACCGGCTGCAATTAGATCGCGCACAATGGCGGCACCAATGCCCGAACTGGCGCCGGTCACCACCGCCAATTTCGCTTTTAATTGCTCCATTAGTGTTTCGCTGGTGCTTTCGCTGTCTGTAGTCTGAAATACGCTGGCTTGCAATTCGTTTGCGCGGCACAATTGTACAACCTATTCGACGAATTGTCGTTGCTTTACTGCTATATAAAATTTCAAGTGCCCTACTTTTTAAATGCAAAATAAAAATTTACTTGCGGCTAAGGGCGGAGCGCGGACGAGAGAAAGGCATATATTTAAGTGAAACTTGTCATTCGCGCGTCACCACGAAAGCCGCAAAACAGCTTTCGATGCTGTAAGTCTCTTACACACTTAATCTGACAATATCAATTTTCACAGTTGTATCAGTTTCGATATGCATGCCCTCAGTACTTGTAAGCGAATTTGCAAAGAGTAAAATCGCTGAGGTGAAAAATTTTTGAAAATTTGAAATTGTTACAGAGGTAAGGCATCAGTTCCAGTAAGATATTTCAGATTTTTTTAATAGCTCTTATAAAATGTTGATGAAATCTTAGTAATAGTTATATTGATAATAGTTATAGTACTATTTCAACGATTTTTGGAATCAATTACAATCATACTATGCGTTTCAATATCAACTATTTTTTGAGTTATCTCCCTGAAGAACTGGTATAGTATAAAAATTACCTGAAGTAGGAGAATTATCATATTGGGTGTTTGGGAGTCAGTAAAAATCTCGACCGATCTCTTCCAATTTTGGGCATCAAATAATAATAAATGGACATGTTTACAGAATTACGAGAAATTAAGCCGAAGAGCAAGAACGGTCCCTCAATTTTAGAATAAAAAGTGCTCTTTCTTTATTACGATTTTCGTTACAGCTTTTGTTACCCATATAGTGTAATAAAGTCGCAAAGATTAAAAAATTTATTACAGACCGATTTTCCGATTTAAAAACTTACTATAGAGACCTTAATACCAAATTTTAGGTATCTAGCATTTTTCTTTATTTGTTCTGCTCATTTTTACATTGATCAATGTTGTTCGCACCGAGTCTCGTTTGAGGTGTTGCGTATATAATAGACAATAATACATAATAGAGCTGTGATCGTTTTACCCTTATCCAGGGTATCGTCGATGTAAATCAAACTTTATAAATACCACAAAGCGGTGGTTATCACTTTTTCGGGCAAGAGAATAGTATTTACCCTCTTCGTTGGCTGAAATTCAATATTTATTCCTTAAGCTCTGGTACCCACCAGTGGGTCCATCGAAACGATTCAGAAATGCCTTCGGAGTGCGCTTAATCAGCGTCAAATACTGTTATGAAATGATCGTACGGTTGTAATTTTTGTACGAAGCAAGCAATCGACAACTATCGCATCTAAAACTTTAATACCCAGACTTTTGAGATGCATACCTTCGATCGAGGTCTGCCAGGACGACATCGTAAACTTATGTTATGTTATCATCCAAGTACGTATTTTGAGACATCTGATCGTGACTCTTCAAAAACCGATTGTAACCAATTTTTAACGATCCTTATCGGAGGCGAACAGTAGTCCCCAATCCAAGCGCTTTTTAATTTCACTGCGTGATTTCAACGAGAATGTTTGTAGTCTAAAAACATCGATGCATCGATGTTACTTTCAACCATGTTTTATGTCGATGTTTTTAACCCGAAAGCGTATATTTGGAAATGTTTTGTCACACTTGCATACGTTTTGTTGACAATTCAATTCTGTCGTAGACTACTGCATTAGATTCGATATTCAAATTACAAAAGTGTAAAGATGCCGTGGTTAAAGAAAAGCACTTATTTTAACTATGCAAGAACAACGCTGATACATTGGAAACCTCGGGTGTCCAACAGAACACTCGTTTGATATTTGGAACCATAATAAATATTTGGTCCACCAAAATATGAAAGGTAAGCTGTCAAATTTATTTTCAAATACATGGACGGAAGGTTGAAGAGTAAATGTATCTTGGAATAGTAAAATATCCAATAGTGATGTGGGTTGCAATATAAATAGTGTTTCGGAGTTGTATAGCGAGGCTTCTTAATTTTTACATATTCTGGCCACTTCAGTCCCGAATGAACGTCTGTTTTCTAAAGCCAGAGCACCTTTCCAAAAAGCCTTAACAGAAACTTAAGTGTAATGAAAATGTATCAACTTAAGATGTTGTAACAACTATATATCATTTATGTATTCTTCTGCTTCTATACTCCCTTATCCTTTTGTACTAACATTAAAATACGTTAAAAAAAAGTTCAAGAATACATCGGCGTTGTTTTTCAATAAACATTGAACCATCGATGTTTCACTTCACGATGTTTGCATCCCTAATTACGCGATCCCTCTTGGGTTAGCGGCGTTATCGAACTCAGTATTTATCAGAAAGTTCTCGTACAGAAATCGTTCACTATTTGGGGAATGATGGACAGAGGACAAGAAACTTAGGATTTTGTTTAGAAAAGATACCACGAAATTGAACACCTATACAAGAATCGTATTTGAAAACAACGCTTCCTTCCTTTATACTTTGCTTTATGACCTTAATCAAAGAATGTTTAGGGATTACTAGGGATGTGTTATATTAAGACACTTCTTCTTATCACCTTAACTTTTTGTTATGTATCAAATAGAGCAAACCATCATTATTTATTTTTTTTTTTTGTAATTTCTCAATATTTATTTCATCAATTAACTATTAAATTCATAATATGTATATATGCTTTTACGGTAATATTTATAAGTATGTATGTATATATATAGATACTATGTATAACACATGTATTTTTTATTTACTTAAAAGTAATCTTATACTCATATAACCAATACCCACACGCCGGACTATACGCCACGTCACCAAAATGCTCAACCGAAACGATTACCAATCTCAAAGGAAACTCTACAATGCTTAGTTTTAGGCGAAAATTTTGTCTCAAATGGATTTAGGTATTTGCATTTAGTTATTTTTTTTTTTGTTTTGCTCATTAAGGGGTTTCAGATTTTATTATGTTATTTTTGCAGTAATTACTATGTAATTGGATTACTTAGTCCTTTTACACAGCATTCTTAATATTTTTTTTTGTAATTTTATTTCTTTTTTAAACAGCAGTTGTACATGTTAAAAAGTTTAGCATATTTCTTCACTTCCACACTTGCGCGTTATCACTTAAACTCCTACGTATTGTATATAGGTTTTGTATAATTTTGTTTATTTTTAACTTTACTCTATAAGGAAATACATTTCACTTAAATTACATTATGTATTTAGGTGTATACATCGATTCAATGGGCGCTTTTAGTTGATTTGCATGATTTTTTTTTTTTACGAATATAACAGTTATTTTTGGGAAAATTTATTATTATTTACATACACGAATTTTTATTAGTATTCAGTGGTTGATTGGAAATTTTCTTCTAGTCACCTAAACCTCATATCCACTACACTGTAGTGTAGAGAACCCCAAAGAATTTTAATGAAACAATCTCTATTGGGAACTAAGTTTGGCATTGCCATCGACATCGTCTAAAGTGAGTTCTAAGAAATGAACTGTTTCGTCGTTGGATCATAGAGAACGAAGTTTTAGATGTGTTTAACCTTCTTTACCAGAATTGACCCTGTTTTTTCTACTAAAATATACTCTGTTTCTGCCGATTTAACCTTTCTTTTAACCAATTAAGGGTTCATCTATGTATATATGAATATTTTTAATAAAAACAAACATGTTGTCCAGTCCCTAATATTTCAGTTTCTATATCTTCTATCGTACCTCGCCAAATCTCTCGACGAAACAGTTATTATTTCGTTAATTATTGATCTCCATAACTCCAATAAGGTGTATAGGGTATACATTTTTCGATAAAGTATACTCTTCAGACTCCGCTTTGTTGTACCTAGCCCAGAGTCCTGAACAGATCAGCGGTAAATGTTCCCGCGAGATTCATAATTGAAAATAAAATTTCTTTTGTGCCATTGTTAGTTATAAGATATTTATTTCCAAAAATGGGTTGCTCTACACTCCAGTAATGAATGAGGTTATGGATCAAAAATGTACCATTCGATGTGGGGGTACTCATAAATGGCATATACTATCAAGTATTCGCATTCTTATTTTTGTTGCACATTTAAGTATCTTACTACTTTCAAATTTTGTGTAATTAAATTTGATTTCACTGGAACATAGCATCCATGAACGTTGCAATTAAATTCGTTTTACAATAATAACATTCAGATACCGCATTTTATTTAATTTTTTTTATTTATTGTATAATATATTTGTTTTAAGTCTTAACTTTTTCATGCACATTTGGAAAGAAAGAAACATTTATCGCCATTTTGTTTTAATTTTGTTAAATTTAATTTAATGCCAACATCATACAATCAGAGTTGCTGTTTTTGAACTTTTTTATTTTTTTTATATTTTTTTCTTTAATTTAATTTAATTCTTAGTATAATGTGTTGTATATTTTTAGATTTCTAGTTTTTTCAACAATTTGTAGTTAAGTAAACTAATTCAGCGTTATTTGGTTGGAGTCCATATACATACACTATACAACAAATTAAGGATCACTGTCTCAATTTTAAAAGAAACTATTTTTCAGCATCATCAAAAATCTAAAACTCGTTCTGCTCTGTCAGATCAAGATCACTTTACAGTGTTTCAAACTAGAACTTTTTTGGTCAAATTTATAATCGACCAATATGAAAAATCATGCATAAAACTGATTCTGTAGCGTTGAAACCCTAGAAAGATGTAGAAAGACAATTGTTTATGGAAAATGTTAACCCTCAGACAGCAGGACTAATTTTAACCTTTTGTTAAAACCGACTTAAAAATGATTTTCGGATTTCCATATTACCAACTTCGACCCATTGTCAACAAACTTTTCTCCTGATAGAATAAAATGGCTCTCAAAAACTAATTTCATTTAAAATAACATCGTTACACCCCAAAAAATATATGTCGCACTGTGTTGTCTGAACGTAGAATATTAAATAATTTGTGCCAATTCTTTGATCTATTGTTGCTTACGATTTTCCGCAGCCTATTTATTTGCTTATATACATATACATATGTATATATATTTTTATGCTTGTATGCGTGTATGTACGAGCTTTGCTTTCAGTTACATTGATTGCTTCTATTTATGTATGTATTTCTCACAAATGCTCCACGGTAAGCTGAGCAGTTCTTCAGTAGTAGTTGATATATTTTAGTTTTGTGGTTCATTTTTGAGATTTTTAATAAGCTTTTAAGCTTCCTATAGCGTATTATTTTTTTGGAAACATATATGTACATACTCAATGCATTTTGTTTATGCAATTCTTCTGTCTATGTATGTATGCATTTTTATTTTTTTTTTTTTTTATTTATATGCAGACATGTTTTAGTCTCAGCTTTTCTTTTTTTAAGTTCTATATTCATAAATTTTACGTGTAGTTATGCAATTGTTTATGTATTTTTCACCAGCACCACAAAGGATTTCTTTATTCACTCTAATGAATTGTTTTAATGTCTTTTCTATGCTAATCACACTAATAACCAATATATATTATGTTATGATATTTAAAATTACCTACAGATGTGAAAATTAACAATGATCAACATTTCTTTAGATTATTTATAACTATATATGTATGTTTGTATGCATGCGTGATTGTGAACGACTGTCATTATATATGCGAGTAATAGTACATTTTTATTTATAGAAACGGGTATTTATGTATTTACTACTAAAATATATACAGATAAATGTAAAAAATTAAAATATAAATAAATAAAATAAACAAGTTTTTCACGCCCCCTCTAAAATCGTATACGAAATGAATGAATATAGCACTGAACAACCCTGGTCGGATTATAAGACCAACCCATTTTTTCGAGCGATTGATTGATAAGTAAAAAAAAGTATTTTCTCCGATTTTCGAAGTTAGATACCAATATCGACATATTCGCCTTCGATTTTCGAAATTGAGCTTACTCTAAACATCATTATCAAATATTTGTTTTACATCACTTATAGTATGCGAGTTACGAAAAAGTGGAAAATATGGATGTAAGTAATTCACGATTTCCTTCCATATCAATGGTGTATATCATTTTTCGGTTAAGCTTTTATGATAGTTGCTATAAACGGACAATGTCGGATCTTCGAGTTACAAAAGAAATTTATTTCATAAAATACTAAAAATGCAATTACTTTAACTAAAATACATTTTTTATGTTTTTTATAAATGTTTATTTTTCTATTTTTTCGAAGATCCACTTTTGATCCCTTATACATCTGTCATTCTGGACCAAAAATTGTTATACCTCATTGAGATGGGAGGAAAACTTGGATTATAACCATATTTGTACATTTATACTAATTTACATACTACATATAACTAATAAAAATGTTTCAAGTAAGTTCAATTTCGAAATTCAAATGCAAATATTTCGAGTTCGAATACAAACTTCGAAAAATGAAAAACTTTTTTACTTATGACCCAAAAATCTCGATAAAATTGGTTTGATTCAGTACCCAGATCGTCAATAATGAAATTCGATTTTTAAACATTACACAATAAAATTGTTTTCTATGTAAAATTTACAGTTTTAGAAAGCTTGCGCGTTTTGATTTTGTAAAATTGAAGCCCCAGATCCCTGTATTCCCTCTATTGACCCTCTAATGAACAATAAGGACCATTTCGACCTTTTCTGTAAAATCGCCTTAAAAAAATTTACTATCGACAGCAAGAGATTACAAGAGTTCAAAGCCTCAATTTCAAAATTCCAAAGCAAATATTTTCGAAAAACGAAGAAATTATTTTTTTTACATATGACCCAAAAATGTTGATAAAAATGGTTTGGTTCAATGCCCAGATCGTACATTACCAAAATTCAATTCTTAGAGTAATATATAAATTTTTCCCAAGTAAAATCTCCTCAATTTATTTTCTGTATTATAATTTTCAAGTTATCTTCAAATAACTGTTTCTAATGAAGGAAATATGTCAAACTAAGATCTCAAAATTCCAAAAACAAATAAAACTAAGAAAACTGAATAGAAATATCAGGTGAAAGGTCATTAAATTTCCTACCTTTCACACTTTATTATTTTTTAACAGAACTTACAAATTATACGAGTTACATAATAAGATTTGAAATGTTAAAAAATCGTAATTTTTATTTAAAAGTTGTAACGTTTAAGAGCTATGTACATTCCAAAACGAATATGTTTAACACCTTTAATTTGATACATCACTTCCCCTATTACTGATTCTCGAGAACTTAGATACTTTTGTGTTCGACTTTAATCAGAAACATTTAAGTGAATATATCTCGAAATTGACAGAATAGAAATAAATTGTGAAAAACTTTGGACTGAAGCTAGAAAAGGGATACAATCGGTTTTAGTATTCATTATTTAATTGTTTGGAAAATTAATTTTAATTTCTGAGTTTGAAATTCAAAACACTGCTAAAGAAGTCCGAATACTAAATAGGCCAAACTCCAAGCTCATGTTTGCCACTAAAAAGTTTCAAATAAAATTCAGCAGACTTTCCGAAGCGTGTTAAAATATATAGAAAACTCAGTTTTCCAAAGTTCTGCGTATAAGTGAGAAGAAGCTTTGCTATGAATATGGAAATGGCAAATGTCAATACCTATACATATACCATTTTTTATTACAGAATGGAATTATTTTTTCATCATTATACTTTTGATCCAAGATTAGCATCTAATATTGTACTGAAGACGAAAATTTTTAAACCGTTTTTTTCGAATTAATGATTTTCTAGCAACTTTGTACGAGGTTTATGTTTAATAGAGCGAGTTCCTGGAAATTTTCGGAAAAGGTATGTATTTGTACGTGTTAAAATAAATACATATTCTCAAATTGCGATTTTTTACAAATATAACCACATTTTTGCGAAGGTCAAATAAATTTCAACCGAAAATTTTCAAAAAAATAATATTAAAATGATCAAAAAAAATTTGGTATTTTATGTAAATATATATGTGTTTGTGTATTTGAAGAGTAGTAATTTTTGGTGCTTATGTAACTTCTAAATTCGCTTTAAATATCATAAAGGCTTACTTGATAAAAGAAATATATGTATATACATACATATATAGATATTTTCAATAGTAATAAGTGTTATTGTTGAAAGTGAAAAACTATAAACTAATATAATTGAATAAGTTGCATGTATAATATATATGTATATATGTTATAATACAATAATAACTTGTAATAACAATTAAAGCGTAAAAGTTAGTTAAATATACCTGATATTTGCATAAGTCATAATCAATTAAGTACACACATACATAATGTAATATTAGAGTTTATATATATGTGTGTATGTCTACGTGTGTGTGTGTGTGTGTGTGTGTGTGTATAGACGCTTCACTGAAACGACAAACGCGTGCTCTTCAAAATCTTATTGTCCGCTAATATGTATGTATACACAAGTAAGTATGTATGTAGGAGTATATGAATTTAGTTTATATATATATGTATATATGCTTTATGTGCTACACACTTCACTACTGTCGTTCCGCTTTACAGTTGCTTCATGAATTATGAGCGAAATAACGGTTTACTTTAATTTAAATATGTATGTGTTATATAATGTTATCCTTTTGAATATCCTTTAACTACGCGCAATACGTGTATATGCAGCATATAATACTATATTGCTTCGATGTGGTTGGTCTTCAGCGTTGCTGCTACATAGCATGAACTCAGTGGCTTTCTTACAATAACAGTTTATCTTATTTGTTTTGTTTGCTAAATTGTATAATATATGCGCCGCTTTTGGTTTTTGCTAGTTGAAGCTATTTTACACATGCCTGGTAACTGCCAGCGTGCATACGTATGTTTTCTATGTATTTCTATGTTTTCTATGTTTTTTCTATGTTTTCTATGTTTTGTTCTAAACAACATAGAAATACTGCTGTCATTACTAACCTTTTAAAAATCAGCTTGGTTATGTATGTATGTAGGTGTGTTTAATCTTTCATTTTAACCATTTCTTTAGTTACTTATTTTCTCTCTACATTAGTACAGTTTTAGTTGTTTTGCTATACATCTCTGTGTGTTTGTATGTTTATATTTTGAGTAATTTTGTATAATTTTTAAATTTATGCTTAATTCGAGTCAGTATCTGAATCGCTTGGTGGCACAGGAGATGCCACAGGTTTAGGCGTTGGCTCCTCACGTATCGGACGCGTAGCTGCTAAATATGCGTTTGTAGACTCTCCATGTGTCGTCTCGATGCCAACCCTAAAATGATGAACGAATATTATATGAAATTTCAGAGATAAGTCGAAAATATAACGGTTGTTAGTGCTTTAATTCTAGTATGTCATAGTTCTTGATATGTGGACAATGACTACGAATATCAAACTAAAACTTACTTGTATTCATGTCGTGCCAAATAGCGTACATATTTCTCTGGTGGCTCATCGGAATCCGAATCTTGTACGCTCACTGAACGCACTGTTGTATGCGAGACCTGTGTTGCTGGCATTGTGAACTCAACGAAGGCGTAGGGCGCCAGTTCGCTGGGTATCTGATCGTAGGAAGTCAGCGCCATACGACAAACGAGCTGATGTGTAGTATAAGCTCCTAGAGAAGAAAACAAAATAAAAGTTCAATTACATTTGTTCATCAAAAAAATTCCGTAATCTTCGACAAACCTTGTCCTTCTTTTGGCAAACGTGGGCAGCGCCAGACAATGGCACGATGATGATGTTCATATTTTGCCTGTCCCGAAGTGACCTCAATAAGGGACTCTTGTAGCGTATCGACAGCGCCTAGAATGCGCTCAATACCTTTAATTTTACCGGTACGTCTATGAGCGGACTTAACGGAGCCATATCTGAAAGTATGATATGTAATAATTTTTAGAAACCAATATATAGTACAATGTCTCACCTAAAATGCTTCTCCACGCGGAACAAGTAAATCCAACACTCCGGTATGGGAAACCGCACCGAGACATCTTCGCATGGTATTTGTCCCAATTTGCGCGATGTAAAGCCCGGCACCAGTATATCTGCACGCAACTCCACCTTATTACCAGTTACACACCACGTGGCCTTCAGTTGTAATGGAAGTTCGCGATTTTTGGGTGGACGCACACGGAAACGTAGTAACTCTATATAATTCGCATCCGGTGGCTGGAACCTACATAATTTGAAAATATAAATATATGTATCCTGACCTTGTGTCTTCACAGACATCTCGTAATAACTCACTTAATTGTACGCGTCTTCTCATACTCCTCCTGATTCACCACACTGTGAAACTCTACAGCTTCCAAGCGAATCCACTCTTCTGTGGCCACTGGTATGATGTCGTGTCGACCCACCACTTCTTTGCCCTGACGCCACATATCATTCACGCCCAACTCGATCATTGGCATACCTATAAATGGAGGACGTTATTTTAGCCTAAAATAACAGTTCCGTCATATGGTTTCTAATTTGTAATTACCGGTTAGAAAAGCTAAGAAGAAAAGGCGCACACGCGCTATTTGCTTCAAAATTTTGCCCTCATAATCTTGTTCCACAACGATTTCGTCGACCGCCGTTACTTGTACCTCCTCCATTTTGTATGTGAGCGCACGTTCACGCAACGCCGGCAATCGGAAGAGCGCCTCTTCGATGCAAATGGAGAACTGTTTCATATCTTCGTAGTTCATTGAGCCAATTTTAAAGAGTTGCGACGACTGTGGCGCATGTTCAACCGGTAGACCCAACTTCTTCAAGTCACTTCCGAACTCCTTCACACCTTCGTAATCGCCGGCAATGGCGTATTGTGCAAATTTCGTCAGTTTATTGGTGATGCGTTCGGCTTTAGTCACTTGACCAGGTCGCACACCGGGACGCTCCTTATAGAAAATGTACTGTAACTTGATGGTGAAGATTTTGCCAAACTGATCGTATTGCTGTGCACCGATCTCCGAGACAGAGTATGATGGTTGCAGCGGCAATTCTTGGAATGGTTGTTTATCAGAGACCTGATTAAGCAATTGCACTACGGGCACATCATTCTGTATTACTAGACGTACAAAGATTTTCTTCCAGAATCTCTGTCCGGTAATCTTCTTCTTGTTGGGTTGCCGCAGTTGCATTTCCCAGCCAGGTCCGACATAGTTCAGGCGTGGAAAATCTTCGAGTGGTTGCGAAACGTCTTCGTCGAATAGCGGGGTTTGTGGTGTATCCTGTGAATCTGTGCGTTTTACTTTGTTTTCATCGCTTACAGCTGGTGCTGGGAAGCCGGTGTCTTCGAAGGGATTGACAACGGGTGATGTATCGCTGGAAACTTGACCGACCGCACTACGTACTGGTGGCGGTGGTGGTGCCAATTGTGGTGCAATTCCTTGTGTGCTTTCGCCTTTAGGTCGTATCACGACATTGAATTCCTTGTCTACGGACTCAACAGATTCAGCGCGAACTGGTGCTTTCATTGCATAGAAGTCATCATCCTCATTCTCGAAGCCATCGGTCATGCCAAAGGCGTTAGTGGTAGCAGCGGGTGAACCAAATGCGCTGTCACCCCAAGCTAATGAAAAAAACATACGAATTAATCACATAATTTATTTTACAAGACGCTAATGATAACCTACCATCTCCGCCTGAGGGAGTCACAGCACCAGAACCACCAAAACCGTCCAGTATGCTTACATTATCCTTCTTAACGGAATCAAATTTAGCCGAGAAAGCGTCGAATTCATCCGGCTCACTGGCAAAGATGTTGTTAGCTGTGTATGAATTTGCTGTAACAGCCACAGCTTCTGGTTCAGGGTCCGGTGCAAAAATATTAACTGGCACGGCAGATGTTGTCATAGTGTCTGTCGCTGTAGTAAAGATATTGGTCACAACTGCAGGGTCAATATCATCGATTGCAAATATATTTGTCACTACAGACGGTGGAGGATACGTATCTTCTTCTTCGTCTGGACTAGCGAAGGGATTTGCAGAGGCTGCACCACTTGCCACAGCACTAGCCGGTGCGAAATCCAGTCCAGTATCCATTTGCTCAAACTCACTATTCTGTTGTTCGGTAATAGCCTCCAAAGATGATTCTGGTAGAGCCTGTGTGGTTGCTCCAGATTCTGTAGGTGGACTGTGATCGGAATCGACAGATGTAAAGGCTGCGGGTTCTGCCACCGCAGGTACAACCTCTTTTTCCTTATTCTCCACTTCTTCTTCATCATCTTCGTCGGGACTTGGCTTGGTTTCAATGACCACCGGCGGTGCTGGTTTTACTGGCTCTGGCTCATCTTCATCGTCAGAACGTGGAAGATCTTCTACAGTCGTAATTTCAATGTCCGGAGTTGGTGCACGTGGCTTTGTGTTGTCGACTACGAGCTCTTTCCTTTCTACATTATTTATCAACGATATATTTAGATCTGCTGCCTGTGGTTGAGATGTAATATCGTGTGTGCTCTCATCAGGTCGAGTTAGCATAGAACTGAAAATGGGATCCTCTACATCTTTATTCTCTTCGTCATCTGGCAATTCAGATGCAGGTTCAAGTATAAGGTCGTCGCTTAATAAATCTGGTTTGGAAACAGGTATGGCTGGTTTTTCAAATAGACTTAATATGTCTTCCTTGCTCTTTGGTGGTGGCGGTTTAGGTGGCTTAGAAGTGCCAAACATGTCAAATAGATCCTCAGTATCAGCTGTCTCCGCAACAGGTTGAGCAACTGGCTCCGGTGCTGGTGGCGTTGGTCGTGGAGGCGGTTGATGACGCTGTGCTGGTATACCACTTGGTGGTGCCGGCCTCGGTGGCACTGGACGTGGTGGCGGTGGTCGTGGAGGTTGCTGTTTTGCTGGGGATGGCATCGGTGTTGCACCATGTAAGCTAGGAATGGCTGTTGGTACACCGAATGGGTTATCCACACTATTATTAGTACCGCTACCAGTTAGATCCATATCGAATCCATGCATATTACCAGATGAACCACTATCTGATACATCCAACAAATCCGCCAGTCCTGAATCCGGTGTAGGACTGGGTGAGTGTAAATCACGCATTGAAACAGGACTTGGAGAACGCGTAGCTGGTATACGGCCAAGTAACTCAGAGCTTGTCTCTTCCATTTGGTTAGAAACTGTATTAATGAGTTCTTGTGTTTGTGGTGGCACTGGTCTTGGTGGTGGACCTCGTTTAGAAGTTTCATCATCTTCTTCAGCAGTGGACTTAATGCTAAGTGCGTCATCCTCCGCCTCAATAGTTGTGCCAAAGAAGCTCATGGCTGGATCAATATCCGAAGCGGGTGCTGGACCATCATCAGGTTCATCGCCGAATGCAAATGGATTCGATTGTCCGGAGAAAGGGTTATCTGTTTCTGCCTCACTCTCTTCAGTATCGACTTTTGAGAAGAAAGGATTCGCTGTCGGATCGGCGTCAACGCCATCCAAGTCATCATCCATCAGAAATGGATTCGCCATTATGGTTTATAGTAGTTTTATAGAACTTTCAAATTTAACGCTCAATTAATTCACTCTCCAATAATTTGATCTCGGTTGCGCCAGGTGCCAAGTTCTCGGCAATTGAAGTGTCAAATGGGTCAACTTCTTCGGGAAGTGTAATTTGTTTTACAGGAACCGAGGGTGTTAATACCTTGTCGCCTAGACCGAGTTCTTGTGCGTCCGTTTGTGTATCAAGCACTCCCGTTGTGATCTCTGACACAGTAGCTGGAAGCAATTCACTCTCTAAAAGTTTTAATTCTGCTCTGCCTGGTTGCAAATTAGACGCAATAGATGTGTCAAATGGGTCTATATACTCTGGAGTGTCGTCTGTGAGATCTTTACTCTCTTGGGATGGTGTCAGCACCTTCGCCTTTATATCTTCTTTTACCGCTAATAACTCTTCCGCAGGCACCGGTGTAGGTGGCGCTCGTGGATCGAAATCGGGATCGGATAGACTATGTTTTAGAGTATTTTTCGTCAGTAAATCTTCTTCTAGATGCTTGAGTTCCACCTCACTGGGTTTCGCTTCTGGTACGTATGAGGTGTCGAATGGATCCTCGGCCTCCTTTTCACTGATCTTTTCTTTTGCTCCTGTCGGTGCGTAATAAGGTGTCAATGGCTTTTTATTACCGTGACCGTCATTCGCGGCACCGAGCAAATCTTGTGAGGGCACCAAGAAACCAACACTTTTTGATTGGATATTCAAACTTAAGGAAGACTTGCGTCGTGCAGTATCAAAGTCAATAGTGGGATTATTTGGAGTTTGCACAGGTGGTGCAGCCGGACGAGGTGGCGGTACTGCAGACCTAGTAGGCGCAGGCGCTGGCTCGTCTGCACGTGGATCAAAGTCTGGATCACTAAGTGAATGCTTAAGATTACTTTCAGTTAGGAGTTCACGCTCCAAGAACTTTAGCTCCGTTGCCTTCGGTTGAACGATTGCACTGACTGCGGAGGTATCGAAAGGATCGAAATCAGCTGGGTCCTCTTCAACCTCCTGTGTAGGCGCTATAGGAGCGGGACCAACCTTGGACAAGTCAGTGGCGCTGCCACCCAACAAATCACGTGTTGGTTGAGATAATAAGTTTGTAGCTGGTGGTGGTGGTTTGGCGGGCGGTACAGATTTTTCTTCGGCACGTGGATCAAAGTCGTCGTCTTCTTCTAGTACTGTAGTCTTTTTGATGACTTGCTCAGCGTATGCAGTATTGAATGGATCGTCAGCGGCGAAGTCCTCTTCTTCGTCACTAATGTATATGGCACCTGCAACTAAGTGCGGACCAGAGGCAGGTCTAGCTGGTGGTGGAGGACGTGATGGTTTAGCTAAAAATATAAATAGAATATGTGTATTTAAGACAAATTTTGGTTATATTTTGTTTAATACCTTTGCCGTCAGTTGTTGGTTCCTCTTCGGGTATTTGTTCAAATTCTGCCCAATCAGCCTCTATTACTTCCGAAAGTACTTCGGGTTGAGGAATAGGTATCTGAGTGATAACTTTTACTTCTTCTTTTTTAGTTAACGATTCGGCTGCTAATTCAGCGAACTCATCATCATCATCGTCTTTAAGTGCATCAAATTCCGATAAATCCGGTAAACCGGCGTCGTTTGCCTCTTCCTCCTCCTCTTCTTCTGTTTTCTTGTGTTGTATCAAATGCAAATGTAATGAAACACTTAAATCAATTGGCGCATCTGACTGGGGTACGTCGTCCACAAGCTCGTCAAGTAAATTTTTCTGTGGTTCGGCCGCAACTATTTCAACTTCCTGATCGGCTAGGTCAATACTCTCGCTCAGTAATAAGTTTTGTATACCCTTTCGTAGCTTACGTTTTGGTTTGGCAAGCGAAAGTGCGTGCTCACGATCGACACGTCCCGAGAGGACTTCAACCGCCGCACCAAGGCTGACAAGTTTCTTATTACCTTTAGCCTTATCTGCGCCAACAATAACTTTTTCTGCATATGCGGTATCGAAAGGATCAGGACCGTCGTCAAATTCTAATACTGGCGATTCAGGTACAACGGCTAATTGTACTTCTCCACTGGTTATCGCTTCTATATAGTCAGTGGCGAAGATGTCATCTACCTCCTCGTCCTGTTCACCTTCCGATTCGGAGAGTTCAACTACCGCCTCGGCTAATTTGTCGCGCTTTGCCTCTAATTCGGCTGCCTTACGACGCTCTTCTTCTAAACGCTCCGCCTCACGACGTGCAGCTTCCTCTTCCTCAAGCCGTTTCTTCTCCGCTGCTGATGGCAAACGTTGGTAGAAGGACTCTTTCTTAATACGATCTAACTCGTCTTGAGTTTTATGTAAAATAGAGTCAACGCCCGATGTAAGCGCTTTGAACTTGGCCCACTCCTCGTCCGCTTCGGCACTCTTTGCAGCTGCGGCTGGCGCAGCGCCGCCGTTAGCGCTGGTATCTGCGTTTGCCTCACTTGTTTCGGTATGTGCAGGTGCTGTACTGGATGTGGATGCTGCAGTTGGTGCTAAACCCTCAACGTCTGATGCTGCGTCCGATTCACCAGCGTCCGATTTAGCAGCGGCTGCCTCTTGCTTAGCTTTTAACTCGCGCTTATACTGTTCGAGCTCCTCTTCGGTGAAGAGTTCTTGATCCTTTTTCGACTTCTTCTTTTTCTTTTTTAAGCCTTTTGGTAACTTAAGCATTCTCTAATTGCGGAGACATCGATATCGGTCTGTAAAATGAGAGGAACGTGGAGGTTTAGAAATTGCTTTCATAACAGTCTTCTTATTGAAATTTATTATTGCGATTATATGTATGAATATGTGGGTTTATAGTGAATATGTTGCATTTTTTAAGCAATTACAAAGCTGTATGAAAATTGTGAAATCCACAGACATTGGAAGCTTATGACTACTAATACGGATAACATAAAAAGGAACAACTTTTGACCCTTTAAGTATTTAAAGTAGCTGGATATATTCGTCTTTGTCGGTAGTATTATGAAGACTCTAAAGTTTATGCAACGATGCAATCCTTAGATTTCGGTCATATTCTAGTTCGTTATAAAATTTGCCCATCGTTCAAGAGCAGCTAGAAATTTGCATGGCCCTTGAAGCAGTGCTTGTTATGTACCTACTCACTTACTATTTCATCCAAAATACTAATTAATTGTCCAGGGATCTTATGCCATTTAAATATTCAGATTGCTTAGAAACCATAGTAAATGATTCGATCGGATTTGACAAACAAGAAAGTACCTAAAGAGACCTGCATACAATGAAGCTCAGAATGGATGTTCACAATTAAAACTGTTCTATGTAACTATAATATATTTTTCGACTTTGAGATAGTCTTCAAAAGTATGAACAGTTAGTAATATCTCAAAAGTCTGCCTTCATGCTGAAGATTTGATTTAATTTGTTAGTTAAAATTAATCGATTTCCAAAACAATACAAAGACCTTGATTTTGAAGTTACTATGTCTACTTTGTCCATCTCTGTTAACTTATCAACTAAACTGCAAGTTCTGAAGATGGCTTTAAGGGAGTAAGATAGAACAGATTAAAATATTTCCTTAAAATCAGATCACGACAATTCACCTATTGGTTTCATCCCCTGTTTCAAAAACCAATGGAAGTTAACATCACATGGGATAATTTATCAAAAGAACTTAGCAAAAATATTGCTTTTCACAAAATTCTATTGTAGATTTTAGCACTAGATGCAAGAACTTTAAGACACTAAGCTTGTTCATTGATGCTGAACATCATCGAACTTAACAATCATGATCACAAGATATTTCCAAGCATTATGATTCTCCAAATTAATTTATCAACCATAAAATCAGATAACACCTTCATTTTTCATAAAAAGTTCATGCAAAATTTCGATAACTAACAAGATAATAATAGCAGAACCTCAAAATTATGTGAAAGAATGGTTTATATATAAGCAGCTATAGATTAGTTATATGATTATATAATGGCTGTGGCATCGTCGACTTTTAAAAGATAATTCAGATGAAGCAAAAGCATATATAGTAACTCCGATATGTAGCAACTCTCTTCCATATATCAATACATGTTTTTTTAGCCTTCACCAGTCCATATGTTGTTAAACTCAAAAAAGTTAGGAGGTAAGTATTTGATCATATTATATGAAATAAAATTGATCCATGTCTTCCCCTAACTCTTCCAAGTAGAGAATAGGCCCACATTTATAACACTATAATGCAATATCTATTTTTTCCCTGGTTTTGGACCAATTACAAATTTTCCGTGAGATTGAGTCAATAGTAAAAATGTATGTTCTCCGTTTTTCGAAGTTAGCCTCCAAAATCGAAATATTCGCTTTCGAATTTCGAAATTTAGCTTAATGGAAAAGCCATATTAATTAAGTTATCAAATAAGTAAAAATATGGGCTTGATCAATCAGTTCTTCTTATTCATAAATTTAACCAGAATTTTTCGCTTTTATTTTTATCGAAAATCCAACTTTAACCCCTAATAACATATGTCACATAAGCTTGATCGAAACATTTAATACACCATTACATTCAGAAGAGCACTTTTCCGAACTTCGAAGACAAATATTTCGATTTTAGAGGCTAACATCGAAAATCTGAACGTTTTTTTACTTATGACTCAATATCCCGGAAATTTTAATTTGATTCAATACCCAGCCGAGTGTTGTACAGTGTAAGAGTGGTTGGAGGTATCGGCATTGGAAGATATACTATCTGTCCCCATATAAACAAAATTCAAAAGTCCTAAAGCACGTCAAGATGTATAATATACTTCGTACAAATTAAACTGACAGCTATAATGAAGTCAATCAGTTCACAGTTTAGTTTAATTACAATCAATGTTTTCTGATGAATTTATTTATGTAAGAAATTTCCTTGACAATCCTTACATCCTTACAATTTCATTTCTGTCCGAATTTTTCCTTTCCTTTTTTAATTTGGTGAAATGTGCATTGAACTCAAAGCAATTACTTATGTTTACATAACTACTATCTATGAACTATATGTGGTATGCGGGTATATTTTTCCATTAATGTATATGTGTATTTCTTAGTACAATATATATTTATATGTCAAGTAAAATCATTCGGAATTATGCTGCATATGTATTAAGAATATATGTATGTATGCGTATGTGTGTGCAAAGGAAGAAACCAAGAAAACGTAAGCAAATCGTAAACTGACCTTGAACTATTATTGACCTTAGCCACTCTAAAACTGGCTAACTACACAAGTTTTTATGGCATTGGATAACAGATTTAACGTTTCTACATAAATTGTTAATTACAAATATACGTAAATATGTACATATATAAATATATATAATCCATTAGTATGTACAAAAGCTGTATGAAATTTTGAAACGCATTTTTTATAAATAAATTTGAAGGAGTATATATAAATATATATTTTGGTATAAATATGTACATATTTAAATATGTAAGTACCCCAGCAATCACTTAAATATAGTTTACAGGCATATAATGTAAGCATACATACATATGTACATAGTTAAGCACATCTAGTATATCTTTAAGCTGTCCGTTATTTATATTTTTAGTTTTTTTTCATACTAGTATACCGTTATAATAACTTTAGAACTCACCGCTTTGCGTTGACCTCACACCCACATGTCCATTTCACTTCTTTCTTTTTAAAATTCTTTTAAATTTTTTCGGCCTTTTCAGCTGATTTTTATTATTTCTTTCCTTTAATTTTTTGTTGTTGCTTTAATATATTATTCTGTTTTTTT
This sequence comes from Zeugodacus cucurbitae, assembly GCF_028554725.1. NCBI lineage: Eukaryota > Metazoa > Arthropoda > Insecta > Diptera > Tephritidae > Zeugodacus > Zeugodacus cucurbitae. The sequence continues at coordinate 35,999,206 of NC_071670.1, forward strand.
TTTTGGTTAACTGTTAGCCTACAAACACCAACACATATACACGACAGTGGTAAAGCTCTGTGCTTTCTCCGAATTGTGACAAAATTCACCACAGTGCACTCTCATTTAAGTTCACCACAAGCACTGTGTGGCAACACCACCACCACCACGACTAGCTCACTGACAGCAGCATAACCAGCAATATAATGCAAGGAGAATACAACATATACAGAAAATAAGTATGTATGTAACTTGGTTGGTTGGGCGCATAACAAGAAGACGAAGAAGGTGTTAAAAAAAGTGACGGACAAAAATGAAACGCTCGTCTACGGTTGGGTATATGGAAATCTCTAAGTATATTCGGGATATGCTGCAGCCCACGGCTGAGGGGAAAATCGATTTTTACAGTGGAACACACACACACGCACGCACACGGAAACATACACAAGCACACGCACACTGCTACTACTACTGCTGCAAAGGGATGTGTAAGGATTTTTCTTGCATTCGTTAAAGATTTTCTATTGAGTTTTTAACGGATTTAGGAATGGACTATACAAGCGACAATTTAACAATAATAAGGTCACAAGGAAAGTTTACAGTTATGCTAGAATTATTGGAAAACCAAAATTATGTGTGGTTGTAAGCGTGTAGGTAGAAATGAAAAAAAAAAAACGAATCAAGAAAAAATGTATTCTGCCACAGAATTTTCCAAACGCTTCAAAGTTTTCGTTTTGGCTTTAACTTTGAAGGAATTTGTTCAACTTACGTCTCTCTGCGCTTAGTGATAAAGTGAATTGCAATTAAAATGTTTTCAGTTGACTGGCTTAGCTTTTGTTTTCGAATTCGTGAAATAAAATTGAATTTTACACTTTTTTTCACATTGACTTCGGAACACGTCGCGACTGTGGGCTTATTGTAGTGCACGCAATATCGGAAAATCTTTGACTGAATGACGAGTGAAATCGCAGAATTTCATACGCACGACCGTGAGCTTTTGGCAAGTCAACGAGACGAGCTTAATTGTCGTCTAACTGACGAAAGCTTAGCAAACAGCACTGGTCCTAAATATATCAAGTGACATGTTTTCATATAAACTATGAAATAGATTTTAAAGCGCACAATTCATATCCACTTTAGTTGTATCATTAGTTTTGCCTACATTTTTTTAACGCCTAAAAGCGTGCTTCGCCGCAATTTCATTTTTATAATGCAAGCTTTGCGTTTGTGGTGAGTTCGCAGCGTTTAAATAAAAGTCGCTTTTACTTCAATTGACAACTGTCATTCGTGGAATTATGTAAAGATGATAGTGTTGTAATGCGCAAACGCAAATATTACGCTCAGTTCAGGCTCTCTCTGTGTTTGACATTCCATATAATAGCAAATGTCAAAAATCAGCGTTGATATTTCGACATTTAGCAAGCTACACTGCGAATAATTATAGACTAAATTATAAATTTTATATTTCCTTCGATAAAAAAATAAGGTACCTCTCAATTCGGGTTATTAAATCCACTCGAAAATTGTTAGGAATAAAGACTTGAAAATTATTTAAAGGATTGAGAATGTTTCACTCCTTTATGCGAAGTTGTGATTTGGATTTTGAAGTTTTAAATTATTTCGGGAGTTGCCATATTTCAGAGACATTATTGGTTCTACATATCGAGTTTGGTCCGAAAGAAGTAAAGGTTCCTACAAAAAAAAACACAGAAAATTCAAATTTAATGGCGATTGACAGGCGTGATGTTTTGCTCCAAGGCCTAAATCGAAGCAGGATTGTCTGCATATAATTGGGACTTCACACATCTCCACAGGAAAAAGTCTGACGGTGTGACAAGACACGATTTTGGTGACCAATCGGCCGACCTAAAATGTGAAATTATCTGCTCACCGCAGTGTTCTCTCAATAAATGCATCGATTGATGCGACGTGTAGGAAGTGCCGCTGTATTGTTGAAAGCAAAGGGCACGAGATCACGAGCTTCAATTTCAGGCATCAAATAGTCGGTTATCATGGCGCGCGACCATTCATTTTTGAAGAAATATTGAGCGATCACAATCGACAGGCCCACAAATCACACCAACCAGTTGCATTTTCTGTATGAAATGGCAGCTTTTGATTCTCTTCAAGTTGCTCTTGGTACCAAATGAGGCAATTTTACGTATTTACATACTTATTGACCCAGAAATGGGCCTAATCGCTTAACAAAATTTGGCTCAAAAACGTCGGATCTTCTTGGAACTTTGCAAGAGCCCATACAGCGAAGAGGTGTTGCTTGAGGGGGTCGAACGGTTTCAGCTCTTAATATATAATATAGTATATAAACTTTCAATTTAAGATCTCGACGAATGCGCCAAGTCGTTCCATACGTCAGTCCGAGTTGCTGCAAATGATGCCGAATTAACTATCCACGATCTTCATGTACACTCTCAACTACGGCTGCTATATCTCTACTCCGATCACCACTTATATTATATCATAATACCGCAATTTTAAGAAGTGAGCGTGGTTGCTCCAATCAAAAGCAAAACGGCGTTCTGGGATACTGTGTATAACGAAAATTATGAGTCATGCCCACTTCTCCAAAATAATTACATCCAAATATGTATAAAAACCACATATTTAATTGAATTTATTTAAGTACCAACCGGGTAAATTCAAAAATATTTTGTATTAAATATTAGGTAGGTAATGTCTTACAAAGGCAATTATTGAAGGCACAATGTGTTTGTTCTAAATATATTATACACTTATAACTATTAAAATAACTGTTTCAAAAGAAAGATTGTCCTCTTCGATTCACCACTTCTTTGCTCACTATCTTTGTGATTTGCACAATTTATATCCGAAAGCAACAGCAAACTTATCAAGTCTCTTTATATATTCTATCTATTGTTACATTTCATTATTACACATTTAAGCGACTTGTTTGTTCGATTCGCTACACTTCCGAATTACCGAAATAACTATGTATACTAATTTATAATACAACGGCACTTTTTCTTTGGTGCAAGAACTTATGATTATGAAAACCAATTGATTTAGTTACACTACGTCTATACAGATATGGATTTACACATATTTTCTTTAAATTAAAAATTAATTTTAGACTCGAAACGACACTGATGACCCATCCACCATTTCTCGATATCCGTATAAGTTTGAGTTTTCTGCATAAACGGCACACTGTGCAATTTCTCGCAGAGATCACAGAATGGTGAACGATAACTGAGGCGATAATATCGGCGCCACCAAAAGTAACGCATATATTCCTCTGGATGTGTAGCCACATAACGCAGATAAGCAGCAAGCTCTGCAGCATTTTCGTAATCTTCAGCATCTATCACAGAGTGTGGCGGCACGAAGCGACTATAGTCGGCACCACCAAACACAACCGGTATGACATTGCGTTTCATGGCATTATACAGCTTCTCGGTCACATAGTCGTTGCAGAGCGAATTTTCAAAGGAAAAGTAGAATTTATAACTTGTATCCAATAGCTCATCGCATGCACTCGAGGTATATGGGCAACTGTAAGTAGAGATTTGTGTTTATAGTTGAATGGGTAATTTAATTTATATAAATAGCAAATCGACTTGAGGTCTGGACACAAATTCAAGCTTAAATAAAAACATGACCTTTTCTACGTTAGAAAAAATATATTATGTTGGTCATCATAAGAAAGATCTTATGAGCATTACGAAACCCAATTTCATTGTCTTGTTCTGCTTAAAATATTTTCTGACACACGTATTCTTGAATTTTTTTACTCTAACAACAACCAATCGATAAAGACTCTTTATTTACATGTTGAAGTCAAGTTTTTTTTCTCCTAAACTACTATCGATTTTTCTTAACCATACCAATATTTTGGAATTATATGTAAAATGAAGACCTTACAGGTTAAAACATTCCTTAATCTAAGTGCTCTTGAATCTAGTACTCAAATATCGTCCATCTGTTATCTACTCCAAGTACACTTCAGATGGTTGACAACTCGTTTAGAAATATCTAAACCTCCCATTCTCCCAATATCCGAAAATTTCGGATAAATCGATCACTTATTTCGAAGCTTTTAGGAGTCAGACATTATGTTCGTTGTAAACACCAAGTGGGTCGAAGGTCTGTATTTGAAAAGTTTTCCATAAATTCCGATCTTAAATCCGCATATAAACCTCAAACGACTATTATCACGTATAAAGTTCAAACCTTGTTTTTCGATGTCGAATATATGGACTTAGAGATCAGTCAAAAAACAATTATGCAAATGTGGGTAAACTGGGTCTACCAACAAGAACAAAGTAAAATACACAAATTTGTTCGAAATGGCCACTTTTTTCTTATGCAGATAATTTTATGTAATTTCTTATTTGAACAAAATGGCAACCACGGCTCCATTAGCATATCTCCACCCGTTTAAGCCAATTCGATGGCCCGATTAATCATTTTGGCTGCAATTTCGGCTGTAGCGCGCTGGATGTTGTCTTCGAGCTCTTCGAGCATTACTAGTTAATTGGCGTAAACCTTTTAATTTAACATATTCAGAAAGAAAATAATCTGGTGACTATTTGACTGAGCCATTTCTTGAAATTAACGAGTCGAGAAGCTTTGCATGCGATGTATCCATTTTTAGACGAGGCGGCTCACCCCACTTGTTGGAAATAGAGAACATTCGCATTGATTTCATCAAATTCCGAGAAAAAGTCGGTCAACATTGTGTTAAAACTTGCGCGCGCTATGGTAACGTCATTTCCTGTCTCATTTCGAAAGAAATAAAGCGAGACTCCACAATCCGCGGATTTGACTCACCCCAATAGCGACAATTGTGTTTGTTGACGATTAAATGGAGCACTGACAAAATTTGACACAAATCCAAACTTGATCGCCACGAGCACTCAAAATCACGTCGTCCCTATTGGTAGACGCTGTAAGTGTATGTTCGTATCGAAATTCCATCACGTTCGCAGTACGAGCATGCGGAACTCCATGATTAGACTCAGTCGAATTTAATAATTTATTTTTTTTTCGATTAATCAATGTAATAACTTAAAAACACATGAAAGATTGCCACATATGTATGTATGTATTTGAAATTTTTAAGTTAAAATTAAAAAATAATATCAGCTCTCAAACTGCTCCACACTGTTATTACTTGTAAATTGCTAATCATCAAGATTATAGAACCACACCACACCTAATGAAAACAATAGTTTGTTTATCTTATCAAATTAACGATAAATACGAATTAATACCGCTATGACAGGTATGAGTGTAGCACTGGAACAATTCAACTAACGTGTTGTAAGTTTCCTGTTTCGAAAATAAGGCTATTAGGTTAGATACTATCTTATCAGACTCATAATCTCTCAACCGAATAACAAAAGTAGTATTAATAAAATTAGTGGGAAAAACGCTTCGTTCGTCCACTATTTACTGTTAGTCACATAGTTTCATAGTTTTTCCATATTTTTTTTCCAAACAACTCACCTGAAATTTCCACATTTCCCGTAAATATGCACGTCGAGGTGCTGCTGCAAGGCGGCCGCCAATTTTTCGCGTTTCGACAACGTCTCACAATGCGATACAAACCAAGCGGCCATCCGTGTTTTACCCGCCCACAACTGCCAAACGCTCGTGTCATTCCACACGTCCGGTACTTGCCGCCAATTGGTGTGCAATGCCGGCGCCACCACAGCGCCGGTTTCAATATCTTCGAACATTTGATAGGGCCACAGCAAATCCGAGTCGAGGCGATAGCTCATGGTCAGAATATAGAAGCCACCCTCATCGGAGAGCACATGTTTGGTCTCGCCCGGCGGTTCCATTAAGGCAAACACATACAGTTGTTGCGGCGCACGCACATGCGGCACCGATTGCAGCAAAGGAAACGGTTCTGCCACGTGAAAGAGCACTGCATCGTACATTTCGATGGCGGGCAAAAAATCACGATTATTCGTCAAATCACAACGGTACACCGGACAATTCATTTTACTGCGAAAGTAATCGGGTCCGAGCGTATCCTCTTCGAAACCCCAACGTTTGTTTTTGAAGAAACTATTCCATAAGAGTATGGTACGCGGTCGTCCCGCATTGACGGCTGTTGCTTCATTTTGCACATGTTGTTGATAGGCGCGTAATATACGATACTGATTGAATTCGGGTGCATTGCTTAGCAAGTGAACAATACCGAGAAAACTAGCACAGATCACAAGTATCACCAGTAGCACCGTACACTTTTTGCGTTTATACATCGTGTCCTTCGTTGCGTACGCGGCGCTTTTGACTGCGCTCGCCTCCTCATCACCACGACGCTCGAGCAACATTGCGTCAATGGACTCGTGTTCGGTGTAACGCATGGCAGCGCTAGCCAATGAGTATGTGCTCAATTCAACCAACTATTGGACACCGAAAATATGCGTCTATATGTCGGTATGTACGAGAGTGTAGCCGTATCGATAATAGTTGCCTGATTAGCTCACTATTTTCCACGCAATGCCGGCGCTTCTCAGTCCATTGCTGTGTAATGCTTGTGATTAGATAAGCATTTGCGGTTGACGCCAATAAATACAAAATAGATCATAATCAAAATACTTAATCATTAGTAGATACTCAAATCATCTGGCAACACGTCAAACTGTGAAGTTTAATTTTTTCTCGGTTCTTGAATTTGTGCTTAAATTTATTAATATAATTAAAGAAAGTTTACTTTTAATAAGTGTAATCTAAAGCTAAGTATTTGTGCTAATTTGCTTTTGTGTTATATTTAAATTTTAATTGTATTTTAACTATTTTCTTAAATTCTGGTGCCGAGTCTTTTAAATCATTTGTTGTTGTTAACAATTATCAATTTTATTTCCTACTTTGCAATTGTTTGTGCGATTGCATATTGTTTTTGTTTTAATTTGCTCTTTTTCTTTTGATTCGTCTTTTTTTCTTTCATTTTTGCTCACAGCTGTTTGCGTGTTATTTTTAAGTGGCTCAGTGCTTCTCAAACTGCTCACTATTATATTGGTTGTGATCTCGGCTAATTCAGTATAACTATTATTGTTTTTCTATTTACTATTATATCATATTTTAATTTTTATTATTATTTACTATTCTGTTTTTTCCTTCAATTTAAATTTTTTTTTTCATAATGACTTGCAATTTTCCGAATTGTACTATTAAAGGCGATTCTGATCGTTTTGTTTCTTGTTGGCTTTGTGACGGGCTTGCCCATCTTAAATGTGCTGGATTGACAGGTAGAATCTTAGATTCTATTCTCGATGGAAAGGGTCTGCGCTGGTCGTGCTTAAAGTGTAGACCGACAGATATTGAATTATTTAAAGTTTTTAAACAGGCGCGCAATAATTTTAAAGAAATCGGTCGAGAACTTCAAAACCTTACAGAAAAATTTAAGCATTATGAAGTGTTGTTTCAATCATTTAAATGCCTAAATGATCAAGATGATAATGCTAAGCCTTCATCAAAACGTAAACGTCCGTCTAATGAGGAACCTGCCACTTTGTCCGTGAAAAGTATGTCACCGGTGAAATTAGACCTTATTAATCTCTCATCTCCTTGCCCTCAAGGAGAGAAGCCTTCCTCTTCAAAAGTGCTTAATCCTCCGAAAACAATTAACGATAACCTTAAGCGGAAAACTATTCAGGATCCGCCTCCTATTAACTCTGAGTTTGTGGCAAAAAATTTGGTAGTAATACCTCAACGAAAATCTATTTTCGTTTCGAGATTCGCTTCGGATACCACAATCGAAGATATAAAGTTTTACATCTCGTCGAAATTAAAAATTAACGATATTGATATTGATGTGAGAAAATTTAACTTTAAATACGAAAGAAACATATCTTCTTTCAAGATTGGCGTTTCAGCTGTTAATTTTCAATTGCTACTTGATGAATCATTTTGGCCACCTGGTGCTTTCGTGCGCGAATTCGAGCAAAAGCAACAAAAACAAACTGTAATTGCTCATATTCCAAAAAATGCCGCGGATTCAAAAAACTAATTATAAAAAATTCATTACAAATTCACTATCAAAATGTAAGGGGTTTAAATACAAAATTAAAAGAATTGTATTTGAACAGCACTAATTGTAATTTTAAAGTCATCGCTTTTACTGAAACTTGGCTTAAACCTCATATCTTTGATAACGAAATATTAAATAGTGAATTTCAAATCTTTAGATGCGATCGACTGAACAGAGTCGGGGGGGGTGTATTATTTGCTGTGCATTCTTCAATTCCATCTGAAGAAGTAGAAGTTCCTCATGCGGACTTTATTGAATTTAAGTGCATACGAATTTGTATTAATAAATGTTCTATTTATCTAACTTTATCTTATATTCCGCCTCAATCGGACTTATCTGTATATACGCAGCATGTTTCTTTAATAAATAATGTTTTTTCAATTGCTAAGAATACTGATTACATAATTGTTCTAGGCGATTTCAATTTACCGTGTGTATCTTGGAAATCTGTTGACGATTGCATTACCCCTTTTTGCACTCGTTTAAGCTTTAATGAGTTTTTGGAAGAAATGTCTGGGATGGGTCTTAACCAAATTAACTTAATACCGAACAAGTTTGGTAAATTCTTAGATTTGGTCTATGTTGATAATACTTCAACAGTTTCTGTGGTCCGATCTGATCCTTTAGTTTTGCCAGAGGACTCTTATCACCCTGCCTTGGAAATTAATATCGAAATCATAGACGAATTACTTGTATGCAACAAACAGGACCTTTGTTCTCGGTTCAACTTTGCGAAAGCTAACTTCAAAAAGATTAATTGTGAACTTTCTAAATTGACTTGGCCTGATTATAGTGGTAATATTGAATTAAATGTATCACATTTTAATGAAACAATTTTTAATATTTTTGAAAGATTTGTTCCGAAATGTTTTATTATCAAAAGAAAAAGTTCAAATTTGTGGTATTCGAATGAGCTATGTAAATTAAAAAATAAAAAAGCTCGTGCTTTTAAACTTTATAAAAGAACTGGAGCTCTTGTTGACTATTTAAAATATTCTAAATTGCGTCGTCAGTTTGAGGAACTTAACAAAAAATGTTATAAAAACTACATAATCAAAGTAAAAAATAATATTATTCGTAATCCGAAATTGTTTTATGGTTTCGTTAACTCCAAACGCAGGATTTCAAATTTTCCGTCCGCGATGAAATATAAATCAACAATGTCATGTGACAATTATATTATTTCTAATATGTTTGCAGAATTCTTCAAATCCAATTATTGTTCAAACTACCCTATGAATGTGCCATATCATCAAGTGTTATGTCCGAGTACTGTAATTAATACACCAATTATTTCTGAAACAGATGTCTTAAATTATTTAGTTACGTTAAAAGATTCGTTTAAATATGGCCCTGATATGATTCCCTCAAGCTTTCTTAAAAATTGCGCAAAATATATCTATCTGCCCTTAACTAAGCTTTTTAACCTATCTCTTAAACAAGGTATTTTTCCGTCAATGTGGAAAAACTCTTTTATATTACCTTTGCATAAAAGTGGAGTTAGATCATCTGTTGAGAACTATAGGGGGATAGCTAAAATGTCAGCTATACCCAAACTTTTTGAAGCTATTGTCACTGACCAAATAACTTTCTTAATCTCTCCTTTAATTTCATTCTCTCAGCATGGATTTTGTAAAGGGAAATCTACAGTAACTAACTTGCTTGAATTTGTAAACCATGTGTCAATGGGTTTTAGGGATAATAAGAATACTGATGTTATATATACAGACTTTAGTAAAGCATTCGATAGAGTAAACCACTCAATTCTTTTGCAAAAACTGAATCTTCTTGGTTTTCAACCAAGACTTCTTGAATGGGTATCCTCATATCTTACTAACAGAAAACAACAAGTTTTATTTAATAATACTTTATCCGATTCAATTAGTGTCACTTCAGGGGTTCCACAGGGTAGTCATCTCGGCCCGATTCTGTTCTTGTTGTTCATCAATGATATACCTTCAGTAATTAAGTTTTCAGAAATTTTATTATATGCGGATGATGTAAAACTTTTTAAATCATATACTTCTCATAACGAAAGGACTGAGTTGCAATCGGATTTAAATAATTTAGTTACTTGGTGTCACAAAAATGATATGCCACTGAATCTTAAAAAATGTAAAACGATGTGCTTTTCCCGTAGAACTGTTGATCTTTCCCCCTATGTAATAAATAACTTCAGTTTAGAGCAAGTTTTTAGCTTTGTTGATTTAGGAGTTAATATGGACCCTAAACTAAATTTTAATTCTCATGTAAATTCAATTGTCTTAAAAGCTAAAGTTGTTCTTAGCTTTGTTAAACGTTGGTCTAAAGAATTTAGTGATCCGTATATTACTAAAATTCTTTTTACAACATTGGTAAGGCCTATATTGGAGTATGGTTCTGTGGTATGGAATCCTAGCTATCAATCCCATTCTGATAAGCTTGAGTCCGTTCAAAAACAATTTTTACTTTTTGCTTTAGGCCACTTACATTGGGATTCAAGATTGAATCTTCCCCCGTATACTAGTCGTTTAAAACTTATAAATCTTCCCACACTCACTAGTCGCAGAGAAATGCTAGGTATAATTTTTCTAGTAAAACTTCTGAATGGTTTAGTTTGTAGTTCATTCCTTTTGTCTGATATTAAGTTTAATGTCCCATTGCGTTCATCCAGGCAGTTTAGACCATTATTTCTAAAATCTTCTAGAACAAATTTTGAGTTAAATGAACCATTCTGCCGAATATGTCATGATTTTAATTCGCATTCCAGCACATTTGATCCATCTGACTCAATATTTAGCATCAAAAAAACTATATTGTCTTCTCTTAATAAATAATATTCAGAAATTTTTAACTTTTTGTTTTTATAAATTTTTAAATCTCAGCTGTTGAAATGTTTCTTTCTGTAGCTGAGCAGTTTGAGAACCGGACGCTTAAAAATCTCTTGCCTTTCTAGACTCGGCAAATTCCGCTCGTATGCGGACTGCGCCCCACGCGTCGGTTGGGCGGGAGGAGGGTAATCGTTTGGGTTAATAAAATAAACAATCGTTACGTATGTATGTATGTATGTATATGTGGACAAGAAATTTGTTGGTTGTAGAACATATTCAAAATTTCTGGCCATTCACAAATATTTACCTACATATGTTTCGTACATCACCAAACTGAAGTAAATTTCACTATCTCGGGCCTAAACAAATATAAACACAAGGCTAAGCACATAGTGCATTTGACAGCAAAGAAATGACAAAAAAAAACATTTTTGTGTGATCGTCAGGCTTACCAGACTGATCTGATGATTTGTAAAAAAATATATGCGCAGATTTTCGAATTTTAATTATACTCTCGCAACAAAAGTTGCTAAGAGAGTATTATAGTTTTGTTCACATAACGGTTGTTTGTGTCACCAAGAAATAAAGTATTAAATACGGGGTTTTATATATATAAATGATCAGGAGGACGAGTGGAGTTGAAATCCGGATGTCCGTCCGACCGTGTGTCCGTGCAAGCGATAACTTGAGTAAAAGAGATATCTTAGTGAAACTTGGAACACATGTTCCTTGGGACAGTGAGAGGGTTGCTTTCGAATATGGGTAAAATCGGACCAATGCCCTGCCCACAAAATGGCGAAACCCGAAAACACATAAAGTGTCATAACTGAGCCATAAATAAAGTTATAAAAGTAAAATTTGGTACAAAGGATCGTCCAAGTAAGGGCCATATTTGGATGAAATTTTTTTGGGAAAGTGGGCGTGGCCCCGCCCCAAAATAGGTTTTTTGTATATATGTCGCAAACCAATAAAGCTATATAAACCAAATTCTCTGCAGTCAGTTCTCTTACGTACCCACCATACACCATGAAAATAGTTGAAATCGGATAATAACCACGCCCATCTTCCATACAAAGATTAGGTGGAAAATTACTAAAAGTGAGTTAACTCACTAATGAAAAACGTCAGTAACATTAAATTTTACAGAAGAAATAGCAGAAGGAAGCTGCACCCAGATTTTTTTACAAAATGAAAAATGGGCGTGGCATCGTCCACTTATGGGTCAAATACCATATCTCAGGAGCTGCTCGACAGATTTCAAAGAAATTCGGTATATAATATTTTCTTCACACCCTGATGACACGTGTGGAAAATGGATGAAATCGGTTCACAACCACGGCAACTTCCCATATAACTCAATTTCGAATTCCATCTTATTCCCTCACATTATAATATATACATAAGGAACCAATGAAGATAGCGAAATAAAACTTTACACAAATACTGTATATGATCTGTGGCACCACTTGTGAAAAAATCGGACTATAACTCTTCAAAGCCCCGGATATCGAATATGAAGAACTCTCCGAAAATTTTGGTAAATCTCTCAGGTATCTTTATATAATTCAGAGGAAATATTTTTCTTCCAATAGTGTGTCTCTGTACCAGAAATGGTTAAAATCGGGTCATAACTTCCCCCGGCTCTCATATACCTAATTATTGGATTTTCAAAAATACGATGGGCTTAATAGCTTATAAATCGGGTGATATGTGAAACATCTTTGCCAAATTAAATGAGCATATAATCTTAGATATAATGTATGTTGGTGATAAAAATGAGTTAAATCGGATCAGGAACTACCTCAGCCTATATACTATATATGGTGATTTTCGTTATTCTATTGGACTTTATGCCGAATATATGGGCCAAATTGTGTGTAATATTAATAAAAATATATCAATTAATTGCGACAGTATAAAATGTTCGGTGCCATCCGAACTTAGCCATGCTACAACCATCATAAATTCCTACAATTATACGTAAGTACCTCTAATCACCAAAATAATGAATGTGAAAACTAAATAAAATTACTAGCAATAAATCAAACACAAATAAAACTTTAATAACTAGACGCCCCACTGTGCACTTGTACTATAACAGCCGAAATGTTAGACGAGAGAGTAAGAGTGGCAATAGAAGGGTGTATAACCGTTATGCAAAATATGAGTAATAATGATTAATGAGTCAGCAACTACTAACGATTCTGCTTAATCTAATGTAAACTGTCATAAAACATAATTTTCGTCTATATGTACTACAATAAAAACACGCACACTTAAGTGTAGCAATGAAGCGAAACGCTACATATTAACGAATATCACGTTCGTGCGAACCATTATAATTATTGTTTTATTTTACTATTTTTGTATTTGCGATTTCAGCTGTTAATATAATTATTGCTTTCAGCAAATATTATATTTAACTATAATCGTCTGTTCCATATATGAAGTTTGTTTATTACTTCAAAAAATTAAATACACATTTGGTGTACGTACAGTAAGCGAACACCAAAAGAATACTCATTTGAAAATTACAGATGTTTCTGTGACCTTCTGATCGTCTGAATACATATAAAAGTATCTAACTTCTGTAGATAATGTGATATATCCATCAAACTTGGTGTATACCGAAATAATCAATAGATGAATAGGAAATTTTCTGTCTGCTACAACATATAGAGAGATATCTACCTTAATATTCAGATATACTGATACCTAATATAAATCAAGACCTTTGCTGTTTATTCATAGAAAATATTATCATCAAATTCTACTAACGCATATAACTAAGGATAGTCCAGCGAAAAACATAAGAAACGTTAGACGGCTCTGTGATTAAATCTAACTTAAGGACAGCTTATTCTTTTGGAACACTTTTTATTCTGTTCGTGTTTCCCTGATAAAAGTTTGTAGGTTTTTAATATATTATTTGACATATAGGAGAATAAAATCATTAATATATTTTATCCTCAGTCCAAAATATAGAAATTTAAATCGTAGACTTTGGGTCTAAATTTTGAATATATATTATGTAAGAACACTATATATTTACAACAAATATATTTACCCCGTCTACCAGTTACGCCTCGAAATAAAAACTCCTGTAAGGGTTTATGAAACATTATTAATTCGCATTGTTCTGTTTCAAATTTTTCTTCCCTGCCCATTTATTAAAAAAAATAAGTAAGGAAAGGCTAAGTTCGGGTACAACCGAAAATAAAGTCCAATAGAATAACGAAAATCATCATATATAGTATATGAAGGCTGAACCGATTTCACTCATTTTCACCACCAAGGTACACTATACCCAAAGCTATAAGCCTTTCGAATAAAGCCCACCGTATTTTTGAAAAACCTATATTAGGTACATGGGTGCTGGAGGAAGTTATTTTTAACCATTTTTGTCACAGAGACACACTATTAGAAGAGACAGATTCCCTCTGAATTATAATACATTAAAATATCTGAGAGATTTACCGATATTTTCGGTGAAAAAGTACTGAGTTCTTCATGTTCGATATCAGGGATCTTGAAAAGTCATAGTCCGATCTGGACAATTTTTCCGCAAGTGATGCCACAGCTTAAATATAGTATATGTGTAAAGTTTTATTCCGCTATCTTCATTGGTTCTTGATTTAAATATAATACTAGCAGACCGTTCCGGCTTCGCACGGGCTTAAACAAAAGTTATAACTTGTTACACACTTATACACACTCTACCATACATACATATGTATGTAGTTTCCCGTTTCTTGCGTGGGTTCGTTTTAAAAAACTAAAATGAGGAAAATTCGAAAATTTTATTTGCAATATGCTAAAACTTGATTACGACCTCTAGTCTTTGGTGTCCGATGTCTTTCTCTCTGATTATGAAGGCGTTGGGACCTCGACGCCCTAGGGCGAGCTTGTATATATCTATAATATCTAATATTTTGTTCTTCAAGCCGCTGCACACGCTCCGTACTTGACTCTCAAGCGCGTACTTGGGAGGTTTTGAAATTTTGTTCAGCAAGCAGCTTACTCGACTCTCTTGCACGCGATTGCGATGCGAAGAGCATGACTTGCAAGACGGTTTTCAGTTTCAGAATAAAATTTAACATCACGGAGACTTTTTGATACCCTCACCTGGGAACTATTTCCAGAAAGTTGAGATTCTAACAATAGATATAGCCTATGTTACTCAGGGTGAATGTTGCTTTCCAATGGTGAAAGAATTTTTGAAATCGGCACATGAGTTTTTGAGTTTATTCATTACAAATACACATACAAATGTTTCCTCCTTATAATAGTAGTATAGATTATAAAGTGAACGAACCAGATAGAGTTCAAAATTGAGTTATTTGGGAAGTAGGCAGGGTTGTGGACCGATTTCGCCCATATTCCGTCTGTGTCATCAAGATCAACTATCACTGGTAAGGCTATTTTTAGAGTGTTCGACAGAAAGAATGGCGATCGATGTACTTATGGATCTTTGCGAGTTAGTGACCTCGAATACGGAAAGTAAATAAATTTAAACTAAGAGACTAAAGTTAAAAGAGAACAATCTCTTGAACTTTATGTTTCACATTATGTTTCTACCATAAAGGCACAGAAGCTCTGGAAGACATAAATAAAAGGTTTTAAGTGTATAAACTGCGTCGTAAAAACACACACTCATAATATTGATTTAATCACAGCTGATTTACCAGCAGACACGAAATCGTCAATTTTGAGTTATTGCCCTTTAGAGATTAGCGTGTCGTGTGGATTTTTGTTTGCCATAGCTTACATATTGGTATCATTGTTGGTTGCAGCAGGCACTTGTATTTTGTATTTGTTAAATCACCCAACGTCAAATAATGGTCAATAAACACGTGCACAACGTAAACACATATGAATTGGTAGCAGTAAATATGTATGTAATTGCACACGGAAACCCACCAATTCCACGACAAGGACATGCCTTAATGGGCCGCTACATGTTCGCTCACTTATAATTAAACTAATGTACTGGAACCACAAATGATAGTTTGCATGTTCATTTTCCCCCATCACAACTAATTTATGTTTAAAATAATTACTAAGAGTGGCTTTTACTTTGACGCCTAATTGTTATGACTATCTTTTTTTATCAAAGACAATACCAATAGACCCCTGCATTCAAGGGACTGTATTTTACTGACTCAATTTGAGATTATCAAAAAGCTAACCTGTAACATGTCATGTCATTTATCTATACTTATGTGAAGACTTAATTAAAATATTTTACCCAAAACTGTAATGGTTGATTCTATCAGTAGTATCCAACAGTAACGGTACTATTAAATAATTTTATAAGATATTCAGCTCTACAAAATGTTCTTTAATTATGTTTCTGACAAAGTAGAATTAACGAAAATTAAATCTTAGTTTCTCGATAGGATTGAATCGCTATATTCTTAACGAGCATCATGAAAGAGACCATTTGAAGTACGATGTCATTTTATGGTACAAGTAAGATTTTTTCCCCATATTTCCTATCAAAAGAAGAATATTGTACGTCGCTGTTGACACGCTTCTGCTGCTTCTGCTTTCTTTCCTCAATGTTTTACGGAATTTGTCATGAAACATGCCTCTGTATCCAGTGTTTCGATGCAAGTTCTCATTTACTCTGTCGAAACGTCAAATATGTGGGCTTTGTACCAATATAGATTTATCTAAAACTATAAGCTCTAGTAGGAACTATAAAAGGAATTTTTGAAAAATTATATACACAACAGTATCAACAACACATTCAATTCTTAAGTTGGAACTCAACTTTACGTTTAAGTACTAATGCGATTTTGATTTAAAGTGTGCCACTTAGTTTATACTTTCAAAAATATCCTGTGAAAGTGGTAAGATTGTATCTTGAATAGTTTTTGAATGGCAGCGTTCTAAAGAGCGACTGATGCAGGTATAACCCGCTATAGTCGAAACTTTAAACGCGTTTTTCTCGAAACGACATTTCTCAAAACTGCTGACATCATAACTCAAAGAGAAGTTGACCGATCGACTTCAAATTTAAACTGAGTATTCTTGAATATATTTACTATACAATGACCTACGATCTTTTTGTTTTGTTGAAAATGTCAATTGGGCATTAAAAACGACCTCTTTTTACCTAAAAAGCGAATTTTTTTTCAGAACTACGTCATTTTGTTAATTTTTAACATATCTCCGTTATCTATACATACTACATTCTCTCTCGACGAACCAAAATCAAACTCTATAAGTCGCTCATTATTCCCGTCCTGATGTATGGCGCTGAAGCGTGGACGATGACAACATCCGATGAGACGACTCTTGGGGTTTTCGAGAGAAAGGTTTTGCGCAAGATTTTTGGTCCTCTAAACATTGGCAACGGCGAATACCGCAGGCGATGGAACGATGAGCTGTACGATTTATACGACGACATTGACATAGTTCAGCGAATAAAAAGACAGCGGCTACGCTGGCTAGGTCATGTTGTACGGATGGAAGAAAACACTCCAGCTCTGAAAGTATTCGATGCAGTACCCGCTGGAGGAAGCCGCGGAAGAGGACGACCTCCACTCCGGTGGAAAGACCAAGTGCAAAGTGACCTGGCTTCACTTGGTGTTTCCAATTGGCGCCAAAAAGCAAAAAGGAGGAATGAGTGGCGCGCTCTGGTGGATTCGGCTATAATCGCTTAAAGCGGTTCCTACGCCAAATATATATATATATATATTATAAAGAGAAAAGATTTGTATGTATGTTTGTAATGAATAAATTCAAAAACTACTGTGCCAATTTCAAAAATTTTTTCACAGTTGGAAATCTACATTCACCCCGAGTATCACATAGGCTATATTATTTGCTAAAATCTCAACTTCCTGGAAACAGTTCACAGGTGAGGATATCAAACAGACTCCGTGATGGAGAATATTAATCTGAAACTGAAAATCTTCTCTTTCTTGCTTGCTCTTGCTTCTTCTTCTTGCAAGTCATTCTCTTCGCATCGCAATCGCGTGCCAGAGAGTCGAATAACGAGCAAAATTTCAAAAACTGCCGAGTACGGAGCGTGTGCAGTGGCTTGAAGAACAAAATATTAGAAATATACAAGCTCGCACTAGGCCGTCGAACTCTGAGCGTTCCCAACGCCTTCATAATCAGAGAGAAAGACAACGGACACCAAAGACTAGAGGTCGTAATCAAGTTTTAGCTAATTGCAAATTAAATAAAATTTCATGTTCGAATTTTCCTCATTTTACTTTTTTTAAAATGAATCCACGCAAGAAACTGCAAAGTACATACATATGTATGCAAATTCTCTCTAACTCGAAGTTATTTTTGGATTATGGTGATTCGAGTTAGCGAAGCTCCACTGTATTTGTTTAAACCCGTGCGAAACCGGAGCGGTCTGCTAGTTATTCAATATTTTAGTTTAAAAAATCTTAAAATATGAAAAAAAAACTTCGAAACATTCGTACTTTCTTTAAAAAAAATTCACGAAAATCGCCTAATTTTTCTTGGGTTACACTGGTAAAGCCCCTTAACACTACTGCGCTTCGCAAAAACAGAAGCTAGGTATACACATCACTTATATTCCCTACATAGTATCGAGTCAAGAAGTATAGTGTCATAGGACAACATGTTCTCGATCTTATAAAGTGAGGTTAGAGAGCGTGTTATTCTGTACACCTCAACTTATATCCAAATTCCAAGCATATGAACGCGTATTTTTTTCGCGAATTAAATTTAACATTTGCTAATTTTGAATAGATTTGTATGAATGTATGCATGTGCGCACAAATAATTACTCACAACCGTATGATCGACATTCGTCATGCGGGGACACATACATATGTATGTACATACATATATACAATTTACAATTTAATTAATTCCATATTCTTATTGCACATCAAATAGTTGGACGAGAATTCTCACATTCAACACTAGAACTGTTATATTTTTACCTATTTTTTTTTTTTATTATACAATTGTATCTATTTTTATTGTTGTTTTCGTAATGTGAATGTTTACGCACAAATACACCTACAATTTGTTTGTATGAAGTCATTTTTAAATCAACCGCATGGGTGTTTTCGCAAAAGGGGCTGTTGAAATGCATTTAAAATAGCATTGTTTTTGTTGTTGATTGCACTGGGAAATTAGTTCTCAACTCATTAACATAAGTTATAAATATGAATCACAGTAAAACCATTAATTATGAATATTCATTGGTATAATTACGTGCACAGATTACTCAACAATAATTACAATGTTGTGAGAAAAACTATAAATTATCAATTTAATGAGGTTTAAATCATTTTTTTAGATTAATATGTGAAAGCAGACACTTTTTCGCGATTTTCTGTGATTTTTCACTCGGAAAATACTGGAAGTTAAGTTTTTTATTGTTTTTTTTTTTTATGGTTTTACGAGCGTGGTCCGATAAGTACTAGGTTTACATAAGAAGAACGAACATTTTGTAAATATCACGATCAAATTTCAAGGTTATCTCCTATTAGCTCGTCTCTCACTACTAGTCTCAATGATGATGGTCCAAATTTTTTTAGACCTCCGTGGTATCGATAAACAACTCTTTTGACTAAAATTTTTTCCACACTGCGCCAAAAGCTGCGCCGACCATTAATGCTCTTTTTATAATTTTCTAAAACATGCGGACACGCCCACATTCACATGCGGTCGAAACCAAAAAAAAAATACCGGTGCGTATAAGTAATTCGAGTACCGCCCACATACATACATACATGTATGTATCTTTGTAGAAATGTATTTTTGTACATATTTTCCACATTAAAATATATGTATATATGTACGTTATCTGTATGTATTTATGCATGTACATGCCTAATAGTTTTTATGAAAATGTTCAAACAATTAAGGCGGGCGCTAACGATTCTTTCGCGGTCACTTCACGTCTTTGCTAATTTCGTTATTATATGTATGTTTGTATGCATGTGCTTGCAATGAGCACACAGCGGCCGTCATTAAAGTGCAAGTGCCAATCGTTATGACAAAACCAAAGGGCGACCAACTAACTTAACAAATAAATACGTTTTTTTTTTTCGTTTCGACAAGAACAAAACCACTAATTCACTAAAATAAATACTAACTGGAGAATTTCCACACAGTTCCAAGCGCCTACAGCAACAAAATGCAACTGTTCTATAAGATGGTCAACGAGAAGGCTGGGTACTACAATTTCTAGCGCGGCGATGTAGTTCTACTACATAGACACACGCATACACACATGCATACAAACGAATAAAAAAATCGAATAGGTTTATATACAAAGCTAACGCATCTATATATATGTACATAGAGAGTACATAGTATCAGCGTATACAAAATATACAGACTATATACATATGTATGTATGTACATACTATGTACACATGCAAATAAAACTTATCACGTTTATGCGGAATATAGCAAAAAAGTGTTTTTGTTTCCATTTTTTACCGAAGGGAAAATTAGTTAAATGCCGCAATCGTGATTTTGTTTACCTTATTTATATACGTCATCACTCTTTTATGTATGTATGTATGTATGTATTCGACATAAACAACTTGAATCATTGTCACCATCATTTACTATATACACATACGCACATACATATGATTTGAATGGATTAGCCACCCACTAGCGTTGACTTTGTTGCGTGATAAACGTAACTACTTGGTATTAAAAAGTGAAAACGCAACAATAACTGAATACCTAGCGGTCATTTCCAATCTTAAACGCTTTTCTGTATACCCTATACGGTATGAGTTTATACATATGTATGTATGCAACAGATAGGGAATTTTGAATATTTTCACAGAAAACACACTTTTTCTATGTAAGATTCGAAAAACCTTAATAAAGTATTATCATCTTGAGATCTTGGATATTGATATTGTTGCTATTGTTGCTATAGCAACCGAAAATACCGTCATGTTGATACTCCTTCGTCGAATTTCTTATTATAATCATTTTGTATTAATCTTTTATTACTATGAATTCAAATACAAAGCTTGATGAATAAGAAAATATGAAGAATATTACAAAGAATCTCAATTATGCACTTATACTTCTAGAAATTTTAATCGAAATTCTTATCATACAAATCTTATAGGAATATATGTATGTATGTATGTATGTTTATATTGTAACATATGCAGTTAATAACCAATAATAAAAAGTACAATATTCGCAAGTTTAATAGAAAATACGACATATGATATATTTTAAATTTCCCATCAATTCAGTTCATCAAAGTAGGCACCAGTCATCAAGTCTTCCACGCGTATATTAAATACTTTCATCAGTTCATCAGCCACTTGTTGTCCCTCCTCGACAGACTGTTCCGGTCGAAGACATACTTCGAATTCCATAAAATTTCCCAAATTCTTTACTTTGTCCATATGTATACGAGTTTGACCATGCAGAAATAAATATCTCTCTTTTTCCAAAGTGCCCTTCACTCCATTGCTTTGCGCCAAAATCTTCTCAAGCAATGCGGGATCATCAACATCTAATCGATTAAATGTTGACAGTTTTGGTCCGGTCTTGTTGGGTCGTACATAATATATAAGTTGTGAGCGCATAGGTGGCTTTAGGTAGCGTAGTTTAAATCGACCACCTTTACTATCGTCTAAAATGTTGAAGAACACATCCTTCTGTACCAGTAACTCGCCGGTTGACTTTGTCAGTTCGCGCGCTACTTGAACACGACGTTCAAATTCTTCATCCGTGCCAACTCTAGCCTTTATCTCAACATTCCTTTCATCACCAGGAGTAATAGTTTCATTTTTAATAGACATTTTTACTATTCTACTTAATGCACACGATTTATCTACTGTAGAGGAATTTCGCAATAACAATGAATGGCGCTTGTTTGTTGTTAAAGTACTACAAAACAAGGTTAGGCATGTACGAGTGTTAACATATGTGTACATTTTGAAAAATATTTATATTAGTTTCTGCAAACAATAAAAAAAAATTATTTAAGAACATTCACAAAATTATACAAATTAAAAATAAATAAGTTCTATTATAATGATTTTTAATAACAAAATGCCAAAATTTTAGTATTTCGGCTAGAACGAAATAAACGTCATTCGTTCGCACTCAAGCAAATTTATATTTTTTTCGTTCGTTAGCACCAATTGGAAACCACGAGCTGTCAACTTCATAACAACAATCAGCTGTTTAAATTGAGTTGTGGAAATCGGTGTATTCCTTCTAAATTATTCGATTCCAAGTAAATTATTTACAAATATTTATAACATGTTGAATTAAGTAAGCTATTTACAAGTTTATCTGCTTTTAATAATTGTTTGTACAAGTATTTTTTTTTGTATAATTAAAGCATTACATAATAACATATTACATGGTTTCAGACATGCCTTTTTACAGTAACAGCTTTAGACGTATTTTGGACAAGTGGCCTGGCAAGCAACGTCTTGGTATTTATAGATTCTTGCCCTTATTTTTTGTGCTCGGTGCTGCTTTAGAATTTTCGATGATCAATTGGACAGTTGGAGAGACCAACTTTTGTAAGTTATATAGATCATATAAATTGCAAACAATTTACAATTTTTTTTATTTGCAGATAAAACATTTAAAAAACGACAAGCCAAAAATTTTGTTGAAGAAAAATTGCAAATTACGCAAGCACAAGTTCAAACACCAACCAAAGAAGTAGCGTAAAAGTACAGAATAACAATCTTGCAAAATGCCTGCTGGTGTTTCCTGGGGTCAATATATGAAATTCCTTTCCGCGGCGATGTTATCTATGATGGCTGGCTCGCAACTGGTTCATATGTACTACAAACCATTAGATGATTTAAATACATACATAGAACGAGAAATGGATGCTACAAATGTACAAAAGTTAGATATTAAGTCAACTCCGCCGGAAAAACCAAATCAAACAGATGGTGGAAAAAACTCGTAGTGTATGTTATAGTGAAGAAATTGCAATAAAATAAAGTTTGAGCATTTCTCTTTCTGAAATCATCTTATTTCAAAATATCGCTAATAACATAACAAAATTTTGACTACATTTACAAGACAAATAAGAGTTCAGAGAGACGATCAGTTTTATCCACGCATTATTGATGGACTACAACAAAATAATAAGATTTTTCGTGCTGGTGTATTATTTACACCTATCCCCCTTCTCCAAGCGCAACACAAGCTACTTCTCTGATTATTACTGACACCTTGTGGGATTTCAATTAAGAGAAGATATCATTTCATGGGACCATAAATGTATTAGTTAATTCCTGATTAACATTTGTTGTTGGATTTATTGCTGCAATGAATTTTTCGTGTGATTTTCGATGGTTTTTTAAGCAGGTCTGCTGTCGATATCCTTGTCCACAGACATCGCAAACATAAGGTTTCTCTCCTGTATGTATATATTCATGATGGCGCAGGGTTTTTCTAGAAGCAAAGCATTCAGAACAATATTGGCATTCAAATGGTTTCAGTTTCATATGCACTGCTTTAACATGTGCCTCCAGTTCAAATTTTCGTATAAACAGTCTGCCACAGTGTTCACAAGGCATTTTATCATTAGAATGTACTAGCATATGTTGGACAAGCATGAATTTCTTAGCCATACGTCGACCACAAACGTTACATTCATACTTCGTTTCGTTGGTGTGCAATTGCAAGGTGTGGTACTTGAGTGTGTAACGTGAATAGAAGAGTTTTTTGCAAATATCGCATTCAAAACGCTCTTTCAAATGCTCCTTTTCAGCTTGCTCTGCTTCAGTGGGATGTTTTGCGCGTCGATGATATTTTAGATTGCCGGATTGATTAAAGGTAGCACCACACTGCTCACACACGTATTTTGTTGCACAAGACGTATCCGAGTGTTTTAAACGTTTGTGCTTTTGCATAGCAATAAAACTAGTATATACACGCTCACATCCCGAGATGTCACAAGCGTATGAGCGTACTTCTGCATCGTGTATTTCCTTGATATGAGTGTAAAGTCCGCCAATAAATGTATATGACTTTTCACAACGATCACATTGAAATGGACGCTTGCTACCTTCGTGTACCTTACGTATATGAGCGTCCAGTGTTATTTGGTGTGCAAAGCAGTGACTACATTGCTCACATTTGAAACTGTTTTTAGTTCCTTTATTGCGACGTTTTGTCGTACTATCCAAATTCACTGTGCCTAAATTCAATTGAAACTTCTCACTAAGATTTTCCACTTTTGTACTCGTTGTTTCATTGTTATCTGCAATTCCAGTCTCAAAGGTTAGAGATCGTTTTCTAAGAGACCGCGTCGGATACTTTTTTGTTTCCAAATTACAATCGCTCCGTTCGTTGAACTGAGCTTTACATGTTTCTGCAACCACCGTTTCGGCATTAGTTTTGTGAGTTTTATAGTTGTCTTCGTCATGATCTATAGCTGTTTTATATAGTTCTTCGTTGGAATGTTCATCGTGAAAACCTTGCCACTCTTCATTGTTGCTTGCTTCGCAAATATCATCGATCTCTTGCTCATGTTTAGGGATATCTACTAGCGTGCCATTACCAAATGGATCTGGATAAAGTAGATCATTGCTTATCATTGCCACATCACTCAATGTATTTATCATGACGGATTCTGTTTCCATAAGAGCATCTTTAAGCTATAAATTTTAATGTAATTGTATTACTAAAAATGTATCTATATAAATATAACTTTTCTTACCAACAAATTGAAGCTTTCGGTTGTAGTTTGTTGTACTGCAATATTATTCTCAATTTCCTGGCAGTCTTCATCTTCAGCAATTTCAACTTTAGCTGCACCTAAGCAAACTAACTCTTGCAACTTCTGTGTACTATTTCTGACTTGATTTTTGAATGACACAAAACTTTGTAATCGTTTATAGCAATGTAAGCAAATGCATTGAGGATATTCTTGAGTTATTGTTTTCGTTTCTTCATTACTCCACTGTTCATCCATACACGAAGCAATAAATGTTGGTATTAGTTCAATATTTACAAAGTTAATGCATAAATTTTCACAATCAGATAAATTCGCTACCTCATCTACATTTGCTAAATAATTTACATTCTCTAGTTTCAATTTTTTCAAGCAAGTTCGACAGTGCTCTTTTATATTTTCTATTGTTAATACCGACATTTTAAGTTTATAAACATTTTAAGGAATAATAAAGGAAACCTTCTGCACTTTATGTTTGTTAACTATACGAAAACAATTTTTACTAGTGATGTAAAGATTTTAACGGATCAGTAAGGCAATAGAGTAGCCGTGTTTAAATTGTCAGATATTTGGTAAAAATGTTGGTTTATTAAATTTTATATGGCTTTAATTATATAAGTAAGATATTAATATAACACCAAAGTATATATTTCTTATAAAAATTCGGCGAACATATAAATTTTTGTGCAAATTTATATATAGTTGACAGGCCTTTGAGAACCGGATTATTGTTAAGTACAGTCGACTCTCATTAGTTCAAACCTGCGATAATTGTAACCTCTCTATAATTCAAAGTTATCACGAATACCCTACTAAATGTCTTTATATTTCGAACTAAATCAATACATTTTCATACACTTGGTAAATCGAACGAAAAAATCATTGCTATTTAACAAAACGACGCGTTAATTCGAACTCATCAGCGTCCAGCACTCGACAATTCAAAGTTGCAGAGAGAAGAGGGGGAAAGATTGTAAGTACATTTTGCGACAAGTTCAAACTTGTATCAAGATACACGGGCCTTTGTTTTTGTTATGATTAGTTTGACTATTTGAGCTACTGTTACTCCTTCGTTTGTATGCAGATTAAAAGTAAGCGTTATGAGCCCTAGAAAGTATAAATGTTTGACGATTGCGGTGTGAGTTTTTCTGATTTTGTTCAAGTAGATGAAAATGTTGCTGTCTCAGGTTCACTAATCGATGGCGAAATTTTATCTGCGACAGATACGCAAAGTAACGATGAAGATGAGGGCGATACATCGGAACCTTTGGCAGAGGTGTCAGTTATGAAAGCAAGATCCTAATTTGATACATGTATGTACACGAATGTACCTCTTAATTCTTGTCATTATTATATTAATAAATAAAAATTAACCAACACTTAATAATTCGAAGTTTTGTTTATTTTCTCTCACAAATTTCGAACCATTTAATATTTCAAACATTCGATAATTCGTAATATTTCAAGAGTCCCTCGAGTTTCGAATTAACGAGAGTCGACTGTACTTATATATGCGGAGAAAAAAAAATATCTGGCATCCTTTTTGATTTTAGCTGTTTAAGGTGACCATAGAACGAAAATAAATACTAATTTAATATAAATATTTCAAATCCGTATCCGAGTTACTTGCCTGTATGATACTTTTTGGACTTTGTTGTTGTGTCTATTGTCGTTAGAGCATAAAAACATTGATTATAATTTCATCAGTGAAATATGTATTAAATCAACCATAAAATATAACTAAGTATTGTAAAAACTTAAAATTCCCTATATATACTTTCTATATACCATACAATTATTAAAATATTGATGTGTTTCTTTACATCATTTTTCTATGATTAAAATACTTTTAGAGATTACATCAAATGCACTTTCAACGTCAAGCTTCTAGCTTTTTTCAATCGTATCATTTTTGAAATGTTTCAGCCGGTGTTGTTTCATAGCCGTTGGTTGACGGAAGTCTTTTCCACAAACGTCACAAAGATATGGTTTTTCCCCAGAGTGTCGGTAACTATGGAAACGTAAAGATTTTTGCGTTTGAAATGATTTATCACAAAGTTTGCAGGGAAACGGTTTCTCTTTCAGGTGTGCTGAACGTTCATGATTCAATAGATCTTGGTACCACATAAAACTTTTCTCACACTGGCTGCATGGTATTCTACCGTCTGTAGAATGTGTGCGCAAGTGTTCTACGAGTAAATTTTTTACAGGAAATCGTTTACTACAAATTCCGCACACACGCGCCATGTCCTCTTTTATATGAAAACACATATGCTTTTTAAGTGATAAATCGGTTAGAAACGCCTTCGGACATACACTGCACTTAAACTGGGCATTTGCGCTTAGCACGGCTTGATGTTTTTGCTTCATGTGTTCTTGCAGACTTCGAATATATCTGTAGGCTTTGTCGCAATGACCACACGAAAATGGCAATTTATTGACATTGTGCATCTGTCGTATATGGACATCCAATTCTGAATTGAAAGCGTAAGTTTGGGTGCATTGTGTGCATTTATATTTTTCTTTCTCTAATACAGGCGCTTCTCTCTTGACATCATCTGGCTTTTCAACAACGATTTCTTTACTGCTGCATTCGGATGTCGCTTGTAATGAAGGCGCAAAGGGATCTGCTATTTCATCGCTTAAATCTGTATTCGCCATGTTTGCTACCGATGTTTCGAAAAATACTTGCTCGTCTTCCATAAGCGCATCCCTAAACTAAATATTTGGTGAAGCTGGCGGTTAACTAATTTAACTATGTATGTTCACAAACTTACCTGTAGTTTGGAATCCTGCACCAAGTGGTCCGTACTCTCTTTGTGCTGCTCGTTTTCATCCTCGTCATAATTTATTTCAACTTTTATCATACCACTACTACAATTAAGTACAGTGCGTAATTTTTCAGCACTTTGTTGTGCCCTCTTACAGAACAAGCTAAAGTTATGCAGCTTATCATAGCAAGCTAGGCATATATTGTCTGGCAATTCATTATCAACAGCAAATACGGTGTCATTTTTACTAGGGCCATCTATATAAATATATATTAGCTGTTGCAATTCAGCATCGTTGGAAATGTTAAATTGCAGGTCCTTGTTATCCGGTGCAGCATCTTCAACATATTTGCCCGAAGAGATATCTGCAGTCACACCAAGTCTTTTTAAACAAGTACGACAATGCTGGTAGGCATTCTCCTTTGTTAATAACGACATAACTTCTTAATTTAGACCTATTTAAAGCCCAAAAAAATGCTTACTATTAGTAACAAAACAACTGACAGCACGAAAAACAACACAAGCTGGTAACAGCAATAACCTTGCCATATAGGAAAAATATTAATCAGGAGCTTTTATTTTAACCAATAAAAAGTATCGATATTTTTGTGATCGATTGTTGCACTACTGAGATTTTTCGATATTTGTATTGTTTGGTGGTGAATACAACTGCTGTTTATTATACGATCTTGAGTAAAAGAGATCTAGCTGATTTTTAATTATCTAGTGTTTTATTCGTATATACATATATAATTTACTGCATATGTGCATGTGTATAAATATGAATGTGAAAGTAATCTCGGAAATCTCACACATTCTATTTGTTTATCCTTTATGTAAGCATACTCCAAATTGGATAACAAATGTCTTATGGAAGCAAATTATAATTTTTATTAAATTTCGAAACTGAATTCAATAACTTATT
The DNA here is from genome assembly GCF_028554725.1 of Zeugodacus cucurbitae. NCBI lineage: Eukaryota > Metazoa > Arthropoda > Insecta > Diptera > Tephritidae > Zeugodacus > Zeugodacus cucurbitae. The sequence continues at coordinate 36,027,419 of NC_071670.1, forward strand.
AAATAAAATAAAAACAATTACTAAAAATCAAGTCAATCTGACCAATTATCAATTATTCTTGTTCAACAGTATTCTTGTCCAATGTATGGAAGCCAATAATAAGGCAGTAATAAAATATTTTTCCATATAAATTAAAATAATGCTTGAATATTGATTAATAGGATATTTCATTATAAATCAAAACTTATTTTTTTATTACAAATTAGTTCATTAATAGCTAAAAGTTTAATAAAAAAATATGTAAAATTAAAATTATCACGTATAAATGCAATATAAAGTCATCGTCAACTGAAAGGAGAGTAAAACTAAACATAAAAGCCTGTAAAATGAATTTTGTTTAAATGCAAGTATAGAATATTGACTAGCATTTATTTTTGTATGTTTTAATTTCGCATATTATCAGTATAAAGGCAGAAGTTTATACATATGTATGTTTACTTTAATATATAATTAACTGATGATACACATAGCAAAACTTGACGAGACGTTAAAGAAAGTTTTGGCACACAATTCATTAAAGATTACTTGAGCATATTTTTAATCTTATTGAACACATTTATGCGACCAAAGAAATTCGAACTTCTATTGTTGGAGTACAAGAGGATGTATTAAAATATTTGCACATATTTTGATTTAGAAAACTAGTCATTCGCCTTTTGTGTGATTGTAGGTAATAGTACATTAATATATTTTAAATATTTCAATAGAAATAATTAATTGCTAGCTTGCAAAGGAGCTGCAATGATATGCTCCTCTTTTAAGGTTGTTCACCAATTAAGCCACGATTATTAAATAATAGGAATTGAAATGTGTAGTGAGTAAAATAAGTTCGGTTTGTTCACAATTAATCATATTACTTTGCTAAATTCTACGCATGGTATATACAAGTCGGCTGTTAATGATGTAAACCAACGTAGTAATAAGCGTACGAGTACATTCATATATATATATATATATGTATATATGTTTATGTGTATATATGTATATAAAGAGCTAATGATGATTTCGTCCTGCGATTTTTAGTCGAAAGCAAAATACGTATATGAAAATATGTGTATGATCAGATCTTAACAATAAGATCCAATTAGTGTGATTGAAAATGAATCAGCAACAGGATCGGGCGCAGAAATTGGTTTCCAATATAGCCAATTGTAGCTGACTGCAAATAAAGTAAATAACATATACACTCTGAAGTAGTTCATTGGTTTCTTTGTTTACGCATACTTACGCACGAAAGATTGCGGTAATCGTATTGATAATGTGCGACAAAGATGTCGACATTCACTTGTGGGGCGCAGGAAGATGTATCTTGTGCCGAGCGCTTGTTGTACAAACACATTTGCGCATTGCGTATCGGGCAGTGTATATGTAGGTGCCCGACTTGTGTCGATGGTCATGTATCGTTCTAGCGCGATACCCGTACGCGGCAGATGTAGCGTTGGACTGGCGAAAAGTTTACGCAGTAAACGTGCGGGTAACATACGATTACAACGCCACAAATTATGTGCTTCGATTGTTTGCGTAGGCTTATCTTCACTTTGCGTATGATTGTATTTATTAAAGAGCTCTTCTAAATTTGTAACTTCACGATTTGTCGATTGGACACGGTAAGCATCGCGACGAAATGTTGCATGATTGCTTATGTATAGATTGTAGAAATCCTGCAGTTGAATGGGGTTTTGGTTTATCTAGGAGAAGTGAGAGACAGATAGACGTTTAGTTTATTACATAGATGTGGTTAAAATTCAACTACCAACTACTTACCTTAAATACAAAAGGCACAAATTCATTTGGCATTACTCGATTTGAATCTAATGGACTACTGCTTCTTATCTGCTTATCGTTATAAGCTTCTGTATTTGGCTCAGTGTCCGAAGTCAAATCAAGCACACTCTGTATAGTTGAACAAGGATCGCAGCTGAGTGCATCGATACCTTGGAAAAAGGGATTCTGCATTAGGCACGACTCGTCATATAACTCTGTGAGTTGCGGAAAGCGTTGTATCAATGGCAGTGTTATGCGACGCCACATACGCATACTGGGATATATAAACGAATGTACACCATGTCCTGTTGACGGTAAACCATCTGACGAGGTGTCATTACGATGTCGATAAGCAAAAACGCACAGCGAAACTAACATGAGATAAAATATCCAATATAATATTTGGCGCCGCCGATCCAAGATTTGACTAAGCACTTCCAGTTTGAGGAACGCCAAAGAAGATAGGTTCGAGTAGTTCCGTATATTCAAATCATCATCGGCTTCCATTGTGCTGCGTTGTTGAAAGTACTGCCATAGCAGATAGTTATCAAAATAAAGCGGGCGTACTCGGAATGACTTCTCAGCTATATTACGAAAGTGGCGTAATGCAATAACATATTTTTGAAGTACTATATGTCTGTTTAATATAGCAGGCTCCGCATTTCCCGCAGGAGCAGGCTGTGCAAAATTATATTCATCCATTTCTTAGTAACTCAATAATTCGACACCATGTTTTTCACTTGTTATGCACTTTCCGACGCAGTAGTAATTTTCACAAACTTATTTGGCTTAAAATTAATTACGAATAGACTTCGCCTTGCAATCGTTCGATTTTATTTTTTCAATTTTGTTTTGACATCCGAAAACTCTTTACTTTTATGCCCATTTAATCTCCATTCACAATAAAGAATGCTGTTCACAATGAGTTCTGATTTAGTTTTGAACTATATTCGAAGAAATATACAAAACTATGAAGGGATATCAGAAAAATGTATTCTTGGATGAACTCATTAGTTTATATTTAATTATTAAGTCTTTATATCCTATATTGTTAGTTATATTAATATACTATTGTATTATTTACGAAAATTGCGACATCGATAAATATAACGATTATTCAATTCATCCAAATTTTTGTTATATTAGTCTGGCTACATTTGGAGTGGAAAATGTCAAGCAATGACCAATAAATGTCAAAAAGAAGACTATCAGCAGAGACCTTCTGTGCGTACCGAGAAAAAGAAAACGTTAGTATTATTTTACTTTTTGTTTCTAATTAAATTAATGCGAAATAAGAATTTGGAATATTTTTTTGTTAAAGTGGTGAGCAAAAGCCTATTGGTGAGTTCGGTAAATATAAGGAATCTAATAAAAATCCATCTTGAAATAAGAAAAAGCGTATGGAAACGAGCGAGTGAGTGGAACGAGTGTGTCTGTCGATCCATACCGAGGGATGTCGTGAGTCTTTGAAAAATTACACTATATGCCGAAAAAAGTAGAGTGAAATTGTGTGTAAAATAATTGATGCGCAAAACTATTGTGTATAGAAAGCGCAATTAGTGTAAAAAAGATTGGCATTATATTAAATCAATGTGATGCCTTAAACTTTGTTGGTTATTAAAAGTGATGGCCATGAGTATTTCAATATTTTAATAGTATTTTGAATGATAAAGTGCAATATGAATAAAGAAGGAAGAGAGATAATAAAATATGATGATTGAAGCGTATAAAACAGTGGAAATTGAAGCGCACCAAAGAAGACGATATAGTGTAGAAATGTTATCGAAAAAGTTAATGTGGATGGCGTTAGGCATTGCAGCGCCCGCGCCGTCGCAGACGCCGTCTATGCTGCCTCATGTCATCATAAAGAGTAGTGAATTGGTGCGACACTGACTAGTTTATTGTTCTGAATGACGAATAAGACGAAATAACACAAGTGAAACAGCTAATTGGAAATATTCAACGACAGGCATTAAAAATGAAAATTGATCAGTTGATCGCTAAAAATATTACGAATTCAAGTATGTTGTTTATTTGAGAATATATAGTGAATAGTGTAGCGTGGAAAATGTAGTACTGCCGGTGTAGTGTTAAAGTGTACATAGTGGACGCGGTCGGCGTCGCGCCATACACAACGTTTACGTCGGCGTTGTCATGCGAATAGAAACAAAAGAAATCATTGGCTAAAGTTTACTCGCAGTGTGAGTAAGCGAGTGCGCTCTATTTTATTCCTTGCCGGACATAATGCGAGAGTTTGGCTATAAAAATACTTGATGTTGCCATCTGTTATATTTATATGTAAATATTTTCGGTGATGGATAAATGGAGAAAATAAATTGTGCACAAAAAAGCGCCAATGTGTGCGGACTAGTTTTCATTCAAAAAAAAAAAATTAATACGTATTTAAAGGCCGAGAATTGTAATTTCGCTTATATTGATGATACATTATGATTTTGTTGTGATTATGAAAAATTTTAAATCTCTCAAGGTCTATCCATAGCTGCAACAAGGTCTATCCATTGGATGAACAATCGCATTTGCATTTCGTCGTTGCTTTTATAGTATTCTAAACTAATACTAATGTGTCTAGTGTCATTATAAACAATAATACAAAAAATACTCTTCATATCTCAGCAATTTAAAACAATTATACTTATTTAGAAATTGTTTAAATCAATCTTTTGATAAGCTTAGGTGTCTTGGCAATGCACATACATATATATTTACAGCATTTCCGTTTCCGTACCTATATCGGTTCATATTGAGTAAGCTTCCTCTATTCCAAAGTTGTGCATATAACATATTTATACATATGTGTGTGCATATGTATATGCTTATTCGTCTGTACATAGTTTCTTCCACTTTACTATTTACCATCTTATTTGCTGTAAACCGAGTTCCAATACTATCATTGCTGCCGCCTTTGAAGATATCGAGCTGCGAAAAGCATTGCATATGCGGGCATCTGGCATGTTGCAAGTGAAACGGTGCTTTAGATGCTTGCCATGTTACCACACGACTTTCTTTCGGTTCCTTCACAGTTGCGCTCTCGTTTTTGTAGTACTATATAGTTTTCACATTACTGAATGAATATAGAAATGTAGTGGATGCTACAGTAAATTGTTCATTGTGGACTCTTCTGGTACATCACCAGACATTGTTGCATTGTAGAAATGTGTAGATACTAGGCGATGGGAAATATGCAAGCAATACGCAAAACGAGCATGAGAATGTGCAAGTGAAAATAGTAGATATGGTTAAATTGCACTACATTTGTATTTTTCCAATGTTTCATTCATTTTTTACTCTTTAGTTGCTACACCTTCAACATATAACAACAATGCATCCGGAAGTTTTCTGCGCTGTTAATAATAACAGTGAATTGGTAAAATATCAAAAACTGTAAAAAATCATTAAAAAGTGAAGTTTTTGGGATAAGTTGCCTCAAAATACAGCACAGAATTACCTTGAGATGGTGAAAAAATATGTGATAGAAAAGTGAAAGTACGCAGATGAATAAAAGCAAATATTTGACTCAGATGTTACAGGCATATTTTACGGCCTGCTTCGCATACTACACAAATGACACGCCTCGATTGGCTATGTAGTTTTCGGATCTATTTTTATGAGTATATCGGTTAAAGTGTTTACTTATTGCAGTGAATTATGGAAATTTTATGTTATATCAAAGCAAATGTTTAATTAGAAGAGTGCAAATTAAAAATCAACAATTATAAATTCGCTTATTGTCAAACGAATGTTTTGACATACACATTTTACATTGGCACAGCATATGCAGTGACAACATTAACAACAACAACTCTAAATTACACTTCATTAATATTTGCGGACACCGTGCTAAAGTAGATGCAGTTATGGCCTCGATTTGGCGGTATCCGAATAGAACGAAGTATCGTGCTAAAGGTAGGTCAAAATACGTTAAATAATGAAAAAAAGTAGTAAAATTATATATTAGAATGAGGTATTTATTATATCACATTGTAAAATATTTCTAACCATGTTCATGTAATTATATATCCTTCCAAATTGTGAGATGCATTATTAAAGTTCGCAAGTTCCTTCAACTTTAATAAATACCAGCATGGTCGTAATCATATTGCATTAAATATAAATAAATTATGGTAATAAAAATGATACAGAAAAAAATGCATCTTATTTACTATAATAAATTATTTATTTTTAACCAATATAATAACGGTGTTACAAATGCTCTTTTCATTCACCCTACACCATATGCCACAACCAGTGTTTTACTGCAAGCTCTTTCAATTAATAAATACCATATTCATTTTCATATTATTTGGAGTTCTAAAGGGTTTCCCGGGCGTTTAACCAAACACCACCAAATAGTTTTCTGTGAAAAGTTTAGACATTGTGAAGGGTTATCAATTGAAAATAAGAACTACCTTAATATATATACATATGTAGGTACGTACCTGCACAAATATATGTTATCACATGAGCATATTGCGGATCTCGATATTGTTTTGTTAGTGACTCGGTACAACATTGCAGTGATGCTCATTCACGTGCTCCATATGTAATACCCCCGACTAGTCAGTCTGCTAACAAATAATTGACTGCGCAATTGATGCGAATTTCTAAAACGCAAAAGAGAGCAAAGATATGAAGTCACTAACAATACAGTGTAATGTAGATAATATCGTTAGGCAGGTGGTAAATATGTATTACATATGTATGTATGTACATATATATAATATATTGTACGTAAATAATGACGTTGTTCACTCGCATTATTAATGCAACCAAACATTTTGAATGAAAACGGAAATTACTATTGGAATTTGGAAAGTGCACCAAAAGTGATGTTGTGATGAGGACGCGGAGTTTTAGTGGTTTGAGTGTGTGACTTCTCCGATTTTTTTACAAGTTTTTTAAATTTCATTCATAACTCTATACAATGCTCCAATACACCAAATTTGTTAAGGTGGAGTCTCGTCTTCGAATATATGTACATATTGCCTACAATTTTTAATTTAAATTTAATTTTATTTCAAATAGTATCACGTCTTCTTTTAAGAATTTAGTCACAATCTTGATCTCCAAATGTTCAGTTTTTCACCACTCGTTATGCAAAATTTCGTTTTTTTTCTGGCGAAAGCGTTTCCTAAGTACATATGTATGTATGTATGTACGTGCTTGAATGTTATTTTGTTTGTTATTATAATTTTATATTATAATAAACTGTTTACATAATATATACTAAAGAAATTGTATAGATATCTATGATTTAATAAATGAGATTTACGTCTACTTGTTAGATTAATGCTACAAATGCTCGGTTAATGATTTTTATGTGAAAAAAGATGGGCAACACGAAGTGGTGAAAATATTCATACTGATTTATAATAATTAAATATACATCTGCGCTGTCTAAAAATTTCTTCCTTGACTATTAAAACATAGATTAATTCCACTAAATATTACAACAATGTCTGAACGTGCAAAGTACAAAAGTGACCAGATCGATTTGAGCAAATACTGCACAAGTTATCTTAACATCGGTACATTGAAAACGTATTTTTCTAAAAGTAACTAATGTGGCGAGTGTTTTCACATGAAAAAATAAACAAAATTTGTTTTAGCCTTTTCGCAAATAGTATAACCTAATTATGCAGATAATTATGATCATCGTATACAATTGACCTTAGCTGGTAAGGTAAACAACGTGCAAATTTTGCTTCATACTGATTTTGTTCAAAATACAATTCATTAGAATATTGAGCGAGTCATTCTAGATAATAACATAATAAGGTATAAAAGCATAGCGGCATAATCGTCGTCCCAAGCGGAATGTTGATCAAACCCAGCCTTTGGGAAACAGTTTGCGTTTGTTTGACTCTTAATGTCTGTATCCCATGCCTTGGTTATACGATTTATGCATACCATAATTATAATATCATATTTTATATTCGCCTCCATACGTTTTGGGGACTCTTAAAAATCTGCCTTGATAGTCAAATTTTAAATATTGTATAATACCCTGGTCGAGCAGTTGCAATTTGGATGTCGTAGTGAATATGATAGATTTAAATATGCGCAGAGACTTCTGCGTCAGCAAACGGGGTTTCCCCGAAAAACTGGACTCAGAGAATCACATGCCAATTTAAAAAGCTCGATTTATGCAATAAAATTTACCTTATGTTGCCAATTCAAGAGTTATGGAGAAATTCGATTTAAGAAAGTTTGAGATATTAAAGGAATTTTTTTTAATTTGACTTCTAAACGCTATTGCTAATTCAACATAACTCCAACGAGTTATGGAGTTCAACAGTATATCCAGTTGGTTTCCGATTACCTAGATCCGACTGTTGAGGATATGGGTCATCATTACGTCATATACTCGTATATTCCCGTTTTACATTTAGTATAAAATGATATATATATTTTTAAAATATTTCTTTAAACCTACACAATTTCTCTTGGTACACGGTACGTAGAACACAAGCTAATGCACTCATCTACTTGTCTATATTTTCAAAAACAACTAAGTTGGCTGAATTTTGGTTTCAGAATATCTATAAATAATTGTTTAATAGTTTGGTTTAGTTTATGAGTTTTTAATATTGTTATTATGAAAATAAACTCAATAGTGCAAACACCAAGCAATGGCATTGTGATTCGATTATTTTCGATAACAAATATAGCCGACACTGATTTGTTGTTATTAATTTGTGATATACTGAAGAATTATTTTTAATTTCTATAACCACTAAGAATCACCTATAAATTCCGACAACGTGAACATAGATAAGGATAGTGCAAAGTTCATTGTCGTTTCACACCTCAGGTTTAGGCACGTACATAGTACATAAGTACTTGTTTTGATATCAAATAATCACAGTGAAAATACTCCGCCTCAACAAAAAGTTGGGTACCATAAAATTTTTTTTTTTCATTAACATTTGTCTATAAGCTGCGCAGCGTTGTAGTCGTCGCCGTCATCATCATCATATGCTGTTGCTATTGGAATTCCCATGACAGCAACATCGCCAACGACAGCGTACCTCACGCACACATTTGGCAGCGCTGTCGACGTAATATACCATGATTTAACTGACCAGCTGTTTGTGCTGGTTGCTCATATTGTAGACGCACAGTTTTTGATGGTTTCGTTTGGCATGGAAATTTCACAAATTCGCCAAGCAGCACAAAATGCGTGTACTCGCACAAATGAAACAACGAATGGAACACAAAACGAATGAATATTAAAATATAAAGCACAACGCGAAACTTTATTAAATGTAGATAGTAAAGCATAAAAAGGCAAGGTGGAATAAAAACTAAATAATAATATATTACTAAAGATTAGACAGATACATGCAAATGTACTACATATGTATTATTGTTACTACACATGTACATCCATATGTAGGTGCTTATGCGTAACACCATTTTTTACGTGAGTAAACATACTTGCGCGTAAACTCTTATACGTACAATATTTGCAATGTTCATATATTTTACTTACATATATAATAATATCCGTTGCAGTATTCATAGGAATAGTCAGCTTATCCGCTTATCCTATTCACACAAATGTCCTTCCATGGACTTTAATTTCTATTACATAATTATACATGGAGTTTTCAGTTCCTTCAATAAGCCAGTTCGATTCAAACAGAAGATAAAATTACCGTTTAACTTTTTTGAATGCTGAACTGATTTTAATCCGTTTTTTTTTTAATTACTAGGGCTGAAAGAACGTATGGTTTGAAAAAAAAAGTTGAAAGGTTGCCACCTGTAAAAATTAAAATACAACTAAATTACTCGTGAAATATACCTAAATTAAATATGTTCACCACATACCAAGGGAACTATGTACGTATACCTTTGTTGCCTCAATTGGTCATTATTTCCTATCTTCTCTCGCCCATTGTTAGTTTAAATAACCGATAATGTTGCCTTGATATGAATGGTATTAAAATGTATATTAATTGCTACAAATTGTCAAATTATGTATAATCCATGATTTTTCACATTCAACCCACATTTTCCAATTATCTTGTCATTGCTTGAGCCTATATAGATCATCTATTAGCCTTGAAAGTCGCTTCTTCGTACAGTATTGTCCACTTTTGTTCTATGAGATTTCCTTACGTGAAATCTTGCCCAACTCGTTATACTATTCCCAATTTGTGGTAGGATTTTGACTTAAGATTAGTTATTATTGATCGCAAAACTCCATCTTTATGTCAGATCGACTATTAAGATATACATAGTTTCGCCTCAAGTTTCGCTGCTAAATAATTAATATTTTTAAAATTTATTTCTTTGTTAGAACAATGAACAAATAATTTTTCATACAATCTGAACAGGGTATAAGGTTAATTTAACCGCTGACAAATTATCGTTAGTTGCATAACTCGATAGCATCCAGTTTTGAAAATTAGTTAAAATGAAAATTGTTTGGTCTCTGCAAATTAAATAAACCACATTATACTATTATCTTGATAAAACTATAAGTAACAGATTACTAAGCTTTCGTCTCTATTTTAATATATCACATGTACAAAATACATTTATCACTTATTCTTTTAATAAAATTGATATTTTTACAACAATTTTCCATAACTTTGCTTGAATGCTCAATTTAAATACAATAAATTATAAAAATAGGCACGTTCATAAACATGTAAAAATGTATTTTTAAGATGTTTGTCATTGTGACTAAATTTAAATGGTGGCACTTATCCGCCCCCATCGGCAATATCAACAAAATCAACAACTACAGAAAATAAATAAATAACATCTTCACATATTTGTCGCTAAAGCCCACTAAATGTAGCAACAAATATGCGTATTTGTACGGATGTACATACATATGTATGTACAGATGTGCACACGAGTATACTTGTAGGCCAAAAATAAATTGACATCGCATGCTATTTTGACGCACCGTTTAGTTCTGTTTTATGCCTCTCTTTGTTTTTGTTTGCGTGTTTTTCACACATTCTTACGAGTATGTTAATTTATGCAAACACTTTTGTATTTATAACGTCATCATTTTGATAACCGTGGAGTATTTTAATATCATACATATGAATACATACGATATTTTCATTTGTACAACGAATGGTGTGTGTATTTTAAGAATTTATTTTTCATTCATGTGAATACATGAAATTAGTAGTAGTTTATATAACACCTTGGTTTGACAATTAGGGGAAAACTAATGAATTATTTCGCATTAACAAATGTATAATATAATATTACATACAGCTATAGTCGAAATGATAGAAACAGTGCTCCTGCATGGACACTCGTTTCTTGTCAGAATTTCTATCGAGTGGTTTTAATTCCAAAAGAGTCTGACCTTCCTTGTCCATTTTATCATTGCCAACACTGAACACAATTTTTTAAGTAAGGGTGGCAGTACTCAATGATATGCTCTAAGCATCCATAGAAATTATATTTATTCAATTTCAACCTTGTATATCGGTACAGAGTTTCGATAGTACAAGGAGGGCTACAGAGAGATTGCTTTACCATAAACAGGATTTAAATCATAACTCATAACACTTTTTAAGTGATCGTGAGTAAAAATAGGGATTTTTTACTGGTCATTGTGGTATTTACCTTTTTAATGGTAAATTTCTATTTTGTGGGACCCAAATCATAAACACAGTCCAGAATCCGACGAATTACTCATACGCAATGGTAGACCACCTTGGCATCTCTGGAACAGTGTTTCTTTAATTGATCGCTAAAATGAATATGTCGAAATAGTCCCTCCGAAGCCAATTTTCTTTCATATCTAAGCTGTGCTTCTGTTGAAGATTCGATTTTCCATAATTAAATTATATAATCAGAACTAAAGACAATATAGAAATGATATTGCGAAAACACAGAGATAAGACTGATTTACATTAGCGATTTAAACGAATCATTTTATAAAGAAGCAATTGGATATATAACGTCTCCCAAAAAGGCTTCGAACACTTTTTTAATGAATGATCCACCAGTTCTATACGGTTCTATTCATATTATATTCATTCATTCTATTCATATAGGAAATCTTAAATAATTCCCTAAAACTAGTGAAAATCCTCAGGTAAAATATCATAAAAGCGGCAACATTACATTTCTGTAAAAAATAATAAGAATAAAGTAAATAAGTAAAATAAAGAGAATTTACCTTATAAATTGATTGTACTTTGTTAAAATGTATCGCACTTCCCTACGGAAACATGAGATGGCGCCTGAGAACTCCAGAAGTGACCAATACCAGCGACATATGTAAATGGGCACTTACATTTTATTGATGTATATACATATACATACTCCTATTTCCATATATACCTATGCATCTCTATATGATAGTAGAGCACTTGCTTTCATTTGTCTTTGCTGATTTTTATGCATTTTTCTTCAATTGTTTTATTCATTACTTCGCATAAACAGTAGTTCAAGTTTATTTATTTCGCTTTATTTACTTGTACTTGTCGGATGTTACCAGTTTTCACTAGATAGTGTTCCATAAATATTTGGTGTCATTTTTTATATTCGAATTCTATTTACGTTTTTGTTTAAAGTTGAAATCTGTTGTGAATTTACATTTTCCCGGTAAATTTGCTAAAGAATAGTATATAATTGATTTTTCATATATTTAATGTAAATAGTGCAATGTTTGCTTACAAAGCGCGTTCACTTCAGCATTTCGTATATATTCTGATTATTGTTCGATATCATTAATTCTTTTATGACGTTTTAATGACTAAGCTATGTTCTCATTTCGAAATTCGATATTATTCAACTTTTAGCTATACTCTATACTAAACAAGAACTCTTTATTTTCAATATTTCATTATAAGTATGCACATATTTATGGTTTTATTCTATTTTTATACATTTTGGATAAAGAATCAATACATACATTATCTATGAATGTCAGATCTTTTTACCGATGAATTCCATTTTTATTTTGAATTAAATCCAACTTAAATCCTAAATAGTCATGCAGGTTATACTAATACCTCAAAATGCGAGAGCGGTGTTCACATTAAGTTTATCTTAAAGAAGTACCCATCTTTGTCTCTCATTATCGCTGATTACCTCTCACTTGATGCCACATATCTGTCTAGCGATAATTTGTTTGAGATCTGAGACTAAGAAAAATATACTAGGTATTAGATCCGTAGAGTGCAGGGGATGTGGATGCATTTAGAATTATTTTTGTCATCGATTTCACACGAAGTTTCCGTTTTGTGACATAATAAAAATAATTTGGCCTCGTAGTTCCAATTATCTATTGAGCTCCTCAAAGCGCTCTTTGATACTAGTGAGTTACAATTTTAACGATTTCTCAATTAGATGGTTATGATTTATCGGTGCGACACCAGTATTATGTTCTGTTTATAAACAAAGTGGATTTATTATCGAACTTCATGAGTAATAGTTTAAAGTATTATAGTTTCACCAGCTAGTCGAAATAATAATTCAAGTCGGAGTGGATTAAACTTTAACTATTTCATGGTGGCCATAAACCTACCGAGCAAAATATAAAATTACTTATGTTTTCTAACGGGTTCTAAATAATAATAATAATCGTGGACGTCAGTGAAAGTTGTATAAGGGTGTGTTGTTGTGTTTAAGTTTTATTATTTTCAAATAATATATTTCACCGGAAACGATTCTTGGAAATATGTATATATGTACATATGTATGATAACATAAATTCAGTATAATAAAATAGCGCATTAAAATGAAACATATCTAATAATAATGCATAAATATATATAAAAAAATATATAAGTATGTATAAAAATATTCAAACATAACAGATTTCTATGTATTTTCGACTGCATAAATCAGAGGAAGTTAATAAATATATTATTACAAATTTTTTTGCAATATCATTCATTCATTGTTAAATCCGCTTTCGTCTGCTTTCTTAAAACCTATTGCCATAATTTGTATTGTTCTCTTTGTCGAAGCTGATCTTTTAAGCGATTGAATGACGATCGTGCACGTTTGTTGAACATGAGTATTTACCTATTTAGTTGTGTGTGTGTGTGTACATGAATGCAGTGATCCCAACAGCAACAAGTACAATTTCACCAATCTATTTTGTGCGAAATACTTGGGTGATAGCATCTTAAATCAATCAAACTGATTTTCTACGTACACACAGTAATCCATATATATATGTGCATACAGTATGTATGTGTGAACGTTTAACATTACGACTTAAGTTCAGCAACATTTGTTTGTGTAAAAAATTATTATCAGCAATCGCAGACTTTATTGACTTAATTTTTCATTCATTCATATATTTGTTGCATTGAACATGAATGAATATAAATGAATCTGATTATCGGAGTAACAAAGAATTACGGTAGCGTGATATTTCACTTATATACATACTTATATATTGCCATATACGCAGTGCACATGCTCTGAAGTTAAAATTGGTGTTTCGTAGATAAACGTGCAACTAGTTCATATTGGAACTGAAGCAGTTTTAGTTTATGTCAGTCTATTTGATTTATGAAAGTGGATTATTCACCACTTTTCAAGTTTGTATGAGCCGAAGCGATCTATGTTTCCTATGTTGTGCTCTTCTCTAGCCTCTTACTATATATGTACTTCATAAAATATCAACCCCTTGGAGACAAAATAAAAATGGTAAAATTCTGGTTTACATCTGGGTAACATACAGGGTGAAAATAATATATGATTTTAAATAAATGTATATTATTCAACATGGTGGCAACTCTGCAGATATTGTTAATCAATTTGTTAACGCATTCGCTGTTTTCTCTTCTGTCACTTCTTTTCTTTGCTCGCTGTGATTTCCTGAAAGAAGCAAGAGCAATAAATTTGGCCATTTCTATTGTATTGTTTAATTTAATAAAACAATTCACACATTCGAATAGTGCCAATTAGCGAATTATCAATGAATTAGCTATGTTCACAACGGGCTTATTAGCTTGACAGTTAAACCATACATTTTGGACGCATTTGTACTAAGATACGTTTGACTGAAAAGTTCTGATTCGTCCGCGAAAAGTTGGATACCTTATATTCCTTCGGAAGTTTATCAAGCTTTTGCATTTTTTTGACATCAACTGATGCAGTCCATTTATTGTAAGAGACACCAAGATACTTTAAAAACTCCCTAATAGATGTTGGGGTTCCATTCCTACGACAATCGTTTATAGCCTTTTCACACAGTCAAATTAGTTGATTAATTAGAATTATATTTGAAAAACCAGTGTTTGTCCTTCACACTGCCGGCTACTCGATAATCGATCAGCTGTTATACATTTTTGTTTTTGTTGTTCATAAGAAGTTGGTAAGTTTCTTCAGCTGACTGGTGTTTTATCAAAAACCACAACCAAATTTTCAGCGATCGATCGATCTAAATCCGCACTTTAATCGAGCACAGGCCGGTTAATTAATCAATTAGCTTCTGTGTGAAAAGGCTATTATACGTAACCGGAATTTTCCCGGCAAGTACTGTCAAATAGGTAGCATTCCTTAAAATTTTTGGAGAATGTGTTATGTCACTACAACAAACATTTCTCACAACAGTCAGCAGTTCGTAATCTGAACAGATCCCACTTTTTAGTTGATCGACTATTTGTGTAGTTTTTAAAACTTTGATTAAAATAGACTCATTTCCATGTACTACTCCTTCTATACCGATCAGAACGCATATAAAGTGTTTTACTGATCAGGTTCACTTTTAATCATAGTATTTATTTTAATATTTTGCTAAGAATGTTCCAAACCATGTACACATTTATATTTACCTGCTCTGGCGGTTTTCAATTTCGTATGATGCAATAATGTGCGCAAATGTCTGCATCGATTGGTTGGTGGTCCTACCTCAATGGCTTTTATCTTGCGCATACGCCTTTCTGTGTACCTCTGTGCTGCCCTCGTCGTTGTTGTGATGAATACCAAAAACAAAAACAATGAAAGTCGAACTCTTCTGTTTTGGTTGCTTGTCCTCTGTGCTCTTCAGTGCTTTATAAACACTCTTTCACCTTATTCACGCACATACATACATAGCATTGTTGTTGCAGACGTTTTGGATGCTTGCACTTTTGGGTTGCATTTTTCGTCGTGCATCTTCACACTTGCATTCGTGTGTGTTTGTGTGTCGTAGGCATGCGCGTATTTGTAGAACTTGTGGCGTGTAAAAGCGTCGCGGTATATCCCTAGGTTTTTTGCCTTCTGTTGCCGAATGAGTTTATCCTTTCATCCTTTTTGTGCTTTTCATGCGGTAATGCGATGCTTGATTGGTACTCCAGTTTCAACACTTCGTTTAATTTCATACGAGGTCAGTTCTGTTTGCATTTCGGCTTAAAACCTGTAGAACGAGGGTTGGTAGCACAAAACTTCATATTTGTCCTTCCTTATAAATGCATTATGCAGGCGATGGATATTTTTATATGCAAAAGTCATTGCAGTCGGTTAAATATCTATTCAGCATCTCACCGTAACTCCAGATCCTTGTGTTACATGTAAAATTGTAAAGTTCCGTTGATTAGATACGTTTGATTCAAAATAGGAGTTTTTCGCGACGATAACCTTCATTATTATTTTCTCTTGAAATGAAATGCATTCAGTGTTTCGATTAAACTAATGTTACGGTCATCTAAACCCATTATGTTTGTATTTTGAAGTCTTAGTACGTAACCGCCTCTTTTGGACGTTCAAGATCGTTCATCGTCTTCGGTACTCATATGCGCAATGTGGAAATTGAAAACCACTCGCTAATACTCTAGATTGGTTAGGTTAGGTTAAGGGGTAGATCTCCGCAAATGCATAGAATCTCACTGAGACAGATTCGACTGTCCATTGTGACACCTGTAAAAAACTCCTAATCACTAAGATCCTTATGTTGCGACGAAGCGCTTGGACTCAATAATAAAGTTCTTAAGTCGGCTAATGTCGATTCCAGTCACTTCGCAAGGTTCGCAGAAGATATTCCTACCGAGGTGCTTTAACCTAAGCCTGGCGAATGTTGGACATTAAAGGAGGAAGTGCTTGGACGATTCCTCTTCGGGTTCCTCCAAACAAATTTGGCAACTAGCGTTTGACATGTTCGCTAGCCTCACAGCGTGTGTGCCAATTGAGCAATGACCAGTAAGCACTCTAATGATCGCGGAGAGATGAGCCTTACTGAGCGACAGTAGCTGCAAAGACCGTTTTCGGTCCACTGTGGGCCAAAAGGACTTCGCTACTGCGCAGGTGCTGGTTGTTATCCAGCGCTTGGCTAGCTCACTCAAGGACAGTGTGTCCAGCGCTCTGGAGCAAGTGGACCACGGACTGCTCATTCGTTTCCACTCCGCAGCCAATATTGCTGGGGTACCCTCTCTTGCAAGCTGATCCGCTTTGCTGTTTCCAGCGATTCTGCGGATACTATCGATACATTGCCAAAATATTTTATCTAATAAAATAAGAAAAATGTTTTTTCTTCGAAATAACATTCTTCTAGACTAATATCTTTGGGACATTTTTACCTTGGCATTTAGGTAAAATCTTTTTTTTTAATGAAGCCGAGTACGAAGGGTGGAGTACTAGTATTTAACAAAATTTCTTCCATCTATTGGTCGCAACACAAGCTGAATGAGGCGGAGCAATAATGCTCAGTTAAGGTAGTCGTGGAAAATAATTCCGTGTTTCATTGCAATATTCTGAATAAACTCAAAATATACTGTCTAAAATTTTTATTGCTTAAAATTTATTTATTTAATCAGTGCCAAATTGTACTTTGAAAGTCGAACATATTTTTTATCGACCCAATGGCTTGCTACCATATGAGGAAATCATATAATATATTCTCGTTACTAGTAAATGTCAGCCCTGTCGGATTCGAATTTTAATTTTGACCGCGTGTAGTCCGCAGTTGGAGAAGCAATATTTTTTGGAAGGGAAATCGCATAGTGAGGCCAAAGAGAGGAAGGAGGCTCCTATCGTTCGATGGCAGCCAATATTCATTTAGCGATCTTCAACGAGCTCGCACATTGGTTTTTGATGAGTCACGTCCATGTGTATTGAAAATAACCATCATGAAGGATATCGTGGCAAAAGGTCACTATCTCGTATTGACATTATTGAGAATGTGTCGCGAAGATTGCCATGGACGATCTCTCTGGACAATAATGGCAACAGTAAGATCACTTTATAGCTGTGTTTGACGCTGTTAAGCTCAATTCGAAGGCGTTTCTTCTTCGTGTCGTAACCATCGATGTAGTCCACTAGCGACCAAGGAAAAGTCGAAACAGTAGACTTCACCAAAAAAAGTGAAGTCTGTCCTATCGGTTGGAAAAGTGATAACCACGTTTTTCCGTTATGTTTTTTATATCAACTACATGAAGGAAAGTATTGATCTCTACTAAGCTTACATGGAAATGGCAGTTGACAAAAAAAAACTTGTCTACAGACCTTTCAAAAACGTATAGATTGGTTAAAGAAGTATGCAGTATATATATACATATATATATATATTTGGCGTAGGAACCGCTTTAAGCGATTATAGCCGAATCCACCAGAGCGCGCCACTCATTCCTCCTTTTTGCTTTTTGGCGCCAACTGGAAACACCAAGTGAAGGCAGGTCACTTTGCACTTGGTCTTTCCACCGGAGTGGAGGTCGTCCTCTTCCGCGGCTTCCTCCAGCGGGTACTGCATCGAATACTTTCAGAGCTGGAGTGTTTTCTTCCATCCGTACAACATGACCTAGCCAGCGTAGCCGGTGTCTTTTTATTCGCTGATCTATGTCAATTTCGTCGTATAATTCGTACAGCTCATCGTTCCATCGTCTGCGGTATTCGCCGTTGCCAATGTTTAGAGGACCATAAATCTTGCGCAAAACCTTTCTCTCGAAAACCCCAAGAGTCGTCTCATCGGATGTTGTCATCGTCCACGCTTCAGCGCCATACATCACGACGGGAATAATGAGCGACTTATAGAGTTTGATTTTGGTTCGTCGAGAGAGGACTTTACTTTTCAATTGCCTACTCAGTCCAAAGTAGCACCTGTTGGCAAGAGTGATTCTGCGTTGGATTTCAAGGCTGACATTATTGGTGTTGTGAATGCTGGTTCCCAGATAAACGAAATTATCTACAACTTCAAAGTTATGACTGCCAACAGTGACGTGGGAGCCAAGACGCGAGTGCGCTGACTGTTTGTTTGATGACAGGAGATATTTCGTCTTGTCCTCATTCACCACCAGACCCATACGCTTCGCTTCTTTATCTAGTCTGGAAAACGCAGAACAAACGGCGTGGTTGTTGCTTCCGATGATATCAATATCATCGGCATACGCCAGGAGCTGTACACTCTTGTAGAAGATTGTACCCTCTCTATTTAGTTCTGCAGCTCATATTATTTTTTCCAGCAATAGATTGAAGAAGTCGCACGATAGTGAGTCAGCCTGTCTGAAGCCTCGATTGGTATCGAACGGCTCGGAGAGGTCCTTCCCGATCCTGACGGAGCTTTTGGTGTTGCTCAACGTCAGCTTACATAGCCGTATTAGTTTTGCAGGGATACCAAATTCAGACATCGCGGCATAAAGGCAGCTCCTTTTCGTGCTATCGAAGGCAGCTTTAAAATCGATAAAAAGATGGTGAGTATCGATTCTTCTCTCTCGGGTCTTTTCCAAGATTTGGCGCATTGTGAATATCTGGTCCATTGTAGATTTTCCAGGTCTAAAGCCACACTGATAAGGTCCAATCAGTTCGTTGACGGTGGGCTTTAGTCTTTCACACAATACGCTCGACAAAACCTTATATGCGATATTGAGGAGACTTATAGTTGGCGCAGATTGTGGGGTCTCCCTTCTTATGGATTGGGCAGAGCACACTAAGATTCCAATCGTCAGGCATGCTTTCTTCCGACCATATTCTACAAAGAAGCTGATGCATGCACCTTTTCGGTTCTTCGCCGCCGTATTTGAATAGCTCGGCCGGTAATCCATCGGCCCCCGCCGCTTTGTTGTTCTTCAAGCGGGTAATTGCTATTCGAATTTCTTCATGGTCGGGTAATGGAACATCTATTCCATCGTCATCGATTGGGGAATCGGGTTCGCCATCTCCTGGTGTTGTACTTTCACTGCCATTGAGCAGGTCGGAGAAGTGTTCCCTCCATAATCCCAGTGTGCTCTGGACATCCGTTACCAGACTACAGTATACAAAACCTTATTTTTGCCTGCTATAATTTTGCACATAGCTGTACAGAATGTGTACTCGCGTTTCACAAACATCTCGATATCCATTCAGAAAATGAAATTTTATCCTCAGACGCTGCGACAGACATGTGCACTTTCAGCTCCAGCTGTCCTCAATGTGGACTCACTCTTCCTTCTTTTCTACTTCACATGTGAAACCTACTCCCGTTTTGGTCTTGTTGTTGTTGTTTTTATGTAACTTACAAGTGCGTAGACAAAGCATATTGCAGTGCGTGGTTGGTGGATTTATTGTTGTCTCGTCATAAACGCTTAACCCAGATATGCACGAGTGTATGAATGCATTTTGCACACAGACACACTCACATGCGTGTATGGCGAAAGAGGTGTTTGTCGACAATTGCGTAAACTGCGAAGGGACGTTCTTTCTTTCAACCCTTTTCTTGATTATTTTTCATTTTTCTCGATAATCGTAGCTTGTAAATACTTAATATATGCGGTGCTGAAAGAGTGTCATGCGTGTCGTAGGTTAGTGCTGCTGTATTAAATTTCCTTTAACGTTCAACGCCCCAAAGAAATTCAAGTTAAGTTGTTCACTGGTGTTGATTAACTTTCACACCTCCAAGTCCTTTTGAATTTCAACTTGTTTCTGGTAATCTGATAGTTTAATGACATCTCAATCGCTTACGGTTGTCTTACTCGTACATTAGGGTTGAGTAAAAATGTTCACTTGTCACTCTCAATGGGAAATGTTTGTACAAATAAAAAAATCAATACAATCGAGCGATAACCTCGAAGTCTCTTATCAGGGACACTATTCAATATGAAAATTTGTAGGTTATGGTTATCCCTTTCGAAATAAGTTTAAATGTCATGTAATCCCAATTTATGAAATTCCACATATTTTAATAAAATATGTATGACTATAACTCGGTGAATCTTAATTATTAAATTAATATTTAAATTAAGTTAATCTGATTATAAATATTCTTACTAATTTATATGCATTTTGTAATTTTTTGCAGTATGAATACAATTATTGAACTATCTGGTTATGTTCCTGTCTTCATTATTCCCCTGTACTGTTCAACCTTTTCGTAATAAACTTTTTGCGATCACTCTTGCGGTATTTCACGCTTGAAGCGGAATCCAAAGGAAAATTTAATGTATTAAAAAGAAAATTAAACAATAAGGAAGAGCTAAGTCCGAGTGTACCCGAACATTTTTTACTCTCACAATTTATTTATTTAATTGTATTAATATAACACGCAATTTGACCCACATACTCGGCATAAATATGGTATAAAGTCCATTGAAAATTTAAACACTCTAATCTAGGGGATTTTATGAGCCGAAATTACTAATTTTTGGCACGGAGACATATTTTTAGAAGAAAAATATTCCTTCGGAATTTCTTCAAAATATCTGAGATACTTACCTAATTTTCAGTATAAAATTGATTAGAAGCACTGAGGTCCTCATGTTCGATATATGTGGCCTTGAAAACTTATTGGTCGATTTCGGTGATTTATAGAAAGGGGGTGCCGCACTACATAAATGCAGTATTTCTGCAAAATTCTGTTCCGATATCTTCACTAGTGCTTACTTTATACATATATTGTAAAGTAAAGGATTCAGATCGACTTCACAGTTCTGGTATATAGGAAGTAGGCGTGTTTGTGAACCAATTCGCCCTATTTTCACAACATATCATTTGGATTCCATGAAAATATTACGAACCGAATTTCATTGAAATTGGTGAAGTAGTTTCGGAGATATGGCTTTTTACCCATAAATGGGCGGAGTCACGCCAGTTTAAAATTTTTTATACCAATTTGAGTGTAGCCCTTTTGCCCATCTTTACCATGAAACTTAAGGTTTCTGGTGTTTGTCTTTATTGAATAAAACCATTTATAGTAGTTTTCAACATAACCTTTCTATGGGAATTGGTCGTAGTTGTACTCCGATAATCCGGAAACAACCCTAGGGAATTTCGTTGATATATTTTTATTATCATAGTTTACGAGACAAAAAATTACTTGTTTCCCAAAAAAAAATTACATCCAAATATGCCCCTCCCTAGTGCGCTTTTATATATTTTTACTTAAATTTATTAACTGATTAATTACATTTTAAACTATCGTATTATTATATATTATTTGATAGTAGTAGTCGAAATCTCATATTGAAATTTCATATTTTAAATTAATTAATTTTCTTATTTTTTCCAGTTCCACAAGATCATGAGGACTATTACCGACTGGATCCCAGTAAATATAACATAGAGAATGCCTATGATATCTACAGAGCGCTGTGTTGCCGCAACACAAGCGACACAAAACTCCTATTTTTGCTTAATGGTCTGGCAACGCTGTGCAAACAGCAGCAGTCGGAGCAGCATAATCCAAAAAATTATTTAGGCTTTAATACAGAAGAGTTGCTCTATTGGTAAGTAGAATTGTTATTGTCTAAGATTTATCATAAAATTTGCGACTTCATGTTGGACATAAAGTAGACGAATTTAAGCTCAATTTCTAACATATCGACACTGGCAAAATATCTTAGTGCAAACATCTGCAGTATTGATTTGGAAATTAATTTTCTCCCTCTCACATGAATAACGACTTTTAAGTTCAGGACTGCCTCATTTTTCTCGCCAAAGTGCATTGAAATTTGATTCCGACGAATGTAAATGTTTATTAATTATTTTATTAGCGCCCTTTTTGTAGCCCTTCTGTACCATCTTTATAATATAAATTTGAGGTTTCTGGTGTTTTTCCTTACTGAATTAAAGCATTTTTAGTGGTTTTTAACATAAACGAGGTAGGCGTGTAGTCATACGATTTCCTCCATTTTTATACTGCGTAAGGTAGAACCTAGAAGAAACGACTCTAGAGAGTTTGGTTGATATAACTTTAGTAGTTTACGAGATATGCACTTTTCCCTAAAAAATTACATCCAAATATGCCCCTTTACAGTGCGATCCTTTGTACAAAATTTTACTTTCATAGCTTTATTTATGTGTTTTCGGTTTTCGCCATTTTGTTTTTCGAGGTTAGAGGTTAGAAAGTAATCTTCTTATGGTGCCAAGAAACAACAACCGTTATGTGAACAAAACTATTATACTCTCTTTAGTAACATTGTTGTGAGAGTATAAAAATCATTTAAATGTTGCTAAAACAATTTGTTCGAAGAAGAAGTAGCTAATAAAGTTATGCTTTATTAAGACAGTGCACTGTGTAAGAATTGAATTAAAATGATTTCAAAACTGTATAAACTGGGCTTAGAATTGCTTAGGTACCCCCGTATTTTCCTTATATGAACTGCAGCGCACTTTTCCTTTTCTCAATCCACAAGATAATGGTCGCTGAGAAGCGGCAATGAAGCAGTAATCGTCGAGATTGACTCTTATTTTGAAACAAAAGACAAATCATTCCTCAAATCTGTTTGAGAAGTAAAAAACAATATCAGAAACATTAATATTGTAAGATCACTTCTGTCAATATATTTCAGTCAATAATCCAATAATTGAAAGAAATTTAAACAAAGAGTTACGTTTATGAACAGCCTTAGCTCTAATATCGGGATGAATTGAAAAGCCTTGCTAACTATATACTGGACAATGAATTTGGTTAAGTTAGGAGAATATAAACATTGGTATTTCGTTTTAATCGGCAAATGTTTTCCAAAGGAATCGTTGAAGGATTTACTATAGTGGAATTCAGATTTACTTAACTCAGTGATGTTAATCGATACTCTGACGTTATTTAATTCAACTCCACATTCTCAACAGAATAATGGGCTGACCTTCGAGATTAATTGAGTTGCCTAAGTAATCTAAGAGAAATACAATTTGGAGTTATCTAATATTACATATTTATTGGGCTTTATTATACATTGTTTTCTTGTATCAGGTTAATTAATGTTAACGTACATTACGTCATTATATCTTTTAATCACAAATTTATATGCATTTTTTTTCTAGTTTGAGCGTCTCGCTAATCCACACATTTACGCAAGTGCGTGCGGCCGCCTTGCGCACCATACGTTATGTGCTGGTCACGCCACGTGATGTGAAAATCTTCAACTCCATGCAACTGCAACATCTCGTATGCCGCTCCATCGATGTGCTGCTGAAGAACGACGACGAACGCGTGCAAGCGCTGAAATTGGTGGGTACATACAAAATAATTCCACTAAATTATATTAGCCTCAAACAAATTTCAATTTACAGATACGCAAGATGCTGGCCATTTCACCGGCCGACATCAATCCTGTACTCGTGCGTTGCTTGGTGTCACTCGCCGATAGCGGCATTGAAGATGGCGACAATATGTTGCGCGCCTGCTTGGCCACGCTCTGTGAGTTCGCGGTGTTGAATCCTGTGCTGTTGATTGTCTGCGGCGGCGTCACAGCAATCACACGCAACGTCCTGGAATGCCACAATCCACGCATCGCTGAGAGCCTGTGCGGCGTGTTGCTCTATTTACTGGAATGGCCACAGACGCGCAACATATCAGGCGTGCGGTTGGATTGCCTCGCGGCGCCATATTGCGATTTTACCTACCGTTTGGGCATCATGAACAAAAATAAGTATGTGCAGATTTATCTAATAGAATTTTGAGTTTGCTAATCATTTGCAACAATTATTAATGTTACTCTAGGGATGCACGTGAGTTGCGTTACACCAGTTGCCGCTTGGCATTACTCTCGGTTTTGCGCAGTTGGACCGGTACAATTGAGTTCTGTAATCCTAGCAAACCGTCGGGGTTAAAAGCAATAGTGGATACGCTGTATCTGAATCAAATGGAAGTGAGAGTGAGTACATAGTTTGAATGAGTAAATTCCGTCCGCAGAGTAACAGTTTAAATATATTGATTATCTTTCAGAAAGCAATATTGGATTTGCTTTATGAACTTTTGAATGTGCCGCAACCACCCTGGACCGATGATTACACGATAGCCTTACAGACTGTCGATCCTTCAGACTTTCAGGTACTATCTCAACCAAGAAATTTATTTTTAACTCCATATTAAGCACAATTTGCTTTCCATTACAGGACGCTTGGTTGCTCAGCAATGGCTTTGTTGCAATGGAAGGACGCTTTATCTTGCCGAGTTTGGCCGCACGTGCGCCAAATGTTTGCGAGCAACATTTGTCATTGCTGTTGTACTGTTTTCTAGAGACTGGACTCTTAAATGCACTCGTCGAGGTGATCAGATCGAGCGACACGCATCTGTCGGTGCGTGCCACTGTGCTAGTTGGTATGTGCCGAATGTTTTCTAACTATATTTTGTGACATTTTATTAATATATTATTTTTGTTGTTGTTCTTGTAGGTAAAATTTTGCATTTAATGCATACACACTTACCGGCGGATATCTGTAGCACCAGCCCGGCACTACCGACACTCATTTCGCACGCAACTCAGGGTAATCAAAACGCCACCGCCGCAATATCAGCTTTACAAAATTACCAAAAAATGCTACGCAATCGTCCTGCATCATGTAGTTTATTTTTGGATAGTATTATACAAGGGGGATGTGAGTATATAACTACATATGTAAAAAACGATTTCCCTCATTACAAATATAACATTTCACTCCTCTCCCACCTTCCAGCCTTAATACAAACACGTCTGTTTCGTCGTGAAATCAACGCTCAGGATCATGCGCGTTCCTTTAGTGGCAATGCACTGCAATCGCCGCCGGTGACCGGCCAACTGGGTACACTTGGCATTGCCGCTGGCGGTGGGCTCATCACCGGTAATCGTCAGCGTCTCGACTCGGTCTCGTCGAGCGACGAGTCGAACACGCAATCATCCTCATCGCGTCGTGCGAGCTTCCGTTTCAAGCGAAAACTATTACCGTTCTTTGAAAACCAGCGTGTGTCTAAATTAATACGTGATTCTAATGTATTGTCTTCGCCGGACGATAGCGGTTGGGACTGGGACATCATTATTACTATATTGCGCGTAAGTTGTGCCACCAAGTTGTATAGCATCCGCATTTTAATGATGTCATATTCTTTTCTACAGTCAAACATTATGCGTAGAATCGACGATACGGTCAACAACTTCCTCAAATCACTCTTGGACTATTACAAACCCAGCAAAAATCGTTTTTCTCATCAAGACTTGGGCCAGCCTGGAAGAACAATGCCAGCGTTCGTTATTGCAGGCTTGGATTTCATTGATTGGCTGCTGGCCAATCCAATGGTATAACAAAGTGACTTTTTAAATAAATGTCCATTTTTTTGGTTATTAAGTTGTAGAATTTATGTGTCTCATGTTTAACGACCTAACATCATTGTGAGTCATCTGAACTCAAAATCGTGACGAGAACTCTCCCAAGCCTAGTAAAATCGGGGTCAGCTCTGGTAACATCGGAGTCATCGAAATATCTATAGCTTAAAAATAATAAAATTTTATATTTCAATAAATATTATTTTATCGCTTTGGATATTAATTATAAAAAAAAAAAAAACTGTTATATAACTGTTTGTTAAACAATAAAAACTATCATTTTAACGAATTCACTTCTTTCCACCACAGATGGAGAGCATACGTATACTCACCGATTACTTTTCGGACATCAGCAAACAATTGCTGGCCGTGAGCACATCAAATCGTGCACACGACTGCCTCTTTAGTCCACAACACATGAGTAGTACAATGTGTCAGCAGTATTTTTTATACATTGGTCGCATGTGTCGCGCACATAACGGTATACGTATACTAACCGACACGGCTGTTTTTGAGCAGTAAGTAGCACTTCACTTTAGCACTGGGTGATTTTGTATATTTTGAGATATATATTAACAGTTTTCTTCTTTTAAATTGCAGCCTGATAAATTTGGTGCGCAATACGGACCATGTCTGCTATGTGAAACTAACTGTCTCCGCTCTAGATTACTCGTTAGAATCGGTGACACCGTTAGAATCGGTGACACGTAAAGTGTTGGAGAGGGCTTTAACTGCTGCCAAAGTGCGCAGTGGTCGCTTGTATGCGACACAATTTTTGACTGTGCTGCTGCGTGCGCGTCTGCACAACTTCGAAGTCTGGGGTATACCATTGATAATACAGCAAACAAAAGATCCCGATCGTAGTGTAGTGTTGGCGGCGTTAGATGTGCTTGAAGAGGCTTGTCACGAAAAGGTGCGTACCCATGCCAGTTTAGATGCTAAAATAATAATAATACAATTTCTCAATATTTTTAGTATTATCTCGAAGAGATTGTTAGCTTGTGGCCAGATCTAAAATCACTGGGCGATGGTGGACGCCTAATAATGGCGCGCTACTATTCACTGTCGCGTGGCTTGAATCGTTTGCAGGCGCGCATACAAGAAGAGATTGAGTACTGGAAGAACGGCTATAATAAGCGGTGAGCATGCGCCAAATGCCTACTCTGTTTAATAATGCAATACTCACCACTAACTCATGATTTTGTATTTGTATTTGTAGTTATGTTCTGCTTGTCGAGGCTAATACACATTCCAGTTTAACATTGCACATACGCAATGAAGATGGACATTATAGTCGCCGTAATTGCAATACCCGACCAATTATAATTCCGCCAAATATTCCACCACACCTCTACGGCCAAATGGTACAAACGGCTCAAGGTACAACAGCGTTAAGAAAATATGGTGATTTGCCGCATTTGGTTGACGTGATTAGTCGCGGGAAATGCTCAGATGATGCAGAGTGTTTGGAATTGAAGTCGGCCATTTGGGCTGTTGGACACGCATCAACACACTCGAATGGAATTGAATATTTCGTAGAATCAGGATCGAGGTAAGTGGAACGGCAAATTATAGTTTTTGATTCGCCAAAAATTTTCTCTAATACAGAGTGCGTCATATTTTAATTTCTTAGTATAACAATAAAGTGAACATGATTGAAAATTCCATTTAATTTCTTCACTTTACAACATATGAATCAATCAATAAAAAAAATTTCAAGACCCTAGATACCGAAATTGAGGACATTAGTGTGTTTGCTTAATTTTTTACCCCAAATATCTGAACATCTCCTTCCTTGATAATAAATATACATTATAAAGCCAAGCCTTAGCACTAGATCAAAAGGTACTAAGGCTATAGGTTGGCTTTCGTATATATCAGTCAATATTTAGATATTTCAGCAAATTTATCTTGGATATACCTTTCCCAAGCCCCATTACGTGTGTAACGATTTTCTAGTGGACTTTATGTCAAATACATCTTAAAAATAAGTTCTCGTGTATAGATTTCCTCTTTTCTTGATATGGGGACAAAATCGGTCTAAAACTTTACCTAACTTCCATAACCCTAATACAATGAATTTTGTTTTGTTTGTTTGTTTTCATCCAATTTGTCTTTATTACATTCCAGAATCTATGAGAAATTGGTAATACTGGCAACTAAATGTGTTGTATACTCAATACGGGCCACTTGCTTTAATGTGTTGGGTTTGATCGGCGGTACAAACGATGGTGCTAATATACTCTACAAGCTAAGTAAGTACTTTTACAGTTGGTTATCAAGTGTTTAATTTAATTTCTGAATTGCTCTTCACCCTGTTATACAGATTGGTTGAGTGTGCGACACGATCGCAACACAGATTGGCCAGTGCATCAGCCGGAAGATTGGATGTCGAATAACTACACGCCGGTGCGGCATCACTATGAAGACATGCCACCATACAATTACACCGGCATTGATGATCAAATCGATGGCTCATACACCGGTAGCTATTGGAATTTGCTCTTGAGCAGCAGCAGTACCACGGGTCATGATGGTGGCGCCGCTAGCGCTAGCTCCGAAGCGCCAGATGCGAACACCACAGCGGATAGCAGTAAAACATGCGATGATATTGCCATGGCGAAGCCACCGCAACCGCAACACCAACAGACGCTGCAGCAAACGGTTAGCGCCAAATCAAAAACTCTACCGGAAAGTACATACATGCGTCATGGCAAACATCAGCGCTCGTTGTCCGAATCGAAAACTACGGATGTGATTAGTCTTATAAGTGGCACTGCCATCGGCGCTATGGGTGTACCACATCCGGCGCATCGCATACGTTACAACTCGTGCACCGATTCGAATACATCGGGTGTGAGCAGTTGTGAGTCGGTGACCATGCGTATACAGAATGTGGGGTGAGCGCTTGTTTGCATAGTTTTCTTTTAGTTCATTTAAAAATTTTGACTAGTTAATTTTATATTAATATAATCTTTTACCTTTGCAGTGATTTTCAGCAATTTCCGCTGAGTCCTATACCGAGCATGTCGAATTTGGTTGTTGACGTGCAACCGCAAAGAAGTATTCTATTGCGCGGCACTTCCTTAGTGGGTGCTTCATATCTGAATACCTCACTCAGTCCGGCGGATATAAAAGGCTATGCGCAGCTGCGTTCATTGCGAAAATATTGCCGACCAATGGTCTCTGAGTCGGCGACAGACGTTTACGATATTATCGATCGCATTGAGTTTCTCTCACTTGGCTCCTCGGTAATGCGTCCACGCAAATCTTCCTTTGGTGAATCGCAGCGTCGCATGAAAGTGCGCAGCTTGGATCGGCAATCTTCGTTGCGTATACCGTAAGTTATAGAAAAATATATATATACATACATATATACAATATGGTTATTTACAGGCGTCTCGACTTTGAGGAACTGCAGCAGGTACCATTGCCAACACTGGCGGCACCAAAGTTTCTAGCACAAAACGATTTGAAAGGCCCTTGCTATGCAGGTAAATTAAGGAGACTATTTTTAAAAAATATATGTACTATATTACTCCGATCCGTCTATCTTTTTAACCCCGATTAGTATATATTAACTATTCGGTGCCGAACGCTTTTAACGCTTCCTTAGTTGTTTATTTTATTTATTAATTTTATTTATTGACATCTTGAAACTAATTCCAACTATAACTTGCAGGTATTTGTCTTCCGAAGAATCTGCTTGATCTCTTCCCGACTCGCAATGTGACATGCACTTACGTCTCACGCGACATACAAGATCAGGATTTGATGGATATAAATTTGCTAACCGCGAATCAACAGTTCCTGAACGATTCTCTTAACAATGAATGTGGTGACGAGTCTTCGGTTATATCATCGCTTTCGGACGTGTCATCGGTTAGTAAGCGTTCAAAATGGCTCGGCGCTAAGCACGGGCGCAACAATTGTCTCCACTGTTCACGTGCGCGACGCAATCGCACGCATACACAACGCCTCGATAGTGATGCAGCCGCCGCGAGTGCCGCACTTACCGCCGGCAATGAGCTTTATACCAGCAGTGGTACATTAGTTGGCGCCACAACAACTACACACGCCGTCACGCGTAAGATCAATAAACAGCCACCAGCCGCACAACAACTGCCAAGCATACAACAACAGTCGTCGAAGTCACAAGCGCCACAGCAAAACGCGCAAAGCACCTCCACCATACAGCTGTCGGACATCTCGTTCAATTCGCCGGAGAGTATACTGAGCGAGGAGAGCATGCCCGATCGCCTGACCGCCAACATATTGTTCAACGTGCAACGTTTGGCAAATCCGGTCAGTGCGCGGCTGACGAAGAAGGCATTGCTGGAGCTGAAGCAGAAGCATCCAGCGGCCTTTCAAGACATTTGTCTCTATGCCGAGGTGTGTAAAACATTGGGACGCAGCAGTTATCGCATGAATGCGCGCCGATTTCTACAGGAACTCTTTCTCGACTTGAATTTCGACTCGTTCTATGCTGAGCCCTCAGACATATTATTGAAAAAGGAGAAGTATATGGATTTCGAGCGTGATCGCAGCGAGGTGGAGCGCCTGCATGAGCTGAGCGGTAGCTCGCGTGGTGCTAAAGGTAAGAGTGGTGCTTCCGCTGCTATTGCTGGTGCTATTGGTGGACACGGTGGTGAAGTAAGTGGCAGCACTACGAAGGTATTAACAACACAAACGTTAGGCGGCTTGGGTTACATGGCAACACACAAGGCGGTGACGCATCTCAGCGGGAAGCTGCAACCACTGGCGAGTGTTTACGAAGCCAGCTGTGAGAACCTGCTGCAGGATGGTACAACAAAGGCTGAAATAAATGTGAAAACGAAATTAAGAGGTGATAACAATCATGAGGACAAGATGGATGCGCGTGCCAAAGCTAGAGCGCTCGGCAACACATCCGCCTCGGTGAGCGTCACGTCGTCGTTGGGACGCGAAGTGCGTAATGAGTTGCGCATAACCTCCGACAGCGATGAAAGTGATTATGAAGATACGAATCGTTCGACGCAATGGATTGCGGCACCATCGGTGCTGACCAACGACGATGTGGACGAAGTGGACGGCATTGCGATACAACGGTGTTCCATTACGCCGGCCTCTTCGACGACAGCGGCATTCTCCTGCAATACGACTGGCACAAACACCGCTTCCAGTCAACCGTTGATCAGCAGTAGTAATTGCAGCAGCGAACAAACGACGAATAGCAGTAATCGCAGCAGTATTTGTACGATATCGCGACAACCGACGATGGCCAGCGGATTTTCGGACAACAATATGGAACACATTAGTATGAGCAACAACAACAATAACAACAACACAAATGTGAATGTGAACACCAGCTGCAGCAGCACGAATTTGAATGCGAACATAAGTACGAGTATGAGCAGCGGCAGCGTCGGCGTCGGCACGAGCATGGGCACCAGCAGTTGTGCAGTCAGCGTTGGTGGCGCCAATAACACAGGTGGAGCGAGCCTAATAGAAAACCAAAACAAAAAGTATACACGCGGACGTTTTTATACGCTTGAATTGGACTTGAGTTGTACGAAAAATAAATTTCCCATTACAGATCGTAGCCGCAATAATGCAAATTGGAAAACGGAAAGTGCTGTCGCTGGCGCTGCCACTGCCGCTGCCGCTGCTACTACATCGTCTGCCACCAACATTGATGCTGCGATATTGCGACGTAGCAGCTATGCACCAGGTGTAGGCGAGAATGGTGGCCCGCTTACGGTAGGCGCAATAAAGCAATCACCTAATTCACTAACAACAACAAACACAGAAACTACGGCAACTAGCTCCAGCAATACCAATTTCCACTATCGTGTTCCCATCATGCGGCAATCATACACAGCCGGCATTATGCCACAAATGCAATACATCCATACCGAAGGTGGCGGCGGAGATTCAAATCGCATCAGCACTACTAACACTACAAATAGCAACAATAGCACTGCTCCCGTGCTTGATCCACTGAGCGCTAAGCATAATGTTACTGCGTGTAATCAGCCGTCGACAAGCGCGACGAGTAGCGTTAATACACTAACGATAACCAAAAGCTTGGCGGCGTCACTGGCGAAGCCCATCGGTAGTTTGTACTGTGAGAAACGCTTGCAGGCGCTCAAAAT
The DNA here is from genome assembly GCF_028554725.1 of Zeugodacus cucurbitae. NCBI lineage: Eukaryota > Metazoa > Arthropoda > Insecta > Diptera > Tephritidae > Zeugodacus > Zeugodacus cucurbitae. Next base: position 36,059,742 of record NC_071670.1, read on the forward strand.
GGACACAAAAGCAACTGACACATAAATGCACGCGAGTTGTAACTAAAATGGCCACCACAAGCACAGCAAACCAACTGACACTTCAGTTCCCTATTTTTTTTATTTACCCTGCTACTTCTGTTACTCTCCTAGCCGCCAACAGCAGTTTGGCATCGTTATTATTTTTGAGGTTATGCTTTTCGCAATAGGAATTGAATTATGCAAAGTATGCGTGTGAGTAGACTATGTGATAAATAGTGATTTTCTTTAGCCAAGCAAGTCGTAGGGGTTTTGAAACATTTGGTGGTTAGTAGTGCATTTCGGTAATTGAAGTTTTAAAATGGCGTACACGATTCTTAAATAAGTTGCTGTGGCATATGAAGAGACTTTGAAATTGTTACCAATGCAACTTTATATATTTTTTCTCACTTTAAAACTATTTAAATTTGTTTAATTTTTTTTCGAAATTAGTGCAACTTTTTCGCGTAAGTTTAAAGTTTTCCGTAAATCCACTAAACAAAGAGTTGCCGAATTTCAATAAACTGTGTATTTATTATTTAAAAAAATGTCTTGAATCCAATGCAAAGATAGAATTATTTAAAAAATTATTTTCAACCAGTACTTTGACTATAAAATGCAAAAAAATAAAAAATTAAAATTGTATTCCATTTTATTTGAAAAACAAAGATTACTAATGCTTGTGTTGCAAACGAAGATTCTAAAGTCTAGTATATGTATATACATATATACAAAATGTATCCCAAGCAATGAAAGAAAATATGGAAAAAATTATAAATGGATTGTACAGTTAAAATATTATAAAACGAAAAAAATAACTTTTGATTTATAATAATTCATTGAATAATTGCTACGCACGTGCGTAAAACGAGAAAGAAAAACAGATCGGTTTTGTTAAGAAATTGGCGCCATGAGTGTTGTAGTCATAATTCGATGTAGAAAAATCGTAGGGATAAATAAGCGTAGGTTTTCAAATGAAATAGTCAAACTGCAGGAAAAGAGTGGGAGAGTGAGGACGTAGGCAACTATTATATGTAAATTGTACAATTCTCGCTGAAAACTGTTGGGTGGTACATACGAAAGATCATTTGTTTCTTAAATGGACGTTATATTTTCACTATTTAAGAATATTTATTATTATATTTACGGAATTCGTTTAACAGTTAGCTCATTTTCGAAAAATATAACCGATAATTAATGGTGAATAGTCCAATTTGTCAATGATTTATTTTTTGTTAATTTAATTTTCTGTAACACATACAAACTGCAAAAGCATATTTGATATTATGTTTTGCTTATCAGAATTTGCTTTAGTACCCTGCAATATTGATATTCAATAGCTTGAACTCTCCTAATTTTTACTGTATAACAGTGGTTCCTCAATAAGATTTTGTAAAGCAATATAATGAATGAAATGCCTACATATTTGTATACTTTTGGTAGTGGCAGCAAATTATTTTTTTAACACGTCTTCTGATAGAGCGTTATTATAATAACTGTCTGCAATGCCATTAAACTTGAAGAGTGCCGAATCGAACAAACAACTGGCATAAATCGAGTAGAGAATTGTAGAAAGAGTTAGTTATTATACTAAACGAAACATGAAGGATATGAAATGTAAGCAAATAACTAATGAAAGTGGTATAATCGTTTTTTTTATTCTCTTAGTACTTGATTATGCCAATTTTGATTGATTTCATTTATACCAGTCGTATTTTTGATTCTGGAGACTCGATAACAGTTGTATCTCTCTTCTATTAAATTAATCTCATTAAAGATGTATACTCGTTTTTGATCATAAAGGTACTCGATTATGCCAGCCTCTTTGAGTTATACCAGTTGTATTTTTGATTCGCCACTATCCCAGTTTTAGAGTTGTATCTTTCTTTTATTGTATTCAGCCCAATAACTGCATTGTTGCTCTCCCTTTTTAATATTTTGACAAGAGAAGAGGGTTTAAATATTGCTGGCAGCGAAGTGGCGCATATTTTTATTTTTTTGGAAATTTATTTGGAGTGAGATTTACTCACATTCTAATAAAATAAATTTAACTTTTATAGATTGACTTAAAATCAATTTATGATCTTGTAAATAATGTTTGTATATTATTTCTGGAACTTAAACATAAAATACAAACAAAAATAATTTCTTTTTTTATAAAAAAAAATCAGTCATCTTATAAAAATTAATTTTTAATAGAAAGCTCTCAACCCTACCAAAAGTACACAAATATGTACATAAACTTGAAAGTCAAGACTTTTGTGCTAACGATATATACAAACAAAAACACATACATACACACATCTATTAACTCACACATTATATAGTTCAATTCAAACGCATTTCTACAATAGTTAGTTACGATTTTATTACAACAATATGCCGACAAACGAATTTCCTATTTAGTATATAAAGAAAAGCAACAAACACAAAAGACAACAAAAAAGCAAAAATATGAAATGAAATGAAATAAACTAAAGTGAACTGCAGCTAGTGGCATTTTCTGAAATAGTAAAGTAAAAATAAATACATACATATACATATAGATGGTATGTAGTATATATGTACAAAGGCAAATAGTTTGTAAAGCAATGAGAAAACTCATGCATACATACATACATACATACATATGTATATATAAAAGTGATAGAGGCAAAGAAATTAACAGTACATAAGTATTAAAATATATTTTTTTTTTAACACATTTGCAATAATTTACCACAAATATAGCGAAATATAAATAATAGGAATTAATACATACACACCAAAACTCTCAACTGCCACTAAGAAAATGAATAATTTCAACAAAAACAAAAAAGAAAAAATGAAAAATGTACGAAGATATTTACTTTATGTAATGTCTATTTTTTAATTCCTACAAATTTTATAGCGCCAATCGTTTAAGGGTTGTAGAAAGGTGTATATATATTATTAATTATATATTATATACATCCGTGTGCAACTCTTAAGCTGCTACCTTTAAATAATTTTATTGTCCTCGACTCTCCGCAATTATGTACAAATGTTTATTCTGTTTTGCTTTTTCGTCTACGAAATATACATATATATATTTTCTAAAATATTTATGTATTCACAATTAATTTTGCTTATTTACATATGAGTTCCTTTGAGTAACACGAACTAGTACCATAAAACATGCATACATACATACATGCACCACTCAAGTGCAGCTAGCTTAGTTTTAAATTAATAATAATAATAATTAAAAGCAAACAACAACAACAAAATACAAATTAAATAAACAATGTAACTGCATTTGTGTTTCCTATTACAACTACAAACATATATACATACATACTATAAATACAACAAATACAAGTGTACTAGTTAATTTACATATTTAGTAGCTAAATGAATTTAGTAATTTATACGAGTTTGTTTTTAATCTATTCTAGTATTTACTTGTTCAATAAGTTAGCATATGCGACATTTTCCAACGATTTTGTAAAATTTTTCGTAAACATTAGTTGAAACGATATGAAAAGTGTAATCAAAAAATGTTTGGGTGTCTACCATTGACTTACCCTTAGTGAAATACGATTACTTACGTACAGCTAATACGATGTGTATGCTATTCGCGTCGGCATAAACGGAAGTGACTCGTGTTTTTAAGCGACTAAGGACTTTCACGCCGACTGTCATTTCACAAAACATCAACAACAACAATTTTATAACGTTATAACAACAACAACAACATACTTATGATGGACATTACGTTTACATAAGAAATGTATGCGATTTCTAGCATTTCTGCAATTTTAATTGACTTTTTTCTGTATTCACACACACACATGCATACATACAAACACAAAATATATTTTGAAATCAACACACTTACCTTTTGGCATACGTTCAACTAATTATGAAATTGGTATTAAGTTTTTCGCGTAAATTAGGTCTTAGCCGTAAGCAAAACAGAATAAATGCAACTATTACACATTAATTATGACTCTATGCGTGAAGTGAGGTTAGTTTTTAGTTTGTTAGTTGAACATACATACATACATACATAAATATGTATACAAATATGTAACAACACAATACCAACTGACAAGAAGTTATGTATATTAAAGTAAGCAAATTAAATTACAACAAAAAAACACAACAACAATCGTTTAGCATTAAGCGTAGTTCGAAAATAAATATGCAATGAGATGAAGTAGAAATTGAAAAAAGAAAAAACAAAAGCGATTGATCGAATCTTAACATTAATTAAGCACTTATATAACTATGTATTATTATGAATCTAATACATACATATATATTATGTAATATATATATACCTATATATATATAATTTATAGCCTGCTATGAACGCCAGCGTAGGCCCATTGTAACAATAGTTTAAAGCGTTATCCTAATAGTTATTTAAAACACGTCAAGCTGTATTTGTAGCGCAGCAAAGACCTACAGAAATAAGTATATATATATATATATATGAACTATATACATACATAACTACCTAGTAATACGCTAAAAGAAATCAATTCATATTTATTATTTCACAACTAAACTAACTGTACAATATTTAGGTGATCTATGAACTAAAGAAAAAAGTAATAAATACATACATACATATATATAAGTTATAAGTGAAATACATTGCGTTAACGCAAACAGAAAATTACCGAAACTTTGTGTATTATTCAATTTTTTTTTTTTAATATTGTATTATACCATAAATAGGGTGATACGAGGGCTGCTATATATATTTCTGGCCCAATAATGAAAATAGGAATATTTATCAACGAAAATGGTTTTATTGTTTTTCAAAATATTCTCCATCAAGATTTATATACTTTTGCATGCGCTCAAACCAATTTTCGAAGCACTTTTTTTGAGCCAAAGTCAAATTGTGGGGGATCCAACGAGAACAAACCTTTTTTACGGCCAGGTGTTCATGCAATATCGAATGTATGCTGGTGGGAGAAATGCACAGGCAAGCCTCTATCTGAAGGTATGTTACATGACGGTCTTGCATTATCAGTTCACGTACGGCATCGATGTTTTCTGGCACAACGGCTGTTTTTGGACGCCCTTCACGGAATTCGTCTTTGAGCGAGCGTCGGCCACGATTGAATTCGTTGCACCATCCAGTACTATAAGATGGTGCTTCATAGTCATACAAAGATTTTAGTTCATCGATGCACTCTTGTCGCGATAATCCACGTCGAAAGTTGTGAAAAATGATCGCACAAAAATGTTCACGAGTTAATTCCATTTTTTGGCCGAGATGAATTTTTTAATTCCCTGTAAATAAAACAATTCACGATTAAATGACAAAACGTTCTGAGTGATGTTATGCTAAAAAATGTCAAACTTTCCAATGGAAATGTCAGATTGAACCTGGCAACACTTAGTGTTCCCTACGCCAGAAATATATATAGCAGCCCTCATATATATACGGAATTTGGAAACGATCAATATTGGTTATATATATGTGATTGATCTAAGTTATAGCCGAATCGATGATAGGGCGCCACTCCTCTCTTTTCCTCGCAGTTCGGCGCGAGTTGGAGATTTTAAGTGTAACTAGGTCGTTCTCCACCTGGTCCCGCCAACGGAGTGGATGCCTTCCCCTTCCACGGCTTTCTCCGGCGGGTACTGCATCGAACACTTTCAAAGCTGGAGTGTTTTCGTCCATTCGGACAACATGACCTGGCCAGCGTAGCCGCTGTCTTCTTATTCACTGAACTATGTAAATGGCTTCGTATAACTCGTACAGCTCATCGTTCCATCGTCTGCGGTATTCGCCGTTGCCAATATTCTGAGGACCATAAAGCTTGCGCAAAATTTCCCTCTCGGAAACTCCTAGTGTTGTCTCACCTGATGACATCCTCCACGCTTCTGTACCATAAAGCAGGACGGGAATGATAAGCGACTTGTAGAGTTTGATTTTGGTTCGTCAAGAGAGGACTTTACTTTTCAATTGCCTACTCAGTCCAAAGTAGATTGAAAGAATATTGGTTACATTCTCTTCGTAAATACTGAAGTTGAAGGGATCTAACAACACTACAGAAGAAATCGAAAGAAATGATTTCAGATCCCGTGTATTAATAGCTTACATCCCAATTGTGTAAGGCTGCTGGAGAATAGTCGCTGACGGTAATCGGACAAAAAGACTTGCTTAGTTCTAATTAAGAACAAGAATAACATTGCCATAAGCTTTGTGGTTGCTGTTGCACCGTCTTAGATCCCTTATCAAATCTTTTTGCTGTCGACTTTCTGGAATTTCTTGATTGCAAAAAAATATGGGTCCATTCAAGATACGTCCTGCACTAACGCTCCTATGTTTCAATCATTTGGACCGCTTATGGATTCTGCGCTCAACCTCAAAATCCAAAACATGTCACAAATCGTAGGAATTGGTTTGCAGGAGAGTTTTGGCCCACGATTCGACTATATTAAATGGAAAAACTTTCTTTAAACTTTAAACTTTTCGAGCTTACGTGAAGGATCCAAAGCATTAAGATAATAGGCTCTGAATCTGCATTAAATAAACTTCAGGATGAGTTAGCACCACACTCAGCAGGTCCTCATACAAGGCAAAGTTTGTTATCACTAACGCGTAGGCTACTGGTATTTGGGTAACATCTACCTTAATAGAAGGTGATGTTTATTATGGCAGTTCTTAACATTTCATGTAGGAGCCTTTGAGGTCAACTGCAGGGGTTTTGCTACTACAGTGAGCCGATTGGGGTATTATGAAGGCGATGTCTCAGTGCTTTGGACAATATTTCGAGGTTATGTTGGTTAGATGCAGGTCACTTGTTGTGTGTTGCAGATCAATATGTTGTGAAGGCAGGCATTAGATGAAGGTGGTCGCACCGCTAGGTTAGCTTTGTTTGTGTGGTTGGATGTGCTGATACATTGAAGACATTCTTGGTGTAGTGAACTGTTTTAAACTTGCTTTATCACTGGTTTTCAAGGTAAGGGATTTGGTACTTATCATTCTTAGATGGTTTTTGGTCGGTTAGCCCCGATTCGTTTATTTAATATCGTGACGATGAGTGGAACGATTACATCTTATTGTTAGCTGATATGAAACCGTTTGTCCGCTTTATTTTTATCTGTAAAGAACTATATTGAGTTAATATAATTTTGCTGGAGGCAATTATCGAGGCTTACTTCACCCCATTATCAGTCGTTTAAATCGACTCAATCCAATCTACGTTACCACCTCACTCCTCAAAATAAAAACACCATTATCTATTTATGCTCGGCAAAAATAGCCGAGTTGTAATTGCAATAATAATTTTATTTTCCATACTATTTTCGAAACAATTTTTTTTTGTTTTTTTTTTCACATTAGTTTTATGTGTAAGCGATTATCATCTCTTATATCGGTAGTTTATAAATATGTATTTAATTGTATGCACACTCTTATTTATCCATTGAGCGTCTTTTAAATGCTGAATACAATCTCATTGATTCGATTAATCAATAAAATCAACAGTTACAAATTTGTCATAACATTTGCAATATGCAAAATAATTGATGCATTCATGCAACTTTTGCCTTTTCTTTTCAAATCTTAACACTTCTCTAAGATAATACAAAATTTCACTACGATAACTCTACACAACTTGTATATTAGAAAATCGTATCGTCCCTTGAAAAGGGCTTATACATACGAGTACATATACATACATATAATTTATATGTATGATTATCGAATTAATATTATTGCATGTTTTTTTCTACAAACATAAATTCATAGCATTACTTAGTTATATGTATATTTATTTGAGTAATACTACAATTATTATAATACAAAAAGTATATATGTATATACGCACATAAAGTCTTTCTGATTGTATTGTGCCATGGCTTTGTGATTAAGCTCGTACAAAAACGCCGGATATTTCTATAAATCTCTCTTAATTAAGTGCTAGTCATACTTTTGGTGGCTCAAACTTATGACTTTCAATTGGTACCATCAATTTTATTTTTTTAATCAAAACTCTACTTAAATAGAAATGAGAATCATATACAACACCGAAATAATAATGAATCTTGCCATTGGGTATCAACTAGTCAAATTTTTTCGAGGGATATTTTAGTGGAACCTTTCATTTCTAAAGATATTTATTCTTACAAATCATTTTGACCTCAAAAAACGTTAAAAAAATTAAAATATGAAACTGAAATAAGGGGGAATATTGCTTTTCAAAACTAAATTATGAAAAATACCGCCGTTCCACCGTTTTTTGTAAATTTAAGGCTTTTTCACTCAGGACAGCCTCACCGTACGTATCCGAAAGCATTCGATGAGCCTCAGCCGCACTTTTCTTGGAATTAAAAAAAAAAGAAAAAATTTCCCGCAAATGTCAAGAATTCGGCTCAAAAAGTGACATTTTCAGTTAATAATAAGTTTGGGATGCAAACAGATCTCTATTTTGTTGGGTTAATGTTGACACAAATGTCCAAGATCGATATAAAAAAAAATCGATTTATTCCACCAGTGCTTGACCCTAGAGAAATCTATTGGAAAACGGCGGAAGCAAAATTATAGACCATATTTTTACAGAGCATCCAATAAATCATAATAATCACCCTTTCGAATCATTTTAACCTTCTTAGTGTTCTATGATATTTTTTTTGAGCTCCCTAAATGTAGTTTTGAAAGGGAAAGTCCAATGGGTATGTCAAGGGTTTCACCGATGGTCATCCTACACCGATGAAATGAATCCTGCTTAATTTATTAGCTTCTGGAAATAAATTCCATAAATCTATGGGTGATGTTGTTTCGTAAAAAGCTTCTTCACAATCAGTAACAAAAATGGATAACATAATTTTTGGCCTACTCTACTATTAATAATATCTCATATTTAGACTCAAAATTCATTTTTTAGTGATTTATGATTAACATAATGCTCTCTAAATAACGTTTCTAGATACCTACGTACTTTTATGTAATTATAAGCCTAAACAAGCACTTATTCATTAAGTCTTCTCTTAACTTAACATTTCTGAGATCAGTTTCTTCGATAAAATTTATGTATTTAAATACATTTTAAAATATGTTCGTTCCTTTTAATAATGTGTAATTATATTAACAAAATTTTTTTTTGGCAATATGTTTAAGTGGCTTAAATCGACTTATGTTAATGTAGAGGTTTTTGAATTTTTTTGAGCAATCTATTCGAGACTCAATGTTGTACTCTTATAAACAGGGTGCGTCATCTTTCATGACGGTATGAAAACATTGAATGATTTGAAGTTTTTTATGGTCAACGAGTGTAGGTCTGAAGTTCGTCAATGACCCGAGGATTGTTGGCTTAGACTTGGTTGTTTTATACAACTCCCCAAAAAGAAGTCAGGCGAAATAGAAAGTGTAGATCTCTAAAACAAGTCAATGTAAGCGCTTTTTGATATCAGAACTCTAGAAATTTTTTCTACAGAAACTGAAAAATTAGTTCGCAGCTTGATTGCTCGTGAGTATTTTTATAATAAGTAACAGTCAAGATCCTTTTAATGTCGGAAAGGACCAGAACAATAAGTCGGCGACGATGACTGGTCCCAACCAAAACTTCTTGGTAACGTACTGATGTTTTAGGGATCTGGAATGGAACATTTGACGAACAATACGTCATTCATCAAACCTGCTTTCATTATAAAGAAGTTGCTTCAATTGAGGTTTTTTTTTAAGAAAGTACTAGATTGATTATTTCGAAGTTTTTTACACATAATAAGGTGTATTTCCATCTACATTTCAACATTTTTTTTTTACAAAAATATTAAAAAATAATGGAGTTATATACTGTCTTTGGAGGTGCCAAAAAAAAATTCTCTAACTGCTGACATGATTCCGGCCGAATGAGTTGCTGAAACAAAAAAAATCAAAAAGGCTATGAAAGTTAAATATATTTCCTATGCAATGGCTTACAATTTTTGAAAAATATCAAAAATTGACAAAATGGTGTAGTTCTGAAAACAAATTTTGTTTTTTAGGTAAAAAAATGGTCTTTCTTTGAATGCCAAATTGGCAATCTTCGAACAATCAAAAAGATCGTATGTCATTTTATAATAAATATATTCAAGAATACTCAATTTGAAGTCGATCGGTCAATGTATCGTTGAGTAATGTTGTAAGCAAATTTGAGAAATGTTGTTTGGAAAAAAATGCGTTTCAAGTTTCGACTATAGCTGCTTATACCATCGAGCGGTCGATCTTTAGAAAAGAATAAAAAAATCGATTTTTTTTAAATGTCACACTGTTATAGCCCCTTATACAAGTCTAACCAACTAAAAATATTAATAAAAGTCAAAGTTTCTCAATGCTTACATATCGACATAACGATGCCTCAATCTAGTTAAAAAATCTTTGGAAATGGGAACTTGAAACTATTGCAGTTTAGAGTAATAGTTAAAATCGAGATTTTTTGTACAAAAAAAACGTATTTAGTTTAAGTCGACTTAGCCTATTTAAACACATGTCCATATATTTCTATTCAAAGAATTTCTATCAAAAAACTACAGCTATTGTTTGTTTTCAAATGATATAATTAATAAAAGTGTATATAATATTCTTTGTTGTAATATACATATATGTATGCACTGGACCTACTATACCTAATACGCTTTACTACTTTCTCCGTGTGCGTTACTTATTAAATTGGGAAAAAGCCGAGCTTACAAAAATTATTCTCTAGATAAATACTAAATATACTTTGGCTACAGTCTCTCTAAGTATTTGTGTATACTACTTTATACATATACATATGTATGTGAATTTCTGTATAATTTTTATGCATGTAAGTACGTATTATATAATATTTGAGCTTAACGGCTTTGGCGCCTTTTGTTTTTGTATTTATGTAAATGTGCAAGTAAAATTAATGGAAGATCGCTTAGTCATTTGATTTATCTAATCCTTAATATATATGTATATAGATAATAAATATAATATTTTTGTTCTTGTCTGTAAGTACATATTTTGAAAAGTACTAATTGGCGAAATGATTTATTTTTAGAAATAAGACTATATATTATATTTTTGTAGTTTATATTTATAGGTATGTAAGTAAGTATGAAAAAGCTCCTTTTTGATTGGCATGCATGTAAACTGATACTTTATACTAATCATATTTAAGTTTATACGTATTATATATTTGTGCGTGTGTTTGCATTTCGCTTTAAAATCGTTGATTTAATTATTTCATTTTCACGTTTATTGTTTTTGTTGTTTATTGTTGCTATTGTGTTGGTTGCGTTGGCTTTCTTCTTCGTACTTTTTAGGCAATTGATATCGGTAGTACATATGTATGTATGTTTTATTAAAATGCAGAGAGCAAAAAGGAACTATGATGCTTGATAAATAGTGTGCGAGAATAAAGCTACAATGTTTTTTTATATAACTATATTATTTTCTAATTTTTCTTGTATTGGTAAAATTTCTTTGCATGTGAATGTATTTATGTGTTTGCGGAATCACTTGGACGAAGGTTGTGTTTTAAGAAATGTGGCAACATTTATTTACCGTTCTTATCTCTATAGGTGAATCTTGAAGTGTTGAGAAGAAGACGTTAGGAGCGCTAACAGTCAACAATGCAAATTTATATCGAGATCAACGCAACGGTTGGGGTCAAAATTTCGTGATCTTGTAAAAATTTTGATTCTTTAATTTGAACAATTTTTTTGTTATATTTTTTGTGGAACGACTTATACTTCCCTTTAATATAGTACCCAGTTTCGACAATTGAAGAAGAAGACATCGAGACACTTTCTCTCTCAATACCCAACTTTCGCTAGACTGTGGCTGAAACATCTTTGCAGGACGTACCTCGGAGAACCCGTAAAAGGCTCAAAGCGCTTCGTCGCCACTTGAGTGTCTCAGGCATCCGTTTTGAGAAGTTTGCGGCATCACAAAGGACTGGCTTTAGCTGTCCAAGTGAGATTTGCTGTGGTACAGTGATCAGCCTTTTAACCTAACCACTAACTTTTGTAACCAACAGGTGTTCTCCGATCACATCCGTCGAATACGATGGATGCAAAATCAATACAACGCCAAATTCATCTAATTTTAATATCATTTTCATTCACTTGTAATACGATGCGACGAAAATACTTGAAATGAGGCATAACGATTTCTCATTTCAAACGTTCCAAAAACGGTTATCGAAATTTTTGTAGTTTCCCGTCTGCCTGAAATGAAAATATTTATGAAGTTGAGCGAATTGAACATAGGGCTAGGATATGTTTTACAAAACAATGCAGACTGTCAGCTCAGCAATTATTAAAGCCGTTACCAGCTGGCGACATAGAGAAAATCAGTTGGGCCAGCACTTCAATTCATTTGTTTCTTGAACCGAACATAAATTTCTTACCGAAGTTAAGACAGTGCCCATGTCCAACACGTCGGAAAAGGTCCATAGAGACCTCTATGGAATATTTAAAAAATCGACAGAATTGGTCCACAACCGCGCCGATCCGTTATCCGGCCAAGAACTGTCAGCTCGGTAACACTCCTTAAAAATTATTGCGGAATTTGTTTCAGCTGTTAAAGCAACAGCAAGGACCTCCCCAGGACATGGTGACTCACTATTGTGTGACTTCTTTAACTTGATGCAGGAGAAAATAGTACGAGACGATGGAACTATGAGCTGGTTGGTGGATGGTGGAAGCTGAGGAAGAGGAAGACCTCCACTCCGCTGGAAAGACCAGGTAGTGATATCACCAATTGGCGCCAAACAGCGAATGGCGCGTTGTTGCAAACTCGGCTATAACCGTAAACGGCGTGAACGCCAGTTAAGAAAAAGATAATAAAGTATATATCACATTGATTTCTTAAAACACAACCATCTTCATTCTTATGTAGACACAACATGGGATCGATTCGAAGACAAATATTCTAGAATTTCGCTATAAATATAATTGATGTGACTAAGTTTCTTAGTAACTTTCCTTGGAACCAACACACATAAATTTGTAATTGTATTTCCTTCAAAATCTGAAGACCAAAATTGTCTGTAAATATCTTCAAAGCGTTCTATCCTAACGTACAAAAACACAAATATTTGCATATCATCAAACCGATCTACATTGTTGCATGTATTACTCATATGCATATCACATAAATTATATTTTTTTTTCACATGCTGAGATATCGATTTCATTGCCGTTTCGTGCGTGAAGTAATGATTATTCGCGCTTGTAAGTAATATTATTTAGTATACCAATGTATGCTGGTAATAATAATATGTCGGTATATATGAAACACTTAAGCTAATCGACTACGTTTCGTATGTATGTAATACGTATGTAGATGTAAACTAGGAGTTTGAAAAGTTCATATGTATATAAAGATTTGAAGCAAAAATTGTGCGTTTTCGACGATCATTATACTAACGAGTAACTACTCGCTCGACATCACTCACTGTTATACATACTAAGTATGTATGTATGTAAATTTGGCGAACAACTTTAGTTAATACCATTTCTATATGAATACAATAATATATCGTAAATTTCCCGACGAATATCGTAAAATCTAACTTCGTTCAAAGCGTTCGTTATACGAGTGTCGCCATTAATAGTACGCCTACTTACATTAGACTTAGGGCCAAGCGAAATTGATGCCAGTCATTTGGTAGAATTTATTGTTGAACGGTCGATAGAATTCACGTAAACGTTCGATGGCAGCTTCCTCTATATGCGGATGATTGCGTCCCTTCGTTTTGCCCAGACAATGTGGTGTGGAACGCGCTTCCGACTTGAATAGACAGGGGAAACCTTTGGTGGCGTTAAAGTAAAAATGTTTCTCAGTCACGACGCGTTTGAGCCCTAAAAAGTCTTGTACGCGTCCAATCTCGTAGGCAGGATCCATAATAAGTCGTTCGCCGCTTATGAAGAGTAATTGTGAGAGTGGAAAATATTTCAACCATTTCTCCAGAAAACGTGAGTAAACACCTATTTTGACTGGTCCCCAAGCGGTGTCCACCACAGCGAATGAGCCATTGACGAAGGCCAGATCTTCGAAACGTTTCATGTCCGATTTCTTGCTGGCCGCTTGCGTGTAATCGGATATGGCACGTGTCACGGGATCGCGCACAACGATGAGTAGTCTGTAGGTAAAAATATTGAAGAGTATTCTTTTGATTTAGGATAATTAATGAAAAAAACAGAAACGAATGCTGTCATTTAAGTTCTTAGAAGTCGAGAATGTTGGATTGGAATTCTTAAAAATCTAAACTTAATACGGTAATATCGGTCCCAACACACTTCTTAGATCTCCCTGTACGATATGACAGCATCGATATGATAATTTCAAAGAAGTATTTTTTAAGATGTAAAGCATAGAAAAAAGTTGAATCTGTGTCGAAACTCTAACCCTTTCGACACAAACGAAAGGTATCTAAAAGTTTGGAATAAGAAGGAACTCTAAAGAGAGCCATGATGAATTTTTTATTGGATGCGAAGGCTTTTGTACAGGATCCACACGACTCCTTATGGATTGATTGAGTTTTTGAATTGATAAGACCCTACTATAGGTTTTACCTTCCGATGACTGTAGAATTTCTAAAGGTCATCCATAAATTAAAAAAAAGTGGTCCAGATAAATGCTCTGGAGAGGTGTAAGAATTAAATAATTAATAATCGTGTCTGCCGGTCGTGGTATTCGGGAATGCCGTAAATCATCAAAGTTATAGTTCTTTACTAAAAGGTTTAAACGAGCTGAGGCTTTAGGGTTATTGTCGGCCATAAAGGCGAGTTGTAAAAGTAGTGCTCACATTTATCCTTACGGAGGATTTCAATTTAATCGACCAACCTTACAATTAAGCTTAGATATTAGCCCACGCCACTCAAGTCATCATTTATAGTCAGAGGGATTTAGTAAATGGGTAAATTTAATATTAGTTGAAGCAGTACTACCATGAAAAGAAGATATTTGATGTTATATTTGGAGACGGAACCTGTTATTGTATTTCCTTATTTCTTTCTTATTAGAGTTCATTGCCATGCCACAACTAAACCCCATTTGTTCAGGGGACATCTTTCCACCGAAACTAAAAGAGAACACCCAAAATTTTGTAACACTTTGTCTATTCACTTACTTTGTCGCCGCATTCATTTGATGCACCCGCTGCGGCACCTCTTTTGTCACAAAATAACTGGGCGTCTTCTCCATTGTTATTTGGCCTTCAATGGTGTAGGGCATGTGGTGGCGATACCAGCGTAAGCCGCGCTGATAGTGACGATCAAAAAAGTGCACCTCACAGCCGGCGGCGCGCACATCCGGATGCAGACGTATGAATTCAAGTAGCGCGCGTGTGCCACTCTTCTTCACGCCAATGATGAGCGTGTCGGGCAGATGCCGCGATGGATGTAAGCCCTGCTGACGGAGAAAACGATATTTCGGCGAACCGTCGGCAGCCTCCTGTGGCGGATTGCTCGCGCTGTTGTTGTTCGTATTGTTATTTGCACCACTTAACGGCACAATACGTACAGCGGATGCATCATGATTTCTTAAGCTTAAAGCTTCCGGTGTGTGTTTCGATGTTACTCCGTTGGTATTAGCGCTGTCATTTGGAGCGCTCAGGTTTGTAGACGGTGGTGTTGCGGATGTAGCGGTGAGCACGTCATCGGAGAAGAGTAAGCCGCGTAATGGATTCTGCGGGGGAAATATATTAGGTAAATTGTTCATTAGTGATTATGGTATCTAATTGGTCTGTATATAGATAAGTAGGGTGGTCCTTACTTAAGGTAACAGTATTCTGAGAAAAAAAATTCGTGGAAAATTTTACAAGACGACAGTATGATATTTGTGTTAAAACCGAGGAAATTACGAGCTGAATACAATCTCAAAAATTCACCTTTCTTTTACCAAGGTTTCTGTGGTTCTTGAGAATCCTTGTAAACTGACAGCTTGTTACGGTTCTAGAAGTGGTATCTTTATGAATTTTTTTTTAAGTCACTAGGATGGTTATATTTACAAAGCGCATTACAGCGACACGATAATTGACTAAAAAAAATTGGCCAAAAATTGAAGCCTGGGTCTGGACGAGCTTTATAGTTATTAGAATGACACGTTATGCTACAAAGAAAACCGCGTTACTCGAAACCATTCGTGAAACAGAATTTGAAATCGTCACTAGGCTCTTTGGAATGAGTTTTTATAACAGCCAAGGCACTCAAATTTATGAAAGCGTGTTCCTTAGCAGTTGCAATAATTGATATTGCGAAAAAATTAAATCACTTTTGTTTAACTATTAAAAGCCGACTACAATATGAACCACCCTTATGTGTGTTATGCACTTGCACTTCAGTCGGCTTTCAGCAGATTAAATTTCTTTAGTGAAACATGATATTAACAATTATATATCGCTTACAACGCACCTTTTGGAATGTCCGACTAATGCTTGTTAATAGGCACGAATTAAATGTATACGATACATAGATTAGGGATATGCAAATTAGCAGTGTTATCGCCAAACTGCGATTGCTGAGATTGTTGAACCAGTTCATGACAAACATACTGCTGCGGCGCTACCCTCGTTTTCGCCATCCAAATCACACAAAATGCACAATTTCTGTCGATTTGACGATATTAAATGCGGAGCTCTGTTTTACTATACTTCTAGGTGCACACATCACAATTGGATAAACTTAACTATTGCCACTACATTTTTTCTAAAAAATCACCAACTTTCGACAGTCACTACATTGCTGTGTGTTGCAAGAATAATTGCACAATTGCACTAATTTGACGAAGAGGAAAATTTCCAAAATTTCCTGCAACGATTTCCCATCGAAAAGGGTTGATTTCGCACAGTTCGGCTTGTTGGTGTGTATGGAGTGTGTGTGTGTGTGTGTGGGTGATTGAGTGTTACGTCGAATGAGGGCAATTTACAAACATATACAATATATATATCGATATAGAAACCAAGTCAAACAGTTCTACAGTGTTTGTGGGTGTATGTGTGTGGGTCGGTGTGGGCGCAATAAATGTCAAATATCCGCCATGAATGTGAAGAGGAATGTTTGCCTGCCGTCCAAACTTCACGCAGTTCGCCAAATGATAAAGGCGAATGACGAGCAAAAACAAAGCGTGAAAAGAAGAAGAAGAAGAAGAAGCACAGAAAACAGAAGCCGCTACAAAAGCGCTCCAAAAGTAACTGTCAAAAAGGAAGGGGGTTGGATACTGACAACGAAAACGAACGATAGCTAAAATCCAGCAAAACAGGCGGCATTTTGCTACGTCTCTTCCACACACACCCTTCAAATACTACATTACGCACTGTACGCCTGCTGATTGCATCGATATTTCGCATAAAATTTTACTCTCGCTTTGACGAAGCGCTCTCTTGCCGCGCGAAGTTGGCGGCTTGTTACCGTAAACAACTGTAGCGGATGTTGAAGGGTAAAATGCCGTCAAAAACTCTATGAGCATTTGAGCCGGTAGCTTCATTCATGAAATTTAGCGCCTTATTTGCCGAATTATTTGTACTTGCGCAGTTCGTATACCGCTCGGCGCAATCGGCTGCTGGTTCGGGAGTATACGGAGCGTATGAGTTGCTTGGACTAACAGAAGGATGAGCAGTTTGTACAGTGTGTTGAATTTACTACTAAAATTTATTTAAAATATAAGCCTCAGAGAAGCAAGCCGATATATAATAATTTGAAGATTGAGTCTGCTTAATACATCATCCGATGTATTTGTGACTCTTGTATGTCAGACTCAATTTAAACTGCTACGTACCTTTAGCTTACAAATTGTTACATCGCATAATTTTAGTATGGTATTGAAACACGCCTTGAAATGAGATGAAATTACCCAGACAAAAACGGCAAATTCTTAAACTTGTAGTGAGAAATACATATAGACGAAAACTTAGTTCCTAATAAAGCTTTAGTCCTTAAACAAACCCCATATAACAGCTTCCGTGCCACAATTTGAGAGAATTTCATAATTTCGAATTTCATTTTCCTGATTTTTCATCTTTAAATTGAAGAGTCCACCCTCAAGCCAGAGGTTTAGCGTTATCTTCTTATACTTTTCGTTATGACATATGGTTTCTGTACTACGATATGTACTACAATAAAAGCTCAAGAAACCATATACCAGCATAGTGACACACATGTAGTATTGTACTATGTTTACATCCATCAGCTGATGCAAATAAATTCAAGCAAAATATAATTATGAATAACAGGCAGGAAAATTGATCCTGACTTAGTTACAACTCCAAGCAATCTTAAAAAATTATTGTCCATTATAATTATTACATATTACATATTTCTCACATAATTTTTTCAATTTTTGGTTTTTGATTTCAATTTATTTTGAATTTAATTTATTTTCTTATGAGCTTATGATGAGCTTAAAGCTTTCGGTGTGTTCAATGCAATCCATTGTAGTACAACACCACAAAATTTCAATGGTTTCTAGAACTCTATTGTAGTACGCTTTCAAACAAAATTCGGAAAACCGGTGATACACATATGGTTTATGAAGCATACTACAATATATACTACATGTCGGTCTCAGGTATTAGGCATAAATTAAACAAAATATGTGTTCTGATCAATCATGGGCTCTGGTTGTCTATAATGATTTAATATTAATTTGATTTAGACTTTTATGCAAAAATGTATTCCTATCAATATCCACCATCGTCGACGTTTCAATTCAGACTTGTCGTTTCGTGATGGGAAAGAGTCTTTAATTTTGTGAGAGATTTTGTTAATTTCAGAGGTTATAACTTTGATGGCCTTAGTTTTTTGGCTATTAGTTTTATTATAAATAGTCTCTTAACCTCTCTCTTTTGTGTTTTCATGGGAATAAACTAAACCATGGCTGAATATTGTCGCATGATTGTTTTTCGGGATAATTTACAAATAAATGAATATTAAAATATTGATCTCTGACAGCCAGTTCTTCGATACTGAAAATGATTCGGTTTTTATCCGGCCGAGAGCTATTTTTTCGGCGATCTAACATTGTGGATCGGTAAGCTATGACGATATATGTGAAGCTTATGAATTAGCTTTGAATCCTAGCTTTATTGTTCTCGTATAGCTTTGAATAGGCTTTTAGCTCCCAAACATAGTTTCAAAATTTGTTGCTTTCAGCCATTCTGCTTCAACTTCATGTATCTATGTACAATAGTTTTAAGCTTCCAGAAGCAATTCGTTATCATAATTCTTAAGAGCTCTGCCGATATACATTTCCTTTCCTTCTCAGGAAAATATATATCTAAAGAGCTCCATTAAACTTTCTTCCAAAGTCCACACAGCGGACAAACGTCATTGTTTCTTCGCATTGAGGCTTGAGTAAGCTGATCCTTTTGAGAGAAATCGCGAAAGTCCGCAGACCATTTTTCAACATCGGATTGAATAATTGTGCCGAGAATATTTAGCAATCCAGAGAAGTGCGTGGATCGTTTTCGGTGTTCTTCTGCTTGAATTTAACCTTCAAACTTTGGAAAGTTGGCTGTTATGGCTCAAAGCATGTCAAAATTAAATGGAAATAATCGTTATTCTAAGTAATGAAGCTGCAGGTTTTAACCATCGCGCATAACCCACGAATGCCAGATAATACCATCCCGACTTAATGAACAGTTCGATATTGCTATTAAGCCATTTACGTAAAGTAAAACTCTCACATAACACTCCAATTACATTACTTCCTCTAATCAAAGATAACGTCTGCAGCAAAACATTTTTTTATCTCAACGCATAAGATACCTGACAATATGAAGAGTGTGTCATCAGTGGCAGAATTTAGAGATAGTGTAGTAAATCAATCGTTCCGAAAGCTTACAAGCGTGCAGATGTGAAAAGAAAAGAAAATATTCAGTGCTTGTGTAGTATTTTGACACCGAAATGTACCATTTTCCAGATATATTGGGTAAACTAAAATAGAAAATTTTGCGAACACACTTCCTTTAATACAGTTATTTTCTCCAGTTTTCCTGTGCTTATTCGGCAGTGGCTGCTTCTTTGGTTACTACTGCAAGTATGCCTACGTCTACGACAATCTGTGGGTGCATTGGCACGCTATGCTCGGTGCCGTTATAGCGTTGGCCTTGGCGGGCGGCTTGACATTGCGCAAATACCTAAAACGCCAGCACAGCTATGATCACTTCTATGTGATTTTCTACGGTCTGATATGTTATGTTATCAGTTGTTGCTTTATGCTGACGGACAACTTAAGTATGAAGCAAAGACAACAAAGCGCTTCTAATAATGCTGTGTTCAATATTATTTTTAGATATTTGCTTTTACTTCGGCTTCATCGGCATTGGCACCACGCTTATACCCTGCTACAGTTATATTAGCCTGCGCAGTTCATCTCAGGGCGTGCGTCCTGCGCGCATAGCGTTCGGTAACACTCTCTACTTCGGTGGTTTCGCAGTGGGCTTTAGTGTTTTCAACGAATTCGAACCGATCTTTTGCGGTTGGATCTTTTTGGGCATTTCGCTCTTCATGCTCGCCGGCGTGGTGGTGAATGAGGTGCTGCAGCACTTGGGTGTGCACAATTACAAAGTATCCTTCGATCTCGCCTTCAATCTGCTGAATGAGGAAAAGCTCGTCTTCTTGCCGAACAAAGCGATCTATGCGCTCTTTGTGGGCCGTGATGATTTCTATGTGAAGCGCAACCGACAATGGTTTGTTGTGGGCGTGGCTGCAGTTTTGGTGCTGGAGCGCGCACTGTTGTACTCTTCCTCGTATTTACAGCTGGCCTGGAGCTCCACATTTGCTTATATGGGCACGCAGCATTTGTATGGTCCATTTATGCTCTACATGCTCGGCTGTGCATTGGGTTGCGCTTTGATGGCGCGTTACAAGTCGAAATTGTTGTACCTGATGTTTGGCGTCATTAAAATTACGGCGCTCTCCGCTTTACTGGGTGTTTACGTTGATAATGCCACGGAGCAATGTTTCTACTTTCTGTGCTTCTACTACACCTGCATCGGCGTTTATTCCAGCGTAGCTTTTCAAATTGTGCTCGAGTGCACACCATTGCTCTATACGGAGTCGGCTTTCGCTGTCGCCTATGTTATGGAACTGCTTGTCTTGGAGGCCTTAAAATATGAAACGTTGGCTGATGACGTCTGGCAAGAGTTGCTGGGAATCGGTATATTCAATATACTGCTGACAGCAGTCTGCATTGGACTTGTCTGCATTTTTGTGCCTCGCTCACGTGGTCTCATTGAGATGCGCAATAAACTGATGGGTGTGCGACGACGACGTCCATCGACGCCGCCGCAAACCAAGCTATGGAATACCAATTATTTCATGTACCATGATCTTCAGCCGGACGATGTGCGTTGTGTGAAGTTGGATGGCAATCGCGTGTTTCAGCAGTACCCGAAAGAATCGGAGGTGAAGGTGGAACCGCCTAATGTAGGCGAGCGGCTAGCGAGTATATGTTCCGGAAAGGGCACTTTCTATTGATGAAATTCTGAGTTTATTTAGAGCTTTGAGCGAATTTCGATATTTTAAAATTTTTCAATTTTAACTGTAATCTAATCTATAACAAAAATAAATAAAAAAAATATTAAGAAATTAGATTTCAATAGTACGTTTAGAAAGATAAATTTCATGGACCGCGTGTATTCAAATTTCAAAACTTAGTCGTTGTATTTATGCACTAGACTCGATGAAATGTTTCTCGAGATTATATAGAATTGTTAAAGTATCCGATATTTCTTATAAAAGATATATAGGACTTAATAAATATTACAAACTATGGAGTGAATTCACATCAGTCCTTAATTGCTGTTTATAACAGAGGGTGAGTGACTCAGAATATTTTTGGAATTTCCTTTCCAACAAGAAGTGGCGCCTATATACTCATTGACTTTTGATTCATTGACCTATAAAGCTTTTGCAAGTGCAGAATGCGATCAGATAAAACAAAATTGTATATAAATAGTTTATGTATATATTTGTTGTTGAGTGTTTGTATGCGTAATGGTAAACAAAAATATTCCTTACTGAGGTGGGGTGATTACTGAGCAACACCATTGTTACGTAGATAATTAAACGAATAAAATAATGAATACAGTTAGGAATTTCCGTAATTATTAATGTGCGTACAGCCGTGAGCAGCTAATTAGAGACGAGCCATGAACCATTTAGTAAAGTATATTTTAATGTATTCTGTTGAGTATCAACAGACTTTTAGAGTTTGGTCTTTGTCTGTCGAGAAAGGACTTTAGCTTTCAAGTTGCCTACTCAGTCTAAAGTATCGCTTTTCGGCAATACTGATTCTGCGTTGTATTTCAGAAATGACATTATTGTTGGTTTAAAACTGCTTCTAAGCTAGACGAAATTATTTACAAAAGTTAAGACTGTCAACAGTGACGTGGGAGCCAAGACCCGAATACGACGGCACTTTGTTTGATGACAGGAGATGACTTTATGTTGGAGAGGAAAGGAAATGGATATGACGGATATAACCTTAAACGAAATTATAACTGTCACTATCTTAAACAGGATATCGATCACCGGATACAGAAAACGGTTGTTGAATATGAGGAAGGAAGTACCTAGGTTATGATGAAACGACGGTAGTCAAGGAAATCGTTATAGTGCGTATTTTTTCCTGTGTGAAGCCTTGCATCCACAAATAAGAAGCTCTACATTCTTCTCCTCTTCTACTTCTTAGCAGCTTCCACAGCAGTCATTGTATGGTATCCCCAGTCTACTGGCATGCCAAACAATCAGACAGTGACCTGTTAACTCTCTTATACAGTTGTGTGCGGCCCTTATTCCATTCACGTGTGTCTGCTTGTTGAGCAAGTCAGTCACATCAAGCTCGTTCCATATCTACATATATAGATGATTGGAGGGAAAACAAATTAACTGATTAACAATTACCTTAGGTAGTAGGGATGGGTGTGCTCAGAGTTGTTCCAAATATATAACTGTTACTAGTTTTCTGATGTATATTCGCATATATGTATTACTAGCAGGGATGGGGTCATATGTAAAAGTTTACGCAAGTGAGGAAAGTTTCTGATTTCCATTCACTTGGAAGTGGCCAGGAACGATTCTTTTGCATATGACTCAAGCAGCTCTTGACTTCCGGTTTTAGACCAAGTATCCTTTGGTTAGCCAACATACATCCGTTTGAAGGCGAGCTAAAGTGAGAAGGCGAAGCCCGCTTCTGCGATTGTGCGTAGTGTTTGGGACTCACCACATAAAAAACCTCCCCAATGAAAGGCCAAACAGAGCCTCGGAAGAGAAACCCCACTTTTGATGACGACGAAATCCAGAATTTTATTGCTGTTTTAGTGACAGAAGGTATTCTACAAATAAATTCCGGCTACATAGATTGTGATGGAAGTGTTAAATTCAAATAATGACTATAATAAGTCTTCGCTTCTAATTACTTTGACTTTGCTGTGTATATATAAACTATATGATTTACTGATTTACTGATTTGGCAACTACTATTATCTCTATTAACTGTTGAAGAACTTGCCCGATTACTTGTGGAAGACACTGTATGCCCATACAATATGATTTATAAGCCATTGAATTTATTTAATTTTCTTGACATTGAGATTTATTCTTACAGCCCACACATAATAAGTAATTAATTAGATTTTTGTGAAATCAAAATGATAAAGAAGCACAAAACAAATAAACGAAAAAAAATGAAAAACATGAGGAGCATATCAACAAAAATTTGTTATTTAACTTGACTATGCTCAGCTGGTCGCTCGATGGCGAAGCGAGTAAGCCAAATTCCACTATTTCACGAGCACACACATGCTCAATAAGAGTTCTTATCTTATCGCGATTGGTAACGGACTTTATCAGAATTTATCAGGGCAAAAACAAAAGGTTAGACGCAAAAAATGAGTTAACACGGACCAGGCCCATACTGAGCGTTTTGCAACTCAGTGCGGGTCGTCACACTGCGAGAGGCAATTCATTGAAACGGCACTTGTGTAACGTGATCATTGTTCGAGGACGTGCGTATTTGTAACGGTTCGACAAAAGAAGGTTCCTAACTATAATTCAGTGCTGCTATGCAACGTTATGCTTTGCGTTGAACTTACCGTGCGGTTTATATAAGTTGTTTTCTCTTCTCTTGTGCTACTGACCCTTTATCCGAACTTGTGCCGTAGTGAGCGTGCGAAATGGCGCATAAAATCGCAAATTTGTGGGAGAATTTCGTCAACAATTTTTTCTTGTTCGCACCAACCTTTGTGGGTATGTTGCAATAGTGAATTCCTTTAAAGAAAAGAGAAAAAACTATAAAAAGTGAAAATATATAAAGATATAAGTATTAAAAAATGTCTCACTTACATTTTTCTAGTGTGTTTAACCTTCCTGCCATGCGGCCTCATATTCGGCTATACGATATGCTCACTGATCGCCGAACGCAATGTCAATGCCGGACTCATTGAGTATGGTCCAATGATATTTGGCGCATGCAGCGGCTTCATCATTGCGTCCATTATGTTTTTGGTGAAATTCTTCAAGGGTCGCATCATATTCTGGCATATCCCGATACTGTTGTGTGCGGGCGCTTTTAATTTGCTCGCAAGCTGTTTCTACTTTGCTAATGGCATGGGTAAGTGTTTGGAGCCGACTGATGACTCATATGCCAATGTTATGAGTATGTGTGTGTGGTTAATCTGGAAGCAAAGTTATAGTTTATAGTTCAAGTACTATCAATATTGAAGTAGTTAAAACTTTTAGTACCGAACTAAACACACATATGCCATATTAAACTTTTTATATGAGTATTAACGGGTATTTACAACAATGGCATTTGCCAGTTAACCTTCTGTTATCGGCGCTGTTGGCTTTAATTGGCTTTGATATACATATGTAACTCCTTTGCCATTTATTTGCTTTTTGTCTTCCGTGCATTCGCACCTACAGTAAGTCAATAAATTATAGACTTAATCCATGAATGAGAGAACACAGCTGTGCCTTTCGTCGTATCACAGTCCAAAAACATGATAACAAACAGAGTAGCTTCTAAAAATACAAGACACAATTGTTAGAATATAAAAACTGCGCAGTCTTCAAGGCTGTAGAAACAATTCTTTGGACAGTATAAAAAGTAACAGTTAATCGGAAAAAATAATAATCCTTCTTAGGATTCCTTTATACTTTATTCTTCTAATGACTAATTGTATTAATGCTTAGGACTCAAATTTATTTTTTATGAGAGTTATATGAAACTGAAAGTTTATGACCAATTATGTGCTGATTTTTTAGTTAGAACCAAGAAAGATGGAGATCAAATTACTACATGCAATGTTGCAAAGGAAATGGATTGTCAAACTTGTATGGTAATTGTAAATACAGCCTTCTTTTCTTTCGCTCATGACGTCACGAACCATATGTATCTTCGCTCAAAGGCATTTCAAAAAAAGTAACGAGACGAAACTGTCGTAATTTCTATTTCTATGAATCTTGAGCTCAAACCGCAGCATTTTTCAGTCAATCAAGCTTAATTTGAAAATCAATACCGTTATTTTAAGTAAGCTTAAGATTTGTTCTAATTAAAACGTCTGTGCAACTGTTGTAGATCACTGTACGATTAGTGAAGTTGTGACAACTTGGGGATTTTTGTTATCACTAAACCGATTGTTTGTTAGTGATAGACTAAAAACCACATCAAAAGTATTTCAGTTGACAGTGGCGGTGTAAGCAAATGGCTTCTATTTAACAACAAATGTAAAAGAATAATAAAATAATACAAACATATTTTATGATAGATATTTTACAATATCAACTGAACAATATAAAGGGTATTTTCTTTGTTTTCTCGAATGGAGTTTTTTCGATCCAACAGAGGCGCTCACTTGCCCTAAACAATTTTTAAAACATAATGGCGAACCCTCTTCGATTGGTCAAGTGATTAGCGCCCAAAGATAGTGAGAAGAGAATGACCAATCGAATATAGTTCTTATAATAAGGCTAAATTCTTGGACATAACATTAAATTATATGCGTTTTATTTCTTTTTGAAAACCACATGTTTTAAAAACACACCCCTTATTAAAACTCGTGTACCAAAAGTTCTATCCATCCGGTTTCTTAAGTAGTATATTTAGGTGATGTTCATTAAATACTACCGCCACTGTTCATATATAATATATTCTCAATGTCAATGTTGACCATGATTCATGAGCCCTAATAGACACTTTTTATGCGCCATGTAAAAATTGAACACATTTTATTGGTGATATTAAAATTTATAGGTTTTCGATCGTACAGTGCATGCTAAATAAGATCATTATTTTTTAAATATATAATGTTTAGACATATTTTGTATCACCATTAAGTGAAAATATAAATCTATAAACTATAAATAAGTGTTAATAAATAGGCCAAATTAACGCATATCAATATAATTACGTTGAAAACTGCTCAACTCAGCTCAACTGTATTCGTCTTTTTTGAGAGAAAGCTTATACTACCCAAAATGTTAAAGGCAAGAACCAAGATCGTTTTATATACAACTTCACGCCTATTTAGAGCTTTGATCTTTAAAAAACCTTAGTGGCAATGTACTCAACTGGGGTTCAAACATAACTGTAAGGTTAAACTGTATTCGAAAGATGTCTGCCCTTTCTAGTGAATAGATATATGAAGAACATTTCTTTCTCGAGAGATGTTTCTGCTCTCATGCATATACTAAGTTCTATAGCTCTGCTGTCAGCTATAACCTTATCGATCTCACGGGTTCTCATGTTTTTATCAGATTTTGACTGTTTATTCGACAATATTTCTCAGAAATTCTTTGGAGAAGATTTTCTTACGCTATCACAACAAAAGCGGCGACTATATACTTAAGTTGGTTTCGAACTTCAACTCTTTTGCTTCCTTAGTACAAATTAAAGCGATAATTAATTTTTATTTCAGTACACATACATATACATAACAATAAATTTATACTCCATATTATAACCAAAACAATTGGGTTTGGCTAATTTAAGTCATAGCCAATTCAAAACTGATTTTTAGACTGATATCAGCTGAACTATCTTATCGTTTGTTTGGTGATGCATATTGACAATGTCTGGATTTCCCAAAAAATTACTTAAAAAACGTAAAATATTTATTTGTTATATGTATGTACTAGAACTCTTGGAATTCGACTAATCGACTAACAAAATTAACCGGATAGGGCATTATTCGAATAATATTCGGTTTGCAGTATCCGGATAGTCGTAAATCTTCGACCATTCGATTAACAGCTCATTTCCGACTATCCGGTTAACAGTTCGATGTCGACTATTCGAATAGTACTTCTTCATTTTCTTGTTTTTATTCAAACTACTTCAAACTATAATCATTTATTGAAAAACTCGCAGCAGATCAATTATTCGAAAAGTCGCAGCAGAAGAACTATTCGAATAGTATTAATCGGTTCATATAAGAATAAGTTTAGCGACTACAGATGGAATAAAGGTATTTTCTGTTGTTGTAACATTATTTTTTGAAATCATATGAATATCCTACACCCCATTTAAGTAGACAATCTATTGTGGGATTGAGTTTAACAATCCTTATTCGAATATGACGCCTTACGCATTGCTATTGTTGTTATTGTTGCAATAGAAAAAATCCTTAGATTATATTGAAGAATGTGGTTGTTGTTGTTGTAGTCAACTGTCAAGCTGACAGCCTTGTCCTGATATAAATTAGGGTCCGTTCCGATAAACTACACCCGACTGTTATTTGAAAGCACGAACTACTTGTGTTAATTACATTCAGAGCTACTATTCAGGTACTAATGTAATACTATAATCCAATTCAATCTAATAAATACAATTTAATTGCTTACTCACATAGCTTATGAGTCCAACTACCTAAGAATTTATTTTTGCATCTCTTTTCAGACACTGCAGGCGCTTTCATCTCCTACTTCGCGTACAGTTTGAACTACATAGCGGGCTTGAGCTTCCTACACACTACGCTACATAAACGCAGTCGCTCCATAATGCTCGCACTTGCGTTTTGCTTCTTTCTACTGGGCACTGCCGCGGCTGTCAGCCTTATTGGCACCAGCTACACGAAGCCGGACAACAAAATCAATGCGACGGCCAATGAAGTACCCGATGGACTCTATGTGGGTTTTGCTGGTCTTTACTTTTCAATTTCTGTTGTGATTCTAGGCGTACTCATCGGTTTGAAAGTGATGGATTATTTTGGTATTGTCGACTGCCAGAATATTTTGGATAATGAATTTCGTATTGCCAACTCGAACGGCAGCATATTTGATAAGCGTAAGGACATCATAAAGCGTGTGAAGTTTCTGTATGTCACCAAGAATCAACAATGGAACGTGACCTTGGTGGTGCTCTTCACCGAGGCGATACAGTATGCGCTCTTTGTATACTATATTTTCTGGTTTGTTATGAATCAGGCTATACGCCTGACACCGGTGGACAATGTCGACGCAATGCTGTGGGTGGTGTTCGCCGGTTCGGCTTTATGTGTTTTGTGTGTGGTCTTCTTCAGTGTGAAGGTCACATTTGTGGCAAATGAGATTTGCCTTATAGTTCTAACGATTTTGAGCATGATTATATGCTCATCGGTGGATACGAAAATACCGTTATGGTTCATATTATTCTTCTTTGGTGTATCATTTTCTAATTTGCAAATTTCCATTGTGGAAGTCTCACATTTTCGCTACACCGAATTGCTTTTCTTCGTGTCATATTTGGCGAAATTGATTAGCACCGGTATGGTGTATTACTATTTCGTGTCGAATTCGAAAAACTCATTTTTCTACTCAACCGACTCGAGTACGATTATGGCGCAGGGCTTTGTGTATCTTATAATCACCGCACTTGTAGCACTCGTGGTGGGTGTAAAAGTGCCGCGTACCTATTGCATGACACTCTTCGAAATACAGTACGATTTGCTGGGCGTAATATTCAAACAGCACGAGATTGAGCAGCTGGATGTGACGTGTCTGCACGATGGCTCGATCCCGACTATTAGTGCGCATGCTCATTATTGAGCGAGACAAGCATATAGATATGTACATTTGTATAATTTATAAATTTAAATAATTATTTTAGAAAATGAATTTGTGTATTTATACTTAATTAAGTTTATCATTTAAATAAAGTTTTTTTTTTAATAAATGCTTCTACTTTTTTAGTCTACCACTAAGTTATTAGCTTTTACGTGTGATATGGAATATCTTTACAAGTGTTGTGCGATCCCAATAGAAGTTACACTTGTCTAATGGTATCAAGTCCTTCTCAGCATACTGGAAATCCAAAGTAGCTGTAATTTATATAGCGTTATTTATAATAATTGCAGCAGAGAAAATAATAAACAGTTAATACTTACAAAGCAAATTCAAAAATTTGTTTAGCGTGTGTTCGTTACGCACTGTTGCAGCGAGTAACATTTCACATCTGTCTTGCTTCATTTTAAAAACATTGTCTATAGCGTGTGTTAAAGCATCAAATACCGTGTCATCGTATACTACGTCCGCAGCCAATATCACGTCCGTCGAAAACCCATTTGGCAATTTCATTTCATCGATAGCACCCCATTCCAATTCACACAAATTCAAAAACTTTCCTTTGATGCCATATTCACCATCACTAATTTCGCTGGCTTCGCTGAAATTTCGCAGCACATTCTCTTTCATAAGCTCTATACATTCACGACTGCCATCGGTCAACAACATGTGCCTCACACCACAACACTGCAGCGCAATCATGCCACATAAGCCAGTGCCAGCACCCAATTCTAGTACACATTTTCCACTAACTATTTCAGCATTTTGCACCAGATAGTCGGCTAATGCAATGGAAGCCTGCCAGCTGCACAAGCCAGTTGTGCCCTCAGCCACAAAACTCTTGGATTCGCGCAGTGTAAAGCTGACGTCCAGGGACGGCTGCACATAGTGTTTGTAAGCATATTTTTCCGTTGTGTCTTTAGCTACACGTTGTTGCACCGCACAGTAGCTCTCATACACAATATCGTGCACTTCCTCACAATGTTTTTCCAGTTGTTGCAACAAGCGCTTGAGGAAATTTAGTTGATAACTTATTTTGGTGGGATATTTCTTATTGAGTGGGTGTAACGCCGTGTTTTCTACAAGTTCCTTCTGCTGTTCCCATGTCAGTTCTTTTGGTAAGGCCTGTAGAATAGAATTTATATTTATGTGTTGAATTTTAATATACTTCAACCATCAATACCTACATCCCAGTCAATGCAGTGCAATGGATAGCAACACAGGAACTGATATTTCAGTGCTTCGGTGTACTTTTCGCTTCTTTCTTTCATTTTATAGTAATTTATTTTCAATAACTTTAAATCTACTACATAAAGATAATAATTATTATAAATTGGAACAACTTTGCCAAGAAATAAACAATTCTTACGATTTGCTAATAAACAATAAACAGCTGTTAGACAGACGACAGGTATGTTATCAACACGTGTGGCGAACAGTGTTGCATCTTTATAGGGAAAAATATGAATAGGACCGAAAATTGTGATGTTCGGTGAAATTTATTTTTAACTGATCATTTTATTAAAAAATAAATTTTTAAATAAAAAATATATAATATGAATGGTTTTCAATATTTATTACGTAAAATCGATGAAAGTTTAAAATAGAATATTTAAAACTGTGCAACCCTTGTTGTTGATATTGTGTTATTCTTAGTGGAAATAATATAAAGGAAGATACGGGGAACGGGCTACTTTGAGGGGATTGGTGTGCCATCGTCGTGAATATTAAGATCTTTCACTCCACACTCCACCGCGATAATCATTAAAGTACAGAGCTGCACAAAATCCTCAAGTCACTAGCCGGTAGCACTTGGCGAAAGGACAAAGAAACGTTGCTGGCCAAGTAGATGCTGACATGTCAAAACACCGCACTCCGGACAGCTACAGGATGCCTCTTGGTGACACCAGAAGCACATTTGCAAAATGAGGCCATTATGCTGCCTATTAAGGAGCATAATGAACTGCTTACCGAGCAGTTTCTACTAGGGTATTTTCGTAGAAATCACCCATGTAGTCACTTACTGGATGCAGAACCGCCCCCAGGTGCATTAAAAGATCACTCTTGTTATACGTCGACGAACTTGAACAATACACCGACCAGACTGCGGACGTAGACAGTTTTAGACACGCTCTAAACGCCATTCACAATGGAGCTATTAACACCTTCAGTGAATGGCGTCCTTGGAACCAAACCACCACCTTTAGCAGACGAAGAGCTCGATTTGACACGTTGAACCAGAGTGACCCTTGCGCAACTTCGATCTGGATTGTAGCAAGTTAAACTCATACTTATACAGACTGAACTCCGACATACGAAATACATGTCCTGCATGCACTGAGTCCCCGCATGACACCAACCACTTTTTGCATGTCCAACCCCGTCGAAACAGCATCTTTCCTGGGCCTACCGTTAGATGACCTCGACGACAACTAGAGTTATGCTTTCCGTTCCGGCAGGGATAGATAATCGTTACAACAACAACAACAGGGGATTGGTTCTTACGTGGAGAGTTATTAAGTGAGAACGGTGCAGTAGTCAAGTGGATATATATATGTTGGATATATCAGGATTTTAATCTACTATAATAACCATTACGTAGTTATGTATTAGTCAATTAGTCAAGGTACCTTGAGCTCCTCAATTCCAACGACGACAATTACCGGATGGGATCACTGGAAGACGTAAATAACTTTACTGTAAATGTCATTGAATGTCTCTTGACATACTGTTCCAGTCTGACCGCCCATATCTTATCTCCAATATTTTGCTAGGAGGCAAAGAAGATCGATAATATGGGCCTGAAGAAATATGGATGGGGTTGTCTTATATAGTGGCTCCACGGACTTCTACATAGCATCCGTTTGTACTAAAGCCAAAAAGATTAATATATTGAAGGTATTGCAGGAAAGCAATTTGATCTGGTGGACGTTGGTTGCATTCGATTATACTCGTGCATGGCTCTTTAGAGATTTTAATTATATTTGTTATAACTTTGGTTTAAAACAAAACATATCACCAGAGTATTCTTTATCTCTAGCTAAACACATGCCACCATTATCTCTATGAGCTTCGGCTGTGTGTGTATTGTTAAATAAAAAGACTCTCCAACTCCTCCGGCGTTTAGAAAATCAACAACCAAATGATGTTGCTCTTTACCAATATGATAGTTGTATGTATGTACATACATATATACATGTAAAAAGGCAACACAAGCTTCGTAATTTTCTACTTGTCCCCTAAAGAAATACAAATCGATTGAGTTTTGTTTTGAGCAATCATAGTTTTTTAGTTTTTGTTTTCTAGCTTAAGAGTTCCCTGTAGAATTGGGTTTTTGGGTCATTCTATATATACATAAATACATACATATGTATGTATGTATGTACACCCATCTCTATTTGTAAGCGTTTAATTGATTTTTATGGTCGCCTAATTGTTTACAGCTTAAATATAATTAGAGTGGCGTTGTCATAGATGCCCAGTAAATTAATTAATTTTATTTTTGTAAACAAATTTGGTAAACTGTATTCGAAAACAGTCAGTAAAGACGTTGATCAGTTGTCTAAATATGGAATATAAGTTCTATGAAGTAGTTGGGGGAAGAATAAAGTTCTTTATTAACGAACTATTGCAGTTCCAGAAAGGAAGTTAATACCAGACTAACAACAACTATCGAGTACTATTTAAGACCGACTCCACAATAAGTTTTTAAATTGTCAATAATATTAATAATCTCCAACAATT
Source organism: Zeugodacus cucurbitae (assembly GCF_028554725.1). Classification (NCBI taxonomy): domain Eukaryota; kingdom Metazoa; phylum Arthropoda; class Insecta; order Diptera; family Tephritidae; genus Zeugodacus; species Zeugodacus cucurbitae. The sequence continues at coordinate 36,092,472 of NC_071670.1, forward strand.
TCCGGTTAACCAGATTATCCTGATTGGAAATTAAAATTATACCTTTGGTTCATTAAGCTCGAAGATCCTATATTGTCTTAAGACTAGCATCTAGAAGGCTAGAGACCAAAAATATTTAACGACTCAAGGATGTAGAAAATTAAAGCTATCTCGAACCGAGTGGTTGAGTCAAAGGAGTACTTTACATAATTCTGATGAGTGTTTTCGCTATTTCGTAAACTAAAACGAATATATCCCAATAAGACCGCGATCATGTCTAAAAGGTATGCTATCGCAAGACCAACTAAATTCAGGTTACACATGACTTTTTAATTTCTGCCATCAACGAGCAAATTTTTACTTACCGAGAGTTCTACATTGAGTACTTGGAAATTTTTTCGGTCCCACCGGACAGGTTGTGAACGAATTATCTTTCATCTTGTCAAGGACGTTGGGAATCCTTCTGTTTTTCGAAATCCATTTGAATAACATTTGGTACTAGACTAGAAGAAGTTGTAATGTTATCGGCATATGAAACCTAAAAAATACAATTTTATTAGTTTGTGTAGATGTCAGGAACAATTAGTTGGCTTTTATAGCATTAAGGAAATTTCTTTAACCCAATATATAGAGGCCATTTAAATGTTTGAAGTTCATCACTGCATATTAGTTGCTTTCAAAATCAATATGTAAAAACAAACATCCTCATAAAAAACTTTCAATTTCCGAATACAGCTAGGTCAATAGGTAAACACCAAAGTGTAATAACCGTTATATGCAAAAGTTCAAAACGCGTTTGCTGCAACGAAAAACTTCCTTTAACTTTCCACTACTACTCGCAGCATCAACAGCTCCTAGTAAACGAATTTCATTATGAATATTACAAGCACACCTGCGGCGCGTCAAAGACGCCGGATGGCATACAGTCAGCAAAAAACGCGGTAAACAATTTCAGCAAATTTAATAATAAAACCATAACTGCACTGGGGCAACAGGCTGTCTAGCGCCGTCGTTTCTTGCCGCCTCAACAAATTCAATTAAAATGGAAAGTGTGCAGTGCACATGCGCAAAGTTGCTGCGGGTTCGCTGATTTTTCCATTGGCATGTAAACGATAAATCTAGGAAAATGTGTAAAAATAATAATAAAATATGTAAAATGCATGTGTCATAACCTCTTCAAAAATGTGGTACAGGGTGGTGCAAATAGTGTTTTATATTTTTCGGTAGATTAGGTAAAAGAAAAATGGTCTAGTTTCCAACACCTTGATGACGGTGGACCGTACTTTCTTCCTCAAATACTTCAGTCCATCTTGGCATCCCATGAGGTTTATTGATATCATTGCGAAGGAAAGATTCAAAATGGTTCAGGATTATGTTTTCAATTTCCGTACAAACAATATTGACTCTGGATACAAGTTTTCAACATTTCGATATATAGTTTCTTTTCTAAACCATACTGGTAATTAAAGAGTCTAAAATATCAAAAATCTGTACAAATTCTTCGAAATAGACTGCATTCTGTGGAACGCTTTCCAATATGGCACTTATTCGCTCTCTGATGCTCACTTTTATAATATAAAAGACACTCCGAAGAAAGCTAAAAATATGTTTCCCAAATTAGACTTTAACGTCCTTACTTACAGGCGTCTCTGACACACTCACACAATTTATCTGACAATTATTTCTACATATTTACTGGTCGAACATATCAAAACCACTTGAGAAAATTGAGTAATTTTCCTTGGCGAAATTCGGCTTGTTCACCGCATTAAATGTCCGCCTGAAAGCTTGTCGGTGTCAAAGTCTGGTTTCCAGTTGCGTGCGGCTTAGTTTTTGCTTCTGCCGCTTTTTTGTTGTCGGATAGACGCGCTTTAATTTGGCTATTGCTTCCCTGATTTAAATTGAGTTTCGATTTAATATTGATGTCTGGCTGACTGGTTTTTGCTGTTTCACAACGATGCTTTTGATTTCCTCATTCTGTGGTTTGATAAATTCGAACTTTACGATAATCAAATATTTTTGGATCGATAAAATTTCCGCCAGGAATAAGGTTCGTGAAGAGTATGGTTCCACGAATAGTTATTCACTTATTCAAAAGGAATGCTACATTTAAAGTTGATCGATTGAATTAATGATTAGATCTGAACATAAGCTTCGAAAAGTTTATTTGACCTTCTAAATTTTGTGGTTATCGGTTATGGTTTCCTCTTTATCCATTGATCTCGACCGTCTTCAAAATTGATACCTTCCATTTAGGGTTTAAAAAACCTTGTTCCTAAAGAATGTTTTCATCACATTATGCTTGGCCCTCTCTAGCAGAATAACAAATATCCAGAACGATGCGTTTTCAAACGGAGAAAAATTTGGAATTCACTTATTTGACTTTTTAAAATACCACCCATTGTTGCTTGTTACATATCGAGGGCGTGAAAAGTGAAAATTTATTCATTATTTCAAATTCGTAATATAACCTTACAAATTTCACTTATATTTCTTCGTACGTAGTTATTTCCGTCAGCTAGCCAAGGAGGCAATGGGACAGTGCGTTGTCTATAATACCAAAAATATGGTTAAGCTTTATCGAGCGTGCAATAACCTCAACGCCCAAACGGCGTCACGTGGTCATATACTTGTATTTATAACTAAAATGTTGCACTATTGCCCATGCGCCGACAGTCGCCATAATACAAATTAAAAGGAGACCGAAAAGGCGTTTGGAAAACCCAGAAAGGAAAACGAAAGTGGAATGTAACAGCTTACGAATACAAATTGATATTTTATTAAGCGAGAGATTGCTTTGTATTGAGGCCTGTCCTGGTTGCCTTACATTGTGTGATGGTTCCACATAAAGGGTGTTGTTGGCTGCATAATTGTGTTTTGATTGTTCGAGAAAGAGCGCATACAAATCACTTCCAATGGTTAGACTATATGTGTGTGTGATTGGCGTTGCAACCGTTTAGCCGGTTATAGCCGAATCGACGATAGTGCGCCACTTCTCTCTCTCCTTCGCAGTTCGGCGCCAGTTGGAGATCCCAAGTGTAACCAGGTCGCTCTCCACCTGGTCGCTCCAACGGACCTCCGGCGGGTACTGCATCGAACACTTTCATAGCTGGAGTGTTTTTGTACAGCCGCTTACACAGCCGTATTAGTTTTGTGGGGATACCAAATTCAGACATCGCGGCATAAAGGCAGCTCCTTTTCGTTCTGTCGAAGGTATTTGCATTGTAAAGGTTTCAGTTCTGCGAAGATCAATACATTCTCTAATAGTCTGCTATCTGGAATTTGTAGGCGGATTGGCTGTAATTCGATAATATTTTATATCATAAACACAATATGAATTGCACGATACTTTCCCATTTTTAAGTGAAAATATGAGCCAAATTTCGGAACCAGGGTCAAAGTGGAAGCTTTTTCAAAAATTACTTGAAGTATAGTATATATATCATCAAAATCTGATTATGCAATTTCCAATACAAATTAGGACGGTTTCTGGATTCACAGGTGACAGGTATACAAGATAATCGAAACTAGATTAGGCGAAGTTGCCTCATTATTTTTTTGTAATATTGCTTATTCCATAACTTTTAGGGTTTATAGAATATGGAGAGAACTTAAGACCTATTTAAAGCTTACTGCACTACTAGTTAAGAACAAGCGAAATAAAGAGTTTTAGCATATTTATTGGTGAGCACCTTCTAGAACTCCATAGTTGAATTCAAAGGAAATCGGCTTATTTCGAAGGGAGAAACGCTGAGCTTTTGAAAACTAGTAATTAGTTGTGATTTTAACGAGGGCGCATTATGTTTTTATTGTTAGAGATTATAAATTGTATAAAAAGATGTACCCTCTTAGAAAAAGTCACTCGGGCAACTGTTTATACCCACAGTGTGGCGCACCAAATGTGAAGCAAAAAATCGTCGCAAATATGCTTGTGGCAATGCCATTTTCGACATTTTAGACCAGTTTCAATTGCTCACGTTTTTGTCGCGGCATTTTTCAAATCCATAACATGCTTACAAACACTCTTGTACATATATATATATATTTGAAAATATATTTATATGTATATAGTATATATAACACCCATGTGGTGTCTTATTTATTTTTTATTGCAACACGCCTAGTTGTGTCTGTTGTGTTTATGAGTGGGCAACCGATGTCATTCAACTTGGACGTTAGCAGACGCGTACATACATATGTATGTATATCTATGCATTCATACATATTTAATTGTATATATATATGTCTAATATTTATGAGCAAACCTACTAATAAGGAAACAGTGCACGCCGAAAATGGCTAAAAGCGAGTTGAGAAATAAATAATGTCACTAATAGTGAAAATTTATGAAAATGCTTTTAGTTTTTCCTTGAAATGAAAAGTGAAAGTGCCTGCCAGACGTTACAAATAAAGTGAGTATTCGGGGGAAAAAATCAGTGACAAAAACTGGTAACAAACCGATAAGGGTCGACTGGCCATTTGGCAATTGATGTGATTTGATTTGTGGCAGAGCAAGTGAATTGGTGGATATACACACACAGATACATTAGCACTATTTTCTTATGGAAGTGAAATCCGTTGAAAAAGTTTCATATGCAATTATTTTTGAACATTTTTGTTATTGTTTAATAGAAACTGAAGCATTTTGCCTTAGTGAAATGATTGTAAATCTCTAAAGTTACCTCTTTAGCCATATATAAAATATAATAAATAATGCTAATATAAATGTCTTTCAATGACATATTTCTTATACTCCGTAGAGCTGCTGATATTACTTGATAATAGATTACAGATTGAGTTCAGTCATAAAGACACTTAGTTTAATATGCTTTGAAATAACTTATTGGGCTTATTTCATCTAAGGTGCTTTGGATAATTCGTTCTGACTCACCTCAACTTTGAGGTGTATGGGAGAGCTCAGTACTGGCTTTATTTATAACACCACTTTAAAGAACTACGACCAGATCTGAAAATTACAAGACGCTTGACGGCTATCCGAGGAAGTACAATAGGTAACGGGATATGACATTCTGATCTTAGTTTTCACTTGAATAAAAAAAGAAACGGTTTTTTTATTTTATATTGGATTAACCGTTGGCAGGTTATATGAAAACGTCATGTGTATATCTGTCATAAAAATTGTTCTTATATGTCATCCTTACGGATTTAGTTTAGAATCTCAACATCATTTAATCATCATTTAAGTATATTTATCGAACCTTTACCGCAAACCAGGAGATAAGCTCAGGTATGCCTCTATATAATTGATTTTAAGAGTAGATATTTGGTTTTAAGAATATATTCGAAGCATGGATCCATGAAGAGTTGTAACTAGTTACTTTAAATTGACTACAGTGAATTAAACTTCTTCTGAAAATTTGACTTATCTAGCGAATTTCAGTTTTCTATGTTTGTTTGCGAGAGAATGGCGGAAGAGTTGATGAACACCGTTCCCATAGAGTCGTGTTTTTGAAACGGGAATGGAAGTAATATTTAGCTAAGGACTGTCCACTCAGCAAAAAAACCAACAATACATATATATTATGCCAGCGTTTTGTCTAATACTCGAATCATTTCTGATGTCCATTTTCATTATGACCTTGAGCCCTCTCTCTTTTTTCACAGTGTTTGTTTTGGCCTTGGCTCTCCTGTGTTCTTCCATTGGGGCGATTGGACTTTGGTTTCAATGTCGTTACCATATACTCATCATTCACGGCCAGGGTATTTTTTAAGAGGGATGTCGCCAACGGTGCCGTTTATTCTGATACAGATCGTAGATGATTTCGTATACCTGGGAACCAGCATCAACAACACCAACAATGTCAGCCTCGAAATCTAGCGCAGAATCATTCTTGCCAACAGGTGCTACTTTGGACTGAGTAGGCAATTGAAAAGTAAAGCTCCCACTCGACGAACCAAAATCAAACTCTATAAGTCGCTCATCATTCCCGTCCTATTTTATGGTGCAGAAGCGTGAACGATGACACTATTCGATGAGGCGACACTAGGAGTTCTCGAGAGAAAGGTTTTGCGGAAGATGTATGGTCCTGTGAACATTGGCAACGGCGAATTCCGCAGACGATGGAACGCTGAGCTATATCTGTTATTCGACGACATAGACATAGGTCAGCGAATAAAAAGACCAAGTGGAAAGTGACCTGGCTTCACTTGATTTTTCCAGTTGGCACCAGAAAGCAAGAAGAAGATTTGAATCGCTCGCTGTGGTGGATTCGGCTATAATCGCGGAGGCGGTAATTACGCCAAATATACATATAGTTTTTAAGCCAACCTGCCCTCCCTAGTGTGATCCTCTCTACCAATTTTTTTAAACAGTCAACCTCCAGCGAACTCTGGGAAATGTAGCGACTTATGTCACTCACCTTTAAGAAATGCCAAAGTGGTGCGGAATTTCACAAAGAGTTAAATTCACCACACTTCTTGCTGTGCACACTGAAGCAGCAAATTGCTCAAAAGTGGTGTTTATATGACAAAGAACTGTTTTAATGCAGGAATAGGAAAATGCAACAAACATTGCACTTGTTGTTGGCACACAAGTGTAACAAATGCTGGATTCGCTGAAATGGACGAAGTGCATAATTTGCAAAGACACTGAAGTGTGGCGGCAATGACGGACAGCGACAGTTGAAAGCTTTTGTGACATAGCAGCCGCTACAAATGTTACACAATTAAGAGAGGACCTTCAAACCATAACTGCACCAAGAGCGACTAACTTAGCGTACCGAGCATTTGTGAAAGTCATCAGCAGTGAGAACTCGAGGCAAAGCATGATTTGGAGGCAATATTTGCAACGAATAATTGGCAGCAACACGTTTAAGCCTATTAGTAACAGTTCTGCCGTGTAATTGATTAGCATTTTGGTTTTGGGAAGATAGAATCCCTTTCATTTATGTTAATTAACGAAAGAGTTGTTAGATAATGACAGTTGTCGCGACTTTAGTCGGTGAGTTCTTTCACATGAGTTGTGAGTATAGAAATTGCATAATGCTTAGCTATTTTAGAGTAGTTTCTATGTACACTTGGTCGCCACTAATATATTTTTTATGTGTTCGGGTTCGTGTCTTAAGTCTTTTGTTTGTATGACATATTAGGTATATGCTCAGTAATATAATAGCTAGAGTATAATTTATATAAGAACTTATTAATTAAGAATTCGAAGCTCGAAGTATGACTGTCACACGCGTATACGCAAAAATTCATCGAACGAATTTCCATTTGCGATTCTTAAGTGGATGGTTACTGTTGATGAAAAGTGATTTAGTATGGAAAACGGTCGTAGTGTAAATGCGGTGAGACGCGAGCAAACGGTGGTTAAGCAATGATGGACTATCTGGAAGGTTTAGCTATGTGTTTGGTGGATCTGATAATAATTTATTTTGAGCTACCCTCCACGACCAACTTCATTCGAACCTGTACTGTCTACAATGGGCAGTCTGAAGCAATTGCATTCTGAAGAATTGTGTTCCATCAGGGTATATGTTTATAGAGACTCGGTAGAAACTTTGGGAGCTTATTTAAGGAGGTTCTTTTCTATCCACGTTATTGTCAAGCACAAGACCAAATGATTATTACCTGTTTCTGCCTATGGCGAATGATGTTGCTTGTGAAAAATTGGCCTCAAGAGAAACATTTATATACCGATTGTCCCAGTGTTTTTCTCATAGGGGGTTTCTATAAGAGTGACATTGTACATATAAGTTGTACATATGATATAAATGTGATCATACTAAATAAAACCTTCAAATTAATGCAAAAATATTTAATTTATTTTTTTTTTTAAGTTAAAAGAATCGAATAATAATCGATCAAATATGACCGATGCCGATGCTGAAATGTTTATACCAAGCCAATTAATCGGTCGATTGAAAAATCAAAATATTTGCCTTCTAATTTCGAAAATAGACTTATTGAAAAGTATTATTATAATCGCAGGATGCAGTTATTAAAAAAATCAAAAAACATGGATAGAAACTATCTGTTCCTATTATCCTAGTGGTATATAACATTTTTCGAACAGATACCAAAAGAGGTCGAAGTTGGATGTTCGAAAAATATAAAAAACCTTGAAATTCGAGAACTACTGGGCTAATTTAGTATGGTTGTGAATATGTTTAAGCGACCTTTCTCCTGGTCCCACAATTTCAGCATAAATCTTTCTAGAAAAAATACTTAAATGAAAAAATAAATATACGTCAAAGGTCAATCTCTACTAGATTTTTATACTATCGAAGACTAATGAGAAAACTGACAAAAGTTTCCGAATTTGAAATTGAAATTTTGTTGTATTGATAACAATTCAATTCGTCAAGTAACTTCAAGAGATCAAACACCAAAATTAGCTTGAGAATTTCAAATCGATAGAGGAAATAATTTGAAACTAGTGGAATCCACTTGTGTAGGCGTGTTATAGATTCTATCCTCTACGGAAACTAGATTCTTGCAAAATGTATACAAGTATTCCAAAATAATTATTAAACAAGAACAAACAAATAAAATAGTTATAAATATACTTACTGCATCAACTTATAGCACAATTGAAAGCAATAAAGTATAATAAATAAAGCAATTGAAAGTGCATTTTCGCTTATCGATTCCACACACTTCATGTGAAGCACATTCGAGTACCAAAAGTCAACGAGATTTCGAATATCACTTATGAGTACAACCACTTTATAATTAGTAGTTGGAATGATAAACAATTATATAGTCGTATACGCGCCGCATCAAAAGACAGACAAGGGACAGTTTATAACAACAACTTCATTTACTTCTTCACTTTTGTCTGAACATCATATTTGTGTGGTAATTTATATGCATAGCTTCATTTCAGTTGCTGAGTAATACAGATTTTTGCCTTACGCAGCAGATCTTAAGCGATTGAGCACGTATTTTGCTACGTAGGTTGGTTCCACAGTGTTACTTGCTTGATTGAACTATAGATCATGCATGTGGTGTTAGCTATGTATTTTTCAAGATAATATTTGATATTATTTGAACTTCTTAAATATACAAAGGGTTTTCTAAGAATATTAGAAATTAAAATTTGCTCAGTCCATTGACAGTGATTTTTTAAATAGTGACATAATAGAGTTCGCAAAAATTTTACGGAATTTTCGGACTATTAAAATTGATATTTATATTGTGATCTTATATGTAAAGAGGCAGCACTGAATATTCTAAATTACTTGTATTCTTTTTTTATGAAATACGGAATCTTGATAACAGAATTTTCGGACTATTAAAATTGATATTTATATTGTGATCTTATATGTAAAGAGGCAGCACTGAATATTCTAAATTACTTGTATTACTTTTTTATGAAATATATAGAACCCTTGATCTCTCTAAGTTTTGAATCTTTCATTCTAAAACAAGACATTCTTTCAGAGACCATAAAACCGTACATTTGACCAATGGCCAATCTTTCCAACCAACTATTTAATGTCCATTGGGATCTAGTCTGGCTCCAAATGGAGGGTTATAGACCATAGGAATATATGTTCAATTGCTTATAAATAAAGGTCTAGTTTCTGATCTATAAATATCAGCTACTGATATAACAGTTTATATTGAGAATGAGCTTTAATATGTAGTCGTTGCTTTGTATAGCAATTAACCGGAGCCTACTGTACCATATATTATGGATATACCTGCGGCGAGATGAATAATGCCTCGTTCCTATTACGGCTAAGTATTTGAGGATAAATGCATACAAAGTAAAAATCACGCAAAATTAATGTTCTTATATATAAATTGTTGTTGTGAATACCTTCATGAATTAGCACACGTCAAGAATACACCTACAACTTCAGTTTCTTTAATTCTGTCGTCATGACGTCAGTGCAATGAAGTTTTCTTACAATTGTATTTAATTACTTATATATACATATTTACATGTATAACACGCGCTCATAATGCTACCTACAAATTGACGAATGAATATCGAATTATTGGACAATTTTTTTACTAAAAATAATTATGTGTAAAAAAGTGAAACCGTTATTTCACTTAATTTAAATGTGCAAAATAGCGCCCACACACGTAAAAACAACCAAAAATATAAGCATAAGTAACAATCGACAATTGGGTGTGTAAGAATGCCGAATTTCGAAAGAAGTAATAATAAGGCATGATCAAGCATTTCTAAATAAGGTGCTAACGGTAAATGCAACATTATTAAATTGGCTGTGGGCAATGCTTTGTGCCTTCATTGTTTTGGCAGCAGTCAACATGCTGCCTTCTCTTTGTTCTATCCGAGTTATTAATATAAAAAATATAATTTAAATGATGAATGCTTGCGGAAATACATTTTAGGCTACATATGCTACAGCAGTTGGGTCTGAACGTATCAGAAGTTACAGGCGGTTATATTGTAGTGAACAAATCGTATCAGTTTGTCCTCATGATAAAGTTTCATGGATATAACATATTATTTATAAAAATTAAAATTAATATATTTAAAATTTTAATAGGCAGGAAAAACAAATAATATTAAAATCAGCTTTACATTCTAACCTTTCAATATTTTTTTTATGAAATATTTGATTTCAAAAAACTTTGCCCCCAAAACGTCTAAAAATATATAAATATTCTGATTTCAGCATATCATTTAAATATCTTAATGCTATATTACTAACTTCAAATTGATAAAAAAATCTTTAAAATCTTAGTTAGAATGCTCAGAACTCACTTTCCTATATAAAATATATATATCTGCATCCACGTAACTTTCTATGTTATCTTCTAGTTTATGAACGCACTCTAAGAGACTTTATCGTTAATAAATTGTTCGTTTAAGATCATTTATCGATCCAGATAAATAGTCAGAATATAGACCATTCACATCAATTAAACCGCTTACAATTTACTTAAGGGGTTAAATGGGTTTTATGGGTTCGAAAAACTACTCAATCGATCTTGATGAAATTTTCTACCAGGTGTACGAGATATAATTTACTCGTGTTTGGACGAAGGATGTTTTTTTTTGTCAAGCAAATTCGACCGAAATTCTTATTTGTTTTGAAAAATGTCTGCCAAAATTTTTACTTTTTTTTGTCTTTCCTTCGTTCAAGCACTAGATTATGGTCTAACCTAAAACACTTATTTTTATACTCTCGCAACAAAAGTTGCTAAAGAGAGTATTATAGTTTTATTCACATAACGGTTGTTTGTAACACCCAAAACTAAACGAGTTAGATATAGGGTTATATATACCAAAGTGATCAGGGTGAAGAGTGGAGTTCAAATCCGAATGTCTGTCTGTCCGTCCGTCCGTCTGTGCAAGCTGTAACTTGAGTAAAAATTAAGATATCTTGATGAAACTTGGCACACTTATTTCTTGGCACCATATGGTTGGAAGGTTGCTTTCGAAAATGAGCAAAATCGGACCACTGCCACGCCCACAAAATGGCGACAACCGAAAACACATAAAGTGCCATAACTAAGCCATAAATAAAGCTATGGAAATAAAATTTGGTATGAAGGATCGCACTAAGAAGGGGCATATTTGGATGTAATTTTTTTGGGGAAGTGGGCGTGGCCCCGCCCCCTCCTAAGTTTTTTGTACATATCTCGCAAACCAATAGAGCTATATAAACCAAACTTTGTGCAGTCGTTTTTTTAGCCACTTCCTAATAAAGTCCAAAAATGAAAGAATCATAACCACGCACACGTCCCATACAAAAGTTAGGTTGAAAATTACTAAAAGTGGGTTAACTCACTAACGAAAAACGTCGGAAGCACTAAATTTCACATAAGAAATGGCAGATGAAAGCTGCACTCAGATTTTTTTACAAAATGGAAAATGGGCGTGGCGTCGCCCACTTATGAGTCAAAAACCATATCTCAGGAACTACTCAACCGATTTCAATGAAACTTGGTTTGTAATAGTTTCCTTACATCCCAATGATATGTTGTGAAAATAGGCCAAATCGCTTCACAACCACGCCTACTTCTTATATACCAGAATTTTAAGACGATCTGAATCGTTTACTTTACAATATATAAAGTATGCACTAGTGAGGATATCGGTGCAGAACTTTGCATAAATACTATGTTAATAGTGTGGCAGCCCATTCTAAAAATCGCCGAAATCGGACCACAGGTTTTCAAGGCCCCATATATCGAACATTAGGACCTCGGAGCTTCTAAACTAATATTAGGGTTTCCAACTTTCAATGGACTTTATACAATATATATGACGAATATGTGGGATAAATTGTGTATTATATAATATAAATAAAGTTAAATAAATAAATTGCGAGAGTATAAAATGTTCGGTTACACCCGAACTTAGCCCTTCCTTACTTGTTGTTTTTTCATTTGGGATGATCCTGTCAGGAGTTATGCTAACAACGCGGAAGCACCTTTTTTCCGAGGGGTCACCGGAAATGACGTCACAATAGAGGAGTTTTAATTTTTTTTTTTAATTCAGAAATTATTCTTTAAATACATATGTGTCTAGAAGACAGAAAAATGTTTGAGTGAAATAAATAATTTTTTACATAAAAAAAAAAAATATTGAAAATACCCGACAAAATCCATGTAACCCTTTAAACTTTGAGTGCGGCGAAACGAACAAACAATTTAAAGCGAAGTTCAAAAGATAAGAAAGCGATATGACTGTAGAATCATGCAGAAAATAATATTTATGTAACTTATGGACTTATTTATTGGTAATTATAGTTTCATGCGAGATTTTCCAAATAATTTAAATTAATAAAATATCAATTCCAAATAAATTTCTGTACCCAAACAAAAATTACAGATTTGGTCCAGCTTTTAGAGATAACTACAATATAGTATTATATAGATAGCTGTTATATAGTAGTTTCTTCTTTTTAAATTAACAACGTTTTCTTTTGTGAGTAGTGACGTAATGAAAGATATGCAGGACATCTACACTGACCATAACTATAGAGCATAAAAGTTTTTAGGGGGTCATCCTATGTGATTGGCTCAAAGCAAAATTTTTTTATGATAAAGTGTTTTCTAATGTGAAATTCGAAGTCGTTAGAAAGGAAAAAGGAGCTGTACGTAGCGCTCAATTAGCAGCTGGAAACTTTGAACACGTTTTTCTCAAACTTTCCTCCATCGTATCTCAAAAATGGCTTTACCGAATGACTTGAAATTTGTTCAGTAAACTCGGCACATGTAAACGCATAGAACGCTCTATTATTAACCAAAAACTTTATTTATAACAGAAAACTAAAAAACACCCAAAATTCGCAATTTTTTCCAAATTTCTACCAAAAGTCCAGTTGTTGGTATCATCAATTTATTGTAGTGCTTTCCATGCATTTAAACTTAAAGATAAAAACGTAGCTATTTTTTTGTTTCTAAAAAGTTCTAAAAAATCACTAAAAAACAGACCGTCACATGGGATGACTCCCTTAATACGTTTTCCCCTATTACTTTGTTCAAGTCTTAATACATTTTATTTTCAACATATCTGAACGAAATTAAAGCAAATACCGAATAAGTGCATTATCGAGTATAGCGAATAACGAGGAGAGTGTTTATTACTACATTAAACATAATCGGAACTTTTAAATATCCAAATCGAAATGATTTCAAAATCTTTCAGAAATATTTATGTCTTCAATAAGAAACCATAAAATTGTGTTTAAAATTCATTTGATCTAATTTATTATTTCTATGTCATTAGAGAAAAGTTGCTTTAGTTCAATTAGCTTAGATTGATATTTTGGTTTCCACCAACTATTGGGATACACACTTTAACTCAATTTTACCCTAAATTCAATCTACTGTTTATCAGGTATTATTTGAGATAAAATGTCATATCGAGTCTCAAGGAAAATATCTTAAATTGTACAAATCAACTTAATTCGACTTAATATTTTCAAAAAGAATGCCACAGATTTAATGACATTGCTTCTGGTTATACAAATAAACCACTCTATTACAATAATTAGCGTAAACCACCAAAATCAATTATCGACACTAACTAGCGCAACAAATTATTTTGACTCAAATGTCATGAGCTAAAAAGCGCTGCAGTTCGTGGAAAATAATTTAAAATATATTATAGGTTCTTCATACAATATTTTTACTTTTATTCCGGGCACTCACAAACTTAAGCAAACAATGATTATGCATTCTGTGTTGGAGAAAGGTCAAAATTACAACTTCATCAAAGCTGAAGTAATTCATTAGCCCAAAAGCGAAAGAGTGTGCTAAAGAGCACACCATTTTGAGCCGAGAAAAGAAAACTCGACAGAAAACCTATAAATTTTACTATGCTTTACACTAATTGAACGGCCAACTCATTAATCACTTTTCGCATGCAATTAGGAGTCAGAACAATTAAGTCTGCCATTTGACAAGCAAATCTAAATAAATTGAGTGCAAATGCGCTAGCCAGCTTGTTGCTGCCAACGCGGTTAGCCGGCTACCTAAATGTTTGAGTGAATGCCGAGTTGAATGTGCGCCGCAAGCCACATTTTACGGTCATCAAGTTGAAGTGAACGCCATTTACATACTTCCATTTACAATTTAGAATGCTTTCACACACTCTCGGCTACTCGTCTACTTGGCTACTATTCAGATTAATCAGTCTATGAAGTTCAATACCTGAGGTTGCAAGCGCAATTCGCCGGTGAATTTGTAAAGCTTTTTTTACAAGCTTACTCAGCGTGAGCGATTACGAAAGTTTTGATGCTTGTGAATTTGTTTGTTTCAATATTTTCAGATTGCGTTAATAATATTGTATTACACGTACAACCATACAAATGTGTTGCGGTGAAAGGTTGCCAATTAAGTTTGCTGGTTAATTGTAGTTCGTTATGAGATTTGTTGCAGTTGATTAAAGATTCGGGCACAATATGTATTATTAAGCATAAAGCACGAGTAAATAATATGCACTGCACTGGCTTATTCGATCACGTGTTTGTGAAATCATCTCTTCTATTTGTCTAAGACTATTTTTGGTTGTTTTGGTTTCGGTACACATTTCAATAACCTCCCTCTTCCTTGGCCCATTCGTGTAAATACCATATCGAAATCCTTCAATAATTCAATTAGCTATAATTGTGAGGAAGCTCCTAAAGAAGCAGCAACTTCTTGAGATCGCACCGCACTTCTAGACAAGTGCCCCGGTCTTTTGAACAGAGGTCGATTAAGGCTTCTAATTAGTACTATTATTTGGGGACGATAAATTGTTTAAAGACAGTGTCTCATATTAAAACTTTTTTTAAATTACAATTAGGGATGTGGTCAGGCTAATAACTCCGTACTCTGCCTGATAAGGATAGGTTAGGTCAGATTAGGTCAAGGGGTAGATCTCCGCAACTGCAGAAAGTCTCACTTAGATTGATTTGACTGTCCTTTGTTACACCCGGATACACCTGACCTATCACTAAGACCCTTATGAATCGACCAAGCGCTTGCACTCTATTATAAAGTTCTGAAGTCGGTTAATGTCGATAACTGGGTACGTCGAAGATGTACATATCAAGGTATTTTAAACTAAACCGGGCAAATGCTGAACATTGAATGAGGAACTGCTTGGAGGATTCCTCTTCGTCTTACTCCAAACAGCTTTGGTAACTAGCGTCTGACTTGATCTCTAATCTTACCGTATGTGTGCCTATTGGACAATGAGATGTGAGCTTTATTTGGCTACAGAAGTTGAAAAAACCGTTTTCGATCCAACTCGGGTCGGAAAGACCTCGCTACTGCACATGTACTGGCGGTTTGCCAGCGTTTGGCGAGCTCTCTCGAATTACCCACACAAGTAGGATTGCAAAGTAGTTCGAAGCTTCTGATAACGTTGTCAGACACTCCTTTACTAACATAGAGCGTATTGTCATCGACTCCACGGCCAGTATTAACGTTCTACTATCGGAGTTATTACATTTCTCTGAAGAATGTCACACTTCAATGGGATTAAAAATTGTATTACAAGATTGTTCAACATCTGACTTAACTCTTGTTGAAAGACATATGCTGTTTGTTTGTTGATTAATGTTCTGACCTTATATAGTCATCCGCAGCACCCAAGGCAGTTTAGTACGTGTTTATCTACCGGTGGGTAAAGGTTTAATATACTGGCTAAGAAAAATGCGTAAATATTTCTAATATGAGTTAACCTCGAGAGAAGATATCATATAAATATTAGAGTAATGTTCTGATATGAAGGCGTTTTAGAAATATCAGCTGTAAAAATATAGCTTCTTGATTGATTGAAATAATTTTAGAGGATCGGAAACCTCATCACCTCCTTGTCTCAAAATATGTAGCTCGAATTGCTCTTACTCATACATTTATTATTCATTTTGTATTACTATCCCTGCGATAGTGCTTAGATTGTATGAAAAGTAGATCTCTTATCCTGTAGGGCTTCATTTATACACCATAAAAAGTGGAATGAGAGCTTTTCGTCCGACGAGAGAGTTTTTTACTCACTTATACTGACCTCTCTTTTTGACCTCATTTTTTGTACTACAGAGTAGCTTAGAACACGCACATATATACTTAAATTGTTTTTTTTATTTTGTCTAATTTCGTTGTCTGTTTTGGTCACTTTTCGTTTGTATCTAACAATAACTCCTTCATATACCGCTTTTATATTCACGCAATGCCTTCGAGCAATGCTTTTGATTGTTTACCTTTCGAAAATCGATAAGACAATAGTTCTACTTGACTTCGTCACCGTTATTTGTCATTCCAACTTAATGCCACATTGATCCCACTTTATCGACCGCTTTGATAACACCTAATGCCCTTTGTTTTATGTTCATGTGCGTTTGTTTGTATGTACATATGTATTTTGGCGGTAACGGAAAACGAGTGCACGTTAATTGACTTTAGTACATTTAAAACATTCGAAGCTTGTGGAACCACAGTTGAAAAGCGGGCAGTTTTGGCATATTAAAACATTTTGTGGGAAAATAATTTTTTTTTTAATTGATGGCCAAGGATACAGAGCTGGAAATGATTTGCCGAAATAGTCCACCCGTTACACAGCCACATGGAGATCCCTTTCCGCAAAGGAAAAATCAAATTGTCTATCATCCAACAGTGAAGCAGTGGATGGCTTTAGTGTCAGGTAATGCAAGATTGCACACAAACACAAACAAATATAGGTTTGTATTTATTTCGAAGTGCAACAGTGCAAAAGTGCTTGATGCGGAAGTTTTCATTGTATGAGTATAAGTGTTTGTGCAATCAAAGTAATGTGAATACTCACGAGTACAATGTCAGTGATTGTAATAAGTAAATTTTTGTTATTGTTGTATGAATCAAAAAATGAGTAAACATTTGCAATATTACCCAATTAATCTATGTACAAATATTATCAATCAATTTTTGGTGATAACTAAAGTCAGTGATTTGCTTTTGCGGTGATATATCATCGCGAATATGATAAATAAAATAAAATAAAATAAATAAAATAAAATAAAATAAATTAAAATAAATTAAAGTAAATTAAAATAAAATAAAATAAAATAAAATAAATAAAATAAAATAAAATAAATTAAAATAAATTAAAGTAAATTAAAATAAAATAAAATAAAATAAAATAAAATAAAATAAAATAAAATAAAATAAAATAAAATAAAATAAATTAAAATAAATTAAAATAAAATAAAATAAAATAAAATAAAATAAAATAAAATAAAATAAAATAAAATAAAATAAAATAAAATAAAATAAAATAAAATAAAATAAAATAAAATAAAATAAAATAAAATAAAATAAAATAAAATAAAATAAAATAAAATAAAATAAAATAAAATAAAATAAAATAAAATAAAATAAAATAAAATAAAATAAATAAAATTAAAATCTCCAGGTTAGAATGAGTCGGTTCAGTAATTTAGGCAGTAGTCTGCTTAACAGGCTTCAAAAAACCGATTTTTTTGTTTTGTTTTAAATCTTTCTTTTTTCGGCTTCTAAAGCAGACGACTGCCTTAAGGCAACTTGTCCAACTTTTTTAGTTCAAATAGCAGATATTTTAATACTGAAGCTAGATCACTTTGGTTTTTTTCGATCGGACATATATTCTTTTTGCTATCGCCGGCACCGTTTTCTAACACTTGTGAAAATGAAAACTCGAGGAAACGCGCTTTAAAGGTCTGCCTGAGCATTCGTACCTGCTCGACTCTCGGCCACTAAAACTGCTTTATCTTCGAAAATATGTCCAATTGGCCTCTGGGATTTTAAAGACATATTCTTGGGTAGTTTTGGATGAGATTTAAAGCAAAACAAAAAAAGTTTTTGAAGCCTGTAAAGCAGACTACTTACTGCCTTAATGCAATTTTGCAGTTGTTCCAGGGTTGAAAATCTTTGGCCGGATAAAACCTCCTTTTTCGGAGCACTTTTGGTTATTCAACTCGATTCTCTTATTCGTGTGTAATTCAATATTCATAAATCACTTTCACATCCATCATTTAATAATACATTGAGTCCAGTGCATGTGAAACCAAATTTTATGTTCTTAAAGCAAAGACACTAAATCGGAATCTTCAAAACTGTTCTATACATGAAAATCCATCTGTTCATTCGAGGCGGATTAAATGTAATATTTAGAAATATGCATGAAGCTCTATAAATCATCGTTTTTTCATCTATTAGATCTAAAGACTTTGGGGAGATCCCATTTGCAAATCTACAGACAAGTCTTTTCAGATCATTTCACTTTTTCCACTTTTAAAATACATATTTACAATTTTTCTCATTTAATGTTCTAGGCGCACTAATTTTCATTCCCGGTGGCATGAGTATGGCCTTTGGACTCGGCTGGAATCTGCACACACACATACACACCACCATGCAGTTGCGTTACTCCTGGTTTATAGGCTTCATAGTTGGTGCCCTACTGGCAGCACCACTCATCAAATGCGTGCCGAAGCGCCTCTTTATGGTAAGTCCACATGTAATACTAATCTACAACGATTTTTGTTGCTCATCAGCGATCAGTTGGCATTTTGCAGTTGCTTGGCGCCTTTCTGGTCATCATTGGTGGCATCATCTTCACCAGTGTGCCGTACAACTACAGCGCCATATTGGCAGCGCGCTACATCAACGGCATCGCGATCGGCGGCACAACGCTGGCATTTCTGGTGCACGCCAGCGAAATAGCGGCCACAGAGAACCGCGGCTTCTGCCTCTGGCTGGAGCAGAACAGCATGACAATCGGCATTGTCATACAGGTCGTCTACAGCTCACAATGGACGTCGCAGGTGCACTTCGCCGGCGATCGCTTGCACGGCATTATTGCCATCATTTTCGGCGTGCTGTCCATTTGCTGTGCGCACTTCATTGTGGAGTCGCCGATCTTCTTCATACGACAATGCGATGATGCGCGTGCGCTCAATTGCTTGCGCCAGCTGCAGCGGCCCGAGCACGCCGCACCGCAAACGCTGCAAGTGCTACTACACCAGCTGAAGACCTATGTGGTGGAGACGGAGACGGTGGAGTGGCGCGATACGCTGGTGCAGAGTCCGTTCCTGCGGCTGCTGCTCTATCGCAGCATGGTCGCGTTCGGCTTTTCGCTGCCCATGAACGAGGCGATGAAGGTGGCCAATTTGGTGGTGTTGCGCGATTATGAGTGGCAGCCCATAGTATTCGTCATACTACGCGTGGGCGGCACCTTCTCGTCGCTGTACATGTTCGATGTGACTGGCCGAAAGTTGGTCTCGTTGGTGGCGCTGCTGCTTACCGGCGTGCTGTCGATCGCTATTGGCGGCGAGTACGTGGACGAATTGAGCGTGGTGAGTGAGTACCACATGTCGGTGATCTGTGTGCTGTCGCAAGTCTTTCAGTTCTTTGCGGGTTTGTATGCGCCCAGCTCCTCGGTGTATTTGAGTGAAGCCTTCCCGATGTCACTTAAGCCGTACTTCATAGCTGCTTGTTTGACGTTGCAGCAAGTGATACATATTATTGTCATCTGCACGTTCCACTTCAACACCTACTCGATGTATGTGTACACGCTGTTTGTAGGCATACTGATGCTGGTCTTATTTGTGGTCTTCTCATTGACCATGCCGGAGACGCGCAAGACGACGTTGGGTGAGGCGCAGATACGCTTTAGAAAACTCTTGCACCTGAAGTGCTGTTAAATAGGAATGATTGTGCAAATATATAACGAAACGACTGTTGGATGAACTAATAAATGCGTTAAAAATTTACGAGGGTGGCTCCATTAGTTCGCAGACTGGATAATTCAAGAGTGTAAAGAAAAATATGATACCGAATATAATTGGAACTTACTTTATAAGGAACTTTTACTGTTATACGTCTACTTAATCATGTTAAGTTGATTTTGTATGAATTTTTGCGAAGATGGCAACATTTTTTTCACGTTTTATAGGAAACATCAGTTGTTACTACGGTTTCTCTTCAATTAAGAGTTTTCCTATATAAATTTTTTGAAAAAAAAAAAAAAAATCGAGACTGGCTATGTCTGGACTTCATATAAATCGTTTTCTATATAGTAAACCATGGCTTTACACGTGCAATAGCCTGAGAAAAGCAACTTATTCTGTTCTGGTGCGATTTTAATAGAATTTTTCCCACTTGTCGAGTTCCTTTAAAATAGCACAGTATTCCATTTTCACCCAATCATACAGTGTTTTTCAAGATTGAGTGATTAAATAATAATTCAAAAGGTTAATGACCAAATTTATTTAAATGGTGATTTTTATATCAAATGGCAAAATCCTGCAGCCTTCAAACTTGAAAATATACCCTCCTAATCAAAAAAGTTATTTTTTATTATAATGAAAGTTATCTATATACAATTTTCGTTTAAATTACTCTTAATTGCTTGTTTAACAGTAAATTTTAGACAACAAACTGAACACTGAAATCAGATAACGACCACGTACAGAGTGGAACTTCTATTCAACAATAAGAATATATTTTTATGGAATATTTAATGGCAATTCGCAAAACGTTCAGCTGTACTTTACTTTGTTCTCACATTTTATGTTATTGTTAAAGCGTATGGATTTTTAATATAGTAAGTTATTTTTTACTGATAAATTGTAGGAGATATGCATATTACACATATGTATATACCATAAATAGCAAATTATTTTATTTACTAATTTACATATAATTTACAATAACATAATAATATTTTTAACAGCTTTAAATTATACATTTACAGTTATTGTATAATTAATAAAATTATTATTATTTAGGGTGGCAACCCTTCTTAAAAATTTTATTGGCCGAAAACTTTTCTACATCCATTCAGTTAGCTACATATGTATAATGGAATAATTAACTAATTTTATCAAATATATTTCTGACAAAGAAATTAAGTTGGCAACCATGAAAATAGGTGTTATCGGAAAATAATCACGGCCATCTCCCCTCACCTCCCATACAAAAGTTATGTTGAAAATTACTAAAAGTGCGTTAACTTACTAACGAAAAACATGAGAAACACTAAATTTTAGATGAGAAATGGTAGAGGAGAGCTTTTTAAAGAAATGGACCACGCCACCCACTTTTCGATCAAAAACAATATCTCAGAAACTACTCGAGCGATTTCAATGAAATTTGGTACATAATATTTTCACCCTTATGTCACGGACGAAAGATTAAAATCCGATCACAACCACGTCATAGCGGAATAAAACCTTACACAAATACTGTATTTGAGCTGTGGCATCACTTTTGAAAAAATTGTCGAAATCGGATCAAGGCCCCGGATATCGAACATGAAGAATCCAGTGCCTAAGATAATTTTTCGACGAAAATATTGGCACATTTCTCAGGTATTAATGTAATTCAAAGAGAATATGTTTTTTCAAATAGTGTGTCTCTGCACACTTAAATCGGGTCATAACTTCCCCAAGCTTCTATTTACCTAATTATAGGTTTTTTAACAATATGGTGGGCTTTATTCTGCATATGTATATCGGTTATATGAGGGATATCTTATCAAAATAAAGTGAGCGTATAGTCTTGGATATAGTGTACCTTGGTGGTGAAAATGAGTGAAATCGGTTGAGGAGTTACCTCAGCCCTCATATATTACGTATGATGATTTTCGTTATCTATTGGACTGAAGGCCGAATATATGTGTTTTATCTTAATAAAAATACATCAATAAATTGCGAGAGTATAAAATGTTCGATTACACCCGAACTTAGACTTTTCTAAGCTGTTAAACTTATTTTCGACCCACTTATTATATTAAATAAATATTTCAAATGAGGTTCTCAAAAATACTTTCAACTACAAGTTATTTGAAATCAATTCGATGTCTTGATAGAGATACATTTACACGATTATTTATTTTAAAATTTCAGATTGGTGATAGCAATCTAATGAAATGAGGAACTATCTTTTTCCCAATGTACACAACGACCGTCATAAATCAAGCTGGCATATCAACATATGGCTGTGTCTGAATATTTCAATATCGACATAAGCTGAGGTTAGCTTTATCTTCAGATTGTTTCAACAGTACACCAAATGTTTAGCTTTAGTGCTTCCTGTGTTTTGATTCACCTGTGAAAAAGCTCACTGACCTTCTACTTTAGTGTTCTCTCATGAGTACGAGTAGTGGCAGTAGAAGTTGTACTTGAAGAGGCTATGACTGGCTCTTTCTGCAGCATCGCTAGACCTGCTGGAACTTCTTAAAAAATTGATATTTAATGGAAAGTCAAAACTTTCGCCATTATACGGGTTCCAAGGTTCCCTCGACGCATCTTACTACTGCTTCTGGATTATTTTGTATTAA
Organism: Zeugodacus cucurbitae; assembly: GCF_028554725.1. Classification (NCBI taxonomy): domain Eukaryota; kingdom Metazoa; phylum Arthropoda; class Insecta; order Diptera; family Tephritidae; genus Zeugodacus; species Zeugodacus cucurbitae. Next base: position 36,115,192 of record NC_071670.1, read on the forward strand.
AGTTAATTTATTGAATCTGTACCATGTAAAGCCGACTTCTGACACAAAAAATGGCGAAAAATCGTAAATTTACTTATTCACTGTACAGTTATGGTAATTACAGTTAAGCATTATATGCCTTTAACCTCAATCTATTATTACAATTAATATTAACATGCTAATGCTCGAAAAACGATGTTGCACCATGTAATCACCAGCATTATGTGCCACCGATTTCCACATACATATTAATGCATGCAACACTAACTTTATGGTGTTAAGTGCCACAATTCGTTGCAGCATCTTTATTTGTATGGATTTGTATGGGTACAAGCATAAATGCCGCCACTGAATTACTTTGACTTGGTTGGCACTTTTTAATGGACGCGGCAAAAAGCTGAAAATATTACAGCACAGTCATAATTATGGCAACACAAACAATGAAAAACAAACAAATAAAACACCAACAACACATGTAGTATTTGTTTTGAGTACAAACTGTTGTCATGTTATGCATATGAGGAAGTCGCGGCGGCGGCATTTATGAAAAGCGCAGTCTCCAACTAATAACGCTAAAATAATAAGTGTACAAATAGAGACCAAAAAATAGTTCACACCCGAATGCGGTGCCTAGGCGGTCGTTGAACTGCACCACAGTACAGCGAGGCGAGTAGTTGCATAAGTTAGTTGTAATGAGTGCATTAGGGATGCTCTTATTGGCACGGAAGTATAGTAAGTACTCATATTTAGCAGAGATGCGGACCAATATTGGGTTTGTGTGTCGGATTTATCACTAAATTTTTATTTTATTTATCCTAAATAACTTTTTTATTTCCGAATATGGATGGAATTTCTTACAATATGCTTCTATACATAGATATTAAATTAGACTATACTTGAAATGACCTTTTTCGATATCTAGTAGACATTTTGGAGAGTGGATTTTTTATCATATCTGTATGTAAGTTGTATGTACTGTGTATGTATGTGACACTTAGGAAGTACTCATTACTGTGTCGTATAAATTAATAATATTTATAGTGAAATTATTGAAGTAAAGTCTTTAATATAGATCGCTCTTTTGCAAAAATAGTTATGGTTAGTATTTTTGAGCTATGTGTAATGTCTAGACCTAGACCTAGGCCATCGTGCGCCATATCTAACCATACTAAGAAGAATCACGTTTTATTTGTTGGATAAGTGATAAATAAACTTTTCAACTGGGACGTAGAGAAGAAAGGTCTAAAAAGTAAATCTTTAGCAAGAAGCTTATCTATTGACACTGTATAGGGAAATTTCAGATAGTAAAAGACACTCTTCGAATCTGAGAGTTTTCGTAATAAATTAATGTAGAAATATTACAAAACACTTGAACTGTGGAATTAAGCTCAAAGTTTGAATTATATTTGCTCCTTTTCTCTTTAAGGGAGGCGTCTGGGTTTTCACTTTCGAAAAATCGATTTTTTTTATTTTATCTCATTGTTTAACATTTCAAGAATATGTCCTCAAAATTTTAATCCGATCTAAGCAAAGTTATTGTTTAATTAGTCTCGGTTCCTTTAACGCTCTAACTCTAACAGATACGGCTTTAAACGCGTTTTTCTCAAAACTACTTTTTTGAAGTCCGTGTTCACTGCCATTTGAAAACTACTCGACCGATTCATTTCAAACTTGGTACACATTTTCCTCACATAAAATACATCCCCCCTACGTTTAGTTAATTTTTTTTTTTACATTAAGGGTTTTTCCCATCCTGAAAATGGCGGAAATTTTAGTAGAAAATAACGGTTCACACTTTAGATGGCCGCCAAAAATTTTTAAATAAAAAAGAAGATTTGTTTAAAATTTAACTAAATTTTTATGGTTTTTCATTTTCGGATAATTTCCGGCCGAGTTACAGTGAACACCTCAAATTGTTTTTTTTTTTTCAAGACGTCCTAGGGGAAGCTCAGTCACGGGCCCCTCCCTTAATTTTCGACGAATATCAGAGGAATACTACCAGAAAACAAGGTCGAGCATCACATGCTTCATTTATATCCTAATAAAAGCATCGCAGTTGAAAACAGATGGCTTGGAAGGTGCTTGTACAAAATCACTACTTTCAGAGAGGGTAAACCAGCGAACGATTTCATCGATTATTTTCATTTGATCGAATGTCTTAAAACTGTTTAAATTCGCTTGTTAAAAATATCCTATTTGCCTTCTTTATGTAAATGAAAATAGTTTAATCTGATGGTAACCCTATTGTAAAAAAATATGTAATATTTTTAACTGGGCAATTTCTTCAACGTATTTTGATATCCATACTGTATTTATTATTTATTTCCAAAAATAAAGAGAGCCTTATACTATGGCCCAGTTTTACAAGCATACGATAAATCGCAATCGAAAGAGTAATAGGCAATCCCAAAAATCGAGTTTGAGAAGTGTTTCGGCGATCGAAAGAAACGCTGGCATAATTGCATAATATCAAATGACGACTATTTTAAAGATGACAACAATAATGTGTACAAATTAAATTTTTGTTTTCAAGAAAGGAAAAACATTTATTTTATGAAGAGATCATGTATCTCTTTTTTCCTTTCAATGTATTTTGATATTCATACTGTGTTTATAAATGTATCTTACCAATTTTAACTGAAAACTATAACGCAACTTGAGTGAATAAAATAAAAAAAAAGTTGGCAACATTATAAAAAATATTTTTTTTTAATTCATCTAGCCGCGAGCCTGTTCTTCTTTTTATATGATTTCTCTATAATTTTTATAATCAATGTTTTAAACAGATGGCAGACAGCCTTTTCATATATGTATTCATATTTCTGTAAAAATTATTAAGACATCAATTTTTTGGTCTAGAAATTTGGCTTTTATAGGCTTTTCGCATAGGAGTTAATTGATCAATTAACCGGTCTTTGCTTGATTAAAGCGCTGATTTACATTGAGTTACCATACAAAAAAATAATCTTATTTTACTACATTAATTTTTAATCGAATACAAATCGAGTTGAAAGTGGAATGCAACTCTGGAGGTTTTTGGTCACACTGTAAATTTGACTGTGTTTATTGACAAAATAGCAATCAGCTGAAATCAGAAACTTACCAACTTCCTATGAACAGCAACAACAAAAATGTATAACAGCTCATCGTTAATCGAGTAGTCGGCAGTGCGAAGGGCAAAAACTGGTTTCTCAATTATATACTTAATTTATTTAATTAATTTTTCTGTGCGAAAAGGTTTTGTTTTATTTTTTTTCAAAAAGAAACAAATATTTTATTTTTCATTCCGAAACATGAGAACCACCCTAAATTGCACTGAAATTATAAGTTTGCATATGCATTTATTTATTACTTGAAATAACTGAAGGTTTTTGTGTGCCTACATAATTAACAGCGCTTGCCTGCCGGGGTGGTTTCGTTTGCAAAATATATTTGAAGTTTGAAATTTCTGCGACAGTCTTACATAATTTACCATAAAATAGTTCCATAAAATAGTTGACAGTCTCACAAATTATTTGTTTAGCACTTTTATTTATTAACTTTTAAATTTCATGCATAATGGTTGCGGAAGACTTGTCTACCCTAAATGCTATGCCTATGCGTGCATAATGTAGCGAATGCAACATTGTGTGACAGTGTTTAGCGCAGCACTGCAATTGGCCAAGGAAATTAAGTTGTTCGCCTAATTTTTATAAATTATTTTAAGCGCGAATTTCCGCATGCGGTAAATTGCATGAATCAACGTTGACTTCCTTGTAAATATTGTTATTATTATTATCAGCCTGCTTACAGGCGATATTGTTAATGAAATACTTGAGTTTTCAACAAAAAGTGTAAACTCAAACAAAAGACTTAAGCAACGAACTCGCTACAAGTCAATCAACCCGCTGGAGTGCCTATAATAAGCACAAACACATATTCAACGTCACTTGCAAGCACAAATGCGCCACTTGAATTTGACTCAAACCATTCAAAAATCCATCAGCCGCGTCATCTTTTAGCATCCCAATAGCATAATACAATGGTCAGAAGTAAAGCGATAACCTCTCTCACTTCGGCGACGGAAAGCTGAAGCACCTACCTGAATTTACATATGAGCACAGCATGGCAAACACCGTTAAAGTTGTCGCCCTGCGGTGTTGTAAAGCAAATGTGACACATAAAAATATGACACACACACACTTACACATGCCTACAGCTGCTGCTTCATAGTCGCGTGAACGCCCGCTTGCTCTCGTGTGAGTGTGCGCCGTCATTTCATCATCAACAGTGGCATGATAAATAAATATGTTTTTTTTTTGTTGTATTAATTTTTTTGCTTTCAAATTTGTCTTTGAACACTTCCGTCATATTAGGCGGCGGCGGCGGCGCGTTCGCTGTGTGCCGTGTCCACTAATCATTTAAATATAGATGGTCACATATTTACATACCAACAAAGTCAAATAAACTTATGAGATATATGCAAGCATTTATGTAAATAATATTGTGTACAGTGTAGTGTAGTGCGCCTAGAGTTTCTTGCACTCGTCACAGACTCAGCAAAAATACAACAACAGCAGCAGCAACAAAAAAGTGTCAACAAAAGGCGGCTCATTGAACTTTGTATGTGTTATTCATGCATGCCACTTACTTTTAAACACTTTTAGGAATCATTCGCCTGGGTTGGATGAACCATAAGTGACTGGGAATGCCCTAAGGAGGTGAGTAAACATATTTCGCTTTGAATGTGTTGTTAATCATACCGTCTTTAAATAGCATGCTTGCTGGGAATTTAATTATAATTATTATTATTAAAGGCCTTAGAGGCCATCCTGGGCGTTTTCGATAGAGGAACTTTTTAATAATAAAATTAGTCCATTATTTCATGATTTTGTTGTATAGTTGCGGACTTTAGACTTTAAAAGTAATATATCTAATATAATTTTAAGACAATGATTACTTATAAGAAAGATGAAATTGAGTACGATTAGTCGCATTTAGAGCTTGAGTGAAAAATTTGATAAGTCGAGATAAATTACTTGTCAATTTGGCACAAAACTAATTTTTATCTACTCAAATATAGATTTTCCAGTCATCTATCAATTAAATTTTTGGGAGTTGGCTTAAAATATCTCATTTTGCATATACGTACGATATCAGATTATGCCCAAAGCCAATAAACATTTCGCACAGGAATTATTTGATCAATTAACTGGCCTTTGCTCGATTAACCATACAAAATTTTATCGATTTACCATACAAAAAAATCTCAGTTTTCTTCATTAATTTTTAATCGAATACAATTCTAGTTGTAAATGGAATGCAACTCTGCTGGTTGTTTTCCACGCTATAAATTGGGCTGTGTTTATTGATGATATAACAATCAGTTCTTATGAAAAGCAAAAACAAAAATGTATAACAGCTGATCGTTAACAGAGTAGCCGGTAGTGCGAAGCGCAAAAACTCAATTACGATCTTAATCTATTAAATTAATTTGGCTGTGCGAAAAGGTTTAAGGTTAATAAGTCAAAGACAGTATTTAGTCCAATAAAATATCAAAACAATATAAAACAAAATAGTTTCGTTTTCGAAGTACGAAAAGAACATTTGTTTATATTATTGGCGCAAAGCAACAACCTAACTCTAAATATTAAGTTTTAAGTTTTTGTAAAGAAAAAATATTGTGAAAGAGTTCTTGGCAAATTTCAAACCCAAACCCAAAAGCTGAACTATGTAGTCATGAGGACTATCGATTCATATATGAATATATCTTATCGCTTTCCAAGCGGATGCAAATCGCGAAATGTTATGTTTTTAATTTAATAATACTTGCACTATAGTATATGCCTTATTTCGGTAATAAGTAGTACTCATGCTATTCGAGTACTCCGATAATCAACCAACCAATCTAAAACTGAAGAAAATTTAATTTGAGGTTATGTTGAGAGAAAAGTGTTACAAAATAAAAAAATAAATAATTTGTCATTACCAACAAATCCGAAATAAATAAATATTGAATATAAAATTTCTAATTTTTCACCTGGTTGTAAGAAAGAAGTTGGGTCTATAGGATCACTGAAGAGCAATTGTTTGTACTTTTCATTTATCAAAAAAAAAAAAAAACAAAGCAAAAAATAGAAATTCCAAGAAGTGGTAAATCTATTTACTCTAGTACTTATTGAATAAATTTACAACTGTAATTTGTTGTTGGCTCATTAAGTACGCCTAAGTCAATATTTGTATACAAAACAAACGGAATCAAAAAATATTTCACAAGCAAAACATCAAATAAATCAATTTACATATATTTTATTTATTTGAAAGTAGCACAACATATGTATTTATTCTTCAGTTATGCAAATTATGGGAAACCAACCACAAAGAGGCAGAATGAGCTCAATAAAGATGTGAGGGAGACATTAATAATATTAAATATGAGTTATCTGTCTGGAAGAATATGCGAAGTTTTGTAAATTTTATGGGCAATTTGTTATTGGTACATATGTACATACATATGTCCAAATCCATATACATACATACAAACATATAAGTAAATATATACTTGTACATATGTATGTATATATAGGGTTTTTTATAGCGGTCATTCAGATTAATTCTGAAAGCAATTTTATATGCTCATTTGTAGAATACAACAATTGTCTGCGAAATTAAGCGAAAATCAAAGAGAAAAGAACAACAATAACAAACACGCGGCTGTGGGTCGAATGGTCAACAAGAGTAGCTCGTTATGTGTGAATGGACGATACAGAAGCGATGGCAACAACAACAACTTATATAAATAAATATATATGCGTTCTTGGGAACATTTATCGAGCGCTTAATGTGTTTCTGTGCCTCTTCCACTTATTCGCAATGTTCTCATTATTCGCTGCACACACTCAAGCTCGTCGCAAAAGTGGGTTCTGTTCTGAAGTATTCATGTGTGCGCATGTGTGTGTCTTTGTATTGTTTATTTTGTGGATTTCTTAAAGTTTGGCGTTTTATTCTTACAGTTGCAGCTCCCGCTGTTGTTTCTGGCAGCAGCTCGCTTTATTTACCTGTAGAATGAAACAGAAGTATTTACATATTTACCATTTCCATAGAATCGATGTGCGGTTGACCCACTTTTTCACTGTACATTCTGATTGTGCCAAAAGATTTAAGCACACACACACACCAGTATCTATTTATTTAGTGTTCTTCAAATTTTGCATTGTTTTCTTTTCCTTTCTTAAGCTAATTTTCGAGTATCTGCTCTTCAGCATGGTGGCAGCGCGGAGCTGTGGAGCAACAAATTTGTTCGAACGCATGCTTCTTCGCTACCTACTTAAGTGGGCAAAACTCATTAAATACTATCACCTAATTTGCGAAGTGTGACCTCACACTTTGGGTGTTCGACTTACTAGCTTATTTTTTCTCAAATGTGTACCAAATTTGAGGCTTGATGTGCCCAAGCTGTGAATGGTGCTACATAATGGTTGGAAGGTTTGGCTTAAGAATACTCCTGCATCAGCAGAATTTAATATAAATGGCAAATATGAAGCATGTTGGAAAAAATTGTACATAACCTCAATTTTTTAAAGTGCACGTACTTATCTCTTATTTTAATTTTTTTATTGGAACCCGCCCAAACCACTGTAAAACGTCATTAATATTTCGTTCCACTACTTGGCCACTTCGTTCAGTCAATGTTAAATAGATTCGAATATTTTAAAAACTCTGCATCCAAATCCATTTCTTCATCACTTTAGCAAGAGTCGAGACGTGAGTGCTTTAAAGTAGATACTTTGCTTTTTATTCGTTCATCATTAGGTCCATTCGATTTCCCAAATATCTACTCGAGAGATTATCGATGGCATTGATGCTACGGCTCTTTCAACTCCTCTGCCAATCTCTGGGTTAAAAAATGGGGTGGTCAAACCCAAGTCCATTAGAAAAGCTTCCAAAAATACTTAAATTTTTTTAAAGTTTAAGGGGACTCGGACAGCCAGTTTTCACAAGCCTCTTTTGAGTTCAACTTTACACCACCAAGGGCTGGTTGTAATCAGGTGGTAAGGAACAGTTGGTAATCACTTGGCGCTATGCCCGGGCTATATTGTGGATGCGAGCAAACCATCCATTCGAGCTACCGAAGCTTCTGACGAGTCCTCAACGAAGTGTGTGGTCTGGCGTTGCCCTGGTGGAACACTACACCCTTCCTGATGACCAATTCTGGACGCTTCTTGTCGATCGCCTCCTTCAAGCGGTTCAGTTGTACGCAGTAGATGGTAGAATGAAGCGTCTGACCATATGGGAGCAGCTCATAGTGGATGATTCCCTCAAACCCACCAAACACACAGCAAAACCTTCCTGGCCGTCAATCCCGGCTTTGCCACTGTTTGGGATGATTCAACGGTTTCGACCACCACCGTTTTCGATATTGTCGTATGTGATCCACTTTTCTTCGCCAGTCACCATCCGCTTCAAAAATGTGTCGAGTTCGTTCCGTTTCAGGCGTTAATTTGGTCAAATCATGCGGCAGCCAAACATCAAGCTTTTTTGTGTATTCAGATGGTTTAAAATGGTTTGGTGACTAACTTCCATCTCCTAGGCGATGTCACGAGATGAAACATGCTGCTCTAACTCGATGTTTTCCATTATTTGACCGGTATTCGTCATCACAGGTCTTCCGCCGGCTGGCTTATCCATGGTGTCGTTTTCACCCGCTCTGAATCGTCGAAACCATTCCTCCGCAGTTGCTCTATTGCTGACTACCATCCTATTTAGAAGCCGCCTTCAGAAGTTAGATCTTAATACGAACCAGATTTTATTAACCAAAACATTCTAAAGCAACATAATACTTAGAGCGACAAATGAGCTGAGTGCCGAGTTACGAATCGACATTCAAAGTCAACATTTCTGAAATTTTTTCATCTGGCAACACTTCCCTTAATGTACTCCTTATAACCTATTCACCCTTACACCTACGAACTTGCTTTTATTTTATGAAATTTATTCAAAACATTTCGACGGTGAACCCTCACAGCAACAGCAATGCAGCAGACGGTGTGCATAATTCAAATCCGGTCGTGTCAATGCAGTCTACACCTCCCAGCTGATTGCTGTTAGTCGACTGCAGCCGTAGACGCCCACCATTAGCCAGGCGATGCACGAAATTTGCCAAGCAGACGCCATAAATCGATGCAACCACAGACGCTGCGGACAGCAATACACAACACACAAAAACAAAAGCAACTAAAGAAAATACAGCAAATGACATGCAGACAGACGGACGCATAGACCAATAAACCGACAAACCGAGAAACGGCTAAAGCGCAAAGGTCTCCGGCCAGCCGCGGCCAAAAAGCAATGCAAGACCATAAATCGCCTGCGGCACGGCTGCTTATTCGCAAGCTAACACGGGTCCGCAGTTGGACTGCCGGTCGGTCGGTCGGTCGGCCACTTGCAACACAAGCGGCATCGAGACTAATGCCCTGCTGTTAGCCGCGGCTGCTGCTGTTGCATGGAGTGGCGTGTGGCGCATTTGAAATGGAAAGTGAACGTTTGCCTGTGCTTTCGCATACATTAGCGGGATTACGTTTGAACCGACTTCCATATATGTTTGTAGTGAATGCTTTGTAAATAGTTATGCGCATAGACATGCATTATTATGCGGGCTCTTTATACAGCATTGTTGTTATTGTTGCGCTTATTTAGCTGCTTCGAAATGCAAGCGCAAGTGTGTGGCTGTAAAAGTAAAGAAAAAAAGCTGTGAAAGCTCATATTTAGCAATGGCAACAAATCAAAATAAACATAAAAGTGCAATTTGCATTTGCGCAATGATTTTCTTTTTATTTTCACTCGTAATTGAGCAATTTTCGATTTGCCATTCAATGTGATTGCCCATCGGTCCGTCCGTCCAGCCAGCCAGCCAACGCTTGACCATTTACCGCGGCATCGAGCTGTAGTGACTCGGCCAGGGGCCGTTGTTATTGATATCCGTTTCGATTTATGTTTCAAAGACACGAAAATGATTTGGAAAAAAGTGCCCACGTGCTTCACTCGCATATGTGTTGTATGGGCGTTTGTATCATAGGGTGGTTGGTTACCTAATTTTTCTGACTTTTCTGACTTAGGGAGCTTCAGCGGTAATTTTTCTGAATCACATTTATTCGAATCACAAGGATGGTCATCAAAAACTGCTCGAAATGGGAATAAAGCGAAACCGAAACAATATTTTCGAAATCATTGTTTTTTAAGGAATATTTTGTACGGAGGATCATAATAGGGAGAAGCATATTTGAATGTCATTTTTATGAAAAAGTGGACGTGACCTGCCCCCAAATAAGTTTCTAAAGCTATATAAGCCAAACTTACTAAACACATTTCCCTTTGGACCCCATCATACACTATAAAAATAGGTGAGATCGGATAATAACCACGCTCACCTCCATACAAAGGTTATGTTGAAGGTGCGTTAACGCACTAACAAAAAAAAACCAGAAACTCAAAATTTTATGGTAAAGATGGTACAAAAAAGCTACACTAAGATTGGTATTAAAAATGGATGATGGGCGTGGCGTTGGCCACTTATGGGTCAAATATCATACCTTGAATGAAATTTGGTACACCAATATATTACCGGTTCAAAATTGGTTCACAACCACGCCTACTTTCCATATAATACAATATGGAATTGCCATATAATTCTTTCACTTTATAATACATCAACAAACGTTGAAGATATCGGAATAAAACTTTATAGAAATGCTGCAGTTGAGGTGGGATATCGGCCCCAGTTATCGAATAAGAAGAACTCAGTGTAATTTTTCACCGAAAATATAGGTAAATCTCTCAGATAATTTAATGCTATTCACATGAACTATTTTCCTTCCTGTCTCTGTACCTATATATATTCTCAATGAACACGATAAAATAAAGCAATTAACTACTTGCCAACCAAGTGATGATAATTGAAGGAGCCCGGACAACCCTATATGGAACCTAAAGGAATCAGGTAGCCTTTTGGCTTCCTTTTAATCGGTCAAGTAGTTCCTGAGATATGGTTTTTGACCCATAAGTGGGAGATACCACGCCCATTTTTCATTTTGTAAAAAATGAAAAAAGTAGCTTTCTGCTACTACTTCTTCTGTAAAATTTAGTGTTTCTGAGGTTTCTCATTAGTGAGTTAACCTACTTTTAGTCATTTTCAACCTAACCTTTGTATGGGAGGTGCGCGTGGTTATTATCCGATTTCATTTTTGGACTGTATAAGTAAATTGCTAAAAGAAACGACTGCAGGAAGTTTGGTTTATATAACTGTATTGGTTTGCGAGTTCTATATAAAAAACCTATTTAAGGGCGGGGTCACGCCCACTTTTCCAAAAAAATTACATCCAAATGTGCCCCTCCCTAATACGATCCTATGTTCCAAATTTTATTTTCCTAACTTTATTTATGGCTTAGTTATAACACTTTATAAGTTTTCGCCATTTTGTGGGCGTGGAAATGGTCCAATTTTGCCAATTTTCGAAAGCAACCTCCTCAGGGTGCCAAGGAATACATGTTCCAAGTTTCGTTAAGATATTACAATTTTACCTCAAGTTATCCGTTGCACGGACAGACGGATGGACGGACGAACGGACAGACAGACATCCGGATTTCAACTCGTCTCGTCATCCTGATCATTTTGATGTATATAAACCTATATCTAACTCGTTTAGTTTTATGACTTACAAACAACCGTTATGTGAACAAAACTATAATACTCTCTTAGCAACTTTTGTTGCGAGAGTATAAATATATTGATATGAGAAATTTTCACAAACTCAGTTTTTCAAAATTCAAAAATCGAACTATTCAATTTGTTAATTGACTAAATTACTGAATTAGGGTTTGAAACAAGGCACTTCCAAGCTACCATCGGTACATAAGTTTGACTTTGTATTCATCACAGTTCGTGAGGTTTTAATGAATAGTAGTAATGTAGACACTTCTTAATGATCTCAAATCGGAAATAAAACTAGGTTTACTAATTGATCACATTTTAATGATTTATGTGAATAAATTTAGCATCATATTCCATAGCTCAAACTTCGAATATTTTATCGCACCCTAATGTTTGAGCATAAATAATATTTACATGAAAAAGGCGCACAAACAAACATAAATTTTCATGGTATTTACATGTTAATGTCTGCAGCTAAATGACAAACTGTATGTAATTTCCATTTTCCGTTTGGCTGTACTCTCTGAAGGCGCCTTGTGCGCAGCTGTAAATGCGAATTCGCTTAACACTTTCATTTTTTATCAATTTACAATTTCCTATTATTATAGTAAACGAAAAGCTTTTAACACTTTCAGTTTCTACGATGAACACATCAACTGCTAGCTATGTAAAAAGTGCCATAGCGGCCACACCCGGGAGACACCTTGTGCCATAACTCTGTGCATTTATTAGCGGAGTTCAATGTGACTTTACTATTACTTTATTGCTTAATTGAATATTTTGATTTTATTGCGAAATTATGTTTGAAAGTTTATGCTAAATTATGTTTTAATTAATTTCGAATTGAATGAAATTATTGAATTGAATTGAATTATTAACTGACAGTTTCAGTTATTTCATAGTGTATTGTTATTTATGTAGGTAGGTATCTTATACGGAGGTAGTCAAAATTATTTACACATCGGACGTTTTTTTACAAGTTTCACACAAAAAGCTTTCGCTTGTTGTTGTTGTTGTCGCAAGGTAACAAAATGCTATTTGTTGTAAGCCTTGATCTATTCCCGAGCGAATGAAGAGGTTTGACAAGAATAGCTAGAAATATGGCGGAGAAATAAGCAAATGAACTGAATACTCGCAGTAGTCAAAAGTATTTACACACAACATGAACTCTATTATCCTGTTCTTATTTAATGATAACTATAAAATTTTAATGTTCAGTATAAATTCCTATTCTAAGGCGATAAATTCATAATTGGTTACATTACCATTGGCATCAATACCAGCCTGCTTTATGGTGCGAATTGATTCAACCCAATTGTGCGCTAAGTTAACTGTTAATTTAGACCAAATGTCGGTAATTTCGGCGTTTTCCGTTATTATATCAATTGTCCTGTGATATTTAACGAAAGACCAAACATTTTGACTAAAGTTTTGGTCAGGGCTGGGCGGAGGTCAACTCGATTAGCTTCATTTAAAACTTTTGTAGGTAAAGATCCCTTATGAAATGGGGATCCTGTCCTGTTGTAAAATGCAGTCAATAGTTGGAAAAGGCCGACGGACCACTACAATGGCATGGCCAAATCTAATGACGTTAAACTGACAACAGTTCAATTTTATTGACATTTGTTTCATAGTTGTGGCATTTCACATCAACTTTAATTGGAGACACAACTTTGATTTATTTCACTAAGTCTTTAATATTGTGCGAATGCTATGGTCATAAATTCTTATAAAAATTAAATGACACCGTTGTCAGACTATTACTGTCATACGATTTGATATAAGACAAAATTACCATACCAGTGAGAAACAATATTGAGTGAACATAGGCATTTGTGGTTTTCCAGTTTCATGTCAGAATACTTATGTATATTTGAAATCCGGATATCTGTGCGTCCGTCCGTGCAAGCTGTAACTTGAGTAAAAATTGAAATATCTTGGTGAAACTTGGTACAAGTGTTTCTTTCGAAGTTGGTCGAAATCAGACCATTGCCACGCCCACAAAATGGGGAAAACTGAAAATACATATACTGCCGTAACTAAGCCATAAATAAAGCTGAAAGTAAAATTTGGTACAAAGGATCGCACTATGACTTTTTTGGAGAAGTGGGCGTGGCTCTTCCCCCTACTAATTTTTGTATCTCGTAAACTATAAAACATGTACCAAACTCTCTAGAGTTGTTTTTTTTAGATACTACCTTATACAGTTAAAAAATGGAGAAAATCGGATAATTATCACGCCTACCTCCCATACAAAGGTTATGTTGAAAACTACTAAAAATGTTTTAATTCAGTCAGGAAAAACAGCAGAAACCTTAAATTTCAGTATAAAGATGGTACAGAAGAGCTGCCCTCAAATTGGTATACAAACTTTCTCAGAAACTACTTGACAATTTCAATGAAATTCGATTCGTAATATTTTCCTGGCATTCCAAAGATATACTGTGAAAATAGGCAAAATCGGTTCACAAATACGCCTACCTCCTATATACCAGAACTTCGAAGTCGATCTGAATCGTGTACTTTATAATATATAAAGTAAGCAATAGTGAAGATATCGGAACAGAACTTTGCAGAAAAATTGCATTTATAGTGTGTCATCGCCATTCTAAATATCATCTATCGCATCGAACATGAGGACCTCAGTGCTTCTAATAAATTTTTTACCGAAAATGTGGGTATGTCACTCAGATATTTTTCTTCTGATAATATGCCTCCGTGCCAAAAATGAGTGAAATCGGGTTAGAACTTCTCCAAGCTCTCATATAACTAATATTAGGGTTTTCAAATTTTCAATGGACTTTATGCCATATACATTTGTATACGCCGAAAATGTGGGTCATAGTGTATGTTATATCTCTTGTGTTATATGGGTGCGAGACGTTGTAATATTTTCTCAATCGATTTCTTCGAAAAAATATGCGGATATTCTGGCCAAACGTTATTAGTAATGCTAACACCTGGACCGTAACCAAATAGCCACCGATACATATCGAAATTCGACGTCGTAAATAGAAGTGAAGACCAGCCAACACCTGGAGATGGGAATTTAAAGCACAGAGAAGTGGTTATTCTTGGAGAGAAATTAAACTCCTAGCTTTAAATAAAATTAATTATAATTTGTTTATTGCGGCTTTATGCTCCAACTAGGAACTTCGGGAAAAATTTATAAATTAAATATTTCTTATAAAATATACAGTTTAATCGAGTTTCTAGTTAGATTCACTGTCCATTCATGAATTCACAAGGTCGTGAACAATGCAGCTTAGCTTACCACGGATAACAGAGATCATAAGAAAAGGGTTATACTTGGTAAAATCTGGAGCAAATAAAGAGACAATACAAAATATACACTTGTAAGTCAGGAACTTTCGTATTTCATTGGCTCACGTTCCAAGAAATGCGAAAATATAAAATCCATTCAGAAGATATTTAAGTAATAATAAGTTTTTCTTCTCCTTCTTAAATAATATACATACATTTAAATTTCGAAGTTTTATAAAAGCTCTGAAGTTCATCATAAATTGGAAACAGTTACATCTCAAACTATGGTATACATATAAAGCTTTCTTTTTTGTTTAAAAACCGTATTCTCTGTAGCATAGATATTTATGAGAAATGTTTTATTTTATACGAGACGAAAAGTTCTACAACCGGGGTTTCATTACTAGTTGTTTTAATGACGAAAATTTGTATTCAAAAAAGTTTTGAAACTGAATGACTACGTGGTCTTCAGCTGTATATCTTTTGTAATACGAAATCAAGCGCTTAAAAATAATTAGTGAAAGAACAATGGAGCCGCCAATTTAAAATAATTAATATTTTATTTTATTAACGTATCCCTTGAGCTATTGAAAGCAACTCATGATTTGTTTATGTATGTGTGAGACTGGATATTTAATGATAAATAAGCACGAGATTTAGACATTAAATTAGAAATGCTTCGTTATGAGCTGCAGAATGATAAAAAATTTAAAACAAAAAAATTAAAAAAAAAAATAGAAATAAAAAAGTCGGCGGCGCACTTTTTCAGCTGGAGGCAATCAGAAAGCAATTCAACCTTAATTAAAGCAATAAAATGAAAACTCTTGAAGAAATGAGAGATGCAGCAATGCAAGGGAGAATTTCAGATTTAATTGTTTTTGCTTTTGTTTTTGGTTAACTAACTTAAATGACTTCGATGGGGCGGTAAATTGTGCATCGGCGCTTTGAGCGATTTCCACACTTTTCATAAATTGAAAGACCGAAAAAAAGATTATTCAATAATATTATGTTGCAGCGACACACTTTGGGTGGCTGTTGCATGCTCAATGACTTTTAATAATATATACAAACATACACAGGCATACATATATCTGTAGGAGTGTGTGTTGTATTTATTTACATGCGCTTCGTTTTGCTAAATTTTCAATGCTTGCTGTGCGCATTGTTCGCACGTATTAGGTGTTAGTCATTCCCCTTTGCCAGCGGCTTGATGCCACAGCTTGGTAGCTGTGGCTTTTCATTCGGCCAAATTAATTACCTGTGGCTGGAAATTACAATGGATAATGGGCTTGTAATTACTGACAAACCACCACATACAAACTCACGTACCGACAATCAACTGCAGCGAGTTGCAGCAATAAAACCACACACAGACAATTACAAATACACGCACAAGTTGTTGTTGTTGCTATTTTTATTGAGAAATCTCAGCAAACGCTTCGCCAACGAAACGGCATTGCCTTATGGCAAGTGACCAATATATATTGAACACCTGACGGCGAAAATGTATGAAAACAACAAAAACAAAAACAAATATTTGCGGCTGCGCAATGGCAACACACGTGTGTTCAAAAGTGCATAGACACTATAAAATGTTTTTGAAGTAGCATTGACCACAAATGCTTAGATATGAAGAAATACACAAGAGGAAATCAGCTTCAGTGTGGAAAAAATCTGAAATTATATAATTAAATAATCGCATCCGTCGTAGAGAACACAAAAATGTGTTGTGCACACAGAATAAAACATTATTTTGTTTGCACAAAAAAATATCAATAACAATGCAAATTCTAAGGTGCGCCTTTTCGATTAATAAATCGCACAATTATTATACCCAATGCATAAATTCATGAGGGTAAAGAGACATATGCAACTTATAAATGAATGTACTTATAAAGTGTATGAAAACCTTGTAAGAAGGTAAAGCGGGAAATTACCGAGCAGTATACTTATAATGGCAACTTTCAATATTGAACCGGCTCTCTGGAGTTCTAACATTGAAAAACTGATTATAAAATTCAACCGATTTCAATAAGTCGCTTGTAATCGATCTATCTTACATCTATTCGTAGTTGATTATATCCCAATGTTCCGGCCTAAGGTGGATCGCAGGAGTTCCATTGAGCTATTTGCTCTTAGTAGGGTTCAGCTCGCCGCAGTGTTAGGAATCATTGCTAGTCAATGTCCGGTGGGGTTACATGTCATTAGGCTAAATATCCTGACGAATGCAAATTGCCAAAGTTACATGGAAAAGGGGAGATTGAGACATCCAGACACTTTCTGCTTCATTGTCCAGCTTTCGATAGACTGCGGCTAGGACAAACTTCGGAGAACCAGCTGAACTGTCTCGATTACAAATTAGTTGCCTGTACAAATTCGTGAAAGAGTTTATGGCTACACAAAGGACTGTCTTTAACAGATCAGCCTCTTTAACCTATCCTAACCCTAAGTTCATATGTTGTTGTTGTTATTGTTGATGTGCCAATATGAATCATTCCCATAATTGCCGATGTAACAGTCCTTCGACTGCCTTATTCTTCATACAAATCCAGTGTTTGATAGGAAGTACTTTAACTCTTCAGAGAACCATTTATTGTATAGTACATAGATCCGACCGATGTGAGAAAAATTATTCGGGATATAAATTTGCGACATTTAGAAGCCCCAAATTCTAACTTTTACTGCGCAATGACAATGAACTCTTCTCAGAGATCTTGGCTTTTGGTTTTGGACAATCAAACAATCAAAACAATCTATTGATGACGAGAGAAGGAATTCTGAGAACTGTTAGAATTTTAGCGGGACAAGGATCGTTCAAACATTTGGTTGCTATGTGAGGGTTTTCTATTGAATGTTTCGTCAGTATACTCAGTTGGCAGAATCCTCAATCACAAGCGCTGTGAACCGAAAAAATCCAAATTTAATGCTAAACTATTTTATAAAAGAAAGTAATGCTCGTCATACATTCATGAATTTACAAGGTCATGAACATCGCAAGTTAATTTCACTTATCCCGGATAAAAAAAGGAAAATTTGTAAAATCTAGACTAAATCGAGAGACAATACAAAATATGTACTTGTAATTCAGGAACTTTCGGATTGCATTGACACACTTTTCAAGAGATCAGAAATATAAAATTTATAGAAGATGTCTAAGTGAGAATAATTAATTATTCTCCGTCTCATGGGATATAACTCCGAAGTTTTAAGAAAGTTCTGGAGCTCGTCATAAATTAAGAAACAAAAGTCCTTACTTTTAGGAAACTAAGTCCAAAACGATTTTGAAACAAAAAATATGGGGTTACTTTAACTTCTTTTGTATCTAATATCTGTATCGAAAATTGTCTTCCTCATCTAAGTTGTAAAAATTAGATATTTCCAGTAATCATAGATCTAGTAAAAGGACTACTTATCATGAAAACATTTTCGGAAAATCTGTTATGGGAAATCGAATCTCTATATATCTATGACTACGAGTATGAATTACTAACAAAAGTGAAGCTTTCATCTTCAAAAACTACTCCAACATACTACCCCAACAACAACTAGGTGCGTGTGGCACAATAGTAAGCTGTCATTCGCACGAAACATCTAACGTGCATCTAACTGGCGACTTCTTGTATTTTTGTAGTTTTATTGTAATAATTGCTTGTAAATGCCACCTGAGTTGGCATTTTCAAATGTTATTACAGCACATTGTTATTTCGCTTGAACAATTCAACGATGCAAACGCTGTTTGTGTACTCAAGCAGTTGTGTGTGTATGTAAATATGTTATGCCGACATGCAACGAACTTGTTGCGCATCCGTAAAAGTGGGTCAAGCGCGCAAATCTCATCCTGCCGCTTTGCCACAAGCGATGCGACCAACGAATACTTAATACCTTATAAATTTACCGACTGAATGCAAGTAGTGTTATGTAAATACTGGTGGGTAGATATATTCAAGTAACAGCTGTTGCATATTTTCGAGTTGATTGCAGTAGTGAACTGCACATTTTATTTTATTTTTCATTGAATTAAGCGTTTTAATCAATTTGTGTGTGAAATATCGCTCTGTAATATAATTCAATGAGGAAAATACTTGATTTTGGTGCATAAATCGTTTTCTTAACATGTTTCGAATATGTTTCAGTCTAATTTCGAAAATTTCGGAATTTCGAGGATGGGATCATGTGTAGAAGTTCACGTAAGTGAGGAAAGTTTTTGATTGTCATTCACTTGGGAGTGGCCAGAAACCATTCTTCTCCACATGATTCGAGAAGCTCACGACTTCCGGTTTTAGAACAAGTATCCTCTGGGTAGCCAACAGACATCCGTTTGGAGGCGAGCTAAAGTGAGAAGGCGAAACCCGCTTCTGCGGTTGTGCGTAGGGTTTGGGACCCACCACATAAAAACGAAGTACCAATGAAAAATCGACGAAAGCCTCGGATGAGACACCCCCCTTTTGATGACGACCACTGCAAACGTTTTAAGGATCGATGCAGTACCCGCCGGAGGAAGCCGAGGAAGGGGAAGGCCTCCAATCCGTTGGAGGGACCAGGTGGAGAGCGACCTGGTTACACTTGGAATCTCCAACTGGCGCCGAACAGCGAAGGAAAGAGAGGAGTGGCGCGCTCTCATCGATTCGGCTATAACCGGCTAAACGGTTGAAGCCAATCACATACATACAATTTCGAAAATTCGTATTAGTTAGAAGAAAGTTCCCCTGGAGTGTTTTATTGATGCCTATTTCTTTAACTTGATGCTTGAAAAAATAATACGAGTTGCAGAGCTAAATAGAGAATCTTCTATAAGAGTATACAGCTGCTGGCGTATGCCGATGATATTGATATCATCGGAAGCAACAACCAACTAACAGCACAGTTCTGCTTTTTCTCGCCTGGATAAGGAAGCGAATGGGTCTGGAGGTGATTGAGGACAAGGCGAAATATCTCCTGTCATCAAACAAACAGTCAGCGCACTCGCGTCTTGGCTCCCACGTCTCTGTTGACAGTTATAACTTTGAAGTTGTAGATAGTTCCGTCTACTTGATCTATGATGAAATCCATTACCATAACTTTTATTTAAAATAAATTTTTGTTTTTGAAATACACTACAATAATTTACATTAATTAATTTACTACATTAAGATAATAATTGAGTCTTTAACTTTCACATAGCTGGCTGCTCAATTATCAGCCATTATACATTTTTGGTTTCGATGTTCATAAGAAGTTTATAAGTACTCAGCTATGATGATTGCTATTTTATCAACCAAATTTTCACAGTGGACAACAACCGGCAGAGCTTCATTTCAGTGTCAACTCGATTTGTATTCGATTAAAACTTCATGTAGTAAAATAAGATTTTCCTTTTGTATGTTAAATCGATATAAATCAGCGCTTTGATCTAGCAATGACCGGTTAATTGATCAATTAACTCCTGTGCGAAAAGGCTTTAACGATTACTAAATTTTACTCATTTACGCAATTAAAAATGTGTCGCAGTTTTTATAAAGAAGTGTCAGAGTTTCACTAGATTGTGAATAGTATTAATTATTCCTTTCAGGCAATCGATTACCTTGGCGGTTAATATTTTTTAACGATTAAACTTATATTTTTCTTTGACCTATTCACAGCCAACCATTTAATTTTTTTTATCAAATTGCCTAGAGGTATTTCATTTACCACTCCAGATATGTTACTCAAAAGAACAGAAATTAAATGTGCATCGGTGAAAAATAACCTTTACGAGTGATTGGAAAAACACTACGTAACGGTAATCGCACTTAGAGCTAATTCTTGATATTAAATGTAATTAATATAGTTATTTACCATAAATGTGCTCCCACCCAGTAAAGAGATCCATCAACCTAACTCACTAACGTGCACGTATCATAGCAGATTGTCTGGCTTCAAATAGAAATTGTTGCACAACTGTCTCGTCACCGCTTCCCTCCTCCTAACTACTGACAAATCATTCTAGCACACTCAACTGATTTCCTACATGTTTTGTGGCATAAACAAGTTGCAAAGTGCTTCCTACTTCACCCATTTTAGCTGTTATTAGCCGTTGACTTGGTCTACAACACAAATTGGAGAGATTTCTTGTTGTTTTCTCCTTAAGCCGTTTGGTTAGGCATTTAATTGTTGTTGCTGTTAGGATGGCATGACATAATTGCACTGGGAAGCAATTTGCCAATTACAAAGTAGTCTCTACAGCTATGCCACCGCTAAGTAAATGGGTTTGTAGGTATGTATGTATGTTTAAAAGCACACGCGCTAGGCACCAGCTGTGCATTTCATACTTAAGCAGCACTTAAGTACATTAGCAACTACGGCTCACTTCGCTTGTCAATGTCAGGTTGCAACGTTTGTTGCACGTGTGAAAATGGCATTGTTATGTTTAGCGTGCGCCGGCACTGTGCTGCGGCGGTGTAGCGGATGTTAATTTGGAATTTCATGCTGTTCAAGTGCAACGCGAAGATACGGCAATCAATTAAGTATGCGAGCCTAATTGAGTGAAATGAGGAAAATTACTTAATTAATTGTTTGACAATTAAAATTCACTTTATTATGATGACACCACAGAGACCTTGTCACATTCCAACGAATTTAAATATTATGGAAGATATGTTGAGATGGTTGAAGTTGTTTATTGTAAATATTTATGTACATTTGTGTAGTCTTTACACCTTTTGTTGGGCGTGTGTCCTAATTTTGATGAAAATTTAACCCCATTTAATTCCTCAAAACGTTTGATGGATTTATGGAGAAAAAAATCACTTGAGTTTCTGATACTGAATTTATTTTTTCAAAATTAGGAATCCAGGTCGAAATGATTTTGGAAGCTGATGAATAAAAAATATTACTTAGAGTTTAGTGTTTTAACACTATTGGATTATATTCTAGTTTTGCTTGGACTTACTGAACAAAAAATAACGTTGAATTTCATACAGTAAACATAACCAATAACATTGAACGGATTTAATTTAAATTTATGCTAAGAGTGATACCAAACCATGTCAAGGGAAATGCTCACAAAGCTCATTGTCGATTTATCAGCGTCTAAATGATCTTCGATACTGAAGTTTCTAGCTGTGAGATCTTTAGTAGCTTTTACCGCAGGATCGACCTTTCAACCTAACCTCTACTTATGGCTCTCTATCGAATGTCCTCCACATGTAAAGTGAAAGTTATTTTTCTGTTGGTTAATCAGTATATCGAAAAAATTACTGTCGAGAGGTCCAAATTTTTTGCCACTTATTGCATCAATTGCGGCCTTATGTAAACAATAAAGGTTATTCCGGAGTGAGTCTGTTCATTAAGAAATGACAAACCAAGCTGAGTATAAATCAAGCAATAGCTGTAAAAAAAAACAAACTCCGAAAAAATGTATTGGCTCTTTGAAAACCACATGGCCAAATAAAAACTATTAGGATTCAGCCTTTGCTATTAAGAGATCATAAGTGTTGGGAATCGGTAAGGGTTTAAACGTTCTATACCATTGCAGATTAAGGGGTCTAACAAAAAAATATTTGATCCACTTTTGTGGAGAATAGTTGCTCGACTGCACGCAGACACTGCGAAGAATGGAGTGTACAACAAATCATAGGATCCATTGCTATTTCGACTCGTATAGCCTAACTAATCAGGAGTTAAACACAGGAATTAACTGATCAAATAACCGGTCTTTGCTCGATTAAAGGGCTGATTTGGGGCGCGCGATTTCTCGGTCTTTCATTTTTGTCGGGAAAGATAGATACAAAATTAAACGTCCTACAGAAACGAGACAAAATTTATTGTATTCGGGATTAAATTATCTTCTAATTGATCTTAAAAAAATTTAAGAAATTGATTACCCACTTTTTAAACAATCTGAAGTGAATTTTAAGAAAAAAAAAATGATTTTTTTTTTAATTTGATTTAATTTTTTGAATTTCTCACGTTTTGTTTGATTTTCTTCGTTTAACTAAAAGCTATACTATTTAAAATTGAAAATTTGTTGGGGTTTTTGTTTCAGATGGAAATTGCGACCTGCATCTTTCCCGCCGTATGACACATGCACACACGAGGCTTCTCGGCGAAATGCTTGTACCACGCATAATATGACATATATTTTAATGAAAAAATTTGGAAAGATTGCTGAAATATATAACAATAAAGCCTGGAAGTTACGTTTCAATCGAATATTTCTTTCCTTCCCAAAAAAGTCCTAGGAAAAATCGATTTTTTGCAGCTTCTAAGCAGGCTCCCCCTTAAGTTTTAATCGCATACAAATCGAGTTGAACGTTGAATGCAACTCTGGGGGTTATTGATCACACTGTAAATTTGGCTCTGTTTATTGATAAAATAGAAATCACCTGATAAAACTTGCCAACTTCTCATGAACAGCAAAAACTAAAATCAAAGTCCGGCTGTACGAAATGTTAAAACTGGTTTAGCAATTAAATGCTTAATGTACTACATTAATTTGGCTGTGCGAAGAGGCTATTAAAATATTATCAAAATATAGTTTTTACTTACTTTTTGAGAAAAATGCGTTTTGTGGTATTAAGGACACATTCTAAAATTTAAACCTTTCCCGAGCTGAGTGTACAGACTATTCCCGCCCTTTATATGTTCTTGGGTTTTCCAGGTCCAAGTCCTAAGCTGATTGAGTTGTTATTGAATCTCTCTGTTCTTCACTTATGCAACCATGTGATTGTGAATTTTATCATTTATGTGATAAATAATGGAAGTTATCGAAGAATTATATATTTGTTCGCAGAAAGCTTGCTGTACTCCTTTCAGTGACGTCATGGCATTGAAATTCCCATTATTATTGTTTTCGCATTTGTGAGCCGTTCTACACTTGTGAGTCACTCCTACGTGGCTGCTCCACGCAATTACTGATTCAAGTGTAGAAGGGCTTTTGTACAGACTGTATCACAAATAAGCCCAGTTTATAAGCTTAAGTTCTATCAATGTCATTTGCATATATGTGTGTATATAATCATAACAATTAAAATTTAGTTCTGCATATGTTCAACGCTCGCATCCTGATATAGAGCAATGCCAAAAACAGAGCGCCTCAACAACAATTGCATGCATTCTAAATATTTGCAAGATTTCCTTGCCCAGAAACCCGTTGACACAATTCCCTACATCTAAAAGAGTTGCCAGCAAGAGCCATCCAGCCAGCACACACTCCAGAACAGCAACAACAAACAGATAACTGCAATTTATACATAAATACACTACAAAGTAACAACAACAAACAAAGAGTGTGGTGGACAAAAAAAAAAAAACAGACGCTGCACCGAATAACAGCAATTTGTACGCGGTTGACAATCGAGGCGCGAGCTCAAAGCCATTACTTGCGCTATAAAGAAATACTCGCATTTAAGAGACGGCAACATGCCACATATATACATACAGACTTGTATGTGTGTTTGTGCGAAGATGGTTGTGCTGTGCCAGCACCATCAACGGTGATGTGCCATTAATCCGCAACACTCCCTTTTTTACCAGCTCGAAACAGCTAAGAGCACTGAAATAACGTTGCAGCAGTTATTTAGTGACGACATGTTGCTATTACTATTGTTGTTGTTGTTGTTGTTGCTGTAGCGTCAAAACGCTTTAAAGCAGGAACAGGCCATACTTTGTTATTGTTGCTGTTGGTGTATACAGATATGCCTCGACGTATATGGATACTCCGCGAAATTCGCGCTATGGAAAGGTGAAGGCGGTGAGCGGGTGATGGGTATAACGGTGTGTTGTCTGGTTTGTTGCTTCGCCAAGGTAAACAAGTAGCTGAGCGCATCATCAGCAGTTGCAGTTGCTATTCCTGGCTAGAGGCAGTAATAGTGCGGACACTATACAAGTAAGATAATAACAACAACAACAATCATGGGCGCAAGTCTACACCACACACAAAAGCCGAACAGCGGAACTGTAAATGATGCTCTGCAACAGCTTCCATAAGTGCCACCTAATGTTGCGCGCCTCTTGACCAGTTTGTGGCATATCAGCTGCCGCCATATCTGGACACACTACCGTTTTAGAAGCCTTGATTTTTGTTGCATTGGTCAAGTTCTTTAATACTCTTTATTTTTTTGCTATTGTACAGTTGTTGTTATTGCTATTTTTAGTGTATGTTTCTTTTTGTTGTTTTTGCTTTTCATCTCACTATATCGCCATGTCCATAAGTGTGCAGCATTCCAAGCGCTGAGTGCGCGGCGAGTGTACAGGTTTCTTCCTTACGAAGTTGGCTGTGATTGTGTGGATGGTATTTCTGGATTCTCGCGGAACGGCGGAATCTCATCAGTAGAGTGAATTTGTTGTACAGTTACAGTTAAACGGCCTTGTAATATGTTGCAAACAGTGTTGCAGCTGGCACATCAAGGTTAATGCTAAAGATAGTGTTTATTTCAGGGAAGGGTACTAAGAAGGCAAAAAAGAGCTTAATAGCCACCCGTTTTAAACTCTTGAAGTGTCGAGTACGAAGTGTCGAGTTTCAAAACAATGCATGTTGGTCTAGAATTTGCAAATTAAGTTGTATATTTCCAAATCTCTTCAAATAAGCTTCTTCTTCGCTAATCAATTTAATTTCCAATTTTCATTTATAACTGTTTGAAGTAATTTTGGGCGAGTTATGAGTCATCTGATTCTATGAGAACTGTTCTAGAGTTTTCATTCTATTTTATTAGACAAAGAATAATTTAGATCTAACTGGCAATCCAATTCTACTGTTGTTGATTTAAGTTTGTGCTTCGCTATAAGAGCAGTATCCAATAGACATGTTCAAAAACTATTGGCAGAATTCCTCTCAGAAATCTTCTGGGTTCTACAACCTTTTGTTACGCCCTCGTCTGGTAGACATTTCTGATACTCAGTGGTTGGCTTATCGACATTACAGCTTATATTTTGCATTTTCGTCCTACTATAATACTAATGTATAAACTGCGATGGTTCGACAGTCCTCGTCGTATAAGTGTCCTTCATTGGAATATTTTCGCAACTGCGGTAGAATACGGAGCTATTATGAAGGGTTTCAGTAGATCAAAGGCTAGGGAAAAAATATCGAATAAAGAGGCAATAATTAGGGGGGTCAATCACAGCTGGGCACGTGGTTATACGAGGGTCACCTTTTATATTTCGGAATTAGAGAACAAAAACAAATATTAATAATCGAAAATCGCTTTTTGTCTTTTCAAAATATTATCCATTAAGATCTATACACTTTTGCATGCTTTCTGAACGCATCAGCCTCCTCTGCAGGTGTTTTCGTTGAGGTCTTAGTTTCTTTTTTAAGTACGGGAATTAAAAGAAGTCATTCAGCGCCAAGTCAGGACTATACGGTGTATAAATCGATGTTTTTAGCACACAAAAAATGCAGTTGATTTCCTCAAAGACAACTGGCAAACAAATGGTTGTGCACCACTCAGAATTTGCTGTTTTGCGAATTCAGCCATAATTCATGACCTGACTCCATGTCATAGGCGATCAAATGTTCATGCAATAATGAATGTATGTTGGCCCCACTAATGCCTATATTCAATCTCACCATAGATTACATGATGATCTAATATCAACAAGTGATTTCGGACGACCTTTCCGAAATTCACCTTGAAGTGATCTATTGAATTCAAGATACCATCGAACACTAGTCCAGAACGAAGCTTCATCCCCAAAAATTGAATTACGTTTATCGATGCACTGTTGCTGAGTTAATCCACGTCGAAAGTTGTAAAAAATAAACGCGTGAAAATGTTATCGATTCAATTTCATTTTCCGAAATGAATATTTTAAGTTATGACAAGTAAGTAGTATGTATAGCTATGTATGTATGTATGTATGTGATTGGCGTGGAAACCGTTTAGCCGATTATAGCCGAATTGATGATAGCGCGCCACTCCTCTCCTTTCCTCGCTGTTGGAGACCCCAAGTGTAACTAGGTCGCTCTCCACCTGGTCCCTTCAACGGAGTGGAGGCCTTCTCCTTCCTTGGCTTCCTCCGGCGGGTACTGCATCGAACACTTTGAGGGCTGGGATGTTTTCGTTCATTCTGACAACATGAACTAGTGTCTCTCTGATGTTGACATCGTCCACGCTTCAGCACCATAAAGCAAGACGAGAACGATAAGCGACTTGTAGAGTTTGATCTCGGCTCAACTGTATTCTTAAAATTGTTTGGATTCTAAGTTCCATGTGAAGGAACTCAAATATTTAATAGCAATAATTGATTATTTTCGGATTCGAAAAGAAGTAAGTTGCAATTACATACTGGGGTTTCAGCGCTAAGCGCGAATAAGTGTTGAAATTCGAAACGGCGGAAAAGTTTAGTATGGTATTGCAGCCGACCCCGCCGATTTCTTCACGCGGTTTTTTTTCAAATTTTAGACTTAGATCATCTTCTATCGTCGAAGAAAGTACTGTTTTCAAAAGTTCAAAGATATCTGTTGCTATATGAAATGTACTTAGAAATTCAGTTCGAATATTATTATCACTTGGCGATTAGAAGCCTTTGTAAACATTTTATCATTACAAAAAATCACCACTTAATAGTAATTTCTGTGGGAAGCATTAATGCCACGTGTTTTGGTGTGTCAATAGAATTTAATTCACTCTTTTGTAATTACGCCGACTGTGTTGAATTTTGTCGATTTGCCGCTCCTCAATGTACACCCACTGAGCAGAGCGTGAACTCATTTGTAATCGACTGCCGACGCCGAATTCACAATATAGATGTACGATAGCTATATTTTTCAGAGATTCGCAATATAAATTGATTATTGAATGTGTTATAAGTGTAAAAATTAGTGATTCACAATCACATGTGTGAGTTAATAATTCAATGATTTAATACAAAAGGTAATTGTTGTAATTGTGAAGTTGAACTTCTTTTGCAATTACGTTTTTTAAATATAGTAATCAGATGACTGAAGAGTGGATTATAAAATATGAAAAAAGAAATAAAATGAGAAAATCTATGTTAAAAGTGCGGCCTGTGTTCAATGACCCAAACCAACTAATATGATTGGATGGAGTTGAGTGTAAAGAAAAATTAGCAACTTTTGAAGTTTCAAAATTATATGTTACTTGCATGAAACTTGAAATGAACAGATTTATTCTATTTGACTGTGTCACTACTTTTTTAATTATTCAAGAATAGAAATATTGTGTTACTTACCTGAAGTAATATAATGGAATGTGAGGTATGACCTTGATATCGAAAAATATTGAAGGGGAACAAGCCTTGGATATCTGAAAATAGATAATTGAAACTAATTTAGAATGGTAAGCATATGAAGTTCGATAAATTCATAAATTATTTCGGACGACTTGAAATCTGTTTGTCTTCCTCTTCCAAATTTAAATATTTTCCTCGAAAAGTTGGTATTATCTATTGAGCCATTTTAAGGAGTTATATGTCTATACAAAGTATAAGAAGAGTGCGTAGTGAGGAAGCCATTTCCGCACTCTTAGGAGTCCACTGTCTTCAATGTCAACGTCCTAATAATTGTTATTGAATTAGTATACAATTGACAAGTGCATTCTCCATTTTAGAGAATACATTTAGTGGAGTTAAAGAAACCTTGAAAGCTTGTTACAATTTTTATGACCAATGTGCCGTCCTCTTGGAGCTAATACCTGATTTGGTTATATGAGTCTCGCTTGCTTTGGACCTTCTACCATTTAACTGTCCTGATCCAGATCTCATATATCCATTCAAAAACCATTCCTAGCGAAGAGAATCATTTAACTGTTTCAAATATGAACAAAGGCTTTCTAAATTATTTTACTTGGATCTCATTTGTTCTTAGCGTAATCAGACAATTGTTTTCTGTCACATTTGACAGATTGCTAAAATATTCTTTGATGGGCTGAAAGGTGATCAAAGTCCTAGGGTGTACTTATCTTATCAAAGAAGTTATTATAAAACAAAATATCAACTAAAATAACTTTGGCTTCGGACGAATTGGTTAGGATTTCTTCCAAGTAAAGGTCCTTAGTTACTTGCTTCTTCAATAGAAACAAGAAGCACCACACGTCTTTATGCTTAAAATAAAGTTGAATTTTCTCTCTAGAAGAAAGACCAAGATGAGAATTTGAATATACTTCACTTGCAGACATTTGTCATGTTTTTAAAGCAATCCCAACTGCCTACGATTCCGAAAAAATAATATCACTTCTAAACCAAAAAACCAACTGACATAAGCACAAATTTTGGTATAATCAATAGGGTTTTGAAAAGTGGTATAATTTATAAGATTGTCAAAACATGAAAAAGAACAAATTAAACTCAACTGGTATAATATTATAAAAAATTGAAAAACAAACCAACTCGTATAAAACACAAATTTCGGTATAATCAAAAGGGTTTTCAAAATTGTATAATTTATAGGATTTTCAAAATAAGAAAAAGGACGAATTAAACTCAGAACTGGTATAATATTTATTTTAAAAATTTTTAAAACAAACAAACTACTACAAATAAAAATGATCGAATAATAAAATAAAAGCGGTTTTCAAATTCAACAAAAATTGGCGAGTTATAAATTGGTTAAAAACTGGTATAAATTAAGTATTACAGATATGATTATTATACAGTGGAACTTCTCTAACTAGAATCATCATAATCCACAAAAAAACTTTGAGTTAAAGAGACTTTGAGTTATAGGATTTTCATTAAAACATAAAATTTTTCAAAAACTGGAAAAGTATAAATTTTTACACAGTTTTATTTATTTACTTCGCATAAATTTTCTATAAATACTTTAAAACATAAATTCTGTAATTTTGATTGTTGCAGTTTATTTTTATTTGGCTCTTGAAGTTTGTATCCCATGCCTTTGTTATATGATTTATGCAATCCATAAGTACAATATCATATTTTTTGTTCGCCTCCTTACGATATAGGGAGACTCCTTTAATATTGTTCCTCGATAGTACAATTTTAACTTTTGTATTAAGCCCTGGTCGAAAAGTTCGATTTATGGAACGAAATTTGTATGAAATTTGACTTCTAATGCCCATTCAAAAGTTCGAGTTATGGAGAACTTCGAGTTATGGAAGTTCCACTGTATATGTATTAAAAACTATAAAATATCTTCGATTGGGCAAAACTTGGAGGGTAGTAAATTTGTGGAAGAACAGTATACTGGTATAATGAAATAGATGGCGCATTCACGTGCACCAAGCCTAGACATATACGTCACTTGCTATCAGTCGCAAACAATTAATTACAATGTTTTATGAAGTCAGTCAGAAGAAATTTAAAAATAAGAATTTATTTAAAATGAAATATTTTTGGCTACTGCTTTTATTATGATTTTAATTAATTAAATTTAATTTTTATATCAATATTAAGCATTTTTGTCATTGCCAGGTAGAAACCATGCAAATATTATTTATATATGTATCTATATATTTATATATATATTTTTTTTCAATTAACAGTTACGCTTTCTAAATTTAAAAAATATATAATTACGTGCTGCCATATAATACAACAAAATTTGATGCAGAGTTAAAGCCAACAAACACAGAAATAATAAAAATAAATAAAGCAACAAAAATTGACTTCGTCGAAATTAAACTAAAATAACTGTACTGTAATAAAATTAATTGAAAAAGTTGTTAGTGTATTTTCACAGAAATCTGCAGACTACAATGTTGCTAAGTGACTTGTGCAACTCTGCGTTTGTATGGCTGTGCGTGCACACTCAGCTTCGCATTGAAGTAGATAAACAAAAGACTTAAGCGACGAACGCGACAGTGCATTAAACTACAAGAATACCTTTATATGCTGTGCCTGTTGTTGTTGTTTTGATTTGTTTTTGTTGATGTTTTTTTGAACATAAGCCCCGTCTTGTTGTTTATGTTGCTGCTTAAGTGTTGGAGGTGTGCCAAGTAGTTTTTCGAAAAATTACACTGCAATTATGTTTAGGGCGCGTTTGCAGCGCACACACACACACGCACACAAATAAACATTAATATATATGTATATGTATGTACAGGATTGTGTAGTAAAAACAAATTACTGTAAGTAGTGGAAGTAACAAGCCAACGTAAATTAGTTTGCATGAATTACTTAAGGCGAGGTGTGCACCTATTTATTTATTGGCTTTAATTATTTGACTTTAAAGCGCATGAAAACGATAACAAATACATACATATGTACAAGATGTTGAGTTGTATGTGAGTACAGAAAAGTCATTGCAACGTAAGCACGTGCCACATTTACTGTATTTCCTTGAAAGCGCATTAGTTTTGTTTAGCAATGAAACACGTCAAAGTTGATGTCTTATTTAAAGCGAAGTTGAAAGCGTCACTTTTATTTGTTTTTTATTTGCAGCAACATATACCGTTAATTTCTGTTGAAGTTGTTATTGTGCGCACGTGAGCTCTTTCATTTATTTTTCACGTTTTTGAAGCAATCCCAGCTGCCTACGATTCCGAAAAGCTTGGGGAGAGTAGCTAATCGAAGACATAATTGGTATAAACTGCACAGGCTGGTAGAAGTAAGCAAAATAGGAATTCTATAGAGTAGTGAACCAAAAATAAAACAACTGGTATAAATAACAAATTTTGGTATAATAAGTATGACTCTCAAAAGCGGTATAATTAGTAGGATTTTCAAAACTTGAAAACGGACGAGTCGCACTTTGAACTGGTATAAATATATGGACTGATGTTACTATATACTGGTATAATCAGATATAATCTTTATTCAACTAAACAAAATTCAAAAAGAAGAAACTGGTTTAAATCAAAAATACTCGTTTAATCAAATATAAGCTATTTTTTCAATTCAACAAAAATTTGAGAGGCACTTTGGTTCAAAACATGATTAAATTAAATAAATCGAAAATGTCACGTCTATAGAGTAGCCAACGAAAAATGGTGGGAATCATAAAATTTGGTATGATCAATAGGATTTTCAAAAGTCGTATAACTAAGAGGATTTTAAAAACTGGAAAAGGTCGGATCACACTTAGAAGTGGTATAAATATGTAGACTGATATAATATTAATCAATTATACTGATATAATCAGATATAATCTTTATTTTATTAAACAAATTTAAACTGGTATAAATAATAAATACTCGGAGAACAAATATAAGCTGTTCAACCAAAATTGGAGTTTTATAAATTGGTTAAAAACTGGTATAAATTTAATATTTCCGAAAATGGTATACTAAATTTGAAACTAGAAAATGTGTTCACTTCTGTAAGATTTGAAGGGTAGCAAAATCTAGTATAAACAACATATATACTGGTATAATGATAAAGTTGTTATTTTAACTTCAATAAAACATAGGAAGTAGTAAATCAAACCAAAAACTGGTATAAATTACATAATTGGCTTATAAAGCAATAATAATTTTTATAAATCAGTGGAACCACAAATGGAATAACAATAACTGGTCAGAATACTTGGTTAGGGATAGTCAGGATTTTAAAAAAATCGTTAAGTGTAATATCTTAAAAATGTTCTCTGAAAATTCGAAGTTGATCCGATAATTAGTTTTCGAGTTATTCGACAAATAACAAAGAGCGCTCGAGCACTCCGAATTAGGCACTGCGAAACTTTAAATGCGATTTTCACAAATCAAATGTTTTTTGAACGAGCGAAATTAAATTTAATACAGCTTGTAGAATACATATTAAAGTCAGGCCTGACGAAGGATTTTTTTTCACAAATTTCGATTAACTGTTGATTTTTTCCCAAAAATCCAGAAAAAATTTCCTTAGGCC
Organism: Zeugodacus cucurbitae; assembly: GCF_028554725.1. Taxonomy (NCBI): domain Eukaryota; kingdom Metazoa; phylum Arthropoda; class Insecta; order Diptera; family Tephritidae; genus Zeugodacus; species Zeugodacus cucurbitae. Next base: position 36,147,845 of record NC_071670.1, read on the forward strand.
GCCATTTTGCTAACTTTTGAAAATTTTAAATTTAAAATTAAAAAGCAGTATCTATTTAAAAAACTATTTTTTTTATCCGATTGATTTTAGATGAATCTCCGCAAGTCACCGCAAGGATCTTTTTTGGAACAGGGGCAACACAAACAGCTATAACTTTGGAAATTATGATTTTTTTTTTAAATTTTTTCCTGACTTCAAGGCAAAACACTGTGTTATAATGTCTTTTGTAATTAACATGATTTAATAACAAAAAAAAAAAATACTGAAAATTATAATATTCACTACCCTAATCCTTTAAGCTGAACTATTGGTACCGCCTAAGCTTTCTTCAAAATATAATATCTTAAAGATATTTTCCTTACTAGTGGAAAATGCATGTATGAATTTGGGACTTGAACGGATAACAAAGCCACCACCAATCATCCCTACAATATATCTAAATTTATTTTAACTTTATTCCACTTATCTTCGAAATCGAATTTGAATTGATTTTATCGAAAGCAATTAATTTCAAATTCAGACCACCTTTAGTGCCACAAATTGCTGGCATTTAAACTGCGATAATTTCGTATTGTTTTGCACATTTGTTGGTAGTAAATATTTTATGTATTCATTCGGTTTTTAGTAAACCATTAAAGCGAACATAACCTACTCTATGCTTACATACACCTGCAGGTGAGCGAGGTAAATGTAATGCATTGAACTGTAACGTCGTCTATCCGCCAATGGTAAACACATTAAATAGTGGCAGAGTCAATGCACCGACTCTGCCAGTGCACCACGCCCTCACCTCATCCCATTGACACAGGCTAGACACTAGCTAGCGGCCGAGCGCACTTGGGCGTGTCATTACACTGAAGTTGCATACATTATCGGTTATTGATTTTCCAGACGACGCTTTGAATTTTTAAATACGGTTATTGCGCGACAGTAAAGACGACATGAACATATATACACAGTCTGTTGTGGAGGCTCAACCGCAGTCCAATACCCAGTCGGCGCATTTCTTTGGAAGCATTCCCGATTTTATTGCTAATTTCTAATGTCTTTCATACTAGTCCTAGGCAATAGATTTCAGTGGAAAATTTCACAAAAGATTGGATGCTTCATGAATAGTTCTAGCACATTTCATAATATTTCCTAACTCAAATAAAAAACCACAATAATATATATGTTGTCTTTAGGGTTCTTAAAAACGAACTTCAAAATTCAATAAAGTTAAAATTGTCTTAGTATTATAAGAAAACCACTGCTCGCCATAATTTTCATTTTGCCAGCTAACATTTAATTTCCCTTCTAAGTCTTCGTTTTCATTTGCCTCTTAAAGGTTTTATTGCCTCCGCTTCTTATACTTAATAGTTCTGTTTTTTATGCGGCATCCGCTTTTTACGAATCATTAAGCATATAATTAGCGTTTTACACACTTCAGTAGTCCTCGGTGCTTTCTTCTATTCTAATTTCTGCCATTTTACGATGCTTGCATTCTGCTTCCTTGAAGCGCAACCGAGCGACAGGAGAATTAAAAAACAATTGCCTTGGCACAACTTGCCAACTGCATTCGCTTGTATTTGTATGTATGTGTGTTAGTTTGCTAATAACATTTCTAAGCTATGCTCGCTAGATGCTCATTTCGCCAACTCATTGCATTGCAACTGATGAGTTTTTAATGAAAATGAAATTAATTATTTCTCAGATTTCACTGTGGCAAACAGAAATTGCAGTGAAATTTTCTATGTCATAATGCAATGCCAGCCTGTTACTATTATGAAGTTGAGAAGTTAATAGAAATCGATTCAAATGCATATACAGTGGCTCACAGCTTATTTCGTGTAAGCAACATTTTTGATAATACTGATATGAAATTAATATTTTTTGCTCTGAACTAAATGAACGAATGATGCAATTATATTGATAATTTGTTTTAAATACAAAACATGTAAAAAAATTTACAAAAGTATTCAAATTCAATATTTTATTAAACAAAAACCAAAAACACTCATAATTCATGGGTCACAGCTTATTTCGTGTGGTATAAAAATTCTTACTAAAAAGTTATAAAAAGTAAACCAAAATAAAATTTCAATATTTTGTGGAAAAGCCTTTTTGCTCGATTACAGCTTTCATGCGGTTTTACATTGATTCCACCCCCCACTCTTCCTTCAAAGCCGCTTTTAGAGTTTGGACGCTAGAAATGTGGTCTTTTCTCCAATCGACCAACGCCTGCAGATGACATACACCCCCAAACCATTACATGACCGCCACCATGTTTACTGTTGCGCGTAAATTTTTTGTTTGGAGCTCAGTATTTGGTTTCCGCCATCGGCGAAAATAACCGTATTCCAAAAAGCATTGTCCTTGTTTAAATGGTCATTTGCGAACTGTAAACGGGCTTTTTTATTTTTCTTATCTATAAAAGGCTTAATCCGTGCTGTTCGCCCATGAAAATTGGAATCCCTTAATATTCTGCGCAAGTTTCTGGATGACATTTTTTGCCGAGAAACATTTCAACATCTTTGGTCACCGCTGGAGCACTTAACATTGGTTCTTTTTTAATCTTTTTTGAAATCCACCTCTCATCCGTTTCATTAAAAATTTTATTAGGAGCCTTTCGACCCTTGTTATGCACGCGATTTTCACGTACAAAACGCTGAATTATATATTGAACTGTAGATGAACTTAAATCAACTATTTCAGCAATTTGTTTTTGCATTTTTCCACTTTGAAAATGTTTAATAACTAATTCGCGTTTTTCAATTGAAGTGCGTGGACCCATGTTGATATACCGCGTAATTGCAACTGATCTGCATTGTTTTTAGAACATAAACTGCTTCTTAAGTATTCATAGTTCACACTTTGATTTACCTTTAGTTTTCTGCATCCGTTATTTAAAGGTATCACATGAACGAAAATCAACACACGAAATAAGCTGTGACCCATGAATTATGAGTGTTTTTGGTTTTTGTTTAATAAAATATTGAATTTGAATACTTTTGTAAATTTGTTTACATGTTTTGTATTTAAAACTAAATTATCAATATAATTGCATCATTCGTTCATTTTCGTTCAGAGCAAAAAACATTAATTTCATATCAGTATTATCAAAAATGTTGCTTACACGAAATTAGCTGTGAGCCACTGTATGTATATGTATATGAGAGGATTTGTGTATTTATGCATTAGGGTGGTAGTTAAATTATGGAAAGTTTTTTAACATTTAGAGGATAATGATTAAATAAAAATAAATAAGTGGCAACCTCAATTAGAGTGAACATGAGACATATTTTGTTAAAAAAATTTAATAAAAATTCATAATAAGTGGCAACCTTAAATTTCTTATAATTTCTGAAACACCTTCTCTAGGAAATGTTTGCCTTTTTTATTTATCTAAAGTCGTTCTTAAAAATATATCAGAAATAAAAATTTAATGCAAATTTGAAACAAGTGGCAACCCCCAAAAATATTTACATTTATTATTTGCATTTGCTATTCTTAAAACTTTTCACTACGATAAAAGATTGTGTATTTCTTTATATTATTTTTAAATTTAGGATTTGAAAGGATTGGCAACCTTATAAAAAATATATCTCATGAAAATATTAGGTTGTCAAATATCTCCCTTCCGTGATCGGATTTAGTTCAAAGCATCCTCCTTATTTGCGAAGAACTCGGACAGCCACTTTTCACAAGCCTCTTTTAAGTTAAACTTTACACCACAAAGGGCGTTCGCCATGGACAGGAACAGGTGATAATCACTTGGCGCAATGTCCGGCCTATATGGTGGATGTGATAAAACTTCCCATCCGAGCTCCCGTAGCTTATGACGAGTCGAACAGTACATTCTTCCTGTTGGCCAATTCTGTACGCTTCTGGACGATCGCCTGCTTCAAGCGGTCCAGTTGTTCACAGTAGATGGTAGAATTAAGCGTTTGGCCATATGGGAGCACATCATAGTGGATGATTCCCTTCCAATCCCTCCAAACACACAGCAAAACCTTCCTGGCCGTCAATACCGGCTTGGCCACTGTTTGGGACGATTCACCGGCCTTCGACCACGACCGCTTTCGCTTGATATTGTCGTATGTGATTCATTTTTCGTCACCAGTCTCCATCCGCTTCAAAAATGGGTCGAGTTCGTTCCGTTTCAGCAGCATATCGCAGGCGTTGATTCGGTCCAGAAGGTTTTTTTGCGTCAAATCATGCGGTACCCAAACATCAAGCTTTTTTGTGTATCCAGCCTTCCGCAGATGGTTTAAAATGGTTTGGTGGCTAACTCCCATCTCTTCGGCGATGTCACGTGATGTCACTTGCTAGTCTAACTCGATATTTTCCATGATTTGATCGGTATTCGTCATCACAGGTCTTCCGCCGGTTCCTCCACAGTTCGAAGTGATAGAGTACCATCCCCCAAAACACACTTAATCTCACGGTACGCTTCTCTGGCGGATTTGCCTGTAATGAAGGAAAACTTTTAAATAGTGCGAATTTCGGCGTTAGCATGTCTATAACTCTTGAACGCAATATCCAAACTAATCATGCATAGCGTCGTTTTGTAGCTTAGACCGACTCTCATATTGTAATATTTTTTTCATTTTATGAATTTATAATAAATAAAAAAACAATGGTTCTCTGCTTCTATAAACATTTTCGACTATAAACTGATTTTAAACATTGTACACAAACATTTAATTTGAAACTTTCAACTTTAAGATTTTTTTTATTTAAGAACCACCCTAACGAATATATTAAAACCCATTTATTTTATTCCACGGTTGCAACAGCATGACTTATTAAATTCTATTCAAAGTTATAGTCATCTCGTGTTGTTGTAAAGGACTGCAGGCACACATATCATTTGAATATTTTTTTTGTTTTCCCATTTCCACACGTTTCTTTTTGTTGTTGTTTGCGTATATGTAGTAAATCATAAACGTATTGCCATAAATTCTTACAATGACATTTCAATTTGTAACTGCAATATTAGCATTTACCAATACAACAACAAATGGAAAGTGGTTTTTGTGTGTGTGAGTCCACATTCGCAAACATTTATTCCACATGGCTTTGTTTTGAGAAAGGACACCGATTTACGGGAGTCTCGTGCATTCAACTCTTCCAAGTATCCACCACAACAACGCTGGTTAATGATATTGGCAGTGAGACACTCCAAAGTTGAAGGGAAATGACATTTCAATTATACGTTTTAAGGAGGATTGATTTATTTTGTTCACTCAGAATGTCAGGAAGAACCTAAAGATATGTTTTGAAGCGATTTTGCAAAATCCATAAAATTTATTTTTATATCTTTTACATTCAAAGAAAATTAATATGAACTTTATGGATTTCAAATATGGGTTTCAGTTAAAATTTACGCGTTCGAATGTATTCACTAAGTGAGGGATATGTCGAAAGCTTTTAGCTTCGTGTGCTCTCGAAAAGATATTTAAAAGCTTTTCTCTTCGTGAGCTTTCGAAGCGCTTTTCAAAAGTCTATAGCTTTGAAAGCTTTCTAAGCGTTTCGCTTCGTGAGCTTTCACAAGTAAGCTCCGTGCTTCTTGTTTAAATTTTGTAGGATCGACTAATTAAAATTTTTACGGATAAAAAATCAAGAGAAAATCAAATATATGTTCCGATGTAAAAACTTCCAAATAATTACAGGTTCCACTATACAAACCCAAAGAAGTCCTTTATATTGCATTCAACTCATTTGAATGGATTAAATTCTCATTATCACACATTCCGTAAGTCGATTGAGAGCGATGCGACTTGAACCACTGAAGTTGTGATAGCTTTTATGTGAAATCAAGAAAGTCTACAAAACTTAACTGAGATGATTTTACTTAACCATTCTTCACACAACTTTGACAAAACGGCATCATGTGCATTCCGCTTTTACTTACTACTTAACTGAGGTCGGTAGTGTATTGCCTTAACTTTGCTTTCGAATTTCGAACATCCCGATAGCTATTTCTTCGAACAAAACTTCAGAAGAATATCCGTAATTTTGGAAGCACCGATTATTTCTAGTCTCGTAAATGTGGCAACACCGCTTATGCGGCATACACAAAGCTGCCATAAAATGAGAGCGTGTCTTGTAAATTAAAATCACGTCATGATACCCTCGAACATGCAACAACAAATCATCAACAATGCCGCCAAAGACTACAACTAGTTGAGGCAAAAATCGAAATCGAGTGAACGTGCATTAATTTTCTGACGTAATAAATTTGTATGCACTCACTCACTCACTTACTTACATATGTATATACATAGGTGGGTATATAACTGTAGTAAACAGAAGTTCTAAGCGCGTTGGTAATTTCCACAGTGGTTTACGCAGCAGTGACCGGTGAAACCGCAAGCAGATGGGTCCCAACACGAAGCCGCTTCTTATACCAGCACAATGGCACATTATGCGGGTGAGTACAAGACGAGTGCAATGACTCCGGTCTGCATGGGGGAACAGTCGGTACAAGGTATGTAAATGAACTTGTAATAAGGTAAACAAAATGTAAATTTTATAAAACGAATGAAAAGCCGAAAAAACGTGTTTCCTGTTGTACTCATGTTAACGAAAATAAAACAGCTGACGTGTGGCAATCAAAAGAGTATAGAAATAATGAAAGAATAAAGATGACCAAGCTTAGTTGGGACCATTGGCTTTTACAAGCTGCACATTAACTTTCGGTAGATGGTTGCTACTTTTTTCAAAAACCACGGAATAACGCTTAAGTTTATAAAAATGACAAAACATGGAACTGGTGGAAAAATTTTAAACCTGGAAACCATGAGAGCTTGATAGAGGGATAGTAGCTCTTCTTAGCTTTCTTATCTTTTGCATTACGAATCTGAATATATTTTGAACAAATGGCTTTTTGCAGATCATATATACTATGCTATATGAGAGATATGCCTCTTTGATAAGAAAGGATGTTCAGTTCAAAAAGTATATAGTTCAATATTAATCCGTTAGTATCAAGTCCTATTAATTTAGACAATATAATTTTGTTTTTTATCCTTCACTATAAATTGTAAAAGAGGAGATATATCTACATATTTTAAAGCGCGATCTGTAGGCAACTCGTAATTTGCTCCAGAGATCTCTCTATTGTATGGGTTTCTGTCTGTACATTACCCACTATCCAGTGATCTTAGTTTTGTAATATGCAATCTAGAAATTGGAAAATAATCTAATCGGACAGTCTACGTGATTTCTGAGTATGAAACGGAGCACCATTCTAATAATTTTGTATAATTTGGAAGCGGTTGGGTCTCAATTATATTTTCCTCTCATTTAAATTTTTAGAATGAATTTCTTCCTTAACATTATTTTCAGAACCCAATGCATTTGTTGGGTGTCGGAAATCTTTAATTTATCTTTCATGTATAATCAGTTTGATGTCTGGATTAATGGCAAAAATCATCACAGGACTGCTTTTATAATATTCGTATTTTACGACACTCATGAAAGTCTAAACTTCAAAGAGAAATAATATCAAAATAAAATATAAAAGAAACCAATTTAATATCTTAAATTATCAACAACAAAAATCGCTTAGTTCTAATGGTATTCCCAGAATTTCCATTCAAATCGGAGCATTGCTTCGATACCTTCCGTACCCCTTCAATAAGATAAATCTCATTTAAGTTATAAAACTTTTGGTAATTTCAATATACCGACCCGGTTTCCTAAGTATTCAAGTTTGCTGCAAATTTTCAAGATGATTCATGCTTAAAAAGTCTTAAGGATTAAATTTGAAGAGCGATCACATAAAGCTCCCACGATATTTTCTCATACTTTTGCCGTAAATCATGTCTTTTACATTTTCTAATTGATTGGAAAAAATTATATCAATATGAATACATTAATGTATTAACTTTAATTGTCGATAATCAATTAAATCACATGCGTCACCTCGCTGTCAACGTATGCTTTAAAAAACAACATTCTCCGAAATTGCCGCCGACACACTTTTAAACCAGTTCTGTAAGTTGCATACTCGTACTGTTAATTACTATTTTGAATTTGATTTAATTCGTCTAGAATTAATTGACGCCAAAATGAAGTCATTTAGTCGCACGGTGCAGCACCTTCGAAAACGATTAAAAAATCAATGCAATGACCTTGTCACAGCACGTTAAGTCTTTCTACTGCTTCGTTTTGAAAGATTATAGACTATTCATTTTGATTTTGACGGAGTCAATTAGAAAATGCGAGCCACGCCAAATGTGAAACTTCGAGAGATAATCTTTAGAGCGCAATACAGCGAAGAGAGTGGCTGCTTAGTTAGGACTTTTTGAAATTGTTTATCATAAGAATTGAATTAGGGCATAGCTTACAAAATAACTTCGTTTTAAATCCGCTGCTTCCAACTCTACAAGTATATCTAATTTTCCTTTACTTGAAAGAAAAACCCTCACCGTATTTATTGAGTTTGAAGAAAGATTTTGAGAGATGTGACTAGTTTTTGCAGTTCTTAAAATTATATCTTAATACACAGTAAACCAGATGATTAAAAAGTATTATATTATAGATCTTTGGGCTGTATTCTTACGGCATTTTAAAACACTATTAATTAGCGGCTTCAAAAATATTACAATGTATGTCTTCACCGTGTATTCGAAAGGCATTTTTAGAATGACTTTTCATTTGTATGCAAATAAAGCAATTATAGATTGGTATCTTGTTATAAATTAACTCAGTTCCATAAACAGTGCTCTTTAATAACGAATAAGCGAATATACAATAATATAATGAAAGGACTTAGATTAAAAATAGATTAAGGGGTTAGGTTGGTTTGAAAATTTCACAGTTTATTTATTAACTTTAAACGGGTTTATCCCAAAACTGTATTTATCAAGTCGGTGGACATGACTTCTCGAAAAGTTATGAAGAGATTTTGTTCAAATTCTGCACAAAAAGTGAGTTTTTTGGTTAAAATACTGTAAAAAATCAAATTTCAATATTTTCTTTTTCCTCATGTTCATTAACAAGATTTATCCATGTGCTATGGAACTATTTTTAGTTTATTGTTTTTAGAAGAACCAATAATGAGTTATGATGTCCACGCCAAGACCTTTTTTTGGACATGTTATGGGAGATGAGGTGCCACCGGCTGAGTTTTCAGAATTTCTAAACAAAAATTTCACAGAATACTATTTAAATACGTATATATCTTCGAAATTCTGAATTGTTTAAATTAAATATTGTATATGTTTACAAAAAATTGTAAAATACCCATTTTTCAGCCTATGAAACCCACCTAACCCCTTAACATACGTGGTGTGTTCAAAAAATAACGGGAATTGTAAAATTTAACATTTCAAGCGATTGGAGAGTCCAATTGTCAAATTTTTTATATTTTGATACATATACATGCCCCTGAAGTACCTTAAACTTTTCAGCTGTAAGAAAGCTCTCACTTCGTTGCTTGTGCGTGTAGTCTTGGTTAAAACCAGGGACCGTAACTCTTATGACTTTTATCAAAAAAATCAAAAAATAAGAGTTATTTTTGATTTTTATTTTTTAGATCAAAAAATAAGAATTATTTTGATTTTTATATTTTTAAAACAATACTAAAAATCAATATAAATTTTTTATTTATTTATTTATGCCGTATGTATTACAATATGCTGCATCATTCCAATTTTTATATATGAATATATGCGACTTATCCATTATCAAACGTCCAATAAACTCTTCTTCTTCTTAACTGGCGTAGAAACCGCTTATGCGGTTATAGCCGAGTCCACAACAGTGCGCCACGCATCTCTCCTTTTGGCGGTTTGGCGCCAATTGGTAATACCAAGTGAAGACAGGTCCTTCTCCACTTGGACCTTCCACCGGAGTGGAGGTCTCCCTCTTCCTCGGCTTCCACCAGCGGGTACTGCATCGAAAACTTTCAGAGCTGGGGCACTTCGAACAACATGACCCAGCCAGCGTAGCCGCTGTCTTTTTATTCGCTGGACTATGTCTATGTCGTCGAACAACACATACAGCTCATCATTCCATCTTCTGCGGTATTCGCCGTTGCCAATGTTTAAGGGACCGTAAATCTTCCGCAAAACCTTTCTCTCGAAAACTCCTAGTGCGGTCTCATCGGATGTTGACACCGTCCACGCTTCTGCACCATAAAGTAGGACGGGAATGATGAGGGACTTGTAGTGTTTAGTTTTTGTTCGTCGAGAGAGGACTTTACTTTTCAATTGCCTACTCAGTCCATAGTAGCACCTGTTGGCAAGAGTGATTCTGCGTTGGATTTCAAGGCTGACATTATTATCGGTGTTAATGTTGGTTCCTAGGTATACGAAATTATCTACAACTTCAAAGTTATGACTGTCAACAGTGACGTGGGAGCCAAGACGCGAATGCGCTGACTGTTTGTTTGATGACAGGAGATATTTCGTCTTGTCCTCGTTCACCACCAGACCCATTCGCTTCGCTTCCTTATCCATGCGGGAAAGAGCAGAACTAACGGCGCGGGTGTTGTTTCCAATGATATCGATATCATCGGCGTACGCCAGTAGCTGGACACTCTTGTAGAAGATTGTACCTTCTCTATTTAGCTCTGCAGCTCTTATAATTTTTTCCAGCATCAGGTTAAAGAAGTCGCACGATAGTGAGTCACCTTGTCTGAAACCTCGTTTGGTATCGAACGGCTCGGAGAGGTCCTTCCCAATCATGACGGAGCTTTTGGTGTTGCTCAACGTCAATTTACACAGCCGTATTAGTTTTGCGGGGATACCAAATTCAGACATCGCGGCATAAAGGCAGCTCCTTTTCGTGCTGTCGAAAGCAGCTTTAAAGTCGACAAATAGATGGTGTGTGTCGATCCTTTTTTCACGGGTCTTCTCCAAGATTTGGCGCATGGTGAATATCTGGTCAGTTGTTGATTTTCCAGGTCTAAAGTCACACTGATAAGGTCCAATCAGTTTGTTGACGGTGGGCTTTAGTCTTTCACACAGTACGCTCGATAGAACCTTATAAGCGATGTTAAGGAGGCTTATCCCACGATAGTTGGCGCAGATTGTGGGGTCTCCCTTTTTGTGGATTGGGCAGAGTACACTGAGATTCCAATCGTCGGGCATGCTTTCTTCCGACCATATTTCGCAAAGAAGATGATGCATGCACCTTATCAGCTCCTCGCCGCCGTATTTGAATAGCTCGGCCGGCAATCCATCGGCCCCCGCCGCCTTGTTGTTCTTCAAGCGGGTAATTGCTATTCTAATTTCTTCACGGTCGGGCAATGGAACATCTGTTCCATCGTCGTCGATTGGGGAATCGGGTTCGCCATCTCCTGGTGTTGGTATATTCACGGTAACAATGCTTTAATTAAAACAGTATTCAGAAGAAGCAAATTTAGGCGTAGTGATAAAGAAGAAACTGACAATTAAAATATAGAAAATTATGAAAATATCATGGATAATGTATCAGCTATAAAACGTGAATAGAGCGAAATAAAAAAATTCTAAAATTCTTAGCTTACGTAAAACTTAAAAAGTAATGGTTACTAATTTTGAATTGATTTTTATTATTGATTTAAAAATATAAAAATCAAAATTTAAAAGTCATACTATATTTCGCATATAGTTCACCTAAAAATCATGATGGTGTAATCAAAACTTTTCTACGATGTTCCGTCCGTCCGTCTGTGCAAGCTGTAACTTGAGTAAAAATTAAGATATCTTAATGAAACTTGGAACACGTGTTCCTTGGAACCATAAGAAGGTTAAGTTCGAAGATGGGCGGAATCGGACCACTGCCACGACCACAAAATGGCGAAAACGAAAAACACATAAAGTGTCATAACTAAGCCATAAATGAAGATATAAAAGTAAAATTTGGAATAAAGGATCGCACTAGGAGGGGGCATATTTGGATCGGTTATTTGTATTTGCCTCGCAAACTAATAAAGCTATATAAACCAAACTTTCTGCAGTCGGTTCTCTTACATACCCCACCACACACCATGAAAATAGTTGAAATTAGATAATAACCACGCCCACCTCCCATACAAAGGTTAGGTTGAAAATGACTAAAAGTGGGCATAACTAACTAACGAAAAACGTCAGAAACACCAAATTTTACATAAGAAATGGCAGAGGGGAGCTGTACTCAGATTTTTTTACAAAATGGAAAATGGGCGTGGCATCGCCCACTTATGGGTGAAAAACCATATCTCAGGAACTACTCGATCGATTCGATAACACGGACAAAAAATGCGAAATCGGTTCACAACCACTACTACTTTTCTTATAACTCAATTTTGAATTCCATGTGATTCCTTCACTTTATATGTAATATGTACTTAAGGAACCAATGAATATAGCGGAATAAAACTTTACAAAAATAGTGCCTTATCATCTCTGGCTTCACTTATGAAAAAATTGTTGAAAACGAACTATAACTTTTCAAGGCCCCAGATATCGAACATCTTGAACTCAGCGCCTAAAGATAAATTTTAACCGAAAATATGGGTAAATCTCTCAGATATCTTAATTTAATTTAGAGGAAATTGTTTTCTTCTAATAGTGTGCCTCTGTTCCAAAAATTATTAAAATCGGGTCATAACATTTCCATATACCTCATTGTAGGTTTTTCAAAAGTATCTTCTCCTAGCTCCCATATACCAAATTATAGGTTTTTCAAAAATACGGGGAGCTTTATTCCGCATATATGTATGCATTGGTTAATATGTGAGATATAAAATTTGTGTGTTATCTTAATAAAATTGCTTCAATAAATTGCGAGAGTATAAAATGTTCGGTTGCACCCGAACTTAGCCTTAATGGGGACTATTTTGAAGGCGACAACATGAAGGTAAACGAATGAGTAAATACTTTTCTAAAACAAATTAAACCGTTAATTTTTAAACACATCTCGTACATATATTTTCCATATTTTTGGACAGTTCTCAATTCTTCCTGGTTTGGAACACAGCTGTTTGTACTTCCGTAAGCCGCTACATCGACTCTCCCAGTAGACTCTATAATACTGGCACCCAATAATCAGTAGTCAATATTATAGTATTATATAGAAATTATAGCAAACACTTTTATAGCTAAATTTTTTTAAATCACCTACGAGCTTTCGTGCTACTTAAACTGTAAACAATTATTTTATATTTCCTCAAAGCGAAAATCGAAGCACATGCCAATTAGTTGTTGCACCATTTAAGGTCTTAAGGAAAGTGCATTATTTATAAAAATTTAGTTGGATATTTTTTGCCATACAATTTCCATATAAAACACTGCCAAGTCGTCGCTGTTGCAGCGGTTTGCACAAAAATGGCAGTTTAATACTGTTAAATGCTTTTTACGACGTCATTTTTGTTGTTTGCCACAACGCCGTTGATTTATCAAACCTGTTCGGCCGCGCATTAAAAGGCCAAAGCAATGAATAAAATTTCGTTCAATATTTAATAAGCAATAATTGCTTTGGCGTGGTGCATTTATGAAATTACAAAAAAAGCAGAGCGAATAACCAATATCCGAAAAAAATAATTAATATTAACAGCAACAACAGCAGTGTGCTGATAAAAGCTCGCTATCAAATTGAGTTTAATAATTTAACTTTACGTAACGCTGCAGTTCAGTTGCTTTCGTTATTGCAACATGTTGCATGCATCTTGTTGTTGCATAAACAACAATTGGCAATTGGAAAATGGCGTTTAACAATCTACACGTAATAATCATGAGTCGGCTGTTATGCACAGTTAAGTTAACCTTTTCTGCCACTCTAATAAAATTGTGGCTTGGAGAAAATTTATTATTAAATTCGCCAAAGGTTTATGGAAAATATGCATTTGCCTAGGTGTATATGTGTGTATGGAAACTTGTGTGTCCACAAGTAGTAGCAGTTAGCGTGCACTTTGCGTACTCACAAGCTTACTGCAATGGCTGGATTAATCGAAGTTTGATGCCTAATGGCCTCAGTGACTCGTAGACAAGTCTTCTCATAGAAATATATGTAAATTCAAGTTGCAACTGAAAGTATTTTGGTAAGTTATCATATAATACTGTGAAACCTCACTTATCCGATCAAATGAATGGTTCTTCAATACGGCATAAAATCTTTAGCAAACGAAATAAATCTTAATGGAACAAGCTCTCATCTGGTGTGCTTATTGGTCATTGTCTAATAGGCACACACGCGGTGAGACTTAGAATCTAGTCAGACGCTATTTGTCAAAGCTGTTTGTAGGAAGGCGAAGAGGAATCATCCAATCACTTCCTTCTTCAATGTCCAGCCTTCGCCAGACTTAGGTTAAAGCACCTCAGTAGGCACATCTTCGGCGAACCCAGTGAAATGGCTGGAATCGGCATTAGCCGACTTAAGAACTTTATAATAGAGTCCAAGCGCTTTGTTGTATTATAAGGGCCTTAAAGATCCGTCAGGAGTATCCGGGTATCACAAAGACAGTCGAATCTGTCCAAGTGAGATTCTCTGGAGTACGCGGCGTTCTACCCCTTAACCTAACCTAACCTAAGCTCTCATCTGAACCCATACTCAACTACATCACAATGACCTGAAAATTTTTTGTTGAGAACTCTCATTGAGCTCCAACGTAATGATTTGGCAGTACAGGAATATCAGACCCCTCGGCATTGCCAGTCAAACCTAATTCAAGTATGTAAAGTAGCTACGATAATTTCAACAGATATTTGAAGGTACCTCGGAACAAAGAGGAATGTCTCGGTAAGGTTAGACTTAACGAATGATTCCTAAAATGGAGATCACACTTGGACTCTTAGCCTTTGTGAAACCAGTTATAGTTTTATAGTTGGATCCTATGTGTCGACAAAACTGATCGTGCAAGATTCTAAGTATCATTATCTCTCTTCGACTGAAATTCCGTAAAGTTGGAGTTCCCGGAAACCGGTTGCTTTACAATAAAATGGCGTATAATGTATCTGCCAGAATTTTGAAAAAGAAGATTAACGATTTGCTTTATTTGTCAAAGAGCGTCCCCACTGTAGTTTCATTTTCATATCGTACAACAAAACTCGAAGATATCTGCAATGTGTATATTGCACAGAAAATCTGTGTGTCGATGACGCGACTATGATCATCAGGTATATTTTTCTCTATTTATTCAGCGCGCATTGGCATCATTACACAATTTCTGTGCAATAGAAACTGCCAATTCATAAAATAAAATGATATTCACTCTCAACTGATTACAAATAAAAATGCGACAAGTTGCAGAAAGTTGGTTTTTATCTAAGCGCTCCTCGTAGTTCGTAGTGGCTGAGTGCTGAAGATGACATAACTTTTAAGGGAAGTGTAGTTTTTGAAAGCTAAGTTGGTGAATGCTTGCGGTCAAAATATGAGAACAGTTGGACACGCTCATAAAATATTGCATCTGCTGAGGACTAATCTGTTCTTTATTGAGGACCATCCTGACCGGTCAGAAAGTTATTTGTGACATTTGTGACGCGGATACATAGGGCGCTTAAGTCAGTTTCCTTCTCTTTTTGTAGTTACAAGTGAAAATTCACCATTATCATATACGAAAAAGTTCCGTCTGCTGATAATTAAAAAACATCTGAGACTGTCCTTAACAAGAAGAAATAATCTATGAAGTCCATCAACCGTTCGAAGGTAATTTAAGACTATAAGAATCAGCAACGGCCCGTTATAGAATGGAGCTCTGTCAAGCGAAGAGCTACGAAGGAGTATCTCAGACATTTGGTGAGCAAAATCGTATTCGGTAATCTCAAGGCTAAATGTGCATGGAAAGAACTCTAGGAAAATTCCCCGTTCAAAAAGAAAGTATTGCAATAGACTAAGTGTGATCGATTTTAACGGATCCGCAGCAGGTTTCTCTATATCACTAGGCTAGACTGAAGAAAACCCATCAAGCTATGGAAAACGGCTGATCGAAAGGCTTTAGGTAGCAGAAGATGCATGCAAAAAACGCAAGGAAAGGTCAACATTGGATAGCCAATTGCTGAATGAATTGATCCATGGCTCTCAAAAATTTACTGAGAGCTGACTATGTCTGTTTATCCAATGTGCTTTATTGATAATACGAAGGTTGAGTGGATGAAGAGTCCTCGCGACAAAATTTCCTTATAAAGATGGCATAGAAGGGCTGGACTGAAATTAGTTTACACAATGGCCATTGCTCCGTGCACTTATGGTTTTAAAACCATATCTTCGAAACTACTCGACCAATTTCAATAAAATTTGGTTCATGATATATTCCTGGCATCCATTCATTAGGTTTTGACAATATTGAAATAGGGCCACAACCACGTCTACTTCCATATACCAGAACTTTGAACTCGTTCTAAATGGCTTATTTTACAATAGATAATGTAAGCACTAGTGGAGATATCGGAACAGATTATTGCACAAATATTACATTTCTTCTAAAAATCGTCGAAATCGGACCAAAACTTTTCAAAGCCTCATATATCGTGTAGGAGGACCTCAGTGCTTCTAATAATTATTTTTTTCGAAAATATTGGTAAGTCCCTCAGTAATTTAGAGGGAACATATTTCTTCTAATAATATGTCTCCGTGCCAAAATTTAGTGAAATCGGGTCATAAATTCCCTTAGCTCCCCTATACCTAATATTAGGGGTATCACCATACAATATTTTGGTAAAATTGTATATTATATTAATAAAATTAAATAAATAAATTGCGAGAGTATAAAATGTTCGGTTACACCAGAACTTAGCTCTTCCTTACTTGAACTAGTATTTTTCAAGTCAAGGTTCCGAGGGTCATATGTAAATAGACATATGTAGTTTTTGCGATCGAAGAGAAAAATTACGATTACATTGATGGCTCTCACTAGTGTTTCTCTCATAGATATTATTAAACAAGGATAAGTAATCGAATTAAATCATTTTTTTATTTAAATTGTTCATGGTTTCTGTTTTATATCGTGACAAGTTGCTATATAGTGATATCTGTAGCATTGTAATTTCCAAAATTATACGGCATAATTAATAAAATCGCAAATGCAGTCCATATGAGAATTGTTGTTGTGCTTCTTGCAGAGTAGTCTTCCTGGTTTCTGGCATAGTAACGGTAAATATGAGGCAAGCCACACACATTATCACCCCCGTGACAAGGCAGTAGACGAACATATTTTCAGGCGTGAAGGTGAAAGTGCATACAATGATCAAATCCACCATATATTGTGCGAGTACGGTAAATGCTATGAAGTAACGTTTCAAACGTAACGGAAACGCCTCACCCATATAAACCGTTGTGCTGGGCGCAAAAATGCCACCGAAAATTTGCGCGATCATCAGTAAAGCGCATGCTGTCGCCATTTTTGTGGAATTTATCAGCGCCATGGTGTCATAGAAGATAATG
Organism: Zeugodacus cucurbitae; assembly: GCF_028554725.1. Taxonomy (NCBI): domain Eukaryota; kingdom Metazoa; phylum Arthropoda; class Insecta; order Diptera; family Tephritidae; genus Zeugodacus; species Zeugodacus cucurbitae. Next base: position 36,165,179 of record NC_071670.1, read on the forward strand.
CCAACACCGATAGTCATACCACCGGCACATAATAATGAAAACAAGCTCACCGCCTTGCGGCCAATACCTTCGATTATCGCAAACGAGACCACAGCGCCCAAGAATCCCAGAAAACCGTAAAGTACAGGTGGCCAATTGACGAAAGTGCCAGCGGTGCTTACCTCCTCAGACAAAATGAAAGCTACTGCAATTGGTAGTGCGACGATAAACGAAAGCATACAACGATAGGGCAAAATTCTCAGCAGCGGGCTCACACTCTGTAAGAAACACTGCTCCAGCGACATGGCCTCATTCATGGCGACATACTCTTTCAGCTTGTTGAATATCACTTGTTTTTCATTGGTCATAACGGTTGGACGATAGAGACGCACAATACAACTGAGTGCCTCCGGTTCATCGCCTCGACGCAAATGCAAGACCGGCGAATCGATTGAGGTGAATGTTAACACCAAGGCAAGCACACCGAAAATTATGCAAAATATACCCTGTAGACAATAGGGATTGAAATCCATATCACTACTCCAAAGGCCGGTGTAGAGAATTTGCACATATGCGCCAGCGGCTAAGCCCAATTGCTCCAAGCATAAGCAGTAACCACGAAAATGTTCCGAGGCAATCTCACTGGCGTGCATGACATACGAGACGGTGGTGAGACCGATGGCGATACCATTCAGGTAGCGCGCGGCGATCAGCGCCTTCGTATTGTAGTAGGCGGATAACGTGACGATCGCGGACACATTCACCAGCAATATGGGCGAGAACTGTGCGAGAGCGTAATGAAAACAAAAACAACAGGTGAGCGTTATCTCGCAAACACTTCTGCTATGCCACTCATACTCACTATGAATAACCTTCGTCGCTTCCAGTTGATAAGCAATGGCGCAAGTATACAACCGATCGCCACACCAATAAACCAGCAGAATTTGAAATGCAAACTATAAGCGAAATAGCTCCAGCCAACGCTGACGGCTAAGTGAAAACCGCCAGTGATGAAAATGAAAATATCTGTAAGTATGATTTGAAATTTAACTCCTTTATTGGATGCAGCCTTTAACCTACAATAACTGACCTGAAAGCAGTGCCAAGCTCTGTGGTCCATCAACCCAAGAGCGGCTTTTGTTCATATTCACCGGATTTATTGTGGCCATAATACACAATTTAATTGATCCAAACACAAATTATGAAATGTTAAAATCACGACAGGTGGTTCTGCATCCTAAGAAGTCTACGGAAATACTAAATGTGCAAACTTTTATTGCCGTTATCAGTCGACTGCTATTCATAACGCACGTCGCTGAATAGCAACCAAGAGGAGGTAAGTCATTCATGTTGAAATTGACAATGTTATCATATGTATAATTTATGGGCATACAGAATAATATTATACACAGTCCAATACATTTTGCCGGGTATTATAGTTTGTGATTCTGGATAAGATTAAGAATAGTGGTTATGTATGGATGAGAATGAAGTTCAGCTGCTAACTTTGAGTTTTCGGTCTAGTCCAGGTAAAGGTACCTGGTCAGAACAATGGCATACAATAACCCCATGAATGGAGCATATATTTCTTGAGAGATTTTGTAGTAATCATTATTCGGTCCACAACAGTCATGTTCCTTGATGAAACAATTAAGGAAGGGCTATGTTCGGGTGTAACCGAACATTATATAGTCTTACAATTTAGTTCTTTAGTTTTATTAAGATATCACACAATTTCACATACATATTCGCCATTCTATACAGTATTTGGAGGCTGGGAGGCCAGGAATTAGATCGATTCCAACTATTTTAGCCACCAAGCTACAATATATCAAAGATCATGCAATATGGCTAAGGTGTCGCACATATTAACCGATATATACGGTATAAAGTCCACCTGAAGTTAAAAATCCGAATATGATGTTTATGGGGTCTAGAGGAAATATTAGCCTGATTTTGCCAATTTTTGCCACAGACGCACACTGTTAGATGGAACACATATGCTTTGAATTTCGTTAGGATATCTGAGAGATATACCGATATTTTCAGTAAAAAACAAGAAAAAACGTCAACTTCGGCTGGACCGAAGCTAATGTACCCTTCACAGGTGCATTTCTTTTAGTAACTATGTGTTTAAGCAAATCTAAAGACGTAAGAAAAAGTAAGTAAAAAAAAGAAAGAATTCTTTTTAGCCGGGTTGTTTGCTAGAAACATTAAGGTTATACAGTTAACCGATCTGAACAATTTCTTCGGAGATTATATTATTAAATTAAGCAGTAATCCATGTCAAATTTCGTGAAGATACCACGTCAAATGCGAAAATTTTCCATACAAGCCATTGATTCCGATCGTTCGGTTTGTATGGCAGTTATATGCTATAGTTAACCGATCTGAACAATTTTTTCGGAGATTAAATTATTTCTATGAACAATAACTCACACCAACTTTCGTGAAGATATGTAGTAAAATGCGGAAGTTTTTCATACAAGCCCTTGATTCCGATCATTCAGTTTGTATGGCAGCTATATGATATTGTGGTCCGATATCAGCAGACAAATGAGCAGCTTCTTGAAGAGAAAATAACATCTGCAAAATTTCAAAACGATTTCTTAAAAACTGATGGACTAGTTCGTATATATACAGACAGATATACAGACGGACATGGCTAAATCGACTCATACATATATACATTATAGGGCCTCGGACGCTTCCTTCTGGGTGTTACAAACTTCGTGACAAACTTAATATACCCTGTTCAGGGTATAATTAGCCGCAAACTTCGAGGTCGACATGTTCGAATCTGGGGCCTTGAAAAGTTACAATCCGATTCCGGCGATTTTTATACGAGAAAGCGTAAATGCACTTCAGTAATTAAAAAAAAAAAAACTTATCGAGATGCAAAAATTCTGAAGGGTTTTAAAAAAATTGGTTGGGGTTTGCTTTCATATAGCACTTCATTATTTCCTAAAAATTTAAGCAGTCTATATTTTTTCTCACAAAGGGTTTCTCCATTTATCAACTTCAAAGCGCCCATTTTAATGATAAATAACGGCAAACTGATAAAAACGCACATTATGACCATTTACGTATATAATCCATTACTTTGATATATTATTAATAAATTGTCTCACACGAAGCAAAATGCTTGCCGAAATATACTGATATACATATGTATTTATATACATCTATATATAGATATATATAGCATATGAAACTGTTGTTGTTGGCAATTAAAAATTTTTCTCAGTAATTGGTAATGAGAAAATTACTTTAAATTCTAAAATAAATTTCGGTTTTTAATAAAAAGCTTATCTGAATTGAAGACACAAGCGTGATAAGAACTCTTATCAGCACAGATGACTAATAATGGCCAAGCGCTTTAAGCAGAAAACAGCATAAGCAGCTTAAATAGTTTAAATATGACGTATCACATACATACTCGTGCATACGCTCTCCGTTTATAAATAACTCAGAAACGCTTGGGATTCCCGCAAAAGGAGGAGGTTACTCAATCTCAATTAGATGTTCTTATGTATATAAAATATGTGATTTCTAGCAAACAAACTTTTAACGGCTTTTCGTAATTGCCACCCTTTTTGACAATAATATACTTCTCCTTAATCACATCAATCGATATTAACACAAATATAGGGATATCCTACAAATTTCTTCTCTAATCAGTTCTTAAACGAAATAGCTTTGGTCGAATAACATTTCTTTTAGTTTTATCATCATCAATTAGTACCAATAACGCATTCGGGTTCAAGCGAACCTAATTAAGTAAAATACACTTTAAGAATAACTGTCCTTACCAATGTGGAAACAGTTTTTTAGAGCCCAGATAAACAAAGTGATACCATTCAAGTGTTGTGCAAATGTCAAACGTTCAGGTAAATCTTTACCACATTTCACAATTAGAACGAAATATTTATTAATGACAATACAGCTGAAAGATGGGAATTAAAATGTAGATAAGGGCTGTAGAAAACTTCAACACCAGTTCAGTTCACCACGTACTGTATTTATAGATAAAATTCAGTTATTTGTTAGATAAGATAGCGTTTGTTGTGGGAACAGTTGATACAAGTTTTGCACTGGTAGTTCAAAAAGAGAGAAAAGAGCTTCAAGTAATAAGCTTTTGTATTAAAAAAAAGTTTATGACCAGTGTTGCTTTACAATGGAAAAAATTAAAACTAATAAATAGTACTGTTTTTTTTAATTAAAAAAATATTTGGCCCCCAAAAATAATAATCAATACGAGCCGGTCTACGCTTTAATGTTGTAACTAACAAGTATTTTACAAGGTCCCCGATCTCATATTGGCAGATTTCCGATTGAAAGTTCTCGTACATGAAATAGCTGGGACAGTAAGTACCTTGACAGATCGCATAGATTATATTCATGATGAAGTCTTGGTAATCAGATTAGAAATATCGGACCGCCTGAGTTCGCGAGGTTATCATACAAATTAATGTTGCAATCAATGATATACCGTTAAAAAGTATATAATGATATAGCAAATATTCCACGCAGATTTAATAAATTGCTAAGGATCAAATTACATGGAGGTATCTCAAAAATAAAAGGCAATTTTTATTAAAAGCTGTTGAATCACCATACTAATGGTCGATGAAGTTAGTTATTCTCCCATTATGAAGTCTATAGAAGCTTCCAAAAAACTTAAAATACCGTAGGTAAGGCCATTATACATATGATCTTAATATATACGAATATTAGACTATTGTGCACTTGACCAATTTTACTAAAGTTTTATACTCATTTTTTTTATACTTTTTACTTTATACTAGGCAAAGAAAAAGTAAATTCCTCTCTCGACGAACCAAAATCAAACACCACAAATCGCTTGTCATTCCCGTCCTGCTTTATGGTGCAGAAGCGTGGACGATGTTAACATCAGATGAGACGACACTAGGAGTTTTCGAGAGGAAAATGTTGCGCAAGATTTCTGGCCCTCAGAACATTGGCAACGGCGAATACCGCAGACGAAAACACTCCAGCTCTGAAAGTGTTTGATGCAGTACCTTTCGGAGGAGGCCGAGGAAGGGGAAGGCCTTTTGGAGGGACCAGGTAGAGAGCGACCTGGGTACACTTGGGATTTCCAACTGGCGCCGAACTGCGAGGGAAAGAGAGGAGTGGCGCGCTATCATCGATTAGGCTATGACCGGCTAAACGGTTTCCACGCCAATCACATACATACATTGTACATGATATTCTCATGGTATCTGCTTAGCTTTAGTCTTTATATAAAGCCACCGTCCTTTCAGTTGAATTGATGATTTATTCGGGTATCATTTCAGTCTCTCCACCTAAATCTCGGTCTTTGTTTGAGATACCTTAATAAAATGGATGAGTATTATTGAAATGAAGAAATAAAACGGAATGAAATCGATCTATGTATATCTCCTCTTTACGTCTTTATAATGATAATATTGAGTCTGGTAAATAAATGGAGTTCAAAGTGAATACCTTGGCAATTAAATAAAATAACTTAAGGTTTCACCAAATATTAGAAATTCCTTTCTTTCTTGAGAGATTGTGTGATAATCTAATGATCCAGAAATTTCACATTGTTTGATATAAATACCTGGTTAGTTTCGTAAAAATACTGTGTTTCCTAGCGGAGTTCATTAAACTAGATAGTAGTACCATACAATATATACCTTAGATATCTCCAAAGAGTAATTGCGCGTGTTAAAAAATATATCACTGTTCTTGGTAAATATATCGTTGATCAGAGGAAATTGTTAAACAAAATATTGCATATGATTGATGCAATAATCGCAAATATAAGCGCATATATCAATGTCTGATTACATATCTAAAAACTAAAACAAAACTATTGCTTGATAAAAATGTATTGGCGCCAATAAGTAAACACATTTTAAAGAAGCGAAAGAATGCATTAATAAATTTACTAGCAAAGGATAACTTTAAGAATTATATGAGCTTTTCAGCAGGCAGTAGGTAATTGCAGTCACTTGCTATGCTAGTCTTACTAGGCATTAAAGCAGGTGACTTAGAAGAAATCCATTTTGTCGGTACAAATAAAAGGTGCAGCATTAACCTGCGTATATATAGATATGTATATATATTATATGTGTTTGTATGTATATATTTGATAGTGTGAAATTTTTAAGCTGCTAGCTCGTGGTTGGCTTTCAGTTTTCAAATGCAAATGAAGCAAGGCATTAGATATGCTTGATATGCGCTGATAAGTTAGAAGATTTAAGATATAAAGTAAACTATTTGGGTCTAACGGATTTTTAGTGACAACGTCAAAATTTTAATACCCATTTTTTGATAAGAAAATAGTATATTTATTAGTCATTGTAAGTGAAATATTTTATATCTTAATTTTTTTTTATAAAAAAACATATTTACTAAATATATAAAATAAATATGATAAAAAAATTAAATATATACAATTTGTATTTCTCTTTTTTTAAATATTTTTATAGAGTTCAAGCTTCAAAAATTATTAAAGAATATGATTTTGTTTCATATTTTCAGTTTATTAAAATTGTATTTTTAATTTTTCCGCTTATAATCTATAATATAAATCAAACTTAGTAGCTATTTACTGCAGATTTGCATTTGTCTTCAAATACAAAGACACTCGTCATATATATATAATAAGAATCTTAAGCAACTTAACGCATAAGAAAATGTTAAACATCTTCAATCGATCTTTAAAACTAAAATAATTGAACACAAAATCTTTGCTTTTCCTACAAAGCACAAAAAGCTCAACAGCAAAGCTTTCACCAAACGACCTGTAGAGCTTTCACTTTTCAATAAACTTTGAAATTGAAAAAGTACGCGAATTGCTCTTGCGCCTCGCGCAACTTCATTTTGCGCGTCTCGGGCAATATAAAGCAGAAGACAATGGCGAAGAACATCATTATCACACCAACGGTGACGCAGTAGACATACTCATGGAATAGGGTGTAGTTGAAGGTGCAGACTATAATCAAACCAACCATATTTTGTACAATTATGCAGAAGGCAATGAAGTAGGGCTTCACTTTTAGCGGAAACGCCTCGCCGAGAAAGACTGTTGTGCTGGGCGCAAAGATACCGCCAAGAAATTGTGCGATCATCAACAAAGCCACAACCATCGACATCTTCACTTCATACGAGAGGTTCGGCTCAACATGATAGACAATACCCACACCGAGAAACATGCCACCCGACACTAGTAAAGCACCCAAACTCAACCATTTGTGACCGATGCCACCCAGTGTTGTAGAGGCCACAACCGGGCCGAGTACACCCAGAAAACCATAAAGTATCGGATGCCAGTTAATCACGTTCGGCGCACTAACGATACCGCCATCATTCAGTGCCAGCATAATTGGCAGCGATATGATGAACGAAAGCATGCTGCGATAGATGATCATTTTGCAGAGTGGCAGCAAACCTTTGGCGAAACTTTTACACCACGACATCGAGTCGTTCATGGCCACATACATTTTGATGTCCGTTATGGCGATTTGTTTATTTTCCGTTAGAATCGGTGGTTGATAGAGTACATTGACGCACGCGATAGCGCTAGTCTCATCACCTTTACGCATATGAAATACGGGTGAGTCCTTCTGTGTGTAGGTCAAGAAGGCGGCCATGCAGCCGAAGAACAGATTACATAAGCCCATAAGCAGACTCGGACTGAAGTTAGTGCCCTGAATCCAGAGTGAGGTGTACAGCATTTGTACGTAGGCGCCAACAGCAAGTCCAATTTGTTCGAAAGCCAAACAGAAGCCGCGTCGATGTTCCGAAGAAATCTCACTCACATGTGTTATGAAGGAGACCGTCGCGAGACCAATGCAAATGCCGTCTATATAGCGCGATGCGATGTTTACGCCCAAGTACTGATAGCCAGAGACGGCGATAATGGCGGAAGCGGCAACAAGTAGATTGGGTAGAATCTAGAATAAGTTTGGATGTTATTTTAGACTCGTTTTTTTTCATCTCATAGCTAAATAGATAAACTTATTTGCCAGGTTGTGGTCTGCTTAAAGGTTGTGTGCGGTAAAGTATCTGAACATTGCCGGGGTTATCTAAGTGCGAATACCTACTTAAGCTTTATTGTATTATGCACTAATGGGGATTTTGTAATCTTGAATGATTTAATTTATTCAATTAAATAAAATTCTTATAGGACTAAGTTTAACTACTTTTCAAGCTTTTTTGATATTCAAGTAACGAATAATGAAGATCTCCAGCTCTGACTGAAAATATGTTTTTGGATCTGTGGATCCAGCTAATAAATAACCAATTTCAAGCTGAGATATACTTCTTTATTTCTTTCTAAGTCACTTAAATTCTGAGAACTGGGTTTTATTTTATAGAATCCACTATATGTACTTCCTCATGTATATCTTCCGAATGAATCCCCAAAATAGGGCTAAAGGATTCGGCATCTGCTAATGCTTAGTACAGCATAGAAAGGAATTTAGAAATAACGTATAGAACTCCGAACTATTCCTGTAGATACATGCTTAAAGCAGACCAGCTTGCCGGGAGCTTCAGGAAACACTTCGTATACTACACTGGCGACTTTCGTAATCGGATCTATGTATTACAATCAAGGAGCTGAAGGTATCACAGTAACTATCCCATAAATATGTTCTCAATATTTGATCCTTAAATTTATCAGGTCTGTCAAACTACGAAAACTTAGGAAAAACGCATCTTGACACACACCACAAATTAGGTCAACACTTAAGAGTCCAGGCACACAACCCTTTCAAAATAAAAACAAATAAAAGAATCCTTACAATATATAGCCGTTTCCGTTTCCATTGCACCAGTGGTGGTGCTATGAAGGCACCAATCGCCACGCCAATATACCAGCAAATACGAAACTGCAGCGTGTATTCACTTTGCGACCAGCCAACGCTGACGGCCAGATTCATGCCACCAGTAAGGAAGATGAAGAAGTCTGCGTGCGAAACAACAAGAAACACAAATGCACAAAATAAGCGCAGTTATTTCCCGACTCCGAAATAAATGAAAACCACCAAAAGTAGCTACCTGATAGCACCGCCAGTGTCTGCGGGCGATCCACCCACAGGCGGTTGAAATTGTTAGCAATTTCGGCAACCATGCTTCTAGCTCCGTAGGAGTACCAACTAACACTGCACCGTTATATTTATTTTAATATTTTACTGTTCACTGGTTGGTAAGGGTAGCTTTGGCTAGTTCCTTCCACCGACAGCGCGCAAAAAGAACTGCCTATCTATACGGTGGTCTTCTTATTTAAATGTCTTCTTTTTGCTTAATTTTCACCATTATCACGGGGGCGAAAAGCAGATTGCGATACGCACATGCATATATTTACTTCATATTGATTGCCGCTTAACAACACTGGCTCTGAAGTATGCGGCGAATTGCTTTTATTTCACTGTAGTTGTGATTCCATTTTGAATACCTTAAATCCTTCCCGTTGATTACATTTCGATTTAGTTTGGAATCCTAGTGATTTCATGTAGATTTTAAACGCTTATATGCAAACAACGCTGACGCGTTTTGCATAAGACCTAATTGAAATTTGATAATAAGTACTAGCTGGTGCCATAATTTACATTCCGAATGTACACTGAGACAAATAAATGTACTGATTTTTTCAGCTGGTGTCGGTTCAATTTTCAAAAGTTCTGTCTAACACACCGAATTAATGTTAAATTGTATTGACTCTATAGATCTTCAGATAATTTCGACCTTTGACATAGACCTTCAAGATCTTACTGGATATGTCTACTTTTCAGGGGAACAATCTCTGTTTTAATTACTTTCCAAGTCCAATGTCTAAAAGAAGTATTTTTATTCTGTAGATTCAAGACCTTATTTTCTTTCTTAAAATATTGCTTATTCATTTATGGATACATTAACGGGTTATCATGGATCTGTGAGACCTCATTTAAGCAGTATGAGCATCACATTTCAAAAATATATTAGAACAGTCCCAACCTGTAGTCCTTCAAAATCAGGTTATTTGACGTTTTTTTTAGATATCTCAGAATCATTTAATGGTTTGCCGAGATAGTGACAGAGCTACGTATGTCAGATGGGTGGATCTCGAGAAGTGTTTATTAGATCGTATATATGTATATTGAGGCTTAGAGAAACTCTAGATCAGTTTTAGATGTGGTTGGATAGCTGGGATTGAATCACGTGCGGTCGTAGTGGAGGTGCGTACCTTTAAGAATGTTTAAAAGCCCCGTTCTATAGACTATAAACTATTTGGTCGTATCAATTGACATATTCTCCCTCCCATTGACATATTCTGACTCCCTCTAGATCAAAACTTTTCAAGGCCGGCTATAGCAGTAAATAAATTTATGGGAATCTTAAGTAATACAATTTGATTAGAATTTTGTTTTAGATGTATACCTGCTGGCACCACCATATAAATATATGTATTGAGCTATCTCTATCAGGTACAAGTATATTTACACATGCTTTTTAATATTCAATTATGTTGATAATTTAAATGACATTTCTGGCATATTTTAAAATTTAGTCTAATGAATTATATTATGATAGCTTAAATGTGTTTTAGTACAAAAATGATTACCTCAACAGTAAAATAGTTTAAAATTGACCTAACACATTTCTCAGCAATTTCAATGAGTTTCATTACCTCATACAGTTATATAAAATATTTATATCTCTACTAGCAGTTTAATGGAGCAGTCCGTACAGGAAATATTTTGGACAAAGTATAACAAATTGGACAAAAATATAGTGAAATAATACCTGAAATTTTCATCTTATTTGCAGAAATGACTAACTTGTGGAAGGTAAAATGTTTCATATCAATTACAGGAGAAGATATTAATATATTATATAAGACGAAATAAACAGGAAGCTCCTCTCAGCAATGTATCCACTATGGATAGTGGATTCCGAAGGACTTAAAAACACTTATGTATATTACATTATACAACAATTCCTGAAAGGCCGTAAAATGTATTTAATTTAATCCTCAATTTTTTCGATATATTTAGGGCAGGTCAAAATTAAAGGCTGTTTTAGATTTAATATTAGTTTTAACAACTATATATTATATAGATGTAATATTTTACAAGAAACTACAATCCTATACAATGAAAACCAATGTGATTAAGATGGGTGTTAAATTTCATATTCAGTTTCGTAGAGATTGCTTCGAAGTATAACGATGTTGGCCAATACGTCCATTATCGATGCATTCTTCAAAATTCATACTTTTATAAGATACTAGCAGACCGCCCCGGCTTCGCATGGGTTTAAACATACATTTCAAAAGTTATAAGGTTTTACACACTTATACACACTCTCCCATACATATGTATGCACTTTCCGGTTTCTTGCGTGGGTTCATTTTAAAAAAGTAAAATGCGGAAAATTCGAACATGACATTATATATTATTTGTAATGAGCTAAAACTTGATTATGACCTCTAATTTTGTACGTTGTCTTTCTCTCTGATAATGAAGGCGTTGGAAACGATCAGAGTTCGACTCGCTAGTGTGAGCTTTTATATTTCCAATATTTTGTTCTTCAAGCCGCTGCACACGCTCCGTACTCGACACTCAAGCGCGTACTTGGCAGGTTTTGAAATTTTGTTCAGCAAGCAGCTGCGAGCGCTCGTTACTCGTTTCTCTGGCATGCGATTGCGTTGCGAAGAGAATGACTTGCAAAATTTCAGATTTCGGTTTTCAGTTTCAGATTAAGATTCTCTTTCACGGAGTCTTTTTGATACCCTCACCTGGAAACTATTTTCAGAAAGTTGAGATTCTAAATATATCCTATGTTACTCAGGGTAAATGTAGCTTTCCAATGCTTAAAGAATTTTTGAAATTGGCACAGTAGTTTCTGAGTTTATTCATTACAAACATACATACAATAGCTCTTTCTAATAGCAGTATAGATATACGAAATTCAATGAATTATATGCAAAATACTGAATTTGAGTCGAAGAGTTGAAAATTTTACAAACCAAAGTTTGTTCCAAAAACTAGTTAGGTATTTTTGTAGACGGTGTTTTAAGCAAACCCTTTATGGTCAATTAGCACTTCTTCATGTCCTTTCCTAATTTATTAAATTAAGTGAGAGCCTGACACATTTATTTTTTGGTTTAGTAAGGTTTTTTTTGTACAAAGTTTGTTTTCGTATATATTTTGAGTAGTTATTCCTGATAATCTGCGGTCTCGTCTAGTCTAAATTACGACTGAGTAAAATCAATTTTGAGCGAGAATATTGACTAATTGATGTCATACACATGATACAGTTAGGAATCGAAAATTGAATGATAAGATTTGGTAAAAATTTGTTTCCAATTGGACCCTCAAAACCATTTAGATTGCCTGTGATTCCTGGCATTTTTCAACCATAGATAAAATAATTTCAATATGTCTTAGCTTTTATAAAAGCAAAATCTCAATTGCAATCTTCTTGAATTAAAGAAAGGATTAACCTTGCACGATACAGCAATTTGGAAAAATTTAAAGAGGCTTAAATATGTACATATGTATATCAAAGCGTTCACCCGAATTTTATTTATACTTTGTGTCAACGGTAATACCTTCATCTAATCTCATTAAAATATATCATATTTTATGCGGTATTCATTGTAAAAAACATTTCACACGAGTAGACTGTTCAATTGTTCAAATAGTTTTATAAATCTTCTAGGTAAATTAAGTTTTGGAAACAAGGTAAGATGGTATATAAAGAATAGAAGAGCCAGTGGTTTAATGTTCCGGATATATAATATGTAATATGTATACCACGATCCAGTTGTCTAATATTTCAAAGAGTTTCCGAACAAGCGGTATATGAGCACTTGTTGTGGACTACTATTTGCCTCGAATCTCAAAATCAAGTTTTTAGTATACAACATCTTTATCTTAACAAATTATTCGGACAAAATTCAAATGATATGGGAATAAAAATATCAAAGGTCCGAATTTATTAAGAGGTTTCTTATTCCAGCCAAATGTCATAGTAAGTATTGATGAAATGCGAATCTAAAGTAAAAGCAACACAATTTCAATTGTTTGAAAACAACTATCATGGTTTCAGCAAATTATGGCACGATTTTTAAAAACAGGAACCGTTAGACATATTTTCCTGCTAAAAATTCATCAACACACAATCGAATATAAATATATTGTATAAGTAGATAATTCTAGTTATAATATAAAAAATAATTTTAATAACGAAATATGTTTTTAATATAATACAAACTAATAATATAAAATAATGGCATTTAAAATTAAATTCTACCAAGATTTTAATTGTATCCATGAGCGAAATCTCTCCTGCGCCTCATTCAGAGTCGTAAATTTCGTCTCGGGTATCGTAAAAAGGAACAGAAGAAAACAGAAGAACATGAAGACATAAGTAAAAGTATTGAAGACATACATTGGATGCAGATCCGTAGTGTAAGTACAGATTACGATAATATGCACCATGCATTCCACGCATATGCAGAATGTGATGAAAAATGGCTTCATGAGCAACGGGAAGGCCTCGCCGAGATAGACGGACGTTGTTGGCGCATATAAGCCAGCGAAGAATTGCAGTATCATCAGCAGCACGCAAACCAGTCTCATTTGATCCTCGTGTATCCAATTCGAGATGTAAGCAAATATTATGGCAATACCGATGCCGAGACCACCCATTACCAACAGCCCCACAAGACCGATCAGTTTACGACCGATCATATCCACCATGGATAAAGCAGTGAACACACCCAAAACACGCAACGCCGTATAGACGGCGGATGTCCACTGACCTTCGCCACTCAGGCCCATAATTGTGGCGAAATACAGCTGAGTATTGTAGGGTAGCGAGAAGGAGAAAGCCAGAGCAGCGCGATAAAGTGTCATCCTCAGCAGTGGTGCTAAGCCGCGCAGGAAACTATTGCCGGTATCGAAATACTCATTCAACAACACGTAGTTCTTATGCTCCTCCAACAACAACTTCTTCTCATCCGACAACACCGTGGGCAATTGAAGGCAAGTCAACGAATTCAAGGCCTCGGCATCATTGCTATGACGTATATAAAATATTGGCGATTCGATGACGAGATAGGCCAAACCAAGCGCGCCCAAACCGAAACCCAAACAAAAGATGCCATGTACACGTGTCGGCGAGAAGCTGTTTTCGGGATTCCACAAAGCTATATAAGTGGCTTGTATAAATATGCCCAACGCTGTGCAGAGTTGTTCGAGCCCCAGTTCGAAGCCGCGCTTCGGTGTGGCGCTTATCTCACTGCAGTGCACAATGAAGGGCACAATGATTAGGCCGGTACCGATGCCGTTTATGTAACGCGCTGCGAGTAGTGCTATAGCGTCGTCAGGGCAGGCGGTGTATAAAATGCCAGCCACTACAACTAAGAAGCTGCTCAGCAACTGAGAGAGGTTTTGAAAAATTCTTGAATAGTGTACTTTTTAAAGAAAGCATGCATTTTACTCACCACAAAGTAACGCTTGATTAAGACTTGTATCAGTGAAGCAGATAAGAGCGTACCAATGATTACGCCAACGAACCATGAGAATAGAAAATGCGTCGAAACGGGATCATAGTAATAGCCCAGACCGAGAGCCAAGTTCATGCCCGATGTGAGAAAGATAAAGGCATCTGAAAGAGATAAAGATGATTTTTAAATTTGATTTGATTTGAAAAGACCTTCAAAGAACTTTCTACGATAAAATAAGACTAAATGCGTCCTCAACCGAAGACCGTTATAGGACGAAAGTTTCATTGGGATTTTCTCATGAGAAGTCCTTTATTCACCAACGAAGCCATTCAAATATCATCAATGACTTTACCAAGTAGTTTGGCGGCGACAAACGAGATTGTGGAGTAAGCGGCTTTAGCTTGTGAAGAATGTCGAGAAAGATCCACAAATAAATATTTATTCTTTACTCTGATGGTTTCACTGTACAATAGTTCTAAAATGTTTCCACTTTACGGATTTTCCAAAACATTTGTCAGTTTCGAAGTCATTTTCAAAGGTGATAGAAAGGTTTCACGAGATTTAATAAAATTTTAACCATTCGTTTCTAAGACTCTTATTCCTTTCAATTTCACAAATATGTATGTATGTACGTCCAGTCGCGGGCCGATTCATGTCTTTTGAAATGTAAACAACCCTGTTCTCTACCGGTCTCTTTTAGGATAGTGGAGAATATAGTACGTTGGTTATGATCCCACTAATCTCTTTTAAGCTCCACCATTTTCAAGTGCTACTATTATCAGCCAAATCCATAGATAACAAATTACCACCAATGATTGTCAACTGTAACGTACTCGGTGTCGAATTGTGATGTAATACACATTCGAAGAATAAAAACGCAACGGAATAACCATAAAATAAAGTCGGCAATATTGCGAAATTCCGAGTCCTCAGGGGTAGTCGCAAGCACGGTTATCTAAGGTATCACTCACCCGGTATAACGGCAATCGTTTGTGGACGATCTGCCCAAAATGTCATTTTTGAAACCCACAAAGCTCACTTGGTTTTGGAAATTTAAATTAAATTAAACAATTTAGGCGTTCAACCGTAATTATAAAACGTTCTACGTTGCGCGTTAGCGATTTGGCACTGAAATGACTCGTATGAGTAACAATTAGAAATAAATCGAACAGCTACAATAGTCGGTTTTATCAGTGATTGTATTGTTATTATCATATTGTACATAGTATGTCTGTATGTATGCCGTAGATAAAGAGTTTATGTTCGAAAAAGTAGAAGAAGAGAAACATTGCTCATTTGTTTATTTTACCACATACTAAAGCTATTTTTACAAACAAATAATCACAGCCCATGCAGTTTGGAACCCTTGTATGATTAGTTAGCCGACTTTCTTATAGTAGTAGGGTTATTTGATAAGTCAGTGGGTCCTGAAGTTTATAGCGCAGATGATGAACTGAAGATGAACAACTTTGTCGCGAGACGGATTGTGATTATTGTTAACAACGGGTTTCAACATAAGAGGCCAACATGGAACAACCACTAAACATATAGTGGTTTCGAGAAAATTGATTTGTATTTTCGGGCGCCATAATTATTGCTTACAGAACGTAGTTACGGAGTTCGTTGAGTAATTCCGAAAACTCAGGTTGGTCAGATTCCAAAGACATATACCCGACGATCATTAAAAACTTAAGAGGGAATTCAAACTATGGAATTTAAGTCAAAGTGGTCACAGTCCGTTCCTCTATAGGTGTATCTAATTTTGAGATCACTTGCACGCAAACAATTGCAAAATATCTCATAAATATTCGTAGAAGTTGAGACACCAGGAAATCTCAGACAATTCATGATGTATCACCTGTAACAGTCTGCAAGGTCGCATGCTGTACAAATAAACAATTAAACACTACCGACGACTATTTTCGACAAGGAACTGGTGTGTGGATTAGCATGGGTCTTTTAAAACCACATTCTTTACAATTGACCTAGTGGTTTAAGAAGAGTTACTGCTTTGTTTTCAGAAATAATTTTTTGTATTGAAAAATCAGGGACTTCACAAACAGCCCTCATAACAGTACAAAATGTATCGAATTTTTATTGTATTCTAAGGTATATATTTACAATATGTGCTTACCAGATATACGTCATAAATAATATAATAGCATATCGAAATTTCCTCTACTCAGCATAAATTGTATATGCTTTGATCTTATCTAAACGAAAAAGTTCAATAAGTTAAATATACAGTAAGGTAAATAAATATGCAAACTTTTAGATATATTTTTAACTTATCGAGCGGACACAAATTTCTCGGAAAGCAGGAATGAAGAAAGTATACATATGTGTCTGTATGAACAATTCCCTATCAAATATAAGAACCCTTCGCGGTATTGTATAATAAATTGTATTTGGAATTAATTTTCAAACTCTCACACCCTCCCACACTCTCCAGAGATTAAGGCCTGCCGATAAAAAGTCACAATTTAATTTTGCTTAACTTTTAGAGACACTATGAGATCTGTTAAGGAGTTGCTCAAATTAAATGAATTAATGTAAAAGTAATTGCATATTTGCATACTTATTTAGGGCACTGTAAACTGGAATTATCAATGCAGATTTTTGAAACAATTAAACATAATGGCTTGAGAACCCCATACGATAAGTGTATGACAATTGCTTTCGGTGCGAAAACAATTATATGAATTAAAATATAATTAATAAAAATAAAAATGAAGTGGTTATTTAGAATGATTCATAGCTTGAAATTGTATATTGTTTTATACCAGTTTGCCTTCTAATAAATATTAAACAGATGTCACATCTTTTCCGGTCAACACCTTCTCTTTATTCCTAGATAGACATATCATAAGCTGCCGCTTTTTATCTCTACAATATTTTATGGACTCTGTCATCATTAATCACTAAAATGGCAAACATTTCCAGATAAGAAATGTTATTTTAAGTAGACGAAGAGAGGTAAATAATTTTGACATATTATTATATTTTGTTGTATTTGTAATTGATCCGAAAACTTTCGATTTCCTAAGATTTAATGATATAAAAATATTTGTATATAAACTCTAATCAGTTTCTATAAATATTAAAAAAATATATATTAACACTTGGAGAGTAGTGAGTTCGGATAGTCGGAGAAGAACCTAAAATCATGGAAGATACTTATTACATACTCGTCATTCAAAGTGGATTTCAAAAGATTTCGGTTCCATATATACTTGGTCATTACAATCGAAGTTACATAATGAAAATTTATGGCGAACATCGAACCGATGTCTGGTGTTCGCCGCTGAAGGTAAGTTGGGAGGTTAATTGAAATACGGTTTCTCAAAATAACGGCAAAGTTGTCGTATCTATGGTAAAGGGGATGTGTAATTCTTTCCGACCAATCCAAAGAACGTAATGACATTAGCTCATTCCTCACTTATCTCACTTCTAATTCGCTGGTTGTTCAAATGTTTGATAATATCTTAACGTTTTTCGACATCTAATGAATCTTATCAGCATAGACTTATTGAGATGATCTGATCCATTTTCTGAAGTATTGTTTTTAGAAATAAAAATTATGATTTTTTTATTAATTTACACTTCATATATTTACAATAGGTTTCTTTGAAACTAAATATTTTGTAGTCTTCATAGAACATAAAGCTTTACGGAAGCTTTGTATTGAGTGAGAAAACTTCTACAGGAGTTCTAGTAATGGATGTGCGTCTCTAAAGTCTGAACTTATATCTTTAGATCCCCTATTTTATTATCAAATATATATTTTTGGGTAGATAAATGCTGATTAAAAATCAATATCTTGGAAATATCGTGGAAATATATATATATTTCATATATTTCTGTGAACAAAGGTCTCAATTGTGAAGGTGCGTTTCTACTTAAGATTATTGCAGAATTTATATTTTATGTGTACTATAAGGGTTTTTCTAAAGACCACATTTCATATATTTCTGTGAACAAAGGTCTCAATTGTGAAGGTGCGTTTCTACTTAAGATTATTGCAGAATTTATATTTTATGTGTACTATAAGGGTTTTTCTAAAGACCACATTCAGCAATATTAATTCGAAAGAAATTTTAGGAATAACAAGTAAGGAAGGGCTATGTTCGGGTGTCACCGAACATTTTATACTCTAACAATTTATTTATTTAATTTTATTATATAACAAACAATTTGACTCACATATTCAGCATATATATGGTATAGTCCATTGAAAGTTTGAAAACCCTAATATTAGGTATATTGGAGCTAAGGGAAGTTTCGACCCGATTTCACTAATTTTTGGCACTTAGACATATTATTAGAAGAAACACATTCTCTATGAATTCCTTCAAAATATCTGAGAGACTTAACTATTTTTTTTTGGTCAAAAATTTGTTAGAAACACTGTGGTCTTCATATTCGATATATAGGGTCTTGAAAACTTATGGACCAATTTCGGAGATTTTTAGAAGGGCGATGCCACTCTTTAAATGCGGTATTTTTGCGAAGTGCTGTTTCGATACATTCACTAGTGCTTACTTTATATTTTGTAAGTAAACGATTCAGATCGACTTGAAGGTTCTTGTATATGGGAAGTAGGCGTGGTTGTGAACCGACTTGAACTATTTTCACAACATATCATTGGGAAGCCAAACAGATACTATGAACCGAATTGAAATATTGAAATTGGTCGAGTAATTTCGGAGATATGGTTTTTGACCCATAAGTGGGCGGAACCACGCTCATTTAAAATTTTGTATACCATTTTGAGTACAGTTCTTCTGCCATCTTTATAATGCAATTTAAGGCTTCTGGTGGTTTTCCTCACTAAATTAAAGTATTTTTAGTAGTTTTTAACTTAACCTTTGTATGGGAGGTGGGCGTGGTTATAATCTAATTTCCTCAATTTTTGGACGGTATAAGGTAGTACCTAAAAGAAACGACTCTAGAAAGTTTCCTTGATATAGCGTTGGTAGTTTACGAGATGTGTACAAAAAACTTAGTTGGGGGCGGTGCCACGCCCACTTATCCAAAAAATTACCTCCAAATATGCCCCTTCATAGTGCGATCCTTCATAACAAATTTTACTTCAATAGTTTAATTTATGGCTTTATGTGTTTTCGGTTTCCGCCATTTTGTGGGCATGGCAGTGGTTCGATTTTGCCCATCTTCGAAAGCAACCTTCCTATGGTGCCAAGAAATACGTGTGCCAAGTTTCATCAAGATATCTTAATTTTTACTGAAGTTACAGCTTGCACAGACGTACGGACGTACATGCAGACATCCAGATTTGAACTCCACTCTTCACCCTGATCACTTTGGTATATATAACCCTATATCTAACTTGTTTATTTTTGGGTGTTACAAACCCGTTATGTGAACGAAACTATTATACTCTCTTAGCAACTTTGTTGCGAGTGTATAAAAAGTAGTAATTCAAGAATTATGCATCTAATTATTCATATTTTCAAAATTATAGGATAGAACACAAAGTGCTGAAAAAGCGGTGCTTTAAATTGTAAAGACAATAGGAATAAGAAGTAAACAATGGGAGAGGGTTTTCTAAGGTTATGTTTTTACTATATTGAACTTCTTAGGCTTCATACATATCTAAAAGACTATTTACTATTTTAAGAAACTTTATTGTAATATTCATAAATGTTTCCACCGCAGCCTACCTTCTTCGTGTCTTTTGAGACAATTTTCTTCAAAACATTACGCAAGTCCTATTAATAACGAACGAGTCAAAACACAATAACGCTTTTAAACTCTAACCTTGCTGAGTTACATAATTTTATGTTTTCCTCATTTATTATTATACATTTTGTTATTTTCGGTAATGTACAATTTTAATACCAATAATTGCGGCTTATCTCATTACAATTTCACACATTTCTTTGCTTTATGGCTTTCGCTTTCATACCACATTACAAGCAATTTTGAACCTACCGTCTGGCGGCCTGCAGCCATCTACAGACTCATAAAGGTGTATAATGGTTTTGTGGATCCACATTAAAGCGATTAATGTGTTAAAGAAGCATGCGTTTTTTTTAAGCGGCAAAAAAATTAACTTGAACAGAAGTGATATAATATTTTTTTTTTTATTTTGAATTTTTTTCGTTTTCGAAAACTAAGTGAAGCTATTAAAACGGCTTAAATTTTAACGCGGCTTGAGTTGTTTTGGCTTAAAGCAAATACTCATATTTGGATACATATGAGTGCGTGTGTGTTTGTTCATGTGTGCGTGGCTTGTAGTTAAAGCTAAGAATATCATTTAAACCGACTTTCGGGGCGGAAGTATGCTGATGAGGTTTTAAATTGTGCAAAGCAGAAGAATGAAGCGGATAGGCCACTATGCTTGTAGATTGGAAAATGTTGTTGTTGTTATATACATATATATATGCTTTGTTTAATCCAAGTGCATTGCTTAAATTTTACTAATGTTCGTACATATGTACAAACAACAACACTTCCAGTTCCAGTTCGTACACTCGAAAAATGTTAATGAACTGCTTTTGTTCGTAATCTACTTGTGTCTGTAGTTAAATTAGTCAAGTTGTGGCTTGGGTTAAAAACATTAGCTGTTGGCGCAAACTTTTCTAAATTTGATTTCTTTGTAGCTTTTACGGTTCAATCAACTTGTTAATGATGCGTTCTTTCGGGATGTGCGGCTACATAAGCTTGGTAAGCCAGTGGAAAGTCAGTCAGAGCTTTTGATTTTCTTTGAACTTTTCTTAATTTACACCTCATGTCGTGAATACTTTCATAAAGCCCGAGCAGAGGTGACTGCCATACAGGTTGCTATAGATCTACTGCTTTAAAGGAGTGTAGTATCTTTCAGAGATCTCCTACAGCAAGGAGCCTTACAGTTCCTGCGTTCAATAATAATTAAGGAATGGCTCACTAGCAGTGTTCTTTGAGCTACTTCACTAAGGCTAGACTAGCATGTTTATCTGGTCGCAATGGAATTACAAAGCTGATGAGTTTCCAAAGAAAGACACCTCCGTCTTCACTATTGTGGGCTGAGCCTCATATTATCTTGGCATCTAGTTTGGTAAGCGTTTTCTTAACTGATCACAGTTTGAGACTTTACCGGATTCTAACTATTCCATGCTAGATGATCTAGTTGGAATATAAATAAAACACCGAAGCAGATTTGGACTATTTTAAGATGTTTTATCATACATAAAATCCACCTTAGAACCTAAGCAGAGACCAATAATTTCAAATCTCCATACCTCCAACTAATAATTCGTAATTACGATAAGGTAAAAATCTATATACATATGAGCTAGTGTTTTGGAAATCAGGAATAAAAAAATGAAAAAAGATTAACCTCAACTAAAACTCTCTTATCATGAATGTTATTTTTCATTCCGTAGTCTCGCTTTTATAGGAAGCCTGCAGATTGATTGAGATAGCCACAAGAGATTTCTTTGCAAGACGTGTTGTGTTCGTAACCTATAAATATTTGAGATACAATCTAAAGCTCACCATAATTGTCTGAATCATTATGTTTAAGCTTATAAATTTATCAATTTGAAAGTAAATCCGGAATGATTACACTATACAAAACTCCCCTGGGTTTTGGGATCCAGTATTTTTCGATATATAAATTCTTTATTTTTTTTCGAAGATCAAACTTTGACATCGGTCATATAAACCTGACCGAAACGTTTTATACACCATTAAATTAAGAGTAAAATGGAAATTATATTCATAATTTGAATTTTTATTAGCTATATCCTGTAATTCATAATAATCTTTTTAAAAAGTCCTTTTTCGAGCTTCGAATATAAATATTTCGATTTTGGAGGCTAACTTCGAAAATCGGAGAATACATATTTTTACATATGATTCAATCTCTTGAAAAAAATTGGCTTGATCCAAAGCCTTGAAAAATTCGATGTTGTTGTATAATGTTATTAATCGTAGAGAAGTTTAAAAAAATTGTGGAGAATATTCGATTTCATTCAAGATATTAACCAAGTTAAGGTCAACAACTTAATTTATAGTTTATGATTTTCTAAAAATTTTGACAAATTCTGAATTCAAGTTGTATTAGAATGCAGAAACGAACAATTGTTCTAGATAAATTTTTAAAGAAAAATTCAAAGTTTTTTACAGGGTGGCGGAAGCTTAAAGGTTTATCTACCGTTCATCACTTTAATGCTTCAAGCAAAAACTTTTCGAGCAAGCAAAAAATTATTATAATAATTCTTGAATTAATCTCGCACTTTTGGAGACTATTCTCGGTACATATATAATCCTATTTTTAACTTGTTCTTGTGCAAATATAACTCCACCTTTTATTATGATAAATGAATATAAACGCGAAACCGCCTTTTTTTATTTAGCCAGACATTTAAAAAAGCAACACCTTTATATATGTATACACTATCAGAAAATGTACATGACAGCTAACCTTTATTTAAATATATTTATAAATACCTACACGCAACCATCTCGCATATAGCGAGACATCATACTAGTTATAATAGTACTAGTTTTCAACTAGAAAATGAACAACTCCTAACTGACTAGTTCTACAATTTATATACTAATTTATTCTATGACAAATAAAGAGAAAACTAAAAACAGAAAGGAATAAGTAAGGAAAGTCTAAGTTCGGGTGCAACCGAACATTTTATACTCTCGCAATTTATTTATTTATTATATTTTTATTAAGATAACACACAATTTGACACAATTTGAAAATCCTATAATTAGGTATATGAAAGCAAGGGGAAGTTACACTATTAGAAGAAAAATATTTCCTCTAAATTAAATTGAGATACCTGAGAGATTTACCGAAATTTTCGGTGAAAAATTACCATGGGGCACTGAATTCTTCATATTCGATATTCGGGGCTTTGAAAAGTTATAGTCCGATTTCGACAATTTTTTCACAAATGATGCCACAGAACATATACAGCATTTGTGTAAAATTTTATTTCGCTATCTTCATTGGTTCCTTATGTATGTCTAACTTATAAAGTGAAG
Source organism: Zeugodacus cucurbitae (assembly GCF_028554725.1). NCBI lineage: Eukaryota > Metazoa > Arthropoda > Insecta > Diptera > Tephritidae > Zeugodacus > Zeugodacus cucurbitae. Next base: position 36,188,655 of record NC_071670.1, read on the forward strand.
GAATAAGATGGAGTTCAAAATTGAGTTACATGGGCTGTGAACCGATTTCATCCATTTTCCACACGTGTCATCAGGGTGTCAAGAAAATATTATATACCGAATTTCATTCGAATCGATCGAGTAGTTCCTGAGATATGGTTTTTGACCCATAATTGGGCGACGCCACGACCATTTTCCATTTTGTAGAAAACTCTGAGTGCAGCTTCCTTCGGCAATTTCTTCTGTAAAATTTAGTATTTCATTTTTCGTTAGTGAGATAACCCACTTTTAGTAATTTTCAACCTAACCTTTGTATGGGAGGTGGGCGTGGTTATTATCCGATTTCAACTAATTTCATGGTGTGTGGTGGGGTACGTAAGAGAACCGATTGCAGAATGTTTGATTTATATAGCTTTATTGGTTTGCAGGGACGGACGGACGGACGGACGGACAGACAGACATTCGGATTTTGACTTGTCTCGTCACCCTGATCATTTTTATACATATAACCCTATATTTAACTCGTTTAGTTTTATGACTTACAAACAACCGTTATCCGAACAAAACTATAATACTCTCTTAGCAACTCTTGTTGCGAGAGTATAAAAATGAGAAAATAGGGGCATGTTCAAAATCCTTTATGGATGAAATATGTTTTTTTTTCTTAATATATAGCTAAACATAGTCGAATCGCCATAGACCATATGATCCTCATAATTCTTAAAATGAAAATAATTTCCATCTCTTCAATTACTTTTATCCTTTACAAATTGGACAGTATGCAAAATATATCTGTATAATTAGTGATAACTTTTCATTTACCTAAATGTCTCTTGATACCAAAAATCTGGTATAACTTATTACCGCCTTTTCAAATAATTTTAAAATAGATATACGTGATCATAAGTAATATATCATAATAAACCTCTTAATCATATTTCTCTGAATAGAGTGTAGTGTGGGACTAAAAAATACGTAATCTGTGGACAACTTAACATAAAAACATGGTATCCGACAAAAAGTTATTTGTACCGATCTTAACAGGGTTAGATCGTCGAAAGGGCAGCCCTTGACCGGATAAAATCCGGATTATTACATTTATCTCTTAATCTCCAAACTAGAAGGCTTTCGTTTCTTATATAATTTGATTGCTTTTCTCTTAAGGACTAAAACAAATTGACTTCTCGTAGGATATTATCATAAGAATATGCCAGTTGTTTGTGTGATTAAAATGTTGGTTAGTTGATCATTGAGGGGGTTCAAGTGCTGCAGGAGACATTTTACTTTTAATAAAAAAAATAGTCAGTGAAACAAAATTATTTAATAACATGTACATACTGAAAATGAACTAGTCCAAAAAAGACTGGTGTGGACTTGTTTCAAAAGTATTTATTTAACAAATTAATATCTATATAAATCAATTCATACGAATGTAATACCATTAGTCGTACGAAATAACAGTCACTTGAGGTTAAAAAGACTATAGGATAAAAGACAATAGGATAAAACTAAAACTCATCGCACTGTTGGGTAAATGGTAAAACCTAAGCCGATGTGCGCCTCCCCACTACCAAAGAAACATAATTAGTTAGCATAAAACTTTTAATGAGTTTAATCTGAAATCTTTACAAGCGCACAGAACAACTAAGAAATAAAAAAGAAACAAAAACTAACAACTAAATTTGAAAACAAATTCTGTAGAAAATGTTACAAGAGCCGAGTGGTGTACGAAATATAAAATTTGATTTTGTAAAGCAACAAGAAACAAGAAAAAAACATTTAATTTTGTTGTACGCTTGGAGGTTAATAGCAATGTAAATTCGAATGGTAAGAGGACCACCTCACTGGTGCTGGGCCCTAAAAGTACGTCATAAAATTCTCACAAAATCTTTTTGAAATAATTAAGTAAACAAAAGATTCGAATGCAGTCAAATAAAATAGAAGACACGCAGTGGCGGTTGCATTGCGGTCAGAATTTATTATTTATTTGGTGTTTGAGGAAATGCTAGTCGGTGTGTGTGTGATTTTTTTTAAATGTATATTAAAAGTGCTTGGGAAGTGCGCGTTATCAACGCTTTTGATCTGCTGTTGATTTACAATTTTGGAAGGGACTTTAATTTGAAGCTCAGACATGTCTTCTACACACTCACACTTGTGCAGACGGTTACTTCTAACAGTTCAGCGCGTAATTTAATCCAACGCATAGACTTTCCAATCAACTGAAGTATTAATTTCCGCGTAGGTTGACTAGCTGTCAGTCAGTTCAACCGTTCATTTGATGCAATGAGCGATTTGTTGGGAGCACCAAAGCACCAGCCGACCAACCGACCTTCCAACCGGCTGACAAATCGTGTGAAACTCGGTCACTAATGTTCTACATTATTCCCTCTTTTATTTAATTTAACTGTTGAAAAAGTTTAGAAAAACAGAAAAAGAAAAGGTTGCAGCACCACTTTGTGAGCGCGTGTGCGTATGTTGTTATTGTTTTTGCTACTCATTCTAAAGAGATTAGAAAAAGGTTGTACCTACACGCGCTCCCTATCTGCACGAGATCAGCGTTTAGAAGTGCTTGCGTGGGATGAAAATTATTAAGTCTTTTGTTGTTGTTGTTACAGGTATTTGTTATTTCATATGCAAGAAGCAAACGGTGGTAAGATCTCGTTTAACAGTAGGCAGCAACTACAATGGACAAGTGAAATCAAGCGCGCCGCCGACAAGGAATATATATAAGCAACACCAAAAAAAAATTAAACACCTTAAAAACAACAACAACAATTTATAATAGCTCTAATTCTAAACGCTTCCCAATAATTCAAACACATTTTTTTTAATTTGTTCTTTAGAGCATAAAAGCAACTGAAGTAGGTATGTACATAGACATAAAGATTTAGGAAGCCAAGCGTTGTTCTCAATAAAAAGATGAATAATAAAAAACTGAAAACATTTGTGATCTTGTTGGAACAAAGGAGGTTGTACTTCTTGGAAGAGGTTTTGTATGCGCGCAGATAACTGACTGTGTGTAGATATGCACGTTTTGTGGCAGATATAGTCATGTGAACCGAACTACACAGGTGAAAAGGACTCAAATTTGATATTACATCATATATACATATATATATAGTTGTTTGTAAGTCTTAAAACTGAACGAGTTAGATATAAGGTTATATATACCAAAGTGATCAGGGTGACGAGTAAAGTTCAAATCCGGATGTCAATCTGTATGCCCGTCCGTGCAAGCTGTAACTTGAGTAAAAATTGAGATATCTTAATGAAACTTGGAACACGTGTTCCTTGGCACCTAATGGAAAACACAAAAGGGCTATAACTAAAATCCATAAATATGCTATGAAAGTAAAAGTTGGTAAAATTAAGCTATGAAAGCAAAAATTGTTAGAAGGGATTGTTGATTTGGATGTAATTTTTTTGAGAAAGTGGTCATGGCCTTGCCCCCTACTAAGTTTTTTGAAAATATCTCGTAAACTACTAAAGCTATATCAACGAAATTCTCAGGAGTCGTTTTTTTTCAGGCATTTCCTTATACAGTCCAAAATCGAGGAGGAAATCAGATTATAACCACGCCCACCTCCATACAAAAGTTAAGTTTAAAACTACTAAAAATGCTTTAATTTAAATTTCATTATAAAGAAGGTACAAAAGAGCTGCACTCAAAATGGTATACAAAATTTTAAATGGGCGAGGTTTCCTAGCATCCCAATGATATGTTATGAAAATAGGCCAAATCGGTTAACAACCACGCCTACTTCCTATATACCAGAACTTTGAAAACGATCTGAATCGTTTACTTTACAATATATAAAGTAAGCACTAGTGAAGATATCGGAACAGAACAGAAAATCGTCGAAATCGAACCATAAATTTTCAAGGCCCCATATATCGAACATGAGAAACTCAGTGCTTCTAATTTTTTTACCGAAAATATAGGTAAGTCCTTCAGATATTTTGAAGAAATTCGGAGGGAATATCTTTCTTTTAATAATATGTCTCCGTGCCTAAAACACGTGAAATCGGGCCATAACTTCACCTAACTCCCATATACCTAATATTAGGGTTTTTCAACTTTCAATGGACTTTATATATGACGAATATGTGGGTCAAATTGTTTATTATATAATATTAATAAAATTAAATAAATAAATTGCGAGAGCATAAAATGTTCGGTTATACCCGAACTTAAAATTCTTTACTTGTTTTATTTTAGGTTAGGTTACTTTGACTATATGAGTTATTTAAATTGCTTGGATCTTCAGTAATACCAGATAAAATTAATCAAAACGTAAACAATAATTTTGAAAATATATTAGCTACAGTCTAGTCTTCAGCAAATATTTAAAATACTACGCTTAAACACACACTTTTTTCAATGTTCATTGAGACTACTGTAGACATATTCTGTACGGTGTAAAATATCTTATTTATCATGTAATTGTCTTAGATTAACCCAACCCATTTTGCTCTGTAGATTTTTCAAAATGATGCCTACTACTTTAATCCATATTTTCGGAATTATTCATTATATATGCAATGGAAAATTGGATATAGTGAAATTCCAAAATAATCGTGTTTCAGACCTGTAATTTCTAATTGATGAGTAGTCTACTTTTAACTGTTGCAATCCAGGAGCTAGAGGAATCCGTAGTTGAATTTGTGTTGAATGAAGAACGGACCATTCCATTATTTTCCTGTAATAATGTGAGACAAACCTGGTATACGATTAGATTTGTGTGTGGATAGAAAGCATATAAAACCGGATATCAACACGTAAATGAATTACTGGCAAAGGCATCGGTTGCATCTCCAGTTCGTTACAATATAGAATCCAAAAGCATTTTATATTATCAACCATAAACAATTTCAGCATTGAAATTGAAAGGCAAATCACTACATAACTTTCCCGACAAAGAAGAACTCCTTACACAAGGAAACAATCCCACGGTAATATAATCGAGGCGGTTTAATTAATGTTCGAAAGAAGATTTTGCAAGAGCTTTAAAAACCCAAGTATTAGCATCTCCAATTCTCCGGTGGTAGCAAAAGGAAAGGAAGATCTAGAGCTTGATTGGGATTCAAATGGAGAAACGCATTTGACTTTACTGAGCAACCACGTTTGCAACAAACCGGCGAAATCGTTCTCACTACAGTTGATCTACGATCTACATACGCCACCTGAAACAGATACGGATTTTTATCACGCATTCAAAAGTAGTAGGATAAGATTTGAATAACAATGACGCATTAAGGGGTTAGAGGTAGTAAGAGACACGATAAAATTAGAACTTTCAGTAATTTTTTTGCTATTTTTTTGTTATTTTACAAAAGTAATAATATGGCATTAATACACAATGTTTTGACTAGAAATCACGAAAATATGAAAAAAAAAATTTTAATTACCAAAGTTATAGCTGGTTGCGGTGGCAATCATAAGTCCTTGGAGATTCATCTAAAATCAATCGGATAAGAAAAAATGGTTTTATAAATAGATAATCCAAGGCCTAATCGAAGCTTTTTTGTTTTTTCAAAAATTCAGATTTTTTAAGACCAATTAACTGTTGATCCCCGAGTGCTCTTTGTTTTATTCGACAAATAAACTCGTAAAGTAACTATCGGATCAACTTCAAATTTTCAGAGAATATTTTTATTACCCTTATGGAAGCTCAAAAAAAACGGAAAATTGATCCACCTGATCCTGACCACCCCAACCCTGTTATTAAGGGTATATAACTATATCGACTATAGCGACCTGGACTAAAATTTTTACGTACAATAATTAGGGTGGTAATAGTAAAGACAGACATAATTAAGATTTCGAGATACATATGTATTTATCCAGTTTAGGTATTGTATTATACCACAACTCTGAAAATGTTTAATCTAAAAGTATTTCATCTATTCAGAGAGCTAGACCTCGTTCTGAGTACAGCTCGAATTCACTTAATATCAGTATAAATTAAATGACAAAGGAATTTTAGAATGAGTAAATTTCGTAAAGCTACTAGTTAAGAATTATGATCTATTTCATGGGTATTCTATAATTTGTTAATTAATAAAATATTCAATTGATAGAACGGAAATGATTTAGGAACCACTAGAATTGTCTAATTGGCTTCTGGAACTGAGTAGCAAAACTATAAACTTCTCACAAAAATTTATTATTCTCTTCAATAAAAAGGTATAAATAATTTTTTTTTTTATAATTTTAATGACGCAAGTACTGCCTGAATTTTTAATACTTGGAAATTTGGTTTCTCAAAGCAGTGTAGTCATATGGTAGACAATCCTATGCGCTATAATATTCTTAAAGGAAGACACGTGTAAAAGAAAATAAATAAGCCTGCGGTGACAGGTAATGCGTTTGGTAGTTACGTATGTGATGAAGCGCACGTAGACCATAGCGATGAGCACAAGCAGGCAATTATGGCTGGAAAATTTGTGTACAGTATATTAACTTGTGATTTTGTTTGTTTGTTTTGTTGCGCAGGAAGGGTTTGACCAGTAGCGTAGAATACAGGAAATGTGTCAAAGCAATGAAATTGTTTTATTATTTTTGGTGAATGGAACTTACTATGACTGATAATATATTATATAATTTTTCGAAAAATAATTTAAATAAATTTTAATTAGAACTTAATTTTGATAAAAAGTTATTTTAACAATAAATAAGTTAATGAGGTGCAACCAGTTTAAAAATATAAAAATATATTAACATAAATAAAAACATAAAGGAAAGTTTGAAAATATTTGAAGAAGGGTTGCCACCTGTTCTTAAATCTTAAATATCTTAAAGTAAATGAGTAATTAATGTATGGACACCAAATTAAATTGGTTTATTGATATCCGCACCCTTCGTCCTATTTCAGCATGCTGGAAGCAAGTCGATGATCCTCTTGTGCTCTAGCACTGGGTCGTTCGGAGGATACTTTCGGCCCAAAGTGGAACTCACTCAAAAAGGTTTTCATTGCCCCAACAATGGGAAATTCGCATACTTGCAATTTAGCTAGGAATCCTGACGAACTCAAACTGCAATAGCTATATGGAGGAAGGTGGAAACACTGAGTCATTTCGTCTGTCCACTCTGCAGCGTTCACAAGACTGAGGTTGGAACATCTCGGTTGCTATACTTTTGGCGAACCATGCGAACTAGTCTGAATATACAATTTTTTCCGTCTCATAAAATTTGTGATAGGCTCAAAGCGCTTCGCGATACGTAAAGGTCTTCTTTGCGATCCATACTAAGGAGACTTTTGTTATTACCTTTAGTTGTCCAAATGGGATTCATCTCGAAACCTCTCGCGAAGACCAGCCTTTGAACCTAACATAACCCAATCTAAGTTCATAGAAAACCTAACATCAAACTAAACAGTTTTAAGTAAACTTGCACTTGCTAAACAATTAAAAAAAAAAATTTTTGATCATCAGAGTTGCCACCAATTTAAACATTCTAAGTCAAATCTATTAGTAAAATAACAATAACAATATCGATATCAAATAAAAGGTATTCGAAAAGTCTATGATAAACATCGAAATATCTCAAAGGATCAGCAGTTTATGCATCGCATTCCAGTAGCTTGAAACTAATCTTATAATTCTTAGAATATGATAGGAATCTCCATGCTGAATGAAACCTCTTTATATTATTCCAAAAAATAGTTCAGACATATCTATAATACTCCATCCTTATGGAGTTCATTATTTACAACAACTTCAACGAACATTCTTGTCGCTCGCGATTCTTCACACACAATTTTTGTTTCATATTACTTAAGTTTTAACAAATAAATATCAGCAAATTGGCACCTTCTCTGCTGCAACAAATGACTCACGGCGATCTTTTCGTACAGTTCATATTTCCAAATAATCAAAACTACTTGATTTTGGTCAAGGATTAGAATACCGGCGCATTGCCTCTCAGCTTACCTGCTAATTAAGGAACAGCGGGCGTGCGTTTCAGCGGCAATTCAGGTGTCAATAACGGTGGTCATTGCCTTTTTTATGGCCCTTCAAAGAGACATACACACAAATCTGCGGCTAATATGCACACATTATATACACTTGTCTTTGTCTATTAGCTATTATTTAGTGGCCAGTTGGTCAGCTGTCTGACAGCGTTATTGGTCTCTCGCTCTGCGTTAAATACCCGAATACTCGGGATTACAGCAGCACAGCCGCTCCTTGTAACACAGGTAAAATGTCACCTGCAGTGAAATTTATGGATTTGCGCCTGCCGACGACAACGGACAGCGGCGACAGCGTCGCTGGGGTCATGAAAAATAACACACCAGCCAGGAGATTTGTAGTCGACGCAGGGGATTAACGCTATTATTTGCGGCAATGTCGCTGGTGACGCGGCGGTTTGACGCTGCTATTTAAATACACATAAAATGTTAATATCATTTTGATTGTTCGAATATTTATTTGTCTGCAAGTATGTGTGTGTGTGTTTGTGCACTCACAGTAGTACAAGCATACCTTAGGCGTATTTATGAGATCAGCTTTAAGGTAAACAATCGCGTGAATAGGCGCGAGTAAGACTAAGACTTCAGCCAGTAGTTGTGTATAGCACTCCTACCGCGTCAAAAGCAATAATAAGAACAACAACAAAAACAACAAAGCGTGTGTTGTGCGTGTGCGCCGACGCAGCGATTGGTCTTCCATGTGTGGATGCAAAATTAACTTGATGCCGTCAATTGTTTATATTGTGGCTCGGTTTGTTTACAGCCATGCAAACGGCTCATCAATATGTACATATGTACTTACATGCATACTTATCTATTACATAAATTCAACACTGATTATTACTTAATCATATTCTATTAAACAAACACACATATATACATATTTATCTACGCTTCTAACTCGCTTATGTGTTTTTATTAAATGCCTAGTGGGGCCTTTTCTCGCCTTTGCTGCGGGGAGCGTTTTATATAAACTCATTTACACACATACATACATACATACAAATATTGTATGTACATCTCACCTATTTACTTTGACTGCCAGCTAGCCTCAAGTAGTCACTTAATAATTACTAGCTCGCTTTTATTGTTTAGACGCTAATTTAATTTTATTTTAAATTTTAAATTAGCTCACCTCCGTCGCTTTATCAGTGCATTATCTGCGTGGCGTTAAGCGCTTTGTTACGACTTAATTTTCCACAGTAAGAAATTTTTAAGTGGCAATAAAAGTCCCTCGGTCTATAAGTGTGCTATTTTCGTAGGCTCTGAAGTGGACTGCGATTTCCGCTTCCTCTCCACACTCGAGCCGTATGACTAACTTAAAGAAAGACCAGACAGACGCTAGTATGGCCAGTTCCACAGTCCACACAATGCTATACTACATCATCAGATCTCCATCAGCCAAAAAAAAGTTCATATCGAACTTCTTGTCTGGCTCTCTAAGAATACTTTTTTCTTATTATATTCTCTTGATTGGAATTTATAAAATAAATATTCAATAGTTATATTAGTTTAAACAGAAATTGATTACCAAAAAATATCGGAACTTTCGCTACTATATACATATATCAACAAAACTATTTCTATATCTTATTTCAAGATAATGTAGAATAACTCATTTAAGTGATGCCTCATCTGGAATTTCACCTTTTTTCGATTGATACGAGTTGTATGTTCGGTTCACAACTCTCCCAGTCATCTAATAATAACGATTAAAGAACTTTTCGACCACAAAGTTTTGGAACAGTTAGTCAAAACACAAGACTGTTCCCTAAAAAAATTAGTAATTTCTTTTAATATAGAATATATGTATCTATTCTATCCTATGTTCCAGTGCTTAATGTATTAACACTCTTTGTTTAAATAATCTTCACTTTCTAAACTTCCTATGTTGATTCCACAGATCTTTCTGTTGTCCTTCAAGGTGTTATTGAAGAATACTCGGTAAAGAAGATAAAAATAAATAAAATAGTAAAAAACAAGTAAGGAAAGACTTAGTTCAGGTGCAACCGAACATTTTATATCGCAATTTATTGATATAGTTTTATTACGATAAAACGCAATTTGGCCCATATGATAAGCACAAAGTCCAATAGAAAACGTCATATATAGTGTATGAGGGCTGAGATAATTCCTGAATCGATTTCATTCAATTTCACCACCAAGGCACACTATATCCAATATACGCTCACTTAATTTTGCTAAGATATCTCACATATTAACCAATACATATATGCGGAAGAAAGCCCACCTTATTTTCGAAAAACCTATAATTAGGTATATGGGAGGTAAAAGTTGTTATGACCCATTTTAATAATTTTTGGAACAGAGACACAATATTGGAAGAAAAAAAATTCCTCTGAATTAAATTTAATTATCTGAGAGATTTACCCATATTTTGGGTTAAAAATTACCCTTAGATACGCAGTTCTTCATGTAGATATCCGGGGCCTTGAAAAGTTATAGTCCGAAAGTTTTATTCCGCTATCTTCATCGGTTCATTATGTATATATTATAAAGTGAACGAATCAGATTGAATTCAAAATTGACTTATATAGAAAGAATCGTGGTTGTCAACCGATTTCTCCCATTTTCAAGTTCATTTCAAGGTGTCATGAAAGTATTATGTACCAGATTTCATTGCAATCGGTCGATTCCTGAGTTATGGTTTTTGACTCATAAGTAGGCAACGCCACGCCCATTTTCCATTTTGTAAAAAAAATCTAAGTGCAGCTTCCTTCTGTCATTTCTTCTGTAAAATTTAGTGTTTCTGATGTTTTCCGTTACTGAGTTTACGCACTTTTAGTAATCTTTAACCTATCCTTTGTATGGGAGGTGGTGGTGGCTCTTATCCCACTATATAAATTTTTATGGTGTGTAATGGGGTTCGTAAGAGAAATGACTGCAGAAAGTTTGGTTTATATAGCTTTATTGGTTTGCGAGATATTCACATAAAACTCAGTGACGGAGCCACGTCCACTTAAAAAAAAATTAAATCCAGATATGCCCCTTAGTAGTGCGATGCTTTATACCAAATATTACTTTTCCAGCTTTAATTATGGCTTAGTTATGACACTTTTTCGGTTTTCGCAATTTTGTGGGCGTGACAATGGTCCGATTTCGTCCATTTTCAATACTCCTCACGGTCCCAAGTAACATATGTATCAAGTTCATTCAAGATATCTTAATTAACATACGGACGGACGGACAGACAAACTTTCGGATTTAAACTCGTCTCGTCATCCTGATCATTTTGACATACATAACCCTATATCTACTCGTTTAGTTTTATGACTTACATACAACCGTTATGCAACTTTTGTTGCGAGAGTATAAAATATTGTAAAAATAACATAGTTTTCATCCTCTGAAATCCACTTAACCTCTTAATACACATCAACATTAAATATTCTTAAACTTTTGGTAACAAACTCCGAAGGCTAGTTCTAATGGAAATAGAAAAGGCAGCATTACATTCATACTTCTCCGAGTATAACCATTATCATCCCCGTGAGGAAAGGAAAACATGAGACATATGATCATTTACAACTCTTTCCGGATACATGCCGGACTTTTCACACTTGTCTTTTATAATCGTCTTCGATTCGCCACTTATCTATAATTCTCTTTTGTTAAAAAAAATTGCATTTGAAATTATAATTAATAAAATCTAAATACAAAAAAAGGGAATAAGGGATATCACTTGATTTTCTACGTAATTTACAAGAAGAAAGCATATTTGAATTATGGAAGTTGTTTGTTCGATTTGACAGTCTCTTAAGTTTCGTTTGATTAGGAAATATGAATATTTTGTGACTACAGTTTCGTTTTATGACTACAGGAGAGTCTGGTATGAAACCTGGTAAGTTGGAAACTCTCATTGTGAAGCAAATAATAATCCGAGTAAAGCTTGCAGAGCAATAAAGCAATAAATTCTATATTTTCGCAAAACATAAAGGTATTAATAAAAATTCTATGTCAAATCAACAGCAATTGTTTACTGTTACAATTGACTTCAAAACAATGCGTGCCCTTCTACTCCGGCTCAAGTGCGAGCACTCAAACACTCAATTAGCGCCGCTGCATAAACACCTGTTGGACATTGATGAGCATTACCAAGAGTATAAAACGAGTTGAAATTGACGCGGAGAGCACTCAAACAAGCAACACACTGTCTCAGAGAGAGAGTTTAACACCACTACAGTGATAGAGTGCTAGCGGACTAAAGACACATAGATACTAGAAATGGCACTCAGATAATTTCGTGAGAGTCGAAAGGCATGCGCAGCGTGAGCAATTGAGCGCACCAAAACAGCTGTGAGCGCAATGCCAAGTAGCCAAACAACCAGCTGATGAGCTGTATGGAGCATAAACGAGTGACTTTAGTGGCGCTGCGGGTTTTTGCTCGTGACTTGTATTTTGTTTTTCCCCCTCTTGTTTACACATTTGTTGAGCTGTCAGAGCGCGCTGCATTTTGGTTAACTCCAGCGGGCGCTAACAGTTTGCAGTCAAACGCTTGAAGCCGGTCGAAGACGTGACATCATCCAGCGGGTGTTATTCTACTAGTGTAAACGTGCAACGCGTAGTGAATTCGTAGCGTAAAAACGCAAAATTTTCAGCAGCGAGGTTTAAAGTGTGAATCAACTAAGGAAATTCATATTTCTTTTTACAAAATCATTGCTATAACCTCAAATAATTAAACGCTCTTTACAAATATTATAAAAGTTTACGTCGCCTTTAACGGTACTTAGACGAGCAGTTACGAAGCAAAAAAGCAACAAAGCTTAAAAGCAAGCGCTTGTGTTTACGTCAATAAATTGAAGTTGAAATTTTCGCAAAGAATTCTTTTTTCCCCCGCAAAGCGAACGTGTACGAGTGCGAGTAACTCCAGTTCGATAAGCTTTGTTTGTGTAAAATTCGAGTTGCGTGTTTAGCGAATTGTGTGTTTGCAAACAAATAAATCAGCAAATTAATCCCGAAATAAGTCAATTGCGAATTTAATGAAATTTGTAGTTGTAAACAAAACTGTGAAGAAAGCAACAAATTCATTGTTTGTACAAGTGTTGTTAGTGTAAATTCAAAGCATTATATACAAACGCAAAGATAAACAAATTTAGTAAATAAAAAAATTAAATATATTATATTTGATAATAAATTTTACCGCAAATCTACCGAGTTATCAAAAACAAACTTTTTTGTTGATAAAGAAAACGAGATTTCAGGCGACGCACAACTTGGAGAGTGATAAATTGGTAAGTAACTTGTGAAGTGGGTTAATAAGTACAAGAAATTAATAATAATAATAATAATAAAATATAGAATATTGAAAAAATATAAAATAAAAAATAAAATTAAAAATTTAAATAATTAAAAAAAAAACAAAAAAAATGTTTAAATAATTTTAGATAATATTTAATATAAATTTTTAACGACAACAAAAACAAAACAAAAAACATAATTAATATAATAATGAAGCTGAAAAACATATGTTTTTTATTTAAATACTAAAAACTTTTCATTTTAACTATTTTAGTGAATGAAAAATTGATACTATAATACTATAATACTACTAATAATACTATACTTAAATAGTATTAATTTTAGATAATGTTTAATATATATTTATAAAAATAACAAAAATATTTATTAAAAATAATTTGAAGTCAAGTTGAAAAACTCAATTCATTGAATTTATAATATTTTTTTTCTGTTTAATATGAAAAATTAATGTCAAATGAACTAATAAATATTAAAAAAAAATTGTAAAAAATAGTTTACTAATAAAAAATATATTTCCGAGTATTTTAGTGTAAAAATATATAAACTTTTTTTAATAAATATTCAAAATTCCTATAAAATATTTTTTACAAAAATCTATATAAAAAGTTATTTCAAATGAAGTCAAAGAACTGATTTTCCACTTTATTTTTTGGGCTATTTTAGATTAGTTTCTGAAAAGCAAACTAAATTCAATAATACAAAAAAATAAAAAGTAAAAATATATTTCTCGAATAAAAAAATACAAAATAATTAGAAAATTAGAAGAGAAAGCAAAAGAACAATAATAAAAAAACATATTTTTCAAAAAAAAAAAATTTATTTGAAAAACATAAAAGAAAAATAATTTATTAATATAAAAGAAATAATCTCATTAAACTTAAAAAAATACCAGCACAATAATAAATTAATCGAAAAAATAAAAAGACAAATATTGATTATAAGCAATTTAGCAGTTTTTATTCAGATTACAAAAACAAAATTTTATTTAAAAAATAAAAATAATAATTTTGAAAAAATGTGTATCAAATATAATTAAGAAAAAAGCTATATTTCCTACATATTTATTTTTGTTTTTGTTAGATATTTCTTTTCTTACTACGCTTTGCCACACATTCGCAGACAAAGCAGATTAAATACGTAAAATATTACCCGCCATGCTTAGTTTTATTTAAGCCATGATTTAATAGCAACAAGCACATTTGCATACATCTGCATGTATGTTAATATATATATCTCGGTATATATACATATTAAATTAAAAGAATATGTAGATAAACACATATACACGCATTATGAAACACATAAAAACAAACAAAGCTAAATAATAGTGTCAAGAATCTTGAGAGCACGCGCGCTTTTTTTCTATTTTCTTGACAAGCTGCGCCAAAGCCACAGCTCAGTTACTTTGCTACTACAAAAACAAAGGCAAACAAATAGTAAACCAGTCAGATAAATATAAATAAAAGCAATGTTTTGTAATATGAGCAAATTAGTTAATATTATGGCAGTAGTTTAACGCTTTAGGGGGTGGAGCGTAGCTTTCAAGCTTTTGTAGACCTACATACTATGTATGTATATGAATAGCTATATAGCTATGTATGTGTAGTATGGTACAGTAAAGTGTTTTAATTATTTATTATTACATATTTGCTCTGTTTTGTGTTGTACTTTTATAAGCATATAGACATACATATAGTTAGACAAATGTTTATTTAATAGCTAATTGCTCTTTTATTCGAGACCACAAGTGTTTTCATTTACAAACTAGATTCATAGCATGACTAATATTTTATAAGCGAAAGTATTACAAAATACTAGTAGTAGTTGTTGTTGTAGTTTCAATATTTCAACTCAAAATCATTTTATTGAAAGTAGCTTAAGTCGACTTAAGTCTATTAAAATCAGTTTAATTTTTTTGCCCATTTTATTTAAGATACGACGCTGCATTTTAACTTAAACATTATTCTACATAAGAAATATTGATAAAGAATACGTCTCGATACATGTATGTTAGAAATTAAAACACTTTAAGTAGAACCTTAAGTCGACTTTTGACCTTTTAATGTATAAGCCTCAGTTATTTTTCTGTTAGCGATTTTTAATACTACTATGACCTTGCTAGTTATACTACATGTTGTGTTGCTCAAGTTCTTTTTTAGATAGTACGAACACATGGTTCCTAGTTTAGTGTGAGAGGTCTGTGCTTAAGGCACTGTTTTTCATTTTTTTCTCTATATTTGATCCAAAGTAGCCAAGTTGCGAGCCACAGTTATTTCGTAGGTAACCTCCTGACCAAGCCAAGGTGTATACATAGATACTTAAAAGACATCGCTAGAGCTTTTCTTTTCAGATGAAACACGGGATATTTTTCTTAATTCAATTTAATTGATCATATTTAGTTTGTTGTGAACCATTAGCTTACATTTCAGAATTTTGCGAATCGGACATATAACTGGTATAAAAAATTAGAGACATCCCTAGAGCTTTTCTTCAGAGGAAACATGGGATATTTTGTTTAATTAAATTCAACTGATCACATATAGTTTGTTGTGAACCATTAGTTTGCATTTCAAAATTTGGCGAATCGAACAAAGAAGTGGTATAAAACTGGTATAAACAATTAGAGATGGAATAGTAAGCTGTTGTATGACTTTAATGAATACACGTACTTTCTAGTATTAAGCTCAAATGGTAAATTACTTTTAGACGGAAGCCTCAATAACTTTTTATAGCAAAAAATATTTAAAAAATTTTCAACTCAAGTTTAAGTCTACGCTTTATGAATATTTTTAATACATGAAATATGAATATTTGAAAAAAAACTATGATTTATTACAATAAAACACAAAGCCATTAAGAAATCAACTAATATTACTAAAGAAAAAATATATTTAATTTTCTACAATTTTTTTTATATTTTTTTTAACAATTAAAAAACCTGCGAAACATCAAAATGAAATTTACATGAAAAATACCGTAGAAAATAAACGATATTTGATTTATTAATTTTTTTATGCACATTAAGTTTTCCGGTTTTCCCCTAACACGACATCTTCAAACTACATATGTGTGTATGGTATGGCGTAGCGTATATATTTTGCCAAATGAACAAGCCAAGCAAGCTTTGCCCCCATTTGCCACATTCAGCCTACTAACAAGCGAATCAGCTTGACTAACGCCTGACCGCCCATGCAACCCACCGCGCCAGCCAGTGCAGGCAGTCGACAGCCAAGTCAGCCAGTTAGACTACAATCGTTGCTAGACATTTTGCTACCAGTTCTGTGCAGCAGTCAGCAACAACAACAACAACAAACAAACAGCTGCTACAGCTGACGCGCTAACTTTGATTTTCTTTAGCGATTGTTGTTGTTGTTAATATTACTTGTTTTTGTTTTTTGTAATTGTTATTGCATGTTGTTGTTGCTATTATAGTTGCAACAAATTTCAGGACTTGTTAGTGTTTTGCAGCGATTTTCAATTTGTTCAATAGAGCTGCTTACACACAGATACACGGACAGAGAAGTCTCAAGTGTTGCAAGTGCAATTTCGTCAAAATATACATATATATTTACAACAACACAACTACGAGAGTAAGTAAGTGTTGCAGATATCAATCTGCGCGCGTGTATATAATCAAAGTGTATTTAGAAAATCTGCCCGATTTCTTTCATCTACCACTTTTGTGGCAACTGACATTTCACTCACACACACACACACACACTTTCTATACATTGGTGCGTGTGTGTGTGTGTTGTGTGCCCCGTTCTTGTCCGTCTCACCCGTTTTGGCATAAAATTCGCTGCACTCGCTAATTGCTGGCAATAGGTCGCACTGACTTCAACATTCCATTCATCATCATTCAAATTGCAACAACAACAACAACAAAAACATAATAATAACAGCAACAACAATCACACGTGAGAAACACAAAATCATTGAGGAAGCACGAAACGTTTGAGGCCTAAAGTTGTATGTAGATATGTCCATATATTAAACTAAAAGCAAGCAATCAGTGCTTTACATACACACACACATACATATGTACATATATATATACTTGCTTATCTATTCTATATTTACATACTGCAACTTGTCGTTTGCCCAGTAGTGTGCTGAAAGGCAGTCAATTTTGCTTTACTACTCGTATCTACAATGATACACACACTTACATAGATAGATATATGTATATGAACACTTGTTTATTTTTGTTGTTGTTATGTATATGTCGTTTTGATTATGTTATCGTTCGCATAGTCAATTTGTATGCATCGTTCCGGTATTACGAGTTTGTTTTATAATTTTTCTCGCTGACTCGTCGTGTATGTCTAATATTTTTAAGTATTTAGTATTCAGTATTCAGTTCTACTCTATGATATTCTTAAAGTTTGTCTGCTTATTTATGTTTATAATATGCAATGTGAACTACGGGAATAAATATATAGAGGAATTAATTGGTAGGGGATTTTCAGAATAATATTCTCATAAATTCTTATTGCCGATGAAAAGGCAGAAGTGATTTTAGAAAATTTTAATCCAATATTATATACAAAATTATCTAAGCATTGCTTTTGAAATAGCTGTAGTGCGTTACGATTGCTCTTGATAAAATTAAAAATATTTTATTTATATTTATTTATTTATTTAAAAGTACATTAAAGCTTTGCCAAGCACTTTTCAATTGATATCACAATTAAAATATTTGAACAACTAACTTTTACAAAAACATCACCTTTTTAAAATTCTTTCTAAAAATTAATTTCAAAAAATTTAACTGTTGGCAACTCTGCTTGTAAAAATTTCAAACTGTACGCATGCTTAAACCTCTTTAATTTTATACACAAATCATATATTTTTCTAATTTTATCATTTAATTGTATGCAAAATTTAAATAAGTTGGCAACCCTACTGCCAAAAATATTTATAATCAAAAGCCTTTTTGAAGCTCTTTAGTTGGATACCCATATTGATATATTTTTATTTATTTTGTACTTTGTTCTTGAACTTCCATAACTCGAACGTGTATAACTCGAAGATCTCCATAACTCGAACTCTAATGAGTCTATAAGAATCTTGAATTGGCAATTGAAGTCAAATTTCATACAAATTACCTTTCGTAACTCGGAAGTCCCTCTAATTCAAAGCTTTTTCGTGGATTATGGCGGTTCGAGTTAGGGAAGTTCAACTGTTTTTGTTTTTTTTTTCACAAATGACAACCCTTCTAAAAAGATTTTTCCAGGTGTACGTTTTTATTAACCTTCTTAGTTTTATACTCGTATTGCAGTATATTTGTTATCTTATCAGCATTAAAAATTAAACAAAACTTATAAGGTGGCAGCCCGGCTCTCAAAATATTTTCAATGTTTGATAACCATTTTATAATTCATTTACTTTTTAAATTTAATTAAATGAAAAAAATTACTTTTTCACTTGCTTTCGTAAGCCTTCCGAATTCTCTTCAGCTGGATCCATCAGTTGTATTTTAGTTTTAATATTTATGTAAGTAGTTGGAAACTCTCCTCAAAAAATGTTTTTTAAAACATCAAACTAAAGTTATTTAATCTCTCAAAATTCTTTTACTTTTAAATCAGTCGAAAGTAGCTTAACGATGTCTTTTAAGAGTTCTGAAGTTTCTTGCTTTAACTTTAGCATTGGTTCTTTTCATTTTCGGCGATATAACCTCACATTTTTGCACGTCTAATGTTAACCTAAAATCAGTCCGAATTTAAGTAAAGAATTCCAAAGAAACCTTGATCTCCATTGCGCTAAGAGATTCACCTTTATATTCGAGTTCTACAGGATCAGGATTCCAATTTTTTTTAAGTTATTAAAGTAAAAGCATAATGTTCAGATTCTTGTTTTTTATTGACGGTTAGTATTTTCTATGAATATTTACGACTAAGCAACTTAAGATCTCTTTTATTCCAGTGTTTCATCGGTATTTTGAAGATCCACCGAACTCTGTATTTAATAAAACATAAAACTGATCTAGCCTACTCGAGATTTGCTGAAAATCTAATAACAGATTGTAGATGTACAGATCTTGGGTGGAAATTACTTCAATATACTATTTGAAATTATTCAAAAACTAACATGAGCCTAACCTCTCAGATTCTTTGCTGGTGTACTAGATTATTTTCTAAATCGTTTCATCTCCGTAATTCTAGAATAAAGCCTAACCAAAACGGTTGTTGTTGTTATTATTATTATTCTAACAAGAGATATGTAGAGCTTATGGAGCTGGATCGATGGATTTGTGATGTAGACATAGTTCCAACAATATCTGGGCCATGTAGTCTATAGTTATTTCCACCTTTTACTAAATTTATCTAACAGAGAGGTGGCAACCTTGCCCAGATATCCTTACAAATTCATCATGAGAGACCTGCCACTCATTGTCAAATGCAAAAAGTCAATAACAAATAACAACAACAAATTAGAGAACAGCCGCTTTTCAGCTTGACCTCAAAAATTTCTTAGTGGGTACGCCACATACGAAGTTAAGCATATGTACGTGTGTGTGTATGTTTGGGCTGTGAATATTCGTATAATTATTGCCAGAATATGAAGCAGTATAATTTCCAACTTTGTAATTTTATTATTTGCACAGACAACGCGTAATTGTTGCAACCAACAAACGAACTGTTTGGCGAGCAGTGTGGCACAATGCTGCGATTCGAAATGATGTGAGCGTCAATAAAATGCATGAAAACGCTATTTGAACATATGTATGTGAGTGTGTATGTATGTATATCGTGGGGCATGCGTGGCTATGCTACAATTGCAATGGGAAATCATCAGCGTTGCACATTGCCAGGTTGCATGCACTTAAGTACGAAATAGACGCAAGCATTTTATTGTTATTGCAATTGTGGTTGTAATAATGGCATTGTGTTGCCGTTGCTATTGGTGTTGTTGCTGTTGTTGTATTATGCGTTTGTTGCATGCCACATAATCGTACAAAACACATATGAGAGCACCGTTGGTCATGTGTGTAGCAAAATATATTTTTTTTGCTTTGTTGCTATTTTTGTTGTACGTTTTGCTTTTTGTGCCACAAATTATAGCCACATCATGTATGTGTCGGCTCGTCAACTCTTGCCACACAGCGCTTCACACCAGTTAGACAGTCAGCTTATGCTGCTCAACGCGCATGCGCTGTCGGCTGCAGCTATACTATGTATGTGGTAGTATGCATGCTTGTGTTAGTGCCGTCAATGTTGGCACTGAGACGGCAAAGCGGCAGCATGCAACAAGTGCCGTTCGTTGTTCCACTAAGAATGTAGTTTTCCAGCTTTTATAGTTCTTTCGCCAATAATTACATATGTATGGCTATATTTGTATGTTTGTATTATTTTCTAAACAATCTCATTGCCAAATATAGACATTTTATACCACTTATGCACAGAAAATTGATTTCGAATATTTCTAATTTCAAGGACTTTTATCAGAAAAAACGCATTTACCAAAATTAAATTTCACAGAATGACTGTTTATGAGGAGAATTAAGTTTTCTGTAAAAATATTTAAGAACGGACGACTTTAGAGCGTAGCTGCCATACAACTGATCGTTCAAAAATGAGTTTTTTTGTTATAACTTCTAGAATTTTCAAAGAAATGTAAATAAATTATGTGACAGCTTTAATTATTTAATTTAAAAGTTACACCGTAAAAATTATCAAGATTACATCCATATAGCATATAGCTGTCATACAACTGTTCATTCAAAAATGAGTTTTAGTGCTATAACTTCTATAATTAAACAGCAACAAAAGCGCAATTTTGTTTTAAAATTGCTTATGAGAAATAGAAAGTATATAGTAAAAATTATTGATATCTAATGACTATATGATATAGCTGTCATACAACCGATCGTTCAAAAATGAGTGTTTTTGTTATAACTTCTACAATTTTCAATCAAATGTAATAATATTTTGGGACAGCTCATTATTATTCAATTTAAAAGTTACACAGTAAAAATTATCAAGATTACACGACTATAGCATATAGCTGTCATACAATCGATCGTTCAAAAATGAGTTTTTGTACTAAAGGGTGATTTTTTAAGAGCTTGATAACTTTTTAAAAAAAAAAAACGCATAAAATTTGCAAAATCTCATCGGTTCTTTATTTGAAACGTTAGATTGGTTCATGACATTTACTTTTTGAAGATAATTTCATTTAAATGTTGACCGCGGCTGCGTCTTAGGTGGTCCATTCGGAAAGTCCAATTTTGGGCAACTTTTTCGAGCATTTCGGCCGGAATAGCCCGAATTTCTTCGGAAATGTTGTCTTCCAAAGCTGGAATAGTTGCTGGCTTATTTCTGTAGACTTTAGACTTGACGTAGCCCCACAAAAAATAGTCTAAAGGCGTTAAATCGCATGATCTTGGTGGCCAACTTACGGGTCCATTTCTTGAGATGAATTGTTCTCCGAAGTTTTCCCTCAAAATGGCCATAGAATCGCGAGCTGTGTGGCATGTAGCGCCATCTTGTTGAAACCACATGTCAACCAAGTTCAGTTCTTCCATTTTTGGCAACAAAAAGTTTGTTAGCATCGAACGATAGCGATCGCCATTCACCGTAACGTTGCGTCCAACAGCATCTTTGAAAAAATACGGTCCAATGATTCCACCAGCGTACAAACCACACCAAACAGTGCATTTTTCGGGATGCATGGGCAGTTCTTGAACGGCTTCTGGTTGCTCTTCACCCCAAATGCGGCAATTTTGCTTATTTACGTAGCCATTCAACCAGAAATGAGCCTCATCGCTGAACAAAATTTGTCGATAAAAAAGCGGATTTCACATTTCGAACCGAACACTGATTTTGGTAATAAAATTCAATGATTTGCAAGCGTTGCTCGTTAGTAAGTCTATTCATGATGAAATGTCAAAGCATACTGAGCATCTTTCTCTTTGACACCATGTCTGAAATCCCACGTGATCTGTCAAATACTAATGCATGAAAATCCTAACCTCAAAAAAATCACCCGTTATAACTTCTATAATTAAGCAACAATGAATTCTATATTTTGTGAAAAATTTTTATATGAGCAGTAGAAAGTATGTACTAACAATTATTAAGATCTAATGATTATATAATATAGCTGTCATACAACTGATCTTTCAAAAATTAGTTTTTGTAGCACAACTTCACAAATAAACAGTTACGAGTATGAAATTTAGCCAGAGTTTTATTCATGTGCATGTGTATGGTATAATTGCAGCGTTTTTTTTTTTTGTTGTTCTTTTTTGTTTTTCTGCCTTTGGCACATTTTCTGCCATGTCTACGGCCTTAACTTTTTGCTTACTCTTTCGAAATTTCGCTTGTGCAATTCTTATGCGCTCCGCTTGCGTCTATCGCCAACTACTTTATAGGCTCTTAATGTACATACATATATACTTATATATATATGTACGTGCATATGTACGTACGCGCACCACTTAAGTGTCATGTGGCATGTCAACAATGATTGACATTTGTTCGTCGCATGCGTGTTAACTGCGTTCTCTGACTCCAACTTGTACTGTGACTGTGACGCGAAACGTTTGCTGGAACAAGTTTGTCTGCCAAACGCTGCTTTATCTCTACGTACATACATACATTAATACATATATATAAATACGTATGTAATTGCTCTACAAAACTGCCAAGAATGACTCAGTGCAGTTGTAAGCGTCTTGTTGGACATTGGCGCTGTTAGAATTCTTCACTCATTGTTGCACGTAATACAACAAACATACCGATACGCTGCAGTCGCAATTTGCCACGCATTCTACATACAGACAGACTATCGCATTTATATAACACTCAGCAATCTACATTCAATTACGCTAAAACACAACAAACAACAACAAGAACACGCACAAATGTCACTCCACTGAGTGCCAACCTGCTCGTCGTTTGCCGCAAACACTGCTGCTGATAAGCGCCATATGATTAACCGTAATAACCTTCCTACTCCATTCGTATCTACAAGAAGCTTGTTTACAGCAGCAGCGCGTTTTTCTTTGCTTTTATTGTCTCGTCGCTTCATGCAGTATTTTTATTTTTGTCCGGCGTGTTTACGTTTCTTACGTCTACATACGTTTCTACTTATATAAAAGTTCAGCACAGTTGCCTTTTGATAAGCATGCGGGTTTCTTCTTATTCCTCTTCTTCTTTTCGCACGTTTCTTTTTTGCAGTTTGTTACTTCATATTGTTGTTGTTTTTGTTTTTGCTGAATTTTCTGCATTATTCAATACTTACCGCTTGCCATAAATAGTTGTTATTGTGCGGCTTATCATAAGCTAACATTCTGCAGAAATGCTTGGGAATGCATCCGCTTTAAAGCGTGCTTAGTGTCTCCGATTTCTTCGAGTGTATTTTAAGCGTTCCAGGTTTTGTATTTATTTTTTAACAAAATAGAAATATATATTAGCTCTTACACAAGACCATTGTCTAATCTAATTTGAGACCAATGATCTTTCCGAGAAATCTACGTACCACAGATAGTATCTAGTCTAACTTGACAAAATATGTTCTTCAATCTTTATATTGTTATTATGTATCGTATTTTAAATAATTTTGAATTTACATCGAAGCTGCTGAAGTGCATGCGATATTGGAACCTAACCTAAAAATATTTGAAAAATAATATCTCTAGTTCAGAAAAACTGAAGAAGTTAAATTCTCTAACATCATCAACGTCTCTTTGTGTTGTTATAAAGGACCTTTATATATTTTTCATATAATCTATCACAGTTATTGAGAAATTAGTAGAGCGTGACATTTACAGTTAAACTCCTTTGTGAAGACTGGGTATTAAGTTTTGAAATCCTTCATGTTGCTTTGGTTCACCTGAAGAAGGGCCAATGAAGAGTAACTAGTATACTCACAATTTAGAAGAACTCGATAATAATAATCGCTAGTCATTAAGTATAGCAGATATCAACTTACATTTGAACCTCCCTAATTCGAATCAACACAAAAAAAACTTCGAATTAGAGAGACTTCGAGTTATGGAAGCCACATGGTTCAAGCAGCTCACGACTTCCGGTTTTAGACCAAGTATCCTCTGGGTAGCCAACAGACATCCGTTTGAAGGCGAGCTAAAGTGAGAAGGCGAAGCCCGCTTATGCGGTTGTGCGTAGGGTTTGGGACCCACCACATAAAAACACCCCCCAATGAAAAATCTACGAAAGCCTCGGATGAGACACCCCCCTTTTGATGACGACCCCTGCAAACGTTTTAAGGATAATGATATAAGGGCATGCACCTGGAATGTCCGGACCCTTAATTGGGAAGGTGCCTCTGCCCAGCTGGTTGCTGTCCTCATACGACTTAAGGCTGACATCACCGCCATCCAAGAAGTGCGATGGACGGGACAAGGACGGAAGAAGGTGGGTCCTTGTGACATCTACTACAGCGGCCATATAAAGGAGCGCAAATTTGGTGTTGGATTTGTGGTGGGAGAGAGACTCCGTCGCAGAGTCCTGGCATTCACCCCGGTGGATGAACGTCTAGCCACAATCCGCATCAAAGCGAGGTTCTTCAACATATCGCTGATTTGCGCCCACGCCCCAACGGAAGAGAAGGACGATGTGACCAAAGATGCTTTCTATGAGCGCCTAGAACGCACCTATGAGCGCTGCCCCCGCCACGATGTAAAAGTCGTGCTTGGTGATTTTAACTCCAGGGTGGGTAAAGAAGGTGTCTTTGGCACAACAGTCGGAAAATTCAGCCTCCATGACGAAACATCGCCAAACGGCCTGAGGCTGATCGACTTCGCTGGGGCCCGAAATATGGTCGTCTGTAGTACCAGATTCCAGCATAAGAAAATACATCAAGCTACTTGGCTGTCTCCTGATCGAAACACGCGGAACCAAATCGATCACGTTGTGATAGACGGAAGACATGTCTCCTGTGTTTTAGACGTGCGTACGCTCCGAGGACCAAATATAGACTCGGACCATTATCTGGTCGCAGCGAAGATACGCACCCGCCTCTGTGCAGCAAAGAATGCCCGTCAACAAACACAAGGAAGGTTCGACGTCGAAAAGCTGCAATCGCAACAGACAGCCACGAAATACTCTACTCGACTTGCACTCCTGCTCTCTGAGAGCACTCATCAGCATCTCGGTATAAGGGAACTGTGGAACGGCATCTCAAACTCACTGCGTACCGCTGCAGCCGAAACAATTGGTTTTCGGCAACGACAAAAAACAAGCTGGTACGATGAGGAGTGCCGTCTCGCAGCGGAGAGAAAACAGACTGCCTACCTCGCAACATTGCAAACGACCACAACACGTGCGGGATGGGATAGATACCGAGAGCTGAAGAGGGAAGCGAGACGCATTTGCAGACAAAAAAAGAAAGAGGCCGAAATGCGTGAGTACGAAGAGCTTGAGAAGCTGGCAGACAGAGGGAATGCTCGAAAATTTTATGAAAAAATGAAGCGACTTAACGAAGGTTTCAAGACCGGAGCATCCTCATGTAGAGACCAAGGTGGTAATCTGGTAACCGATGTCCAGGGCATACTGGGATTATGGAGGGAACACTTCTCCGACCTGCTGAATGGCAGTGAGAGTACAACACCAGGAGATGGCGAACCCGATCCCCCAATCGATGACGATGGAACAGATGTTCCATTACCCGACCATGAAGAAATTCGAATAGCAATTACCCGCTTGAAGAACAACAAAGCAGCGGGGGCCGATAGATTACCGGCAGAACTATTCAAATACGGCGGCGAAGAACTGATAAGGTGCATGCATCAGCTTCTTTGCAGAATATGGTCGGAAGAAAGCATGCCTGACGATTGGAATCTCAGTGTGCTCTGCCCAATCCATAAAAAGGGAGATCCCACAATCTGCGCCAATTACCGTGGGATCAGCCTCCTAAATATCGCATACAAGGTTCTATCGAGCGTATTGTGTGAAAGACTAAAGCCCACCGTCAACAAACTGATTGGACCTTATCAGTGTGGCTTTAGACCTGGAAAATCGACAACTGACCAGATATTCACCATGCGTCAAATCTTGGAAAAGACCCGA
The DNA here is from genome assembly GCF_028554725.1 of Zeugodacus cucurbitae. NCBI lineage: Eukaryota > Metazoa > Arthropoda > Insecta > Diptera > Tephritidae > Zeugodacus > Zeugodacus cucurbitae. The sequence goes on from NC_071670.1 coordinate 36,214,918, forward strand.
GAAAAGAGGATCGACACACATCACCTTTTTGTCGATTTTAAAGCTGCTTTCGACAGCACGAAAAGGAGTTGCCTTTACGCCGCGATGTCTGAATTTGGTATCCCCGCAAAACTAATACGGCTGTGTAAATTGACGTTGAGCAACACCAAAAGCTCCGTCATGATTGGGAAGGACCTCTCCGAGCCGTTCGATACCAAACGAGGTTTCAGACAAGGTGACTCACTATCGTGCGACTTCTTTAACCTGATGCTGGAAAAAATTATAAGAGCTGCAGAGCTAAACCGAGAAGGTACAATCTTCTACAAGAGTGTACAGCTCCTGGCGTACGCCGATGATATTGATATCATCGGAAGCAACAACCGCGCCGTTTGTTCTGCTTTTTCCCGCATGGATAAGGAGGCGAAGCGAATGGGTCTGGAGGTGAATGAGGACAAGACGAAATATCTCCTGTCATCAAACAAACAGTCGGCGCATTCGCGTCTTGGCTCCCACGTCACTGTTGACAGTCATAACTTCGAGGTTGTAGATAATTTCGTATACCTGGGAACCAGCATCAACAACACGAACAATGTCAGCCTCGAAATCCAGCGCAGAATAACTCTTGCCAACAGGTGCTACTTTGGACTGAGTAGGCAATTGAACAGTAAAGTCCTCTCTCGACGAACCAAAATCAAGCTCTACAAGTCGCTTATCATTCCCGTCCTGCTTTACGGTGCAGAAGCTTGGACGATGTCAACATCAGATGAGACGACACTAGGAGTTTTCGAGAGGAAAATTTTGCGCAAGATTTATGGTCCTCAGAACATTGGCAACGGCGAATACCGCAGACGATGGAACGATGAGCTGTACGAGTTATACGACGACATTGACATAGTTCAGCGAATAAAAAGACAGCGGCTACGCTGGCTAGGTCATGTTGTCCGAATAGACGAAAACACTCCAGCCCTGAAAGTGTTCGATGCAGTACCCGCCGGAGGAAGCCGAGGAAGGGGAAGGCCTCCACTCCGTTGGAGGGACCAGGTGGAGAGCGACCTGGTTACACTTGGGATCTCCAACTGGCGCCGAACTGCGAAGGAGAGAGACAGGTGGCGCACTATCGTCGATTCGGCTATAACCGGCTAAACGGTTGCAACGCCAATCACATACATACATACTGTATTAATTTCTGAGTAAAACAACCTAACTCATGACTAAAATTGTCGGTTTTATATGTTCTGAAAACGACCCAAGATAAAATACAAAAAATCAGTTAGATGATTAAGAGATAAAGGAAAATTTTTCTTCGATAAATTTAACTGTATTTTCTTAGGTCAAATAGTTATTCTCATCGATACAAGTCTTAAAAGTCTGCAAAACAAAGCCTAAAAAGAATAATACCCAAAATTAACTGGCTAATAGACGAGCATAATAATACTCTTCTGAAATTCAAGATAACGAAGATCACCCAATGTTATCACATTTACTGATTATATTTTAATTAGATAAATATTTATTTGTAAACAAATGATAAACATACATAAAATACAATAGATAACAATTTGTTTATTTCGTTGTCACGGCGCTATTTTGTAGATAATAATAGATAAAAAAATAGACCCAATTATATTAGTTATCTTAAGAGGAAGGAGGAAATCATGTATATCATATATGAGTGGTCAATCGAACAAGCAACTGGTATAAATCCTATACACTGGTATAACTAAAAATTAGGAATATTCAATAAGCTATTCATAAACCAATTGAGTTCTATACACCACTTAAAATTTGAAAATTGAAAAATCGAATAAATAACTGGTATAAAATATATAAACTGATTTAATTCAATAGAGCAAACGATTATACCACTTTAGTGAGTTCTGATGAAGATCATTCTCTGTTGTGTTGAGTATTACTGGTTAACTTTCTTGCTGCTTAAGCATATAAATTATTATTTAAAGAGTGTCGAGATATTATGGTGATCAAAATTCAAGCAAATAACAACCCACAATCTTCATCTTCAGATAGTGAACACAAATATTTAGTGCCTAAAACACTTTTAATGTCGTTACACCCACTCAAATTATGTTATTTTAGTAATGCGGATTTTCCATAAATTATCTCAAGTGTCTCACTTCCTAAAACCAAATTTGCTCTGTGTTTTTACCATATTATTTAACTAAAACTTAACACATCTGCGCTATATTTAGAATCTTATAACATCATTCTTTATCTACTTAACAAGCAAATGTGACTGGTTTTGGGCGAAAAGTAATGCAAATTTGGTGTTTCGTAACCAGTTTGTAGTGGACAACAAATTATTATTAGAAAATTATATACAAAAAATTGGTAAATAAATATGAAATTAGTAGTATGCAAATCTAAGGTGTCTAATACAGAATATAAAGTATAGATTTATACAGAAGTGTCACACTTTTAATGAGCCTGCAGAATAAAATGAGATTAGGCTAAGAACGTAGTGTGGCAATTTTCATGAGACTGAGTTATGATACTACAAATCTCGAAATTTTAAACTTTTATATTATATGATATTATAAAATGATATCTTAGAGACATAACTGGAGATAAGGAAAATAACTTCATTAATAAGACTCGAGAAATATCTGAAGAATATATTAAGCAGTCTTGAAAACTGAAAAGCTATTTTTTAGGGAATGCCCACATTTTCAAAAGCGATTATTATGTAGTAGGCTTTTTTAGCAACAGGTTCTTAAACATTGTAGGAGATATCTTATCAATGTTTTGTTAGATTCTTGCAGATATTCTATCACCTTTGATGTTTCATTTAGTAGCTCATTATTTCTCTGTAACCAATAACTCAATGTAGAGATATATGCAACTGATAAATAATAATAGGGCTTTTGAAAAAATATCTCGTATGCTCTCTCTTCTATTCACACTTTATTTGTGCACTGTAAACATTGAAAAAAAAAGTATTTTCGAGTACTGAACTTTACTCAATGCACTCCTTACATCTTTCAAGAACACTTCTTTCAGTCGATTGACCATGAAAAATTTTACACTTATCTCGCCAGTCGTCACACCACTGAGCCTTTAAGCTTGAAGCGGTCTAAAGTAAATATGCATTTGTGTGTTTTTGTTATTGTTGCTGTTTTTTCACAGTTTGCAAATGCTTAAGTTGAGTCAATTGCATATTTGCTGACTGCAATACACTGCGGTCTACTAAAATTTCATTACTTTGTATGGCTGTTTGTTTGTACGCGAGTGTATGTGGCATAAGGCGACACATTTGCGGCTCGCCTTTCATTGCACAAATAAATATGAAACCCGAACGAAAGCTGAAAAGGAGACAAATGCTATTTCTTCATATTTTAATTTGATTATTTGCTTTGTAAGCTGTTGTCAAGCGGCATTTGAAGTTTCGAAGTGTTACTCGAATTTCGTTTTTTTTTCTGTGTCTAGCACATTTCTTTCCCCTAAAAGCATGGAAATGCAGTTAAATTTGTTGAGGAATTAGATTTTTTATTGTTATAGTACAATATTCTATTTTTTTATTCAAACCCGTAATTTCATAAAATCCGCTGGATGGCACTGGACTAAACTTTTTCATAATTTTGATGAAATGTAAGCTTTTTTGTACCTTTCTTGTACCGTATTTTAATAACATTCCCTTCTAACTATTTTTCAATCGAAAATCACCAAGTCATCTTGACTTCGTAAATTCCGAAACTTTGAATCACCTGCAGTGCATTTAATTATTCAACGAGTTGCACTTACAGTGATTTTATTAACTTTGTTATGCAACCGGCGAGCTTCTGACCTTGCAGCCAATAAGATTTATGTATAATAACACAGTTCTTGCACAATGTACTCGTATAGGTAATAAGTAAATAAACAACAACAATAATAATAGTGTGAATGCAATTAATCATAAAAAGGCAACATTTGATTATTCGAGATCCATATGATGATAAAAACTTGTAGGTAAAATACTACATGTACCTTGCCACAGTGAGTATAAATTGGTTTTTATTAAAATCAAAATTAAACACGATATTTTATCGATAGATGGCTATGAATCCTCAATTTGGGTATGACTACGATTATTTATGAATATGAGTATGAGTATGAATATATATGAATAAGAGTATGAGTACGAAAATGTATCAATATAAATATATAAGGAGTACCAATTGCAATTCAGAATTTTAAAGCATTTTGTGAACTGAGTATGAGTATCAATGAGTATTCAATAATTACGAGTATAAATTAAAATAATACTTGAAGAATAATTATAGCTCAATAAATATGAATATGATTCTTAAGGATATGAATAAGAGTAAGAGTATTAATTACCTTTAAATCAATATGAGTGTGATTGAGTATGAAGAATATAAAAATATTCAGAAATATGCGCAATATATGAGTATAAGTATTAATTGTTATTAAATATTAATATGAGTATGAGTGAATATGAATATGAGTAGGAATGAGATGAATATGAAAAAAAAAAACAAAAAATTATGTATTTAAATACTTCATACAACCAAGGTGGGTGTGAATGTATATGAATACAAGTATGAATGAATATAAATAATGCACGAAAGAATGCTCCGAAGTAAAACAGAAATTAAAAGTTGGCTGATAGTTACTTGTTTATTTACTATTGCTCACTGAGTAGCTGTTACCAATTTAAACCTACCAAAAAATCGCATGAGATATTTATTTTTTAATGTTGATTTTTTTTCTAAAATCAATTGTTCTTTTAAATTCTCACAATTATTAATAAAAAAGTTGTTTGTCTCGAAAAATCGCATGCAATTTTTTTATATTTATGTACTATTTTTATATTATTGTCATTATATTTTGTGGCGACCTGCTAGGTTTTGTGCCTTACACTATTGCTACGCTTCCTCTACGATATGTGGCAACCAATTCGGCCTACATTCACGCGGGCGGTCATGCGGTCAACAACGAGCTGTTGCACATTTTCAAAAATAAACTCAACGACCGGCTAGCCGTCGCACTTGTTGGTCATATCTGTTATAGCAAAACACAATTTCCGTTCGCTCGAGCACACCCAATGAATAATATATATTTAAAATAATATATTTAGTGTGATATATGTATGTATGTGCTTATGTGTGCAGATAATGTTTCGCACTGCACTCGCACTTATGTATGTATGTATGTATGTGTGGTGTACTGTATGCGGCCGTTGACTTTTCATGTTTACTAATCTATTTTCAATTTAGCGCTGCGGTCATTGTGCAAGTGCCCTGGCCGCCAGTAGTTGTAAGCCCTCTTTTACACGCGCTGATATGCTCCCCAGATGGCTCTTGCAACATTTGTCGCTGCACACACACACACACACCAACACAGGCGCTTGTAACACAAAGTGCACTGCTGACAGCCAGTCACTGGGGCATTTAGCCGTTAAGTCGCGTATTGTTTCTTGTTGTTTTTACTTTCGTTATTGTGCCCCACTGTGTTCTACTAATCTCTTCCATCTGTAGTCTTCGTTAAATCATTTGTATATTTCAGAGTGTGTGTGTGTGTGTTTGTGACTTTACTTTTATTTTGTTTTTATATCAACTTGATTTCGATTTCATTTGCCTAGCTCGCTACCCCACAGCTCTCCCTGTTCCTCATTTGAGTCTGCTTTTCGTTTTTTTTTACGCTTTGTTTTCATTTAGTGAAAGGAAAATCGTCGCTGAACAATTGAAATTGTAACAAAAGAAAACGCAAGTAAAGCGAAATACAACGAAATAAAAATCCACTTGAGTCGCAGCAATGCAAAGGCGAAGATAGACGCTTGCTGACAATGCGCTGTGAATGTCTGGAACGAATTATTGCAATGTGTGCTCGCTTGGGGTTGGGGTGATGGGGGAAAAGCCACTTGAAGCCATGGCGTTATTGTACTATAGCTTTATATGTATCTACATATGTATATAGATATGTATATGTGTATATATGAATACAATATGTACTTATTTGTATCCACATATGTTTGCATAAACCGCTGCAAACTTCTGTTACTCGCTTTCAATTGTTGCCTTAGTGCTTTTCCGTTCCCAAGGCGTAATGCCGGCTTTGGGAGTCTTTTTTTAACTTATCAGTCGATCTTTAGTTGTTTTTGTTTCTAATTAGTTTGCAAATTTAACTTTTTTCCTATATCTCAGTAATTTATGATACCAATAAATTTAATCTAGATAAAACGAAAAATCTGTTGGTTGGAAGAAGATCTGTTGGAGTTTTGTTTGAAATTTGTGATAAATGCACAAGACTAGTTTAAAGTTTCAAAAGCACAAAAATTTTAATTAAGAAATAGTTTGAAAATCGATCTAAAAGGCTTTAACACCTATTTACCCCCTAGAAACGTAACAATGTTAGTGATGTTCGATTCGCCACTTCTATACTTGTTAAACTTGACAGGAGAGTAGTCTGACATTAACTAGTAAGAGCAATAACAAAGTTATTCGCTTGAATTCAATACACCGATAAGCGTCACCTAAACAACTCGGTCGATCGGCCCAATTTGTCTTAGGTTATAGTATTGAGAGTCGTAGAAAGTATCCCTTCTTCCACTATACCAAGCGTCAGTAGGAGGTCTCTTAGAGGTAAGTGCCACGTAATGACCCCTGTGATACTGCTTATCTCTTTTAAGGGGTTAGGGGTAGTCAAAGACATGAAAAGTTGAGAACTTTCAGTAATTTTTACTTGAAGTCACGAACACATAATTTCCAAACTTATAGCTCTTTATGTTGACCCAGTTCCAAAAAAAGGTCCTTGCAGTGATAATCACAAGTCCTTGGAGATACATCTAATTTCAATCGGATAATAATAAATAGATAATCCTGGTACTGATGGAAGCTTTTTTTTCAAAAATTAATAAAATTTCGGCCTCAGGAAATTTTTTTCTAGATCGGGAACTTCGATCAGGCTCAGGATTATTATGTATTCTAAAAGCTGTATAAATTTTATCAAAATCTACTGAGCGGATTTCGAGTTGCAATAGTCAACAGTTGAAAAAACATAGTTTTGAGGAAAACGCATTTAAAATTTCACACCAGCGTTTAGGATTGCCCGAGCGGTATATTTTATTTGTCGAATAACTCGAAAACTAATGCTTGGATCAACTTCAAATTTTCAGAGATTATTTTGAAAATTCCGGCTACCCCTAACTCCTTAAGTTGTTTGATGTTTCCACTGTCAACATTAGCCCATATTAGTTATGTGATATGATGCGTGTTGTAAATGTTCCAAGACCTAAGATGTTCCCCTAGCATTCATTGACAGCATTAGACAGCGCTTGAGCGAACTGAAAGGTCTAAGGCGGTTTAAGGGAACTTCCCAGCGAACCAACTCATCCGCCTTTTCATTTTCATCTATGCCTGTGTTCCCAGGTTATATTAACTGAGTTTACTCCTACTAGTATATTAATTGTGTCAGTCTCAGTCTATTTAAACTGCCTTATACATTTATCTCTATTTCTATTATCTATTTATTATACATATAACTAGTATTTATATAATGATGGGAATATTTCATATTTTTCCAGAACTTATAAGTCCAACTTTGAATTATTTGAATCTAAACAATAACTACTTCTTTTAATTTAATATAATCAATAATAAATCAGAAATAATCCCCTGTGCAAATGATATCAGCAAGACTTATTGTTTCTACCTTGCTTACCCATCGTTTTTTCTCTATTTCAAGTGGAGAAAACACCGAATACCTATGATTCACTGGTTTTTAGCTTAGAATAATTTACGAAGCCATAAGAAAACAGTAGGCTCTATCAAATGATTTAATGTTGGAAAATATTATGATGAAATGGAACTGATAAAGAACTAGGGTGCATAAATATACCGTTAGTCACATTGTATAGATAATTTTTCACAAAATTGGTCCTATGGTTCCGCAGGGTAGCAAAGGGCCACTTGGTGATAATATGAGTATATTGCATTTACTATCTTAATTAATCTTGGACCAAGTGAAAATTATTACATTACCTGGCCTCAGTTTCTTCGGTACTTATGATAGTCAGATTTATATATTCGAAGCTTTCAAACGCAACTAATTTTGAGATATGGTTTAAGTAATTACATACTTGCAAAAGTTCAGTACTAATCCTATCTTCAATCTATAAAATTAATATATAAGTCATATCGAATGCAAAGTAGTATATGTTCTTAAGTGAGATCATAAGTCCACAATTGAAAACGGTACATAAATTGAATTACTGTAGCCAAACATCTACAGCCTACCATCTACTGATGTTATAAAACACATGTCTACTCAAATTCAAAAATTACTTTTAACAAAAAATTCTCAAATGTATTACATACCCACAATCATATTGGCTTATTTATGGCCTTCTGTGTTTTCGCAACTTTTTTATCAAGCATTTAATTGCAAAAAGCCTTAATTTGTCGGCGGTTATGAAATTCGTACGATTTTTTTTTCGCTTGATTTCGAACTAAAAACGGGCGTCACATAAATTATCCAATTGAATGCGAAACTATGCCGTTAAAAAATGTCAATTGACATTAATTGTTGTATGTCAATTTAAGAAAATTGAATGAAAGACATTTTTACTCGCACCGAATTGCGTGAAATAATAAATTTATTAGTGAACAGACTTACATACAGTAAATATATACATATGTCTACGTACGTGACTATTTAATAATTCCTTGACTATTTAATCTAAATATGAACATATGTTTGCAAAAAGTATTAATAAAATTGTGGGCGTACTGCTAAATGTAGACACGTGCCGCAGAAATAATTACATAATATTAAAAACAATTTGGTATATATTGAAAAATTGTTTAATACCTATATTCTATGTTATATTTTTGGTGACAATTCGTCCAGTGGCACGATTTTCTACCATTGAGTGGAGTTCCTATCGAACTTATCAATATTGTTCTTGAATATTGCCGAATAGAAGCATAAATAGAGTTTTTAGTAAGGTTTGACGTTAGCGCCACCTACCTATAATTTAACAAAATTTGACTTACAATAGCTTGACTATCTTAATTAAAGTTTTAATTAGCGACGCTTCGTTAGCAGCCGCCATTTGTATTTACAGTCGCTTATTTTTAGAGGTTAAACCAGATTTACTTACGCGAAACATCGATCATTCTTAATTAATATTTCAACTATTAATCTTCCGTATTTTGGTACTTATAGATTTTTGTTTGAACTGCCTTCTACGCCTAATTACTGTCATAAATATAATTTAAAAATACAAAAAGCTAACAATTCATTCATAATTTGTTACGCCTGCCAGATATATTCTCTAATATGACTCCTCTTCTACCACAGCTCCTTTGAACTGCAATAAATTACATTTTGCCAATTATTAATGTTTATTTTATGCGAAATCTTCAAAACAAAACAGAAGAAGAAACTGAAAATAAATTAGGCAACGAATTACAAACAGCTCAAAAACAAGCAATGAGCCAAAAAAAATAAAAATCATAAATCACAATTATGCGCTATTTTGTATTAATTAGACACACATTATTTAGCGAACCTAATCTTCGAGATTTCAAGTTGATGACTACCTATATAGGAAAGAACAAGCGTGAAAGCGCCGAAACAAATTATTGTATTACTTTGAATAAATTTCAGTGGTTAAGAATTCTTAGTACGAAGTTTGATTTAAAGGAAAATGGTGAAAAAAAACACTGTTCGGTCTTGGCGCCTAAAACTATGCTATGAGTTTTTGAATTCTGTTTAGTCAGTACTGTTGTATGTAATTCTGAGTTTTTGAAGATGCTTGAGCTTTGAATATATCTAGAGTGCAGTGATATTAGAATAATCTTCCAAGATACTTTCATACAAGGTATCAGAAAAGTTTTGGAATGAAGATCCTATGGACTTTTTCCCAATTAATTGAGAGTTTCCGTTTATAATTAAGTTCGTTTTTCTACAAAATCCACGTAAACACTCTATGTACACACTAAGTACAGAAAGAAGGTTGGAACTTTACGAAAACTTTTGTTGTACGGAGGAAAATTAATGTTTTCTTGATGTCAAGAGACATGTGAAGAATTCTACCTTTTATACGATTGTATAAAAATATATAAAAATAGCAAAACAGCTCATATTTGTTTCTCAAAGTCTGAAATGCTGTATTGAATACAAAATAATTCTAACTCGAACTGAAAGACTCGTCGAAGGACAACTCTGAAGAAGTATGGTTATCTACAATTGTTTTTTCGTTGTTGTCTCTTACCAAAGTCGCGCGTATTTTGTAGAAAAGTTATTGCGTATCTTCATGCGCTTTTTCTATGCGACTCCACTTGGACTTAAACGCTATCAATCAACGCTCCTGGAACATGCCAAGCCGAGTGACAGTTGATGGTTGGCCTGTCTGCGCGAATGACCGAGAATGGGTGAGCCCGAGGGACTGTGCCTAAAAATTATGGTGAACACGTACAACTGAAGTGAATGTGGCGGAGTGTGCAAGTATTTAGGAGAATATACATATCTATATGAGCATATACAGATTTGCATATATGTATGTATATATCTATAGGTATATGTATGAAGGTTTGAACAATAGCTACTGCAGAAGTTGCTCCTAAGCATTCTAATTAGTTCTCATATGTTTCGAGGCAATATCCGTTCAATAATTACTAACATTTGCGGTTTAAGCAAATAAATCAACCCATCAACGTGTGATTATATACATAATTGAGTACATATATATATATACATCTTTGTATATAAAAAGCTATTTTTCATACAAATTAAAGCAGTCAAAGCAGCTACTTACATATGTGCATATAATTACTTAGTCCATATTTGTTGTTTCAAAGCAGTAGGCCTTTCTTGGAATCAGCATGAGCACTGACAGCATTTGTGAATTCTGTGGTTGCGGATATTTGTGAAATTCCAAAGCTTGAAATTCTTATTATTAGTACATTGTATGGTACAGTAGATAACCGATAATGTGAACTAGTGTTGGAAAAACTCGAGTCTAAATTGTAATTGCGATTTTTAATTGACCTACATTTAGGCGCATTCGCAAATAAAACAAAATAAAATTACATTTTTTTTAATTATTTAATCAATATTATTAATCTAAAATAAAATAAAAATAAAATAAAATAAAAAAATAAAAAAAAAATAAAATAAAAAAAAATAAAATAAAAATAAATAAAATAAAATGAAATAAAATAAAATAAAATAAAAAAAAAATAAAAAAAAACAATAAAATAACAAAAATAAAATAAAATAAAAAAATAAAACAAAAATAAATAAAATAAAATGAAATAAAATAAAATAAAAAAAAATAAATAAAATAAAATAAAATAAAATAAAATAAAATAAAATAAAATAAAACAAAATAAAAAAAAAATAAATAAAATAAAAAAATGTTTAAATACATATTTAAAATTTGTTTAAAAAACTAACTAAATTAACTAAATTTTACTTTTCTTTCTTTGCATCATTTACAAATATCTTAAGACACTTGTCAACAAATCCAGCGCTATCTATTTGGGTAAGTGGTGACACATTTAATGGTCTTTTAATATTATTATTGCAATAAAATAGTTTCGAGACGCCATGTAGCTGATGTTATCTACATTGTATAGGAAGTAGTATCATAAAAATCTTATTCATAACTTTTATATAATTGATAATGCAGTTCTTTTGCGCCATTTATCAACGAACAAATAAAAGTAAAGCTGAAATTTCTAGGCCTATCATAAATGTATAGAATTGTGTAAATACAAATAAATTATGCGTTAATCATCTGAACAACAAAAAAATTAAATAAAAATCGCAATAGTGCGCATATTTACATCTCGGCGACACAAATCTTTCTAAATGATAAGCGATAATTGTATATTGTCTTGCTTTTATCGTGTTTATTATGTATGATAATTTATCTTTTTTTTTAACAAACTTTTTAAGTAGAGGAAGTTCTCATATATCTGGCACCTTGCCTTTGTTTGGAGATATGATATAATATGATTATACTTACATTTGTAAATAAACATAATTATGTAAGAAAGTGAAAACAGACTGATAATACCAGCATGAGCAAGAGGTGCAACAATGTTGAACTTAAAGCATGACTCAAGACCTTGAAATGCAGATATAAATTGCCTCATAAGTAGATAAGATCGTTACAGTTATAATCTTATTCGAAAATAATAATCTTTTATTAGTCATTCTTAATAAATTGATGATAATTATACAACTCGAATGAATCAAAGGCTCGGAATTGCACTTAATGTGTCACTTCTCTGCAATTTTTATAAATCTAAATGGTTTTTTATTTCTCCAAAGACCTTTCTGTAGTGATTTATATATACTACAGAGAACTTCTTCCCTATATGTGAGCATTTGCTCGAAGCATCTACATATATGAAACAGCCTTAAATCCTTTTAAAAAGCCGAGCTCTTCTGAGTTAAACTCCATAGATATTTCGAAGAACGAATAACCAGTCGACAAATAATTATTTCAGAAACCACATTTCGTTGACTAACCGTTAGAAGTGAGCCTTAAGTAAGCTCAGCGGTACCAAAGCTCTCGTTTTCTCAGAGAATACTGTCTCTCTGAGGAAACAAAGTTTGTTAAAAGATTAATTGTACAGGAAAAATACTGGATTGCTAAAAAATTGATCCATTTTACTTGACCAGAACTAATATTGGATTTGAATATCGTCTCTAGCTTATCGTCTAAGTCCAGTTACAAAGACGTTTTTTGAGATCGAATAAGTCAAGTTTTGCTATTTGGCACAAGGTTTTTGGAAGACCAGAAAAGCGATGCTTTTAAGATATACGAATCTAAAGGGATGTTTTTTACTGAGCTTTTAATGCAGTGCATAACTCTGTAAACCCTTGAGACATTTAGAAGGGATTGAATTAAATACATATATAACGGTATATGTTATATATTCCCCTAAGCAAAAGCTATATATATTGCAATAGCTTTGTTGGACTGATTTATTGCTTAACGATTGTCAAGTTTTTTGTATTCGAGCATAAAAACTTTACGAATTCTTCAAGTTTTTTCCCAGATTCATACCTATATTTAGTACTATGTATTTCTAAGCACTGGCTTGAAACTAAGAAAACGATGAGTCGGTAAAACGGTTTAGTGTCATTTACATATGTATCTGCATTTGCAACGGTTTAATGCGAGAAAGCGAAGCGTTTCTTTTAGAGTTGGGGAAAAAACTCGGACACATTTTAATAGAGATGTAAAAGACTCGCACACAATATTTTAGTACATTTCCCCCGCTCGGTTACTAGTAACCGCAGCGTAGCCAAGGCAATTGGTTGCGAGACTTGAACACTTTTTTCTACATTAAAGTGACAAGCCATCAAATAAACTGAGTCAAGCTTCAAGTTGACAGCTCGGGTACGCGAGGTACGACGGATGGCCAAGTGAGACACAAGCTTGACGCTGGCGCTTTGAAGCGTTGAAACAGCTGAGTGGTGTGTGGCTGCAGCGCCGAGTAACCGACAAACCCCCAACTGTCAGCTGGGCACTTTCTAAATTGACAAGTAAATTTAAGGCATGCATTAAAATGTTTAAAACTTTGGGAGCGCAGCAACAAAGTAATAAAATAAAAAAACTTAAAAATAAAAAATTAAGCATAAAAACAAAGCTACAAAATAACGTTATGTGAAAAGCGGTAGATGGGAAGGTGGTCGGCTGCATGCATATACTGTTATATTTACATACACTCTTTTTATGTGCGCCATACATTGTAAAGCTTCAACTTACAATAAATGTGTCTGTTGTATGTGTTTGTGTTTGTAGCTGTCAACGGTTAAATTGTCATTTTTTTACAGTTTGTTTAGTTTGACTTTTTATGCGCTTTTGTGGCAATGCAATATTTCGTTTTAGTTTTTATTATTATTTCGCTCGCTTCAGTTCATTTTGTTGGGCTTTGCATTACTGTTTATTTATTTTTTTAAGACAGTCCCTTTTACATGGTAGTATACATATTCATACGAGTGTAGCGGTGTGAAATATTTTTATGATGCTAGAAATCGCAACTGACTGACCTAAACTTTCTATAGATGAGATAGTCACATACATACATATATACTTTTATGTTCTTATATGTGTATAAATCTATATAATAATTAAATATAATAAATAGCGAAATTCCTCATACTGAACTTAGCTATAGAACTAATATCAATAATTGTAAAGAAGAAAAATTTCAACAAAAATTCCCGCACTTTGATCGCTTAAAATTCAAGTTGTCCACATTTTTAATATATAAGAGGTTACCTCGACCTTTTCTGCATTCTTCATATAACTCAAATAATTATTTTTTTTTAATTTTTCAAAAAACTTTTGTAATACAATTATTTTGGTTGCAAATTGATATAATAAATATTAAATACTTAATCAGTTAGTTAATAGCTCTGCAGTATCCTAAATTGAGAACAATTAATGGTTAAAATGACTGAAATTGCTGAACATGTTTTGTTTTTAATAAACGGCATTATGAATGAATTTCACCGCAATTTTTAAAGGTTAATTGCATTACTAATTGCTTCAATACAATTAATATGTTTCAGCCGGACACTTCATTTAGTCAATTATCAACATTTTTTGCAGTAAATTTGGGAATTAACTTAATTAAAACAATATTAATTAGTTAGAACAAGAAAGCTATTAGTTGAGACAAAATATTTTATATTCACACCTACTCAATTAACTTGAAACATTTAGATTTTTTTAAATTTTTCAAAAATTTATTGGAATAGAAATATTTTGGTTGTAAATTGAAATAATGCATAAATAATTGTTCAATAAAACACTAAATCAGTCAGTTACTTGCTCTAAAGTATGACAATTTGACAAAAAATAACGGTTAAAATTAGTAATTTTTTTACATGGAGCCTTTCACATAAATTTACTATCAATATCACTTACATAGGTAATTGGTTAATTGCTTTATTGTGGATTAATTTGGGAACAATTAGTTGTTAAACTGTTCAATTTTTTCAGTTGTCTTATTAGAAGCTTTAATTTAGTCATTTCATTTGACTTATATTTTGTTTTTTTTTTTTTATATCATAATATTAAATTGGATTTTATTTTATATTTCAGATTAATTTTATATCAAATTTATTACTATTAAACCCACATTTAATCGTAAATTTCACTTTCAATCGAGCAATACATTGCTTACATACTGAGTCTAAATATATATGTGTATACAAATGTATAACACTGCGCAGGCGCGTCGCCTCATTTAAACATGCATTCATCAATTCGTTTATACATGGATATTTGTAGCGCTTAAACTGCATGTGCAAGCTTTTTATAACAAATTATTGTTGTCGTGCCAGAAATATAAAAGCTCATCAGCAATATAACAATATCTGTATATATGTATATATAAAATTGGAAATCAAAACAAAAGCCATAATCGGATATAAAAAGTAAAGCCCATATAAAAAAGAAAATCGGATATAGGAAACAAACAATAAACACCAACGGCACGAGTGAAAGTAGCGTAAACAAACAAATTTAATGCAACAACATCAACAACAACAGAAATAATTTCAGCAACAACGCTACGCACAGTCAGCTGTTGATTTGTCAGCTGTAAATGACAAGCGCACGTTTGTAAGCCACGCCGCTCATGGCTAACAGCCATACACACAGTCATATAATATATAAATGTGAATATGTGTAAGACCACGCCGTTGTCATCTTCATAATCGTGGCAATTGTTGTCATTGCCAGTCAGCGTTTTGTATGTCACACTTTCTCATATGCATATACACATACATATACATACATATAGTATATATGTATATTTGTTTAAATGTTGTTGTTATCTCGCATTCGTTTCATTTCGTTAGAAATTTCAATTAAAACCCACTCAACGTGTTAAGTGTCGTATAAAAATAATCTTTACAATTATCTTTTTATTAAAATAGAAATTAAATTACAGCTTAAATGTGTGTGTGTGTGTGTTTATATTTATAAATTTACTTCATAAACACCGGCCTGCTTGTTTATTTATATATAAAGCGACTGATATGGCTTACACTTTGCTGCATTTCTGGAGATTTTACACTTAACTTTCACAAACTCGCAGGGAAGTGTGTAATTTCAAACGCTAATGCGAAATTCTTGAGACTTTTGACAATTATATAAATATAATTTTTGCAGCAAAAAAAACTAAAAACAGCCGAGTTCACTTATAAATGGGTGGCAAAAGAATATTTGCTAAAATAACAAACTGTATGGAGGACATAAACACTAACTCGGCTGTTGCTAATCGAGTTTAGAGGCTATTTAAAAATAAGAGATTGTTTTAAAATATGGAGTAGCTTTAGAAATTATTACTACGGGAGACTCTTGAAAAAACCGCAACAGAAATCACGAATAACATAATTACATTACCTCATCAAAGTGATACATACGCCTTCTTCATTTTGTCATTTCCTACAGTTTGATTTAAGACAGTTGCTTGTTCAATTCGCTACTCTATATGTGTTTAAGAATCGCAGACAGCTGATATATGATCAGCAAGAAAATTCTGCTAATTTTGTAAAGCATATATTGCTAAGATCACTTAAAATCAAGTTGAATAGTGTTTTATTTTGCCTGCATAGATATGTATAATAAATTTCCTCCAATACTTCCCAATCCAATTCTTAAATAAATTGTGATAAGCCTTACGTTCATCACCCTATGTAATATAATTCTTCCAATATTTATAAAGCAAAAAAGTCATATGAAGAGTATACCCGTAGACACGCTTCATCATATATTTTTATCTTCTTGACCACATTTAAGTAGATCTTGCTCTGCATTTAGGTTGAGGTTTGTCATTGTAATTTTCTCGACTTTGTTTTAAGAATCTACTATCTACAAAAATATCTTTCATAAATAGTTCTAATTTCCTATTTAATTGTCTAAAAAGCTGAACTCCAGATTTCGTATTAATGGCACCAACATATACATATCTCTTGAAATTAAAAGAATCTCTGTAGCGAAAATTCAAGTTTAGTAAGAATATATTGTTGAAGAACAGTTTTGGAATGGGAAAAAATAATCGGTAGTTTCTCACTTCATGTGACCCAGATCACTATATTGTTAATATATAAAAGTCGATGTTATGAATTTTGAAAAATATAATCGAGAGGCATTTTTTTCAAATCTCTTCTCCCTTAATATGTAAATATTTCAAAATTCAAATGAAAGTAGACCAAAATATTTCCAAATGTATTATACCTGAGACAGAGATGTAGTACATATTGTAGTATGCTTCAGAAACCATATGTGTATCACCGGTGTTCCGATTCTAGAAACCATTGAAATTTTGTGGTGTTTTAGAATGTACTACAATGGATCGCATTGAACACACCGAAAGCTTTAAGCTCTTCTGCCACAATCATATGTTTTCTGACATTTTGACATACAGAAAATAAATTAAATTCAAAATTTGAATAAAATGATGTGACAAATATGTTGAGAAGTAATAATTATGATAGACAATAATATTTTAAGATTGCTTGAAGTTATAACTAAGTCAGGATCAATTTTCCTGCCCGTTATTCATAATTATATTTTGCTTGTGTATAGTACAATACAACATTTATGTCACAATGCTGGTACATGGTTTCTAGAGCTTTTATCGTCGTACACATCGTAGTACGGAAACCATATGTCTGTCTTAGGCATTAGATAGAGTATAACAATTTATTTGAGAATTGGATTGGAGCTATAATCATGAAGGAGACCATATATATGCGGAATATTGCTACCTATATAATCGATAACTAAAAAAATTCAATAAAAACAATAATTTTGATAAGTCACCAAAACTTTTTTTCTGCAAAAACGATTTCTTTCATGTTCCTATCACACCACCCGATCTACATTGTTAACACGTTTTTCCGTTTTTAACTTTACAGCAAATATATTGTACTATGAAATCTCACAAAAAAAATCTACGTATAACGGTAACTTTATTAATCACAACATAATATTGAAAAGATATCTAATATGAAGCGAAAGAAAAACAGCAAAATAATGCCCTAATTAATATTTTTTGCTGCTTTACAGTTATTTAACCTTTTGTTTTTGTAAAATTCGCACCATATTTCGCAATCGATGCGCTGTTATACCAGCTACTGCTTCGCGCTAAATCGCTTTATAACATTTATTCCATTTATACTCGCTCTGATTGGCTGCATAATCATGAAATATTAAACTTTTCAAAAAATTATGTAAATTTTTGTTTGATTTACTCTTTTTGTATGCATAAAAAACGTAAATTCGCTGCAGCTAATTAACCAAACTCAGCTTAGCAGCTGCTGTGTAGCGTAATATTTTTATAAGTTTAATGTAAGTCAGTGGTTCCCATGTCATCTTTGTTTGTTTCTTTTTTTATTTTTGTTCGTCATAAAGATTAATTTTATAACACCATTAGATATTCATGAGCTCAGAAATGATTTGAAAGTATTCCGTTATATATATAGTTTTGTATATACAAACATACATACACACATATATGTATATATTATATGTAAACAAAGGGTGGCACAGTGTTAAATCCTAATTTTAGTCGAGGCAAACGTCGTTAATTAAGAAATAAACTCTGATCCCCAACACTTCTTTTAATGCAAACTATATAAAATTAGACAATTAATGAGGAAACAGGAGCACAAAACATATTTCAAATAATGTCTAAATAATATTAAGACTTTATTAAAGAGTTTCTTGTGTGCTATTTTATTAACTTTGATTTTTCCAAAAAGTGGCAACCCTATACAAAATATTTTTGAAAATACGTTTTAAATACTTTCTCGTTGTCAAATATACTTTTTATGGTATTTCACTTGTACGTAAATTTTTCGATAGGTGGCAACTTCATTTCAAAATATGTCAAAAAATCAATTTCAAAAAGGCGGAAAACCATTGTAAACGCTTTATAGTTAGCAAATATGCTAGAATATTTAAAATTATATATTTTCAAAAAGTGGCAACTCTATTTCAAGATATGTCTAAATTTATAGCTTTGTAAAAAATGTTGGAAGACTCTTCAAAATTACTGTTTAATATATAATTTCGTTAAATTTTGTGCAAATTTCTCGTTAGGTGGCAACTCTGCTGTAAAATATGTTAAAATTAAATGTCTTTTGAATACAAGCACTTTGATACTCATGTTGCAACATTTTTTGCGGAGAATGTACAAAAATAGTCGATATAATATCCCAAGAACCATATCTAGATCTAAGTATATACTACCTATAACCATTAATTTTATAAAGCAAAATATAGACCTAGCATTCCTCTCTTCAAAGTTATAAATTTGTCTAAATTAGAAGCAATTAATCGCGCACTTTTGATTTTCTTTCCTCCTCACATACGTTAACCTAGATATAGAGCTTACATAACCTCAAAGAGAAACTAAATAATAATAATAAAGCCCACAATATTTATCAACTCTCCAAGGATTTACATAAGTAATTACATAATTATAACGCGCTTTCAATCTACCACTTTCAAGGCCGGCATATTCCTTTAATTTCCAACTGCAATCTTCGCGTTTGGTGGGTCCTCCAATTAATTGTGGCCGCCAATCACCGATCTCGCATCGCTCCCACTTATTTTCGCCTGTCTCTGCTCAGCTCAGAGTGCGCAGGAAACACTTATCAATTGTTATTAACAATCGTGGTGTGTGTGTGTGTCTTCGTGCTCAAGGTGTCTCCTGTGCAGTCAAGGTGCAATCTCTTGCAACATTGTTGCATGCGAATATCACTTTGTAGAATGGCCCGTGGTTGTAAAGATAGCAGCGTAAGGATGGTTGCCTTCATTGTTTTTGTTGCTTTTCGCTTTTGTTTTCCAACGAGCAACAACTCTGGTTGCCCAACTCAACTGTGGGGCTGGTTATGTTGCAACATTGTTGCAAGTCCAATTCAATTAATTACAATGAGCCGGAGAAGGCTGCTAATTTGATGCACAACAAATTTATAATGCTTTTTAGGCATCTAACCGAAAGTAAACCATCTGGATCGTTCATTGCAATTGCTTGGGTCGTAGTTAAGATCGTTAGATTGCAACTGTTAAATAGGTGATTTTATGAGTTTGCAATATGCTTTCGCAATTTGTTGTGAGAAAAATTGTGAGAACCAGGAAAAAATTGCTATATAAATTGAAAGGTAAAGGGAGGAAATATCTTATATACATAATTAAAAGACCGGCTTAAATATGGGTCGCTGCTTCAAGCGGTCCAGTTGTTCGCAGTAGAGGGTAGAATTAAGCGTCTGGCCATGTGGGAGCAGCTCATAGTGGATGATTCCCTTCCAATCTCACCAAACGCACAGCAAAACCTTCCTGGCCGTCAATCCCGGCTTGGCCACTCTTTGGGACGATTCACCAGCTCTCAACCACGACCGTTTTCGCTTGATATTGTCGTATGTGATTCATTTTGTGTATCCAGCCTTCCATGATTTGATCGGTATTCGTTGTCACGACTATAACTAATCATGCATAGCGACGTTTTGTAGGTTATCTTTTGTAGGTTACCGCGAAATTCAAAAGACAAAAAGGCGGAAGGGAGATATTTGCCAACCAATATTTATCCACTTAAGAAATTTTATATCTAAAATAGAGAGGTCGGTATGGTTTCTTAAGCTGATTGTCAAAATAACAGTCAACAGAATCGTCGTTACACTACCTTAAAATACGCTTCAAACATAAAGAGATCTGCAACTTTTAAATTTTTTCTTCGGAAAAACTGCATTTTTACGACATTAGATTTGAATCCACGTACCACCGTGTATTAGTCAGTTAAGCCACACGCCAAGTTGACCCTCGTTGAGGTGAAGAAAAAGCAAGTAAAAGCATAAATCTCACATTGGCAGCACATAAATTTCCATACACGCACACGCCAATATATATCGGAAGAGGCCAGTGGTATAATCTGTATTTTGGTTTCAAATAAATTTGATTAGCTTAAGTGCAGCATGAAATTTAGTTATGTGAAATTTACATTTCCTGAATGCAGGCATTGTCTTTTCATTTCCTTTTTATTACTTTTTGCATTTCTTTACTTTCTCCACTTAGCAGCACGGCGGATATACAATATAAAAGATAAACATAGATTTCGGTGGAGGCATATAGGTATATATTATACATATATGTATTTATGTAAGTGTGTATATATGAATATTTCTGTGTTGAACCTTCCGCATTAGCCTCTGTTTAATATGTGCATATGTGTGGTACTCATATACTCGTATGCATATAGTCTATCTACATTTGTACGTCATGTTAGCCATGTTTTGCAGAAGCTATGCACGTATTTATGCTAATTTAGCTTGTCGCTGAAGTGCAAGAGACAAATGACTGACATTGACTTGCATACGAAATTCGTTGTTTTTCGCGCTTTTTCTTACCAACCAGCGTCAGCGAGCAGCGCCAGCGAGTTGAAAGGTGTCATTATCGCTGACAAGTTGGTAGAGAGTTGAGAGTTAGCTTAGTCTCTACACGTTGTTATTGTCTTTATATTTTCATATAAACTCTGGTGGGGTAGCTTAGTAATTGGCAATCAAGTCAGCGCCAAATAAAGTGACTCGAAGTATAAAATCGTCCAACTCTGTTGTGAGTCATTTTTGGTGAAACGTACGCTTCACCGCCTTCGTTTTTTTCGTTCTTCACTGTGTTAAAAATTTCGTTTTGTATATTTTCTATAGCAGACTCTTTTTGAAGGTCAACTTCATAAAATTCAAGCCTTTTTCTCCCGTTGTTTTGCTGCAGAAAACATAAAAATTAGCGTCTATAAAAATCTCAACTTTAATTAATTTCTCACTTAATTAATCACGAAATTTATCGTCAGCATGAAGTGTATGCAATTTCATGAGGATAGACTGTCGGTGTGCATACATTAGGGAGGTACGTTTTGCATGAGATTATTATTTAAAAAGCATTTTAAATCTACATACAATATTTAATTTAATTGAATTTAATTTAATTTAATTTAATTTAATTTCAGTTCATTTAATTTAATTTCATTTCATTACATTTAATTTAATTTAATTTAATTTCAGTTCATTTAATTTCATTTCATTTCATTACATTTAATTTAATTTATTTTAATTTAATTTAATTTAATTTAATTCAATTTAATTTAGTTTAATTTAATTTAATTTATTTTAATTTCATTCCATTTCATTACATTTAATTTAATTTAACTCAATTTAATTAAATAATTTAATTTAATTTAATTAATTACAATTATAAATAAAATTTGGAATATTTTAATTTTTTTGTATTCTTTATTATTTAATTCATCCAAATTGACCCACCCTAATATATAGGCATATCCACACATTCGCATTATCTCGCATTAGCGGCAAATTTGCAACAACACAAGTGGTCAGGCGCAAGTTTTACGGCCAACCAGATGCTATCGCGCTGCATTTGGTCAAGTGTGAATATTTGCGCATTTCGCCGCCAAAGAGTTTCCTTTACATTTGAAACGCCGCTCTTTTATTTTGTTTTTTAAATTTTCTGCAAGTATTTTTCAATGGCGTTAAACTTACAAAATAGCCCATCCATACTAGTGGTCAAACACAACACGATAGCAGAGTTTGCTATAGAGATATGTATGAGTACAGGGTGGTTCAAAATGTGCTTTTGTTTTCAAAATTAATGAAAAAAATTTAAAAATATAATTTTGTCTTCGTACATACATAAATGCATATCTGTCTGTCTACAGGGTGGTCTTCCATCTTTTGATAATTCATAAAAAAAATTAAATTATTCTTCGAAAGGGGAAATGTTTCCATTTTTTATGGTTCGCAACTTCATTCTTTTAGCTCTTTTGAACCGATATATTTGAAACTCAGTTTTCTAAATACTTACATATGATTCTAGCTCTAACTAATGAATGACTGCCGCGATATATATATATTAAATGGTCTGAGTCTTTATTGGGTTGTTCACATATTAGAGATCGTTTATTATCCAAGTCCATGTCTAAAATTTCCATCGAGATGTGCCAATAATACCATCTCTACACATTTGCACACCAAGCTCCCGTGCTCTGAAATCTGTCTTCGCAACATTTATATATGGATATATAGAGGAATTGTTCTTGTTGAAACTTTGAGTTGTCAATGTCAATGTCTATTTAAGTACGAAACACAACATGGACCACCTTTTATTTGCACATACATACATCGTCCAAAATCAATTTCCAACTTGCCACCACTAACATGTATTGCACTATAGTAGCCTCCAAACGAGCGTCTTTCTATTAAATTTTCTCATCTTTTTTGTTATTATTTTCTATCTTCTACTTTTATTTTTTATTTATTTGTAAATACATATATGTTCGTATGTATGTATGTATAGTTTCCACATTATTTGTTTGGCAGTCAGCGAGAGTTTGCCATGTTGCTGTTTACTTTGCTGTTGTTGTACATTTATTTTGCCTCCACCTAACAACTATAATCATTTCCGCCGTGAACCGACCGAACTGTAGTTACAAATTCAGCCGACACCGCACAGCGCACAGGTGTTGATGCCGGCTGTGAAGGGGGTGGTGGGTGAATGAGTGGTGCGAACAAGTGTGTGGCAAAAGCCAGCTAGTGGCGGCGGCGTCTCTAATTTACAAGCACGCGCTCATTTATCCAACAACGATCATTGATCTCAAACAACAACGTCAGTTGCCGCCCTCTTGCAGTTGAGTATATGCGGCGAGCAACAACAAATTGCGATCAGCTCTATTTGAACATGATGGCAAACAGATAGACAAACATATCTACACATGAAGATTGAATTCGAGTTCAAGGCGTCTATTTAAGCACATATTGCACATATAAAGCGATAAATACATATATGTGTGTGCGTGTGTGCTGTTTCAAGCACACAATTTTGTTGTTCCTAAGTTGTTGCTGATTTGTTTTACTTTATTTTTTTTTTTTTTGTTGTTTTTACTTTTTGCTTGTTACAATAACTTGGTCAAGTCTAATTATGTACACTTTCTCCTGAACAAATGCGCGTACTCAGCTGTCTGGGTGTGTGCATATGTTTGTATGCCAAGCCTCGATCGATATGATCGGCATACATAAGCACTTGCACATGCTCGCTGATATACGAGTACATATATACGCTCATTGTAGCATTCATACAGGTCTAATTGCTACCGGTTGCCACCAAAAAAGAACACATCCGCACTCGCATACTTCTTCATATATATACACATACATAGATATATTGGCCACACATACTCATCGTGGCTTTGCTGCCATTTTCTTATCATCCGCTTCAATTTGAAATCTTAGATTTAGTGCTCGCGCATTCGCAAATTCACGTTCGGTTCTTTTGCTAAAGCGTCGTATATCGAAGTAGCCGCTGGGAATACGAGAAGTTTGGCGGATTTTTATTGGGTTTTTAGAGCACACGAATCGAAATAAGGCGCACGTACATATGGAAATCCATTGTTTTTGAGGTGAATATCACATTTGCATTTAGAATATAAATTTTAGATATACTATATGTGCATGTGAGGAAATACATATATAAATTCTCAATTTATTCAAAAAGTTCGGTTGACTAATTGTATGCTAGCACTCAATTGCTCTATTAACCGCACAAATCTTTGCAAGTCTTAAATAGGATTCACAATTTAATTTTTTTCTATCAAACAATTGGAAGAACCCGAAATAATATATTGCTCTTACGAAATATTTTCTCTCATGCAATTTTTCATATCCTAAAACACAGCTTTTAGATTTGAATGAGTTGCGTTTTTCAATTTTCACCACTCTCGCTACAATTATAGAGTACTCTGATACAAAAAAGAATATATATTCGCGTTAACCCATTGATTCAGTACAAGAAATAAACAGGTAATTTTATAATTTAGTCGATTAACTTAGTAAATGCAAATATTGTTTCTTAATTTAGTCAATTATTAGTAATTTAAAAGATAAATTTTTAATTTAGTCAATTAACTTATAATTAGTATCAAATTTAATCAATTAACAGATATAGAGTATTTTAATTACTCATGTAACAGATAGTGAGTAATTTAATGTAGTCAATTAAGAGATAATTAGTAATTTAATTTAGTAAATTTTAAATATAGTTTCCTAATTTATCGAATTAACAAATATTAACTAATTTAGTTAATCAATTAACTGAAAATTAAAATCTAATTTAGTCAATTAACATACAATTAGTGATTTAATTAATCATATAACGGATAAATAGTGGTATAATGTAGACAATTACCAAATAATTTGTAATTAAACTACATTGAATTAAAAGATAAGTTCTTAATGTAGTCAATTAATTTATAATTAGTATCTAATTTAGTCAATTAACAGATATTTAGTGGTTTTATTTAGTCAATTAGTAACTCGTCTACATTTTATAACATTGTAATTGAACTATAAGCAGAATTTTCTAAATAACAGTAGACGTTAATGCTTTGGATATAGTCTTGTAAAAAAAATGCCTCTACGGAATGTCACAGAAAAATATTTTAAATGAGGAATAAAAGTTCTTGACTCCAGAAAGGAACCTTTCATTTTGTAGTATTTTTCAAATTGAGTTCAATATTCATATTCTAAAGTATTCCTTTCAGGCCAGTTATAAAGTTTCTCTAGCTGATGACGCACGTCTTGTGAAACTATAAATTTCTAGAAATTGTCGTCACAAATTACTTCAAATTAGTTGACAAAAAGTCAAGTCAATTTTCATAAAGCATAAATAACACAGCATTCAGTACTCAAATAACACTCATGGAAAGTTATATTGTACAGATTTGCACATCAAATTAAATGCCACACAAAAGAATTGGTTTGTTAATGCCAAAACAGCCAAGACCCAGACAGCTGCGATGCACTCCATTCCATTATTTTCCTTTTTCTGCGCGACTTTTGTTAAAATATGAGCACTAATAAGTCTGCATACAATAACTACAACAACAACACATTTTCAATGCGGCGCGGCATTGTATTTGCACTGTGGCACATTGTGTGCGACGCTGGTTGGTTGGTGCCTTCACTTCGTGCAACAATTGATTGCAATTGATGAATTTGAACTTGGTTTGCAACTCTTTGGTCTGCTGGTTTTCAAGCAGCGCAACTGAATGGCTGTGCTTTCTTTGTGCGGCTGCGTAAAATTTTATTGACATCCCACTAAAGCGTTGCATGAAGAAGAAGCAGAAGCGGCAGACTGTTTCAGCTAACTGGTTGCTCTACAAACTTGCATTTAGACTGAGAGAGTGTTGTGTTGGTTGGAGTTAGGAAAAACCGCAAAATAGTGGTTCCATAGAATATGGTTCGATAACCACACTATATTCGCTTACAAAGCCTTAATGTTGCAGTACATAAGTATGGCTGGATGTGCAGTTCTTTGTTGTCTGGTGAGTCATGATGCATGCGTGCGCTCATTTGTATGTCTCTATGTATGTTTGTATGCATGCTGCAGTGATTCAAGTTTTCTTCAATTGAAGGTCTTCGCTGAAATGGTGTTGTTGTAATGGATATATATACAAATTTTAGAAGGTATCTTGGAACTTTGTTGCAATGTATGAATGAGCACTAGGTATAAAGCAATCAGTTGTCAAAAAAATATTTATTTAGGTGGCAACACCATTTTTATTTTTTTACGAAAATATGTAAATATAAAACCTTCAATATTTTACAAAAATCGTTTATGCATTTTTTAGTATTTTCAATTTAATTTTTTTCGAAAGGTGGCAACACTTTGCAATTTTAGCACTAAGTAATTTAAAAAATGCCAAAAATATTGTTCAATAGTTTATAAAACCTACCAACAATATTTGCTTAAACATTTTATAAAATTTTCACTTTTAATTTTTATGACAAGTGGCAACTCTATTTGCAAACAACTTTAAATTTCAGAAATTTTACATCTTTATATTCTTTTCTGAATTTTAATTTTTATTTAACACAAATTGATTTCTAAAATGTCAAAAAAAAAACACTCAAAAAATTTTATTAACCGTTAGTTTTTATTAACTTCTCGTTTCTTAAGCCACAAATTTTGTTTTCTTCTTTTTGAAGCGTAGCGTGTAAGACTCATTTCAGCTGTGCACTGTACTAAATTGTGCGTAGAATTGCGTGTTGTCTAGCGCTTTAGCTCTTGAGTTGTTTTTGTTTTTCATTTTGATTGCACACTTTGCTGCATGCAACTTTCAAAACCAGTTGACCAAGTGGCCGCAATTTTTATGCACACTCATATGCTTGAAAGATTTTTTAATTAATTATTTTGCTATTATTGAGCGTTTTACCACGCATGCCAGCATATTATTTACGAATTTGCACATTTTTTCAGCAAATTAAGTCGATTAATGTTAATAATTTAAGATGCCGAAGTGATTTATTGCCATAGCGGTGAATTGTAACTGTGCTAATTAGTTGGTGCATATAAATAATGTGCATAAAATAATAGCTTTATTTAAAAAAATTTAAATTGAAAGTTTTAGAGTGCAAAGATTGCCACTTATTAAAAAATTTTAACAATAAAAAAATTTTATCTAATTTTGCAGTATCGTTGTCTACAGTTAAGCACGAAGATAAGATAGTTTTATTTAAAAAAAAAAATTGTAGTTGCCATCTGACAAAAAAATGTAATGTATAGAAAATACGCACAAGTTTTAAATACTATATATGCATGTATTGGGTGTAAAATATTAACTTATTTTTAATTTGATTTAATTTTTAACACACTGTTTAATTATGATATTAGTTATTAATTTAATTTTTTTTATACTTAATGTAAACACTCATAGAATGTAAAATAAAATTAAGTAATGAGTATTTTAAACCACTTTATTAAAAAATTATTATTTACTAGAGTTGCCATCTGACATGAAAATTTTCTAAATTGTTGTATAATATATTTAATTGTAATACTATAGAACTCTATTTCGAAATCTGGAGCTCAATCCTAAACACTTAAAACACTTTATTACAAAATTATTATTCACTAGAGTTGCCATCTGACACGAAAAATATGTCTATAACTAAATAATAATTAGAGAATATACTGAATAGTATTACTATCAAACTCTAAATTTTTGCCGCATTCTAGAGCTCAATCCTAGCATAAAAAAGGGTTGTCACTAGTTATTATTATAATTTGAAGGTTTTACTTTGAAAATTATTTAAAAATTAATTAAATATTAATTATTAAACGTATAGAATTCTTTTTTTGAAACAAACACCACAAAAATATCACTTCAAGAAGTTGCCAGATTTAAGATACACATAAATATATTTGCAGTTACTAGCGCTAACAATATTAAAGCTGCTTTCCAATCCTTGATTTAAAATTTTATTATAGCAATAAAAGAAGTGTTTCTCAAAATTGGATTACTACAAATATATAAGTACGTGATGTTGCCATTTAGTTAATTTTAAATTTTAATTTTATAATTTTTTTCCTGATTTTTATATAAATTTTATATTTATTCTATTCAGAAACAAAAAATATATCAAACATTTCCCCTTCCAACCGGAACTTTTCTCCAAAAAAATAATTGAACATTACAAAAAACGGATTATTTCATTAATTTTAACCAACAAAAAAACGCTCATAGTACTTATACCCATATAAGCACATCAGCAAGTAATCCCGCCATATACGCAACTAAGCGATACAAATTTATGTAGGCACATACTCTATATGTACCTAAGTAAATATATATGTGAATACACAGTTTACTTAAAAGGCAAATAGACTGACTACCAGTCGCGATCAGGCAGTCAGTCATTTTCTACCAAAAGCTGGCCACTCGTCATGCCTATATGTGTCAAGCGAGTTTTTGTCGCTTGAAACTGTGTAAAAAATCATCCAAATAGTAAATACCCTAGCGGCCAAAAGGTGTGTGATGCTAAAAAAAGCTGCATGTTTCTTCATTTTGTCGTTTATTTTTCCGCCTAACATAACTAGTTGCCTACTGCATGCATCAGCATTTGCACAATATCACTTTCATGTGTTGTTGCTGCTGTTGACAGGTTTTCACTTGCACTAATATTAGTTTAACTAATTTTAACATTTTGCTGTTAGACATTTTAAATGGCGGTAATCAAGCAAGTAAATCTAACATACAAGATTCATAAGAAACAAGTAAAAATGCTGAGTTTGCTACATGGATCCCTGGACCCTAGAGTGTTGCCTATTTGTAGCTTAGTTGTATTTGGAAACATTACTATTTCAATGACTTTTTCTTTTAAAGTCACTCATTCTTCTCTATTTGTTATCTTAAAGGGCAAGACATATTTAAGAAGTTTTCCCGAATCACGATCTAAAGCTTATTCGTTCGTGGTTTAAGTTCTTAATATTTAAGTAATAATCTTTAATAGTTTCAAAATGGTTTCTGCATTCATTTTGTGGAAGCAAGCATGTTACATTTTCCCTAAGACCAAAAATGTGCCCGGCAGTAAAAATGAACAATATTCTAGTGCCTCAAGCGAATGAAGTTACCTATCTTGGTATTCACCTAGATAGAAGGCTTACGTGGAGAAAACATATATCTAGTAAAATAACGTGCATGAAGATAAGAGCTGCAAATTTAAATTGGCTTTTAAATAAAAACTCTAAACTTAGCTTAGACAACAAAGTGCTTTTATACAATGCGGTCATAAAGCCGATTTGGATGTATGGCATTCAACTGTGGGGTACGACCTGTGCAACCAATATCGATATAATTCAGAGGTTTCAATCAAAAATGCTTAGAACAATCACGTGCTCACCATGGTACATGCGTAATGAAAATATCCATAAAGATCTTGGTATTCTCATGGTAAAGAAAGAAGTAGAGAACATCAGAAATAAATATTTATCCAAACTCCGACATCATCCAAACCCATTGGCTAACGCTTTAGTACATTCTTGTAATCAATCACGTCTAAAAAGAAGAGATTTGCCAGCACGCTAAAGAGCAACGTTTCACCAAAACAACTCAATCAATTGGTTGAGCTTGTTTAGTTTTAATTAGAATTAAGATTTTATAACTTATTGTTAGGCTCCAAAGAGCAGATTCAATAAATAAACAAATATTGAAAACAAAAAAAATTGTGGATAATATGCTAAATCCTAGTTTATACTATAAAGATTAGTTGAATTCTCTATTACCTTTTTGGAGACTCTCTTAAATATTAGAATTTACATATGATAGGGACAAAAAGTATAGAACATATACTATAATTTCTTACCGGGTATTTCATGATTGTACTGAAAAAGAGAAAAAATATTGTTTAATATAAATAATTTTAATTTATTCATTATAAAATATCAATTTTGTTATTCCACATAAATAATAATAAAAAGAATATAAAAGTTCCGAAAAACCTGTACCTTGTTCTTGGTACCTATAACTTCCGTTTTCAAGATCGGATCGGATCGGATCTATGTAAATGGAATGGACCCGGATTTTTACCTGCAATGTACTTATAATTATACTCTTAATAGCTTAATTTTAACAATTCTTCAACGTTTATAAGTTCAAATATTCGTCAAAATATTCGAAGAAATTATCATTTATTTCATGGAAAATAAAATTGAAGTAACAAGCGCAGGAATTACAACGGTTACTTACCTGACCTGGAGGAGGAAGATAAGTATTGAAGTTTCACTTTAGGAAGAGTAATAGTTAAATTAGAGAAGATAAAGGAGCCAGGAAAAGTATCTACAGACGGTCTCTTTGGAAAGCATGTATTAAAAAAAGAACTTTTCTTCCGAAAGTGTCAAAGCAGCGACTCTAGGATCAAACCTATACCTGAGATCTTTTGTTTGCCTTGTAACAAGAAGAATCTGGCCAATGTTTTCTCAAAAAATGTCTAAAATGCATACATGTGTTGCTGTAGTATTTCTTCTGCAGATTATTATTAGCGTAGAAAATGATTTCTAGATTCGTTAAATGCGTCTAAAAGCTCGACGATATTTTAAGCTCAATTATAACTTACTACAAGCGAACATTACTTTTCAAAAGCAGTCATGAAACTCAAGTCTCGTATAAGCGGGAGGGCGATACTGCAGACTATAGTGTTTGAGATATGTCAAATATCACGTTCCAGAAGAATCGATTAAAAGACAATTTTTAGTTTAGAACAGACTACATGCGTGGAGCAAAGAAAGAAAATTTAAAATAATGGTAAAGCAAATCTTTTATTTGTTTTCATACCGACGCTGGAGGTCATTTCACCCGATTTATATTTCTATGCCATCCCCAAACACAATGTATATATAAATTTTTGTAAACATGAAACTTAAATCCAGGGCTTTTATTGGCCTACTTTTGAACTAGTTAGCCACTAATAACGAAATATAGATTCAACAAAGGAGACTCTCAACTACTTTCACTAATGTAATTTGTCTTAGAGTTGCTAATACGCGGCACAAACAAGAAGTTGCTTTGCTAAATTTAATTTCAAAACAATTTTCAAAATCCCAAAAAAGAAAGTATTGCCATCGGGATATGAACATTTGCCAACTAAAAGCTGCTTGCCGTCACGTTTTCAACTCCATTGGCATTGACATTGAGCGAACAAAAGTGCAATCCTTTTGTTGGTAATCAGTAAACAGTATTTACCGCATATATATGTACATATGTATGTGTGTGTTATTACAATATTTGAATGTCATTATTGCAATCAATGTCAAATTATTTGTGGCTGGCAAACTGCGGCAGGCTTGTATTTGGGCGTTCAAATGTGTGAATATACAGTGTGTATGTGTGTTTGAGTCTGCACTTGACTGTTGATTTGCACTTCATGTTCGCCATGGCATACTTGTGGCAATACAACAATAATAATAACAATATAATTACATATACATATATACAAACAGTCAGTCTGGTGTAATTTAACGCCTTTGGCCAAGGTTACTGCTGGGCTGCTGGCCACTGTGCGTATGGAAAAGTCGTTACCGCAAATTTATGTTTGAAACAAAAACAACAAGAGCAATATAAGAAGAAAAAAAGAAACAACAGCTCATATTGCAACAAAGTACATATGGGGAATATTGAAAAATAATAATTATAAATTGCATGCATAAATAACATGGCATTTATTTAGTGCCAGCAACAAATTCCCATAATCATCATATTCGTAAGTGCAAACGTTTCACATTTCATTTTGACCTCAAACACAGCGCACATCTTCCCAGACAGATTTGATATTTGTCTTGTTGTTTGTTTTGCTTTTGTTTTAATCTCATTAACTGCAACCTCAAGTCGAGTCGAACGCGTTCACGTGTATTAATCCTCACAATGAAGTCATGCATAGCTCATGTGCTTTTCAGTGTTTATATTGTGGATTTACATGATTTACATATATGAATATTAAATACCTTTTTAATAGACACTCGTTTAATTTTAGCAGAATTATCAATGTTTGAGGGTAGCTATGATTGCTACGGAAAATTATGCAAATTTAAAATAGATTACTTGTTTTAAAGCATTTAATCAAGAAAAGTCCGCCGATATTCGAAAGCCAATAAAATCATATTTTAGTTTATCCCTTTAGATTCCGAGTAAAATGTCGTATGTCGAAATTACCAAATTTTAAATATTTCTAACAAGCGGCTGATTACTTTATGAAAATTCGATAAAGTAACGAAATCATATTCTGATAGCGCCATACTATAATCTACATCGCTGTAATGGCAAAAAAATTATATTTCCTATATTATATTGCTCATGATATAACCTCAATAATGATTACAAGTAATCCACAAGCAGCTGTCATTATCACTCAAAGACAATAACAACTGTAGCCAGTTCAGTTCAGTTTTATTCGTATCAGCTCTTTCAATTCCCTAATTTCAAAGTAGTCAAGTAATAATTAATTGAACTAAATATCGTTACTTAATTTATTATTTAGTAATCATTACTTAAATTACTTAAAAGTTCTACAACTAATAACAAATTATTATTTTAAAACTATTCAAGTATATACTAATAGATTATTAGATACAGTTATAATTAAATTTTATAATTAATATTACCAGCACTGTATTTAAATACATTCGTAATCATTACAATTACTAATTATTTTTGTGGAATTTCAAATTCTTGACTAATTTAATGATAATCGGATAATTGAGACTTCAAAATTACAAATAATGTAATCATTACAATTAATATTCATTACTTGTAATGCTTTCAAAGGCTTGCATAAATTTTATTTCAACCATTCAAGGACTTCAGGTTGACTTTTTTGCTATTGTTATAATATTTAAATATGATTACGGCATTTTTGCACGCTTTCAATACTCCAACGTCAAAGTAATCACGCAATAATTTATGCAACTTGAAGAATCGCAAAGATTTTTTTGCATATCTTATACTTTTATCGCACTTGGCAGCTGCAGCGCTTTTAAAGCTTTCGAAAAAATATAGAATATTATAATTTATGGGGTGTAAAACGTAATAATGCTTACACGTAAACACAGACGTAAGTGCTGCGAAGGTGTCAGTAAATGAACGTCAATGACGAAGCGCTGTGACAGCCGACAGGCTATAGGGCGCAATCGAAGAGGAAAGCGATTACCGCAGATGAGCATTTTTACAACTTCAGTGCTTTATGTACTTAAATACATAAATATATGTACATATGTATATTATATGCAAATGGATAAAAGAATATGCGAAAGTCGACTGTCAATGCCACATAAATGTAATAAATAGCTACAAATAGGTGTTGGCAAGATGACATTTATGTAAATATATACATATGTGTATATACTTCACTGCAAATATTAAATCGATATGGACAGACATATATTTATGAGTATATTAAAATATGAAAACCCTTTGCCATTGAAGATGTCTGCATTTATTATTTGTTTGTTGTTTTGTTGTTGTTTGGCTGCATTCACCAAAGGAATCATATAAATGTCTGTGCGGTCGAATGAGTCAACGCACTTCAGCTTGTTCTTATTAAATAAGAATTTCCTTTGGAACTAAACTATTTTTATCACAGAGATATTGAGTTACAAAACCATTACTTTTTTTGTTATAATTACTAATAGAGTAAGAGTCTTTAAGAGTGAAACAAATATTATAATTTAAATCAAAGGAGTAATCAAGAAAAATAAAAAGTAATGGAACTTTTAATTTAAAATTTTCGGTATTTGTGATAACTTAATGCATTACAATTTCACTTTTTTGATTAATTCTAATTATGAATATTTTTTCTTATTAAGACTATAGAACTCAGATTGTTTCTTTACAGTAAAAAAGAGAAATAAATTAATTATCAAAGTAATCGAAATTATTCCAAGAGTAATTCAATTACTTTTTTAAATTTTTGAATTATTATTATTATTGTTTGGGCTACTTATTAATAAATACAAGTCATTCGTCCAAAATTATTAAAATAATTATGAAATAATCATAACAATTACAAAACCGAAGTAATCATTACCAATCATAAGATCGATGAAGGAGCTCTTTTTAGGTTTGTTATTAAATGGAGCGACTTTTATAAAAGTAAAAATATATATTATATATATATTTTAAGACAGTAAAAAATATAACGTTTTATATTCTTTGGTATAAGATAAGATAATTAATTATATTATCAATATGTATAGCATAACCTTACTAATGAATATTTTCTTTAATTTCTCATTGCAGTTTACAAAAGTGTCATACAAATTCTATCAGTTTTAAATTAATAATATTTACTTGAAAACAACACAAACAAAAAATAAACAAAATGGGCGAACGTCGTGGTACAAAAGCTTTGGAATTATGGTGCAGACGCATGACCGATGGTTATCCAGGTGTCAAAATCGATAATATGACAACATCGTGGCGAGATGGTTTGGCATTTTGCGCTATGATACATCACTTCCGCCCAGATTTAATGTAAGTTTTCCTATGATATTTCAATTTTATTGCAAAAAATTATTTTACTCGATTGAAAATAAAATAATTTCACCAGACATTTCTTATAAAAAAATTTTAGTCTCAAGTTTGAACTGTATTTTATGAGTGCCATAAAAATGAAAGCCATTTTATTAAAATAAAATAAAATTATGCTAATGATTTTAAAATCAAATGATCTTTTTTGAATACTGTTTTCATATTATTTTCAGATTCATAACATGTATAGCATCTATAGAAATAGTTAGGAAAACTTTTTCTAAATTTTCTAAATTAATTAGAATAATAATAAGCCATGACAGCGGCATAATGCCAACAGGCAAACTAAGTCGGCAATTATTGTAGAATTAG
Organism: Zeugodacus cucurbitae; assembly: GCF_028554725.1. Lineage (NCBI taxonomy): Eukaryota > Metazoa > Arthropoda > Insecta > Diptera > Tephritidae > Zeugodacus > Zeugodacus cucurbitae. The sequence goes on from NC_071670.1 coordinate 36,250,131, forward strand.
CTGTAGAATGGAAAATATATTATACTCAAATATGAAAGCAAAATGGTAATCGATAAAAAAATAAATATATGCCAAACCCGGTAGGAAATTAAAGTTAGCTTATGCCTTAGTAAGCTTTAGTATACAAATTTTTAAGCATTTACGTGAAAGCTCCGTGGAAATTTTTAACATGAAAGCTCCGATTAATTTGTAAGAAAGCTTCGATGTAACTTTTTTGCGATAGATTCAGTGAAAGCTCTGATGAAAATTTTATGTGAAAGTTTCGGTGAAAGCTTTTTTGCAAAAGTTTCAATGAAATGTTTTGTATGAAAGCTTCTGTTAAAGTTTTGTGTAAAATCTGAGTTTTTTCAAATTTTTTTTATCATTTTCTATTGAAATTTAAAAAAAAAGAATATTTATTAATATTAATTAGACAACTTATTTAAATGGGAAAGCTTCAGTGAAAGCTTCTACGGAAACTTTCATGTGAAAGCTTCGGCGAAAGCTTTTTTGGAAAAGTTTCGATGAAAAGTTTTCTATGAATGCTTCTATGAAAGTTTTGTGTGAAAGCTGCAATGAAAACTTTAATGTGAAAGCTTCGGTGAAAGCTTCCATGAAAGCTTTTTACAAAAACTTTAATTTTTTTTTTTTTGGAAATTTAACAAATAATAGAAGTTATATTATTAGAAAGGTATTTCAATGGAAAACTTCAAATAATCTTTTCTGCTTTTGAAATCATTTTAATTGAAATATAAATGTAATTGATCTAACATCTCTACAGGGTACATTTTTTTTGCTATTAGCATAAATGTAAACTCTAAGCGCATAAACCTACTTCCAGTTGGGACAAAATTTTGACCGACAAAGGTCAAAGAACCTCTCTCTGCTACAAGCAGACACAGTACACATGTGTATGTATGTGTGTACGCATGTAAATATGTAATCACGCAACAATCGAGCTGACAAGCACGCAATGCATACAAAATTAGTAGTTAGAAAGGCTATTGTAATAAAAACGTCTATATATACAGATGTTTTACTTATTTTTGTAAAAAGTAATGTTGTTGTTTTTGTATTTGTATAGCTGCGTTTAACCGTTTGACAGCTTTTAATAGCCAGGTAGTAGTTTTAGAAGTTTTAGTCATTTAATTCCACTATTTATGCAGCCATACAAACAGACACATGTGTCTATGTATGTATGTATTTTCTTGTGTGATTTGACGGCAAACAGTCGGTAGACGAGTTGCCGGCAGCAACACCAAACAATAATAATTATAATAACAACACTGTTACCGGTTTTTATGACAAATTTGGCTTACATCGCCGCTTTATAGCGGCATTTTCCGTTTGACATAAAAGAACAACAAAAACGCACACATCCAAATAATAAAACAGTTTTGTTTAGATTTGTAGATGCCGCACGATGTTTGGTTGGATGTGAGAAGACAAATTAAAAGCTCGAGGTAACAACATTGTCAAAGCTGGTTTTTCTCTAGGTCACATTCTAATTTTTATTGAAAAATTAAGCAACGCTTAAAGCACTGCCATTGTTTTGCCAATTTAAAAGGAACATTTATTCATTTTCATGCAAATAATAATAATAATGATGACAAAAACAATTATAAGTTGAAATACTAAAAGCTAAAAATAAAAGCAATTTTTTTTAATATAGTAATAAAACAAACTGTTTCCAGCTATCCACTAGACAAAATATAATAATTTGCAAAATAAAGTTGTTTTAAATTTTGTAAAATTATAATTGGAGAGACTCAAGCTTTTCAAGAATTGGTATCCAGCTCAACGAGTACTCATATTTCGATTCCTGAAAGTACGCATTTTCTCTAAAAATATTGCAAATATAGAGAAAAAATATTGAAAAATAGAGAATTGTCCAACACATTGAGCACTAGTTTAACCTTTCAATAGCTCAACAATATTTAAAAGAACAAGAAAGAACTCAGAGTTTTATCCAATGCAGTAGTCCGAGTTTGCGATGAAAAAAACTCAAGAGAAATATAAGTTTTTTTATTTGTCAAAGTTAGAAGTAGCAAATCGAACAAACAACTGGTATAAATTCATTAAACTGGTATAATCAAAGGGAGATTGAAATTGTCTTCAATTTAAGTTTGTCTCAAATTGAAGAGAGTGGCTAATCGACAAAAACTGGTATAAATTTATTATACTGGTATAATGGAAGGGAAATTAAAGTTATACTAAATTTAGGTATAGAAAAAACTTGTATTAAGGCATTAGACTGATGAAATTAAACATAGACTGAAGTTGCATTCAAATTTGTCAAATTTCTGATAGTAAAAAATCGGAAAAATATCTGGTATAATTTCATAAAACTGGAAGAATCAAAGTGAGATAGAAGTTGTCTTCAATATATGAAATGATAGAGAGTTGTGAATCGAACAACGAACTGGTATAAATTAGATAAACTGTCAAATCGAGTGGAGATGTGAAATTTATACAATGTCAGATCTATAAATGTAGCAAAACCGAAAATCGAATTCTGAAAATTTCTGATAGAATTAAGATAGTAATCGCTATTCTTTAGATATATCTATTTCGCTAGCTCAGGTATATGATGTTTCTAATAATCCGCCTCAGATTCCATACAGAAAATTACAATTTCCAAAAAATTATGGGACTTTCACTATTTCTCCTTTTTTTCATATTCTCTAGAATACTTCTACGCTAGGAGGCATATCTGTTGGTATTAAATTCCTTAAATATTTGTGGAACTAATAAAGTTATTTTAAATTTATAGTTAATCTCAAATATAATATAAAAAGTGTCACTTTCTTGACTTCGTGCTCTGTTTATGGGTCTTGAGCTGACAGTTTTAATATAAATATAAGGGCAATAAAATTTTTTTCGGAAGAAATTTTCAACTTATTTAGTGAGAATATTGACTTCAGATACTTGTCTGAAGCTCCTCTGTATCTATATTAGATATTTTTCATACAAAGCAATCTTTCTAAGTGCTTTAACAATTTTTATACTCATATCTATATATGTATGTATGTATGTCACTATGTCTAACTGACAAATTACATGTTGAATTATTCTATTTCACCATTTATACTGCAATTAAAAATAATTTGTCTTTGTTCGCATTATGCGCCATTATCCGACATCAGTATGTACTATGTACCTCGCTTATTTTAGTTACGAATATTGTTTTAACTACAATTTGCTGTTTGTTGTACTCATATATAGTCATTACAAACGCGTGGCTTTGTGGCATTTATTTCCATTTTCATTTCCATTCATTCGTACGAACACCTTGTAATACTCAGTTGTTGTTGTAGCTGCGTGCACTAAAAGCGACGTTACTATTTCGGGCGTCTCACACTCAGACCTTACTCGAGCGCTATTATTGTATTTCACTTATGATTTCCGGTTTCCTGTAATTATAATGCACTAACAGCAGAACAACAACAACAATGAAACAAATGAAAAAAGAATAAAAATAATACAAAATTAAAGGCGTAGCTTGAATTTGAGGGGGAAATTAATCATTTCGAGTGTTGTTGGTGGTGAGGAGCGCGCGGTGCGAAGAGAATCGCATACTGCATAAACTCTAATGAGCCAGCCAAATAGTTTATAATATGTATTTTATTGTTGTTTTACTTGCTTTGTTTTAAACAGTTAATGCACTACAACAACAAACAAAGATCTCAAATAAATAAAAAATAAATTTATTAGACGCATATCCATTTGCGGCAACAACCACTCCAGTTGTTGACTGGCTGCGCGGGCTACTAATGGTTAGACAGCTGAATTTATACATAATTCGAAATCAAGATCTAGAAAAAATAGCAACAGCAAAAAAACGTCTAACAGCCTTGCCAAGGTCTTTTAGCTTGACTGGAGATATGTATGTATGTTTGTATAACTCAGTCTGCCCCGCTGATCTCTGACATTTTTGATTTAGCTGCGGTAATTCTAGCTGTTGCCAATATTTCGTTATTGAACTCACATTTTTCATTTGATTAATCAAAAGTTGTTCGACCAGCTGCAACAGCAACGCTTTTCGGTCACTTTTGGTGCTGTTTTAGAATTTGTGGTCAGCCGTTTAGGCGCTCAGCTGGCAGCTGCACAAATTTCGTCGGCTAAACGATTGCTGTGCGTGCCGCAGGTGTCGATACATTTTTTCCTCGCATAAATTTAATTTGTAGCACTTTTCATGCATGTCAATTGAAATTAATTGCAAAAATTTTAGAAAAAATTCCAAAAAAATTCAAAGAAACTGTGTCTGCCCGAAATACGAGCAGAGAATTGATCTACATAATACGGAATTAGTGCAGAGCTAACTCATTAAGTGACGGCACTGGTTTGCGATTAATCCCAATGTAATGTTTTCTAATATCGCTTTTAACAATGACCAACGAAGTGCTAATTATCTCTCAGAAGAAGTCTGTAATGGCTTCTTAACTAGTTCTATGTGGCCTAGTGACTTGCACAGAATAGTAAACATGGAATATACATTATCTAACCACTTGAGTTGAGTTTAGACCTGTTTTAGAAAACTCAATTCAAATTCAAATCGTTAAAGAATCTGGCAGCATTAAAATTTTAAATTAAATATATTAGTTTTTGGGAGAGACGAGAAAATCCATTCCAGATCCACGGAACACAAAAAACTAGTTTATACTAGCCTCTATACCAAAATCACCATTGAGTCATATTTGGTCGAACCAAAGAGTCTATAGAAATTTTTTTTTATTCATTTTATCCCTCCACAAATACTTTAAAAATGTCTTAACAGCTACTAGTTTACAATAAGCCGACTGCACGAATTCGATTTTTGACTCCCTTTGGTGATTCCCATTGAAAATCAAAGTGAACACCAACAATTATCGGACCATTGATGAGCTCTTGACAATTATCTGAAACGAAATCGTCACCATACCGCCAGAAGTAAGTAGGATAGTAAGGTAGACTCTAGCGCTATTTTTTCTTAAACATCAACTGACCCACTAAGCATCCATTTGCCACCAGTTCTGGTACAGTCTCGAATTCTATCGCATGAAACTTGCGCTTTGCCTGGTTGTTGATAATTTTTAGCAGAATATTACAGACATATGTACGTCTGTTTGAATAATTTATGCAAATTTATTTGAGGCAATTATATTTCGCTCATAATTAACTGCGAACTGTGACACCCACTTCTAAAGCGGTGAAAACATTTATTTTCAACGTCCAAGCCACTTATTTTCTAATTCGAAAATTATTTTGAAGAACAAATTTTTTTGCGGTTTTGCCAAAGCAACTGCTAATGACATTTCTGTATTAAATTATGCATAATTAGTTGGTTGACAAATAAAAAAATAAATAAATTAGTACATTGTATGACAACATTCTTGAAAGAAATGATGTCACCGAAAAGTACCGAATTTGCTATTTGTTTCAGGAATACAGATGATTTAGCAAAATTATAAATTTGTTGTTATTAAATGGGTATTTCTGAAGTTTTTAAAAATAGGAATATATATACTAAAATAAACATGTTAGCGTTGTATAGAATTGTCGAAATCGGATTATAACTTTTCAAGGCCCCGGATATCTACATGAAGGACTCAATGCCTAAGGGTAGATTTTCACCAAAAATATCAGCAAATCTTTCAGATATTTTAATTTTATTCAGAGGAAATTTTTTTCTCCTAATTGTGTGTCTCTGTTCCAAAATTTATTAAAATCGGGCCGTAACACCTCCTGCCTCCCATATACCTAAGTATAAGGTTTTTAAAAATACGATGGGCTTAATCGCTTATAAATCGGTAATCTTGGATATAATGTATGTTGGTGGTGAAAATTAGTGAAATCAGTTCAGGTTTTACCTCAGCCCTCATATACTCTGTATAGTGATTTTCGTTATTCTATTGGACTTTAAGCTGAATATGTGAATCAAATTGTGTATTAAATTAATACATTTTATTATTATTATTCGGTTACACCCGAACTTAGCTCTTCCTTACTTGTTATTAATGATTAATATTATTATTTTATTTCTTTTAATCCCCAGTGAATTTGACAAACTCAACAAATCCGATGTGTATTACAATAATGAATTGGCCTTCACCACCGCGGAGAAATATTTGGGAATCCCTGCCTTATTGGATGCTGTCGATATGGCCACCTATGAAGTACCAGACAGATTATCGATACTCACTTATCTATCACAATTCTATCAAGTATTTGCAGCACAAGGTAAGTGCAACTCTAGACTACATACTATATCTATAAATAAGTACTTGGCTAGGAATCTGCTAGGAACTATACAGTTGAACTCAATTTATAATTTGAAATTATATTTTTTCTAAGAAATTATTATAATAAAATAATTAATTTATGGCGTGACCACCTGAACTGATATATAAAATATTAAAAAATAAAAAAAAAAATATTGAGAGATTTGAATTATGTTATATAACCAATGAACCGAAGACAACACAAGTCTTTAATAATATAAATTTTCCTAAACTGAAAAGAAAAGTGTTAAATTTGAGGTTATGCCTCAAGGCAAACATAATAACAAAGCGGCACAAACCAATTGAAAGATGTAGAGCAAATTTATTTGTCGAATTAATGAGGAGCCACTATAATTTATAGCAAAAGTACTAATTTACAATTTAAAAATTTAAATAATCATATATTTAAGTCTGTTGTAATTATACACTAAAAATCATCTCTAAGTTGTTGCAAAGCTAACACATAATTAAACTTGAAAATCAACTAGCAATTGAGGCATTTGCCTTTGTACATTTTAGTGGCGTTTAATTTTAAAAGTGAGGAGATTTTCAAATACATACGGACATATTTATATACAACGATATATAGCAGTATTTAGCTCTAAAATCCCTTTCGTTAGTTCAACTCTACTTTACTTGGCAATCTTGCCTATTATCTTTAAAAAATAATGCATTATTTCCGCTTTATGCTAAAGTACCGTTATTCACAAATAATAGATTGGAGACGCCACAAAGCAGCAGTTGGAACACACTATTTTTAAACGATTATTTTTTGATATTTTTTATTTTTTTTTCAATTTTTTTTTAAACTTTTTAAATACTTTTTCGTTGATTTTTATACCCTCACAACATGCGGCACAGAGTATAATAGGTTTTTTATTATATTTTTTTTATTTTTTTCTTGCGCTAAATTGAAATTGTCGGTTGGCTGAAAGGGTAACGCTTGAGTACCCCACCGCGTCCATTTATCAGCGGCGCTTTCCACTAAAAACACACGCTCGATTTGTACTACCAACGAATGAGTGCAGAAAATGCAACAAAAAACAACAACAAATGCAACGCTGAGTGCTGCATAAAAGCGCCGAAGCGGGGGGAGAGTGTGGGCAAATTTTTATTATGATTTTGTGCTAATCTACTTTTATAGGCAAGGCAGAGAGTTTGTTAGCTTCTTTATGGCTGTTATTGTTGTTTTTGTGGTTTTGTTGTTGTCTTTAAAATGTGGTTGTTGTTATCATTCCTTTTGTTGTTGTTATTGTTATTGTTATTATTGGCACGGTAAATTGTTGGCGGCGTTGTTTCGACTAGTGCAAGCAATTAACAATTTACAGTTGCAGTCAGTTACGCTGCCTGCGCATGCGCTGAAGCGTTTGATTAATTTTGTTCCTATGAAGTTGGTTGTGCTTTTGTTTTTGTCATAACAAAACTTGCTTTGTGGAGCTACTGCTTTTGCCCCGAAAGGCTGTTTGGCGAAGCGACAAGCGGAAAGCGTTACGCTGACAATTGGGGGCATTGCATGGTTAGTGGGGTAATGTGAGGCGTTTTTTTTAATTGAACAGTGAAGGGGATACGCTGCATTAATATGTACAAATGTATGTATGTTTGGGGAGAATTTTAATCGCTGGAAGCACGCACGCTTGTTTTCTTAAAAAGCAATTTATATAAACAAAATATATTTTTTTTTCTAAAAAAGATGTTATGTGTAAAAAGCCAATTTCAATAGATAATAAAAAGATTTTCTATAAAAAATCTTAAAATAAGTTCTTACACAAAAATTAATTTTCTTTAGCCACAGCCACACAAACAAGTTTTGGTTTTGACCTGGTGGTCTTCCTATGTGTGCCCTATGGCATTTAATTCTATCAGATCAAGGTTTAGATATAACCCCAAAAAACCAATATGGTGAACAGCTTATGTAAAAATTCATCGTATTTGCTTGAAACTGGTTACCCGGGGGTACTGGGTACTTTGGGGTTTCGGATTATGAATCCGGTGTCGCTTTTTTTAAATTCAAAAAGGCGAGTCCAATATGGCGGACATATTTTATAATATATTCATATTGGTCCGCCATTTTGAATATCTGATCTGAATTTTTCTTCAATTTGAGATAAGATCTACACCTGAATAGTATTGATATAAGTGAAGGTTAAATTTCAAAACCAAATTTGAAAATTGTCACTAAAATCTTGAAAGAAAGTCAAGTCAAAACTTTTCTAAAGCAAATAATTATTAAACATCTAAAAAATCTGGCGACTCTGGTTATTATAGACCGATTTTCAAAAGATATAAAACAACCACTGAACTTTATTAAAATTATAATACAAATTAAAATGAAATGAAAATGTCTGGCAACACTGCTTTTTAGAAACCATTATTGGAACCAATTGCATTTTAAAAGGTTAAAGCATAGTTAATTGTACCCAAGTTGTGGGTGTTTCAAGAAATGATTTAAATAATATTTTTTAAACTCTCTAACAAAAAGTAACTTTATTAGATCGTAGAAAACATTTTCTGAACACAATTTTTTTTTTTCATTTTTTACTACGAACTGTCTTCCTAATACATACATATATAAATGGCATAATAATCATATTTCATGGTTAAAATTTCCACTCGAAAAACTTTGGGTTCATACCCTCTTTTATGAACTCCAACCAAAATTATTGTGCAATATTTCACAATTACCGTTAATAAGCGAATTTTCCACACACACGCCTCGACGGGAGGGAGACTAACAGCAATAAAGCTGCCAAGAGAGTTGTGTAATGAAAGGGACAGACGTCAGAAAATTTTGTAGACGCACCAAATTTTCATTGCATAAAATGAACATACACACTCCCATACTTACAAACATATTTATATAAAAATATATACAGGCAAACCAATGGAAAGGTATTTGTGAGTGACAACTTAGTGCCAAGGAGAACTCATTAGCGCCACCGCATCCTCAGCGTCTGTATTGCAACACTCCCCACACAATGCCACCAGCTGAGTGCAACAACAGCAACAATAAGTTGGAGCTACGTCTGTATGTGTGGAAAATATTGCATTTGCCGTCAGATACCCAGTTGGCGTTACAGTAGCGAAAATTGCCGCTAAGCAAACGGCACTGTGGGAACAACGTTATTACGGCGATTATGCAATCGCAATACCCAACAACAACAACAACAAATCGTAAACTAATACAATGTAGCAGAAAAAGTAAGCGCAGAAGATGATCAACAGCAGTTGAAAGAGCAAGCAGCTCACATCTGAATACATACACACATACAGAGATAGACAGACAGACACACAAGAGGGGAAATACTAAAAGGTTGGCACTTTTGACAGTTGCAACTGGTTGCAATAAGATTTTCCAGCTGCGCGCACACGGCAGCGCTTTTTTTTCAAACTCCAACTGCTTACAAATGTGCAATGGTTGCTGTTGTTATTATTAACACTACTACGGCGTTGTTGTTGTTGCTGCTGTTGTTTCTGCAACCAACGCTAATAAATAAAGAAGCTAAATATAAAGACAACAACAATACCGTCGCGTTAATGGGGACGCGCTCCGTGCTTTGTGCGCCGCTCAGTTGAAGATGACACACTTTTGATTCGGCGGCTGTGCAACACACACACACATACATAAAACAACAATATTGAAATGTTGCTTGTTTGTAAAATTATTTTGTTTTTTATTTATTTCTTATTTTATTGCCTCGCGCGTTCAACAATCGTTGGTCGCTTCGCTGAGCGTCTCTCACTCACTCGCAGCAACAACAACTGATTTTGGCATTTAACAATTGATTAAACGCGCCTTTTGATATATCACGATTCCGTTTGACTTCTGACTACTCGCGTAGCGTACTGTTTGCGGCACACTTGCGACATATAGGAGATGTTGCAACATTTGCACCCTGGCTTCTTGTTGTGAACGTTACAGCTGTTTGTCAGCGACATTTTGTTGTTGTTATTGTTCTTTTATGATTATGCAATACGATTGCCTACTTACGCGAAGAACGAAGATGACACACCGTGCGAGCGTAACTGGAGAGGTCAATCGGATTTTTCTAGTGATATTTCAAAATTACCTAGGTTCTTCTTTTCCTACTTCTCATTTGATATTTGAAGACGGGTGTACTATCTATATAACAGCTATAATTTTTAACATTCCTCTCTCCGATCGATGAAATCCTTCCCACACTCTCTCCTTCGCTTAATCGAAGTTTATTCTACATTCTCACACAACTGTTGAGATATTTACATATAAAAAGAGAGAGTATTTTAACTTGAGGTCTGGTCGACTAAGATCTCATCGATCTATATGAGAAACAACCCTCTATCCTAGCATAAATCTTACGTCCTATCCCTAGAATTGAGGGACATACGTTTCAAAGTATAGATGTTTAATTGAATTAAACCGCTTTATCTTTCTTGCAATCCCTTTTTGCGAACCGGTATGTTTTTGTCTTCAGAAAGTTGAACATTTTGACCAATATGATCTCTTCGAAGGTGCCGCTTGGGAGCAACCCAACATGAGATAGAGAGTTAGACATAGTATTTTAACTTGAGGTCTGGCCGACTAATATCTAATCGATCTATATGAAGAACAACCCTGTATCCTAGCCTAAATCTTACATCCAATCTCCAGAATTGAGTAACAAAGTATGGATGTTTAATTGAAATTGAAGCGCTTTATCACTCTCACAGTCCTTTTGTTGAGAACCGGTATGTTTTTGTCTTCAGAAAGTTGAACATTTTGAACAATATGATCTCTTCGAAGGTGTCGCTTGGCTGCAACGCAACATGAGATAGAGAGTTAGACAGAGTATTTTAACTTGAGGTTTGACCGGACATTATTTATTATCATGAAGAGATATTCGTTCGAATTCCTTCCCACCAGTTTATGTGAAAAATCCCGACAGAGAGTCTGATTCAAAAGACGATATTATTCGACTTTACAGATACTTTTAGGAATGACCTCAGAATCGGCCTAACAGATTTGCATAATGTAGTGTATCCAATAAAGTCGTCAATCACTCCGGATGCTGTGTGGGAACGGTCGTCTGAATATCGAAAAAAACGTTTAACCTTTTATATGCGAGAATACCGAAAAAATAACAGTACAATGGGATGTGAGAAGTTCTTATGTTGTAAAACTTTTACTTATTAGTCTAAAATGGATTCATATCAAATAATGAATAAGACATTTAAACGTTGCTCAGAGTATACCTTGATACACTCGACTTTTCGATGAAATTTATTTTACTCTAAAGCTATTAAAACAATCTTTCGACTTGGAAGCGATAAGAGCAGGGCATTTAAGGCTCTTCTTCGGATAAATACACATATTTCGAATTAATTAATTACTTAGTGGAACAACAACTAAGAACAAAGTGCAGGAAATCTGATTAGAGAGTGGCGAATCGAACAAACATGAGGCATTTTAAAAAGAAGGCTAAAAAAGAAAAAAAGTATACCATTTTATTGAGGTATCCTCGTCCTTTTAATTGAAATCAACTAAAACTGTATTTGTTGAATATTTTGACAAGAGAGCAGAGCTCAACTACAAGCAGTGAAGTGGCCAATCGAACAGCATAAAAAAAGATTGTTACCATTAAATATATAAGAGCTGAATTTACACTTATGAGTCACAATCTTCCAACATATTTTCTACCCCCATTTACCCTCCTTGTAGTGCAATAATTTATTTTTATTTGTCAAAAGCAATTACACTTTCATCGCACGGTCGTCGACCGGTGTTAGAAATGTCTACCATACAACAATAACAAAATATTATAGTAAAACAACACCAAAAACTCCACATAAATATTTAAAAAGTGAGCGTTAGGCGCTATCCTCCGAACGCCACAGTTGTCTGTCGTGTTGCCATAATACTTATTTATATAAAAGCGTGGCAAGGCGACGCGATTGTATGACAGAAGTTACAATTTTACTTTCACTTCTCGCTCGCCTATAATAATAGTACTCGTAGTAACCGATTTGCAATTGTTGCAAGATTTCGTAGTTCGCTTTTTACTTCGCTCGCTGGCTTCCTTCTCCGTTTTTCGTACAGCGGTAGATTGTTGCAAGCAGATAAATTACAACTGAAATTCTTGCCGATTGTGTAAGATCACGGCACGATTATTGGCAGCTTTTGGCAAGGCTATTCATAAAGTCAGCGCGCAGCCAATGAACTTTAGCTATCTCACTCACTCTCTCGTGCGCTTTCTCTGTCGCTGTTTTGGAAGTAGTACTTAGTTTATGGCAGGCGCTTACAATCGGTCGCATAATAATGCACGATAGCGATAGTGGAGAAACGTGAGTGGAAGTTTGTTGTTGATTATAAGTGGGAATATTTAATCGATTTCGATTTCCTTTAAATTTGGTGTGGAATGCAAGATTTATTGATTTTGCGAAAGTAAATTACGAGAGAGAAAATATGACACAATGCGATGAGGCGGCGATAGTTAAGATATGAGTTATGCACTACATTGTTTACCTGAACACACATATTTTCTTTTTTGTAGCGAATTTTCGGAATGCGATTATAGTAATGACTGGACTTCAGCTGATGAATAAGCTGATAAGGAAAGTAATTTCACGAGCTTAATTTGGAAATCAATGGCTCATAAAATTTATTTCAAAAATAGCTTTTTTATGAAATCAATGAGAATAAGGGCAGGGTGCCACGAACTGCTTACATTAAATATGGTTTACGTAGCCAGTACTAACACGAAGGAGGGTGATAAAAACAAAGCTTAAATTTCTTTGAAAGCTCCATCTACAACAATTTCAGAACAGAGAGAGAGTTCCGAATGAAACTTAGAGGACTCCGTACAAACGTATACGTAGGATTAATGCTGGGATTTGACCAGATAGACTTCTGCAACTCACCGGCTCAAATGTAGCCAGTTTCTAGCTCACGAATGGGAGAACCAGCCTAGCCGAAATTATTTACATCAGCTACAACTGCTGAACACTACTCTACTTAATATAGAGATATTTTTCATCCGTTAGTGTAAGAGCATCATTTGCCTCATGAATTATGTAGAAGTCCACATAAGTGAGGAAAATTTTTGATGGCCATTCACCTGGGAGTGGTCAGAAACGATTCTTCTCCACATGGTTTAAGCAGCTCATGACTTCCGGTTTTAGTATTCTCTGGGTAGCCAACAGACAATCGTTTGGAAGCGAGCTAATGTGAGAAGGCGAAGTCCGCTTCTGCGGTTGTGTGCGACACTTAAAAACGAATCCCCCAATGAAAAATCGGTTAAAGCCTCGGATGAGGAAAACCTATTCTCCATTGGAAAGATCAGGTGGAGAGCGACCTGGTTTCACTTGGGATTTCCAAATGGCGCCGAATTGAGAGAAAAAGAGAAGAATGTCGCGCTATTATCGAATAACGGTTCCTACCCCAACTACACACATACATACAGATAAAAAAACTCGTATTATATCATGGGTCACAGGATTCTGCTTTTCTTAGTTAAATCACAGTGCTTCTTGATTACAATTTTAACTCGCAGAGGGTTTTTGGAGAAAATGGTAATGTAAAAAATAAATGTAGAGAACTGTTCATCCTAAAGTTCGAAATGATTAAAATCGTACGAAAATCATGTCCATCATCAGTATACTTGAAAGCACTACTGAATGGTAAATATTCTGAAATAATTGGTAGAAAAATATTATTTTTCATTTCATTGACCTTGGATCTACATTTTTTTGATCATTTTATTTGTAGATCTGACCAGAAAATTTAAACTATATAGATAAAATTAAGGAAATTATGATTTAGTCTCCCACAAAACACATCCTTCTAGCTTCATAGTTAATGAGTAAGGGTATTGGTCATTACCATCGAGTAGTAAAAATAATATTCTCTCAATGAAAGATCAATTATTTTCATTTTCTAACACATATTCAAACAAGAATTCCATTTCATAAAATATTTTATTTTTATACCGATTTCTTAAGATTTCAACGCTTTTGATTTTTGCCTCATATTGCTGCAACAATTGTGTTGCAAGCTTGTTATCGGCTTTTCAGCAATAAATCTACGTGTCAATTTCTAAATTTATGGATACAGGATTTGATTTATTGGCACGCTTTATTTTGCAATTTTTTACCGCAAGCAGACACTCAAATTTTTACAACAAACACATATGCAAATTTATACTTATGAAATGAAAATATGTTGCAGACTCATGCTTAATTGCAAGCTTATCTTCTAGTTGATAAAAAAATGAAGAAAAGAATGAAGAAAATATTAAAATTTGCAAAAAGCATATTAACTGGTCACAATATGTGATTTTTGAATAAAAATTATCTAAATTTGATAGCTGTTAAATTATAAAATGCCGTTAATGACGAACTGAGAGGTGTGTCTGGAGGATTTAATATAAAAATTGTAGTGCAAAAGTCAGTTCTTGATCGTGATATGCAATTCACTTTTGATTTCAGCGCTCCATATGAAGAACAACCCTGTCTCCGAGCATAAATCTTACATCTTATCTCTAGAATTGAAGAACATACTTTCAAAATATGAATATTCCATTGAAATTGAATTACTTTATGACACTCGCAATCCCCTTACCGGGTGACAGTATGTTTTTGCCTACATAAAGTAGAACTTCACGAATAATATGATATCTCCAGAGATGTCACTTCGCTAGAACCCAAACATGCATCCATAAAACCCAACACACTTGGTACAAATAATTAATAAGACGCAATAAATGATCACTTAGTTAGCGGCAGCACAGCGCGTTTTAAAACGTGTTTGAAGGTAAATTGCCGGCAATTATTGCAAACAACAACAAAAGTTGTTAAGCGTTTTTTTTTCGCCGATTTTGGGCAAATTAAAAATCACAGCCCGGTAGGTAGACTTCCACGAATTGCAGCGCATTGCGGTCTTCCTTTTTTCGGAAGATGAAACAATAACAACAACGCCAACAACTCGCTTGGGACCTCCTTTCATTTCGCACAAGCCTGTTTTTTGCTTTGTAGACATTGTGGGCCATTTAAGCTTGTTGTGCTGCTGCCAAAAATTAAAAAAAAAAAAAAAAATTACAAAAAAACAGAAACTCTTTAAATCAGTTAAGGACCCTACTCAAATGTATCGATTGCGCTGTGGCGGCGACGGCGTTTCCTTTACCAAAATTCACGTTCTTTTTGCTTGTTTACCTTTTCTTATGTTTTCATTGTATTTATTGCGTAATTTGAGCAGAAAATTGATGCAATCATCGATGCTGCATAATGTTGCATCTCCCCGAAAAAAAAAACAAAAAAAATATTCATTGCCTTCGCTTTGTGGCGCATTTATGCTTTTGCGGCACAAATTCGGCGCGACCGCTCACATGTTTCCTGTCTCGCTTTATTTTTGTTGTTGTTTTTTTATATATTTTTTTTTTTTGTGGCTTTTACCGAACTTCGATTTTGAGTTTGCGCATAAATTTCGGGTTTTTGATCTTTTGCGCTCGCCATTACGAAGATTCAATCTGGCTCGTCTGGTCGCTTGTCGTTCGGTCCGGCCGCCACCGATGTGATTGACCTTTCGAGTCAAAGCTGCGGCTGCAAGCTACCAGTAAGCAACAATAACAAGATAAAAAATAAATAAAAATGGAAAAAAGAGGTGTGCGTAAGTTGCTTCGAAAATTTGTGATTTTTTTACGCTTTCAAATTTTGTATTCCATTAAATTTTTTTCTGCTTGAGATTTACTTATCTTTGCTGCTTTTAATTTTCGACTGTTTTTTTTTTGTTTTTGGGTACACACACCCTTTTCATATCGCTTTAGTCGCCCATTTGGTGAGTAATATTTCATCGTATTTATGTTGCTCCAGCATTCTACTGTTGTTGTTATTAATATTACTGCTGTCTGCTGCTCCCAGCTCAGAACATTTTATCTGCCTTGAATATCCACATGTGACTTGGCGTTAAAGCTGTTCACTTATCTGTCTGCAGCATTTATGTAAATGCACGCACACACACATCTTCACACAATTGCTTGAAAAACAAAAAAAAAACAGTTGCTGACATTGCCGCACGCAGCTGGAGCTTTTTTGTTTTTTCGTGCGTCTCGCAATGTTTTATAGAATTTTCTTCATGCGTGTTGTGTTCTTACCAAATTTTTCGCATTAATTCACGCATGAGAGCAAATGACAACCAGAAAAAACAACAACAAAAGTGTTGAATGTGTAGCTAAATATATAAATTATGAAACCCAAGCGCATGACATAATCAGAAAATATGTTGTTTGAATATCTTTGCCCTCAACAATTTGGCTGGCGTTGCCGCAAAGACACGCCTAATCAACACAATGTCACGCTCTGTGCAATTCTCCTCAATTCCATCAAAATGTCTTTCGCTTGCGACATTTCAAATCCAAATTCGTTCAAATTCGTTTGTTGTAATCATTATCTTAATTTCAAGTACTTTACCGTTACCAGTTTAAGCTATTATGAGCTCAAAAGAGATGTTTAAGCCCACAAGTTTTTATGCTTGTTAGTTAAAGTTTGAGCTCAGTTCTCATTTGTCATATTAGATTTTAATCTGTTGTAAACGTAATTAAGTTAAATTCACAGTTGTAATCGTATAAGTAATCACTAATTTCTCGTTCGTTGACACAAACAATAAACGCTACATTTTTATGACAAATGTCCTTAAAGATTAGGTCTACTATTGTAGACAACATCTCCCGAAACTCGATTTGAAACTTATTTACTACTGAGTTTTAACCTTTACCTCTCAAGAAATGTTTGCTATTGATGATTTATTTGGGATGTCAGCTTTTTACTATAAAGAATTAGTTAATTTTCTGATTACCTTCAAACTAGCCTGACAACTAAACGAAAGATGAGATTGTTAAGATCTAAGTACTTAACAGAATTATTGGAAGCGCATCTAATCTGGCATTATTTAATGCATTGTGAATATTGAGGCATACAAATAAAATACAGTGCGTAACCCAACAATAACAAGTATACATGAAAATACCCCAAAATAATTTTGAGCATTAGTTAAAAAAATTATGAGAGAGAGACAGAGAGTTGCAACAATAAAAACAACCGTCTAATATAAACGTATTATCTTGCAATAGACCACGGACAACCTCATCCTGAATCATCAAGATAATCATAATAACGGTCACTTCTTTCTCCTCCTATTTGTAGACGAATAGATCTTGGAGGAGGATAAGTATCAGCTTGTTCCTAGAACGGTATTAGTTAAACTTCTAACTAACTTATCCTTCTAGCATGACGAACTTGCTAAAACCTAAATTCTAACCAAAAAAACGTTCTAACAATCTGCGATCTATTAGCTAATCTGTCATTCCTTTTTGACTGAATCTGCTACATGGAAATTGATAAAAGATTGAAATAGAACGTTTCAAGGCACTCCAGATTAAACTCTCAAATCAAGGAGATGTTATAGCCTTCTAAATAAAATAAATTCATTAAAATACATAACATCAATATTTGGACCAACAATAAAAACAAGAAGTATCCACGAAAGTCTTCTTTAGAGCTTTAATTGTAAAAAATCAGACCAGATCAGAATCATAGGACCTTGTTGTTATAACAACAAAACAAAAATATTGTTATAAAAACCGTATTGGTTTAGACCAAGCAAAATTCATTCTGAACTCGTTCAGGCAGGAACGTACAGGAGGAACCATGTTCAGAGTTACAGCTATTGGTAAAGCAAGTTTGACGGAAATACATTAGTGCTCTCTAACACACAAAACTATCAAATTGAAATCAGAAATGTGAAAAATTTCGATCTCTAGAGTAACTTTATGATCACTTAACTACTCTTATTTCATAAAATTTATTATATTTTCATCAGTCTGGTAACATACTTGTTCCTTCGACTACCAAATACGTCTCCATCCATGTTCACACAAGTATAAATATACATACAAATATACACGGTGAATATACACCTCCGATATGCAAGTATCCAGTGCTTCTTCAATGACTATCCGCACATAAATAGAAGTATATTTTCTATTAACAAAACATGCAATTCACACATACATACATATGTATTTGTGTGTGTAGCTGTATGCATATGTGCATGTGGCTATTCGTGTCTAATTAAAGCAAAACTTCAACAATTACTTAAATGCTCATTTCATAAATTGTAGGTCATTGCTGTTGCTGTTATGCGACTTTAATGGCATATAAAGTCGCGTGGCTTTTACCATTATTAGACAATAACAACAACAACAGCAAAGAGAAGACAACGTATGCAAGCATATAAAAATAAAAATGCATATACATACATATATAAATGTACTTTTATACTAGCATAAGACACCACTCAACGAATCTAAGTTTTTAAACAAATATACGCATACATACATACATACAAACATCCACACAGTTGTGTAAGTGTGTAATAGGAAGTTTGTCCACTAATGTAATTGCACTGTCATTTTTCATGCATTTTTATTATGTTGTTGGCGTTGCGTTGTTATTGTAGCTTAAGCATATACATAAGTGTACGTGCTTGTGCACTAACCGTTGACTGCAAGTTTTCTAGTCCCCAAGTCTTTATATGAAATTATACACCTATATATGTACATTATTGTTGTTGTTACTGTCTAGTATGTACTCAAATGATAAGTATATGTACAAACGTCCATTTAGGGAGTTTAGAAAATAATTTATTGTTGAAAATTAACAGTCATTTTGGCTTGCAAGTGGAAGCTTTCCACCATCTGCTGCCGTATCGTTTACATGTCACAAAGAAAGTGTGATATTTTCCAACAATTATGGTTATTTGACAACTCTGCTGAAGAGAGAGACAGTAATGTAATGGAGTCTACATTGAACTGCATTAAGTTAGTATAACTAGATCACCGGTTTCTCACACCTGATACATTAAATTATTGATCAGCCTTCGTGCTGACTTGATTATTTTGCTAAGTGGTGCAAAGGCAAAGCGAAGATCACAGAGACATGCTTAATATGGAGGCGCACATATGTTATTGACGACCTTTGTTTCTTTCATTACACTATAGAGTAAAAGCAGGAAGCTATGAGGGGTCAAAATTAGATTAGATAGAACAAATAAAAGTTTTAATATTGAACACTTTATAGCATCTGTCATATAAGCTTGATCGAATTTTTTCGAACTTCGAAACCAAATTTCGATTTTGGAGAATAACTTCGAAACCTCGATTGAATAACCAGGAAAAAATAAGGTTGGTTCAATACCCAGCCAAGTGTAGTACAGTCTTATAAAATCAACTCGGTTCCAACCTGATTTAAATCAACGAGGTAATCTATCACCTTTACTATTCTGAGTCATCTTATCTTTTGGTCGACTTTTCACGCCATTCTTTACGCTCTGGTTTTGAGTTCGTTGATAATTTAGGTATTAAACCCTCTTTTGAGGTCAAATATTCTGTAAGCTAGTTATACAGATAATTTGAACTCTCTAGCTGTCGCTCGTTCTCTTTTCAACCACCTTCACAAAAGTAAGATTTTTCGCTCAATACAGACTTTGGACAAATGCCATTGGTAGAGGCTTATAAAGTCCTTTAAGTTAGGCCCGACGAAGTTTATGGGAATCTCTCTGTTTTGATCTCTCTCTTTTAATGTATATTATATAATGTTGGTTTAAAACTCGGTAGAGGAAATTTTAATACAATTATAAGAAATATTAATCAACTTTTTTCTTATAGCGAAAAGTGAACTTTTTTAAAGAGAAGCTTGGAGATTTTCTCGAATTCATCATGATTTCCAGTCTCCAATCTCCAGTTCTCTTCACTGGTTTTAACTTAGCTTCCTCAATCTACTATTCATCTTCTGGGATTTATCATTGCTATAAAGCCATCACATTTCATGCCATTTCTTCTGAGAATAAGTAGTATTCGAAAAGTGAAATTATATTCAAAGTTTCCTCTAAAACTAACAACAATAAATAATATTAAATTTTCGGATCATTTCAAACAATTTCAAGGAATTAAATATTTCCTACCGAAGTTTCACTATTAATTAGTCCACAAATAATTCGATTACCTATTTTTCACACTCGCACTTTCCTTATTACTTTCTCTGCACTTTCTGTTTTATCATTTGTTGCTTTATTGTTTTCGAAATATGAAAATTGATCGCATTAAACGCTTAGAAACTACGCTTTTCAATAACTACACTGCCGTCAACAATTCAAACTCGGTCAGTAGTATTCAAAAAAAAAATAAATATAACAAAGCAGCTTAAAATACATTCAAACAGCGTTACAGCAATTGAAACTGTCAGTGTAGCTGCACACATGTCAAATTCAATGCCTCACCACCCCACTTAACGCCAGCCACTTGTAGTTTAACGCTTACAATAAACATGAAACCTCAAATGATATTAAAGAAAAAAGTAAAAAAAAGAATAACAATAACAAAAACAAAAAGCCACCAAATGTAAAAAAAAAACGAAAATAATCAACGTCTGCACCGCACCCTATCAATAGTGGCATCAATGACGCGATCGAACTCGCCGACCACCTTGCCGCCACAATGAAGCTTTCTTCAAGTGTTATTGTTGTTGTTGTTGTTGTGGTAGTAGTGTTTCAGTATTTTTTAAGTACCCACAATTCAATCAACACAATTTCTTGTGAATGAAATTTTATTTCTCACTCTCCCACTTACACTGCTTCTTCTGCTTCTACTTCGTTTTTATTTCAAATGCTTTCAATATAACCTCAAAAGTGAAATTGATCTGTTTACTTACAGTGCAGCGCTGTATATGTGAGTATGTATGTATATGTATATGTTGAAACCATATGCACCAATTCAACTAGTTGACGATCCACTTAAGTGATCTCTTTTATGTGTAATTTTTATAATGTTGCACTACTCATGTGTGTTGTTGTTGCTTTTATTGTTGCTGCGATTATTGTTAAGTGATTTTATTTCTTTTTTGTGATTTCAAAGCACTCATCGTGCTGATGCTGCAACTTTCATATATACATTTGTAGATATATATGACTGTGTCTCTGTCATTCTCAATAGAAATGTTGCCACTTTTGCTTATTTAGCTGCTGCCCCCGCCACGCCTGCCTATCTACCTTTCGGACATTATCAATCGATTTATAGTGAATTGCACTTTTGTTGTTATTATTATTGTTGCTGCCTCATCAATGAATGCTTGCTGGTGGACAATTTCATTTTCAATGCGTTTCGATTTCTATGCAACGCCCATATTTAGACGCGCCGTAACTGATCAGCGGCAATAACGTTGTAAGTTTTCCTATGAAATATATAAACCCACATACTTACATACAAATATATATTCATATATCTGTGTACATTTTTGTTGCATTTTATTGCAATCAGCTTTCATCAGCATTAAACCACAAATAAAGTGATCGATCGGCATATTGATCAATGGGTGCGTATACTGGTCATGAAATCCATACCCACAGACACATTTTCAATTATACAGATAAATATATATACATATATTGCCTACTGATACTTGCCCCAGTTTCTGCGCCTGCGTATTTGTTAGTTTTGAAATTTTAGACGACTCACGCATTTTCATAGAAAGTACTTATGAGGCTTTCTTCTGCTAGTGACATACATACATATGTATAAATAAATAAAATTTAAGTATTTCATATTTTTATATTTTCCCAGACATCTAAATTTCTTTTGTGGCAGCATATCAGTGTCAATTTACTTTAATTTCATTATATTAAGTGGCATGTGAAAAATCATGTAGTCATGATGTGGTCAAAAATGGCTTGATAACGTCTACAACAAGTCGGTATTATGTGTAAATAGTAAATATTGGTTCCCAGAATTCGGCTTTAAACCCAATTTTGCCAAGGCAACCATTTTCGACGTAATTCGATAGATGGCGCTGATGTCGCAAATATATAAATTCCAATTTAAAGACCGACTTTATTTATATTTCTTAGGCAATAATAATTAGCTTTGAAAAAAATAGCCTTACTATATGACTAAGTATTTAAAATATCCGTATTTATAGCCTGAAATTCGTCATTTTCGAAATATCGAATTGAACCTTAGTTGAGTGACAATTCTTGGTGCTAATTTCGGTTCGTTTTGGTTAGAAAGAACTGATTTGTGTGCAAAACCTCTCATTGAAACTTAACTCTTTTATAATAATTTTAAATATGTATGTTATCTTTACCAAAGACTAAAGTCAAATGAAATGTAGCATCTTTCATTTCTCCTTTAAAATTGTTTCTGTAAGTATTAACGGCAATTTCCCGATCTATTATATCTCTCATACTAGGTATGTATGTATATTGTGATTGTTAATACATATGTATATTCAGATCCTCCCTTTGAGATTTATATTAACCGAGAGTCGCGTTACTGTCAACAGAGCTATAGAACAAAAAGAGGTTACCTTAATGCAGAGGTTTTAATGTAGTTGAACTTCCCAAACTCAATTTGCCAATATTCAATTAACGAGTTCGAATTATGGAGAACTTCGAGTTATGGAAGTTCAACTGTATTATATAATGATATATAGCAGTAATTTCGATAAGTAATATGTTCGTTTAAATGATAAAATTACGGTTTTCAAAGTTTAATACAGTAAAATCTTTTCATTATTTTCCGGAATTCGTATAAGTCTTGAAAAATTTCCAACATAACTAAAGGAACGGGACTATACCGCTCTTTCAAATTAGGAACTGCACAATTTTTCTTCATAATCAATATTTGGTATTGATCTAACTTGAGAACTGGGATAATATCACTGGTATTAAACATTGATCTAGCTTAAGAACTGCATTCTTATCAATGTTATTAAAACTCTTCAAATCCTTTTATGGAAGCTGTGTATTCTTTTCCTTCTTTATATAATGAATCCCATCTATAAATGAAAAAATGATAAAGATAAATTATAATGTATATATGCACCAGGATCTCAAGGAATAAGTAGAAAAAATCATTTTCCAGCTTGTTTTTAGTACAGAACCTTTCAAATTATACTGAGTTCAGTCACAGTTCAGGAAATAGTATTAATCCATAATAAACAAGGTCAATAAATAACAACAAAAAATTAAAACAAATTGTTGTATTTTTATTGATGTCTTAATAGACAACTGGCATGTTGCTAACCTGTTAAAGGCGCAATAAATTAAAAACAAAGTATATATTTATAATAGTAAAATAATATTATAATTAATATAAATAAGTAAAAAAAAATAAAACAAAAACAGAAAGTGTAAATTATCAAAACATTCGAAAATCGTGCAATGTCTCAACACCAATTTATACTTTCATTTTCGAAGTAACAAAAAATCGTTTTAACCGAAAAAAGTAAAACTAAAATCAAAGAAACCAACTTTGGCTACGTTTGCACCGTTTTGTTAGTGTTATGACAACTTTGGCGCAGGTAACTGTATATACATACACGCAAGCATACATACACACATGATTGTGGGTCTTATGAATTTGATTAATTTACTGATTGATATAACGAATGCAATTTAATTTCTAATAATAAAAAAAGATTACGTAAAAGAAAAAGCACAATATGAATAACAACAACCACCACAACAACAAAATAATAATAATGGACCTACAGCGCGTAATGAATGGGCTATAATCAAATCGCTAATAAACGCCTATAAATCGTACACAACACAGCCAGACCAGCAAAAAATGCCATAACAACAACACAGTAATAACAAACTATAAGTTTGTATGTATAAAAGACGGACGGACGGACGAAAAGTAATGAACGAATGGACTTAAAAATACATACAATAGAATTAAAAAATATAAAAAAAAAATGAAAATGAAAAACCAAAAGTAAGACCGATTGACTGTAAAAAGTATAAAAGTGCAGTGAAACACAAACATACAAACATGTCTACATACACTTGCATGCAGAGTATAGCGAATTGCTGCCGATAATGCGATTTGGAAGGTTAAACTAAAATAGAGTGGAGAGCTCTATGTTGTTGAAATTTATATGTATTTATGTGTTTATGTTTCTTGTTGCTTTTGTGGTGTTAAGGGCATATGTTTGTATATGTACACATGGGTACTTACTTAAAATATATAAATTTGTATATGAAGCGAAACAAATTAATTTAAATGCGCGCACTTAACATGAAAATGCAACGAATGGCTAAATAAAAACAACAACAACAATAACAACATTATGCTTAGAAGAAAATTAAAAAAAAAGTATTTCAATTAAAGTTTTTTTAATTAATTGAAACTCTTAAAATATATATGTATTGTATTTATTTAAAAAAAAGTTATATATTTTTATAAGCGAGTGTCAAAAGAAAGCTCAACTTCGTTAAAATTTCACAAAAAAATTTTAGAAAAAATTATAATATTTATTTTAAAAATATAGTTTTGTTGTTTTTAATGCTTAAAGAGATTTTTGCAATTTTTTATATTTTTTCGCAATACTTTACTAAATGACAAGTCGTTATTCCTCAATTGACTTTGGAAAATTCGAAAAAAACATACATATGTACATGTATATCTAATGTGTTGTTGCTTTACTTACAAGCATGTTCTTTTGCCACTCACTTACAATAAAACAACTGCTCTGCTGCAACATTAATCCACATAACAGCACATAGCAGCATTTAATTATGCACTTATCTTCATATACATATGAATTGATACTGTATGTAAGAAAGCCATGTCAATCCGACAGCAGCGGATGTAATTTGGTTATTAATTTGTTTTTAATAACACATATGCATGTAAAGAAAGAAAATATAACGACGCTGCAGGGGAAGAGAAAATCCAATTGACACTTCCCATTCAATTTCTGTTTTATGATAATACAAATTGTCTGACCCGAACGATGGCACGCACGCAGCTAACTCGAATAAACAGCTGTGGAGGGACATGCATCTATGTATATACATATAAATATATATGTATATAATTATGTATTAGATATAAAAAGAGCGGCTACTTTCCAATCAACTTAAACGATATGACGATGAACACTAAGACATGAGTCAGCTAAAGTGATCCAAAAGAAATAGATTTTGATACTATATATGTATATACCCATATATAACATCTAATATATAATATAATATAATTTAATTATATTTGTATATACATACCATATATATAAATTCCATTGATTGAAAGTAAATTTTTATTTAAAACAAAATGAAAGGAAACAAATTACATTTCATTAAATCGTCAGCGTTGTAACACAAAACTATGTGCGTGAAATGCGTTTTCACTCTGCTGAAAGCTTGAAAAGTGATTGATGAAATTAATGATGGTGTAAATGCCTCAGAGCGTCAAATGTTGCGTTGCAATTGGCAGGTGCGTATGCGTAATATTCATACACACGTGCAGACATTTGTATATAAATATATATTAAAAATGGTATAGATAAAATAATATAAATTAAAATAAATTTTAATAAACAACCTTGATTCACCTCTTCAGTCAAATAAAGTATGAACTTTTTTACCTGAAAAAAAAAACAGAAAAAAATAAATATTAAGAAGAAGAACAAAAAATAAATTCGAGTAATCGATTAAATTTAAATTTATTTATATATTGTTCAAAAAAAATCGATCAAACCACAGATTTCCTAATATTTCTATTGTTAATGGATTTTTTGATTTAACGTTAGGTGGCAACTCTATTCTAAAATGTGTCTAAAGTAAAGATTTCAGCAATACTTTCAGTTTGATACACATATTTCTGATAACAATTGGCATTTTAGTCACTTAGGAAACACATTAGACCTAAAGCCCACGAGGTTTCCAAATAAACTATAGACAAAAACGTATCTCTCTTGAATTATGTAAATGATTATTATATTAAATTTTTAAACAACTTAGATAATTAATTTTGAGTCATATTCAAAGTCAGCCTAACCCTAAAAAATTCGAATGAAACAAATAAATCCATCAATATGATACATTTTATTAAATAAAATTGAAATAAACTATAATTTAAACTTGACTTGGACTTGGGTATAAAATATTATGAATAAGAAAAAATATTATCAAAACACTTTAATTCAAGTACAGCAACAATTACATTAATTCAACAGTTTTCAAAATTCATTACTTAAGCTCCCAAACTGTTGACATGTTGGATATAAAAATTGTTGCTGCCTAAAAATATGCAAGGAATTTGATTTTACGTGTACCATACAAATCAGTGATTTTCTTGTAGCATATATGAAAGCTTCAGCAGCTACGAAAAAGCTTAGCACTAAAGCACTTGAGATCGCAAGGAGTCTCAAGAAAAAGCTCCAGACACAGAAATGCTGATGCCTGTCTCAGTTTGGGTGCTCCGCAAAACGATATGTCATGTTTCGACGTAATGTTATTTCTTTTAAAGAACACTCACCTCACTTTGCTTAGCTGAAGAAACTAGTCTGCAATTCGCTTTATATTTTCATTAAACTGCAAAACACTCACACGTACACTACTTTCTACGCTGCCGCGCGAACGCACGTCACTTACTGGCGAATCACTTACCGAAAAACCGATTGAAAAATACCGTCGCGAACTTTATTTCACTTAAATGCTTATTATGGCTAACAGTACTTGAGATTTTTGCAAAAATATTGCAATAATTACAATTACTTTACATTTTATTCACGAATTTAAGAAATTGCAACACGCACGACGCGAGAAAACGATTAGAACTAGCTGAAAAGGAAATATGGCGGCGGAACTTTTGCAAAGCGCAGGGTTACATTTTTATGTCCAAAAAGTATTTAGCGTGGTATTCACAATAAAGTAAATGTAAAATTATAATTTTAGAGAAAATTTTATATTTTCATATTTCAGAGTTATATTAATACTAATACTAATATTTTAAAAATATAAATTGGTTTAATTTACTGAAATAGAATTAAAATGAACTAAAATTTCCAAGTTTGCCATGTTACTGCAAGGTAAAAAATATTTATCAATATAATTTAATTTTTATTTTTAAAGGAAAAAGTAATATTTTTCATAACAAAAAACAAAATTAAATATTTTCAAAATTCTTTGATTGCAATATTTGTGGTTGTTATACCCAGATTTGCCAACGATATCTTTAAATATAAAAATATTGAAGAAAATATGATTCTTGTTTCCAAATAAAAATAAATGTCAGTGGAAAATTTAACTGCTTTTCTATGCAAATGTTTGTATATATTTTTATATTACATCTAATTAATTAATATTATATAATTTTAAGATTTAATATTTTTATTTGATTTTATAAACGATGTATTTAATATAAAATATTAAATTAAACCAGTAATTTAATCAAATAAAAAAATAATAAAAATAAATTACTAAAAATAATCTATTGTGAATACCACAATCTCATATTGCTCATAGTAAATGCAACCCTGTGCTTTCCAAAAGTTCTTCCGCCATTCAAATGCTTGCACATATACATTTCCGTACCACGTCAGTTGAAGAGCATAAAATAGTAAATATTGTGGTAAATAATGCAATTTATAAAAAACGAAAGCTTTATAATTAAAATTGAGCAAATATGTTTGCTGAAATGTAATATGAAAGTGGAATAAATATAAGGGAATCGGAAGAAAGCGTAATTTTGTAAATTCTGAATATTTGGTAAAGGTACATATATGAGACTCCTTTTTGCGGCGTCAGCACGGAGCTTTGAATTGACTTTCCGGAGCTTTTCTCGTTGTTGACGAATAAGAAAAGCTGATGATGTAAGCTTTTATGTATATGCTTGTAAAAAGTTCTATTTGATCTGTGTTTTTTGTGATTTTTTTCAATATTGTACGCACTTTAAATTTATGTAATAGTTGAATTGTGACTAGTATGCAGTGGCATTCAAACTGCTGTAATGTGGGATTAGTTCGAACACTTTACCAGCTACTTATCGTTCTGTGGGTATTTTTAATAATTAAAAAAATATTTTTAAATAATTTGAAGTAAAAAGTTTAATAGTTAACAAAAAAATGATTTTTTAACATTTTAATTAAGTAAAAAATAAGTTCCGAAAGGCGTTAAGACCTCACTCTATAACACTTATTGTTCAGAAATTTTGATTTTTAGAGTATTTTATTGACAATATTTATAACATATATTTATTTTTATTACAGATTCCCCCAACAGACTGAAACGTCCATCGCCAGCAGCATCCGCGGAAAAAACGCAAATCACGAAGGCCGCCGGACCGCCGCCAAAAGTAAGAAACCGTTATAATATTAATTTCATTTCCTTGGTACTCTTTCTACAAGCTATCCTATTTATCTATATTTATGTACTACGGGTCAATGTGAAATTTGTTGTTAAAAAATTATTTGTTTCAAAACAAAATAAGTAATTTCGAAATTTTGTGTCTCGGTGTCATTAAGATGCTCTTATTAAATGTTTTGGTGTGTAATAACGCGTAACTGTATATTGGTATTTTCTAATTTACAGCTATTTGCCTGTAGTAATTGATTTTTTCATGCATTGTTCATTACTCATTGTATATATTCATATTTCCTTTCTAAAATTATTATTTATTTTATTTTAGTAAAACTTTCTCTGGTTCTTTTAGTATTTTCATGCTCAATTTGAATTTTTATTTTCAAAAATAGTTTTATTTTTTAGAATATGTCTTAACCTCAATTTTTTATATATATTTTTTTAATATGAATGCCTTTAAGCGCTTTATAAAGCTTTTATCATGATTTTTAATGATTTAAGCTTGAATATTAGACTAGTCTTGAGATATGGTGTGGTATTTAGCATTAGGTAGTTAGCATTAGTCCCTAACTTATTTTTAATAAGACCCATCATAGGTAGTCAGTTTGTTTCTATAAATAAATTGTTCTAGATAATTCTATAAAATGTTTTAGAGTCACAAAAGCTCAGAAAAAGCTTTCAAGTATTTGCTATCAAAATCTCCTTATTTTTTTAGATTTTCAAAACTTAACCTCCAAATAATTATAGTTAATTATAAAAGATAACTTGTATGTATAACTTTTGCCTTGAAAACACTTGTAACAGTAAAATCTGTGCTTGCATGTAAATATGTCAACGATTATCTGACGCAGTTTGAATCATACATACATACAAACATATAAGTATTACACGCATACATATGTGCTTTGCTGCGATCCATACCTTATCTAGACTTACCTTGACTTGTGCGTTCTGCCGTCAATTCCTGCTAACACATTGGCACAATTCCCCACTTTGCAAACGGGAAAAAAAGAAGCTTAGAATATCGTTAGAGTTTCTGAGAGAAAGCAGCCCAGAGCCAAAGTGCCAACCAGAACTTCAAAGGCAGCCAATAGAGAATGCAGGCGAAGCGTTCTAAAGAAACGGCTGGCGGTATAGCGAAAAGAAAGGAAATTCGCCAATACAAACAAACACTATGTGCTATTACAAAGCTCCAAGTACAACAACAACAACTCCCGCAGCAGTTTAGTTGCAACAAAATACTTGCAACTGTTGGCCAAATAAACTCCATAAAATGCGCAGAATTCCAGCCAACGCTGCTGCGGCGACAAATCGGTAGAACATGTGCAGTGCTGGATGCGCAGAATTTTTGTTGTTGTTACTGCGAATGATCGTACACACATTAAAAAGCAATTGTCGGCATATAGTTTAGCCGGCAGCTTTGGCCATCCATCGACGCATGCAACGCTGCAATAGTAACGAGCGCGTGTTTTTGTTGTTGTTGCTGTTGCCCCTGTATATGGCTATTATATAGTTGCAGCGCTAGTTATTTAGCGTTTTGTGTTTTTGCGGCTTAAGACCTTTTAAGGCATTCGAACAAGGTCAATAGCTGATTTCCGTCGTTGTTGTTGTTGTTGTTGCATTTCATTTTAGAAGTTTTAATTCTATAGAAAGTCTCCAGAAATATGATTCTTATATAAGAACCGAAGTTTTTCTTTTGCAGCCGCCCTATTTATGTGTTCGAGTCTCGAAAAATTAGTAGCAAAGAACCGCAAAGAGTCTCTCATGTTTCCTTAATGCATATTAAGGACTTCTAAAAAGGAGTTTCGCACAAGAAATCCTTCAAATTGTTATATGAACTGTTAATCTTCAAACGCCAAGTTGTTCAGAAAACATAGAAATGTCCCACCCTAAAAAATTTTATAATATAGAAATGAAAAATAATTTCTAGTATAAACTAACCTCAATTTTATAAAAAAACATTACAATATTTCTGTTAAACCGTTATATCCAATTCTTCTAATATAACAGTTCAATGCGCCACCTAGCGTTCACTAGTTGCAACAGCAATAATCTAAGTTACACACTACAAAGTATAATTCAGTTACAATAGCCCCAACACAGATGTCGCGATTGTCAGCATTAAATGACAGCTAACTTACTGCGCCATCTGCTGTGAGGCAAACTACACCTTGCTGCTGTCAAGTTTTCGGCGACGCTCTCAGCTGCGCATCTCTTTTCCAATCAGTCCATTTTAAAATAATTTGCTGGGTGGGTGTGTTTGCCCACCTTCTTCGCATTGACATTATTTTGATTTTATACAAAACAATTTTTATTTTTGGTACGGAAATGATTAGAAAAATATTGTAAAACCAAATTTCAGTGATAATTGTTTAATGAATTTATTGTAATCCAAAAAAAGGAGTTTATTGACTGCGGCTTTTGCAAACGCAAGTGAAAAACAAGCAATAAGCAAGTGTTGTGAAGTGCTGGCCAAACCGTGGAAATCTAAAGTAATTGTTGTCTGCGAAACTTCGTCGGTTTACAGCTACAAATCTAAATAAACAAATTTTAAACTATTCTGCAAGAAGTGGCATATCGTTTTTTTATAAAACTGCAATTAATTGTGCTTGGTTTCCTTTGGTGTTGGACTATTACGTGGCGTTTGCAGTGGCTCAGCTGGTGTTGTTTGGTTAACCGGCTTTGCATGGCAACGACATTCTGAGAAGGTAAAACATAATTTTGCTTTATTCCTTTATACATATTAACAATACAAAAGAAATTGACAAATTTGTTGTAGAATTATGCTGCTATTTTGTTTTTGCAACGCACTGGTTAGCGTCGAAATTGACCGCCTGCTGGGAAAGTGACTCATTGCCATGACATTTATCGACATAAATACTGTGGTTGAGTGTAAATAAGTATGGCTACTTGTATGTTACAAATAAATGCAAGAATTTCGGAGTTCTGGTGCAAATTTTTGCTTTTTTTGTACACAAAAACTGAAGTATATACATTTATCAGTAAATTTATATTTGTAAACCACAAATAGCAGGCAAGTCAATCGTGGTTCTTTGTTGCTGATAAGAAATTACGCCACGGTTTTGCTGTGCTGTTAGCTAAAGCCCCTAACGAGTAAGCAGTAATGACAAGGCCGTTTCTCTTTTTGATTTAAGTTTTTTTGGAATAATTTATTTCTTGGTGACTAATGCTAAATATATGCACTTCATTGGGCGCAGCAAAATCGCAAACAGTTTATCATTTGCCAGGAGATTAGTCGGTTTTGATCAACCACAAAATATCACACAAGTTCATATGGGATGAACTATAGATGTAAATGTGTGTATGTATGTATGTAGGCATTAAATCCAATAAGAATGCTTAAGCGCTAATGTATGTAAATATTTATTTGCTCTTGTCAACAGAAATCATTAATTCTTATTGTTGTAAACTGGAATGTTAAATTTGCAATTTGTATGCTGAAGAAAATAAACCGTTAGACATTTAGCGATATTCTGTTTTAGGTTTTCTAATTTAAAGTCATTTGTTTATGCTCTTCTAATTTGTAGTGTTTTAATGTAAAACTTATTTTTACAAGTTCAAGAAATTGGTCTGTTGTATTGCTAAAATATTTAGTAATTATTTTCTGTTTTTTAAAACAAATCTTTATAAATAGCAGGTTTATTTTAGAAAAGTAAAAATAATATTAATATTTTATAGTTGATCACGCTTTATAGTTTCCCTGCAGTAATAAAGTTTATTTTCGCAGCAGCTCTCCAATTAGCAGCCTCTACTCAAGACTTTTCACATTTTATCGCTCTAAATATTTCCGCAAACTTGCTGCTCAGTGAAGTTTAACGTTGAATTCGTGTCATTTGCCATTGCGGCTTTGAGTGTTTGTAAAAAATATTAACGAATTAAATGAAAATAACCAAAGTATTATGTACCATAACTACTTCTATGGATTCATTGGCTTGCTCATTGGCTGTTAGTCAAAACACGACATGCATGGACGCCGCGCTTGGCGTGCCTAGGCCACGATTTGGGAGTGGCTTGTGGCGCTACTTTTGGATATGAAATGCTGAAATGTACATACATACATACCGTAATATTTATGCACAAGCAATATGTTTGATTGGAATTAAATTTTGCATAATTGTGGCGTGTACCCATTGTTATAAAAGCATTGCGTGCGTGCGTATGAAATTCGCGAAGCTAATGCCCAGCATGTGGGCAGTAGGGTAGTACATATACATACAAATCGTTGTACATTTTCATATACACCATTAAAGGTATCTGTATCAGTTGTTAAGCAGTTTACTCCTTAAACACTTCAGTGCGCCACAGCCTTGTTTGTGCCTGCAAATTCCATTTGCTTAATGCGACTTCGACATGCCATAGAGATCTTTTGGTCTACAGCACGTTTGTTAGCAAATTTTTCTGTCTGCCAGTTTATTGCCCTGTTGGCCTGCTTTTGCACCAATCGTTGCAATATTTTAGCTACACTAAGCTCCATGGCGCTAACGTCGAAATAATCGATTGTGATCCGCAGCAGCGAACACGCTCACCGCATGACTCATTTTAACAAATTTATTGTATATTATTGTTGATTTCCTTGCTGTATTTGTTATTAAAGAGATATAATACCTAAAAATATTATCAACTGCATGCAGTGTACTTCTTGAAATTGTGTATTTATAGATTTGTAGCCACTTATTTTTGTATTTGCTTTTTTTATTTGCTTTAACACTTTTACTTTTTTTGTTTATTGTATGTACGCGTATTTTATAGCTCCTTACTTTTGCAGCACACTCAACAGAAATACCTTTCCTTTTGTGTAAACATAGGCAACTCCTTATGCATCACTTATAGTCAAGTATTAGCTGCGGGTTCACTATTTGTTTGTTTTTTGATTTTTTTATTTCTTCAATTTTGCTTTGTTTTAATGTTTTTTGGTTGCTATTGCTTACAGTTTATACTTTTGTCTTTGTTTTTATTTTTATTATTATTATTCTTTTTTTTTTTGGTTTTCTTTTGCATTCAAATAAGTCACTGGGTCACCAAGTAACACGTTTCTTTTGTTATGCCTTTATGCGGCACGCAATTTTTACATTTCAATTACGAAAACTCTTGTAAAGGGTGATTTTTTAAGAGCTTGATAACTTTAAAAAAAAAAAAACGCATAAAATTTGCAAAATCTCATCGGTTCTTTATTTGAAACGTTAGATTGGTTCATGACATTTACTTTTTGAAGATAATTTCATTTAAATGTTGACCGCGGCTGCGTCTTAGGTGGTCCATTCGGAAAGTCCAATTTTGGGCAACTTTTTCGAGCATTTCGGCCGGAATAGCCCGAATTTCTTCGGAAATGTTGTCTTCCAAAGCTGGAATAGTTGCTGGCTTATTTCTGTAGACTTTAGACTTGACGTAGCCCCACAAAAAATAGTCTAAAGGCGTTAAATCGCATGATCTTGGTGGCCAACTTACGGGTCCATTTCTTGAGATGAATTGTTCTCCGAAGTTTTCCCTCAAAATGGCCATAGAATCGCGAGCTGTGTGGCATGTAGCGCCATCTTGTTGAAACCACATGTCAACCAAGTTCAGTTCTTCCATTTTTGGCAACAAAAAGTTTGTTAGCATCGAACGATAGCGATCGCCATTCACCGTAACGTTGCGTCCAACAGCATCTTTGAAAAAATACGGTCCAATGATTCCACCAGCGTACAAACCACACCAAACAGTGCATTTTTCGGGATGCATGGGCAGTTCTTGAACGGCTTCTGGTTGCTCTTCACCCCAAATGCGGCAATTTTGCTTATTTACGTAGCCATTCAACCAGAAATGAGCCTCATCGCTGAACAAAATTTGTCGATAAAAAAGCGGATTTCACATTTCGAACCGAACACTGATTTTGGTAATAAAATTCAATGATTTGCAAGCGTTGCTCGTTAGTAAGTCTATTCATGATGAAATGTCAAAGCATACTGAGCATCTTTCTCTTTGACACCATGTCTGAAATCCCACGTGATCTGTCAAATACTAATGCATGAAAATCCTAACCTCAAAAAAATCACCCTTTACATTAGTACGCAGTTACATACACTATTTGCCAATGTGAAGTGGTAAATTTGTATGTTGCCTTTGTTGCTTGTTTCAAGGCTAATGAATGGAGTAGAAGAAGCAGAAAACAAAAAGTCAGTCGCCTCTGTGGTTTAGTATTAATGAAATTTAAGGCGTTATTTAAATCATTTGTCGACTGCCGACATGAGGTTAGCGTGAGAAAAGGTCATTTAAATCGGAAGAGACTTACATGTATACAACAGAGTTGGAAAAATGTAATAATGTGTATAACTAAGAAATTTATTTTTCAAGTGACAAATAGGAAAATAAGATTTCTTACACTTTACTTAAACCTCATTACTTATAAAAATAAGGAATTAATTGATCAAAGAATGGCTACCATGTACACAAAAGCATACTGACTGGTGCATATGACCTAAATTCATTTTACACATTTGCTTGTTAAACAGTTGTTCAAATAATGAATATTGTATTGTGGAAAATGTGTTAAAAGCAGGGAAATATATATAATATTATTGTGTATGCATTAAGTGTACTTAAATATTTAACATTTTTACTTATTTATGTACATATGCATGTAAATGTATAATACCTCAAAATGTGTTAAATTAATTAGAATTCTTGGTATGGAGAGCAATCAATCACCAGGCAAATGTTTTTCTTCAAATTTTTTATAATTTGTCGAACTATTTTATATACATATTTGGATATAGATTGTATATATGTATGTTATTAAAAAATTGTATTTGAAACAAATTTGTTCGGAAATGCTTTTAAGTACATACTTAAAACAGCTGAAAATATTTTCAAAAAGCTTTTACTTTGAAAAAGTAGTCAATTTAAATAAAAATAATAATTTTTAAATTAAATACATATTTTTTTAAATTTTTTCATATGAATTTCAGATCTATAAATCACTTCAAAACACTTTTTTATAGTGATTGTGGGTGTAAAATCACTTCAAAACACTTTTTTACAATGAACGTCTGTATGAAATCATCTCATAGTTAATTTCAAGTAAAATCAAATATGATTTTAAAATCTCGAAAACACACAGTTTCATACAAAAATAGAATTTATTGCAAAAAGCTAAAAACAGACGTTTAGTTAAAATTTTTCTTGTTAAGAAAATAATAAAATATTATGGCTGTACATAACTCATACTTTCATTGACATTGTTTTACAGCTCTCTCAGTAGAAAAATATTAAAAAAATATTGTTTGCATGACCCATTAATCTTTCCTTTATGACTTGCGGCAGTGAAACAGTGCTTTGTTAGGCAGCCTCAATTCTTTTCCACACTTTTTGTTTGCTAATTTTCTCATACTATTTTTTAAACTTATTTATGCCATAAATGGCTAGATAAAAAGCACAAAATTCATAAATAGTTGCTTAAAAGCTGGAAATAGCTAACGATTTACATAAAAATGTGGAGAAATCGAGAATTTTGTTTAAAGCACTTCGGTTAAACTTTTGTTGAAAATCGGCTTGGCAGCTCATTGGCAGTTTTATTAAGTCGTAAATCTTTTATAAATGAAAAATATTTTTTTTTTGCTCTGTTCTTTGAGTTGTTAGAATACATTATTCCGTTACTGCTGTTCTCCCTATTGTGAAAAAATATTTATTATCGGCAATTTAAAAACAGTCACGATTTGTGAATTTGGCACAACAATATAAAATATTTTAACAATTAATAATAAACAAACCCAATTTCAGCTAAATTTTTGATCATTTTCTTCATGGACGAAAACAAAATAAAAGGAAGTCAGAGGAAAACAAAGAAAGATAAATATAAGATAATGAATTTTCCTTTAAAAATATGAAAGAAAATACGGTCATTCAGTATTTTTGAGGTTATGTTGAGTTTTTACAATAAAAATAGATTTGTTAGACATAGTACAAAGTCAAGGTCACGCCACTTTGCATACAGGTCTATTGTGCACACAAGTCTTCGATAGCAATGACTTTTGAATAAAAACCAAATTTACGCTTAATGAGCTCTTCTGTTGTATGAAATGTATAAAACTGTATAGAAAGAGAGAAAGAGAATACAAAGCATTTTTTATTTTTTGTTTTTTTTTTTTTTGTGGCACACAGTGATAAATGTCGACTTTTACCACCACGACAGCAATGCATATTTCAGACTTTTACTTTTCGCAAAAGAAAACACTCGCGCCACTGTCAGCATTGTCAGAGATGTTGAAAAAAAAAGTTGGAAAAAGCAAATGTCACAAAGCTTTTACTTTGACTCTGAGTGAATGCCACCGATTTCGACACATTTTAGTGGTAGAAAAGTGTAATTATACATTCGCCATGGTTGGCAGTTTAAAAATTTAATATGTTTTTAAACATTTTTTATTACCACGAAGGTAATTAAATCGTTTTCCCCCACTGGCTGTATATATGTATGTAAAACTGGAAATATTTATAATTAAATTATGGTTTACTTAAAGGTAATAAGACACTGCGCTTTTAATCGTCACAAAAATGTTTAGCAAAACAAATTTGAAATGCCACAAAAACCCACAATTACATTCAACCACCCTTCAACACCGCCACATAACCATGCTGCAGCTCCGCAGGAGATCGCCAACTTGCTGTACAAACGATGTAAAATCGAAATAGTAAAGACACGAGCATCATCATCGCTTCCACTGCAAACCCTAAGTTCAATGTCCGGTCGCTCGTTGCGCGAGTGGTCAGTGTGGGTATGTGAGAACAGGTAGGTCAGCCGCCGGCTCGGTGTGGGCACCACATCATGCATGAGCTCTTCACATTCATCGGCTGGCATTTCATTGTAACAGCATGTAGCTTGGCATTAGTTGCTTGCATACTCGCGGTAAAGTAAACAAATACTTAAGTTTTGAGGTTAACTGCTTTGCCGGTTGATGCGCTGGCTGGCTGAGTGGCTGCCTTGAAGGCTAGTGAGCATTTTACTTTGTCTTAACTTTCTCAGCGCTATCTCTAACATATAGAAATGTATAGCTTTTCTTCCAAAGGTTAACTTCAAATGCTACACATTAACATATGTGTATTCTTACAGCGGATGTCGTTAGATCGAATAATCTGTTGTTTCCCCAAAAAATCTTCATTCGAAATACACAAATTGCATTAGTTAAACCGCTGCGCTTCATCGAAAACCTGTTTCAGGCATTTATTTTCGTCTCATTTCCCTCGGATTTAGTGTCTTCTTGTCGTTTCTTCTCAAGAAAGTTGTTTAGTTGGTTATTCAATTTTGTTTATTTCATCAAATATGCATACTTAGTTAACAACTTGAGAAAAAAAAGCTGTTTTCCAGCGCTAAATGCGGTGTCTGTGTGTGTCATTAAAACATTCTCAGCGCATTTTTCTCCACTTGAAACCACCAGTTAAAGAAGCGTCTAGCGGCAACAGTGGCAATTTGTTGTTTGTGTGGTTCGGTTGTTCCGTTTTGTGGTGTTCGATTTTTGCGTTAGCGGTGATAGTGTCTATCGATCGCGAGTGATTTGTTGCAGTGACCTCCTTTGAAGTGTCGGCATTGTTGAAAGCTTCTTTTTTATTGTTCTTCTGATTGCACATAAATTGTAAGTTCCATGTAGTACTCAGTACCATGCCCTGGTAATTTTATTATGTATTGTAGAAATAATGAAGTGCAATATGGTTCCCAGTTTATAATGCGACTAGTTCGTGTGCATTTGTTCGCAGTTGCTCCAAAGTATGATTTGTGAAATGGGGAAAAGCTGTGATCTCGCGAAGTGGATCTGGTTTTAATTATACTTTTATCTTGATACTACTATTAGTTGTTGGTCTCAAATGAGACTTAGTTACTCTTGGTTCCCACTCTGGTTTTATTGTGTAAAGTGTTCTAAAGCTTTTTGAGTTTTGAAACTTATTTATGCTAACTTTTCTCAGGTGGATCTTCCGCTAATTATCTCTACTTTGCCCAAGCAGGCATCAATGTTTCGAATCAAGTGCAGACCTTTCACAATCTTCGGAACTTTACTGCTATTTCCACGTTTTCTGTATGTTTGTGTTGACTTTGATCAAACTTTCTTGTATTAGATAATAATGCTTTAGCTCATATCAAGTGTCTATGATCTGTTATCTAAAATTGTTCGGAAATTTAAGAATTCAGGCCCTTATGAAAAGGGCACCTGAAATACTTTAACCTAAATGTGTCTTCGAGGTAGTTGTCTCGGATAGGGGGATCTTCTGGTATATATAGAAGAAATACAAAGTGGCGAATCTAACTGAAATAACTTAAATGTAATTCAATTGAAGTTGTCAGTTTTCGAACTAGTTTGTAACTAGTTAAAATCAAACTAGTTGATTACCAGTTACAATTGGACTATTTTGTAGTAAGTTGCCTTTTTCAAAGTTTTCATTACATGTATCTCCTCAGCTCCATAGTCGATGCTTGTGTCTTGCCAATGCCGCTAAAAGGTTTGCACTTCTGCTAATGCAATTCTCATTCTCATGGCTACTGCATTTGCTACAAATAGCCAATTGCTATTCACGTTGCCGCAATATCCATCATTTAGATGTATGAGTTTTTGTATGTGTGTAATTTCGCAAAATTCAATTT
The DNA here is from genome assembly GCF_028554725.1 of Zeugodacus cucurbitae. Lineage (NCBI taxonomy): Eukaryota > Metazoa > Arthropoda > Insecta > Diptera > Tephritidae > Zeugodacus > Zeugodacus cucurbitae. The sequence goes on from NC_071670.1 coordinate 36,289,141, forward strand.
ATTACTGCATTGTCAAGAATATACTTCACTCTACTGTAAGCATAAAAGCACAAGAATATACTTCACTCTACTGTAAGCATAAAAGCACATGGGAGGCACAGTACAGCAGCAACGAAATGACGCAAGTGATGCACCGCTTTACAAACATACATATTTACAGCAAATTTATATATATTTGCGTATGCGCATCGATTGCAAATCAAATTGACTTAAATGAAATGACAAAAAAATGCAATAAAATACAACTGGAAACCAGTCGCTGCAAAATAAGAAGCAATAATAATGCAAATTTGTTTATATAAGTAGCGACGCACACACATACACACATACAAATGTTCATATATTTGTATATGTATGTATGTATGCGAATAGCTTGGCGCGTTGTTGGCAAGTGTCGCATCCGCCGTTGGCGTCTGAACAAATGAAGTGCATTGCAAAAACGTTATTATTGGAATTACATGGAGGCGAGAGTGATAGGAAAATCATGGTTTTTTTGCGCAAGGCTTTAAGTTGTTTTTGCTTCGAAGAACAAATTATTTTAGAGGAAAACCCCAAAGAATCGGGAGGACTTATAATTATATGGTCTCCACTTATGTATCTTCGTGGATGATTTAGGAATTTGTCTTGTTGTTTTAGGGCCTAAAATACTCCTAGGAATTGCTGTAGAGGTAATTCTTCTATGGATTTGCATTCTCGATCCGTTTCATTTACTAACCTCAACATTCCTGGGTATGCATTTATAGGAAAAATAATTTTTATTGTTTGATGTTGTTGTTGTTCTTAATGTACAGTTCCTCGTTGAATAAAAATCAGTGTCCGTTCCGGCTCCGTAGACCCGTTTGGTACAACTTTTAATGGCACTCACAGTATATTATATATTTGAAAAAATGAACGCACATTAGTATTGAATAATAGTGAAGTGCGTATAATATGTGTATATTAAACATATATGAAACAACCTCTAGTAGGCGTCCTTTGGACTTTAGCAGTGTGAGCTATGATATGCATCGCTTCAATATATACGCTCTATTATATATAATATCAGTTCATACATATTTGTTAATCTGTGCAATAGTTCATTGTCTGTATAATTGCGATGCCAGTGAAGCCTTTCAGATTGTCATCGCTGCGGTCAGCTGAGTAGAATTAGTTCAATATTTTCCAGATATATTTGTGTATACACTAGTATATGTTACATACAATATATATGTAAGCGACAGTTGTTTTGGAAACTACGCACTTTCTAACTAATTACATTCAATTATAGTTTTATTCACACACATTTTATGCGCCAACTTAATTTAGTTAAGCTCAAGCGCAGCCCTGTGTTTAATTATAGAATTTTTGCAAATCAAATTGCTCCTATAATGCGAGTGCTCGGGGAGTGTAATTTTGGAATTACAATAAGGTCGAGTGCTTTAAAAAAATAGCAAAAAGCTATATTTGAACCCAGAAATGATCGCTAATTAATAAAAAAAGTAAAATAGCTGAAATTTTGAAACTGAAAATGTTCGTATTATTTCTTAAGGGCTCTGAAGTTAAATGTCTAATTGGAGCTTAAATTGTCATTGAACCAACAGAACCATTTATATAATTCTAAAATCAATAAAGATTTCTTCTACTGAAACTGAATACAAATATTTTGGATTTTGCCTCATATTCAATTAATTAATGCACAATATTTGTATTTTTAACGTTTTCCCATCATATTCTGTTTTGGTCTGGTTCAAAATTATGGTAGACGAAACTTATTAATACTTTTTGGGGTCTAAGTTGTTGTAAAATTTTCAAAAATAATAACTATTACGTATGTTTTTGAAAAATTCTTCTTCTTACTCCTAAAAATCTTCTCAATAATTTTCTCATATTTTTTTTTGTTTTTTACCGCATGCTTCTAAAGGGTGATTTTTTTGAGGTTAGGATTTTCATGCATTAGTATTTGACAGATCACGTGGGATTTCAGACATGGTGTCAAAGAGAAAGATGCTCAGTATGCTTTGACATTTCATCATGAATAGACTTACTAACGAGCAACGCTTGCAAATCATTGAATTTTATTACCAAAATCAGTGTTCGGTTCGAAATGTGAAATCCGCTTTTTTATCGACAAATTTTGTTCAGCGATGAGGCTCATTTCTGGTTGAATGGCTACGTAAATAAGCAAAATTGCCGCATTTGGGGTGAAGAGCAACCAGAAGCCGTTCAAGAACTGCCCATGCATCCCGAAAAATGCACTGTTTGGTGTGGTTTGTACGCTGGTGGAATCATTGGACCGTATTTTTTCAAAGATGCTGTTGGACGCAACGTTACGGTGAATGGCGATCGCTATCGTTCGATGCTAACAAACTTTTTGTTGCCAAAAATGGAAGAACTGAACTTGGTTGACATGTGGTTTCAACAAGATGGCGCTACATGCCACACAGCTCGCGATTCTATGGCCATTTTGAGGGAAAACTTCGGAGAACAATTCATCTCAAGAAATGGACCCGTAAGTTGGCCACCAAGATCATGCGATTTAACGCCTTTAGACTATTTTTTGTGGGGCTACGTCAAGTCTAAAGTCTACAGAAATAAGCCAGCAACTATTCCAGCTTTGGAAGACAACATTTCCGAAGAAATTCGGGCTATTCCGGCCGAAATGCTCGAAAAAGTTGCCCAAAATTGGACTTTCCGAATGGACCACCTAAGACGCAGCCGCGGTCAACATTTAAATGAAATTATCTTCAAAAAGTAAATGTCATGAACCAATCTAACGTTTCAAATAAAGAACCGATGAGATTTTGCAAATTTTATGCGTTTTTTTTTTTTAAAGTTATCAAGCTCTTAAAAAATCACCCTTTATCAATTTTATAAATAAATAAAAAGTTGCAAATTTCTTCGACTCTGAAAAAATTTTGAAAATATTTGGCTCATTTGAAGAATCTGCGTTCCTCAGATAAATATAAACAAATAATTAATTCTTATTTATTTTGCAAATCTTATTGTTTATTGCATAGTTTTTGGAAATATTTGAGTTTCTTATTTTTACTATTGAGTAAGAATATGCTGTTATTTTTTCTTTGTATTTCTATATTTTCAACAAAATGTATTACTCAACTTGTAAACATTTTCCATATAAAAAGAGAGCGGAAGCAATATGAGATTTTGTTTTTGTAACTGCATTCAAGTCACCACTTCTAGCGAATTTCGCAAGTTTCTTTAATGATATATAGAGTTTATATAACTAATATTTATTATATCTTTATATATATTCTTCTTTTATTACAAATTCCCCAACACTTAGCTTCATATGTTGATGCCCTTGATACCGTAGAGTGTTTAAAACCGCACCAACTATTTGCATAACCTAGAAAAATGCCAATCAACTGGCCTATCACGCTGTCAATCTGTTCAATGTGACCTTTCATGCGCCACAGATTCGCACCATCACAACACACCACAATCATTTTGCAATATTATTGTATTGAATACTTAATTGCCGTTTGATTGTTTTGGAACAAAAAAAGAAGAGGCTTTTATAAATTGTGCACCCACACCTATAAAATTAATGTTTGTTTTTTCACGATTCACTACAGTTCAATACGAAATCAGAGCACGATAAGGGTTTTGCAAAAAAAGCACAGAAAATAATTGCTATGACTAAGCTAAAGTCAGAGATTGACTGCTTCATCCGTTTGTTGTAATTCGCTTTACTATGACAATGTATAGCGATAACGATGTACTATAGTGAGCGTTGATTTTGTAATGATTTTTCAGTGAAATAATATACACGATCTAATTTACATATATATTTTAATAATAATGTGCCCAGCAGTGCAAAGGGCTATTTGTAAAATAGCTTTAAACTGTTAGTTACAAACCCCAATAGCCAACCTTTAATAAATCGCTCTATATTTGGTACGAGTCTGACCTATTTCTGACTAGTTCATTATTATTCTTTTATGATTCTGGTTCTAAATTAATATTTTTTGATCAGTTCCATTTTTCGTATAAGGAACAGAATATCCTCCTCTTCTCTTTACTTTTTTATCAATCAGTATTCGAAGTACATCTATGGACGAAAGCTAACACAGTTCCTTTTCGTTTCTAATTTGATTCTTCCTTACTAGATACTAGTCTTAGTCCAATCCATTCTTCATTGCATATTTGTTATTTATGCTGACTTTTTCCGAGATCACTCATCCAAGCTGTCAAACTAATGACGCACATGAGTTTGTTTACCAACTTTCCGCTCTACTGATTTCTGAAATCCATATTGGTTACCATTACCCAGCAAACATAATCGTTTGATATCGTTTGAGAAGAATTAGTCGACAAAAAATATTGAACCTTAATCCTTAAATAGCGTTACAAAATGTCTAAAGTATTTATCGGACCCTTTCTTGGCGTCGATGAGGTATTTGTACGGAATAGATATATAGAAAATTGTATTTCTCTATTTTCATTCAATCTTATGAGTTTGAAATGACATTTAGTTGACAGAAACAGGGTTGTCATTCAAAATAACTTTCATTAGTAAACTTTTCTCGTAGTTAATGGATCGGTCTTTTACAGAGTTATTAAAGTTCATTTATTCGAGCTCTGAAGACGACCTATATGAGTGATCGACATCTTCCCTGCGGTTTATTTTAAAAGTATTGATATTTGTCAAACTGTATATATTATATTTATGTTATCTAAATTTTTAAACTTTCAAATGAAAAGCTATATATTTTCGTTGCTCTACAGATTTGTAAATTCAATTTCGTATGTAATATTGGTTTTTATATATTTATGTGCTGTAATTAGTGTTATCTTCCTGTAAATATGTATCTCTTCAATTATATTATGTATGTATTTCATGCTTTTTACAACCATAAAAACAACTAATTTGTGCAACTTGCTAGTATTATTTATTTTATAAAATTGTACATATATACTTGTATATACAAAATATTACTGAAATTTAGAAAAATGTATGTATGTTTGTTTATTACCTCATATAATTTTGCCTTCATTAAACCAGCAGACCGTGTAAAAATAAATAGGTCAATTAAGCTTAATGCAATCTGTTGTGGAAAAGAGGGATGTTGGTAAAGGAAAATTTATTGAAATTATAATTTATTGTTTTTGTTTAGATTTATAGATTAAATGCTCGTGTTCTATCTCTTGAAATTTGATAGACTGCTGTGGTATACTGCCATGTATACTGAACGTACATATTTAAATATATTAAATAATTTCCTTAGGCCTTAGGTTTTATATAAAGCACCGAATATTCTACAGAAAGAAATGGAAAAACTGAATTTTCGAAATGAAACGCTCTATATAGAATCCCTGTAAACACTACGTTTCTTAAATATAATTAGATATTTTTTTAAAAGAGCTGCCATCGAGGTATCCAAAAAAAAATAATAATATAATTTAATTCTGGAGCTTCATACTTTATTAATCGAGTATTCGAGCATTTTACTACTAATTGACCTTTAATTTATAGGAAAAAACATATAATGAAGTCTTGAATTGTATTCCAACAAATGCTACAGGGTTAGGAATACCTTTCAGACAACCGCTTAATTTAGTCAATTATCAAATTAGCTGTTTACAATTATAATCGGTATTATTATTATTTATAAAAATAAAATTAATAAGATTTTTAAAATGATTTTAATGTAATATTAATTGAGTCAATTATCAAATTAGCTATTTACAATTATAATTGGTATTAAATTTTTAGAAAAAAATATAAAATAAAATTTTTGAAAATTATTGTTATGTAAACTTAATTGAGTCAATTAGTAAATTGTCTAACAGAATTTTAATTGAGATCAAATCAATATCAAAATCTAAAATAAAAACAAAAATCTATAAAATTATTACAAAGTAATCAGTTGCTACATGGTATGTAAAGCATTTCAGGTAATTAATTTGCTAATTTAATTGTCATTCAATTTGTAGAGTAAAAAATAATATAAAGCTTTTAGTTTTAATAAAAACTAATTGCAATGGTATTATAGACATTTCAGCTGTTTCCTCTTTTAGAAAATTTGTTAATTGATTAAATTAAGAGTCTATCAAGTTCTGTCTGGATAAAAATATAGTTCCGCGCTCTAATTAAAGACGAGATTAGTAAATTAGTAGGTTTGCTTCACACAATTAATTTTAGAATAATTTTGGATTAGATAAATGTTTCTTTTCGTTTCGTACTTCTCCTCACATTCTGCATGGTTCGCTGGTTTCTTGCAATTTTCTTTATTTCGAAATTCTTTTTTTTTTCTCTCATGTTTCATTAATCATTTACAACGTTATCTCTATATATATTGGACTTTTTTTCTTTTTTTACTTATTTCTTTCTAAACAGGACGAGAAAACTCTGGACATTATTGGACAATATAAACCTGAGATATTCTGCTAAATACAAATAGGACTAAACAAACAAAAAAGCGCGCTCAGTTGTTTATTTTGAGTTTCAACACACACACATATATTGCAAAAGTGCACACATTAACGAACAAAAATAATATCATTAACACAAAAAAACGTTAAAATAATAAGGAAGCACTAATTAAAAACAAAATAAAAAGAAAAAAACTCAAAACTTCCCGCAACACGAACAAAAAAAAAAACAATTTTAACAAAACAAATGTACAACAAATACAAAGAAAACGAACAAAAACAAGAAATAAGTATTGCTGAAGGAAGCTACTAAAACGAAGCTCAAGCAATTAAGCGGCGAAATTCTTTGCACTCAAATGAAAGTATCTCACACACACCCACACACACACGCAGCAGCTTAAATACATCACGCAATTGAACAAACCAGATTTTTAGTTTAGAAAAAACAACAACAAAAACAAATATTATATATAAATGCAGCGTTAATTAAGTAGCAATTAAGCGTACGTTTAATTGAATATTTTGTTTTTGTAATTTGTGTTTTTTATTCTGCAAATATTCAAATCGTTTAAGACTCTTTGTTGTTTTTGTGTCTGTACAACGCGTTGTTACTTGCTTTCTTTTTGAAGCTCGACGCATACGCGTTATTAAATTTAATTAATATTAAACTAAATTTAGCAATTAAGTGTGTAACATTTCGTGCTCGAGTTGGTACTATAATTTTCTATAGAACATACTCACATAACATATAAGCAAACAAATCATAATAAATTACAACACAACACACACAGTAGCAATAACAACAACAACAACAAAGTAAATTTAATAACACCAACACAACACACACGCACCTGTTAGGCTCGTGAGCGCATGCGCAATAAATCCACAAGGAATTGAGTGTGTTATCAAAGTCCGCACACACGCTCACACACATACATATACAAAAGAAACGTTTAAAGCAAGACGCACGCACAATTGCGTTCTACAGGTAAGCCCTCACTCAACGGCTGCAGTTGAAATGCAACGCATAACTGTATATTTTACTAAATCTAAACTGCCTTTATGAACTGTGTGTGTCTTTCGTTTTAAGTCATGCATACTCTCACATACATATGTCATAAGTATAACTAACTATACCCACTAACCATGCATTAACCTCAAAAGTTGCGCTATAATCTAACGTAGTTTATAAGTATTGTTGTTATTGTTGTCTAACAGTTGGCATTTACATATTTATTAGTCCTACAAGCCATCTTATATATATACATATGTATTTAAAATGCTTTCGCCTCCTCTACTGCTGCTGCTGCCTCTCCCGCTGCTACTGCTTTTATTGCTGTCCACGCATTTACCGTTAATTGTTGTTGTTGCTTTCAAAACACATTCCCTGACATGCAATATATACATACATAAACACACATATTGTAGTAAATATTTACATAACTTACTTTCATGCTGATTAGACTATCTCTATCTGAAATCTATGTTCTTTTGCCCTAGAAAATATGCAAATACTCTATTGCTCTATTGCTTCACATGCTTTACATGCAAACATATCTGCGCTTTTTGATAAGAGAAACCAGTACAGCGTAATAAAGTGCTAGAATGATTGAAATAGTAAGAGTCATTAGAGGTGTCAAGTTGAATATGATGCGCGGGCAAGAAGAGCTGTGTGCACTGAAGAAGGAAAATTAACTCCTCTAAGCTTAACAGACTATCTTTGCCATAAAATTATTCGTGGGACAAATAAAAGTTTTGCTCTACAGTCGATAAAAGTAGATTTTTAATATATTTGTGGTTTTAGCGCCTTAAAATATGCTTTGAATTATGAATCTTAATAGGAAAGTGGTTTCAGCAGCTCCTAAAGTTAGACTAATAATTATGAAAGTTGTAAATCTTAGTTGTGTAATCCTAAAAGTAGACTTTTCTTTACAAAAAGCTTATAAATAATGGTCAAAATGGACTTTTGCTCATAGAAAGTTCAGATTATTGCTCAAAAATATACCTTTTCTCCTAGAAAGTTCAAAATTTTGTCCCTACAAATAATTTTGTCCCCTAAAAGTAGACTTTTCTTTACAAAAAGTCCAAAAATGCTTCTAAATAATGGTTAAAATGGACTTTTGCTCATAGAAAGTTCAAAATTTTGTACTAACAACCCGTATATACCGTATATAGTGCTTAAAAGTATACTTCTTATTACAAATATTGTTCCATGGCTCTTAAAAACTAACTTCGTGTTTGACTTAGAATTTCGACACTTTCAAAAACTGTGTGTCTCTAGCGCTTACATGTAGGATTCTGTTATTACACCAACTTTATACCGAAATCCATATGAATAAGGTCAATTCGAAGAACCTTGACATATATTTTAGAAGATATTCTGAAAAGACAATGGGGGTTCTCGTTTAGTATTAAGCGGAAGACTGCTTTCTGGTCTAACTTTAATATGAACATTTGAAACAGTTACATTTTATTGAAAAATAACGAATAAGGGGGTTACAAAATAGAAGTAAGGCACATGCAAACTTTAAATACTCCTTGCAAATTATGTCGTCCACTTAAATCTCTCTGGTACATAATATCTAAATCCACACAGTTTCGAAAAATCCATTCAGTTATTTGGTAACCTGTAGATTCCATAAGTATTTCTTGACATTCTTAAAGAAAATTAATAAATTTTTAATATATTTACACAAATAATATTCAAAAATACAGTTAACATAAATACCCGAGAAACTATAGAGTTGCACTTTCAACTTATCCATAGAATTACAAGCGACTGCGTTGCATACTTTTCGGCGCGCAAACCCAAACTTAACTATTAACTTAAAATACTAACCAACTAATGAACACTTTAATATACAAAAATTACTTGAACCTCTGCTTACTAAATCACGTCTCTTTATTCTTACAGATGGCCCACGTTGTCGGCGTACCCAAGCGAGATCCGTGCCAAAAATGTCAATTGCCTGTGTTTCTCGCCGAACGCCTATTGGTCGGCAAGAAAGTCTATCATCGCACGTGTCTGAAATGTGCGCGTTGCGGCTCACAACTGACACCAGGCAGCTTCTATGAGACCGAGGTGGATGGCGAGTACTGCTGTGAGACTTGCCCTGACGAGGAGGTGCAATTGAATGCGCCCGCTGCTGGTGAAGAACTAGCCGTTGGCGATGTGCAATTGCGTCAACCAAGTGCAGAGCAAACACCAACGAGCAGCAGCAGTCTCAATGCAGCGCTACCGAAGAATGTGCGTAGCTCCATAGCCGATCGGTTGGCGTTCTTCGAACAGTCGAAGAAAGATGCGGTCGCCAGTGATAGCAGTGAAGCAGCTACAAGCAGTAAATTTTTGCTGCAGAAAAGCGTTTCGGACGAAGAAAAGAGTAAGAGTCTGCAACGCATGGAAGCGCCCACAACATCGGCATACAAAATGAACAGCGCGCTTAGTAGCTTTCTCAATGACACCATCGACGGTGAGGGCGATGACGGCGAGAGTCTAACCAATACTGTGGACAGTAAATCAGGCACCGAAACGCAAATGGAGACCTCAGACACTGAGAATGAAACCGATGCCGAGACAAGTTTGGATGACGTAGCGCCAGCATTGCCCAAGACCGAACCACCAAAGGTCACGCCGGAGGGTAGTGATGTTGAGAGAGAGAAAGCGCAGTCACCCACTCCAGATAATAGAAGATTTACAGCTACTGCACAACTACAACTTGGAGCAGCCAACAAGGAAAACATGGAAAACGTAGAGCCGACTAAAAAGACAACACCGACAAGTAACAGCAGCACTGGCACCCCAGTCGCGAAGAAGCGGACACAGGTGCAGTTGAATTTGACAGCAGCAAAAACAGCGGAAGACACAGCGGCAGCAGCTCCAACGCCACCGCAAGCACGCGCCGAGCTACAAGCCGACAATGCCAACAACAATGGCCAACACAAGGACGCTTCGAAAGATGTGTCTACAAAAACACCAGAACAAAAAGCGCAAAGCAGCCTAACAGCAACAAATAATTTAGTTTTAAGTGAACCTAATTCTAATGAAGATGTTACCAAAGACCAAAATGCAGCTACAAACGTAATTGCGGCAGCAACAACCACGACGTCGAATGCAGAGAAACTCGAGACACTGCGTGCCAACCTCCGCGAATTGGATACGGAGAGCGGCACCGAGAATATGGACATGTCCGTGGAGAAGTCTGTTGAAATGCGCATAAAGTCACTGGAGTCGCCGGAGGATGTGGCAACGACCGAACGACTCAGTGTGGTGCGTGCGCGTCTGCAACAATTCGAAGTAATTGCAAACAAACGTAATAATAACGCTGAGGAGGAGAAGCAAGCCGATAATGATACACGTAATGATAATAATACAACACTAAACACTGAAGATAAGCTAAGTGAACCTGAAACCGATAATACTAACATTGATAAAGATAAGAAACTAATGAATGTGGATGCTGAGGAGGAGAACAACACGGTTGCGCCGGCTACGCCGCCACCAGCCACGCCCACAAGCAATGCAGCAAGTGCAACTGAAAGTTTGACTAAAGTAAATCTCGAAGACGAAGCGAAATTACGAGCAATAGAAACGGAGAAGGCTGATAAAATTGAAACTAAAGCAAATGAAATCAAGGAATCACTCGTAAATGAAGTGCCTTTGGAAATGGAAACAGCAAAAGACAATAATATAGTATTAGATGTAAGCGAGCGCGAAGCCAAGCCGGAACCGAAAACACAAGTGGCAGCACCGAGAATAGAAATAAGTGCAGCGGAGACTAACGAAGACGCAACAATGGTGGATACACAACCAAAACAGGAGACTCCAAACACTGATGGCGCCACCAAAATACCAGCAGATGCATCCAGCAAGGCCCCCGAAGCCACTACAGCCGAAAATCTGGCAACTACACCTAGCAAAGTTAGCACCGTAGCATATCCTGAAGACTTAAATCCCTTCAAATCCGAGGACGAAGATGACGAATGCGTGGCGAACAAGGAAACCCTACAAAAACAACAAGTGGCGCTAAGAACACCACAACCGCGTGCTGTCAGCAACAGCAGCGCAGTCGCCAAATCAGCAGAGAAGACGCAAAATCTGAATCCTTTCGATAGTTCCGATGATGAGATTGAGTTGGAGAAGCCATCATCACGCACCTCAACGGCCGCTTCTACGCCTACAGGCGGCAAAGTGCCGCCACCGCGTCCACCACCACCGCGCATATCGCGCAATCCATTCGGCGAAGAGACTGACGAAGAGGCCGCGTCGCAATTTTCACGTCACTCCAGTTTGTCATCATCGCTGACGAAGAAGACGCCCGTGCCCACGCCGCGCACCAATCTGTGAGTATCTGCGATTTATTTGTTTTTGTTGCAAATTTATAAGAAAATTTTCCATTTTCCATAGTTGTTATTGGGCTGTCGACATTTTTAAAGATTTAGCAGCCGAGCGGCGCGCTCTACGCTTTTCCCCTCTTCTAAAGTATTTGCATATGCATGAAGATGCACACACTTACATTGCCGTCTTGCTACTGCCGCTGCTTTATTGCACGTTTCCGCAAGGCAATTGTTTATAAAGGCCTTATGGGTAGACATTGTCGCCCACTACCTACACTTGCCACAATTTGTTGCACTGTCAAGCTGATAATTAAATGCTAAATTGTGTGTGTGTGTGTGAGCATATGCAAATTACTATTATTTTTTGCTGTCAACCGACTACTTGTTTGCGACAATATTGTTCTTTTTCGCTAGATTTTCTACTATTTCCACTTTGTTGGCAGCAGATATCAAGCATCTCAGTGATGAGTAGCAAGTAGCTTAGCAATTATACAACAAGCGTATAGTGGGTGGCACATCGTCCCAGTTTGCCATATCGCAATGTGGGCTGAACCTTAATTTACATACAAATATAGTTAAAGCACTCTTCATTGCTGCAGCTTTTAGGGTTTTAGTCCGTAAATGGGCAAACCAGTAATATGGAGATCACGCTAGAACTCGTTTCATTAATTATAGAATTTCTTTAAATTGTTTAGCATTGATATTCTGCATTAATTATTACAAATGAGTATAAATTAGAAACATTGTTGAAACTTAATTAAAATTGAGGTTAAGTTGAAAAATTTCGAACTTCTCAGACTTACAAGATGTTTTCTAACACTAGTATACTCAACTGAAATATCGAAAACAAAAATAATTTCCAATATTCTATTTTATCTGTACAAAATATTCGATTTCGAGATTATATTATTAGATTTATACTTTAAGCCTTTCATTTTAGGCGAACCATGCGAACTTGCTGAATTAGAAATTAGTCGCCTCATAAAATTTCTGATAGGCTCAAATCGCTTCGGCGATACGTAAGGGACTCCTTTAGTTAGTTAGTTTTTAGTCTTCTGGCATAACAACCGACTGGAACCTTTAGCTATGGGATCCATCGCGAAACCTGTCGCGGAGGTCAATCTTTTTAACCTAACCTAACTTTTCATGCGAACTAACTGCAATTGAAAGCGATCGTCTAAGCAGAACGAATGTTTCCATTTATCTACAGAAGATTCATTTGTTATCAAAAAAGAAAATGTTTTTAGTTGTCTTCTTATCTTATCTTAGAACCTAACCTATCTTGCAAACAGCATAATAACTTCGACAAAAGAACATATCTGCAATGATCGTGTTGTTATTGTTTTTGTTCTCCAATAATTTAGAAAATTCTGCAATGACAGTACTAAGATTTTGGACAAATTTGGCACGTTTACCGTTACGTTAGAACGAACTGTCTGGAAATTAATGTTCGCTTTCCTACTAAAATCTTTAATTTTTCCCTTTTAAATTACATAATTTATAAAAAAAGCAAATAGCTGTAGAAGAGCTGTTTTTTTAATTATTACTTTAAAATTAAAATTTGAAAATTCATTTACGAGATCTTCACTTTTAATTTTTTCTTCGAAGAGAAACAAGTCCTCTAGTATTCATTAGACTTGCAGATGCTAGTTAGACCTATCTATATATTGATTTGATTTTTTTATAATTTTTCCAAAATTCAAGAACTATTCGAAATTAAGGTAGGATCTCAACTGGCGGTCTGTGACATTATCAATATTTAAATAATTTTTTTTTCTTCACCCCAAAATTTTCAAATTTTTATTTCATCAAAAACTCCAGTCTTATTACGAAATAACCTTTCAAAAACTCGGCTCACAGAAAAATTATAATTTTCAAACTATTAATGACGAACTATTTAATTCGAAATGGTTCCTTTTGCTGTAAATTTACAATGTTTTCATTGCATTAAAAACTAAAATTTTCAAAACAAAAACTCCACTCAAAAATTGAGTTTGATATTTCAACTCACAACTTCACTCAACCTCCGCACCACTATCGCACTCAACTCAATGTAAACAAATTCGTAATTGACATAACAGCAAGAAGTCTGACTGCTGGCTGCAGCTCCCATGCACAGACACGGCTACGTCAGTCATTCTAGTCAGCACATACGAGTCGGTACAAGTGTTTTGAGCCAACGCAATAAGAAAAGTATATAAATAATTGTGTGCGCGAGTATAATAAGCTACCTGCAGAAAGCAGAAGTCAAGTGATTCATAAACAAGCGTGCGTTTCGACAAATAAAAATCTTACAAATTTACAGTGTTAACAATAAAAACAAAAAGTGTATTTCAGTTCAAGTTTAGTGGCCGTGCAGTGACGAAAGCAATAAGAAATTGTTAGCAACAAATTTGTGTGTGCTATTGCCTAAGACCTACAACAACCACAACAACTTGTTGCTTAAAGTGTCAGCGGAGAGTTGATTAATGTCGGTTTTATGGAGCGCACGGCGATTTACGCTTTCTTTCTTCTTGCCGCCTTGACAGCCAAGTGTGCATCAGCTGGTCGCTTATTTTCTCTGCAACTGTTGCTGTGGGGTCGCTGATGAACTGTCACTTGTGTCTACCTTCTGCGGTAGTTCGAAAGTGTATTGCAACGCCGTTCTGGCAGAATTAAATAGAGCACGTCAGCCTATTATTTTGATGTATAGCTTAACATATGGCGCTAATTAGAAGGGCTTGAGTCTATAATTTGTATATTTATTACATTTTGAAGATTACAGGGTGGTTCAATTGCCGATTTATGAAATTTAACCAAGCATTAAATTCTTTCTATACAATGCTGGTTTCTTTGAAATAACAAACATTTTTTTTAGTTCATCTAGATCTAGATTTCAAAATCTAGGCGATAAATTTTGATTCTTTCTAATTTATTGTCTCTTTAATATTCACTTTAAAGTTCTGAAACGTCATTAGATTGTTCACAAAACATCGTTCCATCCAGCATTATTGTAAAGAGTTCTAACAATCTTCAAATGCAGTTTCATGGATATTAATTGACAACCTAGAGGCGGTTTGGTAGAACCATTAGAGAATTTAGCGTATGTAGGATCGTTTGTGTCAAGGTCTATCGAATATATATGGATCGTTCCGAGTCTACATCTTCAATTTCCGACTCTCTTAGTTTCTTACTACCAATTTCTACTTGTTGAATATTTGGTCAATACTTTTTGTGAGGTTATGAAATGGGATTTTATGGAAAGTCAGTTGTTTTTGTTGTAATAGCATAAAACAAAAGTAGTAAAAGTTTTCAAAAATCTGAGAACAAAAGACAATACTTGTGAAAGCCTCTGAGGATAGGAATTCCAATAATTTTAGTGATCGTGAGTTTTTAAGTTAAAGTGAATCCTATTTGGTTGTTGTTGTAATGTTTCTAAGTATATTTGGAGTCTGTTCTGTTTACGTGGTACCGATTGTCGTGGGAACACGATACCCTCTAGTTGTTAAACCACAATCCGAATGTCATCTTATACTCATTAAGAGATAAGCCTATCCAATCTGGGTTATAATTTTTAGTGTTCTGTAAACACTTTCATTCACAGATAAGCCTTTTCATATTATAATTTATTTGCCTTACTCATCTTCTTAGACTAGTGACACTCTCCTTCTGTTACCTGTCTTTGAGTATTGACTTCCTATCTTTCATGTGAGTTACTTTAAGCCAGTTTATTTCCAAAAAAACGAAAGAATAATATCAAATTCATACGGTTTTATTGTGTATGCAAGTGGCAAGTCTAAAATTAGAGTATTTTATAATCTCATGTGCTGTTCTCTCTTTTATTTTTGTTGTTGTTATGTGAGTGAAGGTGCCTTGTTACTTTTATGAGGCTTACAACATATTATATTTTTTGTTGTTGGCATTAAATGGTCATACATTTTTATTGCCATTATCCACTTATGGTTGCCGCCGACGGACAATAGGAGGCATCTCTGACACTCATGTATGTGTTAACATTATTCGGCCTTTTGTTTGCATTTGGAGCTGCTGCTTTTATCGTTGGCAGTGGCACAATTACCTTAAATACCTGTACGCATGCACAGTTTGATGGTCAGGTAGAATGTGTTGCAAATTAAAGGGTGTTTCGAGAGTGATTGCACATAAACGTGTATTAAAGAATAATTATATTAATATTTTGAGTTCGATTAGCTATCTCGCTACACAAAAATTTGATCTTAAATTTTTTTTCTATATTTTTTCTTTATATAACTTGAATTCAATTCATCAAATTTTGAAATTCTTGCAATCTACTCGAAAAATTTCATCATAAAAAACATTGAGCATTATCGACTTTACAAGATTAGAAATCTTATGCCTTTCAAAATTGTCGCATAAACTGAAATCAAACACCCTTTATTTGTATTTTACTAGTGTTGTCACTTCAGTTACCAAGCACCCAGTCTATTCCCCTTACTTGAAAAAACTAAAAATTTTTGTCAAGTCATCTCAAAGTGGCAACACTGAACTTATATGTTTTTTATATTAATACTTCTAAGTGCAAAAAACCTCACGTTTTTATGTCCATTTTCCGTTTTTGCGTGACTTTGCAAATGTTTAACGGCGTAAACAATGCTGTTCTAGAACCGTTTTTGTAATGTGGGTCTGAATAAGTACTCCGTAAATGCTTATAAGCATGAGGGTGGCAATTATTTTTTGTGCAGGAAAATTTATATTTTCGAATAAATGATGAGTTTCGCTGACTAATGCTGCCTTAGACCGCCCAGTTTTAAATTTTTATATCGAGTTGGTTGAGCTGTAGGGCGTTATAACATCCAATAGTTAAGGTTTTAGGGAAAAAAAAAAATTAATAAACATTGGACACAGACATCGCTGTCTCTGGCTATGGAACTAGCCTTAAAGAATAGCTCAGTTCGATATAATTAAGGTTTCATAATTTTTTGCGGAGAACGGTCTTTCATTTCATTTCATTTTAGTATTCTGTCCCTAATTTGTATTTAATATATAATAAATAAAATTGATGAAAAGTCGTTCTCTTCTTATTCAGCATAGTATAAATTCTTTGACTTCCATTTTTACGGGCCTGTTCTATATATTAAGTCTGTTTGAACACTAAAATGATGCAATCTTTGAGCTGGGACTCCAAACATTTTGGCTTTCAGCACAAGAAAATAATAGCTGAATAGCGTGCTGAATATCAAAGCATCTGAAAACATTGTTTTAGGGTTGCAGTTTTAGTGTTTTAGCAGCGTAAACTGAAAAATTAAAAATTAACTGTTGCGTTGGACCACCCTAATGTTCATACAGTAAACCTCCCAACTGAAAATTTCGACTTTGCAACCAGCCACAAAAACAAGTACTTACAACGAAATTGAGGCAAACCACTTGACCAATTTTCCGACTGCCCCATTTACTTCAAAAAAGTACATATGTGGATTTTCATGATTTTCAACTGAAATAACATTTTTCCTTTTTTTTGATTTTAACCGAGTTAACGCGTCTAAAATCATCGCTGTCAAACTGATGCATGAGTTGGCAAATGCCACAATGCTGTCGGCTTGTTTGACGCATGCGCGCCAGCGGCTCAAAGCTCGTGTGTGTGATTTGTTGCTGCGATTTTTGTTCATTGTTATCAGAGTGGCGCTGTCTGTTTGACGTCTATACATATGTGGAAGCATCAAGTTGTCTGTTTATTTCTGTTTGAGCGTGCGCATGACGCATTAAGCTGCCAACAACAGCGCAACAAAAAAAGACTGTTTAGGCGTTTGTAGTTAATTTTTCTTAGTTTTTATCACTCCTTATTTGAAAAAAAAAAAAAAATTATAAACCTACCAGACTTTTTCATTCTAATGCGGCGTTTGCGCAAGCTTTGTTGTCTACAAGCATACATTTGTATTTATTATTATGGCCAATCTCATATGTACTCGTTTGTGTGTATGTATGTACAAAATGTATGTCATGCTAGCTTGTCTCCCATTTCAGTTGTTAAAGGCGGCTGGCAATGTGCGGTTCTTAACTCAAGTTTCTAAGCATTGGCTTGGCTTCCGTGACGCGTTCTTTTATTTAAATCGCATTTGTCGCTTAATTTTTGATAAATTTATTTTTGAACAATTTTTTAATTATGTCTTTTAAGTATATTTTTTTTTTAATTTTTAAACATTTTAGATATTTTTTTTTATTTTTTTGGTAACAATATTTTATTTCCTCACTTTTTACTGAATGTTTATGATTATTTCTTGATTTTTTTATTATATTGAAAGCAAAGTTATTAATCTGCCGTCGCGTATTTGCGCCTTGTAATTGTAAACATTCAATGCGGGCGTTGCACATTATATAACAACAAGCCATTGCGCAAACTCAATTTAAAGTAAACTCCTACACGCCTGTGTATTTGTAATTAGTCGGTGTGTTTGATTACTTTTTTGCTTGTTGTTGTTGTGGGCGTGCAACATGCCTTCTAATAACATATGATTCTGTGATTGCTTTTGTTGTTGTGTTTGTGGTATTTTCAATTTATTACATTTATTGTATTCTGACAGTAATGATTATTTGACAGTAATGATTATTACTATAATTTCGGGCTTTAAAAAATAAATAAAAAAAATTATTGGAAGTGGTAATACTTTAGTTATTTATTTGCGATAAGTGGCAACATTGTGTATTTCAAACTATTTTCGTATTGGAAAACGTTGGAGGATTTTATGAAATTAGTAGTTACAAACTCTAAACCATTATTGAGACTTCACTAAGCTTCAGATACTCAATAGTCTGATATGCCTTAATACGATCTCTAATATAGACCCTAAAAATGATTTTTCGGCTCTCGTCTCACAATATACATATATTCCTGATGTTTCGAACTAGGTCAAAGCTTTTTAGAGACATATTTGTTTGTCGTTCACGATTCTGAACTATAAACCCGTCATGGACCCATATAAAAGAATCTTCGTTAAAGTTTTCCGTTATTGATATTTTCTTTCAACTTGTTAAAATTCTCAATAAATCCATCCTTTGTTCCAAGATATGTCTCTTTCTAAGTCAGTCATATACTTGCTTCGTAACCACATTAATTATATTCTCAATATTTACAATTTACTATTCATTTTTGTTCTTTCATTTGTTATTGAATTCTCACAATGAGCTCCGACGAGACTATCGGTACTTTTTAAATGGTCGGGATTTAAGATCAAATAGCTTACTTAATTGTTTTATGATGAAAATAACCCGATAGTCTCTTTCTTAAAAGCATATTGAAAATATATAGCTAGATTAGGTTAGTGTGAGAAAAGTCGCCCCAGACTAGAAATTCGTAGTCGAATATAATCGTAATAAGTATCTGGATGTTGTTGTGACGTCATGAAGACGTTTAATGAAAGGTTTAGTCTCAGGCGCCTGAGCTTGCCGAACGTCAGAAAAACCAAGAATATTTTCCAAAAAAGTTTTTCTTTCAAATAATAGTCGCTTCACGTGAGTTCTTTAAATGCTTTCTCACCTAAAAAACTCTCTCATAATATCCAAAATTCATTCGTGGTAGTCTAACAAAATTTAATTTCTCCACTAGAACTAAAACCTATTATCTGCGCTCATTAAATTAGTATAATTTCAATGCGCCTGCGCAAATGCTGCCCCATATTGTGTGTCCAAAATGATTGTATGTGTGTCATAAACTAACTGTAGAAATGTGCCGCTATTATTCATGTTTCGCCATTTATGTAACACAAGAGACCCCATTGTAAGCAGCGGACGTGTTGCGCACCTTTGACTGCATTTATTGCTTCCTGGCTTGCCGGCTTATTGTTGTGAATGCCGACGTTTTTCAGTCGCCACTCATAATTGATATGCAAATGAATGAGTTGAGTGAGTGAGTTGTACAGGAAATTATGAGTTTATGAGTGCTTAAGTGAGTTGATTGCTTCAAATAGGTGGAGTTGTTAAGTGGATAAAAAATTCTATAGCAATACAGGGTGCTTCACATACTGCTGTACTTTAAAAATATGTTAGTTTTGGCATTGGAAACTATTGCGTATGGAAGTTTTTATAAAAATTATGGATTGTATGCGATTAATTCAAAAAAATTTCCGGACCCGAGGTTGTTATTATGGGACATTAATGAGTTGTACCCAGTAAGATCTTCAAAAACTGTTTAAAAAGACAGCGCTTCTTCAAAGCCCGCTCTCAGTAGAAATCTTATATACAGAATATCTATAAGGATTTGCATATTTTTGAATCCCAAGAAAGCAACCACTTTATGTACCACCCTGTATGTCAACCATAAATGTACATACGTATTTCTATCTAAGTGCGAATGAGCGTCCAGCGGGTCATGTAAGCGTGTTATTGTTTGCTATTTTGCCTACATTTTGGTCAACGAACTGAAGTTACAAAGCAAAGACACTTGTAGGCACTCCATTTGGGCTTTGTGGTTTTTGTGCACTTTTGTGGGCTATAAAGCTGTTTACATTTCAACAGTTATAACTTTTGTTGTTGGAATGCATGTTGTTGTTCGCTTTTTATGTGGCTTATTTGGCTTCAATGTGGTGACTACTTTTCGCAATTTGTTTTCATTTCAAGAATTTCGCAAAATAGTGCTCACCCTATACACACCGTGGCTTGCCTAACAGTAAGCCGTGTTTTCGTTTAGTTTTCCGCCGTAATTTTCGCCATTGTTTGAGAACAATTGGTATTCACTTGACGTCTGATAAAGTTGGCATTGAAGTTTTTGGCGACGGACCAATCGAATGAAAGTCGGACTTAGCGCTCATTGGCGTTATACCGTAATTAGTAGGGTCCAGCGCTTGGCTGGCGCAAGAGCAGCGCTTGAACTTGTAAAAATTGGAAGCAACAATTAATTAAATTAAATTAAATTTTTTTAAATTAAAAATAAAAGCAAATTAAATAACTTGAGTAGCCCCTGAAGCGGTTACTCAAGCGAATATATTTAAAATGTCGACAGCAATTTATATTACAGCACTTTAAGCACCTATAAATAACTTTAAAATAAAAAAAAATATTTGCAAAAATGCTTAAATACAAATATATACCACCGCACAAACTTAGATCACAATCACAAAATCCCACACCGGAACCCACGCCACGTCTCAGCAACAAATCCGCACAATCCATCTCACCGTACATTCTGCAAAATTCCAGCGATTACTATGGCAGCGCCAATTCGCTCGGCAGCACACCGCAGAGCCTGCAACGCAACACAGACCTGCGCGGCTCGAATAACTCCCTCACTTCATCAGCTGGTGGCACAATACGTTCGCGCAAATCACGCAAAGCGCCCGCGCCGCCCACACCGCTCGCCAAGGAGTTATTCCCCACAGCCACACCACCGCCGCCATCGGCGACGTCGACCATCCCAAGCGATCGCCAGACCGACAGCTCCAAAGCATCCACACCGAGTTCGAGCACTGTCGGCACACCGAAAATGAGTCGTAAGAAGCGTCCCGCGCCGGCGCCACCAAAGCCCGCGCGCCTTGATCCCAGTTTGCTGCCCACAGAATCGCCCGCAGCACAGCATACAAACGGTACGGCGCCAAAAAACTCGCTTAATTACCCTCTGCAAAGTGAAACATCCGACTCGAAGCTATCCGACGAAGAGAAAGCATTGTTGGAGGGTAACAAACAGTTGTCCATGGACAGCATGAAGTTGATGACGACAGCCAACGATGATGAGCTGAGCAGCCAGGCCAGTCGGCGCAGCTCACGTCGTATCATACCGTTAGATGCCAGTCTATTGCTGGACGATGATGAACACTTGGACGCGGACGCTAACGCCGATGGCGACGGCAAGTGTGATGATGCGAAACAGAAGCAACAGCTATTGCGTTATAGCGAGCAAGAGGAGACGAATGTCGTGTATCGGCGTGTCATTGTGCCGCCCTGCCTAGAGACGCCGACACGCGAGTCCAACTCGCTGCTCGATGGCGGGCTGCACGATCGCCAATTGGAGAAGTTGAAGGACAATAAAGAGGCGCAGAATCGCAATCGGCAATCACAAATTTCCGCTTCTTCAGGCGCAGAAGACTGCGACATCACCACGACGCCATATAACAAATCAGCGCACGGCAAGTGGAAGCGTCGTAAGGGACCAGCGCCAGCATTGCCCATACCGCCGCGCAAGGTGTTGCAAATGTTGCCGCTGCAAGAGATTCGCCACGAATTGGACATAATCGAAGTGCAGCAACAGGGTCTGGAGAAGCAAGGTGTTATTTTGGAGAAAATGATACGCGATCGTTGCGAGGGACAAAATGGTGAACTCTTGGGCGCCAACAGCACAGCGGAAGATGCGCCAGACGGCAAGAAAACAAGCACAAGTGGCGGGGAGGGTGTGCAGAACTCGAAGGAGGTCGAGGATCTCATACTGCAATTGTTCGAGTTGGTTAACGAGAAGAACGAACTGTTTCGTCGGCAAGCCGAACTCATGTACCTGTAAGTATTAAGAGAAATTGCCTTAGAATAAAGTATATTAATTAACCGGTTCATAAAATTTAATCAATAGTTCAATAGTTCACTTGTTCAAAATGTCATGCAAATGCTCAAGCAATCAGAAAAGTTAAATATGCAGACCAATCGGAATGCTGGTAAAATTTCGTTAAAAGTATTCGGTACATTAGAGTTAACGGTACTTTTACGAAGAAGTGCTTAAGTCTGATTAAAAGTAATGTTTCAAGAAGGCTATTTGTGCCATATTTCTGCATGTACCGTAGTTTAATAATTTCGGTACAATTGCATTCTCGGTACAACAAAATTAAAATTTCTACTATTCGGTACCACAAATAATTGAATAAACATAAATTTGATTCCTTAACATGTGGATGATATGTTCGGCCCTCTGTACCGAATTTCATATATTTATCGAATTTTCGGTACAAATATAGATGAAATAATTACATAAAAAAAATTCGGTACAAATTCGGTACGACTTTCAGCACTTAAGCACTTTTTCCATTGTAACAGAATAGTACATACAAATTAATTAACATCGTAGAATACCAAATGCAAACTTTGAAGAAAGCTTAAACTAACTCTCTTTCCCATCTTTCTCTTCACACAGCCGCCGCCAACATCGTTTGGAGCAGGAGCAAGCCGATTTGGAATATGAAATACGCGTGCTGATGGCGCAACCGGAACGCAATAAGACGGATTCGGATAAAGCGCGTGAAGAAACGCTCATAGCACGCTTAGTAGAGGTGGTGCAGTTGCGTAATGAGGTCGTGGAATGTCTGGAAATGGATCGACTGCGCGAAGCCGAAGAAGATTTGGTAAGTGTTATAACAAAATGGACTCAAAGATAATGTAATAAGAGAATTGCAAAGAATTTGCTTTAATTCAGAAAGCAAGCAAATGTTATAAAAACGAGTTTCCCGAAATTGTTAAATTTAATGAATTTTTTTAAATTATGTGTATTAATTAATTTTCTTTAATGTTTTTAATCAAAGTTGAGTATGCTCAAATAATTAAAAATTTTGTTATTCTTAATTTTTCAAAAAAAAAAAAAAATGGCAACTCCATTTATTAATACAATTTTTAAAACATAATAATAATATATATACTGTTTAACAAAAATTTCTTTGCACAAACTTATAAAAATTTGATTTTTTTATGCTCTTATTTTAAAACATGTGGCAACACTTTTAATTATATTTTCTCGTTGTTTTTTTTATATTCTCTTTAACTCCAAATCTTGAAAACAATTATTTTTGTAAAAAATTTTAATTATAAATTTTTAATATTTTCCATCATTTATGTACCACCCTAATGTTCTAAGAATTGTTTTATAATAATTTACTATTTTTTAATCTCATTTTCAGAGTATTAAACAACGTTTAGAATTGCATACCGCGCAGCGTGAAGAAGACACCGATTCGCGGAAGATCACATCCAAACTTTCCAAAAAGGAAAAGAAGAAACAGAAGGAGTCGAAAAAGCTGAGCAAAAGCAAGAAAATCGATGCGGACAAGGTTGTTGCATGAAATTTGATATTGCTTTAGAATATTGAAATAATAACAAATTATTTTTATGCTTCACAGGATGCTGATGAATCCGAACTAAATATGGATAAACAGAAATTGAAGAAGAAGAAGAAGAAATTTCTCTTTTAAACAGAAACTGCGATGATTTCCGGCCGTTGAATTGAGCATAATTGACTTACAGCCGCTTTGTGATAATACAATGACAAAATTATTTTCGAAAACAACTGATTTTCTTGCGCTAAAAAGCTGATTTCAAACAAATTTCCCAAGCTGCAGCGTGTCTAAAAAGAATGCGACGAACACTTTGCTAGTGAAATGTCTACACGCTCGTGCAGCCAATACAAAGAATTCCATGCTCGTAATTTTTATTTAAATTTTTCATTTTCATTTTTTCAAACATTCATTGGCTTTAATTAAATTATAAATGAAATGATGAATTGATTTCCAAGTTCTATTTTTGTATTCATTCCTAAACTGAAATCTCAGCATTTTCACTTTAAAACACCTGCCTTCATAATATTATTATTGTTTTTTTTTAATACAAAGAAATGACACACACACACATACATATATACACACACAGTGTTACTTGCGTAATGTTAATTAAATATAAGCTTACCTATACATATACATATATATTATTAAACAAATATTTTGCATGTATTATACTGTTAAATTAAACTAAACATAAAAAACAAATACAAACACACACATAATTGCATTTTATTTCTCCTTTGATTATTTGTTAGTTTTGTTGTTGTTTTTGTTTAAAGGTCACATTGCTGAAATATAAAGTGAATAACATTTTAAGGCGATGATTTGGCGGCTGTATGTCTGTATGTACTATATGTTGACATACACACACACATACACTTAAGTACATTTATGAAAAGAAGTGTCAATTACAGTTAGCGTCAATACGCATGCGTGCGCATTCATTTACAGATTCACCATGCAGAAGTTACATTACAGAAGGCACATACCAAACATGCATACGTTATGTAAAGTCTACACACACTCAAATGTGCACACGCCAATCAATTTATAAAGAATATATATTTTATGTAGCCAAAATAAATAAACTTGGTTTTATTGTACGCATATACATAGTAAGCGATGAACTTCTTGGTATAAACTATTTGTTTACCAGTAGTTGAATGGAATTTTTGGTGGAAAATAGTAAGCATTTTGTGATTATATTTACCAAAATGAAATAGTGTTAATACACCTCGGAATATTAAGTAAATTTATATTCTCATTTAGTAAGGATTATGTGGTGAATATAGGTGTGGTGAGTTAATGCGTATTTAATTAAATTGGAATAAGTTCAAATGTTTAAAGTTTGTAGCCTTTTCGCACAGCAGTTAATCGATAAAATAGCCGGCCTTTGCTCGATTACTGCATTGATTTAGATCGATTTGCCATACAAAAGAAAAATCGTATTTAAAATTTTGGTTGTATGTTGTATTTAAAAATTATGTATTAACCATATGACGGTCTTTTTTTAGGGATTTTTAGAATTTTTCCACGGCCAGTAAATAGATACTGCTTTATGTTTATTAGCATTTATTAACATATATTTCGACAGTACAAATATGTATATATTTTGAGCAAAAAACATTATGTAGAACATGAGTTACATCGTTCTGAATACCCCGCCTCGAAAAAATGGGGTTGCCCTTCCTTCACGATTCCAATTGATTAGCATATTAATCTGTAAGCTTAAATGAATGGAATGGACTATTACCAAATAAATATACCAAAAATTTAACTTTCGGTAGTCATTTGAAAAAAATTTCGAATTTTGCGTTTTTTTTTTTTTTTGCTTTTAAAAATCGAGATTTTTCGAATTTTTATTGATAATAGTCCAATAGTGATTACCCGATGAAGGAATGTTTGGAAAACAAAGTTTTGAGATAAACGCGTTCAAAGTTTCCAACTGCCAACACAGCGCTTCGAACAACTCCTTATTCTAACTGATGAATCTTTAAAACGTCGTCGAATTAAAAAAAAATCACTTTACTACCGACAAGTAGTGAAAGCAATTTATGCAAATAATAATAATTATTTGAGTCCAACACATGAGATGACTCCCTTAAGTGGAACAAATTGTGACATCATGATGAAACGTGGTAGGATTATACAGGGGAATGCGAGAATAAAAATAATCGAGGGATCTGTGTAACGAGAATTGCACATCATATCAACCTAAAGACATTTCCCTCTTTAGTACTTCCTTGTACATTATGACAACGGGAGAAAACGGATAATAGCCACTAGGGATGGAAAAGTCGACTCTGACTTTAGTCGAAAATCGATCTTTTATTAGAAATAATAGACTTTTTAGGATCGATTCAAGCTTGTCTTGAATCGATTAAAATCGACTTTTACTCGATGACTTTGACAGTTGATGAATTAAGATAATCACTATAAGATTACTTTTAAAAGCACAATACAAAGTACAAAGTACCAATCGAAGCGTTTCTTTATAAATAGCTTCTTTCTGATTGGTCTATAACAATATAATGTTTATATTGCCGCCGGTAATTGATGTAATTAACTTTTTAATATACGGTACATAGTATTGAACAATTCTTTATCATGGCTCCCAGTTTGATATGGGCCTATTGCACAAAAGTTAACAATGGCAGTAAAGTTAAGTGTGATTTATGTCATAAACAGTTTTTGTTTAATAAAAGCACATCAACAATGATGAAGCACTTACAATGTGCTCACAAAATTGCTCCTCCGTCATGTAATGAAAAACAAACTCAGAAAAGATTGAATGACAGTCACAATGATTTCGAAGTTCAGCCTAAAAAAGTAAGTGCTTTTGAAGAACTTTTTAAAGTTTGTACATAAATTATTCCTCTCCACAGACAATTTAATTTTTTATATTGATACTAACTTAATCATGTTTGTTCTTAGGTTTTAGTCGCTGTCGAATCATCTGTTCCATCGGTTGCTTTGGTACCTCAAACAAAATCATCTCTTCAAGAAAATACCACAGTACAATCTCAGGTCCAAGGTCCTATGGATCGTTGTATAAACAATGCTAATTCTTTTTCAGGTAGTAGTGAATTAAATTAGGAAACAACGTTAATCTTATTAATTTCTTCTATCATACATTTTCATTGTTTCCTAGCTGGTGGACGTAGATATGATCAAGCTACCACAGCTCTTTTACGAATGATCGCTGTTGATAATATGCCTCTGTGTACCACAGAAAGACCAGGATTCAGAAAATTTATTAAAACACTGCAACCTATCTGAAAGGTCAGTTACTGATTTTATTTTCAAAAATCATTACATTCAGTTTTAACTTCAAATATCTAACTTTATTGACATATTAACCTTTCTTCACAGAAACTGAGATGAAGACTGTTGAGCTGGGCGCTTATCTCATGGAAGAGAGGAAAACAATAGAAAATTTGAGCTTGAAATTAAGAAATATATGCAATGACTGGGGTCTTGATGATAGTAAAATAGCAGTATTCGTTTCAGACGGGGGCGCAAACATCAAAGGAGCTATTAAAAGTGAGTTCGGCGATGGGAAACACATTTCATGTTTTGGACATGTAATAAATAATATTGGTCAGCGCCTTATCGAAGTTAATATTACTCCACCTGCATCTGAATCTCGAAATCAAGTTTCCGACTTACCCGCTGATGAAAATGATGCTATTGACAATCTTGAAGACTTAATTACAGATCATACTGAGCAATCGTCATTGCGTGAGCTATTGTCAAAACAAACAAATTGTCACATTCTCTCGACAAAGTGAAAGAGCGACTACAGAGCTGCTGAAATTACAGAAGGACAAGCCTGAAAATTCTCGTCTGAAATTAATTCAGGAAGTGCGAACGAGATGGAACTCCTGTTTTGAAATGGTTGACCGTTTCATTGTGCTTGCTGATCATGTCAGTAAAGTGCTTTTACAAGTGAAGATGGACAAATCTTCGAAAGCTAAGCCACCTAACATGATCACAGGTGAGGAAATCGATGCGTTAGTAGAAGTTCGTGACATCTTAAAACCTCTCTAGCAAATAACTCAAGAGGTTTGTTTTGAGAAATGTGTAACATTGAGCAAGTGCATTCCTTTGATTTCAAGTCTTAGAAAAGTAAGTTCCCATTATTAAACTAGCAAAGCTATTGCAATATTATCTTGTTTTGAATTTTTATTGAATGAATTGATTTTATATTTTACAGAAGATTGAAGAGTTAACGCCAGAAACTTTAATTGGGCGACATTTGAAAAAGAGAATGGTTCAAGACATCGAAACAAAATACGGCAATATTGAATCCGTAAAACTGTACGCTTGTGCAACATTGGTTGATCCTCGTTATAAAAAGTTTGGTTTTCAAAGTATTCGGGATTCTGCACGAGCGGTAACTAATGTCGGTAGGTTGATTATGCAAACATTATTTGATTATTTCTATGGTTTAGTTTAATCTTAATATAATTTTTTGTGTAGCTGATCTTGTCAAGACAGAACGAAAATTAGCATTGGCAGCAACGGTGGCAAATATTAACCCTCAAGATGAGATATTAGCTATTCAAGGTCCGGAATCGCAGAAAACGAACGATGACAAAGATGATTTATGGTCTTATTTTGATAACACTGTGAGTTGTAGGTCCAATCTTGCAGATTCTGATGAGGCTGGAGGATTACCAATACAATTACGACAATATTTGACACGCCCGGCTGTCAATCGGAAACAAAATCCTAATCCGTTCACTGTGTGGGAAAGTATGAAATATGAATATCCGTATCTATGGAAAGTAGCTAAAAAGTACTTGCCAATAGTTGCAACGTCTGTACCCTGTGAGCGATTATTTTCACATGCAGGACTTATCGCAAATCAGTTGAGGAGTCGCTTATCACCTCAGCATATTAATGAGCTAATATTTTTAAGATCAATCGGCGAAGAAATGTGGTTTTCGTAGTTATTTATTTTTAAATTTTTTTTTTTAATTAAAAAAAAGCAATTTTATTATCCAATACCAAAATGTATGCAATGAAATCCTAAAATACTTTTTATAATATGTTAAAAACTAAAAAAATATTGATATATCTAATGAATTTCGTGTACGAGTTGCTTAATTTATAAAAAGTCAACTTAAGTCACAAAAGTCGACTATCGGGGTTGATTAATTGACTTCCAGAATCGAAAAACTAGAAGTCAATTCCAAAGTCAAAAATCGATTCCGCTCGCGCTCTTTCCATCCCTAATAGCCACGAGCATCCCTTCATGATTACTTCTCATATAGTACAATTTTAAATTCCTTCTAATTCTTTCACTGAGCAATGTATAACTCGAGCAGCGATGAAGATATCAGAATAAATTTAATTCTATGGCCTCGTGTATATAGAATACGAAGACCTCAATACCAATGGTTGACCTTTTACTCAAAATATTGTTAATTCTCCGAGACATTGCAATGAAATTCACAGGACCTTTTTTCTTATAAGCCATGCTCTGGTGCCAAAACTAGATAAAATGGGACCAATACTTCACCAAGCTCCAATATATCTAATCAACATTCTGGTTGACTTTATAGGATGTACAGGGTTTGGAAGAGACCGATAGTTGACGGTCACCCAAGACAAGGCTCATCCGACGGTCTAGTCTACTGGATCGATTTAAATCCTAGTCAGATATTAAAAAGGATCTTTGTGATGCGATAGGAGTGGAAGTGGATACATCAACGATTTTCGGAGACTCAAATGGGCAGGATTTAACGGCCGACGGCCTTCAAAACGATCGTTTTCGAGCCAACGAATAAGACAACTGCTGTATGTATGGGTAAAAGAGCATGGAAACTGGTCGATGGATCAGTGGCAGACCATAATTTACTCGAAAGAATACATGTTTAATATCTTTGGATCAGTTGGTAACCGCACTGTATGGAGAAAGTCAGTTAGTTCAGCTAAGATTATGCCAGCTGTTGGACTGTGGGACTGTTTTCTTATAATGGACTAACGGGGATTTATTTAATTTAAGGTGGAGTACGGAGTTATCACAGTCCCCATTTGCTATATATAATGATTTTCGTTTTCCCAGTGGACTTTATATCCCATATTCGTATATGAGTCAAATTGTGAATTTTCTTAATAAAATTGCTTGCCAAAAAAATCTCAAGCCTAGATTTTACTATTCCTACTCTACCTATACTACTAAATATGAGTGCAATCCATTCACGACTTCGTCGAATACCGAATGTTGAATTCTAGATTTACATTTGAGGAATCATAAGTCGTTAAGTCATCATTATGAGGAACCGTGTGATGCTAAAGTGTATATATAGATAGGTGAAGTTCAGTACCTTTCTTAGGATGTAACGGAAAATTTAAAAATATCTTTAATTTCGCAAAACGAAGGCTCCAGAAGTTCTAAGATTCCCGATTGGGTTACATGAGATATTTAACGGCCATTGAAATTGTTGGTTGTAAGACATAAGAATCTAAGCTATCCTGTTCCTTGTTACAAGAGGTAGTATAAGGGGAACTTTCCTAGTCTCCAAAAATAATCAATGTTGACAATTTCTTCGCAATCATTTAAGGGAAGAATACTTGTTGTTAATCTTGAAATTTACCCCGCATTGTATTTTGTTTCCTTGACAATATGGTTGTATTTCATTTTTAATATTTTTTTCTTATCATTTTGAGAAGAAGCTGAATATTTTTTAGAAATCAGAAAAACATAATAAAAAGTGTCTGGTGTACAAATTTAGCGTAAACCGAGACTTTACCATACGAAGCGACCGAATCTAACCGAAGCGACCCAAAATTCATGAGTGTCAACTAAATTTATTGTTTATGTAAAATTTTGCAATCAGAATTAAGAAATTTTTTATTTATGAAAAAACGAGCAAGCTGTTAAAGGAGAACGAAGAAAGGTTCAATAACGAAAGGCGGTAAACACGTATACGATTGGCAACACAAAGATGTCTTATCAAATCAAGTCGACACCATTTTTTCGACGCATGGTTAGTACAAGTAAAAAGAATGGCCAGCTGCAGCGTCTGAAGGAGGAATACGAGCGTATCAAAGATTTCAACGATCGCACGATTGAAATGAAAATGCGACAGGTGCGCTTGAAGCGACTGTTTCGCGAAATCGAAGAGATCAAAGAGACATCATCGCAATGGAAACGACGACGTGTGGCCGTAGATCGTTTGCGTACGAACGAGGAGATACGCGTCGAAACCTTGGTCAAGGCCAAAGAGCTTGGCAAAGAGTATTCGAAAATGAATGCGCTTGTGGATCGTTGTTCGTCGCGTCTCGATGCTGTGGCATCGGGTGCCGCCGTCGGCAGTATGTCATCGCGCATTGAGTTAGAACGTAAAGCGCGTTCGGATAAACGCATCAGTTACGGCAATGATCGTTCGCGTATGAATATACAAAAACTCTCAACAACTCAACGTAAATCAAGTACGAAGACCGTAATTAGCGCGGAACAGGAACTCAAGGAATTGAAGGATAAACTTAAAACTCGCCTCCAATTCGGTAATTCGTGTTCCAGTCGCAATTTAGCTAGAAAAGTGAAGAAGGATGGTCATCGTAAGGCCACCGAAGGTAAATCTTTGCATGCGTTTGACTATGGCAAACTTACCGAACGTGATGCATTACAAACCAAATACACGCGAGATTTTGGTGGCTTCGAAATGCAGTCGATGACATTTAACGACATACCGCGGCATACGATGACCTTAGAAGATTTGCATACGTGTCGAGCGCTAGACAAACCCAAAATGTCGGATTTGTCGTCCAAAAGCGATGAGGATCGACGTATACGTGCGCGTCAACGTTGGCGCAAAGTAGCGCTACTCGTGCGTCATCGTTTCGATGCGTTCTTGCGACGCAATGCGCCACCGCCACTGCAGGACAATAGCGATGTCGGTACGGATGAGTATTCGTTGCGTGCCATATCGAACGACACCGATTTACCGATAAGCCAGTTGCGTAGCAAAGCTTCGCCACCGAATTCCGAAGCTGAGCTGCAACCCGGTGAGGTGCTGTTAAGTGTCGAATCGCTCGATCCATTAGAGTTGCAACCACTACCGGATCCCAGTTCAGTTATGTTGGGAAATGCAATTTCGGAAGAGTGTAGCAATGCAACAGATGATCGTCGCAAAGTGCAGACCTATGTGAAATTATTGGAACCGTTTCTACGTGACGCCGGCAAGAAGGCTGTAGAGCTAAGTGTTGAGGAATTCCGTAGCATTTTTGAACATCGCAGCCCCGAATCAAATTAATCGACAAAAGTAAATGCGTATCTATTGTGGTGCCTGGAAAGTAGCCTGCGTTCATTATGTTTGAATGGCGTAAATCTTCATTTCTTCCTTTCTAAATGCAACCTCTAGTCTTTCGCAGTTTGGCAGTTGTCCACCAATCCTGGTTTATTGTGCTAAGTTACAATGTTAGTACATTGAATTTAGTGCTATTTTCTCAACAAGTGTTCAGCAAGGCATGCCGTCATCGTTCATTTCAAATAGACTCAGTCCAATTGACTTCCATTGTACCGTAGCACACAGTTCATGAAAATTTTAGTTTGCAATAAAAATACAAAAAAACCATTAAGCCAATGTATACATGTATTTTTTTTATAAAGGTTCGTGAGAAAGTAACTGTAAAAATTTATTTGGAGCGATTAAACGACTTAACGACAGTTTAGAAGACTCGCGCCTGGAATAGAAGGTTATAGATAATACAAGTTTCCAAAGACACTTTGGAAGACCGCACTTCAACAGTTGACTGTGCTATAGTCCTCCCTAAAACTCGGTAAAAATCGAATAATCCGTAAAGGAATAAACTTATCTTCAAATCCTCTTATGAAATGAAAATCTCTCGCCAATTTTTACCAAAAACATTTTATTACTTCGTACATACATAGATATTTAAAAAAGGCACAGAATTTGTAGCACAGCTTTGATCCGTTCTTCACAAGCTTGAGCGCTTATGAACTTTGTTCGCTGCAGAGCATAACCAGTCCAAGCAATGCTCTTACAGACAGTGTTTGAAAAACTTTGTGTTACCTTAGAAGCAACGGCATCTATCCACTGGACACACGGAAGCGTGATTCAGACATTCATCCATACAATATGTGTCCGCACCTTCGCGCCCCTCTAGCTCACCAATCGCCACACAATCCTTACTGTAATTACAAGACAGATTTTTTAATATTATGTACAAAATTATGTTTAGTATATATAAAATGTTAGTAAAGTAGAATATAAAACACAAATTAAAGATTAAAGATTAACTTATACCAAGGTTCTAACCTCAGATCAGATAATGACCGATTAATTCGGAGCAAAAATTATCATAATTCGTTTATGGAAGTTAAGTTGAGATTAGTCCTTTCCTGGCACTAAATAATAGCATACTAAATGCCTATAAAAACTACAACATATCTCAGATCAATCAGAGAGCTGTAGATTCTCATATTTGGTATAAGTTGAACGATGCCACGGATTAACTTAAGAAACATCTCATATATCAGAAGCTATATCAATAGCACTTAGTGAAGATATTATGAAATACATTAGGCTCGAAGTCGAGTAGTCCGTCAAGCAATTGGTGAGATATGTATTTTTTCTTGAAAGTGGTCGGTGCCACAATTAACTAAGAGCGTTATGTGGCTTGTCGGTGAGCTTTAACCGATTTTAAGGATTTCAAATCACTAGTATTGTATTAACTTTATGAAAAATTGATCGTTCATTTAGTTGATGCGATCTTTCTTCGATAATGATCTTCGATTTGCAACACCAACTACTTAGATGCTATAAGTATCGATTGCAGTTCAGATATGTATATTAATTTTATAGTGAGGTTCGTGTGCTCTGACGGAAGGACGTATGTACATATATGTATCGAGATCTTAGCTCGTAACATGATTATGAAGTTTGGTTTGTGACGTTCTGGAACATATTACGAATTTAGAGAAATTAATGTTAAGAAGATAATTTTATATATAGAAGAGGAGCTTAATAAATGAATTTTCTTAAAAACAAAAACGCAGCGAATTAAATTAAATAAATAAAAATAAAGATGTTTAAATAACAATTTAATTTTAATTACGAAGTCCCAACCACCAAATGAGAAAATACTATTTTTAGAAATAAAATAATTAAAATTCAATCGATAAACTATAGATCAATAAATCAATGAAATTTGATTTTTAAAGAGTTCAAAATGTGTTAGTATTTGATTAAAGTTAATAAAGTAAAATTTTTAGTTCCACTTACGGACAATGACATGCCGATTCTGGACAGTTGGGTGGGTAACGCAAGCAGTTCGTTTCACACCAATTGTCCATACCGGGTATGGTGCGGAATGCTGGCGCGGCAATACATTTCTGATCGCTGAAAAGAAGAAGAAGAAATATACAAATTATATGAGTTAGAAGTTTCAATTTATTTATTAAAAAAAATTAACAAGGAAATATGTTATATATAACCAAAAATAATAATTATTATTAACCATTGAAGGCTTCCATTCAAGGCCTATTATTACAGTTGTTTGGAAACTAATAAGAATAAATCAATTATGATTTCAGACAGTAAACCTGGTGAGGTAATGGAATGAAATGTTGGGACCATGTTTTAAGAAGTACTTCCCAAATAACACTAGTAAAAGTGACTTTTATATCACTACCTTTACTTCGAAGAACATAGAACACGATTTAACCGGACGGAAGAAATTTAAAGTTCAGATAATTCGTGCCTAGTTATTCCGTTATTTTGTAAGAATGGTAATAAAATGGTACTTAATACTTAAATTTTTAAGTTAGTCTGTCTGAATCTAGACTGCGGAGTTCGTCGTTTCCATAAGGTTAGTTAAAATACTGTCTTTCCTAGAATAATATAGGAGTCAGGTTTCCTTGGGATGCCCCAGTAGCACAATTGTACATATAATGAATACTTTAGTCGCTTAAAACCATACTTATGTAGTCTTAATGTCTTGAATTAAGTCCTATCAGTTTCGGTTTTATAAACATTTAGTCACCATTTAAAGCTAACTACCTCTTCTCACCACTTAAACGTATCTGAAGGGAAACTTTAGTATAGTAGCCCCCGATTTCAGGGTTGAAATGGGTATGGTTGAATAGAGGAGGATCTCCAGATTACGAATATATATAATTTTTGCCGCTGGAAACTTATAGTTTTCCATAGTTTTTCCTCTTTTCAACCATACCCATTTCAATGCTGAAATTGGGTGATTCTATACTAAAGCCGACCCGTATCGGAAGTCTAAGCTTTTATATATGTATGTTTATGCTTTACAAAAATATTGATTATTTGTTTATTGTAAATGGCAACCATGATAGAAACAAATCAAAACAAAAATAGTTTTTTTTTTCATTTTTAGAATGTCTACGACATTATTCTTTATTCAAATCTGTTATTATTTTTTTACTCTTATTGATAATTTTTTTAGTTATCCCAAATTGACCGCGCTAAAATTCTGAGTCCAAATCAAACGATGTTTGCACGCGCAGAAAACAACAAAATATATTCTAAACCGGTAAGACGTGAGTATTAGTAATTTTCCAAATTTCCAACTTTTTTCAAAAACAAATATCATAAAAAATTTGATTTCAGAAAGTAGACATTAGAAAAGTGTTCATGATTAAAAAATTGTGAATGTGAAATGAAAAAAAGAGAACAAAATTTTTGAAAAATATTAAATCAATTAATTGGAAAAAATATTAAAAATAATACAATCGTTCCAATAAAATAAACGCAAGCTTTATTTTTCTTTTCAAAAGACAGAGTATTTAAACGAATGGACAATGCCGAACGTGGTGAATAAAGCCAAGACGAGCCAATTGATGAAAATGGAAAAAGAAAATGAGAACAAGGATTTGAGGCGCAAGTTGAAGAGTCTACATAAAGGTGAGTAGGACGTTTGTCAGCCACGATTTCCACCACCCGAACTTAGTACTGATTTCAAGTAACTGCAGTAACCTTTCGTTCGCTCTCAGAGCGGTCACCAGGACTGGTCAACAAGGAAACCGTTTGGGATCGTTTGAGTCGCGTCAAGAAGAGCGCCAGCAATGAGGGGAACTTCTTGTTGGGCGGCAAAAGTCGTACGCTAATACCGGCAGCGAAGAGTACACTACGCCTACAACAGCAACAACAACAACGCATGACAACACAACGTACGAATAAAAAACCGTTAACGCCGAACACAAATCTCAACAAACGCGTAACGGAGAAGAAATCTGTCAGAAGAATTAAGAGCAAAGCGACATATTTGAATGAATTGGATTTGGATATGAATGCTTTCAGTTGTAAGCGCGTCAAAGAGATACTAACTGCGCGTAGTATTTGCAATTCGAAGACTTCTTCGGAAGAATGCTCGTTGAAACAGGTGTCTGCGCGTTCGGAAAATGTCAATTGCTTACTAAATGATCATCTCAACAACGAGTATGAGTTCGAAGACTCCGAGATGGAGAAGCAAGGGGAGTCACAGGATTCTTCGGATGATTTTGTGGTTGCGCCACTGATGGCAGTGCCCACAACAGACTCATTGAATATGAGCGCAACAATTTCTTCGAACTTCCGCTGCCTATTGGAGGGTAGAAAGAAGAATATGGCGCCGGAAGAGATAGCCACCATTAAAAATGTGGTGAAAACAGATGAGCGGCATCGTCAACTGCAGCCGAACGATTCTATACTCTTCAAAGAAATACTCAAGACACAGTTGAAGGAGATTATACGTCAGGAGACGGTGGTGAAGTCAGCGTTACATAATCTAAACGACCATTCCGTAGTGAACATACCAACTACCATAGCTATACCAAAGCCCGTCCTAGCGCTGGATGTGGAACCGAAAAAGCAACAAGTGGATGTGATCTTCAAAAATGTGCCCACACTGGAGAAGGAGATTATCATACTGAAGGCGTTGGGCGAGAAATTAGAAGCCACTTTGAAACGCACCGTCTCACAAGGTGATATTAAGTTGCACGAACTCAATAAGCTCGCTACAACGCTCGAAACGAAGTGGCATGTCAGCCACCCTGATAATTTTCAATTTGCCTGCAATGAATTCCTCTCCATGGGCGTGCGTCGATGCATCGGCCTTGTGCAGGAGTTTCGTATGGAGCACAAGACTATTGTGGAACTGAAGGAGCAAGCTAGTCACCACTTTTATCTACCTTCCAACAAAGATAGTACGGAACTAAAGCGTACTTCGTTTAAACGTCTCAAAGAGAATCCCGATTTGCTGATGCGTTACCTAAAGCCGAAAAGCACACTCGTGCCATTCAATGTGCTCGAACAAGACCCCTGTTTCTTCAATAGTTTCCTCTACTCCCCTTGTGTCATTGGTAGTTTGGAAAGCACTGTGTCGCTACCGAAAGACATGCACGCTGCAGAGGCAGCTCCGAAGACACCAACAAAGGAAGCTGGCGATAGCGCTCGCAGCGCGCGTGTACCATACACGTATGAGAAGGAGCCATTGCAGATCGAAGAGATACAATGCACCATAAATGAAGCACTCTATAATGGACAACAACAATCAACAACGCGCATTCAGGCTGAAATCCCCACGACTCTAGAGGAAAGAGCGGTGAACACGTCACATGCGCATGTTTGTCTATGTGAAGCACCGTTACGTGGACGTAAACGTCGACGTATACGTCGTCATCACACCCCGCTGTCACCGGAGAGCAATCCGGATCCGAAGAATAACATTTTCAAAACGATACTCGTAGGTAGCGTACAAATATCCGTGTTTCTTCTACTCATCATGGCCATTACATATCCGGATGTTAGGTGCTGAATTGCTTGAGTTAAACTGGCTGTAATGGTGAAGCGCGCTTATAAGCTCTCTCTCTTTCTCTCTCGTTCTCGTAGTACCATTGCATTTTTTATTTATATTGCTAGTGACCGTTTGTTCGCTCGTTCGTTCGTATTTTTTAAACATATGTATTTCGAAATAATTCGGGTCGGCCAAGATATATGTATGTAGTTCAAAATTCTGATTGGAGAGGAAATTGCAGAAGCGGAAATTTTTTGTGATATGCGTAGGAGAAGGATTTTAATTTCTGTAATTTCTTTTACAACGATTTTCGGTTGTATCACACTATTTGTCAAAATATTTCATTGAATTTTCGAAATTTGTGCAGTAAAATGTAATGAGTTCTTTTTATACAAAAAAAGAGTGGCGTTTTATTCCAGGTTAGAAATTAGTTATGATAGAGAAATGGCTGGACATAAAAAAAGTTGGAAAAAATAAAGAAGTACAAAAAATATCAGTTCAATATTATAACTCACCCTAATGCTACAAATATTTAAATTTTGTTTGGAACTACCATTAGTAAAGTCATTACCTACAACAGATTTAGCCAAGTTTTTAACCTCATTTTCTATAATAACAGCGAACTGAGCTAACAGATGGCGCCACTGCCACAATTCGTTGCATAATTTCAGGCTTATTTAGGAATGATATATGTGCATGCGTAATGAGCAAAAAATCAGACAAGAAATGGACACTATGCAACAAAGTATGAGGAAATTTCTTCAAATCGGTTAATGTTAAATCATGAGTTAAAAGCATAAAATATTTTTTAATTGATAGCAGATTTCATAAAATATAATTAATATTAGATTTAAGTAACCACTCTTGTAAATGATAGTTAAAGATTTCAACAACACTATGATGAAACATTTTTAATTTTTGTATTTTTAATATCGCCATCTTAGTCACTACTCCTCTGCTATTCTTAAAATTCTTTGGGATTGTAAGAAAACATTTTGTAAGATCTGTTTCAAGGCGCCATTTCAAATTGACGACAGCTTCAGCCACCATGAAATTGCATTACTGCTAACGACAGAGATGCAATGCGTTTACAACGCGATAAAAAATTTATGAGATTTTTATTTTGTACGATAAATCGATCTAATAGCCTTTTCACACAACCAAATTAATTGATCAATTAAAATTTTGATTGAGAAACCAATTTTTGCCCTTCACACTGCCGGCTACTCGATAACTGATCAGCTTTTATACATTTTTGTTTTTGCTTTTCATAAGAAGTTGGTAAGTTGGTAAGCTGATTGGTATTCTTAACAGCGACATCTACTGTAACTTTTTTTATCAAAAAATTCAGCCAGTCGCAGACAAAGAACGTATATCGTATCGTACGTCTTTGTAGAAGAGTTGCATTTGATTTTCAAGTCAATTAAAATTCAATTAAAAATAAATGTAGATTTTATTTTGTATGGTAAACCGATCTTAATAAACGTCTTAATCGAGCAGAGGCCGGTTAATTGCTCAATTAGCTCCTGTCTAAAAACGCTATAACATAGTTAATAGCTAATTATTGACACTGCTATGTTAAAACAGTCGGGTAGAGTTTTATTTTTAAACATCGGATGGAATATATAACTATTAAGGCAATTAATTTAGATAACTATAAACCTAATCTTCGTATTTAGAAGCATTGTGAAAACGTATGGAGATAATGTGATAAATGGAGATTGGAAGCAAGGTTTATATGGTTTGGTCTGCCTGACAGATTTGGCGAATCGAAGATAACTATGTATAACTCTTTAACTCCTGAAAATTTAATAATTTCAATAATGAAATGTGTTTATAAATATATTTTCTAAAATTATACAAGGGGAAATTCCTGAAAGCTGCCAAAGATTTTGAATGGAAAATGGGGGAAAACTATTTTCATTTTCAAAAAACAAAAAAAAAAAAACAACAACTGTAATTCAAAAAGAAATTCTTTAAATTTTTCAAATTTTATTATAGCGTATTTTGAGAATTGGAAGCCAAGAATAATATACTTGTAGTCCAATGACTTCATTCAATTTTGGTTTTGGTAAAAATGTTTGTGAATGTCGGTGTTTAAAGACGCTTTTGAGGAATTTAGCATGTTTAGGAGGTAACCACTAGAAAGCATATATTTGCTTCGACAACTTGTTCCTTAGATTACAAATTGAATAGTTCATATTATAAATATAAAATAATTTTTATAAAAGTTTAAAAAGGGATTTTTTTATAAAGTAAATATCAAATACTTTTCGTAGAGGTTCAAAACCACCTTAGTATTAAAAATATTTTTAATTATTTTATTACATTTTTTTATAATTTGTTACTAAAAATCACGAACCTCCTTCTTTTTAGTATAATGTTTTGTTAGCAGAATTATTAAAAAGTAATTAGAGCATTATTTTGTTTTTATATATTGTTCAATTTTAAATAGATGAAAATGTTATTTCATATATTTAAAATCAAAAAAATATATATATATTTATTTTGAAATATTATTAAAAAAACGCATAAGGATGTGCAAAGGAAATAGCAGTATGAGTCAGTTAACTAGGTTTGACTGTATACATTTTAGAAATTTTATAAAAAAATTTAGCTTAATTTTCTTAATAAAGTTATGATTTATAAATTTACAAATTTACAGTTTCATATTTTGGTATATAATGAAATGAAAATTTTGTATGAAATGAAAGTTGAATTTATTTAAGAAATGTATGCCAACACCAATGATTTATTTATACTAAAATAAAACAACAATAATACATTTGTTTTTGTGTATTTATACAATTGTGTTTTATTAAAAAGTTTAATATTTAATAGTTGGAATGCAAAAGCTTAATTATGTAAGCACTAAAATGTAGTTAAATTTCATTTTTATAACAAAAATAATGCCGAAACCAAAAAAAAATATTTTGTTTGAATAATAAAAATAAATGAATAAGGGAAGCAAAAAGACTGCTTTCAAGTAAGCTTAAGCAGTGTTTACTTAGAGTAAATTAATTTTTCGATAATTGCCTACCTTCTAAATAAATTTAATGCTAAAAAATTAAAAGAATAAAGCAGCAAAAAGCATTTGAAGCAACAGTATAAAGCGAAAAATAAAAGCAGGCTCATTACGCGCGCAGTTTAAGCCCTTGTGTTGTTGCTAGAAAAGCAAAGCAAATATACAAATTAAAGCAACACGTTTTCAAATTGATTTTAAGGCACTCCTTACAACACATACACTCACACACACACAGAGAAATGCACATACAGTCACAACAAAAACTTACCGCACAATAAGTGGGAAGACATTGTTATCATCTGGCGCACGATAATCTCTGTAGTAGAGCAGATATGGAGATTTGTTATTCACAAAGATTGGTGGAACACCGCCACCGGTGTTGGAGACAATGGCAATATCGGCGCAGTTACGGAAGGTTTCTGTGAAAAAACAATGAAATTAATTTACAATGTGATAGAAATGTTTCGTAAGCGAGTTGCAAAAGAACGCTCCAAAGTGCTTATAATCAATGTACATACCCGCCTTGCCGCAGCCCACCGCCTCAGTGCCATTGGAGCAAGTGCCCCACATGTTGGCTGTGTAGTAGGTCCATTGCAGCACACACTGAGTACATGTAACGTAAGGTGGCAGACGTACACGATAGCGGAAGATCTCCTTTTTGGGTGCGTCACGTGGTATCAGGAAGCGATGTTCCCGACTACCGGAAATGTACAGTGGATAACGATCGAAGCACGCTTGTGAGGCCTCACGTCGTGGATTATTATTTGGGCAGAGGAACATTTCGAAACGACCATAGTGATTGGCGGTGAGTTCAACCTCAACATCGATTTCCTGGAAATATAAAATTAATTAGCGATCTAAAAACCAAATTTATGGAACTATCCAGCAACAGTTTTGTTTATTCCATCTGTTTAGTGTAGTTCAAATGATTCTTCAAACACTCACCTGTCCAGCTGCGTAGTATCGTGATATGATGCCCTTTGCAAATTCACCACCCGCCTCATGTGGTCGTGGTGTCTTCACGTGATACGCATCTCCACAGACGCCACATTGACCGGAATTCTGCTCCCATTGCACCGCGTATCCACCGCAAAACAGTTCGTTATCATTATAATTTACGGGATTTGGAAAGCCGAAACGCCACATGGCATTTCGTGCAGGTGGATCCATAAGGCGTCCATGACCTTGCACG
Organism: Zeugodacus cucurbitae; assembly: GCF_028554725.1. Lineage (NCBI taxonomy): Eukaryota > Metazoa > Arthropoda > Insecta > Diptera > Tephritidae > Zeugodacus > Zeugodacus cucurbitae. Next base: position 36,330,818 of record NC_071670.1, read on the forward strand.
GTGTTTATGCACCAACTGCAAATCGCAGCCTACAAAAGTGGGATAATTCCTTTATTACTTAACACATAACATAATGAGAGGTTGTACGCAGGGAAGTGTCACAAAAAACTTTAAGCCCTAAAAGCAGAACACGGCATGCGCTTCCTAATACTGGTTCAAAATGTAGATATACCTAACTGTCAGAAAATGCATGCTTGTTGATTTGATTGAGATTGCCGGACACTACATGATCCGATCTTTCATTGTATTCTAGAGAATTCGACCTTCCCTAACGAATAACATATCAAGTCTATGTCATTTTAGAACGGGTCGTTTTGATAGTTTTTAAAGGAACAAATAGGAACCCATTGAGTTACATGGATAATGAATATCTTAATAGTCGAGTAAAAGGAAAATCAGTTTAGGTGAGTAAAGTCTTTGATTGAAGATCGCTATCTGGCTAAATTATGTTATTCGTTCCAATATTAGGTTGTCTTTTTGTCTTTTGAATATGTATAAAGCGCTACAGAGCTCGAATCTGGCAATACTATACATATTAGAGAGATCTTGACATAACCTACAAAACGACGCTATGCATGATTAGTTATAGTCGAGCAAACATGGAGTTCACTAACGCCGAAATTCGCGCTATTTTAAAGTTTTCCTTCGTTGAAGGCAAATCCGCTAGAGAAACGTTCCGTGAGATTAATGGTGTTTTGGGGGATAGTACTCTATCACTTCGGACTGTGGAGGAATGTTTTCGACGATTCAGAGCGTTTGAAAAGGACACCATGGATAAGCCAGCCGGCGGAAGACCTGATCAAATCACTGAAAACAACGAGTTAGACCGGCATGTGGCATCTCGTGACATCACCGAGGAGATGGGAGTTAGTCACCAAACCATTTTAAACCATCTGCAGAAGGCTGGATACACAAAAAATGTTGATGTTTGGGTGCCGCATGATTTGAAGGAAAATAAGCTTCTGGACGCCTGCGATATGCTGCTGAACGAACTCGACCCATTTTTGAAACGGATGGTGAATGGCGCCGAAAAATGAATCACATACGACAATACCAACCGAAAACGGTCGTGGTCGAAGACCGCTGAATCGTTCCAAACAGTGTCCAAGCCGGGATTGACGGCCAGGAATGTTTTGCTGTGTGTTTGGTGGGATTGGAAGGGAATCATCTACTATGAGCTGCTCCCATATGGCCAGACGCTTAATTCTACCATCTACTGCGAACAACTGGACCGCTAGAAGCAGGTGGGTTTCTACGAGGGGGTTTTATGAAATTGCCGTCCAGATGAAAACAGATTATCGAACGAAACGGCAAATATTTGAACTAAATCCGATCATTGTAATTTTTATAAATCATTGAATAAAGAGCAAAAAAGCGGAAAGGAGATATTTGACAACCTAATACTTTATTTTCAAGATAGATGTCTATCACATGAAAGTGATAATCTACAACTACTTCAGCAAGTAGATAAAATTTTAATATTAATAGATATACGATACACAAAACACTTCTGTTGAACCTAGACTTAGAAAAAAGTGTCGCAATCCAGTATTGTTTTTGACAGTAAAAATTATTATAGAAGGGTAAACCAAAGTCGAAAGCCTTTATGAGTACAAATATCAGTAAATATATGTATAATATTCAACGATGTTTCTTGTGTTTCTATTCAATTTCGAAAATTATTAAATGGTATGTTATGTTTTGGTATGATTATGATATATAGGGCTGTAAAACTTACCAGTGCGAACAGTAGAGACTTCATAATGTGTAATTATTTAGTTATATAAGTGTATGAACTAGAATTAAAGAGAAAAATTATATAAGTAACAGTAAAAATGTAAATTTAGAAGTAAAATATAATAACGCTACTTTTGAGCTTTCAAAAGAAATTATTCCGTTAAATACAATACAAGAACGTTTTCGAATGCCTCATTGAAGTGGTATAACCTTTGGTTTTCTACCCTTTCATAATTATACCAGTCTTATACATTTATACCAATTTTCTTTTCGATTCACCACTCATTAAAGTGGTACAATCTTTTGCTATCCTAGCTCTACCCAATTAAGTATATTGGTCCATTTGATTTATAGAAATGATTTCTTCGATTCGCGCCTCTACAAGATTAACGAATGCAAAACAACTACTTTTCTATATTAAGGGCAGGACTTTGCCCTTTTTTATTGAATTTAAACAGTAGTTAAATACTAAAGCAGCGCTGGCAATGATAAAGACAGTGGTGAATTAAGACCAGAAGCGGTGCAGCAATTATGTCTCAATCAATTGCAAGGACGACATGTTTTTGAGGTCTCATATACTCGTATTTATGAAACTACGACTGCTTGTAAGTACATATAATATTCCTCGTATTTACCCAAAAGTTATCTTACGCTAATGAGCAAATTGCTGAGATGATATAAATCGATTGTAATGACATGTTATTATTTATAATTTATTAACAAGCAAATTACATTATGGAAACTTAAGACATAAAAATACAAATAATATTATTTTTTTGTGAATTAAAGACGTTCTTCCAATTTCTTCGCGTAAAATAGAATTATGATATTTTACAAAAACATTTCTTCTAATTTTTTTTTAAATAAGAACATCTGTTTATGCTTCCCTCGGAAATACGAATGCAAAGTCATTGACATGGTTATGCGTTTCTTAAGCAAATATTTTACTATTTTTAACTATTTTTAATAATTCAAAGGTTAATAATCTAAAAGAAAGCATGCTGCGTAGAATGCGCATTAAATTTAATTTTGTATATTTATTAGATTGCTAATTTGGTTTAGAAAGAAAGGTGAACCGGTTTAGAATTAATTGAACAGCTATTTATTCGACATCAATATTCTAGTTATTACGTAAATATTATAAATAATTTAACAAAATGTTATTGATTTGAATACTGTGCTTAGATATTCAATATTTTGTCAAAAATTGGGAGTTACTTTTGTATATGTATTCCAAGTTTGAGTAAAATGTTGTTCGTAACACTGGACAACAATCGGCTGGGTATTGGACCCAACTATTTTTTTCCGCGATATTGAGTCATAAGTAAAAAAAATGTATTCTCCGATTTTCGAAGTCTCCAAAGCCTCCAAAATCGAAATATTTGGATTCGAAGTCCGAAAAAAGGACTTAAAAAAATATTATTAATTACAGGATATAGCTACTGCTAATAAATCCAAAATATATATAAAATCAAAATTACCTTCTTAATACAATCTATACTACTATTATAAAGAGGAAAGATTTGTATGTATTATATGTTTGTATTGAATAAACTAAAAAACGACAGTCCCGATTTCAAAATTCTTTCACCATTGGAAAGCTACATTCACCCCGAGTAACATGGGCTATATTTATTGCTAGAATCTCAACTTTCTGGAAATAGTTCCCAGGTGAGGGTATCAAAAAGACTCCGTGATGGAGAATCTTAATCTGAAACTGAAAATCGTCTTGCAAGTAATTCTCTTCGCATCGCAATCGCGTTCCAGAAAGTCGAGGAACGGGCGCTCGCAGCTGCTTGCTGAACAAAATTTCAAAACCTCTAACTTATAACTTTTGAAATGTTTGTTTAAATCCGTGCGAAGCCGGAGTGGTCTGCTAGTGGTATACATGTAAAACTAATTCGCCAGCTTATATCACAGATTCTATGCAGAGTCAATGTTTGATCTTCGAAAAAAAATAAAAACAATATTGGCCTACAACTTTGCTTCCGCCGTTTTTTTTTTGTAAATTTAATTCCCCGCAAATGTCGAGAATTCGGCTCAAAAAGTGACATTTTCAGTTGAGAATAAGTTTGGGATGCAAACAGATCTCTACAAATATTTTGTTGGGTTAATGTTGACACAGATGTCCATGATCGATATAAAACGATTTAATCGACCAGTGCTTGACCCTAGAGACATCTATTGGCAAACGGCAGAAGCAAAGTTGTAGACCAATATATATCGAAAAATACCTAATATTTAATTCTATCTGTCTTTACGACGTCACTCCTTCATTAGTTCATTTGTTAATTTTTTATCTTCAATTCACATTAACATCACAAGTGTCAATTTTTTTTATTACAAAAATGTCATATAAAATAAAATTTTGAACATTAAAAAAACGAATAATACTTTGTCCGTGCAATTTATTATGCAAATTTCGACTAATATTCTTAATCGATCAATATTTAATATTTTTATAGGCGGGTGTTTCACCCATAAACACAATATCAATATTCATAGGTAAGCTGTTGTTCATACTAAAACCAAAATTATGTTATTAATAATTAAAACTAAATGAGATAATTTAACATTTTTTAATTTTTTTATTAATTTGCCACATTTTATACCCAGTAAATAAATATGCGCATTACCCGTTTGGGCCGAAAATAGGTCGTATGTTAATGAATCTCAGCGCTGACACTAATTTACTTTTACGAGTGACTAATTTATGCAACGTAAGTTCATCGTACTCGTACTACGAACGTAAATATTTCGAAAATGTTTATTATTATTAATCAAGTTCGAATTTAGTATTTTATGTTTCACAATGGCAAGCCGGCTAAATAAAACGCCAGGCAGAACTGTGGCGAAATATTTCAAAGAATTTGCATAAAATAGTGAATTCTAGCTGTTTGAAACACGTTTTATGGCCATAACTAATTTAAGCGGGCGTGTAATTAAGAGTGTCATAGTCACTATATATTCTTGATTACATAAGTATGTATGGTATATTACATATGTGTCAGGTGTTATGTATTTATAGCAAATTTGAAGGCGGACAAAGATTTCTCATATAACTTATATTAATTAAATTTTAATTATGTAATAAATATATTCGAATTTATTGCATTGATAAAAATATGGCAACTCTTTTTTAAACCTTAAATAAAAATGCTTTTATAAATTAACTTGTTTAAAAGTATGGCAACTAATATTATGGCGTAAAATATTGTAAATTGGTAGTCTTTGATATGAATAAGTAAAGGAATGTTATCCCTCCAACATCTGTGTTTGCGCATGTCTTTACAATGTAATCTCAGATCATAAGAAAAAAAGGAAAGATCTCACGTGAGCTTTGTAAGTGACCTATTCCAAATATTAAATTAATAGCTATGGATGAAAAAATGTTCTTGTACTATACAAAGAATATATTGATGTCGGACGCATTGGTTAGCGTCATAAAGTATTGCTCGAAGAATGAGTGTTGAACAAGATAGAGTTCAAAATATAATAGGTGACCATACTATCCTTGATAAAAGTTCGTCTTTACTAGCAATTCGCGTATAGAAGTGGAGTGAGATATTTTTTGATATAGACTTTTCAATATTGAAAAAACCATTACTGATATTCGTGTTTTATTTTTGGCTAAATGAGCACAATTTGCCGTGAAAATAGGATCGACACACACCATCTCTTTGTCGACTTTAAAGCTGCTTTCTACAGCACGAAAAGGACAGCACGAACTAATACGGCTGTGTAAGCTGACGTTGAGCAACACCAAAAGCTCCGTCAGGATCGGGAAGGACCTCTCCGAGCTGTTCGATACCAGACGAGGTTTCAGACAAGGGGACTCACTCTCGTGTGATTTCTTTAAACTGATGCTGGAGAAAATAATACGAGATGCAGAGCTAAATAGAGAAGGTACAATCTTCTATAAGAGTGTACAGCTACTGGCGTACGCCGATGATATCGACATCATTGGAAACAACACCCGCGCCTGCGTTTTCCAGACTAGATAAAGAAGCGAAGCGTATGGGTCTGGTGGTGAACGAGGACAAGACGAAATATCTCCTGTCATCAAACAAACAGTCAGCGCATTCGCGTCTTGGCTCCCACGTCACTGTTGACAGTCATAACTTTGAAGTTGTAGATAATTTCATCTACCTGGGAACCATCATTAACAGCAATAACAATGTCAGCCTGGAAATCCAACGCAGAATCACTCTTGCCAACAGGTGTTACTATGGACTAAGTAGGCAATTGAAAAGTAAAGTCCTCTCTCGACGAACAAAAACTAAACTCTACAAGTCCCTCATCATTCCCGTCCTACTTTGTGGTGCAAAAGCGTGGACGATGTCAACATCCGATGAGACGGCACTAGGAGCTTTCGAGAGAAAGGTTTTGCGGAAGATTTATGGTCCTCAGAACATTGGCAACGGCGAATACCGCAGAAGATGGAATGATGTATGTGTATGTGTTGTTCGATGACATAGACATAGTTCAGCGAATAAAAAAACAGCGGCTACGCTGGCTAGGTCATGTTGTTCGAATGGATAAAAGTGCTCCAGCTCTGAAAGTATTCGATGCAGTACCCGCTGGTGGAAGCCGAGGAAGAGGGAGACCTCCACTCCGATGGAAGGACCAGGTGGAGAGGGACCTGGCTTCGCTTGGTATAACCAATTGGCGCCAAACTGCCAGACTCGGCTATAACCGCGTAAGCGGTGTCTACGCCAGTCAAGAAGAAGAAGAAATGAGCTTCAACATAAAACATTCTCATCACTGATCCTCATGTGCACAACACTGGTACACCATATCCACCACATCACTGTATGAATTCACCTCATCACTCAATCCTATATACATATATCAAAACGTGATGACAACCACTCATATGTGTATATTTTTAGTTGGCGCTTTGTTATTGAGGCATACAATATTTCGAAGAATGGCATTGTGGCAATTACTCACTGAATCATTTAAATTCTTTAGGGATACCAAACATATAAACACCATAAGTTACTTGAGTACTTGAGTATCGTCATTTAAAAGTGCGTTTGCGGTTTTTAGCGACTTCTTTGCTTTGCGAATTTTCACTTCAGATATAATAAAATACCTATAAAACGTGAGGAACCACAAGAAATGTGTGGGGCAGTAGATCGAATGGCAAACGGAAATACCAACATGAGGTATATTTCAACTAAAGCTTGATATGTTGAGTATGAAAAGGTCTAGGATTACAGGAATAGAACAAAAAAAATTAATTTAACTTCAGCATGATATATATATAATATATAACTAATGAATGATTGTGTTATGGCATAAATTAGGTCTATATGAACACCGTTAGCTGTCTTATATTAATAAATAACATTTAGGGAGTGTCAACTCGAAATAAAAACTGACATAAATCAAACACATATTGAATAGATAGAAGTTATACCACTTTGTTGGCTTAGCCACATATTCAATTGTTTACTGTTTTTGTTGTTTTAACATGTGAAACTGTTGTTAAAGAGCTGAGCACAAAGCGCACAGAGTAGCTTCGTAAAGAAGCCGTTTATCATCTTCAATACCCATTTATACATATTTAATTAGACTAGATATTGTTGTTACACATTTTGAAATGTTGACAAGACACTTCATAACACCCAATCAGCATAAAAGACACTTAATAATAATTTGTGCTTCATTTGTGGCTATTTCGTTTCGTTTGCTCTTTCGTCGTTGTTTAATAAGCTCACCCTTCATAAACTCGTGCCATTAACAAACGGGCCTATTTATTTTGCAGCACAAGACATTGAGCCCACTTTTTTGTATGATGAACATGACTTGAATTTTTTCCCTCACAGCATATCAATTGTGTGCGGTTTGAATTGTGTATGCCTTGCGCATGCGTAGCTCAAGGAATGACAGCAAAAAACTGCTTTAAAATACTTAGACTAATTGGGCAAACCCACTTATAGTAAGCGAAAATGTTACTTATGAGGCGAGAACGTGATCTAAGGTTTAGCATATGCTGTTAGTAATGATCACTTGTGATTCGAACTTTAATTGATTTTTATTGGAGCTTTTTTAGTTGGTTCTATTGAAAGCTGGTTTTTAAGTCTAATTCCATAATTGTAAAAAAAATATTCGATAACTAATTAAATTTAATTATTTTTCATAATGGAAAGGCATTTTGAGATTTTTGGTTAAAATACTTGAATACAAAAAAAAAACGCAAGAAGGTTGCCACATGTTTATTTTTTAATTAAAAAAATAATAGCCAAAAAATTTGCTGAAATATAGCAATTATAATGAAAATGTTTAAAAAAGCTTAAAGATAAAAATATTTAGTGTGGTGGGATGCCACATGGTTAAAAATTTTAATTATTTTTTTATATTTTTTAACAAGAAATGTATTTAAATAAAAATTATGTTTTATTTTAAAAAATATCAGCCGTAAAAGGGCCAAGAGTTGAACATTTTGTTGACGTGGGATGCCACCTATTAAATTTTTTGAATTAGTAAAAATCAGATAATCGAATAATTGTAATTGGTGTAATAAACCAAAGAATTTGGAAGAGTACTCAGCTAAAAAAAAATTAGAAGTGTTGCCACCTATTTTTTTTTGTAATCAGGTGGTGGCCACCTATTTAATTTTTTGAATTAGTAAATATCAGATGATCGACTAATTGTAATTTGTACAACAAACCAAAGAATTTCGAAGGGTGCTCAGCTAAAAACAAGTTAAAAGTGCTGCCACTTGTTTTTTGTAATCAGTTAATTATATAATATGACGAATTGTTTATAAGGAATATCAAGCTTAACATGTTGAGAAGACTTAAATTGAAAATGCTTCAAAATATTACTGTTGTTGGTATTACTGAAAATTATTTATAACCAATCAGTAAGACAATTGCCACCCGTTTCAAAAATTTTAAGAAAAAAATACAAAGTGTAAAATAACAGAAGTATGAAGTACGAAAGGGATTAAAAACAGCTTAGAACGGAAAATATTTCTCGAAGCGTGTTGCCATCTGTTTAAATTTCAAATTAAAGAATTTATGACAATAAACTTCTATGGTTAAAAATGGGTGTAATAATTTAGAGATACTCAAAACTATTCAAAAAAGCTTAGAAAGCGTACTGGTGGATATATTTTTTTAAATTGTTGCCACCTTTTTATAAAATTTAAAAGCTGTATTTTTTAAATAAATTCCTTATTCTGCTCTACGTAATTTTCTGAAAGTTATCATTCACTTCCTTTCCTCAAAAGAAGCGAGAAGTAATTTGAAGATGCTACTAGAAGAATAAGATGTCTTGGAGAATAACTGACAAGTAAAATTGCTTGTGTGATTACGCTCAAAAGAAATATATTTTATGCTCAAACCCGCTAAGCTAACACACAAGCTGTTTAAGTCCAACAAAACTGTGTACACGTGCAGCTTCTTCCAATGCTACAATGTCTTTGAATGAGCTAAAAAATTCCACTACACCTGTGCGTAATGCAATGTAATGTACTGTCATTACATAGAGATTTTAAGTTGATTAATTACTTCAATCAATGCACGCGACCATCCGCAAAATGCACGAGTTATGTACGAGATATGCGTGTCTTCTTAATGCCGCATTCTACAAGACGCAAGGCATTCAACCGCAATCATGCAACAAAACCGATCAGACAACTAATCATCTTGTACACATGCGTAGCTGGACAGCACAACAACAAAAAGAAATCTGAAATCCCACAAGAACCTGCAATTTATTGCTCCAATTGCTGCAAGTTGTCGCCAGATGCAGCGTATGTGGCATGAATGTCAAGTCCATCACGGCTTGCGATCTTCACGCACCGCAGGGCTCGAAGACGCATTAAATTGAATGTCTTGCTACGCGCAACACCAGCCCCCTTTTACTACTGAGATAATGTTTATCGATTCTTCCTTATTGCTTCCACGTAGACCCGTTTTGTAGACTCCTGCTTCATTTCTCGTTTCTTTGTTGTTGTCGCTATGGTAGCTTGGCGGAGGGCCTGTCCGATTTTATTGCCTGCATCGTAATATTGAAGATTTGCAACAATTCTCATACGCAGTTTATCGGGTTTCGCCTTCTTCCGTGGCGGCGGTGGCGCTGTTTTGTGGCTTCTTCTGTTGTCTTACCATTGTTGTTGCTGTTTGTGTTTACGAATTGCGGCCTGCCAGTAGTGGCAGTTCAGCCGACGGCTGTGCATTTATAATTACAAGGACATTCGGGGCGTTAAGTCAACAACCAAAATAGTGGCAATAATATAAGCAGCAACAACAACAATAACAGCAATGATTTTAGCTTTTGCTACTCATGTCGCGGTTGGCAGAAAGGCCTGTAGGCCGCCCTCTTGTTTATGAGCTGAAAATTATTTGCGTCACAATACGAGTTGTGGCTTGTGCAAGAAAATACAAATAAACAACAACAACAGCAAAAATAAAAATAAAAAAGTGAGCCAAAGGGCCTAAATTATGTACGCTTGCTAGTTGTAGCATTGAAAATTGCGCATTTCTTGCAAAATTTCGCGATTTTGCGTGCTTGATTAAACTTTAATTTACAGCATTGCAGCAATTAGTTGTTGGCTGTCGGCTGTCGGTTGTTGACTGACCCGTGGCGGTCTTTAATGTTGTTATGTGCCTAGTTTGTCGGCGGCATCGCGATTTAATAAAATATTTTCGACGCATTTCTGGCATTTCAATGAAATTAATTGCGAAATCCCTTTCGGGCGTTTGCAAATAAGTTTCATTTTGTATGAGGGTGGTGATAAAAGTTACCGCAGGTGAACATTAAGCTATGTTTGAGAGTGTATCTTGCTTCGATGTTCGAATTTTTGATATGTTTTCATTTAAACAGCGTTGCCACATCGATTCTTTGTTGTATACTTTTGCGGAAGAAAGCACAGACTGAAGCTTGACATTTCAGTGGCATATTTATAAACCTTTTATGGTCAGTCTTAGCAAATGCTTCTTTGGTACTAGTTTGAGGTGCAGGAGGTTAAGCAAAAGGTTGAAAAAAGAAGAAATTGATTTCATTTGGTATTGACAGTCAGCTCCAATTCTTCAAATAAAATAAGGACTTGGAAGAATTACATTCGACTTGAGTATAAACTATCGAAATCAGGAAGTAATATGACTCTTGGATATCCTATGACATTGGATATACCGAAATATGCTGAAAAGGAGAGATTCGAATGATAAATCGTTGAGAATTGTTAGAAATATTGATGTAGCATTGTATTTGTATAATTTTCTAAACTTGGATCTAATCGACATCGTTTTTCGAGGCCATAAAAACGAGGCAGACGACAATATGATTCCAGTGATAGAGTGCCGAGATCTTTGAAATATCACGAAATTTTCCAGAGGAGGCAACGGAACCTGAAAAGTTGAATATTTGCAAGATGTGGTTATGTATGAGCTGTTTAAGGGGTGGCGATATCCATTATCCTTCAAGATTAGGAGATCGGATCCTGAGTGACGGCGGTTGCTCTGCGATTAGAAGTATAGAATACCTTCTTATTTTTCTGAGAAGTGGTTATCAAATACCGTCAAAACATAAAACTATGCCATACCACTCAGCAACAACACAGATTTTTTTTTCAATATAAACATTTCAGAAACACCCTAGTTAGCCGACTTACATATATGGATATGTATGTATCTCTTACTTATTTATAAATGTATATCTATAAATACACCAAGATTAATTTCGATCTCAATTAAAGTTAGCGTTGCCACAAAGTCACCTTCTTGTATTACCTACACCCCCAACACTCTCTTTGTTCTAAGCTGCCAATCAGTAGGTACTCCTCACTGCACTCTATCTACTAGGCTCTAGTACATCTACAAATCTCCTTTTCGTTGCTTTGTTATGCAAGCATTTCGCAAACGTCTGGTAAACAATGCATTTACACGTAATTGGAATATCTACCAGCAGCCAACGGTGCCAAAGCCGCCGTCAGCCCTTCTTGTGGGATTTGTGGTTTACCGTTATACAGACTCGTTTATATGTACGAAGCTGTGCTAGGATATCCATTGTAAACGTGGAAATTGTGAGGAAGATTGCGAAAGATGAACTTTCCATTACCGCAGGGACTGTGGCCTACCGCTTCGAGGTGCTCGCTTTTACTCATAGCTTTCTTCTAATTACAATCGGAAAACGGTGTTAAGTGAAGCTTGAAAATAAGCTTTGTTTCTAATGAATGAGCACTCGATGGGTGCATGTGTATATTGCTGGTGGTTAAATTACCCGTTATTGTTGGTTGGTATGGAAGCACCACCATTCTTGTATAGATTGCAGAGCGGTGTGAAATTCGGAACAAAGCTACTTGTGAACAGAAAAAAATCGAAGGAATCTTGTGACTAATTAGCGTTCATTAGTATAATGTGAAGTGTTTAAGTCATTACAAGTAATTCTGGGACTATAAAATAAAATCATCTTTCTATCTCTTTTAGATAGTTTATGATGATCGCTATAATCCACGATTTGATGTTCGCCGTCCTATTGGAGCCACATCAAACTCATGAAGTACTTGAGGATTGCTGCCAAACCAATAACGCATATTTTGCTTATTGACGAAGCCACTTAACCAGAAATGAGCCGACCATAATTTCAACGTAACGCTCTTAAAGTTGAGGCCACTGACTCCGAATTTCGGTAGTAAATTTTAATGATTACGACTCGTTGGATCGTTGTTGGTTCGTATATCTTTCCATGATGAAATGGTAAACATTACTGTAGAGAAAAAATATGGCGTCGTTTGCTGTCCCTATCGGTATACTTTTGTAGCGTGTCTTTTGAAAAATCCTTTATATTTCACGACATATCAAGTATACTTCACTGCTTATGATTTGACGATTTCTTCTAGATATCAGTTTTTGAAGTTATGTTGTATTAATAAAAAATATGTCGAAGGCGTATAAAAGGGTGAGTGAACGATATCTAAATATTGAGTTGCCTAATTATCACTAATTAGTTCGTTGACCTATAGTAGCTAGGAAGAGTGTAGGTGCTAAATATCACTAATCAACTGGAGAATTTAAAAATCTGTATGCTTTTAACTAGTATATACTAGGCGGGTGTTAAAAAGCAGTCATGTGTGCGCGCGAGAATTGAAGATGTTTTTTGAATGAAATTCCTGCATATTTAGTGAACTAAGGAAAGTTTTGCCTAAGTAAAGATTATATAAGAAGTTTTAGGAACTTATGTTAGCAAATTTTTTTAGCAAAATGAGCTGACCAAAATCGATAAATTGGCAATATAAAATACAACAAAATTCAATGAATTTGTGGCAGAAAAACCGATCGATATAAATTAAAAATTCGGCACGCATACAAATAGTTGGGTAATTGTGCGATGGCAATGTTTGCAATGACAGGCGATAAGAATCGATTTCCGAAAAACATAAATCGACTGGATTTTTGGGTCTCCGCACGTACCGAAATACACGAAATGTAAAGTTTTTATTTTATAGAAAAAAACAAAAACAACAATAAGTTGAAATCACGAAAAATGTGTCAATCGACATACATAGCTGTATGCTGCAGAAGTGCTCCAATCAAAAGAAATTGTCAATTTAACAATTCCATTGTACGGCGTGATTAACGACTGAGGTGACGTACTATGAATGTATGTGTACGTACGTATAACCCGTAGAACACTCATAAAACTAGAATTGGACTAAATTTTTTCTTTCTTATATTTGCATAGAACTTGCTCTGGTACTTAGTAAGCATTACACAATTCGAATTTGTAATCTAACGGTTTTCAAATCGAATGATCTCATTTGGCGAAAATTTCTATTAAAATGGAATACATATATATACAAATATATATATATATAAACCGCTTGGGTGCGAAATTAACTACCGTTACACATTCAAAATGGTCGTTATTTGCTAAATAATTGCGCATTTTATGTTATTGCCTGAATTGCAATCGAAATCCGCTTATAAATTTCATTAATTGCCAATAGACGCAAATAATATTCAATTAAGAATCAGTGTGCAAGATAATTATTTGCGCAAAACCGCAATCAGAATGATATGTGCCCGTGGGAACGAAAAGTTACCGAACCAGTAAAAACATTCGGCGAAAGCTTTAAAGCAATGCCGTTAGAATAGGTGATTTTTTTTTTAACGAAAATGCAAGAAATAAATTAAAAAATATAATAAGACAATAAATAAAGAATACAACAAAAACAAAAAAATAAAAATAAATAAAATAAAAATAGAATAGAAAGGAAAAGAAAAAATGTTTAATTAGTAATAAAAAATTTGAGTATAAAAATTCGAAAATATTATTTTTCAGTAAATAAAAATATTATTGTCAATATAGCTTACTGGTCTTATCAAATATATTATGTATTTCCCTTCAAGGTCGTTGCACTGCAAGGACTTTTACTTTAGCGCTGCTTTACGCATCTCTCTTTTGCGTATTTGTTTATCTTTGTTGGCATTTATTTTTAAAATCATTATGGTTCTCATGAAAACGTGTCGTTTTATTGTCATTTGTTGTTAATTGCTTCTTAACTTGTTTTCTTATAAGTATTATTTGACATTAAACTCAAGTGGTAAATATTGACAAACAATGATTTTATTGTGAATGAGTAGCAAAAAATGTTTTCAGTGGCTAATAAAATGAGATAGGGTGGTACAAAAACGAAGAGTTTAAATATAAATATGCTTTCGAATATTAAATTCATTTAGATTGATCTATATATTTTTCTTAAGGGGTTTCTATGAGAGTATAAAATTTCAGATAATAATTATCCCCTACCTCTCATCTCGAAAAGTTGTGTCAGAACCTTTTTAAAAAAGTTAGTATTCAGTTACAGTTATGTATGTACTTCCAAATATTACCTCAGAATGCATTCAGATTGCTGAGGAACAATGGAAATGGATTATTCATTTCAAGAAAAGATCACAATATGAATTCACTTCAATTGTACAGTTATATTTATATTATTTAAATTATCTAGTTAGAATAAACATATGTATTTGGAACAATATAGAAATTATTTATGATAGACTAACCGCTTTAAATATGTATCAGAACATATTAGTTTACTAAGCAACGCATGAAACATCTCACCAAGAGAGAGAGAATGGCCGAAGCTAACAGTCCAGAAAACACAACCCTCTCTATTTCGAAAATAGTGCTATGAGTTGGAGCAGTATTTGATAATGTCAATAGATCTTATCAATAGAAGTGAAACAGGCCAAAGTGTATCATTTAGCGCGATCTAAATACATCTAAGGACTTAGTACACTTGGACATCTTTGATAATTACTTTCAGATTGATTGATAGAAGTGTAATTGGGGTCTAATATGAGCTATGCGACCAAGCATAGTTGCTTTTGATTGTGGGGCTGGAAAATATCAGATCTGGGTTAGGACTACAATAATTTCAAATATGCGACTTAATTTCTACGTGATTATTTCCATTAACGCGCAGTCGAAGTATATACTATTGTTACTATATAAATAAAAATTGTATCTTAATTACTTAAGTACATACGAACAGATGCTAATTTTAAAAGTGGGCTTTGCCTCGGTAAAAGTCGATGTAAATGAAGAAATTTATAACTATTGTAAACATTTTGAGAACCATTGAATTTGGAAGAACCTTGAGAAGCCCATTAGATTAGAACAAGATTTTTGTTGAACAAGATAATCGTATAAATACATTATATTATGGGGTATCAATGTATATATTATGATGTCTCCCCTTACCGAAAAAATTAAGGGGAATGCTTCTGACCTTGCTAACAGTAATATCCCAATCTCACATATATTTTTATGTATAGTATTTCTTTGAAATCTCTTGTGAAATTAAGCGGTAATATTTATTGCACAACAAGTAACTACATATATTCATAAATTGGATATGTAATTTTCAAATGTGGTGTAATAACACCCATTTTTGTAATAACTTTCGCTCACTTCACTACAAGTGACCATCACTTGAACTACAAGTGACCATAAAAATCGAATTACTAACGGAAAGTTTTACCCAGTTCGCTGAATACTGAAAAAAAAAACACTTTCTTTGCTACGTGCGCATTCCTTATAAGAAAATCGGAATAGAAAATGCATTTTCGTTGGCTGTGTGTAGAGTCGATTAACGAAAATGGCACACAACGCGTTAAGCAAATGAGGTGACGAAAGAATACAAATTAGATAAGTAAGCTAAAGAAAGAGTGTTGCCATTGAGTTAAAGTGAAAAAAATATATAATTTACTTCTTATAATTTAGTTAAGAAAAATACTTTGAAAATATGGATTTAAAAATATTTGAAAATTTTGGATTTTTTTTTTAATCTTATCACATACTTGTGTATTCTTAGCACATAATCGATCAATAAATAAAATAAAAATTTGTTTTACATATTCATATGATTACTCACCTTAACCTTCAATTCGTCACTTATTCAGCCAATTTTATTTACTTGTCGTCAATACTTTTGTATATTTATTTGAATATATATTTCTCTATATATATATTTATATCACTTCCTTTGTTTTATCGTTTTTGTTTTTGTACAAAAGTTCAGCTGAAACATTAAAATAGGGAGAGAGAGAGAATCAGAGTGAGAGAACACTTGTGAGCTTTTTAAGTACTTTTGAAGTCATAAAGCACTATTAGAATACTACAAATAATTCAAAATGCTGTTAGGTCAAATTTGAGACACTGTGTGTGTATGAATTGACTTAACGCGCATGCGCACACGCACACTCCACAAAATGCTGCATAGCACCGAAATGTTGCCAGTGCAAAGCGGCCAACTTGCTTTGTATTCCGCGCAGGAAAAGCAGTGTCGACGAGTTCGACTGATGAAATTGATGTTGCACTGCACATGCGTTTGGCTTTGAAAACACTCATACTCATGTGAGTGTATATGTATGTATGTGTGTGTATTTTATGTTAGAGCGCGAGGCGTTTGGGTGGCTATAAAGGCGCCCAGCGCAATGTGCTTCATATGTATGTATCTTTGTGTATGTTTTCGTTTGCGCGCTCGTTTATAAGGTTTTTGACTCGTTGTAAGCGAATAATTGTTGAATTAATGCATATCAAAACGACAAATCTAAAACGCTTCACAATTTTGAATTGCTGTAAACTCATAAACATTTTTATAGTTTTTTAAATATGTATTTGATGTTTCGATTAAACGAGTGTAAGCATTTGAAATTGAGCGATTTTGGGTTGTTTGCTTGAACGATTGAAAATTTCATTGCCCGCTCTTTGATACAAAATTTCAACTTTTAGCAAAAACAAGGTTCTGTGGTGGAATTTAAGAGCGCAACTGGGTAGCTCATTAAACTGTTAGAAACTTTCTAGTTTTTATTTTTCTCTGATTATGCCAGTATTTGATTTAATTTATACCAGTTGCTTGTTCGATTCGCCACTGAACTAGATCTCCAGGTTATGATATTTTCTTACACCCCTTACCAAATGGTGAAACATATACATATGTAATCTGCGAAATAAATTCCGTTCATATGCTTAAGAAACAAATTATATGTAAAATAATCGAAGTTCGATAAGCGGCTGTCTCATCCGACTTGACAGATTACTCAGTTATGACTCTAAGGTTAATGTTCTTAAAGTTTCGAAAGTCGACTTCAGGGATACTTAAAGCTTCTTAAACCGATCTAAGAAGTGATGGAGATAGCTTTACAGATCACTAGTAGAATATTTAAATATAGTTTTTTTAAATCAAAAATGTATTGGTATTTAATATTTGGTTTTTCAAGCTGTAAATCAGACACCCACAATTTAGAATTTGAGAAATCAATTATATTTTCCATTGAATACACAGTGAAGACCTTGTTGTAAAATGTTCGTGAAACTATAGAATATTAGAATAATGTACATAGATCGAAAGGTGTTGGTATTCGAAAACTAATATATGGATATATCCTGGTACTACAAAGAAATCTTTGAAACTAGATGGATTTGAAGAAGTATAGTTATTTACGAGATTGTAGGTAGGTATTTGGGTTTAAATTTTGAGACTCTCTACTTAAACACAGTCCTTGGATCCTTGATGAGATGATAATCATGACGAGAGAGCCTTGCGATCTGCGAAAACATTGTTTTAACAAAATTTTTTTGAAATCTAATAGATTACTCTATTTATAGTATATTAGATGTTTGGTTAAGCTTCTTCACCCATTTTTGGTTTTCCGGTTATTATTCGACAAAAGATCGGAGTTAAAAGTAATGAGAGCATTTTTCCTGAAAAACGATTCGAGGAATGAAGTTTGTTGTTGTATAATGTGAAACAACCCCTATTTGAAACAAGAACTTTTGTAAAGTTAGTTAGAAGCTGAGATCGAACTAAGTAGGGAAGGTATGAGGTAGTTTCAGGTGCAGTGACGATTCCCAATGCAGACGGAATGTTCTCATAAACGGACAGCTCCCATAGCTGCACAAAAACAGTGCGAAGGTGTGTATCCTGTTTTAAGGAATTTTGTTGTATTTCGTGAACACTTCGGAATTTATTTAGCAGAGTTTAGTATAAAGGACTTTTTAATCCATATAAAAGGATTGTCGAGATTATAGAATATTTCGAAATATTTTTTTATGAAATATTTTTAGATAAATATGTTTAAATTATTATTATGTTTTATTAGTCATATTTAGGCTTTCTAGGAGATTTGTGTAGGTTTTTGTAGTTTTCTATTATTTTTAAATTTCAATCACTTATGCATTGTTTGGAGCCACGATGTATTAGTTTGAATTTTCTGTTTTCTTTAATTGCATTATTTTTCTTTAATTATTTTTTAATAAGTTTTAAAATCCTTTACTCATACTTCAATTTCATTAAGTTCACTCCACCACATGTAACACACCCACTTTACTTTACTTTATTTTTAGCGTGCGTACAACAAATACGTTCGTTATTTGAAATATTTTAAGAACATTAATTTCCGCGCAAACCGTGCTTCACGCTTGCGCAATCGCCGAGTTCTGCGCGCTGCTTGGCGAAATCGTCGCCTTGTCGTTGACTTTAACAGCCGCAATCCGCTCGCATTCTAATCAGCGCGTCTGCTGCGACACACAAGGCGCACAAGAGACACAAATAACAAAAAATAAATAAAAGAAACAAAGAAAAGCCAACGACAACAACAACAACATAAATGTGCGACCCACGAGCTTACATAGCCGTATGTTGTCACAGAGCGCGACGCTCCGAGCGTTACGATTTCAAGTTCACACTTTGCTTGGCTTTATCCGCGCCTTAACCCACACGGGCGCTTACGTGCGTACATATATATTGCTTACTCTTCTTCTTCTTCTTTTGTGTTCTTCCGTGCGTGGTTCGGCTACGCTTGTCAGCCTGTCGTCGTTCCGGTATACAATTTGCTACCGATGCATGCACAACGCTCGAGTGTTTTCGCCCAACTGAACGGGAGGAGTTGCATACAGTATGACGCGGACTTGACTGAGGCCGCTTTTTGAGGAGTCCCAAGTGTCGCCAGTGTCGGGGCCGATGCGCTCCCACTCTTTTGTTGGCGCGCTTCTTTGTTGTTTGTCGCTTTTTATTGTTTGCATATTAATATTATTATTATTATTGTTGTTGTTGTTATTCTTTTTCTTGTTGTTGTAGTTCGCACGACAAGGAATCAACGCTCTCATTTCATTTGCTTTTTTTTATTGTTTTATGCATTTACGAATCTTTTGAAATTGGCGCTAACGTTGTTGGCGTTGGCATCGACGCATCTCGAATTGGACAGGCTACACAGCGCTTGCGCACGTCGACAGACGGCCGTCGGTGGTTGGCGTGCCATTACGCATGCGCGATACGTGCGGCGCGTTGACGCGTTACGTGTAAAATCAATTTAGTGTGTGTCCAATAAGTCTGAAAGGGAGTTTCTAAGTGGGAGACCTGTAGTTGTTGTTGTGTGTCGTAAAAGGCCGTCATGTTGTAAGGGCTACGCAGCTGCCTTGTTGTGGCTTTCGTTTTGTTGTTATTAATTGTTGCAACATTTTGTAAGTCATTGAGTCGATTTTGTAGTTCATAACGGGTGATTTTTTTGAGGTTAGGATTTTCATGCATTAGTATTTGACAGATCACGTGGGATTTCAGACATGGTGTCAAAGAGAAAGATGCTCAGTATGCTTTGACATTTCATCATGAATAGACTTACTAACGAGCAACGCTTGCAAATCATTGAATTTTATTACCAAAATCAGTGTTCGGTTCGAAATGTGTTTATCGACAAATTTTGTTCAGCGATGAGGCTCATTTCTGGTTGAATGACTACGTAAATAAGCAAAATTGCCGCATTTGGGGTGAAGAGCAACCAGAAGCCGTTCAAGAACTGCCCATGCATCCCGAAAAATGCACTGTTTGGTGTGGTTTGTACGCTGGTGGAATCATTGGACCGTATTTTTTCAAAGATGCTGTTGGACGCAACGTTACGGTGAATGACGATCGCTATCGTTCGATGCTAACAAACTTTTTGTTGCCAAAAATGGAAGAACTGAACTTGGTTGACATGTGGTTTCAACAAGATGGCGCTACATGCCACACAGCTCGCGATTCTATGGCCATTTTGAGGGAAAACTTCGGAGAACAATTCATCTCAAGAAATGGACCCGTAAGTTGGCCACCAAGATCATGCGATTTAACGCCTTTAGACTATTTTTTGTGGGGCTACGTCAAGTCTAAAGTCTACAGAAATAAGCCAGCAACTATTCCAGCTTTGGAAGACAACATTTCCGAAGAAATTCGGGCTATTCCGGCCGAAATGCTCGAAAAAGTTGCCCAAAATTGGACTTTCCGAATGGACCACCTAAGACGCAGCCGCGGTCAACATTTAAATGAAATTATCTTCAAAAAGTAAATGTCATGAACCAATCTAACGTTTCAAATAAAGAACCGATGAGATTTTGCAAATTTTATGCGTTTTTTTTTAAAAAAAGTTATCAAGCTCTTAAAAAATCACCCTTTAGTAAGGCAGATAAGAGGACTGCTGAAGAAACCAATGGAAAGCTATTAACAGGCTAATATTAATAGATTCGCGGAATTACAACACAAAAAGGCACTCTATTCTTAAGGATATGATATTCTTCTTCTTGATTGTCATAGACACCGCTTACGCGGTTATAGCCGAGTCCACAACAGTGCGCCACGCATCTCTGCTTTTGACAGTTTGGCGCCAATTGGTAACACCAAGTAACATCAAGTGAAGCCAGGTCCTTCTCCACCTGGTCCTTCCATCGGAGTGGAGGTCTCCCTCTCCTCGGCTTCCATCAGCGGGTACTGAATCGAACACTTTCAGAGATGGAGCACTTTCGTTCATTCGAACAACATGATCTAGCCAGCGTAGCCGCTGTCTTTTTATTCGCTGAACTATGTCAATGTCATCGTATAAATCGTACAGCTCAACGTTCCATCATCTGCGGTATTCGCCGTTGCCAATGTTTATGGGACCATAAATCTTCCGCAAAACCTTTCTCTCGAAAACTCCCAGTGTCGCCTCATCGGATGTTGACATCGTCCACGCTTCAGCCCAATACATCAGGACGCGAATAATAAGTGGCTTGTAGGTAGAGTTTAGTTTTTGTTCGTCGAGAGAGGATATGATATTAAACTGTTTAAATGTATGACCAGAACTTAATAGTTGCAGGTTGGAATATTAATATGAAATATGTTCCGACATATTTTGAAATTTATCTGATCTTCTATATTTCTAATCAAAGACCATACAAAGCTTGATAAATTTAAGGGTTGATCTTGTTCTGTACAAAAGTTCTAACAACCCTAACAGTCTTTCAAAGTGTACAACTTTCGGTGAGAGACCATAAATTACATAGTAAGATAGGAAAGATTTTTTCAGGTTTACGTAAGACGTCAAAACTTTTCAGTCCCCAAAAGAAGTACTTTGCATGTTTTAGAAACAATATACGATACGTTTCTTGAGAATACCCATTGATGTTATCAAATGTGGTCAATGTGGTGTCTCACGATATGAACAAGATGATATAATTTAATTTCGAAAAGTTTTTGAACAAAAACTACTTAGATTTCTTAAACGGAAAGAACTTTTCTTAGTTCTTAATTTTAATAATAGCTAAAAATATAGTTTGTAGAGGATGAGCAATTTAGAAAACTACAAAAAATTATCTTGGATTGTTCGTAAACGACGATAAACACTTTTCAAACTAAGAGTCAAACGACAACATAGGTATTTACGAAGCAAAATATCAATGTGTCTTTGAAGACACATTATCCAATTTATACCAATAATAAACTGTTTCGGTCAGCTTAAGTTCAATCAATAGCATCATTACTAATGAAGAGATATAGAATTAGGCACCAATATTTAATTATAAAGTTATTAAATGAAGGCCGTGTTCTACCTCAATACATATTTATGCGAATCTTCAAGACCACTTATTAATATTTGTTATAATTCGTATGTTAAGAGATAATCCAACTTTATTTTCAATGTCAATGTAACACTGATACACATAAATATGTCACTAATCAAGTGCGCATCACGCCTTGAGCCAACGCATGTCAGCTGTCAAATCACATCTGATATGACATTTCAAATGTCAAAGCAAACAATGCCAAAAAATCAAAACATACAACAGTTGGCAACAAGCCTACATACTAATTTGGACATGTAACGAAGTTATATTCATCGTTAGGGTGGTTCTTAAAAAAATTAAATATTTTGTTTTATTTCTTTTTTGTAGGTATAACATTTCTTAGATGTCTGTCAAGCCATTTGTCAAAGTAAATATAATACAATATTGTAGCTTATGATTTAGTCAATTTAGGCTGTAGGTTATAGGTCTTCTCGAAGACCGAATTATATTAGAGACTAGATTTGTATATATCCAGCCAAGTTATGTGATTTGATACCACTGTAGTAGCAACTTTTTATACAATGATCCTTATTCATAAACCAATTATCAGTGATATTAATAAACTTTCGGTGTGTTATTGGTAAAATAAGGTCAGGTTTTAGAGTAGAATGGTGAAAAATTGAACAGTCAGGTCGAAATTCTCTTTCAACCTTATATGGCCCAAAATTTGACAGCATAAAATGCATTTTTCCAAGTTTTCCCAGATAGGAATTAAATTTCGAGTTATGATATGTCTACTAAAAAACAGAGACATAATATTTCAAGCTATTGCAATATGCCATATATATTTTGGTACCTTAAAGTACCACCTTAAAGCGAACACAATCGAATTTTCGCACTTACATACTTTGTTCTATGAAGACAATGCGTGCGTGAGAAAGCAAAAAATAAGAAACAAGAACGCGTTGAGAGACTTCTAATGAAGGCGTTTGTGATCATCCTTCGTCGGGGTTAAAGAGTTTTGTCATCTACACTGATTGGGACGTTATTGGTAGCATGCGTATGAGGTGGGAAGCGCGAGTGACAAGCGCGCTGCGAAATGACAAATGTTGGCAGTGGCGTTCAAGTCATTTCTAATAGGCTCATTTAACAACGGCTAGGTCACACATACAAACGAATGTGTGTGACGCTACTTTCCGGTAATTTCGGTCGTGCCGCTACCCAAAGCCACAACTGGCGAAGCTCAACTGGCACGGCTTGTTTTGGCTTGTCTGACAATCGTGCATGGTTGGTGATTTATTTGTGCTTGGAAGATAAGAATTTTAATTATTTGTAACAGGCGGACGCGGACGCGAGCAGCTGGTGACAACTAATATAGTTTTTATTTCTTTATGCTTTTTGTTTTTGCTTTTGTTGCATAAGTGGATTGGATTAGTGTGCGTGCGAGTGTTCAGCTGGAAGCGCTTGTATAGACTTTGCAAATAAGCTTCGTGACTGGAGGATTAGCTAAAAGCTGATTAAATGGATAGGAAATAGAAGTGGTCCTCGAATTTTGAAATATTTCGTGGGCCTAAATGCGTGTGCGTGTAGATGTGTGGTTGCGAAAGTAAAAATTTGCGCGCTTATTAGGCCTTTTGCGTCAATTAGGGTCGTTGAACCAATACACATATATGAGTATTTATATATATTTGAGTTATATCACAAATTATTTTTCAAGAAGGCACACATTCCGGTAATTGTTATTGAGATTATTGTGCTTGGAAATATGAAAAAGTGGTACAAAAGAGATTATTGTTAAGAAAATAAATATTATTATAGTTTCAAGAATTTCAAAAATTATAAGATATTTCCAATTGTTTTTGTAGTTCACGGGCAAATATTCAAATATATTTCTATTGACCATGGATTTAAGCAGCACATATCCGGTCTTCGTGGCCTTATTATTATTTGGGTGGTGAGGAATAAGCCAAAGGAAAGTCATAAAATCAAACAAAGTCTTACTACATTGAAAGGACAGTATTAACCCCTATGCGTAAGAGTTCCAAAATGTTTCATGTTAGGATCCCATGAAAATAAGATTGGAAATATTAATGGCCGATCTCAAAAATAACAATATGATTGTAGTTTTAAAAGCTATTTACCATCCAAATAGACTGTCCTTGTCCCCACCAAATGAGTTCAAGAAAGCTTGCGTAAGTAACAGAGTCCATAAAGCTTCTGGTGCCAAGAAAGCTTGCGTAAGTAACAGAGTCCATAAAGCTTCTGGTGCCACGATTAAAAATGATTGGTGACATATGTTAGGTTAGTTTAGGTTAAGGGGTAGATCTCCGCAATTGCAGAGAATCTCACTGATACAGATTCGACTGTCCATTGTGACACCCGGAAAAACTCCTAACGGATCACTAAGACCTTTATGTTGCGACGAAGCTCTTGGACTCAATAATAAAGTTCTTCAGCCGGCTAATGTAGATTTCAGTAACTTTGCTGGGTTCGCAGAAAATATGTCTACCGAGGTGCTTTAATCTAAGTCTGGCGAATGCTGGACATTGAAGCAGGAAGTGCTGGGACGATTCCTCTTCGCCTTCCTCCAAACAGCTTTGGCAACTAGCGTCTGTCATGATCCCTAACCTCACCGCGTGTGACCAGTAAGCACTCCAATGATCGCGGAGAGATGAGCCTTACTGAGCGACAGTAGCTGCAAAGGCCGTTTTCGAACCACTGTGGGCCAAAAGGCCCTCGCTACTGCGCAGATGCTCACTCAAAGACAGTGTGTCCAGCACTCTGGAGCAAGTGGACCACGGACTACCCACACGTTTCCACTCCGGCGCCATTATTCCCATACATATGTTTGAGATGAGCAAATTATTTTTATAATATCATTTAAATACGTTTTAAAAATAGAAAATTATTGGTTTTGAAAAGAAATCATAGAGCACTTGGATGGTAAATGAGGCAACTCTTCTACTTCAATGCCGTTTGGCAAAAGTTGGTTTAAAGATTTGCAACGTTCCTTGCTGAGACAGTAAGCATTTCAAAAATCCGGGTAAGAACCTTGTAACCCCTTTGCAGTATAGTGACCGTCATGTTGTTGACAAAGTGTGGATCTTTTTGTACTAACTAGAGACCAAGATGTAGTGAAAACAGTAATCTTCTCCTGATGAACTTGCTCCGTTGAAGCGAAGACTGCATTATCGACGGGAAAGGTGATGTCCACCGTTTTTTGTGTTTCACAAGTTATGATTTACATCGAAGTCGACTTTATAGATTCCAGTGATCTACTATGACATATTATTCCGAAATAATAAGTGCCTTTCCACTTTGAAAACGCACCGGTTAATCTTTGCGCTGTCGCCATGACCAAATCGGACGACTTAGGGAACTGAGTGCTGCCCCATTTAATTCTTTTGTAGATCTTTGAGCATCCCTGGGTTAAGAGTATCGAGTTAAAATACACTATGTTTGAGATCAATTGCTATATTCTTTAAAATTTTAAATTTTCTTTTGTTGGCGAAGTTTCCTACCTTAACATTGGAAGAGTTTTGAAACAAAGTGTGCTGATTGCCAAATAACACACGTATAATGAAAGCGCGATTTTTTATGTTTTTATTAGCTAGAGTAGAATTTTTTTGTTGTAAAAATGGCAAGTTCTTTACCAACATTTTTTAACAATCAGGAAAAAAATATTTGTAAACTAAAAATAGTCAGGAATCTATTATATTCGACTCAACCCGATTTTGGTTTTTCCTTACACCTTCTTCATTCAATAATATATTTATTTCTCTCCTGCAGCACTTTTATCATTTTCACACAAGCAAATAGAATTGTAAGCGAAAGTTATGACATCGTTTAACTATTTAAGAGCCTACTAAATGTTTTAATTACGAGCAGTTGGCATTTAATTTTCATCTTTATTTTTCTACAGAGCTGCATAACCGACATTTGTAGTTTACAAGCCGCGAAAAAATGGCATGACACTTTCAGCGTGAATTCACGCTTTTCCCAGCGATTTAATTGCAAATGTAGCAGAGAGAGCTGTAAAGGCGAAAATCGCATTTGTATGTGTGTGTTTGTGGGTGCTTGAGAGTGCATGCCAACATGCATCGGCAAGGATCATCAACGTCAACTTTGTGTGCGCTGCCATAGATGAATGACAACAACGAATGAAAAATTGCAACAGAAATCGCATAAAGCTTGACAAATGGCGAAAGAAAGCGGTGGAAACAAGCAACAACAAAAAAATAAACACCAACAACAACAACAAATGAAAGAACGAAATCTCATCAAGCAGAGCAAATCGCATGCTTCGTGGTTAGTCACTGATTTTGGGTTTTTATTGCAAGCAAGCAAGCATATCCGGTTGGCAAATATAGTTGGAGATGTGTGTGTAGCTGTTAGCTGTCACACCAATACACGCACTCGAAAACACTCACACACACACTCACACACACACTCATAATGATGCAAATTTTCGCCAACTCTATTGCTGCATTGGCAGCGTTATGGCCGAATGAATGCGCCAAGTTGCATAATTTTAGGCGCTATGGCAGCGTAGCAATTTATGTGGGCGATCATGTGCAACATGCAAGTGGCAACAATTTTCTGTAGTAACAACAACAAGCAGTAACCAAACGAAATCACAGCGGCGGCTATGGCAATGACAACCACAGCGGTAGCTGCGGTAGTTCTCAGAGCGAAATAGCGAGGGAGAGAGAGAGTGATAGGAGCAGGGGAGAAGTGGTGCCCAGCTAGCGTAAAAACCAAATAGCTCACAGCTTTGCCATTGTGGCAATAACATATAGCTTGGTTGCATGCAACACGCCGGGTGGCACAATGCAATGGACATTTAACGAATTCCGCTGTGCGTCACTGCACAGCAATTGTATCACACACATTCATCCATATTACAAATCATAAATCTTCTTGTGTTGTTGTTGCTCATTTTGTTATTTTTTTCGCCGTCTTTCTGCCACTAAATTGCCACTATTCATGGCGCTATCGTTTTGTAATGTCGTTGAATCTGCAACTGTGGTGTTATTGTTGTTATTATGCTGTTGCATTGTTGTCCTCCATTATTCTTGTTTCCTACTTTGGCAACTCAACCAGCACCACCAAGCCACCGTAGCCAGATATAAATGAGTTTAGCTTTCACATTCGGCGCGCTTTCGGAAAGGATGCGCTTGAGTGGCGTGGGCGTGGCATGGCAAGTGTCAACGGCCATGGCCTATTTATGAATAATAATTTTAGGTTAAATGTGCGGTACCCTTGTATACATATTTACATATATGTGGATAGCCAACTCTTAAGCACATAAAAAAAGCGCGATTAGCGAATGTGGCAGCGCATTTGTTCTCTATTGTGGCACTGTGTCAGTGGTGAGCGCTTAGTTGTGTCTTTTGGTTGCAACCCATTATGTGGACAATTTCGCTAGATAGGTACACATGTATAACCAATATACATTTTGTTTATGATTTAATGGTGTAATCAGTTCGAACCATAAATTCGAGTTTAATATTTGGTGTTTATGAAACTCTGAGTTTAACTTGTAACAAATGTGTTTTATGTTAAAGAAATTGTCGATGAGGTTATTAACACTAAACTTCAAAATCGTCAATAAACTCGAGTTAAATATTTTGTGTTTGTGAAACTCAGAGTTTAATTTGAATCAAAAAGTAGTTTATGTTAAACACAGTGTTTGAGGAGCCTCTTAATGTAAAATATCGTCTAAACACGAGTTTAAGGTATTGTGTTTATTAAATCATTCATGAGTTTAATTTGAATCATATAAGTTTTTATATGTTAAACATCGTGTTTGAAGAGGCTATTTAAAAAAAGACTATACAAAAAAAATCAATAAACTCGAGTTTAAGGTGAAGTTTCTTATAAGTAGGTATTGAAGAAACCACGTGTACAGTTTGAATTAGTTATACAATAATTTTTTTCTTAACTATGTGAAAAAACCCAGCAACCCCAGATGATGAGTTAAAAAATGTATGCTATTGTAAATGTTTCAAGGGTCTTTCGGGGTTTATATTATCAGCGTACAAGAGTACCCAAGCAGGATAGTGAGACCGTAAAAGCAAACGCATTGTCAATATTTTTCTTTTTAACGGGAATAGATGTTAGCATTGTGGTATTGGCAAAGGCTCTCAATATCTTTTATGGTTCGACTCTAACATGATAATCTGCTTTATTGTTGAGGTCAACGTTGATTTTTCAATTCTTTGCAAAGTTTTAGTTCATGATTGGTAGGGTTTTACTTCGAGGAATTGTTGCCAGTTTGTGTTTTAGAGATTTATCTTAAATCAGCATCAGTAACAGAAAAGTAAATTAAAACAAGTAAGGAAGGGCTAAGTTCGGTTGTGACCGAACATTTTGTACTCTCGCAATTTACGTATTTAATTTTATTATTATAATGCACACTTTGACCCACATATTCGTCATATATATGGTATAAAGTCTATTGAAAGTTGGAAACCCTAATATTAGGTATTTGAGAGTTAGGTGAAGTTATGACCCGATTTCACCCATTTTTGGCACGGAGACATATTATTAGAAGAAAAATGTTCCCTCTGAATTTCTTCAAAATATCTGAGAGACTTACCTAAATTTCCGGTAAAAAAAGATTAGAAGCCATGAGGTCCTCATCTTCGACATATGGGGCCTTGAAAACTTATGGTCCGATTTCGGCGATTTTTAGAAAAGGGGTACCACTCTATAAATGCAGTATTTATGCAAAGTTCTGTTCCGATATTTTCACTAGTACTTACTTTACATATTGTAAAGAAAACGATTCAGATCGACTTTAAAGTTCTGGTATATGAGAAGTAGTCGTGGCTGTGAACCGGTTTGTAATATTTTCACAACATATCATTGGGATGCAAGGAAAATATTACGAACCGAATTTCACTGACATTGGTCAAGTCATTTCGGAGATATGGTTTTTGACCCATAAGTGGGCGGAGACACGCCCATTTAAATTTTTGAATAGCAATTTGAATGTAGCCTTTCTGTACCTTCTTTATTATGCAATTTATGTTTTCCAGTGTTTTTCCTTGCTGAATTAAAGCATTTTTAGTGGTTTTCAACATAACTTTTGTATGGGAACATAACTTTGTGGGCGTGGTTATAATCAGATTTCCTCCATTTTGGACTGTATAAGGTAGTACCTTAAAGAAACGACTTTAATAGTTTACAAGATATGTACAAAAAACATATTTGTGGTCGGGGCCACGCCCACTTCCCCAAAAAAATTACACCCAAATATGCACCTCCCTATTGTGATCCTGTGTACCAAATTTTACTTTCATAACTTTATTTAGACTTAGTTATGACATGTAAAAAGTATGAACGGAAGGGTTGCCACCTCTTTAATTATTGTATTATATCGGCAAATAATATTAAATTTTATAAATTTATTAGTCTCAAATTAAATATATTTGTTTAAATTTATATGATTTAATAAATATTTTATTTGGATTAATGCATTGTGCATGTTCTATGTTGCTATTTCTTGTATTATAAAAACATAGAAATATCTGCTGATAATTATAATTCGCAATCAAAACACCACTTATAATTCGATCTATTCGAAAGAAATCGGTCTTTATGAGTGATGTTTATAATGAATTCACGCACACAATTTTTGTTGTTTTCTTTGTTATAGTATCTGTTGTTGTTGTTTTTGTAATAATTTTTAAATTAGTAATAAAAAAGAAATGAATAACAAATGTGAATGAACTTGTTGACTTTTGAATTTGATTGGCTTCTGCGTTGTTTACAACTGTGACTTGGCTAAGCTTGACTGTCGTGGCTGAATGACAAAATAAGCCAATAAGTGAACGAGTTCAAAAGAGGGTGCGCAAAAGCGTGCAAAGCAAATTATCCTCATCGACCGAAGCACACCGAAACTAAATTAAATAACTTATTTATATACAATACACAAGTACATATGTATGCACATACAAAAATCATCAATAAGAACGTAAGCAAAAAAAAAACACAAATAAAATTAAAAATATTTTACAATTGTTTAAAGTGAGATAAACAAATTTTTTTTTTCATTATAGGATCAATTGCTTTGGATTATCATTAATCTTGCATTGCATTGTTATAAGCACATTAAAGACTGCTGTTAGTAGCCGCTTCAAGCACCCAATTGTCGCCTCAACAATGAAATCAATAATAATCATAAAAATTAACTGCTGAATTTTTCAAATATTACTGAGTTATGCGATATCAATGCAATTATTGCCTTCACATTTAATTGCCAAGCGATAATTGCGCGAACCGGCTGCCTGTAGAGCTTACATTGCTTTCTGATTTACATATGCTTTAAATTTGATTAATGAACGTAATTAAGGAGAATTAAGTAAACAATAAACAATGTAGTGAAGAGCGAATGACGGCGGTACTGTCTTCTTTGTGTGAAAAGAACATTTGTGTGCTTTCCTCAAAACTTTCCATTTTTCCGCATACAATTTGTGGGTTTTGGAAAACCCTCCTGCAATGCAATTAAAATAAAGTTCTAAAACTTGACTTGGTTGATTAACGATATCTGAAGGGTGATCCATTAAATGCTAAGACTATTCAAAATGTTTTACGAACAAAAATAATTTCTCAAATATCTTTTATCTGCTACCAGTATTGTAATATTAAATTAGTTTTATATATATATTTTTATTTCAAATTTAAATTTTCAAACATGTGGCAACCTTACAAAAAACACTTCCGATAACATTCTTTCATAACACTGTTTAGTTGAATAACCGTATTGTAATAATAGCTGTCATCGATTGGCTAACTGCTATAGACAAGCCAATCGAACAAACTTTCCTAATTTTCATACAAACTGGCAGCACTGAAATCGAATTGTATATACTTGGTCGCACTGAACTCTTCAACCACCGTCTATGTCTAACGTTTTCTACAACAAATTTAATTTTTATTAAAGTTTTTTATTCAATAAATTCAATACAAAAATACTGACGATTTATCTTCGCCTGCCCTTTTCAATTTCAAATTTGTGTATAACAATTTTAATTATTTTGACAGTAATTTGTCCTTTGAGCCGTTCACAGTAGTAAAATGGTTCTAAAATGTGTAAAACAAAACTTGGTAGCACACAACAAGCGACGATTGCAATTTTAATGAGGTATTCGCATACTCTCCAGCACGAATTCAACTAGATATCTTTGTTGTTGCTTTCACATGTAAAATTTTTGACAGGCGAGCAGCGCCCAAAGATAGCGAGCAGAGAAGTGACCAATCGATGGCAGCTAATATTTAATTAATTTTACCAATTTAATTGAAAGAAAATTTCGACACAAGTGGCAACTCTTTCCAAAAATACTTTCGACAAAAACCTTTTTTTAATAAAGTCGATATAAATACGTTAGTATATCTATAATATCATCTATTTAAGAAGTATAATTGAATAATAATTTGAAATAGTTGGCAACCCTACTCAAAAATATTTTCAATTGCAAGTCTTCTTAAATTTCTTTACTTTGATAACCATATTCCCAGATTTTTTAAGAAGGTATCAAGCTTTCTAGGAATATTTCTTGAACCTGAGAAGTTGGCTTTATAAATTGTATTTTTTTTATTTTTAATCTAGTTGTAACCAGAGCAAGTTTCTACTACTATACACCACTCCAAGTAGTTTCAAATTGCCGAAAGGACAATTTTTGGACGGCTAAAATCCGGTAATATTAAGAGAATTCCCCATTGAACTTGCTTCGAACGGAATAGAACAGTTGGACAATTCAATACAAAAACAAGTAAGGAAGAGCTAAGTTCGGGTGTAACCGAACATTTTATACTGTCGCAATTTATTTATTTAACTTTATTTTTATTATATAATACACAATTTGACCCACATATTCTTCATATATATTTTATATAGTCCATTGAAAGTTGGTAACCCTAATATTAGGTTAAAAGCACCGAGGTCCTCATGTTCGATATATGGGGCCTTGAAAACCTATGGTCCGATTTCGGCGATTTTCAGAATGGGGCTGCCACACTATAAAGGTAGTATTTGTGCAAAGTTCTGCATCGATATCTTCACTAGTGCTTACTTTATATATTGTATAGTAAACGATTCAGATTGTCTTCAAAGTTCTGGTACATAGGAAGTAGGCGTGGTTGTGAAGCGATTTGACCTATTTTCACAACATATCATTGGGATGTAAGGAAACTATTACAAACCAAGTTTCATTGAAATCGGTCGAGTAGTTCCTGAGGTATGGTTTTTGACCCATAAGTGGGCGACACCACGCCCATTTTACATTTTGTAAAAAAATTTGAGTGCAGCTTCCATCTGCCATTTCTTATGTGAAATTTAGTGTTTCTGACGTTTTTCGTTAGTGAGTTAACCCACTTTTAGTAATTTTCAACCTAACCTTTGTATGGGAGGTGGGCGTGGTTATGATCCGATTTCTTTCATTTTTGGATTGTATTAGGAAGTGGCTAAAAAAACGACTGCAGAAAGTTTGGTTTATAAAGCTCTATTGGTTTGCGAGATATGTACAAAAAACTTAGTAGGGAGCGGGGCCACACCCACTTCCCCAAAAAAGTTACATCCAAATATGCCCCTTCATAGTGAGATCCTTCGTATCAAATTTTATTTCCATAGCTTTCTTTATGGCTTAGTTATGGCACTTTATGTGTTTTCGGTTTTCGCCATTTTGTAGGCGTGGCAGTGGTCCGATTTTGCTCATTTTCGAAAGCCAAGAAATAAGTGTGCCAAGTTTCATCAAGATATCTTAATTTTTACTCAAGTTACAGCTTGCACAGACGGACGGACGGACGGACAGACAGACATTCGGATTTGAACTCCACTCTTCATCCTGATCACTTTGGTATATATAACCCTATATCTAACTCGTTTAGTTTTGGGTGTTACAAACAACCGTTATGTGAACAAAACTATAATACTCTCTTTAGGAACTGTTGTTGCGAGAGTATAAATATTCAAATCAGAGTAGTCTTCACTATACAGATACTCTATGTAATGCAGTCGATTAATTATTCTATCCCTTTTAAAAAAGTTTATCTTCAAAAATAATGTATTTTCTGAAGCGAATATTTCAGTTTCGGGTTTTCAGTTTCAGTTCTGGTGCTGTTAAGACCCTCCTCCTATTGCTGACTCTCTCTCTCTATTGCTCTAATGCTGAGATTTTGATTTTCAAAGTGGAGACTTGTTCGAAATCATCCAAATTCAATCCAATTTCACATTAATACCAAAGGAATTACTCTTTAAAAATATTATTGATTTTAATAGAATTATATGTTCGAGGACCAGCTTCTCAGATACTGTATTTACTAGTTGAAGAAAAGTTGTTTATATATTACACTAGAATTTTTACAAAAGTTTATAAAATTCTGCAGACTTTGCATTATCTTGTGTCTTTTTTTAACCATATCCATATATAGTAAATTTCATTACTTATTTACATATAAACTCATATGAGCATTACAATAATCCACTAAAAATAATATGAAAGTATCGTACTTACATATCTACACACTTACACTCGTATTTAAACTCTCTTCCTGTACGTGTAAAGTTTTCCTTTCGTTTCTCACGCTTTAGCACATTTGGTGACCATATCAGTGAAACCGGTAGTCATAGTGCTTGGGGAAGTGAAAGATGCACTGATCCTTCGTAGAAAGTTTCCGGCAAAGGAAACGGAAAGTACCAGCGACTTTGCTGCAAGTAAGCAGAGTATGCTGTAATATTTTTGCATATTCTCCTTTGAAAGAACAAGAAAGTTGCTCGCAATGTTGGCACATTTGGCCATGTACATATGTAGCTTTTGGGTAATACATAAAGAGTTAAAGAACTCTAAAATGCATTCAATTTGCATTATAGCAAGTTTACGTTGCCAATAGGCAAACAAAATTAAATATCCAAATTGTTAAGTGAATTTAAATTAGAATTTAAAGACCAAAATAAGTTTTACTGATATCTCCAACTTGTCAATATATTTTTAGCACTGGAAGTGTCAATCTTTTGCCCATTAGTCTTTATATCTGGGGTTGAGCAGTCAAGAGAATTGAGTAATGATTTTGTGTGACAGAATCTGAGACACCAAAATATATGTTGTAATTCAGAGACTTAAGAGTAGGTATGGGATCAAGCTTTAAAAATTTAGAATTTTAATTCTTTAGAATGATATTAAAATTAAAGTAGGATCGCACTGTGAAGGGACAATATGGATGTATTTTTTTTGGAGAAGTCTCGTAAACTACTAGAGCTATATCAACCAAACTCTCTCGAGTCTTATCATTTAGGTATTCCCTTATACAAACCAAAACTGGAGGAAATCAGATTATAACCACGCCTACCTCCCATACAAAGATTATGTTGAAATCTACTAAAAATGCTTTAATTCAGTAAGGCTTATACAGCATGTAAATGAAGAGGCATCCAGACTCATCGGTACTGCTGAACGAGAAAACCGACTGAAACGTAAGAGGCCTTCAGACTTAGCAAGGCAACTGTAGCAGCAAATGAATTTCTCTAACATTTAGCTTTTAATTATTATTTTTAAGTTATTAGAATTGAATTGTTGTTAGTATTTAATCATTGTATACTAGGTAAAATTGTAATAAAAAAAAATCAGTAAGGGAAAACACCAGAAACCTTAAATTTCATTATAAAGAAGGTACAGAAGGGCTCCACTCAAATTGGTATACAAAATTTTAAATGGGCGTGTTTCT
Source organism: Zeugodacus cucurbitae (assembly GCF_028554725.1). Taxonomy (NCBI): domain Eukaryota; kingdom Metazoa; phylum Arthropoda; class Insecta; order Diptera; family Tephritidae; genus Zeugodacus; species Zeugodacus cucurbitae. The sequence goes on from NC_071670.1 coordinate 36,365,597, forward strand.
ACCCACTTATGGGTCAAAAACCATATCTCCGAAATTACTCGACGACATTCGGGTTTTACTATTTTCTTTGCATCCCAAGACATGTTGTGAAAATGGGCCAAATCGCTTCACAACCACACCTACTTCCCATACACCAGAACTTTGAAGTCGATCTCAATTATTTACTTTACAATATATACAGTAAGCACTAGTGAAGATATCGGAACAGAACTTTGCATGAATATTGCATTTATAGTGTGGCACCCCCTTTCTAATAAATCGTCGAAATCGGACCATAGGTTTTCAAGGCCCCATATATCGAACATGAGGACCTCGGTGTTTCTAATCTCTTTTTTTACCGAAAATATAAGTAAGTATAATCAGATCAGTAAGTATATCAGATATTTTTAAATAATTTGTAGGGAATATTTTTCTTCTAATAATATGTCTCCATGCCAGAAATCGGGTCATAACTTCCCCTAGCTTTCATATACTAAATATTAGGGTATTCAAACTTTCAATGAACTTTATACCATATATATGATAAATTTAAATAAATAAATTGCGAGAGTATAAAATGCTCGGTCACACCCGAACTTATCCCTTCCTTACTTGTTTTTGGATATTTTGAGTAAAAACAAGAAAAAACGTTACCTTCGGCTGACCCGAAGCTAATATACCCTTCACAGGTGCATTTCTTTTAGTAACTATGTTACTAATTTTTTTGGAGATTAAATTATTACTATGAGCAATAACTCACACCAAATTTCGTGAAGATATGTAGTAAAATGCGGAAGTTTTCCATACAAGCCCTTGATTCCGAACGTTACGTTTGTGTGGCAGCTATATGATATAGTGGTCCGATATCGGCAGTTCCGACAAATAAGCAGCTTCTTGCAGAGAAAATAACATATGCAAATTTCAAAACGATATCTTAAAAACTGAAGGACTAGTTCATATATATACAGACAGACAGACGGACGGACGGACAGAAAGACGGACATGGCTAAATCGACTCAGTTCAACACACTGATCATTTATATATATACATTATAGGGTCTCCGACGCTTTTTCTAAGTGTTACAAACTTCGTGACAAACTTAATATACCCTGTTCAGGGTATAAAAAAGATAATACAAAGATAAAGATTTCAAATTGAAGAGATACATATAATGTTCAAAAATAAGAAAATATTATAAATCAATATATTTGATAAGCTAAATGAATTATTACAATAAGGTTATAAGTTCAAATATAATTTCAGAAAATTTACAGTTTAAATATTTGGTAGGTTGGCAATTATTTGGAATTACTTGTTCAATTAAATAGATTAAATATTATTATTATATTATATTCAACATTAAAATTCGATATTAAATGAAGAAGTGCTCGAGTAATCTCGGCCTCGGCCACGCGATGAAATTCCTTTTCTTTGTTTTGTCAATCTAGTTTTCATTGTTTGAAACAACAAACCAAAGGTTTTAACAGGCATATGCCAAAATCTGTCTGAAAAATTGAGTAGAATTTTATATACATAAATGGTTAAATTCACCATCAAAATTTTACAATTATGGGTGCGATTTTCATTTTAAAATATTCAATGGACTGCCCTTGACAACAATATCTTAACAATGAACCGCCCAGAAATGGCACTTGGTGGGTGTTACCGTTGTTCTTTCCGTTTATCTTGAGATCTTTGAATGCTGTGCAGGTAAACATTTTCGAAATATGTATATCGTATACATTTACCACATTTCTCCGTAAGTAGTACACAACCTAGCTTTATAATAAGTAATATTTTCAATCCATCTTGCTCTTAACTACTTGTGACATTATATTTAAACATGAATTTGAATATCAAGAGAACTGTTATTGTGAACAGGCATTTTTTATGTTTAAGCTTTTCTCTGAAAGCTTGTGCTTCACTTATTCACACACATGAAGTTTCATTTGTGCATTGAAAGCTTTTAGCTCGGATGTAGACTTCGAAGATAATGGATATGTACATATGTATGTGTGGTTATTTTATGGTATGCTTTATAAAACTGAATTAAATATTTAGCCATTTAACGAATCACGTAAAAGCTCTTGGATTTATAGTTGAGTTTTTATAGCGTTGAAGAGCAATTATTGAATACATTTATGCAGTTTTACTATAAAACGTTGCCATCGTAGCAGATTATAATATTTTATTGATTCAATTTATTATTAATTATAATCATTTACGTTAAAACTACATGGGAATAACAGCCCTATTCTGTGCACTTGACAAAATAACAAAAAAATTGAAATTTTTTTCAAATTTTTATCAAGTAAGAAATTTTTTGGTATTCTGTGAGAATTTTGATAAAATAAAAAGCTTGAGTACGCATAGCTTTTCCCCACATGTGTGGGAAACAAAACAATGTAAACAGAAACAGCTGATTTCTGTCCAATTATATTGAATTGAATTGAAAAATTTATTTGAATTATTCTATAAAGTACATTTTCACATGCATTTCAAGATTTGTTGCAAAATAGTTAGTAATTTAGCTTCTAGCTCTTGGTCTAGACGTGAAGTTTCTGAGAGTGCTCAAATATTCCATGCTCCGAATCTGGTCCTATTTTTCATGCATAAGGTAGTTATTTGGATGAGTGTTTGTTTTAACCGAGCCTTCTTCATTGTGGCTTCATTAATAAATTTAGTTTACGATTGACCGGTTATCAGCCTATCTATCCGATTCTGATGTCGAGATATCGACTGAAGCCTCCTCAAAGTATTTGGTTTGGTTTTACAACCCCATTTACTCTATATAGATGATATGGTTATACCGCCTTTACTCGGTCGCCAGAGCCTCGTTAGCCTCCCTAACCAAAAAGGGGGTGCCACGCGTAAATGAGGCAGAAGCTATTCGCTTTTCTATCCCAGATCCCCCCTAGTCTTTTGCTCCCCCGCAAAGCCATAAAATACTACGTAATATAATTCATATACATATGTCCTTTATAATATATTTAAAAGTATTTGGAGTGCAATTTTGATTTAGTTCGTATTTATATTTAGCTTCAGAAAAGTTTCTTGGGGACTACGAAATCTTTGTTCATTATTGGTAAAAATTTGCTAAGATGTAATCGTATCTAATACAGAGAAAACAATGTTCTCAAAGTTACCCTCATTATCTTCATTTTTTTATACAAAAAAGGGAAAAATTAACTTCTTAATATAACGCGGGCTCAATAACGCGAGCCATCAACATGTTCATATTTTTCCTCTTTGTATAGAAATAACGACAAAAGTAAAATATCTCCATTGCAACAAATTCACTTTCACAACTAGATATTTTATTTGTCAAGAGCATTTTACTTCTTTACAACTTATAAAGAACAAAGCTTTTTATTTTAGACACAGAATACGAAATGCTTGATAAATTTCAAATTTTTACAAATTAGAAATTTGTTGAATTTGTAAAGTGCACAGAATAGGGCTGTAAGTCTTAAGAATTCGTTTTAATTAAAATACCTAATCAAACGTTATAATTTAAATAATTAAGTCTTCTTATCTGGTATCGAACTATTGCCACGCCTCCCTCCTTCAATACGCCCGTTTCAATCAAAAGATTTGAGGAGATCGGATTAATTAAATACATTAAATTAAATAAACTGGTCCACACCAAGTACGGCTTTCTGTGGTCGGCTATTCTTTGATCTCATCTTTTCACTAACCAACAAGCTTTAAAAAAACGAATTTAATATTTCGATGATTAAATAAATGTATATATTACACAATATTTTATAAACTACAACTGTATATGGAATGGAACCCAAGCAACGCGAAGAAACAGGCGCTCTATGAACGTATAATAATTTAAGCCGATTACGATTTCGTAAGTAAATTTCAAGGACATTAAACTACTGGTAAATAATGGAATACAATATAGCCAAACAAAAATATTTATTTATTGTTTACTTAAGATACATTTGTACTAACATTCTGTACTAAAATTCTACAAAAGAGCAAGATTACCTGTATGGAATTACGGTTAGTAGGAGTTTTCCTGGAACATTTAGCTACAAACAATAAATCCGCGTAAAGACACGACAATTCTCAACGCTTGGTTTTCTGCACAAACAATATCGGGTGTCTTTGCTTATGTCGCGCTTCTTAGAACTCTTTTGTCTTAATATTTGAGGCTGCCTTTCAACCAACTATCACAAATGTCCTCATACTAGTACTAGTAGTTCGCATCTACCTGATTCTTTTGCATAAATAGAACACGCAAATATGTCTTCGGCACCAGTTCGTTTGAGAATTCGCAACTATGGACTACCGAAGATTATCCATGGGTTATAGACTATGTCTTTTCGAGTTTTATCATCTTCGTAAAGTAGTACGCATACACATCAAATGCGTTGACTACAACGCGAGTGTCATCGAGAAATTTAAAAATA